>NC_045770.1:45763060-50563060 GCF_008692025.1 Phocoena sinus
TTTTTCTTTCTGACTTACTTCACTCTGTATGACAGACTCTAGGTCTATCCATCTCATTACAAATAGCTCAATTGCATTTCTTTTTAAGGCTGAGTAATATTCCATTGTGTATATGTGCCACATCTTCTTTATCCATTCATCCCATGATGGACACTTAGGTTGCTTCCATCTCCAGGCTATTGTAAATAGAACTGCAATGAACATTTTCGTACATGACTCTTTTTGAATTATGGTTTTCTCAGGGTATATGCCCAGTAATGGGATTGCTGGGTCATATGATAGTTCTATTTGTAGTTTTTTAAGGAACCTCCATACTGTCCTCCACAGTGGCTGTATCAATTTACATCCCCACCAACAGTGCAAGAGGGTTCCCTTTTCTCCACACCCTCTCCAGCATTTGTTGTTTCTAGATTTTTTGATGATGGCTATTCTGACTGGTGTGAGATGATATCTCATTGTAGTTTTAATTTGCATTTCTCTAATGATTAATGATGTTGAGCATACTTTCATGTGTTTGTTGGCAGTCTGTATATTTCTTTGGAGAAATGTCTATTTAGGTCTTCTGCCCATTTTTGGATTGGGTTGTTTGTTTTTTTGTTATTGAGCTGCATGAGCTGCTTATAAATTTTGGAGATTAATCCTTTGTCAGTTGCTTCATTTGCAAATATTTTCTCCCATTCTGAGGGTTGTCTTTTGGTCTTGCTTATGGTTTCCTTCGCTGTGCAAAAGCTTTTAAGTTTCATTAGGTCCCATTTGTTTATTTTTGTTTTTATTTCCATTTCTCTAGGAGGTGGGTCAAAAAGGATCTTGCTATGATTTATGTCATAGAGTATCCTGCCTAGGTTTTCCTCTAAGAGTTTGATAGTTTCTGGCCTTATATTTACGTCTTTAATCATATTGAGCTTATTTTTATGTATGGTGTTAGGGAGTGATCTAATCTCATACTTTTACATGTACCTGTCCAGTTTTCCCAGCACCATTTACTGAAGAGGCTGTCCTTTCTCCACTGTACATTCCTGCCTCCTTTATCAAAGATAAGGTGTCCATATGTGCGTGGTTTATCTCTGGGCTTTCTATCCTGTTCCATTGATCTATCTTTCTGTTTTTGTGCCAGTACCATACTGTCTTGATTACTGTACCTTTGTAGTATAGTCTGAAGTCAGGGAGCCTGATTCCTCCAGCTCCTTTTTTCGTTCTCAAGATTGCTTTGGCTATTCGGGGTCTTTTGTGTTTCCATACAAATTGTGAAATTTTTTGTTCCAGTTCTGTGAAAAATGCCAGTGGTAGTTTGATAGGGATTGCACTGAACCTGTAGATTGCTTTGGGTAGTAGAGTCATTTTCACAGTGTTGATTCTTCCCATCCAAGAACATGGTATATCTCTCCATTTATTTGTATCATCTTTAATTTCTTTCATCAGTGTCTTATAGTTTTCTGCATACAGGTCTTTTGTCTCCTTAGGTAGGTTTATTCCTAGATATTTTATTCTTTTTGTTGCTATGGTAAATGGGAGTGTTTTCTTGATTTCACTTTCAGATTTTTCATCATTAGTGTATAGGAATGCCAGACATTTCTGTGCATAATTTTGTATCCTGCTACTTTACCACATTCATTGATTAGCTCTAGTAGTTTTCTGGTAGCATCTTTAGGATTCTCTATGTATAGTATCATGTCATCTGCAAACAGTGACAGCTTTACTTCTTTTCCAATTTGGATTCCTTTTATTTCCTTTTCTTCTCTGATTGCTGTGGCTAAAACTTCCAAAACTATGTTGAATAAGAGTGGTGAGAGTGGGCAACCTTGTCTTGTTCCTGATCTTAGTGGAAATGCTTTCAGTTTTTCACCATTGAGGACGATGTTGGCTGTGGGTTTGTCATATATGGCCTTTATTATGTTGTGGAAAGTTCCCTCTATGCCTACTTTCTGGAGGGTTTTTATCATAAATGGGTGTTGAAGTTTGTCAAAAGTTTTCTCTGCATCTATTGAGATGATCATATGGTTTTCCTCCTTCAATTTGTTACTATGGTGTATCAGGTTGATTGATTTGCGTATATTGAAGAATCCTTGCATTCCTGGAATAAACCCCACTTGATCATGGTGTATGATCCGTTTAATGTGCTGTTGGATTCTGTTTGCTAGTATTTTGTTGAGGATTTCTTCATCTATGTTCATCAGTGATATTGGCCTGTAGTTTTCTTTCTTTGTGACATCTTTGTCTGCTGTTGGTATCAGGGTGATGGTGGCCTCGTAGAATGAGTTTGGGAGTGTTCCTTCCTCTGCTATATTTTGGAAGAGTTTGAGAAGGATAGGTGTTAGCTCTTCTCTAAATGTTTGATAGAATTTGCCTGTGAAGCCATCTGGTCCTGGGCTTTTGTTTGTCAGAAGATTTTTAATCACAGTTTCAATTTCAGTGCTTGTGATTGGTCTATTCATATTTTCTATTTCTTCCTGATTCAGTCTTGGCAGGTTGTGCCTTTCTAAGAATTTGTCCATTTCTTCCAGGTTGTCCATTTTATTGGCATAGAGTTGCTTGTAGTAATCTCTCATGATCTTTTGTATTTCTGCAGTGTCAGTTGTTACTTCTCCTTTTTCATTTCTAATTCTATTGATTTGAGTCTTCTCCCTTTTTTTCTTGATGAGTCTGGCTAATGGTTTATCAATTTCGTGTATCTTCTCAGAGAGCCAGCTTTTAGTTTTATTGATATTTGCTATCATTTCCTTCATTTCTTTTTCATTTATTTCTGATCTGATTTTTATGATTTCTTTCCTTCTGCTAACTTTGGGGGTTTTTTGTTCTTCTTTCTCTAACTGCTTTAGGTGCAAGGTTAGGTTGTTTATTCGAGATGTTTTCTGTTTTTTAAGGTAGGATTGTATTGCTATAAACTTCCCTCTTAGAACTTCTTTTGCTGCATCCCATAGATTTTGGGTCATCGTGTCTCCACTGTCATTTGTTTCTAGGTATTTTTTTATTTCCTCTTTGATTTCTTCAGTGATCACTTTGTTATTAAGTAGTGTATTAATTAGCCTCCATATGTTTGTATTTTTTACAGATCTTTTCCTGTAATTGATATCTAGTCTCATAGCATTGTCGTTGGAAAAGATGCTTGATACAATTTCAATTTTCATAAATTTACCAAAGCTTGATTTGTGACCCAAGATATGATCTATCCTGGAGAATGTTCCATGAGCACTTGAGAAAAATGTGTATTCTGTTGTTTTTGGATGGAATGTCCTATAAATAACAATTAAGTCCATCTTGTTTAATGTATTATTTAAAGCTTGTGTTTCCTTATTTATTTTCATTTTGGACGATCTGTCCATGGGTGAAAGTGGGGTGTTAAAGTCCCCTACTATGAATGTGTTACTGTCGCTTTCCCCTTTTATGGCTGTTAGTATTTGCCTTATGTATTGAGGTGTTCCTGTGTTGGGTGCATAAATATTTACAATTCTTATAACTTCTTCTTGGATCGATCCCTTGATCATTATGTAGTGTCCTTCTTTGTCTCTTCTAATAGTCTTTATTTTAAAGTGTATTTTGTCTGATATGAGAATTGCTACTCCAGCTTTCTTTTGGTTTCCATTTGCATGAAATATGTTTTTCCATCTTACTTTCAGTCTGTATGTGTCTCTAGGTCTGAAGTGGGTCTCTTGTAGACAGCAAATATATGGGTCTTGTTTTTGTATCCATTCAGCCAATCTGTGTCTTTTGGTGGGAGCATTTAGTCCATTTACATTTAAGGTAATTATAGATATGTATGTTCCTATTCCCATTTTCTTAATTGTTTTGGGTTCATTATTGTAGGTCTTTTCCTTTTCTTGTGTTTCTTGCCTAGAGAAGTTCCTTTAGCAGTTGTTGTAGAGCTGGTTTGTTAGTGCTGAACTCTCTCAGCTTTTGCTTGTCTGTAAAGGTTTTAATTTCTCCATCAAATCTGAATGAGATCCTTGCTGGGTAGAGTAATCTTGGTTGCAGGTTTTTCTCCTTCATCACTTTAAATATGTCCTGCCAGTCCCTTCTGGCTTGCGGAGTTTCTGCTGAAAGATCAGCTGTTAACCTTATGGGGATTCCCTTGTGTGTTATTTGTTTTTTTTCCCTTGCTGCTTTTAGTATGTTTTCTTTGTATTTAATTTTTGACAGTTTCATTAATGTATGTCTTGGCGTATTTCTCCTTGAATTTATCCTGTATGGGACTCTCTGTGCTTCCTGGACTTGATTAGCTATTTCCTTTCCCATATTAGGGAAGTTTTCAAGTATAATCTCTTCAAATATTTTCTCAGTCCCTTTCTCTTTCTCTTCCTTTTTTGCGACCCCTATAATTCGAATGTTGGTGCGTTTTATGTTGTGCCAGAGGTCTCTGAGACTGTACTCAGTTCTTTTCATTCTTTTTTCTTCACTCTGCTGTACAGTAGTTATTTCCACTATTTTATTTTCCAGGTCACTTATCCGTTCTTCTGCCTTAGTTATTCTGCTATTGATCCCATCTAGAGTATTTTTCATTTCATTTATTGTGTTGTTCATCGTTGTTTGTTTCATCTTTAGTTCTTCTAGGTCCTTGTTAAATGTTTCTTGCATTTTGTCTATTCTATTTCCAAGATTTTGGATCATGTTTACTAACATTATTCTGAATTCTTTTTCAGGTAGACTGCCTATTTCCTCTTCATTTGTTAGGTCTAGTGGGTTTTTATCTTGCTCCTTCATCTGCTGTGTGTTTTTCTGTCTTCTCATTTTGCTTATCTTACTGTGTTTGGGGTCTCCTTTTTGCAGGCTGCAGGTTCGTAGTTCCCGTTGTTTTTGGTCTCTGTCCCCAGTGGCTAAGGTTGGTTCAGTGGGTTCTGTAGGCTTCCTGGTGGAGGGGACTAATGCCTGTGTTCTGGTGGATGAGGCTGGATCTTGTCTTTCTAGTGGGCAGGTCCACGTCTGGTGGTGTGTTTTGGGGTGTCTGTGGACTTATTATGATTTTAGGCAGCCTCTCAGCTAATGGGTGGGGTTGTGTTCCTGTCTTGCTAGTTGTTTGGCATAGGATGTCCAGCACTGTAGCTTGCTGGTCGTTGAGTGAAGCTGGGTGCTGGTGTTGAGATGGAGATCTCTGCGAGATTTTCTCCATTTGATATTATGTGGAGCTGGGAGGTCTCTTGTGGACCAGTGTCCTGAAGTTGGCTCTTGCACCTTGGAGGCACAGCACTGACTCCTGGCTGGAGCACCAAGAGCCTTTCATCCACACGGCTCCTTAATTTGGGATGATTAGTTGTCTATTCATGTATTCCACAGATGCAGGGTACATCAAGTTGATTGTGGAGCTTTAATCCGCTGCTTCTGAAGCTGCTGGGAGATATTTCCCTTTCTCTTCTTTATTCTCACAGCTCCCGGGGGCTCAGCTTTGCATTTGGCCCCGCCTCTGCGTGTAGGTCACTGGAGGGCGTCTGTTCTTCGCTCAGACAGGATGGGGTTAAAGGAGCCGCTGATTCAGGGGCTCTGGCTCACTCAGGCCGGGCGGAAGGAGGGGCACGGAGTGCGGGCGGGCCTGCAGCGGCAGAGGCCGGCGTGACGTTGCACCAGCCTGAGGCGCGCCGTGCATTCTCCTGGGTGGGTTGTCCCTGGATCCCGGGACCCTGGCAGTGGCGGGCTGCACAGGCTCCCCGGAAGGGGGTGTGGATAGTGACCTGTGCTCGCACACAGGCCCCTTGGTGGTGGCAGCAGCAGCCTTAGCGTCTCATGCCCATCTCTGGGGTCCACGCTTTTAGCCACGGCTCGTGCCCGTCTCTGGAGCTCCTTTAAGCAGCGCTCTTAATCCCCTCTCCTCGCGCACCAGGAAACAAAGAGGGAAGAAAAAGTCTCTTGCCTCTTCGGCAGGTCCAGACTTTTCCCCGGACTCCCTCCTGGCCAGCCGTGGCGCACTAACCCCCTGCAGGCTGTGTTCACACCGCCAACCCCAGTCCTCTCCCTGCTCTCCGAGCCTCAGCTCCCAGCCCCGCCCTGCCCTGGCAGGTGAGCAGGCAAGCCTCTCAGGCTAGTGAGTGCTGGTCGGCCCTGATCCTCTGTGCAGGAATCTTTCCGCTTTGCTCTTCGCACCCCGGTGGCTGCGCTCTCCTCCGCGATTCCGAAGCTTTCTCCCTGCCACCCGCAGTCTCTGCCAGCGAAGGGGCTTCCCAGTGTGTGGAAACCTTTCCTCCTTCACAGCTCCTTCCCACTGGTGTAGGTCCCATCCCTATTCTTTTGTCTCTGTTTATTGTTTTTTCTTTTGCCCTACCCAGGTACGTGGGGAGTTACTTGCCTTTTTGGAGGTCTGAGGTCTTCTGCCAGTGTTCAGTAGGTGTTCTGTAGGAGTTGTTCCACGTGTAGATGTATTTCTGGTGTATCTGTGGGGAGGAAGGTGATCTCCGCATCTTACTCTTCCGCCATCTTCCTGGAACTAGCAGCTGACTTAATTTGCACCGTGACTAGCTTCCCAGTAGCTGATGCTTCTTTTAAATGAAGACATTCTTATCGACAACCTAAATGTTTGTTATAAAAGGGACGGTTAAATAAATTATGGTACATCTATATTATGGGATAATACATAAACAATAAAAAAGATTGAGGGATATCCGTGTTTCTTTTTCTGTAAACTAGATATATTACCATATATATTACTATATGTTTGCATATATAGAGTGTGTGTGTGTATATATATATATATATATATATATATATGATTAAATGTTCATAAAAATATAAAAGATCTGAAGAGATAAACACTAAACTACTGTAAACTGTCTGAACATAAAAAAGTGGATTTGATGACAGGGAGTAGGGGCATTCTTGAGATGAAAACGTCAACTTGGATTTTATTACAATGAACACATATTACTTTTGCAATTATGCCCCATTGAGAATAGATACAACACTTCTTTAGAATTAATAAGTTTTTTTACAACTTACTGAGGAAATTTTATTTTACAGATTTAGAATCCATGAAAAAATGTCTAGGGGGAGATGGAAGAGGGTACTAATTTTTTACATCTACCTTTAAGATATTGTAAGATACGCCTGGCAAATTTGGAAATAAAAATGTGTCATATGTATAGTTTGGTTTGATCTTAAAGTAATACTACTTGATATGTCAACATGGGGAGAAGCAAAAAATGTCAAGAGAAAAATATTCTTGCCTAGGAGTATACCCTATCAAGGGAAGGAAGTCAAGAGTCTTCAAGAAATTAGGTTTATTGCTCTCCAACTTTCCCTTTCTCCCCACTGATTCCAAATCTTTAATAACAGTGCAAGTGGGCTTCCCTGGTGGCGCAGTGGTTGAGAGTCCGCCTGCCGATGCAGGGGACATGGGTTCGTGCCCCGGTCCGGGAAGATCCCACTATGCCGCGGAGCGGCTGGGCCTGTGAGCCATGGCCGCTGAGCCTGTGCGTCCGGAGCCTGTGCTCTGCAACGCGAGAGGCCACAACAGTGAGAGGCCCGCGTACCGCTAAAAAAAACCAAAAAAACAGTGCAAGCTGAGGATGTGGTACATCTTGGAAATGAAGCGTACATGTGAACAGGCAGGAGCTAATGCCCCACTTTGGATCCTTAGTGAATGGGAAACGCCCTCAGAAATGCAGACAATATTAGCAGTCTCCTCCTTTCTTTCACTTGTTAATTTTCTATGAGTAACAATGGCTGGGACAAATTAGCACATTTTCTTTTGGCTACAGGCCAGCTCCACCAGCCATTTCTGATCCACTATAGTGATTTACATCATCATAAGAAATAAATGTTAGTGGTGATCATTTCCTCATTCCAAGAACAGAAACCATCCACTGAACGCATGCACATTAACTCTACCGACTTCGACTGTCCCTTTGGTGGGGTACTACCAACCTATCCTCGGAGTTCAAGTGCCCTTTTCCAAGCACAGGTGCATGTAGACACCTGTGTATTCTACTACCTCTCAGTCCTAACAAGTCCCAAGGAGAACTCCTTATCTCTCTAAACTTACTCTGCTGCCCATTTCTGATGAAGACTCACCACCCTCTCAATTGCTCTGGATACAAGCTTTGGCATTACCTACTACATATTTCACCCTGATCTCCCGTATCCAACATGGGTTATATCTCTCAGCCCCACTCAGATATGCACCTGCTTTTTCTCTCCCCACAGTCAAGGTCCTAATATAGGCCCATATTTCTCGCAAGATGCTTTCTAGGGAATCTTTTGCCTCTAAGTCACCCTCTGCCTCCTACAGTTAAAGTGATTCAGCATTTCCTTTGTCAAGAATATGAGTAGATTCTCATTGATTGTAGAGTAAAATTCTGATTCCTCAGCATAATAATCAAGGGCCTACACAATGTGGTGTCTTGTCCACTGTTGGGGCCCAGCGCAGGCCACCCCCCAAATATGCCTCAATGGCATATTGATTATTTTGAATTAAACTAACTTAAGAAATGGCCATAAAGCAGAAACGAACACATGATTGTAAAGCAATTATACTCCAATAAAGATGTTAAAAAAAAAAGAAAGAAAAGAAATGGCCAATACAAGAGGGACACTTGGACTTTCCTGTCTCCCTGAAAGCAGGAAATAAATCTCCCATGTGAAAGGTCTCTTCCCTGTACCAGGAGGTAGAAGGACATGCTTGTCTCCAGAGATAGAGAATTCAGAGCTGAGAGACCTATATAAACAAACCTTGTTACCTCTTTACCACCCAAGCCCAAACTCTGCTTAAATTTCTTATTAATTAAGTGCCCAAACCAGAGTTTCTTTGTCCTGTCAATTCCTCTCAAATGAATTGTTTCACTGTCTAAAAAGTATAAAAACTGCCTGCTTTGGCCATTTCTTAGGTCCCATTTCTAGAGACCTCCATGTGCACAAATTAATTTTTCTTCTCCTGTTAATGTGTATCAATTTTATTATTAGTCTACCTACAAGAACTCAAGAGGTATAGAGGGGGAAATGTCCCCTTCCCCCAAACCGCTGTCTTTCCAACATCACTGCCGACTAGATGTACCTCCCTGGCCCACCATCTGACTCAGCAAGTAATTCACATCTCTCTTAACTTCCCCTCAAAGTCTTTCCACCATGACTCAGCTTGGAATGATCCATCTACATCCTAGTTTCTTTTCTTTTTCAGAGTTTTTTGTTTTTGTTTGTTTTTTGTTTTTAAAGAAGATGTTGGGGGTAGGGGTTTATTAATTTATTTATTTTTGCTGTGTTGGGTCTTCGTTTCTGTGCGAGGGCTTCCTCTAGTTGTGGCAAGCGGGGGCCACTCTTCATCGTGGTGCGCGGGCCTCTCACTATCACGGCCTCTCTTGTTGCGGAGCACAGGCTCCAGGCGCGCAGGCTCAGTAGTTGTGGCTCACGGGTCTAGTTGCTCCGCGGCATGTGGGATCTTCCCAGACCAGGGCTCGAACCCGTCTCCCCTGCATTAGCAGGCAGATTCTTGACCACTGCGCCACCAGGGAAGCCCTCCTAGTTTCTTAAACTGAGGAACTATTCTTCCCTGAGAATGTGGGAACAGAGGAGAAACCAGGGTACAACTTAAATTTGATCACAAAGATACGGGAGGGAAACTTTATTATTTGAATTTGAATGCAAAATTCAAATGAAACTTCAGGGAAATGATAAACCTGTTTCTAGCTATTCTCTCCACCCCACTACTAGCAGCAGCAGACACGCCACAAGTTTGTGGTCACTCCTTTTTGCCCTTAGGAGTCGGCCACTGGAAATTTTTGAGAAGCACTGCTCTAGGTGGAAAGTTTTTCAACTCTTCTGTTTGACAATTCTTGCCCATTATTAGGAGCCAGCTCTTAATAGAGAGCAAGCAGCTCTTCTACAAAACATCCTAAAATCCCTCCAAGTTAAAATGAAACAAAAAACTCCCTTCTTATACTCTCAAGGCATATAATGACTATTATAAACTGGTGCTAGTCTTAGGTGGGTTTGTTAACTCCCAGTTTCTACCTGTCCACAAACCAATACATCTCAGTAAAAGCCAGGGACAAGATGGCTCAGTGCCCACTCAATGCCAGGATACAGCCTTACCGAGGTGTAGGAAAATGACATTTCCCAGAAATTGTCAGTGAACCTGTAAAAAGCCTTAGCCTCTGAGATACGAAGATATATATACTCTAAAGTAAAGGAAAACTTACTTTCACTTCTCCTAGAAACATTTCTACATGACATAAGATTAGATCTATAGCTTAAAATTTCTCCTGTTGACCAAAAGTCAAGTGGGTATGTCCCAGGATAGGTACCTAGATTCATTGAGAAGGTACATGGAGAAGGGAGCATTATCTCCCTAGGTTTTTCCATCTCAAGGAGGAATGAACCCCTGACCTTGGGTACCTCTTTGTCACAAGAGGCTAGAGGCAAGGGACTGTCAAACTCCTGGAGAGACTTCATTTGCATACCAAAGGACTGTAGTCCCTTCTTTCAGGAGAGATGGGAGATAGCTGCCTTCTTCTCCTTCTATGAAGAGAAAAATTATTTTCCTCATCCCTCACCTATAGGGTATCCAGCTGCTTGCATTAGAGAGTTGACATGGTTCTCATCACATCATCCCAAGGGCCAAGACTAGGGCATAGAGGATGCTAGAGCACTTATTCACTATGAGGTATTTAATAAGCAAAAGGTGTCTCTGATACAGAACACCTCTTGTGCACATTCAGCCTAAAATGAATAAACATTAATATTATAATGTTAATTAATATTAAATGTTAATGAAATGTTTATTAATATTAACGTTAATGAATATTAAAGACCTAACACAAAGCCTACAAGAATTTAAATGTAGCCATTACTTGTCTTCATTTGTGTCTTGTGCTCTTGTTGTCATTATCTCTCCCTCATAGATGCCAGCTCTCAATAGATTCATCTCCCCCAGCAATCCTCTCCTCACTCTGGTCATCCATTTCTCCCTTCTAGAAGCCTCATTCATGTTTACTATTTTGTTTGTTGTCCCAGTCATGGCGTATTGCTGCTTATTAAGTCATCATTATTTTCCAGAAGGTATCTCTTTCCCATGATGATGCAAAACCTTTATAGTGTACTTATAGAAAGTTGGGATAGGGAGTGAGCTAACCTGGAAGAGCTGTGAAAGAGGCATGAAGTCATAAATTCCCAATCACATCTTCTTGTACTATCTCGTAGCAATGGAAAAAAAATACACTTGGTAGTAAATGAGCATGTAGGAGATGCAAGTTAGTGAGCTGTGGCTGCCTAATCCATGCTCATCATTCTCCTACTTAATATATTCATGGAAATTCTCACACCTACTTAAAATATTCATGAAACTTGCTCATTTCAGTTCCACAGTGGTCACAAAAGTTATTACAAATAGACAAGGTGGGAAAGGTAATCTGAGGCCCGAGTGTGTCTTCCTTCCTCAGTAGTGTTAGCATCTGGTCAGGGGTAGAGACTTTCTCTATTTGGAATATAATGCAGCCATTACCATGTCACTGACATGGGCCAAATGTAGCAGACTTGTATATGCTGACATGGAAAGATCTTCAAGATAAACTGGTACTTGGGGAAAAATTGATTAAGATATAGAACAGAGGCTTCCCTGGTGGCGCAGTGGTTGAGAGTCCGCCTGCCGATGCAGGGGACACAGGTTCGTGCCCTGGTCTGGGAAGATCCCACATGCTGCGGAGTGGCTGGGCCCGTGAGCCATGGCCACTGAGCCTGCGTGTCCGGAGCCTGTGCTCCGCAACGGGAGAGGCCACAACAGTGACAGGCCCGCGTACTGCCAAAAAAAAAAAAAAAGAAAAAGAAAAAGTTATAGAACAGTAGGTTTAGTATAATATGTGTATTTTATAGTGTAAGTAAACACACACACACACACACACACACACACACACACACACACACACACAGAGCCCAGACACTTCCTGAAAGAATACACAAAAGACAGTTGATAGTAGTGAAGGATCTGGATGACAGAGACCAACATTTCATTTTCCACTCACTGTTTGAATTTTTATTCTTTGTATTGTCTTCTTTATCATAATTAAATATTACAAACAGGAAAAGAAAGTGATAGAATTGCAAAGGTAGAAGGGGCATTAGCAGTCATTAGCTCAGAAAGGAGAAGTGACAAGTAAGTCGCTCAAGAGCACACAGCTATTTGGTGGTAGAACTTCGACTAGGACCAGGTCCTCGGACTCCTACTTCAGATCCCTACCCAAGTTTCTCTAACAGTATGCATACTGGCTACTATTTATTGAGAACCTACTTTATGCTGTGTGCAAGGCATTATACTAGGCACTTTATAAAGGGTAGCTTTAATTCTTTTTTTAAAAATTTATTTTATTAAAGTATAGTAGATTTACCATGTTGTGTTGGTTTCTGGTGTACAGCAAAGTGATTCAGTTATACATATATAAAATAGTTTGCATCTGCTAATCCCAAACTCCCAGTCCATCCCTCCCCCACTGCCCCTCCCCCTTGGCAACCACAAGTCTGTTCTCTGAGTCTGTTTCTGTATTCATTTGCGTCATATTTTAGATTCCACATATAAGTGATATGGTATTTTGTCTTTCTCTTTCTGACTTACTTCACTTAGTATGATAATCTCTAGGTCCATCCATGTTACTGCAAGTGGCATTATTTCATTTTTTTTGTGGCTGAGTAATAGTATTCCATTGAACATAGGTACCACATCTTCTTTATCCATTCATCTATCAATGAACATTTAAGTTGTTTCCATGTCTTGGCAATTGTAAGTAGTGCTGCAATGAACATAGGGGTGCATGTATCTTTTCGAATTATAGTTTTTCCTGGATATATGCCCAGGAGTGGGATTGCTGGATTATATGGCAACTCTATTTTTAGTTTTTTAAGGAACTTTCATACAACTCTATAAAAAAATGGGCCAAAAACCTAAATAGACATTTCTTCAAAGAAGACATGCAAATGACCTTGTTGGAAAAATGCTCAACATTGCTAATTATTAGAGAAATGCAAATCAAAACTGCAATGAGGTACCACCTCACACCGGTAGAATGGCCATCAATAAAAAGTCTTCAAATAACGAATGCTGGAGAGGGTGTAGAGAAAAGGGAACCCTCCTACACTGTTGGTGGGAATGTAAAATGGTACAGTTTTCGTTCTTATAAGAACCCTGCAAAGAAGAGTTTGAAAGTGTCATAAGTGTCATTCACTATTCAGAACATTTTACAGCATTGAGCAAATTCCCATGTTAGAGTAAGTGGCCTGGAGTACTAGCTACTTCATACACATCATCTGAGCTTTCTCTTTCACCTTATAAAGGTAGGCATTATTGGGCTTCCCTGGTGGCGCAGTGGTTGAGAGTCTGCCTGCCAATGCAGGGGAGACGGGTTCGAGCCCTGGTCTGGGAAGATCCCACATGCCGCGGAGCAGCTAGGCCCGTGAGCCACAGCTACTGAGCCTGCGAGTCTGGAGCCTGTGCTCCGCAACAAGAGAGGCCGCGACAGTGAGAGGCCCGTGCACCGCGATGAAGAGTGACCCCCACTTGCCACAACTAGAGAAAGCCCACACACAGAAATGAAATGAAGACCCAACACAGCCAAAAATAAATAAATTAATTAATTAATTAAATTCACCTCTTAAAAAAAAAAAAAAAGGTAGGCATTATTTCCATTTTATAGATAAGGAAACCAGGCACCTTGGTAATGATTATACAGGTGGTACGAGATGAATCAGGGATTCTAACCCGTTTACCCAACTCCTAGATTCCTTTTATTGATACTACTTCTATTCTGCTCCTTAACACTATGAATATGAGAAGAGAACTTGATTTAAAGTTTTGGCTGGCCCCGCCTCCCAGCCGCTCTGTAAGGACAGTGAACTCCCTGCGACTAGGGGCCATATATCTTTGCACCCTCAGCAGGACCCAGCACAAGACTGGTACAAGGCACGCTTCAGCAAATGTTTGTTAAATGGTATTAAACAAGACTTCTAGTTCTATGTTAAACAGTAGTTGGTGAGAGTGCAAAAAATCAAATTCCAGTCTGCCTGCCTCTAAGGCCTACGTGTTTGACCACCATGCCACACTGCTCCAGTGAAGACTCACTCACAGACTGGTGGAAGACAGCTGAACCAAGAACAATGATCTTATGCTTCAGTGACAAAATAAAAGCCATCAGACGTGGGAGAATTGTTCCAGGACCTTCATCTTCCCACCACTGAATCTCTAAATCCGTATTCATCTTTTGTCTCATTCCTTCCTGTTACAGTGAAGGGCCTGAGGACCTCTCCTTCTCTCTGAGGCCCAGTGCCCTAGACCCCAGCCCCTCCTTTCCCTTCCATTATTCCCTTTCTCTTCTGTATTCCCATCCGGTCCCTCTCTATGGTCTCTGGGTCATTCCCAGCAGCAAACAAGCATAGTCTACTATTTCCCATCTTAGAAAAATCATTCTTTGCCCCTCCTCCTACCATCACCTTAGCTCTCTGGGCTCTGTTCCCATTCACAGCCATGTTTCACAAGGAAATCGCCTACACACCTAGCTCCACTTCAGCAGGATTGGGGGCAGTGTTTTATTCCCTCTGACCTTGGAGGGTCAGTAACAAGCTACCCTCCCACCAGCACTCTATCCAATTATTCCTGTTTTTTTAATTTTATTTATTTTTCATGATAATACATTATAAATTTTATAGTATACATACCTGTACAGTTTGAATAAATTATAAAACAAATATCGTATGTACCTGTACCCATCACCCAGCTTCTAAAACAAATCATTTCTGAATGACAAAACCCACCATGTAGCCCTCCTCAGTCACATCTCCTTCCCCTCCCTGAGGTAACCAGTGTCATTTTTCATGCCTTGCTTTTTTGTATGGTTTTACAACATATTACTGCATCCATATACTGTATAATTTTGCACGTTGTTCAACTTTATATAAACATATTCTTTCATGAAAAAAATAATGTTTTGCTAATTGTTACGATAACTTGTCAGTTAGCTATTACCAGCAAATCAGTAGTATTGTTCCTTCATGTGATGACATCCCACTCAAAAATCATACATCTCATCGCCCAACTGTATCATCTAGCTCTTTCACTACCACACACTGTTTCGTCTGTGATTCCTGAGCCAAAATCTTCTTTCACAGCATTGCTTGCCAACATTCAAGCCCTGGTTTGCTGCAGAAGAATAAATCCTAAAAACACTTCAGATTCCAAATCCAATTCTGCCTGTCCATAGCTACTTCTCCTCTTTTAGAAAGTATTGCAAAAATCACAGAGTAAAAGGCGTAAGGCTACAAACTAATTGCTGCACATCTGCCACCGCCTTACTATATTCCACAACTTACACTTACAATTCATTTATAATTGGGCTCCACATAGTTTCCAGTGATAGTTATTTTAGTTTCAAGACTTAAAATTCAACTCAACAATTATGTTCATCATTAACATTATGAAAATGCATGGCTCCAACTATACATACTAACAGAGAGCCAGTGGGAGTCAAGTTTTCAGCCTCTTGAACCTGCATTTTTCTGTTTTCCATCTTTGGGGCTAGAATCATGCTGTATATATAACTTAGCTTTATTTCCATGAAGATATTTAAATGATAAAAATATTTCTACATGGTTAAGTTTATGTTTTGCCTAACGTATATATCGCTTATCCTAAGGAGAGATATAAATAATGAATTTCTCATGAAAGTTGCATAATATCTATAGTTTCTTTAACTGTTTTATTAAGATATAATTAACATACAATAAACAATACATATTTGCAGAGTAAAATTTAATACATTTTGTCATATACATATATACCTGTGAAACCATCACCACAGTCAAAATAATAAGCATATTCATTACCCTCAGTGAACTCAATACATCTTTGTAATCTTACCACCTACCATTCTCCATTTCTGGCAATCACTGATCTGCCTTCTGTCACTAATGTTAGATTAGATTGCATTATTTAGAATTTATATAAATGGAATCACACATTATGTACTCTTTTTTTCACTCAGCTTAATTATTTTGGGATTCATCCATGTTGTGGCATATAAATAATACAAATAAAGCTTCTCTGAGTATCTGTGTATAAATCTGTGTATGGATGCATGCTTTTTATTTCTCTTGAGTGGAATGGCTGAATTATGGTAATTCTATGTAGAACTTTTTGTTAAACATTTTACATCACCACCAGCAATGTATGAGAGTCCCAGTTACTCCATACCCCTGCCAACACTTGATATGGCCAGTCTTTTTTATTTTAACTGTTCTAAGAGGTATGTAGTGTTAACTCACTATAGGTTTAATTTGGCTTTCCCTAAGTACCAACAGCACTGACGATCTTTTCACCTGCTTGTTTATCATCTGTTTATCTTCTTTGGTAAAGTGTCTGTTCAAAGCTTTTACCCATTTTTTATTGTATCATTTGTTTTGTCATTATTGAGTGTTGAATATACTTTACATATTCTGGATATAAATTATTTATTAGATATATGATTTGCAAATATCTTTTTTCAGTCTGTGGCTAGTCTTTTCATCCTCTTAACTGTATCTTGCAAAAAGCAAGGCTAGTTTAACTGGGAGAGAGAGAAGAGAGAAATTATCTGCATCATTATAGATCCTATAGTCATAGAATAATGAGGATATATTATGAAAAATTTTATGCAAACTAATTTGACTGCTTAGATAAAATGGATACATTTCTTAAAAACACAACTTGCCAAACTAAAATAAGAAGAAATAGAAAATCTTAATAACTATATTAATATACAAATACTTATACATTTTCAGAAAAAATCCTCTTCCCAACTCATTTTATAAGGCTAGTATAATCCCGATAACAAATCCTTGAGGATAGTTTTTAAAATCTCTCATTAATATAGACACAAAAATTCTAAACAAAATAATGGCAAATGAAATCTAGCAATATACAAAAAGGGTAACATTTCATGACCAAGTGAGACTTATCCTGCAAGTTTGGTACAACATTCATAAATCAATTGAATTACACTAAAACAGAATAAAGGAAAAAATATGATAGCAGTAATAAATGCAGAAAAACATTTGACAGAAATCAACACTCATTCATATTAAAAAATATCATTCAGCAAAGAAAAAATAGAGGAATTTTTTTTAAAGATTGATGGATTTTTTGGGCTGCGTTTGGTCTTCGCTGCTGCGCCTGGGCTTTCTCTAGTTGCGGTGAGCGGGGGCTACTCTTCGTTGCATTGCACGCGCTTCTCATTGCAGTGGCTTCTCTTGTTGTGGAGCATGGGCTCTAGGCGCACAGGCTTCAGTAGTTGCAGCATGCAGGCTCAGTAGTTGTGGCGCACGGGCTTAGTTGCTCCACGGCATGTGGGATCTTCCCGGACGAGGGATCGAACCCATGTCCCCTGCATTGGCAGGTGGATTCTTAACCACTGCACCACCAAGGAAGTCCCATAGAGGAACTTTTTTTCAATTTGATAAAGAGTATCTACAGAAATCCACCATCACAATTAATGATGAAATGTTAAATGTCATTCCTCTACAATTAGGAATAGGACATGTTGATTCATTTTCAGCATTACTACTCAGTATTGTACCAGAGAGTCTAGCCAGTACAGTAAGTCAAGGTAAAAAGGTGAAAGGTATGAAGATTAGATTAGCGTAAGTAAAACTGTCTGTGCTTATAACAGACAATATGTCTTATAAGACATATATAAGATAATCATTGTCTGTTATAAGACAATATGATTGCTTACATAGGAACTCCTACAACTACCCTACACAAAAACCTACTGCTATCAATAAGAAAATTTAGCAAAGACACAGGATACAAGTTCAATATCCAAAAATCAATTGCACTTATACATAGTAAGAAAAATAATTGAAAAAATGAAAATTTGAAAAGTAATACCACTTACAATAGCATCTAAAAATATAAAATACTTTGGAATATATTTAACAGAAATGTGCAAGATCTCTAAACTATAAAGTATAAAATATTACAGAAAGAAACTAAAGAACACAGATAAATTTAGGAAAAATAAATTTTATGCATGAATTGGAAGATTCAATATTATAAAGTTGCCAAGTCTGCCCAAATTCATGTAGTCAGTCTCAGCAGGTATGGCAAGCTGATTCTAAACTTTATTGAAAATACAAAGGACTTTGAATAGCCAAAACAATTTTGAAAATGAACAAAGATAGAAGAATTATACAACTTGATTTCAAGAATTATTAAAAAGCTACAGTAATCAAGTCAGTGTGGTATACGTGAAGAGCACACAGGTAGATCAAAGGAAAGAAGACAGACCAAAGATAGACTCCCATACACACAATTTATTTTCAACAAAGCTTCCAAGGTATTTCCATAGGAAAATTACATTCTTTTAGCAAATATCAATATTACTGGAAAACCTTGATACCAACGTAATACAAATTGATCCTTGACTTTTAGCCCACACAATATGCAAAAATTCACTCAAGGTGGATCACAGACCTAAGCAGAAAAGCTAAGACTATAAAACTGCTAGAGGAAAATGATAGAAAACATCTCCATATCCTTAGTGTAAGGCAAGTTACCTAAGACATAAAGCACATCAGCTATGAAAGAAAAAAATTGATAAATTGGATTTCATCCAAATTTAAAACATCTGTTCTTCAAAATACACTACACTATTAAGAAAATGAAAGATAAGCCACAGATTGGAAAAAAATCATAATACATATACTTAACAAAAAGTAGAACGCAGGATATGTAAAGAACTCCTATAATTTGTTTTTTGAAAGTAGACAAATTAAATAGTGGGCAAAAGATTCAAGCAGGCATTTTTCAAAAGAAGGTATACAGCTCTCCAAGAAACACATGAAAAGATATTTAACATCATCAGTCATCAGAGAAATGCAAATCAAAACCACAAGAGGTACCACTGTATAGTCACTAGAATAGTTACAATTAAGAAGATCAACAATGCAGGGCTTCCCTGATGGTGCAGTGGTTAAGAATCCTCCTGCCAGTGCAGGGGACACGGGTTCGAGCCCTGGTCCAGGAAGATCCCACATGCAGCAGAGCGACTAAGCCTGTGCTCTAGAGCCTGCGGGCCACAGTTACTGAGCCCATGTGCCACAACTACTGAAGCCTGTGCACCTAGAGCCTGTGCTCCGCAACAAGAGAAGCCACCGCAATGAGAAGCCCGCGCACGGTAATGAAGGCCCAATTCAGCCAAAAGTAAAATAAATAAATTAAAAAAAAAAAAGCAACATGCTGTCCAGGATATGCAGACACCGTAACTCTTCTAGACTGCTTGCTGGTGGGAATGCAAAAAAGATGCAACCACTTTAGAAAACAGTTTGGTTAATCGTACACTTGCTGTATGACTCAGCATTTTGACTCCTAGGTATTTACTCAAAAGAAATGAAAACGTGTTCACACAAAGTATAAAAATGTTCACAGAAGTTTTTCATAATAGCCCCAAATTAGAAACAATCCAAAAAGCCATCAACACGTAAATGAATTTTAAAAGTATGGTAAACTCATGCAATGGACTCAGTAATAAAACGAAAGCAAAATAACCCCCACGACATCATGAATGAATCTTACAAACATTATGGTGAGTGAACGAAGCCAGACACAAAAGAGTGGCTACATGATTTCAATTATATGAAATTCTAGAACGGGCAAAACTAAGCTATGTTAATAGAAACCAGAAAAATCATTTGAGCAGAAAAAGAGTAGAGAGTGGGGTGATTGAGTGCATGGAGGACCTTCCTAGGTGATAAAAATATTCTTGCTTGGGGTGGTGGCTATACCAATGTATTCATTTGTGAAAACTCATTTAACTGAATACTTACGATCTGGGTATATCACCTCATGTAAATCACACCTCAAAAGTATTTTTTTAAGGGTGCCAATCAATGGGTAGAGAGAAGGACTTTTTAGGCAGGAAGACAGCTTTTGCAAAGGCTCAGAAGAAAAAAAAAGTTAGTGCTGCAAAGTGGTTTATAAATTACCTGTTGGATGTGTAATGGCCAATTTTAAATCTCTCTAACCTACCTGTGTGTGTTAACTGAATTACACACTCAACAAAAGGCTCTCAGCAGGTTCACCATATGTATATATGGTGTGGTATAGCATAAGAGTTTAGGGGTTGGGCTCTGGAACCATGAAGCCTGGATTCAAATCCCAGTAGCATCTCCCCTCTTGTTACGTAGTTGTGAAAGTCTGGGCAAATATTTGATTTCTCAATGTCTCTATTTTCATATCTCTAAACTGGAGATGATGATAGTACTTCCATTCTAAGCTTGTGAGGATTACATGAGTTAATACATGCAAAACATTTAATGCTCATCATATAATAAATATTAATTAATACTGAGGACAGAGTCTCTGTCTTATTCATCATCACTTCCTGATATGTAATAGATTCTCAACTGATATTTATTGGTTGGCAATAAAAAGAAAAGTCTGGTTGTTGGATCTAGAAAACAAAGAAGGGAGATCCAACAACTACCCATGTCTCTTCTGCAGCCCCTGGGCTAGAAAATGATCTGTTTCCAGTTCTGGCATTTTCCCTACAGATGAAAGCTCCTCAACAACATCCCTAATAGCACACCCGCCAGAAGGTGGCCTTCTGTGCAGCTACAGAAGCAGAGCTAATTCATCCTAAGACCCATGCAGAATATAGAGGAACTAATCATTTTAATCTCAACACCTTTTCTTGCTTACCCAACAACATTTAATAATACTTGGGAATTAAACATTTTTGTGTACAATTCTCATTGACCAAGAAAAAATTATTTTTTATTCATTTATTCCGAACAATATACTATAAATCACAATTTTAATATGGCCTCTACTTCTCCTTAGGTAATAGAGTTGATCATAAAAAATATTTTCCAAGAAAATCCCACATGTGTATAAGTTGCTCATCATAAGTCCTCTAATCATTGTGCTACCCTGCCTCTCGGAGCCTGATTCCATTGGAACCAATCCCCTGAATCAGAATCTCTACCAAAGTCTAAAAATCACTGACCTCGTCAAGCCACCTAGTCTGCAGGAATAAAAAACTGAAACCCAGAGGGAGGAAGAGTCTTGTCCGAGGCCACACAGGTTATTGTTCATTCAACCAATACAGACGTCAATTGAACGGATGTGTAGTGTGGCAGCTCTATATGCCTTGTAATGGACACACTCTGGAGCTTCGTGAAAATAAGAATTGGTCAGAGTCCAAGATGCCAGCCTTCCTCATTCTCACAGTGCCTCAAAGGAAGAGAAGTAGAAAGGGTGCCTCTGAGAGGAAGACCAGGAAGAACTTGGAGTGGGTAAAATTGAAGATAGCTTGATAAGTTCCCTAAGTCAGTTTTATAAGGAGCTGCCTGTGATTTACTAATCCCTGTGTGCCGTGGGACGGCTAGCAGCATGTCCTGTCTTCCCACGGCTCAGTAAACAAAATAGAATTTATATCCACATAAATGGAATGAAACTTGCAAAATATACAGATGGAATGGAAGGGGATGGGCTGAGTTGGGATGGGATAGGATGGAATGGGGGAGCCCAGGAAGGGATCTGATTACCTTGAATTGAATGAAATCAAATACAATCCCATCTGTGGGGAGTGGGCAAGAATCTATATTGTCACGCATCCACACTCTCACTTTTCCCCTTGTGGCAAGAAATTCTGTGGCAAAAGATGGCATCATACACCATCTTGGCCTCTCAGCCTGAAGTAATAACCCACAGGGTCCACTAGTCCCAACCAGAAAGTCCAAGACCTCTAGTATGCCCGAACTAAGATGAAAGAGGGCACCTGAGATTAGGGAAAGAGAAACACTGAGACTATTATAAAGTCTCACCCACAGAAACACAAAATAGAATCAGAAAGGCATCAGATTTTCAGCCTGCTCTCCCCATGCCAAAAAAAAAAAGTTTCTGACCACTTTCTGAAGGCAACGGTTATGGGGATGAATACAATATTCCTTACTTGAAGAAAACAGACCGATCAACACTTCACATTGAAGAGAGAAGGTGTGGAAAAATGGGCTCAGGATGGAGTCTGGGCCCTGGTCCACTCCCATCTTGAGCTAAGACTGAGGACAGCACCGCTGCCTGTATCTCTGCCAGGACCTTCATAAACCTGAAATCTAAGGCTGTGATTCATCATTATCTCAATGAGCACCACACTCACCCACTCTCCTTTCAACCTCTATGTTCACGGGCCAGCTCATTCCCCATCCCGGTCTAACCTTCTTTTTTTGGGACTCAGTACACGCTCAATAAATCTTGTGCCCACCCTGTTCTCCCTAATTTGCCTAACCACTATGCCCTAGTACATAATATATGGAGAATAAATGTTAATGACCATATCCTTCTTGTTCAGATAGCAAAAGAAAATCAGTCCCTGGCTTGTTGTAGCATCACACGATGGAAAACTCCGCAGTGGAAGAGGATGAGTCTGTTAATGGTTTGACTTTAGGTTGGTGATTTTCTGTGGGAACGAAGCAGGGCAGCAAATCGGGGGATTGGGCTTTTATTCACATCTGCACATTGACAATTTAGAGGCCGTCGAGGCCATTCTCTGTAACCTGTCAGATTCTACATTGTCATTCAGTCATTGGACAAAGCTGCTGAATGACACCTTCGTGTAACAGGAACTGTCCTAGTCACTGGGGAGTGAGGTGATTTGGACATCCAGCACACAGAGTGGCACATAGGTGCTATTCCTCACTTCACAGAATCTTCTATGACTATTACATTCACTACTGTTATTGTCAGGTCTGCTCATGGCCTTCCCTATTCTTAGGCCAGGGATTATTCTCTGAGGCTGACAACAGTGACCTTTATAACATTGAACATTATGTTAGGTGGGATACTTCCTTCTAGATTCAGTGAATCATTTAGAGGATGGTTTTCAGGTCTTTCAGAGAGTCACAGAGAAACCATTTGGAGCATGACTGCAATCCATCAGGATCAAGCTAAGGAGACTTTATTAACACCTATGTAGGGCTTCCTCCCCTTGGATTTGCCAACTCCCCTAAGATTTGCAAATTATCTCTTCTATTGCTTCCCTGACATTTGACTCTAATAGACTGAGAAGCAACAGCATCTTAGAAAACAGAGTCTTTCTTATCAAAGTAAATCAGGTCAAGAAAGTGCAAAAAGCAAAAGAATCCTGAAAGGAATGGGAAAGCATGAGTGCCTTTTATCATCTCTGCCAGTTATCACCAACCCAATGTCCCCCTCCCACACATTAGACTTTTCTTCCAGATGACACAAAGACTCCACCTTGCTTTTTTCGGTTTCTTTTGGGACCTTTAATGGAGATTTCTAGCTCCTGCTGGGGCACACCAGAGCTCAGAAGTCCTATCCACCCTGCCAACACCTACAAAGACAACAAGTCAGCTGGTCAATAATTCAGCCTTCAGATGAGGCCCAGCCTGTGGTCCCACCTGCTGCTTTGCTACTAAATACAGCTGGTCCTGAGCAATAGTGGGAAGCAAAATATTGATGCAAGTGATCTACCATCTTCTATCAAAGTAGACCCCACAGATATCCTATCAAACTTTAGGGAAATTAAAGAAAATTGGCTACAGGTCTTTTGACAATCCTGCCATCAGAGATGAGATTTTTGACCCCTCCCCTTGAATCTAGGCAGGTTTGTGACTTACCTCTAACCAATAGAATGTGATAGAATGGAGACTCTGAGACCTCTGAGGCTCGGTCAGAAGATGTAATACAGCTTCTGCCTTGTTCCCTGGGACACTCACTTTTGGATCCCTGGGATTTCACGTAAGATGTGCAACTTTCCTGAGGTTGCCATACCGTTAGAAAGTCCAGGCCACTTGGAGAACCCACACATATGTGTTCTGGTCAACAGCACAGCTGAGGTCCCAGATGATGGCCAACATCAACTACCAGACATGGAAGTGAAGATGCCTTCATATGATCCCTGTCATTTAGGGGTGAGACAAGCCATTCCCACTGTCCCTTATCTGGAATTTCCGACCCACAGAATCCATGGGCATGATAAAATGGTTGTTTTCAGCTATGGAGTTTTGCATTAATTTGTTAGCAGCAAGAGTAACTGGGACATACAAATGAACTTATTTACGGAACAGAAACAGACTCACAGATTTGGAAAACAAACCTATGATGACCAAAGGGGAAACCTGTGGGGGAGGGATAAATTAGGAGCTTGGGATTAACATATACACACTACTTTATATAAAATAGATAACCAGTAAGGACCCGCTGTATTGTGCAGGGAACTCTACTTAATATTCTGTAGTAACCTATATAGGTAAGAATCTGAAAAAGAATGAATACATGTACATGTATAACTGAATCACTTTACTCCTGAAACTAACACAACGTTGTAAGTCATCTATACTCCAATATTTTTTTTTTTTTAAAAAGGAGTAACTGGGACAAACAGTGTGTGTAGGGTTTAAAGTCAAACAGGCTTGCATGTAAGTTCCAGCTCTACCTGCTATGTAGAGTTAGCAAGCGACTCAAACCTCCCTGAACCTGTTTCCAGTCTGTAGAGTAGTGATGATAAAACTCCTAAGGGAGTTTTTGTGAGGAATCAATGAAAGTATATGGAAATTGTACTCCACCCACGGGTGTGTTCCCATTTTCCTCTGCTACTCTTCCCTCCTCCTCAGACCTGACGTGCCAGTTGGTTCATCAACCGTTGCTGTCAATGGTGCTAGTGAAACTAACGTATTATCTTTCATCTAAAATCTAATTCATTTATATAAATAAAAAGCAGTTGAAGGGCATGCTTGCTCAAAAAAGAGCTAAAAAGAAAAAGGGTTTTCCTCTTCCTGGCTGACTGACAGGAGGGACTTCAGTCAGTGCTGAGATTTTTATCATTATTCTAATTAGAAGCCAGCTAAAAGCCAGTTTCCTGTGGGCTCTGCTAGATTTCAGTGCTTCTCAAAGTTCAGTGGACATAGGAATCAACTGGGGTCTTGTTAAAATGTAGACTTTGATTCAGTGGCTCCTAGGTGAAGCCTGTGATCTGTATTTCTAATGATCTCCCAGTTTACGTTCTACCAACAACACTTTGATCAGCAAGGTCCTAAAAGACCGTATGAAAGGATAGTATTGATTATTCCATAAATAACTCTGCCCCCCACTCTGCAATAATTCATTTTCAACTCCACTCCAATTAGCATGACTTGTGGTTGCCAAATCCGGAACCTGCCTCCTTGCAAGGGCCGCTCCCCTGGCTTCAGCCTAACTAGTCATGGACGTCTTCAGCGTCTTGAGGGTCCTGCAATACCCTAACCTTTTCTCCCCAGTCAATTTCTCATGCAATGTTTACAAGAAGCCAGTGATCAGGGATGATTCCGCCCTTTCACAGTTGGGAGAGGGTGAAGGAGAGGCTATGGTACATCACTGTAATCCAGTTCCTCTAACTTCAGGTGCAGTGGTTTCCCACTCAGCTGTGGTACACCAGGGTAGTGACATCAGCTTACCATGGGGGAGAACATGTCTAACACACCACAACTCACCCAAGTGTTACCAGGGCTATTGGTTGGCAACTATTTGGGAAGACATACTTAAGTGAGAAAGTATGAGAGATTCATCTCTGCTCTCTTATGTAACCTTAGTTAGTGATATGGGGAAAGAAAAGAAACCTATATTGAGCATTTACTATGTACTGAGGGTTCTGCTATGTGCTTTTCCTGCATTATACATTGTAATACTCCTAAGACATTCCAGGGTGGATGCTATTAACCTTGTTTTGCAGATGAGGAAATGCAGTCTCAAAAGCATTAAGTGAATTTGCTCAAACTCATGAAGGAAGAAGTGATGGAACAGGCTTCAAGGCAGGAGTGTCTGATTGTGAAGTTGTCCTGTTAGCATCTCTTGTTTCTAGGCATAACGTTTTATTGAAGAAGTGCTATGTCAGTCAATGAATTCGTGCAGATTTGATGGAATGGTTTGATTTATTGACAGATTAGTTGATATGGCTGGTAGGGGGGTCAATGTATCTTTTGACCAAGTCAGCCCCATAGCTGACTTCCATGGGTTCAAGTCTGCTTATAATTGATGGGGCTCAGAGCTCTGGTGAGATGGTCTCACTTGTTGGGTTTGGCTCCTAAATACAGGGGTTCTCAGTAAAGGCAGCAAGTTTGTGGGCATTGTAAGCCTTGCAATGTAAATTGATTAGAGTCTTTTATTCTGCACTTTCCTCAAATTTGAGTCTTGGTATATTCTGACTGAGGCTAAGTTTCTCAATCTAGCAAAAGGGAGAGAGAACAACTTTAGCCCAGAATTAAATAGAAAACAAGTCAGGATTTATCAAAGTTGGATGCAAGATGGCAGCTTGCTGTGGGACCTCTCAATGGCAAGGAGAAATGGCGTAAGAGATGGCCTTATTTATCCCAAGATTTGTATGTGGGTCTTTCATTTGCTCACTGTCTTAGGTTTCAAGGGACAGATTCAAGCTAGCTTAAGACAAGGAGTGTTGGTTGTAAGGAATCGGGAGTACTTCACAGAAGGCAATGACGGGAAAGACAGCTGAGCCACATAAGAACTGGAAAATCTATGTGCTGCTAGCCGCTCTGTCCATCCAACTGTTGCTCTCTGGAGACATATGGCCTCTTTTTTTTTTTTTTTTTTTTTTTTTTTTGCTGTACGTGGGCCTCTCACTGTTGTGGCCTCTCCCGTTGTGGAGCACAGGCTCTGGACGCGCAGGCTCAGCGGCCATGGCTCACGGGCCCAGCCGCTCCGCGGTATGTGGGATCTTCCCGGACCGGGGCACGAACCCGCAGCCCCTGCATCGGCAGGCAGACTCTCAACCACTGCACCACCAGGGAAGCCCCACATGGCCTCTTGTATCTGCTAGAAATTGACTACATTCTCTTTTTTTTCTTTCTCTCTCTGGACCATTTTCTCTACAAGGCTCTTCCTTCCTGAAACCTCGTAATATCCGTCTTCATGGAGCTCTACGTTGCCATAATACTGACTCTATTTGCACCTTGACCTGACATCTCCCTTGCCCATGGCCATCTGACAACATCTGGGTCTCTTCGTTCAAGTTCTGAAGACAGAATCTGATATTCATTCAGGGTCAGTTCTGACTGAGAGTGGAAGTCACCTCATACAAACATTATTCTATCCTTTCTGGGCTCTAGGGTGGCAGGAGGGTTTGGGGAGGCACTTCCAAAGAAAGGAGAATGACCTTAGCAGACTCCCCAAATATATTTACTACATACCTGAGAGGATGAAGGTAGAAATAGCTTAGGTAGAATCTAGCCTAAAACCTCAAAGAATCATAAACAGAACAGAACAAATAAGGTTCTAGTACCCCCTCAAGTATTTATATTCTATGATTTTTTTTCTTCTCTTGTACAAACCATTTTCGTATGTGAAATATACATCTCACGTACAACACTCAGACTGGGTTTGAATGCCAGTCGTGTGTCCCATAAGCTCTATATTTTTATCAGTAAAATGAGGGTCTTTTCCCTGACTTCCTAGAATTGTGAGAACCTGCTATGTGCCAGGCATTGTGCTCAACCCAGGAGACATGATCTGTGCCCAAGAAGCCAGTATAATTGCAGGGGAAATAGATCAGTTCAAACAAATAATTATTCTACCACAGAGTTTTCAAGGTATGGTCAGATGACTCCCCATTTATGGTGGAGCAATGGGACTCCAATATTAGGATACACAAGAATCTCCTGGGGGTTTGCCTTAAATGCATATTCCCAGGCCTCACCCTAGATATACTCAGCCAGAAGTTCTGGTGTTGGAACCCAAGAACGTGTATTTTAAGCAAGCCCCCAGGAAATTCCAGAGTGCAATGTTTGAGAACTGCTGCTCTATCTCCGAAGAGTCACAGTTGAGGCCATGCTGTGGCCGTAGGGATGGGAGGCTCTCTGCATAAAGTATCTAGAGAAGGCTTCTCCAAAGGTGACCTTTTGAGTTGAGTCCCAAATGTGTTTGCCAGGAAGAGAATGGGAGTAAGAGAACTCCAGGCAGAGGGAAAGCAAAAGCCCAGAAGCATGAAAATGTTGACAGGTTTTGAGGGGGCAGAGAATAGATGTTCCATCTAATTGGAACATTAAACTTTTGTAGAAAGAGTGGCAGGATATGAGACCAGAGCCAGACTGGGAAAGACCCAAGTATACAAGGCTTAAAAATAAAAGGTTCAATGGGGCGGGTCTTCCCTGGTGGCGCACTGGTTGGGAGTCCGCCTGCCAATACAGGGTACACGGGTTCGTGCCCCGGTCCGGGAGGGTCCCACATGCCACAGAGCGGCTGGGCCCGTTGGCCACGGCCGCTGAGGCTGCGCATCCAAAGCCTGTGCTCCACAACGGCAGAGGCCACAGCAGTGAGAGGCCCGTGTACCGCCAAAAAAAAGGTTCCTGGGGTCCTTTAAAACAGTTTCTCTGTATTTTCCTTTAATATTGTAGGGAAGGAACAATAATTTCTCCTCTACCCTTCTAGGTTCTTGGGGGAGAACGCCTTATAATTAAAGACAGATTAACAAGAGAAAAAGGGAAGTTTAATAGCATGTACACCTCCTGTACGCATGGGAGAGATACAGGAAAACTGACTAACTCCCGAAATGGTCCAAACCACCACCTTAAGTACCATCTCCAGCTAAAGACAAAAGAAGATTGAGTGGGAGGCAAGTTTGGGACATTGTCAGGCAAAACACAGTAAACAAAGGTAAGGTTTTTTTATGCAGATTTAAGTCCATTCCTTCTCCACTGATAAATTTCTAGAGATTCAGTCATTCTTATTTTCTGGGTACAAAGAGGAAGACACCCTTACAAATGGAAATTTCCCTTATAAATGTAAATATCTCTTATAAAAGGGTAACTTCTTTTTTCAGAGCTTCTCCTGTGTCTGCTATTTCTTAAAATAATCAACTTAAAATAATTCTTATGTCAAAGAGGTACATTTTGGGGTGGCAAACTCTGTTCCCCTTTCATATCACTTCTCTGAAATTTACTTTTCCTGCCATTGCCCTGGCCCACAAATGGCCTCCAGAATCTCAAAGCAACTGCTCATCCAACACTACTGTTAAAACAATATAGAGACAGAGGGCCTGGAGCTGGTTACAGATAATGTCACTGACAGGAAGGAGAATTGAAATGCATCCCGAGGGACTTCCCTGGTGGTGTAGTGGTTAAGAATCCGCCTGCCAATGCAAGGAATACAGGTTCGAGCCCTGGTCCAGGAAGATCACACATGCCGCGAAGCAACTAAGCCTGTGCACCACAACTACTGAGCCTGCGCTCTAGAGCCCGCAAGCCACAACTACTGAAGCCTGTGCACCTAGAGCCCGTGCTCTGCAACAAAGACAAGCCACGGCAATGAGAAGCCCGCGCACCGCAACAAAGAGTAGCCGCCGCTCGCCGCCGCTAGAGAGAGCCCGCGTGCAGCAACGAAGACCCAAGGCACACAAAAATAACTAAATAAATTTATTTTTTAAAAAAAAAAGAAAGAAAGAAATGCATCCCAAGATCTGTCAGCTCAGGGAAAAAGGAATCCATTCCTCAACCTTCTCTGGAAAGCCTTAGCAGACTGGGATTGCTTTGGCTGGAGTAATCGGAGTAATCGTTCCAAGAGCTGCTTTGTTTCCCTGCCAAACTGGAGAGGCCGGTATTCTCCAACAGCTTCCTCCCCAAGCAGGAATATCAATGACCTTGAGCCAAACTTCCCTACTGCCTGCTGCCCTCCAAGGACCTGGCATTTTCATTTCAAAGTCTTCCAAATAGCCACATACAGTTAGATTAAGGGCAAAAACCCACACCCAGAAATGTTCTTTCTTTTTTTCTTTTAATGTCAATAGGGACAATTTGCTTTTAAAATAGTCACCTAAGGTATGATTGATAGGAAATTACTACTTGTCATTTCCGGCTCTGTGGGAAATGTCATTCAGTCAAACTTAACTAAGCCTTTTATTTCCCGTACTTGCACCCCCATGAACTGGGGCCTGTCAGCCGCTCGTTCCAGAAACAGCAGAGAGCTTGAGTACCCTGCGGTATTTTTCATAGAGCAATTCGTCCAGCCTAACAGATCAAATTTCCAGGTCTCTTTGTTCTCTCTTCATAAAAATATACCCCTCCCAGAGCCGCACGTCCAAGCCTATTTCGGTACCAGTTAGAACAAAGAGCAAGGGCGTAATTTTTTGCCTTTCCTTCTCTTCACCAACTCTATCCACCACCTCCACCCAGCAACACCCCAGGAACCCTAGGCTTCCTAAGGGAATCAAATAACTTTCTGAAGTTCCAACATTTCCTCTCTCACCCTTCCAGCATATAAGATTTTCAGGAGCCTGCTTTTAGGGCCAGGAGAGATTTTCATACAGACAGTCTGGGTATGTACATGATCAAGAGCAAAATCCAGCCTGCCAGGGCTCACATGAAAGGCAAGGACGTTGGAATCAGAATGACCAGGTTTTAAATTCTAACTCTCCCAGATACTAGCTGTGTCACCTTGACCAGTATTATTTTCCTAATGAAACCCCAATTTCCTCACATAGAATATGGAAATGATATTAACATCTGTCCAGTTTTAGAGTGAGAAGTAAGTAAAATAATTGTAACAGACACTGTTGGTTGCCTGTTACATTCTCAATTTTATTATCCCCTGGCACTTTTATTTTCGAGGCTGGAAGAACTTAATACTCATTTTACCTTTCTTCCTTTCAGTGAGGGATGACCAGGTAACAGAGTTCTAGGCAGTAGGATATGTGCAGAAGTCTGAGGGAAGGTTTCTGCTTTCCTAATAAAAGGGATAGATGAAGCTGACTCTTTCCCCCTTTCCTCTACTTCCTGCTTTGAACAAAGATGTGATGTCTGGAGCTGCAGGAGCCATCTTGTGACCAAGAGAATCTGAGTCATCATCCCTGACATCATCAAGACATTGAACCCATGCTAAAGTCATCAATTCCAGATTTCTCATGATGTGTAAAATTGAGCCTCTTTATTTAAGCCACCACAAGTTGAGTTTTCTGTTTCTTATCACCAAATGCATTCTTTTTTTTAATAGATATTTATTGGAGTATAATTGTTTCACAATACCATGTTAGTTTCTGTTGCACAACAAAGTGAATCAGCCATAAGCATGCACATGTCCCCATATCCCCTCCCTCTTGAGACTCCCTCCCACCCTCCCTATCCCACCCTTCTAGGTCATCACAAAGCGTCGAGCCAATCTCCCTGTGCTACGCTGCTGCTTCCCACCAACTAACTATTTTACATTCGGTAGTATGTGCTACTCTCACTTCGCCCCTGCTTTGCCCTCCCACCCCATGTCATCAAGTCCATTCTCTGTGTCTACCTCTTTATTCCTGCCCTGCAACTAGGTTCATCACTACCATTTTTTTTTTTTTTAGATTCCAAATGCATTCTTGATAGGAGTAAGTGATATATATAAAGTAGCTACAGTAGTCACCAGTGTTTGATAAATATTAGTTAACTATTCTCTCCTCACTCCCCATACCTCTTCTCCTCAAAATGTAAAATCCTCATCTGTATCATTGGGTTATCACATTTAGGGTGGGATTTGGGCCCAGAATCTGAATCCAGATTGCCTTTCAAGACCTCTGTAACCTGTTCCTTCCTTCCAAGGCCACCTGCACACTGCTGTCAGAATCCCAGTCAACGCCAATCAAGCCAGTTAGTTATCCCCTACACGAGTCATGCTTGTTCTGCCCCCAGTGTTCCACTCTCCATTCCCGCCTTCCCTCATTCTCTTCCCTGTCCTCTCCTTCAGCCTGCTTGAATCTTCTCCATCCTTCAATTCCAGCTGCAGCCAACCATCCCCCTGAGATACTTTTTCTGATATGGCCACAGCCAAGAACAAGAAGAGTCGTGTGGTAAAACATGGTGGCCCATTTGGCAATAGCAATGGGCAGACAGGAAAACGTGGCTAGTCAAGGGAGCCCTTGGAAAAGAGGGATCCAGAGTCTTTATGTCAATTACAAAAGACAAAGTTCTACAGGGTAGTTGCAAAGCAGCTGTCAGGGCTTGACTTCTGCTCCTGTAGTCATGAAAATAAAAGAGCTGGAGAGCCAGGGTCAACCAGAGGCTGCCCTCAAGGTGGCAAGAAGAGGCATCCAGGGAGTGTGGGAGAGAAAGACAGGAAGCACAAAGCAGGCAGAAGCCCTGGGGCTCCACGAGGTCCTTGGCCAAAGAAAAGGGGGATTGAATTGCCAAAGCTTTGGAAGACTTCATCCCCACCTGCCACAATCCCTCAGTACAGAAGGGGTGGTGAATTACTGGGTGGTTAGCCAGATAAACAATGAAAGATAACAGGATAGCCCATATTGGCCCTTCAGGTAGAATTCCTGGGGCAGGTCAGAAGCTGCCTACAGACCAGTTGTGCTCATCTTGAGTAAATTGTGACACCTACTGGTTTACAAGGGAGAAAACGCAGACTTCAGGGTTCAATAGAAAGTTGCCTGGTGCTGACCTAGTGCAAATGACTCCCAAATGGACTAGGTTCTTTGCTAATGAGATAGTGTGTGTCCTAGAGCTACTATGGCCACATGCAGATTCAGCTTTCTAGGGCCAGAGTTGTTTCCAAAGTTCTGGAAGAACAATAGAAGTAAGTGGGTGAGCCACTCTGCCAGGAAGTTGTCACAGAGGTGGACTGAGCACAGAGACTTGATTTTAGATTCTACCATTACTTTTGCCTCTTCGCGGCCTGGGAATATTAAGCAAATCACTTCTTTTGTTTTGTTGTTGTTATTTATCTTTTTATAGGTATTCATTATCTTTATTCTACCTACCTTACAGTTTTATGTGTAAGAAATCAAAAGAAATGTGCTTAGCAAAGCCACAAATGTGTTTTTGTTTTTCAAGTGTTATTTGAGCATCTAGCACATGCTAACTACCACAGTACATATACACATATACGTACACATATACGTACACATACAAAAGGACAATTCGTTCAGAAGGAATACTAGGTGAGAGTGTGAATGCTGGGGAGCTGCAAAGTGTTGCATTGCTTTCAGGCTTTGGGTAGATGGGCAGGAGTGGGCAGAGTGGAGCTGGAGAGAGGAGTTAGGAACCAGATAATGAAGAGCCTTACAGGCCACGCTAAGGAATCTGGATTTTATTCAGTACACAATGGGAGTAGCTGAAATATTTCAAAAGGGGTAATATGATCACAGTTGCCTTTTTTTTTTTTTTTTTTTTTTTCACAGTTGCCTTTTAGTTAGGTCATTCTAAAAGGACAGTCAGAGAGCAGCTGGGAGATCAGTGAAGAGACTTTTGGAAGAGTCCAGACAGGTAATGGTAAAGACCTGACTTAAGGAAATAGAAGAGATGAGAGGCCTGAGTGAATTAAAAATATAATTAGGAAGCACAATCAACAAGACTTATGGACCAATTTAATGAGGGGAGCAAAAAAGAGCAAATGATCCAGAATTTGATTTGGGTGATCAGGTAGATTATTGAGCCATGCACAGATTCAAAGAACAAGTTTCCAACAAGAAAAGGCCCAGCAAGGTTCTGTACATATTTCATCCGTGGTTTCTATGCAGCCATGTTGACCCTGTTTCTTGATATTATGGGACACGTCATTTCCTCATGCACAGGCCCCCTGAAGGTTTATACAGTCATCCCAAACCTTTGTTTTTCATTTCCGAACAACTCGCATATTGATCTGGCATTGCCATTGGTTCCCTCCAGCTTCCCAAGGACTTTGTCACATGGTCAAGCTGCCTACCTTCCCTAGCTTTTCCCTGACCTGCCAACCTCTCCAACAGGGTGACTCAGACCATCAAGCAAACAAGTCTCCAATCAGCAGCTTCACGAATGGAGCTGGAGCTCAGAGCAGAATCTGTGCCAGAAGTCTACATTTGAGAATAATCAGCACAGATTTTGTATAAGGGCAGCACTGAGAAGAGTTGAACTCACCCAGGGTAAGAAGACTACGGCAGAGACGAAACTCTGAGGAACAAGAACTATTAAGAGAAGAGCAAAAGGCAGAGGGAGAAGAGCTGGTGAAGGTCTGAGCAGGAGCCAGAGATATGGGAGGAAAATCATGAGAAACTCTAGGGAGGAGGGAATTGAACAAGCTGTGCTCAGAGGCATCAGGCACCACAGAGAAATCAGGACTGAAATCTGAGTTGGAGCGGGAGGGGTTGTGGGTGTCTGGTGGGTTTCTGTGGACTGTGGTGGGAGCAGTAGAAGATGAAGTGAGGAAGTGGAAATGAAGTTTTGTGAAGGCAACTCTTTCCAAAAAATCGTGAAAGAGAGAAAGAGAGATGGGGCAGTAGCTAAAGATAGAATGAAAGTATCTTGGGTTTTTCTTCCTGAACATGTGTGCATGTACTGAAACAGCATGTAGTGAAGTGCACATATTGTAGTTCAAGTTCTAGAACCAGTCCCAGCTCCACACAAGAGCTGTGTGACCTTGGGTATATTCCTTAACTTCTCGGGATCCCATTTTACGCATCTGTGAGGTGGAGATAATAACAATACTAACTATGCAAGGCTGTGAGTATTAAATAAGTTACAAGATGGCAAGTGCATAGATAGTGCCTGACCCATTGTAAACAATAAATATTAGCTGGTTTCGTTGTTGATATTCCTACTTGATAATAAGAAAGAGCATTAAAAGTAGACACTGAATGGGCTTTCCTGGTGGCGCAGTGGTTGAGAGTCCGCCTGCCAATGCAGGGGACACGGGTTCATGCCCCGGTCTGGGAAGATCCCACATGCTGCGGAGCAGCTGGGCCCGTGAGTCGTGGCTGCTGAGCCTGCGCTCCGTAACGGGAGAGGCCACAACAGTGAGAGGCCCGCGTACCGCAAAATAAAAAAAAAAAAAAAAAAAGTAGACACTGAAGATACAGGAAAGATAATGAATTAGTGATGGAGCAAAGTTCCTGTGGAGGCAGAAGGAGATGGAGCAGAGCATGGAGAGGGGTGGCAGCCTTAAACAGGAGGGGGGACCACCCTCCTCGCTTCCACTGGGAGAGTCAGACGAAAGCACCAGTGGGGCTCAGATTCGGATGTGTTTGTCTTAGGGAACCAGGGTATGGAAGGTTGAGAGAGCCTCTATTTCAATCTGTCAGGTACAAAACAAGTTCATCTGCTGAGAATGAAGAAGGAAGTGATGAGATGGGGAGATGGTTGGCAACAGAAGAGTGAGTTAGGAAGGCCTGATCTTCGTGCTACGAAGAGTGGAGAAAGAGCTATGGAAAGTGTAGGGCTGAGGTGTGGATCTGGGGAAGCGTCTGAGATTCTCCCAGGGCACCAACCTGTGAATTTTCTTGGTGCTCTCAACAGCCTGTGGAGAAGTGGAAATGACTATTGGTTGGATTGCTCCATGGTTGAGACTTTGCTAAGAGGCTGCGACATAAAATTAAAGGGACAAGGACATTTAGAGTAGTGAAGTGGTAGACCAGAAAGTCCAGGCTGGAAGGTGAAAGTGGAGGATATAAATATAGGAGAGGAAGAAAATGGGACAACAAAGAAACTGAGGTCTCAACCAGTAGGCACACTGAAGTGAGGTAATGACAGATGGACAGAAAGGAGCTGGTGACCAGAGGAGTTGAAAATGGGTGTCATCGATTAAAGAAGACCACAAATCCTTTGCTGTGCTGAGAGGTGGAGTCTAACTTCCCTTCTCTTGGGCGTAGTGATTAGTTTAACCAGTAGAATGTGGTATAAGTGATGATCTGGCTGTCACAGCCTGGGTGATGAGAAGCCTTGTAGCTTCCACCTGGACCTCTTGGAACACTTGCTCTTTGAGTTCTGAGCAACCTTATAAGTCCAGTTATTCTGAGGCCACCATGCTGAGACACCACCTGGGGAGGCCACAAGAAGAGGTCCTGGGGCTACAAGAAGAGAGAGGTGTCTAGCCAGCCCTCTGCCATTCCAGGCCCAGTTGTTTGAATCACGCCGCTGAGGCCTCAGATGTCATGGAGCAAAGACCAGTTGTCCTTACTGAGTTTTGACCACCTTGCAGATGCAGGAGAAAAACAAATGATTGTTGCTGTTTGGGGTGGTTTGTTAAGCAGCACTAAATAACCAGAAAAATTGGAGTTAAGCTTTTGGAGGTGGTTCAGTCTAGGCTGAAGACAAGAGCCAGGGAAGAGCCATGATGACATGGGTGGGAGAAGAAAATAAAAGTGAAACTTGCCAGGGTCAAGAAAGCCACACAGGAAAAAGAAATCCTCACTCAGGACACAGAGAACACCAGATCACAGAGGGGGGATGAAAAGAGACTTGTCAGATGTGCAAACCCAATAAGAGAATAGTTTCTTTCTCAAGTACCATAGAAACATCTATTTTTATTTGCACACACTTAATAGGTATCAATCTAACTGTTCATGCAAACTGGTCCCAAGGAACATACTTGGCAAGTATTTAAATTTAGAGTGTATGATGTTGCCCTATAGGTATGGTGATCATTCTATAAATGTGAAATGATAAATTGCATTTCTTTAAAATGGTGTTCTTAAATACAGATGTTCTATTACTCAACTGATTCCACCACCGCCCCCTCAACTCCCACATATTGCCACATATAGTCCTGGTTCCCTTGTGATGAAAAATATTCAACAGGTTTGTGTGGAGCATCTGCTATGTGACAGACTCTGTTGTTAGGTATCGGACTTAGATTTGTGTTCATGGAATAATGTCCATCTTTGGGGACTGTAACGGAGGTGTTTATCAAGCACTGACTATATGCCAGGTCGTCTACTGTGCACTTACAAACCTTATCCCAATCAAACAGCGACAACGAGTAAGTTCTATTTCAGGCGGGGCTCAATCAGAGAAACAGAACCACTATAAATATAGAAAAGGATTTGTTATATGCATTTGACCTTACGAAATCATGAGAGCTGGTTGCCTTCTGATGCTGGAGCGTGAAGTCCTTAGGGGAGGTAGTCAGGAAGGGAAGATGAATATAGACTGGGGGTGAGAAAGAATGAACTGAAACCCACAAGAATGGACTGAAATCATATCAGGTTTTTTGCTTCTGATCTTGTCCTGCAGGTGCCAGGGCCTTGTCCAGAAGCTAAACCAGACACACCTGGCCTAGGGGTCAGAGCTGTGAAGGAGGATCTAGCAGAGGGGAGAGTCAGTGCCAGCCTGGTTACTACTTCCCACCAATCAGGTGAGCCAGCAGGTAAGTGACAACGTGTGTGAACTACAAAATGCCTGCTGCTTCACTTGCACTTGGCAAATCTCCCAGTGGAATCTCTGCCGGGGCCCACTCTAACCAGAAACATACAAGAAGGGGAATTCTGGGAAATGTAGTTCAACCCCACCAAGTTGTACCATTACAAGCCACGACAGATACTATTCAAACAACAGCACTGTAGTAGTGGTAGACACTACCATCATCCAGATTTTAACAACGGCAGAAACTGAGGCTCTGTTCTCAGAAACTGATGCTCTGAGCATACAGACTTGGACCTGCTTGATGCCAAAGCCTATATGTTGAGCCATCACACAGGCATTCTTTGCTTCCACTTCAGGAAAGTTCAAAATGCTGGGCAGACAACAAAACACTTCCATCTCTTAAGCTCCCAGTTTGGCCCATAGGTAGGCAAGGGACTCGGGACCTATGAGCTCTTCAGAGGCCTAAATGAGAGGCGTAAGACCTGGCAAAGAAAATATATTGGCTGCAAAATACAAAAAGAAAACTTAAATACAAACTAAATGCACTTAATTATATGTCAGCACATCTTCGACTCATCTACAACTTACCACTTGAAATTTTGAATAAATTTTATATCATGTAAGATTTAGGTGGATTAATGTGGATTATTTGATAAAATCTGAGATGCGAGTACTAAAACTAAGAGTGCCTAGGGCCTACCAGTTTCCTCTGGACAGAGGAAAATTTGTGGGGCAGGGTGGAGGGCTGATATTGGAAAGCCTGTTTTGGAGATCACATTTGGGGCAGACACTGCAGTCCTGTCTTCTTCAGCAATCTGAAGTTGCAGATGTGGCGAGACAAGCAAAAACACTACCTGATATTCACTTGGGTTTTATATAAAATGAAGCAGAAACGTGCAACCTCGGACTTGGCACAATGCCCACCTTGCTGATGTGTCTGGAGCGTTTTAAACATATCACTGCAGGTGGCTGAATGAGAAAGAAACCAGAAACACACAGATTAAATTTAGCAGCAGATTGAATTGCGCTCACCAAGACGTTTGCCTCCCTGTCTGTTCCCTCTTCCTCTTAGCTCAGGCTGCAAGATGCCTAATCACAGAAGGCAACCTTCTAGCAAATTCAGTTAGACAGGGAGAGCCTTGCGGGGGTTAATGGATATGAGACATGGAAAGAGACGTAACTTCATCACAGAAATAGCCACGAGCATTGGGGGTGAGGTTCAGCCCTCCGCCAGACAAAGATCATCCTTCTCTGGGGGCCAGATATTCCCACAGGTGTGGCAGCTTCAGGTCCCAGGTGTTGGGGAAAGGGGACCAGTTCACTATGAGACAGAAATACACCCTTCCAGTTGGGTTTCTGCCTCTGCAGGACTTCTGCTCCATGAGATTGCACAAGCATTAGTGTCCTGATCTTTATGGATATACAACACTTGCTCTGAATGCTCACAATGCTCTTACATGGTGGCAACGGATAACTGTCATGGACTGAGCATTTACCGTGCGTCAAGAGCTATCCTAAGTCAGTCTATCTTCTGTCTTCACAGCGCTTGTTCTTAACCACTATGATAAACTGACCTCATGTAACCTGGGACTGTCACCGCACCAAAACTACCACCTGCTAGGTGCTCACTGCTTTCCCAACACAGAGGGCACCCCACTTGAGCCTGACCTCCTGCATTAAGGAGGAAGTTGGTACCTCCCCTTCCTCCCCTCCAGATGCTCACATTCTAAGACATGAAGATACATGAATACTCGACCTGTTGCAGGGCTGTGCCCGTCTCACCCGTGTTACCTTGTCGAAAATGACCTGTGTCTCTTTTTTTTTTTTTTTTTTTTTTTTTTGGGGTACGCGGGCCTCTCACTGTTGTGGCCTCTCCCGCAGAGGAGCACGGGCTCCGGACGCGCAGGCTCAGCGGCCATGGCTCACAGGCCCAGCCTATCCGCGGTATGTGGGATCTTCCCGGACCGGGGCACGAACCCGTGTCCCCTGCATCGGCAGGCGGACTCTCAACCGCTGTGCCACCAAGGAAGCCCGTCTCTTTCTCTTGAGACCTCAGACACGGATTACTTGTTAATCTCAAATTTAATTTAATTGAAACATCTATCAAGAGATAGTATTGGTTGAGAGTGTGGTCTTTGTTGCAGTACAGCCTGAGTTTGAATTCCTTCCTTACCATTTATGGTCTCTCATGTGTGGTCTTTGACAGTTGCTTAAAATCCCTGTTACCCTCAGTTTTCTCAACTTTAAAATAGATATTATAATAGTGCCTCACATAGGCTGCTGTGAGGAATAACAGGTAGACGTAAAATACTTCGTGTAATACGTGCTGCATGCTCTGCCCTCGGTACGTATTAGCAATGTCTCTTATAAAGGTGTTAATAAATATGCTGGGCAATGAATAAGACATCATCCCCAACTTGTAGTAGCTCACAGTTCAATGGAGGAAGCAGATACTAAAACCTGTAACTATAATACAATAGGGTGAGTACTAGAAAAGAAGTCCAGATTTATGATGGTTCAAAACCTTCTTTCTGCCCCCAGACTCCTAAGGTATAAGATGAACTCCCATGAGGAGCAGTGGCTCATTACAGGACAGGCATGGGTGATGCTTAAGGATAAAGGAAATGGGAGGTCGTCCTACGTCCCATTTCCCACTTTCCAATCAGCCCAAACTACCTGCGCAACTCTGATGACATGATATCGATTATAGCCCACTTCCTCTTTCAACAAAAGTTAGATAAACACAAATGTGCAAGATCCTGTTTTAGGCACTGCATGGTGTTTGCAGTCTAGCCAGAAAGACAACGTTGAACAAAAACTTGCAAGTGTGCTGAACGTCAGGAAGTAGAGACGTTGGTGCCAAGAAGTTTAAAACTTCCTGAAGGACAAGAGACCAAGGTTTGAGTAGGAGTTAGTTCAGAAAGGGACTGAGAAACCTTAAAAGCATGTTTATCAAAATAAAAGAAACCTCATCCCAAATTATAACCCATACTATCCTTAAAATGCTGATGTATAAACAGGTACAGAATCCTTTAAGATGCAGATCGGGGATAGAATTCTAGCTCATCCATAATGGTTTGAAAAACTATCTCATGAATGAAACTGACACTAAAATCCTAAGGGATACTATTATAATTTGTAGCCTTAATATGGAAAAGGAAATAGTTATAATATGTAATAGTACAGCTATAAACACAGTTTGGTGTAATGTGAATCATCGATATGGATATATACACAATATATCTTGGATTTCTTCCTCTCTGCCCCTAGAACTTCTCTTAGGATTGGCAATGACCACTCTTATCTCATGAATTATTAAATCGAAGACCACTGTGTATTCACTCTTGATATAATGAGCCAATAAGCTAATTAAATAAAGCTGCCCCCTTGATTTTCCTCCTAGACCTACCAAACCTTCCTGCCCTGAACAGGCCACTGCCATTTCAATTCTAGTCACGTCCTTCTGGCTGTCTCTACTGTCTCCTAAGAAATGTCATCTGGGGAAGTCACATCCTCCCTCACATCTGGGAGATTAATGGACCCATCACAGCCTGGGTCAGAGGCAGCCTGGGAGGAGGCTCTTCATGGGCCCTGAGTTACTTAGAAAGGGAGTGAGGAAGAGTTCAAATAGAAAAGTCTACAAATATATTTGTATTAGATAAAAGAGGAAGCTGACTATACAAAGGAACAATCTTGATACTGTGAGGACAGAGTGACAAGGTGCCCAAGAAAAGGACAGCACCTCCCCATCCCCATAGACTGGCATTTGGGAAGGTCAAGGCCTTGAGCAGGTATCAGGGCCACATGTCAACAGAAGTAATGGAAGTAATCAAGGCAGTAAGGGTTTTAGAATCAGGCAGACCTGAATTTGAAACCCTGCTTTACCACTCAGTAGCTGTGTATTTTTGTACAGGTAACCTCTCTGGGGGGCTTCCCTGGTGGCGCAGTGGTTAAGAATCCACCTGCCAATGCAGGGAACACAGGTTCGAGCCCTGGTCTGGGAAGATCCCACTTGCCACGGAGCAACTAAGCATGTGCGCCACAACTACTGAGCCTGCGCTCTAGAGCCCACGAGCCACAACTACTGAGCCCACATGCCACAACTACTGAAGCCCACGCGCCTAGGGCCCGTGCTCCGCAACAAGAGAAGCCACCACAATGAGAAGCCCGCGCACCGCAACAAAGAGTAGCCCCTGCTCGCCACAACTAGAGAAAGCCCGTGCACAGCAGCAAAGACCCAATGCAGCCAAAAAATAGATTAATTAATTAATTAATTATTTTTAAACTCTCTGATTTTATATCTAAAAAGAAGCGAGGAACAATATTTAACTTATAGGGAGGTGGTAGTGAGGATTATAAACCATTTATTGAAGCCAATGGGTCTTGAATCAGAAAACTCAACTCAAACTATTTTAAGCTTAAAGAAAATGAATGCAACATCCTACTGGGAAGTCAAGGGAAGAAGAGGCCTAGGGACTCCAGGGACTCAACAACATTGTCAGGACTGTTTTCTTCTGTGTGTTGACCCCATTCACATCTACTGCAGACGGCTTTGCTCCATGCAGCAGGGAGGGGAAAGGAGGAGAAATGGCTGATAATCTACTAGGAGGGAGATAGAGCCTCTCTTGCCCAGGCTCTGTATATGACTTGAGAAGAGGGCTTTGGTGGGTCCAGCTTGGGTCCATGCTCAACCCTGTAACAGCCACTGTGGCCAGGGATGTGGGGTATGAGAACAAGCCAAGCCAAGCCTCAAGCACACCCTGAAGCTGGTGGGTGCAATTCCTGGGTTCCAATCCGCACATTCCATGAAGCACTTTAACCTCTTGGTCTTTCCGCATTTGAAAAGTGCGACTATCATCATACAGAGATGGGAAGAATGTGTTACTGAAACACGATATCCCCCTTGGCACTTCAAACTGCTCAGTAAATGTGGAGACATTAATCTGTCATGATTTCCACTGTGAAATAATCACCATCCGGTAACAAAACAGATTAAAAGGTAGATGCCTCTTGTCTTGGGCCATTCTTTTATGCATATGTTTTATTAGTTCATTCATTTATTGAGCATTTACTATGTGCCAGACCTGGGTTATGCACTTCATGGGCATTATATTGTTTAGTCTTCACAATAACCTTATGAGACGCTATTATTAATCCCACTGCGTGGTACGAAAACTGAGGCTCAGGGTGGTTAAGTAACTTGCCTAATACTTCACAGAAGTGGACTTGAATATGGGTCAAGTCGAAGGCCATGCTCTTATCCACTAGGCTACCACTTGGTAGAGGTATGAACAAAACAGAAGAGCATAGGAAAATAGTGATTAATTTTGTCCAGGGGAAGTCTTCAAGGACAAGTTAGGATTTGCCCAGCAGGGAATATGGTAAAGGGCACTCGAGGCAGAGGAAAGACAGTGTGAAAACACCATACGTGCAACGAATGCTGTTGTTCAATGTTTCGCATCCAAGTTCAGAGTCCCAGTAACTCAAACTATGAGAGGGGACAGTCTGAGTTAGTGAAAGATCTGAACTATGTTCGTTTGTAAACAAAACTACGTGCAGTTTTATTACATTTAGTATGTTCACAAGCAAAATTCTCGAAAAAAGAAAAAATTGTCAAGTGATCTACCTGTTTAATTTTAGTGCAAACTATTTTGGGCCCTACTGACATCAGTGGATGGACCCCCAACCTTTCCTGAATTGTCTTACTAGGCATTATACACCCTTTCTCTCTTTGAATTCTTACAGCTACCTTTCCCAGCCTACATCTATTAATCTGCTTATGGAGGCCTACATAAGTCCGATAGCACCTGTTTCAGTAATATAAATGAAGTTTAATTTTCATTAAATGAGTTTTTAAATAAGAGATGACAATTACTGCCTTCGAAAAAAACAGAGAAAAATTTAAATAATGATGGGAAGTAAAAGAGAAAAATTGAATTTCTTCTTTCCCTTGATAAGCTGCTTCTCCCCTATACCTCAGGAAATAGTGCCTCCATCTACCCAGTGGATCAAGTAGGAAGCTAAGGCAACATTCTACACCCTTCACACCTTCATTCTCTGTCCCTGCCCCTTCATGCAGTCCCCATGCTCTGTGAATTCTGCCTCTTCATAATTTGTACCCTGCCCCTCCATACCCTTCCCTCTGTCACCTCATCAATTCAGGATTCAGCATCCTTCTCCTCCCTGCTCCTGGTCTTGCTACTCTCCTCTCCATCCTCCGGAGTGAGCTCTTTAGTACACAATGCTGTCAAGTATCTCACATCACTAGCGAGAGTAATTGGTCCAAGCAAGGCTAAGCAGAACTTCGCTAGAACCTTCGCTAGAACTGTGACACAGGCTGAAAAATTAAATACCCTTTCACTTCTTCTGCCAGTTGGGGAAGGCTGTATGCAAAAGGTGAGGCTAAGGTCAACACTCAAAAAGCAGATGAGAAATGGAGCATCCTGGCTATGTCAAAGCCTTGGTTCTCATCCCTAATCTGATTTCTTACCATCACCACTATATCTTTGTCAACTGCAGAAGCCGGTAAATTACTCTTTTGCTTAAAGACAAACAAACAAAAAATAATGATGATTGTGTCCATGCCTGGATCCTCACTAAGTCCCCATTATTTTGAGGATGAAGTTCAAGCTTGTAAGACTGGCAAGCTAAGCCCTTTTTGGCATGTCTTCTTTCTCCCATCTCAGTCTGATCTCACCATGCTCACCTTACCGCAACCAAAGTTTAAAGCTGCATCCATACTGAGATGTGTCTTATTGTTGTTATTGGTGTTGTAATTATTGTTTCTGTTGTTGACGCACTGACTTCACCAGACTCTCTTCTGGTGCTAGACCTTTGTACTCCACATAACCACACTTTTATCTGCTGAGCTAAACCTTCCAAAGGCGCCTTCCTGACCAAAGCCTCTTCCCTATGTGTCCTTAGCCTCTAAACTCAGCTCTATCACAGCAAAATAAACACACCATTTTGTAGATCTGTTTACTTGTCTCTTCTCTGTTTACCTTCTCCTGTTCAATGAAAGCAGAGAAGGGCTGTATCCTTCTTCTCCGTAACTAACATAGTGTTGGTTCATAAACTGGCCCCCATATGCAGAGGGCAAGGAGAGACAAAAGAAAGAGGCAGACCCCTCCAGATGGGTAGGTGGCAGGTTAATAAGCAGGGGAACTTAACATATGAGCCTTGTCTTGGGGGCTGCAACATGAGTAGATCTCTGCACCTGCCCACCAGAATCTTAAACACTTATACAGAGTCCTTAACGAGGTTCAGTCATTTACACCCTCCAGATGGTCTCAACCATACATTGCTCTCTTAAGTCTGCATCCTTGAAAGCAGCTCCCACTGTGGGAACATTAGGCAGAAAGTATATTCCAAGACAGGGGAGGGGTGATGAGCCTCTGATTGTTCAGGTCTAGCTCTCAAGTCGGTCAGTGGTCACATCCTCTCGATTACCTCCTCCAACATTCCACTCCTAGCGACTGGCTCTTCCATTTTATATGCCCCCGTCTTACTCAGTGTGCCCTGAGCAGTCAGCGGGGGTTTTACTAGCATGGGGCTGGCTCTTTTGGTGGCTATCGGGTTGTAGCATTAGGGGCAAATTCCAGCAATGATGGGGCTTGGTGTTCTCAGCAAGTGTTTCGGCAGGGGTCCCCAATCTGACATATGGAGCAACTGGCCCTACTGGTCGATCATTTAAATGTGTTAGAGCCCGGGACAGTACTTTAGTCCACCTAGCCAAGGTGGTTTTACTTTTTAGGAATTTAATCTGCTGCTTTAAAATATATACGTGTGTGTATATATATTATGTATGTATGTATACATGTATACGTATATATATGGGGTCAGCCAAAAAGTTCCTTCGGCTTTTAAGTAAAGATAAAAGACACATTTTTCATTTTTACCGAGAACTTCATTGTACAACATATTCACCCTTATGTTCCACTACCTCTGCCATTTTTCAGGCAACTTCATAATTCCATCTTAATTTTTTTGAGCAAAGAACTGTTCCAGGTGCCTTTTACAGTCTTCCAGGGAACTGAAATTTTTTCCATTAAGAGAATTTTGTAAAGACCAGAATAAATGGAAATCTGAAGTCGCAATGTCTGGTGAATACGGTGGATGAATCAGAACTTCCCAGCCAAGCTGAAACAGTTTTTGCCTGGTCATCAAAGAAACATGTGGTCTTGCGTTATCCTGATGGAAGATTATGTGTGTTCTGTTGACTAATTCTGGACACTTTTTGTCAAGTGCTGCTTAAGTTGGTCTAATTGGGAGCAGTACTTGTTGGAATCAATCGTTTTGTTTTCTGGAAGGAGCTCATAATAGAGGACTCCCTTCCAATCCCATCATATACACAACATCACCTTCTCTGGATGAAGACCGGCATTTGGTGTAGTTGGTGGTGGTTCATTTCACTTGCCCCACGATCTCTTCCAGTCCACATTACTTTACAGTATCCACTTTTCATCGCCCATCACAATTTGTTTTAAAAACAGAACTTTCTCGTTATGTCAGCAGAGAATTGCATGAGGAAATATGGTCAAGAAAGTTTTTTTCACTTAACTTATGTGGAATTCACACATCAACGTGATGAATATAACCAAGCTGATGCAAATGACTTTCAACACTTGATTCGGATATTTTGAGTATGTCTGCTATCTCCCACGTGGTATTGTTCTCAATTAATGTCTCCATTTGATTGCTGTCAACTTCAACTGGCCTACCCGACTGTGCATGGAGCATTGTCCGGCAAGAAATTTCCAGCATGTATACAGATTGCCAACAAATATATGAAAGGATGCTCAACATCACTTATCATTAGAGAGATGCAAATCAAAACTGCGATGAGGTATCACCTCGCACCAATCAGAATGGCCATCATCAAAGAATCTACAAACAATAAATGCTGGAGAGGGTGTGGAGAAAAGGGAACCCTCTTGCACTGTTGGTGGGAATGTAAATTGATACAACCACTGTGGAGAACAGTATGGAGGTTCCTTAAAAAACTAAAAACAGAACTACCATACGACTCAGCAATCCCAGTACTGGGCATATACCCTGAGAAAACCATAATTCAAAAAGAGCCATGTACCACAATGTTCATTGCAGCTCTATTTACAATAGCCAGGACATGGAAGCAACCTAAGGGTCCATCGACAGATGAATGGATAAAGAAGATGTGGCACATATATACAACGGAATATTACTCAGCCATAAAAAGAAACGAAATTGAGTTATTTGTAGTGAGGTGGATGGACTAGAGTCTGCCATACAGAGTGAAGTAAGTCAGAAAGAGAAAAACAAATACCGTATGCTAACACATATATATGGAATCTAAAAAAAAAAAAAAAAAAGGTCATGAAGAACCTAGGGGCAAGATGGGAATAAAGACACAGACCTACTTGAGAATGGACTTGAGGATATGGGGAGGGGAAAGGGTAAGCTGGGACAAAGCGAGAGAGTGGCATGGACATATATACACTACCAAACGTAAGGTAGATAGCTAGTGGGAAGCAGCCGCATAGCACAGGGAGATCAGCTCAGTGCTTTGTGACCACCTAGAGGGGTGGGATAGGGAGTATGGGAGGGAGGGAGATGCAAGAGGGAAGGGATATGGGGACATATGTATATGTATAACTGATTCACTTTGTTATAAAACAGAAATTAACACACCATTGTAAAGCAGTTATATTCCAATAAAGATGTTAAAAAAAAAAAAAAACAGTCATGTACCACAATAGTACCCCAAAGCAATAGTCATGGAGGCTGAGGGCCTTTTTCATGCTGCTTCCCCTCACTTCCCGTGCAGCTTATACCCACCGCCTCTCCTCCCGTTGAAATGGTAACCTTTCAGAGCTCATTCCAGAAACCACCTCTTCCATAAAGCCTGCCCAGATTTACCTCGTGTTGGTCTTTACCTATCAAAACATCCTCGCTCTGGTGTCCTAAAGCATGACTTTCGGGCTAATTTAACCCAGCTCATGACCTCTGTGAAATGAATAGATCTTTGTGGTTCACCTCCCTGAACTAAGAGCTCTGGACTTGAAGCCTGAGAAACCTGTGTGAGAACCCTAGGTCTGCTGAATACTTGTGTAAGTTACAGCGTCTCTCTGGGCCTTCGTTTGTGCACCTGTAAAATGGAAACAGTACAGGTGGTAGAGAGGATTCAATGGTCTAACATATGTGAAAGTTCATCACCTCATGACTGGCATGGGGTTCAAACCACTGTTCAGACCACTCCTTCCAGCCATGATGTGTGGGATTAAAACAGCTGTCTGATAATCACATGGAGAGGACATCTGATAATCACATTTGATTCTCCTTCGACCAGATTCCTCACCCAGTGGTTCTCAACCAGGCTCTGCACGCAAATCAATGAGCAAACGGTTTTGCAAAATACAAACTGTGGGCCCTGCTGAATCGGAATCTCAAGGTCTGAGCTGTCAAACGCGGACAAATATTAATGGCTCATTTGTTCCATTGATACTGATAAGAAGCCAGTATTGAGAACTTCCAAACAACCCAAAACAGAAGCACCTCTTCCGCCGAACAGATGACCAGACAGGAGGAGGCTTCATAACCACAAGTTCCCAGCCCACAGTCATGGAGAAGTGAGCAATTAGGGAAGTAATTGGCTCAAGAGGAGAAAACTCCCCAGACGGCAGGCAGCTGGTGAATCAGCTCATCCAGGTGCGGTGGAAAAAAAGAAGGAACGCTCTTGCTTTTCTGCCCGAAAGCAATTACTTCAGCTGGGGCATGATCAAAAAGACAGGTGTGTTTGGTGCACACACCCAAGAGGGGGCTCTAGTCCAAGCTCACAGCACCTGGTTGGAAAGGGGGCATCTGAGGTGTATGGCAGTAAGGCTGGCAGGTGCTCGCTTGCTTCCAGTGTAGAGTCCTAATATTTGCCAATTCTCTTAAACTACCATCTCTCTGAATCTTCTCAACAGCCCTGTCACATAAGCATTGTTGTCCCCATTTTACAGAGGAGGAAACTGAGGCACAGAAAGGTTATATGACTTTGCTAGTATGCAGCAAGGCTGGACTCCAAACTCTGTCCTTAAGAGTTTGGGGATTGTAAGTTGGTATTTCAATTCTATGATCCTCCCTTTCTTCACTTCAGATACTGGAAATATTACTATTGTGAAGAGTGAGGTAAGGGGTTAGGAAGGACACACAGCTATCAGGAAGTGGCAGCCAGTGTTGCTGTTCAGTGTTGCTAAAGGATCCCTCTGAGATCTACCACATGAGGGAATGTGGCCTGAGGAGTAGGTGCTAGACATTTGCAAAGGAGATTTGGAAGCCATATTTAACTCTGTAAGATGATGGCCTGGTTAAGATTGGTTACTTACTGACAACACACTTTATTGTACTCTTCTTTGTCTTTTTTAGTTACTCTTGGAAAGTGATTTAAAATGTGTTCCTAAGTGGAAAAGACCCCCAAATTAGAGTGGAATCAGTTATTTAAGGTTGAAAAGGCAGATACTGTTGTGATGTGATGACACACACATTAAAAACAAAAACAAAAAACACAGTCTCCCAACTGAAACGCAATTCCAGGCATCTGCTCATACTGTAGCCCACACACCTTCCAGGGTCCTCAATCATGGAGTGCCCTGGAGAACAGAAGGCACCCTTACCCAGGGTGCCTTCTGCTAAATGCCTGGGCAGCTACCCTGGGCCTCCCTGCTTCCCTTCTCCTTTTGTTCTTCTTGCTTTGCCCAGCTAGCCCTTCAAGAAGGCAAACAGTCCATTTGGTTTACTTCACGTCACACGATTTTCCAGTATCCCCAACTTTGGTTTTGCTATTTAACCGTTTCAAGCCCCCTTCTGTGTCTAAAACAGCAAGCAACACCCTGAAGTGAGTTAACACTGTAAGTACTGTGTGTGTGTTTGTAAACTGTGAACAGCTGTACAAACGTTGGTCACGTCATGCATGGGTACCCTGTGTCTCGTGCTTCTCTGCATCGCCAATGAATGCACCACAGCAACCGCCTGGTAGGTTTTAAATAAACGTTTATTCAATGAATAAATCAGAAACAATAGAATCTATTGAGGTAAATAAAGGCCTAGGAGAATAAAGGCTCAAATGCAGTCCCTAAGAATTGCTGAAAGCTCTCGTTTACTGAGGACTTCACTGTTCGCTAGCAACTGGCTAAGGATATTATGCAGGTCACGGAGGCCCCTTGGTGTGAGTGTCATTCTTATCAGCTTCATTCTCCAGATGAGGAAATGAAAACAAATAGAGGTTAAGAGATTACCCCAGGCAGAGTTGAGATTGGAATCAAGATGCTCCAGCTCTGGAGCCCACCGCCTTAATCACCATGCCTTGCTGTTCTCTGACGAAAGAGCTCAGCAAACAAATTTCAGATTTGGAAGAAAATGTCAACATTTATAGAATCAAACACACATATTTTACTGATGGTGAATATGAAACATAAGGCAGTTCCAAACTACATCTACAAGCCTGAGTGGTGGAACGAGCTTGGGCTTTTATCGTCAGACCATAATGGGTTGGAATTCCAACTGTCACTTGAGAGCTGTGTGGCTTTGAGCTTATCACTGAGCCTCTCTGAGCAACAATTTGTTGTCTCAGTGGATGTTCCCTTTGGAATCCTGGGAAAGGGGTCCATCACTGTAAGTCTGTTGCCAGACTTAGAGATATTGTATGTAAGCACCCACAAGAACATCACAAAGTATGTGCTCGATGAATGGTAAGTTCGTTATTTTTAATATTTTGTTTCATACTTCTGTCTCTGTATACTTTTTCCTATTACTTCATGTGCCTGACACATTCCTACTCATCTAAGACACCAGCTCTAGCCCAAGCCCTCTGGGAACTCTTTCCTGGCCCTCTCTCCAGCTCTGTTTCCTTAGAGGTTCTCATTCCTTCCTTGAAGCCATGAAGGTATCTGGAAGTAGCAGCAAGGCTCAATCAGAGACGGGGGCCATGGCTCTGGGGCCAGGCCAGGAGATTGTAGAACAAATTCAATAGTTATTTTCTGCCATGTGCCAGGCATGGTTCCAGGTGCTGAGAAAAGAGTGTTGAATCCTGTGTGGTCTCTGTCTTGGTGCAATTAAATGCTAACATGGAGGAAAAAGACAAAGGAACTCACCCGTTAACGTTCAGGCTGATAAGGGTGAAATCACTGTGTGGATCAGAGAAGTCCGAGGCAGAACTCTCACTGCACTTTGGAAGACCGGCAAGAGTTTGCCATAAAAAGGAAGGCAGGAGGGGCAGAAAGTGCAGATCAATCGGAGTGGCTCCCGCAAAGTGTGGGTGTGGAAAACCAAGCACCTTTATCCTAAAAGATGTGAGTGTCCCCGAAGGAATAGAAGCAGAAGGGTAACGGGTGAAATTTACTTTCTAGATAAGTGCCAAATCGCTCCTTCCATCGTGGATCATTCTATTTCTTCCCACACGTTCCTTAAGACAACATTCCTCTCAACATCCGCTTTGAGGTTTCTGTTACTTTCAGCCTCTCAGATGTCGATGAGGACTCAGCCTTGCCTTACAGAGCAGAGATTAATGTAGTCCAACCCCCGTCTTCCATTACATGAAGAAATGTGATAAAGTGGTGACAAAAGCTGTGAACTTTTTTGGGGGTGGGGGGAGGCGAAGAGAAATACCAAGACACTTGGCAGAACGCATTTTATCATCCTGTGTTATAATCAGAGACAGCCTGGCTCCCTGCCCTCTAGGCCTTTTCTACCACTGTCTCAGTGAGTAGTTTGCAATCAATCAAGGAGATGGTGCTTGAATTCTAGATGGCATGTCTCTGTCTGTCTCCTCGCAACACGAATAAGAAAGACTCTTTGCATGACAGGGCCATTTATTAAGAGCAAGCTTTCAGTACTCCTTTCTGTGATAAAGCAGCCCGAGTCAGCTTTGGGCCTCTTCTGGGATCAAGATATCCCACCTCTTCAAAGCTCAGCCCAATGACTTATATCAACAAAGCTATTGATGTAAGAGAAGAGGAATTCTCCCAAAAGTCCCTCATCTGGATATCATCATTTTTTAACACCTGCTTTCTTCTTTACCTCCTCGACTTGGTATGTGTCTTCCTAGTCCACAGACATTGTTATTTCTGCAGCTAACACTGAATTCATTTGCTAGAATTGAGTAGTATTTCAATCATAATGTCTTATCATTACACGTCTCCTTACTATTTACAAAACCCTTTTCACTTGCATTACCTGGTACCCAAACCAAATGGCCTCTCAGTTATTATATTTCTTGAGTTTATTTTTTTACTATATTTGACAATCCTAGTAACCTTGAAAATCTCTCCTCTCTTGAAACGTTCTTTAATTCCTGATCTTGGGTCCCAAGCCTATGTCCTACCCACCTATTGGCCAGCCTAGTGTATCAGTCAGGTTTCACTAGGTAATACTGTGGTAACAATCCTTCTATCTCAGTGACTGTCAACAAAAGTTCATCTGTTAGTCACATGCCAGCTGCAGGTTGGCTGTAGCTCTACTCATATGTCCTCTTCTTTCTTGGACCTAGCCTGAAGGAGAAAACCTATTTTGGACATGCCATTTTTGTGCAGTGGGGAAAGGAGCAGTGACAGTGATGTTTCTTAATGCATCTGCTCATTACAAGTGACTTCTACTCACATTTTAGTGGCCAAAGTAAATCACAAAGCTCAGCCTAATATCCATGGTACACAGAAGTATAATCTTCTTATAGGAAAGGCAGCAAGTAAGCGTAAACAGTATTATAACCTACTATACTTGGAATGCCTTGCTGATATTCACTGCTGAGGAGTCCATGGTGCTCTCCAGAGACAATGTCCCATTTTCCTTCCTATATGAGTTCTCAACACTCTAAACTGTGTCTTTCTCCATAGGTGCCCCAACTCAGAAGCCCACCCAGTGCTGTGTCTTGGTCTCTTCCTTCCACTGTAGAATCTGGGAGTGATGATCTAAAAATGGAATTAATGATCACCAGCACCTGCAAAGCTAATCATGGCAGAAAGTACCTTACTTATTTTATGAAGAGTTATTGGGTTGGAAGAGCAGGATACATTTTTTTTTAATTTTATAAATTGAGGGATTTTTAAAAAATAGTCTTGACTTAATTTTGTAAACTTAAAAATAGCAAACCCTAAGGCCCTGAGAGGTATATTTATTTGCCAGTGCTCATAAGGCTAGAGAATGATAAAGCAAAGACCACAACAGGTTTTGTTTTTAATCAAGGCTCTTTCCACCACCCAAAGACATGTAACCTGCTACAGACAAACTTCAGCAAGGGCTTTGCCTTCCTCTTTCATAATACATTGTGAGGAAGATTAAACATGTGATCCAAAAGTCTGTACATTCAAGTGAAATTGTACTACGTTGAAAGAGAGTACTCAAAGAGTTCTGATTAATGCATCTGTACCATCTTAAAGGAGATCTCTAGGAGTGTACTATAGGAATATTCTCTAGGTCTTATCCTAACCAACATTTTTATTAATTACTGTGTCAAGAACATAGAGATCACGCTGTGATAGTCATTGGCACCGTTAATTAACTATCTCTAAGCACTTGATAGAATTGCAATTTCTGACCTCCGTGCGGTTGATGAGGTCATGAAACGAATTCCAGCTAATGAGAAAAAGTAATGAGTATTACTTCCAGGCTGGGGCATCTAATTTCTGATGTGAAATCTTCAGTCTTTTTCCTTCGCCACGTTAGCCAGCAGCATTTGAGGTGGAGGTTTCTCTCAGCCTCGCTCCTGGATTGAGGAGACATGGAACAGTCTCAGCCAATTCATCATGGACTATAACATAAGCAAAAAATAAGATTTGGGATTTTATTGGCTACTGGGGATTTAGGACTTGTTTATCCTTCAATATAACTGAGCATATTCTGATTGACTCTCATATTGGCAAAGTCTATTAATATAAAACAAATCTGAGAGAGATAGCCAATATAACAATTGGCTAATTCAGGGTGGAAAAGCATTGCAGTAGGTTGGGATTAAGGGCTAAATGTATCTAACAAGATAAATTTTAAGAGTACTAATGTAATTTCCTGCGCTTAAGTTTTAGAAATCAATAGAGCTTCATAAAAGGAAAGGTTTGTAACCTATAAGCTCATTAGAAACCAATATTATACTTGGCTGCCAAACTCATTGGTTGTTTCTATTTATAAAAAATATAGTGTCTAGAGATCAAGGAAATTAATAGTCCTATATGCCAAAGAGAACACATCAAATGCACCAGGCTTCGATGAATAAAAAGCGTAGCCAGTGGAGAATGACTAAGATGCTGAAGGGACTTGAAACTATGCCAGATAAGGAGTTGTTAAAGGATCTGAGCTGTGTAACCCAGAGGAGTCTTATTAGGAGACACATGATCTCTTTCTTTGAAAATCTGGAGAGCTGTATGGAGTGAGAAAGTCGTATTCTGTTTTGTATCAAGGCCCGAAACAGGGAATAACAGGGGAAAGCTGTTAAGAAAGAAGAAGCAGCTGCAGGGATGTCTCCTCTGACCTTCACAGAAAAGTCTGTCAGCAACCCCCTTAGACCCATAGATAAGCTTGACCTTTGTTGAGACAATGATCACACTGAATTTGTCTATATAAAGATGTCTGAAAATTGTGAGATTCTTCAGGGATAAGAGAGTACATTAGCTATCTATATTCTAATGTTCAGGCCCCAGCAGGGGGCCTGATTTAATCAGAAGGAATATCCTAACAAGCAGAATCCCCCAGCAGGGAACAAATGCCCACTTTTGGGGAAATTCATCCAGTAACGTAAGGGCTAGAAGAGAAGACCCTTTAAGATTTGTTCCAACTCTGCTTCCACCCTTCTGCAATTCAGTTAAGTCTTCCCTGGGATCTGGCATAGATTCGTACTTAAAGCCCACCACCAACTCACGTGCTTATGGATAATCTGTACTGCCTTCTTAAGAAAGAAAAAGAGAAGCCTGGTGTTCACAGTGGTATCGGATGCTTTGTCCCTTTGACTTATTCCAACATCTAAATTTCATTAGATGAATTTGTAAGTAAATTAGTGCTATCCTTCCTCTCAGACACACATTTGACTTTCAAAGCAGCTTGTGTGTGTGTGTGTGTTTAACTTAAATATAAGATCCTGAGGAATTATGCAACATGGCTGGTATAGAGACCAATATGAAATCTAAATGAGAAAATAAAAGTGCATTCACTTAGTCAAGAAACAGGTATTAAGTATCTACTGGGTACCTCACACTGTACCAGGCTCTGATCATATAACGATTAGATAGGTCAAGCCTCACTTAAAAGGAACATACAGTGTAGGAGGAATATAGGCAATGATAGCACAATATATGAGAAAATGTGCACAAAACTCTGTGTGGAATGAGGTTGATTGTAGTGCATTTGATTGCAATAAAAAATAAGAGAAAAAGCATAAATATCCAGCAATTGTGGACTGTTTTAATATTACATACATTCAAAAGAATGCTACATTTTTTATAATTGACTTCTCTGGTAAATAGGTGTAAAGTAAAAAGAAGGATTTTTTTTAAGTTAATAGACTTTATTTCTTAGAACAAACAAGTTCACAGCAAAATCAAAACGAAGGTACAGAGTTCCCATATACGCCCTCCCTCTACACATGCATGGCCTCTCCCACTATCAACATTCTGAACCAGTGTTACATTTGTTACAATAGATGAACCTACACTGACATGCTACTGTCACCCAAAGTCCATAGTTTACAGTAGGATTCACACTTAGTGTTGTACATTCTATGGGTTTTGACAAATGAATAATGACATGTATCCATCATTATAGTTTCGTACAGAATAGTTTCTCTGCCTTAAAAATCCTCTGTGCTCTGCCTAGTAATCCCTCCCTTCCCCCAACTCCTGGCAACCACTGATTTTTTTTTTTTATTGTCTCCATAGTTTTGACTTTCCCAGAATGTCATATAGTTGGAATATATGTAACCTTTTTCAGATTGGCTTCTTTCACTTTGTAATATGCATCTAAGATCTATGTCTTTTCATGGCTTGATAGGTCATTTCTTTTCTTCACTGAAAATATGCCATTGTTTGGATGTATCACAGTGTATTTATCCATTCACCTACTGAAGGACATCTTGGTTGTTTCCATGTTTTGGCAATTATGAATAAAGCTGCTATAAACATCTATGTGCAGCGATTTTTGTATGGACGTGAGTTTTCAACTCATTTGGAAATACCAAGGAGTATGATTTCTGGGTTGTATGGTAGAACTATGTTTAGTTTTGTTAGAAACTGGCAAACTGTCTTCCAAAGTAACTATACCGTTTTTCATTTCCACCATCAGTGAATAAGAAGAAGTCCCATTGCTCCACATCCTTGCTAGCATTGGTGGTGTCAGTGTTTTGGATTTTAGCCTTTCTAAAAGGTGTGTAATAGTATCTCATTATTGTTTTAATTTGTAATTCCCCTATCATATGATGTTGAACATCTTTTAATACTCTTATTTGCCATCTGTCTATTTTCTTTGGTCAGGTGTCTGTCTATTCAGATATCCTGCCGATTTTTTAATTAGGTTGTTTGTCTCCTTATTGTTGAGTGTTAAAAAGTTGCTTGTATATTTTGGATACAAGTCCATTATCAGATATGTGTTTTGCAAGTATTTTTCCCAGTATATGCCTTATATTTCATTATGTTAAAGTCATTTGCAAAGCAGAAAATTTTTAATCTTAATAAAGTCCAACTTGTCAATTTTTTCTTTAATGATTGTGCTTTGGTGTTCTATCTTAAACCTCATTATCAAACCCAAGGCCACCTAGATTTTCTCCTTTACTACCTTTTAGGAGTTCTATAGTTTCATTGTTTTCGGTCTATCATCCATTATGAGTAAATTTCTTTAAAGTTGTATGGGCTGTGTCTAGACTCATTGTTTTCCTGTTTGTTTGCTTTTTCTTTTTATGAGGATGGGCATGACTTCCAAGTTCTTTCACATGTCAGAACTGAAGCCAGAAGTCATATTTTTTAAGGAATAAATGCTTCAAAGTCATACAAAAAATCTGGTCTAAAAGAATAATGACAGGAAAATGTTTCATATAATGTCAAATTTTAAAAAAGCAATATTACAAAAGAGTATGTCCAGAAAGAGATGAATTTTGTTTTTTTTTTAAAAAAAAAACCAACTCTATTTATAGACATACATGAGAAAAAATTGGTTATCTCAGAGTCGTACGTTAAGTGTTTTGGGGTTTTGCATGTGATTTTTTTGCATTTTTTCCAAATATGTTACAATGAATGTCTATGAATTTTATAATTGGAGTAGAGCAATGAATGCTGTTTGGGGAAAGTAAAAGGTAATTTTCAAAGGTGGAAAGTGTCAAATACTGCAATAAAAGATGTGCCAGATGCTCTGTCGTCACAACAAGGAGCCACTGCTCTGTGCCGAGGGATGAGTGGTCTCAGGACCACTCTAGTTCAGCCCCAAAATACATCCATCTCATATGCTGCCTCAGGTAATGGCACCAAGCACAGAGGACACAGCAGCCTCTTCGAACTTAATCTCAGTGGTTTGGGAAGCACGCTAACATCCCAGTTTCCCTTGGGAACGGAGCATGCGTAAGGGTCCCTAAACCAGGCATCTTTTTTCAGTTAAAAGCCTGAAGGTAAACTACTGCCTGGGTCACTGCCTGTTGCATAGAGCTGTCGTTTCTTTTATTTTTCCTTATATTGCCTCTTTTATTATGCGAGGGCTGTCTCTTCATTTTGTTTCCAAACTCATATTTGGTGTGCAGTCACTTACTGTAATGGGACTTCCTAAGTCATCTGTAATGGGCCACAGGATTAAAACGAACAGCAGGAACAAAGGAGGCAACAGTATGCAGACCAATGCGGAGCTGGCCCATCTCAAAAGATGTTTGCGGGTAAAAGAAAATTTCAATTCACAGTGGAATAGAGTAGCAACAGACTCCTAGAATCAAAAAAATATGCTTGGCTCAGCCAAATTTTAGCACCTCGAACTGAACCAGCTGGAACTCTATTTCAAATTCAAGATTTGCCTTTTAATGGGAAATCTGCAGAGAGAGAGAGAGAGAGAGAGAAATATCGAGGAAATAGTTCTATTTTAGCATCATAATTTTAGATTGTAGTGAAGTGACACATAGTAGAAAATAACTCAGGCATGACAGAATAAAATCACTTTAATAAAAAGTCCATCTGGGTTTCTGGTTTAAAATGATGGATTGAAGCCATATGTTGATCATTGTTCTCTCCCCCTGTACCCTTCTAAAATGATATTATGGGAATTGAAAAAGCATCAACTACAAGGGCAATGAATGGGAGAGAGACAGGTGTCAACAAATTTTTGGAAAATGGAAAGTGGAAGAAGGCGTTAGTGGACCTGAGAAAGCTGAATGCCAGGTACTGTAGGAAAGGACGTCGGTAAGACATGGCCCATTCATGCTGCACAGCTCCAGAGAGGCTGGGTGCATGGAGGTGCCAGCTCCCATCATAGGGGAGTGTAAAGCAAGGGGGTTAGGGAAAGTCTCCTTAACCAGCAGAATTCCAGGTCCCCACCCTCATTTTTTGAAGCCAGAATACTCTCTCTCCCACTCAGGCAGGAAACTGGGGGTTTATTATGTGAGAAACTGACATGAAGCAATTCCTAATTTGGGGTTAGCAGGCATAGCAGAAGAGGGCTATACTGAAAACAGGGGAATGAAGTGGGAGTCTACATGTTGAAATATGGGATTTCCCATTCTGCTAGTACAACCTGACTCCTGGAGTGATGTTAGTCATGTGTGTTCTTCCCAGGCAAGAGACTAGTTTCCCAGAAAAATCAAATGGCTCACTGGAAAGGTCTGTAGACCTATAGGTGTTTGGGAATCTCCCAACAGAAAGACCTGGTCCCCACCAAATCAGCCCACGGTGAAATTGATACACCAGCTGTCAAACCCCTCCAGAGATAGTTAGGATTTCAGATCACCTGTTACAGTGTCACTTTTAACTGTGAATGAACTAAGGGTCCCAGGTATTTGTGTAAAGTCTTTGATATGAAAGACGGAAGCCACAATAAACATTTTTAAAGTAACTCGACGCAGTGGAAACAGAGAAAAATACAGGGAAGAAATTTAGAAAACTACAATCGATATCTTTAGAGAGCCAGGAAAGGAAGAATAGGATGCCATTTTGTAAAATAATGTTTGTAACAGAAACTTTATAGAAAATGAAACTTGCAAATTAAAAGCATAATAGGAGAAATACAAATTCAATAGAATGACTGAAAGAGAAAATAGAGGATCGCTCTGGGAAAGTAGCCCAAGTGGTGGATTATATGGAAAAAAGTATTAAAATAAAATAAAATGGAGACCAGGTTTGATGATCCTCTGATCAGACAGACCCACTTAAGCCACACATGCAAACGTAATCTAGTTTATTTCATTTATGTAAGTGAAACTTATTTCTTGTAAATACTTCTAATAATCATAATCAAAACGTATCCTCCTAAAATGATCTAAGATCATCATTTTTTACCCATCCCCTCTGTCCCCACTGTAATAACCAATCAACGTACAGGTCAAACAGCGTCCTCATTCTGGCTTTAGAAGCCATCCTGTAATGTTATGCCACTGAGCTTCATACCAGTCCCATGTTTGAAGCCTCCCAGTTCACACTTTGTTTCTCGATCAACAAAATTTTCACATCAAGTGAAGCTTTCTAAATTTTCTTTTGGCAAAAGGTAAGGCAATTAGAGGATCAGTGTAGGAGGTCCAACATGTAGTATTTCGGAGTCAGGAAAGAAGAAAGGGATAGAAGGAGATTATATAAGAAACAATACTAGGAATTTTTCCCAAACAGAAGGATATGAGTTTCTGAATTGAGTGTTCCCACTCACCGCTTGGAAAAGTTGATAGAAAAAGGCATATATTGTTGTCAAATTTCAGAACTTGGGAGACAAAGACCCTAAGACCTACAGAGAAAAAAAAAAAAAACAAAACAGAAGTGATCTTCTAAAGACTAGGAATTGGTATTTTATTATTTACAGCAACACTGGAAGCCACAAATCAATGCAGCAAAGCCTTCCCAATTCTGAGGTTTCTAACCCAGTGTCATAACCAGACATACTCTCATTAAAGTGTGAGTAGGGAAAAAAGATGCATTTTCCTATATACAACTTTTCAAAAAAAAGAAACTTTCCTTAATCTCTTTTCTGGGAGCTACTAGTTGATGGTCTCCATCAAAGTGAGGAAATAAATCAAAAACTTAAAAAAAAAAAAAAAAAAGAAAGAAAGAAAGCAAAAGATCCAGGACATAGGATCCACATAATTTATAAATTAGCAAACTGAAGCTCTGAAATGTTGAGACTTGCCCAGATTCAAGAGAAGATCAAAACCAAATCTTAAAAATTTAAAAAGCTCTCTTCACATTTCTTCCCCGCCCCATCACATTTTCAAAGGATCTTTTTGTTTAAAGGAATGTGTTCTTTTCCTTGTTTAGATAGAGGAGAAAAATATTGGGGGTGGAAATAAATCTCATGTAAGGAATATATTCATCCATGAGCTAGTCAGTGGTGAATTTGTGGGTACCAGGGAATCACTCCAGTCTGGCCATGGGAAGGTACCAATCCTGCACTTGGCAGGAAAAAAAGGATGATGATGGCAGATAAAGGCCCAGGAGCCTTTATGACAAAATGAAGATTTTGTCATTGCCCTCTGTGAAACAATATCTGCAAAGATTAATGGAAACTTTTTGTGCAATAATACTTAACCTGAGTTTGGGGAGTTAAATTTAAACATTCAAACTCTGGACAAAATTTCTCATCAAAAATGAGATCTCAGGTCACAGATCCTGGTTCACAGAGAACGTGCTGATGGGAGAAATTTGGACAGCACAACAAGGTATTTGGACAACCACACCTCAGCTTACCCAACCACTGATTCTGGAAGGGCTTTCTCTCAGGAAGGATGGGCCAGTTTAAACGCCCTGTGCAATATTCTCACCCTGGAAGATGATGAAACCATGGACTGAATGGCTCCAATCTGGGGTTTTGAGTTAGGAGGGAACAATGTTTTCTTCTGCTGGGAAAGGGATACTTTCAGGTATCATCACAACTTTGCTCATTTTCATACAAAAGAAACGTAACACTGCTTGGGAACTGTGAGTCTATCGGTAAGTATGGAGACTTAAAACTCCCATCAAGTTAGCAACAAAGAGCCTTTAAGCATTGGGGGCCCTGCCTCTTTCAAAGTGTCAGCAAACTTGTTAGAGATGCTGTGTACCCTCTACCTTCACAGTAGAACTTCACCAAGACTTGCAGGCTGGTCCCTGAGACCTTCCTCAGCTCTTCCCTCCTCCTCACTCACCATCAATCAAACAGTATATTGCATCAGTATATTGGTTCCCTTCTCTTCATTCTCAAGGCCATAGCCCAGGTTTTTACTTCAGGCTTTTTTGGTGGGGGGAGGGTTACCAACCTCCTGAATAGTTCTCCTCCTTTTAGGTTTTTCTCTTTCTGTTTGTCCTCCCTCTTACCTGAGTCATCCTTCTTTTTGTTTGTCTGTTCGTTGTTTGTTTTGAGGGGTTTTTCCTAATTTTTTTTTTTTACTGAAGTATAGCTGCTGTACTGAGTCATCCTTCTAAAGCAGAGGCGACCAAGTTGATTCTCTGCCTCAAATCCATCAAAAGCCTGGAGCCTGAAGCTGAATCTGGCCTTTGTACCCCAACACTGAATTAAATCTCAGACGCAGAGTTTTGGGTGAGGTAGAAAAGAATAGCTGTATAACGCTTTGCCAGGCAAAGGGGGCCACAGTGGGGTAATGCCCTCAAAGATGTATGTCCTGGGGCTTCCCTGGTGGCGCAGTGGTTGAGAATCTGCCTGCCAATGCAGGGGACACAGGTTCGAGCTCTGGTCTGGGAAGATCCCACATGCCGCGGAGCAACTGGGCCCATCAGCCACCATTACTGAGCCTGCACATCTGGAGCCTGTGCTCCGCAACAAGAGAGGCCGTGATAGTGAGAAGCCCGCGCACCGCGATGAAGAGTGGCCCCCGCTTGCCACAACTGGAGAAAGCCCTCGCACAGAAATGAAGACCCAACACAGCCCTAAATAATAAACAAACAAACAAACAAACAAAATGTATGTCCTGACCTGGAGGGGGTAGTAAGGAGTTTTATAGAAATGGTTCAAAGAAGGCAATCGTCAACCTCTGGTTCCAACCGGTCTGGGATCTATGTGCCTGTGGGCAGCATATAGTTAACTTCTCCCACCTGGTGGGGGTTTCAGTATCTGCAAAACAGCTCAAAGGTATTATTGTGTGTGTCCCTTGATGGGGAACCAGGACCCTGCCCCAAGCCTGCACTATTGTTTCCTGACTGCTCTCCGCTTGCCTCGCATCCCCTCCCTTCCCTGATTAGCAACTGTTTGAACCTTCCCATTGGAACTCAGGGAAGGTCATGGAGGCTGAATGAAGACTATTGCCTGTAATCAAGAGATGAGGGCCACAGAAAGGCTTGTGTACCCAGGAGCCCCACAGGATCCAGCTAGGTTTTAAGCCCTCTGTTATGAAGATAGAGAGAGAGAGAGTATCCCAAATTGCTTGCCTGCCTTTCACATCCTTCATAATCTGAGCCCAGCCTGTCTGGGTAACCTTCCTTTCCCCCTGGCCTCCTCTACCCTCTCCTCCAAACACGCCCAGGGCCCCCCAGGCCCTGTTGTCCATTCACCATCCCTCCTGTCCACATCGCCCTTGTCCACACCCCAGATCTTTATTCCTGATGCTCTTTTTGCCAGTTCTGCCGTTTCATTCTCTCCACTCCAGCCCCACCTATCAAAGTCCTCTTCATTTTGATGCTGAAATCTCAGCCTCTGTCTACTGGCGCTGAATCGAATTTCAGAGACAGAGTTTTGGGTGAAGAAGAAAAGAATAGCTTTATTGCTTTGCCAGGCAAACAGGGGCACAGTGGGCTCCTGCCCCAAAATGTTATGTGTCCCAACCCAGGGGAGTCTGGTGAGGAGTTTTATGGCAACGGTTCAAGGTTGGGGTTGCTGATAAGATTAGGGTATGTGTAGGGCCTGCCCTCCTTTAATCTCATCTCAGATAATCTTCCTGATGAGCTTCTCTCCGGTGGAAAGAGATGAGAAGGACCTCCCTGACAGAACAAAACATAAAGACCCAGACTATGAGAGAGGGTGGTGCATGATGGAACCTGCAACTACCGTAGAAGCTCTTTTACAGACCTTTGTTTAACCAAATAGTTGGTTTAGCTGGTGCTCTCCATTTCCTGTAAAATATAACGACTGATGCCCATAGTATGCAGAAGCCCACAGCTAGTAGGCTGCTCTCAGTGTATCTGCTCACTCTTCATCCTTCAGTTGAGCTGTGTAATGCCAAGAATCGGTTTGTCCATACCTACACCTGTTCATCCCGGTTGTATTTATTATTGTAATTAAACCACTTCATTAAATCCTGTTCAAAATTATGAACTTCCAGTATGAAAAGGAAGAGAGTTGTTGTTTCTATGGAAACTAAGTTAAAGACTTAGGGAAAACTTGAAAAAGGTGTGGGAGAGACAGCTGTAAAAGATGCAGCAAGAAATCATAAAAATCCAGAAGGATGATAAGCTTTGATTGATTTTCAAGTGTCCTTAGGATCTTACTCTACTTTAAAGGAATCAGTATGGGAAATTGTAGGCAATGCTGTATAGCTGTGGCTTCTGCCAGAAAGATAACATGTAACTTCAGTCTTGTAGGGCAGAGTTCATCATCCCCACTTTGCAGGTGAGGAAACTGAAGCTCAGACCAGATGATTTTGACACATCTTTCCAGCTGTAATTGTTCTCTGTAAATGAGCAGTGTGTTTAAGCAGTGTTGCTCATCCTTAAAGAACTTTCAAAACTGTCAGCCTATTACAACGCTAGGCACAAAATGTGATTAATAAATAATCATTATTATTATAAAACTTGCTAACATTTCTTGAGCGCTTGTTGGGTGCCAAAGTGAGTGCTAAAATCTGTATTACTTTACTGAATCTCACAATAATCCTCTGAGGAATGTGTTATAACCCCCAATTTATAGATCAGAAAGCTGAGGCTTAGAGAGGTTAATAACCCAAGTGGATCTGAGTCCAAACCCAGGCTCCCCAGCCTCAGGTAATACTGCTCCTTCCCTGACTCCTCCCAATGTCTGCCCGAGGATGCCTCTCTTAATTTATGTGGTGATCATTCTCTGTTCTTTGTTTCTTGCGTCTCCAAAACTCACTCCATACTGGAGTGTCCTGGTGGGTTATAATTAGGCCCTGCAGCTTGCCAACTGGGCCAAAAGTGACTTTCATCCTCCCCCACTGACCTCCAGCATCAAGGGCTTCACCGTCTGCCACACTGCCAGGGAGCCTGAGATCACTCTTGCTTGAGGCGTGAGCCTACAGGAGCCTGCCACAAAGAAACCCTGCTCAGAGAAGATTCAGGCCACATCACTGGCCTCAACAACCCCCTGCCCCGTGGCATCTACCTGCCAGCCTCTGGGAGCTTCATTTACCTCGAAGAAGACAATGAAACACGATCTTCAAGACTCCAGCTCACCAACTGAGGGTAAACCATCCAGTCTTGAGGGTGTGGAGAGCCCAGTATCCATCCAGGCTGAGAGTCACATCAAAAAACTCCTGGCAGAGATGTTTCATCAGCCAGGGAGATGCAGAGCAGCAAAATCATGACCTCCATTCTGTTCTCCCCGGGACCCAAACCTGTTACTGGGATGACAGAGTTTAAGACCGGAGGTGGAAATCATGAAATAAAGTCAGAGGCTGTGGGGATATGGGAGGGAACTTGATCATTATCAAGTCCAAGCCCATTGTCTGCAGATGGGCTAGCTCTCACTTCCTGTTACCTGCTTCACCCATATCCAATGTTTAGATCTCAGATTAGATGTTGTCAACTTCCTTCAAGAAGCCTTCCCTGACTCCGCACATTAGCATAGCCTCTCCTGATTTGCACGCCCGTAGTTCCTACACTCTCCCTAACACTGTTTTATCTTTTTGTCTACATGCTGACCTCTCCTTAGACTTGAAATTAGACCTGCTCACGAGCTGCAGCCTAGCATCTAGGACAGTGCCAATAAATACTTGTCAAATAATCAGGAAGCAACCTGCTCAGTTCGCCCAGGGGACCTGGGACTTGGGACTCGGTCGGTGAAGTTGAGTCACAGCTTCTATCTTCCATCCTCAGGGCTCCTGACTCTTCTCCCAGCACAGCCAAAGTCCTTTCGGGACCCTCTGTCTTCCCAGAGACCCAAGGTGTCCTACGCCGGCAGGCCTTTCCTGGGGTGACAGTCACTTCCCCAGTTCCCTCTCCCTACCCACATCCTCCCAGAATGCCCTCAGTCCATATCTCACATCATCACAGAGAGTAGTCCAAAAGAGGAATCCTCAGAGGGTCCAAATAACAAAAATGCTGCCCTCCAGGAGTGTTTCCAATGGAAACGGAAAAGTTGTGGAAATATATGATGCCTTCATCAATCTCTATGCTCCGTTCTCCAGTCTACGGTCTTTCATGACCTTGACAGTTTGAAAGTTATTTTGCAGAATGTCCTTCAGTTCAGGTCTGCCTCTTGTTTCCTCATGATTGTGTTTAGAACGTACCTTTATTGCCAGAAATACCACAGAAGTGATGTTTCTCCTTCTCAGCGGATCATTGCAAGAGACATGCAATGTCGGCAATTATGTAACTTTTTGTACTTATCTTGGTGGACATGTTTTCACCAGGGTAGGATGATGGGTGTCACCCTGTGGGGCAGCTCCAGCACAGTGTGGTGACTGCTCAGAGCAGATCAATGAGAAGGACTGTGGGCTTTGTCCGTACTGGGTGGGGAAAGAGGTCATGATGGCCAGTACTCTCTGGCTTGAGTGCAGATCACTAGAAAGACGTACCAGCATCATGAATGCACTTTCCCTGATTGAGTTCAGTTCGTCTTTTTTTATTATTTTTTTTATTTTATATGGGAGTACAGTTGATCATAATTTTGTCTTAGTTTCAGGTATACAGCAAAGTGATTCAGTTATACGTATACACATATCTATTCTTTTTCAGATTCTTTTCCCTTTTAGGTTATTACAGAATATTGAGCAGAGTTCCCTGTGCTATACAGTAGGTCTTTGTTGGTTATCTGTTATAAATATAGCAGTGTGTACATGTCAATCCCAAACTCCCAATCTATCCCTCCACCCTATCATTCCCCCTGGTAACCATAAGTTTTTTCTCTAAGTCTGTGAGTCTGTTTCTGTTTTGTAAATAAGTTCACTTGTATAATTTTTTAAAAAATATTTGTTTATTCATTTATTTATCTTTGGCTGCATAGGGTCTTCGTTGCTGTGCGCAGGCTTTCTCTAGTTGTGGTGAGCGGGGGCTACTCTTCGTGGCAGTGCGAGGGCTTTTCATTGCAGTGACTTGTTGCGGAGCACGGGCTCTAGGCACGCAGACTTCAGTAGTTGTGGCACGCAGGCTCAGCTGTGGCTTGCAGGCTCTAGAGCGCAGGCTTAGTTGCTCCACAACATGTGGGATCTTCCCGGACCAGGGCTCGAACCCGTGTCCCCTACATTGGCAGGCGGATTCTTAACCACTGCGCCACCAGGGAAGCCCCTATCATTTTTGTTTTTAGATTCTGCATATAAGCCATATCATATGATATTTGTCTTATTCTGACTTACTTCATTTAATATGATAATCTCCAGGTCCACCCATGTTGCTGCAAATGGCATTATGTCATTCTTTTTAAAACCGAGGTGTAGGCAGGTCAGGAATCTGTATCTACTCTTCACACACTTTACCTGAGGAAGCAAAAGGCAGAGACCCATACTGGGTTGACTGTAGGTGAGTAGAAAGCAGTGACAGATTTATGCACTTAACAAAGAGGGTACCCTTGTGTGGGGGAATGTTTTTGAACTTCACATTCACCAAAGCCTTTTTTCAAGGGATGAATTTCATCAACGAGGATAAATAACCTTCCATATTGCTGCTTTGAAAAGGCTTTTAAGGAAATGCATGATTTCAATTAAAATGAGAAAATTTGGGTGAGTTGCTAAGAAACAAGACCCTATCTGTGGCCATAGGAGATTGTGCCAATAACTTCTGGTTATAGATGGGTTTCCTTGGAAACAATTCCTAGAAATTCTTAAGTATTAACACTGAGCAAAAATAAAGTCATCATAATAGATGAAGATGAGGGCAGTAAAAAAGAACTGCTAATCGAGCAAACTGGCCAACTATAAAGGTAATATGTGCCTGTAAAAAGTGCTATGCAAATACAATAACCTCAATATGTTCTCTGTTCTGTTTTATTCTGTTGTGTTTTTTTTTCCTTAGATAAAAGTAATACATGTTCACGGAAAAATAATTCTAACGATAAGGAAGAGAATGATGTGAAAAGTAGAGCTGTCCTTTCCCCCCCTCTACTCTGAAGCTTTTTCCCCTTTTGCCCTGGGGCTCTTCCTCAGAATTAGCCACTAGCTTCTAAGGTGTCCTTTGAGATATTTTCTATGTAGGCACCAGCATGGATATCTATGTCTTTATTTCATACAAATGAAAATTGTATATCTCATTCACAGACTTGTGATTTTTTTTCTCTCATAAGATGTCTCAGAGATCTTTTCATGTCAGGACACAGAGATCTGCTTCCATCTCCTTGACACCTGTGCTCCAGTCTGGACAACACTGAAAGAAAATGTACTTAACCCATTCTTTAATATTGAGTTACAGTGTTTTATTGTTTGGCCATCACAAACAATGTTGCAATAAACATATTTGCAGACTCAGGAACATTTAACTTTAGGGTAAATTCCTAAAAGTAAAATAGTTAAGTCAAATTTCATATGCATATTTTTAATACTATTGCCAAAATTACCCTCCAACTATATTACACTAATTTATTCTCCCACAAACAGCACAAAAGGATTCTTGTTTCTGGCCCCACTCCTGTCCCTAAGCAGCACTGGGTATTATGGAACCTGAAGATCAATGTCAATCCAACAGGAGAAAATGATATCTCACTTTTTATATTTGGCATTTCCTTTATTTTGAATGATATTATTCATCTTTTCAAATGTTTATTGTCCATTGACATTTCCCTGTATATAGATTGTCTGTTTGTGGCCTTTTCCTCACTTTTCTATTTAATTATCTTTTTCTTATTGATACCTAAGACCCTTTGCTTTCTGAGGACATTAACCCTTTATGCTTCCAAATACTTATTTGCCTTCTTTTCTTTGAACAAAAATATCAGTTCTTCCAGCCTCAGGGAGTTGTTCTAAGCCTCAGTTAAGATGATATATATGAAAGTGTTTTCAACAATGCAAGGTCTTAACTAACGTATATTGGTTTTCTTGATTTTGTTCGTATTATCAAAGCAGGAGAGTCTAATAGAAAAGGCACACACTCTGAAGAATCCAGCTCAAACCCTAGCTTTGCTGAGGTAGACTGAGTGATCAATGGCCCTAATAGCCTTATGACCTCAGTCCCCTCCCACTCTGCCTCTGGCCTTGGCAGTGTGACTTGCACTGTCAATGCAGCAGTAGCAAATGAAGCAAAGACTTGAAAAAGTGCCCGCACATTTTCTGTTTCCTCTGTGGCTTCTCTGCTATTGCTGTGAGATCATGTTCAGTTTACTCTAAGAAGAAAGACATGTGGAATAGAGCTGAGTTATTCTCACCCAAGTCTTCAGACGTGTGAGAGAGCCCAGCCAAGATCAGCAAAGTCATTCAGCTACCCATAAACTCATGAGCAGTAGTAAGCCACTGATGGGGCGGGGGGGGGGGGGGGGATTTTGTTATGCAGCAAGAGCTAACTGATATACTGTGTAATTAAACTTTGAATCTCAGTCTTCAAATTTATAAATTGGGGATCCTTATCAACTTCATAGGGATATTGTGGGAAATAAAATCTCATTTATCCTAATAATAATGACAGCCCAGTTCTTACTAGTGGGGAAGAAACTCAACCACAGGTAGTGTTTGGGGAAGAGCTGCAAGGGCCTTTCAGCAGTTGTTTGTGCAGCCCTGTGTTATAAAGCAATTGTTACTTATACATTTACCTTTAAGATCTGCTAAAATTTCCATGTCTACCAAAGTTGCTTAAAAACACATCCTTGGGCTTCCCTGGTGGTGCAGTGGTTGAGAGTCCGCCTGCCGATGCAGGGGACACGGGTTCGTGCCCCCGTCCGGGAAGATCCCACATGCCACGGAGCAGCTAGGCCCGTGAGCCATGGCCGCTGAGCCTGCGAGTCTGGAGCCGGTGCTCCACAACGGGAGAGGTCACAAGAGCGAGAGGCCCGCGTGCTGCGAAAAAAAAAAAAAAAAAAATCCTTAAGCAGGTGGCTTAACCTGTCTGGGTTTTCCACAGTCTCCTCCAGCTCCCCACAGCTTTCCTACCTGGCACACTCTCTCAGCTCTTGGCCATATTATGGGTTTGAAAAGGTTTGTCTTTATCTCTTTGTTCAGAGACCTGAGTTCTCCCTGCTCCCCCAACCCACCTTCTCCTTTTATCCCTCAAACTTATATCAGAGTAATAATTCTAAACTGCAGGCCTACTTTTGCAATTGACCACTTAGCCCTCAGAGGCTTGCCCTAGCCTTAAGGAAGACATCCACTCTGCAGTGTGAGGAATCCAAGCCCCGCTCATCCTGTCTGGCCTCTTCCCTCACCGCCTGTGCCAGCTCGCATGCTGTCACACAGCTCCCAAGACATGCCTCTCTGGACTTCAGACACACTGTTTCCTGTGCTCTGCATTACCCCGTCAATCACCAACTCCCCCGCTTGGGTGCCTTATCAATTTCAACCTCCTGAAGCTTTCCCTGACCCAGAATCTCTGAAGCTCAGCACTGTTGACACTTAGGGCCAGATAAGTCTTTGCTATAAGTCTTTGCATAACAAACCCCCCCCCCTCCCCGCCCCATCAGTGGCTTACTACTGCTCATGAGTTTATGGGTAGCTGAATGACTTTGCTGATCTTGGCTGGGCTCTCTCACACGTCTGAAATGCTTTTCTGCATTTTAGGATGTTTAGTAGCGTCCTTCTCTGGCCCCCATCCACTAAATTCCAGCATCACCCCCTCCCAACTTCTGGCAACAGAAATGTCTCCAGACATTACCAAATATCTCTTGGGGACAAAATCGCCCCTAGATGAAAACCAGTCTTCTAACCCCACTCTTACCCCCACCCCCCAAAGAAGATTTAATGCTCTCAGCCTTCCTGGACCTAATTCTACTCAAGCAATTATGTCACTATGTGGTAACTGTTTGTTACCAGTCTGTCTTTCTCATTAAACTGTGGAATACCTGAAAACAAAAAATGCACCTTTGATCCCTTTATCCCTAAGTCTTTGATCAGTTTCTGGAACAGGGAAAGTGCTCAGTGAACATCTGTTAAAGATATAAGATAGAGGGCGTCCCTGGTTGTGCAGTGGTTAAGAATCCGCCTGCCAATGCAGGGGACAGGGGTTCGAGCCCTGGTCCGGGAAGATCCCGCATGCCATGGAGCAACTAAGCCCATGCACCACAACTACTAAGCCTGCGCTCTAGAGCCCACAGGCCACGACTACTGAGCTGGCATGCCACATCTATTGAAGCCTGCATGCCTAGAGCCCGTGCTCCGCAAGAGAAGCCACCACAATGAGGAGCCTGCACACCACAATGAAGAGTAGCCCCTGCTTGCTGCAACTAGAGAAAGCCCATGCGCAGTAACAAAGACCCAACACAGCCAAAAGTAAAAATAAATAAATTTATTTTTTTAAAAAAAGATATAAGATAGAATAGCAATGTAGAAATGAAGAATTAAGTTTCCAAAACCTGGTTGCACATTACAGTCACCTGAGGATATTTTAAAAATACAAATTCCTAGATATAAGCCCAGACTCCTGAATCAGTATCTCAGGGAATAAAAACCCAGGAATATTTACTGTTTAAACTCTAGGGTGATTCTAATGCTGGTGGTCTACAGGAAGAGATGATCTAGAAGACAAATGGGAGTGACCAAACTTTAATATCTCTCCAGACAAACCGACAATGCTCACCTCCATCACTGAAAAAAGGTAGAGTATTCCTCTGTAGAAATCCTTCTGCCTGAAATGGTAAATGGTTGTTTTATGAGTAAAGAAGTTGTCAAAGAAGAACAGAGCTGGAGGTATAATGCTCCCTGATTTCAAACTATACTACAAACCTACAGTCATCAAAACAGTATGGTACTGGCACAAAAACAGACACATAGATCCATGGAACAGAGTAGAGAGCCCAGAAACGAACCCACACTTATATGGGCAATTAATCTACAGCAAAGGAGGCAAGATTATACAATGGGGAAAAGACAGCCTCTTCAATAATTGGTGTTGGGAAAACTGGACAGCCACATGCAAAAAATCAAACTGGACTAGTCTCTCACACCGTGCACAAAAATAAATTCAAAATTAATTAAAGACTTAAACATAAGACCTGAAACCATAAAACTTCTAGAAGGAAACATAGGCAGTATGCTCTTTGACAATGGCCTTAGTAATATTTTGGGGGGGATATATCTCCTGAGGCAAGGGAAGCAAAAGCAAAAATAAACAAATGGGCTACATCAAACTAAAAAGCTTTTACACAGTGAAGGGATCAAAAAAACCAAAAAACTACCTACTGAATGGGAGAAGATATTTGCAAATAGTATCACGTGATAAGGGGTTAATATGCAAAATATACAAAGACCTCATACAGCTCAACATCAAAAAAAACAACCTGGTTTAAAAAATGGGCAGAAGATCTGAATAGACATTTTTCCAATGATGACCTAGAGATGGCCAACAGGTACAGGAGAAGATGCTCAAAATCATTAATCATCAAGGAAGTGCAAATGAAAACCACAATAAGATATCCACCTCACACCTGTCAGAATGGCTATTATCAAAAAGACAACAAATAACAAGTGTTGGCAAGAATGTGGAGAAAAGGGAACTTTCGTGCACTGTTGGTAGGAATGTAAATTGGTCCAGCCACTACAGAAAACAGTATGGAGATTCCTCAAAAAATTAAAAATAGAACTACCATACGATCCTGCAATTCCACTCCTGGGTATTTATCCAAAGTAAACAAAACACCAATTAAAAAGTATTTATTCACCCTATGTTCACTGCAGCATTCTTTACAATAGCCAAGATATGGAAGCAACCTAAGTGTCCATCACTAGGTGAATGGATAAAGAAGACGTGAGCTATATATATGGAATATTACTCAGCCATTAAAAAAAAGAATGAAATCTTGCCGTTTTTGACAACAAGACGGACTTAGAGGGTATTGTGCTAAGTGTAATAAGTCAGACAGAGAAAGAAAAATACTGTATGAATTCACTTATATGTGGAATCTAAAAAAAAGAGCAAATGTAACAAAACAGAAACAGAATTATAGATACAGAGGACAAACAACTGGTTGCCAGAGGAGAGGGATGTGGGGGCGGGAGGAAAGAAATAGGTGAGATTAAGAGGTACAAACTTCCAGTTGCAAAATAAGTGAATCATGGGTATGAAATATACAGTGTGGGGAATATAGTCAATAACTATGTAGTATCTTTGCATGGTGACATATTGTTCCTAGACTTACCGTGGTGGTGATCATTTTGAAATGTATAAAAATATCTAATCACTATGTTGTATAGCAGGAACTACCATAGTGTTGTTGTAAGTCAATCATACTTCAAAAACAAACAAACAAGCTCACAGAAAAAGAGATCAGATTTGTGGTTCCCAGAGGTGTGGGTGGGGAGAGGGGGAGTTGGATGAAGGTGGTCAAAACGTACAAACTTCCAGTTATAAGATAAATAAGTACTAGGGAAGTAACGTACAACATGATGAATATCATAACTGCTGTATGTTATACATGAAAGATGTTAGGAAAGTAAATCCTAAGAGATCTCATCACAAGGAAAAGAATTTTTAAAATTTCTTTAATTTATATCTGTATGAGATGAGGGATGTTCACTAAACTTGTAATCATTTCATGATCTATATAAGTCAAATCATAATGTTGCACACCTTAAACTTATACAGTGCTGGATGTCAATTATATCTCGATAAAACTGGAAGAAAAAAAATTTTTTTTGTTTCCAAGAAGCTTCCAGAAAAGGCTTGGAAGGCCTCTACATGCAGTCGGGGGACCCTTCAGCCAGAATGGCATGTAGAATTTATAAAAATATTCCCTTCTGAGGCAGAACATTTAGTCAGCCTTGGTTTCCTATTCCCACGGCCCACCTGTGGCCAGTGGAGCCCTGCCCCTCAAACTCCATGGACCACAGGTGGCTCCTTCTCAGTAGCCTTTCCTTCCAGCAGAGCTCAGAAGAATTTTGTGGTGGAGGATAGAGCATCAGCTCCCTCCTGCAGAAGTAGATGAGGGCTGGGGGTTAAAATGGTGCCATTTGTTTAGAAAGGTATGCACCATACAAAGCAATGCTTAAAATACATTTAAGACGAATAGAGTTGTGGCTGATGAGAAATCTCTTTGTAAGAGGGCGACGGAGGTCGGGCCTGAAAGAATGACTGATGGCCAGAAATTCATCAGGAGGCAGGGCAGTGGGGGTGGAACTAGATTAGGAAGTTGACAGGCTTGAAGAGAACAGCGTCGTTCACTCTGCCCTGACAGGCCATGAGCAAATGTTAACGGAGTGGGGCGTCGTCAGCAACCTGAGCAGGCGTGAGGTCCCCCCTCACTGCCACAGCGGGAACCAGCCATCTCTGGCGCCTTTAATGGTGTCGTTACATTCCGAAAGCTAGGGCTCCGTCAGAACGCTTTTTAGTCCAGGATGTCTGTATTAGTTAGCTGGGGCTGCCGTTACAAAGTACCACAGACTGGATGTTTTCAACAACAGAAATGCGTTGTCTCACAGTTCTGGAGGCTGGAAGTCTGAGATCAATGTGTCCGCAGGTTTTGTTCCTTCTGACGGCTGTTTTCTTCTTGGTTGTAGATGGGCCACCTTCTCCCTACGGCTCTTTACATCGTTTTCCTCTGTATGGGTCTGTCTCCAAATTTCTCCTTTTTTATAAGTGAGGCATCCTAATGACCTTATTTTAATTTGATTACCTCTGAAAAGACCCTATATCAAAATAAAGTCACACTGCGGGGCACTGGGAATTAGAATTGCAACATAAGAATTTCTGGAAGGGGGACGTATAGTCAACCCATAACAATTATGTCTCCCTCTATCGACTTATCCTCACTTCTCACCTCCTGAGTGTTCCTGATTGCCCTCCTCTTTTTCTCCCCTCCAGACCCGTCAACTCTATCTGTGTGGTGCCTTGAGGAAGCTGGGGAATCTGCCTTATTTCACCAGAATAACTTATTGTGGTAAATTTAGGAAGATCATGTGCTCTTGGAGAAAACAGACCTGGGTTTAAATCTTGGTTCTAAGCTGTAAGAGCTGTATGCCTAGGACAAGTTACTTAACCTCTCTGAGCTCCAGTTTCCTCATTTTATGGTAAAGAGGTACCTGGTGAGCCACATCTTTACACCATTGCCAGTTATTTCTGCATCTGGAAGTGAAAACCAGGAGTCACTATGGAGCACATTTTGTTCTTGAGGAAACAATCATTAAAACAGCCTTCGTAGGTTTGCAAATGAAAAGTAGTTAACATCTACTTCCCTGGGAAGAGTGTATGGGACCTTTTGTGGCCAAAATCAGGTCCTTCACCTTACCTCAGGGTGTGGTCTCTGAGAAAAAGTGAGCATATTTTCATAGCTCCAGGAAGGATCCTCGGCATAAAAGACTAGAAACTCCATCCCTCCTTTTCAAGTATAAAGCAGGACTTCTCAAACTACCAGCAGTAAACGACTTTTTCTTTTTAGTTTCCAATCCACCACAGGTGCGTGGTTTTGCAAAACACAATCAAAATGTATTGTTAAAATATTAAATAAAAAAGACAAAATGCAAGCCACCATTTTTTAGTATTAGATTCGACAGACATCAAACTAACTCTGTAAAGTTGCTATACAATGTTTCTAGATGCTTACTGTCAATTTCTAAATGTATGTTTTTCAGCCAGTAACAAAAAGTCATGGACAGGTCCCTAGCAAAAGACCATACTTTGACTAACACCAGTTTAAGGTATAAAAGGGGAGTCTTCAGCCTCCATGATGGACAACCCAAGGCAACCATCCATGGGGGGCAGGGTGGGGGGGGTGATTAGGGTTATAATATTACGAATGCAATACATAGTTTCAGACATTCAAAATAAGTTTTCTCATCCAGAGCAAGAAAATAGACTTGAAAGTCAAACTTCATCAAGCGAAGAATAGAGTAGCTTAAAATTGTCTCTTTCCACCTTTAAAATATCAAGATACAAGCATGGAATATGAGATCCGTTTTGCTTTATGCCCGGAGTGAGGAGAAGGTGGTCCACCTCTCAGGTAGGTATGGACATTATTAATAATATTTAAAATCGGAGTAATAACTCATTAAAAAGTTAATAACACCTTTCATATGTTTAATGATTAGCAACTCATAAAGGAATTTCACATCTGATGCACGTTTATGTCTCACTTTCCCTAAAGTCATATTTTTATTCTTATTTTACAGATAAGGAAACTGAGGCAAGAACAGAATCATCTTTCCCAGACATGGAGGGAAGGGAAGGTATATTCCAAAGAGTCACAACAGGAGGACTCTTGTCCAGTTTACACCTGGGGACAGAGTAAAGGAGTAAATGGTGTAAGGGAGACCTCCCATCTTAGTCAGAAGTCATTGTTGGTCGTCACCACCTTCACCATCATCATTAATCATCATTGGCCCTATTATGTACCAGACAAATGGGACAGCAGGAAATAATGCAAGGTTCCTGCCCTCAAGAACCTTACAACCTGTATGTGATTTTAGGCAAGTAGCTGAGCCTCTTTTCTTGACTACAAATTGGGATAATAAAATTGTCTACCTCTGAGTATTTCTGCAGATTTAATGATAAAATGCACATTAAGTATTTAACAGTGCAAGGCACACAGTAAGTGTCCCTTAACTATTTTGTACTTAGTCTTATATGAATTAGCCAAATATACACCTGTTTGCTAATTAGAATGACTAACAAGTCATTGTCTATACACGTCTTCATGTCTTTGAAATGCTTATATTTTCATGTATATTAGAAAACATCACTAAATAAAGTAAGAATTCTATCTACTGAAAGAAAGAATAATCAAACATCGACCCAAAAGGAGGACTCTAGAGAAACAGCAAGAACATATCCCTGGAGCATCTTAATAGTATGTCTTTCCACCACTTTCAGCAAGTTTAGCGCAAGCTCTGTTTTCCACTCTGTGTTTGCAGTGACAAGTTTTGCTGGAAGCAAGAGATAGCTGCTCCCTACTTGTTCCCACCGTGGATCCTGGGACAGGCTGTGGGGGAGGAATTGCTAGGGGATGATGAGAGAATTTATGTTTTAGGGAGAAGCCAATACAAAAGCCAAGCAGACAGACACCTCGGCTGAGATAGAAATACGCATGTGTAGCAGAAAAGCAGAAATTGCGGGAAGATGAAGTTAGAGGAGCCACAGGGACTTTCCAGGAGCCTGGACACCATGCCAGGAAGCCAGGAGGCCACTGAAGACAACGCTGCTGGGACAGCTCCACTGGCAGCAGAGCAGAACAGGCTCTCCTGGCCAGAGCCCTTGGTCAGGGGTCCCTGTGTGGATTTTCTCCCAGCCCCTAGCCCAGGCTCCTCTCACGTTACACATGGTCCCCTTCCTTCCATTGTAGCAATCTTCGCAGCCAGGGGCATGACAGCTTCCTGTAAGTGGCTAAGCCCCTCAGGTGATTCTAATACTTTCCAGGCTTCCCACCACTGCCCTTACAAAGAATCATTTGCAACATCTCCTTGGTATGAACTGTCAAATTGTCCTTCACGGAGGGAACAGACAATGGATCTTGGCTCTGAGCAGTCAGGGGGAAGGATGCAGCTGCTGGGTGTGTACAGAGGAGAAGAGTCTTCTCCAGTGGGCTTGATTCCATCCCTACTTCCATTCTTAAGGCAGAGAAAGTGTGACTCCCCTTGGACACATCCTCAAGTATACCCCCTTGTTGTTTTGTTCTCCAAGGTTGCCTTGGTTTCATGGTAACATAATCCCACCTATTGAAGTCGGTTTGTTCTGCCATCAGGAGATGAAGAATTATGGAGAGGAAAGACTTCTTTCTGAGCATCAGAAAACCTGGATTCAAGGTCTGGCTCTGGGGCTAATTTGCTGTGTGTCTTTCAGCTGGTCCTATTCACTCTCTGGGCTCAAGGAGGGTTGAATAGGGGGATTCTATGGTCATCTAGTCTGGCCCTGCCACAGAATTAGACTTGGGGTGTGTGTGTGTGTGTGTGTGTGTGTGTGTGTGTGTGTGTGTGTGTGTGTGTTATTGTAGTTTGAACATTTAACAAATGTTTAAGTGTACGATACTATAGGCACAATATTTGTGGTTTTGACAGTCAGCCCATCCATTCCACCTTAGAGACCAGTGGTCCTGTCAGAGCCGGGGCTAACACACATGCTGCTGCAGGTGCCCACTGGTGCCCGGCTGGAGTCTTCACAGAATCCCAACCCGCCTGGAAACAGGTCAGTGATGAGCTGCATGTGGAGCCTGAATCGGGGTAGTCCTTCTTGCACCACTAGGTGTCACTGTCCTACCTTAAACACCCCTCCTTAAAGTCTCAGCCTGATGTATTGGAAGCTCCCACAGTTTTTTGGCTCTTGGCATTTGGATCCAGTTTGCATCTATCTTTCTGGACACTTGCCCCCAAAGACTCAACACAACCATTTACAGGTATCTTCACACCTTACCTCCCTGCCGGCCAGGTTTTGGGACTTGACCAGTGACATGGAATATGAGGGGCACATCTGCCCAAGCTAATGGGTCCAGCCCCTTTATTCATTCAATCATGAATTTAATGAGCACATGCTATGTGCCAGGTCCTGTGATGGGAGCTGAAGACTCAGAAAAGAAAGGCACCTCCTCCTCCAGAGCTGACAGTAGACGTGGCAGTGTTACTATAACCTGATGAGACAATGCTGACATGAAGGACCCCATGCCGTGAGCGCAGGGCAGAAGGAGCCCTCAGGCCTGCCTGGCTTAGGTAGGGAAGCTTCATAAGGTTTGTCACAGCGTTTAGGCTGACCCTTGAAATCGGCACAGGTCTTGTGCAAACCGTTGGGATAGACCATGCCAGGCTGATGGAATGGCATCGGCAAATAGGCCAGTTCCATTAAGCTTAAAGAAAGCTTTTCCTATAAGGACTAAACCATATTGAAATCAGTTTGGACCCAATTACTGTGCATGGGAGAAAGGCCAGGCTCCTGCCCCCTTCTTTGTTTACGCACAGACACACAGTCTGAGTTACCCTTGAGAGCAGGGATGTGGCTTTGCATTTTTCTGACCACAGTGGAGGTGAACAGTAAATCTTAATGGATGAGTGAATGAACGATTCACTTTACCAGCTAAGTTAAGCTACTACAAAGGCCGTTAGGTTTTGAAGAGTTCTTTTTCCTGCATTAGCTCATCCTCTTTCTCTGGGTGAGTGATTCTGCAGGCTGATCAGACTCAGACCATTGGCTGTACTTTTTTACATCAAGAGTCTCTCTACTCCTTCAGGAACATTCCCTGGGGCAGGTGGCATAAGGAACTAATAATACAATGAAAACTTGGAAGCATGTGTGCTCATCCAAGTTGGGTCAAAAAGCAGAGAGTGACGTGTATCTGTTAATCCCATACGAACTAACACATAAACACCACTATCTATAAAATAGACAAACAACAAGGACCTACCACAGAGCACAGGGAACTATATTCAATATCTTGTAATAACCTATAATGGAAAAAAATCTGGAACAAACACAATATTGTAAATCAGCTAGAGTTAAATTTTTTTCGAAAAAGAGAGTGAGGTCCTCTCTATGCTAATCTCACAATCTGGACCCCTTGGCCTTTAGCAAAAGAAGTGAAACAGCTCAACAACTCACTCTGTGGTGGTTTTTCACTCCCAGAACTCCCAAGTGTTTGTTTCTGCCAAAACTCATAAGGAGCTTTGACACCTGGAAGAGTTCACACTAGATGGAAGGTGGGGAATGGAATGAACAAGATATGGAAGGAGAAAGGGGCACAGGAAAGATCCTGGCTCTGACCGGGCCGCTGTGAAGGTAGGCGGTACAGAGCATGGTTGAGGGTTTGGGAGGGAAGAGGGCCAAAGTAAGTAGAAATAAACTCTGAGTCTGTTTCTGCCAAAATCCTTCCACAGAGAGCCCTATTTCCACACTCCTTGGCCCAGTATTCATGGCCACCATGGCCTGGCCCTGACCTCCATTTCCAAACTTTGCTCCTTTTCATTCCTCACCCACACACCAGCAGAATGGGCCACCCACCCTCACCAGAAGGGCCCACTGGTAGCCAGCTGTCCCTCAAGCTCAGCTCCTGGGGTCTCCCCATAGATACACTTCATCCCACATCTACCCCTCTGGATAGACCATGCTCTCTCTTACCATATTATTTTCCCCCTTTGGCAAGTTTTTGTTTAACCTAGTTAAACTTCAACGTCACTCCTCTTGGAAAGTCTTCTCTGATCACCCCCTGGTTGAACTTTAGGACCCTCGTCTTGCACACCTGGTACCTGCTGTTATGATAGCTCTTTTTACCCTGCTAAGAAATTATTAGTTTGTGTGTCTCTGAATCCTTGAGCATCTTAATGACAGGTGTCATGTCTCTCATTGCTACAGCACCAGCTCCAGCATAAAGCTTAACACATAACACGTATTTAATTAACATTTAACCATAAAGTACTCAAAGGCAGAGACTAGATGCTACTCACCCTTGTGTCTCTAATCGCTAGACCATTGCTGGGCATGGAGAAAGACTCCAACACGTGTTTGTTGAACTAATGCAGCTGCAAGCTGGGAGGGTTGGACATCCACATTAAAAGAGTTATTATGGTTGGCTGACCAACTCATCCCAAGGCAAATACTGAAAGTCCCAAATCCCAGGAAATTCTTCAGTCCTGGGCGAAGACCAACATAGCTGGTTACCCTACACTATAGCCACAACCCACTGCCAGGAGGGACCAGTAGAAGCTCAGTACATAAATTCATGATATTTAATCATATTCATTTATTTGTCCAATCAACCAATATTTCCTGTATATATACACAGATAACTAGATCCTGAAAAAGTAGTAATTTGCAAACATTTGGATACATGTTCTAGCTTTGCTCAGTTCATTACTTGGAGAGGCAAAGGTAACAAAAACCAGAGTCTGTGCTTCAATTGGTCAACCTTATCTGAATGAATAAAACTATCCCTCTAACCTGGCAGAAGACGATAAAGGATCTCATTGAAAGGACCAATCATGGTTTGTGTTGGAGGCCAGGGACCTGGTCCTAGTCCAAACAGTGGTGCCCTGGGCAGTTGGTTTATCTATAAAAGAGGGACTAATAATGGTACTGGTGCCTCTCTGTAGAGTTTTTGTGGAAAGCAAAAGAAACCAAGGCTTTGCAAGTTGAAAAGTAAGCAGCACATGTTAGCATCGTCAGCTTCACCAGCCTGTCAGTTAATCATAAAGTTGGTAACTTTATTACAAATCCCTGACAGTGGGTAAGTTCTGCTGCCAGTTGGATTACAGGAAGTCAACGTTTTCCAAAATCCTACTTCCCAAATATTTGTGGGGAATTCCAAGAAATGATACTTTTATCTCAGAACCAATGAGTTTGGTCACTCCCTGCAGCAGCCAGCACTGCCCCAGGTCCTAACGGTTCCTCAGAGGATCTGTGCCAGCTCTGAATCTGTGTCCCAAATGGCACTGCTGATATGGGACAAGCCACTGCCCCTTGAAGCCAGGAGGAAATAGCTCTTTTTGTGTTTTGTGCAGATGGCAGGGAGGGTTCCCACAGCAAGAATGCTTGAGCCCAAAACGTTATAATCACTAGGGACCCAATGCTTGCCTTTGGGGATTTATACAAGTCAACAGAGTGGATGGAATAAGTGCTGACATTAGCTACCTCCATGCATTCTTCTTTCTGGCATTTCTTGGGATCTGTTCACTATGTCATTTCTTCTCTTAGGGTAGTTGTTCTCAAATGGGGGCAATTTTACACCCCCTCCCCAGGGTACAGGCCATGTCTAGAGATATTTTTGGTTCTCAAACTAGGAATGAGGGCTGCTAATGGGATTAAGTGGGTAGAGGCAAGGGATGCTGCAAAGCATCCTATGATACATAGAAAAAGCCCTCCACATCAAAGAATTATCCACCCAAAACGTCAATAGTACTGATGTTGAGAAACTCTGTCTTTGGGTGATTTTTTTCTCAGGAATCCTGTTAGTCTCCCTTCTGACATGGCTTCCATGGAATCTATTGTTTCTCAGGCATGTTTCTTTATGTCTAAAGTCTAAGGTGGATAGGACTTAAATCTTAGTCTGGGTCCCTTGTACTCCTATAAATTAGCAGTGAAACATAGTTGTGTATCTAGGCTTTCTCAGAACTATTCAGCTCGTGGCATATAAGCTCTAACCCCTGCCCACTTATGTTATTATATTGAAAGTAAGTTGCAGATCCTTCCATTCAATAAATATTTGATGAGCACCTACTATGTACTAGGCATGGTATCAGACACTAGATATGCAACAATTAATCAACCAGACATCGCCCCTGCCTTCATGGAGAATACGGCATGGCTGAATTACAAATTTTAACACATGCCACGAGGAAAAGCGGAGGGTACTATAAGGGCATAGGATGGGAAGGACAGCTTTTAGGTCGGCAAGGGGGAGAACATCTCCTTAAAGAAGTAATGTTTGGATCGAGACCTGAGGGAGGCAAAGAAGTGAGTCCAGTGAAAAGCGGGGGCGGGGTGGTGGTGGAAAGAATAAGCACAGAGGGCTCTTGAGTGGGGAAGAGATTGAGCCATCAAGGAACAGAACAAAGAATATGTGGCCGAGTGTGCTCTGATCTAATTTGTACCTTTTCAAGGTTGCTCCAGCTGCCATGTGGGTGATGGGTTGAGGGTCACCAGTGGAAGTGAGAGACCCACGGGAAGGCAAATGCCGTGGTCTGGGAGGTGGATGGGGGTGGCCTGGGCCACAGGATGACAGTGAGGACAGAGCCAGAGGTCTGAGGCAGTGGGAGTCTATATCCAGGGATGGGCAGTGGCTGGGCACACGGGAGACCAGCTATCACTGCGTGAACAGCTTCAGAGAGCGGCAGCTCATCGGAAATCAGCCCTCCCCTGTCCTGCTCAGCATTTCTACTGGGAAGGAGCCACACACATCAGGGGCTGGTATCTTTTCCTACATTGCACTTGGCTTTTCTGCTGTTTCTTCAATTGGTTGAAATATTGAGTGGTTTTTATTTATTTATTTGTGGCTGTGGGGATGGAGGGAGGGTGATAATAAATGGCTTGTCATAAAACCTAATTTCCTACGCTTTCAAGAGCCATTCATCATCCTCTCGGCTTGATGCCATTTCTTTCTGGAGTCAGACTGACCAAGAGCAGCCCATAGCCAGGGGCTTGGGATCTTCTCCCGGGAAAACCTTACTGTTGGCCTGGGCAAGGCTTCCTGAGAGTTAGACTTCCTTAACCTCAAGTCAAACCCCAGCGTGACAACTAGTTGGGCAACAGACGAGATCACTCCTTCCAGGGAGATCCTGGCAGGCAGGCCCACTCTAAGAGGGTAGCCGGCACCAAAGTGCCCGAACTCAGCTCCTCTGCCTTTGTTGCCATGGGCAGTGACCATCATCTCTGCAGAGGACTCTGTCCAACGTGTCAGGACCACTGCCATCCAGACCAGAAGGAGTCAGCAGTCCTGAGCCTTGATTTGGGGGACTGGAGAGATTGTGCCTACTGCTTGGGAATAGCTGAGCCCCTAGGGCAGAGTGCAGAGGACACCAACAACACAGCTGTTTTCAGGTAAGTGCCAGGAGCCCACTATAGGGGAAGTCCAGGTGGGAGGTTGTACTGAGCACCTACCGGTAGTAAGGCCTGAAAGATGATAAAAACCATAGTTCCTGCCCTCAGGGAGCTAGCACTTGGTTCAGGAAGCACACAAATAGGTTAATAATACTAACAGGATGAGTCTTATGATGGAAGTGAACACATAGCATTATGGGGGTGGGAGGAGAGAAAGGAAGAAGCTCCTAACTCTGCCAGGGGAATCAAGGGAGACTTTCAGGAGGAGGTGATAATTCTCTGGTGGTTCCAGACAGCCCACTGGAACCACCAGGGTTTAATTAACTGAACTTAGAAAAACAAACAGAAACACCAACCACACATTTTTAAGGGTATACCTCGTCCATTATTCATTTAAAAAGAACAACCAAGTGAAATTATTTTCCCTCATGGATTTTATTTTCCCCTATAAAATTACTCTGAAGGGTGAGTTTTCAAATAAAAAAATTCTCCTTTAAAAGTAGATTGCTTTTACACTTGGCATTTAAATCCAAGCGCCAGAAGTATCTATGCTGTACAGGAAACCCATCGTCCTTCAGGTGTACTTGACAAGACTTCTGGGAACTGGAGCTTTGTTGGGGGGAGGTAACAGATAAAATGTGGGGTGAGCCACACGTGCCCAGCCCTGGTCTTCTACCGGGGATACACTTCCAGGATGAATGAATGGGGGTGGGGGTGGGTGATGGGGAGGCACTAGTAACCTCCATTTGATGCCTATGGCCCAGGCTGCAGAAACAGGATAAACTTCCGAAGCCCTGATCAAAGACTCCTTGTTAGAAAGAAGAAAATTCTGGGATTATTTTTTCTAAAAGCTAACTTTCAAGGAACATTTGTATCACACTTCATCCTGTTTGTCCTAGAGAGAAACCATGATGCAAGTTGACAGTGACAAATAAGAATTAATACTCCACTTCCATCCTCTTCCCTCCTCCCAGTTTTTAGAAAGGGAACCAGTAAGTCAGCTTATGGGTCTTCACTGGGCACTCACTGTGTGAGGGCCTGAAACTCCACAAGTCCAGGGGGTGTGAGGGGCAACTGGTGGGGGGAGTTGGGGAAGAGGAGAGAAATATATTAATTTATAAGAACATAACATTTTGCCATTCACAAAGCCTCTTCACTTATATCACCTGATGTAAATCTCTCCAATAACTCGCTGAGGTTGTAGGATCAAAGCAGATCACCAATTTACTAAAGAACTGAGAGGAGATTCAAATAAATTCATATCTGAGCTATGAAATCAACAGAAATTGTTGTGACATTGAAATGCTATTGTAATAAAAAAGAAAATTCAGATAACAAACAAATGTAGTTAATCTTGAAAGAGAAGAGATAAATTCCAAATAGAAGCAATAAATAGGTTCTTGCATTATTTGATAATCCAGTTAATGAAGAGGAGGGAATCATATAAATGCATTGAAACATTTTTGCTGATTGACACGTTGACAAGGACAAACTGATTAAAGAACACTGTCATTTCACAGAGTTTAATATAAATACTATACAAGAACACTTAAATACAACTTATATACACATATCTTTTTGAACTTGATAGAAGTTGTCCCAAATTGACAACTCTAAAAATTTAAACAATATAGGTGGAACTAAAGAAAACTCTTAGTACTCTTAGCAATGAAATAAAAATTTTGATCAGCATGCCAAAGGAAAGAATACAGTATCTTTCTATCCTCTCTATAGACAAAGATATTAGAAAATCATTGTTTTATAGAAAGGTAATCAGACAGTAATTAGCCAAAAAGGTAAGCAAAAAGAGTATTATTGAAGTATGCCATGTAGTTAAATAATAATAAATATTAGTTTTCTAAATTATATAATGTTTACGGTATTTTTTACTTTTTTAAAAATAAATTTATTTATTTTAATTAATTTATTTTTGGCTGCGTCGGGTCTTCGTTGCTGAGCACAGGCTTTAGAGCGGGGCTACGCTTCACTGCGGTGCACGGGCTTCTCATTGTGGTGGCTACTCTTGTTGCGGAGCACAGGCTCTAGGCACACGGGCTTCAGTAGTTGTGGGTGGCATGTGGGCTCAGTAGTTGTGGCTTGCAAGCTCTAGAGAGCAGGCTCAGTGGTTGTGGTGCACGGCCTTAGTTGCTCCACAGAAGCCCTTTACTTTTTATGGTTTATGGTGATTTCTTTCCTCATAGTAAATATAAGTTTTATAACTAATTTTGTATTCACAGTTTTGTGTTCTTTTTCTTAAACATGGCCCCCAAACTATATAAGTTTTAGCCTCCACAAAACCTGGACCTTACCCTGATTTATGCCCATTTTGCAGGTGAGAAAACAAACTCAGGCAAAGTCTTACCCTTACCCAGGGTCACACTGTTAGAAAGTGACAGAGCCAGACATAAAGCCAGCTCTTTTCCTTCACGATGTTGTCTCTGCCCTCAAAGAGCCTGCATGCATTATATAAATCCCCACACATTTCCTTTGCAGAGGCAGAAAGAAAGTAAGGTAGAACATTTAAGAAACCCAGACGACTCACTCAAGTTTCTAAAGAGAGGTTCAGTGTGGCCTATAGTGCATATCCCATCTCCCTTCAGGACCTGTGTCTGGACAGAAGAATTCAATTTACAGTCAGCACCAGCATCACTATTCTAGGCTCAAAGCAACCCCAGAATCAAGTACGCCCATGGGAAGCAAAGACAGGTCACATCAAATGCATTCAGGGACTTCAGGCTAACTAATTCTTCCTGAGCCCCTACTGTTTGCCAGGCACTCTCACCTGCATTTGTCTTTATCTACATGAACAATTCTTTTAAGGATGAGAGAATAGAAACTCAGAGTAACATGCCCAATATCACAGATCTAGTAAAAAAGACACAAGCTGAAAAGCCAGATCTGCCCCAAAGCCCATCTCCAGTTCTCCAGGGGGTTGTGGAATTCAGAAAAATAATCACCTACTTACGCCTGAAGGCAAAACCAGAGAATCGTTAGTGAAAAGCAGAGAGATGGGTAAGTAGTAAACATCCTTCCCATTCTCTCTGGTTCTCTTTTAAAGTCTGGGGCAAACCTGACAGCAGCCATGGCATTCAAAGGGTTCCAGGAGCCAAACAGACTATGAGAGGTCTTAACCAGGAACCATCCCACACCCAGAACCCAGTGGGATAATCTGAGTTGTAGCTAAGGTTAAGACAAGCATCAGTATTTGAAAGGGAGTACTAAGGATTAAATCCACACACAGAGCAAGAGAGCTTGTGCTAACATGAGAAATAGGTTGAGAGCAGGTTGGAAAGAAATATCAAAAGTTTCAGAAAACAGATTGTGAAACAGTCACAGCCAATAGATTTCTGTTGATTTTTTTTTTTTTGTAATCAACATATTAAATATCATGCTTCCGTAAATAATGGGAAGGGAAAAAAATGCTTTGCTTTACAATAAATGTTGGCTATCCATCGTCCTCAGGCTGATCATGTGGGGCATCAGTGAGAGTGTTCTACATGGGCTTTAGCTGAGTAGGATCCAGTAAACATATACACAGGGAGGGTCAACTCCAGACAAGGTCATGGAATCCCTTATCTCCAGAGAATGCCAAGGCAAGAATCATGGAATTTTATGCTCCGTTCATAATAAAAATTGACTGAAAGTTCATGGTTGTTTTTATTTTGTTTTGTCTAGTTCTTAGCCACGTTTCTATGGTCTTATGAATAATGAAAATCCCAATGGACATTGTGGTCATAACAACCATGGCCTGGATTGAACCTAACGCAAGAGTTAGAGGTGGTAGGGAGACAACTGACTGTGACTTCCAAGTGCTTTCATTGACATGTGGCCCCTGGAATTCAGACAAGCAGGCCTACAGGGAGGCTTTGTTCTGTAGGGGAACTGGAGAGAGGCCTGGAGCCTTTCCAAGCCTGGAGGAACTTGGCTGGATCCAGAGGAGCATGAAAGGCCCAGCCCCAAGGCAGCCTGGGGACCTTGGAAGCCAAGGCCAGGAAAGGAACGGCTTGTCCCCCTGACAAAGATAAGTAGGGCCTGGGGGGCTGTTTCATTTACATGGTGTTTTCCAACCTTTACACACAAATTCAGAGTGAACTCTGCTTCTCACCATCAGCAGCCTTGTTGGGCAAAAGTCCTGATCCTTGGCCTGATAGCCCCAAACCCTCCTGGAGGAAAGAAAAAACTACCAGGTATCCTGGAGATATCTGAGGTTGAAAAGAAAGAGCACTGCCTATAGAATCCAAACTCCTGGCTATGTACAATAACACAATAATTTAACCCACTGCACACTCAAATCTTATGCCTTTGCCTTTTGCATATTCCTCGCTTTACGTCAAGAAAACAATACAAATTTTTGGTACCTGTTTTTTCCAATTCATGATAAGTATTACTGATGGAATTACCACAAAACACAGCAATGAAACTGACAACCATGAAAACTCTACAGGCTACAATCTGTTATAGGCAAAAACTAACAGAAGAATCATGTATTATTGGGCACGCTATAAAATGCAAAAAGAAAACAAATGACCTGAGGGGAAAAAAAATCCGTTTTGAAGAAATAATCAACAACAAAAAATAAAAGTGTCAAAAGGTAAAACTGCACTCAGTAAAACTAGCAAAAGGATCCAATCTTCTTGCTAATTTCACATCTAAAAAATTTTATCTCGGAAAATTGAATTTAATAACTATAAGGGCCAAAGAGGGAAAAAAGTGGAAGCAACAATAATGAATAAAGTTTTTCAAGAGCAAAACAAATGACAATAACAAAAACTAACAGCTACTTCAAAGTTTATTATAAAATATACACAGGAAGAATCAATCCAGATCAACATCAATAAAATAAAAGTAAAACTGGGCGCTTCCCTGGTGGCGCAGTGGTTGAGAGTCCGCCTGCCGATGCAGGGGATACGGGTTCGTGCCCTGGTCTGGGAAGATCCCACATACCGCGGAGCGGCTGGGCCCGTGAGCCATGGCCGCTGAGCCTGCGCGTCCGGAGCCTGTGCTCCGTAATGGGAAAGGCCACAACAGTGAGAGGCCGCATACCGCAAAAAAAAAAAAAAAAACCTTCTCAAGTACTGCATCTTTGGCTTCTTGCCTGGTGTCAGCCCAGGGAGACTTCTTTTTTTTTTTTAACTTTTATTTATTTAGTTAGTTATTTTGGCTGCACCGGGTCTTAGTTGTGGCACGAGGGATCTTCGTTGCAGCATGTAGACTCTTGGTTGCGGCATACATGCAGGATCTAGTTCCCCGACCAGAGATCGAACCCAGGCCCCCTGCATTGGGAGTGCAGAGTCTTATCCACTGGACCACCAGGGAAGTCGCCCAGGGAGACTTTTTAAGGCCAACCTACCTGATGCATACTCTATCCCCAGACTCAGCCCTGAATAATTCCATGAGCAGCTCTTGACATCACTAACTTTATTGCTCATTTTCCTACAGAATGCACACCTGCTCATTGCCTCCTTCAGTTTGACACAATCAGCTACTCTTGCCACCTTGACCTTGCCTCCTCTCAAGGCCAAGTTCATTTCTCTACCTAGATTGAGCGCCTCAAGACAGCCCTTCCAATATCTAAGGCATAGGTAGCCCTGCCACCGGTTTCATCATGTCATCCAACAACAAAGCTCATAGACTTTCAAAATGCCTTCTTCCTGTCTGTCTTTTACCCCTGGCCATCTACTAACCAGCCTAGCTAGTATCAGGACTTTCAAGTCATCCCTCTGGTGTCTCACCCCCTTTCAGCTGACAGTTTGCTTCCATTTTGCAATATATTTGCCTAGACTTTACAAAAATCAATGAGTTCAGGATAACAAGTACAGTAGCCTCAGGTGGCCTCCCAAAGATTGATACCATGTTTTTGTTGACCTAGTTATTGTATTTCACTGTTACCAGAAATCAACTGGTTAGGCAATTTTGAAAGTATTTTGCATCTATTTATTTCATTTTCACTAAGTAGAATGACCTTGTGTCAAATAAATAAATAAAACTCAATTATTTATTTCCAAAAGTAGGCTTAATGCCTGGCAATCTTAATACTTACATAATTTGCAAGAATGCTGGATCCACATTCTCTTTGAAGTCAATAATGCAAGCCTCCAATTTTCCACCACTACCACTCCAATTGGGCCAAAAGATTTAGAATAATTTAGCATCCAAACAGGATATATATTCAGCATGGAAAGAACAAAGAGATTATCATTAAGTCTTTGATTAAATCACATCTTCTATTCTAGGCCTCAGTTCAGTTTCATCACCGGTAAGAAGAGCATTTTTATTAACTTTTATCTATCCTCTAAAAGTCCGAGAGTCCTTTGGGTTAGGGATTGTATTTCATTTTTTTCTGCATCCCCAATGCAAAACACAGTTCTGTCAAATAAAAACATTAGATTAATCTTGAATGAATGAATATCCATGATCTATGAAAGTGTAACTTCCACGGAAATATCCAAAACCCCTGACATCATTAACAGTTCTGTAGGGCAGTAACAGCCAACCATTTATGATGAAAAAGAGCCCCAGGCACATTAAAAGCCTGTCCTAAGTTATGATATTCAGTTCTAGGCCAGGATCCTAGAGGGACAAAATGGAAAGTATGTCAGACTCTGCTTTAATTCAATGCAGCACTTGAATCTCTGCTCTCTTGGGCAAACCACTGGACATGAAGAAACCACAAATCTGAAGATCAGAGAGACCTGAATGTGAATTGGGTTCCATCAGTCCCTTTAAAAGGTTTTGGTTTTAAGAAACAGAACTTCCCTGAACAACGTTAAGCAAAAGGTGAGTTTTTTGGAGGGAAATGTCAACATGAATTCACAGGCAGGAAGTGCTGACAGGTCCCGGGAAGACTTGGCTCCAGGAACTGGACCCACCCCCTCCAAACCAGGTCACAGACCCACCCATCATTGAGACCCCTCTCTTTGGGGCCGTTCCCTCTTCCCTCTGCACATCTCTCTACAGAGCAATTTTCCTCTTCCACTCATAAACAGGCTAAACGTGGCTGCCCAGATTCTGTTTTCTGCTGAGTGCCCATCACGGCACACTTCTTCTCTGAGTGAGGATAAAGGAAGATGGATTACCTCTTTTTTTTTTTTTTTGAATCAACATACAATTTATTATTTTTTTATGGTAACAGATTTTTTTCAAATTGAGCTTTTAAAAAGTACATTTAACTACAAAAGTAAGATTAAATAGGTACTAATAAAATATATTTGCCCTGAAGTGGTTAAGAAGATATAATGTTGATGCCCACATCAACAGTACATTATACATTACATGCATTATTTAAAGGTCATTTTCTTTTCAGTAATAATGTCGATAAAACCACAATATTTATTGCTTATATCAAGTGCAGGTTAAAATCCAGATAGCCTCCACAAACAAATCCTTGTGATAAAGGACTTCTTAGTCTGGTCAGGTGAAATATTACACTTAACATGTATGAATACAGCTGAAAATGTACCAGATCTTAAGAAGTTTTCAAGTCTTGATTTTAGGGAGTGGGTACAGTGTGAGCAGCGCCCTGGGGTGCTGGGAGTACTGGACACCCCACTTCTCTGTGGGTGTCTAGTCAACCACACCTTCTGGGGTCTGAGGAATTTGCTAACAGATGAAAAACCCCGTGATTCACCCAACACTGTCAGCTGCCAGTGCCGAAACTTGCAGGGCAAAATTAGTTATTTATAGGGTGTTTTGCTGAGAAAACAGTGTCCAGCCAACAAAAGCACCAACCAAAATGACTGACACAAACCCCATCTTAGTGAGAATAGGTTGCCAATAAAACCGTCTTTTCCTTTTTTCGTTGGGTCTCGTTCAACCTCTGCTTCATCTGCTACACCTTCTGAGCTGTGCTCTTTCCTGTCCCCCAGAAGGTGCTTTGCGCAGAGCACTCTCGCTGTTTTCCTCCAGAGTATCTTGCATTTCAGAGGACAGTCCTGTATATCTGTCGCCTGTCAGTTTTTCTTCTTCTAGGCCTATCCTGTTGCCATTGTATTTTTCACTCATTATTTTGGATGGTGACTGATCAAAAACAGGACATAACGTCTTCGTTAGAAAGTTCTTTCCACCATTTCTGTAAACCTGAATCTCCCTTTAGAAACTTTACTCCTTCTATTATAGTCATGTATGAAAATCTGAGTTGATCTGGTGTCTGAGTCAGCCCCATTCAGCATTTTCTCATACTCAGTAATAGTTGTTTAATGTTAATATTGTCTCCTTTTTCCATCAGAACCAGACAAATGTCCACCAGAGAAAATGTGCCTGACCGCCCGATGCCAGCACTACGGCGGATCACTGCAGTCCCGTATTCAGGATTCAAACTGAGAAATGAAACTGGTGGTTCAGGCACTCCGAAATCTGGCCAGGTAGTAGAATGAAAGTGAGATACTATTCTATAATTTATTATTTTTTTTAAAATCTTTTTTTTATACAGCAAGTTCTTATTAGTCATCAATTTTATACACATCAGTGTATACATGTCAATCCCAATCGCCCAATTCATCACACCACCACCACCACCACGCCGCTGCTTTTCCCCCTTGGTGTCCATACGTTTGTCCTCTACATCTGTGTCTCAATTTCTGTCCTGCAAACCCGTCATCTGTACCATTTTTCTAGGTTCCACATATATGTGCTAATATACGATATTTGTTTTTCTCTTTCTGACTTACTTCACTCTGTTTGACTGTCTCTAGATCCATCCATGTCTCAACAAATGACCCAATTTCACTCCCTTTTATGGCTGAGTAATATTCCATTGTATATATGTACCACATCTTCTTTATCCATTCATCTGTCGATGGACATTTAGGTTGCTTCCATGACCTGACTGTTGTAAATAGTGCTGCAATGAACATTGGGGTGCATGTGTCTTTTTGAATTATGGTTTTCTCTGGGTATATGCCCAGTAGAGGGATTGCTGGGTTGTATGGTAATTCTATTTTTAGTTTTTTAAGGTACCTCCATACTGTTCTCCATAGTGGCTATATCAATTTACATTTCCACCAACAGTGCAAGAGGGTTCCCTTTTCTCCGCACCGTCTCCAGCATTTGTTGCTTGTAGATTTTCTGATGATGCCCATTCTAACTGGTGTGAGGTGATACCTCATTGTAGTTTTGATTTGCATTTCTCTAATAATTAATGATGCTGAGCAGCTTTTCATGTGCTTCTTGGCCATCTGTACGTCTTCTTTGGAGAAATGTCTATTCAGGTCTTCTGCCCATTTTTGGATTGGGTTGTTTGTTTTTTTAATATTGAGCTACATGAGCTGTTTATATATTTTGGAGAATAATCCTTTGTCTGTTGATTTGTTTGCAAATATTTACTCCCATTCTGAGGGTTGTCTTTTCGCCTTGTTTATGGTTTCCTTTGCTGTGCAAAAACTTTGAAGTTTCACTAGGTCCCATTTGTTTATTTTTGTTTTTATTTCCATTTCTCTAGGAGGTGGATCAAAAAAGATCTTGCGGTGATTTATGTCAAAGAGTGTTCTTCCTATGTTTTCCTCTAAGAGTTTTACAGTGTCCGGTCTTACATTTAGGTCTCTAATGCATTTTGAGTTTATTTTTGTGTATGGTGTTAGGGAGTGTTCTAATTTCATTCTTTACATGTAGCTGTCCAGTTTTCCCAGCACCACTTATTGAAGAGATTGTCTTTTCTCCATTGTATATCCTTGCCTCCTTTGTCATAGATTAGTTGACCATAGATGCGTGGGTTTATCTCTGGGCTTTCTATGTTGTTCCATTGATCTATGTTTCTGTTTTTCTGCCAGTACCATATTGTCCTGATTACTGTAGCTTTGTAGTATACTCTGAAGTCACAGAGTCTGATTCGTCCAGCTCCGTTTTTTTCCCTCAAGACTGCTTTCACGATTCGGGGTCTTTTGTGTTTCCATACAAATATTAAGATTTTTTTGCTCTAGTTCCGTAAAAAATGCCATTGGTAATTTGATAGGGATTACATTGAATCTGTAGATTGCATTGGGTAGTATAGTCATTTTCACGATATTGATTCTTTCAATCCAAGAACATGGTATATCTCTCCATCTGTTGGTATCATCTTTAATTTCTTTCATCAGTGTCTTATAGTTTTCTGCATAAAGGTCTTTTGTCTCCCTAGGTAGGTTTATTCCTAGGTATTTTATTCTTTTTTGTTGCAATGGTAAATGGGAGTGTTTCCTTAATTTCACTTTCAGATTTTTCAGCATTAGTGTATAGGAATGCAAGAGATTTCTGTGCACTAATTTTGTATCCTGCACTTTTTTTTTTTTTTTTTTTTTTTTTGCGGTACTCGGGCCTCTCACTGTTGTGGCCTCTCCCGTTGCGGGGCAACAGGCTCCGGACGCGCAGGCTCAGCGGCCATGGCTCACCGACCCAGCCGCTCCACGGCATGTGGGATCTTCCCGGACCGGGGCACGAACCCGCGTCCCCTGCATCGGCAGGCGGACTCTCAACCACTATGCCACCAGGGAAGCCCGTATCCTGCACTTTTACCAAATTCATTGATTAGCTCTAGTAGTTCTCTGATGGCATCTTTAGGATTATCTATGTATAGTATCATGTCATCTGCAAACAGTGACAGTTTTACTTCTTCTTTTCCAATTTGGATTCCTTTTATTTCTTTTTCTTCTCTGATTGCCGTGGCTAGGACTTCCAAAACTATGTTGAATAATAGTGGTGAGAGTGGACATCCGTGTCTTGCTCCTGATCTCAGAGGAAAAGTTTTCAGTCTTTCACCATTGAGAATGATGTTTGCTGTGGGTTGTCGTATATGACCTTTATTATGTTGACATAGGTTCCCTCTATACCCACTTTCTGGAGAGTTTTTATCATAAATGGGTGTTGAATTTTGTCAAAGCTTTTTCTGCATCTATTGAGATGATCATATGGTTTTTCTTCTTCAATTTGTTAATATGGTGTATCACATTGATTGATGTGCATATATTGAAGAATCCTTGCATCCCTGTGATAAATCCCACTTGATCATGGTGTATGATCCTTTTAATGTGTTGTTGAATTCTGTTTGCTAGTATTTTGTTGAGGATTTTTGCATCTATATTCATCAGTGATATTGGTCTGTAACTTTCTTTTCTTGTAGTATCTTTGTCTGGTTTTGGTATCAGGGTGATGGTGGCCTCATAGAATGAGTTTGGGAGTGTTCCTTCCTCTGCAATTTTTTGGAAGAGTTTGAGAAGGTTGGGTGTTAGCTCTTCTCGAAATGTTTGGTAGAATTCACCTGTGAAGCCATCTGGTCCTGGACTTTTGTTTGTTGGAAGATTTTTTAATCACAGTTTCAATTTCATTACTTGTGACTGGTCTGTTCATATTTTCTATTTCTTCCTGGTTCAGTGTTGGAAGGTTATACCTTTCTAAGAATTTGTCCATTTCTTCCAGGTTGTCCATTTTATTGGCATAGAGTTGCTTATAGTAGTCTCTTAGGATGCTTTGTATTTCTGTGGTGTCTGTTGTAACTTCTCCTTTTTCATTTCTAATTTTATTTATTTGAGTCTTCTCCCTCTTTTTCTTGATGAGTCTGGCTAATGGTTTATCAATTTTGTTTATCTTCTCAAAGAACCAGCTTTTAGTTTTATTGATCTTTGCTATCGTTTTCTTTGTTTCTATTTCATTTATTTCTGCTCTGATCTTTATGATTTCTTTCCTTATGCGAATTTTGGGTGTTGTTTGTTCTTCTTTCTCTAGTTCCTTTAGGTGTAAGGTTAGATTCTTTATTTGAGATTTTTCTTGTTTCATGAGGTAGGCTTGTATAGCTATAAACTTCCCTCTTAGAACTGTTTTTGCTGCATCTCATAGGTTTTGGATCATCCTGTTTTCATTGTCATTTGTCTCTAGGTATTTTTTGATTTCCTCTTTGATTTCTTCAGTGATCTCTTGGTTATTTAGTAACGTATTTTTTAGCCTCCATGTGTTTGTGTTTTTCACATTTTTCCCCCTGTAATTCAATTCTAATCTTATAGTGTTGTGGTCAGAAAAGATGCTTGATATGATTTCAATTTTCTTAAATTTACTGAGGCTTGATTTGTGACCCAAGATGTGATCTATCCTGGAGAATGTTCCATGCGCACTTGAGAAGAAAGTGTAGTCTGCTGTTTGGGGATGGAATGTCCTATAAATATTAATTAAACCTTTCTGGTCTATTGTGTCATTTAAAGCTTCTATTTCCTTATTTATTTTCATTTTGGATGATCTGTCCATTGGTGTAAGTGAGGTGTTAAAGTCCCCCACTATTTTTGTGTTACTGTCGATTTCCTCTTTTAGAGCTGTTAGCAGTTGCCTTATATATTGAGGTGCTCCTATGTTGGGTGCATATATATTTATAATTGTTATATCTTCTTCTTGGATTGATCCCTTGATCATTATGTAGTGTCCTTCCTTGTCTCTTGTAACATTCTTTATTTTAAAGTCTATTGGGGAGGGGGAAGGGTAAGCTGTGACAAAGCGAGAGAGAGGCATGGACATATATACACTACCAAATGTAAGGTAGATAGCTAGTGGGAAGCAGCTGCATAGCACAGGGAGATCAGCTCGGTGCTTTGTGACCACCTGGAGGGGTGGGATAGGGAGGGTGGGAAGGAGACGCAAGAGGGAAGAGATATGGGCACATATGTATATGTATAACTGATTCACTTTGTTATAAAGCAGAAACTAACACACCATTGTAAAGCAATTATACTCCAATAAAGATGTAAAAAAAAAAAAAAAGGTCTATTTTATCTGATATGAGTATTGCTACTCCAGCTTTCTTTTGATTTCCATTTGCATGGAATATCTTTTTCCATCCCCTCACTTTCAGTCTGAATGTGTCCCTAGGTCTGAAATGGGTCTCTTGTAGACAGCATATATATGGGTCTTCTTTTTGTATCCATTCAGCAAACCTGTGTCTTTTGTTTGGAGCATTTAATCCATTTACGTTTAAGGTAATTATCGATATGTATGTTTCTATGACCATTTTTTAAATTGTTTTGGGTTTGTTTCTGTAGGCCCTTTTCTTCTCTTGTGTTTCCCACTTAGAAAAGTTCCTTTAGCATTTGTTGTAGAGCTGGTTTGGTGGTGCTGAATTCTCTTAGCTTTTCCTTGTCTGTAAAGCTTTTGATTTCTCCATCGAATCTGAATGAGATCCTTGCTGGGTAGAGTAATCTTGGTTATAGGGCCTTCCCTTTCATCACTTTAAGTATATCATGCCACTCCTTTCTGGCTTGTAGTGTTTCTGCTGAGAAATCAGCTGTTTACCTTAGGGAGTTCCCTTGTATGTTATTTGTCATTTTTCCCTTGCTGCTTTCAGTAATTTTTCTTTGTCTTTAATTTTTGCCAATTTGATTACTATGTGTCTCAGCGTGTTTCTCCTTGGGTTTATCCTCTATGGGACTCTCTGCACTTCCTGGACTTGGGTGGCTGTTTCCTTTCCCATGTTAGGGAAGTTTTCGACTATAATCTCTTCAAATATTTTCTCGGGTCCTTTCTCTCTCTCTTCTCCTTCTGAGACCCCTATGATGCAAATGTTGTTGCATTTAGTGTTGTCCCAGAGGTCTCTTAGGCTGTCTTCATTTCTTTTCATTCTTTTCTCTTTATTCTGTTTCACAGCAGTGAATTCCAGCATTCTGTCTTCCAGGTCACTTATCCGTTCTTCTGCCTCAGTTATTCTGCTATTGATTCCTTCTAATGTAGTCTTCATTTCAGTTATTGTATTGTTCGTCTCTGTTTGTTTGTTCTTTAATTCTTCTAGGTCTTTGTTAATCATTTCTTGCATCTTCTCGATCTTTTCCTCCATTCTTTTTCCGAGGTCCTGGATCATCTTCACTATCATTATTCTGAATTTTTTTTCTGGAAGGTTGCTTATCTCCACTTCATTTAGTTGTTTTTCTGAGGTTTTATCTTGTTCCTTCATCTGGTACATAGCCCTCTGCCTTTTCATCTTGTCTATCTTTTTGTGAATGTGGTTTTTGTTCCACAGCCTGCAGGACTGCAGTTCTTCTTGCTTCTGAGATACCATCCTGGCTTCACCACTATTGGTAGTTCCTAACTGCAACAGATGGACTGTGTAATAGGACTTCACGTCTTCTGACAGGAACTTCACACTGAATCCCGTTTCCTTAAGTAGCATCTCTCCTTCACCTTTTGTTGGCCAGTACTGTGCACATTTAACCTATTCTTTCTCCACAATTCGGTTTAGTGTGACAAATGCTTTGGTCTTTTGCTGCCAAACCATGAGCCAGAAATGACAACCTGAATTAGGAAGTGGACACTCTGTTAAGATGTAACTCCTCTGCTCCTCTTCTATGTCAGCTAAGCTGGCATTAATAAATCATTTTCAGCATTTTGCAGTTTAACACGACTGTAATCATATGGGCTTATGTCTCTGTATATGTGTCGATTTGTTTTCTGGAAACTTGGCCACTCTGAGGCTAGTCATGTGACTCACTGCGAATTTCCAAGCTCCTTCCAAGAAGCTCTGAGGGAATGCTCGGGCTGCCATGCTCTGGCTGCCCTGCCACAGCCCAGCCACCCTCCCCAGAAGATGGATCGCTGTTTCAGCCTTTGCATCAACAGGGAAACACCATGGCCTTGGAATTAAAGGAGCCATTGGCTTTATGTAATTGTGCAGGGGAAAGAGGATAGACTTGTTTTAAGTAAATTAAAACATATTCAGAGAGGAACTGAGCCTACCTGAGCTGCAAATAAATAAGGAAGAAAATAAAATGGCATTCCTTAAAATTCACAGTGGGGTGAAGAAAAAAATTTGACTCATAGACTTTAGATTTACAACTTTAGGATTGGATGATGTGCCCAAGTACACGTCTTATTTTGTCTCAAGCCAGACTGCGATGAGGTAGAGAGAATGAGAGGTGAAGAAGTAGAGAAAGTGAGACAACCTGCTCTCTCAAGAACTTGAAACTAGGTATAAGGACTATGAGATGCAAGCTTAAAGCAGAGTGGGGTGAAGTTGGTGTGTGTGTGTGTGTGTTTGTGTGTGTTTGTAAGAAAGATAAGAATTGCACCTCTCTGTGAGCTGAAAGATAAGATACCAAAGAAAAGGAGAACTTAGAAGCAAGATGCTGGAGAAGGGAGTGGTGCCAGGAGCACAGATGAGGGAAGACACTTCTTCCCCCCAGATGATAGAGCTCCTACCAGCTTTTCCAACTCCTCTCCCAACACGGCTCCAACATGTCCTGCTTTCTAGGCCCTCTCTCACTCTGTCTATGATCATGTCACACTATCTCATGCCTTTATGGTCTTGTACACATTGTTCCCTCCACCTGGAGTGCTGGTCACCCAATTGTCTCCCATTGAACTCTGACTCGCCCTCTCAGACACGACTCACAGATCACTTTCTCTGGGGAACTTTCCTGATTCTTCCATACAAGCAAAGTAAATGCTTCTCCTCTGGTGTTCAAAGACTTGTAAGATACACATTTATTGGTTTTTTTATTCCTTCTAACCCTCCATCAGAGTGGAAGTACCTCGAGGGGGAAGGCCTACGCCCAGTTCATATCGATTGAACATTCAAGAGATTTTGAATGAATGAATGAATGAGGAAAGGAAAATCACTGTGTGCTTTAAGAGCTTTGAGATGGAGAAGAAAAGTACAGCCTCTTGCTTGGCTGAGAAGGATGGGATGGGGTGAAGCTTGAGGAGAAAACAGAACTGTCGGGACAGTCTCTGATGGGAATTCATTGGAAAGTCAGAGATGATGGAAGGATTTGGAAGCAGAGTAACAGCCTAGCCAAACTTTGCATGCCAGTGGCATCAACTAATAAATAGAAAACCACAAAATTGAAGTTGGTGACCTTCATGTAAAGGAAAAAGCAACTCTCCCACACTCAGTAGCTTTATCTGAGAAATAAATTCAGAGTGATCAAGTCAGATTTGTGAGACCACAGGGACAGAGTGTCTCAGACAGCTGGGGCTTTCGAAAAGGCATAAAAATACCAACATTCTGTCAAGGCCCATGATCAAAGCCTTGCCAGACTCAACTCATGAAGAAGAAAATCCACTTAATAGTATTAAGAAAATCTTTGACTTCTAATCTGCTGCTGTGCAAAAATTTGAATTTTGCTCACCAAGTAGAATTAAGTATCAATTAGAATGTTTTTTAAAATCTGTATGGTAAACATGATTTAGCAGTAGTAACTGATTTGTGTGGCTAGTAAGAAATCATCAGATATAAATCTAATAGAAACTTGAGTGCACTTGCCTCATCCCTTTCCCGTTACTGGAACTCTGCAATACCAGAACATCATGGAATGTAAGACCTCGGAGGAACCTTGAAGAACATCTAAGCCAATAACCCCATTTTCTCAGAGGCCAGGGAGGAAAAGTGACTTTTCAGGCCTCTCATCTCATTAGTGGTGGAACTCAGCTGGAAACACAACTTTTCTCATCTTTCCATCAAATGGTCTTCCCTCTGCACCATGTCATGAAAATAAAGTTAAATTATTTTCAATTAAAGAATTATTCAGTATGGTTTGCTGTCCAAAAGAATTAGCTTAAATAATGTTTTCATGCCAAAAATGGTAACCCCTCAGATAGCCAGAAAATACTATTGTTTTCTGGGACCCTTCGTTTGCTTGGAGCTTCAGAAAGTCTTGGTTTTACTGGACGAACACTACGTGCTCTAAGAGTTTGGAAAAGATGGTGACTGATGTAGGCAATGGTAGGTAGAGGATGGGAAAGAGAAGACTTGACCAGAAAGCCTGGAAGAATGAACTGAATCCATGGAGTCATGAGAAAGAATTGCATCCCTGACCACTGTCCACAGACAATGAGGGAAAACTGAACTAGAGCTCAGTTATCCCAGAGAACATTTCAAAGCTTCTCTAGGGGAAAAATGCCATCTCCCTGAAATAATCAATGGAAGATTTTCCTGAGAGGAGGAAGAGCTATAGCCCTACTACCCAAGGTTCCCTGTGCCCTTGGGGATGTCTCACTAAGCGTCTTCTGACACCACCACTGGAGACTGGTGGAGTGGGTGAGAGGGGCTTCCCCCCTTTCCTAAATTTTTTGTGGTACAGCTGAGCAAGGAGAGGCGTTCATTCAGAGCTTCAGTAAATCTTCTGGAAAACAAAAGAAGAAAGAGAGCAATATGTGTGAATAAACTAGCTCTCAAGCCTTCACTCAGCTCAGTACTAGGCTTTCTCCTCCGGAGCTTGTAGGCTTCACCCTGTAGAAGCTTCTAGCTTGTTTCGATCGTGTGCGTGACTTCAGAGGTGTGCCTTAGTCGGCTCAGCTGTGCGTATCTCTTCCCACCTCCCTGTTCAGTGAGCACCTTCATGTTGGTAGCTTGAAATCAGCCATGGTGGGAGTATTTACACCACAGAAATCAGCAAATAGCAGAGCATTGTTTATCTATTTTGTTTATCTATTGTTTATCTATTTTTCAGAGCTAGTTGTTAAACAGTTATCAACACATCACTGCTTCAAACTCACCATCCAGAATACATCATAGCTCCATGGGTAAAAGTGCAAGCTGTATGTTCACACAGACCTTGTATTGGATCCCAAGACCATCTCCTTTACTAGTTATAAAACTCTACTCTCTCAGAGTCTCAGTCTCCCTTTCTGTAAAACTGGAGATAATCACTCCTTCCATTGTAGGGCTGGGATTCCTATATAAAGAAATTTAGCCCAATACCTGACACAGGGTAAGTTACCACAGGTGAGTCTAGACATCTTAAGGCCTTAAAAGTAGAACCAAGGGAGGCCCTGAGAAAAACAGGAGTTCTCCATCCTTCCTACCTAATGCTTTCCAAGGTTCACTTTCCTGTCTGAGAACCCTGCCTCTTCCACTGGTGATCGACAGTGAGAATATTTTCAGAGAGCTCTCACTTGACATGCAGGATTTTTTTTCTGTAGATTAACTTGACTACTTTTATCAGGATACAACCCAATAAAGCCCCGCTACCACAAGAGATGTACATATACAGTAGCAGGTGACGTATGTTTTATTACAGCACCTCCAAACCAATAATTATGCCTTGTCTAGAGCACTTGCTACTTTCTTCCCCACACACAGATCTCAAGGACAGACACTGTGTCTGGGTCCCCTTTTATATAAACTGAACACAGATTTCTTGAATGACTGAGACAGCAATTCGCAAGAGAAAATGTAAAATTTTTATGAATCTTAATGTAGATTTTACTTTCCTGCCTGAGTAAGAGCAGTCTGAAAGCAGTCAAGCCATCCCCAGGTGTCTGAGATGTTATGAGGCCTCCAGACCCTCATTACCAACATCAGTTATCCCCACCTGGTACTGTAGCTGGAGAAGAAGAAAGCTGCCCTAAAGCCATATTAGCCATGGGGCAGCTCAGAGATGCTCATTGTTTAGACTAAATCCCTAAGATCCTGTTGTTTTCTTGTTATTTGCTTCTCCTAAGGACTGAGACGATTCACAGTGAGGTCCATTTCCACAATCCAGGTTGATTAAGGTCTCAAAACCCAGATTTCACTCGTCAGGTGAAAGCAGAGCTACGGGACCTGAAAGTTCCCTCCCTTCTGCCCCTTCCAATCTCTCTTCAAGAGCCCAGCTGTCTTCCGCAATTCTCCAAACATTTCTCTTACTTCTGTTCTAAAGGACAGTCCTTTTTTTCCAAAGGACTTTAATTGATTTAGACCAGAAATTAGTATGCAACACACAGACCCAGATATGTGAGCAGGGAGAAAGATCAACGTATCACTTATTTCATTCGCTGTAATTTAATTACAAGCAGAAATTCGTTGCAGTTGTGTGTTCCCCGTAGCCGTTGATGTTCGGAGTGTAAGGACAGCTTCATTTGAAAGAGGTTTCCAGGAAGAGCGTCTGCAAAAGTCGGGCTTGGAAGATTCAGGTGTCTGCAGGAAATAGCTTCCAAGGTAAGAATAACTCACTCCTTAACATCCTTTATTCAGGAAATATCTGTCACTGGTCTACTATGTACATATTGCACGGCATCAGGTACTGGAGTCCGGGACAGGAAGCCCCTGCCCCACGCGGGAGCTTACATACCAGTGAGGGATCAACACTGAAATGCTGCCTACATTAAATAAAGAATTGATGATACGTGATGATAAATATCATGAAAGGGAAGAACTACGAGAGGAGATGGTAGAGCTCTGCAGGTGTTAGGGGTGGTTCTCTGAGGAACAGACACTAAAGACAAGATTTAAAAGATAAGAGGTGGGCCTGGCATAGCATAGAGAATATTTTAAAATAAAAGACTACGAAGAGCAAAACATCCCAGGGTGGAAAAGAGCAAACCAAGAAACCGAAACATCAAGGTGGCTGAAGCGTAGTGAGGGAGACAGGCCCTCCCGTGGGATGGTCAAGGCAAGGATTTTGGCTATTTCTTAAGAGCAATGGGAAACCATGATAGCATTTCCAGGGAGTGAGTGGCATCCTCAGCTCTGTATTTTTTTTTTTATAAATTTATTTATTTTTGGCTGCGTTGGGTCTTCGTTGCTGCGCGCGGGCTTTCTCTAGTTGCGGCGAACGGGGGCTACTCTTTGTTGCGGTGAGGAGGGCTTCTCATTGCGGTGGCTTCTCTTGTTGCAGAGCACAGGCTCTAGGCGTGCGGGCTTCAGTAGTTGCAGCACATGGGCTCAGTAGTGACTCGCGGGCTCTAGAGCGCAGGCTCAGTAGTTGTGGCACACGGGCTTAGTTTCTCCACGGCATGTGGGATCTTCCTGGACCAGGGCTCGAACCCATGTCCCCTGCATTGGCAGGCGGATTCTTAACCACTGCACCAACAGGAAACCCTGTATTTTTTTTTAATTATTCTGGCTATTGTGCACTGAGTGGACTGGAGGGAGGCGAGAGAGGTTCTGGGAGCGTGGTTAGGAGTCACTGCTGGGATCCAGGAGAGTAACCTAAATGGCCTTCCTCCCAAGCACCAGGATGTTGGAGATACAGCCACGGAGGAAACACTTGTTCCACTAGAGCTTCTAGAGCTACTCAGGGAGAAGGAGTGTCCCGTCCCTTGGAGCAGAACCACAGGGCTTATCCACAGAGATTTCCAGCTTGCAAGATTCCGAGTCCACAGAGCCCCCCTGGCGGGGCCTGGTGACCAGCTGCATGCTGTCCCACATCATTCCTACTGGGCCAAATACTCATTGAGATGCACTGCCCAGCCACCTGAATGCAGCTGTTGCCTTTGCCTGAGTGAAGACACCAGGCAGAGGAAGAAGAGGCACAGACAGAGACCTAGTCCTGAGTCAGACACGATGAGGGCAAGCCGGTTAGTAGCCCTGTGACCTTGCACAGCTGCTTTGCTTTCCCTCTTGTGCCCCAGTTTCTGTATCTTACTGCAAAATGGGGCTAACCCAGCTGTCTCCTGGGGTTTCCTGAGGGTTCCTAGGAAGTAAATGGGTTCATCCTTGTAAAGATTCTTTAGCACAGAAGCTGCCCCTGAGAAGCCCTTAATTTAGACCGAAGTTTGAATCGCACCTCGGCCACTTAGCCTCTGTGACTCGGGCAGGTTAACAAAGTTCTCTGGGTCTCAGCTTCCTCAGCTGTGAAAGTGGGGATGTAAAACCTACCTGGAAAGGTGGTGGTGGAGATTAAATGAGCGAGGCCTACTCAGTTTTATTTCTGCCTCTGTGTACGCACAGGAAGGGGCACCAAGAGTGGGCCCCTCTCAGAGCTGGGAAGGCGGGAGGTGGAGGGAATGGAAATGAGACAACTTTGAGGGCAGACCCAGGACTTCAGACGCAGCCAGGTAACGCCCTCATTCCATACCCACCTCTCTGCCTAAAGAGGATGAAAATTATTCAGAGTGAAATGGAATCTGCCAGATATCCCTGGGGAGAGACTCTAACTTGCATTTAAAGAGATGCTGGAAACGGATATGCTGGTGAGGTAAAACCCTTCAGCTTGGACCTGCTCAGCCCTAAAAATGTGCATCCTCTGCTCCAACAAGGGAAACAGAGGAAACCTCCCCAAGTTGCTTTCCTGTTTTGCAGCTGAGGAGGGTGGTTTGTGTTTATTCTGCCAGCTCCAGATCGTCAGCGTAAGGTCAGCTTGCTCAGAGCAGTGCGCTATTATTTTTAATAAATTTACTTATTTATTTGTATTTATTTTTGGCTGCACTGGGTCTTCATTGCTGCGCGCAGGCTTTCTCTAGTTGGGGTGAGCGGGGACTACTCTTTGTTGCGGTGTGCGGGCTTCTCATTGCGGTGGCTTCTCTTGTTGCAGAACACAGGCTCTAGGCACGCAAGCTTCGGTAGTTGCAGCACACAGGCTCAGTAGTCGTGGCTCGCGGGCTTAGTTGCTCCACGGCATGTGGGATCTTCCCAGACCAGGGCTCGAACCCGTGTCCCCTGCATTGGCAGGTGGATTCCTAACCACTGTGCCACCAGGGGTGGTGCGCTTTTATTCCCTTATTCCACACAGTCACGAACAGCCACTTGGTGCCAGGCACCTTGCCACAGAGCAGTGAGGCTTGATGTGTGCCTCGAGGACGTCACAGTCCGTGCGGGCAAGGGCAGTAGCATCAAACACCACGATAAGGGCTACCATGGGGGCCAGGACACGGAGCTGTGGTGGCCCAGTTAGAGAGACTTCATCAAGGAAGGGGGTATCTGAGCTATGTTATGTACTGAGTAGAAGAAAAAAAACAAAGCGGGCACCCTGAGCTGGGCACTGCTCAAGCATCATCTCTGAGTTGGGAAGAAAGGTAATGCAGATGGAGGAAAGAAACCGTGTGGGCAAAGGCAGGGAGGTGGGGGAGGGGATCTCAACCCCTGAACTGAGCCACCAAATACCCCCAAGCAAAGGCCTGACCAATCAGAATGGAAGGAGAGTTCCCAGAGAATTCTTCATACCAAGGCAGTTCAGAGATGAGATAAATCTAAAGAGCAGCAGAGCTAGTGAAGTCCATAGACTAACTGGTCATTCTCTCAAATGAGAGGAAACTGGGGGATCAGAGAGGTGAGAGCACAAGCCCAGTGTCACACAGCGGTGAACTCACAGCCACGACTGGAAGCCAGGTTTCCTCTTTGCCACCCAGGCGTGGATTCCTTTCTCTGCACTAAAGCAAGGATCCCTGGAGGCCAACGATGTTCATTCTGGACAACAAACTGGGAGTTCTACTAACACAGTGTACTAATATCCCTGGGCCAAGAACTCTCTCCGGGCTTCTTGGTCATATATCAAGGGCTGGGAGAGGGAGGAAGGAGAGGATGCAAACCCAGACTCACCAGGACCCAACCTACCAATCAAAGGAAAACTAAGGATTACACAATACCTGGTATTGGAAACGATCTAAACTTCCGACACTAGGAGAATGATTAAACAATAATGAATTTACTCAATTGACTGTTCCTCAGCTATTAAAATTTTATAAATACAGTAATATTAAAATACCTTAATACTAAGAAAAAAGATATAAAGTAATAATAATATAGTAATACTATCTAAAAGAAAAAAGCAGAAAACAATAACTGAGAAGGCAAACTAAAAATGTTGGCAAATGATTATTTTGGTAAGTAAGGATTTTGCTAAATTAAAATGAGCTCAAAGTAATTTTAAAAGTTTTAATTATGTAGTTTTTTCAAACTGTCTTTAATCAGCATGTTATACGTTTATAATACTATAAAGGTATACACAACATTTATCCGTAAATATCTATCTATCTATATAGACATATGTAAATGATATTTCTCACTTCTGTTGGAAATTCCAGGCTAGCCATGTTTTTTTTTTCTTTTTAAACATCTTTATTGGAGTATGATTGCTTTACAATGGTGTGTTAGTTTCTGCTTTGTAACAAAGTGAATCAGTTATACATATACATATGTTCCCATATCTCTTCCCTCTTGCGTCTACCTCCCTCCCACCCTCCCTATCCCACCCCTCCAGGCGGTCACAAAGCACCGAGCTGATTTCCCTGTGCTATGTGGCTGCTTCCCACTAGCTATCTACCTTATGTTTGGTAGTGTATATATGTCCATGCCTCTCTCTCGCTTTGTCAAAGCTTACCCTTCCCCCTCCCCATATCCTCAAGTTCATTCTCTAGTAGGTTTGTCTTTATTCCTGTTTTACCCCTAGGTTCTTCATGACATTTTTTTTTTTTTAATTCCATATATACGTGTTAGCATACGGCATTTGTCTCTCTCTTTCTGACTTACTTCACTCTGTATGACAGACTCTAGGTCTATCCACCTCATTACAAATAGCTCAATTTCGTTTCTTTTTATGGCTGAGTAATATTCCATTGTATATATGTGCCACATCTTCTTTACCCACTCATCCGATGATGGACACTTAGGTTGCTTCCATCTCTGGGCTATTGTAAATAGAGCTGCAATGAACATTTTGGTACATGACTCTTTTTGAATTATGGTTTTCTCAGGGTATATGCCTAGTAGTGGGATTGCTGGGTCATATGGTAGTTCTATTTGTAGTTTTTTAAGGAACCTCCATACTGTTCTCCACAGTGGCTGTATCAATTTACATTCCCACCAACAGTACAAGAGTGTTCCCTGTTCTTCACACCCTCTTCAGCATTTATTGTTTCTAGATTTTTTGATGATGGCCATTCTGACTGGTGTGAGATGATATCTCACTGTAGTTTTGATTTGCATTTCTCTAATGATTAGTGATGTTGAGCATTCTTTCATGTGTTTGTTGGCAGTCTGTATATCTTCTTTGGAGAAATGTCTATTTAGGTCTTCTGCCCATTTTGGATTGGGTTGTTTGTTTTTTTGTTATTGAGCTGCACGAGCTGCGTATAAATTTTGGAGATTAATCCTTTGTCAGTTGCTTCATTTGCAAATATTTTCTCCCATTCTGAGGGTTGTCTTTTGGTCTTGCTTATGGTTTCCTTTGCTGTGCAAAAGCTTTGATGTTTCATTAGGTCCCATTTGTTTATTTTTGTTTTTATTTCCATTTCTCTAGGAGGTGGGTCAAAAAGGATCTTGCTGTGATATATGTCATAGAGTGTCCTGCCTATGTTTTCCTCTAAGAGTTTGATAGTTTCTGGCCTTACATTTAGGTCTTTAATCCATTTTGAGCTTATTTTTGTGTATGGTGTTAGGGAGTGATCTAATCTCTTACTTTTACATGTACCTGTCCAGTTTTCCCAGCACCACTTAGTGAAGAGGCTGTCCTTTCTCCACTCTACATTCCTGCCTCCTTTATCAAAGATAAGGTGACCATATGTGTGTGGGTTTATCTCTGGGCTTTCTATCCTGTTCCGTTGATCTATCTTTCTGTTTTTGTGCCAGTACCATACTGTCTTGATTACTGTACCTTTGTAATATAGTCTGAAGTCAGGGAGCCTGATTCTTCCAGCTCTGTTTTTCGTTCTCAAGATTGCTTTGGCTATTCAGGGTCTTTTGTGTTTCCATACAAATTATGAAATTTTTTGTTCTAGTTCTGTGAAAAATGCCAGTGGTACTTTGATACGGATTGCATTGAATCTGTACATTGCTTTGGGTAGTAGAGTCATTTTCACAATGTTGATTCTTCCAATCCAAGAACATGGTATATCTCTCCATCTATTTGTATCATCTTTAATTTCTTTCATCAGTGTCTTATAATTTTCTGCATACAGGTCTTTTGTCTCCTTAGGTAGGTTTATTCCTAGATATTTTATTCTTTTTGTTGCAATGGTAAATGGGAGTGTTTTCTTGATTTCACTTTCAGCTTTTTCATCATTAGTGTATAGGAATGCCAGACATTTCTGTGCATTAATTTTGTATCCTGCTACTTTACCAAATTCATTGATTAGCTCTAGTAGTTTTCTGGTAGCATCTTTAGGATTCTCTATGTATAGTATCATGTCATCTGCAAACAGTGACAGCTTTACTTCTTCTTTTCCGATTTGGATTCCTTTTATTTCCTTTTCTTCTCTGATTGCTGTGGCTAAAACTTCCAAAACTATGTTGAATAAGAGTGGTGAGAGTGGGCAACCTTGTCTTGTTCCTGATCTTAGTGGAAATGCTTTCAGTTTTTCACCATTGAGGATGATGTTGGCTGTGGGTTTGTCATATATGGCCTTTATTATGTTGAGGAAAGTTTCCCTCTATGCCTACTTTCTGCAGGGTTTTTAACATAAATCGGTGTTGAATTTTGTCAAAAGCTTTCTCTGTATCTATTGAGATGATCATATGGTTTTTCTTCTTCAATTTGTTAATATGGTGTATCACGTCGATTGATTTGCGTATATTGAAGAATCCTTGCATTCCTGGAATAAACCCCACTTGATCATGGTGTATGATCCGTTTAATGGGCTGTTGGATTCTGTTTGCTAGTATTTTGTTGAGGATTTTTTCATCTATGTTCATCAGTGATATTGGCCTGTAGTTTTCTTTCTTTGTGACATTCTTGTCTGGTTTTGGTATCAGGGTGATGGTGGCCTCGTAGAACGAGTTTGGGAGTGTTCCTCCCTCTGCTATATTTTGGAAGAGTTTGAGAAGGATAGGTGTTAGCTCTTCTCTAAATGTTTGATAGAATTCGCCTGTGAAACCATCTGGTCCTGGACTTTTGTTTGTTGGAAGATTTTTAATCACAGTTTCAATTTCAGTGCTTGTGATTGGTCTATTCATATTTTCTATTTCTTCCTGATTCAGTCTTGGCAGGTTGTGCCTTTCTAAGAATTTGTCCATTTCTTCCAGGTTGTCAATTTTATTGGTATAGAGTTGCTTGTAGTAATCTCTCATGATCTTTTGTATTTCTGCAGTGTCAGTTGTTACTTCTCCTTTTTCATTTCTAATTCTATTGGTTTGAGTCTTCTCCCTTTTTTTCTTGATGAGTCTGGCTAATGGTTTATCAATTTCGTGTATCTTCTCAAAGAACCAGCTTTTAGTTTTATTGATATTTGCTATCATTTCCTTCATTTCTTTTTCATTTATTTCTGATCTGTTTTTTATGATTTCTTTCCTTCTGCTAACTTTGGGGGTTTTTTGTTCTTCTTTCTCTAACTGTTTTAGGTGCAAGGTTAGGTTGTTTATTCGAGATGTTTTCTGTTTCTTAAGGTAGGATTGTATTGCTATAAACTTCCCTCTTAGAACTTCTTTTGCTGCATCCCATAGATTTTGGGTCATCGTGTCTCCACTGTCATTTGTTTCTAGGTATTTTTTTATTTCCTCTTTGATTTCTTCAGTGATCACTTCGTTATTAAGTACTGTATTGTTTAGCCTCATGTGTGTGTGTTTTTTACAGATCTTTTCCTGTAATTGATATCTAGTCTCATAGCATTGTGGTCGGAAAAGATACTTGGTACAATTTCAATTTTCTTAAATTTACCAAGGCTTGATTTGTGACCCAAGATATGATCTATCTTGGAGAATGTTCCATGAGCACTTGAGAAAAATGTGTATCCTGTTGTTTTTGGATAGACTGTCCTATAAATATCAATTAAGTCCATCTTGTTTAACGTATCCTTTAAAGATTGTGTTTCCTTATTTATTTTCATTATGGATGATCTGTCCATTGGTGAATGTGGGGTGTTAAAGTCCCCTACTATGAATGTGTTACTCTCGCTTTCCCCTTTTATGGCTGTTAGTATTTGCCTTATGTATTGAGGTGCTCCTATGTTGGGTGCATAAATATTTTCAATTGTGATATCTTGTTCTTGGATTGATCCCTTGATCATTATGTAGTGTCCTTCTTTGTCTGTTCTAACAGTCTTTATTTTAAAGTCTATTTTGTCTGATATGAGAATTGCTACTCCAGCTTTCTTTTGGTTTCCATTTGCATGAAATATCTTTTTCCATCCCCTTACTTTCAGTCTGTATGTGTCTCTAGGTCTGAAGCGGGTCTCTTGTAGACAGCAAATATATGGGTGTTGTTTTTGTATCCATTCAGCCAATCTGTGTCTTTTGGTGGGAGCATTTATTCCATTTGTATTTAAGGTAATTATCAATATGTATGTTCCTATTACCATTTTCTTAATTGTTTTGGGTTCGTTATTGTAGGTCTTTTCCTTCTCTTGTGTTTCTTGCCTAGAGAAGTTCCTTTAGCAGTTGTTGTAGAGCTGGTTTGTTAGTGCTGAACTCTCTCAGCTTTTGCTTGTCTGTAAAGGTTTTAATTTCTCCATCAAATCTGAATGAGATCCTTGCTGGGTAGAGTAATCTTGGTTGCAGGTTTTTCTCCTTCATCATTTTAAATATGTCCTGCCAGTCCCTTCTGGCTTGCAGAGTTTCTGCTGAAAGATCAGCTATTAACCTTATGGGGATTCCCTTGTGTGTTATTTGTTGTTTTTCCCTTGCTGCTTTTAATATGTTTTCTTTGTATTTAATCTTTGACAGTTTGATTAATATGTGTAATGGTCTATTTCTCCTTGAATTTATCCTGTATGGGACTCTCTGTGCTTCCTGGACTTGATTAACTATTTCCTTTCCCATATTAGGGAAGTTTTCAACGATAATCTCTTCAAATATTTTCTCAGTCCCTTTCTTTTTCTCTTCTTCTTCTGGAACCCCTATAATTCAAATGTTGGTGCGTTTAATGTTCTCCCAGAGGTCCCTGAGACTGTCCTCAGTTCTTTTCATTCTTTTTTTCTTTATTTTGCTCTGCAGTAGTTATTTCCACTATTTTATCTTCCAGGTCACTTATCCGTTCTTCTGCCTCAGTTATTCTGCTATTGATCCCATCTAGAGTATTTTTCATTTCATTTATTGTGTTGTTCATCGTTGTTTGTTTCCTCTTTAGTTCTTCTAGGTCTTTGTTAAATGTTTCTTGCATTTTGTCTATTGTATTTCCAAGATTTTGGATCATCTTTACTATCATTATTCTGAATTCTTTTTCAGGTAGACTGCCTATTTCCTCTTCATTTGTTACGTCTGGTGGGTTTTTATCTTGCTCCTTCATCTGCTGTGTGTTTTTCTGTCTTCTCATTTTGCTTATCTTACTGTGTTTGGGGTCTCCTTTTGCAGGCTGCAGGTTCGTAGTTCCCGTTGTTTTTGGTCTCTGTCCCCAGTGGCTAAGGTTGGTTCAGTGGGTTCTGTAGGCTTCCTGGTGGAGGGGACTAGTGCCTGTGTTCTGGTGTATGAGGCTGGATCTTGTCTTTCTAGTGGGCAGGTCCACGTCTGGTGGTGTGTTTTGGGGTGTCTGTGGACTTATTATGATTTTGGGAAGCCTCTCTGCTAATGGGTGGGGTTGTGCTCCTGTCTTGCTAGTTGTTTGGCATAGGATGTCCAGCACTGTAGCTTGCTGGTTGTTGAGTGAAGCTGGGTGCTGGTGTTGAGATGGAGATCTCTGGGAGATTTTCTCCGTTTGATATTATGTGGAGCTGGGAGGTATCTTGTGGACCAGTGTCCTGAAGTTGGCTCTCGCACCTCAGAGGCACAGCACTGACTCCTGGCTGCAGCACCAAGAGCCTTTCATCCACACGGCTTCTTAATTTGGGATGATTCTTTGTCTATTCATGTATTCCACAGATGCAGGGTACATCAAGTTGACTGTGGAGCTTTAATCCGCTGCTTCTGAGGCTGCTGGGAGAGATTTCCCTTTCTCTTCTTTGTTCTCGCAGCCCCCAGGGGCTCAGCTTTGGATTTGGCCCCGCCTCTGCTTGTAGGTTCCCGGAGGGCGTCTGTTCTTTGCTCAGACAGGACGGGGTTAAAGGAGCCGCTGATTCGGGGGCTCCGGCTCACTCAGGCCGTGGGGGAGGGAGGGGCACGGAGTGTGGGGCGGGCCTGCGGCGGCAGAGGCCAACGGGATGTTGTACCAGCTTGAGGCGGGCCGTGAGTTCTCCTGGGTGAGTTGTCCCTGGATTCCGGGACCCTGGCAGTGGCGGGCTGCATAGGCTCCCCAGAAGGGGGGTGTGGATAGTGACCTGTGCTCGCACACAGGCTTCTTGGTGGTGGCAGCAGCAGCAGCCTTAGCGTCTCATGCCCATCTCTGGGGTCCGCGCTTTTAGCCGCAGCTCGCGCCCGTCTCTGGGGTCCGCGCTTTTGGCCGCGGCTCGCGCCCGTCTCTGGAGCTCCTTTAAGCAGTGCTCTTAATCCCCTCTCCTCGCGCACCAGGAAACAAAGAGGGAAGAAAAAGTCTCTTGCCTCTTTAGCAGGTCCAGACTTTTCCCCGGACTCCCTCCCGGCTAGCCGTGGCGCACTAATCCCCTGCAGGCTGTGTTCACGCCGCCAACCCCAGTCCTCTCCCTGTGCTCCGACAGAAGCCCGAGCCTCAGCTCCCAGCCCCGCCCGCCCCGGCGGGTGAGCAGAGAAGCCTCTCGGACTGGTGAGTGCCGGTCGGCCCTGATCCTCTGTGTGGGAATCTCTCCGCTTTGCTCTCCGCACTCCTGTTGCTGTGCTCTCCGCCGTGGCTCCGAAGCTTCCCCCTCTGCCATCTGCAGTCTCTGCCCGCAAAGGGGCTTCCTAGTGTGTGGAAACCTTTCCTCCTTCACAGCTCCCTCCCACTGGTGCAGGTCCCGTCCCTATCCTTTTGTCTCTGTTGTTTCTTTTTTCTTTTGCCCTACCCAGGTACGTGGTGGTGGGGGGGGTTTCTTGCCTTTTGGGAGGTCTGAGGTCTTCTGCCAGCGTTCAGTAGGTGTTCTGTAGGAGTTGTTCCACGTGTAGATGTATTTCTGGTGTATCTGTGGGGAGGAAGGTGATCTCCACGTCTTACTCTTCCGCCATCTTCCCGGAAGTCCAGGCTAGCCATGTTTAAGGTCAGTTAACAGGCAATTCGTGTACATCTGCTTATGTGCCCAGAATTGTGCTACATTGTGGAAGATAGAAAAAAATTAGAAGATACAGACTTGTGCTCTAAGTCTTAGAGGAATTTGACTAGTACAAGGGCAGACTCTGGTGTATAGCAGGTCCTCATTAACTATTCATTGAATGAATGAGTGAGTGAGTATAAATCCATGAGGACTATATGTAGAGAGAGAGAGAGTCTGTGATCAGCTCAGCTGCATCCTCATCCCATCCACTCAGGGGAAAATCCTGGAACTGCTTTTCCCAGAGTCCCTTTCAGTTCTTGGCTCTGGGTCCGTTCGGCCAAAGAGAGGCTCTTGAGGGGCTTTGGAAGACTGAGGACGGGAAGTCATTATGTCCCAGGGGCAGCTGTTTGCAGGCACGTGGGCATTTGGCAGATGTTTGCGGGTATCACCCTGAGAACTACCCTTTTTGGTACCACAAGCTGTTGAATCACCAACCACAGCTCCCTGCCCTTCTGGGCAGTGCCCTGGGAATTCCTCCCCTTGGGGTAGCAGCTGAGACCTCTGCACTTCAGGATTTCCTGAAAATGGAAATCTCCACATTCCAATGGCCGTGGAAATCTCTAATTCCCTGTATTCAACTTCTTTCTACTTGAAATACCTAGAGTGGCTTCTGTTCCGCCCAAACCATGACTAATATGGGCGATGTAATGAAATAATGCAGGACTGAGTGGGTCCCAGTGTTTTACAAGTTACACAAATACTGGCAAAGCTGAGTCATGGGATCCAGGCTAAGTTAGAAGAAACGACCAGACGTGTGAATTACATGTGTGTGGATGAATGACTGTCCGTCCTTCTTACTTCATTCTGGCATCCCTTCAATCCTTCCCTCACTCATTCAGTTTCTTTCTCTAAAGCTTCTTTTACTATCAGGAGAGATGAGAAAAGCATGTCATCAACTTTTTGCTAACAGCTGCTAATAAATATTGAGTTTTTTCCCAGGAGGATCTCATTTGGGTAATTAACAGTTTGGTTTTGTGGCAGTGGTGGCCAAACCCCCCAAATAAGCCAAAGGTAGTCTTCACCAGGTCACTGAGACATCGCAAGCCCAGACCACTCATTTTCTGGGACTGCTTCTGGGTGAATTCAGCCCCTACATCCTCAGGGGCCATGGAAGAGTGACACAAAGCTCACTCCACTCTGGCAGATGCACTCAATACCAAGGACAGGTTTGGCCATCTCATTCATATTCATTATCCATCCACTCAGTACACATGTGCAGACACTGGTGGTGGATGATGGAGACACAATGGCAGCAAGACATGGTCCCCATCCTTGAGGAACTCAGATAATCTAGGACAGTAACCAATGCTAAAATTGCAATCATAGAAGGGTGCATCATTTAGAATCAAATAGTGTTTTCAAACTAAGTGCTGTCACTAAAATAAAAATGAAAACCAAGAGACTAAAGATTGAGCGCTGAGTGGAAGTAATTTTTTTCCCAGTCAGGGAACATCCGGCAGACAGTTCAGGTTCTGGAGGATGAGGTTTGGAGAGGAGGAAATAGAGTTTGTCTTTTAAGTCCAAAAAGTGGCAACTCTCTCTTTTTCATTCAGGGAAATAAAGCCTCTGAATGCCAGACTGGCTGGTGACATCTAGGCTTAGCCCTCAGGTGCACATAAATGCCTAGATGGCTACAGAGGTCTCTGCTGTGGACAGGATGCGCCTGCCCTGGGAGTATGGCTTCCAGTTGCCTCTGCCCCTTACCTTGGATTGTCTAATTTGGGATTTTGGCTCCCAGCTGTCATTTTAGCAGAAGTCAGGTCTGCACCGCCGGCAGCAGATTGGATGGTGTGTCAGGGCTCATTAATAAGATGAGCGTATAATTTATCATCTTAACAGGACGCTGTTTGGAGTGAAAGAGTGACTGCTAACAATTACAACAGGACAATACAACAGCCATAACTGGGATGGCCCCAAGGAGGGTGGTCAGTACCTAAAGCAGAAGTACAGGGGAAAGACTGTGTCTTGAGCCTGTGTAACACTCTACCAGCTGTTCATAAGCACTTTCTTTCATTCATTTCAATCCTCACAATGACTTATGAAGTAGATGTTACTAATCCTCATTTTATAAATAAAGACCCAAGGCTCGTGGGCTTCCCTGATGGCGCAGTGGTTGAGAGTCCTCCTGCCGATGCAGGGGACACAGGTTCGTGCCCCGGTCCGGGAAGATCCCACATGCCGCGGAGCGGCTGGGCCCGTGAGCCATGGCCACTGAGCCTGCGCGTCTGGAGCCTGTGCTCCGCAACGGGAGAGGCCACAACAGTGAGAGGCCCACGTAGCACACACACAAAAAAAAAAAGACCCAAGGCTCAGATAATTAAGGAACTTGCCTAAGTTGAAGGGTTAGTAAGAGGTGGAGGCATAATCTGAACCCAGGTCTGTCTGACTCTAATATCCATTCTCATCACAGCCATTCTACAAGCTTCAAAAATGGTGGCGTTTGCCCTAGAAGGCCCTCAGTCTTTGGGCCAATGATACAGGTTTTCATTAACAATTGTGATGTGGGTCCCTTACTGCTGTGTGCCATTACTTTGTACACAAATTCAACCACAGATTCAATTCAGTTCGGTTGAACACAAATTTGAGCTGGACTTGGCACTGTGGATACACAGCTGAAGAGGTTATTCTGGCCCTGAAGGATCTCACAGAACCTGGGGAAGACAGACAAGAAAACCAATAAGTACTGAACTGTCTAAGTGCCGCCAGGATGGAATATGTATAAGTGCCGGGATAACTGTATGACAGAGTCTCAAGGTCTCATAGAATCACCACAAGCATCTCATCTATCTCATCCAACAGAGACATGCCAGAAGCCCTCCCAAAGGAGGTGTCAACCGAGAGTATAAAGGATGGGTAAGAATTGGCTAGAAAAAGAATCAGGACTAAAGCCTAGGGAATATCACATGCACAGGAACAGGGATGCGAAAGAGCCTTTAAGGACACAGAGAAACAACAAATGATTCTGTTTCGCTGGAGGGAAGAGGGCCTCGCCTTGCCCAGAGGATGCCACCCGGCACTCACCTGTACCAGCCTTTGTATCCCAACCAAAGGAAATGGTCAGTAGCAGGCACGTGACCCAAGGAGGACCAACAATAATCTCCTGGAGACTTTTCTTCCACATCTATTTTTTAATTTATTTTTATGTCATTTATTTTTGGCCCTGCTGCCCAGCTTGCGGGATTTCAGTTGCCAACCAGGGATTGAACCTGGGCCACAGCAGTGAAAGTGCAGAGTCCTAACCACTGGACTGCAAGGGAATTCCCCCACATCTATTTTTTTTTTTTAATCTTCATTCATCTGAGGTTTGTGAGGGTGGAGGCTGCCAGGGCCATCTTGCCACTACGTGGAGAAGACCTTTCCGGGGCGAGAGCCAAGATGCAGCAGAGAGAGACAAAGAGAACCAGAGACAGAGGGGAGCACACAGAGGACCCAGTCTGAAACTGGCTCCAGCCACGCCCGAATTCAGAATTTATATATCTTGGCCTTTTCAGTTATACGAAGCAATAATTTTGTTTTCTTGCTTAGATTCTATGTTTTTTTTTCTTTCTGTTTTTTTGGTTCTAATACAGTAGGTCTGAGATACTTCTGGGCCATCCAGGTGGGGATGTCCAAAATGTGTCTACAGCTCAGGAGACAAGCCAGGAAGCATCAGTGAATTTGGAAATATCACCATGGGAGTTGAAACCTCAGGAGGGAACGTCATTGTCGCTGGGGGTACATGAGTGAAAAGGCAGCTGACTTATGTCCGAGTCCTGGAGAGAACAGAGAGAGGAACCCAGCCAATAAGACTGAGAAGGAACCATCGGAGAGGGAGAGGGAAGTTGACACCAGAAGCTGAAGGAGGACAGCATAAAGGAGAGGGACTGCTCATAGGGCCAAATGTCACAGAAAAGCGAGAAGGATACCTCCTCATAGGAAAACTAGAAACACACACCCTGCCCAAGGCTGTGAGGGAGAGTAAGGTAATTGCCATAAGAGGGGTCAAAGTGTAATTGAAGGTCAAAGGGCAGATTCTACAACCATTTCCATTTTCATCTTATCTCACACATTGCCAGTCCCTCCCCTCTTCTCTTGGTTTCCGAGCTGACTTCTCTCCTTCCTCTCCCCTGGCTTCTTGTCCTACCTTCTCCGAGTTCCATGGTGATTCTTCATTCTCTAGGCAGCCTCTTAAATCTTAGTGTTTCTCAAGGATCTGGCACTCGCTTCTCTTCCTGCTACACTCTCTTCTCAGGCACGCCGTTCATTTACCAGCCCTGTGACAGCCCGTGACTATTAAACCCCTGGTACAATTCCAGCATCCCCAAACCCACATCTACAGCCCGGGAGCTGCTAAAGCTGTGCTGTCCAGGGGGACTTCGTCCCTGAAGAGACCTCGGATATGTCCATGAAGGATTATGACTAGAGATCTCCCCTGAGAGGGGAGCCAGGCACCACCAGGGCCACCACCTGCAGATAGGCATGTTGAGCACTGCACAAAGATGCCCAGTTGAAATCCAGCTGGGCTGAAATCCAGCCTGTGCTCCACTCTCCAAGCCACTGTCTCTGGGGCAGAGCTGTGTCTCCTGGGAGAAGGGCTGTCATTTCCTCATTAGCACAATGGCACTGTCTACTTGCCAAAGCCACACCCCAACAAAGCTCCTACCACCCAGACAGGTGCCTTTTCTAGTTAATACAAAGATGGATTTTGGATCAACTGAGGCTCAGGGGACCCAGGAAACAATGAGTAAGGGGGATCTTTCCAGAGAGCAGAACAGGAGGCTGGCAGACGAGATAACCAAGGAATTTACTTTGAGATGGTAGGGAGTCTTGAGAAGTCCTGTCCGGAGGACTGGTCATTGTGTCAGGCCAGGGACTGTGCCATGTTTCCATTCTCTCCTTTTCCAACAGTGTGTATAGTGGTTCTCCTGCCCCTACTCTGCCACTGCATACTGAGCATGTCAGGAGGGGCAGAGATGACTTGGCCCTGGAGCGTTTAGACCACTGGAAAATAAGGACATCCAAATGTGAAGGCATGCACTGCCCATCATTTAGAGAGCCCAGCTTTCAAGTTGGTCAAGACTTTGGGGTTGTCTCCCTTGAGAAGGTGGTGTATTCTTTGTAAAAGGACAAGGGTATTTATGGTTGTCAAATGGTGTGCTGAGGCCAGGTGCAAGTTGCTAGCTAAAAGGTTACATTTCTCAGCCTCCCATACTTACATGAGGCCATTTGATTAAATTTTAGCCAATAATGTGTAAATAGAAGTTGCTGGGTATGACGAGCTTAAAAAGAAGATAGACAGTTGTTGGTATAGGCACTGTTTTTTTTTTTTAAACCTTCCACTCTTTCTCCTTCTTCCTGCCTGGAATGCAAAGATGATGGCTGGTGCTCTAGCAGCCACATCTGACTATGAGGCAATTCCAAGATGGAAACTATACACTAAAATGGTGAAGCAGAAAGACAGAAGGGTTCCTTGGCCCCTAAAAGATACCATGGAACCAACACACCAGTTCTTAATGTTAAGTACAATCAACTATTATCTTGTTTAAGCCGCTGTTTTTTTCTGGTTTTTGATTCTAGTAACTAAATGTAATTCCTAACAAATACTCTATAAATATGCAGAAATTCCCAAAGTTATTTCTCTGTAGTTGAGATCTCTCCCATTAACTCCAAAGCTGGCCTCTAGCCGGATGTACCAGCTGTCTTGAACTCATCATTTTCAAAATCAGGGACTTCCCTGGTGGTCCAGTGGGTAAGGCTCCGCGTTCCCAATGCAGAGGGCCCGTGTTCGAATTCATTATCACTATGTCTAAGCCCATCCCCTTTGAGTCCATTCTCCAACTTGGGGTGTGTGGGGATGAGTAATTGAAGAGCTGACAAGCAATGAGCACTGGGCCTCAGGAAGAGGGCCAGGTGCCAGGACCGCTGCCTGAGAGTTCAGAGAGGATGGGCTCGCAGCCACACACCGGGACCCTTCCTGGGCTAAAACCCCACTGGGGAGTCACTGCAGGTCACCTTGCTCCAGACCAAGGATCTAAGGGAAGTAAATACCCGTTGTGGGCAGAGGAGACAGGAACGGCCTCTCAGGAGGCCCCAGGTGATTTTTATGAGAGTGGATAAAGTACAGGCCAGGTATTACTGTTGGAAATGTCTAGCAATATTTTATCAAGAATTGACCCTGGAGGAAACATTGGAAGAACCTCTTAGTCATGTCACATAGGTGGCAGCCAGGAAACGGCATGTTCTCAGGTTTTTTGGGCCTGAGTGAGAGTGAGGGCATGTGTGTAGCGTGTGTGTGAATGTATGGTATGCTCTCTGTGCTCTGGATGTGTGAGGTTGGTGCAGTGTGCTCAGTGTAAACGTGTACACGCAGGTACCCGCTATGTGTGAAGGGTTAGGGTTTGGAGGGTGGTGGTGAGCAGAAGAGTGAGGGAGGCTGGTGTGCCTTCCCCTTAAGGGAACATCTAGGACTGTGAGAGTCTGCCAGCTATCTCGCACCCTCCTGTCTACACACCCCTGTGGGCCCTACACAAGCTTATGAGGTAAGGGTTAACATCGCTCCTGTTTTTCAAGTGAGGAGACTTAGGCGCAGAGAGGCAGAATACTACAAAAAAGAATTCTTCCTCGAAGCTGTCAATAAACCAGGCTTTCCACGTGAGACCTGTGTGGACACAGAAGCTCAGAGGGAGAGGAGATGATACCTGTTATTAAGGTGTTAGCGTCCACTTGTCCATCAGAGGCTCTTGCATCCCATTTACGCACTTCTCCATTCATTTATTCATTTGTTCTCTGTTTGCTCAGTCTCAAACTCAAATTCAGGCCCTCCTGCACATCAGGCCCACTCACCTGGCCACGTGTGGGAGAGACAAGGTGAGAGGCCTGGGAGCCCAGAAGTGGCATGAAAAGGACAAAATGGCACTAGTGGGAAGTGAGTGGAGGAAAGGGGATTAAGGAAGAGAGAGTGGGCAGAACTGAATTAAATTCTGAATACCTTTTAAGCTTTCTTTTCTTTGCATTCAGACTCTACCTGATTGAATTCCAGGACCCTGGAGTTTATGTTCAAAATGTCTTCCAAAATTAGCACGCACAGCCCTGCACCTATGCAGCATCCCCTGAAGTTACCAAGGGCCCCACCCCTGCCCTTCTCAGCTGCCTGCTATCTGAGGTTCTCCCAGCCGGGAGGAAGCGGGAGTTACCAAGCCGGGTTCTGACCTCAGCTCTGTTGAGAGAGAGCTGGGTGGCTCTGGACAAGTGACTCGCTCTCTGTGTCTCCATTTATCCCAAGTGAAGCTAGCAGGAAAGTGAAGCTGGGCTTTGGTGGGAAAGCGCAAGTACTCATGTGACACAGTGTCAAGTTCCGTACAGAGGACATTGTTGGTGACAGGGCAGGGCCTGTGAGCTTCTGACCCCATAACCACTGTTCCTTGTCCTTTTGACTTTCCAAGTGCTTTCTCGTCTAGTTTGTTAGATCCTTAGGTCTTCTCTTCAAGACCATCCTGTTCTGAGCAAAGTGAAGTTTTGGAGAGGTTTTTAGGTTTGCCAGAGGCCTCAGAATAAGGCAGTGTAGAAACTAGAAATCAGACCCAGGATCCGCAGCCAGGGATCCCATCATTTCTTCCTTCCTTCTTTCCATATGTATTGTGTACCTTCTGGGTACCAGGTGCACAGCAATAAACTGGAGCTGGTGCCTGCCGGCAGGGAGGTGCAGTGCAGTGGGGAAGAGAGGCAAGTCCACACTGTCAGTGACAGTGATAAGGTGGGCCAACCAGCCAGCTGCAGGGATGCAGAAGAGGGTCCCTCCACCTCGGCCTGCCGGGGCACTGGGAGTCACTCTGTGCTTGCCCGAGGGTGCATCACAGTGGGAGGAGTGAGGCTTGGCACTCAGCCCTGCCAAGATGCTGGCCCCAGGGGGTCCATCCCAGCCGGCCTCACTCTGGCCTCCCCAGCTCCAGCTTCCCCATCGCCCCCAGACGTCCAGGTAAGCCCCAACCTCCATTCCCTCCAGGAACCTTTGCTTGCAGGCCCAGCAGGCCTCTCCACACCCCTAGGCCCTGCGGGGATCAGGGTCAGGTGTTAGGTTGAGAAGGTGCACACTTGCTTCCCTTTTAGTCTCAGCTACTGGAAAGGGCCACTTGGATTTCTGGGAGAATTTTATCCCCTTCCCTCCATGTCATTCATGAGTTTTCTTTATCATTTCATTTTTAACAAAATTTGTAGGTTACTCAGATCTGCTCCCAACGTCAAAGCTCTCAAAACATTCTTTGGATTCTGTTGTGGTGAAAATGTCCTCTCGACAGCTGGCCCCAGAGTTCCTCTTTGAGAGGGGACTAATTTTGCTTTGAGAAAATACTTTAAGCACCTCGGGGTAGAGGGTGAGACTGAAAGGAACTCAGCCACAAAGCCACTGGGTGAAGTGACCTCTGAGAAAAAGAGCTTTGCTCTGCTCTGGAGAGGGAGGGGGATGACACAGAGGGAAAGAGACCAGAAGGAGGGAAGCAGGGGAGAGAATTAAGAGTAAAGCCCAGGGTGGACATGGAAGCAGTCAGCAGAGGTTGGTAAAAAAACTTTCAGTTATAAGATGAATAAGGTGTGAGAATTTAATGTATAACATGGTGACTAAAACTGGTAACACTATTGTATAAGTGAAATTTGCTAGGAAAGTAGAACCTAAAGGAGGTGAATATGTGAGGTGATGTATGTGTTAATTAACTCGAAGGGGGGGAAATCCTTTCACAGTGTAGACATATAGTAAATCATCCTGTTGTACTCTTGAAATATCTTACAATTTTATTTGTCAACTATACCTCAATAAAGCTGAAAAAAATTTTAATTAAAAAAATTTTTAAAAAGAGTGAACCCAGGTGTATAGACCATAAAGTTCCCCCAGAACAGGGTGGAGTCCAGACCCTGACCCCAGAGATCGTTTCCTGCCAGGAAATTGTTAAGAACAGGGATGCCCAATGCAGAACTTGAAAGCGTTCATTGCTGTGGTGTAAACCCATCCGTCTCCTCCCAAAACTTCAGCAAATTCTATCACATTCATGAACACTTTTTTTTTTTAACATCTTTATTGGTGTATAATTGCTTTACAATGGTATGTTAGTTTCTGCTTTATAACAAAGTGAATCAGTTATACATATACATATGTTCCCATATCTCTTCCCTCTTGCGTCTCCCTCCCTCCCACCCTCCATATCCCACCCCACCAGGTGGTCACAAAGCACCAAGCTGATATCCCTGTGCCATGCGGCTGCTTCCCACTAGCTATCTACCTTACGTTTGGTAGTGTATATATGTCCATGCCTCTCTCTCGCCCTGTCACAGCTCACCCTTCCCCCTCCTCAAATCCTCAAGTCCGTTCTCCAGTAGGTCTGTGTCTTTATTCCTGTCTTACCCCTAGGTTCTTCATGACATTATTTTTCTTAAATTCCATATATATGTGTTAGCATACGGTATTTGTCTTTTTCTTTCTGACTTACTTCACTCTGTATGACAGACTCTAGGTCTATCCACCTCATTACAAATAGCTCAATTTCGTTTCCTTTTATGGCTGAGTAATATTCCATTGTATATATGTGTCACATCTTCTTTATCCATTCATCTGATGATGGGCACTTAGGTCGTTTCCATCTCCGGGCTATTGTAAATAGAGCTGCAATGGACATTTTGGTACATGACTCTTTTTGAATTTTGGTTTTCTCAGGGTATATGCCCAGTAGTGGGATTGCTGGGTCATATGGTAGTTCTATTTGTAGTTTTTTAAGGAACCTCCATACTGTTCTTCATAGTGGCTGAACCAATTTACATTCCCACCAGCAGTGCAAGAGTGTTCCCTTTTCTCCACACCCTCTCCAGCATTTACTGTTTCTAGATTTTTTGATGACGGCCATTCTGACTGGTGTGAGATGATACCTCATTGTAGTTTTGATTTGCATTTCTCTAATGATTAATGATGTTTAGCATCCTTTCATGTGTTTGTTGGCAGTCTGTATATCTTCTTTAGAGAAATGTCTATTTAAGTCTTCTGCCCATTTTTGGATTGGGTTGTTTGTTTTTTTGTTATTGAGCTGCACGAGCTGCTTATAAATTTTGGAGATTAATCCTTTGTCAGTTGCTTCATTTGCAAATATTTTCTCCCATTCTGAGGGTTGTCTTTTGGTCTTGCTTATGGTTTCCTTTGCTGTGCAAAAGCTTTTAAGTTTCATTAGGTCCCATTTGTTTATTTTTGTTTTTATTTCCATTTCTCTAGGAGGTGGGTCAAAAAGGGTCTTGCTGTGATTTATGTCATAGAGTGTTCTGCCTATGTTTTCCTCTAAGAGTTTGATAGTTTCTGGCCTTACATTTAGGTCTTTAATCCATTTTGAGCTTATTTTTGTATGGTGTTAGGGAGTGATCTAATCTCTTACTTTTACATGTACCTGTCCAGTTTTCCCAGCACCACTTAGTGAAGAGGCTGTCCTTTCTCCACTCTACATTCCTGCCTCCTTTATCAAAGATAAGGTGACCATATGTGTGTGGGTTTATCTCTGGGCTTTCTATCCTGTTCCATTGATCTATCTTTCTGTTTTTGTGCCAGTACCATACTGTCTTGATTACTGTAGCTTTGTAGTATAGTCTGAAGTCAGGGAGCCTGATTCCTCCAGCTCCGTTTTTTGTTCTCAAGATTGCTTTGGCTATTCGGGGTCTTTTGTGTTTCCATACAAATTGTATCACATTCATGAACACTTTAAATGAGAGTTTTAAAACTTGAAATATACTGGACGTACAATATTATGTTAGTGTCAGGTGTACTACATAGTGATTTGACATTTGCATACATTATGAAATGATCACCATGATAAGTCTGGTAACCATCTGTCTCCATACAGAGTTATTACAATATTATTGACCAAAGTCCTTATGCTGTATTTTACATCCCTGTGAATTATTTTATAACTGGAGGTTTGTACCTCTTAGTCCACTTCTCCTGTTTCAGCCCCCAAACCCCCTCCCCTCTGGCAACCACTCGTTTGTTCTCTGTATCTGTGAGTCTGTTTTCACTTTGTTTTGTTTTTTAGATTCCACTTATAAGTGGAATCATATGGTATTTGTCTTTCTCTGTCTGGCTTATTTCACTTAGCATAATACCCTTCTACCATCCAGGTCCATCCATGTTGTTGCAAATGGCAAGATTTCATTCTTTTTTATGGCTGAGTAATATTCCAGTGTGTGTGTGTGTGTGTGTGTGTGTGTGTGTGTGTGTGTGTGTGTGTGTGTGTGTGTATGTTCATATCTTTTTTATCCATTCATCCATAGATGGACACTTAGGTTATTTCAATGTCTAGGCTGTTATAAATAATGCTGCTATGAAAATAGGGGTGCATATGTCTTTTTGAATTTGTGGTGTTTTTTCTTAAGGTAGATACCCAGAGGTGGGATTGCTGGATCACATGGTAATTCTAATTTTTTGAGGAACCTCCATACTGTTTTCCATAGTGGTGGCACCAATCCTACCAGTGGTGCACAAGGGTTCCCTTTCTCCACATAGATTTTAAGAGTCTGAAGAAGGGGCAGAGTTGCTTTTCCAGATCAGTGTCATGGAGACAGAAGTATTTGTGAGAAGGTGAGCTGCCCTCACGCCCTGAACTTGCAACATTCTTCAGGACAACTTTGGACTTCTGCAAAAGAATTGTAGTTTGAAGAGGCCCAAGTTGACGTGTGAATTCAAATAAACACTAAGCAATTAATTCAACAAACGACTGAGGGTGTTGGACCAAGAATCTAACTTGATATAACCACGCGTGTGAGAAGCATCAATTCTCTGTGCTTCGCAAGGTGCCTTTTCTCAAGCTTGTCTCACTCCTCTCACACACTTTAGGCAGAGAGGCTGGTGCTCCTTTTATGGGTGCAGAAGAGCTGCCCCCTTGCCAGGCCCTTTCAGGCTGCAACTCTCAGCCTGGCAGGAGACAGTGATCCTCCCGCAAGGCTCACCAGGATTAGGAACCAGAGAGCTTGCTGGGCTCTGGAACTTAAGAAACCTGGAACATGAGCATTATGAGAGGGCATGGGGGAGGGACGATTTGTTTGAAGTTCTAAAAACTGCTTTGCTCTGCTTGGAGTTTGGAAAGAAACCACGTGTCTGGCACTTTTGTGGTTTCCCAGCATGCATTTTGGCGGAGGGTTCACGGGCTCAAACATCTCCAGTGAACAGTGGGCGCTGATGTCGCCTCCCAGCTCTCCCCTGGGCTGCTGAGAGCCCCCGCGCTCCTGGTGCAAGACAAAACTCGGGGGCTCCGCCTCTTCCCACGTCTCAGGAGGCTCCAGGTTCTGCTCCGGCTCTCCTCTCGCCAGGCTGCCCTGCTGGCCTGCGCACCAGGGCCCTGGGTGGGATCTAGTGGGCGGGGCTCGTGCTTTGTGCTCAGGGCTCACCCGACGAAGGCCCGCCTTGTTCAAGGGCCAGAACCTGTGAGCTGACGCGGCTATTTCCATGCTCTAAGCCTTGGGGTCCTCTCTCAGATTTTCTCTGACCTGTGAGTTCTCTTTAGTGGGGAAGAAGGTATCTTAAGCTCTTGGGGGAGGAGTAACTTCCTAGCTGTGATCCAGGCACCAAACGGCTCCCTATACCCCACTTCTCTCCAGGGCCTTGCTACCTCCACACCTGAAACCAAGGGCAGAAGCCTTCCTGGCTCGGCTCCCTCTGTGAGACACATCCCCCCAGAGCTGGAGAAGGGGGGAGGGAGGGCTGAAGCGCCTACGTCCTGTGTCTTACCGGCCACATAAACACCTCAAAAGCATCCTCTCTTCTAGAAACTTGCACAGATGAGGTTGATATAATACGTCTAATAAATACACGGATATGAGGCTTCTAACCGTCGCCTCTTTGTGCTTCAAGATCAAACAGGCAAACTGAACCCCGCTATCTCCATGAGCTCATGTGCGCTTAGGGTAAGAAATGAGAGCTAATAGCACCCAGCAGCCTCTGACTGGGAGTGCACAGTCCAGACAGTGTGTGCCTGGAGCGTGGTCCCCGCTGACAGTTGAGGGGCAAGACCTGGGTGCCCACAGAGCCCAGGACGGGTGGAGCCCCTGCGGGGAGATGACCCTGAGAGACGCTGCAGAAGCCAGAGGACACACGTGGCCTTGCTGGCCCCAGAGGCGCCCAGGTCACCTGCCTGAGCACATCAGGGAGTCCTCTGTGCAAGGGGCTTCCCCCAACTCTCCCCCCAACGTACTATGACACCCATTTCTTGCAAGTCGTCTGTTACTCGGGGGAAAATCCAGTCAGTGGCTGGTCACAGATACCGGGGCCAGGCAGATGTGCGGCGTTTCTGAGGGTGGGGTTGGGGGCAGGGGGGCAGGACAGTGGGAGGCTGCTGGACGACACATTTTCCCAAGCCTGGGCCTCTCCGTCTTTACCGCCGAAGGGCCGACTCCATGGCAGGGAGCGGACAGTTCATCGTGTCCACCGGGCTGAGACTCGACCTCGCCTAGCGCTTCCTGCCAGCCCTCCTGACAGCCAGACAGGCTGCTGGGAGAGGGACCTCACCCAAAGTAAACACAAAGAAAGGCTTTTGCGGAGAGGAGTGTGGAGCCCAACTCGGTGGAGACTCGCGGAGGCCCCGTGGGAACGGATGTTGACTTGTGGCTCGGAGACCCGGGGTCTGGGTTTGTGCCCCATGGATTCCGCCCGCGGGCTTCCCGAGGCCGGCCGCGGGTCACCGAGGGGAGCCGGAGCCCTTGCTCAGCACCGAGACCATCACTCGTGGAGCGCGGGTGCCACCTGGTGGCCAGATCTGACGTGACCGATGTGACCAGCGACCAGAGAACCCGGGAACCGCTCTGAGACAGGAATCACCAAGGTCACCACTACAGTGACTGTAATAATGGCAACACCTTATCCACACCCCACATCTTTTCTGCCACCCTGTACTCTGTCCCCTCTGGGTTTTGGGGAGATCGGTCCTTCCGTCGTCACAACTGTATTAATTACAAAAGGGGTAACCTCTACATCAAAATAACAAGAATCTTCACCATAGGCGCACACTTTCTGCCATGCACTGAGCTAGACACAAGGGGTTAAAAATTACCAAGCTGTGGTCCTTTCCTTCAAGGGACTTAGATGCTCAGATATTTACAATTAACCAAAATACAAGACAGAGGGTGACAAAAATATTCAGCTGTGGGAGCGGAGATGAGGTGACAACTTGCTGAACATCAAAATTGAGCTTAAAATGGAGGCATAATTGAGGCTGTGAAATATGGATAAGAATTCAGCAGGTGACAAAGGGAAGGACATTCCAAGCAGAGGGACTGGCCAGGCAAAGGCAAAGACCAGTGGAAATACACAGTAGGTCCAGGAAACAGCAACTGTAGAATTTTGTGAGAGGGGGCGAAAAGAGAAAACTTAAAAGACAACATGGGGATGAGTCAAGGTGTGCCTTGTAAGCTAGGTGCTGGGTTTGAACTTTTCTCCTGGAGGCTAAAACAAACCACTGAAGGGTTTGAAGCAAGGAAATAACTAGGTTGATTTTTTAAAGATCTATTTAAGAGACAAGTATGCAGGGAGGCTGATTAGGGAAAATGGTTGCAGCACCAGTGACAAGACAATTCATTCAACAGCCAATAGACATTGACAGGCCTGGATGTGCCAGGCGCTGTTCATACAAAAAGGCCCTTCCATCTTGGAGCTTAGGTTCTGGAGCACAATGAGGGAGGGGTAGGAGGGATGCAGAGAAGGAGACAGACGCAAGGTATTGCAGAATTTGAATCTCCAGGACTTGGTGATCAGTGGGTTAGGAAGAGGGAGAACTTAGAGATTGAGCCTAGGTGACAGGGGGAAGAGTGAGGCCCCTCAAGGCTGCGCAGAGGAGTCAAGGGCAGGTTTGAGGGGGAAGGAAATGAGTCTGCTTTTGGATGTGATCAGTAAACAGAACAAGTAGCTATGAAGCAAAAACTCCACAGAATCAACATTACTTTACATTACATTGCAATGACCCACCTCCCCAGTCCCATGAAAAGTCAGACTAGGTTTCCTAGGAAATTCTCCTGCCATCAGAGGTTAAAATTGTATTGAATTTTGGGACTTCCCTGGCAGTCCAGTGGTTAAAACCCTGTGCTTCTGATGCAGGGGGCACTTGTTCCATCCCTGGTCGGACAAATCCCACATGCCGTGTAGCACGGCCAAAAGAAAAAAAAGAAAAGAAAAATAGGTAAAATAAAAATAAATAAATAAAATAAAAGTGTATTCAATATTGATTGTCAAGATACAAATCTCCACAAACAGATTCATTAAATGTTTGCTGAACCAGCCTTTGGAAAGTAATTGCTAATGCTTATTAAGTGTTTCATGTGAAAGAAGCATCATTCCCAGTGCTTTTCCCCCAGTTACCTTCTTTAACCCTCACAACTCTCTGTGGGCTCTGCACTGGGCTCAGGTCACACAGTTAGCAAGGGCAGGGCCAGCCAGTATCTGCAGGAAGGTCACAAAGCCCTTAAGGGGAGTCTTCTACCTTCTCCCCAGGTGAGGGCTGCACGCAATGGACACAAGTTGGCCTGTAGTCACGTCTGGCCACTTTCCCATGTGGTCAGTCTGTTTGAAGCTTAATTAGAAGAGGCTTCAGGCCCTTCCTGTTTGGTGGCAGTTTAGGGAGGTAAGATATCAAAAAGCTAAGAAAAGCAGATGTAGGAGAAATAAAGAGACAGCCCTCTGGTAGCATTACAGGGAAAAGAGGGGTACTATTGTTCTTCCTCTTTGGGGATGATGAAAAAAATGTGGATTTCAGTGGTGGTGTGAAGGCATGAAGCTCTGACTTCTAGAGGATCAGACTGTCACATGTGCCCGCCAGCGGCACTGACAGCACCGGGTCGTGGGGAATTACCTGCACAGTTCTCCAACTAGAAGGCAGCCAGTAGAGTAAAGAAGCCCGTGCGTGCAAGGTTCTGGTTCTGGGCCCTCCTGGGCTTGTACCATTGCCCAGGATAAATGATTCTGCAATCCTATTTTAGACATGGGGGAATTCAATTTCTTATTTTTGGCAGTTCTAACTTCCCACTATTCTTATTCCTGCTGTCATATTGAAAAGATTGTTTAATCACTATAAAAGCATTCAAAACAATACTGAAAAAAAAATCTGAGTGAAACCTTTATGATAATAGTAATACTAATATATCCCTAAAATAGTCCCCAGAAAATTTAAAACCATCTGCAATTGATATGGATTACTTCACCAGTATGAGGAATAAATATGGTCATATTACCTATGTTTTTTCTTTTTCTTTAATTTTTATTTTATTTTTTGAATGGGTAAAGAAGATGTGGTACATATATACAATGGAATATTACTCAGCCATAAAAAAGAATGAAATAATGCCATCTGCAGCAACATGGATGGACCTAGAAATTGTCATACTGAGTGAAGTAAGTCAGAAGGAGAAAGACAAATATCATATGCTATCATTTACATGTGGAATCTAAAAAAATGGTACAAATGAACTTACTTACAAAACAGAAATAGAGTCACAGATATAGAAAACAATCTCATGGTTATCACAGGGGTAAGGGGAGGAGGAATAAATTGGCAGATTAGGATTGCCTATGTTTTTTCAATTGATTTCTCTCTTGCTATGTTTCGGAAACTCTTATGCACTAGAGATACATCAGTGGATGAAACAAAGATTTCCATCCTTGTGGGGCTTACTCTCTGACAGGGGAAGATAGTGAAGCAATAGATTTACTAAATAAGTAATTTAACATGTTGAATGATGTTAGTGTTAAGGATTTTTTTTTTAAAGTAGAGGTGGGGCTTCCCTGGTGGTGCAGTGGTTGAGAGTCCGCCTGCCAATGCAGGGGACACGGGTTCGTGTCCCGGTCCGGGAAGATCCCACATGCCGCCGAGCGGCTGGGCCCATGAGCCATGGCCGCTGAGCCTGCGCGTCTGGAGCCTGTGCTCCGCAATGGGAGAGGCCACAATAGTGAGAGGCCCACGTACCGCAAAAAATAAAAAGTAGAGGTGGTTATATGGGTCTGAGATGCTAAGGTGGGGTAGGCCTCACGGAGAACACGACATTTAAGCAAAGCCTTGAAGAAGGTGACTCTGGCCTTCACAAAGCCACAGAAGTCCTAGAACATCTTCCAGGACAACAGGTGTCCAATAACTTACATTTACACCACTTAGATGGTCTTCTACAGTGGTGCTTCTTAGAACAAATTTTTACTCCAAAATGACCTGCTGAGTACTTACACCAAAAAGGAGCAGTATAAATGTTACTATAAATGTTAAATTCAGCTCCCAGAACTTATACAGCTAGGGTTATAGTCCGAGTAACAGCTTCATAGACTACCAAGGCTGGTGGTACATCTGTGGGTCTCAGATCACTTGGAGATGTGACCTTAGTGTTTATGAGATTTATCTGTGTGAAGTTCCCAGGAGGACACATGGCACCCAGAGAAGGCTTAGAAAGTTTTAACGAATGTTACTCCTTATTTTCCTATATCTTACACAACCACTCCTTTGGGTTCAGGCACATGGCTTTGAGAAATCTCATATGGCCCCAAGAAAAGCCTACATTTAGGACCACTGAGATGACCATAGACCTACAGTCCCCAGTAACTATAAAAATTACTCTTTCAAGATTGAGAAAAATCCCTTAGCACCCAGTATTGTGTATAGACAGTAGGCACACAATAAATGTTTCCATAAATAATACACGTTCTGCTTCCAGTAATGGTGGAATAGATAATTCTTTCTTCCTGTTCTTTGACTTGCATAATCTCTATTAATCTATCTTGAAGTTCAGTAATTCTTTCTTCTGCCTATCGTTGAGTTTCTCCAGTGAATTTTTAATATATAGGTTATTGTTCTTTTCCAATCTACAATTCCCATTTGGTTCTTTTTAAAAAGTCTGTCTCTTTATGATATTCTCTATTTGATGCAACACTGTCATCGTACCTTCCTTTTTAAAAATTTTTTTTGCTGCGTTGGGTCTTCGCTGCTGCGCGCAGGCTTCCCATTGCGGTGGCTTCTCTTGTTGTGGCTCGAGGGCTCTAGGCGCACAGGCTCAGTAGTTGTGGTGTACAGGCTTAGCTGCTCCGCGGCATGTGGGATCTTTCCAGACCAGGGATCGAACCCGTGTCCCCTGCATTGGCCGAATAAAACCACTGTGCCACCAGGGAAGTCCCCTTTATTTCTTTTAAGCAAGCTTTCCTTTACTGTGAAAATATTTATAATGGCTACTTTGAAGTATTTTCCTCCTAAATCTGACATCTGATCACTATCACAGTTTCTGTTGCCTGTTTTTGCTTTTGTCCTTCCAGTATATGGGTCATACTTAACTGTGGGGTTTTTTTTGTTTTTGTTTTCGCCTAATTAATTTTGATTCCAAACTGGACATTTTAGATAATATACCATAGCCACTCTGGGTCACTGACCCCTCCCCTTCTCCAGGGCTTGTTGTTCTTATTTGCTTAGCGACTGGCTGAATTATTTTAGTGAAATCTATTTCTCCCCCACAGTATTAAGCCTCTGATGTCGTTTCTCAGGGAGGTGTAGCTTTGAGTATGCCCCCTGACCCTGGGACGACAGTGGTACTGATAGATCTCCCTTCCATCTTTCCCTGACTCTGGCGCTGGGGTGGGGGCAATGGCAAGCTTCTCTTGGAACACTTTCACTCTAGGAGGTGAGTGCTCAGTGGGGGTGGGGAGTAGCAGTAACCTGAGGTCCTCTTGGCTTGCCTTTCATAGCATGGGGAAAAGGCAATCAGGGCCCCAGTGTTCTCAGTGTTCTCAGCTGCACCAAAGTAGACCCTCCTTCCATGAGTGGGGGCTGGATAAAAGGGAACTCCCACCTCTAAACTGCATTCGCCTGGGATTTAGCCTCGGCAACAGGTAGCAGGGGCAGGATGAGAACTGATGAAGTCCTGATACTCCTGGAAGAAAGCCTTCTGGCTGGGAGCTGGGGAGAAACAGAGCTCTGTGTTCCTGGCTTCAGCAATCCAGAGTGGAGTCTCCAACCTTGCTGGGCTGGGAGGGGAGAGGGTAGGAGCAGTCTTGGTTCAAATACCGCAGACTTCCTTACTGAAAGATTCACCTTCTTTACTCCAAGTAACACTCACCTTTTTTGTTGACGTTTCATAGCTTTTCTTTAAGAAATATTTCTTAATTGGCTGTTTTTCCTTAGGACGATTTCCAGGGGTTTTAAATGGTTTTTAAAAATCATTTTCGTATTTCATTGGAAAGCAGGTCAGCAAAGGTGCTAATACTCTCATGCCAGAAATCAATCTCCCTAGTTTCAAGAGTTCTTTATATATTGTAGATAAAGCCCTTTATCGGATATGTATTTTGCAAATATTTTCTACCAGTATGTGGGTTACCTTTTCATTCTCTTAAACGTGTCTTTTGAAAGGCCAAAGTTTCATATTTTTAAAAATATTTATTTTGTTTGGCTGCTTTGGGTCTTAGTTGAGGCACGCACAGGATCTTTCATTGCGGCTCATGGGCTCTTCGTTGCAGTGTGCGGGCTTCAGCGTGCGCAGGCTCTGTTGCCCTGCGGCATGTGGGATCTTAATTCCCCGACCAGGGATCAAACCCGTGTCCCCTGCATTGGAAGGCAGATCCTTAACCACTGGATCACCAGAGAAGTCCCAGTTTCGTATTTTGATGAACTCCAATTTATCAAATTTGTTTTTTATGGACTGTACCTTCGGTGTCTTGTCTAAGAAATATTTGCCTAACCTAAGGTCACAAAGATTTTCTACTTTTTCTTCTAGAAGTTTTATAGTTTTAGGTTTCATATTTAGGTCTATGATACGTTTTGACTTAAAATTTTATATAGTTGACCCTTGAACAACACTGGTTTGAACTGCACAGGTCCACTTATACGTGGATTTTTTTCGGTAAATACATTCTATAGTACTACATGATCGGTGCCTGGTTGACTCTGTAAATGCAAAACCATGACTATGGAGGGCTGACTATAAAATTACACATAGATTTTCAACAGCATAGAGGGTCAGCACACCTAACCCCTGCATTGTTCAAGGGTCAACTGTGTATGGTCTGACTTAATTTTTGTAATAGGGGTCAAAGATAGTTTTGGGGTTTTATGGGGTTTTTTGTTTGTTTTTTGCATATGACTAATCAATTGTTCCAGCACATTTGTTGAAAAGCTGATCCTTTCTCTACTGAATTCCCATGGCATCTTCACCAAAAATCAGTTAACCAAATATGTCTAGACTGATTTCTGAACTCTGTATTATGTTTGATTGATCTAATGGCCTATCTTCATAACAATACTAGAATATCTTGCTTATGGTAGCTTTATAATGTTTTAAAATTAGATAGTGTAAGCCCCCTAATTTTGTTGATTCAAAATAGTTTTGGCCATTTTGTATCTTTTGCATTTTAATATACATTTTAGAATTGGCTCACAAAATTCTAATGCTTTATTTTTTTTTTTGAGACTTCATTGGATTTTCTACGCAGATAAGCATGCTATCTGCCATAAAAGGCAGCATTACTTATTGTTTTCCAATTTAGATGGTTTTCTTTCATTTTCATGTCTTGTTGCAATGGCTAGAAGCTCCTGTACAATGCTGAATAGAAGTGGTAAGAGCAGACATTCATGCCTTGTTAATATTAGAGGGGAAATGTTGAGTCATTCACAATTAAGTATGATGCTAGCTGTGTTATAGATGCTCTTTATTAGAAGATCCCCTTCTACTCCTCGTTTGGAGAAATTCCCTCCTATTCCCAGTTTGCTGAGAGTAATGAAAAATGGATGGTTAGCTATTGTCAAATGCTTTTCCTGGTTCAACTGAGGTGATCATATCTTTTTTCTTTTTTAGTGAGTTAATATGATGAATTACATTGATTGATTTTCCATTGTTAAACCAACCTTGAATTCCTGGGACAAACCCCACTTGGTCATGATGTATCATCCTTTTTTATGTATTATGTTCACTTTGCTAATATTTTGTTTAAAATTTTTTGTCTGTTTGTTCAGGAGGCATGTTGGACTTTAGTTTTCTTTTCTTGTAATTTCTTTGCCTGATTCTGGTATCAGGAAGATACTGACCTGATACAATTAGATGGGAAATTTCCCCTCCTCTTTAACTTTCTGAAAGTGTGTACAGAATTGGTGTTATGTCTTCTTTAGATGTTTGGTGGATCTACCAGTGAACCCAGCTGGTCCTAGAGTTTTGTTTGTGGGAAGGCTTTTAACTAAAAATTCCATTTCTTTAATAAATACAGTGTTATTCAGATTATCTAGTCCTTCTTGCATGAGCTTTGTTAATTTGTATCTTTTGAAGAATTTGTCCATTTCATCTAAATTGTCAAAAGTTATTGGAATAAAGTTGTTTATAATAGTCAGTGATTACACTTTTCATTTCTGAAGTATCTATGGCGATGATCTCTCTCTTATTCCTGATAGTCCTATGTTGCTTTTTTTTTTTTTTTCCCATTCTGTTTGGCTAGAGGTTTATCAATTTTATTGATTTTTCTCAAAGAACCAGCTTTTGGTTTTATTTTCTCGTTTTAAATTTTTATTTCATTGATTTCTGACATTATCCTTATTACTTCCTCTTTTCCTGCTTACTTTGGGTTTAATTTGCTTTTTTCTGGTTTCTTAAGGTGGAAGGTAAAATCATTGATTTGAGAATTTTCTTCTATTTTAATATAGGCAACAACTATTGTTATAAATTTTCCTCTAGGATTGATTGTCTAATCTGTATCTAATAAATTTTAATGTATTGTGTTTTCATTTTCATTCAGGCCAATATATTTCTAATTTATTATTACTTTTTAAAATTAGAAGCATGTTGTTTAGTTTCCAGATATTTGGGGATTTTCCAGATATGTTATTGATTTCTAATTTTCTTCTTTTGCCAGAGAACATACTTTTGTATGGTTTGAACCCTTTATTTATTATGACTTGCTTTACATCCCAGAATATGGTCTCCATTGGAAATGCTCTGAATGCACATGAAAACAATGTGTGTAGTGCTGTTATTGGGTGGAGTGCTCTATCAAGGTCTATTAAGTCAAGATGGTTGATAGTGTTTTTCAAGTCTTCTAAATACTTACTGATTTTCTGTCTACATGTTTTAACAATTATTGAAGGTGTTGAAAATCTAACTGTATTTGTGAGTTGGTTATTTCCCACTGTAGTTCTATCAGCCTTTTCCTCACATATTTAGAAGTTGTTATGCATATATTTAGGATTCTAATTTCCTCTTGTTGAACTGACCTCTTTATCATTATAGACAACCATCTTAATCCTTAATCTTGGTAATATTCTCAAGCTCTCAAGCAAAATCTACTTTATTTACTACTACTATAGTACACCTGCTTTCTTTAACTTATTGTTATTATATCTTTCTCTATACTTTAAGCCTAGTGTCTTTATACCTAAAGTGGGTTTTGAGAAAATAGCATACAGTTGGGCCTTGCCTTCTTTTATTCAATGTGACAATCTCTGCCTTTTTATTGGGTGTTTAGCCCATTTACAATCAATGTGATTATTGATATGGTTGAGCTTACATCTATTATCTTGCTATTTGTCTTCTTCTTTGTTCCCTTGTCCTTCCTTTTTCTTCCTCCTTTTGGATAAACTGAATACTTACTGATGATTCCACTGTATTTTGTTGTTGCATTATTAGCTAGAACACTTTTGGGGGGTGAGGAGAATTACCTTAGGGCTTATACATCTTTAACTTATCACAGTTTTCCTTCAAGTAATATTATACCACTTCATGTATAGCATGAAAATATTACCATACTATACTTCCATTTTCCCCTTCCTAAACTTTGTGTAATTGTTGTTATGTTTTATTTTGAAATGTGTTATAAACTCCACGATAAATGGGTACTATTACCGTCTTCAGCAATTATCTTTTAAATAGATTTAATAACAAAAAAAGAGAGCTTTCGTATTTAGCCACATATTTACCATATTTTCACACAGTATTATTTTATATGTTTGAAAGACTTTTAAAATCATTTCTTGTAATGCAGGTCTACTGGTGATGTATTTATTCAGCTTTTGGATGTTTGAAAAAGTCTTTATTTTGCCTTTGTTGTTTGAAAAGATATTTTCACTGCATATAGAATTCTAGGCTGACAGGTTTTAGTCTATCTTGTTCCTTTTACTATATTAAAGATGTTGCTCCACTGTCTTCTGGTTCCCATGGTTTTCAATGAGAAGTTTCCTGTCATTTTTATTTGAGCTCCTTTGTATGTGACATGTCCTTTTCCCCTATCTGGATGTGCTAAGATATTTTTTTTAAATCACTGGCTTAAAGCAATTTGATTTAAGATGTGCCTTGGTGTGATCCTTTTCATGTTTCTTGTCCTTGGAGTTCATTGAACTTCTTGGACCTGTGGGTTTGTAATTTTCATCAAATTTGAAGAACTGTTGGCCCCTGTCTCCAAATGACCTGAAGAAATATGAAAATACAAAATACTTTTTTTCTTTTCCCCTTCCACCCTCACACCCATCTCTTCTCCCTTGAGGACTCCAACTGTACGTACATCAGACTGCTTGAAGTTGATTCATAGCTCACTAAAGCTCTGTCCACTTTTTTTCCAGTCATATTTCACTCTAAATAATTTGAGATAGTTTCTCCTGCTATGTCTTCAAGTTTTAAAATCTTTTCTTTTGCTGTCTAATCTACTGTTAATCTCACCCAGTGTGGGGTTTTGTTTTTTAAAATCTCAGACATTGCATATTTTCATCTCTTATATTTTCTGGTCCTTTTTATATCTTCTATAGCTCTAATTAACATGCTCAATCTTGCCTCTACTTCCGGACCACTACCTTCTTGATACATGGCATACAGTTACAATGTCCTTTTGTACAAATAATATTTCTATAATTTGTGTCATTTCTGGATCTCTTTTATCTCCTTCACTTATGGGTTTTGTAAGTTCTGGCTTTTTGCATGCCTGACAATTCTTTTTTATTGGATGCCAAACATTTTGAGTTTTTACCTTGTTGCATATGCAAAATATTTGTATCCCTATATTCTTGTACTTTGTTCTAGGAGACAGTTACACAGAAACTGTTTTAGAAACCAGAAACTTTGGCGCTTTTAGTCCAGGGTTAATGTTGCTCTCCTACTGAAGTAATACTTTTCTGACTTTCCTATCTAGTGCCTTTTGAGAATTACAAAGTTTTCCACTCTGGCAAGCAAGAACACAAACTATTAACCGCTTTGTGTGAACATCAGTGATTATTCCCTCCGCTCCTTTCAGGTGGTTCTTCCTCCAGCCTCAGTAGCTTCGTCCCACGCAAACAGAAGTACTCAGCTGAAGTCTCAAGGGGACCCTCTCTATACCTTTATGCCTTCTTTCTGTGCAGCTCGCTCCTGTCTTGTACTCTACCCTAGGAGCTTCAACCACTTTGGCCTCTTTGGACTCCCAGGTCTGTTTCCTCAGCTCAGGGAGACCTCTGGGCTCTGCTGTGGTGCTCCCTTCCTGAGCTGCAATCTGGAGTCTCTCTCCAAGCATCAGCTAGGGCCATCACAGGACTCAATTCATTTGTTTTCCTTCTCTCAGGGATCACTGCCCTGCACTGCTTGATGGCCAGTGTCTGAAAACTGCTGTTTTATATACATTATCAGGTCTTTTAGTTTTTTTGAGTGAGATAATATTTTCAGTTTCTGTTCTGAAAGTAAATGTCAAAACAATTTTTGGAGGCAAGATCTTTATTACGATGTTATATGATTACTTTTAACAGAGGGGAGTGAAGATACCACCTCTTGGGAGGTACGGTTATGTTCTGAGAAAAACAAAACAAAACTTAAACTTTCAACTCTGGAAGATCTGAGCTCAAATTCCAGTACTGCCACTTTGGGCAAATTACCAGTTCTTTCACTGGTATAACAGAACTAATAATATCTATTATTAGGTTGTGAGGTTTGCATGAGATGTAAACAATCTGCTATATATCAGAGGCACCTCATACATTTTAGTTGCCTTATTTTCCCCCTAAAAACATAAGTATCAGAGAAGCTATCTGTTAGGGCCCTGCCTGTACTGATAAGAGTGATTCCAAGCGTTTCCCTCTCAAATATCCTCTCTGTGATAGGGAAAAAGTAATCGTAATATGCTATTAAAAAGCCAGACGCAAAGTGTAATTCTAGGAAACTGCCTGTGAATTTTTACCCTGTAAAATTAGTGGGAAGGAAGAGCCTTGAGTCCTGCCCTGTCTAACTCTGGTTCGGATTTGGCGTTTTCAAGTGTGGAACAATCCAAAATTCCAGCTCTGTCAGGAAAAAGCAGACAAATGAAACAGATGACAAATCATTTCTCTAAGACCTGAAGCCAAACTGGCTCCAATAGCTGCTGGAATGGTAATAGAAGACAATTTCCTGGAGTATTTACAAAATCATTTGTAAGGATAATATTTTCCAGACTTTTACAGGACTAAGGGTAGCTTTTTAGTCTGCAGACTCCACAGAGGTAGCATATATTCAACAGGCAGCTGCTGGGACCGCCACCTCCCACTCTAACTCCTCCCTATAACCCCCATATAGAGGCCTGATTTAGGCACCGAGATGGGGATAAGCCATGGGTTCTGCCCTTCAAATATACGCCAGAATATAAAGGAGCAACAGGTGAGTACACAGCTAATCGAAAATGGAATGTGCTCTAGGTGCAGTGTTAGCAAACTGCTTCAGAGAGACGGGGATAAAAGATCAGCCAAACTTTCAAAAAGGAGGAGACTGAATATTTCAGAACACATGCAGAAGTGGAGTAGGGGAGGAAAAGGGAACATTCTAAGTCAAGGGAGGGAGGCATACCCTGGGAAATGAATCTGAGGCCTGATCTATACAGGATTGGAATGTGTCAATTAGAAATGTTTTCAACTGCAAAGTAACAGAATCCTTGCCTAGTACAGCCTTAAGAGATGGAGGTTTGTTTGCTCAAAATGCTCAGAGGTATGTGGTTACTGGCGTTGATTCGGTGGCTCGAATGGCATCTGGGAGGCAGGTTCTTTCCATTTTTCAGCTGTGACACCTTTAACGTGGTGGGTTTTCATCTTTTTATTTTTTACCTCATGTTTGCAAGACCGCTGCCACAGATCCAGATGCCATTAACTAGTGTTATGAACGAGAAAACAAAAGGAGTTGAAAAGAGCTTTCCTTTAATCAGGCAAGAAAAAAATTTCCTGAGAGGTTCCCAGATCTTCCACTACATCTTATTGGCCCAAACTGGGTCATATGACCAGCTTCAGAGGAAAGGTCAGAAAAGTATCTGGATAAGAAGGAGTAACATGAAAGGCCTAGAAAAATCATGATCCATCCCCTTGGGGCTGGGCATATTGCCACCTTAAACAAAGTAAGTGTTCTCAGCAAGGAAGAAGGATTAAACAATCATTAGATGAGCAATTAACAATAACTGCAATCCCATTTTTGAACTTGAATCCAAGTTCTAGTGAGACAAGAGTTCTAATGGAGGAAAAAAAAAAAAAAAGCCCAGATGATTCAAGTATACCTCTAGTTTTATAGATTTATTCTGCCCTCTTTGGTCTTAGGAGAACCTTACTGCTTTTCCTGAGAATGACAGCCTTCCCCAAACTGCAGACTCAGATTTAGATGCAACCAAATTCCTTCCTGTGGTTTTGCAGATTCTACTATATTACAAATTAAATTTCAAAAGGAGAAAGTTACAATTTTTATTCATATAAAACCTCCCTTAATACTTTTAACACATTTCCCACTTAACTGCTGCCTTTCTTAAGCATCACAAGGCCATTCGTTCATTCATGCCACAAACACCGAATACTTTGATGAAGCAAAGTACCTCGCTAGTTAACAGCTAGTTGGACCACTGGCCTCCAGTCAGGTTTATATTCATAATAACACTGCAGACCTGGCACCTACTTTAATAATTCTGAGAAAAAAACTCTTTCCTCCCCCTTCACACACTGCCTCTTCACCACGCCAAGTCTTGCAGGGTACAACGGTCACACAGGTCACTGGGACACGACTCTATAAACACTCCCACTTTGAATGAATCCCTCTGGCTCCCTTCTGAGGGGAGAGGAGAGGAGAAGCTACCTCATTTCCTTACAGACTCCACAACATTCCTTTAGACTCTTACCAGTCTCAACTTTCCCTAAAACAAACAGGAAAATAAGGACTTCATTTTTTCCCTGGAGAACTCAAACTGAAGAAATAAATGGCAAAGATGTGGTAGGAAAGCCCAGGCTTTCCTGGTGGTAAAGAAACAAATAGGAGGGAAGTGGTAAGACGTGAAATGTGTACTTACACTCTTCTCACGCACCCCTTGTGGCACCCCATCCTATAATGACCAACAACAGGATTACTTCATGCTTTAAACCTTTTTAGACCTTGGGTACCAATCTCTCTCCACAGCCACAGGGTCCTCTTGTGGGACCAAAATCACCCAAAAAAGAAAATTCATTTAAGGGGTTACTTGATAACTAAAATAGTTTAATAGATACTGAGGAAACAGCCCTCAGAAATTGCCTGGTCCAAATTAAATGACAGAGGAAAGTAACATTCCTGGGGGACTGCAGTCAATATAGGTCCACAGGTCCACCTGTAGAAGCCTGAAGGGATGCTGAGACCGCTATGCTGTGTGCTAGGACCAGGGAACATCCTATTACCTGCAGTCTGGGGTTTTCTGACAGGGTCAGAATGATTTGACAGGGGTGGAGGCAGAGGATGGGCGGGGGCGGTGGGAGTATCTCAAACTGAACACAAGACCGAACAGGCAAGCTGCAGTGGCTTGTGATCTGGAGAAGTACAAATTACGCCTCGCCTGAGACCTCTGCTGTGGACCAGATGGTGCGCGCGTGCGTGCGTGCGTGTGTGTGTGTGTGATTACTGGGATTTTCAGGCCTGCAGAGGCTAAGGTTAAAGCCCAATGTATTATTTCACTTAGGGCACATTTGGATGAGGTAAAGGTGGAAAGAAAATAGAGAAAGCAACAGGAAATGAGTTCTTCCTCCTTCTGTGTAGCCACAGCAAAAGTCAGGTGATGTTACGCTGTTGTTGAGAAAAGACTGACTGTCCTGGATTTAAAGGTCCCACATTACAGAGGTCCATCTCCTTCCGCATCTCTGCAGTTAACCTTCATTCCTTCCTGCCTAACAAGTGCAGAGCCATATCACAAGTCACCATCCTCAGAAAGGTCTACTCCATTTTCACGATCCTTCTAGGGGCCCCACCTGACCAGCTGTCACCCGAGGGAGCGATGGCGCACCCACATTCAAGGAGCATAGTTGGAACATAACACCAACCAGCAGAAGAAAGGCAAGAGGCACGGGGACGAGGAGTGCAGAGAGGTAACATGAGGCCAGACATGAAGATTCCAAGGCTGGGAAAGAGGAGAAAGGTGACAGCTGGGACTGAAGCATGAAAAGGGAGGGAGAGGCCACATCAAAGAGCAAGAAATCAGTTACCAGATATTAATTCTTTCCTCCAATTAAAAGTCACTCACTTTTCTCTCAATATAAAACAGCACATATTCTTATTCACCACAGCTGTAAGCTTCAGGCTATACACTGTCCTGCTGCAGTCCTAAGACACGTGCTACATCACGGTCAAGCTCCTGACCCAGAAATCACACATCAATGTCAGTCTCATTTCTTTGTAGTTACCCTTTCCCTAACTATGGAAGTTTTACAAAGTCACCTGAGGCTACAGCTTGAAACAGAACACACAGCCTTAATCTTGAAGTTAAGGGAAGAGAGAAGTCCCTGGCTAGAGGGAAGTCCACACAGCCTCCGGGCCCCGGTGCACAGCTGACCTCACAGCCACCTCGGTGCCTACACGCGTTTCCTTGCCAACTCCACAGGAAGGAATTGCAGAGCCAGCTAAAGCACCAGCAGGAAAGGGCTATGAAGAGGAGGCACAGAGGTACGGCGGCTGTAACAGTCTCCTGAGCATCCACAATTAAGCTAGCCTTAGCCCAGCCCCACAGAAAACAGTTATTTCTTATTGTTTTTCTTAGGTCTTCTTCTTGGTCATGCGTTTTCAGCTACCTAAATCGTCTACTGAAAATGAATACTGAAGAGATAAGCAGCGACAGGTCAAGGTGTTAGGGGAGATGATAAAGTTTATCAGATATGTTAGCAAGATCACAGTTCAGACATGAATACTTTTCTCTTTGTGGAGCCAAAAAGCATCCGTGCAAGAAGATTCTGTTGCTCTGATAAATTACTTTCTACTTATACTAGTAAAAATAAATCACAGGGAGAATTCAAGGGCTCTAAGGGCTTGGTGACTTCTGATTCAAAGGCAGCAAAAACACCAGGCCACTGCTCTCAGTGGGCACGCCCCTCTGGCCCTGCTGAGAGGCCACTTGACCCCCACTGCTAGGAGGATGTGCCAGAGCAAGTGGACGAAGCTCCTTGAAGGTAAAGAAAACTGATTCTCCTTAACGAGACATTATCAGAGGACTTAGAAACTCAGGAATGTGATAACATACAAGCAGAAACAATTTTGTCAGCATTAACAACTAAATCGTTAGCCTAGACAAAATCTACAAGAAGATGAATACGCAAGCTCAACAAGAACACACTGTGTGACAACTGACCGATTTGGGTTTCGTCATGAAAGACATGTTTGTTCGAGAAGAAAGTAAATTCTAAAATCTAATAAGAGCAACGAGTCAAAAGATAAAATTCTAAATTAAATAACCACTGACTAAAGAAGAAATGAAAGCAAAAAATATACTAGGCATCAACTGAGAGATGACAATGTTTACAGATCAAGAAAAGTTACAGAAGAAATCATAGGATTTATTAAAAAAAAAAAAAAAAGACAACCGAATCAAAAGGTTTTATTTCAGAAACGGGTAATAAAATGGACTAAACTATCTGATGAAAAACGGGTAAGCATCTAACAGAATTGAGACAATTTGTTATCATGCAACTTGTTTCTTCACTTGGTTGGTACTAACTGTAGGATTTTACTAATACAGGAAATAGTTAATCAATACAGGAAACAACCACGATCCTATTAAGCACCTCAATGCACTGTTTTTCAGTCTATATAAAGACGTAGGAAATACTAAGAGGGCATAATAAGTGTTTAATATAATCAGGTCTAGTGGAAGGAAGCTTAACATAGACAGGATTTTTTCGGAGTATAAATGGACTAAAAAACATGTTTTGGAATGGACACATCTATTTGACTTTATTTATGATGCCAAGTTGCCAATCCATACCTGGTTAGTTAGAGGTAGAAACACATTCATTTTGATTGAATTCAGGAATACAAACACAGTTTCTTTGTGTTTGCTCGATACTTTGCAATCTGTCCCAATGAAATCAAATTGTCCTTTTCTGTTCACCACTGCAAACTAGTTAACTGTTCATTCCAGCTATACATTCACTGTATGACTCTGCTTCATGATGGTTATTTCATTTCATACTTTCTATAAAATAAAAGATGACTATACCTTGTGTTAAAAAAATAAATCATAGGAATGCACCTTTTGACCAGTAAAATTTCACTAAACAATCTCATCATACCTCAGTAGAATTTGTCTTTCAATTTCATAGTCTTTTAATCTGAATGAAAACAATAATTTATGGATTAAAAAGTTTTCTGTTTAACTGACGGGAAAATATTATAAACATGATTTCTGAATAGAGAAAATGAGATGCAAGTAGCAGTGCTTTCTTCACTGCTATAATACTTCATTTTTAAAAGTAAACACAGTACTAATCATCATTTTGATTCCAGTGAATAAAAACTTAAAACTGAATTTATCAATCAATTTGGAAGTCTGAAGCCAAAAGGATCCTTTAACAGTATTGCCTAAGAGACAAGTCGATCCTAAAAAGCTAATCACACTGCAAAATTTTGGCCTAATTAAACTGGCTCTCGCTGATACTCTGTCTTTTTTTGTTTGGTTTCAATCTGCCATAACAACCAAGGTTAGAATTCCATGTAAACAGAAGTATACAAGGCTTGATGAAATTGAATATGGAGGATTAAGCATTTAAAAAGTCTGGGTTATAATTCTTATTGCTACACAAGTTCTACTGCATAATTAATTTACAGCAGCCTAAAACTTTTCAGCAACAAAATTATATTAAAAAAATATACCATTATCCCTATATGTTACATTAATTGTAATGTAACATATCACAACCACTTAAGCCTTGCATTAACATAGAAAAGAATAACTTGTCCCTGAAAAACTCTAAAGAGTGATCATATTTCAATCAAAGCTGTCCTGAACTAACTCATAATCAGCAGTGACTACATTTTGTCACTTCTTTGCTCTAACATGAGTAAAAGTGACGATAATGATTTTTTGGAAAGAGGCTAGAGAACCTGCATCCAATTATGAAGTGGACTTTTAAACCTCCACTGGATTTTTAGAATGTTTTTAGTTGTCAAACATCCGTATAGGTGAAACAGCTGAGGGAACAAACTGCCAAACTTGCCCAAACTACTTTTGTTCCATAGAACTTGATCCCTTCTAAATCGACAACAGCACACAAACTTAGCTATGAAGAATTCAGCCCTTACAAATGAAGACAAACATAATAAACCTACAGGAGGTTTAAAAGTAACTTCATTTGTTTTTGAATATTCAAGTGTAATGCTTCTGTAAAAGATTAAAACATACGTTTCAACTTTATCAGATATGTCAATTTCCATTTGCTCCTAACCTGCCACTAATACATAGGTTCACTGGGCTACCGAAGAACCCAACTAATCCTGGAGATGAAGGTATCAGTGGAAAAAGAGCACGGATACCACGGCATTTATCCCAACAGTATGATACCCGTCTTTGCATCCCTGAAGTTAAGAATGACCACTTTCTCCGATTAGTTTGCTCTATACTCAATAAAGCAGCACTGTCTGTGAAGTTACTCCATACCCATAACATTTCACTACTATAGTTACCAATTCAGAAGTTAAAAAAAAAAAAAAATACAGACCAAATCCATGTACCCGTGATCCTTTGTATCCTAAAATGTAGAAATATTCTTAGTTTTAACCAAGAATTAGATTGGAATGAAGTAAAACATCTTTTAAAGTAATTTTAAGTATACTCTTATTTGTTACTACATTTCTACATAGATTATTTAATATTGCTTGTGGATATAATTTAATCGATAATAATATATCATAATGTCAACCATTACAGTGATCCAGAATGAGATTCTGGCTATAGAGGGAGCTTAATTATTAAGCAACACTTTCCTGAAAAGCTTCTGTATTTCTGATTGGTAAGAAAAACAAAAAAAAAGAGCATCTCTCATTGAAATAACACTGACGTTCAAGCTCAGGCCCCCCCTTCTTTGTGTTCAACATAATTAACTCTCTAGGACAAAATCATGAAACATTAAGTCACATTAATAAGTTACGGTCATCTTCAAGAAAACTCGATGGGCAACTCTGGTGTTACAACTGTGTATCTTGGATCCAACTTAGGGATGAAATCCTGAAAGTGTTTAGATGCACCAGTACCAAAAACATCAAGGACTTTTCGGTTCATAACGGCAAATCTGTAAAACAGAGGACACAGGGAACAAGTACTTAATGAAGTTTATAAAAGAAGATGATTCACTCCATTTGGCTTATCTTTCATGGGACGGGAAGACCGAACATGCTGACATGGCAAAAGACTCAATGGCAGATTCAAAAGTCACTTTGATACTCTTCCTCGAGATTCACTGTCTCGTATTTTCTTTAAAAAGATGATAATCCCCCAAACTGAAACCCCAGAGATTACCATCATTATTTCAAACCCTTCTAGAATCCTTTCCACTAGATTGTGTCAAATAGAAAAATAGGTTCATTGTGATTTTTCTGATGAATAAAATCACAAGAAGCTAAATGTATAATGAATGCGCTAACATTTACTGACAAGCAAAGGTATTAAACGTAATTCCTCTCATAATTGAAATTTTAACGTCTCACAGTCAACAGAAAATACATCCAAATGTGACTGAAGGGCAAACAGCATATAGGTTTTCAAATTTCTAACAGACACAACATAGTAAAAACACAGCCCTCATTTTATCCATCACCTAACCTAAAAGATATAAAATTTTTAAAAGACATATATTTTATCTAATGTGCAGGATGGACCTTCTGTGTCTCTGCGCCTGACCATGAGCCTTTCTTTTCTGGGGAAGATACCCAGGCGAAATTAGTTTTGAGTTATTGGCCAGTATCATTATTCCAAGAGCCAATAAATGTGATTTTCAGATCCTTCCCAAAGTACGTTCCCTTCCGAAATAATCAACTGGTTAAACTCACTGATGTGCAAAGAAACCTAAATGACAAAGAAAGAAATGATTAAATACTAATAATATAGAGGATACACAGTGTCACGGCTAAGAGGAAGAACTCTGCAGTCAGACAGCCTGGCTCATATCCTAGCTCCGTCCTTTCCTAGCTCTGTGATTCTGGCAGGCGCTTAATCTCTGCGTGCACCTCCGTTTCCTCACATTGCAAAAGCAAGATATTAATAGTACCTATCTCACAGAGCTACTTTAAGGATTAAACACATATGTATGTATATATATGTTGTATGTGTGTATGTGTGTATCTTAAAACCATTTCTTGGACACAGTAAGCACGATACAACTGTTCGCTATTACTAATATTAATGGCAGCTGCTATTTACTGAATGCCTACTAGGTGCCTAAAGGCTGCCACAAACATCTCGATTTTCCCACAATGTATTACTGTTTCATTGAAGAGAGAAAGAAACTTGAGGCTCATGATGGTAAAGAATGTTCCCAACCGGTGACACAGCTAAGGGTATCAGAACTGCAGTCAAACCTAGGTCTGTTCAATTCCCAAGCTCATGGTCTTTCTATCAGGTCAACCTGCCTCCCAAAGAATTAGATTATAATCAGGAAATGCTAACAACAACCACAACAATAAAGAATATGATCGTAAAGGCAAAGAAAAGTGTGCTTACAAAGTCAGGCAAAAGAATATGATTATTTTTCCCAAGTGGAAATCAGTCAATTGTTCAGGCATGATTTCTAATGAATCTGTGTAATGTTTTTAATCAAAAAGAAGAGAATAAAGATTCTAAAAGTGAGACTTAAGAATGTTATATAGTAACCTATCAGCAGTTTGCAAGTCAACATATTAATCTAGAACACTTAAAATATCTAAAATAATATAGGGAAAAAAATAGTCAAAATAATGTTCACTAAAAGAATGTCCCATGTTATTCTTATTAAATTTTAGGTCATATTTGATTTATAGCTAGATACCTACTTTACCACTGAAAGAATATTCCCTCAAGTAAATGAAAAGATTCAAAATCTTTTTTATGGAAATTGCTTTTTTTCTATGACCAGTTAAAACATCTCAGTCACTTACCTGCCCTTGGTGAGCCTTAAAAGGAACTTCCAGTAAGATGGTCGTAAGGTCTGAACTTCCATGACAGCCTAAGATTAGGATATTCAATTTGAGACTTCCTTTAGTAAACAGCAAATATTATCAGCAGTCTCAGGCAACAGAACATATTTGTCTCTATTTTTATCGCTCACTCTATTTAACGACAGTGATGACAGTAGTAACAAAAACATGTATTAATGTTTAAGTTGATAACTCTCAAGAATCTTTGTCAATATGCCTTCAAATAGGAATATTGCTCATGGAATAATAACTGAGTTAATAGTTATTATTATTGGGAAGCGTTTACTAGGTACCCATTAGATAGCTGGCACTTCGCTAGTTATGGTAAGTTTACCAACTTGGCAGCATTACTGTGAGAAACTGCAAATAGAAGCTGTCCCCCAGACTTTGCAAAAGCCCTAAGACCATTAACATCAATAACGGCGACTGCAGAATTTAAAGAGATTGAACGATGCTTCTATTAAACTAGATTCGACCACTATCCTCACTGCCTGAGTAATACTGGGGAAAAGCAATTATTCATATTTATGCCCATGGTATCTTTTTTTTGAAGTAAAATTAAGTTAGGGCATTCTAGCCAAGGTACTAGAGTGGTAATTCTCCTACAAAAATTGGACTCTGTTTAAACCTAAAAATTGTTGTGTTCGTAAAACGTGACCTAGCCCACTAAGTTAACATGTTTAATGATTTGAAACTTGCAAGCTATCTTGCTAATAAAACAAAAAAAGCATAAAATGTAAAAACTGGAAATGTTCCCAGGCCCTTCTTTTTCCCCCATTGGTTTAATATATACACTAGAAACAGAAATAATTCTACTTCTCATTTGAAAAAGTTATACTTACTGCCTGGAAGCAAATTGCTGTAGAGATGGAATAGATGATAGTGTCTGCATGGGGAAAATAGGGAACCTTTCCTGCTTCAATACCTTTGAAATACATTGTCTGCAAAACAAGCACATAGCGCAAGATTTATAAAGAAAACAACTTTAAATAGCATTACCAATAAGGTGGAGTGATACGTTCCCTATCTACAACTATTTTTTCTACCTTTCAAAATCCTAACAATCTGTTCAGAGTTCAAATCATCGGTACTTCCCTGACATGTTAAGTGTCAGCCCTTCCCTTTCCCTCATTCACTCACCCCAAACCCCAGATGCCAGTAATAATACTTTTCTGTGAAATTCAACAGCACTTTATTTCTACCTCTTTCATGCTATTTATTCTTCACTGCTGTTTGTACAATGCCCAAGTCTTCCCTTCTCTGTTAGATCTATTCATTCATTCATTAAACATGTACTGGTGTAAACCCAATTAGCACATAAGAAATAACTAACACACTCTAATAAGGTTACAAGATATCTATATTGATTAGATGTGTAGATCATCACATGTGTATGTATGTATATCTATGTTTATCTCATATATATATATATATATATATATATATATATATATAGGCTCCCCAGAGGAGGGAGCAACTACTCTGTCTACGACAAAGGACCAAGGAGAATTTCAGAAATGACTACATTGAGTAGTGGGCATCTCAAACCATCTGCAGTGAAGAACCACTTTTTAAAAAACAAAATTTCCAACTATCATGGCCTGATGCTTTTATAATACAATAAAAATGAATTACTAGAATTGAACCAAATTTTCACTATTACATTCAAAGAACAAATTACTCCATCGAGTTGCTATAAGGTTTCCAAATGCTTCCTCTCAATTTCTATCCTTTCCTTGTCATGAACGGGTATGGTAATGAACAGTTTATAGACCAGCACTAGTCTGCCGACCCCACTTTTAATACTGCTGCTTTCTAAGAGGCCTAACATCAACAACTAGATAAGAGAGGAAAAGCAGGGGTAACAAACAGGGTGAAAATACATGACATGTATGGGGAATTTCCAGCAAATTTATATGGATGGAACAAAGGATAATTCACGGAAATGGGTTTTCTGGAACGTAGGAATGCTAAAGTGAAACAAGTAAGAAAAGTGGAAAGATGACCAAGACAGAATGGTGTTTCAATAGGTTGGAGGGAGCTTTAAGAAGACATGAGTGGACCATGAAATAAAGAACATAAAATAATTTTTTTCCAAGAAAAAAGCTGTTTATACAGCTGATTTTTAATTAATATTATGTATTAATATAGCATTTTAATATAAAATTAACTTCAATCTGTAAGATATGTACAAAGAGATTTATAATCTACTTCAGTAACAGGATAAACATGGGCCATTATTTTGAAAGTAATATGATAATATATTACAAGGTACAGATATACTGTAGTGTATTCCTGTTAACAAAAATGAAATTCAGATGTGGTAGAATGGCATCATAGAAATGTTATGTGAAACAGGTATCTCTTGATATATGGGGTCATTATGTTCCTAATTATTTCCTACAATAAAACTTATCTGTTGGGCTTCCCTGGTGGCGCTGTGGTTGAGAGTCCGCCTGCCGATGCAGGGGACACAGGTTCATGCCCCGGTCTGGGAGGATCCCACATGCCGTGGAGCGGCTGGGCCCGTGGGCCATGGCCGCTGAGCCTGCGTGTCCGGAGCCAGTGCTCCGCAACGGGGAGAGGCCACAACTGTGAGAGGCCCGCATACCGCAAAAAAAAAAAAAAAAAAAAAACTTATCTGTTGACCTAGAGTCTAAGTTAATGAAGAGTTGGGACTGTATCCTATACTTCTATATGCTTACCAGCACCACCGCAGTAATGGGAACATAATCGATACTCAATAAATATGTCTTGGAAATAATTTTTTCCAAGAAAAAGGTTGCCTATACAGGTGATGTTTACTTAAGATGCATTATATAGTAATATAGCATTTTAATATAAAATTAACTTCAATCATAGGAAAATGATTGCCTATTATACCATAGTCATTAATTCCACAAAGGACATAGTAAGCTTATACTTCTAATTTCCTGCATTTAAAAAAAAGTTCTCATCAGCACACTTATCAGATACGATCTGTTGATATAAGAAACAGCGATACCACTGCTCGGCTTTAAAACCTCTAGCCATTTAGAGAAACATTTTACAAACTAGATCTCAATGTTGGATGGCCCCTATGTCAAAGAATATATTTTTTGCCAGCTAGGGCAAAAAAATATATTCTCTCACTCCCCTTTTCCTCTCTATTAGCAAGTCCTGCCAACTCTATCTCCTAACCATACACCAAATCTGTGTACTTTTCTCCGTCTCTACTGCTACCATCCTGACACAAGCCACCATTTTCTGCCTGAGACTAACGGTTTTCTCCCAGATTCCAGTCTTGCCTCTAATCCATTCTCTATGTAATAGCCAGAATATTCTTCTTAAAATGTGAATTAAATCACGTCATTTCCATGCTTAAAGCTCTCCAATGGCTTCCAAAGGCACTGAGAAAAAATAAATGCCTCCTCCCCTGCCTCCTTCTCTCTCTTTCTCTCATTTGGATAAAACAAATATGTAATTTTCTTAATGTCATTAGGGACACAGATTTTTAGTGAGATAAAACTTTTTAAAATTCAAACAAGTTAAATAAAATCTATAACCTGAACTTTGAATTGAAAACATCAATGTGCTCTAATTATTTTCTCTTTCTCTGAAAAGAAAGGGAAAATAAATAGGATGCTCTAACTGTTCACTGGAAAGGCCAAGAAACAATGACTAGCCTAGGAGCAAAAAACCTTTAGCACCCAAACTAAAGTTTTCTAGATACCATTTCTCACCAAAAGAAACTAGGTGCCACTGGAGAAGGCTGATTCTATGTCTGGAGCAGGAAACCACCCAGGTGAGCCTGGAATATCTTGTTTTATCACAAAGCAAGAAAACTATTAAAGATACCGGCATTACGTGAAAAAAGAAACAGGAGTCAACTTGAAGAGGCTCTCACGGCCAAAGATGGGGCACTTTGAGCATAATGACTGCAATAGGTTGAAACAAATCAAATACCTTAAACTCCATAAAGACACCTGACAACAAAGACTTACAGGTCAACTTTGCAGGATGCTAGGGACTAACTCATTCCAAACATTAGCAAATAAAGGGAAGTAATCAAGCACTTTATTATGACTTTGTGAACAGACGATCTCACAGTAACCAAACAGCTGAAAGGGAAAGTTCTTTTTGAAGAATTCCCACTAATAAATGCAGAAGAAACAATCATATTAGATTATGATGATTTTGCAACCCACAGTGAAATAATAAACCCTGGTCATTAATGGCTGCTAAAACAATAGAGTAAAAGATGGGGAACCTTATGTTGGCTCTATCAACACTGAGCCCACTGATCCATCTTAGCATCCCTGGTGGCGCAGTGGTTGAGAGAGAGACAGGGGCTTTCCTGGTGGCGCAGTGGTTGAGAGTCTGCCTGCCGATGCAGGGGACACGGGTTCTTGCCTCGGTTCGGGAAGATCCCACATGCCGTGGAGCGGCTGGGTCCGTGAGCCATGGCCACTGAGCCTGCACGTCCAGAGCCTGTGCTCCGCAACGGGAGAGGCCACAACGGTGAGAGGCCCGTGTACCACAAAAAAAAAAAAAAAAAAGAGAGACAACCTGACATTTTTGTGTTTCCTAATGTGATGTAATAGGAATTCACACACACAGTAAATGTGAAATTTTTCTGCCACTACCATCCCCCTAAAAGAAACTGAACCTGAACTTGCTTAAGGCTCTAGATCTAATTTACAGTTTACAGACAATACATGAGTTAAAGGAACATGTTATAACACCACCAGTGAGGATACAATCAGCAAAATCCAGAATGTGGGAAATTCCAAAGAATTAATAACCTAGATTATCAACAAATAAATGGCAAGGAAAAAAAGAAAGGGGGAAGAAAAGAAGAAAGGGTGAGGGATAACTATTATAAACTAAAAAGAGATTTTGGATCTCAACTAAAACAAAGGGATTGCAAAAGACATTTGTGAGGTAATATTGAAAATGCAAGCTCTAATTGGATAACGGTAATAATAAAGAATTACCAGGTTTTTAAAATTAATGACATGTATTTTGATTATACCCTGATGGCATTCATGATTTGTTTTTAAGGAGTCCTTATTCTTTAGTTTTATTTTTTAAGGACTCTTTCTCCTCAGTTGTTTACGGATGAAGTGATTTGATCTCTGGGATTTGTTTTAAAATAACTTGGTACTTGGGGGTTTGGAGCAGTATAGGTGAAAGGAGATTGGCCAAATGCTGTTAACTGTTGAAGCTGTATGATGGGGTACATGAGGGTTATCACATTATTCCTCCTATGCTTGTGTATATTTGAAAATAACACAAAGAAAAAAGAAGAAATAGGAGAACTGACTTTGTAAGTACTTTTATAGGATTAGAATTTGCTTTTGAAACTTTTACTACTAAAGCAGCTAAAAAGCTCTGTATCCTTTGGTTGTATGTGCTTAAAAATGTTTGCTTACCTCTACCAATTTGGAAGCTAAATACATGGAAATTGTTGTGCTTTTATAAAACATCATTGATATTCCCGCCAAAAATCCTGAAACAACAAATAAGGCAAAACTGATCAGAACTCAAAGTATTTCTTTGTTCTTAAGTCACTCAGAAATGTTGATTCACTTAAATAGGAAAGAACTGATTTGTAGCACTGCCTTTTGTCACAACAAAATCAAGGACAGTAATATAAGTGATGACATTAAAATGGGGTGAATTCTTATTTATTATCACATATTTTTAAACTTAAAAATTGACCTTTAGAGTTAGGAACCACAGTTCTGATACACATATCACAAGAAACTACATTCTAAATTTAACTTTTAAAAACAGCAGTGGTCTTGCCAAACACAATGATCTTTTAAAATAATTTTTTCAAGGTTACTGGTACCATTTCTGATTTTAAGTGGAAATAGTCATTCATCTATTCTCCTAACAGCTCAAATTATGTTTAGTGCTGTCATCACACTTCCCTCCATTGCTTTCATTCTATAAATGGAAAACCAAGGTGGTAGGAGGCCTGGAATACTAATAGTAGGGCTATTACTAATACATATCTGAAAAATTGTCTATTCAACTTAAGTAACACATATACTGAACTCACAGAAAATGTTTAGTTTTTATTTTTATAAAATTACTTGAGTTCCTAAAAAAATTATTAAAAAATACATCACTTGCCAGTGGTAAAATCAGAATATTTTAAGAAATCTAACTGCACTTCCACTAGTCACTTATATAATATTTTAAGTCTTTATGTTCTTTTGTGACACATTTTCCCTAGAATTTCTGGCCTGTAGCAGGACAGATACCCAAGTCATTATATTGCCAACCCAAAACATCAGATGGCAAGAGAGCCTTGATATGTTAAACTTCACAAATACAAAATGTTTGTACTAGTGCCTTAATGGGGATTCTATTACAGAGAAAGGAAGATACAAAGAAATCAGATGAATTTGAAAACCATGTCTGCTTCATTCCTACTACTGATTGATGCGATAGTAATATATGTATTTTATCATTGCTTTACCAGCTATAATGGCATGCAGTTCATCATCCAGATTTCTGACCCAGCGCAGGAAGCAACTAGTACCCTGTATCAAGAAGAAAATACAATGACTTCAGTTGTTTCAGTTCTAGGAAAAAAATGCATGTAACATCTGTAATGGGTGAGTCATTAGCTGACCTTGGAGGCAAATTGGTGATCTTATTTAAATCAAACTGAATATATGATTGGGAAAATTATGAACAGTAACCTGTTATAACGTTACTGTTTGGATAGACCCTATTAAGAAATTATACATAAAATTTTCATTGTAATGATTTTTCAAAATGAATTCAAAAATTCTACTTTTGCTTAGATGTAGAATGCTGGGAAAAGTATCATTCCCATTCTAACAAGGAGAAAAAGCTGGATAAGCTACAACTCTGTCAAGTCAGAATCCTATAGTTAGAGAAAACATTTTTCAATATGAAGGTGAAATAAAGACTCTCTCAGAAATTTCGCACCAAGCTGGCGGGTAATCCCCATATCGGTGTGACGTGCTAGCTCGGAAGTGTTTTCTGCTGCTGTCATGGTTCGTCCACTAAATTGCATCGTTGCTGGGTCCCAGAACATAGAACATCGGCAAGATCGGGGACGAGCCATCGTCAAGAACGGGGACCTGCCCTGGCCCCCATTCAGGAATGAATACAGGTATTTCCAAAGAATGACCACAACTTCTTCAGTAGAAGGTAAACAGAATTTGGTGATTATGGGTAGGAAGACCTGGTTCTCCATTCCAGAGACGAATCGACCTTTAAAGGACAGAATTAATATAGTTCTCGGTAGAGAACTCAAGGAACCTCCACAGGGAGCTCATTTTCTTGCCAAAAGTCTGGATGATGCCTTAAAACTTACTGAGCAACCAGAATTAACAAATAAAGTGGACATGGTTTGGATAGTGGGACACAGTTCCATTTACAAGGAAGCCATGAACAGGCCAGGCCATCTTCGACTATTTGTGACAAGGATCATGCAGGAATTTGAAAGTGACACATTTTTTCCAGAAAGTGATTTGGAAAAATATAAACTTCTCCCAGAATATCCAGGTGTTCCTTCAGATGTCCAGGAGGAGAAAGGCATATTTGAAGAATATGAAAAGAACAGTTAATATGAAAGTGTTTTCTGATCTATTTCTGATCTATTTCAAGCCTCCTCCTCCCCGCCCCCCCCCCCAAAATATGTATTTTTTGTTGTAAAGACTTTTGTTGACTTTAGATCTATGGATAATTATTTCTAAGCAAAGTACCTTTATTCCCCATTAATCTTAACTAGACTGTATCAGATACCATTCATGAAACGTTTCTTGCTGTAACTGCCTGAATGACCATCAAGGGTCAAGAATAGGTTACCAGCACCGGCCTAGGGTAGAATATCTACCAAGACAGCCCAAAGTGGGAGAGTCCCCTGGTAGCATAAGTTGAAACCAGAGCCTATAGAGCTAGGAGCTAGGCAGATGGGTCCAAAGGTCAGAAATAGATTATAAATAGAAGAGCTAGCACTCAGTTATTAAAATTAGATCAAAAGAGGGACTGTGAATTACTCTATATCACACTTGTGAAAAATATTCTGTTCACTCAGACCGGGAGTCAAAAAGTTGAGAACGCCAGGATATTCCACACGGATAGTAAAGAGGCAGGTATGACACTACCTTTTCAGTGGTTAAAAGAGAAGGTCTGACACCTTAAAAGACTTTGTTTCTGATCTTCAATGAGATTCCATGAGATGTTACAATGATAAAACAAGAAGTGGCTGCTCTTTACAAAAAATAATAATCTAATATCAAGCATAATGGCTAAAATTAAAAATTCAAGGAGGTAATAAATTGAGAATGAATATTGCTAGAAACCAAAATTAGTAAGTTAGAAACTAAACTTCACAGAATTAAAAAATGGAAATTAAAACATGTTTTACCCATCATGTTAGCAAAGATTTAGATTAAGTACCCCCCAAAAAAAGAGCATTTTCTGCCTTATAAATTGGGACAACCTTTTCAGAGTGTAAGTTAGAAATATCAATTAATATTCAAAATATTCTGGGTTTGGACCCAGAACTTGCACTTCTAGAAATTAATCCTGAACAAAGAAATGGACCCAAGAGTACTTGTTGCAACATTTTTTTTCAAACTTGGAAAGAGCCCAAATGTTGATAAATAAGAAATAACTAACCAATATGTCTATAAAATGTAACATCTGCAGCAGTTAAAAAGGACAAAGTACTGACAGAAAAACACCAAAAATTGCTAAGCAAAAGAAGCAAATTGTGTATAATACTCAAAATGTTTAATAAATGTTAATGTGTGTGGGGGAAAAAACAAAAAAAAAGACTCTCTCAGACAGATAGAAGCTGAGAAAATGCACCACCTGCAGACCTGCATTACCAGAAATGTTAAAGGTCGTTCTGCAGGCAGAAGGAACAAGATACCAGATAAGAATTTAGGTATAAAAAAAGAGATGAAGAGCTCCGGAAATGGTAAAATGAAGGTAAATTTAGAAGACATGTTTTTCTTACCTTTAATTGTTATAAAAATGAATCAACTGTCTAAAGCAGTGGTCAGAAAACTATGGCCCACTAGGCAAATCTAGCCTGCCACCTGTTTTTACATGGCTCCTAAGCTAGAATATTTTTACACCTCTCAATGGATAAAAATAAAAAACAATAATATTTTGTGACATGTGAAAATTATATGAAATTCTAATACAGTGTGCTGAATTTTTATTGGAATACAGCCATGCTCATTCATTTATATATTGTCTATGGCTGCTTTCACACTATAACATCAGAGCTGAATAGTTATGAGTGAGACCATATGTTCCACAAAGCTTAAAATATCTACTCTTTGGCCCTTTACAGAAAAAGTTTTCTGACTCCTGGTCCAAAACAAAAATAGCAACAGCATATTGTGGGGTTTATAACATATGAAAAGATAAATGAATTGCACAAAGGATGGGAAGGAGGAATTACAAGTATGATGTGGTAAGATTCTTACACTATACTGAAGTGGTATAATATTATTTGAAAATATTGACCAATAAATTAAAAATGTTTATTATAAATGTTAAGACAGTCACTAAATTTTAAAAAGACATATAAATAATAAGTCAATAGTGATGACAGAATATAAAAAATACAAAAAAATTAATATAAATTTAAAATACATAAAAAATACCCCCAAAATCAAGGAGACAAAAAAAAATAGAGGAGCAAAGAAAAAAATGGAACAAATATGAAACAACTAATAAGAAAGTAGATACAAACAGATATAAACTCAACCATATCAATAACTATATTAAATGTAAAGAGTCTAAATACACCAATTAAAAGACAGTGATTACCAAACTGGATATAAAAGTAAGAACCAACTATATGTGGTCTAAAAGAAACCAACCTTTAAACTGAGGTCACGGAAAGATTAAAGAAGGAAAATATACCATCAATTATAATCAAAAGTAGCTATATTAATAGTAGACATAGTAGACTTCAGAACAAGGAATATTACCAGGATAAAGAGGAACATTACAAAATGGAAAAAGGGTCAGTTCACCAAGAAGACACAGAAGAAATAAGGTTTGTGTGCCTGACCTTCTCTTAATTACATTCTTAGGAAGATGCAAAAAATTGATAAATTTTTCAGAAATCACATATGGCTTTGGAACATGCTGTGTGAATATTTTTTATAATAGATTTTCTGACCCAGTTGCATTTTCCTTAGTTTAATTACCATTAGTTTATATTACCTAAGCAAATAAGTAGCAAAAATGTAAATAAACAAAAAAGCCTAGGCTCTCAGATATGCTGGATGGTGGAGAATAACCAACCTGGGCTAAAAATGTTGGCGATAATCCACATATAAATATTTAAGGGTTTATCTTAAGAGTAAATACAAACTCTATGACACAAGAAATGAAAAAGAATGTGAATATAAACATATTATCACCAATATTCTGCCCTATTAACTCTTGTATATATTCAAAGATATAAGTAATGCTTCCTAGTCAAACCATATTGAAAATGTTTTCAGTGTTAGTAATATTTCATAACAAGTGATTAATTAACTATAGTTTATAGTTTGCCACTCTTTCCTTTCCATTTCAAAATACTTTCTCCACATCTACCTTTTATAGGTAAACTTTATCATAAAATGAAACACAACCATCTTATCCAAAATAATTCCAGAATCCAGTTTTTCCCAGCATTTTCTTTTAACAACTGTGTGTGTACACATGCACACATGCATGCACATGCATACAGGTCAACTTTAGTTAACACATTTTACCTTTAAATTTTGAATATCAATTTTAGATGTTTAATAAAATATGTCAGTCATATGATTTACATATTAGTGATTCCCATTAAACAAAAGGCCATTACTTCAAACTGCAGAGTGTTATGTCACAGATGATCCCTATATATGTGTTTAGGTAGGTGCTTATTATATATGTGTGGGTACATTTATAGGAACATGCAGAAAGAGGTGGAAGAATGTTAACTTTGTTTATTTGAGAGAGTACAGTAGAAAGAGTGAGTGAGTGGGAGATGGAAAATAAGTCATTGCTTATATCAGTTACAAGAGAAAATCCTTACTCTTTCTATCAAAGGTTGATATCAGCTAGGAGGGTCTGAAAATGTTTAAATTAATAATCAGGTAGTAAAATTATTCAGAAAAAACAAATAGATACATCACTTTTGATGTTAGAAATATCAGGAAGTTCATATTTTCTCAGTGACTACATTGTTGAAGAAAAGAAAATGAGTTTTTGAAAATCTTTAACATTATGTATAAATGCAAATATATCTACACTTTCAAGCTTTAAGAGAAGAAATATCTCCAGCCACTATTCCCAACATAATGTGCATATTTGGGTGATGAGATATTTATGAATACTACAGAAAGAAGTATTAAAAAACATGACAGGGCTTCCCTGGTGGCGCAGTGGTTGAGAGTCCGCCTGCCGATGCAGGGGACACGGGTTCGTGCCCCGGTCCGGGAAAGATCCCACATGCCGCAGCGCGGCTGGGCCCGTGAGCCATGACCACTGAGCCTGCGCGCCCGGAGCCTGTGCTCCGAAACGGGACGGGAGAGGCCGCAACAGTGAGAGGCCCGCGAACGGCAAAAAACAAAACAAAACAAAAAAAAACAGATGAGTTAAGGCCTTATCTCATTTTAACAATAGCCATGTTATTTATTTCCCACTTTTCTTTCCTCTTCTGAAAGCCTTACCTTGTATATGCTAACAAAAGAGCCCAGAAAAGCTCCGAGCTGGAAGTTTTCTTTATTGTAGAAGAGAGAAAATAGCCGAGATGGCTGTGTAAACAGATGCCTAAATGCAGAGGGAATCCGGAGGCAGCACTGGATCAAGTATCCCACGCTGAACATTCTGATAAAACCCTAGAGAAAATTGGGAGGAAATTCTGATTTACAACCAAATTTTGAAGACCGATAGATATAAATTTTATTGTTGCAGAATCAAAACGGAACTAAAAATATTAAGACAAGTTTATATCGCAGCCATTTTCAAAATTAAGTCCTAAACCTCAAACAATTTTAAAACATTTGCCTTAAAAATAAGCGTGAAATCTTGCAGCAAATATACTTTCTATGATTTACAAAGGCTTAAAAAGTCTCCCAAGCACTGGCCAAGTCTATCTATGTACCAAACTTCTACTTCTTGACATTCTGTTGACATAACTGGGATTTATAATCCCTAAACCACAAATAGTTTTAGAAACAAAAGCACTGCAATTCCAAAAAAAATAGTTAACAAAACCAAATGCTTTGGGAAATTTTAACAGAAAATGCCTCTTAATCATTAGTTTGAGCAGAGATTCTTTTGACGGAAAATAATTGTATTATCTGTTTAGACCTTTGGTGTCAACTATTTAAACGATCAAGTTTAAAGAATTTTCCAGGAAAAGAAATAATTCTATCTAGGTTTTTACTTCTGTGCTCAATGTGTCAAGCTGAAACATCTCTAGGGAATGGTAGCTTTAAGGTAAACTAAACAAAACCTGAGAAAGCAAATTTGCCACAAGTCCACATTTGCTGTCAACATTTCTCCATATTACCTGCAACTATCTACAGTGTAAAAGGGAGGAAAGGATGACTAATGTTGGTCAATTTCATTTCACTCTTTAGGAAAATGAAGTTTGATGTCACTTAATGGTGAGAGACTGAAAAATTCCAGTTATCTTGAAACAAAATGCTATCAAAAAGAATAGTATTTTATACATGATTCAGCCAATACACTGTAATACTGATCTCCCATCGTCCTCCTCTTTCACCCCCACTGGAATGGAAAAACGTCTACATTCTTAGCAGTGTTTGCTGCTAAGTTTCAAAGGTCAGGTTTGTATCTTCGGTATGGCTGCCTTCTTTTTTTTTAAAAAAAAAAAATTGAGTTACTATGAAGAAACATTCATTAATTTACCTGAAACTACCTAATACCTGGTTAAAACATGAAAATTAAATTGTCCAAACAATTAGCATGAATTATTCTGCATTTGCTTAACTGAAACTGCCTAGTGTTTGTTTAATGCATGAGGTGGTCACACCTGTATCTTGTCACTGATAATATCATATTAACCTAAGGGTTCAAAGATCACACTCATGTTCAATCATTTCACACTATTTTCAAGAGATCTATTCATCCTTCCATCAATTCACCCTTTCACGTATTCAGGAAAGATTCAGTGAATGCCTATCATGTGCCGATCATCACACTAGATGCTGGGGATAGAGTACTGAGGACACAAAGCTCTTGCCTTCATGGAGCTTCCATGCTCATTAGAGGAAGAGAAAATCAGTAAACAAATAAACATAAAGGAATTACAGATTACAATAAGTGTTGACAAGGAAGTAATCAGGGCACTGGGAAAGAAATTAACAGGGCATCCTATATTAGACTGAGTGGTAAGGGAAGGCTACTGAGGATGTGACGTTTAAATAGACACAAAAGAGAAGGAGCTGGCATGAGAAGAACATTTCGGGTAGCTTGGACAAAAAGCACAAAGCCAAAAAAGAGATTGGCAGGTATCAACAAAAAGTTCATGTGAATGGAGTATAGTGAGTTGGGGGGAATGTTAATTCATCTGAATATTCACTCAGGGGTATGATTTAACATGAGGTGTAACTGAGTCCATGGAATAATGAGGTGCACTGTCAAAATATTTTGCTATACTTGTGATATAAATTCCTCACCCACAAATCTCCAAATAATTCTACATTCATGGACATAATATTACAATGTATACATAAATTAGCAAGTTTATAGTACTGGTACACGCATGAAAGAATGACTACATTTTTTCATAGCTCAGTAATTCTCACTCACTTTCTCGTATACTTTTTTTAAAATATCACCTCTCCTCTCCCCCAAATTTCTCAAATACCTCTAATTTAGTCAAAATGCTTTTCTTAGTTCCCCCCTGAACTAGAATTATGTCCAGTTGGAGGGAATAATAACCCTCTCTGGGAGCTTGTAGACTTTGAGGCAGCCGGCAACTTTTTTTTTTTTTTTTTTTTTTTTTTTTTTTGCCACTTTAAAAATGGGGCAGGAAATCAGATTTGGAAAGAGTGTGTCAGAAACTACTTCACAACTGAAAAAATACTCTACTGCTTTTACCCCTGGTTCTGTCTTTGAGTACTTTAAAGGTAAGTGTTGGCTTGGGTGCGTGCCACCAACAACACTCTGCCACAGGCATTCACATTCATAGGCACTAATGTGATACGGTCCCTCCCTTTCTAGAGGGACGGTCAGGAGGCTGTCTTTTGGGGTGCTGTACAACTCTGTTCTTCTCAGCATCAGTAAAGTGGGGATCAGATGTTGTAAGAAAGAACATAAATTTCTAAAGCATCAGGATTGTTAGAGCACCATCCAAAACTAAAGAACTTGTAGCAGATGGTGCCACCTGTGACAGACTAACTGCAATGAAAATTAACTTCCTTCTCAGAGTTGGTGGGATGGGGGATGGGGGGCGGTGGCAGGCCTGGGATGGGGGATGGGGAGGGAGCACGGCCCTCGTACACTAATATATTAGGGAGTGGGGAATTTATGTCAGTGGGCATAACTAACTTTCTTAATGTAGAACAACTGTGGACATGCTCCAGTTACCGTCATGCCTGAAAAAATGTAACAGCTTTACAAGTCCAAAACCAAATGCCACTGTCCCAGATTGTGCAGTGTATGTGTGTGACTGCTGATCCCCTAGCACACAGCACAGTCCAGGGGCCTTGTTCTAAGATGTACTCTAATGAGGATACATTGCAAAGTACAAATTTTAATTTTAATTTGACTTTTTCTCTTTTTTGTTGTTGTTGCTTCACCTTCTACTTTGTAAGTTTTACATTTATTAAGTAAGCTAATGTAAAAATTATTTAACAAAGGATCTGGTAAGTGAATACTAAAAGCTAACTTGTTATCTATTTCTCACAAGTGTCTTATTCTTCAAGTCAAATGCAAAGAATGATAGCAATGATTGTCAACTTTTCCACTTACTTTGAAATTATGTTTTAATAAATAAGTTTTTTCTATACATATTCCCTGTGGTTATTAAAGTAGATTTTATATACTTACTTTAATGCAATAAGAGATGCAATTATCCTCATAGTGTTTGCAACATCTATGCCTTGGTCCATGCTTACATCTGAAATTAAACCAAAAAAACTAATATAATTAAAATGTGTGTGTATGCGTGCGTGTGCGTGTGCGTGTGCGTGTGTGTGTTAATCTGCTTAAAACTCTCTAACCAAAAAAGGAGAAAACATTATCAACTCACTTCTAAATGTGTGCATCTTCTGATTTCTTAGGACATACAGAAGCAAAGGTAACAGATTTTTTTTCCCTTTGCTGCTCACCATTTGACACACTGTATAAAATACGTGACTGCAGTCAAAATACTTGAATGTGGAACAGAAAAGCCATATTGGTAAATATTTGTGACTAAATATGAAAAATATGTATATGTTATCTCTACACTGTGCCAAATCTTTTGGAAGCTTTAAATCGTTTATTGTAGCGTATAATGGTCATAAATCATCCATGACGTCAGTACTTGAGCAAAAATCATAATGAGAATGTGCTCAGGTTACAGGAATTTATACTTAATTATAGTTGAGAGAAAACATCTGGGAAAGAAACATGATATAGTATTAGAATTTAAAATTCAGTTTTTAAAATAAATATAGAAATAGAACATGCAGGACTTCAAAAGTAGGTTGTGATTTAACTGTAAACAACTTAGTCTTCCAGTGTTTAATAAACATTTCTGCTGGGAGGACTACTATTCAAGACACACTTATTTTAGTTATTTGGTATGTCTACTCCAGGACTATTTATTCACTCCAGGCGTAAAAAAGTAAGTAGAATATCTAATATGGGTTTAACTCTCCCCCTTTCTCTTTGAAGAGTTCAGTTCCAAAATAAGCAGTCTTTATAACTCTTTCAGAATACAATTAATTAATTATCTTCATGGTTGGAACACATTAACTCTTTCTTGTTTATGATAATAACTTGCAGAGTGATATCCTAGCTCTCTAATTCCATTTGCAAATTGATTATAAAGACCTTCTCCGAAGTTCAATGCTGCACTGCAGCTGGAGTATACAGGCAGCCTTTCCTAGTCAAGGGTGACAGCAATAGTTCATTCCTTATGTCGTTAGAATGATATGACATATCTGGTCATGCGAAGTTGTTGAGTGATTAAAGCTAGGGGCCTGAAAAGGGGTGAATCAGAGAAGGACTGCCTTATGTAAACCATCACTCTTCATACTTCTAAGTGTCCTCTTCAAAGACATCTCTCAGCCATGGCTACCAGAACTAACACAGAAATTATTAAACTCTCTTTGCTAGTGAAGTTAAATTCTGTTATCAACTACACTGTCATTTAATCTTTCCTAGTCTTTCATTAAAATGGCTTCCCAAATGCTGGACTGCCAGTCTCCTATGTCATCTGCTCTGCTTCTATATTATCCTGCACCTGCTTTCATACCAATGGACCCACTGAGGCTACTCTGACAAGTTCTGCCATGGCCCGATCAGCTCTGATACCCAAGGCTTCATTCACCCCCATCACACATTCTCTGCATTCCCCTATGATTCTTGTTGACATGATTCCCATTAACGGGATCCCCTACCACAATTATTACTGCCGTCTACCACCCCTTTCTTTCCTTTTACCTTCTTCTGTGGTGTACAGAAGAAGAGACAAAGTCTTTAAATTCAGTAAAAGTTTTGAGTACCTACTCTGTGCTCGTGTAAGTGAAGCAAACTCCTATGTTATTTCATTTAATGCACGCAACACTCCTTAATAAAGTTAACTGATGAGGACTTTGGGATGTAGAGTGGTTAAATCACTTGTTCAAAGTCCCAAAGCCAGGAGGGGCAAAATGAGTCAAACACAGGTCTTCAGATTTCTTAAAGGGCGTCAGCTTCCTGTAGTTGATCCCCTAACTTTCTATACTGCATTCTACACTCTCTAAAATAGCACTACAAGATTACTTTTATTGGCTGGTATTCTAATTTAAAAACTTTAAATTTATTTTCTAAAATATCTTAAATATTTGAAATGCAAATGAAGACTTATTTGTATGAAATAGACTTCTTTGTATAACATACAAATAAAGATTTCTTATTTTATTTCCAAAGCCCTAAAAATTTCCACTCTTGCAAAATATCCTTCACTTAAACTTTGCTCCTTATTGTATCTATATCTTCTTAAATCTCTCTTGGAATTTTTCTTTCTCCTTTCCATACTTGAAACATTCGATTAGCACATATTAATCTGTTTCCTGAAGTTCCCTATTCTAGCCCCCTGCAACTCTGCTTAGTTTGAAATAGAAAAGTATTTCTATTTCATGTAAAACTATTTTAAAGGCAGATAATGGTCTATAGTCCTGCTAGAAATAATAAACAACATTCACTTGCCATCGTGTGCCTTTTTATAAAACTCTATGCAGTTTCCGGTAAAAAAAAAAAAATTATTACCTGAAAAGAAAACAAAAATACCTTGGCATGGTACAAATGTTATATAAAATGGTGACAAAATGTGCTAAAATATCAAGATAAAGAACTCACACTGAATCCACAAGCTTCCTGACTAGAGCAATTATATTCGTTCCTCTTGGTTTTTCCTCATGTTTCTCAGTCTTTTGTTCCACTTTTGCATATGCCGCCTCTGGTGAATAAGAATGTGTGGGAATTTCTTCCTTCCCAACAATGAACCTAAAGAAAAGAGCACAATGAGAGGCATTTTTCCCCTTAAAAAAAGAAAATCAGTGAGAAAATAAACTGATTTTGTTTATATACAAATACACTGTGGACAGTACCCTATCATTTGAAATAATATTTTCCACAATTTATATAAAACTAGTCATCCTTTAAAAAATAGACTTTTGAAATCTGAATACTCAGAAAATGTTAATAGCTGTTTATTTAACAGCGCAGGCATCTTAAAATCAAATACAGCATAGCTCTTTGATGAAACACCCTTTTAACTTAGGTCACTGCTTTTTTAAGGTATTACACAACTTAAAAGTTTTTTCAAACAAAAAGGCAGATGAACTATTAACTTGGATCTACTAGTTAATGACAAAATTGCTATTATTTTCTCTAAAATGTACTAACAGTTACAATTGAATGCATTTCTCATTTTTTTACTCTAAATTTATATCTAACGTCACTTTGAGTCATAAAACAGCTGCAGTACAGTAGGTGGTCATCTATATGCACATGAGAAATAGAGGGAACTAAAGAATGAGAATCAGAAAGTGGTTAAGAGTCTGTGTGTCTTCCCTACATTATTAGAAAATCTTAAATTTGATGTTATTCTAATCTACTTACTTCTCTTTGGAAAAATCTAATATCCAGAAGAAGACACCATTCCTCTATCATCAAAACTGGACTATATTTTTCCAAAGACAATACAAAGAAAACATTACCAACCATTAGATATCACTCAATCAGTATCCTTTATCAGAGTTTTCATTTTTGCTGTTTTCACCTTCACTATAAGAGTCACTGCTCTTATAAAGAATAACTAAGCTTTCCTTAGCCAATTCTGCCTGCTGAACCTTCAGAAAATATCACAAAACATAGATAAAACAGGAGACCAATAACACTACACTAAAATTCTAGAACATGGGAACTCTGGCAAATTTAAATACTCGTAAAAGAGAGAAAAATTGTTACTATCAACAAGTGCAACCCATCTCATTAGGACAAACTTGATAAAACATCTAGTTTACCAAATTGTAAGGGGCGTGCAATGAGATTGTTTGTCACCAGATGGCAGCTGTGCCTCCTTGGTAACTGCTGGTCCAAAAGAATTTGGATCCTAATCGTGGGTGTGAATGGTGTTCTTTATAAACAAGGTAAAACTATGCTAGAACAGATACAATATCTCTCATACCTTTCCTAACACTGAAAGGAAAGTGCTGCTATTTTGGCCAGGACCTACCATTCGGATTAGAGCTCACTTCCTTGGAGAAGCTGCCGCTGCCCCAAGCTGGAGTGAGTGAGCCATCCTTCCTTTGTGCTCTCACAGCCCAGTGATCCCACAGTACTGGAAGCACCTTTTTAGTAGTTTCCCTGCCCCACTAAACTGTGGGATCTGTGAGACTATAGATACCTTCTTTGTTATTATATCCCAGTGCCTGGCACATAATAAATATTTAGTTATTTATTATGTCGGGCACATAATAAATATTTAATTAATACCTAGCAAAGGAATATCGTAACAGTGAGCATTTTCTGAGCATTTACTACATGACAGGCACAGCACTGAGCCTTGGACAAAGATTAAATCATTTAACCCTCATAGCAAAACACTATGAAGTAGGTACCACACTTTCCATGACAGTTAACATGAAAAGGCATCTTGTCCACAGTCAAAAATATCAGTAATTATTTGAACCCAGAACTGTTTAACTCTAAGGCCTGGGGTCTTAGTCACCAAACTTTGTACATTATTAACTATGTTTTAAACTACGATGAATCAGCCTTAGTCTACCTTCAGATTCCTGCACTGGCTCTTCTCCCGTGGTTCTCTCCTTGACTCTTTCTATTCCCCTAACTTCCACTATTATCTTACAGAACTAGCAAGAGTGAATAACTATTTTTCCAGAATATTTTCCTGTAACACAGAAAAAATGTTAAGTGCAAAGAGTCCAAGTCAGCTCTTCATTATAAGTGGATTTGAAGAAAACATATGCAAATATCTGACACATTCTGAGTTTTGGCAAGGATTCTGGGAGTCTAAGGAAAGATGCAGGAACAATGGCAGAGTTTTCTCTTTAGGAAAACCAACTTTTGATTTTGTTACCAACTTTCAGTTTAAGTTGAAACTTAATTTCAGTGAAACTTAATTCACTTAATTTAATTAATTAAACTTTAATTAATTTAATTAAGTTTAATTAATTAAACTTGATTTAAGTGAAACTTAATTCACTTAATCTGTGAATTACACAGAATCCTATGTAGCCAATGCAATAACAACAAAAAGCTATTTTCTAATAATTTTCATGATCTTTTAATGAAAAATATGACATGAAGAAATTACTGCTGTGTGTTATGATTTAGTTATCGTTACCAAAGAATTTCCACAACCAAAAATACTCTATTCAGTAATAGAGAAAGTTTAATTTCCTAATGTATGTGAAAACGTTTGGTGAAACATAAAATTCAACACTAATGCTAACCAACATCTCTACAGTATCGACCACGTGCCAATTACTGTGATAAGAGATGGGCTACGAGGTGAAAAGAAGACTCCAGTGACTCTAGTGAAGCCTATAATACAAAATGTGTTTGACAATGCATGAGTCCTGCCCTAACAAAGCCCGTAATCTGGTACCACACAATTAAGGGCTTCATTTTCCAGTAATTGTTCATGTGTAGCTTTGTCTTTCCAAGCTCCATAAACAGAGAGTTCTTGTAATCTTCTTTAACACCCCATACTGTAAGGCACATAATAGGCCCCCCAAATAGTGGCTGACTGATTGATTTTTAGGGGGAAAATTAACAAATTACTCTGTTAATGAAATGTCCACAAAGCCACTTTTGTGACTTTTAAAATTGCTTGCAACTTAAATAGTGGAGTCAATAAATATTTATTACAATCATGTACGATGATATTACTTTTTAAAAAAAACTTGTAAATTCTCTTAACATAAAGATAAATAAAATATGCAACTTACCTAAGTGCAGAGAATGTAAATCCTTTCAAACCATCTTTGCACCTAAAACAATAGAAATTTACAATGATAAAATAACTTGTTTTGAGATATAAAGTAGTAGTATTAAATAGCTATTAAATTTTTTCCTGAAAATGATTTTCTTTTAAAGGTGAAACTCTTTTAGGACGATGATCTGAGCAGTACAAATGGTCAAACAAACAACAAACAATGAACAAGCCATCTTACACAAAATGATTAAAATGATAATGCCTTCCCATGCCGTATTAACATAATTTAAGGCTCAATTCTCAGACTTGCAGGTTGAAGAGAGATTTAAAGTAAATCTTCTAAGGGATCCATGTGGACTTAAAATGAAGGCTGGGAGCGGAGTATTCTTCATTCTAGCCAATCCCTGGGGGAGCAATTTGTTGCGAAGAGAAAGACCACATACACCTGCTGGGTATTATGTACAGGTCAATTCAAGGTCCTGACTTCTCCCTATTTATTTAATTCAGTGGATGCAGAGCAATGTAGAGTTGGCAGGCACAAAAAGGCTTCAAGTTTAGTTAACAATTTTAACTTCTGAGTAAACCCAATCAGAACAGATAATGTAGCAAGAGGAATAGGGGGTGGAGGAGGAGAGCACAGAGAGAAGATTCCAAATATTATTGAGTGCTTACTATTGCTGGGCATTGTTTTGGGCCCTTTATATGTGTCATCTCATTCAATTATACCACAACTCTTATGAATAGGTGTTTCTCTACTCCACAGCTGTGCAGAGGCCCCCAGATGTGCTAACTTCCCCGAGGTCACAAAATAAATAGTAGTCAGAATTCAGGAAAAACAAAAAAACGACTTCATCTGACTTAAAAGTTATGGTTTTCTCTTATACCTCCTCCTAAAACAGTGTATTCCTTTTAACTGGGGAAGACTCAAACTACATGGCAACTGGGGTAGGGGAGAGGGGGGGATTCTCACATCTGCAAAAAGTATTTAAACAAGATTTTAAAATGGGGGCGTTACTATCCTGGTCTTAAGGGTCTGCTCTATAGGTATGATCAAGTTACTAGAGAATCTTTGGGTATCTAGTGTCAAAATTCCTTGGAGAAACTATAAAGATTGGTGATATAATGATGCTCTAACATATGTTAATATTAGACACTGGATATTCTCGGACAAAAAGTATAGCCTTAAATCTAACTGGACAATTCTTTCTGTATGCCTTTTATATGAAAGGTCACAAAGGAAATGAACAAAAATATAAGAAATCTATCTAAAAATTTTTAAATATACATTTTTATTGGAGGACATATAGAATCTCAGGGAAAAACTTAATCCATGTGCACTGAGATGTTTTAAAGCACTTAAGAATTCAATTAAGCAACATAATCTACTTTGTGGTCATGTTAACAGTGAGAATGTAACCAGAGAATTTAGCTAACATACTATATAATTATCTACTCTGTATAGAACGAGGACAAAGGCAAAATAATTCATATGTTAAGCTTAAAGCGTGCATGGGAAAATTATAGCATTAAAATTCTTAAAGTTATCTGTTTCCATCTGAAGAAAGTGTTTCTCAGTAATTTAAAACCCATAACTGAGTAATTTCTAGATAGGTGGGGTGGTGAGGGGTTAGGCTGGGAGTCTATTGACTAGAAAACAGAAAGCAGATTGATTAAAAGATTATGTACAACTGGGAACAAATTTTGGCTCTGGTATGTTATTGTTAAAAGATAGCCATTTGTCTTTGTGCAATGCTGAATAGATAAAGGATTCTGACAACTTGGTCTGGTCATGATTGCATATTTGTGACCTTAAACAATAAATCTAACTGCAGACCAAACATCAAAAAGTAGCTTTCAAATATAAAAGGGCATCTACAAATGAATTTGCAATTTCATTATGATGGAAGTTTGGTTCTTTCAGCAGAACCCTGTGGGAAGCACTTCATATTGATCAAGTCTTAGCATGGATTCAAAAGGGGCTATTCTTCTTTCCATTCATGTGTATAAGGTCTGTTAATGTAATTGAGGGTCAGATGTCTATGTCAAAAGGACAAAAAAGTAATTATTCCCAGAAAAAGAATCTTTAAAATAGTAATACTGCCCGGCATTTTGACACCGAAAGTATTGTCTGAGCCCTAATCTAACTATGAAACACTATTGTAATCTGTGTTAAATGTAAAAAGTATGATATAAACATAAAGATTTATACAAAACAGAGCCCATTAAAAGGTGCCTCACTATTTGATGGATTCCGTTATTACAATGTAAATCAAATCACATTCTCCATTCATGTATTAAGGCTCGCTGATTTATTCAACAAATATTGACGGAGTGCCTACTATGTGCAAGCACTGGTTTAGGTTCTAAGGATGTAACAGTGGACAATATAGAATCTCTGCTTGCATACCACTGACATTCTAGAAGGGGGAGAGATAGGATAAAAAAAAAAGTAAGTATGTCATGTGGTGATAACTGCTATGGAAAAAAGCAAAGCAGGACGAGGGGAGAAACGGTGATCAGGTTGGGCCTTTTGTTTGTTTGTTTTTAACATAGTGTAGTCAGGAAGGGCCTCTCTGAGAAGGTGGAATTTGGTAATTTGAACAGAAACCTTACTGAATTGAGGGAAGGGCATTTCAGTCTGAAGGAAGAGCAAGCACAAAGCCCTTGATAAGGAATCTGCATGGCATGTAAGGAGAACAGCAAGTGCATTACTGCAGCTGGAGGGAAGCAGTGGTAGGAAATGAGGTCACAGTAACAGCTGTGGAGGGAGCCAGTGGTCTGCAATTCCTGTAGGCCCTGTAGGCATGATAAGGACTTGGGAAGGTTCTCAGCAGAGAAGTGACAAGATCTGTCTTAAATTTTAAGATAATCACTTTGCTGGTTTGAAAACAGACTACAGGAGGGCAAGGTTAGAAGCAAAGAGGCTTATTAGGAGGAGAAATGACTGCCTGGACTAGATCACAGTGGCAGAGGTGGAGGGGAGTGGTAAGACTCTGAATGTATTTCAAAAGCAGAACTGGTGGAATTTCTTGATGGTTTGAATGTGGGGTACAAGAGAGAATTTACAAATTATTAAAATATTTTTGGTTTGAGCAAATGGAGGGATACAATATCCATTTATTAAAGTGAGAAAGACTACAAAAGAAACAGGTTTGAGGAGAAAAATCAAAGTTTTGTTTTAGATATGTTAAGCTTGAGATGCATGTGAGCTATAAATGGAAATATTAAGGAAGCAAGCAGCTGGCTATATAGATGTGGGTTCAAGGGAGAGGTCTGATTCGTTTATAAGTAGTACTTAAATCCATGGGACTAGATACAATCATCTAGGAATTAAGTGTCAATAAAGAAAATAGTCAAGGACTGAGTATTTTTTATTCCATCATAACCTGTAATGCAGAAAATCTTTTCTATAAAAGAAAAAAAATAATTTCTCCTAATAAAGCCATTCTCTAATATAAAGTCTCATTTTAATTTTTGAGTGTACATAAAAATAATGCATTTAACTCATGTAGACATAAACTTTCCTATTAAAGTCAGTCTATGCAAATGACATAAATAACTAGTATGACTCAATCCACAGTTACTGAATCTCTACATTTGCAATGTTCTGTGCTATGTATGATATAAAACAAAGCCAGGAGAGACAAAGAGGAAAAAGAATTTGCAGCATTATATCAAACAACTTAGCGGATAAGCAGCTAATCATAGAGAGTCAGGTTGGAATTACATATTATATACAAGAAAGTATAAAGAAGTTTAACATTATTATTAGAATAATACTCTTGGTCAATGCCAGTGGGAGAGAACCCAATAAGATAATTTTTTTTCAATCAGAAATATAAATGATAGTAAAGTGAACAACTTTGCCCCAAAAGATTCTTTATCTCATTCTTAATTTCCATGAGATACTGCCACCTTTATCACAACATTGTACCAGCAGATGTCACTAGTAAGCCATTTTTGGAAAAATTTCTGGCTCTTTGATGTGGTTTCTATATCAAACATTTTGTTGCACATTTTCGTTTAAAAACAAATTCATAGGCATTCAAAATATGAATTTTGAATAAATTTTAGTTAAACTGCATTAAATTCCCCCAAGTAAATATCATAAATATGAGACTTTTAACAATAGGTGACATTCCTGTTCCTATTATTGCATATAGTTATAAAATCTCTAAGAACACCCTACCATTTGGCACCAACATAGAATTTGATGATGTAAATGTGCTGCTTTATTATATGCTTTCTAGTAACCTGAAAACTCTGAGAACTATTTTGACTCCTAAAATGTTTTTGTCTAGTCAGTTTTCATTTATTTGGTAAATATAACAGATATAAAAAATGTACTTTTATAAATCTCCTTTTACATATTTCTAAGGCAGTGCATGATGCTATGGAAAGACTCTTGATATGAACAATGAAACAGATACTAGTCATAACTTCCCTATCAACCTAGAGCAAATCACTTAATTAAAGGGCTTAATCTCACAGCCTCCTAAAAAAGAGCCTGGAAGTAAATGACCTCCATAACTGGCTCATTAAATGATTTCTAATTCTGAAATTTCATCACTTACTATAATTGTATTTAATGATACTATTATTATTGGAAATAATAATGGAAAATAAATGAATTATTCTAAATCACTCATAGATAATGATCTCACTGATGTCAAGAATTTTTTTAAAAAATAGTAACATACAAACAAAACCCTGAATTTGTTTTGAGATTACTGGCTGCTACTAATATTATTTCATTTGCTTATTGCTTTATAAAACTTAGACATGGAACTTATTCCTGGCAGAGGTTCAAAGACAACCTTTTTCTTTTTTTTTTTGAAATTAAAGCCTTTCCACTTTTATTGGCATTGATAAATAATATCAATCAATTCACTGACAATACGAGTCTTTGAAATACCTTTTGCTGGGCAGGGGGATAGGACTTATTCATCTAATTAGGCACGTATCTCCATTTTAGAAATAAAATATTTTGCATATATTTTTCTTTGTAATTAAATCTAAAAAAACTGTAGAATTGGGGAAAATAGCCTTTATAACCCTTTAGAAAAAAATAACCTTTTCTTTTTTAACTTTAAAATTATAAAACGAACTACTGAGATGATATATACACTACAGAAATGCTGTTAAGTATTGATACAACAAGCAATTCTATAGATATAATCTCAATAATGATAAAAGATTACATTATTGCTATACGAAGCATCAATGCTAAAATATTATTATTAATGATAAAATATAAAATGCTGTTTATTATATAGTATAGAAAGTTAGAGAAAGTGGTCAAAAGGATATACCCCAAACAGTTTTAGCAGGCTACCTATTGAAGTAGGATGGGTTAAAAGACATGAAGGAAGAATAGAACTTTTTACTCTCTATATTCATATATCATTTAAAATATTTTACAAGTATACAGTTAAATATTATTTGTGTAGTTTGTTTAATTAAAAACATCAATATCTGAACATTTAGGAACAGATTAAACAGTGTAAAAGTTATTCATCTCTATTTCACCAATACTATGTCAGAGAACATAAGACTCGGTCAACTTTACTAAAATACTACTGTAAAAGTTTTGCTAGAAGGCATAAAGTTACTAACTGAAACAAATGATATAGATAGAATTTTCTGAAACTATGATCCCAATGAACATGGATAACTATGTGACTACAATGACAAAAAAAGAAACACTCGTTAAGTATCAATGTCAGAGTTCTTTTGTCCTTTTTTTACTCATTGAATTGGTTAGAAGGAAACTCACATATTGGTTAAATATTACAGCATCTATCTTTATTCACTCTACAATCATTTATCAGGCACCTAACATAGAGAAGACACTGTGCTGCAGATCATTTAAGTAATGCAAAGATAAATTATATACCATCTCTGATCATTAAAAAAGATATCTGCATAGTTATATATATGTTTGTCAAATAAATGAAAATAATCTTGGCTAAAAGTTCTGGCACACAATTTCCTGTATCAGTAGTGCTTTCTAAGAGCTTAATTACTTTATTTGTACTTTATGGGTTCAGCTTCAAATTTCTTTAGTCCTGCATTTTACATCATCTATCTCCTTAAAGTATTTGATTTGAGAAAAGTAGTATGGATCTTCTTCCACTTATGATGGAGATTATGTCCCAATAAATCCATCCCAAGTTGAAAATATCATTAAGTCGAAAATGCAGGGCTTCCCTGGTGGCTCAGTGGTTAAGAATCCGCCTGCCAATGCAGGGGACACGGGTTCGAGCCCTGGTCCAGGAAGATCCCACGTGCCCTGAGCAACTAAGCCCGTGCGCCGCAACTAAGCCCATGCGCCACAACTACTGAGCCTGAGCTCTAGAGCCCGCAAGCCACAACGACTAAGCCACATGCTGCAGCTACTGAAGCCCGTATGCCTAAAGCCCATGCTCCAAAACAAAGAGAATCCACTGCAGTGAGAAGCCCACACACCACAATGAAGAGTAGCCCCTGCTCGCCACAACTAGAGAAAGCCCGCGTGCAGCAACGAAGACCCAATGCAGCCATAAATAGATAGATAGGTAAATAAATTTTTTAAAAAAAGAAAATGTATTTAATACACTTAACAAACCAAACATCATAGCTGAGCTTAGCCTAGCCTACCTTAAACGTACTCAGAACACTTATATAGCCTACAGTTGGGGAAAATCATCTAACACAAAGCCCATTTTATAATAAAGTTTTGAATATCTCACATAATTTATTGAATATCATATGGAAAGTGAAATCCAAATGGTTGTATGGGTGCAGAATGGTAGTAAGTGTTGGTCGTTTACCCTTTTGATTTGTGTGGCTGACTGAGAGCTGCTGCCCAACATCACTAGGGAGGATCATAAGGAACACTGCTAGCTTAGGAAAAGATCAAAATTCAAAGTATGGTTTCTACCAAATACGCAATGCTTTGACACCATCGTAAAGTTGAAATATCCTAAGTTGAACCGTTGTAACTCAGTGACCACCTGCATATGCAAAAGCACAACTGAAGATGCTAAAAAAAAACTGGCAAAAACAAAGACAAATTGGATTTCAAACAGTCGTGCACACTGATGATTCTTAAAATATTCTATTCTATTGATTATATCACAATCACCTAAGTCATTCAGTATCAAAAATAAAAGTTACATTATTATAATATGTGAACAAAATTATTTAAAACAGAAAATGCTTAGGGACTTCCCTGGTGGTGCAGTGGTTAAGACTCTGCACTCCCAATGCAGGGGGCCCAGGTTCGATCCCTGGTCAGGAACTAAATCCCACATGCATGCTGCAACTAAGAGTTCACATGTCACAACTAAGGAGGCTGCCTGACGCAACTAAGGAGCCCATGTGCCACAAGTAAGGAGCCCACATGCTGCAACTAAGACCCAGCACAACGAAATAAATAAATTTTTTTAAAAAAGAAAACGCTTAAACTTCAAGCATATTGGAGGTATGAAAAGAATGATATAAGAACTTAATTATAAATAACAGTTACAGACAATAGCTGGATCTTCAAAATTTTGATTTGTCTAATTATGTAATTATCATTGGTACTAAAAACAAATACATTTGGAGTGCATACAACTGAAAAGTTTAATTTAAAAGTTAAAAAAAAGGAATGCCTATCTAAATGCCTTGAATTTGTGTTTCACAGTTGTCTTCATTATAAAGAAAACACATACCATTTTATATAGTTTTTTTTTTTTTTTTTTTTTGGTGGTACGCGGGCCTCTCACTGTTGTGGCCTCTCCCATTGTGGAGCACAGGCTCCAGACGCACAGGCTCAGCGGCCATGGCTCACAGGCCCAGCCGCTCGGCGGCATGTGGGATCTTCCCATACCGGGGCATGAACTCGTGTCCCCTGCATCAGCAGGCGGACTCTCAACCACTGCGCCACCAGGGAAGACCCTACATAGTTTTTTTAAGTTAAATTTTTCTTATTTTGTTTTTAAAATCCCACATGAAAGAATAAACCACTTTTTCTAATCAATTTACCTAACCTGTTTTCAGGTGTAGAAGCTTACCTTAGTACTCAGCTATAATTTAGTAACTGAAACTTGATCAACAACTATAGATTTTGATTGACACCTATTTATATAAGAATATCAGAAAAATTGACATGGAATTAATTTAAAGATTTAATTTTAGCTTTTTTTAATTTAAATCTTCAGTGTCCTAACCACATATGTACACTCCAACAAGTTAAATCAATCATTTCAATTTACTACTCAGAAGCTGTGATGTGCAATTAAAATACACTACATTGCTCACATACACACAACAGGTTTTTCCTCTTAAGTCTACTATTGTTTGAAGAATAAAACAGACTCAGAGAATTCAGTTTCAACCCACATATGGCACTTAATATGAGAAAACAAAATAACTAATATTATGTTCCTACTTTAAGAAAGCTCATCTCATATACAAAAATCTGAAATTGGAACAGCAACAGATGAAGAAATTTGTGGAAGATTATTTTGTTTGCTTCATGAACACATCATATATCTTCCAAATAATTTTCAATTGGATTCCTTTAAATAGTGAATTTTCCCAGTATGTCAAAAATATTATTTTTGATTCTGGTAAATATTTTACAGTACATTTATTTCATACAGAATGGAACACTGGTGCTTAGCTTTGTTCTCAATAACCTAAGGAAAGCTGCTGAAGCAAGGCAGCAGTTATGGGTAATCAAGTGTGATTGTAAGTCCCCAGATGATTATTGTGTACTTTTTTCCAGTGTGTCCTAAATACAAATTGGAAACATTTGGATTCAAACTTACAGTAACAACTCCAATAGAATCAGATTTCTCCTTAAACTTGGAGAGGCTGGAACTGCTTTTGCTTTAAAATCCAAACTAAGGAAGGTCATGCTCCAAGCTGTCTTCAATTGCTAAGAAACCAAGAATCACCTTCAGACTGTTTCTAAAAGAAATGTTAATTAGGATGAATTTCCCTCTCAAAATGAACTGGTAATAGCAATGCTAGTAGAACTTTAAAATACTTGTAAAAAGAGCAGATTTTAGCTCCATTGGATCTAAACTGTTTGCAGTTCCAAAGGAACTGGCACGTTTATACTTTACAAATTAACAATAGGCAAAAACCAAATTTAAGATCAAAATGGTGTTTTATATAAATTCAAGAAAAAACTTAGCAATTTTCTTAAAATCATGGCATTGCTATGGACAAAAATTATTTACATTAAACAAAATTATAACCACAATACTGAACCAATCTATTTTTTAAAGACCTCACGATTGGCAAGTATTTTCATTTTTTCCCCTCCTATAATGGTTGGGAAAAGGATGAAAACAAATGTTTTCAATTATATAGAATCTTTGAATCAACATTAATTTATTTTCAAATGCACATTGGTATCTGTCATTAAAATAATATGGCAATTGGTTTTCATATTGAACAAAATGAGCAGCTATGTAGGCTATACTTTTTCATAAAGTTATGCTTATTTAATATCAAAGTTCAAATGTAAAATAAATAAAACATGCATCTCCGGATGATGGAGCAAAAACAGTATTTTGGATGCTTTTGGAAAGCTATAATTTTTTGATTAACTGAGGACTATAGAGTATCCTAACTTTAAAATAAAAATCTTCGGGCTTCCCTGGTGGCACAGTGGTTGAGAGTCCGCCTGCCGATGCAGGGGACACGGGTTCGTGCCCCGGTCCGGGAAGATCCCACATGCCGCGGAGCGGCTGGGCCCGTGAGCCATGGCCGCTGAGCCTGCACGTCCGGAGCTTGTGCTCCGCAATGGGAGAGGCCGCAACAGTGAGAGGCCCGCGTACCACAAAAATAAATCAATAAATAAATTAAAAATTTCATTTAAAAACTACAGTTTACTTCATTCATCTCAAAGATTATGAACTTAATTTGTGTTATGTATGACTGAAATTGGGCAAGTTAACATATTGGAATCTTCCTGGACTATCAATGGTACTAGAAAAATGAAATACTGGAACTAAAGTAACCTGAGAGAATTATATTTTACAGATTAAGAAACCAAGGCCCAGGGAGATTAAATGATTTGCCCCCAAACAGAGTTTGGTCGAAGACATCCTCACACAACAATAAAATCACTTTACACCCCAATCAACTAACTCTCTGTGCCTGCTGGGGGCTCACTGTGGAGAAGAAATACTACAGGGAAGAAGAGGGGTCTTGGGGTGTAGGAGAGAAATCACAAATCACCTGAATGAAGGGAGAGAGCGAAATCCTTCCAACTGACATTATGCAAAGACTTTACAAGGGACGGAAGAGCATGGATAGTTTTAAAGGAACCAATTTCCTTTTCCTCTTTTCCGCATGTCCTCCCATTGAAACATGTGGCCTGACTTTGGTCAGGACTCCATGCTGGCTTCTCTCATGCACCTCCCTCTTCACAACAGTTATTTTTTACATCAGTCTCTCCAAAATTTCCTGGACAATCATAAGGCCAACCCTTGGTATTAATGTGCCACTTTTAGCAATTTAAATTCCAAAAGCACCTCAATCCCAGACATGAGTACAAAAAACAGGACTGAAACGAAGCTTTATTGTGTTTTCTATTATACACTACATAAGAAATTGGACTTCTGAAAGAAATTCATGAGATCACTTCTTCCTTATCTGTCTCTCAGTAGCAAACTGTATTAGTAGTTACTTTCAGACACATTTCACACTTTCTCACCTCACTCATTTTGGTCACCCAGGTCCTTCCATAAGCAATGCCCTCTTTAACCACCCTCTCTTTTCAAGAGAATTCCTACCAAGTCCATCAGGGATGGCAATTTCTCCCACAATTAGATGGGTCTGTTTCTTTCTCAAACTTCCTTTGCTCTTTGTATATTTTTGGCAGTTTTTAATTGGCTCTGGCTAATGTGTTAGTAATATCCATAGTTATCTAATCCACTCTTCCAAATACAGGGTTTCTTATGGCATTTTGTGTGTCCGTGTCCCAGAAATCAAAGGCAGTTTTATAGAGCTTACTTCTTCTAACAATGAGGCTGGGAAATATTCTGCATCTTGTTATCAGAGCATTTACTGTGTAATTAAGGTATCTAGAAATATAAACTAACAGACCGTATTAGTCAGGAAAGGATAGGTCAGTGTTTCTCAAAGTGTGGACCACTTGGAACACCATCAACATCAGATGATAATAACTTGTTAGAAATAAAAATACTGGTTGCCATCCCAGGTCTACTGAATTCAGAAGCTCCAAGAGTGGGGCCCAACCTGTACAATCTGCGTTTTAACAAAATCCCCATGTGATTCCAATAAAATTCCAATGGTTTCAACAATAAAAGTTTATTTCTTGCTCATGCTAACTGTCAAACAAGGGTTGGCTATGGCTCAACTACATGTCATCTTTATTTCGGACCTTAGTGTGATGGAGAAGTGTCTATTCAGATCTGCTGATTGTCAAAGCAGGGAAAAAAAAGAGAATACAGGACACTGTGTTCTGGCTCCAAAGCTTCTGCTCTAAAGTAAGCATAAGCCATTTCCACTCATATTTCATTAGCCAAAGCAAATCGAAGGCCAGGCATGATGTTAATAGGGCAGGGAATATAACGCTTCCCCAGAGAGAGGCAGCAAAGGCTTTTGAACAATAACATAGCCTACTATAACACGCCAAGCATATTTTTGTTGAAGATCAATTGTATGTGTTTATAATATTTAAGGAAATTCAAGGCATAATTCCCCTTTTCCTCCCCAATCCTACAATCATTTAGTCTTTTACACAATAACTTCAATATTTGACTTTAAGTATGATATTCTTAAAATCTGTTACTGATTTTAGAAATAAGCTTGTCTACAACATATTAATTAGTATTTTATGTACATGCATAATAAACATGTGTGCGTGTGTGTGTGTGTGTGTGTGTGTGTGTGTGTACTCTGAGCTCCATTTTTTTTTTTTCTCATTACTAAAGCATTCAGGAATTTCACATTGTTCAGCTATGTATTCCAAGTGCCTATATCAGTGCATAGCATATAGGTCAATCAATAAATATATGTTGAAAGAACGAAATTTTTATCTGTGTAGTAACTGAAAACACTGTATTTTTGAGTAATTATATTTCTAATTGGGTACCATGTTTCTTGGATTCATTTTTTTAACAGCAATTCTAATAAGCTTTTTAAAAATATTTAGTTTCTAAAAAATGTGTTTATTTTAAACTCAGCTACCCATTACTTATTAACTCCCAGTGTTCATCCTTAATATAAATTTGTATTAGTTTTTTCCCTGATAATTTGGTATGAATTTACACTTAGACATAAATGTGCATAAATCGGAGTCTAAAAAGGGGTCTCTAATCTTTCTGAATGAGGAGCTATTTTTTTAACACCCCAAATGAAATATAACGGTGACTGTAATATAAAACTATCAAGTCCAAAAGGCAGGAATGGGAATGCAGCTATAGGCATGTTTACACTGAACTAGGAGTTGTAACTGAATAAAAGAGTGAGACCATAAAGTTTGTAGGTTGGGGCATTATTCACATTCATTCACGCAGTTAAATATTTCACAAATATATACTTTGAGTCTACTATGTACTAGACAGTTTGCGAAGGACTGGGGATAGCCAGCGTCCGTGTTCTCCAAGAGTTCACAATCCAGCGGTGTATACATGTTAAATGAAAAGTGCATCTACATTACAGGAAATACCTTAATATAAAGCACACAGTGCTAAAGGAGCACAAAGGAGAGGTGTCTAACCCTGGCTTGGTCATGGAAGACTACCCAGGAAAAAAAGAGATATTTAAGGTGGTACATAAAGGAAGAAGTGGAGGAAGAACGCAGAGAAGGACAATATATATAAGACTTAAAAAAGAGAGCACATTGGGTATTCTGGGAACTGAAGAGGTTTAATGTGAGTGGCACATGGAAAGGAGGAAACAGTGTAGAGAAAGACTGGCATAGGCCAAACCATGTCAAAAATGAGTTTGAACTTTAGCTATAAGGCAAAAGGCCCCACGCCCCACAAGAATGACATGACCAGATCTGTGTTTAACAAAGATATTCTAAGTGTCGCTTTCATGACCTAGTACTGAATTCCACCTCATTGTTTATTTTTAAACTATAATCTCACTTAGCAGTATCTGTTTAAACTTTTTAAACATCAACTTACAAACTGAATTCTGTTGAAAGCAACCAATATTAAAGCCATCTAAAAACTTATATTGCTCTTTATTTTAATAGATTAAACTATACATCAACTTTAAGACATTTTAATATATTCTGATAGATTAAAAAATTGGTTTAAAAATAATTTTTCAAAACCATGACTAAATGAAGACATAAAGTATTAAACTTTAAGACACTATAAAATTCAGGTAATCAATACTAGCTGTTGTAATAAAAAAAGCCCCTCAAAACCCCTCGATTTCTCACTTTGCAATCAGGAATTCATCTACACTATCTCTGCCACAGAGAATAACCTCATTTTCAGCAACCATAGTGTAGTTCTAGATATTGCTCTGTGTGTGTACAATTAATAAAGTCACATAATTTATTTACTGTGGGAACAGAGAAGGATGGTAGAAACCAAGACTGCCAACAAGGCACTTTGGATGGAATAGTTATATACCTTTGTGTAATTAACACCATATCCAATTCTCTCGTTACTGTGCTAATTCCTTCCCATCCCATTGCTGATGTTGAACCAATGGAAAGCTGCAGACAGTCTGAGTTTTTCTGCCATCATCTGTAGTCTCTTCAAACTTCTCTCCCAGGTTCCAGGAAAACTGTTTTGTTTTCAAAGTGCTCTCAGTTTTTATGGTGAGGTCCCTTCTATGAGGATCTCATGGGAAATCTTAAGTTTGATGACCCTTAACAGCCTTGTCACTCCACTTTTGAGGATCTTTTTTTGGAAGAGTTGGGCAGGGGAGGGAAGATTAGGGGACTGGTTACAGGAATAACCTGATATTTTTTGAGAAACTTTAGAAAGGTATTCTACTTTCCCTCAAGCTTTATTAGAAGTGAAATTCTACCAGGGTAGAAAATGAGAATAAAAAGGTTTTAATTCATCAAACTATTTGGAAAAATGAAGTCTTTTGAATATACACATAAAATGTAACAACGGATTTACATGCCAACAGTCATGCTTATCTTAAAGACAAAAACAAAATCCTATCTGACCAGCCTAAATGAGGAATAGGGAGGAATGAAAGGTCATCCAAAACTATAAGGCCCATATTCTTTCAAGGACATCCATTGCAAAATAGAATCAGTAAACAAAAACAAAGCCATCTGGAAGGTATTTCTTCGATATCGATCATGTGGCATTGATAATTTCAAAATGCGAGAGAAAGAAAACACAGCTACTCCTACTTGAGCAATGTTTCATTTACTGTATCAGAGCCAACAATGTTAATGACTTAGAACAGTCTTAAGGTTATCATGAATTTCAACAGAGATGATCTATCATCCACAAATAGGTCAGTAGATATATATGGCCTGATATACTGAGAGGTTAATTCTTTTCCTTCTAGTTAGTGTTCTCCCATTTTAGACTCCACAGTTGATCACGGTAAGACAGTCTGAGAATTTAATTTTTAATTCTGGCTCTTTCACTAAATAGTTACAAGACCTTAAAAAGAAACTTACGTTTATGATCCTTAGTTTCTTCAAATATAAAGTGAAAAGATGGAACTGAATGATCCTTAGGATTCCTCACAACTTAAAAATTCTGATACAAAATAATTATACATTTTTATGATTTGCTCAAACTTGAGACAGTCACAATCTGCTTCTAGGTGTCAAATTTAAATAAATTGAATCAATACTAAATTTATATGAGATGGATTGAAACTTTGAATTCTAGGGATCACTGAAGATATAGCTTTGTATGTTCTGAGTAGAAAAAAAATTATATAATTAACGTTCTACCCAAAGTAAAATAACTTCTAATACAAGTGAACAAACTAAATACTCAAATGTTCAAAATTATATTTTTACCTCCAGGTGGTTTATCTACTTTTAAATCTGTCTGTAACATGTATATGTGAAAATTATCTGAGTTCTGTTGGATTAAGTACAGCAAATAACAGTTCTGTTGAATTAAGAATAGAGTATATTGTTTATATACACCTATATTTGTTACAAGCTGACTTCCTGCAACATGCTCTTGCTTTACCTGTTTTGAAAGGTAGAACATACTCGTGTAATACTTCATAGGAAAATATCTTAGAATATTTAATGTATATATGACCTAATATTTAACAAGAAAATATCTTAGAACATTTAATGAGCCTACATTAGAAATGTTTAAAAATATATTAAGGATAGTAGCAAGGGCTTCCCTGGTGGCGCAGTGGTTGAGAGTCTGCCTGCCGATGCAGGGGACGCGGGTTCGTGCCCCGGTCTGGGAAGATCCCACATGCTGCAGAGCGGCTGGGCCCGTGAGCCATAGCCGCTGAGCCTGCGCGTCCGGAGCCTGTGCTCCGCAACGGGAGAGGCCACAACAGTGAGAGGCCCACGTACCGCAAAAAAGAAAAAAAAAAAAAAAAGATAGTAGCGAGATCACATACACACCCACATACACACATATTTAGGATTGTATATGTTATTTTTCAAAGATGAGCAAAACTGGTGTACGGTCACATCTAAGTAGTTCTAATTACATATCAATTCTCTCCTTAAATACCATCCTAGCTAATGTCCATCTCTTGTAATTTTATATTTTCCTTTGTATATGTAAACTGAAATACTGCTGAGTCAAAAGCAATAATATTATTTAAAAATGAAGAAAATAATCTTCAGTGCTACATAATTAGGGGCCCTGTGGAGGCTGGCAGTAGAGAAAAGTGGGAGGAAAACTTTAAAATCCAAACTATCTTGGTTTTTCTCACTGAGACGCTAACTTGATGAAAAATGTATTCTGTCTTCCAACAAGTTTGTACGTGTGGGTTATATTTTAGGTTTTCAGTATCCTGCCAGACAAACTCTTAATATACAGAGTGATTGTTCTGGCAGCAATGTATCAAAACTCAACATTCTTAGAGTTTAGTCCAGTGCCCTTTCCTAGAACATATGGTCACCTAACAGCCAAGTGGTTGATAGGCACCACTCACTATAAGCATCAGGTTGACAGCCTATAACGGTTGCTAGCACTTAAATACAGGAATTTACTTTTGACTTCAAGCCATGCCTTGTTCTGCATCTCATTTTTTCAGAAAAAAGGAAGGGGATTCAAGCTTCAGAGGCAAAATTCCAAAAGGCTAAAGAGGAGGGAGAGTCAAGTGAAAACACAAAAGACAATCATACAGCAGGACAGAAGAAAATAACAGTCTCGTATTTAGTTTGAAATAAAATTACCCAATGTAATAGTAACACTTCACATACTTTTTTTTATAGCAGAAAAATTGTAGGGGCCTGAACATGGAGACAAGGCCTTCTCAAATGTCCATTCATTTAAATAAAACAAAAAATGAAGGAGAGGTTAAAGATGATTTTCTCTAGAAATACAACAGATGCTTCTTAGAATTCCTTAAGGGAAAAAAAGATTTCTTTAGAAACCAGTGCACTTACAAATCATATTTTATGGAAGTCTTGTCTAGCCTTCTCTAATATGAGGACATAGAGTTGAAAATATGGTATTTCTTTCTCAAGAGTTCATTCACTCCTGCTACTAATTCTACGCTTGAGTCAGTACAGAATATCTGCCACAAGACAAGATACTTGGGCCTTTCTGAAAAAGTAAGTCAGAAGGTAGGAAGGTACTGGTGGAACCTGAGAAGGACATGTACCGGGTAGAGCATTAGGGAGCTAATAAGTGGAGAAGTGTAGACAGGGAGGACAGCTTTGAGGGAAGTGAGCAGAGATTGTTAAAAGTCACATTTGTGAAGAAATTTCAAATGAGGCTGGATTTCGCCCTGAAGGCTGCAGCATTGACTCACAAATTCACAATTACCATTTTCCCTTTGCCTACCAGGAAAGGGAGTAGCTGACAGAATAGTGGGAGTTGAGCCCTGAGGGAATGTGGGAAAGAAACAGACATTGAGAAGGGTTTCATTTTTAGTGTTCAGCAGCTTTCAGACTTGAAAGTTCTGTTGACATTTCTAGCTTGGGAGGGGAAGGCTTCCTGAATTACTGCCACACCCATTCCACCCACTCTAAAGACTGGTCTAGAGACCTATATTCCCCCAAACAGTACAAAATACATTTCATAAATCTCATATCTGGTATCCTTGTTTAAAAATACTCAAGTTTCATTTACTTTGGCTAGTACACTTGAGACCAACACTATCTACATCATTAGCACAGAACTTGAATGCCCAAAGTAAAACAACACTTACCAAACAAAGTCTGGGGGGAAAACACAGATAAATAATAAGGAGGGACCTGAATAAACTAAAAGCAGGTTAGCTAATATGCCTGATCCTCAGTTTCTTCCTCTGTAAGACAGGGGGGAAAATAATTAAAATGAGGTAACATACAATCATCTATCAAGAGCAATGCCTGGAACAAGACAGGTATTCAGTACATGCTAAGTTCCTTTCTCCCCTTCCCTTGGGTCTTGTTTTCTACAAGTTACGGTTTTCTCCTTCCTCTCCCCTTGGTGTTGGAACTTTTTTCTGAATCTACAATCTCAGCCTTTAAAAATCTATGTGCAGATTCCAAGTGATGATTTCCACTTTGTGAACAATATCATATATTTGTTCTATTTTTCTTTATAACCATAGTCCGTTAGAAGAACTGAAGACTGGTAGAACCACAAATATCAATGGACGAGCAAATGAGAAGATCTAAAATGACAATTAAAATAAACAGCAAGGAATAAAGGGTACTAGGAGAGGACAGTAGCCTTGAAGTCAACTACTGTCAAAAAGATTAAAAAGACCTCTAAGAACGTGGGTAGGTAATAACAACATTTGTATGGTGTTTTATTTGGTCCCCACAACATCCATTTTACAGATAAAAAGACTGAGGTTTAGGAAGAAAAGTGTCTTGTCCAGGATTGTTCAGCTAATAAATTATTAGAGAAGGAACCAGAATTAGAATCTAAGACTTCTGCCTCTAAATCCTATATTCTTTCTACTATAGACTTAGTGAAGAAGAACTCAGAATGTAAGAAGCCAAAAGCTTTGGATGGAACAAATGGAAACATGGAGATAAAATTAATAAATTTGAGGTTTTTAATAATAAAAGGATGAAGAAAAGCAGGGTAATAGTCGTACCAGCTAGAAAGGTCCAACTTCAGAAATGAGACGATCTAGGGCTAATGAAAAGTTTAAGGGCTTAAATTCTTTGAAAGCAAAGGTAGTTTTTGGTTCATGCCCTGAGAAATAAAAAGGACTTTCCAAGAGTTCTACGTTCCAAAATAGCACACTGTAAAATCCTAAATAGAGACCTCAACATCATAACAATCGGAAATAAAATGATGGTTCCAGAACCAATCAGATCAGTCAGAATCATCACAGTGCTCGGACCAGATCTATAGAGATCATCTCCAGTCTTGTATCTGCTACAGTAACACTGTCCAACAGAAATATAATCCAAGCTGTGTATATAAAATGTTAAATTTGCTAGTAGCCATATTTTAAAAGGTAAAAACATGTGATTAATTTTAATAATATATTTCACTTAACCCAATATATCCAAGGTATTATGTCAACAAATAATCAACATAAAAGAATTATTAATAAGATATTTACATCTTTTCCCATACTAAGTCTTCAAAATCTGGGTGTGCTTTATACTTACAGCACCTTAAATTTGGAGTAGCCACATTTCATGTGCTCAATAGCTGTGTTTGGCTGAGGGCTATTATACTGAACAACGCAGTTCAACATAATCACAAAAGCAACTGCAGCCTGCATATAAGTGACTTTCTAAAGATTAAAATTAATAGGGTGGTAATAGGATGTGTGGTACAACTTTCTCCTCTTCATTGATATTAGAACCATGAAAACCTGACAGAAATCCACAGTAAGTTAATGTGACCATACTGGAGCTCTAGGGAGTTGATATTGATTAACTGAACCCAATAAGACTGTGATTACAGACATATTTTTTTTCGCGCTGGTGTATAATTTTCAAGGGGGCTTTTCTTCTAAGGATTATAGTCAAGAAGGAAGCAATCATAAATGACCTTTCTAAAAGTAAACTGATAGGTAACCTGATAGAAGAGAAGTATTTTATAACTGAGAATTCACATAAGAGAAAGTGTATTGAGATTTTTACAGATGTTCCTTCTGGTACATATGATTTGAATCTGAAAAAAATTTAATTTCTCTTAAAAAAAAAAACAAAAACGAAACCAGTGAGAACATCTACAGAAATCTGTAGTCTAAGAGTAATGATGGCTGATACTTTCCCAGAAAATGTTATTTCACAGAACATTTTAAATTTGTGGCATTGTGAAGAAGGCTATGTTAATTTTAATAATAAACAGAAGGGTTTGACAAGTCATGTAAGTCAGAACTAGATGTGAAACTGCTTACGTTTTGGTGAATAAAATAAAAATGCAAAAAGTAATGGAAAGACTTAGGATACGACAAATCATATGGTGAGTATGAACAGGAGCCTGTCTCTTCACACTCAGAGGCTGTAACTTCTGAATTAGAAGCACTAAAGGGAAAGTTCTTTTGTTATATGCTGTAGGACTTTACTCAGAAACAGCTTACTGAATTCTACTGATTTGGCTAGTCAAAATGAGAAAAGTATGAGTAATTTTTTAAACAATATAATTCTTCCTTAAAACTAGCCATTTTTAAAAGCAAATTATGGAATCTATAATCCTATCAATATAAATATTTAAGCATAAATAGTGATTTTTAACATAAAAATCTAAGTAAAATTCTTAGAAACTTAGAAAAACAAAGAATTTAAACTGCTTAAGACTAGGATAGGCCTCTTAACCAGAACTGTCTTTTCAATCTAGATGCTATCTGAAATCTAGACATCTAAGAGAAAAACCTCAAGCAGCTGGAATCCAGCTTAGATACACAAAATAAATCACTTCTGACTGCAATCCACTCTGAAAAGCTCTAATAAGGTTTCCACAAGCAACAAATCAAACAAAACAAAGAACATTAACACTAGTAAACTGGGTTTACTAATTGGTCAGCAAGAGAAAAAATACAAAAGCAACGATGAGATAGACTAGAACACTGTTAAATCCATGACCATCCATTCAATATCTTTGACCGTTAAGGTCAGAATTTTGTTCCTAATATACTTGTGAAATAAAGATATAGAAGGTTTTCTTGTTCTAGTTCAAATTCTTAAATCATTTATTGGAAACTTAAGTTATTTAAAAAGGTTATAGTTGATAGTGTGTAATGAACATGTAAATATTCATATTCAGACCGTCTTTAAAAAAGAGTAGTTACTCTCCCCTGAAAGTAAACAAGACTTTACTTAGCTATCCTGTATTCCAGAGCACACTCACAGGAAAATAAGAGTATTGATCCTGACACTTAGTTTCACGCATTATTCTTTGAAATGTATAACATGCACAAAATTTTCTACTTTCATGAAAAGTTTTTATGTATCACCACCAAAAACAATCATGAAGGGACTTCCCTGGTGGCACAGTGGTTAAGAATCCACCTGCCAGTGCAGAGGACACGGGTTTGAGCCCTGGTCCGTGAAGATCCTACATGCCACAGAGCAACTAAGCCCGTATGCCATAACTACAGAGCCTGCACTCTAGAGCTTGTGAGCCACAACTACTGAGCCCATGGGCCACAACTACTGAAGTCCGTGCCCCTAGAGCCTGTGCTCCGCAACAAGAGAAGCCACTGCAATGAGAAGCCCCCACTTGCCGCAACTAGAAGAAAGCCCGCGTGCAGCAACGAGGACCCAACGCAGCCAAAAAATAAATAGTTTTTTTAAAAAAATCATGAAATCTAAGCTATGAATAAAGTAAGAAATAAGCTTAGGTAACCGTTTGCAGCTTACTATTATCTTCAGTGGGAAGAAAATACCTTTCCAATGAAAGATTTTTCCTCTAAAATACTATTTTTTCTTTTCTTTTTCTGTTTTTTTTGATATAATAAAACTCCCACAACCGTGTGAAATAAAATATAGCATGTCTACCATTCTTTAAAAGAGGATGATGGACAAGAGTACATATCTCCTGTGAGTGAGGGAGAATTAGGAAGGAATTTCTTCCTGATCATTTAGGACTTTCTCAGTTCAATAATCATCTTTTCTCACATACCTAAATAAATGAAACAAACAGGTGAGAATTTTTTCATCCACCCCCTCCCCATAAAGGAACTGGAAATCCAATTTAAAAACGCTGCTTTTCATTAACCTGTTAATAATATAACATATATTTTAGGTGAATGTATAATTAGACTTCACTTATCATTTTATGATAGAATTTCCCTGTAGTAATTGAAAACTACAGCAATTATGACTTATGCCCTCTCCAATTTGTTTTTTGCACTAACCTCACTATATGCCATGAGTGTCCCCAAATCCCATTCTACTGCTTCTCAATCCTTGTCTTCGGTCTGTGTCAGTTATTTAAACTTCAGTTCAAAATGTACTTATAAAATCAGTATTAAAAAATCAGTCTGGGGCTTCCCTGATGGCGCAGTGGTTGAGAGTCCGCCTGCCGATGCAGGGGACACGGGTTCGTGCCCCGGTCCGGGAAGATCCCGCATGCCACGGAGCGGCTGGGCCCGTGAGCCATGGCCGCTGAGCCTGCGCGTCCGGAGCCTGTGCTCCGCAGCGGGAGAGGTCACAACAGTGAGAGGCCCGCGTACCGCAAAAAAAAAAAAAAAAAAAATGAGTCTGAAAAGATGTGGATCCAAGGATGGTGACTGCTAGATACTTACCTAATACCATTCCCCCTTTCTACTTTAGTAACAGAATCCCATTATCTAGTTAGGCATGCTACTCTCCAGAATAAAAGACCACAATTCCCAGCTTGTATGGCCATGCGACTGAATTCTGAGCAATGAGAGGAGAGCAGAAGTGTTGTGTGGAGCCGGCTTTGTCTAAAGAAAGTTGATTTCAATAGGAGCGTCTCTTTTTCTTTTTTTGCCATTCACCTTCCTCCTAGCCTATAAGACAGATACAAAGGCTGGAGTCCTCGCAGCCATCTTAGTATAGGAAGTGATCTTAAGAATGAAGTTTATTCAGAAGCGTGGTGCAACAGTGAGTTAGGACACAATGACTCTGGAGTTACCGTATCAGCTCTGGACCCCCCGCCTGGGGTCCTCTTTTATGTAAGAAGTAAATTTACCTCATGTTTAAGCCACTGTATTTTAGGTTTTTCCATCTTAAGCACTGAACCCAATTCTAAGTAGTCCATACGACTGAGAAAATAAGAAACAGAATGCAGGAAAGAAAAAGTTTTACTTTTTACAGGTCATATTCTTCCTGGCATCACATTAAACCAATTTAGCATAATGGTTAAAAGCATCTGGGTCCAGATCCTGGCTCTGCCACTTATAATAGCAACTTAATTAACCCTCTCTATAAGTTTGCCCACTTATAAAGATAGGGTGATAATAATGGCACCTACCCTCAGAGGGTTGTTTTGAGAATTAATTAACATTTGTAAAGTACTTAAGCAGTGCCTGGCACATCGTAAGTGTTATAGATATGCTAGCTCTCATGATTACTACTGATCTAATAAATAGCCTTCATTATATATTTATATTTCAATACTAAGTGGACTTGAGGAAATTGCTCAACACAAGATTTTCTCAAACATATACAGGGTCCAACACTGGAATATGGGCACAGCTAAATATATCTGTTTAATAAAGGTAATCTACTGTACTAGGAAATTCTGGAAAAATATTTCCAAGAAAGTATAATGACATCCTTCAATAAGAAAACAATTTTTATTTAGTTTTACCACTTAACAGGTTAAATAAATCACTAAAGAGAAAGCAATTTTCATACTATCTTAGTAATTTATTAATGTGATCACATGATCATTAACTCAAAGAATATAAAACTTTGAGACATTTTCTTTAAGCAACGTCAGACATTTAGGGAAACTTAATTTCAACATGTACATAATCAATCTACCACATTTACAAATAGAATTCTATAGTCCTTAGACAGTAAATGTCTCATTTGACTTATATATTTTGCACTGATTTCACTCACAGTTCTGATTGTTTCTCTTACCCATCCTGGTACTCCTGACCTCATCCCATTGATGCTGAGATTATTAAATTCCATCTGTAATATGTATACTCTGTTCTAAATACCAATACACATACAAACCAAAAGGGATGTGGACATAATATTAATATGTTTCAATCTTAATGTTTCAATATTAATGCTTCAATCAATTAATGTTTCAATTGTTCAATAAATAAGTCACCTTTACTGAGTACTGAGTACACCTTTACCTGTTTTACCTTGTCCTATAATCTTAACACCACCTGGAAAATTTTTTTTTTCTTTTTTGCCTCTTTGCCTCCAGTAAAAACGAGGTGTCTTAAAGACACATATGCCCTGCAGCCATCTTAAAAGAAGGCTGCTTCTTTACTTACCACTTTCTTCCCTGCTCACTATTTCTAGTTTTATCCCCAATTTCTAGCATTATCCCCAATTCATTAGCATAGATCTTGATCATTTAAGACTCATTCCTTTCAGTCATACCAGCCCTTGTGCCTCATCACTGTTGTATCTGCCAACCTCTCTGTCATTCTCTCTTATTTATCAAAGGCCTTAGAACTTAACCCGAAGTCTTTCTCTCAACTTCAAATCCTTCCATCATTCTGGGTGACTTCAACAATCACATGTGTGATCTATGCAGTACTCTGGCCTTCTCAATTCCAGCTGAGGAACTCCACCTCACTTCAGCCATCTACTTCCATAGTTACTACCATCATCTTGTCATCCTAACTGCTCTGGAATCATTTACTCAAGCAGTTCACCTTGTAACCACCTTCTCCTTTACTTCTAATTCTCTTGAGGAACCACTCCCACCATGACAGGTCTTTGGCCTCTTAAGAGAGTTCCAATTCAATAGCTTCATATTTCTTTCCACCTATCAAACTTTCTTTCTTCACCATCTTCCTTATCCAGCTGAAATTCCATGACATTAGGAAACACTCTACTACCCTAAACTCCTTTGCCATTCAGTCCTTGCATCACCTCCACTGGCAAAACTGCAACCACACATAAAACTACCTACTTTCTCCATAACTATAAAGAAGCAAGTGTGCACTGCTAGAGAAAGCTACACTACAAAATATGATCAGCATGCCCAGATGGATCCTGAACACAGCCCAGCAATCCTACCCTTTTACTCTGATCTACACAAAACAAATATTGCAAAGATTCTGAATTCTATCCAGGCCTTTGGCTCTTTATCCTTAGTTTCATCAAAGATCCTACCTTCTACTTTACTGAGAAACATAATAGCTAACAGACATGATTTTCCAATAGGAGATTCATGTCTGACAACTTCTGCTTTGCACCATTTTCTTCTTCTTCCCTCCTATTACATTAGATGGTAGTTAAAGCTATGAACATGGGGTAAGTTGTTTACAATGAGAATACAGAGACAAGAAGAGAGCTTAAAACCAAGCTTTGAAGAATTCTAAAATCTGATGGCTGAGTAGAGGAGAATGAAGCTTCAAATCAAACCACAAATTCTGCACTAAAAACAAGTCAGCTACATTTTGTGTCTGTGTATATATATTCACACATTAAGCTATATTTTGTGTGCATATATACATTCACAAATATACACACACATATATACATATATTTACACAAGAAATTGGTTTTGAGGGCAAATATAACTCTAGGGTTTTCCAACAATATTAAACGTTAGTCCTTTGATAGATGAAGTTCAGCAATGTTATTATTACTGAGGTCCAAAGAAATCCTCTCCCCTGTGGAAATGAAGTAATCTACTTAATGGAATTTAACTATCCAAGAGTGGGGGAGAAACATGAAATTATTACCTTTTGTAGACATAAAATTTCTACTTGGAACAAAGATAGCTCTTGCTCATCAAGAACATATGTAGATTTAAGATCTTTAACTATAAACAGTAGGCTTCAGGCCTGGGTGGTCTGTGTTATGTCCAATAATATATAAATTGGCCTATCCTCAAAATAAATATTTCCTTTTTCATTACTCTGAGTCATGTAAAAGATTCAATCTTTGTTCAAAAACAGAAAGGTTTTCAATAAAAATTTTTTAGCTTTAAGTCTATATATTCAATAGACAGTTCAGGATACTACTCCTCATTAAATGCATATAAAAAGATCTTAAATGATTTTCTCTGTATCTCAAGGAACACTCTGAGTAAACTGGGAAGATGTTTAATGAGAAATAAATCCTCTTTATGCATACAGTGATTACTGATACTTTTTGTATGGTGTTTCATAAACAGCTATGACCCAGGGGATGAAATGAACTATGTATTACCCTATGCTCCTGTTTTATCTCAGAGATAATGTATTACTGACTATTTGGCATACTGTACAAGCCACCTAAAAACTGGTTTAAAGCTCAACATGTCTTACATTTTCTTTATATATTATATCAAAATGCTAGCTGATTAGGTGAAATGTGTCTCAAAGAATACATGAATATTTTATAAATGATACATACCAATAATTTTCAAGAAGTCCCCAGATCCTTATCAAAATTTGGTATAAGTATGAGAAAAAGTAGCATTCAAATGAAAGGAAACATTTTCTTTTTTTGGAAGAAGAGGAGGAGAAGAGAAAACACTGAAGGGTAATATACTCCGTTTATGTATAATATGGCAAAATGGCTCCATGAAACCATCCAAAGAATTGTTTTTCTCTTTTAGGATGAAAAGAGTACAGTATTCTTCATGCATGATAGGAACTTGGTCTGACTCTCGATTTGTTTCCATACCTGCTTAATGAGTTGGCCAGAAAATATTCACAAGTCATAACAAAGACATATCATCAGAGTATCAAGATTCCAATATCACCATGACCAGATGTGTAGAAGTAAAAACCTTGGCTTCTGGCTGGGTTTCTCACTATCGGTCTATAAAATGAGCATTAAATATTATTTGTTCTAGCTCTAAATGTCCTCCTTCTAAAAAAGCTGATCTAAGTGTGAAACACTTTCTCTATGGAAAGTTAATGAACACTATGAAGAAATGTTTTAGCTGCAACTGGCTGTTCTCCAGATAGTACATATGGACTCAGATGTCCAGTCACCTCCCATATAACTGGATTCTCAAGAACTGCAGTTGTTGAATACCAAAATACTTTTTTCCCTATACAATTAATATGCTACTTTTTTATAGTATTATCTAAGTGATAGAAAATTTTACATTAGTAATACTTAAGTAATACTACAGTTTTTCTAATAACTGAGAATTTGTGACAAACACCATAGCCATCTTGTAACTGCAAAAATCTTTACTGTTTTGGGATAAAATGGAGAAAAAAGCTACACATCATTAATATTAGGGAAGGTAAGATTCAGCTTGAGTTTGAATCCAAACATTATGCTACTATTACTGAATACATTAAATTAAGTTTAAATAAATAGAAATCTAATACGTTAGAGGGAAAAAAATACAAATTTTAAAAAAAACTATATACTTTAAAAATGAGAGAATAATGGAAAATAAAGAACACATGCTATCTTTAAATTATTCTAGTTAAAAATATAAAAACAGAGCATTTTCTTTTCTCCCCTTATTGTAAGACATTAACAGAAAAGCCATGAGCGTGTGATACAAGAAATCTTTCATGTCCTTGCAGTAAACTTTAAAGTTATCGTTTAAATGTTAGTGACTGCTTCATAAAACAAGTATCTATCTCATCAACCCTTAGATTTGTCCATTTGGGAAGAACATACGTTTTCCATTACAAATGTCTTAAAAAACGGCACTCTTCAATACTTATGTTACTCATACTCCTTACTCTACTATTATACAAAATCCTAGGTTTATCATGTCATTAAAGCAATGACTTGATAATTAGTATTTTATTATAATGTTATTTCAAATGGATCAAAATTCTGGATAATGTACTGTTATTTTATATGCTAATCAGGGTAGCATTAATTACTTAAGAACTCAATGCTCTGATTATGACACAGTCTCACTCAATTCACAGTATGAAACCAATTCTTATATGGTATGCAATTCATGAAAAATATTATAAGACTATTCCAACATAAAGACTATTTCTAAGACTAAACCAGAGTTTGTTTTTAAAATTTTACATTGATATTTGTCACCAAAGATATTTCAACTATGTATTACTAACTCTATAAATTTTGTCCCTTCTACAAAATCAATAATGTATATACAAAGTCTCCTTACACAGATTAGGATAAATATGCAATTGTGGGATTTTTTCACCTCTGCTCCAATTTCAGCTGAATATTCTCTCACGTGGCAAAAATATTCAGGGAGCCCTAAACAAGGAACCAAGAATTTTTCAACTCTAAGACAATGAACAAAATAGGATTTGATAAATTTGCTTCATCAACAACTTTCTATTATCAGATGAGCATGAGACAAACAGCATTTTTACAATTTAATTTATTAGAAGATTTCTAGTCTAATACCTATTCATACAGGTAAGTCACTATGTGCAAGAAATATAATATTAAAGATGCAGAGTTTATATATAAAATATGAACATGAACTGGATAATTAAAGAAGAAATTCAATCTAATCTAATCTACTATATATTGAGGGCCTACACTATAGAAGGAAATGAGGACCCATTTTGATAGGGTACTTCAGTAGGTCTTTGGAATAAAGAGCTCATGCCGTTCAAGAAACTCATAGTGTAAGTGAGTTTTATGTGATATTAAGGAAAATAAAGGGATTTTATAAAAGGATACTATTCACAAGAAAAAGAATAGCTATTACTTTCTAAAATCATTTAGAAAAAGGAAGGTCTTGATAATACATCAGCACCACCTTTCTCAACAAATGCAACATATACACCCTACTATATATAAAATAGATAACCAACAAGGACATATTGTATAGCACAGGGAACTCTAGTCAGTATTTTGTAATAACCTGTAAGGGAAAAGAATCTGAAAAAAAAAGATATATATGTATGTATAACCGAACCACTTTGCTGTACACCTGAAACTAACACAACATTGTAAGTCAACTATATATCAATTTTTTAAAATGCAGTTAGCAAGACGGGATAGGAAGTCCAATATTTTTTGCACCTTCCAGGTTGTAGTCATCAAGCTAAGCATTTAATATATTATTCTACATACATGATCTCATATCCTTACATCATCAGTAGGTATTATCCTGCCCACTTTATGGGTAAGAAAACAAAAACAAAAGGATTAAAGAACTTGCTCAAGAATAAGCAGCTAGCAGCAAGCAGTGCATACTTTCACAACTATAGGCAAACTGTGCCCATCAGCTTATCTGCTTTCTCTCCCAACCCCCATGGCATGCAAAGGAAATGCTCAGACAAGCAACCATAAGCCATAGTAGCAACGTAAGTGGCAACAACTAGACAGGTATTATGAGATACCATTAATCTACAGTTTCTAACCTTCTTTTACCTTTCTCTCAGGATCTGTGGGTGCTCATGGTGTTAAACAGCTTTTATAGCTATTACCAGGCCTGGGGTGCTCTACACTCAATGAAACCCAGAAGCTTTACTGCCTAACAATGTCTCCCTCTCCCCCTCCCCAATGTTACTCCATAAGCACACTCATTAAGAATTTAATTACTAGATTCCAACATGCCTTTTTAGTACCATGTTCTTATAAAATATATCTTATTTTCAAAGGCCAAGTGCTCAAGATTAATTTTGAGTTAAAAAAAACTATTATAAGTAATTTGTGTTTTCTAAAGGTCAAATCTTCATTTATAATAGGTAAAGATTTGGCTTTATTCACATAAAAATTGCAAACAATTTTTGAGTAGTTCTGTGTCATTCAGAATATGGTTTTGCAACAGTTAAGGAACAGCCCCCAAATCTCAGTGGCACGATGCAATAAAAATTTATTTGTACTCCACACTGCAAGACCAGCAAGAAGACTACGCTCATTCTAGTCACTCAGGAAACCAGGCTGGCAGATGCTCCATCTTGACATATTTCCTCAATCAGTGAGACAGAAATAAGGGCTATGACAACTCACACACGGCCTCTTAAAGCTTCTGCCTGGAAGTCACATACACCACACTCATTCACATTCCTTTGACCAAAGATAGTTAAAGGTAGCTTCAAGGGTCAGTGAAGCATACCCCTAGCATGTGACCCAAGGTGGGGGGCAGGGGGAAGGTGGGTTTGACAGCAATCTGAAAATATTTGGCAATTAGCACAATGACTACCAAAATCTAATAGATATTTTTTCTCAACTGAGATAAAATATCTTCCTTAACAGAATTGGCACAATCTCCACAATTTACTTCGTATTTACCATGTGTCAGGCACACACAGGGGCCTTACCAGCATTGTCTCCAATCCTCAGCGCAATCAGCAGAAGAGAAACTATTGGTATTGAATGAAGTAACGGGCTCCAAGAGATTAAATAAATTGCTCAAGGTTGCACAGCTAGTAAGTGGTGAAGGTGTAATGTGAATCCAGATTAATGTAATTCTAAAGTTTGCGCTCATTCCACTACAAAATTTGCTAACTTTATGGTACAAGTAAAAAAAGAGAAAAGACTTTAAGGTTACATTTTTCCCCACTTGTAATTCAAACTAAAATGGCAGCATGGATGTTCAGAAATTACTGATGCAGATATAAATAATGGAAAAGAGACTTCTTCCAAGAGACTTCTTCATTTCCAAGCTATTACTGGAGGTAAGGGGGTGGGGTGGGGCACATGGGGAAGAAGTCCCCTGAATACAACTACATTAACTAATACGAATTAATATTTCCAAGAAAATTCAAAGAAAAAAGCCTCCTTTTATCCGGTATTAGTGAAAAGCAGTGAGTCATATTCCCTTTATAAGAGTTCAATTAACTTGTGAATTGTATTGTCTACATCTTGACAGTTTCAAACATAGTTTATATCCTCTTTATCGAAGAAATAAGAAGGACAAAAGATTATACATTCCAAAAACTGAAAATTTTTCATAGTTTTGGCCTGCTAGAGCAAGTTATTTAAAAAGAAAAAGCATCAAGGTTACCTTTTAAAAAATTTTTAAAAGAAAGAACAAAAAGTAAACCGCGCAATAGGTATGCATGATACAAAATTAAATTTGAGATGAATGGCAATTAATTGTTAGATAATCTTTTTCAATGAAATGAAAGAAAAAAGGTATTATCACATAGGTGGTAAACAAAGCCAATCTGTCCTCACAAGAGAATCTAGCCTGTTTGATGTTCGAAAATATAGTATTTGATGTAACACCATTTCAAGTCTGTCACAAATAAAATAAAAACCCAATATGAACATCCTAAATCCTCAAACAAAAGTTCTATTCCAAATACTCTACTGTCAATGAAATGTACTAAGCCTTCAGAGTCAGATTAAATCAAGCCTGAACAGAACTTATAAATTGTCAATAGGATATTAGTTCTTTTACTACATTTGCAATATTACAAAGAGCCAACAAAGAGGTAGACATAATTAACACAAGCTCCTATAAACATAATTCAGAATGTCTCACTTAAAAAGTCTGCGCTAGGGGGGACCTTGAAGATGGCGGAAGAGTAAGACGCGGAGATCGCCTTCCTCCCCACGGATACACCAGAAATACATCCACACGTGGAACAACTCCTACAGAACTCCTACTGAAGGCTGGCAGAAGACCTCAGACCTCCCAAAAGGCAAGAAACTCCCCACGTAACTGGGTAGGGCAAAAGAAAAAACAGAGACAAAAGAATAAGGACGGCACCTGCACCAGTGGGAGGGAGCTGTGAAGGAGGAAAAGTTTCCACACACTAGGAAGTCCCTCCGCGGGCGGAGACTGCGGGAGGCAGAGGGGGGAGTTTCGGGACCGCGGAGTAGTGCACAGCGACGGGTGCGGAGGGCAAAGCGGGGAGATTCCTGCACAGACGATCGGTGCCGACCGGCACTCACCAACCCGAGAGGCTTGCTGCTCACCCACCGGGGCGGGCGGGGCTGCGAGCTGAGGCTCGGGTTTTGGTTTTGGACGGAGCTCAGGGAGAGGACTGGGGTTGGCGGCTTGAACATAGCCTGAAGGGGTTAGTGCACCACGACTAGCCGGGAGGGAGTTCGGGGAAAAGCCTGCACCGGCCGAAGAGGCAAGAGACTTTTTCTTCCCTCTTTGTCTCCTGGTGCGCGAGGAGAGGGGTTTAAGAGCGCTGCTTAAAGGAACTCCAGAGACGGGCGCGAGCCGCGGCTAAAAGCGCGAACCCCAGAGACGGGCGCGAGCCGCGGCTGAGGGCGCGAGCCCCCGAGACGGGCGCGAGCCGCGGCTGAAAGCGCAAACCCCAGAGACGGGCGCGAGCCGCGGCTGAGGGCGCGAGCCCCCGAGACGGGCGCGAGCCGCGGCTGAAAGCACAAACCCCAGAGACGGGCGCGAGCCGCGGCTAAAACCGCGGACCCCAGAGACGGGCGGGAGACGCTAAGGCTGCTGCTGCCGCCACCAAGGGGCCTGTGCGCGAGCACAGGTCACTCTCCACACCCCGCTTCCGCGGAGCCTGTGCAGCCCGCCACTGCCAGGTTCCCGGGATCCAGGGACAACTTCCCCGGGACAGCGCACGGCGGGCCTCAGGCTGGTGCAACGTCACGCCGGCCTCTGCCGCAACGTCACGCTGCCTCTGCCGCCCGCAGGCCGGCCCCGCACGCAGTGCCCCTCCTTCCCCCATCCCCCAACCCCCGGCCTGAGTGAGCCGGAGGCCCCGAATCAGCGGCTCCTTTAACCCCGTCCTGTCTGAGCGAAAAAACAGACGCCCTCCAGCGACCTACACGCAGAGGCAGGGCCAAATCCAAAGCTGAGCTCCTGTGAGCTGTGAAAACAAAGAAGAGAAAGGGAAATCTCTCCCAGCAGCCACAGAAGCAGCGGATTAAAGCTCCACAATCAACTTGATATACCCTGCATCTGTGGAATACCTGAATAGACAAGGAATGATCCCAAATTGAAGAGGGGGAATTTAGGAGCGAAATCTATGATTTTTTTCCCTTTTCCTCTTTTTGTGAAGGTGTACGTGTATGCTCCTGTGTGACATCTAGTCTGTATACTCTAGCTTCCACCATTTGTCCTAGGGCTCTATCCGTCCATGACTTTTTTTAAAAAATTCTTTTTCTTAATAATTAAGTTTAATTGGAATAACTTTATTATACTTTACCTTCGTTCTTTCTTTCTTTCCTTCCTTCCCTCCCTCCTTTAGACAACGAATCACCCCAAATTGAGGAGGTGGTATCAGGGAGCAGGATTTATGATTTTTCCCCCTTTACCTCTTTTTGTGAAGGTGTATGTGTATGCTTCTGTGAAAGATTTTCTCTGTATAGCTTTGCTTCCAACATTTGTCCTAAGGTTCTATCCGTCCCTTTTTTTTTCTAAATATTTTTTAATTCAATAACTATATTATACTTTATTTTATTTTTACTGTATCATCTTTCTTTCTTTTTTTCCTTCTTTCCCTCCTTCCTTCCTTCCTCCCTCCCTCCCCCCCCTCCCTCCTTTCTTTCCTTCTTTGCTTCTTTCTTCCTTCCTTCCTTTCCTCCTTTCCTTCTTTCTTTCCTCATACTTCTACTAATTCTCTCTACTTTTTCTCCCTTTTATTCTGAGCCGTGTGGATGAAAGGCTCTTGGTGCTCCAGCCAGGAGTCAGGGCTCTGCCTCTGAGGTAGGAGAGCCAACTTCAGGACACTGGTCAACAAGAGACCTCCCAGCTCCACATAATATTAAACAGCGGAAATCTCCCAGAGACCTCCATCTTAACACCAGCACCCAGCTTCACTCAACGACCAGCAAGCCACAGTGCTGGACAACCTATGCCAAACAACTAGCAAAACAGGAACACAACCCCACCCATTAGCAGAGAGGCTGCCTAAAATCATAATAAGGCCACAGACACCCCAAAACACACCACCAGACGTGAACCTGCCCACTAGAGAGACAAGATCCAGCCTCATCCAGCACAACACAGGCACTAGTCCCCTCCACCAGGAAGCCTACACAACCCACTGAAAAAACCTTAGCCACTGGAGACAGACATCAAAAACAACGGGAACTACGAACCTGCAGCCTGCAAAAAGGAGACCCCAAACACAGTAAGATAAGCAAAATGAGAAGACAGAAAAACACACAGCAGATGAAGGAGCAAGATAAAAACCCACCAGACCTAACAAATGAAGAGGAAATAGGCAATCTACCTGAAAAAGAATTCAGAATAATGATAGTAAGGATGATCCGAAATCTTGGAAGTAGAATGGACAAAATGCAAGAAACAGTTAACAAGGACCTACAAGAACTAAAGATGAAACAAGCAACGATGAACAAGGCAATAAATGAAATTAAAATCACTCTAGATAGGATCAATAGCAGAATAACTGAGGCAGAAGAACGGATAAGTGACCTGGAAGATAAAGTAGTGGAAATAACTACTGCAGAGCAGAATAAAGAAAAAAGAATGAAAAGAACTGAGGACAGTCTCAGAGACCTCTGGGACAACATGAAACGCACCAACATTCGAATTATAGGGGTTCCAGAAGAAGAAGAAAGAAAGAAAGGGACTGAGAAAATATTTGAAGAGATTATAGTTGAAAACTTCCCTAATATGGGAAAGGAAATAGTTAATCAAGTCCAGGAAGCACAGAGGGTCCCATACAGGATAAATACAAGGAGAAACACGCCAAGACACATATTAATCAAACTGTCAAAAATTAAATACAAAGAAAGCATATTAAAAGCAGCAAGGGAAAAACAACAAATAACACACAAGGGAATCCCCATAAGGTTAACAGCTGATCTCTCAGCAGAAACCCTACAAGCCAGAAGGGAGTGGCAGGACATACTGAAAGTGATGAAGGAGAATAGCCTGAAACCAAGACTACTCTACCCAGCAAGGATCTCATTCACATTTGATGGAGAAATTAAAACCTTTACAGACAAGCAAAAGCTGAGAGAGTTCAGCACCACCAAACCAGCTTTACAACAAATGCTAAAGGAACTTCTCTAGACACGAAACACAAGAGAAGGAAATGACCTATAGTAGCGAACCCAAAACAATATATAAAATGGAAATAGGAACATACATATCAATAATTACCTTAAATGTAAATGGACTAAATGCTCCCACCAAAAGACACAGATTGGCTGAATGGATACAAAAACAAGACCCTTATATATGCTGTCTACAAGAGACCCACTTCAGAACTAGAGACACATACAGACTGAAAGTAAGGGGATGGAAAAAGATATTCCATGCAAATGGAAACCAAAAGAAAGCTGGAGTAGCAATTCTCATATCAGACAAAATAGACTTTAAAATAAGGACTATTAAAAGGGACAAAGAAGGACACTACATAATGATCAAGGGATCGATCGAAGAAGAAGATATAACAATTGTAAATATTTATGCACCCAACATAGGAGCACCTCAATACATAAGGCAAATACTAACAACCATAAAAGGGGAGATCAACAGTAACACATTCATAGTAGGGGACTTTAACACCCCACTTTCACCCATGGACAGATCATCCAAAATGAAAATAAATAAGGAAACACAAGCTTTAAATGATACATTAAACAAGATGGACTTAATTGATATTTATAGGACACTCCATTCAAAAACAACAGAATACACATTTTTCTCAAGTGCTCATGGAACATTCTCCAGGATAGATCATATCTTGGGTCACAAATCAAGCCTTGGTAAATTTAAGAAAACTGAAATTGTATCAAGTATCTTTTCCGACCACAACGCCATGAGACTAGATATCAATTACAGGAAAAGATCTGTAAAAAATACAAACACATGGAGGCTAAACAATACACTACTTAATAATGAAGTGATCACTGAAGAAATCAAAGAGGAAATAAAAAAATACCTAGAAACAAATGACAATGGAGACACAACGACCCAAAACCTATGGGATGCAGCAAAAGCAGTTCTAAGGGGGAAGTTTATAGCAATACAAGCCCACCTTAAGAAGCAGGAAACATCTCGAATAAACAACCTAACCTTGCACCTCAAGCAATTAGAGAAAGAAGAACAAAAAAACCCCAAAGCTAGCAGAAGGAAAGAAATCATAAAAATCAGATCAGAAATAAATGAAAAAGAAATGAAGGAAACAATAGCAAAGATCAATAAAACTAAAAGCTGGTTCTTTGAGAAGATAAACAAAATAAATAAACCACTAGCCAGACTCATCAAGAAAAAAAGGGAGAAGACTCAAATCAATAGAATTAGAAATGAAAAAGGAGAAGTAACAACTGACACTGCAGAAATAAAAAAAATCATGAGAGATTACTACAAGCAACTCTATGCCAATAAAATGGACAATCTGGAAGAAATGGACAAATTCTTAGAAATGCACAACCTGCCAAGACTGAATCAGGAAGAAATAGAAAATATGAACAGACCAATCACAAGCACTGAAATTGAAACTGTGATTAAAAACCTTCCAACAAACAAAAGCCCAGGACCAGATGGCTTCACAGGTGAATTCTATCAAACGTTTAGAGAAGAGCTAACACCTATCCATCTCAAACTCTTCCAAAATATAGCAGAGGGAGGAACACTCCCAAATTCCTTCTACGAAGCCACCATCACCTTGATACCAAAACCAGACAAGGATGTCACAAAGAAAGAAAACTACAGGCCAATATCACTGATGAACATAGATGCAAAAATCCTCAACAAAATACTAGCAAACGGAATCCAACAGCACATTAAAAGGATCATACACCATGATCAAGTGGGGTTTATTCCAGGAATGCAAGGATTCTTCAATATACGCAAATCTATCCATGTGATAAACTATATTAACAAATTGAAGGAGAAAAACCATATGATCATCTCAATAGATGCAGAGAAAGCTTTCGACAAAATTCAACACCCATTTATGATAAAAACCCTCCAGAAAGTAGGCATAGAGGGAACTTTCCTAAACATAATAAAAGCCATATATGACAAGCCCACAGCAAACATCATCCTCAATGGTGAAAAACTGAAAGCATTTCCACTAAGATCAGGAACAAGACAAGGTTGCCCACTCTCACCACTCTTATTCAACATAGTTTTGGAAGTTTTAGCCACAGCAATCAGAGAAGAAAAGGAAATAAAAGAAATCCAAATCGGAAAAGAAGAAGTAAAGCTGTCACTGTTTGCAGATGACATGATACTATACATAGAGAATCCTAAAGATGCTACCAGAAAACTACTAGAGCTAATCAATGAATTTGGTAAAGTAGCAGGATACAAAATTAATGCACAGAAATCTATGGCATTCCTATATACTAATGATGAAAAATCTGAAAGTGAAATCAAGAAAACACTCCCATTTACCATTGCAACAAAAAGAATAAAATATCTAGGAATAAACCTACCTAAGGATACGAAAGACCTGTATGCAGAAAATTATAAGACACTGATGAAAGAAATTAAAGATGATACAAATAGATGGAGAGATATACCATGTTCTTGGATGGGAAGAATCAACATTGTGAAAATGACTCTACTACCCAAAGCAATCTACAGATTCAATGCAATCCCTATCAAACTACCACTGGCATTTTTCACAGAACTAGAACAAAAAATTTCGCAATTTGTATGGAAACACAAAAGACCCCGAATAGCCAAAGCAATCTTTAGAACGAAAAAAGGAGCTGGAGGAATAAGGCTCCCTGACTTCAGACTATATTACAAAGCAACAGTAATCAAGACAGTATGGTACTGGCACAAAAACAGAAAGATAGATCAGTGGAACAGGACAGAAAGCCCAGAGATAAACCCACGCACATATGGACACCTTATCTTTGATAAAGGAGGCAGGAACGTACAGTGGAGAAAGGACAGCCTCTTCAATAAATGGTGCTGGGAAAACTGGACAGGTACATGTAAAAGTATGAGATTAGATCACTCCCTAACACCATACACAAAAATAAGCTCAAAATGGATTAAAGACCTAAATGTAAGGCCAGAAACTATCAAACTCTTAGAAGAAAACATAGGAAGAACACTCTATGACATAAATCACAGCAAGATCCTTTCTGACCCACCTCCTAGAGTAATGGAAATAAAAACAAAAATAAACAAATGGGACCTAATGAAACTTCAAAGCTTTTGCACAGCAAAGGAGACCATAACCAAGACCAAAAGACAACCCTCAGAATGGGAGAAAACATTTGCAAATGAAGCAACTGACAAAAGATTAATCTCCAAAATTTACAAGCAGCTCATGCAGCTCAATAACAAAAAAACAAACAACCCCATCCAAAAATGGGCAGAAGACCTAAATAGACATTTCTCCAAAGAAGATATACAGAATGCCAACAAACACATGAAAGAATGCTCAACATCATTAATCATTAGAGAAATGCAAATCAAAACTACAATGAGATATCATCTCACACCAGTCAGAATGGCCATCATCAAAAAATCAAGAAACAATAAATGCTGGAGAGGGTGTGGAGAAAAGGGGACACTCTTGCACTGCTGGTGGGAATGTGAATTGGTTCAGCCACTGTGGAGAACAGTATGGAGGTTCCTTAAAAAACTACAAATAGAATTACCATATGACCCAGCAATCCCACTACTTGGCATATACCCTGAGAAAACCAAAATTCAAAGAGAGTCATGTACCAAAATGTTCATTGCAGCTCTATTTACAATAGCCAGGACATGGAAACAACCTAAGCGCCCATCATCGGATGAATGGATAAAGAAGATGTGGCACATATACACAATGGAATATTACTCAGCCTTAAAAAGAAATGAAATTGAGCTATTTGTAATGAGATGGATAGACCTAGAATCTGTCATACAGAGTGAAGTAAGTCAGAAAGAAAAAGACAAATACCGTATGCTAACACATATATATGGAATTTAAGGGAAAAAAATGTCATGAAGAACCTAGGGGTAAGATAGGAATAAAGACGCAGAGCTACTGGAGAACGGACTTAAGGATATGGGGAGGGGGAGGGGTGAGTTTTGACAGGGCGAGAGAGAGTCATGGACATATACACACTAACAAACGTAGTAAGGTAGATAGCTGGGGGGAAGCAGCCGCAAGGCACAGGGATATTAGCTCGGTGCTTTGTGACAGCCTGGAAGGGTGGGATGGGGAGAGTGGGAGGGAGGGAGACGCAAGAGGGAAGACATATGGGAACATATGTATATGTATAGCTGATTCACTTTGTTGTAAAGCAGAAACTAACACACCATTGTAAAGCAATTATACCCCAATAAAGATGTTTAAAAAAAAAAAAAAAAAAAAAAAAGTCTGCGCTAATACAACTGTAAAAATTTTTTTTTTGCAATTGAACATTGCCTATTATATATTCCGAAAATCGTTCATGTTACAAAATGCTGATGCTTGGTATTATTTTTCTTTCACTAGTATGTGTCTATAAGGAACACTGATTACCACATGCTTCCCACATACGCTGAAGTCACAGAAATTCTTGTGCTCTGACCAGAGAATGATGATAAGTGATGTCATAAGATTGAATTTAAAAAAATAATATAATTGGGTAAGGTAACAATTACAATAATAAGAGTTAACATTTATTCTCTAATTACTATCTACCAAGTCGTTCAAACCTAGCAATAATCCTAGGTCTTATTATCAATCCATTTTAACACAAGCAAAGAACTGAGGCAAAGGGAAGATACTTGTCCAAGATCACACAGTTAGTAAGTGGTATTCAAATCTAAGAAATAGACTCCAATTCCTTCATTCTTAGTCCCCTAAGTGGACCTTTATAAAGATCTTATAAATTACCTGAAAGAGTTTAGAACTTTACTATGAGGGCAAGACATTCATTGAATGGCTTTGAACTGGAAGCATAGGATTGGGACGCTCTCTGGTTATAGTTGGGAAACAAACTGTTACAGGAGAGATAGCAGATGTGTGGAGACCTATGAGAAGGCAGTTGTGGTAACCAGGGCAACAGAGGCCTCGATTATGGAGCAGAGCACCAGTAGTGGGCACCGAGAGAGTCTCAGGGATTCAAGATATATTAAGGAGGTAAAACAGATAATTCTCTGTGATTGAATACTCAAGGAGAAGTTTGAAATGCTGGCCAAATTTCCACCTAGAGGCAAATGAGTACGTGGCATTTCCATTCACACTTGAAGAAAAATAGAGCTCGGTGGAGAAGGGGTTTAGGAAAAGGGTTGAAGCAGAGGCAGTAAGTTCAATTTTGAAAAATTTATTTTGAGGGACAGTGAAACAATTAAGGAAGCAGTTTAATATTTGGACCTGAAGTTCAGGAGGAATCTGAGATATAGATCTAGATTAGGGGGTCATCCGTATACAAATGCTCATTGAAGCCATACAAATACGTAAGATTACTCACAGAGAATATAAAAAGTAAGAAAAGCTGAAGTCTTAGAGAAGAATATTGAATATATAAATACTTAAGGGAATATACAGTTTTAAAAGAGAAGAGTGAAAAGAAGACGAAGGAGTGACTAGACTGTAGAAAAAGTATCAAGGGAATATGACTTCATGGAAACTAAGGAAAAGAGCGTTTTAAGAGATAAAAAGTGGGCAACAATTTCATAAGTAGGTGAGAGACCTTGTAAGATAAGAATATAAAGTGTCCATTAGGTTTAGTTACAGGGTGTCTTTGACGATCTCAGGGAGATCAATTTCAGAGGAAAATAAGATTACAGTGGCACATAACAAGGCCAAACAGCAAATGTGGATAATTTATTTGAGAAATTTGCCTGGAAAGAGGAACAAAGAAATAAGGTACCAAAGGGAAGGGTTCTTTTTCCCTCTCCTTCCCTTTCTCCCCCTCTCCCTTCCTTTCTTTCTAACATGTAAAACTAGTTATAAGCATTCCAACTTCTAAGATTTTGCTGATGCTATCAACTATATTTGCATTATTGTCCTCATTACCAACCTCTTGACCTCTTGTGTTTAAATTTTATTAATCTTTCAACGCTTTGATAAGATGTTACTTGTTAGAGAAACATTCGCTACACTTCCTAGTTAAAACTAATCACAGGGGCTTCCCTGGTGGCGCAGTGGTTGAGAGTCCGCCTGCCGATGCAGGGGACACGGGTTCGTGCCCCGGTCCGGGAAGATCCCACATGCCGCGGAGCGGCTGGGCCCGTGAGCCATGGCCGCTGAGCCTGCGCGTCTGGACAGCGGGAGAGGCCACAGCAGTGAGAGGCCCGTGTACCACAAAAAAAAACCAAAAAAACAAAAAAAAAACTAATCACAGTACCCTTCCTGTTTGTTGCACTTTGTTCATGCCATTATGTCATGACACTTCACATGCCATATTAAAGTAATTTATGTATAATGTCTTAGTCCATTCAAGGTACTTTAACAAAATGTCATAGATTAGGTAACTTATAAACAACAGAAATTTATTTCTCAAAAGTTCTGAAGGCTGAAAAGTCCAAGATCAAGGCGCCAGCAGATTGGGTGTCTGGTGAGGGCTTGCTTCCTGTTCATAGATGGTGCCCTCTTGCTGGGTCCTCACAAGGCAGAAGGAACAAAGGATCGCTCTTGGGCCTCTTTTATAAGGACACTAATCCCATTCATGAGGGCTCTGCCCTTATAACCTAATCACTTCCCAAAGGCCCCACCGCCTAATACCATCACCTAGGAGGTTAGGATTCTAACATATGAATTTGGTTGGCAGGGGGCGGGGGATACAAACGTCCAGACTATAGCAAGAAATACTTCCTCTGGCAGACTGTGAATCTTTTTAATTACCAAAACACACAGCACCGCACACAGTAAATACTCAATAATAAATATTTCCTGAGTGAAAAAAATCCAACCATCAACTATGTTATTACTATAGCAGATAGAAAAATAAAAGAGAAAGAGGAACTTCACAGAACTGTTCAAACACATCACCAATGCAAGCTCCCACTACCGGGCCTGTGATGACAGGGAGCTGGAGGCACTGTGATCTCGGGGAAAAGGTCACTTACCTCTCACCCTCGCTTCCCAGTGAGGCGTCGGAGTGCAGAACAGAGCTTCCCAGGAGGTGTGCCTGCAGCAAACGACTGAACGACATGACTAAGTCCTAATCCCCTCCTTACTTTGACTTTACATCATGGGGGTGCAGGGGAGACCTCTGGGGCGCCCAGGACCTGCGGCTGTAGGCAGCCTCAGCCGTTTACCCATTATGCTGTAAAGACACGCACTAACATTTTCTATGTATGGCATGACGTCAAAAAGATTGGGAACTACTGGTCAAGTCAGGTGGACTGAGAAATGAAGAGAATAGACTCTGAGGTTAGAAAGACCCCAATTCAAATCCAAGCTGTTTACTTCTAGTTATACAATCATTGGCAAGTTACTTAACCTCTCAAAGTCTCAGTTTCCTCACATGTAAAAGGGAGAAAATATCAGTACCTACCCTAGTGGGTAGCGGGTAGTGGTGAGGATTAACCCAAAACTGTTTATAAAGCACTTAGTGCAGTGCCTGGTACACAGTAAGCACTCGGTAAATATTAGCTAGCCATAATTATTTAATTTTTCATCAAAGCCCCACTATCCACAGATCTTTTCAACTACAAGATAGGGGCAAACTGGCTCTGAAGCTATGAGAGACACAGCCTAGTATGGTGCAATTTTTTTGGTGGGGGGGGCCACGTCATGGGGCTTGCAGGATCTTAGTTCCCCAACCAGGGATGGAACCTGGGTCCCTGACAGTGAGAGCCCTAACCACTGGACTCTCAGCTAATTCCCCAGTGTGGTGGATTTTTTAAGTCATACGAGCTTATGTGACTTACATGTAAAATTCTTAATAAATGACTCCTTCAAAGCTGATAAAATCTAGATAAATATCTCTTCTTCAGATTCATCATATTCATCTCTCTCACTACTGTGTTGTTAGCTCTTCCCATAAGAATTTTAAACTTTTCCTAATTATGCTACGTACCCAGAAATCTGACTTTCTGCACTATATTTCCTACAGAAAAGTATTACAAATACGTGAGAATATAGATAGGTTCAACTTGGGGTACATTAGCATTTTTTTCATTACTTTATGCTCCAAATAAAATTGGGTGCTGAAAGCAAGTGTGATGTGCCCAAAATGTGGTCTTTCTAATCACTCTCACTTTGTAGCTGACCCCTTACAGAGAAGACATAACTGACAGGTGAACAAAGTGGGAAGAAGATGCTGGAAAGAAGAGATATGCTGAATCTAAACAAAAGGTTCAACAGCCAAGAATAGGGAACACAGCTTTATAGGGTTAGAAATAGGGCAAGAGGTCAAGATCTGGAGCAGATCTGGATATTATTAACCAGTAAAAACAGTTAAGTCCAAAGGAATTATGATTTGGAAAGAATTTTAGACAAAACAGAACCTATACAAGGTACATATGATCACCCTAATATCTATCTAATTCATGTATGGAACAAGAAGAAATAATATTTGATCGCTGGGATGAGATTAAGCAGAGCAGAGTTAGAACTCATATTCAGCAAGCTAGAAAAGGAGACTTGTGGGAAGATAATGTTTTAGACACACAGTAAAATTCTAGTCGATCTCTTTTATGACAACAGCTGTTCATAACATTCCAATTTCTGCTTTATGTCAGAGTTTCATATTTCAATTGTAGCTTATTATTACTGTGGCCAATTTGATTTGAAAAATAAGAATGTCAAATCTATATTCTATAACATAGTTTCAGACTCATGAAATTTCAAGTACTTCACAGCTTTAAAAAATAACAACCCCCTTTTATAAATCTCTTTGGAAACCTAGCCTATTTTTTCCAACAAAATGAACTTCAATACTAGAAATAAAACAACATTCCCAAAGGTAATAAACACAGAATAAAATTTAAGATGTTTCTGATTTCCTACATGAAATTAATACACCTTAAATTTAGAAGATTGAATTTAAATGACAATTGACTATATCCAGTGAGCTTAAGCCTGGAAATACACTGCAGAAATTAAAATAACTGAAATCCTTAAAATGTACAAACAGCTGTTCAAATAAAGCTTTAATACATATCTGTTTACGTTTCATAAAGGAAGCAGTGTTCAATTCACGATAAAAGATCAGAGATGATTATAAATATATGCTAATGTAGAGTTTCTTCCTCTTAAGAAATTATTAATAATGTATTAGGAAGTAGTAACATAAATTTAATTCTGTTCTAAAATACTAGTCATACACACATTTGTCACACTTAATATGATGAATACTTAACGTTAAGTGCCATAGTGCAATGCTAGTTATTTCCTTGACATTCTGTATTAAACCAAAAAAAGCAGAAAACAAAACAAAACCAAAAAGATAAGAAAAGAAACAGGGTGGAGAAGAGGGAGGGAGGAGAGGAAGAGAGGGAGAGAGAAAGAGATTGAAACACAGAGACAGAAAGCATAGCCATGTGACTACAAAGTAGCTTTTATCCTCCTTTCTGGTTTAAAATCTAGTCACAAGAAGGGAATTCCAAAGATCCCTAATAGCAGCAATCAGAAATATTTATAATTTTAAATAGAAAGATGAATAATCTCATGAGATGGTATTTCTCATATAGTTAAAACTATTTCATATGTAAAACCCAAAATATCCATTAACAAAATTTTTAACTAACTTCTATCTTCCTCAATTTCTAGGTCTTTCTGTTTAATTTAATTTCTCTCTCAAAAAGGCTTTCCATCACACTGTATTATTTAAGAGTACAAAGCAAACAAACAAAGAAAAACCTGAATCTTTGTATTTAAGAGTACAAAAATAACTGAATCTTTTGCTATGTTCTTCACATAAATTTCAAAATATTCGACTGTTTTGAAATAATTTACGGTATTTAAAGTAAATTATTCAAAATTCTACTTCTACCTCAGTTTCTAACCACTGAATGAGCTAAGACAAATCACAAAAATCCTCAGAGATTTCATTTCTTCACCAGAAAAGTGACAATGTTGTGATACATAATCTCTAATTTGCTCCCCACTCTAAAAATCTATGATCCTCTGAAACATTAAGTCTTGGTATTATTCACTTGAAAGGAAAATACTTTTATGAAACTTTGCAACATATCAAGCTTACTGAAAATAACACTGAATCAGCATATATGCCATGAATTCTTGAGCCTCAGCTATTTTTAGGCTAGAATAAATAAGCATCAAGATATATGTAAAATATATAAACTGGTTCCTATCATAAAAGTATGACTCTGAAGTTTGGCTCTACTAGGATAAATAAAATGCAAAAATACCCAATTTTTTTAAAAGTAGAAACCAAATCTTGAGGACTTTAAGGCATTGAAAAAACATCCTCAAAGAATGGAAAAGAGGACAGTTGATGATGGTACTGCAGAGACAAAAGATGTTAGTAAATATATACATATATTATTTTTTTGCGGTACGCGGGCCTCTCACTGTTGTGGCCTCTCCCGTTGCGGAGCACAGGCTCTGGACGCGCAGGCTCAGCGGCCACGGCTCACAGGCCCAACCGCTCCGCGGCATGTGGGATCCTCCCAGACCGGGGCACGAACCCGCGTCCCCTGCATCGGCAGGCGGACTCTCAACCACTGCGCCACCAGGGAAGCCCAGTAAATATTTTTTAAATGTGCTCTTTACAGTAAAAATTCTCTTATGCAATCTCCATTTAAGAGATTACATTTAATAAGATAAATTATCTTAGATTCTCTATTTTCTCTGTAAAATGTTCTAACATTCACACTGACTGCTGGAAGATAAAACACCCACTACTAAATATGACCACATACGTCAGTTCACACTAGTTGAGTTACATGCTCGCCAAGAATCAGCTGTGCTTATCCCCAAATGTGTTTATGTCATTTGTTTTTGTTAATGTAATTATGTAAATGACCTACATATTACATAAACCAAAAAGGAAAAAAAATTTTTCCATGGAAACTGAGTTTACTGTTTTGGAAAGACAATACCTTGTAAGTATGATTTATACAACAAAAACAACTCAGAACCCCAGCTGGGGAACTCCAACTCAAACAAAATGCCTTGGTAAATGAGCAGATATTTGTCTGTGCTAGGGTGAAATGAAGTACTTAAAGTACACATGTATGAGCATCTTGGAGATGCTGTTAGTAAAAAAACAAATCTCATGCCATTGCCATGAGGACAGCTTACCCTAAATAGCTTTTATCTCCTCAGCTTGGATATCAGTATGAATACATGCAAAGTAGAACTGCCCTAACTGACTCACAGACCTGCAATGGGGCACAGAGCTGACCCAGCCAACTTGTTTGTTATATGCCACTACAATTTTACAGTTGTTGCTTACATAACTGCTGACTGATACAACACTAAACAGGAAAAAAATAAATATTAATAGCATATAAATTTATAGGAGCATATAGCTCCTATAAATCAGTGCAAAAAATTAAAAAATAAATAATGGGTAGAGGGCATGAAATCAAAACGACTAATAAACCAATGAAAAGATGTTCCACATCACTAGTCATCAGGGAAATACAAAGTAAGGCAAAAATGAGGCATTACCTTTTATATTATTTGATTGACAAGGTAAAAATCACTGACATGAACTAAGATTGGGAGTCAACAAGCACTCTCGGAAGGAAAGTAGATTGGTAGTGCCTTTTATGGAGGACTATCTGGCAGTATTTATCAAAATTAAATACGTCCAGTATATTTGACCCAGAGAATCCATTTGTAGGTAACTATCCAGCCTACGGAAACAATGGAACATGCACACAAAGATATTTTTAAAAGAATGTTCACAGTTGTACAGTTTGTAATAGTGAAAAACTGCAAACAGTATAAACGTTAATAGGGCTTCAAGTATTACTTATAGATTTATAATTTTTTGCAGCACCTAAAAACAATGAGGTAGATTCATATATAGTGACATATAGACAGAACCCTAAAATACATTATTAAATAGAGAAGTACTGCAGAAAATACATAATATGTGATCCTATTGTAAAAAATAAATATAGACATAGGTACATAGATATGTATAGAAAGAATTCTGGAGGGATATATGCCAAAATGTCAAGATAGTTTTGAATGAAAAAAAGAGCAGGAAGAGGGAGTTGGATAAAGGGGGAAAGAACTTTCACTTTTTACTATATACACTGATGTTATTTGAATTTTTTGAAAGAACTTAGCAGTGTATTACTTGTACAATTAACAAATTATTAAAAAAAAGAGGAGACTTGCTAACTTTTAGATCAGAAAAGTCTCTCATCCATTCACCTATTGAATAACAGACTCATCATTTTTACCCTACATAGATAACGCGCAGTTAAAAATGGGGTAAAAAAAGTAAATTACATCTTAAAATTCTGAAAGAAGTGGATGCTGAGAAGAAAGTTAAGAGGGAGAAAAGGAGACCTAATAATCTTTAAGCATCTAAAGTGATTATATGAATAGCTGTTTTCTATTTCAACTGAGAAAAGGCCCTTAGGGTGAGCCCACTCCCTTTTAGTAGAGATTTGGGATATTCGGGAAATATGTCCTGATTCTTCATGCTGTGAACTACTAGAACTGATTAGCAAGAGAGGCAGAGGGATTAAATACTCAGGATTTTTTTTTTTTTTTTAGTTGCAGGTTTTAAGGAAAATTTTATCATTTATTTCTTGATGTGACTCACAGCTTTGCTACTCAGAGTGTGACCCCAGGTCCAGCAGCCCTGGCATCACCGGGGAACCGAGAAATGCAGAAGCTAACACCCTGCCCAGACCTACTGAACCATAATCTGCATTTTTAATAAGATTCCCCAAATGATATGCATGCACACTAAAGTTTGAGAACTCCTTTAGAGCCCTTACATCAGACATTTACATTTGTAACAGTCCATATGTCTCGAACATTTAACAAGTGCATACTTCGGAATCGGTAAAAAGAAATATTTCATTTGATAACAAAACCTTTCTTTTTCATCCTTATAGATACTATTTCTGCTTTTCCAAATAACGAAAAAAGTAATACAATTTTTTAAGGCCTATATTCTTTCAAGGTGAAAGCCATATCAGTCCACATCACCTTCTTTCACACAGTTCTTCTAATCATTAAAATATAATAAAAGACTATGAGAGATGTAAGCTAAAATCCAAAAGAAATAGATAATAACTTCAATAAAGTGATCAAAAACTTTAATGATCTTTAAATTCTCAGAACTCAAGTAATTTCAGTTTGGTTGGCCTGCTGTGATAAATCTCCCTACATGTTTCATACCAGTAGAAGCTGCTGGTGATTTTACAAGATGAGGTGAGGAGAGTCTCATCTTTCATAAGAATCCCTGAAAATATCCTATAATGACACCCTGCGAGGAAGGTTTGTCCAAAATATCAGGATTGGGAATTATCCAATTCCAAAAGTATTTTTTAACACTCAAGCAAGAAAAAGAAGTCAGGATAGCAACTGTGCTAATATTAGAGCTTGATGTTTTTGTGATAGAAGAAATCAACGTGATGAGCTCAACTGCTCTCCATCATCTAATTCTGAATATCATTATTCTTCTGAACATGCCCAACGAGCTCAAAACCGTAAGAATTACATACTCCATTTCAGTGAACAAATCTCTTCAGAAGCATTCCAGGGCAGCTTGGATTCAGAGGTCCTGGGCTGCCGCAAGCCACTTATTCTCTAAGGCCTGAGAACCCAAAGCTATGTTCTTTTATTTTAGGATGACAGGAACATGACAAACAGCCAGCATTCAGTCACCATCAAGGCCCCACCAGTACAAAGAGGCTTTGTGATTGACAAGAGAATATAAAAAAGGGAGGAGACCCACTTTTTCCTTCCTCTAGGGAAGACTCCAGCTGAAATTTTAGAACTTAAAAGCGTCTCCCATTTAGACTAGTTCACCTTGCAGGTAAATACTTCCTGGTTCAGTGACTCAGTCACACATGAGAAACAGAATCTGCGCTGAAGATTGATAATGGTGGAAAAATATTGTTTTACTGTGAATTTCAGCTCAGGGCAGCTGTGATATACTTCCTCTTCTAGTAAGCTGTCACTGAACCAGTACAGCATGAAAAGTAGGCTTCATACATGGATATTTCATTTGACGTTTTAAGGATACAGATTGGAATCAATCCAAATATTTCCCATTTTTGCTATCTGTGATTTCTTGAAAAAAATCTAGATTTGATCATGAAAAAGGAAAAATATGATGTATTAATTGAATATTAATATTTCCTTCTATGTCCTTCGATTCATTTCAATAAATTTCCATGAGAAGGACAGTGATTTTGAAACACCTCCCCCCAAATAAACAGAAAATACAGCAAAATTCTTCTTCAAAATAAAATCAATATCGCTATATAATCAAATACAATCTACGAAATACATACTCAAAATATAGTAATCAGGTTGTGAACTGATAATGTATATTTCCAAAGACTGTAAATTTAATTTCCATTCAAACCCAACTGGAATGTATTAGCAGTGGACTTCATGGGTATTTAAAGGGCATTCTGATGGTCACAGTCTTTAAATGGCAATTGGTGACTTTTCAGGTTGATCAGCAGTAATGCATTAGACTGAGACGTGAGAATATATTCACTAGAAGCCTAAACATTTCAGATAAATAAATGTATCTCCAGTTTTCAATCTTGTCTTTCTCCACCTAATAAGGACATTTGATATTATACCACGTCTGCAGATATTTCTGAAATTAGTCTTCGTTGGCAGTCCTATAAAATTTTTTTTTAACATCTTTATTGGGGTATAATTGCTTTACAATGGTGTGTTAGTTTCTGCTTTATAACAAACTGAATCAGTTATACATATACATATGTTCCCATATCTCCTCCCTCTTGCGTCTCCCTCCCTCCCACCCTCCCTATCCCACCCCTCCAGGTGGTCACAAAGCACGGAGCTGGTCTCCCTGTGCTATGCGGCTGCTTCCCACTAGCTATCTACCTTACGTTTGGTAGTGTATATATGTCCATGCCTCTCTCTCGCTTTGTCACAACTCACCCTTCCCCCTCCCCATATCCTCAAGTCCATTCTCCAGTAGGTCTGTGTCTTTATTCCTGTTTTACCCCTAGGTTCTTCATGACATTTTTTTTCCCTTAAATTCCATACATATGTGTTAGCATACGGTATTTGTCTTTCTCTTTCTGACTTACTTCACTCTGTATGGACTCTAGGTCTATCCACCTCATTACAGATAGCTCAATTTCGTTTCTTTTTATGGCTGAGTAATATTCCATTGTATATACGTGCCACATCTTCTTTATCCATTCATCCGATGATGGGCACTTAGGTTGTTTCCATCTCCGGGCTATAAACTTTTTTTAAACTGTACTTTTCAAATATTATTACCAAGTAAAAAACACCCTAACTCATAAGTATCAAAGACAAATTTCTGTCTTATTAGGACAATGTTGTAGTAACAATCTCATATAAACTTGTGGCATCTACTGTAAGCTTCCTCATTACTTCCCTTCTAATTCTAAAGTGTAGTCTCAGAACTAAGAGTATGCATATTTTAAACGGCAGTTCTGACAATTCTGGAAAGAAAGCTGGCAAGCTTTGTGGTGCACTTGTCCGTCATTCTCCATGGGAGCACTCCTCCTTCAAATACACTTGAGAAGAAGTTAAGTTTCCTGGGGTTCTCTCTCAAGAAATGCCTACGTACCCACAAAAACACAGTAGCATCCCTGAGATGTGGCAACCAGAGGAATGTTAAATGGTGATAACACAGAAACACCATGCCGCTGTGCAACAAAGATCTATTTCCAGATCAGAGTTTTATAACAGCTTAATAGATATAATTCACATACAACTCACTATTTAAAGTGTATCATTCAATGACTTTTTATATATTCACAGGCCTGTGTAGCCATCGTCATAATTACTTTTTGAACATTTTCATCACCATTTATAAAAAAAATACCAATTAGTAGTCATTCCCCATTCCCCAAAAGTCTCCTAGCCACAGGCAACACAAATCTACTTTCTATCTCTATGGATTTGCCTATTCTGGACATTTCATATAAATGGAATCAAACAATATGTGACCTTTACAGCTCAGAGTTAAATAATAAAAACAACTAATTTTATTGAGAGTTTACAATGTGGCAGTCATTTAATACTCACAGTAATCCCATGAGGTGAGTACTTGTTATTATCCCCACTTTAAGATGAGAAACCTGAGGCACAGAGAGGCTGAGCACCTGACCCAATATCACAAAGAAGTTAGATGGAGAGGGTTTGAACCGACACAGTCTGGCTCAAGAGTGCATGCTTTTAACCAACTCTGCTACCTTAGACTGCCCCTTGATTAGCTCTAGGAAAACTCCAACAGTAGAAAATAATGGAAACAAAGAGTCAGGCGTGAAGAAAACAGTGAATTATAGCATTCCTCATAACTGGTAAAACAAGGAATTAAACTTAACTGCTTCCAATCTGAGCAAAAGTCCAGTCTAAGAGCTTTCTATGATCAGTAATACATGTCACTGTTACTCATGAAAATAAAACTGCAACAAGTTTTTGAAAGGCAGCTGACCACTTCTGACATGATTGTGTCCCATTAAGTTCTTACTTTAGTAGTTGCATTTTAAGTGCATACCATTTCTCCATACAATATTTCCCTTTGCCTTCTACTAAAAGCAATAAACATTTATATATGTTAAAAATTTCAGAGCCATTTCTTTATCATAGCCCAAGTACCTCAAAGGCTAGCAGGCAAAAAGTGAAAACAGACTTGCCACAACTTTCATCCATAGATGGAGAACATTCACCCAACGGGCAGAATAATGTTCTCCCCTCAAAAAGAAACTCACATTACAGTCATGTGACCTGGTAATAAGCCTTGCATTCTTGGAGGAAGTGATTCACAACATTTATGAACCTATGTTTTCTCACCTCTTCTATTTGCTTTGAAGAAAGCAACAGTCCTAACATTCTCTTTACTTTCTCTTTTCATAGGACAGATTTTGCATTTTTTAGTAAGCTGACTGGTTTTGGGTGCCAACTACATTAGTACCTTGTTCCACCTGCATATATTTTCTGAGGAATATTGCTTTCACAAGCCCGTGTCGACTCATTAAAAACTCACCTTTTAAGAATGACAATGAACTTAGGAAGCCAAAGGCATTAGATTTTTCTACTTCCTACCTTTTCTATATATCAGTCCTCTTTCACTTAAACTGTGTGTCCAAGGCTTTCAAACAAAGCTTCAATTTCCTCTTAATCATTTATCATGATCTCTTCCAGATAAGTAGGTTTAACAATCTAGCCATGCATGTAGACATTTTGGACTGAATCTTAGACCATTTCTCTTTTCTTTCCCATTCCCCAATTTGTCAATCTCTCTTGCTTGTGCAACCTTCTCTTAACCACTTAGTCTCTCTTGTCTAAATAAGTAAATAGACAAAGAAAAGAAGGAATACAAAAGGAAAACCCTTAATCCTATTACAACTTGCCCTATCTTTCTCCTCTCAAACTTTCTGAGTTTATTATACTCATTCTACTTCCACATCTCACACTTTTTTACATTTTCTTTTATTTATTTAAAAAAATTTTCCCAAGTTTATTAGGAAATAATTGACAAATATAATTGTATTTTAAAGTATACAACATGTCACATTTATTTCTCAATCTACTATCCCAACTCAACTACAGAAGTTTCTCTAGCAGGTTACCACTGATCACCAGGTTGCTAGAGCAAAGAAACAGCTCTTAACCCTTACCTTACTGCATATGTCTACAGCATTAACACTAAATATAATTTCATTCCTCAAGTTCCCTATTTTAATTAACTTTCTTTCCTAGTTTAAAAACAACAATCACTACTCGCAGCTCTATTTTTTTTGCTAAGATAACAATCACTGTGCTAGGTGCTCACATGTATTAGTCCAGTAGTTTTTCACATGGCTGGTTGTTACCCATTAGTGGATCGAAACAGCTTTTTAATACAATTTTTTTTTTTTTTTTTAATTTGGCTGCGGTGGGTCTTCGCTGCTGTGCGCGGGCTTTCTCTAGTTGCGGCGAGCGGGGGCTACTCTTCGTTGCGGTGCGCAGGCTTCTCATTGTGGTGGCTTCTCCTGTTGTGGAGCACGGGCTCTAGGCGGGCAGGCTTCAGTAGTTATGGCACATGGGCTCAGTAGTTGTGGCTCGCGGGTTCTAGAGTGCGGGCTCAGCAGTTGTGGCGCACAGGCTTAGTTGCTCCGCGGCATGTGGGATCTTCCCGGACCAGGGCTCGAACCCGTGTCCCCTGCACTGGCAGGCGGACTCGTAACCACTGCACCACCAGGGAAGCCCGAAACAGCTTTTTAAATAAATGAAATAAATTAGAATAGAAAATATCCAAATGTATTACACGTAGCAAGGTTACATACTATTCTGGGAAATTTATGGGTCTGCATGAATAGTCACAATATAAAAGGTAGTTCTGGGACTTCCCTGGCGGTCCAGTGGTTAAGACTCCACACTTCCAATGCAGGTGGCACGGGTTCGATCCCTGGTCAGAGAACTAAGATCCTGCACGCCGCACGGCGAGGTCACAAAAAATAAAGGTAGTTCTTACTTTGGGTGACATCCAAAAAAGTTGGAAAGATGTTGCTTCTTATGTAATTCTCACAATCCTACCTATGAGGTCCATATAGCAATTTACACTTTTTAATAATGAAGAGGCTGAGGTATAGAGAAGTTGTATAATTTGTCCAACATCAAACTGCTAGTGTGACAATCAAGAATAGCCTCTATTGGGCTTCCCTGGTGGCGCAGTGGTTGAGAGTCTGCCTGCCGATGCAGGGGACACGGGTTCGTGCCCCAGTCCGGGAAGATCCCTCAGGCCGCGGAGCGGCTGGGCCCGTGAGCCATGGCCCCTGAGCCTGCACGTCCGGAGCCTGTGCTCCACAACGGGAGAGGCCACAACAGTGAGAGGCCCGCGTATCGCAAAAAAAAAAAAAAAAAAAAGAATAGCCTCTATTTATCTCCTGAACTCCAAATATACAAATGATATCTGTATTTCTCTATGTGAACGTCCTAAAAGCAACTCCATCTCAGTCTTTGCTAAACCTGTATGTAATTTCCACACATTTTCTAATTTGCTCACCTTCTAGTGTTTTGCTCTTCCTCATCCAAGCAGGAACCCTCCTGTCTTAGATAAATCAACTCTTCATCATGTCATTACCATAACCCTCAGTCATGTCCTCACCATTTCTCTCCTGAACAACTGCAGCAGTTGTCCTCCCATTACCTGTTATTATGCCCCCTCCAAACGCCTAATTCATTCTCTGCATTGCTGGAAGTAATCTCCTTGAACTAAAAATCTAATTATTTAGGGCACCCTCTCCCAAACCTGAAGAAAACTTTTAAGCTCCAAATGCCATATATAATTTTCTAGACTGGACTTCTGTGTAGTTTTAGGCAATACTTTAAAAAACAGAACCTAACTGATATTTATAAAGGATTTTTAAAAAATGAGTAAATGGCTGAAAGACCCAGATCAAAAGTTCTTTACTTTTTGTTAGTTCAAAGATACAGTTCATGTAAACAGATTCAAGGACAATCATAAATGTCTTTCACTCAAGAACTATAGGTTGTCCAGCCAATAAATAGTGTCGTTTTCGTAAATTAAAAAACAACAACAACAACAACACTACATCCATATGTTGAGACTAATGAAATAGTTTATTATTTTTGCCTTCACAGAATAGCACAAATTCATGGAATAGCAGTCATCAATACTGTTTCTAAATATGTATTTAAAGATATATATGCACAAAACACAACTACAATAAACTTTAATTTGCACTGGTTTCTAACTAAAAATCCAATGCTTTCCAATGTTTATGGCAGATTAAGGTAGGTCTATTGTGAATCAGTCATATATAGTCTGTAGATTATCTACTATGACAAGTCTGAGCCTTTCAATCTACATGTTTAAACAAACTGCTGCCTTTGCACAGGCAGGTGGAAAGAATTTCTAGCTAGGCACGCACTAAGATGGGATCAAAGTTGTCGTAATACACTTTATGATACTATTTTAAATTAAAGAAAAATGAAGCTCAATTATTTCATTTTTCTAAAATATTAGTGTTCTTCATACACAGATCACTAATGCTGAAAACAAAACCAATAAAATGTTTAAAAGGGTTGCATGTTTCATTGTTTTTTTGTGAGCAGGATTAAGTGTAACAGTTTTGTTGTAGTGTCTGTGTTATTGTTGATTCTTTCCTTTGCTTCTCAGTTAAAACAAAATAGAGCTGGTGGTTCAAAAGAAACTCATTTCTTTTCTCCACATGACTGTTGGGAAGATCCTAAGCAAGACTTAATCAATAATTATGATGAATCTTTTTACTTAAAAAAAAAAAAAATTAGGTTGCTTTACCCATAAATGCACACTTGGAAGTAAAGAAATGTTTTAAAGAGATGTGTTAGGCAAAATATTCTATCAACTTTTCAACTATGACTCCTGCTTGGCAGGAGTGACAGACATGCCCTGAGGCGAAGCTGTGACAATAACATACAAAATAATAAAATGCTTAAACAAAGGAGGCAGAACTATTATGAAGAGTGCCCCCTGGGGTTGAACGGAGAGCCTTTTTCTTTCAAAACACTCTTCAAAATATTGTACCCCAATTTATATCAATAGACAGCTGGATGGCTGGGTGGCCAGATGGCCAGCTGGCTAAGAACTGGAACAAAAAACTGAAAAACACTTTCTCTTCACATATTACCTTTCCTCCACCCAAGCCTCTGAAGTGTTCCCAGGATTCCATTTGAATATAAGTCATATTTTTGGCATACAGATTAAAAATCAAGATCACCATGTATGAGATAATGTATGTGAAAAGAACTATACCTATAAAATAACTATTAAGAGCTATGCAAAAGACATTTTCATTACACATTTTAATAACCATGGTTTCAATACTTTGAACATTGTGTTGCTTTTTAAGTAAATTCATACTATAACCATCACATCCTATGTCACTTTTAGAAAATACTTATGGAACTACTTCCTCAAGTTCTTTCTTTAAAAAAAATAAAATTGGCACATTTTTCTCTCTATTGAAAGGGGGTTCTCATTTCCCTTTTTCCCATTTATGGGTTAGGATAAAAACACAAGTTGGGGTTTCCCTGGTGGCACAGTGGTTGAGAGTCCGCCTGCCGATGCAGGGGACACGGGTTCGTGTCCCGGTCTGGGAAGATCCCACATGCCGCGGAGCGGCTAGGCCCGTGAGCCATGGCCGCTGAGCCTGCGCGTCCGGAGCCTGTGCTCCGCAACGGGAGAGGCCACAACAGTGAGAGGCCCGCGTACCGCAAAAAAAAAAAAACCAAAAAAACACAAGTTGACATTTCTAACATAAAATGTTTCCCTTATCCTCTTCTTAAAAAAGGTTACTATAAATGGAGTCATAGGGACAATATCATTTGATATTTACTGATCTAATTTCATGCAACTAGAATTAAAATAATTGTTAATAAATGGAATAAATGTGTCCTCAAATATCTACAATATATTTAAAATAAAGTTTGAATTTTAAAAATAAAATATTCTAATGGAATTAGACTTGCTAACTGCTATTGTTCATTCTAAACACTTGTTAGAGTTCAGACAAACATATAACATTGTTTTCTTCGGTTGCAGTACTTTATAAATGGTTTTATTTTACCATTTACCAAACCTCTTTTGTTCAGTTATTCAAACTAACTTCTGCCAAGAACACTAGGAATTTGGTGATAGTGCTTCTTTTTGGAGAAAAACAACCCCTTTCCTCAGAAAATTGAAAATGTTTATCTTGGCACTAAAACCTTGTATTGAGCCTTCTGGAAAGTATTTTAAATTGTTGTTTTTAACCTAGACTCTGTGACTGAAACAGGAAAAGGTTCCGTAGCTCTGCACCAAAATACATATTTATAGGGTTGATTTTCTTTCTACACCAAAAATACTAGTTTGATGGCAGCAGTTTTCAAAGTATAATACCCTAGGACCATGCCTAACATTGGGCATTATCACTATATTCAAGACAATTTGTTTTTTAAACCTCAAAAACTTCTGATGTCTAAGAAATGCTAAATGTTGATCAAATATGCTATAAGTGCTATATTGGGAAGGACTGTTTCACTTAACTACCTGGTCTGTTAGGAATTTTCACACACAAAATAAATTTTATTTGATACTGTAATTTCCTCCTGTGCATGCCAACAAAAGATATGTTCCTAAGTCTTTATCTTTTTGTTTTACATTTCTCCCACTAGGTATGCTTTAGCTTCAGATTAGACAGCATAAAGATAAATCCTTGAACTTTTTGCATTACTGTCCTAATAATGTGTCTGAATACAATTAAGAAATCTTTGGCAATTGATGAAATGAAAGAGTCATTGTTCTTAACTCCCCTACCAAACCCCTAAATTGCTAGAATATACGGAAGAGACTACAGGAGTTGTAAGGTGTATATGAAAGTATATTAAAAATGGTAGGTCATACAATTTCACAAAGACCCCCAGATAGCTGCAACGATTTTTCAGTCGCTAATAACTGACATAGAATACTATGCACTCCATCATGAATACGTCCTTCCCACCTTAAAAACTTCATCCATTTTTTTCCTTCTAACAGTTTGTCTGTCCTTTACAAGAAAAATTACAGCACCATCATCATTTTATACTTGCATATAACATTTTTTATAGTTAAAGGAAGTTCAAATTATATCATTGTGCTTATCAAGTATTTATTAGAATGTTCTGACAGGAAATTAGTTGTTTAAACATTCTGCTATGGTTGAATTGCCTTATTTTAGGTTAAACAAAAAAAGATAAAGATATCTACTAAATACATCTTACTAAAATCCATAACTGTTTTTGTCAATCAAGTGCAATTTTTTTTTTTTCCCCCCGGTACGCAGGCCTCTCACTGTTGTGGCTTCTCCCGTTGTGGAGGCACAGGCTCCGGACGCGCAGGCTCAGCGGCCATGGCTCACGGGCCCGGCAGTTCCATGGCATGTGGGATCTTCCCGGACCGGGACACGAACCCACGTCCCCTGCATCGGCAGGCGGACTCTCAACCACTGCGCCACCAGGGAAGCCCTCAAGTGCAAATTTTAATTTTAAAAGTGTAGAACTTCCTGCTGTGATTGAATTCTGCCTATATCCAGAAAAATCAAGAAAGAGTCTATTCAAATGAGTTTAATAAGAGTGAAACAAATAGGAATTACTGGTATTACAGAAAATGACGATAATGAAGGAGTGGGCTCTTCCTAATCAAAAATCCAACTCCCATACTGTTGTGTTTTTATGACAATGACAGGCACCATTTTTACTGGCATTAAAATTCTGAGCCATCCTAACACTCCCCCACATTCCTCAGAGTCTCAGTATCAATGAAAAATGCAACTCTGACATAATGGACTAACTTGATATTTTACAGACAGTGATTAGTATGCTAGGTTACGTTCGTAAAAGACTTAGATTAAGCCCTACCATCACTTTTTTCTCATTTAAATTTAAAATGTTGATTGTTTTATAAAGTGAGCAAAGAATATCTAAAATCAGGTCCACAATAAACAGAAATTCACCTTTCAAGATCTGAGGACTATTAATTTACATATTCAGTTTTCCAAGATGAACTTATAAGCATAATGTGAAAAATCACATCTTCCTTCCCTCTCTTTCTCTATTCACTAAGGAGCAGTGACTTATCTCTAACCACTCTAGAAAATAAAACAAAGCAAACAAAAATTCATGTCACTTGTGGGGCATAATAATTTAGAAAACACTTTAGTTACACGGTTGATTTAAAAATTACAAAGGAAGAGTATTTTTTTCTATTAAAATAAATAGGTATAACAGAACATACCTGAAAAAGAACATGTACATGGCAGCTGTGATGCAGAATAAAAGGACCTATAACAAGGAGAAAATACGTTACTTACAAAAGAACACTGACATCATCATTTGTGTGTCTTAGAAAGCAAAATACCCACTATTAAATCTTGTACCTGAATTAAAAGATGTATGAAGCTAGTCATACACATATCACATTCTCTACCTTTCAAATAAGTCATATCAAGGCAATAATAAGTCTGTATATTTACACACACATATAAATAAATAAAATTATAAACATTATACAATATGTATGTGTGTACATATATATATAACACTATATGTGTGTGTGTGTGTGTGTGTGTGTGTGTGTGTGTGTGTATAGGCTGGGTAGAGGGTAACAGGGTTCAAAAAGGAATAGCCTATTTAAAAAATTATATCTAAGAATTCCTCAAGAAGCAAGTAACCTAAGAACAGAGACAATGGCTTCTAAATAGTGAAGTCAGCAGAAAAATCATGAAGCTTATTAACTATCATATCAAGATGACCAGACTTTTAAAATATAAAACACAGTCCAGTTGTCGACCAATTGTAATCAATAAGAAAAGCTCCTAAAAATATAATCATCCTGTATGGGATATAGACTCCCTATAAAAAAATAAATTCCTCTAAAAGCAAGCATCAGAACACACAATAAATCTGGATTAAAGAAGCTTCCCTAGAACACATCATATGAAACACAAAGTATATTACTATGTATATGGAAAGAATCCAAATCCAAGTCCTTACCAAAAGCTTAGTTATGCCAACAAAGTGAATCTCCATAAAATTGTTTTAAATCAGTAAAACGGAAGTTGTAAACTGTGTTCTTATGTTAACAATAAGAGTGTAAATTAAACACAAGGATTGTCAATGGCCTCACATCATAGACAAATGAACAATCTTCAACTATTAAAAACTGACCACAAGGAACCATGAAAACAAAAATGGTACAAAATAGTGTTTAGCTATTTCCAACACAATTTCTAGTTGATTTAAGGAAAGTATAATAGTTTTGCTATTACAAATTGAGCTTGATAGGTTTGCCACCTTGGCTTAAGATAAGCATTATAAATACAATCTGAATGACTTAGAAATATATAAACCTACCAACCCAAAAGAGGATGGGCATCACACTCCCTGGCTTCAAACTACATTTCAAAGCTGTAGTAATCAAAACAGTATGGTATTGGCATATAAACAGAATAGAGAGTGATACAGAATAAAAGAGCCCAGAAATAAACCCATGCATACAAGGTCAATTGATTTATGATAAAGGAGCCATGAATATACAATGGGGATAGAACAGTCTCTTCAAAAAATGGTACTGGGAAAATAGGATGGCCACATGCAGAAGAATGAAATTGGACTACTATCTTACAGCACACACAAAAATTAACTCAAAATGGATTAAAGACTTGAATGTAAGGCCTGAAACCATAAAACTCCTAGAAGAAAACACAGTTGGTAAGCATAGGTCATGGTGATTTTTTAAAATCTTACACCAAAAGCAAAAGGAACAAAAGCAAAAATAAAGTGCGATATCAAATTAAAAAGCTCTACACAGCAAAGGAAACCATCAACAAGATGAAAAGGCAACCTACTGAATGGGAGAAAATAATTACAAATGACATATCAGATAAGGGGCTAATATCCAAAATATATAAAGAACTCAACAGCAAAAGAACAAACATTCTGATTTTAAAATGGACAGATCTAAATTCTTCCGAAGAAGACATATGATGGCCAACAGGTTCATGAAAAGATGCTCAGAATCAGGGAAATGCAAATTGAAACCGCAATGAAATATCACCTCACACTTGTTAGAATGACTATTACCAAAGAGACTAGAAATAACAAGTGTTGGTGAGGATATGGAGGAAAGGGAACCCTTGTGCACTGTTGGTGGGAATGTAACTTGGTGCAGCCACTATGGAAAACAGTATGGAGGCTCCTCAAAAAAGTAAAAATAGAACTACCATATGATCCAGCAATTCCACTTCTGAGTATTTATCCAAAGAATTCAATGAAAACACTAACTCAAAAAGATACGTGAAGCATTATTTACAGTAGCCAAGATATGGAAACAACCTAAGTGTCCATCAATGGATGAATGAATAAATAAATTGTGGTGCACACACACACACACACACACACACACACACACACACACACAGAGAGAGAGAGAGAGACAGAGAGACAGAGAGAGAGAGAGAGACAGAGAGAGAGAGAGAAAGGGGGAATATTATTCAGCCATAAAAAGGAATGAAATCTTGCCATTTGCAACAACATGGATGAACCTCGAGGATACTAAACTGACTTATTTTATTCAGTCAGAGAAAGACAAATACCATACAATACCTCTGATATGTGGAAGGTGAAGAAGGAGGAAGAAGAGAGAAGGGATAAGGAAGAAAGAAGGAAGAAGGAGAAAAAGAAACCAAACTCACAGATACAAAGAACAGAGTAGTGGTTGCAGGCAGCAGGGGAGTGATGGATAGGAGAAATGGGGGAGCTGCATGTTTTTTTAGTTTAAATAAACTGAATTTTTAAAAAAAGGATGGGTATCAATTACTATAAAACAAATATTACTTTTATTAATTTCTTATATAAAATATATAAAATCTTTCTTAATATACAAAGTATATAAAATCTAATAGGGACTTCCCTCGTGGAGCAGTGGTTAAGAATCCACCAGCCAATGTAGGGCACATGGGTTCAATCCCTGGTCCAGGAAGACCCCAAGTGCTGAAGAGCAGCTAAGCCCATGAGCCACAACTACTGCGCCTGCGCTCTAGAGCCCGTGAGCCACAACTATGGAAACCCGAGTGCCACAACTACTGAAGCCCACATGCCTAGAGCCCATGCTCCCAACAAGAGAAGCCACCGCAATGAGAAGCCCACGCACTGCAATGAAGAGTAGCCCCTGCTCGCCACAACTAGAGAAAGCCCGCGTGCAGCAACAAAGACCCAACACAACCATAAATAAATAAATAAATTTATTTTTAAAAATCTAATAAACATGCACACACTCTCCTCCTCTCCTTCTTTTCCTCTCCCATTCTCTCGCGCCTTCAAAAATACCCTATCCATGATGCATAAGTTTCATATCACTATTTTGAAAATGTAACTTAAAGCATGAGGAATAATTTTCATTTATTGACTAATCAATTATAAAGTCCAAGTGAGTTTGTTTACTGGCTATAATTTGCCAGCCAATGCTCCAGATCACAAAACTCAGTTTTTATTTTCCTCTCCTTGTATCCCCTTTGGGCAATGCCAACCTTCCCAATTTTTCAATGTTTCATTCTTTCTCTGCACTAGTCATTATTCCCCTCACAGACTCCACTCACAAACCTCTCTAGAAGTGTCCCAAAAATCTTTCCCACACTCTCTACTTTCTCCAAAGAAAACTCCAAAGTCCCTTTCCCTCAAAATGTTGCTATGCTCTATCCTCATATGCTAAACCCACCCGTGCTCATATTAAACTAACGATTATCTTTACAAATAATACCTTTGAAAGTGGGAAAGAGCATAATGTTTAAAAACTCAAGCTCTAGAATAAGGCAAATACAGGTTTGAATCTAATTTTATGTGACTTCTGATGCTTTATATAATTTCCCTAAGCCTTAGATCCCTTATCACTAAAGTGAGTATATTACCTCACTTTGAATTGTCGGGAAGATTAAATGAGACGATGCTGCAAAGTGTCAGGTATTCGGCAGACTGTTTTTATTTTGTTTTGTTATTCATGGAAGTGATCTAGATATAAAAACCTCATCCAGAGATAGAAGCTTGGAAAAAAGTTTGTTTCTAAACAGGTAGACCTTTTGAAATCTCTCAAATTACCAATATTTGGAGCTCACCTCTTTCATAGAGCAGAGATTTAAGATATGAAAATCTGTGCAAGCAGGGGGAAACGTGTAAGGAATATTAAAGTACAATTGATCAACTCATTCAAGAAATATTTACTGAACACATACTATGTGCCAGAGACTATTCTAAAACTTACAACAGTATACAAAATGGACAAAGTCCTTGCCCTCCTGGAACTTATCTTCTAGTGAGGTAAGAGAAGATATTGAAATAGTATGTCAGACAGTGATGAGTTTTGGAGCAAAACAAAGCAGGATAAGGAAATAAAATGCAGGCGAGTAGGGGTGGTTGTTTTATACAAAGTGATCAAGGAAGCACAGACTTGTTAGTAGAGACACTGAGGAGATAAGGGATAAACAAGAGGACCATATCAACAGAACCAATGGAAAATTTTATTCAGAAAGATGGTCAGTATTATGTCAAAGATGCTAAAGAAAGGATTTCATTTTTAGTAACATACACTTTTCAAAGTTTTTAAAATTAATTATGCTAATTTCTTAAACATTGTAACTTCAACAGAGTGTTTTTCCAAATAAATGTAAATCTGCAATTAAATAATGAAGAAGATTTTCTCTGTGTTTCAAATTATAGCATTTTAGAGCTAAAAGGACCTTCAGGTAATATATTTTTCATATTAGGAAACTTAGATCCTTAGAAGGTAAGTGATATATCCATGTTCTACCCTGTTAGTTGTATCTTGTATTTCCTCTATTAAACAAATATTGGTCAAATGTTTACTCTGTACCTGCTCCATAAAGAAGATATTTAAATACAATTCTAACCCTTAAGGAACTTACAGAATACTGCTCCACAGTCTAATTCTGTAGCTACTCTTTATATGTGTGGCTACTTAAAATTTTTTATAGCTTTACTGAGGTATAATTGACATATTTAATGTATACAATTTTGTTAGCTTTGACATAGGTATATATCTTTAAAATCATCAACATAATCAAGATAATGAACATATCATTATCAATAACATACAGCATTTCTGTATTATTATTTTAATACTTGTAGAATCTATAGTGATGTCACCTCTCTCATTCCCACTACTGGCCGTTTGTATCCTATTTTCTTGATTAGTCTGAGTATAGACTTATTAACTGTATTGATTTTATCAAACAATGAGCTTTTGTTTGATTGATTTTCTCTGTTTTTCTGTTTTCTACCTCATTGATTTCAATTTAATCTTTACTAATTCCTTTTTTCTGTTTGCTTTGGGTTTTTTTCCCCTAGTTTCTTAAAGGTAGGAATTTAGGCCATTGGTTTAAGATTTTTTTCTTTTTCGATATAGATGTACGATGTTATAAATTTCCCCCTAGATCTGCTGTGTGTCCTAATTTTAATAAGGTGGGAATTCATTTTTGTTCCATTCAAAATACTTTCTAATTTCTGATTTTGCTCCCTTCTATGATCCATGACTTAATTAGAAGTGTGTTATTTGGCTTCCAAATACTTGGGGATTTTCAGCTATCTTTCTGTTGTTACTGACTTATTTATTCTATTATGGTCAGAAAATACTTTATATGTATGACTTGATTATTTCCAGATTTATCAAAACTTACTTTATGTCCCAGAATATGTTCCATATGTTTGGTAAATAGTCCATGTACATTTTTTTTTAAATGCGAATTCAACTGTTGCTGGGCAGAGGGTCAAGCTGCTTGACAATGTTGTTCCAATCTTCTAAATCTTTATTGATTTGTCTACTTGTTCAATCAATTATTGAGAGAAGCTATCAAAATATCCTGCTGTATTTATGGAGGTATCTCCACAATCTCTCCTCACAGTTCTATCAGTTTTTCCTTGGCGTATTTTGAAGCTCTGTTACTAGGGGCATAAACATTTAGAATTACATCTTCCTTACCATGATGAAATTACCTTCTTTATCTCTGATGATAGTCGTTAATCTGAAATCTATTTCATCTGACAGTAACTTCTGATTACTGTTTTTCCATTCTTTTACTTTTAACTGATTTGGTATTTATATTTGAAGTTCACTGCCTCTAGGCATCATATTGCTGTTTCTTGCTTTTGTATCATATCTGAAAATCTCCACCTCTTCATTTGGCATATTTAGATTGTTTACATTTAATGCGATTATTGGTAAGTTCAGAATTAAATCTATCATCTTGCTATTTATTTTTCTATAGTTTCTTGGTTTTTTTTTCTTCCTTTCTGCCTTTTTTGAATCAACTCAGTTTTTTTAATGATTCCATCTTCTCTCCATTGTTGGCTTCTTTGTTTAAAGGGTTTATAGTAAACATCTTTAAATTGATACAGTCTCCACTCAAGTGATATTATACCACTAAACATACAATATGGACTGTTACAATAGCACACTTCCATTTCTCCCCCACCCCAACTTCTGTGCTATTGTTGTCACCTAGTATACTTTTATCTATATTATGAAACCACTATATTTTAAACATTTTTTCTTAAAAATGTATGTCTAAAATAGTTTTGACCTTTGTTTTGAAAGCTATTTTTGCTGGGTATCAATTTCTAGGTTGATGGATTTTATTTCAGTATTTGGCTCAATGAGTACCACTTCAAATGTCTTCTTACAATTTGATTATGAGGTGCCTTGGAGTACTCTTCATGTTTCTTTTAAAAGGGTTTCATTAAGTTTCTTGGATCTGTGGGTTTATAATTTCCATCAAATTTGAAATTTTTTCAACCATAATTACATCAAATATATTTTCTTCGCTCTCCCCTTCCCCTTTGGGAACTCCAATTAATATATAGTAGGCCACCTGAAGTTGTCCCACAACTCACTAACGCTCTCTTTATTTTGCAAAAAAAAATTCTCTTTATTCTGTGCTTCATTTTGGATCATTTCTATTATTAGGTCTTCAAGTTGACTAATATTTTCTTCTGTAATATATATGTCATTAATGCCACCCAGTACAGTTTCCATCTTACACACTCTAATTATCATCATTAGAAGTTTGATTTGGATTTTTTCCCTCTGTTTTCCATGTCTCTAACTCTTCTGAAACTATGGAATTCACTTGTAACAACGCTTTTTTAATGTCTTTGCCTGCTAATTCTAACAGCTTTGTCAGTTTTGATTTGGTTTTAACTGACTGATTATCTCCTCATTATGGGTCAAATTTTCTTGTTTCTTATTGCATGCCTTATAATTTTTATTGGATATCAGACATTCTGAATTTTACCTTGGTGGATGCTGGATATTTTTGTATGCCCATAAATCTTGAGTTTTGTTCTGGGTCACAGTTATTTAGAAACAGTCTGATCCTTTAAGGACTTGCTTTTAAGATATTTTAGGAGGGAGTGAAGTAGTGCTCAACTTAGGGCTAATTATTCCCCACTGCTGAGATAAGACCCTTATGTGTACTCTCCCCAATGCCACATGAATCTTGAGATTTTCCAGTCTGGCTGATAGGAACAGACACTATTCCTGCTGCTGCTTGAGTGCCAGCACTCAATTAAGCACCTCTAATCCTTTCAGGTCATTCTTTCTTTGACCTGGGGTATCTTCCTCATGTGCATGCCCTAATCAGTAAACAGCTGAATGCTTTCCTCTCTAGTCTTCGGTGGACTCCATCCAGCATGGCTCCCCTCTCACTCTCCACTCTTGTTTCTTCAACTCAGAAAGTCCTCTAGACTTTGCACGAATGTCTCCTCTTTGATCCAAGCCTGGAAATTTTCTCAAGGCAGTAAGCTAGCATAATCATAGACTCATTTCATTTGTTTCCCATTCTCAGGGATCTCTGCCCTTCAGTGCCTAATTCCAGGATTGGAAAACCATTGTTTTATAAGTTTTGCCCACATTTTGGCTGTTTCAGTTGGAAAGGTAAGGATTACCTTTATTATGTCATAGCCAGAAGCAGAATGTGATTATTTAAATTTAAATTAATTTTAAAAACTAATATTAAATTCAGTTCCTCATCCACACTAGCCATATTTCATGTAATCAACAGCCATATGTGGTAGTGGATACAATAATGGACAAGCAGATATAGAACATCTCCATAATTGCAAAAGGTTCTATTAGACCTGTCTGGCCAGTAAATGACATTTTCACTGTGCATTGTGGTAATGTTATTACACTTATATTCTAACTTTAGCCGTAAATTATACATCTGAACACATCTATTTTTATACTTTACATTTTTATGTCTAAAGCAACACATAAAATAATCATACCACAGTTTACTCATTTGTGGAAATAATACACTGTTATCTACTACATATATTGAAAGCATTAAATGAGATAACATACATAAAGTCTAATAGAGTGACTAGTACATCACAGATGCTCAAGAAATGGTAACTACTGACAAAAAATAATTTCTCTGTAATTCCCTCCCATTTCACAACCATTGCGCAATACACTTACACAGGATAAGTAATTTTGAAATTGCTATTTTCACTTTGATTTTTATTTTTAATTCAAAAAGTAATGAAGGGCATGCTACAATATGAATGAACTTCAGAAGCACTAAGTGAAGGAAGCTAGTTACAAAAGACCACATGTTGTATGATACCATTTATCTGAAATTCTAGAATAGACAAATCTCCTTACAGAAAGTAGAATGATGGATGTCTAGAGCTAGAGGAGTGAGGGGTAATAGGGAGTTTGCTCATGGTATAAGGTTTCTTCAGGGGGCAATGAAAATGTTCCAAAATTAGACTGTATGGATATGTGCACAATTTTGTAAATATACTAAAAACCCATGGAACTGACATTTTGAACTGGTAAATTTTAGAGCATGTAAATTACTTCTCAAAAACACTTAAAACTGGCTTTTTACAAATTAATACATGTACATGATAGAAACAAAAATTCAAAGTGAATGATAAAAATACAATGAAAGGGAAGTTCCCGTCTATCCAGATCTCTGGTATTCTGTATAGAATTTTGTATGTGTGTGCGTACATTTGTACAAAGATACATGCCAAATAAAGACGTTGTTTTATACTTTTCTTTTAAATTTTACACACACACACACATGTTTATTTAAACAGTCTATGAATAGAGTGGATGCTACATATATTGAATACTAAAGTATACTTTGTAAACTTGCATACCTATATCTCTGGAGGTAAATTCTTAAAACTGAATTCTCTGTATCAAGGGGTAGGTACATTTTTAATTTTGATACACTCCCATCAATAGTATATCAAAGTAGCCATATCCTTACATGAGCTGTTTCCCTATGTCCACAAAAACTGTGTTTTATCAAACTGTTTTATCCTTGCCAATGTGGTGGATGAAAGAAATGATACATCATAGCTGCATTCTTCTTATGAGTGAAGTTGAGCCCCACAGGTTTATAAACCTTTTTGTTTGTTTTTTGGTCAGTTGGTTTAACCACTTTTTCATATCCTTTGTCTATTTTTGGTTTGTGAATCTTTTAGAAACCATTTTTATTTTTTGAAACTGAGTATACTTATGTGAAAACATAGAATTAATTTCATTATTATCTATTTGCACCAAGAATATGAGTGGTTAAATAAAAGTAATCATGTAATGGAAATCTCATAATGTACTAAACCAAAAGAACATTTTAAGCCAAGTGTACAGAAAGTATAACAAATAATGAGAAAGTAAAGTTCATTCAGCTGAAAAATAGTTTTCTCTGGAATGACTTTTCAGGAAGTGATAGATTTACAATACATGGATTCCTGTTAGAGAGCTTACAAAACTTTCAGGGAAAAACTGTACTATGGTTGTCAGCACTATGTCATGCAGAATTATATGAAAACTATCCCTGTCAACGCTCTAACAAAGAAACAATATCACCATATATGAATACTTTAAAAACCTAAAAATAACCAGAAATATAAAAAATGTGACTACCACCTGGTAAAGAAGGCTGTTTTTACCATCTAAGCCTCAAAATGGTTAAAACACATATCCTGAAGTCATTTTAAAGTCTACTAGAGACCTAAACAGATGGTGCATTTAACTACTTCCTACAACAGAAAGCTTCTGCTTTTCTTTAACATACTCAATTAAATGTTCTTTAACCCTGCCCAGTGCCTTTGACCACTCCTGCTTGAATGTGTCCAAAGACAATGATGCTCTTTGCTGCCTGGCCTTCATTACTCATCAAGTCTGTTTCCTCCCCATATTCACTGAGCCCCCTTCCTTCCATTATGAAAATAAATACTGAAATCTTGTCTCTGTTTTCTGGAAAAGAAGCAATAGATTTCTCCTTGCTCCATGTGTACTTCATTCATATTTTAGCCATCTATCCATCCACCCGCTCATAAAAAGTTATCTGGTATCTATGTGTTACTAACACTTTGTGCCTGAGCAAAGTCAAAAGGAAAAAGATACAGAGGTAAATAAGCTCCAGACTATCAAGAGACCACATGATCTTCAAGCAAAACAGAACAAACAAGGAACCACAAGTTCTTACCTTTGTTTATAAATTTATTTCAGTACTTGTTACATTGCCAGTGTGCTAGGGTAACAAAACTAGATAATATTGATTCTTGTTGCCCTTATGAGGTCTAGCAGAAATGCAGGCATATTAACAAATCATCCCAATACAACATGCTAGGACAGAATATTTACACCTCACCCTACAAAGGTAGTCACCAAAACATCTAATTATATTATTATTTTAATTACTCAGTATATATTTAGACAAAGCTTTTTTGTCTGTATACCTTTATGTCTCCACCAGAAGTTACTTAGAACACAAAGTTCCCAAGAGCAATCTCTATTTCATCTAATTCCATATGTGGACAGATTCTTGATATACTATATAAGGTTTTTGATAATAATGTTAATTTCTATTTATAGCAACCATCTTTCAAAAACCTAAATTGTACTCCCATTCGTATACTTTGTAAAGGCTGAACTTTAGACTCTATAAGCATTTTCAACTTTTCTGAAAACACAGACCATTACGTAGCCTCTTGGGGAAGTCATTCTCACTGGACCAATAAGTGTTACACAATTTGCAATGTATATATTTTGCTTTGAACACACAACAGATCATTATCATAATATTAATTTGCTTTTAAAAATGCATCGTTTTTGAGCAGTGGGATTCTTAAGTTAAATAACTATGCATTGTTTTATAATTTTTAAAAATCCCTATACAATTCTAATCTCACATAATATACAGTACATCTTTATAATCTGTCCCTTTGTTTTGGATTAGCAGTTTTGCTTACTGAGTTTTTTTTTTTAAGTTTCCCTTCCTTGACAAAACAAATACAGGAAAAGTACAAAACACCTTATGGGGAATTTAGGGCCACAAACACCAGGCTATTAGTAAGGAAGAAGTCTGAGGTCTCCAGATTAAGACTATAAACTTGATCAAGTCACTTCCATTCTTTGAGCCTTAAGCTTTTTATCTTTAAGAGAAGTTAGATCGATCTCTAGGATGCTTCAGAACTCTAAAATTCTGCGATTCCATGAGTCAAACTTTTTCAGTGTACAACAAAATTATTTCAAAGCAAACTGTCACTAATATATAATGAGACAAATCTCAAGAGTATATGTATATACTCTCATATGTATAAGCAAATGAGAGCATTTTCTCTGACTGAATTGAATGTGGGGAATTATATTAAATACATCAACAACTTGGTCCTAGTCTCTTCCTTGCACTGCTCATTGTTCTTGATTTATACCTTCAAGGTCAGCAAACAAAGTCTGGCAATATATTAACCTTGAAATTTTCCAGTTGTAGAAACAGCTATGTTAGATAGTGGCTGGGAAGTACAGCTTATATGATGTCCTGTCCTTTTATGGTTAGTAGGTAAGCTGTATTTTGTCTTCCATAAAAGTGAAAGGATTTAAAGTATATAACTATAGAAAATTTCAGTATGTAGTAATATAACCTGTAAATTACATTCCTTATTACAACACAATTCTAATTCTGCTGGCAAATTAAAAAAAAAAAAAATCACAGCTTTAAATTACAACTCACTATTTAAAGGACTACAGATAAGGGTTTACACATGAAAAGAAATCAGTCTTTATTAAAAATTTAAAAGAAAATTTAATGGTCAAGTGAAAATCACCATGTGAATTCATTCATGGAACAAAATACTCACTGAAGTATGTTCTCTGAACTGGAACTATAAAAACCAACTAGACATTATCACCAAACACACACAGCACTTTATTTACATCTCTCTTATTATCATGTAAAGGAAATGCAGTTATTGGAAGTAAAGGTTGTCCAATGACTTATATTTAAAAGTTATCGAGATATTCAGCTGCTTCTTTTCTTTCCCATAGCCATCTCTCTATTTTATGGTCAATTAGTTGGTCATTAAAAGTCATTAAAAATGCAAATCAAAACAAACAAGAAAGGAAATAAATATGTAAAGGAAGAGCAAGGAGCCAAAAAGAAACCATAGGAGAGTTTAAAGTCAAAGGTAAATCAAAAAAATAAAAAGGGCCAGAGAACATAGAGAAAGAGGAAAGTAGAGGATTAAACTAGATAATGAACTACTATTGACTAACACTGCCAGGCACTGTATATTTTTAAAAATATTACCACTAATCGTATAATAGCTCTTCAACGTAGGTTTTTAATCACTTCCATTTTAAAGATGAGGCAATTGGACTCAGAAGGTAAGTTACTCGCTTAAAATCACAAAATATTTAAGTGGCTGAACTAAGACTCAGAGCTAGGACTACCTGATTTCAAATTCAAGGCTTTCAATTATATCCCTCTGCCTCTAGAAAATTTTTACTGATGTTGATTTAGTAGCTACTGTGTTTCCAAGGTAGGGATAATCCCCATAATGCTTCCTATACATATATATGTATATTTTTAGTAAGTGTCATTTTAAAAAAAGAAAGGAGTGAGGCAAAATCTTTCAGAGTTCAGTATAATAATTAAAATAATAGTGTAACAATAATATCAACTGCTGCTGTTACTGAATGCTCACTATATGTCACATGCTGTATTCAGTGCTTGACATACATCACTTTACATGATCCTCAAAATAGTCTTGTAATGTAGGGGTTATTATCCCCACTTCAGAGAAGAGGTTTAGAGAGACACAGACAATAATGGGATTGAGCCAGGTTTGGCAACCAGCTGTGATTCCAAAGCCCATGAGCTGTCATGGATTTCTCTCAAAGATTTCTTTAAAAACTCCCATTAAAGAATTACAGCTTTAACAAATTTCATTCAACTTAATCATGATAAAATAGTAGATAAAATGGTGGGCTAAGATACAGTCTCTGAAATGCAAATCAAAACTACAATGAGGTATCACCTCACATTGGTCAGAATGTCCATCATTTAAAAGTCTACAAATAATAAATGCTGGAGAAGGTGTGGAGAAAAAGGAACCCTCCTACACTGTTAGTGGGAATGTAAATTGGTACAGTCACTATGGAAAAGAGTATGGGGGTTCCTTAAAGAACTAAAAATAGAGTTGCCATATGATCCAGCAATCCCACTCCTGGGCATATATCCAGAGAACACTATAATTCGAAAAGATACATGCACCCCAATGTTCACTGCAGCACTATTTACTATAGCCAAGACATGGAAGCAACCTAAATGTCCACTGACAGATGAATGGATAAAGAAGATGTGAGATACACACACACACAAAGGAATATTACTCAGCCATAAAAAAAGAATGAAATAATGCCACTCCAGCAACATGGATGGACCTAGAGATTATCATACTAAGTGAAGTAAGTCAGAAGGAGAAAGACAAATATCATATGATATCACCTATATGTGGAATCTAAAATACGACACAAATGAACTTACTTACAAAACAAAAAGAGACTCACAGACATAGAAAACAAAACTTACGGTTACCAAAGGGGAAAGGAGGTAGGGGAGGGATAAATTAGAAGTTTGGGATTAGTAGATTAAAACTACTATATATAAAATAGATAAACAACAAAGTCTTACTGTATAGGACAGGGAACTATATTCAATATCCTGTAATAAACCATAATGGAAAAGAATATAATATATATATATAATATATATATAAACATGTATATGTATAACTGAATCACTTTGCTGTATGCCAGAAACTAACACAATATTGTAAATCAGCTATACATCAATAAAAAATTAAAAAATAAAAAAAGATATAGTCTCTGTGTTAAAGAGCTCACTATGTACATAATGAATCAGATTTAAGAAAAGCAGAGATGAAAAATTCCATAATCCTCAAAACTTCTATAAAATATTTATTCTAATAAAGAAAAACAGATCTAAGAAACACATTTTTAAAATTTTGAAAATAAGCCACCTAAATATTGCAATCAAAAACTTAAAAAACCTTACATGTTTACATATTAAGTGAGAAGAGAAAAAAGTTACACGAGCCAGTTTTCTAATATGTTTACATTAACTATGTAAGGGACCATTCTTTACCCTAATGCTGCCAAACATCTTACTTTCGCAATTCAGAAAACAAAACAAAAATACCTCCCATGTCATTCAGCACACGGAGGATAGAGAAAGGTTTTATATGGACTCAGAGCAAAGTTAAAGCTGAAAAAACATTGTGCTTTCAGCAGGGCAAGGTAGACGGGTCGCCTAAGTGAAACCTCATTATTATAAGTAGACAACTTGTAGTACGTTAGTTATTTTCATACAAAGGGTGGTATTCCCATTAACCTCAAATAAGAACCAGGCTTAGGGTGACATTATGTTTTTCCCTCAGAGACACTACAAAAATAAATAAGAGCTTCCAGATTACTTCAGAGAGGTCACAGCAGGGCCACATACAAACAGCACATGGCAGCGCTGCAATTCAGATTTTTGTCATTTGATGAAGGTAAGAAAGACCATTAGCGTGAGGGTTATTGTAATTCTGACTAAGGTGGCCAGTAAGACAGCATTCACTGCTTCACCAAACCACACTGTGCTGCAGGCAAAACGCAAACAGCTGCCCTCCAGCTGAGTTCCACATGTTTGAGGTGTCCACTGAGGACTAACTCAATCCCAATACATAATCCACAACAAAACAGTCATCAACAGTAAGGAGTCGGATATATATATATTCTCTTTACGGCTGTTTGAAACACAGCATATGTATCGATATCTACTCACTCATGTACTGTAAAACGGAATGATAGTTTTCCCAAATGCTGTGCCGTGTGCCCACACTCAAGTCATCTGCCAGTTCTTTGGGCACATGCCCATTCTGGAATTCATTTGAGAAAATACCTCCGTGATTAGGCATGGCTTTGCTCATATCTGCCTTGGTTCTCACTATTTCTATCCAGCTGCAGATTCCTCTCTGCATACTCAGTTCCCACTGACTACCATTTCTTCAGGCAGGAAAGGTTCAGAACTAAACTTTTTTTCTAACGAGCATTTTAAAAAGGCTTAAAGCACAATGAAAGTGGGCATTACAAAAAAAACAGGAGGGCGGGAGGAGTGCATGAATTCTAAATCAGATGAACTGTGGAAGACTTTTCAATCACCTGCTCCAAACTTATTCCACACAAAAGATTTTTTCCTTTTGCGCTTCCCCAGCTTATTACATCAAAGCAACACAACAGATCAAGGTCTCTCAGCTGTGCTGGGTAACCTTAAGAAATCTTCTGTGCTTTTTTTTCCTCCCCAGTTAGCAAGACAGATTCAGTATCCAGTTTATCACTAACAAACATAATGATATTGAGATACACAGTTTTTCAAAATACCTTCAGAAGTTACTTTAACAGTATGTAGATAAGAGAACGATAAAAGAATTTAAAATCACTACTGATTTTTTTAAAATCCAAAGTCATCTTTGTTCAACAGCTAATGGGTCTAGGGCAATGAGAAGAAACTTAAGCGCTTATCAAATCTTGTTCCAACAATAAAAATGAATTAAAAATAAACACAGATAAAAAACCTAGGGGACTTCCCTGGTGGCACAGTGCTTAAGAATCCACCTGCCAATGCAGGGGACATGGATTCGATCACTGGCCCGGGAAGTTCCCACATGCTGCGAAACAACTAAGCCCATGCGCCACAACTACTGAGCCTGCGCTCTAGAGCCCGTGAGCCACAACTACTAAGCCCATGTGCCACAACTGCTGAAGCCTGTGTGCCTAGAGCCCATGCTCTGCAACAAGAGAAGCCACCGCAATGAGAAGCCTGTGCACCGCAACGAAGAGTAGCCCCCGCTTGCCGCAACTAGAGAAAGCCCACACGCAGCAACGAAGACCCAACGCAGCCAAAAAAAATAAAAATAAAATAAAAAACCTACTGCAACTGTAAAATCAAGTTTATATCCAGTATTAGCTATTAGTTACAGATTCCAAAATGATTAAAGAGAAGAGATTTATAGACTGGAGGTTATATCTATCATGGAAAACTCTCTTCTGCTTTGTATTCTAGTTGCATGTGGTCAAGAGCTTGTAGGAAATCTGTGTACAGCCAGTTTTAAGGATGCATCTGGACCATATGACCTAAAATGCAGGCAGGCAGGCAGTCTATCTAAAAGTCAAAACCAGAATTTTAGGCACTGATATCTAGAAATGTTTGTACAAACTCTTCATCCCTTAAAAGCACATTATTCTTACATTGCTAATGTGAAAATTTTGTTTGGATGGATGGATGGAGAGAGAGAGATTTTGGTTTATACATACAACTCCTCCTCGGAATCCTCTTACCAAAGGATAGTATTCCATGAACCTTCTAAATAAACTCAAAATAATGTACCTGCAAATCTGAGTACAGTTTGTACTTGTAGAAACCTCCACCTTGTTTTTTATTTCTCTCCAACTTCTTTACTTTTTCGTAACGCCTGCATCTAAGAGAACTAGGAAGCTTCAGAATGAAGAATGTGATCCTCACATGTACTTTAGCTTCTCAATTATGTTCACAAGCTGATAATCATCTACTCTTATAGAAATTGTCATGAAAGAAAATATAAGTTTTGTTTTTTCTTCTCAATTTTTTTTTCTCCAAAAGATGTCATTAAAAGGCATGGGAAGAAATGAACAAAGGTTTTCTTAAGCTTTCTCATAATAGCATTCTTAATGTTCCCACAGTCTTTGCTAGTAGCAGTTAGCCCAGCTGCAGAGTTTTAGCTTACTTCTCCAGTATTACTTTATGAACATATCATATATGTTCATTTTTATTTACGAATACCAACAACATAAATGTATACTTACTCTAGGTTATATTCCAAAGCGGTATCTTGAAAATGCAGGTTATTGGGCATACAGACATATGGGACATAGATCTCATGGTTAAGAAAAAAAGAAACATTCATTTTATTCATTCATTTAAATCATAGCCTTAAGTTTTTCTTTCATCTGACTCTCAGGTTTTTCAAGTGGCTTTTTTTTTTTTTTTTTTCCGGTACGCGGGCCTCTCATTGTTGTGGCCTCTCCCGTTGCGGAGCACAGGCTCCGGACGCGCAGGCTCTGCGGCCATGGCTCACAGGCCCAGCCGCTCCGTGGCATGTGGGATCTTCCCAAACCGGGGCATGAACCCATATCCCATGCATCTGCAGGCGGACCCTCAACCACTGCGTCAAGTGGCTATTTTTAAAGGTATCCTACAGTTTAGAAAGTTAGAGACTTCTCTGAACAAAATTCTATCAATCACAGCATATACAAAAATCTCCCTGGCATATTTCTAAAACACCTTTTCTAAATAGCATTGTTGTCTCCGCCCACAAAGTTAGAATGAGATGAATAAGCAGTGTATCAGCAGAGTAAAGCAACTCAATATTGTCATGCTGGGAAGATGATTAGGAGGGAAACAGAGTAGTATCCTCAAAAATAAGTCCTCACAACACCCAAAGCACTTTGAAACTGATAAGACTTGGCCATCTCAGTCTTCAAAATTTAATTAGTAACAATAAACCGCACCAGTTGGGAGTAGAAGCTGAAAAGCTATGAAGAGCATTTCCAAACGTAATTTTCTTAGTGTATTAAATACAGGGCATGGCAAAAATGAGGCATGTGCGTATGTTAGCCAAATTTCTCACATGGAAATCCTGTCTATAACAACAAACAGTCTGATTAATACTTTAATAGGAAAGCCCCCTAAGGAAAGCAGGTGGCTCCTGGTATACACAGTCTCAGTGTCTGAATTATTCTAAGTACACATTCCTTCATCTCAATCAAGCGAGGAGCCAAAGTACAGACTGGCATTTGTGGAAGTATGATTTCATCTTTGTAAAGGAAAGAGGGTAAAATGACCAGTTTTTAGTGAAAAGTAAATATTAAAATATTGGTAATTACTCTGCTTCAAAAATTTCGTTAGAACTAGACTTTTACATACAGTGAGACTCACCTGAACAATAAATTTTGCAATTAAATATACTCAGTACTTTATAGTATAGTATGAATGACTAGAAGAAAACTTTTCCCCTTTATCTATAATAACAGGGTGACATGTGAATTTATTTTGGATTGTTATGCCACCAAACTAGAAATCAGAGCAGTTTATTTTTTTTCAACCAAATTCAATACAAAACTATTGCCTATTTCATTTCTGCATACATAAGAAAATAAAACGGATGGTTAATCTTCAAAAGTTAAGTGATCTCTACCCAAGTAACTGTAGACCGTTCTTAGTTATTAATAATTTCCAGTACTCAAACTGGTGCCATTGACATTTTAATCTACCTCCAAGTTGTAGCTCTAGTGAGACTCATATCAATGCATTTAAATATTTCTAATGTCTTATTTGAACTGTTATTTAAATAATTTTGAATATATATTAGACAAGAATCCCACTGCTTTGCTTTAATAAAGTATTCACATGTAATCTATGTGAATGACAACTTGCAAATTTTATAGCCCTGTGAGTAGACAACAGGCCATCTTGGAAGGCTCCACAGAATCACCATGAGTCACTGGTGGAGGATAAGATTCAGGCATTATCACCAATTAAGGAAAGAGTACTAAATCAATATCAATAAGTGTATTCATTTTTCAGATTATCTAGGTAACAGAGAGCAGATGTTGAAGAAATAGGGCCCAAGCGAGCTAAGTCTGATGAGATGAAGAATTATTAGAGAGGACAGGCCCAGAAAGGTGGTACTGAAGCAGACCTTACAGAACCTGAGAGCAATGGAGTTGACAATGTGATGGGCATGGCAAAAAGTTGCTGAAAATAACCGTATCCTACTTCACACATTTGCCTACAGCTAGTATTAGCTGGCCTAATCACTTCAGGCCCAGACAAGTCTCAAAGATCAAATGGACACCATTTAAGTCACTCACTCAAACCAAATCTCAGAGTTTCTCACCCTTGGCACTAGTAATATTTGAGGATGGATAATTCTTTGTTGTTGGAGGTAGGGAGGTGGGAGACTGTCCTGTGCACTGTGGATATTTAGCAACATCTCTGGCCTTTACTCAATAGATGACATTAGCAACCCCCCCATCACCAGGGAGGAAAATCAAAGATGTCTCCAAACATTGCCAAGTATCTCTTGGAGGGTGTATAAAATTGCCCTCAGGTGATACGACTGACCTAGAGGAAACCTAGGGATACTTTATTTGGACCACTCATTCAATCCTAAGCACTTATAAAACCCTAAGAACTATGTAATCTACCCCTTCTCTGTGACAAGAATTCCTTTCTGTAATGACCATAATAGATCACTGTACAACTTTTGCTTAAGAATCTCCAAGAATGAGAAACTCTCAACTTTACCAGGCAACCAAATCCATTTTTTGGACAGTTCTGCTTGAAAGTTCTTCCTCACTATTGCAATGAAATCTGCCTTTCTCTAAATTATACTTGTAATTCCTAGTTTCATAGAAAACGAATCCTTCTTCTACAAAACCAGTCCTTCAAATATAAGATGATAACCTCTATTCCTTGATCGCTTTGTAGGTCAGAACTAAAAGGGACACACAAATAATCTCAATCAACATTTTAGGTACCCAAAGGTCAAGGAGTCACCCAAGTCATCCCACGGAGGTAGAAACTCCCAGCTCGACAGGTCTAGCCCTGGATCATATAAGCATTTATAGCAACATTTATAAACCTGTGTTTTTTCATTTAAACTTTCATATCCTCAAAAATTTCACCTATAACTTATAGAATAACTTTTTACTTTTCTAATTACTTCCTTTTCATTTAAATAGTCAATTTCTGATAAATATGGTTGTTAATTAAAAAAAAAAAATCTACTTCCTCACTGGTGTGGAGTAACTGATATGCCTCCTTCAATACACTGAAAGACTTTTCATTTTGCTGTTTTACTATATTCATTGCTTTCTTAAATATGTTAGCCCTTACTTTTATGTAATTTTATTTTTTTGTGTAATTGATGCTCTGAATTTGAGGTTTCTAAGTTCTAGAACATGTTTTTAAAGTATCTGAAAAAATCGAAGCATACAAACTCTCCATTTAGAAAAGATATTCCAGGGCTTCCCTGGTGGCGCAGTGGTTGAGAGTCCGCCTGCTGATGCAGGGGACAGGGGTTCATGCCCCGGTCCGGGAAGATCCCACATGTTGCGGAGCAGCTGGGCCCGTGAGCCATGGCTGCTGAGCCTGCGTGTCCGGAGCCTGTGCTCCGCAACGGGAGAGGCCACAACAGTGAGAGGCCCGCGTATCAAAAAAAAAAAAAAAAAAAAAAAAGAAAAGATATTCCAGAAATGGCTTAAGGCAAAAATATTTTTATAAGACCTTAAGTCATTTGTGTTTTAACTGCATAATTAATTAACCACATATCCCATACTCAGCCAGCCAACAAGTCTAATTACCTAAAATGGTGGTTTTGTTTTTTAAGCCAAGAAACTCTTTGTTCAAACGAAATCAAACCTACAAAAACTGTAAGTAAAATAAATGAACGTTGAAATGCTCTGCCTGAGGTACTGCTTTGTCTTCCATACCACGCTACGTAGTAGTTCCTGGGAAGCTCTGCAAAACTCTGGAAATATGTGAAGAATATGTTAGAAAAGACTACCTTGGCACATAGTAGAGAGGAAAAAAAAAGTTCAGAGACTGGAAAGAGAGATGCCACAACTACCATGCACTTGATTTGAAGAAGAGCATCTCAGGTCCTCTCTCAAAGTAAGCGTGTTTCTTAGTTTACATACCATTCTAACAATATAAGTTTAGTGGTTTTCAAAAATATAGTAGCAAATTCAACATAGGAAAGAAAGGGAAGAGAGGGGATACTAGAGGGAGGAATAAAAATAACAATGAAATAATAACTGAAAGCAAAAGAAACAAATTGGTGAGAAAGATACAATGTTTACAAAGTTGGCCACAATGATTTCTCCCACCCCTGTATGCATATCCCCATGCAATCGACTTTGCTGCTCTGCTCATTAGAGTTCGACAGAGATGGAAACTAGTTCCTCCTCCATCCCTGGGTTAGCCCTATGATTTGCTTTGACCAACAGAATGTGGTAAAAGTGACACTGTGTGACTCCACTCTCAACTCTTGGAACCTTGAGACCTTTACATAAAGAAGCCCAAGCTTGTCAACTTGAAGATGAGAGACCAGGAAGAGAGAGACGCAAACGACTAGCTCAACATCATCTCAGACTATGAAGCCCCAATCAAGGCATCAGAAGATGGTAGTTGTGTAAGTGATCCCAAGAGAGACCTGTAGAAGAACTGTGCGGCTAAGCCCAAACTAAACTGCCGCTGCACAGATTCATAAGCAAATGAAGTTGCTGACATTTTAAAGCCGCTACGTTTGGGAGTGGCTCATTACACTGCAATAGGTAACAATAGGTAACCAAAATCAAAATTAGTAGTCAACTGGAGATCATCTAGTGTAGACTAAGAGCTCTACAGTATTTGATAGGTCCTAAATGAATAAATATGATATTATAAAATAGTTCATATTAATAATGAATTACATTGTTTAATATAGCCTAAGAAAGAGATATAAGGGACACCTTTTAGAAACAACTGAATCTAAAATAATGTAAAATATTTTAATGAATCCAAAACTTGGAGAAAACTTGGGGTTTTGTATGACCAAATAACAATGGATTCTATTGGTCTTAGACATACAATAGAAATTATAATAGGTAATAGAACAAAATGCTTTAGCATCTACATTTCTGTATCTATCCCAACAGCATTGAACAGGAAGTCAATTATGGATATATGAAACCTAGAACATACTTCTTAATGACCTTATAAAGATGCATATTTTGGCTGCTAACACCTTTTTATCCAATACTTTATTCAAAACGTTGTCTGAAAAATATCTTATCACTAATCAGTTGTTGTAACAGCAGAAATTCTGCATAAGTGAACCATAGCTTCAGTCTTTCCTTCCCACAACATTCCATAGTGATGTAATTTAAGGGGAAATGTTTTAAATACTTAAAATAAGACAACTTAATTAAGCAAACACCATAATTACTAGCATATATATTTTTTGCCTCATAACCTGGCACTGTAGTCAAAAGAAAACACATACAAGTGTTTCAGAGTCTGATCTACATAGTAATGTGTTTTCCTTAAAGAAAACTCCTTCACTTGATAATCTATAGCATAGTCTACAAAGAAATGACTTCCCAATACATGTCTTCTGAGAATAAGACTTTAGCGTACCTACCACCAATCCTACTATAAGTACACAGAAGTTTGAGAAAAGGTTGGTTTTCACTGGCAAGGTACCTGGAGAAGATCACCCGGTAGCCCCACATGTCCCTAGCAGGACTGCATTACATTGAGAATTCACCACAGTCTAGGACAGAGGGTCTCTACCTTTTAGTGCTCTCAGAGCACTTTGGAAATTAAGACTCAGAACAACACTAAAGTCAGCAAGGGTTACAATTCCTACTACAACAGAGCGACGTCTCACAGCTCCCGTAAAAGGATTCATTCTTAGTCTCATTTTAGGTACTTAAAACTATTTTCCTACATCCCATCACTATGGAATGTTATGGGAAGGAAAGACTGAAGTCATAGTTCACTTATGCAGACTTTCTGCTGCAACTGAACAGCTATAAGATCTTTTTCAGTCGTTATTTAGAATAAGACAATAGATGTGTTATCAGCCAAAGTATGTATATTTGTTAGGTCATTAAAGACTGTGTTCTACCAAAAATACAGAGAAAGAAGAGGGTGGGAAAAAACTTTTGGAGGTGATAGGTATGTTTATGGCATCGATTGTAGTGATGGTTTCACAGGTGTATACTTATCTCCAAACTCATCAAACTGTATGCCTTAAATATGCACAGCTAGTTGTATGTCAATCACACCCCAATAAAGTGTTTTTTTTAAATGAAGTGTGTTTTATGTTTTATATGTCCACAATTGACCTCCTATTCAACACTGATTGCATATTCATCCTCCTCACTCATTCTACGAAAACTTACTTACCGAACATGTCTCAATAACTACCATGCTGGGGTGTAGTACAGAACAACAGATACAGTACGTACAAGTTTGGAAGCTTGAAATTTGCTCTTTTGTAGTCTCTGAGAATAACTGGATACTCGTCTAACTGTGTACTGTCATTTACTCTCAAGGCAAGTTTCTCAAATGGTCCAGAAATCTTTCTTTGGTGCTGGCTTCTCATTACATCCTTAGGTATCCCAGGTTATGTCACTTTGCATGACTCATTCAGCTCAATGTTCTGCCACCTGCTGCCGTAACAGAATTGTATAGTTGTAGCAACAAAAGTCTGTATTTATTAAAATTTGATAGCAAACCTTCCATGGGAGACTATCAGAGAAGAACCAGTTTGGCCCTTGGCAGGCAAAGAAATCTGACCTCTTAGCATGGAAAGAGACCCATTTTACAAAGAGTTACTGACATCAATAAAGCTATCAGAGACAGCTCTAGCCAAAATGTAATTTACAAAATTTAACTGCCAAAGGGACTATACACTCTGAGACTCTTATCAATGAATACTCTCCCTGAATGTAAGCTCCATAAGAAGCCAGATTATAATCAGAAGATTTATTGGTGAACATAGGATCAGAGTAAGATTAGTTAATTAAGGTTTGTGTGTATACTGATGTCAAGCTAAAAAACAAAACAAAACAAAACAGAACTCACTATTTCTATTAAATCAGTAGCTATACACCTATTGCAGACAGGATGTTTATATTCTTGGGCCATGGCACTCTCTGGACTGTACTGGCCCTGCTAACCTTAAATTTACCACTCCTGGTTCTCCCTTTCTTGAATGACCAACACCCTCTGTAATATACAAAGTTCTCCTTTGGAATTATTGATATATTCAACTGTATTTCAGTCAAATTTTGTTCTTACCTAGGAACAATTCTGAACCTTTAGAGTAATTACATAGCTCTGCTTTAATCCATTCTATGACTCTCACAATTGGGGCAAGAGGTATTTATAGTTACCACCATTTACTGGCAAGAAAAACATGTAGAAGAGTTCATTTGGGTAGTGTTAAAGTCATTAAACAAGCAAGCCTTTAGACTGAGGTGGCTCTAATGCCTTGGCGGCCTACATAAGCAAACCAAAACCTAAGTCAGGATAAAATTCCTGTAAATGTCTCAAGGTTCACAAATCCAAACCAACGTAAGAACAATCAATCACAAGCCAACTAGGCTTTCCCAAATAAGGCAATAACTTAAGCTACAGCCAATCAAATAATTTCTGCAGAGGAAAGTTTGGCACTGCCTAATTAGAATGGATGTCTGCTCATGTGAACCCTTGTAAAATTTAATATGTTTCAGTTTATCTTTTAACAGTTCAAAACCAAAAAAAGTCTACAATTTTATTCAAAACCAATGGTTTTTATGCAGGTTAATTGAACTAGTGATTAATATTCACCACCAGCTATTGGATGTTGGCTCTGTATCAAGCCTATAAATGGAGAGACAGATGTACAATATCTGATTTCATCCCCTTAATAATCACATGAGTAGATATCACTATGCCCATTTTACCTTAATAAACATGCCCAAGATCTCACAGCTATGAAGTCAAAGAGCCCTTTCTTTACCACGACTATCCTGCTCTACTATCTCAAGAGAATTTCAATGCTTTATACCTCGCAATCTTTACAAACAAGGGTTCAATAGGAAAGAGTGGTTAAAAACCATATCTTTTTAATTGTTCCCTCTCTTCTCAACCTTCATCTCCCAATCAACTAACTGATCTTTAAAAGGAATAGACAAAAAGGAAGGCAAGGCACAGCAACTCAAGAAAGTGAATGGGTCAAAGTTACCAAATTCTATAATGATTCTTGTGGCCTCCTCAATTCTACAGGATCTCCTTACTTTCTAGGTTCTTTTCCTAATTCTCTTCATTATACTTTTCACTCTGTGGATCTCACTAAGTCCATGACAATAGGATGCCTAGAAATATAAGATCAAGGATACAGAACTTAGCAACAGCTATAACGGCTCTGCTTTGAAAACAGTCAATGAACTATGCATATATGAAAAGTATGTAGTTACATAATGGTAATAAACAATATGTTTATATGAAATACCAAAATTCAACTTCATTAAAAATTTCGTATTCTAAGAGGCAGTGTTTTATTCTGGCAGTGTTCTAAGAGGCAGTGTTTTAATGCTTTGAAGTCCTTACTGTGTGTGACCTTGGGCAAATGAGAAAGCCTCTCTGAGCCTCAGTTTTATATTTATAAAATGGGGCTAAGAATGCATATCTTTAGAGCTGTTTTGAGGACTTAATGAAATAATAAATATATGTAAAGCATTTAGCACATTCCTTGGCACCATGATGAGGTTCAATAAACGGTGGTGGTTGTTACTACTATATAGCTTGGGAAATTTATGCTCTCAAATACACTAGGTTACCTGATGACAAACCATTAAACCAGAAACATGTGGTCCTTGAATCGCAAAGAGAGATCTAAGGGACACCTGAAAAGTCTACTAAAACTATTTTAGGTACAGCAAACATCACAGGGATCAGAGAACAAGAGCCATAAGGTAAGAGGATCACAACAGAACTTCTAAGGACAATACAAAAGCAGAATTATTCATTTCACCAACCCTAGGTAAAAGGCTATAAGCAAAGTTTACCCTTGGTGCTGCTTTCAGAGTCCATCCCAAGAACCCAATGTCCCAAAGCAAATAACCCAAGGCTCCAAACTAAAATATATCTGAGCTAGAAGTTCTAAAATGTTTCCTACCTCCCTTCTCTCATCCTTTGTTCCATTACCCTAGCACTCTGTTCCAAACTAATCATCGATAAATTTAATTAGAAAAATCACTGCTAAGGGTGGGAGCTAGCTACTAGTTTGGTAAGTATTCTGTCTCCCCATGCCTTGCCGAGATAAAAGGCATGTCTTCATGATTTTTTCGGCATCACAGCAGGCTAGGGAGAATTTTTATTTACCTTACCTTTGGAGGTGGGCTATTCTGACCAACACAGTTTCTACCATACATACTAAAATAAAAATACATATTAAAATAAAGAATCCAGGCATGAGATAATTTTAAGTTTAAACAGTAATCTATTGCAATTACAATGTATACCCTAGACTTTTAGTAAAAATGAAAATAAAGTGTCCCAAATAATTGTTCCTGCTATAATAGTTTTTAAACTATTGGTATCCTGCCAAAATACCTTTAAATATTAAAATCGAGTAGACTAAATGTTCTGTTCTGGTGAACTACACTACATGTATCTCAAACATTAAATGTGAATATTCCTAATAGATGTTTCTGACTAGCTTCTGAGCAACACTACCACAGGTTATGTTATGGAAAATTCAGAGAAATTTGCCTTCACTGTGAGATTTGTTTTTACACTGTTTCATTTAATAAATCTTCATCTCTGAATAATTACAGAAGTAATCTGTACCAAGAAATGGGAAGAAAAGAGCATAACATTTAAAAATTCCTGAATGAGTTAAATGTACGATCATTTGCCTTTCTATAATCTTTGAGTAATTTGAAATTAATTATAACAAATTTTCACAATTCTCAATTTTTATCCACTATATACAGACATGTATTACTAACATTACGGAACACTGAATCAGAGCGTTTCACAAATTACTACATATTACTCTCAGATGCAATTTCTGAAGTTTTGCCAACAATCTGGAACAGAACATGGTCTTTTCAAACCAGATGCACATTATTTCCTCACTTTATGAAATGTTACTACAAAGTTGTGTTTCAATAAATGTATTACAAAATGAATCACATTTTCAATGACTAGAACGATAGTTCACAACCACCTGTGCAAACATAAGTGACCAGCTAGACCTAGTGATAAAAGGAAAATGAAGATTTATTACAATCAGTAAGAAAGAGAATCCCATGTCCAACCCACCAAGCCTATCTGCCAAAGAGGTTATCTCTGTGACCTTGGGGAGGACAAAGAATCACGAAAGCACTCAATTTCTCCTAACTGCCCAATTCCCTATCCTTTGACCAGCAGCATGCTGAGAAACAGTGTGGGACAGAGAATATGATATGGACTCAGGACAAGGAAAAGGATACAGAGCAAGAACACAATCTAACTGAATTTACTATGTTTAGCCAACTTTTAGCTTAGGTTTGAAAAATAGGAGATTGCCTTATTCATCTGTATATCTCTACAGCCTATGATACTAGCATCACAGATGTTAAGTAATTGATGTATTTTTAAAATCTGGCTATAACATAGCTTGCTGTATCAAACTTTGAAAGAATCTCAAAGTTTTACATAAAATGTGGTGTTTAATTATGTCTCTCTATAGAAACAGCAATACCCCTCATCCTATTCCAGCCTCAGATCCCTCCCAAATATTAGTTTTGACACTAGAGTATCTATGCTATCCACAATATATCCATCAATAATAACTAATCGTCAACAATAAACATCTCCTAGCTGGTGTCTTAGTATTTAATCCTCCTAATCCATAGTAACGTGACAGACATGACTTCCTAATGCATCACTTTCATCATACCACTCTTATTTAAATATCTACAGTAGGTCCTTATTGCCTATTGAAAATCCACAGCTGCAACTCCACCAAACAATTCTATATTTATTCCATCTCATCCCACATTACTGCTGAAAACAACCCTGTTTCCACCATGTTCCCCTAGCTTTGCACAACTATCTCCACACCTCTGATTTTTTCCATCCATGTAACTTCTCATTTCTTCTTCTGAAGTTGACAGCCACCACCAGCAGTAGATATTCAAAGATGGCATAGTCTCTGACTTTTGCCACAGACGAAACTAGCAAAAATGACTTTAATTCAAGAATAATTAGCATTAAACAATAAATACTGATGAAAAACACACTAAGAGCTCACAGAATGCACATTCAGCATTGTCCGAGAGAGTTTCATGGAAAAAGTAGACCAGAAAAGGTAGAATTCAGAAAAGAGCTACAAAGGGCATTTCAGAAAGAAGAAACAATATGAAAAAAGAATAGCTATAGAAACAAGTATTATATTGTATTCTGTACAGAAGCAGTAAGAAGAAAAGTTGAACAGACAAGAAAGGAACAAATTATAGATGGCCTTAAATAGTGGGCCAAAGAACCTGGATTTGACAGATAATTTGTATGAATATTCAATCCATTCATTCATTAGAGAAAGGCTGGGCAAGTAAACCTATTATAGGTTCATAAAGAATTTTCAAAAAGAGGCATTTTAACCAAAAACAAGATGAAAGAGAGAGAGAGAACAAAAAGAGCAAGGGAAAAGACCTCCCAGATTATCTGTAGTAACTGAGTCATAAAAAGACAAGAGTCCAGAAATGGGTAATGGCAGTGAAGCTGCAAAGAAAGGGATAATTCTAAAACTTATCTGAATGACTGAGAAGAACCTAGAGAAGACTACATACAGCGGAAAAGGAAAAGAAAGAAAGAATAAAGGCAAAAATACTTTACTTGGGGAGACAGTATAACAAAGAGTACTTAAGAAAGTCACTCTGGATTCATTCTACCAACATATGATTAGGGGGAAAAATTCTGCAGAGGTCTTTCATATTTCTACATATTTTATAAGAGAAGCACTCACCCTGTGTTCTAGACTATCTTTCAAGTATGTCTCTATACAGTGAACAACTTTGGAAGATACAGTTTTTTGCTTGAGCAAAAAGGCATGCTTACTGCCCATTATAAAAGATTTTGGTTCCCCAGGCTCAGAGTTCTTCTCCTATCATGCAATCTACTATGTTTGCACGTGTCACCTGGCCCTCTTCATTTCACCCTAGGAGAAATGGGGCTCAAGGAACTATCACAAAACGATGATATTCTGTCTACTGCTGTCGCTGTTGAGCGATAGTCTTTTGTCTCTGACCAGAAATCTCATGTCTTCTGCCAGCATCCATGACACCATGGATAGTTTCATAAACAAGTTGGTCTGCAAGTAGACACTCAGACAGTTTATAATTCTTGACAATATTCCATTTATCAGGAGTATGCTCATGTGGCATTTAATTAATTTCAAGCCACAGTTTACTATAAAATGAAAATAACAATAGCATCTACTTCACAGGTTATCATGTCATGTGAGAAAATCCATATAAATAAATTTGCATAATGCTTGACAACAAATATAAATCATTATCATACTCATGCAATATGTTATAAACACACATCTGCATAATATAAAAGTATAGCTTATATACATACACTTATGGTTTGCCACTTGCTCAACAGTTATACAGATTAATAAAAAATGCAAACTACTAAAGTGGCAATGGTAGAAATACTTTTACAGAATTTTCTTTAAAATAAAAACTAGAAGTGTGTGTGCATGCATATGTGTAACTGTGTTTTAAAATCTCCTATGCCTAAGAAAAAGTAATCATATGACAGATTCCATTACAGTACTATGCACGTGTAATACCTCTTTAATGGTCATTAAAATAAAGTTTCTGGATGGCTTAATATATAAATCTAGTATTAACATATATTATTAAACTAAGTTAAAATTTTCAGTGTACTAATAGTATATGTAATTTTTTCAAGTATTAGTTTTCTGAAAATATGAAAGAAAAAGGGGACATTAAACATGAATCTAAATCACTTCTTACATTTCCCAAAGTAAGAGCCTTCATAAGATACAGCTAACTCATCCAAGTAGCAGACGTCTTAACAATGATATTAATTACCATGTTATATTCATTGACTGAATTAGGAAAGACATAATTCACAAGACTACAGAAGGATAAAGCCAAGGAATACTTTGTGATGCATGAAATCTTAAAGTTGGTGAAATATAAACTGCACCTACTAAGACTAGTTAAAACCTCAGCAAAATGGCAATATACACTATACAGACTCATTACGTTTTCTTTTCAAAAAGCAGTTTATCTTCCATACAAAAAATGTCAATGGAACATGAAAGATGTAAAAAGACAGTATTTTTAATAAAAATTAAGTTGCACTTAAAATGACAACATGTAAGATTTTACATATATTACATATTCCTTCTCCAAGATAAGAAGTTGTAGCAGGAACAAGGTCTTCCAGGATGCAATTCTCAGATTTGAATTATTCCTTTCAACTAAGGAATTTCTCTGTACTTTAGTTTTCTCATGTGCAAATATGAATAATTGTACTCTACCTAACAAGAATAAAAAGGAAAAGGAAAAAAATTTTTAAATAACAGGACTAACATGTAAGTTTCTTTCCCTTCCTAAAAGCTAAAAGAATACAGTGGAATATTATTCAGCACTAAAAAGAAATGAGCTATCAAGCTAGACACAATAAGATAGGGTGGAACCTTAAATGCGTATTACTAAGTGAAAGAAACCAATCTGAAAAGGCTACAAACTGTATAATTCCAACTATATGACATTCTAGAAATGCAAAGAGACTGTAAAAACATCAGTGGTTGCCAAAGATTTATGGGGAAGAAGGGATAGATAGGTAGAACACGGGATTTTTAGGGCAATGAAACTACTTTGTATGATACTATGATGATGGACACATATCATTATAGATTTGTCAAAAGCCATAGAAAGATCAACACCAACAGTAAACCCTAAGTAAACTATGGACTTTGGCTGACAATGAGGTGTGAATGTAGGTTCTTCAATTGTAACAAATTCACCCCTCCAGTGGAGGATGTTGGTAATGGGGAAGACTTGGCGGGGCAGTGGGGGGAAGGAGTAGGGAGGGTAATACTGGACCTCTCCACACCTTCTGCTCAACTTTGCAGTGAACCTAAAACTGGTCTAAAAGCCGAAGTCTATTAATGTAAACAACAAACAAACAAAAAACACTAAAATAAATAATAATTTATACACTGTAAAGATATATATAACTTTGGAAATCCTGAATTCCTAAGATTAGCAAAAACATAGCAAGATAATTCAAATGTACAATTAGTTTACTTTCCAAATAATAAGATTTTTGTATATATGCAGACAAAGCCTAAAGCCCTGTGAACGCCCATATATATTATAAATGTTTAGGTGGATAAGCTATTTCCTATTGAAAATAAAAACAAACTGTTATCTCATAATTTAAAAACATCATTTCACTCCTGTAAGATAATTATTAAGTCAAGAATTATTACTAATTACATATTTTAATGAGGGATTTTTAATAACTATTAAGAAGACTTAGGGAAGGAAGCAAGTTATAGTATGGATTAAAGTGAAATTCCATTATAAATAAACTCAAGAAAAAGATGCAAATATTAATAATGGCAAGTTTTTTTCATGGCGTCACAAAACCCAGTTCTTTTTCCCCTCTTCTCATTTACTCAGGCCTACTCTAGTTCCTCAAATGTCTCAACTAGAAATCTGTAAGGGTCCATCTTGTGCCCTACAAGCTCAGTGATTATTAAATACTACTACTACTGTATGCTCAATTGAGTAAATTATTGTTCATTCAAGTTCATAGTCAGTAGTTCCAAAGTGAATGCTTGTACATAAAACAGAGTCCTGAGTAGAGGTCACAGCTTTCTATGTTTATAGCTTCTCCACACAATTAATCTTGCAGCTGCACTTGATTAGTTTTTGACATGAATGCACTGTCTCAGAAAGGTCAATACAAGGAGGTTTCCATCCTCTTGACATTCCCTCTAAAATCCGCTGTTCAGAAACATTAAACCACTTGTAATAGCATTGCCCAAGGAGTTCCCAGTGTCTGGGCTCTAAGAAAGTTCTCTACTGGGGGTGTTGCATGCTTTAGACTGCAAAAGGTATCTGAACGTGTCCCTTTCGTCATGAACAGCTTTTAGAAAAAACAAAAGTTCACTATCAAGCAACAGCCCAAATATCCAATGATGATGTCATACCATTTCAGCAAAAACAGAGCTAAGATTTGAGGTTAAATTCTTCTCCCCAAAATATAAATTAGTAATTTGTCTTCATTAAAACAGAAATCATGACAAAGGATCAAGCATACCAACAATTATGTTAATATACCAAAGACATGGATGAATGTAAGAAAAGTGATACATGAATATGAAGTCATTCAAAGTACTGAATTAAGATTTAATTTTCCTGAAAGGTGGCTCCTATAGTATTTCATTTTTTCCAAATATAGGAAAAAAGAAAACATACAGTTCAAGCAATGTGCATGTATGTGTGTGTATATGTGTGTGTGTGTGTGTATATATATATAAAATACACCATAGCTTGTATAACTTGATGTTCTTATCAAGACAAAAATGGTGGCAGAAAAGTATCACACTACAGGGTAACAGTTAAAATGGGGGGAAATGTTTTTTAAAATTATATATATATGTGTGTGTGTATATATGTATATATACACACACACATACACACACAGAGGCAATTATAGAGGGAAAACATACATCTTGCAAGTATACTCCTCTCAAAAAATTAGCCTGTTTGTAAAGAGGCATAACTGCACACTGGTATGTAAGATATACCTAATTGTAGAGAAAAGCTTATTTCTATGATTAAGGATTGATAGCTTGAAAATACTTCTATGGTTAAAAAATAAGTTAATAAAAAACTATAACTTCATTTTTACAAAGTAAATAAAAACAATTTCATGCCCAAGTCACCATCTTTGTTGTCAGATATGGCATAACTTTATGTGATCCTCATCAATTTATAATGTCCTTGATTAGTACCATTAGTTCAGTATCTATAAAAATTGCCATATGCCTTCCATTTCATTGGTGTTAGCTTTTAGTGGAAACTTAACCAACTAGGAGAGGAACACTACCATAGCCTTGACAAATTATAACAACTGATAATTAACACTCTTGGACTAACAAGATGATGTAGTTATAAGGACTTCTAACACTGTTATTAACTTGTAATTGACTTTTGGGACACGGGGCTGTAGGTAAGAATAATTACTCCCATAAAAGAATTTATTCAGAAGATACATATAGGTACTATTCAAAATCCAGCCAATAAAATAAAATGCTTTGAAAATGCCAAAACAATTACTGGGAATCTCAAGAAAAACATTTACTTGAAAACTTCTTGGACAATTTTAGTTTGCAATCAATAAGAATCTAATTTAAGCTCACAAGAGACATACTGATCTAAAGTCAGATAGAAAACATCAAGTTTAGCTCAGGTTGAATTCTAGTGCCTTTCATGACTATTTTAATTCTATAGTTACTATAGCATCAAGCAAAACATTCATATAAGTTAAAACTAGAAATTATAATTCACTGGGCCATCCTAAGAGTTAATTATTTTTCTTCTATCCTGTATATGAAGCCACTTCTAATTTATTACAAAATAACCAAAAAGCTTAGCTTATCAAAACCTTTCTTCTAACATATTATGTCTCCACTTAAATCTTTTATATTTCCTATCCTCAAGTACTGTAAATTGCATTTATAAAGATGTCTTAAGACAGATTAGATACACTTAATAAAAGATGGAATTTCTGAAAAAGAACACATCTTCACTATCTCCCCCAAAATGGAAGTTAAGATTCTTCATTTGAATTTTCTTCCCAAATTGTGAATCTTTGATTAAGGAAAATGGGAATCACAGCTAAAGAAAGATAAAAGTTAGGAAAGTAAAATATCTCAAAGATGTCACTCTGTGGTTAAATAATCATCGTGACTTAAATTGAATGCAAATCTTAGTGCTTATCTAGGATTTATTTCTATTTCCCTTCCCAATAATTTATCTTTAGTTGAAGAGCTTCCCTGTTTTCTCAGTATTGGCTATTCATTTGATTCTCTTACAATTGATCCTAGAGGGAACTGTGTTTAAAAATGAGTAGTAGCAAAGATTTTAATGCTGATGTTAACTTCCTTTACATTCAACACCTGTATCTACCCAAGGTCTTTGAAATGACAATGCTTGGACATGGCAATGAAAAGCAGAATCTCCAGCTGTGTATTTGTAAATCTACAAGAAATTACTAATAAAGATTTAAGCTTGTATATTCTAGGGCAATTTGAGACCTTTCCAAATTCTAATCTCAACCTTTAAAAGTTTGTTTTTAAGTTGGTTTGGGAGGAAATATCAATACCACTGTATGTCATACTCAAATATAAACTTTTGAGAACAAGCCTTAGAATCTAAAGACCTTAAAAATATTTTTTATAGGATAAAAGTATTGTGGCAAGAAGATGATGAACTGAGGGCCACACATAAAATAACAAAGGGACCTGGTAAGAAATGAATGTGAGAGCAGCTCCTAGAAAGCTTATGCTCTGAGCACAGCTATAAGCCATCCTTTGATATATACCAAAAATGAACATGCACTTCATTCATTTTCTGAATGAAACACATCTTTCCCTATCCCTAACCCACAACTGTGGTGACTACTTACTCTCCAGAATATTTGTAGAAGAAAACTCAGTAACAGTAGAGAATGTTTTTCCCACTGCCAACCATCCGTAACTCTAAAGATTCTGGGATAGCATTAAGGCTGGTTCTGGAAAAATGTAGGCTTGAAATTCATAAATTCTGATTTTAACTAAATAAATGTTAATAACATATGAAGTGTCTGAGCTAGGCTTCTAAATCAGAGCATAAAAAATCTTTTTCGAAGGCTTAGATGCTCCCTTCTCTTTACCCATGGCACTTTGTATGTACCCCCATTATAGTACCAAATATATTTAAATTATGAACCTCTTGTAAAGAAAGAATATCTCCAGTGCCTAGCAAAGTAAAAAGAAACATTCAAATTTTTTGGAATGAATTTATAAAACATCAGTCAGATATTCTTAATTTTTAAGCATCTGTTTAAAGTTGTTTCCATTACTTTTACTTGTCCCCATCACGTGGTAAAGTGCTTGAACATGGTAGGTGTTCAATCATCATTTACTCATTCACTGAAGAACAAAAAGAAAGGAAGAGAAAGAGAGGGGGAGGGCAGAAAAATTAGAAAAAAGGAAGAAAGGAAGGAAGGGAGGGAGGGAGGCAGGGAGGGATGGAGCAAAGAAGGAAAAGAAGGAATGAAGGAAGGGAGAGAATAAAAGGAAAGAGCAAACTAACCAAACTCAGGCGTTAGCTGTTTTAAACTATGAAAGTAACTTGCTTTGTTGTTTTTGTTTTGTTCTGTTCTGTTTTTCTCTAGAACACTCTAATGCATTTCAAGGGTTTCCAGGGTTTCTGCTGTAGTATGCCTTCTTCTAAATAAATTTAGATTGAAAAGATGTATCCTAATAAAAATGTATTAGGACAAAATAAAAATGGATTCTGAGATGGAATCAATTTATGCTTTATCAACTTTTTTCTCTTATAACACACAAATTTTAAGAACCACTTTTTCATTCTAATAAGCATTGTATTCATATGACACCCTTGATAAAAGGATTTGCAAGAAATGCTTCAAATAACTAAATATGAAAATAAAATTTAAGCTTAGACTCATGCCAGCCTAAGTGACAGTTTTTTTACTAAGCCACACATAAAACCACACTGGCCACAAATAAACCATGAAAATAATGAAAAACTACTAATTTGAACAGAACTGTTAAGTACCATGATAAAGGAATATTTCTCAACAATAGCAGAAATTTAGCAAATTTCACTTGCTAATTCAGAAAAAGATCTGTATCTAATGTCAAATTACAGGTTACCATCTCCTTTCTTGATTCTGATATAAGAATAAACTGTTTATTATTTTATGTGACAACACAAAGGAATTTAGTGTATTTTTCCTTTTATACTACTTAACAACTCTGTATAAGAGTTGGGTATGTTTCATCCTTTACGCTGAATTGGAATTTCTTGCATTAAATTAAAAGAATACATAACCATGCAGCTATTGCACTTTCTTTTTATATCAGGAATTTCTAAAAAGAGGAAAACGATCTAATTTTGCTTGCCTGAAGATAAAAAGAGCCTAAACCTGAAAAATACTTTATTTCCTTTTTTTTTGCTGCCATATATATGGCTCATGTTTTTAACTTAGAGAAATATAACCATGCTCTATCAATATCTCCTCAATGCTCCAAATCTTTAATTTATAAACACCAACATTTAATATTAGATAATATGTGTTCCAAATATATATATCTATTCATAAAGTAATTTTAATTCCTTTTTGGGAAGCAATTTTTAAAAAATTCTGAGTGTTTTATAAGGCCCACTAAAAGTATATACTATATTATCCCACTTGTGGGATTATGCATTAAAGTCTAAAAGTTCAGGTTTCACTGAAAATTTCACTCAATCTGGGCTTTGTCTTATCAGAAAGTCAGGAAATACTGAATAAGTGGCCAGATTGTGCACAATTATATTTGGAATCTACTTCCTGACAACTCTGAAAAGATCTTCCTGTAAAACTAAGCCTCAATTTCAGGTTCCCCACACCAAACTCCATAAAAATAATGGTCCCAACTATGCACAAAAGAAAAAGAAAACATTCTAATAGCCGGGCATTTAAATCTGATATAGTCAAATTACAACAACTTTTTGGATAGAAAGACTAGCATATCCTAAAATAATCAAACTTATAGTGGATTTTAGTGACTTTATCATTCTTATAAATTTTATTTCCTCAGCATTTGTGCCTAATTAACCAAGTTAACTATAGTGAAAAAAAGTCTACTAAATGACAGCTAATACAACCTTCATTTTTAAGTATACCAAAAGTCAGAATATGAATGTATTTACCTGTAATATTTTATCAAATATTTAACTTAATTTTTAAATATTTCACCATTGCAAAGGTTGATAAAAGTTACACAACACTTTTGAGTGCAAAATCCCAAAATATTTCCCAACAAAACTCACAAATATTATTTTTACATGATTTTTATTTTCCCAACTAAAATTATGAAGGAAGACTTTAAAAACTGGATGTTCTCTTTAATATGTTAGCCAACAGAGTGGTATCATTCCATACATTATAACAGCTGTAAAACAGTCTTGCCCGGATACTGAAAATTGTTTTAAAATGCTACCATAATAAAATCAAGCAAATGCATATTTTTTAAATGCCTCAAATTTTACTCATTGTTATTAACATGGAACATCAACAATAGGAGGCAGAGCCCAAGAAGCTGCAGGCTGAAAATAACAGCCACACAAAATATTTTTCACGGGTATGCAGTGAGGAAATGACTTTTTCAATCAAACTGATTGAAACTGATTGATATTTACCATTCTTTGCAGCATCATATTCCACAAAAGAAGAGAAGGAAGACAGGGGAGAAGGAGAGAAAGAAAGACATTTCACAGTAAATAAATTGCCAAAATGTGGCTAGTGGGATTTGCATTTGATATCTTGCAAAGAAAACTCATGTTTCTGAGGTAAAACATTCTATGTTAAAAAAAATACAGACTTTAATACACTGCCTTCAAATAACACACAACTAAGACTTAATTAAAAGGCATACTTTGTTTCTAAAAAATAAAATGGATACTGCTTATATGGTTTTAAAAGGTAGAAAAATAGAATCCAACATTCGTTAAATGCATATGCATGCACCACTTTAGTAAGATGATGTCATTCATCTATTTATGTTATACAAAAGCTAAAAGTATCACAGAGCATCAGGAAATAAACAAGATCACGTGTGACTTGTTATATATTATAGATCCTTCAAGGCTGAGGGATACATTTGTTCACAGCTGTCATCGACTTCAAGGAGAGCTCTACGTACAGCAGGTTAGGTTTTCCTTTCTTTACTTCCATACTTACAGCAACCAGTGATTTCAAAGAGAATTCTGGAAGATTGACAGAGGATGTGAAGGACAAGAGGAACCTTGCTGAATGTAGCAGATTACAAATACAAGGCAATCATTTTCAGTAGAGTTTTATGGTTGCTTTAATTTGTGTATTTTATGATAATCAAATTTTCTACTATACATAAATATACTGATATTATTATTGGTGTTGGTATTATTATTTATTATTGGTATTGGTATTACTATTCTTTCAGAAAGTAGAACTACGAGATATTGACAATAATAACATAATGGAAAAGAATCTGAAAAAGAATCTAAAAAAGAAAAAAAAATCTGAAAAATAACTGAATCCCTTTGTTGTACACCAGAAACTAACACAAAACAGTAAGCCAACTATACTTCAATTAAAAAAAAAAAAAAGAACTATAAAATGTAAAGGAAACTAAAGTAGAAAGTAAATAGTTCCAAAGAAGACTTGGTATACTGTAATAGGAGAAAAATTTTTAAGTCTTTGTCTACTAAAAGATTTGAGAGATTCTTTTTTTAAATTTGCAGAACGATAGGTAGCTGGACTACAGTATTGCAGACTTCAGCATAGTAGATAGTGCTTTATAAGTCCAACCACAGCTGCTAGTTGTCCTATGGCAGTATTTTGTTGATTTTAAGAATATGTGCAAGAAACAGTAGCTTTCCCAACATGTCACTCAATAAAGAGCTACATCTTTTTTTTTTAACTTGAACAGAGAAAATGTTGCCTTTTGTGTGAAGCCAAAAAAGCTTCCTTTTTCATTAAATCCAATGGAAGTAAAAATCATTAAAAGGCTTAAAATCCACAATTCTTTTAAATGAGTTTAGATGATTCAAAACAGACATTTTATAAAGATTTTAAAGAATAAGCATGAATATCATAATTTGAACATTACTACATTAACCTTCCCTGCCCATAAGTGAAAAAAAGCAAAATTAACGAGACTAAGTATTACCACAAAAATATTTTATTTTCCACAGCAATGCTTCAATACATGTAAACTGAACAGAAATTTATTGGGTATCTACTATACCCTAGCATGATCCTAGGCCCAGTAAAAATTCGAAACACATGTAATATATAATCTCCTCATCAGTGAACAATAAGACATGTATGTGAATCAGCTAAAGAAAAATAAGAGAAAACTGAATTCTTTTTTTGATTATACATGAAAAGAAAATTCACTCTTAATGTCATAACCACAAAATTAAAAGCTTAACATTTATTCCCTGGGTACTTAGTGTGACAATTAACTAACAGTTATTTCCACACCTTCCCCCCAAAAAGGGTTCATTTCCAATTCTTAGTACCAAACTAAAATAATTTTGGTATCTGGAATCTCATTAACATTTAGCTCTATGGAAAAATAAATGGGAAAACAAAATGAAAATAACTTAAAAAAATAGATAAATTACAAGGCAAATGGATAAAAATTAAGAGTCTAACCTATTGATATTTAATGATACATAGCTTAATCTCAGAAAAACTACAGGCAAAGTGATCTCATAAATTTCTCTTACAATTTTCAGATACCTAAATGCTTCTCAAATCAGATCTCACTACTACTGTCCTGGTTTAGGATCACCTAGACATAAGCTCCTCAGGAGCAGGTACCATGTTATTATCTCCATGGTTATATATCACCCGATCCTAACTTAATAATAGACTACAATATTTGGTGCCTCTTTCATTCCTTTGTATGAGTAAACAAAGTATGAAAACCTGACAACCAAGATAATTATTAAAAGCAATATCACATGGCTTATTCACACCTATAATTACATTCTTACCAATATGTCAACTGATTTTTATAAAGCAATAAACTGAAACAAGACAGTTTAAATGAGAATAGATCATAAAATAAATTCACATCACTATATCAAATTACATGGGATAAAACTTATCTCTGTCATAAGTAATATGATGACTAATGCCTTAAAATAGCACACAAACTACAAAAAAAAAAAATACATGGTTTCTTGAAAACTCTTATATTCACTCATATTTACCTAATTAGCAATGCCTTCATCTACAGGTTAAAAAACTAATATGTGTAAGAAAGGTATACTTCTCTTTAAAGAAATGATATATTTCTGATGTTTGCCTATATATAAAATATGTAAGTATATAATTTCAGTTATATTCCCATTGGCTTATAGTACAAAGACAAAAGATATGGTCTTCTGAGTATAAATTTGCTTTCAAAATTTATCTTAAAAAATACTGGAACTGGTACCAGAGATGGCTTTCATAGAGACAGAAAGTATACATAAATCAAATATTATGAAAGGAATAGAAAAAAGTGGTTATGCAGCACCCAAGAAAAAGCTCCAGGCCCAGATGGTTTCTCAGGAGAATTCTAGGGTGCTTTTTTTTTAATAGATCTTTATTAGAGTATAATTGTTTCACAATACCGTGTTAGTTTCTGTTGCACAACAAAGCAAATCAGCCATATGCATACACGTGTCTCCATATCCCCTCCCTCTTGAGACTCCCTCCCATCCTCCCTATCCCACCCCTCTAGGTCATCGCAAAGCACCAAGCTGATCTCCCTATGCTATGCTGCTGCTTCCTACCAGCCAGCTATTTTACATTCAGTAGTATATATACATGTCGATGCTACTCTCACTTTGCCCCAGTTTCGCCCTCCCACCCCATGTCATCAAGTCCATTCTCTACGTCTACCTCTTTATTCCCGCAACTAGGTTCATCAGTACCATCTTTTTTTTTTAGATTCCATATATATGCATTAGCCTTCAGTATTTGTTTTTCTCTTTGACTTATTTCACTCTGTATGACAGACCCTAGAGTAACAGAAATAAAAACAAAAATAAACAAATGGGACTTAATTAAACTTAAAAGCTTTTGCACAGCAAAGAAAACCATAAACAAGACAAAAAGACAACCCTCAGAATAGGAGAAAATATTTGCAAATGAAACAACAGACAAAGGATTAATCTAGTGTACTTTAAAAACTGTAAACACCCAATGATACTTGAAGCTACTCCAAAAACATAAGGAAAATTTCCAAGTTATTTCTGTAAAGTGAGTATAACACTGATTGGAAGACCTAAAAACAACTTCAAAAACAAATTACAGAACATCTCATTTATTAACGTTGCTGCAAAAATCACAAATAATAGACTCTCACAGCAATTTTAAAAATCATATATCATGACTGTAGTGGTTTTAAAATAGATTGCACAAAGTCTGTGCACTCCTCCCTTCTGAAGGTAGAGCCTAATTCCGCTCCTAAGTGTTGGCAGTACCTAGTGACCCACTTCTAACAAGTAGAATGTGGCAGCAGTGATGCTATGTGGCTTATAAAATTAGGACATAAAAGACACTGTGGCTTCCTCCTTGCTTTCTCTCAGAACATTCAAGGGTTAAGGTACCCTTTTTTGTAAATCTTTGAAATTCCAAAAGATTTCTAAGTATTGGGATGTGATGGTCTAAGTGTCAGTTTCAAGTTTTCCAATTACTAAAATACCATCAAAAAAGAAAAGAACTAAGAAAAAGTTTGCTTGATTCTTGTTCAAAATACACATTTCCCCCACCCCACCCCACTCTCTCTCTCACCTAATACCACCACTGCCACTAGTTCTCTTTTAACCAGATGTTTTTCTATTTTCCATGGCATTATCTATAACAATCCTCAAAGACAGCAGTCAAAGATAAACCGGAATTAGGCAGTGACAGTACTTCTCAAAGACGGTGATTATGTTTATCAGAAGTTGGAAGAGCTTTGAAGTTTAGAGAATATCTGTAAACAAACAAGAAAGAATTTGAGGGCTAAATCAATTTTGGCCCTATCTGACAAGTTTACAAAATAAAGTAAATGAGATTTTTGTAACACAGCTCTTAGGAATCAGTAGATTCAAAAGTATTAAAATAGCAGCTCCTTGTTCGACATGATTGAATTAAAAAGAAAATCTGGATCTGCTGCTCTGTCTTTGGCCTTTTAAAACGACTTTTTAAATCTTATTTTAATAGCAGTTTCAGAATGCATACTTCCCAGTCCTATAAATATTTTTATCAAACAAACTTTATCAGAGGGATGCTGCCCACTGAGATATTCTATCTACCATCCCCATCACTATCCAAACTCTTAATGTGTTTATAATGATTACTATGTGGCTGGGAATGCTTGGGATTCCTAGAAGGGAAGCATGAGAAAGGTCATGAGTACAGCTGGTATATGATAGGTAATAATCCTGTGCATGGGACTGGTTAAGCCTTTAAAGAGTAGGGCAAAAAAAAAAAAAAAGGGGGGCTTCCCTGGTGGCGCAGTGGTTGGGGGTCCGCCTGCTGATGCAGGGGACATGGGTTCGTGCCCCGGTCTGGGAAGATCCCACGTGCCGTGGAGCGGCTGGGCCCGAGGACCATGGCTGCTGAGCTTGCGCGTCTGGAGCCTGTGCTCCACAACGGGAGAGGACACAGCAGTGAGAGGCCCGTGTACAAAAAAAAATAAAAAATAAAAATAAAAAGTAGGGCACCATCTAATAAGACTTTTTTAAAAATAACATTTTTCTACTTTATGCAGTCATGGAAAGAATATATTGCACTGGAAAAATACACATTTTTATATAATTCAAAGAATGACAAAGATAGTTTGTGACCTCTGAGAACTTATGAAGCTAATGAGATAATATACAGAAAAAATTTAAAAGCAATACCAAATTAAGGAAAAGAGACTAGCATGGAATAGAATACGTAGGGGAAAATGTATACAAAAAAGTTAAACTCAAGCAAGAAGGCATATAAAATACATGTGTGTATAATTTTAACTGTAGAGTTTGCATTTGCATTAGAATTTATTTTAGGTTGTAGTAGCTTCTGCAGCAAATTTATATTCATAATATAGTCTTCATAGGATGCTCATAAGATTAGTTTGAATTCCCTGGGCAAACTACAGGAGCCATCAGAAAACAGTACTGAAGAAAAATATTTTAAAGATGGGGGAATAGCAGAGGGTTGCAGTTAACTGAGACTCAAAACTGGCCATAAAAATATTTTGCAAAATTAATAATTTGCCTTCTCAGCTGACCATGGTTGGGAAAAAAATACCATTAAGTAAGACTTGACTTCTTTGAATACTAATGTTTGAAACTTTTTCAATAAAGATATTCCCGTCATAAATTTACAGGGTAAATCAGTGTCCAATGTCAAATAATGGATTGTAAGTCAATCTAAAAAACAGTAAATCCTTACTACGGGACATCAAGATTCTGTGGAGGCAAAACATGGAAGTAGAAGATACAATCTTGCCCTGGAGAGTTTACTCTCCCCTAGTTTAAAAAACCAAATAAGACTAGAAATTTTAAAAAGAAAAGATAAAAAGAATCTATTAAGTTTAATTAACTTAATAGTTTTGGAAGTGTGCAACCATACTATCTCATTTTTCACCATTCATCTTCTAAAGCTTCAAGCTTAGTATAAATTATAGAAATATAAATATTAACAAAAGTGATCTGATCCTCCATCATGAACATAACAAGCTTGATTCACATTTGAACAGTAAAAATAAATATTAAGGTTACAGAGAGAAGTTTTCTAAGATGCCAAGAAACTACCATTGTTACCATTTCTCATTTTTTCAGTGAAATCTCTGACTATAGCCTGTATTCTTTGTAAACTGTCAATAAAAGTTACAAATCAGAGGAACAATTCAAGAAACCTAACAAGCAGTTTAAATTTAAAGAGAAGGGTAAAAATAGTGACTGTTTAAAAACAGTTTTAAAAGGCCAAAGATTGTTTAAAAAGGCCAAAGATTAAGTGCCATTGTTGGCAAAGGTGTGAGACAAGGAACATTCCCATAATGTGTGCTGGTGTATAGACTAGTCCTAACCCTTGACCCAGCAATTCTTCCTCCAGAAATCTATCCAACATAAGAATAAGCAAAAGTGCCTAAGAGTATGTGCTCAAGGATGCTCATTTTACCATTAAAATATTTTAACAAAAATAAAATATTGAAAACAAACCAAATGTTCAACTATAAGAGAATGAGTAAATAAATGATGGTGAATCTGTACTACACAATAATTATACAACAGTTATCGTAAGTTGGATTGGCATATGTATCAATTGGAAGGATATTCATGATCTACTTACATGTGAAAAAGGTAATATGCAGAATGTGTATGATCCTATTTTATTGTTCAAACAGATACGTAACGTACACAGTCTTTTTTCCGTGTTCATATAGATATATGCTTATACATGATGATGAATACAAAACAGTCAGGAAGACTACAACATCAGACAGTTAATAGTGGTTACTCCAGAGGGTGAGAATGAAAAAGAGTGAAAAAAGGGGACATTTTTCCCTTTATACATTTCTACATGCCTTGAAAAGGTCAAATAGCATATATTACTTTCAAAATCCAATGGAAACATTAAAGAGTGATTAAAAAACACAGAATGCTAGACTATAACTTATTTTTTCAGTTTTGACTTCAAATCAGCTCAATTCAATTAACCTAGAAAAATTCCATGACCTTTTTTTTTCCTTTCATAAAAGCCCGTGTATGAGATTAGGGGTGGGGGATGAACAAAAAGATGACTGTAAACTGCACGGGCTCCCTTTCTACAACACTCTAAAGAAACAGGCATCCCAACACCACTTAGTTATCCGCTAAATTTCATCATCACAACAAAGAGGAGTCTGTGATGATACTCCCCCTCATTGTTTAACTCTGAACTTGTAGCAGGGAATTCTGAATAAACAACCTTATTTAGCAAAATATCCTATAACATAAATACAAAGCATTCTTTCTAAACAAAGTCAGATATAGACATTAACTGAGTCTCAAAGTATAACACAGCCTAAGAAGGTTTAACTTCTAAAGACTGGCAAATAAACAGCCTCTAGCCAGGCATAAGTAATATTTTGTGCTAGATGAATGAATGGTAAAGGAATCTGACTTTGTCTATTTTACCGCAAACAATAAGAAGTTGTTGAAACAGCATGGTGACTAGACATTTCCTTTAGTTTTACAGTTTGGCTGAAAAATGCTCCAATCTTTGAAATCTAAAGTTGTAAAATACCACCAAAAGATTCTCAATAGTCAAAGTACTATAAGCATAAAGCAAATCAAATGGAATTACATGCACACACGAGTGCACACAGAAACACACATATACACAGCATGTTTCAGGTCATCTTACTGCAGTCATTACAACAGACCACATTCTGATTGGGCTCAAAGAAAGGGTGGTTTGAGGCTCCATGGCAGTTAAGGTCAAGATATGAAAAATCTGCAAAGCCCATGGGAGGGTTACATTGAGTTCAACAGGATCTCTTAGATTTGGCAGTTCCAACCCAACCACAATACTTTATGTCAGACAGTAACTATTTCCCCATTCCCTGTTTTCATTTCACGTGAACACATCAATCAGAATCTGGCCACAGGTACTCCACTCAGTCAAATTGGTATATACATGCTTTCCCTACCTGGCCCCTCTAATGTAGTGTCTTTACCTCAGAGACTTTCTATGAAGTATTTCTATGTAACCTCTAACATATAAATTCAAGCCAAATCTCTGTGGGAAATAAATTATAAGAGTTTTATTAATGAACTCTTAGTTGGTTTGATATATCTCCCTTTGAGACACAAACCAAGCATTAACATTTTTAAACATTTAAAATCTCAAAGTCTGAAAAAGTTTGAGAACCCAACAGGATAAAATATTCTTAACTAATCGTATAAGCATTTAGTCAAACTATTATTTTGGCTAAGACTCATTTAATTATACACCAGGAAAACAAAGTATCCATAATACTAACCATACAATAATAACCACATTTTCCAGTACATCATCTTTAAACACTGGGTTTTTATCCTTAATTTTTTTCCCTCTCTTGTTTTATAAAATAATTTTCTATTCACTCCTACACCAATTTTAAACCTAAAAGTAACATATCACTGAGTGAAAAATATTGGTCCATAAATTGAGTGACTCAAATTACTGAGTTTCACAATGTTTCACAAAGAAAACAAAAGCATAATTTTATAAATCTTTGTTTTCCTACTTACAAAGTAGAAATACTTGTTTATAAATATATGTATAAAGTTAAATGAGCATTCTAAGGCTAACCATTCAAATTCTTATCAGAAAAATCCTTTCATAATGTAATAAATGGCACTCTAAACTTTTTATTTAGCAAAGAGGATGTCTGCCTAATGAGCTTTCATAAAGAGTGGTAAACCAATGTGTATTAATACTTTTCTCCTGGGTATTTTAAAATCTTATAAATTAATGTTCCCTCATGAGAGTATTTAACAACCACCTTTTATTAAAAGCATATACCACATTCCAGCCATTGGGCCAGAAGCAACAGGCATTCAACATAGGAAGCAATACATACAGAATAAAAATAATTTCATTATAGGTAAAGCTCCTGATATAACACAAGAATATTTAAGGAAAAAAAACATGTGTATAGTTTCTGAAACATACTTTAATTTTAATTTTATTGGAGTATGGTTGATTTATAATGTGTTAGTTTCAGGTATATAGCAAAGTGATTCAGTTATATATACACATATAGTCTTTCTTTTTCAGATTCTTTTCTCATATAGGTTATCACAGAACACTGAGTAGAGTTCCCTGTGCTATACAGTAGGTCCTTGTTGGTTATCTTATATATAGTAGTGAGCGTATGTTCATCCCAAGCTCCTGATTTATCCCTCCCCCCCCCGCAACCTTCCCCCTTTCCCTTAAGTTTGTTTTTGATGTCTGTAAAGTCTGTTTCTGTTTTGTAAATATGTTCATTTGTATCATTTTTAAATTAGACTCCACATAAGAGTGATTATCATATGATTATTTGTCTTTCTCTGTCTGACTCACTTCACTTAGTATGATAATCTCTAGGTCCATCTCTGTTACTGCAAATGGCGTTATTTCATTTTTTATGGCTGAGTAATATTCCATTGTATATATGTACCACATCTTCTTTATCCATTCCCCCATCGATGGACATTTAGGTGGCTTCCATGACCTGGCAATTGTAAATAGTGCTGCAGTGAACATTGGGGTGCGTGTGTCTTTCTGAATTATGGTTTTCTCAGGGTATATGCCCAGTAGTGGGATTGCTGTGGTACTTCCATTTTTAGTTTTTTAAGGAACCTCCATACTGTTCTCCATAGTGGTTGTACAAATTTACATTCCCACCAACAGTGTGGGAGGGTCCCCTTTTCTCCACACCCTGTCCAGCATTTATTGTTTATAGACTTTTTGATGATGGCCATTCTGATTGGTGCAAGGTGATACCTCACTGTAGTTTTGATTTGCATTTCTCTGATAATTAGTGATGTTGAACGACTTTTCATGTGTTTTTTTGCCATCTGTATGTTGAAACATACTCTTAGCATTAGAAACTCCTTCATTTACTAAGTGAACTAAACAGTAATTTTCTAAAAATCATTCTGTATCACTGCTGTTTTTAAAGACCTAAAGTAATCAGATACTTCTGTGAAATTCTTACCTAAAAGCCATCTGTCAGGCAAAACTACAGATTAATTCCCCACTGTGCAGTTTTCAAAAAGCAACCGTTAAAGGCATCCTCTACTACTACTGAAGGTTAAAAACTTTGTTGAATTAAAAAATAAATAGTTAACCCAATTATGGAGGTAATACCAAATAGAAAGTTTATCTGAAATTAAATTGTTTTTATAGAACATATATGATATTCATGTAACTGTTCTTTTTTTCCCAGCTTCACAGTAATGGCTTAAGAAATTGGCATCTTCTGGTGTTCTCAGTACTCCTGGGGTGAAAACATTAATGGCTGTCAGTCATTATCAACCTCAGTGAAGGGCACACGCATTTGAGTTTATACCCTGTCCTGGTGACTTAGCCTAGTGCTAAGCACACAGTAGGGAGGAAAGTAATAATAAGCACTGACTTTGTACGCCAGGTACCTGGATCTTAATCCCACATCCATATTTTGAGCAAGACACTTAACTCCTCAGAACCTCAGTTTCTTCTTCCATCAAATGGGAATATGAATAAAACCTGTTCTGTCCATGCCAAGCGTGCTTGTGATGACCAAAAGAGATAGGAAAGCGCCTCCTATGCTATGTAGAGTTCTGTCGATGAAGGTAGTTAATGTTATTATACTTAATAATAAATTGATAGTTACTAATGACTTGTGATTTGAGTGATATAAAGCAACTGGCCTCCCCTCCCAGGCAGGTAAGGCTGAGTTGAGCATGGGGCAGGGGAGTCAAAGAGTCCGAGTCTTGGGTGAAAGCAGCCGAGAAGCAAGGGACTGTTTGAAATACCAGTGTTCTGGAGTGAAGGGTCTGCAAAGAAAGACAGTCAGAACTCAACTGGGTCTAGGAGACAGAATCCAAGGAGAGTCCAGAGTTCGTAGAGGCATCATGGGGATGGTACCTTTTATAGGTTGCCTGTGACCCTGGCAGGAAGGGAGTTGTTAAGGTTCTCAGATCAACTGGGGCTGAGGGCTTTTATGCAGGAGCAGAGACCTTCCCTCCTGGCATAATCTATAGGCTTCTGGAAGGCTCCTCCCCACACTTCCTTCCTCATTCCCTCTTAATGATGCCTAAAAGTGCATGCAAAATGCATTCCTTCAGCTATTTTTTATCTTCATCCTTTTTTTTTTTTTTTTTTTTTTTGCAGTACGCGGGCCTCTCACTGTTGTGGCCTCTCCCGTTGCGGAGCACAGGCTCCGGACGCGCAGGCTCAGCGGCCATGGCTCACGGGCCCAGCCGCTCCGCGGCATGTGGGATCTTCCCGGACCGGGGCACGAACCTGTGTCCCCTGCATCGGCAGGTGGACTCTCAACCACTGCACCACCAGGGAAGCCCCTACCTTCATCCTTTTTAACAGAACTACTTCCAGTGTATTTTTTCCTTCCAGTTTTATTGAGGTATCGTTGATTGAGAGAATTCTCTTAAGTAATTTTCCAAAAGAACAGATGAAATAACTGTGACACAAAGTACTTTTTGAGTTTAAAAGATTCTAAAATATTTGAAAGATACATTGTAAATTTTTTTCTATTTAGAGAATGTTCACTAAATTTGCTTTTAGAACAAAACAGATTAAGATTAATCAAGCTCTTTTGGGATTTTTAAACAATAGTGTTAATACAGAAATAGAATACAGAAAATAATGTGATTTGCAAGTTTCAGTGTCACTGCATACACTTCAATTATCCTAAGAAATCCACCTACAGAAAAGTTTACTTTTTATGAGATGATTTAACTATAATGCCCTTTTTTTAAAAAGTGCTCTGAAATTAAAAACATTAAGAACTAAATTTTACTTGCCTTTAACTTTACTATGGACTATAGAGGTGACAAATTTTAATGATGACTGAACCATGCCAACTGAAAAGAAACATCAGTCATCTAGACAGCTACAATTCAGACACAATAGAGCTTTTAGCTTCAAGCAATAGCATTTTTCCCTTGCCCTTCCCTAAAACTCTATACAACTAAGTTCTATTAGGATTAGAAGTAATTAAACCTTAGTAGATCATGTGCATATGATAGAGAAAATTTCCATCAAATACCATAGTAAAACCAAATATTAATTTTACTTACATTCTGTATGAAAGTAAACTACTTAACAAGAAAACACATTTATAACATTTAACACTAAGTGTTCAAGAGAAAAATTAAAAGAAACCCAAATGAACCTATACTTTAAAAAGTGAGATCCGTGAAAGCATGGGTTATGTCATTTATCATTACATTCCCTGTGTCTAGAACACAGTCTAAAAACATAACTTTCTAAAGAAAAAATATTTCCTAAAGCAAATCTAATTTTCATTAAGTAAAATAATCAATAAGCAGCAAGTGATGCAAAGTACCTTCAGGCACTCCCATCACATTAACGTTAAAATCAATTGTTTTAATAATCAAACATAGCAAAAATACAAAAGCAAATAGAAATTATATGTGCCACGGGCCTAGGTGTTGAAGATTTAAGGAGACTCAAACTCCTGCCCACAGACAATATCTCTCATCAGCTACAATTCACAGAACCCTGATTATGGTGCTACCATTTTAATCATTATATCATAACAGGTAGATGTGATTATTAAGACTATATTGAACAGCCTTCCACCTAATATCACAAATCCATGCAGTGAACAAGAAACTGAAGCCTAACCAAACATACCTACAAGAGAGGACTTTCATTTTTAGTTTTCTCCTCTTAATTTATTGTCAATTTGTCTTTATTAACTCATTGAACATAAACTGGAATTATGTACCTAGTGTCATCCAGAATACGAAGGAAAATTAGACACAAAAACCGTCCTTAAGGAACTTAAAATCTAGCCAGAAACATAAGGCAAGTAACTAAACAACAAACCTACATGCAGGAAATACTGAAGGCTTTTAGAGAGTATAAATACTGTGCTGTGATATTGCAGAAAAAGGAAAAATGACTTCCAGCTGGGGAAAGCAAAGCATGCTTCACAGAGGAGGTAGCAATTGAGATAGGTCTCACTTGAGGAATGAGTAGGATCTGAACATGAAAAGTGGAGAAACGGGAAGGGGCACAGAGTTTGTTTGCAACAAATATTTACTTGCTACTGAATCTTGCATTATCTTTTGGCATGGTACAAATAGCTATTACCATCTGCTTTTTAGCATTCTGTGAGGTAAGCTAACAGCTTTTTTTCTTTGGCAATGGTGGTGATAAGAAGGGGTTGTCATATTTTCTGCAAAGTCTGGGTGTTTCCTTTCCCATAGCGTTGCACGCCCCAGGTAGCACCAGAAAAGGAAAACACCTTCATATGCTTTTGCCGTAATTCTTTGAGAACAACTGGTCTTACCACGTTTGTTAGTCTGTATTTGTGCCTTACTAATAAACCACGTTTAAGAAAACTACAGAAAAGACTATACCTAGTATATAACTTGATTTTCTTTTCAAGGGTTTTCTTCTACTTAACATTTAGGTGAAAATATAACGCAATGGTTTTTAAAAAATACTAAATATAACTGCCAAAATAGTCTCGACAAAACCCACGCAAACTAAAGCTAAACACAGCTCTTAAGGCAGCAGAATCAATATTTTTGAAATGCAAGATCAACAATGCTTTAATACAGCTGTCAGAGCTAAAAGATCTGGAGCTAAAAGCTCACTAACTGGGAATTCTTGAGTCTGTAGTCCTCCACATAATCCACCTGGTTTTCAACTTCACATGTACAACCTCTACCCAGTATCACAAATCTGAACAAGAAACCGTAACTTAAACACACATACAAGAAAGCACTTTTATTTTCCTCCACCTAGTTTGAATATAGAATTAAAAAAAAAATACCTTGTGGGTCACAAAATGCACATTGTATATACCTACTATTAATAGGAAATACAAAACATACACATATATTTCATTTTAACATGTAAATTTGCAAAGTGTGCATCAAAAGAAGACTTTATTTTAATACTATTAAGTATCATTACATATTCAAAATTCTCTTCTGAATTTTTATTTTTGACAAATGCTTTTCAACTTCTTTCTTGGGCTTTATAAAGGATATTAAAGCTTATTACTCCCATTTCAAAGACAGTCCATGTTACCAATCTTCTCTTTAAAATAAAAATTGGAAACTTAGTTGAAAAGGAATTGAATACTTCAATATCATGTAGAAATGAATCTGGGGGACTTACAGTTCCACGTGTGAGGAGCTTGGAAGTTACCACCCCCAAACTATTAAAAAGCTGAACAAACCGAAAATCCAACAACTCTTCTTGGAGACAGGGCAAACCACTTCCCCCAAGACTGGAGAAACAGACTAACAAATACAAGAGAGTCACAGCTTACCTCAGTAGAGACTCAGAGTAGAAACCATGGCGACCATTGCCAGAGTAGGAAAACCTGAACTGTAACTGACTGAACTGCAGGAGGCTCAGTGTGGACAAATTTGAGTTTAAAACACCAGTCATAAGGGGACCCTCACACTTTTGTGAGTTTTACCTCCAGGAGCTTAAGTAGGTTCTCCCAGTAAATATCAGAGAAAAATCTCCTGTGCTTCCAAGCAGGGAGAAGGGAAAAGGAACCATTTTCAAATAAGCCTGAGCACTCTGTTCTTAATAAGACCTGCCCTCAGGGGAAATTGGTTAACTAGAGCCTAACCTGCTGCGGTATTATGAGAGCCTAATTGGTCTGGAATAACCCAACTCCAGCCTACTTTAGCCAACCTGCCCCACCTACGTGAGTTGAAAACAACTGAGAAACACCTGCAAAGTTCACAGTGCAGAGACATAGGCTCACTAGAAGACTGAGACCAAACCATAGGACTATAAACTGCTTCCCTTCCTGCAATACTTCATCATCACATCACTAAAGTCCTAATTACAGCAGTTCCCTTTTATCCAGTACACCATGTCCAACTATCAAAAAAAAATTACAAAACATAACACAACATTGTAAATCAACTATACTCCAATAAAAATTAATTTTAAAAAAATTACAGGGCTTCCCTGGTGGCACAGTGGTTGAGAGTCCGCCTGCTGATGCAGGGGACACGGGTTCGTGCCCGGGTCTGGGAAGATCCCACATGCCGTGGAGCGGCTAGGCCCGTGAGCCATGGCCGCTAAGCCTGCGCGTCTGGAGCCTGTGCTCCGCAAGGGGAGAGGCCATAACAGTGAGAGGCCCGCGTACCGCAAAAAAAAAAAAAAAAAAAAAAATTACAAAACATACTAAAAGGCAAAAAGCACAGTTTGAAGAAACAAAGCAAGCATCAGAACCAAACACAGATGTTGGAATTATCAAACCAGGAATTCAAAACAACTATGATTAATATGCTAAGGGCTCTAATGGACAAAGTAGACAGCAGGTAAAAACAGATGGGCAATGTAAGCAGAGAGATGGAAATCCTAAGAAAGAACCAACAAGAAATGCTAGAGATTTAAAAAACAAACAAACCCACACTGTAACAGAAATGAAGAATGCCTTTGATAGGCTTATTCGTAGATAGGACATGGCTGAGGAAAGAATCTCTGAGCTTGAGGATGTATCAGTAGAAAACTCCAAAAACTGAAAAGCAAAGAGAAGACTGGAAAAAAAAAAAACAAAAGAAACAACCAGGGCTTCCCTGGTGGCGCGGTGGTTGAGAGTCCGCCTGCCAATGCAGGGACACGGGTTCGTGCCCCAGTCCAGGAAGATCCCACATGCCGCGGAGCGGCTAGGCCCGTGAGCCATGGCCGCTGAGCCTGCACTCCGCAACAGGAGAGACCACAACAGCAAGAGCCCCATGTATCGCAAAAAAAAAAAAAAAAAGAAAAAAAAAAAAAGAAACAACCAGAACAGAATATCCAAGGACTGTGGACAACCACAGAAGGCATAACATACACATAATGGGGATACCAGAAGAAGAAAAAAGGAACAGAGGAAATACCTGCAACAATGACTGAGAACTTCCCCAAATTACTGTCAGACACCAAATAATAAATTCAGCAAGCTCAGAGAAAATTAGGCAGGATAAATGCCAAAAAAACTACACCTAGGCATATCATTTTCAAACTAGAGAAAATCAAAGATAAGGAAAAAATCCTGAAAGAAGCCAAAGGAGAAAAATAATTTGTCAAACTAGCCTCCTTAATTATTTATGCTCCTTAATCTTCAACAATAATGGTACTGTCTTCCAATACACATTTTTTTTGTTGTTTTAAGCATTACTTTTTCAATCTTTTACTTTACATACAGTGAAATTTAGTTTAAAGGGTTCTGAAAACTGCACAGAGTCGTGTACTACCACCCAGTATCATGATACAGAACAGTTCCATCACCAAAAATATTCTTTTGTTTTGTCCTTCTGTAATCAACTCCTCCACCTTCAATCTCAGGCAACCAGTTCTCCCATCCCCTACAGTTTGGGCTTTTGCAGAATGTCATATAAATGGAATCATACAATGTTTAGACTCGTAGGGGTTCACTGAGCTTTATGAATGTGTAAATGTATGTCCACCAAATTTGGAAGTTGGCAGCCATTATTTCTTCAAATATTTTTTCTTCACCAATCCCTTTGTCTTCTCCTCTAGGGCACTTATGACACAAATGTTAGACCTTTGCTATTGTCCTTCAGGTCCTTAAGCTCTGTTCATTTTCTTCAGTCTTTCCTTATTGTTCAGATTGTACCATTACTATCGAGCTTTCTTCAACTTTTCTTTCCTCTATCTTCACTCTGCTGTTGAAATCATCTAATGAATATTTAGTTATTTTAACATTAATATTTGAGTTATTTTAATTTTCTGTCCCCAAATTTCAATTTGGTTCTTTTTACAGTTTCTTTTTCTTGTCTAGGAACTTCAATCTTTCCATTCATTTCAAAAGTGCTTACACACTTTTACACAGGGTTACACAGTGTTTTACAGTGTTTACACAGGGTTATAATAGCTGCTCTGAGAACTTTTTATTGTAATTCCAACATCGAAGTAATTGCAGAATTGGTACCTGTTGATCGCTGTTTTCCCGACAATTGGTTATGATCTCCCTAGTTCTTGGTATGTCAAATACTTTTGGAGACTTGAGACTTGTATTTTGATACTCTTAATCATGTTAAAGACTCTTGGTCCTCTGTAGAACTGATTTGTTGTTGTTTTTATTGCTGTTTTGTCATTGTTGTAGGCAATCAACCCTGTTATGTTCCAACCACAAGTCCCAACCCACCGTCTGTGGGCTGTGGTTTCAATACCATTTTCAGTTTCCCAAGTCTTTTCAGTGCTATTCAGTCTCTCCCCATATGTGCCACCAAAGGGCAGTGGTCTATGCTATAGTTTAGTTCTCAAAGCCTTAATGCTTCCTCAAATAAGTTCCACACATGCTTAGCTCAGGAGTGAATTTCAAACATCATACACAGATTTAGGTCATCTTTTTCTCTATCTCCTGCCTCTCCATGGTTTTCCCCGCAGTCTGTCTCCCATGTCCCTTTTCTCAATCCTCTGTCTACATTGGGTTTTTTGGTTCCCCATTCCGTCACATGTCTCCTGCAATTACAACTACCTCAGGGGTAAAGTGGCAAGGAAAAAAAGGAAGTGAAAAATAACAAATATTGTCTCCACACTCGTTGGACTACAGGAGTCCCTTTTTCCAGTTTCTCTGGTCAAAGAGGAAGATTACCTTTCAGTTATAAATGGCTGCATAGCGGCACTGCCACTACTGCCACCACCACTGGAGGACAGCCTCATGATTGGGGCCTGCGCTGCTGTCCCACCAGAAAAATAAAACCAAAATATAAAACAGAAAGAAAATGGTGATTTTCTGCACAGCCTCCTTTATGCAGGCATCCTCCTTTCCAGTTCTCTGACCATACACAGAGGAAAAGGGGTTTTCTCTTAGAGCTTTTTCTGCCTGGACCCATTGTGGGGATCAAGAATAGGGAAGTCCCTAGAGTCCAAGCCAGGAGATAAAGGATGGTAGGTGGAAGGGAAAAGGAAACTCACTGCTATCAGTCACATGTCCAGTTTTGACCTCCTTCCCCAAACCTCCTGTGATTATTTACTCTCAGATAGTTGCTTTATGTATTCTTTTCAAAGTTTTTAGTTGTAATCAGTAGGAGAGATAGGCTGTGTTTCCTCCATCTTAGCAGAACCAGAACCACAAAATTTCCAGAAATAAAATCCTAACATTTATAGTCAACTGATTTGTGACAAAGGTGTCAAAGCAATTCAACAGGCAAAAAAGAGTTCTTTCAACAAATACTGCCAGGACAACTGGATATCCATATGCAAAATAAATAGATGAAACTTTGCCTCACACTGTATGCAAAAGCCAACTCAAAACGGATCACAGATCTAAATGTAAAACCAAAGATTATAAAACTTTTATAAGAAAACAGGAGAAAATCTTTGTGACCCTGGGTTAGGTTAGAAAAGATTTCTTGGATGTGATACAAAAAAAAAAAAGAATGAACTGAACTTCATCAAAATTTAGAACTTTTCAAAGAGCACTACTTAGAAAGACGGGCCACAGACTGAGAAGAAGTATTTTCAGATCATATATTTAATGAGAGATTTGTATCCAGATTTTTTTTTTTTTTAAATCACCTCCTACAACTCAACAGTGAGAAACAAACAATATAAAACTGGGCAAAAGATTTTAACAGACATTTCATCAACGATATACAAATGACTAATAAGCACATGAAAAGATACCCAACATCATTAGTCAATAGGGAACCACAATGAAATACTGCAACATAATTCTAGAATGACTATAATCAAAAAGACTGACAATACCAAATGTTGGCAAAGATGCTGACAAACTGGCCTCCTGTCCATTGCCACTGGGAATGTAAAATGATACAACCACTTTTTCTTTAAAAGTTACTCATATGACCTAGCAATTCCACTCTTAGGTATCAACCCAAGAGACATTAAAACATATGTCAACACAAAGACTTCTATGCAAATGCTCACAGAAGTATTATTCATAATAGCCCCAAACTGGAAACTATCCAAATGTTCGTTAACTGGTTAACAGATCAACAAAATACTATCCATACAAGAGAATACTATTCAGTCATGAAAAGGGAAAAAAAACTGATATGGAGGAAACTCAAAAACATGCTAAGTGAAACAAGTCAGAAATGAAAGAGTATATACTGTATAATTCCATACATATGAAAATTTCAGAAAAAGCAAATCTATAGATTGTGCTATAATAAAGAATATATCTGCACTTTGTTCCCAGTTCCTGATACACAGCTTGAAACACCTTTGGAATTTCCTGAGTGACAGGAGTGTCTGTTATGCTAATGAAGTGATTCATAGTGTTAGGATCAGGGCTGACCACCAGAAAGACCAACCACATCATTTAACACAAATCCTCTCTTTTCTGATCTGCCACATCCCTACTGAACCACCACAAACAATACTTGTCTCTACATAGCAAACTCATCTATTGAGAACACAGCCAAGAGTCAACAAAGAAAGGAAAAAACGATGTACAAACAAAATGGTAAAAATTATATTTGGACACACGTTATGTGTAAAAAATTGAATTTCTTTGGAAATTCAAAATGTTTAAATTACTTGCTGCTGAACTCACCCCAATACTACACACAAAATTCCTGTGGTATGCTTTGTACAAAGAAACATTTTCTGTATGTCTAAAGACTTTATTTTTAAAAGAGGGCCTGCATTTTTAATGCTCTCAACCACATTTAGCTATATAACCAAAGTAGGCAAGTTTCAGTTCAGTGGGGAGGTAGTTGGAACTGGCCTTACCCATGTGGAAATAATTGCTTTCCTGGCCTAAAGCTCTTCCTATTAGGATCAAAACAAACTGATGTTATCTTAAGAACCCTTCCAATTTTTGAAAAATAAAACCTAAGTGTTCCATAGTTCCAGATATTATCCAGATATTGTTTGTTTTGTTTAAGGACAAAATTATGGCACATTTATTTTTGTATTTAAATCAAAAGCAGAGTTATTATTATGAAGAAAGTCAGGGCATTCTGAAAGATAATTATCTCAGTATAGAAAGGCACATACAGGATTGGTATAGACAAGGCCACCAAGCTTAAACACTGTGATCTGATGTTTTTAAAACCTTACTTTGGCCCTTGGCCTTCTTTGCACCAGAATTTTCCAAATAAACTGTTCACCAAGAATATGAAATAATGCCACAGCACATAACATGATGAGCCATTTAAAGTAGATTTAGTAACAAAGACAAAATATTCCAGGAAGAATAAAATATAAATTCTGAAGCTCAATGTTTTACAATGCCACTGGCATGGATTCTAAATTTTCTAAGCACCTGCCAAAATATAACATGTTGTTTTGTTTCATGGAATTGGAAAACTGAAAAAAAAAATATGACGATGTTACTTAGACCAGTCTTCTGCCTCTGGCACTACCTATACCATCCAGATTGATGGCTAATAAGAAATACAACTTTTATAAAATGAGCAAGATGGCAGACCTACAACCTCTTTGAAGTCTCTTAATGTTGCGCCACCTTGAAATCATGACCAGTGGCTCCACTTATCTCAAACTTTCTGTCCTGCAATCAAAACTCATTTCTTCCCACCTCATCAGAGATAGGTTTGGGACTTCTCTGTATACACCTTGCTTATTATAAATACTCCCTAGGCCTTAACCTTTCTCTGGATCCTTTTCCATAATTATTTCGTTTCTCCTTCTCAGGATGCTATCCATTTTCCCCATATGTGTTTTTTTGGGTTTTTTTAAAAGCTATATTCTACTTGCTTCTTGAAAGGAAAAACATCATAATAACTTTTCTAGGCTAAATTCTAATAGATTACAGTCATCTGTCAATATCCTTGGGGGATTGGTTCCAGAACCACCACGGATACCAAAATCCACAGATGCTCAAGTTCCTTAAATAAAATGGGCCTAGTACAGTCAGCCCTACATATATGCGGATGCAGAAACCATGGATACTGAGGTCCAACTGTATTGGTATGGTTTATCAACATGTTTAGAATGAGGAAATCACTCCCAGAAGAACAAAACAATAAACTCGCAGACATTATTAGTGAACACTCTAAAGTGGTCAGAATTCTTTTTTTTTTTTTTCCCTTAGTGATATGGGGATATGAGAGGAAACTAGTCAAGTTAACAAAGAGTATATTTCAATGGCAATAGACATGTGTAAAGTATCTTAATATTTTCTTCCTGATAAAATACAATACATAAATCAGAGGTCTTATCACAGAAGAGATAATCCAATTTTCCTTAACAGGATCAACTGAGCCTTGGTCTGCATTTCTGGGAAGTCAGTGTCTAGTCATTCTCAATGGGACTTTTGCCCAACTAAGACTTGGAATTATCTTGGAATTGTCTAAGTTTTCACTACATAATGACTTTACTGTGTTTTTTTAATAGGATTCTTATGTCTATTTGTATATGTCAGTTTTTCTACCATTGCACTTCCCCTTGCTATATTTATTCTACGTATAGAAACAAAATCATGATCAACAGAATTGGATTGAGTAGTGCACTTAAAGTCTGTTAACTAAACATATACTGTGTATTACTGAGCTACTGGCACTAGACAGCAGAGGGCACTGGTAATATATGCTGACCCAAATATCTTGAGTCCCATATGATCATTTAAAAGTAACATTGCTATTAGCATAGCTATGGACCCAAAATATCTGTCTTTCATTACCAACTGTTAGTTCACACTCTGTTATAAATAACCACAGTCCAGAGATGCCCATATACTCACTCCAATATAGAAAATACTTCATCATATTTAATTAAATAACAAATAGCTATCATTTAATACAGGCTAAATCCTAACAGGCTTATTTTGTGTTATTATGCTAGCTGCTTTATAAATTTATTTCTCACAGAGTAATGTATGAAGTGGATGCTTTTATTCCTAATTAAAGAAGCCGATGCTGTATGGCAAGGTCCTAAGTGGCAGGTTTATGGACTCAGCCACTGCTGAGAGCTTAAACCATATTAGCCTTATTTATAGTTAAAATCCAGCACTTAGCATAGTCCCTGGCACTCAATTAATATTTAGGGAAGAAAGAGCAGGGAAGGGACTCTAGATCTGATAACAGTGCCACGTGTCACATCTGCCTTTAAGATGCTCTTAATAAGTATTTGCTCATTTGATTAGATTTTACAAGCCACTAGTTACTGGCATAGTACTAGGCACAAGGTCTCAGAGACTTCACTGTAAGAAGTACTAATACTTTGCTTATTAAAGACATATATTTCCTCAGGTGGTATTAATAGATAAATAGTGTAAAAAATTTAATTGAGAAAAAAACAGATACAATTTAAAAAATATAAATAAAAGTTTACTTCTACGTTTCCTTATATAGTTTGCATTCAAAAAAAGAAAATACTTGGTTTATGTATCGTATTAAACTGAATATAATTTTTTTTTTTTTTTTTTTTTTGCGGTACGCGGGCCTCTCACTGTTGTGGCCTCTCCCATTGCGGAGCACAGGCTCCAGACGCGCAGGCTCAGCAGCCATGGCTCAGGGCCCAGCCGCTCCGTGGCATGTGGGATCTTCCCAGACCGGGGCACGAACCCATATCCCCTGCGTTGGCAGGCGGACTCTCAACCACTGCCTCACCAGGGAAGCCCTGAATATAATTTTTAGCATAATTTCAACAGTGTTAGAGATATATCTTAATATCTTAATAGTGAATTAACTTTGTGACTAAGAGTAAATATTATATATGTAAATTTCATAGACTCTTCAAGTATTCCTTAATTCATGAAAAAAGTTGTTAAAAATTATATCATTGTATTATGAACTTCATGATTTGGGGATAATATAGCCCTAGTATTTATATATACAAAGATATTTATGATTATACTTATCTTAAACTGAGGGCCTCACTGCAGCAATCACAAAAATGAAATATCCTTTATGACTTATTTAAAAAGCATGCTCCAGAAAGGCAAAAAAAAGGTTTCCATTCTAATAAAACATACAGAATACCTAATACCATGCAGTAACATAAAACAAAAGTAAATATTGTGTCTAATCCCACATCCATCTTTCCAAAACATCAACAAACCATGCTACCGTGTTCTACTTTATATATAAAAATCTTTAAATACACCTCAGATTTCTTTGTTATTTCTTTATCTGTTTTGTCTAACTCAAATTGTACATTCCCTGAGTTCACAGAAGACATAAGATTGAAAACTACTTCTCTAAAACAGTAATTTACAATAGTGGGTAAGCATTAAAATCAGTAGATGCTTTAATAAATACAGATACTGGAGCCCTAGGCTAGACCTAATGGACAAAGTCTTTGGGGAGGGAGCCCACGCACCTATAGTTTACAGAGCTCCATGGGCAATTCTCATGCACAGTCAAGGCTGAGAACCACAAAAAAGAAAGGCTATACAAAGCTGCCTAGAAGCAGAAAATGTTAAAGCTGAATAGGGCTTCCCTGGTGGCGCAGTGGTTGAGAATCTGCCTGCCAATGCAGGGGACACGGGTTCGAACCCTGGTCTGGGAAGATCCCACATGCCACGGAGCAACTAGACCCGTGAGCCACAACTACTGAGCCTGCGTGTCTGGAGCTTGTGCTCCGGAACAAGAGAGGCCGCGACAGTGAGAGGCCCGCGCACCACGATGAGGAGTGGCCCCCACTCGCCGCAACTGGAGAAAGCCCTCACACAGAAACGAAGACCCAACACAGCCAAAAATAACTAAATAAAATAAATAAATAAATAAAATTTAAAAAAAAGAAAAAAAAAGCTGAATAGGACCTTAAAGATCATTTAATCAACTCATTTTCCAAAGTATGAATTTGAAATCGTGAGATGGTAAGTAAATTGTCCAAGATCACATAGCTAGCTATTAATGCCAGGAAGAGAACCAGGTCTACTGGCAGGCAGCCTAGTGCTCTTTACATCACACAAGGCTGCCTTCTCCACTTGGGAAGAAGAAACAGTATTCATTCTTGATTATACCACAAGATTAAACAGCATCATAGCATTCATATAGCAAATTCTCAGGGAAATGTGATTTAAAAAAAAAAATACTATCTCCTTTGGAAAAAATGGTGATAAAAGGATCTAAACTGGAAAGCTGTTTTGATGTATAAAAGAGCTAAATAATTATAAGGTGCCTGGAAAAGGCACTCAACAAATGTTACTCCCTTTCAACACCACAACCTCCTCCCCCTTCCTTTTTGATTCTACATCAAGACATCTCTCCCAGCTCTCAACTATGTCCCTTTTTATATTGTTTCTCCTAATTGGCAATGCCCTTTGACCTCTTCTTCAATGATGCTCATAAATTTCTCCAAGGCCCAGTTTAAGATGTACCTTCTAAGAAATCTTCTGAACTAACTTACCCTATTCTAATTATTGTTTCGTCCTTCATTATCTAAATTGCTTATACTTTTAAATCATATACTTGTTTATACCTTCTTTTGAAGCTTTGTAATTGTAATTACTTCCTAGTTGCTTTATATGTTTTTATTTTCTTCCATAATTAGAATATAAGCTATCAGTGGACTAGAATATAAGCTCCCCAAAGACAAGGATATTGGCCTGTTTTGTTTACTGATAGATCGCAGGCACCTAAAACAACATCAGGAACATAGAAGGTGCTCAATAAATACTTGTGGTGACTGAACAAACAAGCAAAGATTATTTTTTCTTCTATTCATGAATCTCTCCAACATAAAGACACAGATATGAAACATTAAACATTCTGAAAAAAATGAAGATAGATATGCTTGTACTTTAGAAAATTCACAGAATTTTTTTAAATTAATAAAGCTATAATAGATGAATCAACTCACTGGCTACAAGAAATCATTTAGCTTCTTCATTACATACTCTCAGTGATTCAATGGATATACAGTGGCAGCTGATACACAGAAGGTAAAGGCTTTAATTAAGACCTAGAGTTTGAAATCCCCTGCCTATGGTAAAGAACTTCTTAACTTTGTTCTCTTTTAAAACTCTGAATTAAGAAGACTCTAACAAAAAAACACTAATTTCTGGATTACTCAGGTTTCAAGTTATATAAAATAACAGTACGTAATTTTTCCAATACATAAATTTAAGAGAGCAACTTTATCTTTTTAACAAACAACTTGTTTCACCCTATACATAAGTACCTGGAAGGCTGAAAACAGGATTGTACCTTTCTTGAAAATATTTTAAAAGTACAATTTTTGAGCAAAGCACATTCAATAACTATTTTTGATAGTGATAATTTTATAAGTTAGCCTTCCCAAATAAGGAAACACATTAACTCTGCCCAATATTACATTAACAACCTAAATGGGAAAAGAATTTGAAAAAGAACAGATACATGTATATGTATAACTGAATCACTTTGCTGTACACCTGAAACTAACACATCGTTAATCAACTATACTCCAATGTAAAATAAAAAGTTAAAAAATTTAATTTAAATTTTAAAAATTCTGCCACCCCAAAATTACCTGCTTTTTAGCTTATGTAATTTAATCCAAATTTTAAAAATCCAGCTACCCTATATATAGGACTGTACAAAGAATACATCAACATGGTTAGGCATTCAGTGACAAAACAGAATTGTGAAGGGTCAGTATTTTTTTCTATTCATTTTAAGCCATATACCTCTACACATATGAGAAGATAACAGTGATAATCAGAATGCATTAAAAAACATGGCTGATTACATAATCTCAGAGGTCTTAGCTACTATGCTGTTGCTATTTTTCAACTGTCCAACTATAAGACAATTGAATGATTAGAAAACTCTAGTCTAAGTAAGTGAATTACATTGAGGGAGACTATATTGTATAGTGGAATGAATGGGCTTTGGAGTCAGATTGGGGTTCATATCCCAAGTCTTTCATCTCCCACCTCTTTGATCACAGGCAAAATGTTTAACTTCTCTGAGACTCAGTTTATCTACAAAATGGGCATAATAATTTCTCCCTTGCAGAGTTATGATGAAGATTTAAAAAGACAGTGTATCATTCCTTTGCTTAAATCCTCCAATGATTCATTATAACTTATAAAATAAATTTCAAACTCCTTCAAAAACTACATTCTTCCTTTCAGAGAAAGGAACCATGTTTTCTGATCTCAACATTTCTTAAAATATGCAAGCAGAAGTGTCCAATAGGTAGACAAAATATAGGCTTAAAGCAGGAACACAAAGAAGGGAAGACAACAGACAAGCAAAGTTCAGCATCATCAAGCACCCAGATCACAAATTTACTCAGACTGCTATCTTTGTAATCTGGATATACCAGTCTTTATTCCTCCTACCTAATATCACTGTCACGGGGTTACTTATTAATCCCTGCTTAATGGAGATTTTCGCAGTAATGAGCTAAAACAATTTTTCAAATACCCTAGGACAAGTAAACTCCTTACCACTCTCCTCCCTTAGCATATCACAAGTTTTCTAACATTACAAATATGGTGATTTCAGTTTCTGTTTTAAGTAGTCCATTAAATTGTTAACCTTTGCGTTTATCTCCTACTTCTAAAGTAATTCTTTATTATTGGCCGGACAATAAAATTTAGCACGTTCCAAGTGTAAGCTGGACTCTAGTTACTTACTTCCAGACTCAACCTTAACTCTCTTTCAGGTTTTTCTCCCACGTTATTGATGCCACTGTTTCCTCCACCAGAGAGTAAGCTCCTCTAAAGGTGGAAACCATATTACATCATCTATTCCCATAGCATTTAGCCTACCATCTCCAAAAAATCTATGCCACTTGCATTTACACATATTCAATAATTTCTTTGTTTTGTTTTGTCTTAATTCTCTATTTCCTAAAAGTCAAATAACTAAAACTAATTTGTGGTCTATCCTAGCTACCATTTACTGAATATTTCACTATGTATCACTCTGTATTTTTTTAATCTACAAAATATCATCATATTTTATCAACTATAAAATATCATAGACTTAATTTTAGAGGTGTTAAAATGTGAAAAATAGTAAATGGTGACTATGAAGCGCCACTGATTAGAAGACATATTCCATTTTCAGAGATCTTAAAACACAAGGAAAAAATGTACAAGAGAGTGCTTATAAACTTTGTCCTACATTAATACCTGTTAAACAGGTTAGTTACCTGTTGCAATCCCCAGTAATTGGGGGAGAAATGGATCCAAAGCCAGCTGCTTTAACTATTTCCTCTCCATTAAGTAAAATATGTACATATGCAATATGTGTTGATATGCTCAGAAGATTACTTGCAAAACTGTCTTGCATACATTTACTTCCCCAAACTTTTTATAAAAGAAGATAAAGTTCAAAAGTTCACTGACCACCTCCATGAAAAATTTCATAGTAATAACTAAAATCTAAAATTCATTTTGACACATTTTAGGCAAATAAATATGTCTGACTTTATTAATGGGAATGTTTTCTTCTCTCAAAATGGCACCACATACTGTAGTTTGTTGAGAATACAAAGAGATGAATTAAGTATTTTTTCATAGACAAAATATATATTACAAATTAATACCAAAGAAATTTGCCAATATATGTACAATTAAACATTTAAAGGCATATAATTTCCCAATGACTGTGCATTTTCACCTAACAAGCAGATATATTGACTGATAAATCTTATAATCACACAATAATACAGTTTCAAGTGTTTAGAGTATTGAGTTATATATATATTACATTAAATAACACAGAACTTGATTCCAGAATAAAAAGCACTGTATTTTATCCATAAATATTTGCTAGTAGGATAGAAAAGGGAACATGGCAATGTGACATTATATTCAACCTCAACCTAAGGATATCTTAGTAAGACAGTGAATAAAGAAAAAGCAAACAGAGTGGTAATTAGGCCAGTAATAATTTGGTAATGAAAATTTATTTCAAGTAGTAGATTTTTTTTTTTTTTAAGAATTGGTAGGAGTATTTAGAAAAGTCTAAACTTAGACTCTATCATAATTGAGCCTCCACTGTAAGAAAGAACAGATTAAATTCCATTTCTCTCCCTCCCTTCTCCCTTCCTTCTGTGATAAATATCAACATTTCAAATTATTTTATGCTAGGAAAGAAGTATCACATCTGTAGAACATAAAATAGGAAGAAAGAAAGAAGTATGGGATTATGTTCAATAAATATATATGTATTTGCAGAAGTTATTATTAAATGTCATTTTCTTTTAAGAGTGAAAACAATGGTAACCAAAGATTAAAAGGCTCAGAAATTTATATTCAACCCAAGATCTGGTTCTAACATGACTTAACTGAAATAGATTTGTAGATGAGATTTACTCAATACTTTGTACATCAGATATTCTCAATTTGTTAAAAAAGTATACTATGAATTAAGAATTAATAATTGTATCAAAATTCTCATCTTACTTCTCCATTTCTTAACGTTGTGATGGTTCCTCTTGCTACACCCATTCTAAATAGTGTTTCTGTGGCCTGTGAATGTAAAAACAGCAAAAATATATCATCTATAATCTGTATTCAACTGTACATCCCAACCCCAAAATGCAAAACATTCAACACTATTACATTTTTTAGGAACTACTAGAGAAGCATCAGTAAGGCACAATAAACTCTACATTATACTCCAGAAATATCATTTTCAGAACATTTTAATGCTATAAAGAGCCCAAACTGAAATATTTCAAAAGTTATTTAGATCTGCTATTATCACTCAATGCCTATAGTTTCAAATTAGCACACTTAAATAAGTTTAAAACTTAGTTTGGTTAACAAAGATTAAATAAAACTTCAGTACTTGAATTCAATTCAGAAATTATCATTTATTCTGATTTTTAGTTTCCATCTGATTTCAGTCCAAATCATTTGACTGGCACTGAAATACTGACAGAAGATGAAGTAATTCAGTGATGTCACTTATTAAATAACACCTGAAAAGACTTAATGCTTTCTATACACTAACAATGAACAATTCTAAAAGGAACTTAAGAATTTTGTTTATAATAGCACCAAATATATATATATATATATATATATATATATATATAAAAGACAGGAATAAATTTAACCAAAGAAGAAAAAAGGCTTGCTCATTGAAAACTGTAAAACATTGCTGAAAGAGATCTAAAAACATATAAATAAATGGAAAGACATCCTGTGTTCATGAAGTGGAAGATGTAATATTGTTAAGGTGTCAATACTATCCAAAATGATCTATAGAGTCAATGCTATTCCTACCAAAATCTCAATGACTTCTTTATAGAAATACAAAAATCCATCCTAAAATTCATATGGAACCCAAAAGACCCCAAATAGCCAAAATAACTTTGAAAAAGAAGAACAAAGTTGGAGTCACACCTTCTGATTTCAAAACTTACTTTAAAGCTACAGTAATCATAAAGATAAGTCATAAAGACAGACATATAGGCCAATGAAATAGGAGAGAGCCTGAAACAAACCCTTGTGTATGGTCTAATGATATTCTATAAAGGTACCGAGACCATTCTGTGGAGAAAGGACAGTCTTCTTAACAAATGATGTTGGGAAAATACCTGCAAAAGTATGAAGCTGAACCCTTACCTTATACCATACACAAAAATTAACTCAAAAGAGATCAAAGACTAAATGTAAGAGTTAAAACTGTAAAACTCTTAGAAGAAAACACATTGTTTTCCATTCATGATTCGGTGTCTGATGAGGACCTGCTTCCTGGTTACTATAGATGATTTTACATGACTATCTTGTTTGTATCCTGACATGGCAGAGAACAAAGAGAAGCAAGCTCTCTCTGCACTCTTACAAGGGAACTAATCCCATTCATAAGGGCTCCTCGTCTAATCCTAATTACCTCCCAAAGGCCCCACCTCGTAATACCATAATACTGGGGGGAGAGGGTTTTGACATGAATTTTGGGGAACACAAATATTCAGTCCATAACAGGAGTATTCCAGTCAGAATGGGCAGTAAGTACAAAGACCAGTAGGTAGGATCATGTTTGGTATGTTCAAGGACAAGTAAGATGGCACATGAGGCTGAAAGAAAAAGATTACATGAGAGTCTGATTGAGAAAAGAGAAGATGCAAGTTCCTCTGTTCAATATGTCTTTTATTTTTCAATCTGGTATAAGAGGAATGCATTTCCAACCTTTATTAATCGAAAATATAATTCAAAGCATGCACTACTAAACAAATTTTTAAGAATTAGTATATGAACAACAAAAAAAGAGAGAATTTAAATGTAAAAAGTGAATGCACATCTAAAGAAATGCAGAGTGAAGAAGGGATAAGAAACTAGAGGAAGCTGTAAGGAAACTGATGTATGTGTACAAAATCAGTGTGATCAGTGTAACATAAATAGCAGTGTAAACATATTAATTTAGTTATAAGGAAGCAAATAACAGAAGAAGTAAGGAAAAAGTTACAAGTAGCTGCCTCTGGGTTGTGGGACTCAGGCAGTGGAACAAGTAAATAAGAGTACTACTCTTTTTCTACTAGTTTGCAGCATACTATTTGACGGTTTAAACTACTTGTAAATCCTTGATCAAAACTTTTTTTTTAACTTTTAAAGGAACAAGTAATCCCTAGTATCCAGTTCTGCAAAGAGGTCAAATACTTTACAATTTTAATAGAGTGGTATATGTAAGAACATAGTTGAGGACTGAATAAGAGGATATAAAGTCAGTGTTAAGAGTCAACTCTTTCAAAAAGTTTCACAATAAAAGTGAGGAATGAAACTGAGCTGTTGCCAGGAAGAGCAGAGTTGAGAGAAAATTGACAACAGGATATTTTGAGGATAAAAGACTTAGACAAGTTTTTAATGGCTTAGTAGAAGTAGTCAGTAAGATGGAAGAAGTTACAGACACAGGAAGGGTAATGGATCCTGACTGAAGAGCGTTCCTGCAGAAGACGGTTAAGAGCACACAGAGCAATCTGTTAGCTATGTTACTTGGGAGATGGTCCAGATATAGGCAAATGCTTTCCTTCCCTCTCCCTTTCCCTCTCTGAATTAGGAGACAGGATTAGAAGAAGGAGGGGCATGGGGTTGGTGTTTGATATCTACATGCTGTTAGAAAATAAAACAACTTTTAGGACAAACACTGCTAAATTTGTGATTGCAGCACAACATGAATATGATTCCAATGAATAATTCACAGAGAGCTAAAATAGGCCACTAATGGGGAGGAAGAAAGGTTATTCACATATGCAAACAAAAAACAAGCAATAAATGAATGACTTTGCTATGACAGAATTTTACTAAAGCATATACAGCTAGATGTTGAAACAATTACTTACAGAAATCTTTATTAAAGGAAAAGAATTTCTCACCACCGATACATGGCATTTTTTTCTATTCTTAATGATAGGTACATTAAATTACATCTTCCATTTTCCTGTTTCTTTTTAAACCTTATTTAATCTAGTGATGTGATTAAGAGTCCTCAGCTAGGTCAGGTTAGTTACTGTATATATTTGAGGACCAAAAGGGGAAAGGCAGAGGCAACAAGCACTTGGGATGAAATACACAACTTCTCCTCTAAACCACATCAAACTACTTACTCTTTTGTGTCTCAAAAGCCTGAGGCAGTTTGAAGATCTAAATCTTCTTCTGCACTTTCTCCAGTAGGAAAAGAATACCAAATTCAATCTTTTGTTTCCAACTAAATTGATTTATTTCATGAGCTCTTCCCAGCAACATGTTTAAGGACTGTCTCATTCTAACAGCACTCTGTCAGTTCAGCTCAGCTTCCTTTGATTCTATAGGAAAGCACTGGAGTGAACAACATTCTTTTGACCTCTACTAAATAGATTGCTTTTAATTTACTTGTTACCCAAACAACGACTAACAAGTATCCAAAACAATGAGATACAGGGCTAATGCTCAGCATTTGTAAATTTACCACCAGCAAACTCTTCATTGAAATTTCCCTCTCCTTGAGTTTTGATAACAACTAAAATGATTAATACTAAAAACATTCATTAAACATCTGTCACTGGCAGGGAAAAAACCATATGTAGGTCCTCAGTTAAAAACAGGTTATCAAGAGAGACTGCTTTTAAGTAGAGTGTTAGATAAAAGTGACTTAGGAGACATGAAATCTAGATGTAAGAAATGCAAAGTTCTGGACTGGATCCTTGTGTTTGTGTGTGCAAATCAAAAAAGAGCCAGAAGGATATACAATGAATTGATAACAGTACTAATCTCTGAGTGGTTTTATTTATTTTCTAATGTTCCATCATGCACATATACTGTTTGGTAACAATAAAAAGAAAAGTAACAATTTTTGTACACTAAAAGATAAAACAGATTTAAAACAGAATTTTGGAACAACATAAAATGTTATAATACAAGCAATACAACATTGAGTAGCTCCCAAAGTGAAAATAATCAAAAGTCAATAGAGACTCATGTTATTACAGTTTAATGCTTTTTAATGCATTAAATCAACACAAAATAAGTAAAATTAACAAGAAATATATATTTAATAGACTTTACCTTGAAAAGCAGTATGATTATAAAAACTTTAAAGCATCATATTAAAGAAAGACTTCATTGGGTTAATTTAACATGCAGTTTACAGATATAAATACAAAAGTTGTATTTAGCATATGTTTATTTCCTATTAGTCAAGCAACTAGAATTCTACTTATCTTATTTCCACTATTTACTATCTGGGCAACCTTAGGCAGGTCATTTAAACTCTCTAAGCTCTGACCTCCTCTGTAAAAAGGTGAAAGCTAATATCAACCTGTTTTCCTGTGGTGGTCAATGCAGGTGTTAACATATGTGAAAAGCTCTGTAAAGAGCTAGATAAATGTAAAATACTGAATCCAAGGTCTGGTTTAGGACTTCCTGAGATGAAAAGATGTTTCAGAAATACTAATTTTTATGTATTCCCAGCGCCTTGCAAAAAATATAACAACATAGCATAAAGATTAAGAATGCAGGTTTTAGAGACAGACTGTTTAGTTCAAATTCTAGCTTTGCCATTTGTAAGATGTGTGATCCAAACAAGCAACTTACTTCTTTGAGCTCATTAACAGAATAAGGATAACAATGGTATGGAACTCAAGGAAAAGTGTAAGTGCTCAATAAATGATAATTTTATTAATATCTCAAAGGAACTGCAGAATTCCATTTCTACCTTAAAAAGTGGTCATCAGATTGCAACTAAAAATTACATCAGATGGCAATGAAAAAGGTACTATATAAAACAGTCAACCACAATTAGCACATTATGCCATATGGCTATTTATTTATGCTAAAATTCTTGACAAGACAACCAGAGAAAAAGAAAACTTACATTATTTCAAGAAGATTAATTTAGCAAAAGTCTTCAGAAATCATATGCAATAGTCATTCCCCAGCTGTTTATCCTGGCCATAGAAGAAAAGAGATTTAAATACTAAGGCTTTTCAGCACCAGCTGCTTCCCTCTCTATGATGATAAAAATACAAAGTAAAAATAGAAAAACTGAGCATTAGCTATCTGCTTCTCACTAAAGAAGCACTGCATGTTACAAATCTAGTCATATACTTTCAAAATACACAAACATATTAGCATAGCAACCAAGACCTTTGTGAGGTCGGCAAACCATTCTCACTCTCTTTCCTCCAGGCAGCTGCCTACAGGCCACCCGTTCCAGCTCATTAATTACAATTCATAACTTCAGGGCCCATGCACTGCAGCAGCTACAGCACAGGGAGCAAAACCTGAGAGAAACTCTTTCTAGTCAGAAAACAGGGAAGAGGGGCCCAAGTGAACCAGAGAATGTGTAGGGAATTAATCCCTGGTTCAGGGGAGGGGTTCTGTCTTTTTTTTTCTCTTGACTCTGCCCCAAGGACAGGCCCCAATTATAAGATGAAGCAGCACCAGTGCAGGTAGTTAAAACTGGAAAATAAATTCTGTTTTTCTGGGCAAAAGCATATGGAAAAGGGGACCTCTGGAGTCCAAAGAAGAAAGGAAGAATGCCCATTATTTTTTTCACTCTTTTCTCTATTCACTTTGTCCCAACGGCAGACCCTGAAGAGTGTGTGCAGCTGGGATAGCAGAGAAGGCAGCTACAACTCTGAGAGAAATCCTGTCTTTCTGGACAGAGGACCAGAAAGAGGAGACCCAATGAAGCAGAGAATAAAGAGGCAATCCCTGAAAGGAAGAGCTGGAAAAGGAAATCTCTTGACTAAATCCATGTTTGACCTAGCACAAATACAGAGCTCACCCCTCACCAGCATACGCATGGAACAGACCCAAGTAGCAAAGCGAAGGCTTTCAGGGCAAAACTACAATTAAAACTACCACCCAAGTCCCAGCATGGCCCATGAGTGGCACACAGTCAGGACAGACACAGAGCAGCATAGGAAAGGCAACTGACATTGGAGCTACTGTCCACTGAAGACGAGACAGAACTTGCAGTCTGAATCTAACAGGGGACTGCTTACTACTAAAGAAAAAAAATAATGATAAATAAATAAATAATAATAAATGTTTAAAAGATCAACACTCTCCAGAGGAGTTTTTAACAGGATCCAGAATCTCACAACCTGACATTCAAAATGTCAAGGACCAATCCAAAATTACTCAACCTGAAAAGAACAAAAAATCGTTACCACAGCTCAAAGAAAAGACAATCAGATGTTGGAATTACCAGACAGAGCCTGTAAAGGAGCTATTATAATTCCATGAGGTAAGGTTAAACACACTTGCAATGGATGGAAAGAGAAGTTCTCAGCAGAGAAACAGAAACTTTAAAAAGTGGAACTTCTGAAACTGAAAAATACAATAAGAAAAATAAAAAATTCAATAGACGGGGGCTCAACAGCAGAATGAAGAGAAAAGAGAAAAGAATCAGTGAACCTGATGATAAATAAATAAAGAGTATCCAGTCTACAGAAGAGAAAGGAAAAAAAATTGAAAACAGAAACTGAGCAGAACCCCACAGACTTGAAGGAGAATAGCAAAAGACCTAGCATTTGTATTATCAGAAACCTAGAAAGAGAGGAAAAACAGATTGATATATGTTTCTCTATATATTGATATAGAGAAAATATATGAAGAATAGCTAAAAACTTCTGAAATTTGGTGAGACAAACATTTACAGATTTAAGCTCAGTGAACCTCAAGTAAGATATGCACAAAGAAAACCATACCTAGACATATCATAAATAAAAATGCTGAAATCCAAATATAAAGAAAGGTTTTTGAAAGTAGCCAAAAAATATATATATGTATATGTTATATAGTAGAACAACTATTAAAATGATTATGGATTTGCCATCAGAAACCATCAGAAACCATGGAAGCAAGAGGAGAAAATATCTTTTAAGGTTTTGAACTATAAACCCAGAATTCTATATCCAGCAAAAATATCCTTCAGGAATGAAGGCAAAATAAAGACATTCTCATGTAAAAGAGACTAAGAATCTGTCACCAGCAGAAACGCTTTAAGGAAATGCTGAAGAAGTTTCCAGAGGCTGAAGAGAAATAATCCTAGAAACAGATCCACACTGTATGTTCAATTGATTTTCTACAGAAGTATCAAGGTACATGGGAGAAGACTAGTCTTTTCAACCAATGGAGCTTTAACAATTGAATTTCTCCACCGAAATATATGAACTTCGACCTACACCTTACTCCGTACACAAAAACTAACTTAAAATGGAACACAGACTTAAATGCTGGTGCTCAAACCATAAAACTTATGCAAAAAAACACTGGAAAGAAACACTTTATAATTTGATTTAGGCAAATATATGATACACCGGGGGGAAAAAAGAATAAAACATTGAAGAAGAAATTCATTATGACAGTTACTATCCAAAGATGGCCACACTAATTTATATCCTATCCCACATGTACTTCTTAAAATGTGACACTGACTCTCCTCCATATGTCATATATTCCCTGCCCTTGAACCTGGGACCTTTGAAACTACCTTGGTAACTGTAACTTAAATGTAATGAGGCAGAAATGATGCTGATTTTTAAGGTTAAATCATAATGGGCAAAATGCCTTCTGCCTGGTGTTCTCACTTTGTCTGAACCTCAGGGCTGCCTTTGGAGCCCTGAGCTACCAAGTAAGAAGTCCAACTACCTTTAAAAGGTAATTTTTACATAGTTTTTCACCATGCTAGAAAAACTATGTAAAAAGAGAGAGAGATGCCCCAGCTATTCCAACACACAGCTATTCAACTACTCCGAGCCAAGGTGCCATTCATGTGAGTGAGTCTTCAGATGATTCCAGTCTTTAGCTTTCAAGATGTACCAGCCAATGTCAAGCAGAACAGTCATAGGTTATTCCAGGCAAGCCCTTCCCAAACTGCAGATTCATGCAAAGTAAATGCTATTGTTATTTTTAGCCACTAAACTTTGAGTAGTTTGTTACACAGCATTAGATAACTATACAATGATAAAAATGTGTCTTTAATAAAAATTAAAGGCCTTTTGCTCTTGACTCAACTGAGAAAATGAAAAAGCAAACCACAGACTCACAGAAACTATCTGCAAAAACATATCTGACAAAGCACTTGCATCCAGAATATATAAATAATTCTTACAACTCAAAAATAAGACATATAACCAAACAAATTAAAATGAGCAAAATATGTCAACAGACCCTTCATCCAAAGAAAAAAGATATGTACACACATACATATAGTATATTCATATGTAACATGTATGCATGCACATGTGTGTGTATATTGTGTGTGTACATATGCACTCATAAACACACAACATACATATACACGAATGGGCAAAAAGTCAACAAAAAGATGTTCAAGATCATTAACTTTTACGGAAATGCAAATTAAAACCACAATTAGATACTACTATACATGCACAAGAATGGCTAAAAATACTAGAAAGAATAACAACAGCAAGTGATAGTGGGAATATGGAGCTACTAGAACTCTCATACGTTGCTGTGGGAACACAAAATGGTACAGTCGCTTTGGAAAACAGCTGGTCAGTTTTCTAGGAAGTTAAACATAAACTTACCATAAGACCCAGCAATTCTATCCCTAGGTATCTACCAAAGAGAAATGAAAACATATTATGTCCATTTGTATGAATTGTAGAAAACCCAAAATTACAGTGACAGAGAGCATATCAGTGACTGCTTGGGACCCGAGAGATATGGGGGGAGGGAACTGACTGCGAAGGAAAAAGTGAGACTTTTTTAGGGAAGAAATTCTGTTTGATTATGGTCGTAGTCACATAACTATAAACATCTGTCAAAATTCATCAAACTGTACACTTAAAACAGGTGATAATCATTAAATATAAAGCTGTTTTAAAAAAAAAATGCACACCTGTCCCTCTCCCCAGAGCAGTTCCCAACTAACTGGTAACTTAATCATCACCAACCATTAGGAAAAACCTGGGTACTACTCTAATGACAAATTTTATAGGAAGAATACACACATGCTTTAGATACAGATTTCATCTTAAATTCATATAAACTGAGGGCACAGGTAGAGGTTGACCAAAGCAGAAGAAAATTAGCAATAACACTAAAGCCAACAATAAATGCAAGAGATGAATAATCTAGGAAGGATACAGTCTGTATGTCACACTCAGAGGAACACCTAGGGATCCAAGAAGAGTAAATTGTTATGAAAACTCCACGTTCCATACAAAATTCTACATTATCACCATTTAGGAACCACTGCCTTATTATACACTTAACTTGATAATTACAGAAAATAAGTGCTATATATATAACTGAGCAACTGACAAACAAAAATCACCAATCTCACCTTCACTTACAGATGAATGTTCTTGTACCTGTATTTTCCATCCACTATTTGCCCAAGCAGAAACTTGAGTCATCCATGAATCTTTCTTTTCTCTCTACAACCTATAATACTTGTTATAAGTAATATTTATTATAGCATTTTACTTATAATACTTATTAGAATATAATACTTATTAGAGTAACTACCTATTCATCTAAAATCCTCACTAGACTATAGGCTATATTTCACTCATCATTATACCCCTAGCACCTAATGCCTCAGAAACATTTAATTGTTGAATGAATGCAAGAATTAAGAGCTAATGAATAAGTAGTTATTTGGACTATGTCAAGTAAGCACTTATTTATTGATAGTTTGGGGGTATGTGCTTTACCAAGGTGTGAACAAATATGTCCCAAACTATATTATAACAATTTCAGATGCTGAATGTATAACTCATTAACCTTTCATGTTAATGAAATCAACTTGATCTTTTTAGACAACACAAATGTCATAATCTGTTTTCACTCACTACACAGGAAATATGCATTACATATGGAGACAATGGACGTTAGCAATGGTTTTAAGGTTACAAAGAATGTTACTTCTGTTTATAGATGTGGGTTGGTTTAAGTTATCCAGAAATTTAAACAATAAGCAGATGGTTTGTTTCTAAATTGATAGCAGTCATCCGGCTCTAAAGAAGAGTGTACTTTTGTAAATACATGTTCTGTCATGTTCTATCCAATGTGACATGATGAAATAATGTACTATGTTATGTTCTGCTTTTCCTCTTTGAACATAATAAAACTTAAGAAAAGCATGGATATTTTCCCCCCACAATGTTATCTTCTTAGACTTAGAGTCAAAACAAACTAAGAAAGGATAACAACAAACAAAAATAAACCCACAAATGCTGAGATTTAGAGGTAGATTTCAATTCTGTTTCAAAACAAAATAAGAGTTGAGTCACTCAGAGTTTTCTCAATCATTAAATGGTGATAATATTAAATATAATAATTGAGAGTGTTTAACTTAAAATTTGAGAGTGGGGAATAAAGAATTATATCTAAATTTGATTTTTTCATTTCATTAGCATATAAAATATCTTTAAGTAGGCAAGATTAGAATATGTAATAATCATTAGATGATTATACAACATCCCTCCCCCTTCCTTCAATTCCCTCCTCTATTCTAACAAGATGCTGATTTTGTTTAGGTAATCTACCTTCTTTTACAAGGCTATTAACTAAATCAGTAATGTCAATCCCATTCCTCTTGCCAGTGATTTTTTTTAGATACAGGCATATGATATCAGAGATAAAGAAGGCAATTTCATAATAATAAAGAGGTTAATTCACCAAGAGAACATAATAAACTTAAATGTTTACGGATCTAAATGCAGGTATTCAAAGCATATGAGTCAAAAATTGATACAACCGGGACTTCCCTGGTGGCGTAGTGGTTACGCATCCGCCCGCCAATGCAGGGGACATGGATTTGACCCCTGGTCCGGGAAGACCCCACATGCCACGGAGCAACTAAGCCCATGCACCACAACTACTGAGCCTGTGCTCTACAGCCCGCGAGCCACAACTACTGAGCCCACGCACCACAACTACTGAAGCCCACGCACCTAGAGCCCATGCTCCATAACAAGAGAAGCCACCACAATGAGAAGCCTGCACACCACAACGAAGAATCGGCCCTGCTTGCTGCAATTAGAGAAAGCCTGAGTGCAGCAACGAAGACCCAACGCAGCCAAAAAGTAAGTTAGTTAATTTTTTTTTTTAATCAAGCAATGTAATTCACCATACTAAACTAAAAAAGAAAACTACACGATCATCTCTAGAGATATGGAAAAAACATCTGATATAAACATCTATTCCTGATAATAAAAACTAGGAATAGAAAGGGATGAGCTCAAATGAAAAAGGGCATCTACAAAAAATCTATAGCTAACATATCTAAGGGTGAAAAGATTGAATACATTCCCCCTAAGATCAGGAATAAAGCAAGATGTCAGCTCGATTTCTATTCAATATTATAGTGGAAGTCCTAGCCAGTGCAATAACACAAGGAAAAGAAATAAAAGGGATCCAGATTACAAAGGAAGAAGTAAAATTTTCTTTATTTTTCCACATGACATTCTAATAATAGCTAAAAACCCAATAAACAACTTTTCCATTTTAGAAAAGGCAAAACTATAAAGATAGTGAAAAGATCAGTGGTTGCAAGGGACTAATGAATAGGTAATCCACAGGGGATTTTCAGGGCAGTGAAACTATTCTACATGATACTGTAATCATAGATATATGACATTATGCATTTGTCAAAACCCATAGAACTGTACAACAGAAAGAGTGTACCCTAGGGTAAACTATGGGTTCTAGTTAAAAATAATGTATCAATATAGGCTCATCAACTGTAACAAATGTGCCACATTAATGAGATGTTAATAATAGGGGAAAAGGGAAGGGGAGAATATGGGAACTATCTGTACTCTCTGTTCAATTTTTCTATAAACCTAAAACTGCTCTGAAAATTAAGTCTAGTTTTAAAAAGTATACAGGTACAAACTAAAAAGAAAATGAAAGGTCATATATCAAGGTAAAAAATAAAAGAAAAAACTCTTTAACAAAACTAAATTAGAAATAGCCCCTTTTTTACAACCAAATTAATTTAATAAAAAAGCAAAATATGAGTGAAGTTAAATGACAATGTGAATTTAAACTCATTTAAAACATCTAACAGTTACTCATTCCATACTAGAGTATTAAGAGTCATTAACAATGACTATAATAGCCACATATGCAGTCCAATCTTTACAGGCCATGAAAAGGACATTAAGGAAAGAAGGGGCAAAAACAGAAGGAGCAACTGCAAATATGGAAGCCCATTCCCTTTCCATGATGTCAGGATTTCAGTCAGATGATTTCTAAAATATCAGTAGAACGTTAAAGAGTTATGTCCTAACATCCAATCTGTTCATCTAAGTCTTCCCAGAAAAAATTAGAAATAGAAACTGTATGTCCTTTACCACTATCACTACCATCATTATCATGAAATTTATTGACAAACATAAAAGCAAAAGGTCAATGAACCAAAAAATCGTAGAGTAGTAGGATTTAAATAGCCTGAGTTCTTGATGACATCACTGAATCCTGGAACTGCTACTCTTGAGATTCCATGTAATTTATTTTAAAAATAAATGTACTTATACTTTAAGTCACTTGCAGTTGGGTATCCAGCTAACTGCATGCAAATAAATCTATAAGCCTAGTGAAGAACTTGCCTCAGAATTTGTTAAAATGAAATCTTTATCTCGGAGTGAAACTCTGGATTTACTTATCAATCCTTAAATATTCTGAGTTCTAGATGTCTGGAAAATTATAAAATAAGTTCCTAAATACTTATATTTTATAAATTTGGGGCTTATTTTTATCAAAGAAAAAATGTAAACAGTTTTATATTACTTGTGACGGAAAGAATAAGGAACATGTATAACAAAAAATAAACCATGCTGATAATACAAACCTTGCTGTTCCTTTCATCTATAGCTATACCACTAATACGTTTTTTTAAAAGGAAAGTAGAGGTTACAAATCATAAAATCAGAAAGTGAGAAGATACGAAAACCCCAAATACTCAGTGTTAAGCCAGAACTCTAAGAAGAATAAACCTAAAGCTACTTAATTTCCAAACAGGAAACTGCATGGGCATTTGGAAGAAATAATTCACTGAAGTTTCTTAGAACTAACCTGAAGCTCCCATGCCACACAGTATTCCAGTATATGAATACTATACAATTTAACTGCCGGTGGATCCTTGAGTTGAACTGAGTTTTTATCATTACGAACATGCTGCTCAAATTATTCTTGTTGGTTTCTCCTGTTCCACATGAGAAAAAAATTTCTCTAGTACATACTTAAAGAATGGATTGACGACGTGTAGGATGTGTGTATATTCAAATTTATTAAAAAGTACCAAATTGTTTTCTAAACTGACTGTACTAATTCGCACTCCTACCAACAACATGTAACAGTTATTATTTCTAGCAATATTTTTCTCAAGGTTAACAAAAGAAAGTTCATCAAGTATCCTGTAAGAATCTAACGAAACTTTGGAATGAAATTATTCATTTCTTCATGTACTGACTACCTATATAATGGTACCATACATGTCGTAGGAACTCAGTAATCAAAAGCATTTCCTTAGCCTTCTCCTAGTAGCAAAATCATAGACATTTGCTCTGCTAAAGATTCTCTTATTACAAGTAATAGAAACGTACAAAAAAAAAAGTACGTATTAAGTTGAAACAGCTGGAGCAAAGATCTAGTGTCAGAGGAGTAGAAGGTTTGAAGGAAATATGTGTACACACATATACACACACACACATGCACAAAAAAGGCTACGGAATAAAGGTGCTGTCAAAGTGTATAGGGGCTATAGTTTTGTTTCCAGCTCTAGTGTTCTTAACAGGAAATTATAACAGGTTAGAAGACAGGAGTTTTACTATACTCTACAACTGTATCTCCAGCAATTTCTCTCTTAACTATGTAACCGACTCAGAGAATAACTGGGACTAGACACAATAAAGCCAAAGTAAGACTCTAGAACCAGTATGATCAGATAGTCGGAGAACTTACTTATCTGTCTATTTGGATTTAAGAGATGTTGAAAGTCCCTCTCACCCCCAAAACAGATCATTTCCTCTCACAGTGCCTGAAACCACATTTGCATTATTGAATTTTGTTGGATATTCAGGGTTTTTCATTAATTAACAAATATTTGCATTGAGCTGCAAATATCTCTGGACACAGGAAACTTATGAAAAATTAGCTGACAAGGATAGGCACCTGAAGAAAAACAGAAATAGGAACAGAGATGCTGAAAAAGAAGGTGGGAGAGTATCAAACAAAAATTTTGCCTACTTTCGCCATTTTACTGATATCTGGCCCCCAAATTACAGCTGTCTTTAATTGACTGGAAATTTCATCTACTGAAGACCAATATCCTAAATTGGCATAAACTTTTGTTTGGGTTTATTTACTGTTATAACTTTCCAGTATGTTCTACCAAATTACACTTATTTCTAACTACATTAAGAGTACAATCAGGGGCTTCCCTGGTGGCGCAGTGGTTAAGAATCCGCCTGACAATGCAGGGGACATGGGTTCGAGCCCTGGTCTGGGAGATCCCACATGCTGTGGAGAAACTAAGCCCGTGCACCACAAATACTGAGCCTCTGCTCTAGAGCCCGTGAGCCACAACTACTGAGCCCGCGCACCACAACTACTGAAGCCCACGCACCTAGAGCCCATGCTCCAAACAAGAGAAGCCACCGCAATGAGAAGCCCGCTCACCACAACAAAGAGTAGCCCCTGCTCACTGCAACTAGAGATAGCCCGTGAGCAGCAATGAAGACCCAACGAAGCCAAAAATAAATAAATATAAATAAATAAATAAATAAACGTCGGTGTTTACATTAAAAAAAAAAGAGTACAAGCTCGATTCCACACCTAACTTAAAATGAGAGAAAGAATTAGGGATAAAAACGGAGAAGCTCATAAAAAGAAAAAGTGACGTTTCAGATTCTGAAATGCTAGCACTGCAGAACCTGAAGGCCATGAGTCTTGATTAGTCCCCAGAAAAGCCTGCTTATGGAGACTGTGTGGCTGGCACCCACGGAGCAAGTAACTTGGCATGAAAGGAACCCTTAGTATTTTGTATTAATTGAAGTAAGACATTTAAGAATCTGGCACTTCAATTTGTCAGTTCACACCAATTGAACACAATGCTAAACATTATCCTTAGACACCAAATATTTAATGACCTATAAACAGTACCTCAACATTGAATTCTTTGTCTTATTTGAGTCGAAAGGAACCAGATTACATTGTTATGGTTTTAACAAAGTAAACAGAAGTTGGGCTGTTAAAAAAATATATCATAAATAAACTTAGTCCTTTTTATCTACACTTGTATATGTGTTTTTAAAAAGAATGTAATAGATCCCAATTCTTAATCATTCCCCCTAAATCCACAATTTCTCATTATTTCCTGTACTAGTTTGCCTCTGCTGTTGACTTTTATTTCCATCACAGATTAATAGGAATTCAGATTCCAAACATAAATTTTATAAACACATACAGTATATAAGCCTACTTAATAATCAAAACCAGCCTTCTTTAAATGTAATGTTTCCTTTCTAGTACTTCCAAATATGCATATACTTCATAAGGTCTTTATTTTATTAGCAATTTTTAACACCAAAAATGGAAACCATGTCTTCTTAAAAACATCAGATTCATAATGGTACAATCAGTAAGTCCCTTTCTCCCACAAGTGTTTATATATACAAATAGCGTGCTATATGAATAAAAAAATAGTACTTGTAAATCTATATACTGTTAGCAAGGACTAAATTTCCTTCTCAAAAAAATTTTTTAAAAAAAAGCAGACGAATACAGTACACAAAAATTTTTTGCTAGAAAGTTAAACAATGTAATTGCTTTAATTATGGTCATTTAAACTATCATTTTCAATGAAAAGAACCTACTAATAAAGATGTGAATTATAATTATTTTTCAAAATAATTAATAAAGATTTATATTGATCCTGGGAATTAAAATGCTCTATATGTACATACCACTTTAACAAATCACTTGCATAAATATGTTCTAATCTAAGATAATTTCTAACTCTAATTTAAAAAATGATAAATAAATTAATTAATTAAATGGTTACCTTTCATCCGGACAAGGGATTTTAACCTGTTTTGTATCATGACCCCTAAGATGTTTAACTTAACATTCTCATGGGTGTTCCCAAGATTATGGGTAATTAATGTTATGCTAGCTTAATTCATCCCTTTGTTTCACTCAAAAAACTGTACCAGAATGCAATTCAGGGCAAGTTATGCTACTAAAAAGAGAACTATAATATTTTCACTAGTACAAGCAAAAATTTACTGGAGCATGCCTCATAGCAGATTTTACTACAGTATTTTTCTTCATACAATTGCTGAAAGCAACTGATATAAGAGAAGGGGGGGTGGCAATGAGAGAGAAGGTATACTGATTACAAATTTTGCTTTGGTAAAAGAATAAAACAAATTAGTATAAATTTTAGCGGCTAACCAAAATTTGTCTATCTACACGACATTTTAATTTTCTAGAGCTCTTATAATCCTCTACAATAGCCTGAGAACTGGCCCCAAGGCTTCCAATACTGCTGCCCATCTCCCCTACAATTATTTCTTCCCAAATCAGCTACAGTAACTATTTGAAAAGGGAGATCATATCCTATCACTCTTTTGTTTAAAACTCTCCAATGGTTTTCTTAACATATACACACTATAATATATAAAATAAGAAAAGAAGGGCCTACTATAGCACAGGGAATTATACTCAATACCTTGTAATAACCTATAACGGAAAAGAATCTGAAAAAGAATATACATACATATGTATGTATAACTGAATCACTTTGCTATATACTTGAAACTAACACAACATTGTAAATTACACTTCAATAAAAAATGCATAAAAAAGAATTTTTAAAAAGTCTCCAATGATTTTCTATTAAATGGAAAATAAAATCTAAACTCCTTACTATGGCGACAATGTCCTAAATATAAACTGTCTTCTGCCTATTTTTCCAACCTCATTTTATACCATTCTGTCCACCTATAACAGTCTTCTTGGCTGTTGCCAAACCAAATGACCAAGCTTGCTCCCAACTAGGGGTCTAATTTACTCACTGTCCACTCTCCCTGAACACTCTTCCCCAAGATCTTCTCAAGCTCTGGCTCATTAGAATACAGCTATGACTAAAATAAAATCTCTGCTCTGAAAGAGCTTATCAGTGTAATGCCAGAAAAATGCAAGAGAAGGGAGAAAGGAGAAAAGAAGCAAGTGGTGGAAGGGAGGGACACCATACTACAGAGTCACAAACTAAGTGCCATGGGACAACAGAGGAAAATATAACCTACTCTGGAGGAAAGATTTCTAAATTCAAATTTGTCACTGTCTTAGGTATATGACCAGGAAATAACAATGACACACACCAAGTATTAAGTGGGGACTATTCCATTTGACCCTCTGCACCACACAGAAGCCCCATGAATGTGTATGATACAACAGACGTCATTGACAAAATTCAGGATGCTACTTACTTCATGAAAAATACTCCAGAGGTTACCTTTGGGTTATGCCCCCCTCCTTCACTGTCCCCCAACCCTTCTATGGTTGTTTGATCTGGGATCAGATACACTACACCTGAAGTAGGTCAATCAGATTAGGGTAAAGGCAAAGGAGAAGAGAGTGGGGTGGAGATATTAGAGCCGAGTCACTTTAATGATAGCATCATATTTTTAAAAAGGTGCTACTGCTGGGTTCCCCACAGCTGCCCTGGTTCCAGTCTTTCCTGAGACTTGATGGTTTAGTATGTCCTTCAATTCTGTGAGCCATCTCAACGTCCTTCCCTTAATCCCAATTTTTGTCTTAAGCTCACCCAACTGGTTGCTTTTATATAAAACCCAAGCAACTGTGAAACATTTGGAATATGCAATCATCCTAGTGAAAAGCTAAAACAGAGATTAAAGGTTATGGCTCTATTCCAAGTAGTGTGTAGTTACTACATATCTAAAGAACTACAGTGATATAGTAGGAAGAGAAAAACATTAGTGTCACTCACTTTCAGCTGCAGATTCAAGTCTAGATTCACTGTTTGCTACCTACGGGATGTGAGCTTGAATGCGTAATTTAATGTGCTCTGTCTCCTAAATTACTGATGGCAACCCTCATAGGGCTGTTTGAAGATTAAGCAAAATAACACACGTCAAGACACTCAGCAAAATGTCTGGAAGACAGTAGGGGCTCAATAAATGCTAATTATCACCTTGTTTCCCAATAAGGATAAGATGTTTAATCAGAGAGTAAATGAAAAGCCAACTCTGGCTAGGACAGGGGTTAGCAAATACAGCCATGGGTCAAATCCACCCTACCACCTGTTTTGGATGGCCCACAAGCTAAGAATGATTTTTACATTTTTAAATAGTGTTGTACATTGAACATTGTGTGTGGCCCCAAAGCCCCCACAAAACAATATGTTGAAATCACAACCGCTGGTACCTGTGAATATATAAAATTTGAATTTCACATACACAGCCACACTCATTTACTGTGCACAGCCATGCTCATTTGTTTACATCTTTTCTATGTCTGTCCTACAATGGCAAAGTTGAATAGTTACCACAGAGACCATATCGCCCTCAAAACTGGAAATAGTTACTATCTGGCTCTATATAGAAAAAGTTTGACTATCCCTGGCCTTAAGCATTAGTGCCGAAGACATGAATAGGAGAGTTCTAAAATGGACCTGTGCCAGTAAGAGATGACCAAGTACTAGCTGGAGAGGTTAGAAATCTAAAGGAACAAACAAACACAAGACCTAGGAATTTTTATCATGGGAAAATGGTTTAAAGTTTTAAAATAAATCAGGATTTGGAAAAAAAAAAAAAAGAACTAGCAAATCAAAAACACGCTAGTCAAGAATAGTCTGACATGTCTTATTCTGTGAAATAAGTTAGATGACGTTAGTCATTGTTATGGAGAAGCTGGGCACAGTAGAAGGACGTGGAATGACTACTAATTTGCATTACTGTGTATCATTTAAGACAGGCACAAAACATCTAGTAGAGGTCTCCTGAAAACGGTATCAAATGGAAGTGAGCAAATGATTTAAAAAAAATCAGGCAGATGGACACATCCTAGTCTTCTCTTCCCAGTCTAAATGCCAATTCTAAGCAATTAAAACTGTCTATTGACTAAACATTATAAAAGTCTCCCAACTGGCCACATTATAAATCTATCCCTACTATAATCCATCCTTAAGAGTACTTTCATTATCTTTGTCCTAAAATGCAAATTTTGATCATGCTATGGAACAACTGTAGTTAATTTTTTAATAAGATATTATTTAAATTCCTACACTCAGTATATAACATCCTTCACAATAAGACCCAAACCCCCATCCAGTCCCATTTCATACCACTCCTCAATATTCCAGAAGCTTCTCCTATATTTAACTTTGTTATATACACCTATAACACCCTAGGTTTCCCTCTTTGTAACACCCATTATGATTTTAATTACTTGCTTATTCTGCCACACTAAACTGAATTGTATGATAGAAGCATGTCTGTCAGGTTCAGTATGATATGATATGATGTGATATGATATGATATACACAGCACTCAACACAAGCACATAGGTGCACAATAAGTATAAGTTGAATAAAGAATGAATAAATCAACAAGGATGACTAACTATGCCAGGACTCAGGACTCCATATTTTTGCACATAATGCTCCCTCTCTGCCTTGTTTACCTATCTGGAGAATTACCTTTGCCTTGTTTACCTATCTGGAAAAGTCTGTACTTATCCTTCACATGCAGCCTCCTCAGTAAAACCTTCCCTTACATTTCCCTGCAAACTGTTCTTTCCTCCACATCGCTAAAATAATATGTACCATATCATATTGTAATATATCTATTTACTGGTACTTAGGCTTCATTAAACCTTGAGTTTCTCAAGGACAAGAACCATGTTTTATTCAGTATTGTTTTCTCCAGCACTTAGCTCAATGTATGGAGCATGTGAAGAAGAAAAATGTATTTGCTGACTACATAATTAAAATCATTTCATAAATTTAAGACAACAAATAAAGTTCTAAATCATAGAACAGTGTACATTTAAGTATTTTCTTCATTACAAGTTAATTTGTTTTAATAATTTATTGAACAGTGCTTTAAACAATTGTGATTGCATATTTTAAATAAAATTTGTAAATTAATGAAATTTCATCTCCTGTTATAAATTATTATAGCAATAACACAACCCACTATAAGACTCAAAATATTTAGAATAAAACCTAAAATTCTTTTTTCACCAACATTTCCGTTTAGAGATATTAACGATAATTAAGCCATCAAGCATTTTCAAATAATCCTTTCTCTACACATTTATGTATGTACATATGAATATATATGCTATGATTGAACACATGATATAAATGTTAACAGATACCAATCATACCAATCCTATTGAGATAGTTCAACTTAAACGCATCCAAAATAAATGTCACAACTTAATTGCAATTTTCTAATATCTAGAATCAGTTAAGTTCAGGAAAGTTTGTAGACGGCCACCCAGTAATAAACACAAAATAAATTGTGTCTGCTGTCCTGTGAGTGATAATTTTTTATTGCTAACTCAGTTTCAGATGTCAGAGTAATGACTTCCATACTCTGATTAAAATGCAAATTGAAGCCATATGTTAGAAAAGCATAGGCTTTCAATGTCACTGTTTTCTGACTTTAAGCACAATAAAAGTATGTTTATAAAGGCTAACAATTACCCAGATGAATTCTGTTGATTCTAGATGTAGAAAATATGGAATTTTACATTGCAAACTATGTCAATACACGAAGCTGTAGCACACCAATTAACAGCTACGGTCATATATACACACATATATACGTATATATGTATGTATATGTAATTGGTGGGGGGATGAAAATTATAAAACAATATGAAACTTGACTAATCTTAAAACAGAATGAATCTTAATTGGTCTGATTTTCTTCAAAAGTGAAAAGTGATTTTATAAACCTGTTTTTAATCTTCAGATTTGCTAAAGTAACTAAAGTTAACCTATATTCTTAGAAAAATGAAAAGTAAACAATAGACTGATATTTTTGTTTTATTTTGCCAATGCATTAAATAAACCAAATTCTACATAAATCAATTTAATGTTTAATGGATTTCTAAGACTATGCTACAAGTTTCCCAAAGATCTTCTTAGACTGAGATTCAAAAATAACTAGCCCAATAATTAATTTAAATATTACAGACTTTGCTCTTTTTCATTTTCATTTGTGACACTAAACTAAAATTGCTGTGTGCATAAAACTTTCTTTTGTTTTGAAAGGAAAATTTTGAAGTTATAAGAAAACTTCTCTTATAAACAGCACTCCCAAAAAAGCTGCATCATCTATTTAAGAGTGAATATTTCTGGGAGTTTGCTGGCAGTCCAGTGGTTAGAACTCTACTGCTTTCACTGCCGTGGCCCAGTTTCAATCCGTCCTCGGGGAACTAAGATCCTGCAAGCCACGCAGCGTGGCAAAAAGAGTGAATATTTCTAAATTTAAAGTATTTCTACCTAATATCAGCTGGATGTAAAAAGTTAATAGAAAAGTCAATGCCAGCTAAGCTTACACAATTTACAGACATCAAAGGTAGTAAACTCAATGTAAATATAGTTCCATTGCATAAGGAAAAAAGTGAAGGTGACTATAAAAGTGTTTACCAAAAAAAAGAAAGACTGACAAGAGGTAAGGTAGGGATAAACCATAGCTCTCAAGATGAATAAAATCACTTTATTTTACCTTAAAAAATATTCAACTTGAAGTATGGAGACAGAAATCTTTAAAGTCATTAAAGACATTTCCAATGTAGAGAAAAACATCTATAAACTAAAATAATCTCGAATATAGGTTAATAAGTAACTTATTAATAAATAAGATGATACTAAAATGTCACAGACCTTGAGCATTATTAATGAATTTTTTAAACAAAATAATGGGCAGTATAGAAAGATCTGGCTTATAAAAATCTCTTTTAAAAAGCAAATAAGGGGCTTCCCTGGTGGCGCAGTGGTTGTGAGTCTGCCTGCCGATGCAGGGGACACGGGTTCGTGCCCCGGTCTGGGAGGATCCCACATGCCGCGGAGCGGCTGGGCCCCTGAGCCATGGCCACTGAGCCTGCGCGTCCGGAGCCTGTGCTCCGCAACGGGAGAGGCCACAACAGTGAGAGGCCCGCGTACCGCAAAAAAAAAAAAAAAAAAAAAAGCAAATAAGTTTCTTTAATACATTTTTAAAGCTATGATACAATTTATATCATTAAGTGCCTAATCAGTCACCATTTTTTATAAATTAATTTCCAGGGCTTCTCTTATCAAGCTCACCCTTCAGTGTTCCTCCACACTTCTTCTGTTTGAGTTCAAGGATAACGAATAAAAGTGACTATGCATGAATATACTGGACTATGGTCAGTGGTCTATTCTAGACTTCCATTTTCCTAGCTATTTGTATGACTAACTCATCTGCCAAAGCCTCTGTTGTATAAGTAATGTGCCATTACAAGTACTGCATCCTTGGTTGACTAATCTGTACAATTACTTCCATATACTGTATAGATACGTCCCTCAGTTTGCAATCAGCATCTGTATTGTTTCTTTTCCTCTTCTTATTCAGTTGTCTGTAACACATTTTAAAACAGCTTAAGTGTTACATTGTAGTCCATGATTCAAACATAAACAGCTCAGTGAATAGCTTAGAGAAAGCCCTGCATTCCCACCAATAAAATTTTACCTTGTCAGTACAAACTACAACTCACTGACACTTGGAGGAAACTTTAAAAAGCAATCTCAGCCCTGTGGACTAACATACTGACTGGCAGAAGAATGTTGATTTTATTTTCTATACTTGGGCTCGTAAGCCACATTCTAAGTAGTTTTTTTTTCCCTTAATTAAATAAGAATTTTTAAAAGGACTTCAGAAGGTCCACATTATCTAAGAATAATTAAAACCAAAAAAAAAAAAACCCACAAAGAGAATTCTGGTTGACTTAAAACAAGGACTAAACTTTCAGAGTAAATAGTGAGGAAATGGTTTAACTTGAAAATAAAGCTAAATTTCAAAACGTTTCTTCAGCTGTTAACTGCCAGGTCCACACTTCCCAGTGATTTAATTTTTTTATAAATACTAACTTTTAGGGGCTTCATGAAATGCTGTATCTTCTACAAGACCTGCAATTTCATTCCCCAATGATCTGTATTGAACTTGCACTGAATTGTCAAATGTCAACAACAGACTGACAAGGACGATGACAATGCTAACCTAAAAACTGGTTTGAGTAAGGACTAGTGAATATTTTGTGTTATACTAATTCTGGCTATTCTATATATCCCAACAGCAGTGATCTTTTTTTTTTTTTCCTAACATCTTTATTGGAGTATAATTGCTTTACAATGTTATATTAGTTTCTGCTGTATAACAAAGTGAATCAGCTATATGCATACATATATCCCCATATCCCCTCCCTCTTGCGTCTCCCTCCCACCCTCCCTATCCCACCCCTCTAGGTGGTCACAAAGCACTGAGCTGATCTCCCTGAACAGCAGTGATCTTGATAATTAGAACTCCAACCCGTAACACATCTGGGTAAAATAATAATAATAAATAAAATTCCAAAAAAAATAATAGTAATAGTAGTAAAGAAAAGGAAGAGAAAAACAAAGTCAGACGATATAAAATAAAAGTGAATATTTCAAGTCCAAGTTCAACTGGCCACTCATAACTTTAACTATTTATGATTTTAGTTATTCAGCTGAGTTATCACCAGAAATCTATATAATATGCTTGTATATTTTTTGTCCAGCTTTATTGCTATCTAATTGAAATATACTTGAAACTTGTGTAAGTTTAAGGCATACCACGTGATGATTTCATATACATATATAATGCAAAATGATTACCACAATAAGGTTAGTTAACACCTCCATCACCTAACGTAATTACCTTTATTTATTTTTTATTTTTTTATATACAATGGAATATTACCTTTATTTTTATGGTGAGAACATTTAATATCTACTATCTTAGCAACTTTCAAGTATATAGTACAATATTGTTAACTATAGTCACAATGCTGTAAATTAAATCCTCAGAACTTATTCATCTTATAACTGGAAGTTTGTATCCACTGACCAGCATCTCCCCATTTCCCCCACCCTCCCAGCCCATGGCAACCACCATTCTACTCTGTTTCTATAAACGTTTGCTTTTTCACATATAAGTGAGTTCAAACAGTATTTACCTTTCTCTCACTTATTTCACTTAGCATAATGCCTTCAATATCCAACCTAGTTGTTCCAAATAGCATATTTCCTTCTCTTTTATGGCTGAATAATACATACATACATACACACACACACCCCACATTTTCTTTATCCATTCATTCATCAAGAGACACATAGGTTCTTTAAATATCTTGCTATGCTATTGCCAATAATGCTACAATGAACATGGAAATGCAGGTTATCTCTTTAAGATAGTGATTTCATTTCCTTCAGCTCTATACCCAGAATTACAATTGCTAGATCACATGGCAGTTCTATTTTTAATTTTTGAGGAACATCCATACTGTTTTTCATAGTTGCTACCAATTTTCATTCTCACCAGCAGTGACAAGGGTTCCCTTTTCTCCACATCATTGTCAACATTTGTTATCTCTGGTCTTTTTGATAATGGCAATTCTAAAAGGTGTGAGGTGATATCTAACTGTGGTTTTGACTTGCAGTTCCCTGATGATTAGACAGACTGAGCATCATTTCATGTACCTGTTGGTCATCTGTATATCTTCCTTGGAAAAGTGTCCAAGGTTTGTTTTGTGACCTAACATATGGTCTATCCCAGGGAATGTTCCATGTGCTCTTGAGAAGAATATCTTTTCTGCTGCTGTTGGATGGAATGTTCTGAAAATATGTCAAACACATTTTGTCTATAGTGTTGTGTCCATTTCATCTATAGTCCAACGTTTCCTTACTGATTTGCTGCCTGGTCTATCCATTGTTGAAGTGGCATACTTAAGTCCCCTGTCATTGTTGTACTGTTGTCTATTTCTCCCTTCAGTCTGCTGGTTTCTTCTTAACATATTATGTGCTCCAATGATGGGTGCATATGTATTTACTCTCTTGATGAACTGACTCCTTTATCATTACAGAAGAACCTTCTTTGTCTCCTCTTACAGCTTTTGGCTAACATCCATTTTGTCTGATTTAAGTATAGCTACTCATACTCTTTTTTGGCTACCATTTGCACAGGACATCTTTTCCATCCCTTCACTTTGAGCCTATATGTGTCCTTAAAGCTAGAGTCTCTTGTAAGCAGCATATAGTTGAGTCTTGATTTTTTACCCATGTCTTTTGATTAGAGAATTTATTACAGTTACACTTAAACTAATTATTGATAAGTAAGGACTTACTAATGCCATCTTATTATTTTCTGGCTGTTTTATATTCCCTGTTCCTCTGTTCTTCTCTTGCTGTATTCCTTTCTGAATTAATGATTTTTTGTACTGTTTTGCCTCGATTCCCTTCTCTTTATCTTCTGTGTGTCAACTGTAGGTTTTTGCTTTGTGGTTACCATGAGGCTTACATAAAATATTTTATAGATATAACAGTCTATTGTACACTTGTTAACAACTTAACTTCAATCACATACAAAAAAAACTACCATTTTAGTCCCCACGTATTTTATGGTTTTGGATAACAAAATTTACATCTTTTTATATTGTGCATACATTAACAAATTTTTGTAGCTATAGCTATTTTTAATACTTTTGTCCTTTAACCTTTAAAACAAAGTTAGATTGTTAACACAACACCATATTATAGTACTAGTATTTGACTGTATACTTACCTTTACCGTTTGGTTATATATTTTCAAATGTTCTCATGTTACTAATTAGTGTCCTTTCTTCTCAGCTTGAAGAAGTCCTGCCCTCAATTCTTGTAAGACAGGTCTAGTGGTGATTAACTCTCAAGTTTTGTATTTTGGGGGGGTTTTCTCGTTTCTTTTTTTTTTTTTTTTTTAATTTTATTTTTGCCTGTGTTGGGTCTTAGTTGCGGCATGCAGGATCTTTGTTGCTGCATGCAGGATTTTTCATTGCAGTGTGTGGGCTTCTCTCTAGTTGTGGCGCATGGGCTCTCTAGTTGTGGCACGTGGGCTCCAGAGTGTGTGGGCTCTGTAGTTCTGGCGTGCGGGCTCCAGAGCGCGTGGGCTCTGTATTTTGTGGCATGTGGGTTGTCTAGTTGAGGCACACGGGCTCAGTAGTTGTGGCACGCAGGCTTAGTTGTCCTGTGGCACGTGGGATCTCAGTTCCCCGACCAGGGATAGAACCCATGACCCTGGCACTGGAAGGCAGATTCTTAACCACTGGACAACAAGGGAAGTCCCAAGTTTTGTGTGTTTTGGAAATTCTTCATCTCACTTTCATTTCTGAAGGACAAGTGCCAGGGAAAGTATTCTTGGTTGGCAGGGGTTTTTTGTTTTTTTCTTTTTTTCTTTCAGCACTTGGAATATATCATCCCACTCTCTCCTGGCTTGCAAGGTTTTTGCTAAGAAATTTGTTGACAGCCTTATGGGGTTTCCTTTGCACATAGGAATTTTTTTTCTCTTGTTGCTTTTAACATTTTCTTCGTATCTTTGATTTTCAACAACTGTATCATAATGCATCTCAGAGAAGATCTCCTTAAGTTAAATTTGTTTGGGGACCTATTAGCTTCATGAAGTTGGATTTCTAAATCTCTCCCCATATTTGGGAAGTTCTCATCCATTATTTCTCCAAATAAGCTTTCTGCTGCTTTCTCTTTCTTTTCTCCTTCTGGCACTCCAATAATGCATAGATTGTCTCTTTTAATGGTATCCCATTTTTCACATGGACTTTCTTTACTCTTTTTCATTTGTTTTTCTTTGTTCTCCTCTGACTTGATTTCAAAGGTCCTTTCTTCCATTTCACAGATTCTTCCTTCTGCTTAATCCAATCCAGTGCTGATGAGCTCTACTGCAATTTTCATTGCATTCCCTGACTCTTCAACTCCAGAATTTCTGTTTGGATCTTTTTTATAATTTCTATCTCTCTGTTAAGCTTCTCATTTTGGCCATATATGGTTTTCCTGATTTCACTGAACTGTCTTTCTGTGCTTTCTTATAGCTCACTGAACTTCCTTAAAACACTTATTTTGAATTCTTTGTCTGGCAAATTGCAGGTCTTCACTTTGGGGGGTTTGTTAGTGGAAAATGGTTCCTTTGGTGGTGTCATGTTTCCTTGATTTTTCATGTTCCTTGAAGTTTGCTTTACTGTCCTCACATTTGAAAAAGCAGTCACCTCCTCCATTCTTTACTGACTTGCCTCAGGAGAGAAATACCTTCTGTCAGCCCTATTAGGGATTTGGAGGCTTCCACAAACCTCTTCTATGGATATGACTGCTCTACTCTTCTCGTTCCTTTTTATGAAAGAATTCTTAAGCTTGAATGCCTTCTCTCATTCCTGCAAAGCCAACCTCCTTACGTTTTCCCTAAGGTTGTGCTGAATGTTTAAGTTTGTGGTTTCTCCCAGACCCACAGAGTCAGGCTGGCTTTCTCTGCATGTTAGCAGCCATCTGCAAAGGTTCATTCTCACCACCATCAGGAACAGGCATAAGGAGCCAACTACAGTGTGGGGGCATGTGTGGGTGAGGGGCACAGAATGCTAAGGATGCCCATGGGTCAACTGGGAAATCCGCAGGCAAGGCATTCCAGCAGCTTCTAAGCAGGCTTCCTGGTAGAGTCCGACACATGGTCAGTAAGATCTATGTTCCTTTAATGCCCTTGGAGAGACCTACCTGCCACTCTCCCATCTTATTTTCTCTTTCTAGAACAGCCTACCACATCTCTCAATTTATCTTTGAGTGTTTTCCATCTATAGCTTTTGCTCTATTTTCTACACAAGAACCTATTTCATCTTTCAGCCTTTCATTTTTATGAGTTTTTAAATCAATCACATTTTACTTCTGAGAATAACTTATTTCTCTAACTGCTTCTTTTACAAAGAAATCTATTCTTATTTTGTGACTGCTATATTTTCTCAAAATTCTCTGAAGACATTTTTTTTTCAGGTTTGCTCCCACTGCTAAATTCTGTTTTCTCCCAAATTGAATGCTTGTTCGGTATGATCTATTTTGTGCTGTTCACTCTCTCGAAATGCCTGGTGAAACTTGTTGTATACTCATGTTTATGAATGAAAATCTAGGAGGATGCACACACACCAGAAATGTCCACTGCAGCAGCAGTTCTGGGGTTGTTTGCCCAACACTGTCCTTCTCTGAATGGGAAGCCAACTGTCACATTATATACATAAACTAGGAATACTGACTGGCAGACTTCATTTGAACAGAGTGAATATTGAGCAAATAAACTAGCCAAGAATGAGAGCTTCCCAAATGCTCAAAATCCTTTAATAAATTTTACTCCTGGATAAAGTTACCGTGAATCAAGCCCTCTATTTTGGGGAAATGACTCCACTGTTCCAGATACACTCCTGCTGATTCCTGCACATTTTCAAGCTCCCAGTTTGCAGTCTCTCCAGACTTCTACAGTGAAGAATGTTTCCAACCTCTCCTGTAGCATTCACCTGTGAGTGCTAGACTGTAGTTTATTCCTCCTTGGATTTTTAGTTATTAGGATTTTAGTTATTAGGATTAGAATTCCAGTTTCCAGAAATTCATTAAAATCTCTAAGTCTATTGCAACATTTTTTAAGACTTCTTCCTTTTTGCAAATGTTTACTACCATTCATTAAAATTTGAGAGAAAGGAGGGAAGGGCATAAGTAGTAAATGACTGTTCCCAGTCCACCACCTAGGACACAATTGAGTGTTTTCTTTCTCTTTCTAATAGATAACTTGTTATCAGGTGACACTGTCTCTGTATTGCAACCTATATTTCAGACGCAGACTAACCGAATAATCAATGTCTCTGATCAGTCTATAATCTGACTTGTGTCGCACAATGACATCGAAAACAAATTCAGTGACAAGGCAAACAAGTTCACGTCTTCTTTGTTTTCTTGCACACAAGCAGATAACCTCTATCTTATTTACCTGATAATTTCAGGACAAATTAAGATTTTTTTTTTGTAATATCCATAGCATAAAAGAAACATTTCCCCAGGGAGCAGAAATATTTTAGCACTTCCAAATCCCTCAGATAAGACAAATATTCTCAACTCTTATACCTTCCATGTTTCACCTCAGTAAAAGAGAGATAATTAAAAGTGCCTATAAAATGTTTAGTTACATTTCTAAAATGTTTTGAGCACCCTGGAGGAAAGACAGTAAGTATAATTTATCATACAGTATTATCAATGACCATATTTTCATTTCTAATTCAAAACTACTAAAACAACATAAAAACAGAACATCAACTCTTCTTTATCTAATCATTACTTTATAGACCCTGGGGGAAACAAGAGTTAAATGAATTCTTTTTAGATTCCTAAATTTAGTTGAATTCTCTACCAGGATGCTACAAGACCAGATCAAACTATAAATATGTTGTTCTAAACTTAAGGAAACTTGCTGCCTTCATAGTATACAAGTTTTCCAACTTGTATACTTTCAGATATACAAACACAGATAACATTTTTCCATGGAAACACAGATAACATTTTTCCTGGAAACACAGATAACATTTTTCCATACTGTGAAGACTTCACAAACATGATCAAAGTCACAGTCACAACAACAATGACAAAAACAATAATAAAAGCAAACATTATTGAGATCTTCCTACTCACTAGTAAGTCTTTTATATGTATTATCTTATTTAATTTTCACATTATTACTCTGTGAGGTAGTAGCTATTATGATCCCAATTTCACAGCTGAGAAAATGGAGGTAGAAGTAAAATGGTTTGACCAAGATCATCATACAACCAGTAAGTAAGGAGAAGTGGCTGGAAAGTCTTTCTTAATGACAAAAGCAAAGTATTGAAGTAATCCTGAAAAGATCTCAGGGTTCCCAGATTAATAATCAGGGGCCACAGATTCAAATGGCATGAACACTAACTGGTGAAACCACTGATCCCAGGGTTTAAGTCTCCAGATTCCATACCAGTTTGCTTTCTACTCTTCCATGTTTTCTGTCTCTTAACCTGTACCAGGTTGCTGCCATAGTTCCAGGGACAGAAAGTCAACTTAACACTAACAGCTACAATAAACCAGATCCTGTCACAAGTGCCGATTTTATGGAATAGAGCTAAATCTTTAAAATATCTTTATTAAACTTCTATTTGTATTAACCACCTAACAACAACAACAAAATAACTGCAGAGGTAAAATAATAAATGCCAGACCTGAAAGATTCAGGTCCATGTGGTCAAAGTACATTTTAGAATAAATGCCTTTTTCTTACCTTTTCACTTTTTTCCTTTTTCATTTCTATTTTTCCTTAAATACTTCACAAATACAAGATCAAGTTTTAGTTAAAGTAGCCCTTACCTGCCTCCTGTAACTTTTTCAGCAAAATGAAAATAACAAAGTTCACTGTCTTTCCCCAAATAGCATTTACAAGTTGGGCCAGGACTTTTCATCCTCTGCTTTGCTAATTGTTATTAGAGGCGTGAAGGGCATGCCTTAGAGACATATTCCAAATGAGCCACTTTTCTCCTACACATTAAACCCATCTATATATCTTAAATTTCTTCATTGTACTGCTCAATTTATTGAACCAATTACAGTGTATCTTATGCCAGAGTGCAAAAAATTCCAGAATACATACATTGTAGGATACATCTAAATGTAATTTCTCAAACAATGTATCACTTCTGACAAGCAATACAATTAACTGTTAGTTTAATAAGCTCATGTTATGTTTACGAAAGTTGCTAAGAAGTACCACTAAATGGTACAAGATTTACTGGTAGAAAAAACAATCATAGACCCCTTTTATCACATGCCATTCAGTCATACATTTTCACAAATGATGCAAAATCTACATCTTTTCTTCCAAAAAATTTAACATATAATCCATTATTTTAAAATTAAGGTATTTAAACCCTTAATTAGTAAATGCGCTTTTACCCCTTACATTTACATTTTCTTTAAAAATGACTTAAGCGGGCTTCCCTGGTGGCGCAGTGGTTGAGCGTCCACCTGCCGATGCAGGGGGCGCGGGTTCGTGCCCCGGTCCGGGAGGATCCCGCGTGCCGCGGAGCGGCTGGGCCCGTGAGCCATGGCCGTTGAGCCTGTGCGTCTGGAGCCTGTGCTCCGCAACGGGAGAGGCCACAACAGTGAGAGGCCCGCGTACCACAAAAAAAATAAAAATAAAAAAAAAATAAAAAAAAAAATGACTTAAGCATTTTAATTTTATATAGATGATTAAAAGATGATATTTAGCCTTCTAATTAAATTTGTATCTCACAATAGGTACATGCATGATAAATGCCACACTATAAAAAGTCATAGTTCTGGGCTTCCCCGGTGGCACAGTGGTTGAGAGTCCACCTGCCGATGCAGGGGACACGGGTTCGTGCCCCAGTCCGGGAAGATCCCACAGGCCGCGGAGCAGCTGGGCCCGTGAGCCATGGCCGCTGAGCCTGCGAGTCCGGAGCCTGCGCTCCGCAACGGGAGAGGCCACAACAGTGAGAGGCCCCCGTACCACAAAAAAAAAAAAAAAAAAAAGTCATAGTTCTTTGCTTCTGTTTTTAAAAACTACCAAATATTACATTAGATCATACTTTTGGATATGAAAATGCAAAAAACATATGAAAATCATAAAAACCCAGTGGAATACTGTTAGATGACCAAGGAGCTACAAAATTTAGTAAAGCAGTAAAAGAATTTTTTTTCAGGACTTAAATTGTTGGCTAAATGAATAAAAACTAAATCAGGGGTCCCCAATCCCCGGGCCACGGACGCAGGATGTGAGCGGCGGGTGAGAGAGCAAAGCTTCATCTACCGCTCCCCATCGCTCCCCATCACTTGCATTACCGCCTAAACCAGCACCCCCTTCTGTGGAAAAATTGTCTTCCATGAAACCAGTCCGCGGGGCCAAAATGGTTAGAGACCACTGAACTAAGTAATTTATTTTTCCTTTGATTTTAAAATGCAACACACTTGAATAATTTAATTCCTAGAAATACAATTAATGCTCACCTCTTGACAAAGTGACATAAAATGATTTAACACAGAAGTGTATTGAGTTAACGTCCCATGCTACTGTCTAAAGCTGTCACAGCAGTGCTAAATTTTTTTAAATACTGCCATTACACTCCAGACCTCCAGATTTAACCTTAATTAAAAGACCATAAATGAAAACAATCATGCTCTGTACTGCAACTGTTGCCACATTGAAGGATTGTTTTTAATACCCATTTTAAAAGTCTAGGTTCTTAAATGTCACCAACTAACAACATTTAGGTAGGATACAGTAGCCTAGAAAAAGCACTAAACCCAGCTAAAACCTGAGTTTTCAATATTACCTTATCATATATCCTCAATATGAGATCAGAAGTCACGTATCCTTCCAAACTCTGTTTTCATAATATATAAATGGTATAATAAAAGCTATCATGCCTATTTAACAGGGTGGTTTCAGTATGTTAAATGCAAAAAGTATGGGAAAAGCATTTATTAAAGCAATAAACATGACACTATGCAGGTATTATTCATTAAATACAAAGCATTCTGGTTATTCCTGCAGGAAATTATAAAGACAGACATAGAAGACAAAATCCCAGACTCTGAAGAGCTTCTTTAAGAAAAAAAAAAAAAAATACTGTAAACCCATATATGAAATATCTGAAAGGTTTAAAAAAAATTACACTGCATTGATTATTCCCTTTTAAATTCATGACCAAAAAATATATATACCCTCAACAAATATTTCTTGGCTTATCTAAGGAGAACAGAGAGGAGGGAAAAAATAAATTCAGCATTTCTTCTTTCTTCTTCCTTGCTGGGAGTGCCACTTCCCAGCGCTGATCTGCATACACTCAATAGCCATGTTAAGGACAGCTATGGTTCCAGACTTCATTAACAATGATTTGCATAGTATAGATTTAGTAAAAGAATACAGAACTAGCAAAGTGAATACCTAGATTCAAGTAAATAAGGCATCTATGGCAGGTCCAGGTCCCAGAACCTATCTTCACATCAGCTTTCAGGCAAGCATTTTGGGAAACTAATCACACATTATGAAAATGACTATGCAGGGAAAATGACTTCCCTGGTGGCGCAATGGTTAAGAATCCACTGCCAGTGCAGGGCACACGGGTTCGAGCCCTGGTCCAGGAAGATCTCACATGCCGCAGAGCAACTAAGCCCATGTGCCACAACTACTGAGCCCATGTGCCACAACTCCTGAAGCCTGTGCTCCTAGAGCCTGTGCTCCATAACAAGAGAAGCCACCACAATGAGAAGCCCATGCACCCCAATGAAGAGTAGCCCCTACCTGCCACAACTAGAGAAAGCCTGCACACAGCAATGAAAACCCAACACAGCCAAAAATAAAATATAATAAAAAAAAATAAATAAATAAAATAAAAATCAAACAAACAAAAAAAGACTATGCAATGCTAATAACCCAGATATTATTTCCTTTTTGGCACAATGTCTGTAATTTTAAAATGTATCTGTAATTAGTTACCCATTTTATCATAACATACACACACACACACACACACACACACACACACACACACACCTTAAAAAGCAGTCAAAAATAGAGCTCTATGTGCAATCAAATATTTCTTTAAGTTACTTATTTATTAGAATGATTATCACAGTAAAGAAATATTAGGTTTAAGGGCTTCTTATTCCTCTTGGACCATATTAATTAATCTTCATAATAATCACCAAAAAAATAATATACTAATTATTTCATTTGACAGATGAGGAAACTGAGACAGAAGGTAGTATGTAGTAAACCAGGATTCAAACTGATGAGGGCCAGTAGTACTCACCCAGTCATGAGAATCAAGAATATCTCCATACATTGCCAATATCAATCACCCCTCGGGTACAAAAATCACTCCTCCTGACTGAAAACCACTGATCTAGTTTTACGAGAATTTTAATGAGAAATGAATATTGAATTTTATCAAAAGTTTATTCTGACTCTATTGAGATGATTTTGTTTTTAATCTGTTAATAAGTCAATTACATTAATTGACTTCTGAATGTTAAGCTAAACTTGAATTCCTCGGCTAAACCTCACTAGGTCATGATATTATTCTTTTAATATAATATTGGACTGATCTGCTAAAATTTTCTTAAGAATATTATATCTAAATTCATGAAGGATTCTGAGTTTGTAGTTTCCTTTTCTTGTAATGTCTTTGTCTTGTCCTGGTATCAAAATTCTGCTGGCCTCAGAGAATGAATATGGAAGTGATCGCTTCTCTTTAACTTTCTGATACAGTTTGAGTGGAATAAGTAGAACTAGAATTACTTCTTCTTTAAATATTTATTAAAACTCACCAGTGAAGCTACCAAGGCATGGAATTTTCTTTAGGAAAAGGTTTTTAATTATGAATCCAATTTCTTTAGTAAATACAGGGCTGATCAGGTTACATATTTCTTCTTGAGTGAGTTTTGGTGGTTTGTATCTTTTAAAAAATATAACCATTTCACCTAAGTTGGCAAATATATGGACATAAACTTGTTCGAAATACCACATTACCGTACTTTTACTACCTGTATAATCTATAATGATACCACCTCTCTCATTCCTGATATTGGTAATTTGTATCTTTTTTCTTCCTCATCTGTCTGGCTTAGAGGTTTATTAATTTTATTCATTTTCTCAAAGAACTAGCTTAGGGTATGTTGATTTTTTTCTTTGGTTTTAATATTTTTTTCACCTATTTCCACTCCAATATTTATTATTTCTTTACTTCCTCTTACTTTGGGTTTAACTGCTTTTCTTTTTCTAGTTTCTTAATTGGAAACTGAAGTCATTGAGTTAAGACCTTTCTTTATTTTTCTAAACAGGTATTTCGTGCTATAAATGTCCTTCTAAGTAGGCAGTAAATATATCTCACAAATTTTGATATGTTATGTTTGCTTTTTCATTCAGTTCAAAACACTTTCTAGCTTCACTTTTGATATCTTCTGAAGTACATGAGTTTTCAAATATTGGAGGATTTTCCAGATACCTTTTGGTTCTAAGTTAATTCCACTGAAGCCAAACAATAAATTGTATGATATGACCTGAATCCTTTGAGACTTGTTTTGTAGCACAGAATATGGTAAATTTTGATGACACTTGAAAATAATTTTCACTCCATACTGATGTGTAGAATACTCTGTAAAGGTCAATGATGTCAAGTTAGTTAATAGTGTTATTCAAGGCTTCTGTATCCTTAATGATCTTCTTTTTACATTCTATATCAAGTATTGAGAGAAGGATGCTGTAATCTCCAAGTGTAATTGTGAATTTGTGTATTTCTCATTGCAGTTCTGTCAGTTTTTGCTTTATTTATTTTGAAGCTCTGTTATTAGATGCATAAATGTTTAGAAATATTATGTCCTCTTAATTCATTTACCCCTTTACTGTTATGAAATTACCCTCTTTTTCTCTGGTAATATGCTCTGCTCTGAAATCTACTATGTCCAATGTTAATATAACCACTCCAGCTTACTTCTAATTAGAGTGAGCATAATATACCTTTTGTCAAACCTTTTACTTTTAACCTGTTTTACTTTAAATTTATTTGTCCCTTTACTTTTAAAGGGGCTTCTTGTAGATTACATATAGTTGAGTTGATCTGAGGTTTACAATACACATCTTAAAATTATCAGTCTACCTTCAAGTGATTTACACAATGTCCCATATAGTATAAAAATCTGACATTACACTTCCATTTCTTCCCTCTTGAACTCTGTATTACTGTTGTAAAACACTTTACTTTTACATATGTTATAACCCTCACAAACTACATTGCTATTATTTTTACAGTCAATTACACTTTTTTCATTTGTTTGCTTTTGTTTTGTTTTGTTTTGTTTTTGCGGTACGCGGGCCTCTCACTGTTGTGGCCTCTTCCATCGCGGAGCACAGGCTCCGGACGCGCAGGCCCAGCGGCCATGGCTCACGGGCCCAGCCGCTCCACGGCATGTGGGATCCTCCCGGACCGGGGCACGAACCCGTCCGCATTGGCAGGCGGACTCTCAACCACTGCGCCACCAGGGAAGCTCAGTCAATTACACTTTTACAGGGGGATATATAAGAAAAGTATCTTTTATATCTATGCAGATAGTTACCATTTCCAGTGCTCTTCATTTCTTTGCGTAGACCTAGATTTCCAACTACTATTATTTCCCTGAAAACTTCTTGACAAACTTTAACATTTCCTCTAGTACAGGTCTGCTGGTGATGAATTCTTTTAGTTTTTGTATATCTGAAAAAGTCTTTACTTTGCTTTTGTTTTCTAAAGATATTTTGCCGGGTATACAATTCTACATTGACAGGTTTTTTTTTCAGTACTTTAAAGACGCTGCTTAACTGTCTTCTGATATGTATTGTTCCCAATGATAAATTTGCTGTCGTCATTAATCTGTAATCATATGTATGAAATGTTTCTTTTTCCTCTCTGCTTTTAAGATTTTTCTCTTTCTCGTTGGTTTAATTGACTATTATATGATTAACTTCCATCATGTTCCTTGTGCTTGAGGTTTGTTTATGTTCTTGGCTGACAGTGTTTAGAGCTTTCATCAAGTTTGGGACATTTTGAGTCATTATTTCTCCAGATGCTTTTCCTGACCCTCCCTCTTGCTCTCTCTCACTTTTAGACTCCAATTGTATGCATATTGGGCCAATTCAAGTTGTCCTATTAGATCACTAATATTCTCTTCATATTTTTTATTTTCCCTTGATGTTTCATTGATAGTTTCTATTACTATGCCTTTGGGTTCACTAATCTTTTCTTCTGCAAGGCCTGACATGCCATCAATCCTATCCTGTGTATTTTTCACTCATATTTTATAGCTTTCATCTCTAAAAGTTAACTTTGGGTGTTTTAAAATATCTTCCATATCTCTATTAAACATGTTCAATATTTCCCCTAGCCCCCTGAATATATGAAATACCATAAGTATTATTGTTTTGATGTCCCTGTCTACTAATTCTATCACAGGTATCACTTCTGCGTTGATTTCAAATGATTGGTTTTCCTCATCATTATGGGTCATATTTCCTGACCCTTTTCATGCCTAGTAATATTTTATTGTATGACAGACATTATAAATTTTACCTTGTTGGGTGCTGTATATTTTTGTACTCCCATAAATTTTATTTAGATTAGGTTTGTTTTGGGACTCAGATCCTTTCAGGCCTTGCTTTTTTTTTTTTTTTTTTTCCAATTTGGGGCCAGAGCAGTGTTTAGTGTAGGACTAACTTGTGCCCCACATTGAGGTAAAATCCTTCTAAGCAGTCTTCCCAATGCCCTGTGAATTATGAAATTTTCTACTCTAAGTGGTAGGAACAGCAACTATTCCTAGTCCTGCATGAGCTCAGAGGATTTTTCCCTCTAATGGGTTTTTCTGGTTCCTTCCCCAGCCTCAGGTAGCTTCTTCTCATGCATTCACTTATCAAAACTGAGTTGAGTACTCATTGGGACCCTCTGTATCCCTCTGGAGTTCTCTACCTTTCTCCTCCACTACATGCAGACTCTGGTCTCCTTGGACTCCTAGCTATGCCTTGTCAACTCTGAGATATAGCCAGGCTCTGCCTCAGTTCAACAACCCTGCTCCATGGCCCAGAAATGCTCTCCAGGTAGTAAGCCAAGCAATCACAGGGCTCATCTCACTAGCTTCTAATCTTTCACGGATCACAGTCCTTCATTGATTAATGTACAATGTCTTGAAAACTGTTGTTTCATTTATTTTGTCTGGATTTTTGTTGTTTCGGGCAGAAGAGTAAATCTGTTCCCTGTTATTCTAATTTGGCCTGAATCAGAAGTTGTCAATTACATTAAACATTTAAACACACTTGTTTTTACACTTCCAGATAATTCCAACACACGAAGTCTCTGTAGGTCTGCTTCTGTTGTTTATTGTTTCTGTCAGATCTTGATCTTGGTGCCTTGTTCCCTTGTGTACTTGATTATTTCTGACTAATATACAAAAATTATATGTGAAGGACTTCCACTTCTGTGAAGATCAGGTATACATATTTTCCCTATTCCTCCCATTAATTACAAAAACCCTGGACACTATATATATATAAAACAAATATTTAAAGACTGAAAGGTAGAAAGAAGGCAGCAGACCATCTAGAGACCTTGTGATCCAAAGAATGACATGGTGGTAAGTACCTAGATTTTCTCTCTGCCTTGAATATCCCAGTCTTAGAGTTAACAAAACCTGCAAGCCAGAAATGCTACTAGGCACAAATAAAAACCTTCTCTGTCTTCCTAAAGGACCAGGCAAAGGGCAGCCTATGAAAACAGACAATAATCATTTGACTCCAGCCAAACACCTCAGAAAAAACTGTGGCCCAACCCCCGTCACAATGGCCAAGTGGACAGCCTAGACTTCCACCCTCACAAGGCTGTAACGAGGCACCCGAACACCCCCAATGGGGAGGAGTCAGGGAAGACCAAGGAGAGAGCTGGGACCTTCATCCCCACCAGCTGAAACTAGGCCTGGGCTCCCCTACCCCCCACCGGGGGTGTTAGTACAGACCACGTGCACCCAGCAGTAGAGGAGCCCCATCACCCTTCAGGTGTCAACAAAAGCCAAATGTTTATTATATGATTTGTTTTTTATTTTGCATTCTCTTCTCTTACACACTGCCTTCCTTTGTCTCTTTTATTTATATTCCTTTGTAAAATTCTGCTTCCTCACATCTGCTTTTTTTTTAATGATTTACATTTGCCTCTTTAAATTTTTTGACATATTTTTATATTATCTTCACAAGGCAAATAGAAAATAAAGCTGTATAAAGAGTAGTTATGATAAAAACTCATGCCTAAAGAAAATGTGCACCCTTTTTTCCTTTGGCCTAATTGACCCTGTAGTGGTCCTTCAAGCCACTTAGAGCAGAGTACCTACTAGCTTCAAAGTCAGCCTCCAACCCTAAAATCCTTAGGATGAGTAATCAAATCATTGAAAAAGAAACACAGGACAAAGAAGCACAAGACAAAATTATTTCCTAAAGTACCGGTAAATCTACCTCCAAATGAACTACTAGAATAATGATATTTTCTCATGTTCTGAGCCATTCTGTCCTTTTACCAGAAAGTATAGGATCTAAAAATCCATCTTCTTAGCCTTTATTCATGCACATCCAGAGAAATTCACAAAATAGTCATGTATAAAGATGACTATCACCATATTGATTGTGATATTGAGGAGCTGGAAGCAATCTGGAAATCCATCACTGGAAGAATGAACAAGTAAAATGTAGTAGATGAACTAGATGGTGGTAATGGTTGCACAGCTCTGTGAATGTACTAAAAAACCACTGGAATGTAAATTCCAAAGGGGTAAATTTTATTGTATGTGATGTATATCTCAATAAAGCTATTATAAGGTATATATAGGGGATGGATATTCTGGCACATGGATATTCTGCAGCAGTCAGAGCAATGCAGTGGAAGGATATAAAGCAACACACATAGGTCTCGAAACATGCTGTCAAGTTCAAAGTAAATACAATATGGACAGATCTTCAAAACGCAGTATTAAATTGTCCAGTAAAGAAAATAAGAGGGAGTCTCTAATAATTCCCCTTTTCATGCTCCGTGTCTGCCTTTGTGATCAAGTGGGTCATGACAACTTTCAAGAATCTATTCACCTTGGATAACAAAGTATCTCAGCTTCTACCAAATGAAGATAAGAGCTCAACATTGCCCAATGTTATATTGGGTACGAGAAGCACATTCCTCAATGTGACTCAAAGAATCAGAGTAAGAACAGAGAGAGGAATAGAATCCCTAATTCTGGTACTTGTTTAAAAAAAAAAGCATCCAAGAAATGGATCTACTAGCTCAGGAACTTAGCTGAGGAAAGATCCACTGTTGTTTACCTTCCTTTGGGAAAACAAGGTCATTTGGTTGGCTTAAAGAACTTGGGTCTCAAGGCTAATGGAAGGGGGTGGGGAAAGAAGCAGCACAGGTATTATGTTCACCAACTTAGAAGAGAAGGGTCATTCTCTCTCATCTTTCCCATTTTCTAGAGTACTTGCTTTCAATCTCCATTCATTCAAAAATTATTCATTGAGCATATATTCTAAACACTGTTTGTAGGTACTAGGGATGTCAGTGAATAAGCAAGAATTCTTGCCCTTAAGCAGCTTATATACAGTGAGGGAAGAATGACAACAAATAAGAAAATTTAATTTTAAAATTTAAAATTTAATTTACTTATATGTGCCATGAAAAAGATTACGAGTTAGAGAGGTGAGGTGAAGCTGCTTTAACTACGATAGGAAAGGAAGGCCTCTCTCAGGCTGTAACAATGGGTTAAGAACCATATAAGGAGAAGATACTAGCCAAGAAAAACCTAGGGAAAAAGATTTCCAAGCAAAAAAACAAACAAAAAGCAAGTGGTAAGGCTGTAAAGGACTAATAAGCTTCAAGTAGTCTACAGACAAAAAGAAATCCAGTGTAAAGAATGAGAAGAAAGTAGATGAAGTCAGAGAGGTAGCAGCCTTGTGAGGCATTTAATTGTATCCAGGGTGCAGTGAGAAGTGGGATGGGACGGTTTTTCTGAACTTTAAGCAGAAGATCAATAAGCTCTAATTTGTATTCCCAATGACTCTGACTGCTATGTGGAAAACAGACTATATAAGACGACAGGACTGGGAGGATGTAAACCATTCAGTCTATTCAGACAGCTCAGGCAAGAGATGTTAGGGCTCAGATTCTGGTTATAACTGTGTAGGTAATGAGTCACTGTAAGATCCAGAGTAAAATTTTGAAGTAGAATAAGATTTTACAATGGATTGGACCGAGTATAAGGTGAAGAAAAGAGTTAAAACTCCTAAGTTTCTGGCCTGAGCAACTGGATGGATGGTTGATGTCATTTGCTGCAAAAGGAAGGCTTAGGGGAGCAATTTAAGAGACAGTATTTATAATCGTTTTTTGAATTTAATACTTTCAGTTTATTATTTTTCGAGTTCATCTGTCAAATTTCTCCAACTAGCTTACAATCCGTTTTGTATTTCTTTTGTATCTTCATGTGCCTAGCATAGCTGATATATAATCAATACCTGCTGGATCTAATTAAATTGAAGTGGTCTTACAAGAAAACTTATGAATCAACATTTTCAAACCTTATGTTTGAAAAATCAAATACAGATGTTTTAATCAAAGACACTGCATGTTCAAAATTAAAAAACAAATGCTAGAGACAAGCCTGTAGGTATATGTTTACAATTTTAAAATGCATGCATTGTTGAATGCTTGGTGGCATAAAGCAAACTGCAGAGAGAAGTTTTCAAAGGGAGTTAACATAGAAAGATTTTTTAATGTCATAAGTTATAATTAAATGAAACAAATGAACTAGAACTTGACAGCACATCCTAAATAACTATTAGCAGCAAATGATAAATTTTGAAAAACTGGAATCCGCAGTCATTGTTACAACCAACGAAATAAAGGGAAATCATGTACATGCAAACTTTTACGTATTCTCCTTTAAATCATACTGTGGCAAAGGTGAATGCTAGCAGCTTATGTTCTTGTGGGTAATTGGCTCTGGCATATTAGCCCCAGGAAAACACTTCCATCATCTTCTAGCCATATCTTGGGCAAATGCCAGAGAAAATATTTAATTCTTTATTTCATACCTTTTCTGTGTACCTTTTATACATTTTGCCCTTTAATAACTAATTATCTAACAATGCTAAAAATCTTAAAAAATTATACAATTTTTAAAATTGTACACTTTTCTTTCTAAAATTTGCTAACATAGAACAAGAAATCAATGACATTTTCACATGGGTATTAATTAAATTATATTAAATTGTAAGACTTTGTAGCCTTTAAAACTGCTAGTTTAATTATAATTTATGACATTTATAGCTAAGGCTATAAATTACTTAAGTCTAATAACTGAGACTTACCAGGGCTTCCTGATATATATCATGAGTAATAAGAGTAGCCCAAGGGAAGATCTTATAATAACAAAAGCATTAATAGAGATGTCCCTTATTTAGAGTATGTAGCTCTCTACCTGCCCCCTACAACACTAACATAAACAGAGCATATTCACAACTACACAGTATAAACACTGTCCTGTTTTCTGTTTTGAGACAACTATCAATGCTAAAAAACAGAGATAAGGCTTACATCTCTCTCTCCCTCAGTAAAATATAGGGTCCTCGGAAGCAGGGACTATACCTTGTTTATTTTGGTAACCCCAATTTCACCAACAGTGCCTAACAGAGTAGATACTCAGCAAATGTTGCTTATTCTTTTTTTTGTTCCTAAACCTTGGCCTCAACTTGGCAATCCTTGGAAAAGCAACAGTTTTGTCCTGTGATCACCAGTGACACATCTCTAAGATGGAGCTACCTCCAATTCCTCTCCTTTCCTCAAGGTTCAGGTCCCACGTAATTCATAAAATCTTCTCTGATTTCCCCAGCCCAAAGATACTTCCCTTTTCTACAGTTCTAAAGACTGTACTGTCTAATCATATATTTGACATGAATACACTATCTTGGACTATTTATTACCTATTCATTTTAAATCCAAATCTAGATATACTTTATTCCCTCAACTAAATTAATTTCAAGGACAGAATAATGGCTATATTTGTGTCCAAATACATAACAAAGTGCTCTGCACTCAATAAGTGTTCACTGATAAAAATAAAGACAAAGATGATAAAGGTAATACGAAGCCAGTTTTGCATATTTTTCTATCAGGTATTCACTCAAAGGCATAGCAATGCCTTTGAAATTTCCTGATCAAAATAAGGAGTGGGTAACTGTCACAGCCAAAACTAACAAAATGATATTATTACTAACTAAAGAGTATTTTACTGTCACCCAACATTTTGAGTAGGACTGTATATATATGTATATGTATAAAACCAACCCAATATAATGAAAATATAACCAAGAAGTATGTGAAAAGGTAGGATTACACCCTCAAAAAATGATTATTTAATATCATGAGCAATCAAAACTATATGGCATAGTAACAAAAGATGTCACAAAACAGTATGCCCCCAATTTTTTTTTTAATGGGTATATAATGTGAATGTGCATCTATGTTTGTGTATTTATATAGGTACACTGGAGGAAAGGGAAGGGAATAAAGAAATAAACACTAAAATGTTAGTAATTACTACACAGTAAAACTACAGATGATTTTTACTTTCTTCTTCATGTTTTTCTCTACTTTCCGAATCAGAAACACATACCTAAATACAATGTATAATTTTCTTAAAATAAAACCTCCCAACATTTAGTAATTTTGTCGTTGATGTTAAAATAGGCCAACAATCTCAACTTAGTCTAGTGAGCAACATAATAGAGTTACAGAACAAAGTTATTTCTTAAGGTTAAACTCAGTCTCTGAAAGTATTTCTTACCTATTCTGCAATAACCACCCTCTTAGTTAAGTAATAGTTACATAGCAATAGTATAAATAAAAGGCTCTATTCAGAGGAAGGGACAATGAAGATACTAAGACTATCATTAGTATCCAGAATGTATCATGTACAAATTCATTTCCTTTGGACATAGTCAAAAATCCATGTGTAAAAGCCTTTGATCTCATTAAATTTTTAAATTACAGACCCTGGCTGACAAAAGATAAAAGACCAATTCATGTTTTGCACTTTCTGAAAAACTTGCCCAATACTGACATTTATTAATCTGGACATAAAAAGTACAAATCTACTTAACAGACAAATGTTAATGTTAAGTCAACACAAAAAGTTTCCCATTTAGAAAGATCGAGAGATTCAAAGGTTTATTCTAAATTGGGAACACTATCAAAACAACATAGTACAGCCACTCTGGAAAACAGTTTATCAGTTTCTTTAAAAACTAAACATTCAACTACCATACAACCTGGCACCTACACTTCTGGGCATTTATCCCAGAGAAATAAAAACTCATGTTCACACAAAAACCTGCACATGAACATCTATAGCGGCTTTATTTGTTAACAGCCAAAAACTGGAAACAAGCCAGATGTTCTTCAATGGGTGAATAGTTAAATAAACTAGTACAGCCATACCATGATATACTACTCAGCAATAAAAAGAAATGAACTACTGATATACCGAACAACTTGAATCTCCAGAGAATTACATTGAGTGAAAACAGCTAATGACAAATAGTATGTACTATATAATTCTACTTGTACATCATTCTTGAAATGATTATAGAATTTAAAAAATTACAGAAATAAAGAATAAATTAATGGTTGCCAGAGGTTGAGGAATGGGAGGTAAGGGTCAGAGGGAAGTAAATGTAGCAACAAAAGGGCAGCATGAAGGATCCCTGTGAAGGAAATGTTCTCTATCTTGACTACAGTAAATATCAATGTAAATATCCTAATTTTGATACTACTACAGTTTTGTAAAATAATACTATTAAGGGAAACTGAGTAGAGAGTAACATGAGATCTCTCTATTATTTCTTACAACTGCATATGAACCTATGATTATTTCAAAATAAAAAGTTTAATCTCAAAAAAAATACAGTATTTTTAGGGCATTTTCCAACATTGATTATATTAATCAAAATCAAATATCTTCTCTCCAGGAATTTCCAATCTAAACAAGGCAACACAAAAAAAGTTTGTTGAAATTTACTTCGAATTTAAGATAAATGTGTAAATACATATAGTATTTCAGTATTAAAGTATCACCACGTGGTAGTATAGAAAAGCATGTGTATGACTAAAAGAAAAAAAAATGCATTAAAACTCAAATCTATTCTAGCATGCAGATGTAATATTTTTAAGTTTTTTACAAAATCAGAAAGGAAAGCAGCATCTAGCATAGTTTGGTGCTACTATTATGGTTTCCACAGCACCCTATAATTCATCTTCCAGTCCTTTTCAAACATTATTTCTATTGTGACTTTTCCACTAGACAGCAAACTCCATAAGTACAAGGACTGTCTTCAACTTGCCTTCCAGCATATAGCACAGTAACTGACACATGATAAGAACAGAGCAAAAATTAAACATTTTGAACTGAAATAAGTTGCTGAATACAACCCTGAACTACATTCCCTTGTTACAAAATTCAAAAACCTATCCTTAGGTAAACACATAATTAATTCATCTTTCCACAGCTGAATTTTTCAATGTCGCCTATCAATTCCATTAAACAACTTTAAAAGGTTTTAATACAAATATGTTTTTAAAATATGAACTTGACAATGAAAAGCATATAACCTTGATTATATATTTACAGTAAATATCAGACTAGACAACATTAATTTCAATTCTGAAAACTTAGAAATTTAGAAGCCTAGCTAATTATAGTATTAAATATATTCAGTATTTAGATAGAATGAATGCTATTCTGATTCCAAGAAAACTGTGCATCATAAAAGCTCATCCTTAAACCTTTTTTGCCACAAGAAGTTAGCAATAGAAGCAGAGTATGAAATGAAGTTAAAGATATATAGCGAGACATATACAGATATAGATATATACCCTATCAAAGATGAAGATCTAATCTTTAAGGAAAAAAGAGTCATGAAGGACACAGGGCCATGAATCATCTTCCTCCTTAAGTAAGTGCAATTCAGTCATATATGACAGGAATAAACCAGAGAGCATCAAAGCTATTTTAAACATTTAAGTCTATCCTTTAAAACAGAGACAGAAAATATTCTCAAATTTAAGTAGGTTTTCTTTCTTTTTTTTTTTTAAGGGAACTTGATTCAAAAAAACAAACAAAAAAAGGTTAAAAAGTACATGGAAAAACCTTGAAAGCAAATAAAAAGAATTACTCACCAAGTTGGCCATATAAATTGTGAGCAGCCCTCTCCTGCAAATAATTTTAAGAAGAGACAGCGTGAGACTAACCATCAATTTGACTTAATAATCACTTTATCATTTTTTTAGAAATCTACCAAAACAATTACCAGAAGTTGTGGAAAAGGGATAGATTATGCTGATCTAAGTTTTCAGTACCCTAATAGTTGGCTGTAAATAGATTCTACAAGTCATTCTAATCTGTAGTCATTAAACATTCTGTTTAATGCTCGTTAATTAAAATTCTTTAAAATTACTATTGCGTAGTAATTGTTAACTAGACTTACTGTGAAAATCATTTTGCAATATACACCAGTATCTAATTATTATATTGTTCACCTGAAACTAATATAATGTTATATGTCAATTACATCTCAATTTTTAAAACTACTAATACCTTATTATTTATTAATAGGAAGAGAGGTACAATTTGCTATTATTCTATGTTTATGCTAGAGAACTCTAAATTTAAGGAAGAATCCTAACAAATTCATCTTGCCAAAAATGTCAAGGCCATATAAATTTTAACTAAATGCATATTTATTTTTTAAAAAACAGATCTTCTATTTGTTTCACACACAGTGCAACTGTTCATTAGATGCCATTACAAATCATACAAATCACCTTGTTTTAATTTCATTGTTAAGTGAAAAGTCAGGCAGTAAGTTAATTCTCTAATGCCAAAGGACAAACAAAAGCTCTATAAACACTCACTTTACAGAAAAACTGCATATTTACTAAATACATATTTACTCTTACTTAATGAGAATTCATCTAGAAACTCAAAGATAAGGACAATTTTATACCCTTAATCACTTTATTTAACTTATCTGCACATGAGACCATAAATGAACCATATCCTATCCTCTAAGAAAGAGGTCTTTAATGTTTTAAGAGTTCAAGGGCAGAGTTCAAATAATAAACTCTGAAAATTATAAAAACTTATTTGAGTTTCAATTATGAACATTTTTTTAGAACTCAAAGAAACTACTACTTTATATATAAAAGAAGCAAAAATATCAAATCACTTTCACTTAAATATCATGCCAGGTCTTGATATTAACATCATCAATCAAATCTTCTTGATGTCAGATCCAGTCATACAAAGTCTTGATTGCTCATCATTTAACTTGGCTTAATAGGATTTTTAATTTACTAAAGCCACATGGAGGCAGTACGATATAAGTGAACAATGCTGAAGTGAAGTTCTGAAATCAAGGTTCCAGTTAACTTTAATTCTCTGGTACCCTGTAATTTTGTCATAAAAATAAGGGAACAAAACTAGTTATCTAACTTACATTTTCAAACATAAAAACTACTTAAAGAAAAAAACTTACATTTATCAGCAATATATAAAACATATCATTGGGCCACCCTGGTTGAAAGGAGGAGGTGGTCTAGGCATACCCACTGGGCCACACCCCCCCAGCAATGTCCCTCTTCAGCAGGTCCTAATGCACCTCAGCAGAACAAGACAAGTCTACTGACCTTCTAAAAAAGTGTTTCAGAATCAGTGACAAGATGACCTGTAAGGTCCCTTTCAGCTCTTCTTTTCTATGATTGTACATACGAATTGAAATTGTTCTCACTAAACCTTACCAAGCTTATTAGTTCCTACCAAATTCTAAATCAAAGATGTTCTAATAGTACTTATTTTAAATAAATTATATCAAGAAAAGTTAGGGTAACATCATCATCCAAGAGTCACACATACACAGAAAAGTTCAATCCTTCTCAAGTGATACCTATTCTTACCAACAGCTGGTTACGTACGAAGAAAAAAATAATATTCTTCATTACAAAAACCAAAATAAAAATATTTCTGTAATTTCAGTGGTAGTCCCTGAAAATACTTTTCATTATGAAGTGAACTAATGTATGATGCTATCTTTAAAAACATTTGTTCCACTAATCTCATTCTGCCTCTAATATTAACAGTAATCCAAGCTCCAGAATCATCACTAGCTTCCATCTATAACTGTTTACCTTTACTGAGCAAAGATTATCTTGTTAACTTTTACATTTTCACAGACCTGCAATAATAGCACCTGGCATCTATAGACACTAAGCAAATGGTAGAATTACTAAGCAAGGTGTTACTAGGAACCCAGTTTTATAAAAAGGAACACATTATAAACATGTATTATAGAAATATAATCACAAAAGATAGCCACCAGACAGAGCAAGGGCCAATTAATGATACTAATTTATTAGCAAGCAAAGACGTGATCTGTTTGTCATACATTTGTATAAAATTTAATAATTTACAAGGTATAATTAATATTTTGAAATCAGATTTTATCCTCTCACTAGTTCTATGAAGTGTAACACAGATACTACTGCCCTCACTCTATTGAAAACCAAGAATCAAAGAAGTGGTTTCCTTAAAAATACAAAAGCAGCAAAAAGCAAGTTCGTCTGACTCCAGTTTCACGTTGTTTCCAATGCACAACTTCTACAGCAGAAAATCTTTACATTACTAAGTTACCTTTCTTTTTTTTTTTAATTTATTTATTTTTAGCTATACTGGGTCTTTGTTGCTGCACGCGGGTTTTTCTCTAGTTGAGGCGAGCGGGGCCTACTCTTCGTTTTGGTGCACGGGCTTCTCATTGCAGTGGCTTCTCTTGTTGCAGAGCACGGGCTCCAGGCGCGCGGGCTTCCGTAGTTGTGGCACATGGGCTCAGTAGTTGTGGCTTGCGGGCTCTAGAGCACAGGCTCAGTAGTTGTGGTGCACGGGCTTAGTTGCTCCGCGGCATGTGGGATCTTCCCCGACCAGGGCTCGAACCCGTGTCCCCTGCATTGGCAGGCGGATTCTTAACCACTGCGCCACCAGGGAAGTCCTAAGTTACCTTTCAATTCTAAAATTCACTGACTTGTTTAATATGCTGTCCTAGCAGGCTTCTGTGTGATGAGGATGAACAAAGCCTTGACACATTCTTACTACTGGGAAAAACTGAGGATGCATCATTGTTAGATTATGTCCTATTCTGGTCTCAAGTTTCAATTTATCCTTCCCAAACAATGAGGAAGATCACCTCCTTCCCAGCTTTATCTGAATTCCAACCCAAAGCTAATAGCCTCAAGAATGAGAGGGCAATGCCTGTGATGGGCATGATATGTTGGATTACATAGCCAGGCTCTTTTTGGTGACTTTACCTGGTACATCTTTAACCTCCATTCCAATGTCAACTTGGTAGGTTAGAATATGAGAACAGTGATTTATTTTAACACTTCTCTGGAGATGTTCAGTATCATAGGAAATAGATAAGCTAATTAAATACAAATTTTATTTAATACTTGACTGTATCTAGCCTAGGTCTGAAGACAAACAAGTCACTCCCTTCCTAGTGCATAAATTCTCTCTGGAAACCAAGTTATATATTATAAAACACTGCTTACAACAGTGATGGGGAAGGGGGAGGTGCCAATTAGAACAAAAGGTGGCCTAGAGGAAGGGCTGGGGCAAGGAGGACAATAACTTTTTAAACTTCACAGGAGACTCTGATACACAAATACTCCCATTCTGCTGAGAATCACTAGATTAGAAGACTGGTGAAGCTCAGTGAATAAGCAGTCTAAAGTTAGTCGAGTATTTCTTTAAACTACGGATAAGCTTCTTTTTTTTTCTTTTCTTTTTTTTTGATGGGGAAAAGGGGTGAATCTTTTAAACTTGCATGAAAAATGTAAGTGGGTGTGCACATCAAAGGGTACTATCTAAAAAAGTATTAAGAACCACTGCTGCAAGAACTAACTCTTTGTAATCAGAGTATCACTACTCCTGAGGGAAAATATTAAAATAATTAAATTTTCTTAACATCTCAGTAGGTTAAAAGGTATCCTCACATTCTACTGAAATTCCAAGGATTATCTTCTAACGACATTATTTTGTCTCATCAGATGAACAATAATGCTTTTTTTCTGGAAACTTTAGTGTAAATATTCTTTAGCTAACTTTCTCAAACTTCTGAATGATACTGTATATAACACATTTCATAACTAAGGTCATTACAGAATACAGAAAGAATGGTATAACCTCTAAATTCTAAATATTTATATATTCTATGTATATATATAAAATATGTGTGTTCTGTGTTCTATGGATAAGGAGAAATTAGAGATTAAAGAAAAGCAAAGTGATTATTCTTAAACATTGTAATGGTTACCAAGAGATGCTATTTAATCATTTCAGAAAGTCTTTCAAAATATAATAGATTTCATCTGTCAGAATGTTTTAGAAGAGTATAAAATACTTCTTTAAGGTATAAGAATGGATAAGGTAAACTTGAAGTCTAGAGCAAGAGTCTATAATCACATTCTATTATATATAGTAGATAATACAGAGTAAGCTTTTCAGAAGACTGCAAGGTAATTTAATTTTCTTCCTGTGAACATGACACTGAAACTTGAAGATCCCAAGAATTTATAGGCCAGTTTATAAGTATTCTTTTATTCACATATTATATATTTGATTCATTTTGGTCATATCTGCTTGGGAGTTTCATAACTACAACAGTGCAATTTAACAACTCAAGCCATGAATATGCTTAGAATAAATATGCAATTTTTGATACTTTAATCCAGGTCCATGTTTGAGCACCCTGCAGTTTCAATTTACCTAAACTAATACTAAATATCAAAGCAAATCCATAGCAATTCTACAAAACAAAATCCATCAGAACAACTTCTTTCTGAACCACAAACAAAGCACTTCCTAGAAAAAGAAAGAGAAGACTAGTTCTTAACAGCCCACCTAGGGATAAACTAGATGTTACCAATGCTTCCTGCTGAGTTACTACCATCACAGTTCTTTGTGGCACAAATTTTTTAAGCAACCCTGGAAACAACTTCAAAGCTTTCACAGAACCCCACAGTGATGCGATTAAGATTTAAGTAAGCTGCCCTCTTACAAGGTGTTAGGAACTAGCTGGCAAAGCATGCTTAATTCTGTAGAGGGAAGGAGACTGGGAAAGATGGATGGATGGATGGAGGAATGGATGAATAAATGGATGGGTGAGTTGGAAAGTTGGGAGGAAATAAGTTTAAACCAATGTAGATGAAGACATGAATACAGATAGATCTTCACTTATACATCTATATCTATATATATATCCATCATACATATGTGTGTATATATAACCATGTTGTATGCTTGTACCTCATTAAATGCTTTTTGAAAAACAAATTATACAAAATGTATAACTTCAGTAAAGATTTTATTAAATACAGCTTTAGAGATTTAAAAATTAGGATTACTGCTAATTTGGAAAAAACTGCTTCCACATTGTTTCTTCTACTCTTTCTAATATATTACTGATATTTATTTTTAAAAGGATGAACTGACAACTGATCAATTGATAAAGATCAATTGAAATCTGATTCCTTAAATGTTGCTGTTTCCCAACTTATAACCTCAGACCTCTTCTTATTCTGAGCTTTGAGACTCTGATCTTCTCCCATAGCTTCAACGATAACCTACAAGAAGGGAACTTCCAATTTTATTTACATAACTCCTGTGCTTCTCCCGAACCGAATCTAGACTCATATTTCAAGCTGCCTACTGGCTATCTCCATCACTGACTTTCTTTGTGAATTAAAGGCATGATTACAAATTCCTTTTCCTTAAAGTAAAAACTATAATATTAATATGCTTCATTTTGGGCTAGATGTAATAATTTTGAAATACACATAACTTCAACCTTTGTAAATTACTTACAGTCTATTCAGGGATCTTGATGTTTAATGAAATCAATAAAAATTTATTTTAAGTAAAAAATACTTTTTCAAAGCAAGTAAGACCACTGAGTTAACTTTTGCGCAATTCCAGATAAACATAGACCGTACTTTCTTAAAATAAGACACACTATAAAGCAACTTGTAAAGAAAACAAAAAGATTTGCTTTTCTATCTTTTAAGGTTAAGGCCAAAAAAAACACTTTTAAACCTGCTTTTTAAACAGTAAGTCACCAGCTTCTGAACAATACTATAAAATTAAATTTTAAAGTTTTTAATTAGAACCCCAAACCAGTATTTGTGGCTGATGTACATATACATACACAATTCTAAAAAAAACCCAAGGGCTTCCCTGATGGTGCAGTGGCTGAGAGTCCGCCTGCCGATGCAAGGGACACAGGTTCGTGCCCGGGTCCGGGAGGATCCCACATGCCGCAGAGCGGCTGGGCCCATGAGCCATGGCCGCTGAGCCTGCGCGACCAGAGCCTCTGCTCCATAGCGGGAGAAGCCACAGCGGTGAGAGGCTCGCATACCGCAAAAATAAATTAATTAAATTAAATTAAATTAAATTTAAGAAACCCAAGAACTCAAAAGCTATTTCCAGGTATTAACTGCATCACCTAATAAACAACAGAATCAATACATATCACAAAAAGTTCGACTACTAAACAATCACATCAAGATAAGGATCAATTTTTCTTCAGCAACCGTGGGATAATACTTATAAAGAAGCCAAACTTAAAAATCTGATCAGGTCTTCAAAACAGTAAATCCACTCCAGTTAATATTTAGAACAGGCCATAATCTAGAACCAATTTTCTATGAATACCTACCGTCTATGAATAAAACACCAGTGCAATAGCTCACTTAAAAAAACAAAATCAGAAAACTTAAAAAAAAAAATAGTGTACTACCAAAGGTAAATGGAGAATAGGAAATAAACTAGTAACCAAAATCCAAGTTATCACCTCACTTCTAGGAAACCTCTTTATGCCTTAAGAAGTTATAGCTTTTAATATCAATAACACAATTTTATTTTAGAATTATTATGCTATTTAAACAAATGTTGGTCTTCAAAGAAAATTTTGACTTTTTTGAAACTAAAATTATAAAGATAAGACCTAGACTAATACATCAACAGAAAAAAATTCAGAAATCAACAAAACACACATATATATGAAAAATTGGTATATGACAAGGAGCATTCCAAATCAGTGGAGAAAGAACGGACTATTGAACTCCTGGTGCCAGAGTAACTGACTATTGGCTAGCAAAAAAAGAAAGAAAGAAGGGGGGCAGGGGGGTGGGGGGGGAGAAGAGAGAAAAAGAAAAAAGAAAGGAAAGGGGAAAACAAAATCCTATAATAAATAACCTCTAAGATGGACCTAAACATATTTCTACATTTTGGGAGGTGATAATATTAACGTTAAGAAGCTATAAAGTTATAAATATATAATGTAGACTGTAGAGCAAGCACACACACGAAAGAAAAATATTTCATAAAGAAATACATAGAAATGTTATTCTAAAATAACAAAATCATTCTTCCAGTTTCCATGTAGGGAGCTTGGAAGTGATCACTTAGTCCTAACACCAAGGAAAAAGCTCAACAAACTGAAAAGTTAACATCCACAAGAAAAGTAAGGTCACATTGCAAAATGCTGCCCGCAAAACTGGAGAGACTGCAGGCAGATACAGAGAATTACAACTTAACAGAGCACAGACTCACAAGCTGAAACCTCGGAGGGAATGAGAGCCGGGAGAGGAAAGCCTGCACTGTAATTGATAAATAGCAGGAGGCTCAGTGTGGAAGTTAAAAATTACAGAGGTATCAGTCTTAAGGGGGCCCCACACTTTTTTGAGTTTTACCTCCAGGAGCTTGACTAGGTTCTCACAGTAAATAGCAGAGAAAAATCCCCTTGTACTTCCAAGTAGAGGGAGGGGAAAAGGAACCATTTTGAAATAAGCCAGAGCACTGGTTGCCCTCAGGGGAAACTAGTTAAGCAGAGCCTAACCTGCTGGGGTATTATGAGAGCCTTACTCATCTGGGGAAGGAAAACACCCAACTCCACGTGGCTCTAGAATTCCACATGGAGGAAGGGGAAAAACCCAACTCCAGCACACTCTAACCATCCTGCCCCACCAAGGGGGAGGGGGAAAATTGAGAAACACTTGTTAAGTTCACAGTCCACAGGCATAGGCTCATTGGAAGGCTGAAACCGAGTCAAAGGACTATAGAACACTTCCCTTCCCCACACAACTCACCACTACATTACAAAAGGCCTATTTACAGCAATTCCATTTACCTGGTACATCATGTCCGGCTAACAAGAAAAAATTACAAGACATACCAAGAGGCAAAAGACACAAATTGGGGCTTCCCTGGTGGCGCAGTGGTTGAGGGGGACACGGGTTTGAGCTCTGGTCTGGGAAGACCCCACATGCCGCGGAGCAACTGGGCCCGTGAGCCACAACTACTGAGCCTGCGTGTCTGGAGCCTGTGCTCCGCAACAAGAGAGGCCGCGACAGTGAGAGGCCCGCCCACTGCGATGAACAGTGGCCCCCGCTCGCCGCAACTAGAGAAAGCCCTCACACAAAAACAAAGACCCAACACAGCCAAAAATAAATTAATTAATTAAAAAAAAAAGAATGCCTTTGATGGGATTATTAGTGGACTGAACACAGCTGAGGAAAAAAATCTCTTAGCTATAGGATCAGTAGAATCCTCAGAAACTGAAAAGCAAAGAGAACAAAGACTGAAAAAAAACAGAAGAGAATATCCAAGGATTGTGGGATAATTACAAAAGGTATAACATATGTGTAGTGAGTATAGCAGAAGGAGAAGAAAGAGAGAAAGGAACAGAAGAAATATTTGAAACAATGATGACTCAAAAATTTCCCAAATTTATGTCAGACACTGAACCATAGATCCAGGAAGCTCAGAGAACATCAAGCAGGAAAAATGCAAAAACAAAACTACACCCAGGCATATCTTATTCAAACTACAGAAAATCATAGATAAATAAAAATCCTTAAAGAAAAACACACCTTACCTATAGAGGAACAAAGATAAGAATTACATCTGGGGCTTCCCTGGTGGCGCACTGGTTGAGAGTCCACCTGCCAATGCAGGGGACACAGGTTCGTGCCCCGGTCCGGGAAGACCCCACATGCCGCAGCACAGCTAGGCCCATGAGCCATGGCCACTGAGCCTGCGCGTCCGGAGCCTGTGCTCCGCAATGGGAGAGGCCACAACAGTGAGAAGCCCGCGTACCACAAAAAAAAAAAAAAAAAAGAATTACATCTGACTTCGCCTCAGAAACCATGCAAACAGGAGAGTGGAGTGAAATACTGAAAGCATTGAGAGAAAAAAAACACCAACCTAGAATTCTGCACCCTGTAAAATTATCCTTCAAAAGTGAAGGACAAATAAAGATTTTACTAGACAAATAAAATTGAATCTGTTGCCAGTAGACCTGCTCTGCAAGAAACGTTAAACGTTCTCTAGAGAGAAGAAAAGTATGAGTCAGAAACTCATGTACATAAAGAAAGGTAGAGCATCAAATAAGATATAAGTGAAGGTAAATTTTTTAATTTTATTTTTCTTATTTTTAATTGTTCAAACAGATAACAATTATTCAAAATAATAGCAACAATGTATTTGATTATGTATGTATATATCGAGTGTGTGGTGTGTGTGTATGTGTGTGTGTGGTAATTATGCTTATAAGTGAAGTGAATGACAACAATGATACAAAGGACAGGAGGAAGGAATTTGGGCTATTTTGTTACTATAAGATACTCTCATTACCTATGAAGGGGTACAGTATTATTTGAAAGTGGACTTGGATTAGTTGTAAAGATGCACTGTAAAAACTAAGGCAACCACTAAAAAAAGTATAACTGATATGTTAAGAAAAAAGAGAAAATGGAACCACATATAACATTCAGTTAAAACCACAAAAGGCAGAATAAGAGTGGAAGACAAAAATAAGAACAAAGGCAACAAAGAGAAAACAGTAATGAATATGGTAGAAATTAATCCAACTATATCAATAATCACTTTGAATGTCAATGGTCTAAATACAACAATTAAAAGACTGTCAGAGTTGATCTCAAAACATAACCCAACTACACATCATCTATAAGAAACCCACTTTAAACATATAGACACATAGAGATTAAAATAAGTAAGCATATGAAAACATGCTCCACAAAATACATATGTCATCGAGGAAATACAAACTAAAACAACAATGAGATACCACCACACATGTATTAAAATGGCCAAAATTCAGAACACTGATAACACTAAATGCTGGTAAAGATGTAGAGCAACAGGAATTCTCATTCATTGCTAGTGGGGATACAAAATGACTCAGACACTTTGGAAGACAGTTGGCAGTTTCTTACAAAATTAAATATACTCTTACCAGATGATCATACCCAATCATACCCCTTAGTAATTATCTAAAGGAGTTGAAAATTTATGCCTACACAAAAACCCACAAATGGAGGTTTATAGCAGCTTTATCCATAATTACCAAAACTTGGAAGCAACCAAGATGTCTGTCAGTAACTCAATGGATAAATAAACTGTGGTACATCCAGACCATTATTCAGTTCTAAAAAGAAACAACCTATCAAGCCATGAAAAGACATGCAAGAAGCTTAAATGCATATTACTAAGTAAAAGAGGCCAATCTGAAAAGCCAACATACTGTATGACTCCAAGTATATGACATTCTAGAAAAGATAAAACTATGGAGGGCTTCCCTGGTGGCGCAGTGGTTGAGTCCACCTGCCAATGCAGGGGACGCGGGTTCGTGCCCCGGTCCGGGAAGATCCCACATGCCGCGGAGCAGCTAGGCCCGTGAGCCATGGCCGCTGAGCCTGCGCGTCCGGAGCCTATGCTCCGCAATGGGAGAGGCCACAACAGTGAGAGGCCCGCGTACCGCAAAAAAAAAAAAAAAAATATCATTTTAGGACAAGATGGTAATCAGGAATGACTGCTAATTTTCTTATGTGTGATAATAGTGTTGTAATTATGTAGGAAAGTACCCTTATTTTAGAATATGCATTCTAAAGTATTTGGGAGTAAAATGTCATGACGTCTACAATGTACTTCTATATGGTTCGTACACACACACAATACCACACATACATAGACATATAATCACATACAAATAAAGTAAAAATGGTAAAATGTTAACAACTGTTGACTCTAGGTGATTGTTACACAGGTGTTCATTTCAACATTTTCTGCTGAAAAGTAGGCAAATAACTTCAAAAATGCCACCTTATTAAAGTGCTAAAAATAAATTGAAGCAAACTTCATTTAAAGCATCTTTAAAGTTTCATATATGAGTACATACTTTGAAATCATATTTCCAAAACCAATATTTAGATTTTTAAATTGATCAGAAAGTTACAATCACCAGAACAAGGCTCTCATTACTTACGGTCAAAAAACCAATAAAAATACTTAACACACTTACCATGTGTCAGGCACTCTTCTAAGCACACTTACATAAGTAACTCACTTAATTCTCTGAATAACCATGTGAGTAGATTATCACTACCTCCATTTTTCAGGTAAGGAATAAGCCATAGACGTCACACAATAAGTGGCGGAGCCAGTCTCCCAAGCCAGATTTTATAGCTCCAGAATCCACACTTTTAACAACTATTCTGTACTGTCCTCTCAGGTGGGGAACCTATGTTTCTAGCAATACTGACTTGATTTTCCTGGGGTTATAACATCCTTTGATTTTAGTAATTTTAATAATCTAAAAGTATCATCAAACAGAGAATCACAAAAATTTAGATACTATTACATTTACAAAAATGCATTAAAATGGCTTCAGGTGGTTTAAGTAAATATTTAGTCACCTAACAACATCTATCTATAGTCTTACTAGGGGATCAATGATTATAACAAACATCTTCATAAACTGAAAGATGATCCCATCTTGATTAATATACCTGACCGTATCTTTATTCTCCGGGATAAAGATGGAATCAAAGCAGTTCTCAACAATAAAAATAATTATTCCTGAAATGGCAACTATTCTTTTATGCAAAATGTTTAACTTCAACAGTTTACCTGACTGAAAAACTTACATAACAGTTTGTAGCATTTTGTAGAAATCTTATTATTCCACGTGGAACATTTTCAAGTTGATAAAAATGAAAATTTTTTTAAATGAGAAGATATCCCAAAAAAAATAATTGATTTAATAGAGGTTAATGAGCCCAAAGCAAATTACAGATTTAAATGATAAAAGAAAACTGTTTATTTTCTTAGGTGTGATAATGGTATTGCAGTTATGGAAAAGATCTTTAATTAGAATTTATGCAAGCCATGTTTTAGTTTGACACATCAGAGAACCCTTCAATTTTTTAGTAAACAAAGACTAATGGGCATTTTTACTATATAATGTCAATCTTTATTTTTTATAGGCTTAAAAACCTAAATAATATAAAGATAAAGTTAAATTGTCCATCAAATATTGGGTTGGCCAAAAAGTTCGTTCAGTTTTAAGTAAAAATAAGACACAGTTTTCATTTTCACCAAGAACTGTATTGAACAACATATTCCCTAACCAAACAAACTTTTTGGCCAGCCCAATATTTGCAAGACTGAAAAATATATGTAGAAATATTTCTCCTCCCTGGACCATGATAAACAGTAAGCAAAAAAAAAAAAACACTCTAGTTGTGATGGTGGACAGTAAATCAGTTGTATTAAATATGTAGGTATGTAAAAGTTTACCTGCTTTTTCTCTCAATTAGAATGGCCACATAAGAAGCTGGCAAAGCAGCACCAAAGCCAGGACTCCATGAGTAGAATTTTCCAAGTATTTTCCTGAAATTGAAATTTGGAATGATTATATGAAATTTCTAGTTGGTCATTTCAGTTATTACACATAGAAGTTCCCCTTCTCAGTTCACCCTCTATCTAAATGTGCCACAGCACCTCAAATTCAGCATGTCCAAAACCAAACTCATTATCTTAGTCCCTTATCTCCATGAACCTGTTCTTTCTCCTCTCTTTTCCTAGGTTAATGATATCAACAACCACTTATCCACCTACGTGTGACACTTTGAGACATCCTTGGCTTCACCTTCTTCCGTGTCCCATACATGAAATCATCCCCTTAAATACTTCCATGTACAATTTATCTCTCAAATTCCTCTCCAACCTACTGCCCTTGCCTCATTTATGTCCCTCACCATCTCTTCTTCAGGCCACTACAATAGCAAACTAATAGGTATCTCTCCTTCCAAAAATTTAACCTGTTATATTCATTCAGACAGTCCCTGGATCCAACACTGTTCACTCTGCAAACCTTCTATGTTCTCAATTTCCTATCTACCAAACAGGAATAAATGTATTACCTATCTCACAGAGTTGTTATGATGGCTACATGAGATATTTCCCAGCACCGTCCATGACACATAGGAAGTACTCAGAAAATGTTAGTTATTATTACTATTGTTATCACTACTACTATTCTTTCATTATGGCTCTTTTTTTATGGAAGTATAGCTGATTTACAATGTGTTAGTTTCAGGTATATAGCAAAGAGATTCAGTTATATATATATTTTTTCTTTTCAGATTCTTTTCCCTAATAGGCTATTACAAAATATTGAGTATAGTTCACTGTGCTGCACAGTAGGTCCTTGTTTGTTATCCATTTTATATATAGTAGTGTGTGTATGTTAATCCAAACTCCTAATTTACCCCCTGCCCTTCCCCTTTGGTAACCATAAATTTGTTTTCTATGTCTATGGGTCTATTTCTGTTTTGTATATAGGTTCATTTGTACCATTTTTTTCAACTATTACTATTTTTTAACATATGATAGATATTCAAAAAATGTCTCTCCTTCTTTCCTTCTACAACCCTGGGTAAGTTTTTTCTTACATCACTTACTAAAGTATTTTACATTTTTTACTTATATGTGTATATAAAAATTTTCATTTCCTAGAATATATCCCTTGGGAGAAAGAATCTGCATAGTATCTCACAAATTATAAACGCCATTGGGTTGGGTTTTTAAAGAGAAAAAAAAAAAGAAATCTGGAGATATTAGGAAGACTCTTTTTCATTTCAAAGACAATTTGTTCCTAAGAAAGGGAGAAACAAAAAATTATAAGAAATTATCTGAACAAAGTTGGTCAACTGCTAAATGATGTATTACAGGAAAAAACATATGCTATGTACATACAGATAAGGATAAAATATCAGATGAAATTTTCTTTCTAGCTGAAGCTTAGCTTTAAAAAAATTAGAAAACCTACATATAACATGGGTATTTCTGCAATGGACATCAGAAACTTTCTGCCTAAGAAAACTGGAGGTGATTCTCCCTCCAACATAAAATACACAAAGGACTTAACAAGTTACTGAATATAAACAAAAAAGGAAAGTAAATGAGTGAGTCAGCTACAGGAGGAACACAGATGTTACCTTATTATAAGTATTTTATGTCTCCAAAACTTAACCAAAAGCTTCATAGAACATAAATATGCTGCAAGACCAATTTATTATTATTGCAATTTTTAAAACCTAATTATCGTATAACTCTATTTTTAGAGTTTTAACAAGTATTAGAAACTTTCCAGAGACTACGTGGTAAAGAGTTTCTTACACAGATTATTCAGGTCAATTTAAACGCATGACTTATTCAAGAGTATAAACTTTATAAATTACTAAAAGTTTATAAATATTAATGTTCTTAAGGCAAAAATCTATCGAAGACATTTGGAAATTATATTTTTTTTAAAGGATAAAATTATTATTCAATTTATTATTCCCTATATACAAAAAACTAGTTTGGTAAAACATTAAAAGCTTTCACTTTTAGACTGAGAATGATTCATAGCTCCCCATAATTCCCACTTCTAGTTAACACTGTACTGGAGATCTTAGCAAGTACAATAATGCAAGAAAAATAAATACAAGGTATAAGAATTCAGAAAGGAAGAAATATTGTTCTTATTATGAGCAATTTTTTTTTCATTATTAGTAATCAGTTTAATACACATGGGTGAATACACGTCAATCCCAATCTCCCAATTCATCACCCCACCACCCCCACTACCCCTGACGCTTTCCCCCTTTGCTGTCCATAAATTGTTCTCTACATCTGTGTCTCAATTTCTGCCCTGCAAACCGGTTCATCTGTACTATTTTTCTAGGTTCCACACATATGCGTTAATATACGATATTTGTTTTTCTCTTTCTGACTTACTTCACTCTGTATGACAGTCTCTAGATCCATCCATGTCTCAACAAATGACCCAATTTCATTCCTTTTTATGGCTGAGTAATATTCCATTGTATATATGTACCACATTTCCTTATCCATTCGTCTATCGATGGGCATTTAGGTTGCTTCCATGACCTGGCTATTGTAAATAGTGCTGCAATGAACATTGGCGTGCATGTGTCTTTTGGAATTATGGTTTGCTCTGAGTATATGCCCAGTAGTGGGATTACTGGGTCATATGGAAATTCTATTTTTAGTTTTTTAAGGAACCTCCATACTGTTCTCCATGGTGGCTGTTATCAATTTACATTCCCACCAACAGTGCAAGAGGGCTCCCTTTTCTCCACACCCTCTCCAGCATTGGTTGTTTGTAGATTTTCTGATGATGCCCATTCGAACTGGGGTGAGGTGATACCTCATTGTAGTTTTGATTTGCATTTCTCCAATAATTAGTGATGTTGAGCAGCTTTTCATGTGCTTCTTGGCCATCTGTATGTCTATTTTGGAGAAATGTCTACTTAGATCTTCTGCCTATTTTTGGATTGGGTTGATTTTTTTTAATATTGAGCTGCATGAGCTGTTTATATGTTTTGGAGATTAATCCTTTCTCCATTGATTCGTTTGCAAGTATTTTCTCCCATTCTGAGGGTTGTCTTTTTGTCTTCTTTATGGTTTCCTTTGCTGCGCAACAGCTTTGAAGTTTCATTAGGTCCCATTTGTTTATTTTTGTTTTTATTTCCATGACTCTAGGAGGCTGATCAAAAAAGATCTTGCTGTAATTTACATCAAAGAGTGTTCTTCCTATGTTTTCCTCTAAGACTTTTACAGTATCCGGTCTTACATTTAGGTCTTGAATCCATTTTGAGTTTATTTTGATGTATGGTGTTAGGGAGTGCTCTAATTTCATTCTTTTACATGTAGCTGTCCAGTTTTCCCAACACCACTTTTTGAAGAGACTGTCTTTTCTCCATTGTATATCCTTGCCTCCTTTGTCATAGATTAGTTGACCATAGGTGCATGTGTTTATCTCTGGGCTTTCTATCTTGTTCCGTTGATCTACATTTCTGTTTTTCTGCCAGTACCATATTGTCTTGATTACTGTAGCTTTGTAGTATACTCTGAAGTCAGGGAGTCTGATTCCTCTAGCTCCATTTTTTTCCCTCAAGACTGCTTTGGCTATTCAGGGTCTTTGATGTCTCCATACAAAATTTTTTTTTTCCCCATACAAATTTTAAGACTTTTTGTTCTAATTCTGTAAAAAAAATGCCATTGGTAATTTGATACGGATTGCACTGAATCTGTAGATTGCTTTGGGTAGTATAGTCATTTTCACGATATTGATTCTTCCAATCCAAGAACATGGTATATCTCTCCATCTGTTGGTATCATCTTTAATTTCTTTCATCAGTGTCTTATAGTTTTCTGCAAACAAGCCTTTGTCTATTTTGTCTCCCTAGGTAGGTTTCTTCCTAGGTATTTTACTCTTTTTGTTGCAATGGTAAATGGGAGTGTTCCCTTAATTTCTCTTTCAGATTTTTCATCATTAGTGTATAGGAATGCAAGAGATTTCTGTGCATTAATTTTGTATCCTGCAATTTTACCAAATTCATTGATTAGCTCTCGTAGTTTTCTGGTGGCATCTTTAGGATTCTCTGTGTATAGTATCATGTCATCTGCAAGCAGTGACAGTTTTACTTCTTCTTTTCCAATTTGTATTCCTTGTATTTCTTTTTCTTCTCTGATTGCCGTGGCTAGGACTTCCAAAACTATGTTGAATAATAGTGGTGAGAGTGGACATCCTTGTCTTGTTCCTGATCTTAGAGGAAATGCTTTCAGTTTTTCACCATTGAGAATGGTGCTTGCCATGGGTTTGTCATATATGGCCTTTATTATGTTGAGGTACGTTCCCTCTATGCCCACTTTCTGGAGAGTTTTTATCATAAATGGGTATTGAATTTTGTCAAAAGCTTTTTCTGCATCTATTGAGATGATCATATGGTTTTTATTCTTCAATTTGTTAATATGCTGTGTCACATTGATTGATTTGCATATATTGAAGAATCCTTGCATCCCTGGGATAAATCCCACTTGATCATGGTGTATGATCCTTTTAATGTGTTGTTGGATTCTGTTTGCTAGTATTTTGTTGAGGATATTTGCATCTATATTCATCAGTGATATTGGGCTGTAATTTTCTTTTCGGTAATATCTTTGTCTGGTTTTGGTATCAGGGTGATGGTGACCTCATAGAATGAGTTTGGGAGTGTTCCTTCCTCTGCAATTTTTTGGAAGAGTCTGAGAAGGATGGGTGTTAGCTCTTCTCTAAATGTTTGATAGAATTCACCTGTGAAGCAATCTGGTCCTGGACTTTTGTTTTGTGAAAGATTTTTAATCACAGTTTCAATTTCAGTGCTTGTGATTGGTTTATTCATATTTTCTATTTCTTCCTGATTCAGTCTTGGCAGGTTGTGCCTTTCTAAGAATTTGTCCATTTCTTCCAGGTTGTCCATTATATCAACATACAGTTGCTTGTAGTAGTGTCTTAGGATGCTTTGTATTTCTGCAGTGTCTGTTGTAACTTCTCCTTTTCCATTTCCAATTTTATTGATTTGAGTCCTCTCCCTCTTTTTCTTGATGAGTCTGGCTAATGGTTTATTAATTTTGTTTATCTTCTCAAAGAATCAGCTTTTAGTTTTATTGATCTTTGCTATTGTTTTCTTTGTTTCTATTTCATTTATTTCTGCTCTGATCTTTATGATTTCTTTCCTTCTGCTAACGTTGAGTTTTGTTTGTTCTTCTTTCTCTAGTTCCTTTAGGTGTAAGGTTAGATTCTTTATTTGAGATGTTTCTTGTTTCTTCAGGTAGGCTTGTATAGCTATAAACTTCCCTCTTAGAACTGCTTTTGTTGCATCTCATAGGTTTTGGATCATCGTGTTTTCATTGTCATTTGTCTCTAGGTATTTTCTGATTTCCTCTTTGATTTCTTCAGTGATCTCTTAGTTATTTAGTAACGTATTGTTTAGCCTCCACATGTTTGTGTTTTTGCATTTTTTTCCTTGTAATTCATTTCTAATCTCATAGTGTTGTGGTCAGAAAAGATGCTTGCTATGATTTCAATTTTCATAAATTTACTGAGGCTGGATTTGTGACCCAAGATGTGATCTATCCTGGAGAATGTTCCGTGTGCACTTGAGAAGAAAGTGTAATCTGCTGTTTCTGGATGGAATGTCCTATAAATATCAATTAAACCTTTCTGGTCTATTGTGCCTTTTAAAGCTTCTCTTTCCTTATTTATTTTCATTTTGGATTACCTGTCCATTGGTGTACGTGAGGTGTTAAAGTCCTCCACTATTATTGTGTTACTGTCGATTTCCTCTTTTAGAGCTGTTAGTAGTTGCCTTATGTATTGAGGTGCTCTTATGTTGGGTGCATATTTATTTATAATTGTTGTATCTTCTTCTTGGATTGATCCCTTGACCATTATGTAGTGTCCTTCCTTGTCGCTTGTAACATTCTTTATTTTAAAGTCTATTTCATCTGATATGAGTATTGCTATTCTAGCTTTCTTTTGATTTCCATTTGCATGGAATATCCTTTTCCATCCCCTCACTTTCAGTCTGTAGGTGTCCCTAGGTCTGATGTGGGTCTCTTGTAGACAGCATATATATGGGTCTTCTTTTTGTATCTATTCAGTGAGCCTGTGTATTTTGGTTAGAGCATTTAATCCATTCATGTTTAAGGTAATTATCGGTATGTATGTTCCTATGACCATTTTCTTAATTGTTTTGTGTTTGTTTTTGTAGGTCCTTTTCTTCTCTTGTGTTTTCCACTTAGAGAAGTTCCTTTAGCATTTGTTGTAGAGCTGTTTTGGTGGTGCTGAGTTCTCTTAGCTATTGCTTTTCTGTAAAGCTTTTGATTTCTCCATCGAATCTGAATGAGATCCCTGCTGGGTAGAGTAATATTCGTTGTAGGTTCTTCCCTTTCATCACTTAATCATGCCACTCCCTTCTGGCTTGTAGAGTTTCTGCTAAGAAAACAGCTGTTAACCTTATGGGAGTTCCCTTGTATGTTATTTGTCGTTTTTCCCTTGCTACTTTCAATAATTTTTCTTTGTCTTTAATTTTTGTCAGTTTGATTACTATGTGTCTCGGCATGTATTGGACTCTCTGCACTTCGTGGACTTGGGTGGCTATTTCCTTTCCCATGTTATGGAAGTTTTCGATTATAATCTCTTCAAATATTTTCTCTGGTCCTTTCTCTCTCTCTTCTCCTTCTGGGACCCCTATAATGCGAATGTTGTTGCATTTAATCTTGTCCCAGAGGTCTCTTAGGCTGTCTTCATTTCTTTTCATTCTTTTTTCTTTATTCTGTTCCACGGCAGTGAATTCCACCTTTCTGTCTTCCAGGTCACTTATCCATTCTCTGCCTCCGTTATTCTGCTACTGATTCCTTCTAGTGTAGTTTTCATTTCAGTTATTGTATTGTTCATCTCTGTTTATTTGTTCTTTAATTCTTCTAAGTCTTTGTTAAACATTATTTGCATCTTCTCAATCTTTACCTCCATTCTTTTTCCAAGGTCCTGGATCATCTTCACTATCATTATTCTGAATTCTTTTTCTGGAAGGTTGCCTATCTCCACTCCATTTAGTTGTTTTTCTGGGGTTTTATTTTGTTTCTTCATCTGGTTCATAGTCCTCTGCCTTTTCATTTTGTCTATCTTTCTGTGAATGTGGTTTTTCTTCCACAGGCTGCAGGATTGTAGTTCTTCTTGCTTCTGCTGTCTGCCCTCTGGTGGATGAGGCTATTTAAGAGGCTTGTGCAAGTTTCCTGATGGGAGGGACTGGTGGTGGGTAGAGCCGACCTTTGCTCTGGTGGGCAGAGCTCAGTAAAACTTTAATCCATTTGACTGCTGATGGGTGGGGCTGGGTACCCTCCATGTTGGTTGTTTGGCCTGAGGCAACCAAACACTGGAGCCTACCTGGGCTCTTTGGTGGGGCTAATGGCAGACTCTGGGAGGGCTCACACCAAGGAGTACTTCCCAGAACTTCCACTGCCAGTGTCCTTGTCCCCACAGTGAGACACATCTACTGCCTGCCTCTGCCAGAGACCCTCCAACACTAGCAGGTAGGTCTGATTCAGTCTCCTATGGGGTCACTGCTCCTTCCCCTGGGTCCCAATGAGCACACTACTTTGTGTGTGCCCTCCAAGAGTGGAGTCTGTTTCCCCCAGTCCTGTCGAAGTCCTGCAATCAAATCCCACTAGCCTTCAAAGTTTGATTCTCTAGGAATTCCTCCTCCTGTTGCCAGACTCCAAGGTTGGGAAGGCTGACATGGGGCTCAGAACCTTCACGCCAGTGGGTGGACTTCTGTGGTATAAGGGTTCTCCAGTCTGTGAGTAACCCACCCAGCAGTTATGGGATTTGATTTTACTGTGACTGCACCCCTCCTCCCATCTCACTGTGGCTTCTCCTTTGTCTTTGGATGTGGGGTATCTTTTTTGGTGAGTTCCAGTGTCTTCCTGTCAATGACTGTCCTGCAGCTAGTTGTGATTCTGGTGTTCTCACATGCAGAAATTATATTTCTAATTGCAGTTAAAATAAACCTGCAGAATTATTTTGGGTAATACTAACTGGGTAACATTAATAGTAATATAATGTGAAGTTAGTATTTTAACTTGACAAATTAAATAAACTAGTTTGGGTTTCAACAATGTGTGGGGGAGAAGATAAAAAGTAAATATCTAATAAACATGCTAAGTATATCATAACACTAAAAACTGAATTCTAACTGCATGTATATTGTATGAAGCATGTGACACAGATAATGCACTGCATCAGGACCAAAAGTTTCATCAGTAGGATATGCCAGAAATTTTACAGATAAACACGAGCATTTTATAGTCCTTTTGAAGTCCATTCACTGCATACAGACCTAAGCAATATCATGGACATTTGCTTTGAATTCCTAATCTATGAAACTGAAAAGTTAAGAAATTCTCATTAACAAGTCAGTAAATATAGTGGGCCTCAGAAAATGTATGATACATTAAAGCACTTTTGCTATATAATCACAGCAACAATTTGAAGTTTATATTACATTTTTAGGCCAAGAGGCCCACAACTCCTGGTTTTACAAGCATTCTTTGAAATAAATAAATGTCATTTCACAGAGAGAAAAAAATACACAAGCAGTGACCTGCACAACATTTATATAAACATCTGTTTGTTTCAGTTTCAACAAAGGAATTTGTATTAACCACCAGTTGTGATTATGTGTACCAACCTTAAAATGCAAAAGAAAGCCATAAACAAGGCCCCATTAGCAGTCAGAAATGAAGCAGATTGTAGGATCTCAGGGAGCAGTTTGTGTAAATAATAATCTAATTTTCGTTTCCGGAGAATTGCTGCAATCTGGAAAAAAAGAATTAAAAAAGGCTCTTTTGTTTAATATAACCAACTTTTCCCACTTAAGTTAGTTCTTATGTGGAAGATAATTGAAATAACAGCATGTATTTAAAAATTAAAGTAAAAACTCTAGTATTTTACTGGCTCCTCTATGAAAATTCAATTTCTGGGACAGAAGACACTTTAATTTATTGAAAGTGTAATGGGTAAAATAAACACCTAGAAATTACAACATGGATCATATGATAAATAACCTCCAAACATTGAGATAAATATTTATAATGCCTTAAAAAGTTTTAAACTGGGGCTTCCCTGGTGGCACAGTGGTTAAGAATCTGCCTGCCAATGCAGGGTACACGGGTTCGAGCCCTGGTCCGGGAAGATCCCACATGCCGCGGAGCAACTAAGCCCGTGCGCCACAACTACTGAGCCTGCACTCTAGAGCCCATGAGCCACAACTACTGAGCCCATGTGCCACAACTACTGAAGCCCATGTGCCACAACTACTGAGGCCCACATGCCTGGAGCCCATGCTCCGCAACAAGAGAAGCCACCACAGTGCAAAGCCCGCACATGGCAAGGAAGAGTAGCCCCCACTCGCAGCAACTAGAGAAAGCCCATGCGCAGCAACAAAGACGCAACGCAGCCAAAAATAAATAAATAAAAATTTTACAAAAAGTTTTATACTGAAAAATAAAATATATGTTTAAATGGAAAAACTAAAGTCCAATCAAATAGAAATTGAATGCTAAAACAAAACTACATTACAGATACTATCAGCCTGGATATTAGAAAATTTCAATGACAAAAACCAGAGAAATTCATTCATTCAGTTTCACTGAGAAGGGGATATGAGCTAGATTAGGAAGAACAGTATAATTCTCACAGGTGACCAGGAAGAAATGCTTTTCTATCATGATGAAACAATATATCAAAGGAACAAAAGTTAAGGGGGCAGAATTAGGGAATGAGGGAGGGAATGTAAGAAATGGTAAGACTGACTTGAGAAAAGGAAGACCAGAGAACTCTGCATTCACTTTTCACCATTCTAGACATAACAGCTTCCCTGTGGTCAGGGATCAACAAATCTAATGGCCTCTTCTCAGTTCTTTTCTTACTCTACCACCTTAGAAGCCTCTGATAATTTCCTACTTCATTCAGTTAAACAAGCTGTTATTAAGAACTATGCCATACACAGGAAAAACAACAATGAATAAGATCTAATCCTTGCCTTCAAGGAACATAAAAACTTGATAGGGAAATAGATATATAAACAATAAACTACAATAAGGCAGTGTGGTAAATGCTATACTAGAAGAAGGAAAAACTGCTACAGAAATACATATTAGGGAATAACCAAAAAGGAGATGGGCCTGGACAGGTAATAATGCCCAGAAGTTGGATCTTGACAAATAGGTAAAACTTTCACAAAAGAGAAGTTTCTATGGTTTCTGTGACTTCATTGTTTTCATTCTCCCATGATATCTTTAAGTGCTATTCCTTTGTTAGCATTTCTTCCTCAGATCTCTACTCATTCTATACACAATCTCTCCCACAGCATCATCTATCATGTCAAAGTAGGAATTCCAATATAACCCCTTCTATTTTTTTTTTCATATTTGGCTGCATTGGGTCTTCCTTGTTGCACACAGGCTTTCGCTAGGTGCAGCGAGCGGGGGCTACTCTTTGTGTGGTACGCAGGCTTCTCGTTACTGTGACTTCTAGTTGCGGAGCACAGGCTCTACGTGCACAGCCTTCAGTAGTTGCAGCACGTGGGCTCAGCAGTTGCGGCACATGGGCCCTAGAGTACACAGGCTTCGGTAGTTGTGGGCTCAGTAGTTGTTGCTCACGGGCTCTAGAGCACAGGCTCGGTAGCTGTGGCACACAGGCTTAGCTGCTCCAGGCATGTGGCATCTTCCCAGGCCAGGGATCAAACCCATGTCCCCTGGATTGGCAGGCAGATTCTTAACCACTGCACCACCAGGGAAGTCCCTCCCATAAATTCTTAATGCATACTTCAAATGTCTATTGGACATGTCAATAAAGACATAGCACAGACATCAAAAAAAAAGAATGTCCAAAGTAGAACTTATTATACTTCCCCAAAATGCTTTTATTTCTGATTTTCTAACCTCAAGTAATAATACCACATCCACCCAATTACTTAGAAACAAAATGTTGGTGTCATTTTCAATTACTCCCTGGATCCTCAATCATCTCCTCAGTTCTAATGGTCTCCTAGTATCTTCAGGTTTTAGAATGTAATGTCTCTTTCATTTTAGACTCAACAATGGGCAGAATATGGTACTCTGTTATATATTCAAGTAGTTACAGAAAAAAAATCTCCTCTGTTCCTGGAAAGGAAAAAAAAACTGTCCCTATTTGCAGGTAACCTGATTGTCTACACAGAAATTCCCAAGCAAGTTACATAGAGACACACACACACCTCCTAGAACTCATAATGCAGTTTAGCAAAGGCAAAGGATATAAGATAAACATACAAAAGTTATTTGTATTTCTATATAAAAAAAATGAATACATGGACACCAAAATTAAAAATACAATAGAATTTATAACTCCTCAAAAAAACAAATACTTAGGGAGAAATCTACAACACTTGTATATGACTTATATACTGAAAGACACACAATGATGATGGAAGAAATCAAAGAACAGATTAATAAATGTTCATAGATAGGAAGACTCAATATGGTAAAGATGTCAATTTTCCCCCAAAGCTTTTTAAAATACAGGTTTAACACAATTTCTATTACGATTCCAGAAAAGGTTTTGTAGATGTAGACAAGATTATACTGAAATTTATATAGAAAAGCAAAGGAACTATAAAAGCTAAAACAACTTTGAAAAAGTGAAAAGAATGGGAGGAATGAGTCTACCCAATTTCAAGACTTATTATATAGCTACAGCAATCAGGTTTTGTGATATTGGCAAAAGGATAGACAAATAGATTAATGAAATAGAATAGAGAACCTAGATATAGATCAACACAAATATATCCAACTGATTTTTGACAAGGTGCAATGGCAATTCCATAGAGGAAAAATAGCTATTTCAACAAATGGTGCTGGAGCAAATAGATATCCACAGGCAAAAAAAAAAAAAAATTAACCTCAGCCAAAGTCTCACAGTTTATACACACTTTATACAAAAATTAATTCAAAATGTATCAGAGACATAAATCTAAAACATAAAACTACAAAACTTTTAGGGGAAAAAAAATCAGGGAAAATCTTAGGGATCTAAGGCTAGGCAAAAGCACAATTCATAAAAGGAAAAATTATAAATTACACTTCAGAATTAAAACTTTTTCTCTGTGAAAGACCTGTTAGGAATAAAAACCCTAGCTACAGAATGGGAAAAAATACTTGTAAACTACACAGTCAGCAAATGACTAGTATCTAGAATGAAGGAAATCTCAAAACTCAACAGTAAAAAAATGAACAATCCAATTAGAAAATACAAATGAAATGAACAGATATTTCACCGAAGAGAATATGCAAATGGAAGATAAGCATATTAGCCATTAAGGAAAAGCAAATTAGAACCACAATGAGCTATCACCACAGAACTGTCAGAATGATTAAATTTAAAAATACTGGAAACACCAAATGCTGACAAGGATACGGAGAAACTGGATCTCTCGTGCATTTGTTGGGGGAAATGTGAAATGGCAAAAGCATTCTGAAAAAGTTTGACAGTTTCTATAAAAACTAAACAAGCAACTATCATATGCCCCAGCAATTGCAGTCCCGAATGTTTATCCTAGAAAAATGAAAACATATGTTCACCCAAAATTTGTGCACAAATGTTTATAGCAGCTTTGTTTGTAATAGTCAATAAATGGAAATAACTCCTATGTCCTTTAAGAGATGAATGGTTTAAAAAACCGAGGTGTATCCATACCATGGAATACCATTTAGCAATAAACAGGAACAAGCTAGTGATACATGATACAATACTGATGAATTTCCAGAGAATTATGCTGAATGAAAAAAGCCAATCCCAAAAGACTACATACTATACTATTCCATTTACATAACACATAAAATGACAAATTTATAGAAATAAAGAATAAATGAATGGTGACCAGGGGTTAAGAGGAGGTGGGTAGGTGGGAGGGGTGGTATTGCTATAAAAGGGCACAAGGGATCCTTGTGTTGATGGAAATGTCCTGTATATTGACTATATCAATGGCAATTATTTTGGTTGTGATATTTTACTATCATTTAGCAGGATGATACCACTGGGAGAAACCAGATAAAGAGCACAGGGAATCTATTATTTCTTACAACTGCATAAGAATCTACAATTATCTCAAAATTAAAAGTTCAATTTAGGGCTTCCCTGGTGGCGCGGTGGTTGGGAGTCTGCCTGCCGATGCAGGGGACACGGGTTCGTGCCCCGGTCTGGGAGGATCCCACATGCCGCGGAGGGGCTGGGCCCGTGAGCCATGGCCGCTGAGCCTGTGCGTCCGGAGCCTGTGCTCCGCAATGGGAGAGGCCACAGCAGTGAGAGGCCCGCATACTGCAAAAAAAAAAAAAAAAAAAAAAAAAAAAAAAGTTCAATTTAAAAAAAAAAGCAGTCATCAACATAGCCAATGGGCATATGAAATATGCTTACCATCACTAGTATTCAGAAAACTGCACAATAAAATATCACTCACACACACACCAGAATGTCTAAAACAAGGAGAAATGACAATGCAAAGCACTGTCAGGAATGAAGTAACTAGAACTTCACACATTGCTGGTGGGAATGTAAAACTGCATACTTACTTCAGAAAACTGTTATTATCTAATGAAACTAAATGTACACTTATCCTACGATCCAGCAGTTTCACTCCTAGGTATATATCCAAGAGAAATAACTGCTTATTTCCATCAAAAGTCATATTCATAACACTATCTGTAATTACAAATACTGCAAAACACCTAAATGTCCATTAACAGTAAGGTAGATAAATTGTACATATTTGCAATATTGGTAAATCATACTGTACAGTCTACTGTAAGAAACAGGGAAAATCTGACACAACACATGGGAAGTAACCTAAGACCTTATTAACACTGTGCTGTAACCCAGAGCTTCCAACCAGGGTTTACAAGTGGCCAAAAGACTGATCCTCTCAACAGTCTGGGTAGCCAGGCCAGGACTAGAGTAACAGAGCAAGGTGATAATCATCTCTGTTTTCCCTAGAGTGCCACACAATTATTATCATTTTCTATGTACATCACAGCATGCTATAGTGTGAAAAAAGATTAGAAGCACTGATCTAACCAAATAACATAAAAGTAACTGTACTAGCCATGTAGGAATTGTAAGGGCACATGAACACACGTATAAAATCATTACCAGACATCATCCAACAACTTCACAAACATCATATTGTATAGCAAAAAATGCTGCAGTGTTCATATGCTTTTTCCATGTCAATAAATTCCATATGAATTTTCCAAATATGCATACATTTAGCTCAACAACAAAGTATATAATAATACTATGATAAAAATATATATTTGTATTTATTTATTTATATTCATATAGCTTTTGAAGACAATATAATGACCAGGAAAAAAATGAATCAAAATACTTAAAGTGATAAGACAGACTACAAAACAATATTTTCTAATGAACATATGGAACAAACACTAGAACATTATGAACTGGTTATCTTGGTAATAGATTATTTTAATCTTCTTTTTGCTTTTGGGTATTTTCTAGACATTCTGCAACAAACATGTTACATTTATAAAACTGGTAGAAGGGGAATAAGTATGAGAAAGTGTGGATTAATTATTATAGAAAAAGATCTGAATAGAGAATAGAAATAATCAGCATGATAAAGTATAAAATAATCAGGAGATATGATTTTTACTCTTAGTTCTACAACAATTTATATGAATGCTACTTATTTCAATGCTGTTTAGATTTCATCTTCCTCATTTATTAGATAAAGAGGTTGACTTAAATGACACAGGTGACATCAGTAGGATGGCAGAATAGCAGTTTCCAGCACTCATCCCCTTGCAGAAACATCAATTTGAACAAATACTCATGCACAAAAATACCTTCACAAGAGCTAAGGATTCCAGGTGAGAGATTAAAGCACCCAGGTGGAGTGGAGAAATAAGAAAAGATGCATTTAAGAGGGTATGAAAAATAATCACATATTACCCACATCACCCAACCTCCAACCCCAGGCAACTCAGCATGCAGAGAGACACCCACCCAAAGAAGGAAGAAGAGTGAAGTGAGCGCCCAACTTCACCACAAACCCCAGCTCCAGGCCTGCCAAGTAAAAGCAGGCATCAGGCCAGGCCACACAGATCCAGGATTCAGAAGTACCCCCATGGACTCAGACTCCAGGCCTATCCCAGTGCCATGCCAAACCCCAAGAAACCAGGCTCCAGGCTTACCCCATGGATCCGTTTCAAGCCCCAAACTGAAGCCCCAAACACCAGGCCTGCCCAGGTAGACCCAAGTATAAGGTGCACACCAGTGAACTCAGGCTTCAAGTCCACCCCCAGGGACCAGAGTAGCCCACCTGAAAACTCCAGCAGCAGACCCATCCACAGACTCCACCAAATGGCTTTCATTGGCTTTCACTGCAGAAGCCCAAGTGTAAAGACTGGAAGAGGTGCCTACTTCTTCAAATGAACAAGCACCAAAACAAGGCCACAGAAACACGAATGTTCAGGAAAACATGATACCAACAAAGGAACAAAATAAAACACGAGTAACCAACCCTAAAGAAATGGAGATCAATGAACTGCCAGACAAAGAATTCAAAATACTTGTCTTCAAGAACTGCAGTGAGCTGTAAGAGAACACAGATAGACAACTAAAACACAATCAGGAAAACAGGGGCTTCCCTGGTGGTGCAGTGGTTGAGAGTCCGCCTGTCGATGCAGGGGACGTGGGTTCGTGCCCCGGTCCGGGAAGATCCCACATGCTGTGGAGCGTCTGGGCCCGTGAGCCATGGCTGCTGAGCCTGCGCGTCCGGAGCCTGTGCTCTGCAACGGGAGAGGCCACAACAGTGAGAGGCCCGCGTACCACAAAAAAAAAAAAAAAAATCAGGAAAACAATACATGACCAAAATGAGAAGTTAAACAAAGAGATAGAAGGAAGGAAGAAAGGAAGGGAGGAAGGGAGGAAGGAAGGAAGGGAGGGAGGGATGCATGAATTCTGGAGCTAAAGAGCACAATGACTAGACTTGATCAAGCCAAAGAAAAAAAATCAGTGAGCTCAAGACAGGTCATTTGAAATTACCCAGGCAAAAGAACAAAAAGAAAAAATATTGAAAGAAAATGAAGAAAGCCTATGGAAATTATGGGATACCATCAAAAGAAATAACATACGCATTGAGGGAGTCCCAGAACAAGTAAAGAAAAAGGAGCAGAAAGATTATTTAAAGAAATAATGACTGAAAACTTCTTGTATCTGGAGAGGAAAATGGACATCCAGATCCATGAAGCCCAAAGAATCCCAAACAAATTAATTATAAAGAGATCTATTTCTTCTTTTTCTATTTCTTCTTTTTCTATTTCATTAATTTTGAGAGGATGAATGTTCACTAAGCCCATTGTGGTAATCATTTCATGATGTATGTAAGTCAATCCATTATGCTATACATATTAAATTTACACAGTGCTGGATGTCAATTATTATCTCAATAAAACAGAAAGAAAAAAGAGAGATCTTCACCTAGACACATTATAATCAAATTCTCAAAAATCAAAGACAAAAAGAGAATTTTGAAAGCAGTAAGAGGAAAGAAAACTTGTCACATACAAAAGAACCCTCATGGTGGGGGCGATAAATTGGGAGATTGGGATTGACATATATACACTATTGATACTATGTATAAAATATATAACTAATGAGAACCTACTTTATAGCACAGGGAACTCTACTCAGTGCTCTGTAGTGACCTAAATGGGAATGAAATCCAAAAAAGAGGGGATATATGTATACATATAGCTGATTCACTTTGCTGTACAGTAGAAACGAACACAACATTGTAAAGCAGCTATACTCCAATAAAAAATTTTTTTTAAAAGTAAAATATTAGTAAATAGAATTTAGCAACACATAAGGAGAATTATATACCATGGCCAAGTGGGCTTTATTCCAGGAATGCAAGGCTGGTTCAATTTATAAAAATCAATCAATGCAGTTCACTATATTAAAAGGCTAAAAAGAAAAATCACATGGTTATATAAATCAATATAAAAGCATCTGACCAAATTCAACACCCATTTATGACAAAAACTTTCACAAAAATAGGAACAGAAGGCAAATTCATCAAGTTGATAACTACAGCTAATTTCTACTTAATGATGAAAAGACTGAATGCTCTCTTCCTAACTCTTATCAAAATATCAGCAAGGTTCTTTGTAGATATAGAGAAGATTATTCTAAAGTTTAAATGAAAAGGAGGAACTAGAAGATCTACAACAATTTACAACAGGAAGAATAACGTAGGCAGAATCAGTCTGCCCAATTTCAAGATTTATTATATAGCTACAGTAATCAAGACCCATAATAGGAAAAACTGAAAAATCAGACTTTATCAAAATTTAAAACATCCTTTACAAAGGAAGAAAAGAAGCAGTATCCACATAAAGAGGATGAAAAGACAAGCTACAGACTGGAGAAAATATTTTCAAACCACATATGCACAAAGGGACTAGGAACTAGAATCTATAAAGAACTCTCAAAATTCAACAGTAAAAAAAAAAATAATCGGGGCTTCCCAGGTGGCGCAGTGGTTAAAAATCCACCTGCCAATGCAGGGGACACGGGTTCGAGCCCTGGTAGGGGAAGGTCCCACATGCCACGGAGCAACTAAGCCCATGCGCCACAACTACTGAGCCTGCATTCTAGATCCTGCGAGCCACAATTACTGAGCCCACATGCCACAACTACCGAAGCCCATGTGCCTAGAGCCCATGGTCCACAACAAGAGAAGCCACCACAGTGAGAAGCCTGCACACTGCAACGAAGAACAGCCCCCACTCACTGCAATTAGAGATAGCCCGTGAGCAGCAACAAAGACCCAACACAGCCAAAAATAAATATAAATAAGTAAACAAATTTATTTTTAAAAAAACAAAGGTGGGCTTCCCTGGTGGTACAGTGGTTGAGAGTCCGCCTGCCGATACAGGGGACATGGGTTTGTACCCTGGTCCGGGAAGATCCCACATGCCACGGAGCGGCTAGGCCCGTGAGCCATGACCTCTGAGCCTGCACGTCCGGAGCCTGTGCTCCACAACGGGAGAGGCCACAACAGTGAGGGGCCCACATACCGCAAAAAAAAAAAAAAAACACAAAGGTGATACAATATATTACCAAGTGAAGGATAAAAATCATGATCATCTGAGTAGATAAAGCATTTGACAAAATTCAATACCCTTTCAAGATAAAAAGATCAATAAACCTCATCATAATAAAAGGTCATATATATGATAAGCCCACAGCTAACATCAAACTCAACAGTAAAAAAATGAAAGCTTTTCCTTTAAGACCAGAAACAAGACAAAGGTGCCCACCCTCACCACTTTTACTCAACTTAGTATAGGAAGTCTTAACCAGAGTAACCAGTGAAGAAAAAGAAATAAAAGGTATCCATATCAGAAAGGCAGAAGTAAAATTGTCTCTGTTTGCAGAATACTCTGAAACCTCTACCAAAAAAAATTTAAACTAATAAATGAATTCAGTAAAGTTGTGGGATACAAAATCAATATACAAAAATCAGCTGCATTTCTACACAGTCACACCAAACAATCTAAAAACGATACTAAGAAAACAATCCTATTTGCAATAAAATACTTAGGAATAAATTAAACCAAGGAGGTGAAAGATCTGTACACTGACAACTTTAAAACATTAATGAAAGAAACTGAATAAGATGTAAATAAGTGGAAAGACAGTCCATGTTCATGGATTGGAAGAATTAATACTGTTAAAATGTCCATACTACTCAATGCCATCTACAGATTCAATGCAATCCCTATCAAAATTCCAAATGCATTTTTCACAGAAATGGAAAAAAACAATCCTAAACCTCATATGGAATCACAAAAAAATGTGACTAGCCAAAGCAATCTTGAGAAAGAATAACGCTGGAGGCAACACACTATACCTGACTTCAAAATATACTACAAAGCTATTGCAATAAAAACAGCATAGTACCGGCATAAAAAGAGACATGCAGACCAAAGGAACAGAATAGAGAGCCTAGAAATAAATGCATGCATTTTATGGTCAAAGGATTTTCAACAAAGGTGCCAAGAACACACAACAGGGAAAGGACAGTCTCTTCGATAAATGGTGCTGGGAAAATTGGTTATCCAAATGCTGAAGAATGAAACTGGACCCTTATCTTACTCCATATACACAGAACAATTCAGAATCATTAAAGACTTCAATGTAAGACCTGAAACTATAAAACTACTAGAAGAAAACATAGAGAAAAGGCTTCTTGACATTGGTTTGAACAATACTTTTTTGGATATAATTCCACAAGCACAGCAACAAATGCAAAAACAGACAGATGAGATTACATCAAACTAAAAAGCTCCTGCACAGCAAAAAAAAAAAAAAAAAAAAAAAAGCTATCAACAGAGTGAAGAAACAACCTACAAAATGGAAGAAAATATTTGCAAACCACTTGCAAAATTTGATGAGAAGAATATCCAAAATACAGAAGAAACTCAAACAACTCAATAACAAAAAACAATAACCATTTAAAAAATGAGTAAAGGACCTGAACACACATTTCTCAAAAGAAGACATACAAATGGCCAACAGGTACACGAAACGATGTTCAATGTCACTAATCATCAGAGAAATGCAAATCAAAACAACGAGCTATCACCACACACCTGTTATAATGGCTATGATCAAAATACAAAAGGTGGTCAGTGTCGGTGAGGGTATGGAGAAAAGGAAACCCTTGTGATACACACACACACACAATGGATTACTCAGCCTTAAAAAAGAAGGAAATACTGTCATTTGGGACAACTTGGATAAAACTGGAGGAAATAATGCTAAGTAAAATAAATGAGGCACAGAAAGACAAATACTTCATGAACTCACTTATATGTGGAATCTAAAAACCCACAGAAGCAGAGCAGAATGATGGTTGCCAGTGGCTGAGGGGGTGGGGGAAACTAAAGAAATGTTGGTCAAAGGATACAAAGGTGTAGTTATAGTTATGTAGTTATATTGGATGAATAAATCTAACAGATCTAATATACAGCACAATGACTATAGTTAGTAACACTGTACTGAATACTGAAAATATGCTAAGAAGGTAGATTTCAGGTACAACTGAAACATTCACTTTGTTGCCACATTCATTTTATTGTGGCAGTTTTATTGTGTGGCTGTTTTATTGTGAAACTGAACCTGCAGTATCTCTGAGGTATGCATGTATATCAAATCATCATGTTTAAAAATAAAAGGTCAACACTAAAAATATGACATAGAGTTCTTTTTTCCCTACTTCTAAAATTGTATCTTTTTTTTTTTTAATAAATGGTACTAAATGAACTGGATACCTGTGTAGAACAAAAAAATTAACTTTGACCCCTTCCTCACACTATAGACAAAAGTTAATTTGAGATGGATCACAGACTTAAATTTGCAAAATATAAACAATAAAATATCTAGAAGAAAAAATAGACAAATATCTTTATGAACATTCCAGGCATAAGTCAAAAGTCAGAGACGGCATTAAGCATAGTTCATGAGGGCAAGTATGGAGACTGACCTGACTAATACAAAGGCTACAGACTGAAGACTGATGCAAAATTATAATGACAGGCCCCCAATTTAGGAGTTTCCCTTTATAAAAATATCACTATTAAACATCTATCAGGCCTATGTACATTTCATCTAATTCCTTTATTCTCCCTTATCTCTTTCCCCATGTGATTAATGCTGCACATTTGCCACACAAATGGTTGGCTGGTATGAGGATTGCATGGCTATGGAACAGAACACAGCTAATTGGCCCTCAAAGGGGCTGACCCCATGATCTTAGCCTTAGTACCAAACTTTAATTTAGCAGTCTTTGTTAGCCCCAGAGCTCGATCGTTAACTCTCCTAGAAGACTATTTCTAGAGGGTCTAACAAATCTAGATTTTTGGAAAATAAAAGTTTCCAATAAGAAAGAGTTGATTTTATGTTTTATTTATTTAATCACCAGCAAATAATGATTTCTTTAAAGCAGGTTCTCTCAACCTCGACACTACCTACATTTTGAGCCAGATAATTTGCTGCTGTGGAGGGCTATCCTATGCATTACAGGATGTTTAGCGGCATCCCTGGCTTCTATTCCATAATGCCAGTACCATACCCTGAGCTGTGACAACCAAAAATGTCTCCAGGGAGTACCAAGTGTCTCCTAGAAGGCAAAATTACCTTATTGAGAACAACTGCTTTAAAGAAAACAGCATAATGAATTCACATTTTTAAAATATTAACAGAATATTTATTTAACAAACACTTGTAACACTTACTATGTGCCAGGCACTGTTCTAAACACTATACAAATGTTAACTCAATCCTCATTAACAATCTATGAGATGGACATGATCGATATTCCCACTTGAGAGATTAGAAAACATGGGCACAAAGAGGTATGTTGCCCAAAGTCACACAATGAATAAGTAGGAAAGCAGGGACTGAACACAGGTAAGTGGATCCAGAGTCCATGCTCTTAACCATGATACCTGACGCTAAAGTCTGACATTCTAAATGAAGGGACATATCACTTATCTATTGTGCATGTTACAGAAAAAAAACTTGTGACTTACTAGCCCCTATAGGAATTCAGGCTGCCCATCCTGAAAGAAAAAATACTAAAATATAGGGAAAACAGAACTGAGATATATATATTTTTTAAAACCTAATAAAATATTCATCAATTTGGTATATACATATACCAGTTATGTAGCCTGGGGGAAGACTAATAACTAAGGCACCATGATGACTCCAGGGCTGGAAATTACATTCCCAGTCTACAAGAGCTAAAAATGAAAGAAGACGGAAACACAATGTTCACAACACTAAGTCAGCAAATAAAAAGAACTAATCTCAACAGAAGAAAGTGGAACCAACCAGCTGTGCATCTAACTTTACTCTGATTTCCTTCTCCTTCCAAGATCTCAGTACTTTTTAAATAAATGAGATAAAAGATATAAGTACTCAGCAGAATCAGCACATAGAAGGCCCTTAAAATATATGTTTCCTTCTCTCTGCACAATGGCTCCCTGCTCTAATTCCAGTTCCTTTTTGTGCTGTGCAGGTTTGTTCTATTAGAGTGTTTTGAAGACATTTCTGTCTCTAGTAAATCAAGATGTTCGAAAAAATTAATTGAAATTAAAATAAGTATAGAAGAAGTTAAGTGGTCCTCATGAGACTCAAAACTAAACCACGTTTTTATAGCACCGACTGATTCAAAATAAAAACAGAACTTCAATAAACAGAACTAAAGTAGAATATTCATCTCTGGTCAGAAGACTTCCTCTATTTTCTCTCTAACAAATTTCAAAACCGTTTAAAAAGAATAAGACCTCATCTTTAAAAAATATTTAGCATAATAAGGGAGGCTGAATTACTTTGTTGTCACATACAAATTTATATTGCATGTGCTGGTTAATTTTGTGTCAACTTGACTGACATTTTGTATCGACTTGCCAAACATTCTGGGTGTGACTGTGAAGGTATCTCTGGAAGAAATTAACATTTTCAGTATACTGGGTAAAGCAGACTACCCTCCCTAATGTGGGTGGGCCTCATCCAATGAACTGAAGATCTAAATAGAACAAAACAGCTGAGTAAGAGGGAACTCCTCCTGCCTGCATGCTGGGACACTGTAGTCTTTTCCCACCTCAGACTCTGAGTAAAACATCCACTAGCCTTGTGTGAAAGCCTACTGGCTTTTGGACTGGAGCTTAGGCTACTGGCTTTCCTTGTTCTCAGGCCTTAGGATATGGACTATAAGGAACTACAGCTTGCCAACTGTAGATCTTGGAATCTCTCAGCCTCTGTAACTGTGTGAGCCAATTCCTTAAAAGAGGTCAGTCTGTCTGTCTGTCTGTCTCTCTCAATATATATTGTATGTGTGTGTGTGACACACACCACACACTCTCTCACATACAACACACACCACACACTCTCTCACATACAACACACACATTCTCACACACACATACACACACATGCACACACCCTTCAGGTTCTGTGTCTCTGGAGAACCCTAAAAAATACACTGCATTTAAATTGCTGCCAACACTTTTATTTTTAAGGTTAAAATTATTTTTAAGCTACAAAAGCCAAATTTAAATTCTAAAACAAAAAGACAAGGAACCAAGTATCACAGACCAATATTTACATATCTTTCTGCAGTTTTCAAAGCTTTCACTTATGTACTATCTCATATGACTACCACAGCCTATCATGAAGTAGTTAAGACAGGACTATCATCTACTTATACATGAGGAAACTGGGAGTCAAACTATAAGTTGCAGAACAAAACAAAAACTCAGATCCAGTGCTCTACACCATGCTGACTCATCACATACAGACAACAAGCTTACTAAAAACTGGAAGTTTTCACTCGTCTCTCATGGTCAGCAAATGTATGATCAGGCCACCCAAGATAGTCGTTCTCTTGCTCTTGGTACATCCCCTGCTGGACCAGTGCCTATTTCACCTACACCCTACTCACATGCCTATATACTTGCTCCCACCCCAGCTAGTGATTGTTCTAATACTTAGATTACAACACCTCCACAATGGTAGCCTACCAAAGGGACAGTAAGGGGAATACCCCTCTGCTAGTTTCCTTGTTAACCAATGAGCCAACCAGATGCCACTTCCCCCTGTAACTGGTAACCTCCCCCTCCCCCTAGGAGTGAAGGCTGCTGCCATGTCCTGCCCACCGTCTGCCGCACACGGTCGGGTGTTGTTCCAGGACCTTGCTTCAGACACGTAAGACCCTCCCATCCATTAAACCACTGATGTCTCTGTTGCTGGCTCTGGGCTCTTCCTTTGGTCCTGAGGCTGGGCAGGTACAGGGCTTGCATGCCTGCAGGGTGCAGCCCAACAGTGAATAAGGATGCTTATGAAAAAGCACAATATCACCAGCACCCAAGAAGCACTGCCCCCTCCAATGGCCATCCCACCCAAAGGGGAGGAGATCAAGACGGCAAAGTAGGAGGACACTTGAGCTCACCTCCCCGCCAAGAACACATCAAAAATATAGCTACATGTACAGCACTGGAAACAAACAGGACTGGGAGAAACACTCTCCTACAACCAAGGCTATAAAGAGTCACACAGAGTCAGGGAAGAAGAGAGGCAAGGTGATCAGGTCGGTACCCACACACTTAGGATGGGACACAGAAGAGGAGAGAGATATCATGGGCTGGGAGATCCTCCATGAGGCATGAGGGATTCAAACCACATATTTGACACCCTAGCCCTGAGGTCCAACATCAGGAAGACAAGTCCCCTTAGCTGGTTTGAAAACCAGTAATATTTACAAGAGAGCTCTAAGAAATTGAGACTCCGCTCATGAAGAACACGTGCACATACTTATTGACTCCGGGGAACAAGGCGGAGGAAGCAAACTGAGACTGCCTAGAGCTCTGGCCAGTTTCTCACAAGGGCCCCAGCATGCCTGGGGCCACACCTAGTGCCTGCTCCAACCTCTCTTCCTCTAGCGCTGCTCCCCTCTGGGATGAAGCTGCCTTTGCCAGGAGGGGGAGAATGCACAATAAGAGGGAACAGAACCAGCTCAGACCCAGCCCTTAGGGCTTCTACTCCAGCACCATGGCACCCAACCACATCCCAAAGAGGGCAGTAATGACCACCAGAGAAAAAAATCTGGCTCACACTTGGCCCTGGATCTAGTCCATCAATCTCCAGCCCCACCTCCCACCAAGGTGATAGCTGCCAGCATACCCTGGGTGAAGCCAGGACCTCCGCTCACTTCAGATCAACCTCTCCCACCAAAGCCTGGGCACATGCAGACTGCATACAGATGTTCCCACATAAGGACATGCCTTCAAGATTGGGACAGGTAACTATTTCACCTGATTTCATAGAGACAGAGAAAGTTAAAATGAGCAGAAAGAGGAATTTGTTTCAAATGGAAGAACAAGAAAAAAAACTGAAAAAACTGATGAAACAGAAATAAACAATTTACCAGATAAAGAGTTCAAAGCAATAGTAATAAGAATTTTTACAGAACATGGTAAAAGAATAGATAAACACACTGAGAATTTTAACAAGGAACTAGAAAACAAGCAAAAGAACAAGTCAGAACTGAAGAATACAATACGTGAAATGAAAAACACACTGGACAGTATTAACAGCAGACTAGGTGATACAGAAAAACACAAAAGTGATCTGGAAGATAGAATAATGAATACCATCCAATCAGAATAGCAAAAAGAAAAACAAATGTTAATAAAGGGGACACTGGACTTCCCTGGTGGTCCAGTAGTTAAGAATCCACCTGCCAACGCAGGGGACACAAGTTCAATCCCTGGTCCGGGAAGATCCCACATGCCGCGGGGCAACTAAGCCTGTGCACCACAACTACTGAGCCTGCGAGCTGCAACTAATGAAGCCCACACACTCTGGTGCCCACATGCTGCAACTACTTAAGCCCGCGTGCCTATAGCCCGTACTCCGAAACAAGAGAAGCCACTGCAATGAGAAGCCCACACACTGCAACAAAGAGTAGCCCCCACTCACCATAACTTGAGAAAGCCCGCACATAGCGACGAAGACTCAGCGCAGCCAGAAATAAATAGATTAATTTTTAAAAAAAGAATATGTTTATACTTAAATGACTATGAAATGGGGCTTCCCTCGTGGCGCAGTGGTTGAGAATCTGCCTGCCAATGCAGGGGACACGGATTCGAGCCCTGGTCCGGGAAGATCCCGCATGCCACAGAGCAACTAGGCCCGTGAGCCACAATTACTGAGCCTGCGCGTCTGGAGCCTGTGCTCTGCAACAAGAGAGGTCGTGATAGTGAGGGGCCCGCGCACCACAATGAAGAGTGGCCCCCACTTGCCGCAACTAGAGAAAGCCCTCGCACAGAAATGAAGACCCAACACAGCCATAAATAAATAAATAAATAATTTTTTTTTAATTTTTAAAAAAATGACTATGAAATGGAAAAACACAAACACGTGGAAAATAAACAGGCTATTAAAAATACAAAGGGTCAATGAAGAAATCAAAAAGGAAATCAGAAAATACCTCAAGACAGAACTTTCCAAAACTTATGGGACACAGCAAAAGCAGTTCTAAGTGGGAAATTTATAGCAATACAGGCCTACCTCAAGAAATAAGAAAAATTTCAAATAAACAACCTAATCCACCACCTAAAGGCATTAGAAAAAGAAGAACAAAGCCCAAAGTCAGCAGAAGGAAGGAAATGATAAAAGATCAGAGAGGAAATAAAGTGGAGAGAAAAAAATTTTTAAACCAATAGAAAGGATCAACAAAACTAAGAACTGGGTTTTTTTTAAAGATAAACAAAATTCATAAGTTTTTAGCCAGACTCAAAAGAAAAATAGAGAGGATTCAAATAAACAAAATAAGAAGCAAAAGAGGAGAAATAACAACCAATATCACAGAGATACAAAAAACACATGAGAAAATACTACTAACAGTTATATGCCAGCAAATTGGACAACCTAGAAGAAATGAATGTATTTCTAGAAACATACAATCTTCCAAGACTGAATCAGGAAGAAACAGACAATCTGAACAGATCGATCACTAGTAATGAAATTGAAATAGTAATAAAAAAACAAAACAAAACCAAAAAAACTTCCTAGCAAACAAAAGTCCAGGACCAGATGGCTTCACAGAGGACTCCCACCGAACATATAAAGAGGAGCTAATATCTATCCCTCTCAAACTATTCCAAAAAATTAAAGAAAAGGGAACACGGCCAAAATTTATTCTATGAGGCCACCACTACCCTGATACCAAAACCACTTTAAAAAAAATTACAGGCAAATATCACTGATGAACACAGATGCAAAACTCCTCAACAAAATATGAGCAAACTTAATTCAACAATATATAAAAAGGATCTTACTCCATGATCACGGGGACCTATTCCAGGGATGTGAGGATGGTTCAATATCCATAAATCATGTCATGTGATACACCACATTAACAAAAGGATAAAAATCACATGATCATCTCAATAGATACAGAAAAAGCATCTGGCAAAACTGAACATCCATTCATGATAAAACAACTCTCATCAAAGTTGGTATAGAGAAAATATATCTCAACATAATAAAGGCCATCTATAACAAATGCACAGCTAACATCATACTCAGTGATGAAAAGCTGAAAGCTTTTCCTCTAAAATCAGGGACATTCTATCTAACTCTTACCACTTCTATCTCACACAGTATTGGAAGCTCTAGCCACAGCCATAAGAAAAAGAAATAAAAGGCATCCAAACTGGAAAGGAAAATGTAAATGGTCACTATTTACAGATGACATGAGACTGTATATAGAAAACCCTAAAGTCTCCAACAAAAAACTATTAGAACTAATAAATGAATTCAGTAAACCTGCAGGATAAAAGATTAATATACAGAAATCTGTTGCTTTCCTATACACTAATAATGAACTATCAGAAGAGAAATCAAGAAAACAATTCCATTTAAAATGGAAAGATATACCATGTTCTTGGATTAAAAGAATCAGTATTGTCAAAATGACTACACTACCCAAGGCAATCTACAGATTCATGCAATCCCTATCAAATTACCGATGGCATTTTTCACAGAACTAGAACAAAAAAAAAATTTTTAATTTGTATGGAAACACAAAAGACCCCAAATAGCCAAAGCAATCCTGAGAAAGAAAAAAGGTACTGAAGGAAGTAGTCTCCTTGACTTCAGACTATACTACAAAGCTACAGTCATCAAAACAGTATGGTACTGCCACAAAAACAGAAATATAGATCAATGGAACAGGATAGAAAGTCGAGAAATAAACCCACGTACCTATGGTCAACTGATCTACAACAAAGGAGGCAAGAATACACAATAGAGAAAAGACACTCTTCAATAAGTAGCGCTGGGAAAACTGGACAGCTACATGTAAAAGAATGAAATTAGAACATTCTCTAACACCATGCACAAAAATAAACTCAAAATGGATTAAAGACCCAAATGTAAGACGAGATACTATAAAACTCCTAGAGGAAAACATAGGCAGAACACTTTGACATAAACTGAAGCAATATTTTTTTGGATCCTTCTCCTAGAGTAATGGAAACAAAAACAAAAATAAACAAATAGGACCTAATTAAATTTAAAAGGAAAGGAAATCATAAACAAAATGAAAAGACGATCTATGAACTGGAAGGAAGTATTTGCAAACAATGCTACCAACAAGGGATTAATTTCCAAAATATATAAACAACTCATACAGTTCAATATCATAAAAACAAACAACCCAGTCAAAAAATGGGCAGAAGGTCTAAACAGACATTTCTCCAAAGAAGCATACAGATGGCCAAGAAGTACATAAAAAGCTGCTCAACATCACTAATTATTAGAGAAATGCAAATCAAAACTACAGTGAGGTATCCTCACCCTGGTCAGAATGGCCATCATCAAAAAGTCTACAAACAGTAAATGCTTGAGAGGGTGTGGAGAAAAAGGAATCCTCCTACACTGTTGGTTGGAATGTAAATTGGTACAACCACTATGGAGATCAGTATGGAGGTTCCTTAAAAAACTAAAAATAGAACTACCATATGATTCAGCAATCCCACTACTGGGCATATACCCAGAGAAAACCATAATTCAAAAAGACACATGCACCCCAATGGTCATTGCAGCACTATTTACAATAGCCAGGTCATGGAAGCAACCTAAATGCCCACTGACAGACGAATGGATAAAGAAGATGTGGTACATATATACAATGGAATATTACTCAGCAATAAAAAAGGATGAAATAATGCCATTTGCAGTGACATAGATGGAACCAGAGATTATCATACTAAGTGTAACAAGTCAGACAGAGAAAGACAAATATCATATGATGTCACTTATATGTGGAATCTAAAAAAATGATGCAGATGAACTTATTTACAAAACAGAAATAGATCCACAGACTGCGAAAACAAACTTATGGTTACCAAAGTGAAAGGTTGGTGGAAGGGATAAATTAGGAGCTTGGGATTAATATATACACACTACTATAAATAAAACAGATAATCAACAAGTACCTACTGTATAGCACAGGGAACTCTACTCATATATATATATATATATATATATATATATGTATGTATGTATTTTTTAAATAAATTTACTTATTTATTTTTTTTGGCTGCGTTGGGTATTTGTTGCTGTGCACAGGCTTTCTCTAGTTGTGGTGAGCAGGGACTACTCTTTGTTGCAGTGCACGGGCTTCTCATTGCAGTGGCTTCTCTTGTTGCAGAGCACGGGCTTCTCATTGCAGTGGCTTCTCTTGTTGCAGAGCACGGGCTTTAGGCGCATGGACTTCAGTAGTCAGGGCACGCAGGCTCACTAGTTGTGGCTTGCAGGTTCTAGAACACAGGCTCAGTATTTGTGGCACACAGACTTAGTTGCTCCACAGCATGTGGGATCTTCCCAGACCAGGGCTCAAACCCGTGTCCCCTGCATTGGCAGGCGGATTCTTAACCACTGTGCCACCAGGGAAGTCCTCTACTCAGTATTATGTAATAACCTATATGGGAAAAGAATCTGAAAAAGAATGAATATATGTATATATATATATAACTGAATCACTTTGCCATATACCTGAAACTAAGACAATATTGTAAATCAACTATACTCCAATATAAAATAAAAATTAAATTTAAAAACTGCATCAAAAAGAACAAAATATCTAGAAATAAACTTAACCATGGAGGTGAAAGACCTATACTCTGAAAACTGTAAAACACTGACAAAGGAAACTGAAGATGATACAGAAATGGAAAGCAATCCCATGTTCAAGGATTGGAAGAATTAATATTATTAAAATGACCATACTACCCAAAGCAATCTACAGATTTATCAAAATATCCATGACATTTTTCACAGAACTAGAATAATCCTAAAATGTATATGGAACCACATAAGACCCTGAATAGCCAAGCAATCTTGAGAAAGAACAAAGCTGAAGGGATCACCTCCCTAACTTCAAACTACAGTACAGAGCTACAGTAATCAAAACAGTATGGTACTGGCAAAAAACAGACAAATACATCAATGGAACAGAATAAATAGCCCAGAAATAAATCCACACATTTATGGTCAATTAATCTATGACAAAGGAGGCAAGATTATACAATGGGGAAATGACAGTCTCTTCAATTAGTGGTTCTGGGAAAACTGGATAGCTGCGTGTAAATGAATGAAATTAAGATGTTTTCTCATACCACATACAAAAATAACCTCAAAGTGGATTAAAGACCTAAATGTAAGACCAGAAACCTTAAAACTCCTAGGAGAAAACACAGGCAGAACACTCTTTGACATAAATCATAGCAATTTTTTTTGATCTGTCTCCTAAGGCAAAAGAAACAAAGGCAAAAATAAAGTAGGACCTAATAAACTTAAAAGTTTTTGCACAGCAAAGGAAACCATTGACAAAACGAAGACAGTCTACTGAATGGGAGAAAATACTTGCAAATAATATGACCACAAAGGGGTTAATATCCAAATACATAAACGGCACATACAACGCAATATCAAAAAACAAACAATCCAATTTAAAAAATGGGCAGAAGGGACTTCCCCAGTGATCCAGTGGTTAAGACTCCACACTTCCACTGCAGGAGGCACAGGTTCGATCCATGGTCGGGGAACTAAGATCCCAAATGCCACGCAGAGCAACCAAAAAATAAAAATATATTTTTTAATTTTTTTAAAAAATGGGCAGAAGACCTATATATAAATTTTTCCAGAGAAGACATATAGGTGACCAAAAGGCACATAAAAAGATGCTCAACATCGCTAATCCATCAGAGAAATGCAAATCAAAACCACAATGGTATCACCTCACATCTGTCAGAATGGCTATCAACAAAAAGACAAAAATAACAAATGTGGGTGAGGATGTAGAGAAAAGGTAACCCTAGTACGCTGTTGGTGGGTATGTAAACTGGTGTAGCCACTATGGAAAACAGTATGAAGGTCCCTCAAAAAACTAAAAATAGGGCTTCCCTGGTGGCGCAGTGTTGAGAGTCCGCCTGCCGATGAAGGGGACACGGGTTCGTGCCCCAGTCCGGAAGGATCCCACATGCCGCAGAGCGGCTGGGCCCATGAGCCATGGCCGCTGAGCCTGCGCATCCGGAGCTTGTGCTCCATAACGGGAGAGGCCACAACAGTGAGAGGCCCGCATACCTCAAGAAAAAAAAAAAAAACCCTAAAAATAGAACTACCATATGACCCAGCAATTCCACTCCTGGGTATACAGCTGAAGAAAAGAAAAACACTAATTCAAAAAGATAAACGCACCCCAATGTTCACAGCAACATTATTTACAATAGCAAAGATATGGAAGCAACCTAAGCGTCCATCAACAGATGAATGAGTAAAGAACTCAGTCATAAAAAAGAATGAAATTATGCCATTTGCAATAACAAGGGTGGACCCGGAGGGCATCATGCTTAGTGAAATAAGTCAGACAGAGAAAGACAAATACTGTATGTTATCACTTATATATGAAATCTAAAAAAAACAAAGGAATGAATATAGCAGAAATAGACTCACAGATATAGAGAACAAAATAGTGGTTACCACTGAGAAGAAGGAAAGGGGTAGAGGCAAGACATGAGTAAGGGATTAAGAGGTACAAACTACTACATATAACATAAATAAGCTGGGACTTCCTTGGTGGTCCAGCAGTTAAGACTGAGCGCTCCCAATGCAGGGGGCCCAGGTTCAATCCCTGGTCGGGGAACTGGATCCCGTATGCCGCAACTAAAGATCCCGCATGCTGCAATGAAGATCCCGCGTGCCACAACTAAGACTCGGCTCAGCCAAATAAATGTTTTTTAAAATAAAATAAAATAAATAAGTTACAGGGATATATTATACATCACAGGGAATATAACCAATATTTTAAAATAACTTTAAATGGAGTATAACCTATAAAAAGCTTGATTCACTGTGTTGTACACCTGAAACTAATGTAAATCAACTATACTTCAAAAAAATATTAATTTTTAAATTTTTTAAATAATAATAAAATTTTTAAAAAACTAGGGCAACTTCGTTACTAATATATGCCAGAGAATACAAATCTTCAAAAGTTTCCTTATCTACTTACTCTTAAACCTCCCTGTAATGAAAATCATACCATCAAGTTTCAGTGATGACCATTAAGTTTATAATCATCTACTCTCAATAAAAGAGCCACTTTCAAATTTATAAGAAAGTTGACATAGGCTCTAAAGATAAACCTGAAAATATACTTTAGATATAATATTGAGACAAAATATGATCAAGAACAAAACTCAGATTGACTCCTGTGTATATTACAGCCATGTTCTAAACTGAGTAATATTAATATTTTTGGTAATGTAGGGGATAGTCTTGAAAACACACACCTGTTACTTCAACTTATTGCTATAACTCCCCATGCAATACTATAATCTTAAACCAAAACATTTTTCATAACCTGCCATCTTCTGCATACTTAAGTACAAATATCCTGGGCTCTAATGTGAAATACCTTAATTAGTGAAGAAAAATTCAAATAATACACTTCCTACTGAAGAACTATATTCAGATGAAAAACAGAAGGTATGTACATACATTCCAGTCTCTCCAATGAGAATATCGCGTGTATTGAATTGAATCCTTAAAATAGAACTCTAGCAAACTAAGAGTTCAAGTCAAAGAAGTAGGGACAATTTGAGCAAGAGAAGAAAGCACAGATATCAGGGGACTATGCTGCTAAAAAAAACCAAACTGCCTCACCATCTGTTGTTATATGAAATTTTTTTAACAGAAGACAAAGCGATTCTCAAAAGGTTTAAACTGTACTTGTACTCACACATTTGCTAAAACTCACCCACAATGAAGTCTAACAATTAGCCCGTCAACTATTTAACAAATATAAAATCCCTTACTATTTTCTGATGGGGATAACCCTGACCACCTATTTAAACCAGAAAAGAAATTTAACCATAAATTTAACCACGTGAAAAAGAGAAAAGAGCACAGAAAGGGAATGCTTTAAAAAGATGCTTAACTTCCCAGACCTTTAGACAATTTTGTCTAAAACAACCTTGATTTACCTTTAAATCAGTGAAGACAAATAGAGATTAAAATAGTTTTTCTAACATTTGTAACTGAAAATTTCTGACTACCTTAACTTAAAATACAGATTTTTATTAGAAGGAGGTTCAATTTCAGAGAATCTGTTAATCAAGGTATCTGTATGATCTAAGCTGTTTCATTACTGCCTTTGGCTTCAAGTTTAAGTAAAGACCAATGTCAAAAGGAAAGAAACCAAATTCTTGTCCAGGACACTGGTTTTAAGAAATCCTTAAATAATCTCTCTGTAAAGTAACTGCTTCTTATTTCTCTGAATTATCTCACACTAAAATTTGGGTTATGTGCCATAAATGTTAAGCCTAACACATATTCACTTAATATATGTATATATTCATATACTCACTAGGTTACTTCGTTGGGAAAGCCTTCCCAAACCCACCTCATGTAACATTCTCTAGCAACGTCCTGTACTTCTTATTAGCACTTACCACAGTTGAAATATTTTTTTGTATATTTCATTTATCTTCTTATCTTCCCCCTTAACTGTAATGTCCACATACATCTTGTTCCCCCTACCCCTGTATTTCTGACACATTACAGGCAATCTGTAATATTTGAAGAGTAAAATGAGGATAGGAAAGACAGAGAAAATGAAGATTCATAGTAAATACAGTTACAGTAACACTCCCTGGGCTCCAAATGGAACTATGAGCACACTCTGAAATTCAGTCTGATCCTGATTAATTCAGTGTCTCCTGGGCTTGAGAGTTCCTAAGAAATAGGTCGGAAAAAGATGGCCCCGTGTCTACTTTTTTCAGGGTTTAGAAATCAAAAATGATCAGAATAAGTCTCCTTCCATCATTGCCAGTAGATACTGAATCCTTCAGGACAACTCCCAAACTGGACTAGTGACAATCCAAACTCCAAGGATCTAGTTAGAATCAAGAAATCAAAGCAACCTGACACATGTAATGAGTCAAAAGACTATACAAAATAAATGATAATAAGTTGAAAACACTGTAAATTCAGCATTCTTATAAAAGGAACCTGCTCAGACCTGATGATACTTGAGCCAGCATTCGTCCCTCTTTTCATACTCTTTTTTCACACATGCATTCATTTCAATTAATATTTTTCAATGCTGCTGAAAGCAAAATTGCTTAAAATCTGCATTCATTCACTTCAGTTGATTCTCCTCAAGCATATCTGAAGGAGAGAGCCTCATATACAATTTGTAACATCAATTTACAGTACCAATTTGATTCACTAATAAATCAGGCTCATTAACAAATACTTATTAACTACACTCCTAGTTTCCTCAGATGAAGCAGATACATCTCACACTAAACATGAAGGAAAAATTAAACCCAAAAAATCACCACACTCTTTTAGAGGAGATCAATTAGTAGAAAGAAAGCTAAGATAGTGATAAATCAAAAGACAATTTAAAAGTCTGACCTCAGATCAACAGAGATTAAAATAAATCTTTAATAAAATACCACTGTTATGATAAAATAGTTTAACACCCTTAATCATCAAAGCATCAACTAATATGCATTACTATGTGCCCAGTATAGTCCTTGGGGATATAAATATATTTCACATTCACTATATTATATAAGTAATGAAAAACTGTACCAATACATTTTTAATTAAATTTTTTTATTGGAGTATAGTTGATTTACAATGTTGTGTTAGTTTCTGCTGTACAGCAAAGTGAATCAGCCACACATAAACATATATCCACTCCCTTCTAGACTCCATTCCCATAAAGGTCATTACAGAGCAATGAATATAGTCCCCTGTGCTATACAGTATGTTCTTATTAGTTATCTTTTATATACAGTAGTGTGTATATGTCAATCCCAATTTCCCAATTTAGCCCCCCCTTTCCTCTTTGGTAACCATAAGTTTGTTTTCTACATCTGTGACTCAGTTTCTGTTTTGTAAATAGGTTCATTTGTACCATTTATTTTAGATTCTACATACAAGCCATATCATATGATATTTGTCTTTCTTTGTCTGACTTACTTCACTCAGTATGATAATCTCTAGGTCCATCCATGTTGCTGCAAATGGCATTATTTGTTCTTTTTTATGGCTGAGTAATATTCCATGGTATATATGTATCACATCTTCTTTATCCATTCCTCTGTCAGTGGACATTTAGGTTGCTTCCATGTTCTGGCTATTGTACATAGTGCTACAGTGAACACTGGGGTGCATGTATCCTTTTGAATTATGGTTTTCTCCAGATATATGCCCAGGAGTGGGATTGCTTGTACCAATACATTTTGTATAAATTTATTTATTTTTGGTTGCATTGAGTCTTCATTCCTGTGCGCAGGCTTCTCTAAGTTGTGGCAAGCAGGGGCTACTCTTCGTTGCAGTGCACGGGCTTCACATTACGGTGGCTTCTCGTTGTGGAGCATGGGCTCTGGGCACGTGGGCTTCAGTAGTTGTGACACACAGGCTCAGGAGTTGTGGCTCGTGGGCTCTAGAGCGCAGGCTCAGTACTTGTGGCACACGGGCTTAGTTGCTCCACGGCATGTGGGATCTTCCTGCAGCAGGGCTTGAACCTTTGCCCCCTGCATTGGCAGGTGGATTCTTAACCATTGCGCCACCAGGGAAGTCCCTACCAATACATTTTGAAAAGACTTTCCAGGGACTTCCCTGGTGGCACAGTGGTTGAGAGTCCGCCTGCCAATGCAGGGGACACAGGTTCGTGCCCCGGAGCAGCTAGGCCCGTGAGCCATGGCTGCTGAGCCTGCGCATCCGTAGCCTGTGCTCCACAACGGGAGAGGCCACAACAGTGAGAGGCCCGCGTACCACAAAAAAAAAAAGAAAAGAAAAGACTTTCCAAAACTTTATTTAGCTCTTTATTAAGCAGTCACTTCAATTAATTCCCCTTCTCAAATTATCACCTAGCACACAGGCCTGGTACATATTCAATAAATACTTAATGAATAAATTATAAATCTATTATTAAAGTCTTATACATTTTTTATCACTATCAAACCTTATACAGGTAGATCTATGGAACATAAGTTTGTGTTCCAGCCTTTCGATCCAGGTTGTCTTGTCATAATCAATAAAAGTAACTACTTACATGTATATTGCTTACGCACAAATTTGAGGCAAGGTTTTTTTTCTCAAGTCATAACTCATGAAAAGAGGAAGCCATACTACATTCATTTACTCCACAGACATGTTCATTTTTTGACAATCTGTTGTCCAATTTATTCCTCAGAAATCAAGAGCCCTCCATCCTAAATAACAAAACTTAGATTCAAAATTATAAAATAAATCATGTAAATTATATCTGGACAGACGTGAATAAGCAAAGGGAAAAATGGTATGAAATGCAATCAAGCAATAGCCATGGCAAAGATTTCACATTTTCTGAGATGGAAAGCCACTGAAGTGTTCTGATTCATATTTTCAAAAGACATGAGATAGGTATTTGACCCCCATTTTACAGATGAGAACACTGTGGTTCACATATGTTAAGAGACTTGCTCAAGGTCACAAAGCTAGTAAGTGGCAGGACTGAGATTCAAGCCCATGCTCTTCCCACCTCTTAACAATACTTCCCAAAACTCCCTGCTCAACACTTCTCTGCAACATTCTTTCTTCTCCATCTCTTCATACCTCTCTGACTGCTTCTTTTTCTTTTTCCTCCACTCCAAAAATGAGCATTTAAGTTGTCTTCTCTTTCTAAACCCTTGCTGACCTAAAGACCTCTCTTCCTTGTTGACTTACCAGGGCTTCAACTTTCATCTCTATCTTACGACATAAAGAATATGTCATAAGAATAGAGATGAAACCTAAATCTCTAACCCCATCTTTTCTCTAGAACAGCAACTCTCCATTTCTCAATGCCTCTTGGTCATTTTCCACCCAGATATCGTACTAGTAGCTAAAACTCAATATGCCCCAATGCAATCCAGCATATTTCACTGAAGATATTTTTTCCAGAGCACTACCTTGCACATATTCCAATAAACGAGGCTTAAAATCGTATAGCTTCATTGCTTTCCTCCCCCTGCTTTACATCTGAGTCACTGAATCCAAGATTTCTATATACCACTGCCAGATTAAGCTTTATGAAATAACTTCAGGCATACTACCCCTGCTGACCACCTTTAGCGATCGCCTACAACAAATAACGTCCAAATTCCACCTATCATTCCCCAAAGCACACCATATCCTATTCTACCTAAATGTCTTTGTTCAAGCCATTCCTCTCCCTTATTCCCCATCTATTTCTACCTTTCCAAATCCTGTTTTCCTTCAAGGCCACTAAAATGCCATCTCTCTCATTAAGTTTCCCCTTATCTCCCCAGTCAAATATGACCTTCCACCTCCATCTCTCAAACCACTTTAATATGTACCTTACGGTATTTATCTCAATGAATTTTTTTACAGGATAATACATGCCTAGTCTCCCCTCCTTCTTACAATATAAGAAGTATGTCCCATTCATTTTTTTTATTTTCCACCATACCACATAGCACACAGTTGCCATACACAGCAGCCTGCACATAGCAGACTCAATAAATAACTGGTAAATGAATAGGGGACAAATATTCCAATACTAACCATCAAGGTTCAGATATATAATATTACTAAACCTAATCATCAAGTCGTCTCCCCTCAATTTGTGTATATTTTTCCATCAATGTTTATCAGCAAATAATCATAAAAATATTTTAATGAGTCAAAAGTTCATGAAAAATATAATTTTCTAAATAGTAAATAAGAGGTCTGGTTATTCAAAATAATCTGTACCACAGTAAATCAACTAGAGAGTTGGTTATGAAGGCGATCCAATGGAAAAATCTGTCACCATGGGGATGACCAGAGTGGATTTGGATCCCTAACTTCTCCAGGTGTGCTTCTCTCTCTACCAAAATGAATGATTCTATTGAAGAGGATAAACTTTCCCAGATAGAGGATCACTCCATTTGATTTGAAAAGAACTTTCTAGTGACAAGGCAAAAGGAACTAATGTCGACATTGAAAAATACCTATTAAGGATTTGTTGAAGGCTTTAAAATTTTTTTAAATCAACCAAATATCCATTTTAATAAGAATCTACTGACTCAGAAACATGAATAGCAATAATTTTTATCCCCGATTTAGGATAACTAAAGGGGCAAACAATAGTAAAGAAGATTTGGCCACAGAAAAGGGTGAGTTATGAAAGTGTTTAGTACAATATGTCTTCAACTTTCAACTAGAAGTAATGTGCTGGAAGTGTGCTTTGTAATCAACAGAGATCAGCCAAAGAATACCAAGAAGTCACATAGAAAAACAAGTTCAACACACTCACAATCTCTTGTTGACGAATAGGAAAACTCATCATTTAATTGCTCAGTTGAAAGACAAAACTTACACGTCCAAAGGGATAATAACAAATCTTGTAAAAGAATCATTTACTTATTAACTAGAAAAATAAAATGAGCCCCCTCACCTCCACCCCTAAAGTAGGACTCAGGGAAAAATCAAAGGGGAATTAATCCATCATATTTACAAATTCCATGATCTCCAAATGTCAAATAATTCAAATATTCTCAGCAGTTTGTATTCCTTAATGACTTTGGTCTCTCTCTTTTTTTAAGTAAAAAACAAAAACAAATGGCCTATTACCAAAAATTTCAAAAAGTCTCATTGCTGGACTCATTTTCTCTACCTGCTAAAACACTGCCTTTAAAAACTCAGTGCACACTACATGCCAGAAGCACTTCATATATTATGCCACATTTAATCCTCACCAGGGCCTCCAGAGTTAAAATTTACCAAAACTGAGGCTTAGAGTAGTTAGGTAATTTGTCTGAGGTTACCCAGCTAGTAAGTAGTGAGCTAGAATTCTAACATAGGCAATTTGATCCCAGAATCTAGGATCCTGCCTCCTAAGTCATACTGAAATACAGAAATCTGAACACCATCTTTTAAGTGGAGTTAAGCTTAAGAAGTTTTGTAGAATTACCATTTTTTCCATAAAATATAACTGTGTGAGAACATTTAAAAAAACCCAAAAACTCCATCACTGAAATTTTAGTCAGTGGTTTCCAAGCCTTTCGCAACTAAAGACTGTCCATAAGTTGCTGTTGGTTTTTTTTATTCCTAAGAAATCCAACTCCTGCTTAAGTGTTTATGAACTTACACTCTAACAAGTCTGTTAAGATTATAAAATTCAAGGGGAGTAAATATTAAGTAAACATTTTTATACTCTGAAGAAGGGTGTAAACATCTGAAGGTCGCTGAAGAAGCAGGTTTGTAAATCATTCCTTCCCAAAAGTGTGAAAGGCTCTACTCTGAAGTCAGCTAACGATAAATGCCAGTACCCTAATCTGGAGGTCCTGTGGAAAGACACCAGGAAAAACAAGATCTTAGAACCACCCGAGACAACTGAACAAGCTTTCCTTTTAGAAAAGGCACCTAAGAATTTGAACAGCACAGAATCCATCCTCCTAAATGGGCAACTGTGTATTCTAAATTTGCCACAAAGTACCAAGGGCACTATGCTTTCATTAATTTTAGTGGTAGTCAAGGGTTTAAACAGTTTAACAACTGTGTCATGTGAATGTGTGTAGTGATGGGTACCACTTATTGTGAATGCGTGGCAATAACTATATTCAAAATATAGCTTCCTCAGCCACATAGCACAGGGGGATCAGCTCGGTGCTTTGTGACCGCCTGGAGGGGTGGGATAGGGAGGGTGGGAGGGAGGGAGATGCAAGAGGGAAGAGATATGGGAACATATGTGTATGTATAACTGATTCACTTTGTTATAAAGCAGAAACCAACACACCATTGTAAAGCAATTATACTCCAATAAAGATGTTAAAAAAAAAAGACCAAAACATATATATATATATATATATAGCTTCCTGAAATACATTTTTGGTACATACATAAATTATTAGCATACATTACAACATATGTAGGATTCTTTTTTAAAAAAAAAAACTACATCAAGTAAATTGATGATGATGTTTTTTACAAATCGTGAAAACACAAAGATTCACTGTGAAAAGGAATAGTCCATCTACATTTCAACATGGTTTAAGCATTAGAAGGTGAATACCAAGAATAGCTGTAGATACCAAGATGAGAAAAGCATGAGAGCAGATGTATAGAACAAGAGAGTAAACCTGGGGACTTCCCTGGTGGTCCAGTAGCTAAGACCCCATGCTCCCAATGCAGGGGGCCCAGGTTCAATCCCTGGTCAGGAAACCAGATCCCACGTGCTGCAACTAAGAGTTCGCATGCCGCAACTAAAGATCCCGCATGCCGCAACTAAAAGATCCCGCGTGGGACTTCCCTGGTGGCCCAGTGGTTAAGACTTTGCCTTCCAATGCAGGGGGTGCGGGTTCAATCTCTGGTCAGGGAGCTAAGATCCCACGTGCCTCACAGCCAAAACAAAACATTAAAAAAAAAAGAAGCAATATTGTAACAAATTCAATAAACACTTTAAAAATGGTCCACATAAAAAAAATAGATCCCACACACCACAATGAAGATCCCACATGCCACAACTAAGACCAGGCGCAGCCAAATAACTAAATAAATAAATTTTTTAAAAAAAATTTTTTTTTTAAAAAGAGAGTAAACCTGAAAGGAACAAAACGAATCAGTTTAGTACAACACACATGGTAATATTTCAAATGAAAAGCAGATATACAAGCAGATATATATATAGGCTCCAGAAAACACTCTTGACTAAAATTTCCCCCAACCCAGCTTCCCTTACACTTCTCCTTTTCTATCAATGATGGCAACAGCATCAGACTTGAAGTCCTGGAAGCATAAACAAGACCTCACACTGCCCTAATATTCTCAGTCTCTAAGTCTGTTCGTTCTTCCTATGAAAGGCCTCTCCTGTGAAATGCCTCTAAAACTGCCCTTCCATTCTCTCTAGCACTACCTTAGACCTGCCAAATACTATCTCCTCACTCCTGAATTATTCATGAATTCATTCATTCATACCTGCACTCATTCAGACACTTCCTGAAGCACCTACTGAAGTACCGTGCTAGTTCTGAATACAAACCACCATTCTAACTAGAGGTGGAGACACAGATCATAACAAATGCACTATTTTAATAACAGCAACGCTTGATTTGGGCCCCACTACATGATAGCTGCTATTCCAACACACTATTATCCCATTTAAATCCTCACAACAACCCTAAGAGGTGGGTATAGTTATCTTCTGCAAAGCAAGGAGATTAAGGCTCAAAGAAGTGAGATAATTTTCCTAAGATCACACTGCTAATAAGCTGCAAAGTAAGATTCCATGAGAACTGATTCTTTCTACCACTCGAGTGAATCTACTGCATCAACTCCTAAATGGTCTTTCCAATCCAGTCTACCCATTTCGACCAGATTCACCATCTGAAAGCACCATTCTGTACTTGTAACCCCTCTGTTCAAAAAAAAATCTCAATGGCACCTTTAGCCTGGCCTTCAGTCTTTGAGTCAAAAAAAAAAAAAACCACCTTTCCTTTCCCTTACTAGCTCTGAATCTTGGAAACTGCTTAATGTCTCTAATCTTCAGTTTTCCTACCTATGAAATGGAGATAAGACAGAGTTGTGTAAGGATTAAATAAGAGAAAATACGTGAAGGTTTAAGCACATGAGTGTTCAATAAGTAAGAGTTATTACTCATACAGCTGAAACAAAACTTTTGTTTCAGCCAATCAATACATGTACTACTTCTTTTACGAAACCACTTAGATTTCTGCCTCAATTCACACCATTCTCCCTCCGCTCCGTTAAGAATAAGTATCCTATAAATATCTAATACATGAATCAATGTCTGTACCTCCTTATCTTCAAGGTCCAAGTCAAATGCTACTTCTTCCAAGGAGCCCTCCCTAGCCGCCCTCAATGAACTTCACACCTAACTTAAGTGCCGCTGAGAGAATGGGGAAGAAAAAAATGCCAAATTACTCAAGACCTATTATGAACTAGAAAACATGATACATCTTCAGTGCATTATTTCACTTAATTCTCACAGAGAAAGACAAAGTAACTTGCACAAAGTCAAAGAGCTAGTAACTGATGAAGCTGAGATTCAAAATCAGAAGTGGCTGATCCCTTTTAAAAGCCCACTTCTTCCCACACCACCTTGTATCTTGGTACCCTGGATTACACATTTAATCAACAGCTACCTAACACTGACCATGAGCAAAGTGTTGGTATATGCTCTAAGAGCCCCAGCAACCCATACAAATATAACAAACAAAACTGTCATGAAATAATGCTTATCCATACCACCTGCAGTAGACTCTAATTTTTTTCTATTCTCTTCTATTTCACTTAAAATAAAATACTGGTCAGTTCCCACTAATTTTACTTCACAACCACTCTTGAATAGCGACCCAGCTATCTTGAATACAGATATTACAAGGCCAAATAAGATCAAGAATCTGTCCTCAAGAAGTATTTAATCTCGCTGGAGACATAATGGTAAAACACAAACTTTTCTTGACCCTCCTTGACCCCAGCCCACCTACTGGAATAGAAAGTGGGCTTCTATTGCTCATGTTCCTGTTGTCCCCCGAACTACCCTATCAGGAAACATAACCAATAAATTATCTAGGCTGTAAATATGAAAAACATCAGGCCCTCAACAAACAATTGTTGAATGAATGGATAAATGAATAAGTGAGGTACAATAAAAGTGCTATGGATTTTCAGAGGGAGAAATTACATACCATAAACTCTCTCCCCACATACCTCATAATCCTCTAAGGGAAGGAACAATCTCTTTGTATTACTGAATACATCAAGAGCGCAATCATGTTTGTAGATATTCTATTTAAAAAAAAAAAAAATTGAGCTACAGACTGGCCACAATTCATGTGGAAAAGCAGATAAACATGGATCTTGGCCAAAGAAAATCAAGGAAGACATTTACAGCTCCAATGATAAGTTTATTATCAGCCGTTACTCTAGATCCTTACTATTCAAACTGTGGCTCTTGATCCAGAAGCATTAATATTACCTGGGAGTTTGTTAGAAATGCAGAATCTCAGGCCCCACCCAGACCGACTGAATCAGAACCCCCATTTTAACATTCTCCCCCAGTGGATTCCTAACACACATTAAAGTTTGAAACGCGTAAGTATATATGACACAAATGAACTGGCTTCCACAAGCTCAGAGAAAGTTACCATCTTCTCTTCCGTTATCTCTGTAATAAATAATCAGACTTTTCAAGAAGTACTACAGATATGGTCATGACACACCTTCAGGAATATTAGGGTATAAATCTAAATCATTACTCAATGAGAAGTAAGGATTGACCATCCACTGAACATTGGATGGAACTTTTAGAAAACATACCAAAAATAAATATACCTTTGCCTTCTTAGGACATAGGCTCTATTGGGCAAGAAAATAAGAGAATGAACTTCAATAGTCAAAGCGATAAATCTTTAATACCAAGGATGAGATTATTGAAAAAAAAAAAAAAGAGATGCTGGTGAGAACATTTAAGAACAAACTTCTTTAACAATTCTCCGTGATACAAACACGTATTTCCAAATATTCTCTAGTTAAAACTCCAAACTTAGATTGCCCTACAGGTAAAGCTGTGTAATGAAGGACCTACCTGACATTAAGTCAGATCTCCTAAACATTTTTCACTGACTCAAAGACTGGAACCACCCTTTAAAACACCAAGCAAAATCTCAACCAGGAGACCACTTTGTGAACTTGCAAAGACATTTGCAAAACCCTCAAGCTACAATCCTCTCATCCCAAACTAAGACAAGATCTGAGGCCACAAGGACTTGATGTCCAATATGCCCTTAAAAAAAAAAAAAAAAAAAAAATTGGGGAGGAGGGCGCCCAAATAGGGGGAATTAGATGAGGAATGATTGCAGGCCATTGCTCATCGCCTCGCTGACCTACAACACCTCTCCACAGGGCAGGAGGGAGGGAAAATAACGCAGGCCTCTGAACTCACAATTTTAAGGGCCCCAAACTTAATCCTGAAGTTGGGAACCCATCTTCTCCCCAACAGGCATTCAGATGACAGCTCAACTTCTAATTCCCCTCCCCCTTCTCCCGCCCCCCGTAGGATCTGGGATATCCGCCCCTCGCGATCTCCCCCCATCCCACCCACCGCCGCCAAAAATACCCTGACCCCTCCCAATGAGAAATCGACACAGGGCGAGTGCCCCGGGCCCCTCCGGAGCACTACTGCACGCCCTGGCCCATTCTCCACACTAAACTCGCCCTGGGGGAGGAGCTGATGGGTCTCACCAAGTACAGGGGAGCATAGATCTTCAGGGACTCCTCCAGGGCGCCCCTGGTGATCTGCACGAAGGAGACCCCGCAGGAAGGGTGCCAAGTGTGGCCGATCTCGTAGCAGTTATGAGGGATGGACTTGCTGAGGGCCGCCATGACGAGGTGCCGCGCGCAGGGGCCGGGAGGGGGTGAGCCGAAGCTCGGCAGGGAGGAAGAGGGGCGGGCAGCGAGCGCCCAACCTCCGCGGGCTCTCAGGGCGTGTCGGGGGTAGGTGCGGAATAGAGGGGAAAGCTCAAGCGAGCGGGGTTACTCTGGGCCAAAGTCCTCCGAGGTTGAGCTCTCGGCGCAAGGCAGCTCGAGGGGGCGGGGCGCGCATCAGGGAGGCGGGGAGAGGCGGAGCGTGCGCGCTCCCTCAAGAGGCCTTGGCCCGGGGCGCGCGCCCGCCTCTCGGAGCCCGGCTCAGCGCGGGGAGCAGACGGTGGGAGAGCGCAGTTCGGGGACGCGCCCGCCACCCCCTCCTTTATCTCCGCGCCGGCGCGAGCGCGCCGAGAAAGATGTACAAAGATAGGCGACTTGCGTAATATTGGACTCCAGTCTCTGTCCTCTAAAAGCCCAACCAAGTAGAACTGAGAGCAGTGGAAGAAAGGGATTAAATGTCTTTGTTGGGAGCTGGTGGAGGAAGACGATTGCCAGAGGAGAGCCTGGACAACCATCCTCCTCAGAACTGCCAGCTCTGCTACCCTAGAGTGCCAGGTAATAAATAGCTAAGGCTGCCTGCTGGTTGGGACGAAACTGCTCCCAATTACTGGGCTCTCTAAGCTCTGCAGTGCCTGAGAATGCTTGAAAAATCTGTTAGCTGTGTTCTTGCACTTCCTGTATGGGGAAAGGACAATACTAGGTCGTCCTCTCCAAACCCTGGGCCACTGAGCAGTCCTGTCTACAACATAACATCACAGGTGCTCATCAGCCAAATATGTAACCCAGCAAGGACTCACATGCCCCAGGCTCAAAAAGCCAGACTCTGACAGGAGGTGTTTGCAGCAAAGTAAAGGTTTATTGCAGGGCGCCAAGCAAGGGGGTGGGGTGGGAGACAAGCCTCAGATACACTCCCACTTGGCCTTTGAGTTAGGGGGTTCTTAAAAAGGAAAAACAAACAGGCTAGGATTAATCATCATCTCGTGACATTTCTTTTTTTTTTTTTTTTTTTTTTTTTTTTTTTGCGGTACGTGGGCCTCTCACTGTTGTGGCCTTTCCCGTTGCGGAGCACAGGCTCCGACTGCGCAGGCTCAGCGGCCATGGCTCACGGGCTCAGCTGCTCCGCGGCATAGTGGGATCTTCCCGGACCGGGGCACGAACCCGTGTCCCCTGCATCGGCAGGCGGACTCTCAACCACTGCGCCACCAGGGAAGCACTCGTGACGTTTCTTAATCGTAGTTTCAGGAGTCAGGATGTCTCGAATTCTCAGGCCAGGTGGTCCATGGCTTCGGGGTCTGTAAGCTCATCTTGCCCTGCAGAAACAACCTGAGTTTGTACACTAATAACGATGATATCTATAATAGCAGTTTTAGAACATTAATGATGTTATCACAACAGCAGTTTTAGTCATCTGACTAGTTGATTAGTGTTCAGTTACCACAGGATTGAGGTCAGGGGGGAAAAGAAAGGAAATTAAAGTTTAGATAGAGAGATTAATCATAAACTCAGTGGGGGAACTCAGTTTTAGGGGGACTTGGCTTCAAATAGTACACATAGTAGAGGCAGCAGTGGTCTTAGAACTCATACTTGGCTAGAGAGATTGGCCAACAATTGGCATGACAAGGAACCTGTGCGGCCTATGAGTCTTAGAACCCCACTAAATATCAGTTTCCTCACCTATAAATATCTTTCTAGTTTCCTTGGAATTACAAATTCTCAAGTTTCTTAAAGCAGGAACTTGCCATTAGACTGTTTAATATTACTTTTATGTACAACCTTTAGAGGAATCCCATTCATTCATTCTACAAATATTTACTGAGCACATACTATTTTCAGGCACTGTGCTAAGCTCTGTAGATTCAGATGTGAACAAGAGAGACAAGGTTTCCACCCACCTCTCCTCTCCTTCTCCTCCTCCTAGTGCCACAGAGCTGGAGCCAGAGCTGCCAATGCAGCCCCAGGCACTATGGCTTCTGGAGTTACAGTGAATGATGAAGTCATCAAAGTTTTTAATGATAGGAAAATAAGGAAATCTCCTACACAAAAGAAGATTAAAAGGAAAGAAAGAAAGGAAGGAGGGAAGAAAGAAGGTCTCTTCTGTTTAAATGATGAAAAAGGACAAATAATCGTAGAGAAAGCAAAGCAGATCTTGGCAAATGACACTGGTGATACCACAGAGGATCCCTACACATCTTTTGTGAAGTTGCTACCTCTGAATGATTGCCAGTTTGCTCTGTATGATGCCACATACAAAACAAGAGTCTAAGAAAGAAGACCTAGTATTGATATTTATATTCTGGGCTTCTAAGAGTGCACCTTTAAAAAGCAAGATGATTTATGCTAGCTCCAAAGATGCCGTTAAAAAGAAATTTACATATATTAAACACAAGTGGCGTGTAAATGGCATGGATGAGATTAAGGAGCATTCATCACTTGAGGAGAAATTGGGAGACAATGTAGTAGTCTCACTTGATGGAAAACCCGTGCTTATAAAATGACAGTCAAATGCCATCTGGGTGTTAAGGAGCTTCCACTTCTGCAGCTCAGTCAATTGGAATAGTGTTGGATTTTGTTTTGGTTTTTCCCCTTCCCCAATGGGCCCTTTCTAAACAATGAATGAAGGAAATATCATTCATTTAAGCAGCCTATCAGTGATTGCCATTAGACTGTTTAACACTATTTTATGTACAACCCAAGGAATGCTTTCCCATCATATTTTAGACAAAACAACTAGTTATATGAAAACTTAGTTATAAGTTATAAGAAAACTAAACAAGAGAATATGAGATAGGTGTAATAATAATATAACAGGATAAACTAAATAAGATAATAAAAGAGGAGTACTCAGATTGAAAACCCAGAAGAACAGTGGTAAAAAGATAAAAGTTTAACTGTCTGGGGACTTCCCTGGTGGCGCAGTGGTTGAGAATCTGCCTGTCAATTCAGGGGACATGGGTTCAACCCCTGGTCTGGGAAGATCCCACATGCCGTGGAGTAACTAAGCCTGTGTGCCACAACTACTGAGGCTGAGCTCTAGAGCCCACGAGCCACAACTACTGAGACCACGTGCCACAACTACTGAAGCCCACGCACCTAGAGCCCGTGCTCTGCAACAAGAGAAGCCACTGCAATGAGAAGCCCGTGCATCGCAACGAAGAGCAGCCCCTGCTCGCCAAAACTAGAGAAAAGTCCGCGCGCAACAACAAAGACCCAACACAGCCAAAAATAAATAAATAATAAATAAATAAATGTATTTAAAAAAAATACTTTCTCTCTCTCTCTCTCTCTCTGATAAATATAGACAGTCTTAGTCTAAGATGGTGGCTCCATACCCATCAGGGATCCCTGACTTCTTCTGACAGGTTGCTCTGCAGACTATTACCTGTGATTTCCATCCTAACTTATAAGTTGCCTGCTTCACCTTGAACCATGACATCCACGTGCTAGCCAGGAAGACCAGCCAAAGAGGAAGAGAGGACATAACTTCCTCTCTTTAAGAAAACCTCCCAGGAAACCTATGCAAGCCACTTTTCCTTGCAACTCTTTGCCCAAATCTTAGTCGCATGTCCACACTTAGTTGCAAGAGAGGCTGGGAAATGTAATCTTTTTTTATTGGTTGAACAAATGCCCAGATAATATTTCAGGTTTTATTACCAAGCGAAATGAAAAGAACACATACTGGGGGCACCCAGAAGTGTCTGCCGTAGTCCTATGCCTCTGGCTGCCCAAACATCTGGACACATCCTTTTTCCCCAGGTAAACATACCCTCTCCTTCTCAAGGGGAAGAACCTAAATTTCCATCCATTTACCCCATCTTGTTCGACATCCAGGATCTTCTGTAGGATCAAATACAGCTCTCATGTTCAAGTTATCTCCCTCTTTAACATACCCGATATACAATGGTAGGATAGGAACAAGATAATGGCAATTAAAAAAAAAATCTCCAATTCAAAATATGAGAGGATCAGAAACACAGCATAAACTTGTCTGCAGAAATTACAGGAATAGTAATGCATGCAAAATGATAAGCATAATGTTTACCAGGTGACACAGCAAATACATACCAAGAAATAAGGAAAATTTTAAATTAAAATTAAAAGCATGCAATTTCTTTTAATTAACTGTTAAATGGAGACTTGAAGCTTGAAGATATTTGAGAAGAACACAGTTATTGTTGTCACAGGTGCCAAAAATGACAGTGCTAAAGAGTTGGATGGTGAAGGGGCAATTTCAGGCAAACTCTCGGTTTCAAACAAATGGAAACGGTACTCTCTATCTTGACTGGTGCTGCTATAGAGACTCCAGAACAGGGAAGCATTAATAAATGTGCTTTAGGATTAAAACAAAAAAAAATGCAAAAGGAGCAGTTTGCAATAAATCAGTAGTTTACATTTTTAAATTCCTTTATATGGTATTATAAGATATATAATGCTGTTATTCAGAAGAAAGTTTTCCCATAATGTTGCCAATAATTTTAAGGGTAAAGTTACACATTGTACCTACATAGGCCATTTACTCCTTTTTTTAAAAAAATTTTTATTTTTGTTTATTTTTGGCTGTGTTGGATCTTTGTTGCTGCACGCGTGCTTTCTCTAGTTGCAGCGAGCGGGGGCTACTCTTCGTTGCAGTGCGCAGGCTTCTCATTGTGGTGGCTTCTCTTGTTACAGAGCATGGGCTCTAGGTATGCGGGCTTCAGTAGCTGCGCCACGAGGGCTCAGTAGTTGTGGCTCACGGGCTCTAAAGCACAGGCTTAATAGTTGTGGCGCACAGACTTATTTGCTCCGTGGCATGTGGGATCTTCCGAGACCAGGGCTCAAACCCATGTCCCCTGCACTGGCAGGCAGATTCCCAACCACTGCGCCACCAGGGAAGCCATGGGCCATTTATTCTTTTAGGTTGTATATGACCAGTAGCTTGACTGGCTACTCTCTTGGGCCTTCATTGTTGCTTATTTTCCATTAAAAAAAAAACAAACAAAAAAAACAACGGCTTTAGAGTTCATCAACAAGGTGAACCAGACTTTCTTCAAAGAAGATACACAGTGAATGAAGGAAACTAATATGGCAATCTGTGGCTGAATTCAAGGGCTTTGAATACATGCCAAGCTGAAAATTGTTGCTCTTGCAAGATTCTGGCTTTCAAGATGTCTTTGAAAAAGAATGGAAGAGCTCTTTAGAGCTCATGCAGAGGATTTAACCACACCAAATTGTTCAGCTTTACATGGAGTCATTGTAGAAATGCATATCAAGGATAGTGTAATGACAAAGCATGGCTCAAACTAAGTAGGATAACTGTGGTACCTCCTAATTCCAGCAACATTCAGATACACTCTCTCTTTGTTGATACTAGGCCAGCTTTTCAAAATAGCTACATATGATTCTGACTTTCTACCAATTTTGGTTGCAAAACCTCACATTTTTCTTCACATTGTTTTATTTAAAATATTATATTCAGTTTTTAAGATGCAGATATAAATTTTTGCCCATATAAATGTTGAAAGCCGCTATATTGAGAGATACTTAGGCTCTTTCAGTCCAAACAGGTATTGCTTCTGCCAATACAGTTTTTTTTTTTTTAATTTGGGGAATTCTCATATATCAAACTCTAACCACTCCATTTTTTAAAAGCCACGCTCACTTTCTTTGAGAGTGTCAATCTTTTTGAGACAGACACTTTCCATCTTGAGCTGAGAGTCAGGAAGCTATTGGAAAATGCCCTTAAAATATTTAGAATCCTTCTTATCAAGCTGAGAAGATCTAGAAAGAACATTCTTAAATCTTTCTACGGTCTTAAAAAAAGTCTTACAGCTGCACCCTTGCTTTAACCTTTACCTTAAAGCAATTCCTAACCTTTTACCATCTGGACAGGCTAGGAATAAACAACTGCTTGACTTTTTAACCCGAAGAGCCTAGGTTCTTTATATTTCCTCTAAATTCTGCCTAAAAAGTGAATAGTTCTTTCATCTGATCTCTCTCTGTGTGTTATCACACCTTGTTTAAAAAAAAAAAAATTAGTTGGTACTTTCAACATTCTGCCTGGAAATTTCCTTAACCAAATGTATCAATTTGTTGGAGATATGTTCTATATTCCACAGTTCAGCAGGCAGCAGTGTTGCCAAACTTTCCTCCACTACATAACAGCTACATAACAGGGATCCCTTTTTCTCTAGGCTCTGATACCTATTTCCTCACTGTCCTTCAGGCCTTAAGGAATTCCACAAAATGGCTGTCAAATCACCTTATGAAATATTCAGATACACTGCATAGAATTCCCAGTGTCTATATCAATTTGATGATGTTATCAGTACTTGGAGACAAGGGTTAGGACACCATTTTCCCCACCTCAAACTTCTACCACTTCCATCACAGAATTTGAAAGTAAAAGATTTATGATTGTTCTTTGAGAGGAAAAATACATAAACTACATATAATAGATAGGAGTAGATATATAAAAAGGAAGGCTTCAGAGGCCAGACCAATCTATCTAAAAAGTTAGAATGCAGTAATATGCCTAAAAAGTAAAGTTAATAGGATTATAAGAAGGAAAAAAAGGGGAGCCACTGAGGCAACTCAGGTATATGCCAAGGGGAGTGGAAACTACAGTCCAGGGATCTCAGGTATTCCCCAGGGACCCACTGACAAACTATCTTTCCTGTGAAATGGATTCACAAGCTCTGTTGGAAGGATAGCATTAAACGTTTGATCCATCTAATTAATGCTATTTTTCTGAGAACACGTGCACCAGACAAATTTTTATTATGGTTTGACTTTCCAAGCAGGTCTGTCTTGAAAGAATGGGCTTGATCGTGGTAACACGGATATCCTAGTTTGAATGAGAGGGCTTTTCCCCCCCTCCCTTTCACTAAATGAATGGGCATTTTAATTTTTATAAGCTTGTTTTGGGTCACTTAGCCTATGAAACACAGAGCCTCCACTGGTGAGCTGACAAAACCAGGTTTCTGACCTTGGTAGTTTATGGTTGATGAATACTGTAGTAGCCAAAAAAGGTTAGGCTATGCTGTGATACCAAATACACCCCTAAATCTTAGGGGCTTAGACTAAGAAAGGTTTATTTTGTGCTCACACAAAGTCCAAAGCAGGTTGGCCAGCACTTCAGGGCAACTTTCCTCCAAGTAGTGATTCAAGGTTAGTTTCCTCTATCTTTAAAAAAAAAAAAAAAAAAAAAAAAGTTCCTCTATCTTTACTGGGCTTTCAGTGGTCACTTTTTGTTTGTTTGTTTTTGCTTGTTTGATTTTTTTGTGCATAATTTTTAGTTGTTGTATATAGTAATGTGCAAAAATATTTAAGTGTACAGCTTGATGAATTTTTACATTTGCCTTCACTCCTAAGACAACTTTCCTAAAAAAGAGTATTTCCATCATGCCAGAAGGCTCTTTCGTGCCCCTTCGCAGTTAATACACCTGCAAAGAGAGGTAACCACAATTCTGACTTCTATCACCATAGCTTTTTTTCTGCCTTTTCCTGAAATGTACATTAATGGAAGCATACATTAATATTTTTTGACATCTGGCTTCTTTCACTCGAGATTTTCTGCATGTTGCTGTGTGTAGCTATATTTCATTATATTTTTATCACTGTATAATATTCTATTATATGAACACAGCACAATTTTTCCATCCCAGGACATTTGGGTTGTTGTAAGTCTGGGGCTACTATGACTAAACCTGCTATGAACATTCTTTCACTTGTCTTTCTGTAGTATATGCTTTTGTTTCTCTTGGGACTACACCTAGGTGTGGAATTGCTAGGTCATGGGGAAGTTGTATGTTTAGCTTTAGTAGATACTCGTTTTTATTTTTAAGGGCCAGGGCTCAAAGTGGTTTATGCCACTTCTGCTTGCATCCCATTTCCAGAACCTAGTTACCTGCCCCCAACCTAACTTCGAGGGAAAATGGGAAATGTAGTCTTCCTGTGGGATCAGAAAAGGAAGATTGAAACGAGATTTTTTTAGTATCTACCCCTGTCTCTGCCAAAACACACAAACACCTGTGAGACAACAGGCTAACCTTCTCAGTTGATTCTCCTTTCACCCTAGTCTGCACAATGCTCCTTCTCAAATGAATATGTGTGCAACTCTACAGCTTATTTTAAATGAACCAAAGCCTGATCATCCTCACTGACTGCAATGGACTGAATGTTTGTGTTCCCCCAAACTTATATGTTGAAATCCTAACACCCAATGTGACGGTATTTGGAGGCGGAGGCCTCTGGAGGTGATTAGACCATGATGTAGAGCCCTCACTAAAGGGATTAGTCCCTTATAAAAGAGCCTCCAGAGAGCTCTCTCTCCTTTGGCCTTGTGAGAACATAGCCAGAAGGTGCCAGCTATGAACAAGGAAGCGGGTCTTCAACAGACACGGAATCACCTGGTGCCCTCATCTTGGACTTCCCAGCCTCCAGAACTGGGAGAAATAAATGTTTGTTATTTAAGCCACCCAGTCTATGGTATTTAGTTATAGCAGCCCAAACAGACTAGGACACTTACATTTAAATTTTTAATAAAACTCCCCTTCATTGTAAACTCCTTGAAGGTAAGATCTTCTGATTCTTCTTTGTTGTTTTCTGTACCATTTAGCACAGTGCCTTGCACATAGAACATATTTAATAAAATATTGAATGAATAAATAAAGATGTGGTGGGAGAGAAATTGTAAAGCACTGTATGTTCTCCTTAAAGAAGAAAGCAAGACAAAAATATTTACAATTTATTTTTTATTAATTTGTTTGTTTGTTTTTGGTTTACCTCCTTAACTCCCTTGTTAAACTCTCCATTCCTTGGAGGCAGAATCTATGCCCTAATTGTCATCTTTATGACACCCTCAGAACCTAGCATACTAGTCTGAAACTGCATATTATGAGGGAACAAGTAACTGATTCCCCTATAGAATTTTTGGTTGGTTTATCACCCCAGTCTATATAGTTTCTAGAAGGGGCATTTTACACTTTTTAAAATAGTGGGACAATATTAGCCTGACCTTAAGCTTCTGGTCCTCTCAAACTATCCATAAGCTTCATAATTTTGCAATATTTACAAGTTAATATAGTTCCATGGTATGAAATTTACTTAAGCCTGTCCACTTGAATTCATGGAAAATAGCTAAATTTGTATTGTCCTCTCACGCACCTTGGGCTTCAATGATCCTTAATTTTATTCTTTCTAATAAATGATAATTTTTTCTTTTTATTGGCTGCTTTGGGTCTTTGTTGCTGCATGTGGGCTTTCTCTAGTTGTGCCGAGCGGGGGCTACTCATTGAGGTGGCTTCTCTTTGTTGTGGAGCATGGGCTCTAGGCGTGCGGGCTTCAGTAGTTGCAGCGTGCAGCCTCAGTAGTTGTGGCTTGCAGGCTCTAGGGCGCAGGCTCAGTAGTTGTGGCGCACGGGCTTAGTTGCTCCGCGGCATGTGGGATCTTCCTGGACCAGGGCTCGAACCCGTGTCCCCTGCATTGGCAGGCAGATTCTTAACCACTGAGCCACCAGGGAAGTCCCCAATGATAATTATTATTGATAGAAAATGTAAAGCAAAAGAGGAGTTAATCACTTTGTATTCTGCTTATCATCCACTTAGATTACAGTATTTGCCCCCAAGCAAAGAGCCTACTCCTTCCCCTATGAGGCCAAACAGAGCTACAATGTCCTATTTGTTGACCATAATGAGACTCAAACAATTGTTCATTCTGGGATTTAGCTACATCCTCAGAGTTCTTACTGCTACTTGTGTGTGTCCTTCCTTAATAAAGTGCCTCTTTTTCTAACTTTTCACAAGTTCTTTGAAAATCTATGCATGACATCAGCATTTTATTTCTCTTTGTGAAGATTCTACTGCTGTTCTTTAAACAATATTTTTTGAATCTCTGGTACTTAAAAACCTGCACGTGCTTTGAAGGCAGGAATTATTTCTTGTTATTTCTTTGTGTGTCAGATGTGCTCATAGCAGTTTGTCAGTATAATCTTTGAAAATAAATGCTTACCTCGCTGCAATTGATATTATTGTTTGTCTCTCCACAATTGCTATTACCCATTTACAAAATGGAGCTATGTTTTTGCTTAAAGTAATTTAGAGAATTAATACATATCAAATGCATTAAGTTCTTCAAAACGGCAATATCCTCCAAAACAGATATAGTGTCTTTAGTGTCTAACCCAATATTTAGCACATAGGCACACTCAAGTATTTGCTGTAAAACACAATTTAAAATACACCTTTATAGCTAAACTTCTATAGTTAACACTCTGTAGTTATACTCTCATTTGATTTCTAAACTTTTCAATGTCTGTTTTACTAAAAGCCTTAAGTGCATGTCTAAACCTACCCAATAATTATATTCTTACATATTACAAATATTACAAATTCTAAGATGACCTGCAGATACTTCTTATCAAGGATCTTATCACTGCCACTGCACAAATCAGTGCTCCATGATGGTTAGAATTAAGTCCAAAGGCAGAGGTTTTCCTCATTAAAATTACCTTAAGAAAGACAAAATTTTCTGCAAGAATTTATTTAATAGTCTGCTCTTGATAGAATAAGACCTAACTGAATAGTTGAGTTCCTTTCTTACTAAATCTCTTTGGATTAGTTTGTGATCAATTTTTTCTTGATTTATTGATTTTTATTTTTTATTAAGATATAACTGACATATGGTATTTTATTAGTTTTAGGTGTACAACAGAATAATTTGATATATGCACATACTGTGAAATGATCACCACAGTAAGTCTAGCTCACATCCATCACTACACAGAGGTACAAGTTTGTTTTCTTGTGATGAGAACTTACACGATCTACTCTTAGCAACTGTCAAATATACAATACAGCATTGTTAACTATAGTCACCATGCTGTACATTACATCCCAGAACTTATTTGTCTTATAACTGGAAGTCTGTAGTTTTTGACCACCTTCACCCATTTTGCCCTCCTGCCCACCCCACCTCCCACCTCTGACAATGGCACTGATCAATTTTTGAAAAGTATTTTCCAAGTGGTCCGAAGGACAAAGCCATCTGTCACAGGCACTCAAAGTCATCCTTAATTTCTGTCTTTTTGTTTAAAACTTCACAACAAATTCTCTCCATTTGGTGTCTATTCTCATGTTTCAAGATTCCCTCCCTTAAAATACTGCATCTCATGTACTTGTAGTCTGACTATAAATTAGCAATATTTTCAGAAGTAATTTCAGCAGGATCTATGAAACATTTTAAATACACATATTCTTTGGCCCAAGAATTCTAATTCTAGGGCTCTATTCTATAGAAATACTGACAAAAAATTCTCCAAGCATTATTTATAAGAGCAAAAATCTTAAAACTATCTAAATGTCCATATCCAGGACATGTTAAATGAACATTGATACATCTGTATTGTGGAATGTGGATAGTATAATGAGTAAGGTAGATCTGCCTGTACCAATATTCATGGATGTGCATGACATTCCATTGAATGGGGGAAAAAACCCACCAACAATTTTATATAGCGTGAGCTCATTGTTTAAAGAATAAAAAGTATCTTGTATATTTATATTTGTGTACATGTTTCTATTGGCATTGAAAGGTATAGGAGAATACACAACAAATAAAGGGATCAGGACAGAGCTCTTTCACTTTTTATGTTTTATACTACTATATTATTTAATTTCTTCCCACTTAGTGTATATTATACTTGCATTCCAACACTTCCTTCTGAATTTTTTTTTCTTGATACAGTTTATTTTAGGTCATGAGTGCTAATTGTTCTAAATCTTTACATGTCCAAACAAGGCTTTATTTTATTTTCACTCTATTCAAACTACTGATAAGCTGGTTCTAAATAAAACTGTAGATTCACAGTAAATTTTCCCTCAGTATTTAAAAAATATTTCTCCATTGTTTGCTTGCATAGAATTTTGCTAATCAGATATCCAGGGTTATTTGAATCTTCTTCCTTTGTAGTTCAGCTTTCTACTCTGGTAGTTTATAGGGTTTTCTCCTTATTGCTGACATTTTACCGTATGTTTCAGTCATGTTTATTTCATTTATCGTATTATTCTGCTAGAATTTAGTGAACTCTATTAGTCTGAAGTATCATGTCTTTCTTTTCCAGGTCTAGAAAACTAAAGAATCACATTTCCTCTGTTCTTGGGAAATCTCCTGGAAATTCTAGGAGACCAGAGTTTTTTAACCTGAGGTCTGTGGATAGAATTCAGGGGAGTCCATGAAAGTGGATGAAAAAACTATTACATTTTAATTCTCACTAGCCTCTAACTGAAATATATTACTTTCCACAATTGGCATATTGGCAAAACACCACAGTAGTATTGGCAGTATCTTTGACATTATCACCAACAGAAATCACAGATATTTTCATGTTATATTACAATTATGACAGATATGTCAAAAATGGTAATAAGCTGGCTGTAACATCTCGTTATTCAATTTGTTAATATGTTAACACATGACAAAATTTTAACATTTTGATAACCGCATTTCAATATAATTGATTTCTTATATAATTTTATATAGTTTATTTTATGTATTTGTAGGTTATTAATCTGAGAAGGTACTATGGTCTGAATGTTTGTGTCCCCCCAAAATTCATATGTTGAAATTCTAATGCCCAATATGATGATATTAGGAGGTGGGGACTTTGAGAGATGCTTAGGTCATGAGGGTGGAGTCTTCATAAATGGAATTAGTGCCCTTATAATAGAGACCCTAGAGAGCTCTCTCAGCCCTTCCACCATGTGAGGGCATAACAAGAATACTGGCTATGGACCAGGAAGATGACCCTCACCAGAACCTGACCATGGCAGCACCTTGATCGTGGACTGCTCAGCCTCCAGAACTGTGAGAAATAAATTTCTGTTGTTATAAGCTACCCAGTCTGTGGTATTTTGCTATGGCAGCCCAATTGGACTTAAGTCAGAAGGGATTCCACAGTCTTCACTAAGCTTGCTGAAGAGAGATCCATGGCACAAAACATTTTAAAAACACCTACATTAGATTGATGATAAAATCTCTGTAACCTCAGTACCTCTTATCTTTCCTCTCAGTTTCAATTTTTTTCTATCTCTTCATCTCTTCGGTTAGATTAGAGAGAACCAGAAGGCCCCCAGTCAGGGCAGGATGTGACAAAGAGTAAGAGCTTTGAGGTGGCGGGAGCCTCAGCTCACTGCTCTGGTTCCCCACGTGATTACGGCTTCTAATCCTAAGAAAGTTCCTTCTTTGTTTTTGAATGTTTATTAACCTATTTTTTATCAGTCCTGCAATTATGGTGATGGAGGGTGAGATGACCAATACGTGCTCCATCTGCATCTTAAAGCTGGGATGCATGTATTAATTTTGCATTTAGAAAGAGAAGGAAAAGATGCAGTGCTACATTCTTTCCCCTTCTATTAATCGTTTTTGTTTTTTACAATATATAATATTGTAATAATAAACCCTTACAAGGCTATTTTACAAGTGAGAAAACTGAAGCTGATACAGGATAATCATTGATTCAAAGTCAGGTAACTCATTAATAACAGGGCTGAGTCTAAAACTCAGGTTGTGGTTTCCTCTCCAGAGCTTACTCTTTTGAGCTTTCTTGGAAGAGTGCTTCCTTTGCAGGAGCTAATGGTGCTGATATTATAAACCACAATCTAGAAAAATCACTGTGTTGTTTATTTGTTATTGTACACGTGGTTCTCTCTGCCAAAGATATTTTTAGTCAATCGGGTCAACTAATATTTTAGAACATTTGATGTGTGCCAGGTGCTGAGCTGGGCGCCAGGCATACAATGAACAAGATTAATCCCAACCACACAGAATTTATAGTCAGTGCATTAAGAAGGCTAGACATCAAACAGACATTGAATTCTTCTCTCCTTCTTTGGTGACCTTCTACCCATCTTTCAGGAACAGATTCAAATGCATCTTCTCTCTGAAGCTTTCTGGGCAGTTTGTTGTCCTTCTCTGTGCTTCTACAATGCATAATTCACCCCTGTGTTATCAACTGAGAACAGGCTTTTTATTGTAACACTTTAGTTAACAATGTTTCCTGCCACTTCACCCATCTCTGTCCCCCAGCCGGGTGGTAAAGAACTCAAGGGCAAGCTTCCTCATTTATCTTGATAGCAACTTCAGGACCTAGCACAGTGCCTGCCACATAGGCGATAAATACTTGAATGAATGGAACTGACACCAAGAGGAAAGACCAGGAAGTTCTGTAATGACTCCTTTCTATATACTGTATGTCCACTTGTGGTTTTGAAATTAAAAATGGCATTCCTATTGATGATTTTTAACTTCATGATTGGCAAAAATCCATTTTTCTTGTTTGGGCTAGTGGTCAATACAAATGGAAATAGACGTAAGCTCTTGCCAGCTGTTGTTAATTATACTTTAAGCCTATTCAGGAATATTGAGAAAATCCACCTTTTGCTTCAATTTATCTGAGTTGACAATCTCCACAACCTAAATCCACTAAAATCCACACCTCCAAATTCATTTAATTCTGCATGACCTATGACTATAGAAATTGAAGCCCTAGAGTCTCAATCTCACAATTTGGCTAACTCTAATTCTTTAACCTTTATAAACTTCTTTTTGAATGACTGTTGACAAGCCGGGTATCTAAGGTTCGAGAAAAAGAAATCAAAATTAGTTCCATACTCATGTGGCAAGGAAAGGGCTGTGGCCCATGGAAGGAGGAAGAAATTTCTCTTCTACCCTTACCTTAGAGATTGACTCTAAGTTTGACTACCTTAGAGTGAGACACCTGGGAAAAGCCACAATCTCTAGGGGTAGACAGGCACATGGTGCTTGTAACCAGAGCCCTGTCAAAAATGGCCTGAGATTTTTGAAGGCTTGGGTGGGGATAGTGGCCTGAACGTTGTAATTTCAGATCTTCAAGCAGTTTTTTTTTTCTTTTTAAAATTTATTTATTTATATTTGTTTATTTTTGGCTGCGTTGGGTCTTCATTGCTGCACGCGGGCTCTCTCTAGTTGCGGTGAGCGGGCGCTACTTTTCATTGCAGTGTGCAGGCTTCTCATGCAGTGGCTTCTCTTCTTGCAGAGCACGGGCCCTAGGTGTTCAGGCTTCAGTAGTTGTGGCTCGCGGGCTTCTAGAGCACAGGCTCAAGAGTTGTGGCACACCGGCTTAGTTTCTCTGCTGCATGTGGGATCTTCCTGGACCAGGGCTTGAACCTGTGTCCCCTGCATTGGCAGGCAGATTCTTAACCACTGCGCCACCAGGAAAGTCCCCTCTTCAAGCAGTTTTTCAAGGGTAGTTTTGGTTTAGGGGAAATGATCTAACTGGACAAGATTAGATATACTAATACTAAACCAGACGATTTTTTGGAATGGAAGTTTGACAGCTCCAACTCCAGAGACCTAAACTTTTCTGCATCAATATGTCAAAAGTTGCCTTTATTATGGGTGGAGCTACATCTCTGGAGTTTAAGATGCCTTTGGAGAAATATTTCCTTTAAGGTGTGGGTATAGACACCCTTAGCCGGTATGGGATTGTTTATTTTCGTAGAGATGCTTGTGCTTCCTGTTTAAACAGCTTCTCACAGGAGATGGGGAGTGAGCACTTTAGGACCACAGGGAAGCTACAGTTCTGGGTTTTTACTTCATGTGGATAAAATGCCACAAAAAGAAACTGGACTGGTCCAGGCTTAGTACAAAAAGACAGGCCTGCGATGACCTCACAGGTGGTAATACTCAAACACAGACGTGGGGAATGTCGTCTATCGGACATTTTGCTTTTATGTGATGATCTCACAGAGGCCATAGGAGCAGACCTGACCCCGTGAGTTGGGGAGGGCTGAAGTTTCCTCAGAGGAAGTGGGCAGGAAATGGGGGTAGGAGGGGCAAACTTGAGGCTAGAAAGGCTGCAGGGAGAAATGTGGTCTTCTTCCGGGGCCTCTGGAGATTGGGGCCTGAACTTTCAGTAGGGTGAACTCACTTGAGGTCACTCCCAAAGGGAGAAGATAAGCAGCTCCTGCCAGAGAGCCCAAGCCTGGGAACTAGGCAACAGGGCACCTCCATGGCCCTAAGACAGCCTGTGCTTTGCTTGTGGACTCTGAGAGCGTTCAGAACTCACAGCCATTTAACAATTTGTCGGTTTTATCATTCCTTTCTCTTACCCTTAAACTTTTAATCAAATTTTACTAAATGTTGCAGCCTAGTCCTGGTCAGGCTATGGGACATTAAAGGAAGGGTCTATGTCCACCTCTGGGAACATTTAGTAAAGGGAGGAAAAGCCTTCCCTTGAGGCCAGCATGGCTGTGGTGGCTTCAATCGTGGGGTTGCAGGAGGTGAGAGGTGACAGTGGGGGAGCTGTGATGAACAATCTGGAACCACATGGGTGGCCAGGGCAGTATGGATTTGTGGAACACATGAGCCACTGGCAAGTGCAAAGACCTCTGTGTGGAGAGGAGCCGCATAAAAGATGAGACTGCCTGTCATCAGATATGATGAAAGTTTGAGCCACAGTAATTTGGCCATTACAAGGTAAACTTGACCTCATTTTTCTAAACAATTTTTTGTTTTATTTAATTTATTTTTGGCTGTGTTGGGTCTTCATTGCTGCTTGTGGGCTTTCTCTAGTTGCGGTGAGCAGGGGCTACTCTTTGTTGCGGTACGCAGGCTTCTCATTGTGGTGGTTTCTCTTGTTGCAGAGCACGGGCTCTAGGCATGCAGGCTTCAGTAGTTGTGGCTCACGGGCTCTAGAATGTGGGGTCAGTAGTTGTGGCGCACAGGCTTCGTTGCTCCATGGCATGTGGGATCTTCCCGGACCAGGGATCAAACTCGTGTCTCCTGCATTGGCAGGCGGATTCTTAACCACTGCACCACCAGGGAAGTCCCAGAACTAACATTCTTGATCACTGCTCTCTCCTTCTTGAGATTCTTTAATCCATTTCTTTCATTATTTTTCTTTTTATATTGTCTTTCCATCTATATGATTCTTCCTTTCTGTATTCTTCTCTGGATCCTCTTCCTTTGTCCACCCCTTAGATTTGTGGTTTTCTGAGAGTCTTTGTCCTTGTGTCTGATTATAATCATGACTGTTCATTATCTTTTTTTGTTTGTTTGGTTTTTTGTTTTTGGTTTTTTGCTTTTGCGGTACACGGACCTCTCACTGTTGTGGCAACGAGCACAGGCTCCAGATGCGCAGGCTCAGCGGCCATGGCTCACGGGCCCAGCCACTCCGCGGCATGTGGGATCTTCCCGGACTGGGGCACGAACCTGTGTCCCCTGCATCGGCAGGCGGACTCTCGACCACTGCGCCACCAGGGAAGCCCCCTGTTCATTATCTTTTGAATAGGCTTTCTGTAGTAGGGGAATTCCCGTATTTATATAGTAAATTTTACAATGTAGTAGTCAGTCTCCTCGCAAAAAGGATGCAGGCACACAATTTTGGTACCATCAATCAGCTCATACCATATGAGGCTTAACTAGAAACTCAGTATCCTTTAGTTATCACCCTCCACGTTCCCCATCTTCTCAAACTCTAAGCAACAACTAATCTACTTTCTGTCTCTACAGATTTACCTATTCTGTACATTTCATATGGATGGAATCATAAATTATGTGATCTTTGGCAACTGGCTTCTTACACTTAGCATAATGTTTTCAAGGTTCATCCATGTTGTAGCATATATCATACTTCATTCCTTTTTATGATCAAATAATATTCCATTTTTGGATACATCATGTTTTATTTATTCATTCATCAGTTGATGGACATTTGGGTTGTGGTAGCTTCTATTATTACAAATTCTACTTTATTTTATTTTATTTTATTTTATTTTATTTTATTTTATTGCAGTACGTGGGCCTCTCACTGTTGTGGCCTCTCCCATTGTGGAGCACAGGCTCTGGACGCGCAGGCTCAGCGGCCATGGCTCATGGGCCCAGCCGCTCGGTGGCATGTGGGATCTTCCCAGACCAGGACGTGAACCCGTGTCCCCCACATCGGCAGGCGGACTCTCAACCACTGCGCCACCAGGGAAGCCCTCTACTTTATTTTAGAGATGAATCTGAATCTCGGGGAAGTAACTTGACCAAGGTGAGACAGCTAGAAAGTGGCATAACTGAGATGCACACAAACCCTGGTGTATCTGATGCTTTCATTCATATATTAACCACTACACCATTGTCTCTTACCATGTTATACAGCCTTGTGAGCTTACACAAAAGAGGATGGGGCAAGACCAATAAAAATTTCATTGTAAATCTTTCTCAGAGCATGACTGAAATTTCATCCTGAAAATCAAGTAGGTGAAATTATCCAAGAAATTTTTGAGAAATAAGATTTTTTTTTGAGGGGGGCATGCCGCATGGCTTGTGGGACCTTAGTTCCCTGACCAGGGATCAAACCCATGCCACCTGCAGTGGAAATGTGGAGTCCTAACTACTGGATCACCAAGGAATTCCCAAGAAATTTTTTTAAATAACAAAATATAACTTAACTTTATCAGATTTTAAATCAATATGTCTATGATAATTAAATATTAATAATCAACACTTACATAGCACTTACTGTTAAGCGTCTAAGAACAGTTCTAACTGCTTTACATATATTAACTGATTTAATCGTCACAGCAACTATTTGTGTGTATTAGTTTCTACACTTTGCAGATGAGAAAATAAAGATGCTGGGAATTTAAGTAACTTGCCCCACATTATAGAGCTGGTGGGTGGTAGAGATGGTATTTGAATTCAGGCAGTCTGACTCTGGATTTGGGGTTCTTAATCACTACACTCATAAGCCAGAAAAACAAACATAACAAACTAACTAATATAATCAAAGAAAACAAAGAAAAGAATGATTATCAAGTATGTATGGGGTAAACTATTTAAGCTTAAAAGTAACAGAAGATAACACAATGTTAAAAAGCAAACATCGAAGTACAAAAAATAATTTCTCTGTACCTCAGACAAACCAAAATCAAATGGAAAACAACAAATAGGAAGAAAGTATTCCCAGTGTATATGGAAGATAAGAATTAATTCACATGAAAATTAACAAGAAAAATAGTACAAAACCAAATAGAGAGGTAGAAAAAGGACATAAATATATTATGTCCAAAAAAGAAAAAAGAAAAGAAAAAACTTGAGAAACATGTTTACTTCATTAAAAGAAAGAAATGCAAGTTAAACCCATGTTGATTATTTTTTTCCTATAAAATAAGAAAAATAAACAATATTGAAGGGGAACATTTAGCCTTCACAATGATGTAATAAACTGGTGTTCTCATACATTGGTGGTAGAAGTGTATATTACTAGAGCCCTTCTGTCAAATCATCTTGCAAGATAAACCAAGAACTTAAAAATTCATATTATTTGATTCCTCTCCTGGGAATCCAGGCTAAGGAAATAAATGTAAATTTAGAAAAGGCTTTATGTTCATTGACATTCATAACAATTCAGATAAAAAATATTGGGAAACATCTAAATACCTAACAATGAGGAAATGAGTTAAATAAATTATTCAATGTATACACGTTAAGTGGCCATTAAAACTTTATTCACCTAATTATGTAAAATGTTGGGGGAATATTCCTGTTATACTTTACATGCAAAAAAAAAAAAAGCAGAATACAAATTTATATTGATTACAAAATGTATATGATGGAAGACGGCAGAGTAGAAGGACATGGGCTCACTCCCTCTTGCGAGAGCACCAGAATCACAACTAACTGCTGAACAATCATTGACAGGAAGACACTGGAACTCACCAAAAAATATACCCCACAACCAAAGACAAAGGAGAAGCTGCAGTGAGATGGTAGGAGGGGCGCAATCACAATACAATCAAATCCCATAATTACCAGATGGGTGACTTACAAACTGGAGAACCCTTATACTACAGAAGCCCACTCACTGGAGTGAAGGTTCTGAGTCCCACGTCAGGCTTCCCAACCTGGGGGTCCAGCAACAAGAGGAAGAATTCCCAGAGAATCAGACTCTGAAGGCCAGCGGGATTAGATCGCAGGACTCTGACAGGACTGGGGGAAACAGAGACTCCACTCTTGGAGGGCACACAAAAAGTAGTGTGCGCATTGGGACCCGGGGGAAGGAGGCTGAACCACACCTACCTACTAGTGTTAGAGGGTCTCCTGCAGGGGTGGGGGGTGGGGGTGGCTGTGGCTCACCACAGAGACAAGAACACTGGCAGCAGAAGTTCTAGGAAGTACTCCTTGGCATGAGCCCTTCCAGAGTCCAACATTAGCCCCACCAAAGAGCCTGTAGCCTCCAGTGCTCGGTTGCCTCAGGCCAAACAACCAACAGGGAAAGAACTCAGCCCCACCCATCAGCAGACAAGCTGATTAAAGTTTTACAGAGCTCTGCCCACCAGAGTAACACCCAGCTCGACTAACCACAAGTCTCTCCCATCGGGAAGCTTGCACAAGCCTCTTAGCCTCATCCACAAGATGGCAGACAGCAGAAGCAAGAAGAACTACAATCCTGCACTCTGTAACACAAAAACCACATTCACAGAAAGATAGACAAAATGAAAAGGCAGAGAACTATGTACCAGATAAAGGAACAAGATAAAACCAGGGAAAAACAACTAAATGAAGTGGAGATAGGCAACCTTCCAGAGAAAAATTCAGAATAATGATAGTGAAGATAATCCAGGACTTTGGGAAAAGAATGGAGGCAAAGATTGAGAAGACGCAAGAAATGTTTAACCAAGACTTAGAAGAATTAAAGAACAAACACTTCGGAGAACTAAACAACAAACAAACAGAGATGAACAATACAATAACTGAAATTAAAAATACACAAGAAGGAATCAGTAGCAGAATAACTGAGGCAGAAGAATGGATAAGTGACCTGGAAGACAGAAAGGTGGAATTCACTGCTGTGGAACAGAATAAAGAAAAAAGAATGAAAAGAAATAAAGACAGCCTAAGAGACCTCTGGGACAACATTATGCAACAACATTCCCACTATAGGGGTCCCAGAAGGAGAAGAGAGAGAGAAAGACCCAAGAAAATATTTGAGGAGATTATAGTCAAAGACTTCCGTAACATGGGAAAGAGCCACCCAAGTCCAGGAAGCACAGAGAGTACCAGGCAGGATAAACCCAAGGAGAAACACGCTGAGACACATAGTAATCAAACTGACAAAAACTAAAAACAAAGAAAAATTATTAAAAGCAACAGGAGAAAAACGACAAATAATATATAAGGGAACTCCCATAAGTTTAACAGCTGATTTCTCAGCAGAAACACTAAAGCCAGAAGGGAGTGGCATGATATATTTAAAGTGATGAAAAGGAAGAGCCTAAAACCAAGATTACTGTACCCGGCAAGGATCTCATTCAGATTTGATGGAGAAATCAAAAGTTTTACAGACAAGCAAAAGCTAAGAGAATTCAGCACCACCAAACCAACTCTACAACAAATGCTAAAGGAACTTCTCTAAGTGGGAAACACAGGAGAAGAAAAGGACCTACAAAAACAAACCCAAAACAACTAAGAAAGTGGTAATAGGAACATACATATTGATAATTACCTTAAATGTGAATGGGTTAAATGCTCCAACCAAAAGGCACAGGCTCGCTGAATGGATATGAAAACAAGACCCATATATATGCTGTTTACAAGAGACCCACATCAGACCTAGGGACACATACAGACTGAAAGTGAGGGGACGGAAAAAGATATTCAATGCAAATGGAAATCAAAAGAAAGCAGGAATAGCAATACTCATATCAGATAAAATAGACTTTAAAATAAAGAACGTTACAAGAGACAAGGAAGGACACTACTATAATGATCAAGGGATCGATCCAAGAAGAAGACACAACAATTATAAATATATATGCACCCAACATAGGCGCACTTCAATACATAAGGCAAATGCTAACAGCTATAAAAGATGAAATAGACAGTAACACAATAATAGTGGGGGACTTTAACACCTCACTTACACCAATGAACAGATCATCCAGACATAAAATTAATAAGGAAACACAAGCTTTAAATGCCACAATAGACCAGACAGATTTAACTGATATTTATAGGACATTCCATCCAAAAACAGCAGATTACACTTTTCTCTCAAGTGCACACGGAACATTCTCCAGGATAGATCACATCTTGGGTCACAAATCCAGCCTCAGTAAATTTAAGAAAATTGAAATCATATGAAGCATCTTTTCCGACCACAATGCTATGAGATTAGAAATAACTTACAGGGAAAAAAAACATAAAAAACACAAACAGATGGAGGCTAAACAATATGTTACTAAATAACCAAGAGGTCATTGAAGAAATCAAAGAGGAAACCAAAAAATACCTAGAGACAAATGACAATGAAAACGTGATGATCCAAAACCTATGTGATGCAGCAAAAGCAGTTCTAAGAGGGAAGTTTATAGCAATACAATCCTACCTCAAGAAACAAGAAAAATCTCAAATAAACAATTTAACCTTACACCTAAAGGAACTAGAGAAAGAAGAACAAACAAAACCCAAATTTAGTAGAAGGAAAGAAATCATAAAGATCAGAGCAGAAATAAATGAAATAGAAACAAAGAAAACAATAACAAGCAGCAATAAAACTGAAAGCTGGTTCTTTGAGAAGATAACCAAAATTGATAAACCTTTAGCCAGACTTATCAAGAAAAAGAGGGAGAGGACTCAAATCAATAAAATTAGAAGTGAAAAAGCAGAAGTTACAATGGATACAACAGAAATACAAAGCATCATAAGAGACTACTACAAGCAACTCTATGCCAATAAGATGGACAACCTGGAAGAAATGGACAAATTCTTAGAAAGGTATAACCTTCCAAGACTGAACCAGGAAGAAATAGAAAATATGAACAGACCAGTCACAAGTAATGAAATGGAAACTGTGATTAAAAATATTCCAAAAAACAAAAGTCCAGGACCAGATGGCTTCACAGGTGAATTCTATCAAACATTTAGAGAAGAGCTAACACCCATCCTTCTCAAACTCTTCCAAAAAATTGCAGAGGAAGGAACACTCCCAAACTCATTCTATGAGGCCACCATCACCCTGATACTAAAAAACCAGACAAAGATACTACAAAAAAAGAAAATTACAGCCCTATATCACTGATAAATATAGATGCAAAAATCCTCAACAAAATACGAGCAAACAGAATCCAACAACACATTAAAAGGATCATACACCATGATCAAGTGGGATTTATCCCAGGGATGCAAAGATTCTTCAATATAGACAAATCAATCAATGTGATACACCATATTAACAAATTGAAGAATAAAAACAGTATGATCATCTCAATAGATGCAGAAAAAGCTTTTGACAAAATTCAACATCCAATTTTAATAAAAACTCTCCAGAAAGTGGGCATAGAGGTAACCTACCTCAACATAATAAAGGCCATATACAACAAACCCATAGCAAACATCATTCTCAATGGTGAAAAACTGAAAGCATGTCCTCTACGTTCAGGAACAAGACAAGGATATCTACTCTCACCACTATTATTCAACATAGCTTTAGAAGTCCTAGCCACAGTAATCAGAGAAGGAAAAGAAATAAAAGGAATAGAAATTGGAAAAGAAGAAGTAAAATTGTCACTGTTTGCAGATGACATGATACTATACATAGAGAATCCTAAAGATGCCACCAGAAGATTAGAGCTAATCAATGAATTTGGTAAAGTTGCAGGATACAAAATTAATGCACAGAAACCTTTTGCATTCCTATATACTAACAACAAAAGATCAGAAAGAGAAATTAAGGAAACAATCCCATTCACCGTCGCAACAAACAGAATAAAATACCCAGGAATAAACCTACCTAAAGAGGTAAAAGACTGGTACTCAGAAAACTGTAAGACACTGACAAAGGAAATCAAAGATGACACAAACAGATGGAGAGATATACCATGTTCTTGGATGGGAAGAATCAATATTGTGAAAATGAATATAGTACCCAAAGCAATCTACAGATTCACATGCAATACCTATCAAATTACCAATGGCATTTTTTAATAGAACTAGAACTAAAAATATTAAAATCTGTAAGGATACAAAAAAGACCCCGAATAGCCAAAGCAATTTTGAGGGAAAAAAACAGAGTTGACTTCAGACTATACTACAAAGCTACAGTAATCAAAACAGTATGGTACTGGCACAAAAACAGAAATATAGATCAATGGAACAGGATAGAAAACCCAGAGATAAACCCACGCACCTATGGTCAACTAATCTATGACAAAGGAGGCAAGGATATACAATAGAGAAAAGACAGTCTCTTCAATAAATGGTGCTGGGAAAACTGGACAGCTACATGTAAAAGAATGAAATTAGAACACTCTCTAACACCATACACAAAAATAAACTCAAAATGGATTAAAAACCTATGTAAGACCGGACACTATAATACACTTAGAGGAAAACATAGGAAGAACACTCTTCGACATAAATCACAGCAAGGTCTTTTTGACCCACCTTGTAGAGTAATGGAAATAAAAATAAACAAATGGGACCTAATGAAACTTAAAAGCTTTTGCACAGTAAAGGAAGCTATAAATAAGATGAAAAGACAACACTAAGAATGGGAGAAAATATTTGCAAACGAATCAACAGACAAAGGATTAATCTCCAAAATATATAAACAGCCCATGCAGCTCAATATTAAAAACACTAACAATCCCATCAAAAAATGGGCAGAAGACCTAAATAGACATTCTCCAAAGAAGACATACAGAGTGCCAAGAGGCACATGAAAAGCTGCTCAACATCACTAATTATTAGAGAAATGCAAATCAAAACTACAATGAGGTATCATCTCACACCAGTTAGAATGGGCATCATCAGAAAATCTACAAACAACAAATGCTGGAGAGGGTGTGGAGAAAAAGGGAACCCTCTTGACTGTTGGTGGGAATGTAAATTGATGCAGCCACCATGGAGAACAGTATGGAGGTTCCTTAAAACTCTAAAAATAGAATTACCATATGACCCAGCAATCCCACTACTGGGCATATACTCAGAAAAAACCATAATTCAAAAAGACACATGCACCCCAATGTTCATTGCATCACTATTTACAATAGCCAGGTCATGGAAGCAACCTAAATGCCCATTGACAGACAAATGAATAAAGAAGGTGTGATACATATATACAATGGAATATTACTCAGCCATAAAAAGGAATGAAATTGGGTCATTTGTAGAGACGTGGATGGACCTAGAAATTGTCATACAGAGTGAAGTAAGTCAGAAAGAGAAAAACAAATATTGTATATTAACGTATATATGTGGAATCTGGAAAAATGGTACAGATGAACCGGTTTGCAGGTCAGAAATAGAGACACAGATGCAGAGAACAAACGTATGGACACCAAGGGGGGAAAGCGGTGCGGGGGAGGTGGTGGTGGGATGAATTGGGAGATTAGGATTGACAGGTATACACTGATGTGTATAAAATGGATAACTAATAAGAACCTGCTGTATAAAAAATAAATAAATAAATTCAAAAAACAAAAAAAATTAAAAATAGAACTGTAAAGTTGTAAAAAAAAAGTATATGACAACTATTAAAGAAATAACCTACTGAAAGGCTAAAGAGAAACATATCAAATATACTAAACTGTTAAAGAATTTTTTTCTTTGCACATTTTGTTATTTGCCAAATTTTCTTTGAGCACTGATTACTTTTACGATGGTAAAAAAAAAACAACAACAACAAAAACACCTTTGCCTTTAAAAAACAGTTAATGGCTTGTGTTACATGTGTTAAGTTGACTGAGCCCAATTACTCCCGTCTCTCACTGGCACAGCTATCTGACCCAGGGGAATGGTGTGCATATATCTCTTTGAAGAGTCAGCTCTGGAGATAAGCCTCCATTGACTTGTGGGCCTGCTGATTTGCTAGCAGTGCCAGATAAGGAATTTTAAACACCGAAGGAAACTTCAGAGCCACTGGCTGGTTCTCATCAGGAGAGGCCAATCAGTACAGCTTTTGTTTCCTCTGGTCAGTGGCCCTGAGAGAAAGCGAGATTACACTGTAGCTTTTGCACTCTGTCCAGGGCGCCAGGCTTCGCCACTTACAGAGCTGAGGTGGGCTGCAGAGGAATGCCTGGCTGGAGTGACAGAGGAAAACGACACCCGGTGGTGAAGGACGAAGATAAGATCTCCAAACAAAGAAGCTCGTTCTGGTTAACAGTTTCCAAAGTCTGCGGAACAAACAGAAACCTCTGGGGAAGAGGAAATCAAATGTGGCTAGGAATTCCCTGGCCTGACCCATGAGAAGGGTTAGGGGCCTTTGGAATTCTTACTCCTGTTCTCATTCTTTCACTGACCAGTAATTAATTGAGCACATATAAGCTAGATGTGCCTCCTCATAGGTTTTACTTACAGACCCAGACAAGAGATAAACTGGGAGACAGGCAATTAGGCCCGGTGTATAGGATGCTATGGCTGTGATATCAGGGGCATCTTCAAATACTGAGGAAGGCTTTTTGGAAGAAAGTTGACTCTAAAGTAAAATCTTAGGAGTTAGCCTGATGAAGGTGAATGGGGATGAGGAAGAAGGATCTTGCGGGCTAGGGAAATGGCTAAGACTTGCAGGCAAGAGAGATAGAGAGCATTTGAAGAAGCTTAAGACATCTGGAATGGAAGGTGGGAAGAGGGGAAGTGGTTTCTTCCTGTTCCCCTTAGACTGAGTTATGGAGAAATGTGAGAGGAAAAAGAAAAATAGATTTGCGAAAGCCTTCCTCTCAAAACTTTGCCCTTTTTATTAGTCCCAGATTATGCTGCTATTAGCTCTCTTAACCCTTGTGTTGTTGTTTCAAGGTTGCAGAGGAAATGAAGGGACGGAGGCAGCCCAAGGTTGAAGTCTGAGATCCATACAGAAGCTGCTGCCATCACACAGAAATGAGACTGAGCAGCCAGGACAAAGGTGATCCACGTCGCCCTTAAACACGACAACTGCAGTCATTTTCAGTTCCAAGAGGCCAGTGGTGGGGTGGAGATGGCATTCAGTCATTCTGCATATGTTGAGTGCACAGTGGGTATCCACTGATGTAATTCACAGACTCATCGGAGAGGTAATACATGCAAACGTGAATGATTTGTATATTTACTTGTATGAGACAATAGTGGAGCGGGGAGAACAACAAACTTTTATTGAGTCTTTATTATGTGTTAGGCACTATATAAAGTGCTAGGGAGTAAAAATGAAAAAAAACAAAAAACCTCTCCTAAAGTAGATCAGGGTCTACTAGCCCATGAATATACGTAGTGGAAAGAGAACAAGGTGGGAAATGAGCCTTGAAATGCACTTTAAAAGTAAATGCTCCATTACCTTGTGAGCCTGTTGAGATAGATCCACTGGCTCTCTGTCCTTTTGTACAACTCATTTAAGGGCTGAGTTGAATAACAGGTGAATATCTCACAGCTCCTTCACAGATGGGAAAACTCACAAAAATATGATAGGGTCTAAAGGACATGAAGTGGGACTTCCCTGGTGGTCCAGTGGTTAAGAATACACATTCCAATGCAGGGGACATGCGTTCGATCCCTGGTCAGGAAACTAAGATCCCACATGCCGTGGAGCAACGAAGCCCACGCACCGCAACTAGTGAACCTGCGAGCTCTGGAGCCTGTGCGCCACAACTAGAGAGGCTGTATGCTGCAACAAAGGCTCCCACATGCCACAGCTAAGACCCAATGCAGCCAAATAGATAAATATTTTTTTTTTTTTTTTTTGCGGTACGTGGGCCTCTCACTGTTGTGGCCTCTCCCGTTGCGGAGCACAGGCTCTGGACGCACAGGCTCAGTGGCCATGGCTCACGGGCCCAGCCGCTCCGTGGCAAGTGGGATCTTCCCGGACTGGGGCACGAACCCGTGTCCCCTGCATCGGCAGGCGGACTCCCAACCACTGTGCCACCAGGGAAGCCCCGATAAATATTTTTTTAAAAAAGGACTTGAAGTCAGAGAGCCCTGAGCTTGACCTTGAGGCTGCACTCATTCAACCTATGTCCTTGCCAGGTTACTTAAACTTTCGGAGCCTCAGTCTCATCATCAAAAACAGGTAGTGAGTGACAGATAATGCTGGTAGTCTACCCAGTGACAGTGTCCCTTCATTTTGCTATCAGAAGCTCTCACAGTTTTGTTTGGGGGAGGAAAGTAGCTAAACTAGTTGATGGCTCATGAGTGGTCTACGGCAAAGGTTGGCAAACTTTTCTGTAAATGTGAGATAGCAAAATTTTAGACTTTGCAGACCTTTGAGTCTTTGTCACAACTCTGCCATGGTAGCATGAAAACAACCATAGACAATACATAAATGAACGAATGTGGATATGTTGCAACAAAACTATTTACAAAAACATTTGCAAAATTTATTTACAAATTCCCCGGTGGTCCAGTGGTTAGGACTCAGTGCTTTCATTGCGGGGACCCTGGTCAAGGAACTAAGATCCTGCAAGCCATGCAGTGTGGCCAAAAGAACCCCAAAAACCCAAAAAACTAAAGAAAAACCCAAAGCGGACAGTGGCCCAGATTTGGTTGTTTTTTGCCTATCCCTGGTCTAAGGCCACCCTGAAAATCCTATTTCCCACTTTGTCCACTCCTTTTGAAACCAAAGGTATCCATCTGGTCTAGTTCTGGCCAATGATATCTAACTAGAAGTCTTATGAAGGGGGTTTGGGAAAAGTTTTTGCGTTCCTGATAAAATGGGGACTAACGTGGCAGGCCCTACATTTCCCTCTGAGTTCTACCTTGAATGTGGATATGATATCTGGAGTTGATGCAGCCATCTTGCAATCATGAGATGATAAGCATAAGGCGAAAGGCCAACTTCCTAAGGAGAGTGATGCAGAAAAAGAGACTATTCCTTGATGTCAATCACTTAGATGCTGAATCGATGCCAGCACCAGCTACTAGACTACTAAACCCCTAATGTTTTAAACCACTCAGGTTAGATTTTCTGTGTTTTGCAGCTAAATCTATCCTTAAGTAATTTCACAGGCTTACTGTGAATATGAGATTAATATGCAAATCATTTAATAGATGCTCAATAAATGATGCTTCTCTTCACATTTCATTTCACAGAAAATTGATACCATTCCTTTTGTGATCAGCAAACATTTGCAAACAAAATGCTAACATTTTGCACAAGCTCCTTTCAAGAATATGTCATCTAGAATGGAATATTTTTCAGCACCATCTTTAGTTTCACTCTAATGTTAAGTTTCCAAGGCCTCAGAAAGAGTAGGAAAGGGAAGGACTGAAAAGAATATCTAGTTTAGCAGGAGCCTGAGTATGAAAATATCCCAGGGAATTGTCAAAGAAACTGGAGCAACAAACTCTCACTGGTAACAATTAATGAAAGTATCCTTTTTCATTCCCTTCCTCTGCTGCTTGCCAAGGTTCCTCATACCTGACTGCCTCTGACTTCAGATGTGAAGATAAGAAGCACGTAGGGTGCTCTGCACAATGAGACCCTCAGTAGATGCTATTCTATTTTCCCTTCCTCTCTTTTCCCTGCCTTGCACTCTCACGGTCTGGGCTTATTAAAGAATCGGATCCAGTGTGCAAGGGAGCCCCAAGAAGAAGGCATTCTAAGCCCAAAGGAGGAGAAGACAGAGAATGATTAGTCCAGGGATTGGGAGCAAAAAGGAACAAAGGTTTAGAAATGTTCAGAGTCAGGCAGTTCAGAAGCAAATTTCTGAGAAGCAGGTTTCTGGGAATCTCTCTCTCTCTCTCTCTCTTAAAATAGTGCCGTGTGTGTGTGTGTGTGTGTGTGTGTGTGTGTGTGTGTGTGTGAGCTTAAGGTACCCATGCAGAGACAGACAGTATCCAATAAATGTTTTTGAAAGTATGGATCAATGGGTGGGTGGATAGATAGATGAATCATTAGAGAAAGGAACGGATATTGTGAACATTGAGCTGCAGTGGTCTGGATGTCTCTTGGTTTGGCAAGCTCTGTGAGAACTTTTCAAATTCCCTGTTGCAACTAAATTCCATTATAAGGTGAAAGCAGCCACAGAAAATATGTAAAGGACCTTAGAAGGATGTTTCCCAGTAAAACCTTACTTATAGAATCAGGTGGTGATTCAGATTTGACCCACGGATCATAGTTTGCCCATCCTTGCTCTGGACTATGTCCACATCTGGGAATGCCTCCTAGACCGGCAGCAGCCATTCTGCTACCTGCCTGAGGGTGGAGATGGACAAGTGCAGATAAAGAACCTTGGTTATTTGGCAAAGCCTCTATCCTGATGCACCTGAAACCCATCCTCACTCTTTGCTTCTTATCTTGTGAGGCAGGTGGTTTTTGTTTTTATTATGTTCATTTGAGTGGACTTTTCTCTTACTTGTAGCCAAGAGCATCCTAACTGCCCTATTTCCCTAAGAAGAAAACTCCCCCTTGTCTATTTCCCTCACTAGGTTGTAGTGAAATAGTAAATGTACTCAAGGCTGGTAGTGGTAGGAGAAAGAAGGGAAAAAGGAAGAAGAAGGAGGAGGAGGAGGAGGAGGAGGAGGAGGAGCAGAAGGGGAAGAACAAGAAGAAGAGAAGAAGAAGAAGAAGAAGTAGAAGAAGGAGAAGGAGGAGGAGGAGGAGGAGGAGAAGAAGAAGGAGGAGGAAGAGAAGAAGAAGAAGGAGGAGAAGAAGAAGGAGGAAGAGAAGAAGAAGAAGGAGGAGGAGGAGAAGAAGAAATGTCTCCTTACTGAAGACTTCCCAGAGCAAGAATTCACTTCAATTTAGTCGATTTTATAATCCTTTAGGAATTACTATACTGCTAAATACCCTGAACTGTCACTGATGTGTTAGACCCTTGTTTACAGAGATGTAAAGATGATTGGAATATAGCTCCTGCTCTTGTTTAGTGGGCCGACTTCACTGAACCACTCATTTTTACTGTCCTTCATTTGTCTCTTATTGTTTCATATGTATAAATTTTATTTCTATCAATTTATAGAGAAGTTCTTTTATGGCAGGAAACGTTTTATAAACCTCACAGATTTGGGCACTTAACAGGTATACAGTATATGCATTATTAACTCAATTTTTAAAGGGTATTTTCATGAACATATTACAGAGTAAGAACAATTTGGGGTTATTTCAAATGGCTCTAGCCTGATTTAAACTACCTATTGCAAAAACCGGAAATTGTAATGAGTCTATCTGGGAAATTTTTTTTAATTGAAGTATAGTTGATTTACAATGTTGTGTTAGTTTCTGGTATACAGCAAAGTGATTCAGTTACACATATATACATATATATTCTCTATCAGGTTCTTTTCCATTATAGTTTGTTACAAGATATTTAATATAGTTCCCTGTGCTATCCAGTAGGACCTTATTGTTCATCTATTTTATATATAGTAGTTTGTATCTGCTAATCCCAAACTAGTTTATCCCTCCTCCCCTTTCTCCTTCAGTAACCATAAGTTTTGTTTTCTATGTCTGTGAGTCTGTTTCTGTTTTGTAAATAAGTCCCTTTGTATCATTTTTTAGATTCCAAATAAAAGTGATAGCAGATGATATCTGTCTTTGTCTGTCTTACTTTACTAAGTATGATAATGTCTAGGTCCAACCATGTTGCTGCAAATGGCATTATTTTATATTCTTACAGCTGAGTGATGGAAATGTTTTTTAAAGTCAGTTAATTTTGAACTATTTATTCATTCTTTCTCGAAGGAGAATATTTCCCCTACAGTGAAACTTGTATGGTATGAACTTGTACCACGGGAGCCCACTTGTCCAGCATGTGGTTGTTACAATTAACATATCCCATTATGCACAGGTTTACCATTCTTTTTCTGAAATTCACAAGACATTTATTGTTATGTACAAATATCGGAGGTTGGCCTGTAACTCTGGGGCTGTTTTCAAATACAGTTGGGTAAAATACATAAGAATAGTAAGGAGTTGAAACTAGGTTATTATGGGAAGCAAAGAAAAAAGAGAAAAGATCAGTCTAGTTTAGACTTGCCTTAATTACAGCCTATATGCACTGAAATGTGGTAATTTGATCCTAGTTGATTAATGGCATAATCCCTTTTTTGTACTAGTAAATAGCCCCAAATTGCCTTTTGTATGAATTATGTTACAAGAAATGTGTAATTCTATAAGAGAAATTGGTTAAACAAAAGAGGTAGAATTTTAAAGGTGGTGTTAAAAAAACAAAACACCATGGGTTTTTTGTTTTGTTTTTTTTCTGAGATTCCTACAAACTCTAAGCACCTTTTACAAAATTACAGATTTATTTTCTTGGCTGTGCAAATAATATGGGCACACTGTAGAAAGTACAAAGAAGGAACTAAAAATTATGCATAAGCAAAGATAACCAGTTCTTTCTCTCTCTCTCTCTAGATATGTATTTTTTACAAGCCATCCAGGCAATTCTGATGCTCACTAAAGTTTGAGAACCACTGTCCTATGGGATCAACAATCTGCAGAACATCCTTTGGGAAACAATTTGCAAAATTGCCTTTCTGATGAGTTTCTGCATTTCCTGAAAGGAAGACGCGAATTGCTGGCTGCCTCTGTTCCCTCAAGGGCAAAACAGGGATATTAGCTGCCTCCCAGGTTAAGATTAAATATAATAATTAGTAAAAGTGTTTTGTAAACTATTAAGTGGTGAAGTGATACATAGATATTATTCTTATGGTGACCTTGAGTTTAAGCTGAAAGATTTATATTACTTAGCTCTGGGGAAACCCAAATGGAATGTGGACACAGATGGTTCTTAACTTTCACATATTCAACTTTTCTTTTTAGTAAAGTTATTTTATTTATTTATTTATTTATTTTTGGCCGTGTTGGGTCTTTGTTGCTGCGTTTGGGCTTTCTCTAGTTGCAGCGAGCAGGGGCTACTCTTTGTTGTGGTGCCTGGGCTTCTCATTATGGTGGCTTCTCTTATTGCAGAGCACGGGCTCTAGGCGTGTGGGCTTCAGTAGTTGTGGCACGCAGGCTCAGTAGTTGTGGCTCGCGGCCTCTAGAGCACAGGCTCAGTAGTTGTGGTGCACGGGCTTAGTTGCTCCGCGGCATGTGGGATCTTCCTGGACCAGGGCTCAAACCCGTGTCCCCTGCATTGGCAGGCAGATTCTTAACCACTGTGCCACAAGGAGAGTCCCACATATTCAACTTTTATACAACCCAGTTTTCACACATGACACATGCCACCCTTAAAATGCCTTTCCCACACCAAATCTGGAATTTCCTACACTTGCAGTTTAATGAGCAATTTGACATATCCCATGGCTGCACCACCTGCCAACCCAAAGCTCTGTTTTGGCAAGCTCACATCTTTTTATATTTTGCAGTTTTGGTGCCTATTTTATTGCATCTAGCCATTATCATTTACAAAGAAAACAAGAGAGAAACAGTAAGAGACACAGTTCTCAGCCATGTTTAGTTTCTATTACATTTCTTTGGCAGTCTTAAGGCTGTGATTGTACGTATTTTTGTTTTATGCATGTGATAGCTTCTCAAATGTTCCTAGCTTCCCAAGTTCATATTTTTTCAAGTCCTCCTCTGCTCACTGAATTAGCTTTGCTTCCTCTGGTCAGTTTGTTCTCTTTGCTCCTTCTTTGTCTTGATGCTGGTGATCCCCAGATACCTGGTCATTCCTAGTTGTCTGTTCATATTTATATGACTTTTAGGTGCCTGGTATGGGCTGCCTCTGCAGCTACTCATGTTCATTTTCCCCAACAGACTTCTCCCCTAAGAGGGAGAGTGGCTGTGATCCTCGTATAAGTGGGCAGGGCTTTGACCAAGGGATTCCGCTTTACGGACTTAGCTGTCAGGCAGACAGACAGGCTAAAACCCCTTGCCCTCTCCACTCCCACCTCCCCCCTCATTGCCAGATGACAAGGGCTTTACTTTGGCATTGGAGGATGTCAATGAATTTTTCTCCTAAGCAAAGATGACTTAAGCTTTTTAATTCCTTCTGAGTCCATTTTGGAATTTTCAATTTACCGCTCTCAGCCCTCTCCCCCGACACATCCTATCCCTCCCCAGATAGGAAGTTAACATTATTTGCAGGAATATTCTACTGGGACTTTAACTCAGGGTCTAAGGCTGCTGCTGTTGCTGGCTACTCAGTGGTGGCGGGGATGGGTGGTGGTGGGGGTCAGGGACATGACTTTGCTGCTTTGGATGCAGGTCTGTAATTAGTTATCTGGATAATTAATTATGCAAATTATCTTGTAATTAATTATTCAGATAATTATCGCAGAGCCCCTACTGCTCCTGACTTATAGTCACCCTTACTCTGACCTGGGAGTTTCTTTCAATCTTATCTTTCTTTCTGAGCCATCTATTTTTTACAGATTTCTCTACAATAGTAGTTCTCCGAGTATAGTACCTGAACCTGAGAACTTGTCAGAAATGCGAATTGTTTATCTATAATACTGCTGATGAGAATTTGGTTGTTTCTAGATTTTTGACTATTATAAAAAAAGCTGCTGTGAAATTCTTGTACAGGTGTTTCTGTGGACATATCTTTTCATTTCTATTGGACAAATACCTAGAAGTAGAATTGTAAGACAAATCCAGTCTGATGTAATCCCCAAATTCTTCCTAACTATGACCTACTAACAGTACAGTGTTCTGGATTTATTCTTTTTATGGTTGCCAGATAAAATACAGTAAGTCCAAAATATTACATTTGGGACATATTTATACTAAAAAATTATTCACTGTTTATCTGAAATATAAATTTAACTGGGTGTTCTGTTTTTTTGCTAAATGTGCCAACCCTAATTCCTTTTTATTATCATTTATGTTATTTTAAGGGCTTCCGAGGGTGGGAGAAACAAGATTAACTTGTATAATTATTCCACCATCTTAATCCAAGACAAAAATTCGGCGGAAACTAAATAGCCTTATAATCCACTTACCAGTTGCCTCATGCCTTTGCAAAATAAACTTCCCAAAAGCCAGTGAAAAATTACCATCAGACAGTCTTCCTTCCTAACCCCAAACCAATATCTTATGTCTACAAAATATCATTTCAAATAGGCTCAGAGCAGAATTTGAGGTAAGCAATTACTTTAAATAAGAAATTTTATTTTCTGTATTTAATGTTTAATTTGTGTTTTGACCATTTTAAATAATCATATATATATATATGTTTATATATATATATATTTATAGTCTAACACTCAGATTTCTATACCTGGTAGCGCAGTGGTTGAGAGTCCGCCTGGCGATGCAGGGGACACGGGTTCGCGCCCCGGTCCGGGAAGGTCCCACATGCCGCGAAGTGGCTGGGCCCGTGAGCCATGGCCGCTGAGCCTGCGCGTCCGGAGCAACGGGAGAGGCCACAACAGTGAGAGGCCCGCATACTGAAAAAACAAAACAAAACAAAAAAACACTTATAATATATACTAGGAACTCTATAATTTCTTTCTTTTTTTTTTTTTTTTTTTTTTTTTTGTGGTACACAGGCCTCTCACTGTTGTGGCCTCTCCTGTTGCGGAGCACAGGCTCCGGACACGCAGGCTCAGCGGCCATGGCTCACGGGCCCAACCGCTCCGCGGCATGTGGGATCTTCCCACACCGGGCACGAACCCATGTCCCCTGCGTCGGCAGGCGGACTCTCAACCACTGTGCCACCAGGGAAGCCCGGAACTCCCTAATTTTTTTCGTTCTTAGGGATAAAATTCCTCACATAGCATGTAAGTCTATTGCTTGATTTTTATATATTAAACTTTTCATATAAGTTTTCAGAAACTCGTTAAACACAAAAATGGAACTGACTCCAAAAAGACGTAATGGGCAGAAAAAAGTTTTAGGTGTAACCATGAGACCCTTCGGCTAGAAAAATAAATATCTAGGTGTCCTATTAGCTTTCGGGCAAGCTTAACCAATTTTGTTACCCAACGGTAAGTTTTTACTAAAGAGTCCTAGCATAGTTAGTTCTCTCTTAGCAGTTATGGATGTCTTGAGATTATTATACATTCTGCATATGAATATTTTGGACTTGCATTTCTTTGTCCTATAATTTTTTAAATGTGGCTCCTTTTACCCCACTGTTTCGGCACAATCTCTTGTGGTGAGTTGGTGGCAGGACACCACCCTGGCTTGAGGCTTCTGGCAGAACATCATTCTTGTAGGGCTGTGGTTGCTACTAAGTTATTGCTGAGGAATCCCGTCCGAGGCCTATCCCCGGTTTCGGTTTTGCCTATGCATTGAACACTGTTAGTGGTTTCAGTCCCTCCATTGTTCCTATTTGAATCAAATGCAAACTCCTGTGAAACAGGATTTCTGGTGGTAGGAAAAGGCCCAGGTCCAATAATGCCCGGGTTGCTCTGCACAGATTGGATTTACTTCTGTTTAATTCAGCCATTCTCTAGAGAGGCAAGAAAAATTCTGCTTCTAAATTTTTTTTCCGTATCTGGTAGAAACATTCATGATAATAATAATCATCCTCAACATTTACCATATATCAGCTTAAGTACTAGTCTACGAACTTAATATGTGTTTCTTGATTGATAAGAGTCATAAACAGTATAATTTGGCCAACCTTGTCTATAAGGTGGGCAAACCTTGTCTATAAGGTGGGTGATTTACCTACATTATTCAATCTTCACAACTTTTTGAGAGAGGTATTCAGAAACAAGGAAGTTGAGGCACTAACAAGTTAAGAAGCACGTCCAAGATTAGACAGGTGGTAAATCATAGAACTGGGATTTAAACCCAGATCTTCAAGCCTTCTTCATGTAATGCAGTTGAATCCATTTTTATTCTTTTTTTAAAAAAATAAATTTATTTATTTATTTTTGCCTGCGTTGGGTCTTTGTCACTGCACACAGGCTTTCTCTAGTTGCAGTGAGCGGGGGCTACTCTTCGTTGCAGTGTGCAGACTTCTCATCGCGGTGGCTTTTCTTGTTGTGGAGCACAGGCCCTAGGTGTGTGGGCTTCAGTAGCTGTGGCTCATGGGCTCTAGAGCACAGGCTCAGTAGTTGTGGCGCATGGGCTTAGTTGCTCTGCGGCATGTGGGATCTTCACGGACCAGGGCTCGAACCCATGTCCCCTGCATTGGCAGGCGGATTCTTAACCACTGTGCCACCAGGCAAGTCCCTAATTTTTATTCTTAAGAGTATGGTCACTTATCTTATTTAACTTTGACCAGAACTCCTGTGGAAAGAAAAGAAAATACTATTATCTCCGTGATGTTAAAGGAAAATGAGATATAAGAAGTTAAATAGCTTGCCCCACTTCCCATATTAATGGTAGAGTTAGCCTAGAGTGCCCACTTTCTGGCCATTTAAGGCAATGCCTTTTCTACTATCCACCTACCCTATGACTGGGTGAGGTTACGTTAAGAAAATATATGTTTAAGTCCTTCCACTCAAAGCAAACCTTAGAGGGTCATCATCCTTGAATTCTTAGTTCCCACCTAGTCATTGTTTATACCTAGCCTAAACCTGTTAAATATCTAAGAATCCAGAGAGCCTTAGTTTGTGCCAACAAACATTGATTTTTCAAAGGTAGAGTCCTCTACAGTTTTACTCTCCAAACCACACTTCCCAATAAAAATGATCTTCCACAAGTTCCAAAGTAAGCGCCAGGCCTGGATCCCAGGCCATGAGTTCTATGGGAGGGCGTCATCTACAACCCACCGGAAATTTGGCAGGTTGTTTAGACAACCCGTCTCCATCAAGCTGCCTTCGATGGCAAAGTGAGATGAGCTTCTTTGCACCAGCTGACCTTCTCTACTCATCTCTGCAGGGCTGTCCTCTTCTTTTACCCTAACCCTCCAGGTCAGATCTCCCTGCACAAACGCTCCTCCTTACCAAGAAGATACGTTGGCTCAAATGATCCGATAAATATGCTGGTCATTTTTCTGGGCAAATCAATGCTGTGTCACTTCAGGTCTCTACAAAATGCCCTCCAACTGCTTGACAGCCCTATCCACTTACAATCAGAGTTCTTAAAACCTAGATGCAGGTTGAGCCCAGATTCTAATTTCAAATCTCCGTTGGCTCTCACTTGGGGTATGTCCTGTCTTCCATCTCCAGCTGGCCCACTATCATGCCCTTTCCTCTGGAACGAAGACTTCCCCACATTCATCTCCACATTCCTCATACTTAGAAGAGTGGAATTTATAGCTTGCTAACTCAGCCTTGTCTCAAAGAGCAAGCAAAAGGGGACTGGGTTCAGGGTTTGCCTGCTAGGCAGGAAGTAGTCAAAGCTCCAGTTTTTGAACTTTTCGCCCATTTTTTCCTCCTTTCCCTTTTGAAAGACTTGCCTTCTAGAGGTCTCTGCTTAACTTTTTAAGCACCCAGCACTTGATCACTGCCTGGTTAAGGTTCAGCAAAAAAAAAAAAAAAAAAAAGCCTAATGAAAGTTTTTCAATCAGATTCTTTCCCTGCTTTAAGCTACTCCCCACCAGTCCAGTGGGAAGTCTTTTTTTTTTTAATTTAATTTTATTTATTTTTTTATACAGCAGGTTCTTATTAGTCATCAATTTTATACACACCAGTGTATACACGTCAATCCCAATCTCTCAATTCATCCCGCCACTGCCCCTCCCCACCACCCCCGCCACTTTCCCCCCTTGGTGTCCATATGTTTGTTATACTGGAGTACAGTTGATTAACAGTGTGTTAGTTTCAGGTGTACAGCAAAGTGATTCAGTTATCCATACACATGTATCTATTCTTTTTCAAATTATTTTCCCAGTGGGCAGTATTTTTGAAAGATGCATTAACTCTTTTAGGCCACTAGTGTGTCATTAGGTAAATCACTGCCTATAAAATGACCTGCGAAATTATGTAAACTTCCAGTCCATTGCATTAAATTGTAGTGTGGATGCCCCTGAGCGTTCTCATGATTTTTAACAGTTCCTGAAAGTGACATATACAAAGAGAGGACCTCATCAAGTCAGTGTCCCCTCAGCCATTTCTTGTTTTACAGAAAGCAGACACCTGGATTCATTTTCTCATTCATTCAACAGATACTCTTTGTGTCCCTGCTCAGAGCCAAGTATGAGTTAGGTGTGGAGGATACACCAGGTAAACACAAAATAACAAAGATCCCTGCCTTCAAAGAGTCCCAGAGCCTGAGGAGGGACTCAAGCCTCAAGTTGCATTTCTATTTCTGGTGGCTTGACCCATCCTGAGAACTCCTGGAGGCTGTGAAAGTATTGCCCCTCTCTTCTCATTTAATCTCTCACCCCTACCACAGTGAGGTGGAAATAGAGACAGATATGGTGCAAATTCCCCTTCCCTCCTAGAGTTCGTCATATCTTAACCTCTGGTCATCTCAGCTACCTTGTTCATAAAATAGTCGGTAATATTTAATGTCTCCTTTGCAGGGTTGTTGAAATTATTAAGAATAATATAAGTAAAGTACCTGGCAGACAGCGATTGCTTGATAAACAATGGTAGCTATTTTAATAAGAAATGGAAGGTGATACAGTAGTTGCCCAATAAGTAACTGTAGCTATCACTATGGTAGTTCTTTGTCTTTAAGCCAAAACTCAAAGAGCTGATATATCAAGGTGAGGGTTAATGGATGTGGAGGATTATTTTCCCTGGCACCTGTCTCATCCTGTATCATGCAAACCTTGTTTGTGGAAACCTTTCTGTTCTGTCCTAAGGAGCTCAGGGTGTGTCTACGCCTCATGCTGGCCAAGTTCTACCTGCTGAAGCTTCCTGGGCAGCCAGGGGTCAAGCAGTTGGCAAAGGCAGGCCAGCCAGCTGCTGTGAAGTGATACTTCTGAAGGAAATCCTGGATCGGTCCTGCAAGGGAGTTGCAAACTGCCCGGGTTAATCCAGGCTGTTCACCAGCGTCTCAGCTGCTTGTCCACTGTCTGCCGGGCAGCTGGGCAAGAACTCCAGAACGGCCACTCCCCACCGCCCAGGGTGGCCAGAGAGAACAGTGGGGACTCCTGATCAGTACATGCTCTCTTTCCCAGAAAAGGGATTAAGCGTGCCCTGACAAAGTTTACTCTTCCATCAGTCTTTCTTGGGGAGTGAAGTGGGAGAGAAAAGGGACCTGAGAAGTCCATTCCCCCAATCCCCTAAAGATCCCTGCAAGGTGCTCCATTCTGCCATCAAACACTCGATCTGAGCAGGCAATCTACTGGCATCAAATGTGTCTGTGTTCCTGATAAGATGAGGAAAATAATGCCAACCTTAGCGGGCTGTTGTAAGTACTAAATGAGAGATCACACGTGTAAGCAACTTACCCAACTAACCTGGCACATGGTAAGTACATAATCCATGCTAGTTTTCCCTTTTCTTAATAATTTTGTAAGGAGGTATTGTATAGCGTGAGGAAAAAACCCCATAAGTCTCTATCAGAACCCTCTCATTGTAGGTGATCAAAACCTGACACAAATGAGATTAGGGAAAAAAAAAAAAAATGGAATCCATTGGCTCATGGAACTAGTAGGCATGGCTAGGTTAGAGGCTCAAATGAAGTTTTCAGGGCTCTGTTTGTCTTTCTCCATACTTAGCTGGCTCTGCTTGGCTTTGCTTCTTTACGCTGTTGGTCTCATACTCTCACAGGATCTCTCCGTGTGGAAAGCAAGACAGCCATGGGAATCAGGATACAAAAGGACAAGGCACACACTCTCTCCCGGTGTCCACATATTAAATCTCCTGACAGGACTTTGGCCGTTTGTGGGCTACATGCCCATGTCTTAGACCAGGAGTCAACAAACTACGGGCCATGAGCCGAATCCAGGCTGTCTCCTGCTTTTGGACAGTAGGCAAGCTAAGAATAGTTTTGTCATTTAAAAAAAAAATGTTTATTTAATTAATTAATTTATTTTTATTTTTGGCTGCATCGGGTTTTCATTGCGGCATGCAAGATCTTCGTTGGGGCATGCGGGCTTCTCTCTAGTTGTGGCCTGCGGTTTTTCTCTCTCTAGTTGAGACGCATGGGCTCCAGAGCATGTGGGCTCTGTAGCTGTGGTGTGGTGCGTGGGCTTAGTTGCCCCGTGGCACGTGGGATCTTATTTCCCCGACCAGGGATCGAACCCACGCCTCCTGCACTGGAAGGTGGATTCTTTACCACTGGACCACCAGGGAAGTCCCAGTTTTGTCATTTTTAAATGGTTGGAAAAAAAAAGAGAATAGTATTTTTACACCTGAAAATTATATGAAATTCAAATTTCAGTCTCCATAAATTTCAGTTTTATTGGACACACCACATCCATTCATTTATGAATTGTGTTTTCTGCTATCATAGTAGAATTGAGTAGTGGTGACAGAGACCTTATATCTCACAAAGCCTAAAATATTTCTATCTGTTCTTTATAGAAAAATTTTGCTGACCCTGCCCTAGACCAATCATGGTAAACATGAACATAAGACACTCTGATTGACCAGATCTGAGTCATGTGTCCACCCCAGTAGCTTGGAGACAGGTAGGGTATGGGTCTGCTCTAGCAAAACAATGGTGGGTAGGATGGTTTCCCTGGGACGGAAGGGTACTCGGGAAAAGAAACAACAGGTATCCATAAAAGTGTCAGATTAATATAAGTTTGGAAATCTTTTACTTAACTTCTTAGGACTTAATTTTTTTAATCTAGTGTGAAGTAGATAAGCTTTGCCCTTTGGGAGTGTAGTAATGATGTTGACTAATATTCACTGAGCATTTACTCTGGGCTAATACTAAGTACTTTATATATGTTGTCTCATGGAGGAAACCAAAGCTTAGAGAGGTTACATAGATTGCCCAGAGTTACGTGGTGAAGCAGGGCCAGGGCTTTGATGAGAAGCCATGTCTGTCCACCTAGAGGGCCCAGGCACATAACCACTATACCGCACTGCCTCCTATTCAAGAGGATGAAGGGAGATGAGATATCATATAGGCTGAGCAGAGAGCCTGATATACTGTGGGCACTCAGTTGAGATTAATTTCTTTTCTCCCTCTTCCCTGACTTTTCCCATTCACATTACGGAGATATAAATGAGCAAGGAATCCATATGTACCGTTCAAGCGTCCTGTTGCCTCTATCTTTTAAGTTAAAAAAAAAAAAAACCTTCCCCCACAAAAAAAAACCCCTTTAATCAGTCTTACTGTCAAAAAGGCAGAGTAAAAATAGTAAAAGTTCAGAGAAGGGCAGTGAAAATAATTTCGGCATGCGTGGCAGAAGAGCATGGCAGAAGAAGAGGAATTCCAAACCCTGGGATCATTTCATGTGAAAAGGAAAGCTCCCAGGGGCACAATGTTTACAGTATAATAAGCTGACGACAGGTATAGGAAAGACTAATCAGGACCTGTTATTTACTTTTCCCCCCAAATACAAGAACCAGACTGTTTCACGCATTGTATAATAGCCGTGTCACCTTCCACTTTGGAACACTATCAAAGTGAGCTTTACCCTCCCTTCCTACGGACTGTGGAGCCAAACCACACCTCCAGTCCCAATCGGTACACAAGACACTGCACTCTACACGTACTCTTCAGAAGCTGGAGGTTTCTAGCTGGAAGGTATGTTGGGGCCATGTTATAGAGAAAGCTGAAGCCCAGTTAGGTGAAATAGTTTGTCCAAACTTGCACGGTGAGCTCATGGCACATCTAGATTTAACTTGGCCTTGAGGTCAGAGGAACTGGATTGAGATCCTGGCTAGACCTCAATGACCTTTCTGAGACCCAGTATCCCCATTTTTAACCATTTTTAACATAGTTGAAGAATCAAATAATACAAGTGGCCTAATTCTCGATTCAGTGTATTGGGTATCGTGGCTTAATTCTCAGTTCAGTGCTTTTTTCCCTAAGTCATTCTGCTCCTTGGATCGCCCAACATAAGAAAAAAGTGCAATGCTGGATTGTTGGAAAAAAAAAAAAATTGGAAGATACCGCACCAACCCCTCTTTACTTCCCCTTACCAACAATAAAGTACAAACTTCAAAAGAAACAAACTTGAAAATGGTGAACGCTGGACTCAGAGACCTTTCCTGGAGTGGAACCCTGTGGTCAGATATTGGCCAGGGCAATCCTTGAACAACTTGGTTGCCATCCAAGTCTGTTTTCAGTGGGGAATAAAGTTCATGTTTTGGAGGCAGTATCCTTGACTTTTTTATCCTGTTATTCAAATATTTCCTAATAATCTTCAGCATTTACACACTCAAGAGACCTTGAAGGAAAAGGATGCAGGACTCCAATCTTTTTTCCTTCCTTTTGCTAATGAATAGCTGTTTTCTTTCTGAATTCACTGGCCCTATCACCCTTTTTTTTTTTTTTTTAATTCATTTAAGTAACCTTACAAGACAGAGGTCAAATAGCAAATGGAAAACTGTAAGTTACGAATTTCTGGTTTGGGCTTAATGCTATGTGTGCCTTTTCAACGTGAAAAATCTAAGTAGAGAGGAATTGACGTTTTAGCAAATATATACATAATGCATAAATTAGTTGGAATAAGTGTGGGTGTTTCTGGTGCCACCTGTTGGTCACACTGTGAGATTGAACGATACACAGTATTGTTGGTCATGAAAACGAATATAAAATGGAATTCATGCTGTAGCTGTCACAGTTATGTATTTCAGCAGGCTGGCTGAATGTTGAAATAGGGTGACTGTTGCTTGAACATTATCTTTACTCACAGCTACTTGGAAGTACAGGACTGTTTTGCTGTTGGTTTATTCACCAATTAAATGTGTAGAGAGGAATATATAATGAAGCATAATCTCTGGGAACTCTGAGATTAATGAACCAATACTCAGATTCAAGTGATTTTTGTGTCTTGTGGTTCAGAACTGGTGTTGGTGCCCTGCCCAGATCCCTTTTACCAGCCAGCGCACCCAGGCAGTTTCCCTGAGCTACTGGGAGACTTGGCTAATACAATTCACAGCTACTCCCTTCTCTGGAGAAGTGCCCTTGGCTAAGAGGGAGCCACCTTGAACAAATGGGAGCCACCTTGACCAGGAAGCTACATACACAGGCACACAGACACGTGGCCTCCACGGCCAGTGGCCAAAAATTGACTGTCATGGGGGTGCAAAGGGCCAGCCCTCCTGACTTTAAGGCGAGATGAACCATCCGGTGCAACTTGTGTTCCAGAGCTCCCCATGGGATCAAGCCAAAGCTAGACTCCAGCTGAAGCCAAATTCTTGTTTAGCCCTTTTCCCCTGTCATAACTGTTTCTCTCCTTCTCCTTGAAAACACGCAATAAATCATTTGAAACCAACACATCTCAGGCTCTGCTTCTAAGGAACCTGACCTAAAGCAAGAACTATCCCATGGAAAAATGTATGTGTGTAATGATAAAATTCATGAGAGCAAAATAGGCGTTTGGGTCTGTGAATGTGGTTTTCCCAACATGTTTGGGAAGAAACACCAAACAAAACAGCCCTTCTCCATAGGGAGCAAAGCCCAGATGGAAGGACAGCAGCAGTGATACTGCACTATGGGACAAAAGACCTGGGTGATGATATAAAATACAGCCTTGCAATGGCACTATGCCTGAGTTTTCTCAGAAATGCATTTAGTTTCAAAATAGTACGTCCATGCTGGCATTAGACCTAGTGCTCCCAGGGGCAATGAAAAATAACCCGGAATTGGAGGACTTGAGGCTTTACACATTTCTATATCTGCTGGAGGAACCAGGCCTTTTTGGCTTGTGCCAAAGGAGGACTTTGGGGAAAGGAAAAAACTCTGCCAGAGGACAATTTTGGAAATCTCAGAAGAATTGTTGGCTGATTTAATTGGGTTTTGGTTGTAGAAGTTCCAGCTGGTTCTCCAGAAGTGGCAATGCCAAGTAAGAAGTCGGGAGCTTTGGGGCTAGTCAGGCCTGGGTTTGAATTCTCCTCAACTTATTAACTCAGTTTCCTCATCTACAAAATGGGGATCATAATATTTATCTCCCCAAATTGTGGAGAGGTTAGATATAGTGTCAATTCAGCACCTGGTATATAACGTCCGTGAATAAAGGGTAAGTATTTTTTTGTACTCAAGCTGTAGCATCTACTGAGCAGTGTAACCTCTGTCACTAATAAACGCAATATTTTTAGCTTATTTATTCAACGTGTTTCCAACCCAGTGGGAAAAAAGATGCTGTTTATTTAGGGCCTTATTAGGGATTCCCTAAAAAGCTATTTTAATTTTTAAAAATTAACCTTCAGGTGACTGAGATCATCACTTGGAGAAAGCCAAGGGAAGGGTCTCATATAATGAAAGGCCATCCTGTATGGTTGAGAAGATTGTATACAGTGTACAAAGGCACCCCACTGTGGGCAAGTGGGGTTACAATCTAGCTTTCCTTCTCTCACCAAGCCATGAACCCCTTGGGCAGTGTTCACCTAGAGGGGATAATTTACTAATTCTCACAGAAAACGGGCTGGAAGCAGCCCTGACGTTGTTCATGCCCTTTGTCAGGGTTAAGGTCCCTCTTGTGAGTGGAAGGGACCATTAGAACTTCCTGAAGACAGTACCGAAGCATCATACGCTCTAGACTCAACCTCTTCCCACCTACATGCCCTGTGCTCAAAGATAAAGACTAACAGTGACATTTGGGCCACAGTGATTAGCTGGCAGGGGTTACCTCAAAATAGGGTGCCTAGTTCAGACGTTTCTCTATCAGTAATACTCAAGGTAAGGTCTGAAAAATTACTGAAACCATCACTTGGGGTTCTTGACGGAAGATATTATTTCCTGAGCCATACACCTGACCTTCTAGATTCTAGACTCGCTAGAGGTTAAATTAGGGAACAGCTGTTGAAATAATATTAATAATTTCTTCACAGGCTAACTGACCATAAAGAAGGCTTTCTTGGTCAAGGATTCCCTTCTTTCACAAAGTCTACATAGGAGTCATGGTAAAGAGTTGAACGTTCCTTGGAGAGGCTCTTCCTCTTGGAAGAAGCCCAGAGATACTGACAGCCATAGGCTTCCTTTCCCTTGATAACCCTCTTCCACTCCACATTCCATTCCCCCAGCATGTACACAAAATTATCTCTCGTGAGAATCCTCTTTCTCTCTCCCTTTCTCATTTATGGTCTATGATGTGTAGAAAAACACATCTTCCAGCAGGCAGAGGCAGCCAGGTGATGGTTATCGGTCCTTAAAATTCTTGTTTTTCCTTTAGAATCCCATTTAGCATTTTATAATGCTCTTCCTAGAGCCCTGGGTTACCCAAGTCCTTCCAAGCAACTTAAGTCTGCCCTTGGTGGAAATCCTGACAGTCAGGGAATGTTCACATGATGGGTTATAAAGTTAATGATGTCTTCAATATAACATAGGCCTTAGATAATAGCAGTTAATATTTAAACACCTTAACATAAGGTTTGCCAATCAAAGAACCAAATTGAAGTGTCCTATAACCAACAATTATACCATGGGGTATACATCTAGAGTTGTGTCAATTCACTTTACCCAGTTCCTAGGTAATTACTTCCAAGTGGGCATCAATGTCACTGAAGAACAAATCCATGAAAAGATATAATCTAAGAAAGATTCAACACCTGTGCTAGGAGCTAGGGATAAAGATAAAGTAAACATGGTCTCAATATTCAAGAAATTCATAATCTAGGGAGTTCCCTGGCAGTCCAGTGGTTACGACTTGGTGCTTTCACTGCTGTGGCCCTGGGTTCAATCCCTGTTCAGGGAACTAAGATCCCACAAGCCGCATGGTGCAGCCAAAAATAATTAATAATAATAATTATAATAATAATAGAAATTCACAATCTAGTAGAATAATGACTATGGAAGCACCCTGTGACAAAAAGACTATACCAATTAAGGGATTATCATTATTAAGAAGAGAGTCTTGCACTATAATTTAGATGCTGAGAGGAAAATTAATATTTACTAACCACCATTAAATTTTCACAACAATCCTACTGGTTTGATTGCTGGATCAGTTATAGTGCCTTCATGTGCAAGAAATAAGAAAGAAACCCAACTAAAAGTGGCTTCCACAAGAAGAAAAATGTATTATCTCACTTAACCATAAGTTCAGCCATAAGGACTACTGGGGTTGATTAATTCAGTAGCTCAATCATATCTGTAAGAACCCAGGTTCTTTTCATCTTTCTGCTCTGTCACTGTATTAGGGCTATTCAGAAAAATAGAACCAACAGAATATATATACATACATCAAATTGGGTATGGAGCCTGACTAGTCCCAAGATCTGCAGGGTGAGTTGGCAAGCTAGAGACCCAGGAGAGCTGTTGGTGTAGTTACAGTCTGAAGTCTAGCAGGCTCAAGACCCAGGAAAAGCCAATAGTTCAGTTCTAGTCCGAAAGGAGGAAGAAAACTGATCTCCCAGATCAAAGGCAGTAAGGCAGGAGGAATTTTTCATTTCAGGGGAGGGTCAGCCTTCTTATTCTATTTAGACCTACGACTGATTGGATGAGGTCCACCCACATTAGGGAGGGCAATCTGCTTTACTCAGTCTATTGATTTAAATGTTAAACTCATTCAAAAACATCCTCACAGAAACACCCAGAATAATGTTTAACCAAATATCTGGGCACCTTGTGGTCCAGTCAAGTTGACACATAAAATTAACCACATATTCATTGTCAGCATTTGGTCTGCACTCTTTTGGGTAGCAAAATGGCAGCAACAGTTCCAGCCATCACATCCTCACTCAACATCCAAAAGCTGGAGTAAGAAGAGGCAGATGTTTTTGCTATACCCTTTCTAAAAGTTAGGAAAAACATCCCCAAAGATGAGCCCTCCATACCTACCCCTCATTTGTACTTCCATCTCATTGGCTAGAATTATGTCATATGCCCATTCCTAAGCCAATCACTTGCAAGGGGAGAGATTTACCCCCATGCCCTAGGACCAGGAAAGAGCTCATCTTCCTCTGAAGCACTTGACAGTCTAATACACTGTTGTTAGAAAGGAAAAAAAGGTTTGGATGGGGCAAGTAGGGGTTGGGGGAAGCTACTGGCTAAACAACTAACAGTGTCTGCCATAATTTCTATTATTATGCCTTTTTAAAGATATGAACACTGAGGCTCAGAAAGGTTGAATTGTTCAGCACCACCCAGCTAGAACTATCAAGTTAAAATTTCCAATCAGATTTCTCTGGCTCTAATTTGCTTGCTCTATTTATAGGTCTATCTGTAGAGAGACCTAACACTGCCCCATACTGTAAACTTGAGCGAGTGCCTTAATCCCTCCAAATCTTCTGTCACTGATAGACACAACAGTAGTCCTGACCTTTTAGAGTATCCTATTAACTTAGATCATGTATGTAAAGCACTTTAGCTATTATCTATTGCCACCGCATCGTAAAAAGAACACACACTGTACAACTCCAGGCGGCACTATTCACCTAGAATATAAGACAAATTATGCCCCTGGAATTTCACCATAGCATCACCCTTACTAAAAGGCATAGAAAACTTACCTCTAGAATGAGGAGTGGAGAATTTTTGCATTTAAGTACGACAACACAGGCAAGTTTTAACTCAGTGCCACAACAAACAGGTGAAGGAAAGCCAACAGAATTTTCCAAGCCTAATGGTAAGAACCTTTATATATGTATGCCTTATATTCTCACAAAAGCCCTAGGATGATAAAGAAATTTTGTTATTGCTTTTGTTTTTCCTGTAGAGAGTTACTATGGTAGGGCTTAATTCTAAAAAGGAAACAGAATTTCCTGATTTCCTTGCTGGAAGATATCGTCAGTCAGTCAACACCCTTTCCAGGGGGCTCATTGTGTCCCTCGTATTCTAAGTGCCAGGGCTTCAGCATGATGTAGGAGGTACTGAGCTGCAAAGTCAGAAGGTCTGTGTTCTAGCTTTGCTCTGTGTCCAGCTAGAAATATCAAAGTGAACAGTCAATGATCATGTACTTTTCTCTCTGTATCCACATTTACCTGTAAATAGGGTGACAAGGTAGACTCATTGGTCTCTAAGGTATCTTCCAGTTCTGACATTCTCTGAGCCACTCCCACCACTCTGGCCTCATGGGGATGCTGCAATTCAGACTTCATTAGCAGGGATATCTCAGCTCGCCCCTCAGGAGAGGCTTAAACAGTCACAGAAGCAGAAATGAGGAAGCCATTCGACACAGCTCTTCTGAAACACAATGTATGGACAAGGAAGAAGGAGAGATGGGTTGGCTGAGGTAGAGGAGTGATTGGCTGCTCTGAAGGGCAGGCAGGTGAGGCAAGTCTAGTCATCCTTAGTGCATGAGTGGTGATGTGTGGCAGTGCTACTGAGAATGAGAAAGGGCCTGGTTAACAGAACAATCTATGACCTAGCTCCCTGTATATGCAGTCTGAAGCCTCGGATCTGAGTAATGGGTCTGCTGCTGTTTACCCATAACCTGGTTTCCACAGTGATCCTGGTTTCTCCAGTAAGGAGGTGGAAGGAAGACGGTGCAATGTGATGGGAGGAGTCCTGGAAGCAGGGCAAAGGGTATCTAGTTTTAGCCCCATCTTGGACAAGCCATCTGCACCCATTGGGTCTCAGATGCTTTGTCTGTTGAGTCCTGTAGCAGATGATCTGGAAGGTTCCTTCCAGGTCTCTGGTGATCTAACAGATATTATCAACTGCGACTGTTTCTTTGCATGTATCTGAAAATTGTTTTTCTTAAAATGTGTCTCTTCTTGTTTTATCTTTATTTTTATTATTTATTATTATTATTTTTGGCTGCGCCCTGCGGCATGCGGGATCTTAGTTCACTGACTAGGGATCGAACCAGCGCCTGCTGCAGTGGAAGTGCAGAGTCTGAACCACTGAACCTCCAGGGAAATCCCCTGTCTCTTCTTGTTTTAGAACAGAAATGGTATAGTTTCTTGAAGGCAAAAGAGGTAATGAAGAAAAACTGGGGCAGGGAGGTCGAAGATTTAGTCACATCCTTGAAACTGAAAAATTGAGGGCTACTGAAGGAAAATCAGATAAAAATGCAGGCATCTGTAAATTCCCAGGATGTGATAAATGAGGGATCCTTAATGTCTGTCCTATTTGGGGGAGCAATTCCAATTACCTTATCAGTGCCCACAGGAAGGACTCATAAATGGTTAACTGATTAACTTTAGTATCAATATAACGACTAGACAAGGAGGTAGGTGATTTATAAAAGTTTCCTTGCAGTTCTAATATCTGGATACATTTTGCACCCAGAGGACACTTGTGGAGGCAACAAAGCCTCGAAAATAGGATGCATAATGGCCAGGTGAACCTGTGTTGGAATAATATCAACTAAGCTATTGCCTGCGGGACCCCAGGCAAGTTTTTAATCTCACAGGCACTGTGTTTCCTCATCTGTAAAAGGGAGAGAATAACAGTAGGTACCATACAGGTTTGTTCACTTAACAAATATTTACTGAGCACCTACTAGGCACCAGGGATATATTAGTGAATAACACCGTCCTCAGGGAGATTCTTTCTAGTTAGCAGAGAGACAAAGTTGATAAATAAGCAAGTAAATAACCAAGACAGTGATAGGCATCAACAAGTGCTGTGAAGGAAATAAAACAGAGGACGGAGTGAGTGACTGAAGGGAAGGGTGAGACATGAGTGTTCAGGGCAGACCTTGCAGAGGAAATGACATTTTTCAGGAAGGAGCAGCCATGGGAAGCTGGGGGAGAGTGGCCTTCTAGGCTGAGGAGACAGCAAAGCCTCTATGGCAGGAACTAGCTGGGTATGTTTTAGGAATAGAAAGAAGGTCGCTGTAGCTGGAGTGCCGGGAGCAAGGCAGAGGGTGTGAAGCGGAGGGGAGATGGGGCCAGATCTTACCGGACTTCGTAGGCCTGATACATTTTAATCCAACAGCAATGGGAAACCACGGACAGGCTTTCAGCAGGAGAGGAAGCCGATGGTGGAAGCTGATGTGTAAAGATGGCCCTGTTTGCTGTAGAGAGAAGAGACTGCCGATGAGCAGGCCTGTTAGGACTCAGCTGTGAATGAGGGGTGATAAGGGCTGGGTAGTTGGTGGTGGTGGAGATGGAGAGAAGCATTGATAATTCAATACTTTAGGATATATGCTGGAGGGCAAGTGGATTAAATGAGGTCATCTATGTAAAACACCAAGCACAGTGCCTGACATGAAGGGGCTCAATCAAGTGCTTGGATGGATAATAGGATCTGGTGTAGCAGGCCTGTTGCAATTCCATAAGTCAAACAGGAATTTGGCAAATACTTAGGTCACAGAGCAGGTTAGCAAGCTGTTTCAACCACTCATTTATTATGTGCCACTTGGGCAAGTCACATTTGGGACCTCAGTTTCCCCATTCAGAAATGAGGAGTGGACCAGGTGAACTCTAAGGCAGCTGCCAGCGCTTACATCCTATGAGTCTTTTTTTATAGGATGTATCAGTCAGGGTTTGATCGAAGAAGCAGAGTCACTCTGGGTAAGGTAGAATCAAGAATTTATAAAAAGCATCAGACCTTACAAAACTGTGGGAGCCAGTGCAGTACTCGGCAAGGGTACTGGGCCTGAGGTCAGTACAGATCAACCAGGCCTGCAGTCAAGAAGGAAAGCTGGGCAAAAAGTTTGGGAAGTTGAGGGCACACTGGAACCACAGGGACAAACTGGATCCTGTGCCTGTCTCTAACCACCTCTAATCTTGAGGATGCAGGTGACCTGCAAAAGCTCGAGCCCTTGGCCACAGAAATACTCAGGCACCTGGCCCAGGACTCAGAGAAGCTGAAGGACATAGTGCAGGTCCAGATCCTGCCAGCAAGTGAGCCAGCAGTTAGGGACAACATCCGTGAACCGCCACCGTGGCTGGCACCCAACACTGACTTTCAGAGCATAAAGTGCTGCTTCACTTCCACCTCCCCAGTCTCGGGCTAATTTCTCTTGTGGCCAATCCCAATCTAGAATCATGAAAGAAAGGGAATTCTGGAAAATGTAGTTCTACTATAGCTAAATGGACACAGTACAAAGCTACCAGAGTCACTCTCTGTCAACTTGGCAGTCACACACCCTTCTTTTAAGATGATTTTTTTTTTTTTTTGCGGGCCTCTCACTGTTGCAGCCTCTCCCGTTGCGGAGCACAGGCTCCGGACGCGCAGGCTCAGTGGCCATGGCCCACAGGCCCAGCCGCTCTGCGGCATGTGGTATCCTCCCGGACCGGGGAACGAGCCCACGTCCCCTGCATCGGCAGGTGGACCCTCAACCACTGCGCCACCAGGGAAGCCCATACACCCTTCTTTTAACCATGCTTCTTATTTATTTATTTGGTTGCACCGGGTCTTAGTTGCCACACGTGGGCTCCTTAGTTGCAGCATGTGAACTCTTAGTTGTGGCATGCATGTGGGATCTAGTTCCCTGACCAGAGATTGAAAATGGGGCCCCTGCATTGGGAGCACAGAGTCTTATCCACTGCACCCCCAGGGAAGGCCCCATAGTTAACTTCTTCGTTTTTAAAATATTTATTTATTTTTGGTTGTGTTGGGTCTTTGTTGCTGCGTGCAGGCTTTCTCTAGTTGCGGCCAGCGGGGGCTACTCTTCGTTGCGATGTGCGGGCTTCTCATTGCAGTGGCTTCTCTTGTTGCAGAGCATGGGCTCTAGGTGCACCGGCTTCAGTAGTTGTGGCTTGTGGGCTCTAGAGCGCAGGCTCAGTAGCTGTGGTGCACAGGCTTAGTTGCTCCGAGGCACATGGGATCTAGTTCCCTGACCAGGGCTCAAACCCGTGTCCCCTGCATTGGCGGGTGGATTCTTAACCACTGTTCCACCAGGGAAGCCCTTTAACTTCTAAATAAAAATAGCAAAATCATGCTTCCACTTAACATGACCCAACTGTCCCCCATGCAACTGAAAACAGAACCCCATCTAAAGTCCCTTTATTCACCTTTGGGTAGTCATTCTTTCTCTAGCAGAGTCACACTCTCTTTTGATTATTTTCTTACTTACTTCTGTGGTGGTTACATGTTGCTGAATAACAAACCAACCTAAACCTATAAGCATTGCAACAGACTGAATGTTTGTGTCCCCCCAAAATTCATATGTTGAAATCCCAATCCCCAATGTGTTCGTATTGGAAATGGGGATTTGGGGAGGTGATTAGGTCATGAGAGCAGGCACGAATGGGATTAATGCCCTGATAAAAGAGACCCCAGAGAGCTCCCTTGTCCCTTTTGCTATGTGAGGACACAGCGAAAAGGCATCCATCTATGAACCAGGAGGTGGACCCTCACCACTGAATCTACTGGTGCCTTGATCTTAGACTCAGTATCCAGAGCTGGGAGAAATAAATATCTGTTTATAAGACACCCAGTCTGTGGTATTTTGTTACAGCGGCTCAAATGAACTAAGATAGGCATAAAACAACAACCATGGATTTAGTGTGTCAGGAATTTGGAAAGGCACAGCAAGGATGGTTCTTCTATGCCCCACAATGTCTGGGCCGGGATGACTCAAACAGCTGAGGGTGAGAACAGCTGGGGCCAGGGAATCCATTTCCAAGACGGTTTCTTCATTCACATTTCTGGCACTTGGCCTGAGATGGCTGAAGGAGAGGCTTATCTGGGACTATCAACTGGAAAGCCTACATGTGGCCTCTCCTGCATGGTGGTATCAAGGTAGGTGGACATTACAAGGCTGCTCAGAGCTCTAAAATGAATTTCCCAGTAAACAGGGTAGAAACTGCAAGGCCTTTTATGACGTAGCTTTGGAAGTCACCTAGTGTCACTTACTCCACACTCTATTGGTTGAAGGAGTCACAGCCCCTTCCAGATTCAAGGAAAGGGAACGTATACTTTGCCCTTTAATGGGAAGAATGTTGAAGAAATTGAGGCTGTTTTAAAACCACCACCTGCAATGCTGTCTAGTCTAGTTCTTGCTTATCCATAGCAGGTGGCTGGTTCACCCTTTGGTAATTACTTAACACCATTTTTATTCCTGTTGATATCTCACCTGTATCAAATGATGAGAGTGATGCCTGTGAGAATATCATTACAGGTGCCTTCTTTTCTATGCTTCCCAAGGTCTCTTGGAAGTTTACACATGCCTCATAGCTAAGCTCACATTCTAATTTTTCTACAAACGTATCATTTACAGGAGATCCCGTGACTTATAATTCCTTGGCTTGAGATCCCTGCTTACAGCCTGTGTTGCAGCATGTATGATTCCTAACGGCTTTAGCTGACAATAATGAAATGAGTGGTCAACTAGCCAATGAACAATGATAAGAAAATGTCTTGAGCTGATTTATGAAGTAGAGAAACAGGCTTCTGAATCAAACAACAATTTGGTCAAGACACTTTTCTACCTTAAAAGACTTAGGAATTGGCACAGTAAAATAAAAAATGAAGATAAATGATTGGCAAAACAACCAAGTTCAGAAGAAAGCTGAAAGCTGTTTTTTAGGACCAGCTTATAGAATAGATTTGACCATCATTCTGGGACCAGTTAGGTTGTATTTTGGTTGTCACCTATACCCAGCACATAAAAAGGCTTTCTTTTTCTGAAGAACTAGAGCACTTAGAGCCTGAACCATTCATTTATTTTATTTTTTTAAATAAATTTATTTAGTTAGTTAGTTTTGGCCGCATCGGGTCTTTGTTGCTGCGCGTGGGCCTTCTCTAGTTACAGCGAGCGGGGGCTACTCTTCTTTGCAGTGCGCGGGCTTCTCATTGCGGTGGCTTCTCTTGTTGCAGAGCATAGGCTCTAGGTGCGTGGGCTTCAAGAGTTGCGGCACGCAGGCTCAGTAGTTGTGGCTCATGGGGCTCTAAAGCGCCGGCTCCGTAGCTGTGATGCATGGGCTTAGGTGCTCTGCAGCATGTGGGATCTTCACGGACCAGGGCTTGAACCCGTGTCCCCTGCACTGGCAGGCAGATTCTTAACCACTGTGCCACCAAGGAAGTCCCCCATTCATTTATTTATTCAACAAATATCTATTGAGAGCCTTCATTGGGTCAGGTAGTATTTTTCTTTGCTGTTCAGCACAGCCTGTAACCTCAGAGGATTGCGAAGGAGACTGAAAGAAATAAAACAAAAAAAACAGAAACAAAGAAACCAAACGTATAATACAGTAAGAGAGCTCAAGAAAAAGCTCTTAACTATAAACAAGCTTGTTTCACTCTTGGTCTCATGTCTTAATCTCCTCCAATGTGACTATAAGCTCCTTGAAGGCAGGGTCCTCCTTTTATACCTGCATACCACTCAGTACTCAGCTCAGTGACATGTCCACAATGGTTATTTGGACTAAACATCATTGAACATTTGCTAATGGCTTGACTGATAAATACTGAAATGAAACGAGGTTGTGGAGGTCTAAAATGTTTGCATTACTTTTTGTCTCCTGCAAAGGTTATTGGTTGATCATCTGTGCATTAAACCATCACCACCAACAAGTAAGAGTGTCCTCTGTACCATTTTATGCTTGGAAAGAGGAACAACAGGGCTTTGATTCCTTGATACCCAGGAGTTCTATGGTGACTTGATTCTTCTCTGCTAGCTAATGGTGCAACAATTATAAGAAGGGGATTTGCCTCTGTCATTACTTAACCTCTCGGGGCCTCTGATTCCTCAACTTTGAGCAAGATTAGTGTTTCCTTCTGCTTTATTCAGTACACATGTTCTTGTTTTATAACTAGTTCGGGTGCAGGGTAAGATGCAGCACCTAGACTGTCCATAAACCCATGGGATGGGGCATGGCTTCTCCCTATGCTTCTGTTGTCCCACAGTAAATTCCCAATCCTTATGAGGTTTTAGTCGCAGTGAATTTTCCCCTCAAAAACCAAACAGGATAATAATGAACCACTTTCTTGCATTTTCTATCAAGACAGCTCTTTGTGAGTTTTAAATGTTCTGTTCAGATTCAAAGAAGCTGGTTTCTTCATGAGTGGTTGGAATAAGACTTTTCTTGGAAGCTATTGAATATGGATTAGTTGGATTGTTTCGCAGGAAATAAAAAGCAGGCTCTAGGGTGACTACTTCAGCACTTAATTGGGTTAGCAAAGAACTGCAAATGAGAAGTTTCCCTTAGGAGGGAAAGGATGTTTATAGGCCCCCCCTACCCCCCTAGGTGGTGGATTTTAACCTAAACGTTAGCCTTCAAATGCAGCCTTTAATTTAGGAACCATTACAAGAATCTATGAGAGCAGAAAATGTCAGGTTGAAAAATTAACACATCACAGGAGTTAATTGGAACCCAGCCTCTCATTAGATGCAAATGGAGAGCCCTCCAACTGCCCAACAGCCCGCTGAAGTCATGTTTGTTGCCGCTCCAAAGTGGTTGCATCCTTATTACTCAGGGAGTGGACTAAGAAGCTGCCCAGGCACTCAGGCCAGAGCCACTAGGGACCCATGGCCTGTCCTTTAGGTTAACAGAAGGTCTATTCCCAAGCCCCTACCTTCTACTCCTCTCCTAAACGCTCTGCGTGTCACAGGGTGGATAGCCTTCTGCCTGGAACTCCCTTGGGGAAGTGTTTTCTGCAACAAAGACAAACATGCCATGCCTGTCACCAGGCGCAGATTGTCGACTGTGTAAACCACTCTGTGAGAGGGAGGCTGAGGCGCTCCAGGCCATTCAGACTTAGTTCTAAGTCGTGGTCTTTGTTTTCTTTCCACATTCAGACTGAAATGTGATTCCCCTGGCTTTCTTTTTTGGAAAATACCTGCGATGAGTTCCATGCCGGGAAAGAAAAGCTGTTGACAGGAAAAGCTTCTGACGGGCAAGGGGCTTTCTCAAGTGTTCTCAAAGGAGACAGTCACTTCAAGCAGGCTGAGGCAGGGATGCCCGGGCTCTAGGAATGAGAGGTCCAGATCACAAAAGTATCATCTTTAACTACGGATTAGGCCAAGTGTCAAGCAGCTTCCTCTGTAAGAGCAGTGCCATGCACGCAGACCTCTGGGCCAGGCAGATATGCATCTGAGTCCTTCTCTGTCACTTACTCTGTGTTCCTGGGCAAAGTGCTTAACCTCTCGGAACATCAGTTTTCTCAGGCTGTTGTGTGAAATAAATGACATAATGCATGTACAGTGTGTAAAACAGTATCTGGCACAAAGTAAAGGTTCTATATGAGTTATTTGCTATTGACTTAATGGTATTCCTTCACCCAACACCAGTGGGTTCCCTCTGTGTGCCAGGCCCCGTGCGAGGGACAGCTCCTGCTTCTTTACCTCATGGACTCCATTGTTTAATAAACCATGTACACATATCTTTAGCACAAAGCAAGCTCCCCTCCCTGCCCCGCAAGTGCCGTAGGAGAAGTGCCAATCGCACATAGCTCTGCTTTGTCCAGTAGCTCAGAATTCTGCTGACCATCCCCCTTTGGGCAGTCCTCCAAACTCAGCTACCTCTACCTTCAATTTACCCACAACTCTCTCTGTGTGCACTTACACATCGAGTTACAGTTGTCTTTTTATTCTTTGTCTCCTCCTGTGAGTTCCTACAGGGTGAGAATCATCTATTCATTTGATTCATTCATCTAATCATTTATTCATCTCTGTAGGCCAATGGTCTCATGCATTACTCTGCAGATGAATGAGCACCACATGAGTGGTACAGAGGCCCTTCCAACTTGCATCCAGCCTCTGCCATATGCCAGACTTAGCTGAAATGGGAGGTTATAAACACACATTCAAACTTGGTCCCTGCCATCAAGTCCCTGGAAAACAGTGGTATAAGTGTTGGGCCAAAATAACTCAGGAAGAGAGTAGAAAGCTCTTAACTCAGACCTGGGCTGCAGAAGATGTCCCACAACAAGAACAATAACCAAGTTATTCGGCGCTTAGGATGTGTCAGTGCGCTCAACGATTTACACGCATTATCTCATTTAACTCAGAACAACTGTGTGGGGGGAGATATGAACTTCCTCATTTTACAGATGGCCAGTCTGAGGCTCCGAGAGGCACACTGGCTTGACCACAGTCCTGCAACGAGTAAATGGCTTAGGAATCCACCTGCTGAGGGTTTCCCTGGCCCGACTGGAAAGTGGAGAGTGTGGGCTAGCACAAAGCTCCGTCCAAGGAGGGGCGGGTGGGGAGAAGGGCTGGTAGTGAGAGGGAAAAGTTGGATAAAAACACGGCTGGCATGAGCCCCAGGACTACCGCAGAAGCAGAATAAGTCAGAAAGAGATGCAGGCTGCAGGGGAGGGATGCCCGGGAGGCTGGGGAAGGGGAGCCCCGGCGGTTGTGCGCCTTCTCAGCCCCCCATGCACAGGTCAAGCTTCTCCCCTCCTGCCCTCTCACCCTCCCAACCTTATTTAGAAACCGTGTCCCCGAGACAGGAAGGGCGGCGGGCCGAGAAGCACGGAGCGTCCCGGTCTCATTTCCTTTCGAATCCCCCTGTGGAATTTCATTTCATACGGTGAGGCAATCGGAGCGCGAGACCGTTGGCTGGTCTGCTGCTCCGGGGCGCCTCCCCCATTCGCGGCTGGAGACAGACAGCTCCCGGGTGCAGGTCAGGCCGAGGCTGGGGGCGGGGAGAGGGGGGGCGGGCTCCAACCCAAGCAAGCTCGGAGTGAAAATAGCTGCGAGCTCACGCTGTACCAGGCACGGTGCTAAGCATTTTACGCGTTATCTCTAATCCTCCCAAGTCTCTTTACGGATGAGGAAACTGACGCCTAGAGGCTGAGCAATCTGCTCAAGGTCACACAGCCGGATTTAAAGGCACAATCTTTGTAAAGCCAAATCCCATGTTCTTTGTATACGTTTCTCTGCTTGATGGGGAAGTGGCCACGGGCTGAGGTGACAGCTGGAAGTAAAAAAGGAAAAGGGAGCCGACTCCTCTGGGAGCGCTTCTCACCTGGGAGAGAAGGGGGAGGCTGGCCCGGCTGGAGCGTCTCGGCTCCATCCCCGCCTGGCCCCCAAGCGCCGCGAACCGGGTGGGAGGAAAGTGAGAGCCGGGAAGCGGGGCGGAGCGCTACGGGACGGGAGGGAGGGGCGGAGGAGGGGGGCGGGCGGGCGGGAGCCTGACCCTGCCCAGGGCAGAGCGGCCCCGCCCCTCGCTGGCCACGGCGCCCGGCCATTGGAGAGGCGCGCTGTCCGTCCCGTCCCGCCGCCGCCCAGCAAAACTCCAGCGCCTCGGAGGGTTTGGGTGGTGAGACCCGAGCGGCGCTGCGTGCTGGCGGGCTTCGCGGAGACGCTGAGCGGCCGCGGCCGGCGCCGGTTTGGGGGCTCGCCGCCTGTAGCCATGACCCTCGCAGTCTGTCCTTCGGCCCCGGCCGGGGGCGTCTAATACCCCACACAGTCGCGCGCAGCTGCGGGAGAGCCCGGCCGCTGCCCCCTCGTCGCCCTTGGCGCCTTATCACACTTCCTTTCCCGGAGCTGGGAGCAGCGCGGGCAGCCGGCTCCCCCGTGCAAACTGGGGGTGTCTGCTGGAGCAGCCCTCGCCACCGCCGCCTCTGCCCCCCGACTCTGGCCATGGCCTGGCGGGGCGCAGGGCCGCGCGTCCTGAGGGCCCCCGGGGGCGTCGGTCTCAGCCTGCGGCTGCTGCTGCTCTTGCTGCTGCTCCTGAGGCCGGCGCGGGGCTTCGGGGACGAGGAGGAGCGGCGCTGCGACCCCATCCGCATCTCTATGTGCCAGAACCTGGGCTACAACGTGACCAAGATGCCCAACCTGGTGGGGCACGAGCTGCAGACGGACGCCGAGCTGCAGCTGACAACTTTCACGCCGCTCATCCAGTACGGCTGCTCCAGCCAGCTGCAGGTGGGCGCACCTACCCCGGGCGGGACCCCTTGGGCAGGGACGCCCCAAACTAACTCCGTGGAGCCCTTGCCAAGTCGAGCCCCTTGCCCCCTTCCTAAGTCTGAAGGGTATTAACTATCCTGGAGAAGTGATTTCCATTCCCACCCCCACTTTTCTGTCCCTTCTCAGGGACTGGAAGCCAAAACATTGTGTAAGTCATCTGGCCTGCGAAAGGACCCACTCTTACACCCCGCCCTTCCGTTTTTCTCCCCTGCCCACCCGTGTCTGGCCAAGCCCCTAACCCCAGTGGAGCTGAGAGTTATCTTTGCCAAGGATTCTGGCCGCCGCTGCTCGGTGGGCGAGTCCCAGGCAGGGCAGCCAGCTGCAGCTAAGACTTGGAAGGAGAGATAAGGAGACGGGAACTTCTCCTCCCTCACCGACCTCCTTCCTCCCCCCGTATTTTTTGGGTGTGTTATTAAATGAAACACCCCTGCCCCGTTTCTGCAGAATGGCCCCTCGCGTCGTCCTGCATGATTTTAGAGGTCACGAAGTAAGGAATGGCTGCGATGGCTTGAGTTCCTTCTTAGCCTCAGGGTTAAGGGCAGGTTTAGTACTTGGCGGGGGAGAAGCTATCACTTGGCAATAGCTAGTATGTATGGTCGTTACATACTAACGTTACAGCGTTAGTATGGTCAAGCTCCAGAAGGTAGTTTGTGTATTGGAAGTTTTGTGGGGTTTTTTTGTTTGTTTTTGCAGTCATTAAAGATATTAAAGCTTATGTAATAATATAGAAAATGTTCATCCTACCATAAAAAGTGAAGAATTTGCATATACAGGGTGATTATAATCTTATAACAACAACCAGTTCATTTATTTATTTTTTATTTTTTTTTTGCGGTAGGCGGGCCTCTCACTGTTGTGGCCTCTCCCGTTGCGGAGCACAGGCTCCGGACACGCAGGCTCAGCGGCCATGGCTCACGGGCCCAGCCGCACCGCGGCATGTGGGATCTTCCCGGACCGGGGCACGAACCCGCGTCCTCTGCATTGGCAGGCGGACTCTCAACCACTGCGCCACCAGGGAAGCCCCAACCAGTTCATTATAAAAAAAAAAAAAAAAAAAAAAAAAGAACATAAAGGAAATTTTTAAAAATGTTAACACTGGTTGTGTTTTTTTTTTTTTTTTTTTTTTTTTTTTTTTTAAACATCTTTATTGGGGTATAATTGCTTTACAATGGTGTGTTAGTTTCTGCTTTACAACAAAGTGAATCAGCTATACATATACATATGTTCCCATATGTCTTCACTCTTGCGTCTCCCTCCCTCCCACTCTCCCCATCCCACCCTTCCAGGCTGTCCCAAAGCACACTGGTTGTGTTTTGACTGGTGAGGCTACGAGTGATTTTTAGAAATTTAGAAAAGAGAGAAGTTGGGGGAAATAGAGGATAGTTATCCAGGCTAAAAGCTTTAGAAATCTGTGGTTCTGGTTGTAACTTTTGAGAGATAAGAAACAGGCAGGTAGCTGACTTACTAGGTGCATGTTTTTACATAGGTCATTTGAAAAGTTGGATTGTGGTTTCAGAAAGATGGTTGGGATTAGACCTGTTGCTGGTAAAATGTCCCTTTGGAAGTTTCAGGACTTTAGAACTAGGTTATAAAAACTTAAGAAAATGATTCTCTTGCTCTCAGTTTGGAAACAGCACATATCCTGACATCAGTGACAATTTTCTTGGTGAAACAGCTTTTGCAGGGATATATATTTTTAATTACATGTATCCTGGGGAGGCAGCCAAGCTGTTTTGAAGGACAGGACTGGATCCCTTTACATGCTGGAAAATAGTTACTTGTAACTCTAGACTTCATAGACAACATCTGTAAGGAGCCAAGCAGACTGTTTATCAATGCTGGAGGAATTGAGGACAGCAACTGGACTCTCCCCTGCTGGTGTTGCAGTTTCAGGGACTGAACATTTATATTTTCCTATTGTGCTTCATTATTATTCTTTGAGGAAACCTGGCCAAACAAACCCCTGGTATCCAGAGGCTTCAACCTGCATCCCATCCTTGGATTTAACAGTATCTCAGTGAGGACATTTTCTCTTTCAATATGAGACTGGTTAAAAAAATAATTTTAGGGGATAAAATAGAGAAAGGAGAGAATATTAACATGAGAAAAGCCGTATCTACTTTTTTTTTTTTTTTACATTTATTTGTACGGTGATAAAGAAATGGGGGTAAAAATAAATCACCCTATCACCCAAAGGACTGAGTCATTTGGTTAGTCTATCCAGCTCTTTCAAATAGTAGCTGAACGGGGAGGGAGACTCAAAGTCAGCTTTTTAAGGTTTATTTCCCTAAGTGTTGTGCAAAAAGGGATTATGTAATTCTTCGTGTCCCTTTTATATATTTATTTATCTATGTTCTCCTGGAAAGGATTACTAGACCCAAAAGAAAAAAAGTGTGCAAGTGATGGATTATTAGGTACATTTGTTTGAGGTCAGAGTCAACAGACACCCCGTAGACTGATTTAAAAGTAGATGCGTACTTTGCCCAGAAGCATTCGAGTCAGTTTTGTGCAAGCCTTTGGTCAAACTTCCAAGTCATTGTTTTCTTTGCTCATTTCATGACTTTTCCAGTTCTTCCTTTGTTCCGTGTATGTGCCCATGTGCACAGAGAAGGTCAATATCCCCATCGGCCCCTGCGGCGGGATGTGTCTTTCGGTCAAGAGACGTTGCGAGCCTGTCCTGAAGGAATTTGGATTTGCCTGGCCAGATAGCCTGAACTGCAGCAAATTCCCACCACAGAATGACCACAACCACATGTGCATGGAAGGGCCAGGTGATGAGGAGGTGCCCTTACCTCACAAAACCCCCATCCAGCCTGGGGAAGAGTGCCATTCCGTGGGAACCAACTCTGATCAGTACATCTGGGTGAAGAGGAGCCTGAACTGCGTTCTCAAGTGTGGCTATGATGCTGGCTTATACAGCCGTTCGGCCAAGGAGTTCACCGATATCTGGATGGCCGTGTGGGCCAGCCTGTGCTTCATCTCTACCGCCTTCACTGTGCTGACCTTCCTGATCGATTCTGCCAGGTTTTCCTACCCGGAGCGCCCCATCATATTTCTCAGTATGTGCTATAATATTTATAGCATTGCTTATATTGTCAGGCTGACTGTAGGCCGGGAAAGGATATCCTGCGATTTTGAAGAGGCAGCAGAACCTGTTCTCATCCAAGAAGGACTTAAGAACACAGGATGTGCAATCATTTTCTTGCTGATGTACTTTTTTGGAATGGCCAGTTCCATCTGGTGGGTTATTCTGACACTCACTTGGTTTTTGGCAGCCGGACTCAAATGGGGTCATGAAGCCATTGAAATGCACAGCTCTTATTTCCACATTGCAGCCTGGGCTATCCCTGCAGTGAAAACCATTGTCATCTTGATTATGAGACTGGTGGATGCAGATGAACTGACTGGCCTATGCTACGTGGGGAACCAAAACCTTGATGCCCTCACGGGCTTTGTGGTGGCTCCTCTCTTCACTTACTTGGTGATTGGAACTTTGTTCATTGCTGCAGGCTTGGTGGCCTTGTTCAAAATTCGGTCGAATCTTCAAAAGGATGGGACAAAGACAGACAAGTTGGAAAGGCTGATGGTCAAGATTGGGGTCTTCTCAGTCCTGTACACGGTGCCTGCAACCTGTGTGATTGCCTGTTATTTCTATGAAATCTCCAACTGGGCGCTGTTCCGGTATTCTGCAGATGACTCCAATATGGCGGTTGAGATGCTGAAAATTTTTATGTCTTTGCTGGTAGGCATCACTTCAGGCATGTGGATTTGGTCTGCCAAAACTCTTCACACGTGGCAGAGGTGTTCCAACAGATTGGTGAATTCTGGGAAGGTAAAGAGAGAAAAAAGAGGGAATGGTTGGGTGAAGCCTGGGAGAGGCAATGAAACTGTGGTATAAGGCTAGCCAGCCTCCATGCTTTCCAGATTTTGAAGGGGGCATGCCAGCATTGCGGTGCAAATGCTACTAAAAGCTTCATGCAGTGAATCTCAGTTTGAACAAGCTAGCAACTCTTAAGTGACCCCCATAACCCTCCACCACTCTCCCCCGTCTCCCCCCAGCATCATAAAACTAATGATTTTTGCTGCGGACTTTGGAATGATCCAAAATGGAAAAGCCAGTTAGAGGCTTTCAAAGCTGTGAAAAATCAAAACATTGATCACTTTAGCAGGTCGCAGCTTGGAGCGTGGAGGTCCTGCCTAGATTCCAGGAGGTCCGGGGCGATGCTGCTTTTCCCTGCAGGGTGGGATTTGAGCTGTGAGTAGGCAACTTGCAGGGAGAAAGATTAACTTTTTTAACCCTTTAAAAATTTTAAATACTAACTGGGTCTTTCAGATAGCAAAGCAATCTATAAACACTGGAAACGCTGGGTTCAGAGAAGTGTTACAAGAGTTTTAGAGTTTGGCTGGTCTAACATAAACATTTTCTGTGGTGTACTGTCTGCTGTTTCGAACTTTGTGGATTGCTCTCCCAAGAGGTGGTGTCAGAATCTTTCAGTGCCTTTGTCATAAAACAGAATTGTTTGAACAAACAAAAGTACTGTACAAACACACATAAGGTATCCAGTGGACTTTTCTTCCCTCTCTTCCTCTTAAATTTCAACAGCTCTGTCCTAGGCTGCTGCTGTTTTCTCCATTTTACGTTAATGACTCAAAAACAGGTATTTTTTTATAGGAATGTTTGCACTGCAGCATGCCTAATGAGGGGGAAAGGAAGGGTGATTCACTTTCTTGACAATCACTTAATTCAGAGGAAAATGATATTTACCAAGTCGACTTACCTTACCCACCCCAGAGACCGACTGCATTGAGCAATGGGGACTTAATATATTTTACTTGTGTGATTGCATCTATGCAGACGCCAGTCTGGAAGAGCTAAAATGTTAAGTTTCTTGGCAACTTTGCATTCACACAGATTAGCTATGTAACTTGTGTGTGTCAATTACAATTAAAAGCACATTCTTGGACCATGACACAACCGTTACTCAGCTGACTTTAAAGCTATGGTCAGCTTGCATTCTCAGAATGATAGTGCCTTTTTTTTTTTTTTTCTTTAGCATAAGAATGTTATCAGAGTCTGGTCTGCTTACCACAATGGAGACTTTTTCAATTTTGTAAAGGGAGCTGAGGACAGCTAATCCAACTACTTGGTGCATAATCATTTCCTAGTAATTGGCAAGGGCTCCGTGTAAGATTTCCTTGGAGGCAGTGTGGCCTGGAGTATTTATATGGTGCTTAATGAATCTCCAGAATGCCAGCCAGGAGCTTGATTGGTTCGTAGGGAATAAAGTGTAGACCATATGAAATGAACTGCAAACTCTAACAGCACAGGTCTTAATTGCCTTTTGCAGAGCTTTTAAAATTTATGCTTTATGTTCCTTGCAAGGGGGTACCCCCTAGCAGACTCTCAAAAGCTGCCGATTCTTTTAAAATTGTAACTGGCCTTTCCCCTAACCCGCCTCAGGCCTTCTAATCACCAGATCTCTGGGACAAATTATTGACGATGTCACAGGTTGCTGTCCTTGAAGTTCATACCTGTCTTTGCTTCAGCAACTACCTTGCGATGACTCATTTATTTATTTATTCATGCTCCTTCCCCCTTTAAAACAGGTAGGAAAGCTCTTCTATCACATTTCTTTGTGGAAAAATATTTCCAGGGACTCAAAATTCCAAAGAGGAGTTCAAATTCTGGAAATAAGCATGTCTTTTTTGGTTTGAGCTTTATGCCCCCGGTTTGACATTTTCCTTTCTCCTTTCTCTGTTGTGGCGTGGTTCTTGACCTGTCTGAGATGAAGATACATGTAAGGTCTGTTGCGTGTTTTGGAAGGCAAAGTCTTGGGGCTTTGGACACAGATGCTGAGTGGGCACCGGTGTCCCCTGCTGTGTGTGCTGAGCCTGAGTACCTTGGCTGGACTCTGGGTCAGGGCTCCAGGAGCATGAGAAATGATCCCCAGAAGGACCAGTTGAACTGCATCTGAGACTGCATCGCCTAGGAAATGTAAAATGTGAACGCCCTGTGCTGCTTGCAGATGGTTCCCATAGCTGGCCGGGGCCCTGGAGCATGCACCCAGGGGCAGAGCCTGCCCTTACTCACGCTCCGCTCCAGTGTCTTGGGAGTTGTGCGGAGACTCTGGCCCAGGAAAGGAAAGAAGGACCAGGCAGGGGATTGTAATGCAGTTCTCTTTGTAATGTTTCAGTGATCGTGTGACCGACGCAGCACCTAGCAGAGGGCCCGGCATGGAAAGGGTGCTCAATATTTATGAATAGTAACAAATAAGTAACAATAAGAGTACTTGGGTGAACCTGGACCCCCAAGTTTTGGAGCTCTCTGGGTTGTAACGTGTCTCTTCCATAAATCTCTTGCCTTCACAGGAGAAATAGATATTTGATCAGAAGTCTCATCGATGCAGAATAGATGAGTAGCCTTGGCAATGTCACAGGCTTATAGGCCGTTCCTTTCACATTCCACACCACGGAGAGTGTTTACGGTTTTAAGAAAGGAGCTTTGTGGCCAAGAGTTAGATATCAGTTACCTTGAAACAAACCCATCACCTGTTAAGTTGGTATTGGTTTTAAAAAAGGTTAATTATCAGCACATTTATTGAGTGCTAACTGTGTGTAAAGCCCTGTGTTAGGCACCTTAGGAGATGTCAGGGAGGATCAGCTCTGTTCTTCTAACCGACCTGGAGTGGGATGCCCCTGGATCTGCTGAACTTGGCCATTGGTTTCAGGAAGTCGCAGGGGCTACTGAATTGCCATCTGTTCCACGGTCACCATCCCATAAACCTCCTCCTGGGTCTTTCTCCCTTTAACCCATCACTTATCCCTTCCCAGGATTCCTTGCAAATCGATTCACAGGGGCTTTGCCAGAAAGCATCAGCTCTGTTTCATGACAGTCTCCGTGGAAGTCTCCTAGGAAGATCACAAACATTGGCTACAAGGACATGAACTCCCACATCTAATATGGCTTCGGGAGCAGGCAGTTTAGGGCTTGGGGTGTTCTGGTGACTCGTACAGGTGAATTTGAGGACAGCATCTTGCTAGGGAAAAGGTTAGCGTTCTTTTTCTTTCTCGGAAATCTAGGATAAGTAGGTATAATTATAGCTTCCTACAAAAATCCCTTGGCCTCAACAGGGACCAAGGGCACCTCTGTCCAGCCTCCTCTCTGGCAAACTCCTTTCTCCTCCTTCATAAAGGCCACACCTCAGGGCAGAGGAACATGGGAAGAGTGGAACTGGCCAGGACCGCCTGATGGAGCTACTTGGTTGATTCATATCCTTTTTCCTCTATGGAGACTCGTCTCCTGATCTCTGAGACTGCTTCTGATCTGGCAGCTTACCCAGGGACCTGCAACAGGAGAAGCGGTGACACTTTTTATTTCCCTGAGATGCTCTCTGACTTTGCTTTCCCCTGGCCCTCCCTCCCCTGCATCCTCCAGACCTGGACCGTGGGAAACTTCTGTATCTAGGTTCTGAATTGTGATGTTACCAGCACCCCCAGCCCTGTCCTCTCCGGCCCCCCTCAGCTCCCTGGTCACGGAATTCAGTGTTGGGAACCAAGCCGAGGCCCGAGGGTGTAAAGAGAAACTCGACAGCCTCAGCCCTGGAAGGCAGACTCAGCTTAAGATTTCACCAGGATGGTGCAAGCCTCGGCTTCTAGCGAGGTGGCCACAACGGCAGTTAGGGGAGAGGGCTGTGGAGCCCAGACTCTGGAAGGAGCCCCCGGAATCGATCTGTTGTACATCCTGCATTTCATTCTATGATGGAGGAGATTGGAGAGAGTTGCTATTCCAGCCAGAGACGTCGAGTCATTGGACTCTGATGGTTCTTTTTGTTCCTCTATTATACTTGGGTTCAGAGTCCCCGTCTGGGTTTGTATTATGTCTGGCAAAGGACCCGGGTTCTCATTTTTCTTCTGGGCCTAGGCTGTAGATCTTGGAAACTCCTAGGAGAGCATTTTGCTCCTACCAAGGATCAGATACCAGAGCCTTAAATAATGGATTTTGTTTCGCTGCGGCCTGGTTTGAGCTGTCTGCTGCTGCCTCTTGCCACGCACATGTGCAGTGATGGCCCACTGGGTGTTACCTGGAGGGAAGTGAACCCCAGATCTCCCCAATAGGCCTCTTCTCCTTGGTATACCCAGTTGCCTGTTCCTGGTTTGCCTTATTTCCCTTCTTCTTTGCATCAGCAAATTCCCAGTATTCACCCAGGCAACTTGTAGAGGGCCTGCTTGGGGTCCTATGAGCCGTGTCCTCCAAGCTTTTGTAGCTCCCTGATCGCCTACAATATTCAGTACATGACCACTGTCATCCCAGAAGGCTTCCGGGGAGGGGGCGAGAGCCCCTGCCCCCTGGAGACTGGGTCCATCTGCTCTCCCAGGTGTGCACCTTCCCCCATCCTGCTGAGGGCTCGGGCTGGTATGGCTGAGGGTTTGGGGAGGGGAGGCTGCTTTCCAGGTGTCTCCCCGTGGGGCATCTAGGTGGTCCTGAATTTTTTCCTACCTCACAGGGATGTCGTGAGACTTTAGAAGGAAGGAGGACAAAGGCCCCTCGAGCTCTTTGTAGGAAAGGCAGAATAAATATCAGGTGTGATCTCTGCAGAGATGGATTTCGACCTGCTGGTGAGGCAGACACGCTTGTGCTCTGTGGCTGTTCTCGGGCCCCCGTGCCACCCGAGCTCCGGCCACCTCGAGGCCTACCTGAGGGACTTTTAGATGTTCGACACAGAGGTACCAGGCAAACCCTCCTACATGCCCTGAACGAGTTGCTGAAGGTCAGAGGAAATGGACCCTGCTTTTGAGGATGTACAAACGTATGTCTGCATTGATGTCTGTACTGTAAATTTCTAATTTATCACTGTACAAAAATAAATAAATAAATAAACTTTGCTATTTAATTTTTGTATCAAAGGAAAATAAAGTTTTGTTTAGTAGCTGGTGTGTGATTTGGCCTATTCCTGCAGGTGTCTGAAAGCCCCTGGGAAGCATGCTTACCCAGCAGTGAGAAATAGAGAACTGGGTTTGCAGGGCAGAGGGAAAGCCTCGTCTTTTTTTTTTTTTTTTTTGGGCTGGTGCTATTTCCCCCCCCCTGGGATTTCTCTTGGGTCAGCAAACCCCCGAGATGCAAAGTCAACAGACTTTATCACTACTGTGGTCATCGGTAACACTCAAGTGGTCACTTGATACTTCAGATGTGACTATAGTTCTCAAGCTGTCACCCCATGACACCCCTTTTTGGCATTCCCAATACATGTAACCATTTTTACACACCTTCCCAGTCCCCTTGACTTAATCTGACAGCCTGAAAAAAGTTTCCCTATCACTGCTAGAGCTTCAGGCCTCTTGAAAAGGGGAAAGAGAATTTTTTTTTTAACTTCAGATTTTCATTAAAAGTTTTTTTTATTTTTCTGGTTACAAAATGGTTCTGTTTCGTGTAATAGACATGAGAGTATGTTGTATCAGTCAGCCAGGAAAATGACTTTAACTAAATTTGTAAGTTGGGTGGTCTGTGTCCCCATATCCAGAAAAGTCATCAGACAAAGCAAATTCAAGGCCATTAGCGGGACACTGTCATGGGAGCATGTAGTATAATGGACCACACAGACAGAGGGTAGGGAAGTCACTGCCATTGGAGACGGCTCCTGGTGTCCCAGAGGAGAACATCAGCCCTCGTGGTTTGCCTTTCAGTTGCTTTCCACCCCTTGGTCTCACCTGAATACCACCCTGTTTTAGTGCGAGTAAGAAGCCCAGGGAGCAAGAATCTGCAATGCTCTTCTCCTTGGCTGCAGATCGCTATTGTGTTTTATCTCAAACCATACCTGAAAGGAGGCATGTAATTTAAATTCTCTTCCCTGTAAGACCGGCTGTGTTTCTTATTTCATTACCTACTCATTATGTAGTTATGACGTTAAGGAAAATTCAACACAAGCTGGAATGAATTCATAGTCCATTGCACTTGTAGAAACACTTTCCATATAGAAAATATTTTTATTTACACGATTTCATTTTTTTTTGCTCATAGCACCTCTCAGGTAAGCAGCGCAGGCACTACTTTTCTTTCGACATGAGAACTGAAACTTTTGCCGGGAGTACCTCCGTGGGTGAGTAGCCTGTGGGCTAGCCTTGTTCTCTCATGCCTAGCCCAGGGTTTTGTTTTCGTTCTACACTCAGTTGTGGGTTGAATCATGTCTGCCCCAAAGACACGCTGAAGTCCTAACCCCCTTTACCTGTGAATGTGAATTTACTTGGAAATAGGGTGTTTGCGGACACAATCAAGGTGAGCTCCTACTAGATGAGTGTGGGGCTAATGCAATAACTGGTGTCCTTATAACAAGAGAGGAATTTGAACACAGACACAGGAGAACGCCATGGGAAGGCAGACGCGGAGATTAAAGTGATACAGCTACAGGGCAAGAAATACCAAGGATTGCCAACCACCACCTGAAGCCAGGAGAGGCATGGAAGATTCTTCCTCAGAGCCTCCATAGGAGCCAACCTTGCCAAAACCTGGGTTTGGACTTCTATCCTCCAGAACTGTGTGAGAATAAATTCCTGTGTCTTAAGCCACCCAGTGTGTTTCGGTAGCCCTAGGAAACTAACACGCTCTATAGCCCTAGGAAGCTAACACACTCTATCCCTGTGATTTTTTTTTTTACTGCAAATAGTTCACTGAGAGTGGGTAAATGTTTTGGCAGGCAACTCAATAAGGAGACCTGGTCATGAGCTTCCGTTGTTTAAGGATTATGTAGCATAATCACTCTTGTAAGTTTCTTTATCTGTAAGCTGGACACCTCTAGAATAAACCCCAGGACCCTGGACACTCAGCTGATCTGAAATGGTCTTAGCTGCTCTCCCGTCCACCCACCCCCGATAGGAGCTCCATACACAGGGCTGGGACCTTGACTGGAATGTGGCCTAAGGGTTTTTTAGCATTTCTGTCCTGAGAACTGATTTTTTCTCTTTCCCATTTTAGCTTTCACATGCAATCATAATTTTAAAGTTGAGCAGACTCTTGACTAAAGAGGTCAGCCTTGGCCTCCTGTCTTCAGAGTTTCTGTGAACAGAAATAAACCACACTCGGAGAAGGGCGTTGTCCTCTGCTCAGTTTTCCTTCACCATGCAGCTGGGGTGTAGGACTGGGAACATCTCGCTAAATGTTTTGAAAATGTTGGACCTGCAAAGGTTTAGTCCAAAAACTTTTCAGAATGGACCTTGGTCCCACCTGAAATTCCCAGAATCACCCTGTCCTTTTCCTTAGGCAGAGAAACCACGGATTCATCTGTTCTCACAGCAAAGGATTCCAACTTCTCAAACCCCCAGGGAGAGAGAATAAAAAGTAAGATTTATTACATTTCACATCAACCGCCTGATTTTCATCAGCCTCCCACATGATTTCCTATAAGTACCTGATCCGGTATTCACCCAAGAACGTGCTTAATCTCATAGATAGCCCACATTATCATTGCCTTTCTCTTTAAGAGATTGAATGATTGGCTGTCTAAATTTTCCAAGATGCTGAAGGATTGCATCATTTCACTTGATATATATGAGGTGAATGTAGAGTATAAAACACTGAGATGGGATTGATAAGTCACAGAGAAAAATCTGTCCTAGTTCCATCATTTTCCTTACTCTCCCTTGCCTTTCCGCATGTGTTTCCCGTTGCCTGCAATGCTCCTTCCGTCTTTCTTCAACTAGGCTGTTTCTATTTTTTTTTTTTTTTTTTTTTGTGGTACGCGGCCTCTCACTGTTGTGGCCTCTCCCGTTGCGGAGCACAGGCTCCGGACGCGCAGGCTCAACGGCCATGGCTTACAGGCACAGCCGCTCTGCGGCATGTGGGATCTTCCCGGACCGGGGCACGAACCCGTGTCCCCTGCATTGGCAGGCGGACTCTCAACCACTGCGCCACCAGGGAAGCCCCTGTTTCTATTCTTTATCGTTGAAATCTCAGGTCATGTCTCCTGGGAAGATGCCCCTGACCCTCCTACTTGCCACTTCTTGCCTCTCTTTTCTTCTTATCATAGGTAAATTTTAGCCTCTGTGCTATCAATTCTGGGAGCCTTCATTGAGCTGTTGGTAATAGACTATTCATGTGTCTGTATCCCTACTAGACCGAGCACCCTGACAATGACTCTGAGCACCCAAAGGTGCCCGTCTGTGGGTCCTCAAGGCCTGGCATGAGTTTCTGAAATATCTATGGAGAGAATAAGTAAGGGAGGTTAGAAGGACAGGAGGGTTTTAGCTTGTTAGGTGGGGAAACTGTGGAGCTTTGGTGACAAATGTGGCCAGCATAGGAAAGAAACCAAAGGTCCAACAAGAGGCCTCGCCTGGGCAGGACTTTCTGGAAAGATGCTTGGGCAGTAGCCGCAGAAAATACTGTAGTCTCAAGATGGTTTTGAGACTGATCACCAACCTACCCACCGTGTTGCTTACTGTTAAGCTGTCTCTCTTCCCCCTTTTTTCTCCTCTCTCCCCAACAAATATTTGCTGACCACCTACTATATGTAGAATACTGGGGTGGGCTGTGGAAGGGAGGGAGGGAGTGATTGTAGAAAAGCACAAAGACAAGGTCCAACTCAGAGTCCAAAAGGGCAGATGATGAAACAGAGAAAGAATTCATCTGTTATTAACAAGCTTAAATCTCCAAACCTGGAAAAACAAATCCTCTATTGCTCAGTAAATATTTGTGGAATAGCTGAATGAGGGTCCAGCATGTGTCAGCCTGGGAGGGTACACCAAGATAAATAAGGCACAACCTTTTCCCTCCAGAAGTTCATGGCAACAGACTACGTGCCTCAGTACCTGGCAAAGGGTCTGTACCTACTGAGAGATCAGTGCTACTATTCCTATCACACTTATTAGGTAATTTCTTCCTAGTCTGAGTCCCAGGGCCTTGTTGGTTTAATTTGGGTAGAACAGCTTCTGAGTACTGAGTGCAATGGGAAAACGTTTTCTAAACCATTCTCATCCCATTTGATCCCTGGAAGGACACGTCTGCCTCAACAAGTAGATGCGTAGGGAGGGCGCAGGAATAGGAAAAAGGAAGGGGCAGATCCCAGCAAGCATGACTTTTCTAAAACTTTGTCTGCTACTCAAAACCACCCTCTGTTCAAAATGTCAAAAATAAAAATTAGGGACTTCCCTGGTGGTCCAGTGGTTAAGATTCTGTGCTTCCACTGCAGGCGGTGCTGGTTCGATCCCTGGTGGGGGAGCCAAGATCATGCATGCCTTGCCCCATGGCCAAAATAAAATAAAATAATAAAAATTACAACTTACTCGTGAGGTGCCATTGGAGGCATTTAGTCATGAGATCGGCTGCCTCCATCTGACTATCTTTGCTGGCGCACGTGGTTTATGATACTTGCATCCAGTAGATGGTGTGTGTAGGCGTGTCTGCCCTGTGTCCTCTGAGACCTGCTCTCTTGCTTCTCTCATGTCATAATTCTATAAATCCAAAGAGGCTACTCTATAGAAATCAAGAGAAGTGCACAGTCCACCCTCATCTCCTCATTCGCCCAGAGTGGAAGGAAGAAATGTGTGAATAAACTTGGCTGAGAGGGACTTTCCTGGTGGCACATTGGTTAAGAATCCGTCTGCCAATGCAGGGGACACGGGTTCGAGCCCTGGTCCGGGAAGATCCCACATGCCACAGAGCAACTGAGCCCGTGCGCCACAACTACTGAGCCTGCGAGCCACAACTACTGAGCCTGTGTGCCACAGCTGCTGGAGCCCACGCGCCTAGAGCCCGCACACCGCAACAAAGAGTAGCCCCTGCTCTAGAGAAAGCCCCATGCGCAGCAACGAAGACCCAACACAGCCAAAAAAAAAAAAAAAAAAAACCTGGCTGAGAGATCCCTGTGGGGCATTGCAGGCGGTGAGTTGTTCAGTGTAACTGGAGCCTGAGATTCTTGGAGTGGGAGTGTGGGTGGGCTGAGGCCGAGTTACGAAAGGCCTTGGAGCTTGTCCTGTCTCCTGCGCTGGGCACAGGGGAGGTGGCAAAAGTTTGAGGGCAAGGGAGGCTCACACGCACTTTGGTGTTTTACAAAGCTCACCCTGGCTGCCGCAGGGGCCTGGGCTGGGGACAAGGCGTGGCTGGGGAGGGCAGGCAGACCAGTTTCAGAGACCGTGAAGACCTGAATGAAGTGGGTAGCAGAGAGCTGCTGGAAAGGAGGGGGCGATTTTCAGAGAAACCACAACAAGCTGCGTCCTTCTTCGCACAGTTCAATGAGCCGAATCTGTGCTTTCTAAACGGTCTGTGTTTCAGAGGCCTGGAGCTTTCTGTTTGCTCTGCACACCTGCTATAGCACACTCCCTGCGTTGCGAGTTCCAGATAAATAACGACCTCCTCACTGAAGGGCTGTGGCAGATTGCACCCCGGGGAGCTGGGGTTTCCCGGATGAGACTGTCTCCCTCAATGTCTGCATGTCAGCATGACACCATTTGTTGGTGGCTGGAAGGGACAGGGTCCTGGGGAGGAGAGCATAGTGCTTAGTTGTTTGTGTAGTGCTAAGGGGTCCCCCCACCTCTTTTGGACCAGAGTTTCCTATCAAGACATACCTCCTAGAATAGCTGACACAAATTCCATAGTAAGTGCTTCATTTCGTACAAACTTAATCCCACTCACGTCTCCCATCTAATAGATTTTCTTTCTTTTTTTTGTGGTACACGGGCCTCTCACTGTTGTGGCCTCTCCCGTTGCGGAGCACAGGCTCCGGATGCGCAGGCTCAGCGGCCATGGCTCACGGGCCCAGCCGCTCCGCGGCATGTGGGATCTTCCCGGACCGGGGCGCGAACCCGTGTCCCCTGCATCGGCAGGCGGACTCTCAACCACTGCCCCACCAGGGAAGCCCCTAGATTTTATTTCTTGACACAGTTTTCTCTGTGGGTTACTGTGATCAGTAAAAGTCTGGACTGCCCAACCAGACCCACGGCAAAAGATACCACGAGCACACACATTTTCCCTAGTCCTCTTTCTTTTAAACCAGAAATTCTGTATAACATTTTCCATAAGTGAAAGAGAGAACCACTTCCTAGCTTTTTTTTTTTTTGTTCCTTTTTTTTTTTTATTTTTAAACAACAGACCTTCCTTTTGGATTTACATCAGCATTTAGCTAACTTCCTGAACACTTCACCCATTTCCTGAACTTATTCTGAGGAAGGAAAAACATCCTCCTTCAGAAATAAATGCAAATAATCGCAGAGATTATTTTTATTAAATAAATAGTGTAAATGCAATGGAATTTCCTGTACAATGAACGTTTACCGTGGATATTTCAACAAAAATCTATTTGTTGTGATCCTGTAGGGACTACCTTATTTGCAGGTAGTCTGAGGAATTACAACCATTATGTAGCTACTCAAGAGATAAATTCTGAACATTTGCAATTTTTGCTGTTGTTAAGAATATTTTTTTCTTTTTTACCCAAATATCTGAACACTAGGGGGAATGGTTTTCTTTAGGTCAGCAGTTTTGAAGATTTGTCTTTTCAAAAACAGGGTTCTCCTGACATCTAGTGGTAAATAAGGGAAGGACAGCTTCAGAGCAGAGATTAACTTCATAGTGTCTCAGTGATCAGGATTTTTTGTCTATGCGTTAGTTTGGGAGAAAACACACCTGTTCCAAGGACTTCTTTTTTTTTTTTTTAATATTTATTTATTTGGCTGTGCCGGGTCTTAGTTGCAGCATACGGGATCTAGTTCCCCCACCAGGGATCGAACCCGTGCCCCCTGCTGTGGAAGCTCGGAGTCTTAACCACTGGACCGCCAGGACCCTCTTCTCTTGATTAATATTTCTTCAGAGCCAGCCCACCACCTAGGACTAAACTGGTTTAATTTACAAATAAATGAAAAATGTGAGACTTTGCAGAGAGAAACACATCAATATATCAAGCTGGAGTCAGGTTCCCTTCAATTTTTTTTTTTTTTAATGAGAGCAATTTCTCTGCATTTGTAACAAGGCCGATTTGGTCATCTTTTTGTGGAGAAGAATGGTACTTTTCTGGTGAGTAAATCTCACTGACACCTTAGAGATGTGTTTTAAGCTAACTGTCCCCGTCTTTTATGAAGGCTTTATAGGGCCCTTCCTTTGTTCTCCAGTGTTGGGCAGTGGCTGATTTTTAGAGACAGAGGTGATTGGAATCTGAGAAAAGCTTTTCACCCCGCATCTTGACCTCCACCCCATCCGGCAGAAGGCCGTCCGGGACAGATGGATATCTGGCTTCTTGCACCATCCCAGGAAGAGGCTCCTTCATCCATCACCCAGGCTGACATTCTTCCGTAGGTCCAACCCCTTAGTGTTATATCCAAGGCCTCCAGAATTGGACCCCTTCCCCTCTCCTCCAGTCTCACTTCCTGCCTCTTCTTCAGACACAACAACGTATGTTCTAGCCAATTCCAACTCCCTGTGTACCTCACGCTGTCTGAGTCTTTTCTGCCTTTGCATATGTGGGTCCCCTCAGCCAGGAGATTCTGTCCCTCCATGGCTCTGGGCTCACTCCTCAAGACCCTGTGTAAGTGTTTTCTCTCCTGGGAGCCTCGAATGATCCAACCTGGCAGACACAGTGTACCCGGTATGTCACCTCTCAAACACCTATAGTTGCCTGTGTTATCTTACATTTTTTGTCTGTATGTGTCTCTCCCCTAGACGTCTGTGATCTTCTCAAGGACAAGAGCTGTCCTGGTGCCCATGTCCCTGGCTTGTCCAGGCACTCTGCAAACGTTCACTGATGTCCTCACATCAGCCGTCTGTGGGGTTAGACTGTCCCACTGGGCTGCAGTGTTTTGATAGGAGCAAACTGGGGGGCTGGGGCGTGCAGCTAGTTCAAGGGTAGAGTTGGCAATCAGCGGAGTAGGTCTTTGAAAATGTACAGAATCATTTATTATCCCAAATTACCTCAACCTTCACCGCCTGAGAAATACGATGGTTTCACATAAATGATCTCTAAGTTTCTGTCTGGGCCCAGCATTGTAGGTTTCTATAACTGAGGGATCAGTGATCTAAAATGCCTGGGTTTTTAAAAAATCTGGGGTCAATGAAGGAAGTCTATAATTGCATGCAAACTGTTTTATGTACACATGTGTCTTTTGGGAGGGAAATGGTCCAGACTTTCATAGATGGGTCTATGATCACAAAAGATTAAACGTCACTGAGTAAGAATTGTTCACCAAAAGGATGTTCATAATCTCTATTGGCTCAGTAGGAGTTGATACCTCCTTGTGTGCTTCAGGAGAGAGGCTTATAAACCAGCAGTCCTGTTGCTTTTTGTCCACTGACCTTCATTAGGGCACCTACAGGTCTGGTCTGCAATTTAAAAAGAGAGGCTAAGGGGCTTTTGGCCGTGTTTCATTTTGTGTTGTATTAATGTCCCCCCTCCTTAGGTTCTAAAGGTAGGTGAGGGTGTAGTCAGAACCCTTGTCAGCCCAAGATTATGTACCTTTCCCCACATAAAAAATTCTTCCTGCTCTGGGAAAGCTATCACACAGCGCCCACAAATTCTGCCCACATGGTCCACGCTGAACCCTCTGGGTAATGTCAGGTAACCTGCACGTGACGCGTGGTTATAAAACGTTCTGCCACTGTGGTCTGGGCCTGCAAATTGCTATGATGCTTTTGCTCCTGGATGGGAGATGCCATCTGTAAAGTGAATTGTGGCTGGTGGGGCAGGCTTCATGGATGTGTGACCTGGGCAGTCTTTCAGGGCCCCATGCTTTGTTGAATGCTCTACTGTTGCTGTCTTGAAGTTCTTAATAATTTTTGAACAAAAACCTCTGTACTTTTACTTTTCACTTGGTCCCGCAAATTATGTTGCTGGTCCTGAGTGGCTGCACCTACTTGAAGGAGCAGCATGCAGTGGAAAGGGCATGAGCTTTGGAGTTGGCAGTTGGGGTTCAAATCCCAGTTCTGTAATTTCCCGGCTGTGTGAGTATGAGTAGGTTACTTAACCTCTCTGAGCTTCAGTGTTCTTATATCTAAAATGGTGACCATAATATCTGACTTTTGTAATTGTTGAGGTCATTAAACAGTATGTGTGATATAGTGATTGGCCATGGTTGATAATGATGACAATGATTTGAAGTTAACTAGTTAAGGAAGAATAAAATACATTAATGTGAAAAGGAGATCAAAACAAATCAAACAAATAAAGCCATACACACAGACTCTTAGAGGTGGGAAGAATCCTAAAGATGAGCTCCTAGGTTGAGTTGTTTTGACCTTTGTCCCTCCATAGCACTTTGTACATAATGTCATTAGAGCACTTAAAAATATTATGTTATTATTATTTTCCTTTATTATACATATTTTCCCCATTAAACTTTGAGACCCCCCCCACCCCCACCCCGAGACCAGGGACTGTGTCTACCCTTTAAAAAAATCTTTTCACTAGGCCTGTCACAAAGTAGATGTTTAATAAATATTTGTCGAAAGAATAAACTAGCTCGTTATTTTATTTTATGGTTGACAGGCTGAGGTCCAGAGAAGTTAAGTGAGCTACTCAGGCTCACAAAGCTTGTCCTTGGCAAAGCCAGAACTGGAATCCCTTCTGTTTGTTTTGAAAGGATTGCCTGGGGACCCCATGTGGACCCAGGCTTCTGAGCTACTAGACACTGTCTTTATTGCTTGCTGAGTTGCAATGATCGGATTACCTGGGAAATGTTTGAGCCTTTTGTGTAAGTGTACATTTATTTATTTGGAGTCAAAAATCAGAGGGGAAGACCAACCACTGGAGCTGGAATATCCTTGTGTCTATCCCAGAGAACTTCTGGAGAAAGCAATCCATCAGATCACCTTTACTGCGCTCACAATCCTGGGACAGCTCAGGTTCCCCTCTGTCCTTCCCCAGATCCTCCCATTCATGAGATTATCTTCTGTGATGCGATGTCCTGGATGTGATTGATTACCCACCACTATCTTGGGGACCTGAGAGTGACCTTCTGGGTGCATTTGTAAGGAACCAGCTTGGAAAAAACAAAAACAAAAACTTGAAGGCATCCTCCGGTTGGCCTGAGATAAGGGGACCTCAGAGTCATCTTTCATTAGCCTGGCAAAACAATCTAAACAATAAAAAAATCCATAAGAAAATATTCTCCTTCCAGGGACTTGAAGGATACTCCTCATTTCACCCACCCTGTCAACATGATACCACCCCTATGTAAGAAAAACAAATGTGTGTGTGACAGGAGGAGAGGAAGGGAGGAAAGAAGAGAAGGAAAGGTTAAAAGAGAAAAGGAGGAGATGGGGGGGTGGGGAGGGTGGAGACGAAGAATGCCAGGAAAAAGATGAAGAAATAAAGACAGAGGGAGAGACTGAACATATTTGGAAAGAGATGTGGGACTAATATTTACTGGAATAATCCCAGGAGGTTAAATCAAGCCATCAGGTTGAATCAATCCAGGTCACCTTGTTAAGCTCACTTGGTGTAATGATAATTCTTGGGCTGGGGAGGAAGCAGTGGGATACTGTGGAAAGATCTGGGTTTGAGTTTTGGCTCGGATGATAATTTGTTGTGTGAACAGGGACACGTCATTTCAAGTCCTGGACCTCAGTTTTCTCATCCAGAAGTGGGGGGGGGGAAAGAGATGAAGTGAGACATACGAAAGTAATTTGAAAAAATAGAGTGTGACACAAGCAAACACGGTCCCGACTTTACACTCAAGCTGGTTCCATTCCACTTAAATCAAAACAGGCTTGGACGCGCCCCCAGCTCTGCTCTCCATGGGCTTGAGAAAGTTTTCTACCTCGTGCTTCTTAAATAAATAAATACATGATCCAATGAGCTTGTTACATCATTATGCTCAGGTGAACTCATTCCAAATCATGGGTACAATTCTGAAATCATAATAAAAAGGGAAAAAAGACACACGGCTTACCCATCAGCTTTCAACACATTTATTACAGTGGAATGGGCACATCTTGTGAGGAATGAGATCTGATGCAAGTTCTGCCACTCAAGTGCTGTGTGGCCACCCACAAATTTCTCAGTCTCATCCAACTTCACTCTTTCCACTTCTGATGCGGAAACACCTCCCTCCCAGTGTTGTCTGCACCAGGACAACTCTTAGCACAGCTCCTGGCATCTGTCAGCGCCTCTGCCTGTATTGACCATCACTGTACTGTCAGTTCTAGCACAGACTAGATGGGAAATACGTGGTACTTTTCCTTCTCCCTTTCTCTTTTTCAGTCCTCTTACCTCATCCCCACTCCCACTTACTCAGGTGTATTTCCATGGCCCCCAAAGTAAAGTCTTGGATCTGAGTATCTGAGATACTGCTAGACAGCATCTCTGCGAAGGCTTCAGACAGGAAATGAAACCACTATTTTATGATTGTGTATCTGTCTTCGGTGTCAGCAATGAAAACAGATTCTAGATAACTTATTTGGAAGGGAATTTATTGGGGGGTTATTGGAGGATGGAGAGAATTAGGCTTAGAAACTGGTAGAAATTAGGGGAGATTCTTGTGCTGTGAAGAAAGTAGTTGGGGAGAGTGAAAAGGTCTAAATATGAGTTTTGGCTTGGTTGATAATTTGTTGTGTGAACATGGACACGTCATTTCACATCCTAGGCCTCAGTTTTCCCATCCAGAAGTGGAGAGTCAGAGGGTGAGGCCAAAGGTGTCACAGCAGTGGTGCCCTGGCAGGAGTGGTTTGGTCAGCATGACGGTCCTGCTACTTCCCGAACAATGACTTCCAGCTGTCTCCACGGACAGCAACCAACCACATCCATGTTCTTGTATTGCTTCCCTGAGACTCCCAGTTCAAGGGAAGACCACCAGTGGGGCTGAGCCCAAGTCAGTTGCCCATCCTCAGATTTTGCCAGGGCCAGTGTGTGTATGTGTGTGTGTGTGTGTGTGTGTGTGTGTATGTGTGAGATCCTGCCTACTTTTTTTTTTTTTTTTTTTTGCGGTACACGGGCCTCTCACTGTCGTGGCCTCTCCCGTTGTGGAGCACAGGCTCCGGATGCGCAGGTTCAGCGGCCATGGCTCACGGGCCCAGCCGCTCCACGGCATGTGGGACCTTCCCGGACCGGGGCACGAACCCGTGTCCCCTGCATCGGCAGGCGGACTCCCAACCACTGCGCCACCAGGGAAGCCCCCCTGCCTACTTTTGATGTGGGAGTTGGGTCCTATCTCCCACCAAGAGAAACCACAACAAAGATTAATCCTTAGAAAGAGAGAGGGACTGGCTGACAGATACTAGATAATAAAAATACGACACATGTCCACTGCAGCTCGGAAGAGGATCTTCAGTCATCTTCCAGAGGTCATGGAATCTAAGGCCCCGCCTCGTGCAGGGACAAAGGGCCCAAGTAGAGCACTGGGGTGTTTAGCATCCATTGGTGTGAATAGGGAGGGCCCAGCTGTGTCTGGTCATTCAAAGTGGTTTTGAAAAAAAAAAACAACCATTAAATGACAATGAATAATTAGGGATTTATTAACATTGAATAAAAAGCACATATAAAAAGTTGAATTCAGTTACATGGTGAGAGACCAGCTATTCAGATGGCTTTTGACTGATTTCCACACAGCTGTTTCTCCAAACCTATCTACATGCAGAGGCAGACGCTTCAAGCAGGCACGTGTGTTTCCCACACACTCTCAGCTTTCAACAAGCTCTCCTGAGTGCTGGGTGGCCGTGTCACTGATTGTTATGGTCCCTGCCTCAGGAACTGACTGCTTCCTTCTTTCTGTATCATTCAAACCCTAATTATTCAAAAAAAATAAAGACTCAAGCCCAGCAGCATGCATTTTTTGTTTGGGAAAGCCCAGTTTTCAATAGAAAACTACCCCCAGCAAAAGCAGTTCCTCCCCCCACCTTTTTTTTTTTTGCCCCAAGAACAAGTATTCTGATGAATCTCAGTATCCATTGGATCCATTTCCTACCAAAAGGTGACAGACCAACAAGAAAATAATGATTAATCACTCCCCCAGCCCTTCATTGCAAATAAACAGGACTACCTTGGGCAATTCAGATGGTCACAATCACCTCCAAACTTTGGTATGGATTTAGACTAAATCCTCACTTTCGAACAGGGCTTCACAGTTTATATAGAGCTTTATGGCTTGCATGGAGCTTTGTAGTTTGCCCTCTTAAACACATTATTTTATTTGATCCCTATGCTAGGCCACTGGGCAAGCATCACCTTTCTCCTTGATTATTGTAAACACCTCTTCACTTTCTCAATGTCCACTCTTTCCTTTTACTTTTAAATTGAGGTATACTTAACATATTATAAAAAGCACAAGTCTCAGTTGTTCACTTTGACAAGTTTTGACAGTTTTACACTGTGTAACTGCCAAGTACTAAAAGATATAAAACATTTCCAGCGCCCCAGAACATTTCCTCATTTTTCTTTCCAGTCAGTTTCCCTCTCCCCGCAGCAACTACTTTCTGATTTCTATCACTATACTTTTTTTGTACATGGATTTCATTTCATGTCAATGGAATCATACAGTATATGCATTTCTGTGTCTGCTTTTTTTCATGGATTTAAAAATGATCCATGTTGTGTGTATCAGGAGTTCCTTTCTTTGTATTGCCAAGTAGTATTCCATTGTATAAAAGTATCACACTTTGCTTATGAAATCATCTTTTGACAGAAATTTGTGGAGTTTGAGGGGCACAATTTTTGCTTTTATAAATAACGGCTGCTATAAAAATTCTTGTACAAATACTTTTGCGAGCATATGTTTTCATTTAACTTGGATAAATACCTAAGAATGAAATTGCCAGGTCATAGGGTAGATGTATGTTTAACTTTATTAAAAAAGCACCAAATAGTTCTCCAAAGCGGTTTGTCAGATATATGAGTTGTCAACATCCACTCGGCTTCCTCTGGTCATTTGTCCTCATAGACTCCAGAGCAATCTATTCAAAACATAACCTTGATCCCAGCACTTTCCTGCTGAAACCGTTTCAATGGCTTTCCACTGCCCTTCAGATAGAGTCCAAATTTTTAAACAGAGCCTGCATAACTTGGCCCCTAACTTTGCATCAGCTACTGCTTCCCCAGTATCCCTGCCCTGTTGTATCTGCATTCCAGTCTGCTGTATATGTTTCCACTCCTCGCCTGTGAAGCTCTCGCTGTCCCCAGGGGTTTGTACGTGGGGTCCCTTTTCCTGGATGGCCCTTGTTCATCCATGGGCCCCTCTGCCTATTTATCCTTCAAGTTTCAACTTACGACTTACTTCCTCAGGGACTTCCTCAGCAGGCTAGGTCAGGTCACACGTTACCTGCTTCTGTAACACCCTGGCCTTCACCTTCTTAACATTCATTGTAGTGTTCTTATTTTTAAATTATGCATATTTATTTCAATTTCTGAATAGGTTATACATTCATGGGGCTCAAAAATTCTCAAAAGATACTAGGTGAAAGGTTTTATTCCTACCCGTGTTCCCTTTTGCCTGGTTTCCCACCTACCTTAAAAAAAAAAATAACCCCTTACATTGGTTTTAAAATCCTTTCCAGAAATCTAAAAAAAATGCCTCTACAAAATTTTACATACATATACACTATACTAATTATTAATATTACTCTTACTAATATTATTATATAATTTTATTATGTTAGTTTGTAACTAACACTATTTGTACAACTATACTATCATTAGTATTACATTAATACACTCTATATACCATCCTGCACTTTGCTTTTTCCACTTAGCGATATGTCTTGGCAATTTTCCGTGTCAGAACTTAGAAAGCTTCCTCATTCTTTGTCACTTACGCCCAGTGTTTCACTCTACTGCTGATCTAGGCCTATACTGGTGGCCACTTCAGTTATTTTTAATCTTTTGCTATTACCAGCAATGCTGCCGTGATAACAATCATATACATATGTTACTTTTTGTGAAAGTGAGAATATCCAAAGGATAATTTCTTAGGAACAGATTGCCGGTACAAAGGGCATACGAGTTTGTATTTGAACAAATTTTGGCAAATTGCCTTCCATGAGGTGGTACCACTTTTATACTCCCACCCACAGTGTATCAGAAAACTTGTTTCCCCTTGACCTCATATGTGTTGCAGAACATTTGGAGATTTGGCAATCTGAGAATAGAAAAATATTATCTTGGCATAGTTCCTTTTAGTTTGCATTTCTTACTTGGAAAGCTAAGCATCTGGTAGGATTTGTTGTGCTTTTAATGACATAGCACAGTGACGGGCATGTGGTAGATATCCAATAGAGCTATTGATACAATGAAAGACATATGTATTATATATTAATACATATACGATGTATTGTATGCCAACTATACATGCCTTATTTATGAATGTATATTTAGTATATGTATTACACACAGATATATATAATGGTTAAATGGATGAAAAACAGAATGATAATCAAAGAGCTTAAGATAAAGTGATTTAGGACACACAGCTCATAAGTGGAGATTTTCTGGCATCAAGTACACTATGATTTCTATCAGCCTGTGCAGCCCCACATTTCTAGGGTGGTCCAGAAGGAGAAAGGAAAAGGAGAGGACACTACAGGGCAGAAGGTAAAATCTTAGTTCTGCCTTACTCTCAGTATTACCGTTGAAATCATTTACATGATGCCAAGTGTACCACTTAATGCCAACTGGAGAACACCCAGCTCAGGGCCAGCTTCCGGGCTCTCATCACTCTGTGTTTGGTGAAGAGTGTGGTGGTGAGGGTCTCTCAGACCTGGGCATGAATCTCAGCTCTGAGAGCAGCTTCTCCTAAGGTGCAACTTTCTGCTGGTGAAGAGGCGATGACAACAGAAACCTCGAGGCTTCTGCTCGTCCCCAGTCCTCTTCCTCCAACAACTTTCCTCCCTGTCGGTACCCTGTGACTCCTCCAGGGCCCTGGCAGAGCTGATTGGACCCAGGGTGGACTGGCCCAAGTTAGGTCCTTCAGAATCTCAAGAGAATTTGGGCATAGAGGCCAGAGGCTCTGTGAATTCTTGCTCTGGGAAGGGTGGGTGAGGCCGTGACGGGCCGGCCCTCTTTTTTTTTTTTTTTTTGTGGTATGCGGGCCTTTCACTGTTGTGGCCTCTCCCGCTGCGGAGCACAGGCTCTGGACGCGCAGGCTCAGCGGCCATGGCTCACGGGCCCAGCCGCTCCGCGGCATGTGGGATCTTCCCGGACCGGGGCACGAACCCGTGTACCCTGCATCAGCAGGCAGACTCTCAACCACTGCGTCACCAGGGAAGACCTTTTTTTTTTTTTTAAAATAAATTTATTTATTCATTTTTGGCTTGTGTTGGGTTTTCGTTGCTGCACGCAGGCTTTCTCTAGTTGCAGAGAGCAGGGGCTACTCTTCGTTGTGGTGCGCAGGCTTCTCATTGCGGTGGCTTCTCTCGTGGCAGAGCATGGACTTCAGTAGATGCGGCATGAGGGCTCAGCAGTTGTGGCGCGCGGGCTTAGTTGCTCTGCGGCATGTGGGATCTTCCCGGACCAGGGCTCGAACACATGTCGCCTGCGCTGGCAGGTGAATTCTTAACCACTGCGCCACCAGGGAAGTCCAAGGGGTGGCCCTCTTTGACTGTATGTAGGAATTAGAGGGGGCCCAGGCAGTGGCCTCCCCTTCCTTTGCCCCACTTCAGAGCCAGGTAAGGGATGGGCCAGGTTATGGCAGAGGAAGGGTTACACATCTGCCTTTTGTAGATGAACTTGTCTCAGTGTGGCAGTGTGGAACCCCATAGTGAGATAGACCTTGTAGGCAGCCCTGAGCAGTCAGAGACCACCCCATGTAGATGTAGGAAGGGAGGTTGGGAGCTTTTTGAGGGCATCCAAAGAAAAAAAGGGGAGGGGAAAGGGCTGATCGATGAATTCCTGGTCCTTTCCCCAAATTCATCAATCAAAGCCTGGAGTCTAACCCTAATGGGGACCCTTGTGCTTAGGCACACGGTGGGTCACCCTAACATGGAGGTGCAGGGCTGAGAGAAGTTGCTCATTGGAGAGGCAGCCTCGACTGTCTGGGCTCTGACTGCCCAGCTTCTGCTTCTCATCTCTTCTGAAGCCCAGTCACACTTCTTGGTCTTAAGTTCTCTCAGACGCATGACGTTCTTTATAATGATGTGTCCCCCTTTATTCAAATTCTTTCATGTGGATCCTGTTACTGGTGCCCAACACCCTTTAATAAAGCTCTAAGTCACAACTGTTGTGAGGTTTAAATAGAGAAATGACTATAGGCATCTAACATGGTGGACTCAATATATATATTTTTTTTGATGGGGGAGGGGATGGGGCAAAGCTCTGAGCCTGTCAGTCAACTTGTTTCCAGTTTGAACATGACACCAAATGAACCCCAAAGTCTTCAAATTTCTACTTGAAGATCAAAGAGCCCGCCAAAGTTGTATATTTGCTGTGAAACATTGTTGAAGTCATGTCTGTCACGGGCTGGGGAGACAGTGTAGGGTAGTAGCTGGAGCCAGACATACTTGGGTAGCAATTCAAGCTCCAACACCTATTATCTGGGAGGCTTACAAAAGTCATCACCTCTCTGAGTCTGAATTTTCTCAACCATAGAAGACAAACCTAATTTGCGTGGTTGCTATAAGCACTAAATATGCCCCTGTACACAATGAGTGCGCAGTGAATGGTAGATATGTATTATTGCAGTATTCTCAGTACTCCCAAGAAGAGTCAGGAGGACCCTTCTTTCTGATGATAAGAGCTACCTGCCTGATTATGCTTCCCTTTTAACCTAGAGTCCAGAAACAAACTTACAACTTAGTTATGGCAGCCCTGTTACCATTAAGGTTGTGATATTATAACCTTTTTCCTAGCTCTTGATTTTCTACTTCTGAAGTTTATCAACCAATGAGAAGAACTTATCAACCTGACCAGACCAGGGCATGTGTATATATGTGTGTACACACACATGCACAAGCTTCGAACAGCTATTTTTCAAGGCAATTCCCACTTGGGTAATCCCCTGCCAAGAGAAAATGTAAATCACTTTTCAGTCCAGCATCCAGGGGCTCTGCAAATCAGTCCAAGATAAATTTGATCTGGGTCTACATAACAGAAACCGGGCAGCCAGCCAGCTAACTTTTGTTTTGTGTTTTAAGACATATTAAGAGAAATGCAACGTGCTCTTTGTCAAATGATGTCTATGGCGATCAAGCACGGCCCCACTGGGCTAAGGTGTAGCCTTGGCGAAGGAGCGGGGTAGCTTGGTGGGTTGGGCTAAGGGAGGACGTTTGAGGGGTCAACACCCCTGGGTAACTTAAAGGCTGCAGAAACCTCTAAGGAGGGAAAAAGCAAGGACCTCAACATTCAGGATGTTGCTTCTAAAAGTGTCACAGATCAGAAACTCCTAAGGGTGGAGTGGGGAGGTGAGGGTGAGAGGGAAGCAGGGAGATGAGGTGCGGCCAGTTCACAAAAGGGAGTTTGAACCTTCCCCTGGAGTCTGTGGGAGCCCTTGGACCAATTTAAACAATGATGCTGTCATGCCCACTCTTCAACTCAGCACTATTGAACTGGGAGTCAGGAGATTTCTCATTATCATGTAATTACTGTAACAATACTTGGAGGTAGACTTTATTACTTTTCTTTTCCAGTTGAGTAAACTGAGACTCTAAAAGTAGCTAAATTGCCTAGGATCACAGGCTACGTGGAGCCAACACTTGAAGTCCAAGAGCCTTCAGCACCACGCGTTGAATTTTCCAGTTTGGCTCCAAGGCAAGGACAATATCTTAATTATGCATCTTTGTTTTCCCTACCCCTCCCCGCTTGGTCCCAGCTCTCCAAAATTTAGTCGACTCTGGGAGGTTGAAAAGTCAAACAGGACCTCGCCTTTTTTTTTTCTTCCCCCTCCAGCAGGCCCTGGGAATGGCTGTAGGAGCTGGCAAAATAAGTGCACTTTGAGGCCAGAGACCCTTTTCTCCCCTTCGGAGCACATTCCCTTTTCCTGTTCCATCTCTGAGAGAGGAATTTTGCCCGTGGGAGCTGTCTCAGGTGCCAAATGCTCCCCCTGACCTTTCCGTGCCTCCCTAACACATTCTTGCATTTAAATCAGAGCTGGTCAATGTTTCATTCCCTGCTACAACCCCCCCAGCCTATCTTCTGAAGCTGGTGAACGATTAACCTCCAACAGCCCTTGATCTTCCTCCTGAGAAGCCTCCGAACACTTTACTACTCAGTGTCAATGATCTACCAAAACTCTCCAGTCTCCGAGGAACCCCTTGCATACATTTTTATAATGATTCTGATGATATACGATTCTTCCAAACAAGTAAATACAAAGCACACACATCAAATCTTTTTTTTTTTTTTTTTTTTTTTTGTGGTATGCGGGCCTCTCACTGTTGTGGCCTCTCCCATTGCGGAGCACAGGCTCTGGACACGCAGGCCCAGCTGCCATGGCTCACGGGCCCAGTCGCTCCGCGGCATGTGGAATCTTCCCGGACCGGGGCACGAACCCGTGTCCCCTGCACCGGCAGGCGGACTCTCAACCACTGTGCCACCAGGGAAGCCCCACATCAACTCTTGAATCACATTTTCTTGAAATTTCTTGAAAATTATTACAAAGAACCAGAGAAGACGGGCGAAGATTCTAGCTTAGCTCTGCCACTTACGTCCTTAGCCAAATCTCTTCACTTGTGCAGGTTTTCTCTTCTTCACTTATCAAATGAGGAGAACCATTCTTTTCTCTTACATTTAGTATACAGATTAAACATCAATGTAAAATGGTTTGGCTCCTAGTGGAAATATAAGAAGTATTCTTACTTAAGAAGAAACTGTAGCCTAAAGTTTGTAAAGGCATAGAGACTTCTGGAACTGGAAAGCACCTGATAGAGCTTGTGCATCTTTTACACGTGAGGGAGCTGGAAGGGAGAAGTCAGAACTATATTCATCAATCCCTCAGTCAGTCAGTGGTCTATAGTCCAGTTCAGCTCTGTCTAGTAAAAATACAATATATAAGCCATACATGTAATTTTAAAAGTGTTAGTAATCACATTTAAAAAGTAGAAGGAATTGAGACTTCCCTGGTGGTCCAGTGGTTAAGACTCTGCGCTTCCACTGCATGGGGCACGGGTTCATTCCCTGGTCAGGGAACTAAGATCCTGCATGCTGTGAGGCGTGGCCAAAAAAAAAAAAAAAAAAGTAGAAGGAATTGTCACAACATTGTAAATCAACTATAGTTCGATTAAAAAAATTTTTTTTTAAAGTAGAAGGAAACAGGTGAAATTAATAACGTATTTTATTTAACCCAATATATTTTTCATGTAGTCAACATAAAAGTTATAAACAAATTATTTTATATTTGTTGTACTAAATCGTCACAATCTGGTGTCTGTTTTACACTTAGAGCGCTGTGAAACGGACTAGCCACACTTCAAGTTCTCAAGTGGCTAGTGGCTACCATATTGGACAGCACGGCACATATCTAGTTCAATATGTCAGCAAACATTTCATGCGTCTGTTATGTTCCAGGCACTCTACTGATGCAGGGATATGAGGGTAAACAAACGCAGGAGAGGACCAGGTGGACAGCCTTGGAAACCACAAACCGTAACCCAAGGCTGGGAGCCCTTCCCCAACTAGGCTGCTGGATTATGCACGTGTATGTTTGCTTGAGCAAGTCGAGAAGCAAATTCTCCAGGGACCATATCTGTATCTCGAGGGCAGTTTCCTGTACTTGGGTATCAGGGATAGCAACGTTTTTGTACCGAGTTGCTATTATGTCCTAGGCATTGTGCTCTGTACTCAACAGGTATTGTCTGATTTACTCCTCTGAGTGACCTGTGTGGGGATATTATTTTGCCCATTTTAAAGAAGAGGAAGTAAAGGCTCAGAGAAGCTGAGTAATTTGTCCAAGGGTCACACAGCTTATCAGAGGCAGAGCTATGACTCATTCTCAGAAAGGAGGCATGTTTAACTTGGTCAGTGTCACCCACGGAGAAGTGGGCAAGATGAATGTTCCTTGGCCATTACTATTTTGGACTATTTAGAAACGTTCCTAAAGTTTCCTGAATAAAGTGACTGGAGGTTTATTTTAATAACAACTTTCCATCCCTGGTGACCAAAGTTCCCGCTGTTTGAAGGCTGTTTTCAACTCCTGCTCACACAGGAATTGTATGAGCTAGTAAAAAGTACCCAGAACGTGAATACCCACCAAGCTGGAACATGGGCCGCTGCAGCTCCAGTATTTCCTGAAAGAGTATCCACTGCCATAAGGGCCACAGATGAATAAGTTTATGAACCTGGAATAATCAAGGAGAATGAAACGTTCTGCTCAAGATCATCAGTGTGATTTCATGGGGACATCTCCCCCTAGAGGAGAATAGACAGTGTGTATGTTTGGCGGGAAATTAGTTCCTAGAAAAAGGTGATACTTTGCATTAAGAAACAATTCAAAATTAGATCACATCCTGAAACACAGAACATATGACACCCTGTGAGACCCACCTGGCTGAACTTGAACTGGATTGACTACAGGATTAGGAAGAAAAAGAATCAAAACCACGTTTATTCTGTTATTTGAAATGATTTTGTTTACTTATATTTTATTCACTTAGCAAATACTTTCTGAGTACCCACTAGGTGCTGGATCTGCATATATGGCAGGGAGGGTGGGAGGCAGACATAAGAAAAATGCCAAGGGAGGCCACTTGACCCTCAGGTAGCCTTTAAGCTGAGCTGAGAAGTCTAGATTTCAGAGCTCAGGTTTGGGTTTTACAAATCTAAGAGCTGATACATGATGCTTAAAACCATGGGAATAGGGCTTCCCGGGTGGCGCAGTGGTTGAGAATCTCCCTGCCAATGCAGGGGACACGGGTTCGAGCCCCAGTCTGGGAAGATCCCACATGCCGCGGAGCAACTAGGCCCGTGAGCCACAACTACTGAGCCTGCGCGTCTGGATCTTGTGCTCCGCAACAAGAGAGACCGCGACAGTGAGAGGCCCGCGCACCGCGATGAAGAGTGGTCCCCGCTCACCGCAACTAGAGAAAGCCCACGCACAGAAACGAAGACCCAACGCAGCCAAAAATAAATTAATTAATTAATTTTTAAAAAAAAATGGGAATAAATGAGATTCCCTAGATAGAAAAAAGAATAGAAGGTCCAGGACCCAGCACCGAGAAATAGTGACATTTCACGTTGGATGGAAGAGGAGCTGAGAAGGGAGGCTGGGAAAGGAGCAGACTGTGAACTTGGAGCATAACTAGGAGTGTGGGTCTCACAGAAGCCAAGAGAGTGCTTCAGGAAGGAGAGGGTGCGCTACTGTGCCCCGTGCAGCTCGGAGGGAAATAAGATGACCACAGCAGCAGCAGTAAAAAGGGTCATCTGGTTGAGGTGTCATGGCGACATTGGTTAGTCGCTGAGGGGTGGTGCTGAGACCGGGTGGGGTGAAGGGTGACTAGGAAATGCAGATGTGAGGACAGAGCATGAAATTTGCTCTTTTGGAACATCGAACATATGAAGCTGAGAAATTGAGTGATATGTGGAAGGGCAAGTGGTTGGATCAAGAAGGTACTGGTTTTGATTTGCAGATAGAGCCTGCCCATAGTCACCCTGTTCTTTCTTCTGGAGTTCCTCTGCAGGCAGGACTCTACTCATTCTGTAAGATCCAGATTTAAGTGTCCCGTCCTCTGTCAAACATTCATTCCGGGGCCAGTTAGATGTCTGTCCTAGGTCCCTAGGCCACGCTGTGTATACCCTGTCTGCCTTAAGGCTTATTTCAAAAATTAGGAGGAGCCCTGGAAAACCATTAAATCTCAGCTCCTGCCCTGTTAGATGTTCCCAGGTCCTCCTCTAGAGCTGCACTGCCAGCCCCACAAGACACCTGGGGGTGAAACCCTCACATTCACATCAAGTTTCACACTTCACCACAGAAGCACAGATCTTCACCTGTGGGTGGGTGGACCAGGGAGGGGGTTCTTGGCTCTCTGTGGATGAAACGCCCTAGGCTGTAGGCTAGAAAATTGAACCGAAACCAGGGGGTACCACAAGGTGTCACTGTTGATCCTCAGTTAAACAAAAACTGATTAAGGCAGGGACTTGGAAAAACACTTCAAAAACACTTATTCTGCAGATGAAGAAACTGAGGCACGGAGAGGTGACACGATTTAACAAAGATCATGTAGCCAGTCAGTGGCAGAGCAATTATGAGAATCCAAGTCCCTTAACTTTTGGACCATCTTGACCACCTTCTCCCGCTGCTCTTCGGCAGCACCTAGAGAGGAGGACCAAGCTGTTTCTACAATCATTCACTCAAGACCATAGCTCTAGATTGGAAATAGAATAGAGAAAAATGGAAGGGGAAAAAAAGAACGGAAAAAGCAAACCTTTAGCATTCATTTTCCCCATGTGCCTTATGCAAAGTGTTCAGCTTAGATGCCGCGGCCCACAATGAGAGTATGGCACGCAGGGCCCCCATCTGTGACATGGTTTGAATAGCTGAATAGAAAAGTATCAGGTAATGGGTTTCATCCTTTTTATGGCTTCGACTTAAAAAGAGTCTGGTTCCCAAGGAAAACAAAAAGCCAAGTTGCTTCAGCAAAGAATTGGCTGAAACCTAAGTAGGAACCAGATAAAAACATTTGGCGGACAGAAGAATGAGGATAAATTTCTGGGCCCTTTGTTCGGGGAACGGGGCGCTATGGGGCAGGAGATCCTTTGTGAGCCAGTGACCTATAGACCAGGCATTTATCCCGGTGTCTGAAAAGAACAAGGTAGCAGAGGAGTCTTGGGAGAGGGACTTTATCCTCACCCACCAGGTGTCTCATGAGGTCTCCCCTGCTCCTTGGCCTGACTTCCATCAGCCCTTTCTTCTCCCCTTGCGGTTTCTACTGGAGTCTCCTTTTATTGCCTCCCAGTCAACTTTTTTAAAAAGTTAAGGTAATAAAATTAACATGAGCTCATTTCAAAAATTCAGATACCAAGTAGCAGAAAGAAGGAAATAAAAAGATCTGTAATCCCTCCATTCAGAAATCATTTCTCTTAACCTATTGTCTGTAAGTCAGGCAGTTGGCTTGTGGAGCACCTGCCGTGTGTCCAAGGCGCTGGGTTTAGAGCCGGGAAACAACACACACCAATCCCGGCTCTGCCAGAGTCTCCATTATAGTTCGCAAGGCAGACAATCAACTTTTTTTTTTTTTTTTTTTTTTCAACTTTTAAAAGAAGTAAAATACTTAGTGTCAGAGTCTGGTAAGTGCTATGGGGACGGAGAAACGAGAGAAGGGGATGGGGATTTTACTGGTGGTGAGGTGGCGACTTAAAATGGGATAGTCCGGGGCTTCCCTGGTGGCGCAGTGGTTGAGAGTCCGCCTGCCGATGCAGGGGACACGGGTTCGTGTCCCGGTCCGGGAAGATCCCACATGCCGCGGAGCGGCTGGGCCCGTGAGCCATGGCCACTGAGCCTGCGCGTCTGGAGCCTGTGCTCCGCAACGGGAGAGGCCACAACAGTGAGAGGCCCGCGTACCGCAAAAAAAAAAAAAAAAAAGGATATTCTGAAAGTGCCATCTGAACAAGGCCCTGAAGCAGATAAGGGAGCAAAGCATGTGGACACCTGGGGAAAGGCTCCTTCCTTCCCATCCATTTCCTGTGCATATGTAATAATGCAATTATAGCATAAGTAATACCACCTTGATGCTAAAAACATAAACAATATGGAAACATATAGATGACGAGAGAACCACTTTCTCACCACCCATCACCTCCTCCTCCCTCCAATAAACACATTGACCATGGTGTGATCCCTACTGAACTTGGTCTCTGCATTTGTATTCATTTCTGTGTATCCCACCCATGCATTTAGCTTCATTTTATTTACTCCATAAGTGAGATTATCCTTTGTGAAGGTGATGCCTTTTTATTTTCCACAGACAGTCTCTTCTAAATGTTTTCTATACTTCAGAAATACAGGAGAGCTCTGGGCTTCATATAAAAATGAAAGAGGTACATTTCATTGCTAAGTGTGGTTGGATGTTTCTCTTCCTCCCATGGGCTATTAATCTAGGATTCATTGCATTATATTATAATGATTTGTTTCTGCCTCTATCTCTTCTATTGGACAGTGAGTTATTTGTGGTCAGGGACTGGGTCTTCTCCCTGAACTCCCAGTGCCTGGTACAATGCCTAGCACATGGTGGGTATTCTGTAAATGAATGGGCAGTTAATTACACTTTCCTACGTGACCATATAAGGCTTCCAACATTGGATGGGATATGCGCTGAGATCAATGTTATGGTCTTTCCTATTGGGAATTATTTATTCTCCATTGAAAAATCTGTGTCACTATTGGATATAGCCATTATTGGATGGCAGCCAGGATGCCTGGGGTCAAGTCCTTCAAATCAAATAGTCCAGTGTTAGCTATGAGAGCTACGTTTCACTACCCTTGCTGAAAGGAAATGAACATTTAATGAGTGCACAAATGTGCTAAGCACTTGACAAAACACTGCTCATTCAAGGCACAAAAGAACTCAATAAAGTAGATACTATGTTGGAGATGTGAGGAAAGCAAGAATCAAAGAGATTAATATGGATATTACGTGGGTCCATTCATGTACCACCATGCAGATTTATCTTACCATTTCCCGACATTTATTTTAGGTTTTTTTCCCAGAAATAAACCATTATGTATAAATATACCCTGGAGGACCATGTCACAGATTTAATTGCCAAGCCTGGATGGAACATTTTAAAAGCCACTTATGCAACTTTGTCACTTAGCAGACTTTAATTGACCTTAGGCACTGGGCTAGGCCCTATGGATACAGAAAGGAATGAAGCATGGTCCCAGCCCCGAAAGAAACTCCCTTTCCAGAGGGAGTGGCATGGCAGATACAAAAGCTTTTACAGTTGAGAAACTGAGGCTCAGGGAGGGCTGGTGACTCTACCAAGGGGCAAAGCCAGGTTTAGAGCCCAGGGGTCAAATGAAACTGACCTCTTAGAGCCCTGGGAGACCCCCTACAGCACATCCCACTTGCAGCAGGGCAGCCCCTGAGTGGAGGGGTCTCCTCTCGGAGGGATGCCAGCCACACAAGAGAACTGGTCTGACACAACCAAGCAGGATCCATGAGAAACACTCATGGCTGTTTTTTTCTGTCTCCACTAACCAACTTTTTGCTGCAAAGAATAAAATTCTTGTCTGGTGACACACACTTCCTGTCAGGATGAGGCACACCCAGCCAGTGGAAACCACCCAAATCAAACGAAGAAAAATCCTTTTAATTCCTCTAGGTGCACATTTTTGGGTTCCACTGGATTGTTGCCATTTTCCCAGGGGCTATGCCAGTGGTGGGTTTGAGGAACAGCAAATTAGAACAATACACTAATAAGAGTAACAACCACAGTGACATTAAATCATCCACCATTTAATATCTCCAATTAAATTCCCATGTTCTATAAAAGCAATTCATTCTCATAGAAAACTCAGAAACTGACAAAAATCTGGGTGCTTTTTTGATAAAAACAAACCCAAATCTATATTTTTTCAGTTCAAACAACCACTGTTAACATTTTGATGTGTATAGTTCCTTTTCAAAAATAATATTTATATACATTTTACATCCTGCTCTGTTCACATAACTTTATATGGTAAATATGTCCCCATTAATTATGTTCTTTAACACATACTTATAAATGATACGCAACATTCTGCTATGCAGTTGCCATGTGATTTAGGTGGTTAATCTATCTTTGGACATTCACATCCCCACGTAATTTTTGGTTATTATATTATTACAACTCTAAGCAGATTCTTGCCTCATTAAGAGGCACCACTGGACTTCCCTGGTGGCGCAGTGGTTAAGAATCCCCCTGCCAATGCAGGCGACGAGGGTTCGAGCCCTGGTCCGGGAAGATCCCACATGCCGTGCGCAGAGCAACTAAGCCCGTGCACCACAACTACTGAGCCCACACACCTAGAGCTCATGCTACACAACATGAGAAGCCATCGCAACAAAGAGTAGCCCCCATTTCCACTAAGATCAGGAACAAGACAAGGTTGCACACTCTCACCACTATTATTCAACATAGTTTTGGAAGTTTTAGCCACAGCAATCAGAGAAGAAAAAGAAATAAAAGGAATCCAAATTGGAAAAGAAGCAGTAAAGCTGTCACTGTTTGCAGATGACATGATACTATACATAGAGAATCCTAAAGATGCTATCAGAAAACTACTAGAGCTAATCAATGAATTTGGTAAAGTAGCAGGATACAAAATTAATGCACAGAAATCTCTTGCATTCCTATACACTAATGATGAAAAATCTGAAAGTGAAATCAAGAAAACACTCCCATTTACCACTGCAACAAAAAGAATAAAATATCTAGGAATAAGCCTACCTAAGGAGACGAAAGACCTGTATGCAGAAAATTATAAGACACTGATGAAAGAAATTAAAGATGATACAAATAGATGGAGAGATATACCATATTCTTGGATTGGAAGAAGCAACATTGTGAAAATGACTATACTACCCAAAGCAATCTACGGATTCAATGCAATCCCTATCAAGCTACCACTGGCATTTTTCACAGAACTAGAACAAAAAATTTCACAATTTGTATGGAAACACAAAAGACCCCAAATAGCCAAAGCAATCTTGAGAAAGTAAAACAGAGCTGGAGGAATCAGGCTCCCTGACTTCAGACTATACTACAAACCTACAGTAATCAAGACAGTACGGTACTGGCACAAAAACAGAAATATAGATCCATGGAACAGGACAGAAAGCCCAGAGATAAACCCACGAACATATGGTCACCTAATCTTTGATAAAGGAGGCAAGAATATACAGTGGAAAAAAACAGCCTCTTCAATAAGTGGTGCTGGGAAAACTGGACAGCTACATGTAAAAGAATGAAATTAGAACACTCCCTAACACCATACAAAAAATAAACTCAAAATGGATTAAAGACCTAAATGTAAGGCCAGACACTATCAAACTCTTAGAGGAAAACATAGGCAGAACACTCTATGACATAAATCCCAGCAAGATCCTTTTTGAACCATCTCCTAGAGAAATGGAAATAAAAATATACAAATGGGACCTAATGAAACTTCAAAGCTTTTGCACTGCAAAGGAAACCATAAACAAGACAAAAAGACAACCATCAGAATGGGAGAAAATATTTGCAAATGAAGCAACTGACAAAGGATTAATCTCCAAAATTTACAAGCAGCTCATGCAGCTCAATATCAAAAAAACAAACAACCCAATCCAAAAATGGGCAAAAGACCTAAATAGACATTTCTCCAAAGAAGATATACAGATTGCCAGCAAACACATGAAAGAATGCTCAACATCATTAATCATTAGAGAAATGCAAATCAAAACTACATTGAGATATCACCTCATACCGGTCAGAATGGCCATCATCAAAAAATCTGCAAACAATAAATGCTGGAGAGGGTGTGGCGAAACGAGAACCCTCTTGCACTGTTGGTGGGAATGTAAATTGATACAGTCACTATGGAGAACAGTATGGAGGTTCCTTAAAAAACTACAAATAGAACTACCATATGACCCAGCAATCCCACTACTGGCATATACCCTGAGAAAACCATAATTCAAAAAGAGTCATGTACCACAATGTTCATTGCAGCTCTATTTGCAATAGCCAGGACATGGAAGCAACCTAAGTGTCCATCGACAGATGAATGGATAAAGAAGATGTGGCACATATATACAATGGAATATTACTCAGCCATAAAAAAACAAAATTGAGTTATTTGTAGTAAGGTGGATGGACCTAGAGTCTGTCATACAGAGTGAAGTAAGCCAGAATGAGAAAAACAAATACCGTATACTAACACAAATATATGGAATCTAAGAAAAAAAAGTGGTCACGAAGAACCTAGGGGCAGGATGGGAATAAAGACGCAGACCTACTAGAGAATGGACTTGAGGACATGGGGAGGGGGAAGGGTAAGCTGGGACAAAGTGAGAGAGTGCCATGGACAAATATACACTACCAAATGTAAAATAGAGAGCTAGTGGGAAGCAGCCGCATAGCACAGGGAGATCAGCTCTGTGCTTTGTGTCCACCTAGAGGGGTGGGATAAGGAGGGTGGGACGGAGGGAGACGCAAGAGGGAAGAGATATGGGGATATATGTATATGTATAACTGATTCACTTTGTTATAAAGCAGAAACTAACACATTATTGTAAAGCAATTATACTCCAATAAAGATGTTAAAAAAAAAAAGTAGCCCCTGCTCGCTGCAACTAGAGAAAGCCCGCGTGCAGCAACGAAGACCCAATGCAGCCAAAAACAAACAAATAAATTTATGTTTTTTAAAAAAAGAGGCACCACTGGTCTCTTTTCTTACATTATCTCATTTCCTCATCTTAGGCCTCCAGGGTAGGCATCACATTGTTTTAGAAACGAAGGGACTGGGATTCAAAGAGGGTAAAGAGCTGTCCCAAGGTCAGAGCCAGGTTTGGAACCCAGGTCCCTCTAACTCCTGAGCCAGCCCTACCCATTATCACACCTTGGGCGTGCTGGGCTCTGTCTTCGCCACGTTGTTTTCTGTCTTCACAGAGCATCAATGCCTGGGATGGGAGAGTGTTCTTGTACTCTCCTCTGCCCAAATTCTTAACCCTGGTCTCACTCCTTTCGTGTTCCCCTGGATACCCTGGTCCCTTAGTATGACTGAAGCCTTTCCAATGAAACACTCTCCATTCGAAAGTTCCCAGGCAGCTGGGCTGCAGCGACTGATGGTTCCCAACTGCTGCGCCATATGTTCTTGCCCTCCTCGCTCTCAGCTGTTCTCAGGTAGGCCGGCTGCGAGGTTAATCACATCTCACGTTGTAAAACTGAATCCTGATACACTCAAGAAAGCCCTCACGGTTATTTGTGCTGCATTCCCATTCCCATTTATATTCGCAACGATTTCCAAGATCTGAGGTGACCTCAACAACTCAGCACATTTTAAACAGAACACTAAACTTAAAAGAAGATACGTGGAGCTCAAACCTCTCTTTTCATTCCAGACTTGTATATCCAACAGTCTAATCGACACCGTTTCTCAGGTGTTTTGAAACTTACTCTATTCAAATCAGAATTCTTGATGTTTTCCTCTCAGACCTGTCTCTGGTAGGCGTGTGGGCTGTCTGGCCAGTAACCTTTCGCTGCCTCCTTCTACTTCACAGAACCTTGATTTTGTTCAGGGACAATGTGCCCAGACCAAGGGTTGAACCGACATGGGTCTAAGCCCATCACAGCAATCTCAGCCCTATCGCTGGGTATTCCTGCTTCTGGACTCCAGCAAGGGTGGGCAGTGGGATCGAAAGGAAGTCTGCTAGAGAATTTCTAGGTGCACATTTTCGCTGAGATGAAAGAGAGGTTGCATTAGACATTTCTCATGTAACACTTCAAGTCATCTTGGATCACTGCTTACTTACTCTAGCCACCTCTGTGGAGACCAATTACTTGCAAAATTCTACCAGCTTTCCACTGGTGCAACTTGGGCCTACAGCTGAGTGTCTCTTGCTTTCTTCCCCGGGGCTCCCCATCTATGCAACCACCGCCCCAATCGAAGATGCCAATCAACTCTCACTTGAACTACTTCAACAGCTTCCTAATTGATCTCCCCTCTCCAACTCCTGCCCCCTCCCCAATATAATTCTCCACATCACAGCCAGAGTGAGCTTTTAAAAATACAATCGGAATCATGCTAGGTTCCCTGCTTCAAAACTTTCAAGGAATCTGTATTATATTCTGAGTAAAATCCAAACTCCTTACCATGGCCTTCAAGACTCTGCATGATCTGGCCATCTTTCCATGTTGCCAGACTGTGCTTATCTCAATTTGCCCTTGTCCAAATTGTCCCCTAGGTCTTACATGTTTGGAGTCTTCACAATGCAGATCCTTCTGCCCGGTATACTCTTCCCCTATTGCTCCCCATGGCTGGATCCTTTCTGTCAGCCAGATGTCAGTTTTAATGTCTACCTTCTTACAGAGGACTTCCTTACCACCCAGGGTTAAGAAATTCCCCATTATTCTTTTTTTAAAATTAATTAATTATTTGGCTGCGTTGGGCTCACGCAACATCTTAGTTGCGGCATGCGGGCTCTTCGATGCAGCGCGAGGGCTTCTCTCTAGTTGTGACTTGGGCTCCAGAGCGCTAGGACTCAGTAGTTGCGACGTGTGGGCTTAGTTGCCCTGCAGCATGTGGGATCTTAGTTCTCTGACCAGGGATTGAACCCGCGTCCCCTGCATTGGAAGGCGGATTCTTAACCACTGGAAAACCAGGGAAGTCCCTCCCCATTATTCTTTGTACCACATCTTGTTTGTTTTCTCCATAACAAGGCACAAAAGCTAACGCCTTATGCATTAAGCTTATAGTTAAGTTGTTTTTACATATTTATTGATTTATTTTCACCCTTTAATTGCTTGTCTCCCTGATCAGATTAGAATCTTTTCTAGCAAAGGCCAAGATTTTACTCTCCACTATATACTCAGGTCCTTGTACATTGCCTGCCTTAGAATATGTGCTCAGTAAATATATATTGAGTAAATGAATAAACTGTGATAACAACAGTATCCGTTGCCATTGAATGAGGTCCTTGCTTGCGTGTTCAAATCTTGGTTCTGTCACTTATTAGCTCTGTGAGCTTAGGCAAGTGTTTTAACCTCTCTGTACCACAGCTTTCTCATCTTAAGTGGGGATAATAATAGTACCTAGTTGAGTTGCCAAAATAATTAAATTATTTGTTATTGTTATACATGTGAAAACTTAGAATGGTGCCTGGCAAGTAGTTAGCATTATGTAAATGCTTAGCTGGTCTTGTTGTTGTTATTATCATTATCTCTGCCAAGAAATCGAGGCTCAGGAAGACTAGAGTCATATAGCTAGTAATTGGCAGCCTGGGATCCCAACCAACTAGAGGTGCGAATTAACAAAGACACCTCCACATAGCGCAGCATTGGTTGTACGGTGGTGAGCATAGCTGCCTTCCAAAGATACCTCCACTTTAGAGTAGGTGAAATTATGAAATCTTTTGAGGGGAAAGTTACTGATGGACATTACTGGAAGTGTCTGCCACCATTGCAATCTCTTTGCCAATTGTTTGCTTCTAAATGCTTTTTTTTTTTTTTTTGCGGTACGCGGGCCTCTCACCGCCGTGGCCTCTCCCGCTGCGGAGCACAGGCTCCGGACGCGCAGGCTCAGCGGCCATGGCTCACGGGCCCAGCCGCTCCGCGGCAGGTGGGATCTTCCCGGACCGGGGCACGAACCCGTGTCCCCTGCATCGGCAGGGGACTCTCAAGCCCCCTAAATGCTTTTGAAAGTGTAACCAGATGGCAATTTTTTCAAGGATATTCACATAAAAAAGGGAACCAAAAATGCCTTGATATAATTACACTTTAAAAAAAATTAGGTGGTGCATGATTGTAAAATTTGTGTGTAGACAAAGATCACAGGAGAACAAGTGGAATTGCTTCAAAGGCATCCATAGATGCAGAACGATCTGTGCTTCCTCACTTCCGGTTCACGTTTTAACTCTCTCCAATCTGGCTTCTCCAACCTCCACTGAAACTGCCTCACAAAGGTCACTGGTGACTTTCCAACTACCAAGTCCAATGGGAGCTTTCTGGACCTCAGCTTACTGGATTAATTTGAGTTAATCGATGTTATTAACCAACAACCACTCTCAGCTCTCAGTATCACCACTACCACTTTCCTGATTCTCCAACATCTCCTACTCTTCTTAGCCACTGTGCTGCCCATCACTCTCTGCATCTTCCCCAGGGTTCAACTTCTGGTCCCTTTCCCTTCTCGAACTTCCCACTCTCTCCTGAGAAAACACCACCCAAGATCATCGCATCGACTCTCACCACAACCTGCATTCCCTAACCAGAAACTCTTGACATTTTAGTTCAGACTCAAAAGCTGACCATTTTCCTGAAGAGTTGGGAGTTTAGAGTCTGGGACTCTCAAATACAAACTTTCCTTTTCACCTAAATGCTGCTGCTATGAACTCTCATCCCCTTACCCTGGGCATCTTACCACAGCATCCTGACTTCTCTCCCTATCCCTAGTCTCACCTCCAATCCATTCCCAACACTCCTGTCGAGTGCTTTCTAAAACGTGGAAATCTGAGGTTCCACTTCTGATAATGGCAGAGTTGCTCCTGTAAATACTTCCCATAAGTAACAAGTATAAGCTATAGAAAAAAATATAAAAACCAATCACGGGGAGGCAATTAAAGAGGAACCAAAGCTGACATGGTGGACAAGAGTCACGCTTGGAAGAAAGAAATGTCATGTGTGAATTTTGCATTTTTTATGGATTTTTACCTGAGGGAAAACTCCAGTCAGTACTCAGCAGGACAGCTAAAACTCAGAAGCATGCAGTCTTACTAGTTAGAAGAACCAGAGGAAAGCATTCAGTAACCCTAGCCGCTGTAAATTGGCAGGTGTGGAGGTGGGGTGGGAGGGGTGGGGGGATGAGGGGAGATCTAAGAAAGGAGAAAGCAACTTCAGAACTCACCATATAGTGATCCATATTGGTCACTCTTGGATCCTGTTACTTCTAAAACAACATTTTTATTTCTTATTACAAAATAATGCATAGGACATTTAGAAGATATAGGAGAGCAAAGGTAAAAATAATTCATTATTCAGTAATTACTCACTGAGCACCAATTATGTGCCAAGGATCATCCTTGGTACTGGGAACACAGCCTTAAAAAAAAAAAAATCTTTGCACTCACTCTAGTAGGTGAGACACACAAGATGAAAATGAACAAATAGATGTGTAATCTAATACCCAAGGTGGGAATTTAAAAAAAGTCAGTGTTTCTGGACAAAACAGAACAAGAGAGAGAATATTTAGAATGTTAAAAGTGGGTACTTACAGGAAATCTTTTCTTTTTCATTGAAAAAATTTTAGCTCATTCTAGATACTTTAGAAATGAAGTAGCAAAGTTTAAATATATAAATATTTTTCTGGGCTTCTCTGGTGGCGCAGTGGTTAAGAATCCTCCTGCCAATGCAGGGGACACGGGTTCGAGCCCTGGTCCAGGAAGATTCCACATGCCGCAGAGCAACTAAGCCCGTGAGCCACAACTACTGAGCCCATGTGCCACAACTACTGAAGCCCGCACATCTAGAGCCCATGCTCCGCAACAAGAGAAGACACCGCAATGAGAAGCCCACACACTGCAACGAAGAGTAGCCCCCGCTCGTCACAACTAGAGAAAGCCCACGCGCAGCAACAAAGACCCAACCCAGCCAAAAATAAATAAATTAAATAAATAAATAAATAAATAATATATAAATATCTTTCATTTAGGCACTTTATTTATAGTTAAATAGGTCTTATTTTACCAGTAAAATGCTAAAATATACCCTATGTAGGTTCAGTCTATGGCTGGATCTCTCTATGGAGCGAAACAATTTTTGATTAATTTTTTAAAACCCTGAATTGACTCACTGTTTTGGTGTTATTTAGATACAGTATGAATTTACGTCTCTGTCCTGTGGAGACAGCACAAGGTATTATTACAATCAGAGAAGAGCTGTCATGAAAAGTGGTCTTCCATCATCCGTCCTCTCCCGTTAGCCTAATGAGATACTGCCATCGTCTCCTGATGAAATATTGTTCTGCAAAACCTTGTCCTGTCATGCAATTCCTGCAGATCTTACAGGGGCAATCTGAGCTCAAGTGATATTAATTACTATTCCATCACTCCATTTATCTCTCAGTAATCATGTATTTTAATGATCTTCTCTATTTCCCGTGGGTTGTATAGAAGTTATCTTGGAGACTAATACAAAACAGTCAAATTTGTTTACCCAAATTTGTTTACCCATTTACCCAGGAGTCTGGAAATAAGTTTTGTTTGTTTGTTTGTTTGTTTTGTTTTTTTGCGGTACGCGGGCCTCTCACTGTTGTGGCCTCTCCCGTTGCGGAGCACAGGCTCCGGACGCGCAGGCTCAGCGGCCACGGCTCACGGGCCCAGCTGCTCTGCGGCATGTGGGATCTTCCCGGACCGGGGCACGAACCCGTGTCCTCTGCATCGGCAGGCGGACTCTCAACCACTGCGCCACCAGGGAAGCCCTGGAAATAAGTATTTTAATTGTTCTAAAAATATTTTTAAAAATTATGCATGAAAAGTTACAGTAATTGAGTAACCACTTGGTACGGTAGTGGTGCCTGTGGCTGACATGTAAATGACTGGTAGGCATGTCTGAGGAGCTCAGTCCATACAACATAGATGGCATGAATCAGGACAGATGATGGCAGTTACCTTGTAAGACAAGAAGCTGGGATTCTTGTTTGCTTATATTTTGGTGGATAGCACATGTTTTACATTTTTTAACTGTAATTGTGCAAATTGACATTAGACATTCATCCGTTAATCCATATAATAGATAAGAACAGAGAAAGAGTGAGAGAGAGAGAACAGGAGGAGGAGGGGGAGGCAGAGGAGGAAATATATCTAAAAGATTCTGGAGCTGGATCAAACGGTAGTGAGAAAAGCTTTTTTTTTTTTTTTTTTTTGCGGTACACGGGCCTCTAACAGCTGTGGCCTCTCCCGTTGCGGAGCACAGACTCCGGACGCGCAGGCTCAGCGGCCATAGCTCACGGGCGCAGCCGCTCCCGCGGCATGTGGAATCTTCCTGGACCGGGGCACGAACCCGTGTCCCCTGCATCGGCAGGTGGACTCTCAACCACTGCGCCACCAGGGAAGCCCAAGAAAAGCTATTGTGAAGATGAGGTATCTATACTTTGGAAATATCATTCATTCATCGAGGCAGGTGAGTCTCAGACAGCTCAGTGAGTAATCTTGCTCTGTGCTGTTGTTCTCCGTATCTTGGCAATAAGGAGACCAAGGTTTGAAATGGTTACATATCTTGCTCACTCTACTCAGAGGTAGAACCAGAATTTCCATACTGCTTTCCCAGAACCCTCAGTCCAAGCTCGTAACAACTATTAAGTACATCTTTTATCCTTGGAGAAAAGGGAAGAAATTTCCAACTCAAGCCTGAAAGCATAAGGGGGTTGAGAGAAACAGTTTGGAATTAGTTAAGATTAGAAAAAATAAGCGCCAATCTATGCTTTGATGTTATTCTGTTTTGGGTAGTTTACTGTCTTTGTAGAAAAAACATAGGTAGTGGCATCACGTGCACTAATCTTTTTCTCCTTAGTCATTCATAGCTGGAGGTAGTTTAATAGCTGGCCCTATGACACCAGGCCTGTTACCTGCCATCTGGTGGCAGCTAGCCAATTTATCCAGTTTCTTTAAAATTTCACAGAGGGAGTGGGCTGAGGGGAGGTAAGTGAACATGAACTGGCTGAAGATTGGATGAAGACTCTTATCCAAGTAGCCAAAGATGGGAATGAGATAGCCTGAGTTACAGTAGTTAGGGAGTGGAAAATTGAGTACAAATGCCTTGTGTTAAGGGAGAGAAGACTCCAGCTGGGAGATATTGTCAAAGGTCAGGACACAGACTGAGCGTAAACAGAGCAGGAGAAGCTGGGAGTAAAGAAGGGGATTCTGGGGATTGTAGCGTATGTCTCCACAGGGTCTGAGCACAGGTGGGTCAGGTTAAAGGTACAGCATCTTCTTAAATGGCTACTGGGAGGGGCAGCTTCATCTCAGTGGAAGAAAACTCCACAAACTGCATAGACACACTCTCATCCATCTGTTATTCAAGTAGACATTAACCGATGATCTACTCTGTGCTCTGCACTGTTCTGGGCTCCAGGTAAACAAAGAGCAGGGGCATACAGTTTCTGGCCTGGAAGGAGCCCCCAGTCCTGGTTCAGTAGAGGGAGACAGACATGCGTCGTGAGTTTCTCTCTTTATCTGCTTTTCCCAGGAAGTGTCCTGGTTTTCATAAATGACCATGGCTTGACATGCTATGCCTTTATAATAATATTTTACAATTAGTGGAAAACCAGAGGAATGCCTGGAAATTGCCTTTAGTTATGGGAACAGCTGGGCTTCTCGGGATAACACGGGCAAACACTGCACCACGTGGGCAAGGATCTGCGGGACCCAGTTTTCTCTGGAGGTGCAGCTGCTTCACTTTCAAATATCAGCTTCACATTCTGACATTTTGGCTTTTACATGAGTGACTGTGTGACCTGAGTGACCAGTTCTCCAGGAGACTTTTGATTAGGGGCTTCCCGGTTTTAGAAAATGGCCCTTATTTTTCTCAAAGTTCTTTATAAGTTTTCAGACCAGTAACCTCCCTTGACAATAGTTCCTTGGCTGGAAGGAGAAGACAGTCTGTCAACCTACCATTTTGCCTTCAATTCAATTTGATGACAAGCACTTTTTTTTTTCTTTTTTTTGCGGTACGCGGGCCTCTCACTGTTGTGGCCTCTCACTGTTGTGGCCTCTCTCGTTGCGGAGCACAGGCTCCGGACGCGCAGGCTCAGCAGCCATGGCTCACGGGCCAAGCCGCTCGGCAGCATGTGGGGTCTTCCCGGACCGGGGCACGAACCCGTGTTCCCTGCATTGGCAGGCGGACTCTCAACCACTGCGCCACCAGGGAAGCCCCGACAAGCACTTTTAATAATTGGATATTATGTTGTGAGCTGATTTTGGTCGGAAGCCACATGTACCCTTTCTGCGCCAGCTGCAGGAGCAGATAATCTGGTAGTTCTCACCAAGGCAGCCATTCACTGATTCTCCAAATGTTTGTCACACAGCAGTCTGAGCCAGGAGCTGTCCTGTATTCATGGCATACAATACCCATAAAATAGTTGTGGACAGCACCCCCATCTATGAGGGGTGTGGTGACAGACATTAAACAAATAACTCCACAAATTTTAATAAGCGCCAATAAGGAAGAGACTGGGCTACTGTGAGTGTAAAAAGGGGCTGAGCTAATTGGATTAAGAGACAGGGAAGGCCTCTTTAAGAAAGAGACAATAATGCTGAGATTTGAAAGAGTGGGCACCAGTCAGCCAAAGAGGCCGGGGAAGAGATTCCAGGCAGAGGGAACAGCGCGTGCGCAGACTATAAGCTGGAAAGAAGAGGGTGTCACTTACAAATGGGTCAGCCGGAAAATGCAGCTGTGGCATAGTCGTGGTGGGAAAGAGAGACACAAAACGAGCACGTCCAGGTGGCTCAGAACCAGACCCTGCAGGGCCTCGTAGCCTCTGGTGAAGAGTGTGAGTTTCATTCTGGTGACATGGGAAGTTACAGAAGGGTCGTAAGCAGGGAAGGAGGGTGATCTGTTTACATTAAAAAATACCTGTGGGGCTTCCCTGGTGGCGCAGTGGTTGGGGGTCCGCCTGCCGATGCAGGGGACGCGGGTTCGTGCCCCGGTCCGGGAAGATCCCACATGCCGTGGAGCGGCTGGGCCCGTGAGCCATGGCCACTGAGCCTGCGCGTCCGGAGCCTGTGCTCCGCAGCGGGAGAGGCCACAACAGTGAGAGGCCCGCGTAACGCAAAAAAAAAAAAAAAAAAAAAAAAAAAAAATACCTGTGAATTCTGTGTGTAGAATGGATCAGATATACATTTAAGAAAAACACATGACGCAGCCTGAGTCATTGTGTGCCTGGTTTACCTGCATGGTGTCCTGGGCCAGTTGCTTTTCCAAGGTCTATGGCCAGGTGGGCACGGGAAGCTGGGCATCACCTGGACACAGACAGATCACCTTCTCCACCTTCCTGCCCTACCAAGGGTCCTGCCTGGGAGGCAGAATGTGGCTTCCAGACCCTGAGACAAAGTACAAAGTGTCTGTGTAGCAGCAGAGGAAGGCTTTGAGGGGGAAACAATAAATCAAGTTTTAAAGCTCTCACCAACTTAAGATCAAGATTCCAGTCTTAGGTTGATTTTCAGTGAAACTAATACATTTGGCTATAAGTGTCTCAGGAAACATGTCCTTAGGGCCCACTGATTTAGAAACATCTCTATTTTCAAAGTGGTGTTTGGTCAGTCCCTTCCCTTTTCTAGCTCAATTTCCTTGTTTTCTCCCTCACAGCCCATGCATTCTTTGGTTATCTGATTTTCCTTTGTAATTTTTGTTTAAAGACAAGTAAAAACATCTTGATAAATTGGGTCTTTTTAGTGTTACTTGTCATTAGTTTCCCCTCCCAATTTACTTCATGGCTGATGCCTCCCTTGGGGTAATATTTTTTCTTGACTTGCTTGTTCACCCTCAACTCCCCATCAGTGGGGACTGCGGTTGGGGTGGGAGTCAGCAGGGCCAGGGTTTGTTGAAGTAGGTGGGAGTTGAAGGGTGAGAGACAAATGCCTCCCAACTTCACACGGAAACCTGGTGACCGCTCAGCTGGGACTTAGGTGTGTACTTTGTCTGCCGGGTGTGCCTGGAAGTGGAGTGATGCCCCGGAATATGTGTGATGTAGTGGTCAGGATACCTGGGTTTGATTTCTTGTCACTTCCTAGTTAATAACTCTGGGCCACAAAAAAGTTAATGGATGCGTGCCTGTTACCACCAGACAATGTCCATAAGTGTTCCCAGACACTCAGAGAGGTGGGCACTGTTTTCTCCATTCAGAGGTAAGGAGATGAGGGTTCAGAGAAGTTAAGTAAAACACCCAAAGACACACAGCTGGTAAGCTTCAATTTTTCAATCTGTTAAAGGAGGATAACATTGGATGATAAAGCCTTAGGGGAGCAATTTACCCACTGTGAAACTTCCATGAAGACATGCGGCCTTACATGGCCGATGAAAGCCTCCGTGAATACATTTGAGGGGTCTCTAGAATGGGCCTTGGATCTCACCCGTTTCTAGGAAGTTGTCTTGTTAAACACGAAATTGTGCTCTCCTTTGAGACAGCTGCCTCTGGCCCATTCCTCCCAGTCTCAGTCACCCCACTCCCCACCCAAATTCTGCATTCCCCTCCAGACCTACTCTTAGGAGCCCCAATCCCTCCCCACAAGCAGGTCTCTCTGCCTGGTAAGTCTCTGCCTGCCCCATCTCCCTCTGCTGAGGAACTCAGATTCTTTCTGCTGATCTCAGCATATAATGTCACGTCCTCAGTATGACATGTCTATCTCCCACACAAGACTTAGGCCCCTAGGACAGGGACCCATGAGGGAACGACAGCAGAGGGATATAGATCTGAAAGGTGCTCAGCTCCATTTGCCTTTTCTCCGGATAACATGGAAAAGGGGCTCATAGCTACGGTCAGGATGGAATTCCCAAAGGGACTCTTTCCTCATAATTACATTCAATGGAAAATGGAGTCTGTGGGACTCGGATCTCCATTAAAATCTCTCTCTATATACCTCTCTCTATATCTTTACATATAGATATCTATGTACATACACAGATATTAATATTTGGTACCCTTACCATATCAGATTGGTCTTAATGAGTCATGGCCGCTTCCTCAATTTTTTTTATGTTATACTTCATGAAGGAAATTAAAAAGAATAAGTCAGTTGCTCCATCTGGTTCTAGGGGACTTCTTCATTATTATCTTTTTTAACATCCATGGAAACAGAGGTGAAAACCCTTCTCCTCCTCCCCATTGAACTATTGACATTATAAACATTGACCTAAATTATAACCATTAGGTTCCCATTGAAATGAAAATTCTGCCCTGCGGTTTAAATTCCTAAGTTACTTTGTAAGATGAGCCCCCATTCAAGTCTTCTAATAAGAAAAACAGAGATTTGGTGTTAAAACATCTTCAAATAAACTGTGGGGAGCTTTACTTATAATTTTATAGCACTTATCACAGTCTGATCTGAGCAGAGTGGAGGTCTATCTGTCTCCCTGTACTAAGGAGAGAGCTCCTTGAGAACAAGGAATTTACCTGATTCATGTTGACATCTGACACGTAATTGAGAGCCCATAAGAGGCACTCAATAAATGCTGGTTGAACAGAAAGGAAAAAGACAGGCTGAGAGCAAAAGAGTAAGGTAAAGCCGTTCTGGTCTTTCTCTACTTTGATGATGATGACGATGGTGGTGATGACTATGGTGATGGTGATGATAGCAAGAGTTATCTTTGACTGAGTTGTTTCCTATGTACCAGTGACGGTGTCTAGCACCTTACATGCAACGTACATGTACAATTTAAACTCTATAATCCTATGAGGTACCCATTTTTCCCACTAAGTAGTTGAAGGCCCAGGGTCATTAACTAAAGCAACCAAGGTTACCTGCCTTAGAGGTGACATTTCCTAGATCTCACTTCAAGTCTTTCTTCATGCTCTTTTAACCACTGTGCTGTCTTTCCAAACGAGCCAACGTTTCTTGTCTTTTCATGCAAACAGTTGGGTCAAGTATTAGAAAACATTTCATACGTTCTTATTTCAGTTAATTTGCAAAGCAGCACCACTGGGGCTTGAATAGGGTAAAAGATGGGCTGAAGTTAAAGATACACACATGTATAGGATGTATAGGATAATGTTTGCTAACCCCGAAGGGTTGAAGGGAATTAAAAGTTTTCAGCCTACCAATTTGAGGCAGAAACGTGCTAGCATGTTATGAGGAATTTCCCTTCCTCTGAGCCATTGGGTTTATGCCAAGGCTGTAGGGTAGATGCTTCATTAGTAGAAGATGAATTTGATCTAGTAAGACATCTTCTCAATCCCTGTGTAAGATTAGTCTGAGTAGGAATCACTTGGTAACAATTTGGAATGGAGTGTTAGAAGAACATAGCTTTGTCTGGGTTGAGCCTAGAAATGGGTGACAGATGTTGATGAGCGACTGAACAGATGTTTGGGGGAGAATTACAAAAAGCGTTTCTATCACACAGGATCTAAACCTTAACCTTCCTGGCTGATGCTGAAAGGAGAGCTTGTTTATGAAACATGCTCTTGCAAAACTGTTTGGCAGATTGTGACAAAGATGAATGACCGGATCCTGTAATTTAAATTTGAAAATAAGGTAAATGGGGGTCCTTGTTTGTGTGCGTGTGTATATGTGTTTTCTTTGACAAGGGTCAATGCCTTATTAAAGAATAGGAGGGCCAAGTAAGTAATTTCCTTCTGCCTTCTCCATTTTTCTACCCCCACTGGAAGGAATGAGCAGAACTTGATACTATACCTTAAGGCGCAACAAAATTTTTAAAATACCATCACTTATATCCATTCTGAAATATTTACCATATAACTACATTTGGAAAAAATATTTTCTGTACAAACTTAATTGATAATTTTAACTGGGGTCTCTGAGACTTACTAGAAGTTGTTTTTTTTTTTTTTCTTTTTTAAACAAGGACAGCTGTTTTTATTTTATTTTATTTTACTTTTTAAATTTTTGGCTGTGTTGGGTCTTCGTTGCTATTGTCTCTAGTTGTTTCGAGCAGGAGCTACTCTTCGTTCGGTGCGCGGGCTTCTCACTGAGGTGGCTTCTCTTGTTGCAGAGCACAGGCTCTAGGCGCGGGGGCTTCAGTAGTTGCAGCACACGGGCTCAATAGTTGTGGCTTGCAGGCTCTAGAGCGCAGGCTCAGTAGTTGTGGCGCACCAGCTTAGTTGCTCTGCAGCATGTGGGATCTTCCCGGACTGGGTCACGAACCTGTGTCCCCTGCATCGGCAGGCGGACTCTCAACCACTGCGCCACCAGGGAAGCCCCAGGAGGATTCTTAACCACTGCGCCACCAGGGAAGTCCTTGACGTTTTAAAGAGTCTAAAAAGATCCTTCACCCAAAGTAAATAAGAAACAAAGGTAGAGTTTAAAAGCTATAGAGCTATTACCATAAACCATTCCCCACCTCCCCACCTTACCCACTTCACAGAAAGATAAACTGTTAGTTGTGTTATACAAATTATTGTGATACTTCCTGATAATTTGCCTGAAATGATTGATGGACGAAACAGAGGCATTTATTAATTCATCTTTGTATATAGCCTATTACTGACATAAATATGACTTTTCTTCTGCTAACTAGCTACGTCTATATAATAATATCATAAATTTGGTTGAAAAAGATGAATGCAGTCAAAAATCCAAATACTCTCAGTTTAGTGTTAAAAAATAATAAATGCATCGAATTTATGATAGACAATGGACATACAATAGCCTTATATGTCACAATGACCATGCAAGGTAAATTTATCATCCCCATTTAATGGATAAGAAAGTAGACGCCCAGATAAGTTAACTGACTTGCCCAAGGTCATATATGCTAGGAAGTAGCAGGACCAGGATATGTACCTTTGTCTGTGGTATTCAAAATACTTTCCAATATGCTAGACTCTCCTGGGTAGAACAGACACTTAACTCTTTAATGGAATCTTGCGTGTTACCGTATATCAAAACAGAATCTGATTTAAAGCCATGATTTTCAAACTCAGGATCTGAAGTCTCACTTTTTTAAAAGTCATAACCAGTTTTATGAATTTGCACACATTTATCAATTCTAGTACCTACCCAACAAATTATTAACACACAGAAACATGCAACATGAGAAGCAAGAAATATCACCCATGCTTTCTGTATATTAGCAACTTGTCACTTCTGAGCAATGGTGCTCCCATCCCTGAGGTCTGTGACCAGTCATTTTCTGCATTCATCCTGAGTGCAAGATGGAAAGAGTGCTGTTCAAAGAGCACTGTTAACTCTCTGCCCTGTTGAGAAAGGAAGGGAAACACTAGACTCTTTTGCTCATGCTAAAGAGAGAATAGGGAGGAAGTTGATAAACGAGAAGCATGTCAGCTTTGGGCAAGGCAGTATACTAGAAGTGCTGAGAGTTAGAAAGATAAATGAGATGCTTAGAGCCTGTAGGAGAGATGAGACACACGCACAAATAGTCGGTGATGAGGAAAAAGAGCGTACGTCAAGGGATATGGGAGTTAAGGGGAGAATGAGATTTTTTTTTTTTTGCAGTATGCGGGCCTCTCACTGCTGTGGCCTCTCCCGTTGCGGAGCACAGGCTCCGGACGTGCAGGCTCAGTGGCCATGGCCCACGGGCACAGCCGCTCCGCGGCATGTGGGATCTTCCCGGACAGGGGCACAAACCCGCGTCCCCGGCATCGGCAGGAGGACTCTCAACCACTGCGCCACCAGGGAAGCCCAGAGAATGAGATTTTTAACCCTGAGGATTAGGCAAGGCTGCATGGAGGGATTTGCTGCATTGTGAGTTTCTGGTTCAGAAAGACCAGTGAAGGAAGGTTAGTCCTTCCTTCCTTCCTTTAGCCTGACTTTCCCTTCCTGTTCCTAGTCTACTTCTTCCTTTCATTGCCAAAGTTCTCAAAAGAAAAATCAAGATGTTCTGTCTTCATTTCGTTATTATTTACTAGTCCATAAACCCATGATCCAGGCCACGTGGAATAAAGCCTACTTTGGCCAGCCTCCCTTGCAGCAAGGAATGGGCATATGAGTAAGATCTGGCCAACAGAATAAGATTGGAAGTGATGGGTGCAACTTCTAGGTTATACCCTTAAAGGAAAGGGGTATAATTTTCCCCTTCCCCCCTTCCTGTTGATGGGATTGTGGTTGTGACCTTGGTGAGCTGTCTTGGTCCATGCAGATGAAAGTATCACCCTAGGGATGGAGGAAAAATAAGCCAGATAGAAGGAGCAGGTCCCCTGGCACTAGGAACTGCCACAGTAGTTCTAGAATACTTTTTCTCACGTTATTATGTAAGGGAGTATTAGGAAAACTGTGAAAGGTTTGGAAGTGAGCAATGAAAACATTCGAGGGTGTCCTGAGGAGCTTACCCAGCCAGGTTATCGCTACCATTCATTGTCTTTGAACTGTTTTATAACTTTGTAACTTGTGCATAACTGACAGCAGTGCAAATGATTATTTCTGTTCCATAGGCAAATAATTTCTGTCTAGTGGAGGTACAATGGGTTCCCCTCTTTCTTGCTCCCCCTCTCCTGCCCCATGGAAAAAGCCAGTTTTACATCTATTTGTACATTCATTCCAGCATTTGTGATTGACCTACATAAGTGTGATACTTTGAATTCTCTTTTGAACTGGTAGCAACGTCTTCCTGTTTCCTTCCTTACTTAATGAGTTAAAATCTTTGACATGTATTCATTTTATATTGGCATGAGAGTTGAAATTTTGTCTTTTATTTTAAAAAAATTATTCTTTAACAAGAGGAATAAAACTCTATTTTGTTTAAGCCACTGCTACATTGGGTCTTTGTTATAATGATCAAACCTCTATCCCAACTAACAGCTCCCACAATCTTATTTATTTCCTTGCAAGTTAGCATTGATGTTTTTCCCTCTTTTCATTTGTATTTATTTAATGAGGATCCAGCATTGACTCTTAATCACTAAATCAAATATCTTTTCTCAGTCAACATTCATCCTCAATGAGAGAAAAAGTAGAACAGTGTTTTTTTTCCAGCTGTAGGTGACAACCCATCAATGGGTCATAGAAGCAATTTAGTGGGTCACAATCAGCGTTAACAGAAAATAATCTATTATTATTTTACATCTGTAAAATATTACCTGCACATCACACATGGTACAGATATTTTGTGAAGCTCTGGATTCAGATACATATAAGTACATGTATGATGTTCCTGCTGCTATAACAAAGGACCACAAACCAGGGGGCTTAAAACAGAAATGTACTCTCTCACAGTTCTGGAGGCTAGAAGTCTGAAATCAAGGTGTCCAGGGCCATGCTCTCTCAGAAAGCTCTAAGCGAGAATCCTTTCTAGACTCTTCAGCTTCTGGAGACTCTTGATGTTCCTTAGTTTGTAGTAGCATCACTTCAATCTCTGGGTCCATCTTCACATCGCCTCCTCTGTGTGTCCTTGTCTATCTCTTATAAGGACACATTCATTGGATTTAGGGTCCATTGTAATCCAGGATGATCTCATCTTGATGCTTACCTACATTTCATCTGCAAAGACCCTATCGCCAAATAAATGGGAGACACTATTCAACCCACTATATATAATATATATATTATATATATAACATATATATTATATTGAATGAATATTCTTGATCACTTTATAAAATGTTTTTCTTATCATGGGAAGGGGTTTAAAAAGTTTAAAGGATAGGACTAGAAGACCCCCACTACCTCTTCCACTCTGACTCCAGAGAAGCATTTATCATTGTTAGCCAGCCCTTCCCATTTGCAGTAATAATAGTACTAATTAATTAGCATAAAATTTATCTAGGTAGTTTTATATGCAACAAATCATTTCAATCTCATAACACCCTAGGAAGTGAATTTGAATAACATCACTGTTTTAAAGATTATCGTGTAGCCAGAAAGTGAAGGAGCCAGGATTCAATTCCAAACCCATGCTTTTCCACCACTTGTTTCTTTGGAAACTCACTTCTCCCTTAGCTTCCACATTGGCATCGATGGCTTCCAGAGGCATCAATCTGTCTCTGACTTGACTCCATTTTTCTGGCTTCTATTTTCTTTTTCCCATCTCCTAATATTGTCACTCTATCAACTTCTGGCTTTCACCTGCTTCCTCCCAATCTCCCTGGCTTCCTTGCTTTCTACTTACAGGGATGGAGAGGCTTAATGCTATCTGTAGGCAGAATGGAAGGAGCCAGTAGAGAGCAAAGCTTGAAGAGAGATGAAGGAGAGAGAATGACTGATGAAACGAGGCTCCAGAAAGATGACCAAGTGCCAGGAGGAGGAATTCTTTGCTGGAAATAGAATGGACACCTCTTCCTCTGAGACATTTGGTCATCGTAACAGGGTAGTGACAGCAGTAGAAGCAGGGGGTCCCTGTCCCTTTAATTGGAATAAGTTCTCCAGTTTCTGGCCATGAGCCTTGAAGTGAAAGGTGAGGCCTTGCCACGTGGATGAGGTGCTCCATTTTACAGATCAGGCCAAACCCCACCTGGGAAAATAAGGAAGTATTGCAGACTGTTTGGTGACACTGTTTAAGAAAGAAATGTGGGAAAGCAGAAACACCCAACACCCAGAAGCCTTCCTCTTTGTCACCTCACTAGCTGAGGTGACTCCCAGAGACTCGGAGAAGAGGTCGGGAATCCAGGTTGGCTGTGTTCCTTGGCTTGGAGGAGCAGTCAACAGCCACAGGAGCCTGAAGCGGCTGCCATCTTCCGCAGACGATTAATGAGCCATCCCGTGGCAAATGAGGGTGATGCAAGCTTCCACCGCTTATTTCTTCAAATCAGGACCTTTTCAATAAGAATGCATTGTTGGGACTTCCCTGGTGGCGCAGTGGTTAGGAATCTGCCTGCCAATGCAGGGGACACGGGTTCGAGCCCTGGTCCGGGAAAATCCCACATGCCATGGAGCAACTAAGCCCATGCGCAAAAAAAAAAAAAAAAAAAAAAGAATGCATTGTTGCGGGAGCAATAAAACCATCAGAATGCGGCTCTGGCTTCTTTCCATCTCATTAGGCTTGAGGTAATGATCCAGGTAATTCAGGAAAAGTAAACGTCATTGCCTGAATTACTCAGATAATTACCTCAATGTTCCAATTCGGTCCAGCGGTGTAAATGTCTCACGGGCCTCAAATAGTCCGATAACTGAAAACAGACTTGGTAATTTCGGAGCCAGGGTGAAACAGTGAAAGGGGTTGAGCTCAGATAATTAGAAACGCTGGGTGTTTTCGACCAAGCTCTGCAGCAATGACCTGCTTATTCCCGGCTAATTTACCTCACTGAGCCTAAGGCCATTTTAAGGATGGTAAACTAGAAATTGCTAGCCAGTACACTTTAAGCAATTCTTATTAATAATATTTTTTGTTGCTGGTGTTATCAACTGACGTAAACTTTTTTTCTGGCATAAAACTGGATAAAAAACTTATGCTTTATGCAGAAGTATGAGATTCCAGGGCAGTGCTTTTCAACATTAGCTGCCCATGGGATTCATCTGAGGAGCTTTTAAAAAACAGAGGATTTCCTAGACCCCAGCCCAGACCAATTAATCTGAATCTCTGGAGTGGGGGACCTTGACACTGGTTATTTTTTAAAAGCTCTCCAGATGATTCTAAGGGGCAGAACCACTGCGTGCCAGAGAAAGATTGAAAGAGGGGAGGCAGATTTCTGTTACTGGAGGATCGTATCTGGGGTTTAAGGTGTCTGACGGATAAGCCTCAGAGTAACAGGTGAAGCTGTCTGGCTGTTCAGCCAGTTCCCCAGAGTTCCAGGTGGAAAGGGCCCCAAATGCCCTCATCCCTGGGTGTCCAAGTGTCCTGGTCTGAACAGCAAGGGAGGAGCTCACTGCACCTGCGAGCTGTCATCCGCCACTCCTGAACAAAAGCAGGAGGGGCCAGCGGTGTCCACTCTCCACACCAGAGCTTGTTTGAGTAACTGAAGGACTTGTCAAAGCCACGAAAGCACAGCTAGTTATTAATGGAGATGGGCAGAAAGCATCATTTCCACCTCTTTTGAATTCTTTAAAACTTTCCTTCCCAAGGATTAGGACCAGACACAATCCCCTCCGTGAGTTACCAGGTCTTTCTAAGGTACAACAGTGCATCACACCAATGGTCATTAAAAACAACGAGACCGTGGGCTTCCCTGGTGGCGCAGTGGTTGAGAGTCCGCCTGCCGATGCAGGGGACACGGGTTCGTGTCCCGGTCCGGGAAGATCCCACATGCCGCAGAGCGGCTGGGCCCGTGAGCCATGGCCGCTGAGCCTGCGCGTCCGGAGCCTGTGCTCCGCAACGGGAGAGGCCACAGCAGTGAGAGGGCTGCGTACCGCAAAAAAAAATAATAATAATAAAAAAAATTAACGAGACCGTAACTGCTAAAAGACGTTACTTCATCCTGGTGGCAAATGTTTCCCAAGTGCAAACCTGCCATCTGTTAGGCAGTACTGAGAACTAGAAAACTCTTCCTTCTGAAGCAATGCAGTTCGATCCTCTGGCTAAAAGCATCTGTTTGGTAACTCTGCTGTCAGCGTGAAGCCACCTTCTCGGTTTGGTTTCAAATGGCAAGGTGTCAGAGCCTGAGGAGAGAATTCCTGTGGTCTAGACACAAATGCTACCAGGGCTTACAAATGGGGCTCTCCTTTACATCTTAGGGGGAACACAGCTCAGAAGTGACGGCGCCATCTCTCAGCAATCTCTCAGGAATGGTCAACAATCTCTCTGAACACAGCAAAACATCTTTTTCCTCCACATAGCTCCACTGAACCTAAGCTGCCTTCCCCACACACGTGCTGCTCCTGTAGGGTTTTTATGACATGTGAATTCAAAAGACCATTTCTTTTGCACCATGACAAGCTTTTCAAAGGGTGAAGTGCTTGGGTTTACAGTAATTCCCCCAGTTGTTGAAATATGGAAAACACCAAGTGCCCCTGATTTATTGCAGGACAACACAGTGATTATTCCTCAAGGAGTGCTCTCCACACCTTGGAGGAAAGCAAGTAAAAGCATGTGTCTTTTCTTCCCCTTAGAAAATAGTCTAGTCTCTCAAAATTCTCTGTGATTACAGAGAGCTCCGTTACCCTTCAAGGCCCTGTTCAAATGTCACCTCCTCTGTGAAGCCTTCCAGGTTATTCCTGGGCAGAATTAACCACACCTTATGTGGCAGCTCAGTTTTCCTAGTAACCGGACACTCAGCTGCTTTTTATAACAGTTAGTTGTTTAGTATGTGTGCTGCGTCCTTTCCACTCCCACCTCCATTCCCAGTAGGACAGATTGTGAGCTCCTCGAAGATACGGATCACGTAGGGAAGTGCCCAGTAAATACTATGAGGGGAATTCAATTTGATTCCTGATTCAGGATCTTTTGTTGTTATTGTTTATTTGTTTTGTTTTTACAGTGGGTGTCAGGGCTATTTGACTCTTCCAGGCACTTCCGTAAAGTTGTGTTCCAAGTCCTCTGCAGGGAGTATTTCTTGAACATTTTTATCTGCTCCCTCATATTTGCCTCTGGTGCTATGAAATCTTCCTTCTAGAACAGCCCTGGGTTTTCTAGCAGAACTTTCCTGTTTCTGGTTTTTCTTCCTGACGCTTTTTGTCCCCTTCTGGTTGTTTCCCATTGGCTGTTTCCCATCTTGGACAGAGCTGCCACTTACTTGTAGTTCACTACCAATCCAGCCTGGTCTTGCACTTTGCTTGAACAAACCCAATCTCCATCTGCCATGTGCCTTCCTCCAGATAATTGCATTTGGATAAAATCTCTAGAAAGATTACTTAAAAGAAGATAGGATAGCCTAATAAGGATGAGCAGAGTTTTTTTGTTTTTTTTAGGAAAAATAATAATGTTTTATTTATCTTTGCTAGATTCCATAAATTATCCCCAACTTCACACCACAAAATTAATTTCTGTCCTTGGATTAGAACTTGGGAGTTTTAAACGAGGAGATTTTTTTCATGAAAAATAAAAAGAACAACTGTTTTTATGTCATCTAGCATTTTTAATAACTGACTTAAAAATTATTTTAGAACAGCACCCATAAGAACATAAACACGGGTATTATAATTAATCTACAGCTGGGCCAAGAAATAAACAACCATACAGGGAACTGATTGTGCAAATAAGTACATTCTATTAAGAGGCCAGACAGATAGTAACATGTGGGTTTAACTACCAAGGCACTGTAGGAAAAGCACATTGTCAGTAATAACCAGAAAAAAAGTCGTAAAAATTTGTAACTACTGAAAACAACTCAGTTTCATGAACATAAATTGAATGAAGGACCAAGCATCCTATTTTTTAAAGGACACTATGTAAGGATTTAAGAGAAATGGGACTTAGTCACTCACGGGCCAGACTTATCTCCGAGGCAGGCAGAGCTGCGCTCTACCCTCTACCAGCTGTGTGACTGACCTCTCACTGGATTAATCACTCTGAGACTCTATTTTTTCAAAAATATTTATTTATTTATTTAGCTGCATCAGGTCTTAGTTGCGGCATGTGGGATCTTCGTTGGGGCATGCGAGATCTTTCACTGCGGCGTGTAGGCCTCTCTCTACTTGTGGTGCATGGGCTCTAGAGCACACAGGCTCAGTAGTTGTGGCTCTAGGGCATGCAGGCTTAGTTGCCCTGCGGCATGTGGGATCTTAGTTCCCCGACCAGGGGTCGAACCTACGTCCCTGCATTGGAAGGTGGATTCTTAACCACTGGACCACCAGGGAAGTCCCTCTGAGACTCTATTGACTTGTGTGGAAAATGGGAAAAATAATAAAGCTTGGATGAGTACAGTTTTGTAGTCAGTCATACCTGGATTTGAATCCATCTTTAATTTTTCTTTTTTTTTTTTTTTGCAGTACGCGGGCCTCTCACTGTTGTGGCCTCTCCCGTTGCAGAACACAGGCTCCGGACGCGCAGGCTCAGCGGCCATGGCTCACGGGCCCAGCTGCTCCGCGGCATGTGGGATCTTCCCGGACCAGGGCACGAACCCGTGTCCCCTGCATCGGCAGGCGGACTCTAAACCACTGCGCCACCAGGGAAGCCCCATCTTTAATTTTAATATGGAGTAACCTTGGGTGAGTTATTTAACCTCTCTGAAGTTCGATGTCTTCATCTGTAAAGTGGGGGTAAGAATAGTACCTATTTTTTTGGGTGGTTAATAATAATCTCATTGTTTGACTACTTGTTCTCTGTCAGGCCTCCGGCAAAGCAATTTATATGGACTCTTTCATTTAATCCCCACAGCAGAATTGTTGCAGGTTAGGTTCTTTGAGGAGGAGATTCTGAGATGGAGATTAGCTGCAGGAAGTTTATTAGGGAATAATTTAGGGATTAACACCTGCGGAGAGGAGGGACACATGCAGGATTGGGAAAAGGGAAAAGCTGAGCTGCAATATAGTCTTTTTTAAAAAGTTTATTTTATTTATTTATTTTTGGCCATGTTGGGTCTTCGTTGCTGCGTGCGGGCTTTCTCTAGTTGGGGCGAGCGGGGGCTACTATTTGATGCGGTGCGCGGGCTTCTCATTGTGGTGGCTTCTCTTGTTCCAGAGCACGGGCTCTAGGCACGCAGACTTCAGTAGTTGTGGCATGCGGGCTCAGTAGTTGTGGCAGACAAGCTTAGTTGCTCCGCGGCATGTGGGATCTTCCCCGACCAGGGCTCGAACCCGTGTCCCCTGCATTGGCAGGAGGATTCTTAACCACTGCACCAGCAGAGAAGCCCTGCAATATAGTCTTAAAGGCTTCAGCCAATCTTATAGGACAGCTTGAAGCTGGGATGGCCCTTCAGAATTGTCTTGAAATATAGGAAGGGAGCTGGGGTTTCCTGAATTGACCTGTTATTGGAAGAAGGTTATCCCCTTCTCCCAAGGGAATGTGACCTGGGATGACCCAGCTCTTTCCAGCTGAGGGTAATTTTTGGAAAATTGTCACTGTGAAGTGACACTGTCAAAAATATCTATTACACAGATTGATAACACTTAAACACTTAGCACAATGCCTGTCAAAGAGTAAGCACTCAATAAATTTTAGCTGCTATCATCATCATTCACCACCAGATATCCCATACCCACCATCTTGCCAGGAAAAATATAATACATTGCTCTGCTTACAGAGAGGAACCAATGGGCCCGTTTTCTGAATTCTTCCCTTAAAATAACCTGTGACCTCTCAGAAGCATGATAGAGCTAATGCATATGTCAATAGAAAAGATTCTTTTTTTAAATTGAAATATAGTTCATTTACAATATTGTGTTAGTTTCAGGTATATAACAAAGTGACTCAGTTATATATACATGCATTTTTTTTTCAGATTCTTTCCCATCATAGGTTATTACAAGATATTGAGTATAGTTCCCTATGCTATAGAGTAGATCCTTGTTGCTTATCTATTTTATATATAGTAGCATGTATCTGTTAATCCCATACTCCTAATTTATCCCTCTCCCCCTTCCCTTTCCCCTTTGGTAACCATAAGTTTGTTTTCTATGTCTGTGAGTCTTTCTGTTTTGTAAATAAGTTTGTATTATTTTTTAGATTCCACATATAAATGATTTGTCTTTCTCTGACTTATTTCACTTAGTATGATATTCTCTAGGTCCAGCCATGTTGCTGCAAATGGCAATATTTCATTTTTTATGGTTGAGTAATATTCCATTGTATATATATACCACATCTTCTTTATCCATTCATCTGTTGATGGACACTTATGTTACTTCCATGTCTTGGCTATTGTAAATAGTGCTGCTATGAATATTGGGATGCATGTATCTTTTCAAATTAGAGTTTTTGTCTTTTCCAGATATACACCCAAGAGTGGGATTGCTGGATCATGGTAGCTCCATTTTAGTTTTTTAAAGGAAACTCCATACTGTATTCCATATTGGTAGAAAAGATTCTTTTGTATTAGTCAGGGTTCTCCAGATAAACAGACATCTGTTTATACATATATAACAGATATATAAACATATAACATATGTTATATATAACATATATAAACATAAAACATATAATGTGTTATATATAACACATGTATCTGTTTATACATATATCTCCAGATAAACAGACATCTGTTTATACATATATACACATATATCTATTTTTATATATATATATATACAAAGCGAAATTTATTTTAAGGAATTATGGAGACTGACAAGTCCAAAATCTGCATAGTAGGACGGCAGATTGAAGACCCAGGGAAGAGTCAGTGTCATAGTTCAAGTCCAAATGCTGTCTGTTGGCAACATTCCTTGCTCAGGAGAGGTCAGTGTTGTTCTATTAAGGCCTTCAACTGCTTGGACTAGGCCCATCCACACTATGGAGGGCAATCTACTTTACTCAAAGTCCACTGATTTAAATATCAATCACATCCAGAAAACACTCACACAGAAACATCCAGAGGATGTTGACCAAATATCTTGGCGCCATGGCCCAGCCAAGTTGACACATAAAATTAACCTCACAGGAAGTGGGTAGCAGATTTCACCCCTAATTCGTAGAATCAAAATTAGACAAAGAGGGTTTTATGGTGTGTATAACATTATTCAGTGACAGTGCCTGAATAGGTTTCAGGTCTCTGTGCTTTGCTTTTGTTAATTTTGCCTGTAAAGTACTTGGGATGTAGTAGTTAAGTAAGTAACATTCTTGAGTCACTGGTGGTGAAAGAAATTTAATGCTGTTATGTAGTATGTGGCAGTGTACTGAACAATGGGAGATTCAATCACTGAACACCTGGTTTGGGCCAAGATGTACCCTAGCACTGGAAATTCAGAGCTAAATTAAATACGTGCTCTGCCTTCAAGAAACTGTTTTCTAATTGGAACACAATACTATAAAATAATTATTTTACTGGAGATGTAGATACAGTATATTTTGAGCATAGGAGAAGCACCTAAGTTGTTCTAGGGGAACAGGGAATGCTCTCCAGAAGAGGCAGATTTGAGCTGAGACTTGAAAGATGCCAGTTGGTAGAATGCCAAGTAGGGAGGAGATCTCTGGGGAAGAAGGTAACAGTATTCATGGTCATGGAAGCGTGACAGATACAACACATGTTCAATAATTTACACCTGTTCTGGATGGATAGAGGAAGATGTGACGGTTTAGTGGGAGATGAAGCTGGTTAGGGAGGCAGGGGCCATATCTTGAAGCCTGTATGTCATACAAGGTAATGTAGAGATTATTCTACTGGTAATGAGGTTTTGAGCAGGGAACTGATATGATTAAATTTGAGTGTAAGGATATTTTGTTGGCAATGTGGAGGGTGAGTGAAAAGTGTTGAAGACTAGAGGTTAAGAGATGATAGTTAAATAGTCAAGGAGAGAGAAGATGAAAGAACCTAGTCTAGAATAACATCGGTGTAGATGAAAACAGAGAACATGATATACGCCAAAATTTGGTGGTGGTGGGGGATTGAGAAGCAATAAGACTAGATGATTTATTTATTGGCTATAGTCATAAGAGAGAGGTGAATGACTCCAGGGTTTGTCTCTACAAGAAAATTAAGGAATGTAGGATGAGGAGGAAGGTGAGGTAGAAAAGGAAAACAAAAAAGAAGTTAGTTTAATTTTGATTGCTAAATTTGAGGTACTTGGGGAGCATCTAGATGTTTAAAATTCATAAATATGTGGAAAGTAAACAACACACTCCTAAATAACCAATAGATAGAAGAAGAAACTCACACTCAAACTGACATTTGTGTCAGTTTTTTTTTAAACTGACACAAATGTTTGTAACAGGTTTATTTCCAATAGTCACAACCTAGAAATAACCTAAAGACCCATAAAGAGACGGATAAGTAAATCAACAGTGGCATATCCAAAGATAAGAATATTACTCAGAAAAAAAAAAGAGATGAGCTACCCATATCTCAAAATCATAACAGAACATGAAGGAAATCGGAAAAAAATAAACAGTTTATTATTCCAATCATATAAATACAAAAAGATGCAAAGGTTATCTATTGTAAGGGAAAGTAAACCAATGGTTACCTGGAGAAGTGGGAAAGGTAAGAAGAAGAGACATGAAGTAAATGACAGATGTGGTCATTATCAGGACTAGGGTGATGTTTTCAGAGGTTCATACCTATGTCAAAACTTATCAAACTGTACACTTTGAGGGAGTCTACCCTCCCTCTACTCAAACTGTATGCTCTAAGGGAAATTAGAAAACACTCTGAGATAAATGAAAATGAAAACACAACATACCAAAACTTATGGAACGCACTAAAGCAATGCTCAGAAGGAAATTTATAGCTGTAAACACCTATATTAAAAAAAAGGAAAATCTCAAATCAATAATGGAAACCTCCATTTTAAGAATAAATTTAACAAAATGTGCAAACTTGCACAGTTACAAATCATTGTTGAAAGAAAATTTTAAAGTCCTAAATAAATGGAAAGACATTTTTTGTTCATAAATTGGAAATTTTAATATTGACATTACTCCACAAAATGATCTACAAGTTCAATGCAATAACTATCAAAATCCCAACGTCTTTTTTTTTTTTTTTGTAGAAATGGACAAGGTGATCCAAAATTTCACATAGAATTGCAAGGACTCTCACCTAGCCAATACAATTTTTTTCTTTTCTTGAAAAAATAAAATTGGAGAAAGCACACTTCCCAGTTTTAAAATAGTACAAGGCTACAGTAATCAAGACAGTAAGGTAATGGCACAGGGTTAGACATATAGATCAATGGAATAGAATTGAGAGTCCAGAGATAAACCGTTACTTTTATGGTAAATTGATTTTTGACAATGATGCCAAGATAATTCAACAGGAGAAAAATAGTCTTTCCAACAAATGGTGCTGGGACAACTAGATATTCACATGAAAATAATGAAGTTGAACACTTCCCCTACCTCACGCTATGTACAGAAATTAATTCAGGGCTTACCTGGTGGCGCAGTGGTTAAGAATCTGCCTGCTGACGCAGGGGACGAGGGTTCGAGTCCTGGTCTGGGAAGATCCCACATGCCGCGGAGCAACTAAACCCGCATACCACAACTACTGAAGCCCGTGCACCTAGAGCCTGTGCTCTGCAACAAGAAAAGCCACTGCAATGAAGAGTAGCTCCGCTCGCCGCAACTAGAGAAAGCCTGTGCACAGCAATGAAGACCCAATGCAGCCAAAAATAAATGAATAAATTTATTTAAAAAATTAATTCAAAAGGGATCATAGATCTAAATGTAAGAATTGTATGCTATAAAAATCTTAGAAAAAAGCATAGGCTTAAGTCTTCATGTTCTTGGATTAGGCAATGGCATTTTAAGTATGACACCAAAACAAAAGCAAAAAAGGAAAAGAAGAAAGGTAAAGTGGACTTCATTCATACTAAAAAATTTTGTTCTTCAAAGGATAGTATCAAGAAAGTGAGAAGGCAACCAATAGAATGGAAGAAAAGATTTGTAAATCATATATAATATATAAATCCATACCCCAAATCCAGAATATGTGAAGAACTCTTACAACTCAACACTATAAAGGCAAATAACCTACCTTAAAAATGGCCAAAGGATTCGAGTAGACATTTGTCCAAAGATACACATATGACAAGCACATGAAGAGATGCTCAGTATCATTAATCATTAGCGGTGTTAGCAGGTCTTTTGTGGCGCCTCATCCAAGAAACATCACCTTTCCTTTTACACTCCTCCAATTTTCCAGCAATTTTGTAATCTCAAACTGTATATTTAGACTCTTGTGGAAATAGAGTGTATTTTTTCTTAACTGAACACTGAAAAAACATATGATTAAGGATAGAGAAGCCTCAGTAGTAATATGTTCATAAAATATTTGAGTTTAAAATGAATCCAAAGCCTTTGCACAGGTAAAGAATTAGAACTTTTTGAGATGAAGGGGATCAGGAGAACTGGAACTGTGTAAGGAGAAGGGAAGGGTGTGCACACTGGGTCCCACCAGAATGGGGACCCTTCCTTTTCTTTTCGCCTCTCGCTAAGGCTTCCTCTGGCACTGTGAGGAGAGCTGGGGATTAGAGAAAAGACAGATATTGTCCTTGACCTCAAGGAGCTTACAGTGCTGTGGAGGAGACAAACTTGAAGACAGATAATAGAGTAAAATGGATAACGTTGTGACTGGGGAGTAAATGAAGTACTGGGAAAGTTAGACACCCGTACTGTACACTCCTGAACCAACACACGGGCGGCCGTCTTGGCTTGATTCCGATTGGTTGATTGCAATCGGCATGGGTGAGCCCAGTGCACTGAGGTGTCCTGATAACTTACGTGGCAAAAATGATTGTTTGGCCAAGGCTCAGATATGCAGGCATGGAAGAGGGGTTATACAATTCCTTTTTTCAGACGGAGCCTCTTCAGGTTGGACTTTGGGTGATAAGACTGAAGCTTGTGTTCAATATCCCAGAATCCCCTGGGAATTCTTCCATATCTAACCCTGTTTGTTTTCTTCTTTTAACTGATATCCTTAGAAATTAGGATTTTAGTTTTTACTAGATCGTTTTGCATGTTGCCTATAGGTTGCTTTGCCATGGATCTTAAACAGCCTTATTTTTATTTCATCAAAATGTATACTCTGGGCTTCCCTGGTGGCGCAGTGGTTGAGAGTCCGCCTGTCGATGCAGGGGACACGGGTTCGTGCCCCGGTCCGGGAAGATCCCACATGCCGCGGAGCGGCTGGGCCCGTGAGCCATGGCCACTGAGCCTGTGCGTCCGGAGCCTGTGCTCCGCAACGGGGGAGGCCACAACAGTGAGAGGCCCGCGTACCGCAAAAAAACCCCCAAAAACTAATGTATACTCTTATAGACCACTGCCTTTCAATCACTAACATGCATAGGAGTCACCTGGGGGTCTTGTTAACTGTAAATTCTAATTAAGTAGGTCTGGGATGAGGCCTGAGAGTCTGCTCTTCTAACAAGCTCCCAGGTGATGCTGGTTCCTACTGTCCGTGGGCCACACATTGCTTGTGAGCCAAGACCAATCTTTAATATTTTAACATTTACAAAGCGCTTTAATACCTTCCATCTTAAGCAATATTTAAAATAACCCTGTGAGGTAGGGAGGGGATGGTTATTATTATTCCCGTTGTATCGATAACAGATGTAAACTGAGCACATGCTGGCTAGCCAGAGGAATCTAGAAAGCACCCTACCTGGAACTCAGCCTCGGACTGTCTGATTCCTTCATAGCAGATACGGTACCCCCTTAATCAGCTATGATCGCTGGTGACAAGAACTGTGCCTCAGTCATCACCGTGTCCTCTGAAGTTTCTAATGTGATGTTTGGTAGATGGCAAGCATTTGATGATGGTTTATTCCACAGTTCATTTTTATCTCCCAGTAGCAACTATGCAATGTTCTGGCTGCTTTGTTTCATATGTATTAACATAGTCCTCACACTAACTCTCTCAGAGTTATGATCTGCACTGTACAGTGGAGAAACTGAGGCTCAGAAAGTAGAGTGACTTGCCCAAGACAGAAGTGGGGAAAAAAAGGAGTTTAAATCCATGTGTGCCTTCTAAAGGGGCCCATGGTGTTTCATTTTATTTTTAGTGATGAAGTTGTGCATGTATCATACAGTGAAGAAATGCTTCTCCATCAGCTCTTTATTACTGATATGCAGGTTGTCAAAACTCTTTAGAAACTTGATCGTGAGAATGAGAGTTGATCTGCCCAAGACCTTTGAAGATGAGAAGAGCTGTTCTCATTTTCCTGCTGCATATCCTCACAGCTGTTGCAACCTCCATCTGCAGCTTTACACCAAATGACGGAGGATAATTGATGGAGTCGGAGGTCTCTGTCTATAAAGGAAATACGCTTGTTCTGATGTCCTTGCTATGTTATGCATTTGCTTACATTTTAAACCAAAGATTTAGTCAAGAAATAGTGCAGAGTCCTGTTAGTGCTTCTGAAGAAAGTCTGAATAGATATTTGGAAAAGAATTTTATGCCATGGACTCAGTAAGTATTTGACTTTTTTTACTTTGTGAGTGAGCCAAAGTTCCTTACAGAGGAGGGTCTGAAGATGAGGGTTTTTTTAAAATTCAATTTAATTAATTAATTTAGCTGCGTTGGATCTTCATTGCTGTGCATGGGCTTTCTCTAGTTGTGGCGAGCGGGGTCTACTCTTTGTTGCAGTGCGTGGGCTTCTCATTGCGGTGGCTTCTCTTGTTGCAGAGCACGAGATCTAGGCGCGCAGGCTTCAGTAGTTGTGGCACGTGGGCTCTGTAGTTGTGGCTAGTGGGCCCTAGAGCGCAGGCTCAGTAGCTGTGGTGCATGGGCTTAGTTGTTCTGCGGCATGTGGGATCTTCCTGGAGCAGGACTCGAACCCATGTCCCCTGCATTGGCAGGCGGATTCTTAACCACTGTGCCACCAGGGAAGTCCCTGAAGATGAGTTTTTAAAAATGACATTCTCATCCTGGTCGACTCATTAGTGTGGCCTGTTGAAAACATGACTTTGAATTCTTTCACATAAAAGGTGAGGTCTAGGTCCCCTGTCCTTGAACCTGGGTGACTTGTGACTGCTTTGACCAGTAGAAAACAGCAGAAATGAGGCTGTATGACTTCTGAGGCTAAGTCATAAAAGGCCATGCAGTTTCTGCCTTATTTACCTGATCAATCCTGCTTGGAGCCCAAGCCACCAGGTAAAAAGTCCAACTACCCTGAGGCAGCCATGTTGTGAGGAACTCAAGCCATGTAAAGACGTGTATAGGCATTCTGGTTGACAGTCCCAGCTGGGTCCAGCCTTCAAGTCATCCCAGCCTGGGTACCAGACACATGAGTGAAGAAGCCTCCGGATGACTCAGTTCTCCAGCCACAGGTGCATCCTTTGCTATTTGCATCCCAGATGAGGCCTCAGACATTGTGGAGCAGAGATAAGCTATCCTCCCTATACTATGTCCTAAATCATGACCCATGGAATCCACAAGCATAATAAAATGGTTTTTGTATTATACCACAGAGTTGGGGGTGGTTTGTTATACATCAGAAGATAACTACAGCAATCAGTCAGAACTCTTCTGGTTGCAAGTGATAAAAGCACAACTCAGATTAGCTTAGGAAAAAGAGAATCTGCTGGAAGGTACTAGAGTGTGGTGGTAGCCATGAGCCTGTGCTTTGCAGATCACCTGTGGGAGGAGCGTGATTGACCCATGGTCCCAGCAGCTGCACGCTGAGATCCATCACTGTGTTCACACTGAGTCCAAGCTCCTCACAAGCTTAGGGGTGCCAGATTTAGCAGATAAAAATATGGGATACCCATTCAAGATTTGGACATATGTATACTAAAAATAACTCTTTGTATCTGAAATTCAAGTTTAACTGGGTGTCCCATATGAATTGGGCAACCCTACACAAGCTGTGTAGTGACTGGATGTGGTGGGATTCTGTGGTGGGCTGCTCTTGGGAGACACAGGAACCCTCTGATTGGTGACTTTGGCTCAAGGATTCTCCATCAGACTTGCTGAACTTCTTAGAGCTTTACTGCCATCCAAGACTATCCCCCCGTTTTTCTCTTCACAAAGTTTAGACTTGCATCTTGGTCTGAGGAGGTCTCTCAGTATCCTCTGTCTCCCTCCACGTTTTCCCACACAGGCACCTTCCCTAATCAATGCCTTGCCCTTCTAATCTCATTTCAGAACTTACTTCTCATAGGACCCGAAATAACACAGGAAACTTGTATGAATGAAAGAAGTTTGAGTAACCAAATCACAGGCAGAGCTGTGATGCAGCTGAGCACCAGGAACCTGAAAGCCTCCATTTCCCTTTCTAGTGCTTTCTTCTGCTTCTCTCTGTCCATCCATTCATTCTTTCACTCCACAGACTGGCTTCCTTCATGGAAACTCCCAAGTTCCACATCCTATAACTTTCACCATCAGAGGGATGTTTACTCTCTTCCTTGCTTTTAGTTTGACAAACTGAGGGAAGGGCTCCGATTGGCCTGGCTTGGGTTAGGTGCCCACTTCTGGATCTATCAACGATGGCCAGGGGTGGGGTCTGTAAGAACAGAGATTCCTGTGCAAATCACATGGTTGCAACTGGGGGAAGAACTATTCCCCCAAAGAGAGGATTGGATAGACAATATCATAGGTGAGTGTCCACTTTACACCCTGATCTACTGCGTAATGTCAGCCGAACTTACTGGGATACATAAAACTCCAGAGTTAAACTAATGGTTGATTGAATCGATTAAATGTTGGGAACTGAATTTCCACAATGTACCACGGAGAATGTGTGGTAGAGGCTTTAGGTATATTATTTCTTTATAATCTTTGTAACAGACTCAGGAGGTAGAGTTATTATTCCTTTCTTACAGATAATATTCTGAAGCTCAGAATATTAAGTAACTTACTCAAGGTCATTCACTTAGTAAACAGCCAGGAGCTAGGATTTAAAACCAGATCTTGATCTCCCCAGGTCTTTCCACTACTCTTAGCTGGTTATTCAGTATTAATTGGAGCCAGTAAAGGGGTAATTGTATTTTCACCTTTACAAAACATTGCTTTGGTGTGGTATGAGCATAACTTCAATTTTTATTTTCTTGTGTGAAAAATTACCTTTTTTATTCCATTTTAAAAATTTAAGAATATTTGAATGAACTTACTATGTGCTCTGCCACTGTCTGTAAGAAAGACAAATAGGAATAAAACTGGTCTCTGGGCTCAAAGGTGCTTAACAGTCTAAGATAAGGGTAGACAGTGAGCATGGTGTATAGACATGTTTATAAATAAAACAATGAGAGGGACTTCATTGGTAGCACAGTGGTTGGGAATCCGCCTGACAATGCAGGGGACACAGGTTTGAGTCCTGGTCTGGGAAGATCCCACATGCCGTGGAGCAACTGAGCCCGTGCACCACAACTACTGAGCCCACGAGCCACAACTACTGAAGCCTGCGCACCTAGAGCCCGTGCTCCGCAACAAGAGAAGCCACCACAATGAGAAGCCCGCGCACCACAATGAAGAGTAGTCCCTGCTCGAGCCTCAACTAGAGGAAGCCCACACACAGCAACGAAGACCCAATGCAGCCAAAAATAAATAAATAAATTCATTAAAAAAAAATGAGAGGATGTTAGGGTCAGGAGCGTGCTAAGTGTGGGATGGACATCAAACTCTCCATTGTTCCTGTTGAACCACTTGGTTTTCCAGAACTTTAAACAACTCAGAAAAATGATATTTATATTTGGAAAATATTTTCTGGTTTTTACACGTGGCCCAGGATACTATCCATTATGTTCCATTCTCTGCACACTACTTAAACATTTGCAAAAGAATGGATAATAATAACACACCATATAGGATTTACTCTATTACTTTGCTTGATGCTTTACATATTTATCACATTATCACGTTTAATCCCTATAGGGGTCCGGCTGGGTAGAGGAAGCCCAAACAGGAAACAGAAGTCTGCCAAGTAGAGGAAACAGATATTGGTGTTTGGGCTTCTGAGGTGGCTGGAATGTATGGGGCAGGGTCCTGGAGAGGAGGACACTGCAGAAAAGGAGCTTTAGAAATATGCATAGAGAATCTCTTGGGTCTTTGCCTGAATACCAGTTTGCTTTTGTGCAGGATAAGACCCCAGAAGGCCTGGCAGAGAAAAATACCTGAGGGGCAGAGAGCTGAACAGAGACTCCAGAGGTCACACAGTGCTTGTGTGACCGCTGGACATGTTGGACTTTCAACCATTCTGAGAGAAGTGATGTCATGAAAACTCAGGGAATTTAGTTGAGACATCAAGAGGCCGTGTTTTAGGAATAACGATTGCGTCCTGTAGTTAGGGCAACTCCAGATGGATTCTAACAACATGCAAAACCAAGTCTCAGCAGGATCAAGACGATCTGCTAGTAACTTAACCGCCTGCTGACACAAAACTCCACACTCTTCAAAGGAAAATACAGTAAGTCCCTTACATATGAATGAGTTCCGAGAGCGTGTTTGTAAGTTCAATTTGTTCGTAAGTTCAACAAAGTTAGCCTAGGTACCCAACTAACACAGTCGGCTATATAGTACTGTACTGTAATAGGTTTATAATACTTTTCACACGTATAATACATGACAAACAAACAAACAAAAAATAAAGAAAACATTTTAAATCTTACAGTACATGGGAATGTAAATTGATACAGCCACTATGGAAAACAATATGGAGTTTCCTTAAAAAACTAAAAATAGAATTACCATATGACCCAGCAATCCCACTACTGGGCATATATCCAGAGAAAACCATAATTCAAAAAAACACGTGCACCCCAATGTTCATAGCAGCACTGTTTACGATAGCCAGGACATGGAAGCAACCGAAATGCCCATCGACAGAGGAATGGATAAAGAAGATATGGTACATATATACAATGGAATATTACTCAGCCATAAAAAGGAATGAAACTGGGTCATTTGTAGAGATGTGGATGGACCTAGGGAGTGTCATACAGAGTGAAGTAAGTCAGAAAGAGAAAAGCAAATACCCTATAAAAACACATACATATGTAATCTAGAAAAATGGTATAGATGAACTTATTTGCAAAGCAGAAATAGAGACATAGACTTAGAGAACAAATGTATGGATACCAAGGGGGAAAGGGGTGGGGAGGGAGGAATTGGGAGACTGGGATTGACACATATACATTATTGATACTAGGTACTAAAATAGATAACTGATGGGAACATACTGTATAGCACAGGGAACTCTACCTAATGCACTGCGGTAACCTAAATGGGAGGGGAGTCCCAAAGGGAGGGGATGTCCGTATGTGTATGGCTTATTCATTTTGTTGTGCAGTGGAGGCTAACACAACATTGTAAAGCAACCATACTCCAGTACAAATTAATAAAAAAATCTCACAGTACAGTACCTTGAAAAGCACAGTAGTGCAGTACAACAGCTGGCCTACAGGTGCTGGCATCGAGTAAACAGGCAAGAAGAGTTATTGACTGGACGAGGGAGAGGAGGTAGGAGATGGTAGAGCTGAAGGACCGTCAGCAATCGGAGACAGAGGGCAAGCTGCAATTTCACTCACACCTGACATTGATGGCACAGGTTCTGGTTCCTTGCTGGATTCAATTCTATCTACTCCCCTGGAAAAACGATCCAGTGATGTCTGGGTAGTAGCTCTTTTTTTCTCTTTATAGATGACACGGTAGCACTGGATTGCATTCTGAACAGCTGCTGCAACCTTCATGTACCGTCCTACACTTGAGACCTGTGCTTCAAAAACTAACAGTGCCTCCTCAAATAAAGCCAATCCCTTTGCCATTTCCTGCATTGTGATGCTCTTTGGTTCTTCCGTTACTTCTTCTTCCTCTTGTCTCTCTTCGTCCTTTCTCTGGGCTTCCAATTCCATCAGGTCTTCATTAGTAAGCTCCATGTTCACATCTTTGAAAGTTTGCAACCTGAAGGTTCGTATGTAGGGGACTTACTGTAATATAATCTGGACTGTCTACAATTTAGCAGCCAGGTCAATGTCCACCGTAGCCCGTGATCTACTGTGCAATGTCAGCCGAACTTTTCTAGTCCTCAGTCAAATGACAATTTTTAAGGTCCCTCCAGTTCCAATTTCTAAAATTAAAAATACGGTCACAGCTTTCTTTCCTTAGGACCAGCTAGTTAACCATGCCACTGCTTAGGCTTCAGGCTTCAGAATCTGTACACAGAAAAAGGAACTTGATTCCTGTAAACACTTCCTTCCGTTATTCACCTATTAAAGAGCAACTTTATTATTGACGACTGTCCAAGAAACGGGACAGGTGAAATTGACACAGGTGGGATAATTTGGGAAAGACGTTTAGCTCTGGTGTTTCTTTCCCTTCTTTGTAAAAAATTCATCATCTCTGCAGAGCCAAGGCACGGGTGAAGACTTGTCAGCAGCAGGACTTGGACGCTCTGGCCATCCGAGCCCGCCCTCTGCTGGTTAGATGAAGCCATATCATGCTGGGTAGAAACAACTAGGGTGGGGAGCAGGGAATCATTTGACTTTTGCCCTTTTCATATTTTTAAATCCCTTGATACTCCTCCCCTGGGGCTCCTATGGTCTTTCTTAGGACCTCACCATATGTATATGTATATGTATATGTATATGTATATGTATATGCGTATGCATACATATGTATATATAGAGAGAAAAGGGGGAGGGAGGGGGAAGGAGGGAGAGGATGGGAGAGATAGGAAGAGGGGGGAAATAGAGAGAGAGGGAGAAAATAAGGAGGGAGGGAAGGAAAAAATAAGGGGAGGCAGAGAGGTGGAGGGGAGGGAGAGAGAGAAGGAGGGGGAAGAGAGTAAGAGGAAGAGAATTAAAGAGAAAGCAAAGGAAGTGAGTTTTATAGAGAATGGGTATATGCTTCTCTTTTTTGACAAGCTCTAGTGGATGGAAACGAGGGACTCCAGGGCTAGGCGGGTCATTCACCTTTTGGTGGCTGAGTTTTTTCCTTCAGTGTTGGAGGCGAAAGCCCAGGGCCAGAGTCAGAGAGCTTGGATTCTGTCCCTGCCCTGCTGCTTACTGGCCAAGTGATCTTAAACAAGTCAATTGACCTCTCTGAGCACCGTTCACTCATTAATTCAGCGTTCAATATTGAAGACTTACTATGTTCCAAACCCTGAGTTAGGCTCTGGGGGAATATAAAGATGAAAGAGATGTGGCCCTTGTCTTCAAAGGGCCCACAGTCCGGTGGGGGAACCAGGGCTTATTTCACAGTGGCCAGTCAGGCAGGTGCTGAGCAAACATCCAGGAGACTCTTGGGCCCCAGTCCTAGAGACAAATGCAGTTCATGGTAGTGAGTGCTGTGATAGTATGAGCCTGTTGAGGCAGCTAAACCTCCACTTCCCAGAGGGCTTGCAGAAATTAGTCCAGTTGTGTGACCTTGGGCAAGTCATTTAACTTCTCTGAGCCTCTCTCTTTCTCCCACTTCACAGAATAGTCAAGCCCTGTCTTTTGATGCCCTCAGGGACAATGCCGGCTCTTCCATTAGCACTCACCATGGTAGATTTCAGCGCCTGTCTGCCTCTCTCACTGGGCTCTGAGCAACGTGAAGGCAGGGCCATGTCGGTCTTATTCGTAGCTGTATCCCCTGCTCCTAATGCAGTGTGTAGCACTTAGTAGGTGCTCAGTTAATGTTTGATGAAGGATTGAATAGATGGCTGAGATGGGAAGCCGGAAATGGCTTCACTGGATGCCCTGTGTTACGGCTGCTGCTCTCAGATCAGCAGGAGTCTAAGGTCCCATCACGGCACTCGAATTTCCTTCATGGTAATACCTGCCGTTTATTGAATGTCTCTCACGTTCCAGGCAATGTTCTGTCAAATCTGATACGTTTGTTCATCTACTTTTCTCCTCATAGTAATCACCTGCAGCAGCTGACGTTACGGCTGTTTTACATTCCAGATGAATTTCAGAGCGATTTAAAAAACGCGTCCAAAGTCATACAGTTGAGAAATGACAGCAAGATTCCAACCCAGGTGTCCTGACTCCAAAGCGTTTTGCTTCCCTCTGTACAGGCTGTGTCCGGGGCTCTCAGAGCTAGCTGGATCCAGGGAGTACAAATGTGGCAGCTGCAAGGAACTCCGCGGCATGGCACACAAAGACCTGTAGCCAGAGGGCGCTCAAGGGCGCTCGCTTGGCTGCTCTGGAGTCAGTGGGGACTGAGAAGCAGTCTTGGCAGTGTCTGGGCCCATGATGATACTAATGAGCTGGTGGGTGCCAGCGCCTGTTGTGGCTGGATGCTCACTTTTCCCGTTGGCATCAGTTAAGCCTCCTTATGTGGATGACACTGCTGTGGCCTCTCCCGTTGCAGAGCACATTCTCCGGACGCGCAGGCTCAGCGGCCATGGCTCACGGGCCCAGCCTCAACGCGGCATGTGGGATCTTCCCAGATCGGGGCACGAACCCGTGTCCCCTGCATCGGCAGGCGGACTCTCAACCACTGCGCCACCAGGGAAGCCCCCATCCCTCACTTTTTCAACCACATCTACAACCCCCCCTCTACGTCCTTAGCCACTGAGGGCTGATCAGTGCACTGCACCATCTAGATGCTATCAGTGTATCCCATGTGGAATGGAAGCCAGAAGGATGAGAAGCACAGTTTTCTTTCTTCTCATTCAAGTAACCCACCCAGATCCCACGCCAGCTAGGGAATCAGCAGGGCCTCTTCTACTCTGCTCAGCCCGCAGGGTGGCTGAGATTTGTGCCCCCATTCACGATCCCATGAGAGTCTCTGGGGCGCCTCTTTTTTCACATCCCCTCCCACAGCCTCCTGTGATCTCAGACTTCTCTGCTCGGCCTCCCACTCTCCTCTCCTCACCCCACCAGGCCTCACTTCTTTTCCTCTTTGCTCTTTAGCTCAAGTTGTCATTCATTCCATTCTGTGGAGCTGTAGGAGGGTCCCTAGGGTCAAGGAGGTGCTGAGACGAATAGTTTCTTAGCATAACTCCTCAGAGCTGTGCTGAACCGGCCTCTGCTTTTCCATACCTCACACTGCATTGTAAAAACCTCCCTGTGTTTCCATAGCTGGGTGTGAAGGGCCTCAGAAGGAAGATGGTTATGTTCTATGACCCCAGGAGAGAGCTGGGGGAAAAATAAACATCCTGCCATCCATTTATCACACCCCTCCTCTGTATATACACTCTAGAAAGACGATAAAGGCAAGGCCCTTTCCTTATGGTACTCTCTGCGCCTAAGACACTGGGGACCTGATCTAGGAGACAGTGGTAAACCCCGGTTCCCATGGAAGTCAACCTTGATAGAGCCTAAATGTCAGGTGCAAGGTATTGTGAGAGCACAGAGGAAGAGAGAATAGTTCTGAGGGCAGCTTGGGGAGGCTTTAAGGTGAGGCTTTGTGCCAGGCCTTCAAGGATGAAGGTGATTTTATCACAGAGACGTTGTGGGGAAGGGGGTGTGAATGTAGTAAACAGAGGCGTAGAAACTTGTGAGTTCATGTGGAAACATTTCTGCTCTGGCAACAAGGGCAAATTAGATACCCTGGCTCTGTATCTGCCACACCATTGATGTACTGGCTCTCCTTCTCTAGTGCACCAATGACCATGGGTGTCTTGATCATTCCTAAAAGACCAGAACTCAATTTTAGTTTGTGGTAGCAGTAGTTCTAAAAATAGAACTACCACATGACTCAGCAATTCCACTCCTGGGTATATATCTGAAAAACAAACAAACAAACAAACCAACAACACTTATTTGAAAAGATATATGCACCCCAATGTTCATAGCAGCATTATTTACAATTGCCAAGATATGGAAGTAGCCTAAGCATTCATCAACAGATGAATGGAAAAAGAAGATGTGGTAAATGTATACAGTGGAATATTACTCAGCCATAGAAAAGAATGAAATTTGCAGCAACGTGGATGGACTTGGAGGGCATTATGCTCAGTGAAATAAGTCAGACAGAGAATGAAAAATACTATGTGATATCACTTATATGTGGAATCTAAAAAATACAACAAACTAGTGAATATAACAAAAGAGAAACAGATACAGAGAACAAATCAGTGGTTACCAGTGGGAAGAGGGGAGGAGGGAGGGGCAACATAGGGGTAGGGGATTAAGAGGTATAAACTATTAGGTATAAAATAAGCTGCAAGGATATATTGTACAACATGGGGGATATAGCCACTATTTTATAATAACTATAAATGGAGGATAACCTTTAAAAATTGTGAATCACTGCATTGTACACCTGTAACTTACATAATATTGTACAGCCACTATACTGCAATTAAAAACAAAAGACCAGAACTCAATGCAGTGTCTGCCATATAGAAGGTACTTAATAAATATGAGTTGAAGGGCTTATTAATGAATGAGTAGATGGATGAATTTTAAACAAATGAGTTTAGTTGTGGGGCAATATCGCTTAAATGTTCAGGGAATTCATTATGCAATTGTAACAGCCCAGTCTCTCCTAATCTCATCCCATATCTGCATGCACTAACCCTGACTCCGTTCTTCCCAGTGACCACAGCTCCCATTCCTGTACTGAAAGCACTGTGACCACTTTGTTCACATTTCCTTGGTCATATGCTTCTCTGGACAATTTGCTACTTTGAAAGGCTGGATCCCACCCCTCTGGGGCTCTGTTTTTAAATGCAAGAGAAAGGCATAGAAAGACATCAGACTGGTCCTCAACCTTTGGAATATTCCTGCTCAGTTTAGATCTAGGAAGCCATGCAAGAGGTGAGGAGAAAAGGCTTCTCTTGTCTTCCAACAGTGTGGAACGTGACGCCCAGACATCCTCGGCTGTAAAATGGAAGAAGTGATGCTTGTTGACCAAGTTCCCAGCCATGACTATGGTTATTCAACACCATGTGGATTTCTGTAGGGAGCATTTGTGACTTCAATTCAAAGGACTATTGTAATCCATTGACTTTTTCCATTTGTCCCATGCACGGAAAATGAATTTGCAATGAGCAGTCTTCTCAGCCTGACACTGCTTTTTTCACTGAACGTGAGACCACCTTGACATCATTTGGTGGATGGGAGGAGGTACCTGAGCTGCCAGCACTATTCATGGAGTCCTTCTGAGGCAGGAGATAGATGGGGCCCAGGCTGAACAGTTTCTCACCTGTGGACAGAAACTCCGTAATAGTAGAAATTCCATAATAGTAGAAACTCCATAAAAGCAGGATGATGGAGGAGGCTGGGCCCTGCCCAGATAAGAGATAAAAGACCACATATTCCTCATTCCCGAAATCAAGGAGACCTCCCCTACTACATATGCGCAGAAAGGCTCCTTGGAGGTCAAAAACAGAGGGGACGCCACTCCATAGTAAGCGATGTCAACTCCCCATAGGCCTCTTTGCTAGAATCCATCTTGGCTAAGAGATGCACACACACACAGGGGAGGACCCTGAGATATACCAAATACGGACTCAGAACCAGGCAAAACAAGATGATTCGTCAAAGGAAACCCGGAAGAAATGCCCCATAATAGTGATTCAAACTACCACGAGGGCGGGACTCTCTCTCTGAGACCGCGCATGTATCTATTGACACATACTGTACTCTTTTCTTCCTAATAAACACATTATGTGATTCACTACTTTCCGTCTCTATGTGGAAATTCATTTCTACACAGCTAATGGACCAGAGCCTTGTCACTGTGACCCCACCTTAATCTCTGGCCGAGAACCGAAACCAGGCTTCAAGCCGCTGCAGGCCAAGGCCAGCTGAGATCACTTCGTGGGACCCAAAGCAGGGACCCTAGTCCATTACCTAAGTAGAAACTGCCAACAAGTGGATGAGTGGAGACTTGCTAATTGATGGCCAGAGAGAGTCTGACTATACCCTGAGCTTTGTAAAACAGCCCACCGCCTCCCTCCTGCTGCTCTGTCTGCCTGTCTTCTGGTAAAGAGAGGCTATAATGGCATAGGGATGGAGGTCCAGGCAGGGAGCCATCCTGCCTCAAAGCATTTGGAGTTAGCATTTCCATCACAACACTCACAGAACTTGCTTAAACATCAGAATGACAATGACGAGGGCCCCTTATTTATTAAGTTATGCACTTTGCATCCATTATCTGCAAGCCACACCATAACTCTAGGAGGTAAGTGATGTAGTCATTCCTGCAAGAGGACACTGACACTCAGAGAAGATAGGTAACTTGCCCAAGACCACAATAAAGAGTGAAGCTGGAAATCGAATCTCACATCTGTCTGGCTTCAAAGCCTCTGGCCTCCTCACTGCACCATGATGCCTCCTTAGAGCAGGAGTGTCAGGTCCAAGATAAAAAATCTCCACTGAGCCCCTGCTACTTCCCTTGTGTGGGAGACAGACTAAATGCTCTGTCCGCTTCCACCACCACTAAAGATGGTCACGTCCTGATCCCTGGAACCCATGGATATCCTACCTTACATGGAAAAAGGGAATTTACAAATGCGATTATGCTAAGGACCTTGAGATGGGAAGATTATCCTGGCTTATCTGGGTGAGCCCAATGTAATCACAAGAGTTCTTATAAGAGGGAGGCAGGAGGGTCCGTGTAAAAGAAGGCAATGTGATAATGGAAGCAGATCAGAGAGACTGGAAGATGCTAGGCTGCTGGCTTTGGAGATGAAAAGCAGAGCCATTAGTCAAAGAATGAGGCCAGACTCTAGAAGCTGGAAAAGGTAAGGGAATGGATTCTCCCCTAGAGCCTCTAGAAATAACACAGCATTACTGACACCTGGATTTAGTCTATAATACCCATTTTTGGACTTCTGATCTCCAGAACTGTAAGAAGAGAAATTTGTGTTGTATAAGTCACTAAGTTTGTGATAATTTGTTATAGCAGCAATACGAAACTAATACACCCTGGGAGATGTTACAAATTGTCAGATGACCCCTTTAGGGTCACTGCTGGGCAGGAGCCACCATGAGAGCTGGTGATTATGAAAGGCAGCCCTGGACACAACGATGACATTGACCAGCATTTGTGGTGCCACCTGCCACGCTTTTCAGGCATAGCTGCGTGACGCTTCCTCTGGGTTATGGCTTCAGCCCCTCCGCTGCTCAGCTTTCAGGAACTCCCAGTGTTAGGCTTGGCTCCCTACGGTGACCCTGCTGCTCCATCAGGGAGTGAGCCTGTTGCAGCTGCCTGATTTCCAGCCTTAGCTCTGCCACTCACTCTGTTTCCACCTTCGCCAGGCCCTGTGTCAGACCAGCCACACCAGGCATTAGAGAAAAAGAATCCAGCTAAAATAATTACTGTTACAGGCTGTGTAGTATGTGTAATGGCTACGGTCACAGACTCAAGGCCAGACTCTTAATGTCTTAACCTTGGTGATCTCATCTGTAAAATGAGGATAGGAACACGTACCTCATGGAGCTGTTGTGGGGGAAATTCAGGTGACTTATGCAAAATACACAGCACAGTGTGAGGCACTGAGTCAATTCCCCCTCAGTGACAGCTGTATTGTTATGATTATACATTTTAAACATGAGTCATGGACATGAGCTCCAAAGAGACCTCGGGTTTAACGTCCAGGCAGGTATTTGGAAAGCACGTGATCCCTTGGTGTCAGGCACTGCAATATGAATTACAATGCAAGCTTTACTCCATAATTCAGAACTGAACTTGGATTTTAATCCTTCTGCCCACAGCTGGTGGCTTTATCTTTCTTCCTTTTGTGTTACTCATTAGGAAGTCAAAAATTTAAAAATATTTGGGAGGGATTGCTGAAGTATTTGAAGTCTATGAGGGGATTTTGTAGAAGAGAAAACAGGTGTAGGAAAATCTGGTAAGTGGAAAATCAAGAGAGAAAGGACTCAGTGTTGTAGGCATTTGAGCTGCTCTGGGAGACAATAAATTCTGCAAGTTAGGATTCTGCCATATGAGAAATGTTCCTGTGACCTTCAATACTCAAAGCTCCCCAGGTGTCCCCTTTGTGAGGCAGCGTGCATGGTGGGCTGAGTTACCCCAATCTTTTCTACTTCCTGGCTTCCCATCCTGACTCCAGGCTAACGTATCAGGAAGTCTCCCATTGGGTTCTATGAGCACCTGGTGCATTTCTTGTATCCTGCTGGGTACTACGGGAGTACCAGGATGTTTGAAGCCAAAATTCTCTCCTCTAGAAGCTCCTGATCTAGGGAAGAAAAGATTATAGGAAGGGAGGAGGGTTTAAAAGCATCAAAAGAGACATCACAAGGCATACTCTTAACAACATTTGTTGGGCGCTTACTATAGAGACTAGCATTTATTGAACATCCACTATGGCCCGGGCATGTTACCCCCATGACCTATTTTTTTAATGTATTACTTTTTAAATTGAAGTATAGTTGATTTACAATGCTATGTTAGTTTCTGCTGTACAGCAAAGTGATTCAGTTATACATATATATAAATATTCTTTTTCATACTCTTTTCCATTACAGTTTATTATAGCATATTGAATATAAGTCCCTCTGCTATACAGTAGGACCTTGTTGTTTATCTATTTTATTTATAGTAGTGTGTATTTGCTAATCCCAAACTCCTAATTTATCCCTCCCCCACTCCCTTTCCCCTTTGGTAACCATAAGTTTGTTTTCTATGTCTGTGAATCTGTTTCTGGTTCATAAATAAGTTCACTTGTGCCATAATTTAGATTCCACATATAAGACATATCGTATGGTATTTGTCTTTCTCTGACTTCACTTAGTATGATAATCTCTAAGTCCATCCTTGTTGCTTTATCTATTTTTTTAAAATGGTATTTGTGTAGTTTTTGTTTTTATTTATTTAATTTTTTTGACTGAGTTGGGTCTTTGTTGCTGTGTGCGGGCTTTCTCTAGTTGTGGTGAGCGGGGGTTACTCTTCGTTGTGGTGCGTGGGCTTCTCACTGCAGTGGCTTCTCTTATTGTGGAGCACGGGCTCTAGGCATGCGGACCTCAGTAATTATGGCACGCAGGTTCAGTAATTGTGGTGCACGGGCTTAGCTGCTCTGTGGCATGTGGGATCTTCCCAGACCAGGGATGGAACCCGTGTCCCCTGCATTGGCAGGTGGATTCTTAACCACTGCACCACCAGGGAAGTCCCCTTGTTGCTTTAAATAGCATTATTTCATTCTTTTTTATAACTAATATTCCATCATGTACATATACCACATCTTCTATATCCATTCATCTGACAATGGACACTTTGGTTGCTTCCATGTCTTGGCTATTGAAAAGAGTGCTGCTATGAACATTCCCCCATGACCTATTTATCTCACATATTTGCTCTCTGCCCATGTCCCATAACAAGTAATTGATGGAACCAGAATCTGGAACCTGGTTGTCTGATTTCAGATTCTGTGCTAACACCACATGCCAGCCACTAGGATTAAGTATGAATACATGGAACAGAGAGTGTATGCTCTTGGAATTCAGAGGGAGAGACAGACAGTTGTGATCTGAAGAGGTCAGTGAAGACTTCACGGAGCTCATCGTTTTAGTTGAGCCTGGAAGGATGGCTAGAATTTAGATAGATGGAGAGGAGGGCAATGAGGAAAGGCATGAATAACAGATATTCACCAGATTTAACAGAGTACCTGCTCTATTCTAGGTGCTGGTCTAGGTGCTTGAATAGAGCCATGAGCAAAACAGACCCATATCTTTGCCATTGTGGGGTTTATATCCCAGTGGGAGGAGAAAGGTAAGAAAGTAAAAGCATAACAAGTAAATGTTATAGCATAATATAAGGTGATAAGTGCAATAGAAAAAGGAAGAGGGAGGGAAGTGTGTGTTTCCTATGGTTGCTGTAACAAAGTATCACAAAACTGGTCTCTTAAAATAACATACATGTGATCTCCTGTAGTTTTAGAGGTCAGAAGTCAGATATCAATCAAATTTCACTGGGCTATAAAGTCAAGGTGTTAGGAAATCTGGTTCCCTTTGGAGGCTCTGAGAGGAGAATCTGTTTCCTTGCTTTTTACAACTTCGAGTGGCTGCCTGTATTCCTTGGCTTGTGGCCCCTTCCTCCATCTTCAAAGTGCGTGACTCCCATCTCTGCTTCTATCATCACATTGCCTTCTTCTGCCTCCCTGCCTCCCTCTTTATAAGGACTCCTGTCATTACATCAGGCCCACAGAGATAGTCCAGGATAATATCCCCACCTAGAAACATTTAATCACATTTGCAAAGCCCCTTTTGCCATATGAGCTAACATTTACAGCTTTCAGGAATTAAGATGTGGACATATTGGGGGGTCATTATTCAGCACAGGAGTAAGAGGAATTAAGCATGAAGAAGAAGTCAGATGGTCGGAATAGGTTTTTAGGATGGAATCCTTAGAAGCAGAGCCTGAGACAGGAATTTAGGCACACATGATGTATTTCAAGAGAATCCTATAAAGTGGGGAGTGAAGCGGGACAGGAAGAAGACAGCCAAGCAAGGATGGGGTCACATGATCTCGTCTTGGCTTGACCCACAGGGAGTGGCCTCTGGAGCATACACTGCACTGTAGACCACAGATCTGTCCTCTCTTGAGGCAAGAGACCTGCCCCTATTATTTTTAACTTTTTGTTTTATGATTATTTCAAATTTGCAGAAAACTTGAAAGAATAGTACAGAGAGCTCCCACATATCCTTTCATCAGATTCATCAATTTAATTTTTTTTGTATATTTTAATATTTTCTTTCTTTCTCTGTCTCTAAAGACACACACACACACACACACATGCACACACTTAATTTTTTCCAAACCATTTGAAAGCAGTTGCTGCATATGCTGCCCTCAACATTGTCCCTAAGAACAATGATATTCTCTTACATAACCACAGTGCAATTATCAGATTCAGGAAACAACATTTATACAACACTCTCTACAGTTTATATTCCATTTATATAAGCGAATCTATAGTTCATACTCCAACAGTGTCAATTGTCCCAATAGTATCATTTATAGCATTTCTTTCCCTCCAGTCCAGGATCTAGTATTGCATTTACTTGTCCCTTTAGTGTCTTTTAATATAAGAAAATTCTTCAGGGACTTCCCTGGTGGCACAGTGGTTAAGACTCTGTGCTCCCAATGCAGGGGTTCCAGGTTTGATCCCTGGTCAGGGAACTATATCCCACATGCACACCGCAACTAAGGAGCCCACGAGCCGCAACTAAGACCCAGTGCAACCAAATAAATAAATAAAATATTTTTTAAAAAATTCCTCAGCCTCTCTTTGTCTGTCTTGATATTGACTTTTTTTTTTTTTTTCTTTTGCGGTACGCGGGCCTCTCACTGCTGTGGCCTCTCCCGTTGCAGAGCACAGGCTCCGGACGCGCAGGCTCAGCAGCCATGGCTCACGGGCCCAGCCGCTCCGCGGCATGTGGGATCTTCCCGGACCGGGGCAGGAACCCATGTCTCCTGCATTGGCAGGCAGACTTTCAACCACCGCGCCACCAGGGAAGCCCTTGATATTGACATTTTTAAAGAATACAGTCCAGTTATTTTACAGAAGTGTTTTCAGTTAGAGTTTGTCTAGTGATTTCTTAGGCTTAGGTTCAGGTTATGAATCCCCTGCTGGCTTTCCTAGGTCATGTGCTCCTCCTGGGTGTCCCACCCGGAGGCACACACTCCCTGGCTGTCCCACACTGTGAGGTTCATGTTGGGGGCCTGGTCACAACGTTGTGTAGCGTCTCCACTGTATGCTTACTATTTTTTTCTCTTGTAACTAATAAGCAATCTGTGGGGAGCCATTTTGTAACCAGACAAATATTTTGTGTGTCATGAAACTTTTACTCGTAGATTTAGAATCTATTTATGATCTTGCTTGAAATATACTACGATGTTGTAAAATGGTGATTTATTTTTCCTACTTCACCCCCCCTTCCACATTTATCAACTGGCACTCAGCTTATGCTACAAGAAAGCACTCTTTTCTCCCATGTTTACTAATTGATTCGTTTGCATATTATCTACTTATTACCAGCATGAGCTCATAGATTCTCGTTTTTAGTCAATGAATTATAATAAGCCTTTACTGTCTTTAGTTCTCATGCTACTCAAAGTGTCCCAGATTCGGTAGTTTGAGCATCATAATAAATGAGTAAAGGCTATGATTCCTGTGCCTTTTTGGTCTGCTTCTATTATTATTTTGAACACATCCTTACTTTCTGGCCTCACAAGATATTCCAGGCTATCTTGTACTTTCCCTACCTTTGGAGTTTCTCCTTACACATGCATGGCTTAGAGTTCAGTAACAGATTCAAGGCAATCTTGTACAGATTTATGGTGCTTTTTTCCTGAGATCTTTGTTTTTTTTTTTGGAAAAAAAAAAAAACCCAGATACACGTATGCTTTATTTTCCCTTATCACTTACACCAAAAGTAGTATACTACATATACTCACGTGCCTCTTGCTCTTTTCACTTTAAAATATATCATGGAAATGATGCCGTATCAGCTTGTAGAAAACTTCAGTGGGTCTTCTTCTACACTTCATCCAATGTTCTGGTACTTTGTCCCATAATTCCAGCCACTTCAGCTTCCATGATCTCTGTCTCTTCAATTCAGCATGACGGCCCTGCTTTACTTAGGCTTCCCGTCAGCACGATGGTCTGAAAGAGGCATGATAGCAGGGCTCATCTCATCTGTTTCCCTTTTTTAGGGGTCACATGCCTTGTACCTATTACCCAATGTCCTAAAACAGTTGATTCATACACTGTGTTCAGGTTTCTGGTTGTTTATGGCGGGAGTTCAAGTCCATCCCCAGGTAACTCAGCACGGGGAACAAGCCCAGGAAGAAATTTTGCATATACAACAGATTTTGCTCAACCAAATGAGGGTTCCTTCTTCCAAACGAGCGCTTTTTTGGACATATCCAGAATGCTGGGGAAAATATTTCTAAAAACTTTCACATATTCTCTAACAACTTTAATATTATCCATTGCGGTAAGACCAGTCTTAGCTCAGATTCCTAACCTCTACTTGCCTTGTCCTTCCCGATCTGAATTTAACTGCCTAGCGTTTGTGGCCCTTATCCCCATTTCCTGATGCCTGTCCTATTTCACCAGTCCTGATTTCTCTTTTAGCTCTGGTCTCTGCCCTGCTTAGCTTTTGAGGTTTCCTGTTCAGATCAGGGTTTCTCTGTACTGTAGCACTTTTAGACTATCTTGCACTTATTAACTCACTTCAACCTTCTAATAATCTCATGAGGCAGACATTGCTGTCTCCCTCGCTTTACAGATGAGGGGACCAAGGTACAGGGAGGTTGGTAAGTTGCCTATGATCACACAACCTGAAAGTGGCAGAGCTGGCCTCCAAACCCAGGTGGTTCTCCTCCAGAATTCATGCTCTCGACCGTGAATTACACGGTTGAGAGCATGAATTCTTTACATCATCTCTCAGGCCCATAGGCATAGTGCTAGGCCCTGGGCTTTGGAGTGAAACGGACCTGCTTTAAATTTTAGTTTTTTTATTTAGCAGTTATGTAACTTTGGACAAATATCTTAGGCTCACTCAGCAAGCTTTAAGTTCCACATTCATAAATCAGAGAAGATAACAGCTTCTAACATAGAGTATTGTAGACAGTTTTAAATTATATATTTTATAATGATATATAGTGATGTATATATATGTAATTATACCATTATACAGTGATCTATGACTATCATTAGTAAAATGTTTGGCAACAGTGTGCTCTTAATAAAATGCAGCTCTCATTACCTCAGAGTCACAGATTAAATCTGATTCTTACTTAGTGGTTCTGTAATTATTACCCTCCACCCCTAAATATGCACAAAGGCCCCAGTTTAGGTATTGCTACGCTTCATGCCAACACCTATCTCATTGTCTGGCACCAACTGGGCACTCCGTAAACACTTGGTGAACGTATTAATGAAGAGACAGATGAGTGAGTTCGTGCTGGCCATGCAGTCAGATTACGAGAGCTTTCTAATGGTTGACATCCGAGGCCATCCGGCTGGGTGTCAGCAGATGGGTGAACCTGGTCCTCTCAGAGGACGAGCAGGCAGGAGAGAGACCTCGTGCTATTGACAATGCACTCACTGTCTTTCACGGTAAAAGGACTTACCCAAGCTCTTGTTTACTCTGTTGGGTTGGATGTCCTCCAAGCAGTGATCACACAGGCATCTCAGCCAGTGTTTGGGGTTTGTTTTCTCCCCATGAGACACAATCGCTGTGGACTCAGTTTGCTAGCTTCGGTGTTAGACAGTCTTCAAAGTCGCAAGGGAAATCCCAGCTCCATTTTTCTTCCAAGAACTTTCTGGGCCCCTGCCATGGTACTTGAAGGCCGTTTCTCAAATATTCATTTAGCCGCTTCTTGCTTTTCACTGCACATAAAATCACTAGAAGTATGAGTTCACATAGCTGGGTTAGAGCACTATTCTGCTACCCACTGGCCGTGTGAACTTGGGTGAGTTCCTGAAGCGCTCTGCGCCTCTGTTCCCTCATCTGTGAGATAGAGGTTGTAAAGATCAAGCGATATACACGTGCAGTGTTTAGCACAATACCTGGCTGTATTAGTCAGGGTTCTCCAGGGAAGTAAATCCAATAGGATATGTACATTATATAGAAAGAGACTTGTTATGAGGTATTGGCTCATGTGATACAAAGGCTGAGAAGTCCCTCGGTCTGCTCTCTGCAAGCTGGAGGTCCAGGGAAGCCACCGGTGTCATTCCAGTCCTAACCCAAGTCCTAAAAACGGATGTCCAGCTCAAGCAGAGATCACATTCATCCTTCCTCTGACTGTTTGGTCTATTGGGTTGGGTTGGTAACATCTTATGGAAAAACCCAAATGTACTTTTTGGCCAACCCAATATTTAGGATTTGATTTAGGATCAAAGGATTGGATGACGCCCACCTGCACTGGTGAGGGAGATCTTCTTTACTCAGTCTACCCATTCAAATGCTAATCTCTTCTAGAGATAGACACATCTAGAAATAGTGTTATAACAGCTATCTGGGCATCCCTTAGCCCAATCGAGTTGGCATATAAAATTAACCATCACATTGGCCATAAGTGATATTGAAGGTTAGAGTCCTTATGTCCCAATTTTTTAAGTGGGATGAGTTAGCAAGGATTTTTCCATTTAAATACTGAGGGCTCTGAGATTTTTATCTCCTTACAGGGGGTGCTGCTTAAGATGGCCTGTCCTGCCCTCCACTCCCAGAAAAGTCCCTGGCATTGACAGTCCTGCCTTGTTAGGGCCAAATGACCTACTTTTACTGTCCTGAATGTCTGAATTTTTAGCCACAACTCCTCAAATTCTGAAACATCCCCACTCACCCTCATCATCAAGTTATATCATGAGAAGCATTAGGACTTGCTGAGTCTTTGCTCTCTTGCAATTGTGGATATGGAAGCCTCTGGGGGAGAATTCTTGGACACAAAGAGAAGTATTCACCATGTCCCCAGCCTCCAACAAGAGGGTGTCCACTTTCTTACAAGAACCATTATTATTGTTATTATTGTTATTATCACTTATAGTAACAAACAGGTCCAATTCCCCCCTAAATACTTCAGAGCACTTTTTCTAGGAACAAGGATATTCTCTATCCACATAAGTAAACTAACTTTGCTACAATGCTATAAATTATAGTCATTCAAATTTCATCAATTGCCCTGATAATGTCCATCATGACTATCCTCCTCCCCCCACCATTGTGAGACCCCAATCCAAGATTATGCATGGCCTTTAGCTGTCACTTCTTTAGCCTCCTTTAATCTGGAGGTTACACAGAGCCGATGATCAATCCCTTTGCTCTTTCCACTACAGCCCTCCTTCCTTGCTCTCAGTCATGGAGAAAGAACTCAGAGAAATAAATCACCCTGTGCAACACCCTTTTGGGTATTGCAGTGGGACTGCTACTTAGGTGCTGGGTTAATGCCAGTGCCTATGAGGTGTGTCAATGACCAGGGCACTGGGTGCTAGAGCTAAGAAAAGTAAATTATGGATTTGCCATACCTATTTGAGAACAAACCCATATCTTAGCAGCTCATTTCTTTTGACTTGGCAAAAGGTATAGACTGCCACCGCCAGCAGCAGCCATGCCAAAGCCAAGTTTTAAAAATCTCTCTCTCTCTCAACTTCTTCCCCTCCCTCGTCCCTCCCTTCCTTTTTAAAAAAGCGATCTGAGCTCAAAAATCATCTTATAAATATTTTAACTGAATAACAAAACCAAGTGATTCTCTGAAATGAGCTCATAGCTGGGCTGGTTCCACCAGTCAGGGCCTGTTTTTAACAACTGCCGAACCCAGGCTTCCTCATTTTTGGTAGCTGGTATCAAGCATATTAAAATGCACATACAAACATATAGGTTTTAAAAACTTTATTTGATTATTTACTTCCATCCTCCAGTTCCTCTCCTTGTTTAAAGAATTGAGGTAACATTAGCTTATAACATTATGTAAGTTTCATATGTATATTTTAACACTACTGCATGTTCACCACCAAAAGTTTATTTTCCATCTGTCACCATACAGTTGACCCAGTTGACCCCCTTTAACCATTTCGCTATCCCCCCACCTCTCATCCTTTCTGATAATCCCTATCCTGTTCTCTGTATCTTTGTGTTTGTTTTGTTTGGTTATTTATTTATTTATTTATTTATTGCACATATGAATGAAAGCATTCAATGTTTTTCTTCTCCGTCCAACTTATTTCACTTGGCATAACACCCTCAAGGTCCATGTTGTTATAAAAGGCAAGATTTCATGTGTTTTATGGCTGAGTAGTATTCCATCGTATATATATTCCACATCTTCTTTATCCACTCGTCTGTCGATAGGCACTAAGATTGTTTCCATATCTTGGCTATTGTAAATGATGTAGTGATGAAAGTAGGGGTGCATATATCTGTTTTAATTAGTGTTTTTGTATTCTTCAGATAAATACCCAGAAGTGGAGTAGCTGGATCATATGGTATTTCTACTTAATTTTTTGAGGATCTCCATACTGTTTTCCATAGTAGCTGCACCAATTTACAATCTCACTAACAATGCACAAGGATTCTCTTTTCTCCACATCCTCTCCAACATTTGTTATCTCTTGCTTTTTTGTTAATAGCTATTTTAGTGGGGATGAAGTGATAGCTCACTGTGGTTTTCCCTTTCATTTCCTTAATAATTAGTGCTATTGAACAACTTTTCATGTGCCTGTTGGTCATCTACATGTCTTCTTTGGAAAAATGTCTATCTAGATCCTCTGCCCATTTTTAAATCATGTTGTTCATTTTTTGCTGTTGTTTAGTTGTATGAGTTCTTTATATATTTTAGATATTAACCTTTCATTGAATATATGATTTGCAAATATCTTCTCTCATTCAGTAGGTTGTCTTTCCATTTTGTTGATGTTTTCCTTTGCTGTGCAGAGGCTTTTCAGCTTGATGTAGTCCCACTTGTTTATTTTTGCTTTTGTTTCTCTTGCCGGAGGACACATATCCAGAAGGATATTGTTAAGATCAATACCAAAGAGCATACCACATATGTTTTCTTCTAGTAGTTTACGGTTTCAGGTCATACATTCAAGCCTTTAATCCATTTTGAGTTGATTTTGGTGTATGGTGTAGGAGAGTGGGCTAGTTTCATTCTTTTGCATGTAGCAGTCCAGTTTTCCCAACACCATTTATTGAAGAGACTATCCTTGTACATTCTTTATTCCTTTGTGGTAAATTAGTTGTCCATATATGTGTGGGTTTATTTCTGGGCTCTTTGATTATGTTCTATTGATCTACGTGTCTGTTTTCCTGCCAATACCATGCTGTTTTGATTACTATAGCTTTGTAGTATAATTTGAAAGCAGGGAGTGTGATGCCTCCAGCTTTGTCCTTTTTCTCAGGATTGCTTTGGGCTATTCGAGGTCTTTTGTGGTTTCATATAAATTTAGGATTTTTTGTTCTATTTCTATGGAAATTGTCATTGGGGTTTTGATAGGGATTGTGTTGAATCTGTATATTGCTTTAAATAATATGGACATTTTTACAATGTTAAGTCTTCCAATCCATGAACACAGAATATCTTTCCATTCCTCTGTGTCTTCTTCAATTTCTTTAAACAATGTTTCATAGTTTTTAGCATATAGGTCTTTTGCCTCCTTGGTTAAATTTATGCCTAGACATTTTATTCTTTGTTGCAATTGTAAATGGGATTGCTTTCTTAATTTCTTTTGCCATTAGTGCATTGTTAGTGTACAGAAATGCAATAGATTTTTGCATATTGATTTGGTATTTTGACAATTTACTGTATTTATTATTTCTAACAGTTTTTTTGTGGAGCCTTTAGGTTTTTCTGTATATAAAATCATGTCATCTGCAAATAGTGACAGTTTTACTTCTTTCTTTCCAGTTTCGATGCCTTTTATTTCTATTTCTTGCCTAATTGCTCTGACTAGAACTTCCAATACTATGTTGAATAAGCACGGCAAGAGTGGGCATCCTTGTCTTGTTCCTCATCTTATAGGAAAATCTTGCAGGTTTTCACCATTGAGCATGATGTTATCTGTGGGTTTGTCATATATGACCTTCATTATTTTGAGGTATGTTCCGTCTATACCAATTTGATTGAGAATTTTTATCAAAAATGGGTATTGAATCTTGTCAAATTCTTCTTCTGAATCTATTGAGATGATCATATGGTTTTGCCTCTCATTTTATTAATGTAATATATTATGTTGATTGATTTGTGGATGTTGAACCATCCTTACATCCCTGGAATAAATCCCACTTGATTCTGTATGATTCTTTTAATGTGTTGCTGTATTCAGTTTGCTAATATTCTGTTGAGGATTTTTGCATCTATGTTCATCAGAGATATTGGCCTGTAATTTTTTTGTGCATGTTGTACTTAAGTCCATCTGGTTTAATGTTTCATTTAAGGCTGCTGTTTTCTTGTTGACTTTCTTTCTGGATGATCTGTCCATTGATGTAAGTTGGGTGTGAAAGTCCCCTACTATTATTGTGTTGCTGTCAATTTCTCCATTTAAGTCTGTTAATAATTGCTTTATATATTTTGGTGCTCCTATGTTGGTGCATATATATTAATAACTATATTAATAACTGATATCTTCTTATGAATTGTCCCCTTTATCATTATATAATGTCCATCTCGTCTCTTGTCACCTTTTTTGGCTTGAAGTCTATTTGTCTGATATGAGTATGGCTACACCTACTTTCTTTTGGCTGCCATTTGCTTGGAATATCATCTTCTATCCCTTCACTTTGAGTCTGTGTTTATCTTTAGAGCTGAGGTGAATCTCCTGGAGGTTGCATACAGTTGGCTCTTGTTTTATTAATCCATTCAGCCACTCTGTCTTTTGATTGGTGAATTCAAAGCATTTATATTCAGGGTGATTATTGCTAAATGAGAGCTTCGTATGGCCATTTTATCTTTTGTTTTCTGGTTGCTCTATATCTCCATTGTTTCTTTTTTTTTTAATAAATAAATAAAATTATTTATTTATGGCTGCGTTGTGTCTTTGTTGTTGCGCACAGACTTTCTCTAGTTGTGGTGAGCAGGGGCTACTCTTCATTGCAGTGTGTGGGTTTCTCATTGCAGTGGCTTCTCTTGTTGGGGAGCACAGGCTCTAGGTGCATAGGCTTCACTGGTTGTGGCACGCAGACTCAGTAGTTATGGCTCACAGGCTTTAGAGCGCAGGCTCAGTAGTTGTGGTGCACGGGCTTAGTTGCTCTGCGGCACATGGGATCTTCCTGGACCAGGGCTCGAACCCGTGTCCCCTGCATTGGCAGGCAGATTCTTAACCACTGTGCCACCAGGGAAGTCCCCTCCATTGTTTCTTTTTCCTGTGTTTCTGTTTGCCAGTTTTCTTTGGTATTTTTCTATGATGTTTTTCTCAGTTTCCCCTTTTTTATGTTTCATGTCTGTGCCCTAGTTTTATGTTTTGTGGTTACCATGAGGTTTGTATAAAATGTCTCATAGATAAATAGTCCTTTTTCTGCTGATAACATCTTATCTTCATTTGTCTATATGGATTCCATCCTTTTCCTCTTCTTTTTTTATGTTTTTGTTGTCTCAAATTATCCCTTTTTATGTTGTGAGCTTGTTAGCAAATTGAAGTAGCTATAGCTATTTTTACTGCTTTTCCGCTTTTAATCTTTATGCTATAATTTAGTGCTTAATAACTATTCTTATATGGAGTTGCAATTTTCTGATTCTATGTATCACATTACTCAAAGTTTTGTGTACCTTTGCCTTTTTGTTTCAAGTAGAAGAGCTCCTTTCAACATTTCTTATAAGGCAGGTCTAGTGGTGAACTCTCTCAACTTTCACTTATTAGGGAGATCTTTTATTTCTCCTTCATACGTGAAGGATAACTTTGCTGGATAGAGTATTCTTGGCTGACACTGTTTATCTTTCAATATTCTGAGCATGTCATTCCACTCCTTCCTGGCCTGTAGAGTTTCTACTGAGAAATCTGCTGATAGCCTAATGGGGGTTCCTGGGTTACCATGTTTATTTTTTTTCCCCCTGGTTATCTTTAAAATTCTTTCTTTGTCATTGACTTTTGACAGATTTAATATAATGTGTCTTACATTGAGGTAATTAGGTGTTCTCTTAACTTCATGGGCTTGTATATCCAGTTCCTACCTTGAGTTTGAGAAATTCTCAGCTATTGTTCCTTTCTTTCTTGGCCAAGCCACGCAGCTTGCAGGATTTCAGTTCTCCGACCAGGGATTGAACCTGGGTCATGGTAGTGAAAGTGCTGAATCCTAACCACTATTACTTCTTTAAATAAACTTTCTGCTCCCTTCTCCCTCTCTTCTTCTGCTGGGATACTCATTTTCCTTATCTTGCCCTCCCTAATGGAGTCAGATACTTCTCTTAGAATTTCTTCTTCTTCTTCTTCTTTTTTTTAGATCTTAGTTCTTTCTTCTCTTCTACCTGTATCATATCTTTGAGCTTGCTATTTCTTTCTTCCATACTGTCTGCTCTATTTGTAATGCTTTCTAATTCATTCTTCATCTAATTTATTGAATTCTTCAGCTCCAGAATTTCTGTTTGATTCTTTTTTAGAATTTCAATCTCTTTGGTAAACTATTCCTTCTGTTCATTAATTTTATTCCTGAGTTCACTGAACTGCCTTTCTGAGTTTTCTTGTAGCTTGCTGAGTTTCTTCATGACAGCTATTTTGAATTCTTTATCAGTTAAATCAAAACATTCCACGACTTTAAATTTGGTTTCTAGAGAACTGTCATTTTCTTTCTGTGACATCACATCACTGTTGATTTTCATGGTGCTTGAGGAGTTGCTCCTTTGCTGGCACATTTGAAGTAATGAACACCTGTCTTCTTTAGGTAAAGCTTTTTAACTCGATTCTAACAATTCAACAGTTAGTGATTAGAGGTCTTTCTTTTGTTTTTCAGTGGTGCTATAGCACAAGTTTTTGGTTTCTTTTACATGAGTTGCCTCTGGCTAGATTTGAAAATGGGCACTTTCCTCCCTCCACCGCCTCTGTCAGAGTGGTCAGCCTCATTGTCGCTGCTTGTTGTTTCTGGAATTGCTGCTGCCTCGCTGCTGCTGCTGTGGTTGCTGCCATCCCAGTCTGGGTACCTCCATCATGTCCAGGGTTGCCTGGTTCCTGCCCTCCACCGCCGTTGGGGGTGCGGTGGAGAACAGCAGGGGTTGCAGGTTGCTGTGTTCACCAGCACCACTGCTGTGGGTGATGGCGGCTGGAGTTGTGTGTGCCACCTCCCCTGGTACTGCATGTAAGGTTTTTGAAAGTTTTTTTATAATTATGCTTTTGAAATTCCTTATTTACTTTAGGCTTGCTTGTAATATCTTGGAAATCTTTGTGCCGTCTCTGGAAGCCTTGTGATGTGAGAAATTCTAACCTTAAATTGTTTTCAAACTGTAATGAAAATTTCAACAAATAATAAAAACAAAAATGAATCAAGTTGGTTTCAAGTTGGTTTAACAAAGTCAATACATTGCATCTTACAGATATTTAAAATTTTTTTCTTTTTGGTTTTGCATACTCCCTGCAGTATTTTAGAATCACTGCATTCTTCTTGTTTCACAGGATTCAAATGTCTTTATAGTTTCCTAAAAGGCTTGGGGGCCTCAGGCACTGTACCTATGGGCCTAAGGGTTCAACCTGAACCCTGGCCTAGAATAAAGTTAACATTTAACATTATAACACTCATCAGACATAACTAAAACTGCGTGTGGGAAGTCTGTCTCTCCACTTGCCTGTGAATGATGTGCAGCAGGGCACCTGCCTGTTTTGCTCAGTGTTGACCCAGAACGGGGCCAGCACCACATCCATCCATCCATCCATCCATCCATCCACCCACCAATTCATCCATCCATCCATCCAACAAAATGTTTATTGAGTACCTACTGCTGAATAATGACTAAGGATGCTAATCCATTTTGGAAATCTGGCGGGCATAGTGGTAATTTGCACCATAAAATGTTTATTTAGCATCCAAATATGTGACTGTCTTTAAATATAGACATTTTGCCTTATAAATCACACAATTCACTTGTTTACATTTTTAAGGGATTGACATATACATATATCTATGTATAAAATAGATAACTAATAAGAACCTACTGTATAGCACAGGGAGCTCTACTCAATACTCTGTAATAACCTATATGGGAAAAGAATCTAAAAAAGAGTGGAGAAATGTACAACTGCTTCACTTTGCTGTACAGCAGAAACTAACACAACATTGTAAATCAACTGTACTCCAATAAAAATTAATTAAGAAAAAGTTTTATGAAAGAAAAATCTAAGTCTTGAATAAAGTCTGTCACAGCCCAAGTGTGGGACCTTGTTGATGTAGGGTGGAGTCTAAATTAAGTTAAGCAGTGAGACGGTTGGGTTCCATTCCTAACTCAACCATTGAGCTTCGCAGCCTGGAGCAAATGATTTAACTTCTTCAGCTGGTAGTTTTTTCACCTGTAAAATGTGTATAATAGCAACTGCTTTACCGGCCTCCTGGGGCTTCTGGGGGGGCGGTTCATGAGATCATGAATATGTGTTTTATGAACCGTGAAGAGCAATATATAGTTGTAAGAAAATATAATTATGAAAGTGATGACCAGGGCTGTTATGAGAAGGGAGCAAAAGAGGTGTTAAATTGTAAAGGATTCTATAAAATCCAGATATTAAATTATGAAAATTAATGAATAGACTCAAAGAAAGGGAAGGCTTTATTTTAAGGAATAAAGAGTGATAGAGACATAACCCTTTCCCCCATTTCAATAAATGTAAAGAATGACCTGTATGTGGGAGTACAAAATCAGGACATGGTTTATGATTTAACAGCCTTCCTATAATCTCCTAAAGCAAATATTTAGATTCCAGATTCGATGATGCCGTGGAGCTGTTACTCCTAGAAGAATTTGCACCACAATTCACAGAGACTGGAGATGCTCGCACTTTCTCCTGTTTTGGAAACTCAGTGATGCCGATCTGTTTGCAGAGTTGTTCTGTTCACGTAGACATTTAGGTGGAATCTCAGCCCCATTTGCTCATGCCCTCAGAGGGAAGTGATGCTTTCCCGCTACCTTGCTCGGCAGAGAGGCTCCTTTCTGGGTTTACTGGGTGAGTGGTACTTTGATCACAAACAGGGTCGAGGAGCCACATATAGTCAGATCAGCATCCTGACAGGACTGGCACCCAAGTCTCTGCCTCAGTTCATTGCTCATACACCCACTAGTTCAATGTAGGAGTTGGGAGGGGAGATGCGGTAGAAGAAGGTGAGATTAAATCACAATGAAGTAAATAATCCAAGCACCTCTAAAATAGGGTCAGATGGCCACACATGGTCCTTTGCCATTGCTCAGGGTGTCTTGTGGGCTCAAGCACTCCAGAGAAGAGAGTGGGTTCCTTCATAGTTTCAGAGCTAATATTTCCCCCACTCCGGCCCACTGTTCTCAATTTCCCCTCTTTTCTCTTGGACAAGGGTCCTCTTTAGCGTCACCCTCCCTTCCCCAAAGCCCCCTGCTCTGAATTCTCAGTGTAGCTTTGTGAGTGAGCTTTGCTCCATTAAAATGAATCGGAGTGTGGTTTTTTTCTTCAAAATCTTTAAAAACCATTTTACTTTAAAACATTCATTGGTACTCTGACTTATTGAATCCAACAAATTATTGGCTTTTTGCTTATTCACGAAGGTTGTTTGAAGTAATGATGTGTGTGCACTGAGTTTCCTGGTTCTGGACTAATTGGCCAGGACCCAGCGTTCTGCAGAGGGTCAGGTCCATGACACGGGCCGGGCCTCACCCTTCTCATGCTATTTGGATGGTGGTCAAGTGGTTGAGCCAGCGAGTCACAGCTCCAGTTGCCCAGCAGGAGTCAAGAAGTCTGGGACTGACTGAGGCCCCTAGGGCCGGCTTGTTTATGTGGGTGAGAGGAGGGGGCTCCCACCCAGCAGCATTCAGTGGGCTTCATTGGCATTTTCAAGGCATAGCATTGCCTGTAAGTCATTGTCATATCCTTAGGCTACCTGGCACCACTCCACTGGGATGTTGGCAAAGGGAAGAGAGTGAAGGGTGGACAAGTAAAAACATGGTACCATGGTACAAAGAGGAAAAGCAAGAGTACAAACTTGAAGGCAGGATTTCACCACCATCAGCGTCAGTAGTGTCTTGATCACCACTGAGTGTTTGGGACACTTTGCACATTGTACACTTTTCATTTCAAGATTCTGTCTTTGGAGGTTTCTCTGGGCAAAAGCAAAAAATGTGGAAGGGACAAAATGAAAAACAAATACACAAAGCAACCTATTAGTATCTGAGAAATAGTCGTAAGTTGAATACACCACTAGGGGGCGACCCAAGAATGAGCAAACAGCCCAGTTGGCCAGGGAAAGTTCACTTGGGGAGAGAGGATTTTTTTTTAGTATGTTTTTCAAAGCTTGAAGAAATCTGAGCTCGTTTAGTATGAATCTGCAGACCAAGGTTGTATTTCAAACTGTCATTTATTTTGGGAGGTTCTTTTCTGAGCTAGAGAAAAAGGTCTTCCTAAATGGTCAGAAACATTTATTAAATAAGAGTTGTTCAGAGGGGGAAGGGTGAGTTTTGACAGGGCGAGAGAGAGTCATGGACATATACACACTAACAAACGTAGTAAGGTAGATAGCTGGGGGGAAGCAGCCGCAAGGCACAGGGATATTAGCTCGGTGCTTTGTGACAGCCTGGAAGTGTGGGATGGGGAGAGTGGGAGGGAGGGAGACGCAAGAGGGAAGACATATGGGAACATATGTATATGTATAGCTGATTCACTTTGTTATAAAGCAGAAACTAACACACCATTGTAAAGCAATTATACCCCAATAAAGATGTTTAAAAAAAAAAAAAAAAAAAGAGTTGTTCAGAATCACGTTATCGGGGATATGTGTATATGTACAGCTGATTCACTTTGTTATACAGCAGAAACTAACGCACCATTGTAAAGCAATTATACTCCAATAAAGATGCTAATAAAAACAAAAGGAAAGAATCATGTTATCATCACAAACAACAGAATTAGAATCACAGTGTATCTTGAACACTTGAATCTCTTCTCTGAGGCATTTCAGAAACTTCTGAATGTTAGCCATTTTAAATAGATTTTAATGAAAGATATACGTAAAATTTGACAAGCGTAAAAATAACTTAGAATACTTCGTTCGCATATAAAATGAATGGAATCACGCATGATTTGTATTCCACTTTTACTGATGTTACATGTTCTTAGGTATGTAATGCAGCTTTGCAGATACAGGCACTTATCCTTTTTCTAGTGCATCTTCTTTCCAGATAACTCAGTATATGCTAACCAGTTGCTCACGGGGACTAAGTTGATGCTTCATCAAAGATCAAACATCTTTTTCTCTGTGCTGCATTCCCTGAAGCCCCCTCCCCCAACCAGGGAGGTATGCTAAGTTGATACATTCCCAGTAGTTCCAGGACACCTTGCTATAAGTAGAACAAGAGCGTGAGCTCTGGAGGCTGACTGCTAGGATATGAATCCCAATTTTAAATGTTTTTTCTTGTCAAGTTAACTTCTCTGTGCCTGGATTTTCCCATCTCTGAAATGGAGATAAAATCAATGCCTCTTTCATAGGTTTGTAGTGGAAAGTAAATGAATTAATCTATGTAAAACACTTAGAAAAGTGTCTGCACATAGGAGGTATTCAATAAATGCTTGTTGATTTCATGAACGAATGGCCTGATACTTGCCTCAATCCAATATAAATTCTTTATAAGAGCAAATTCATGGGGAAATTGTAAGATCCTTGGATGGGTTTTCACTGGCTATAAAAAGTCAACAAGCCGATGGCAAACAGGAGAGTTGAATGGTGAATACCCTCTACAAAAGAAACTCTAATTGATGTTCAGGTCTATCACATAAGCCTCTTTGTCTCACCTCTACAACATGGTGATAATCAGTGAGCCAGAAATATAGGGCACTTTAATAAAATATAGAGTTTGTTTTAAAAATGCTGGCCAGCCACTTAGAAAAGTTTGATCTGCAATCACAGGATTTCTTACTTTGTTTTTTATCTTTTCAATTGTAACCATCTAAAGAGCTTAAAATTTGCCAAAGCACCAGCTTGACTCTCTAGGCAGATTGATAACATTTCAAAAGATTAGGTTTTTAAAATGGCATCTAAAACAAACACTGTAAAAGGGTTATGGAGCTCCAGAGTCAAGAAAAACATAATTCAATACACTATAAATTAAAAAGAAAATGTCTAGGGAAACAGAGCTCACAGTAAGAAAGTCATAAAAAAAAAATCAAATCAAAGGCTCTTTCTTACTCCGAAGAGCTATATTTTCAACAAAAATGAGCCATTTGAAAAAATATGGACTGAAAAGAAATCTGATTACAATGTTCATGTCTGGATGTATAGACTCAAGTGTAATCATAATTATGTTTTATCCTTTCACACAGTGAGTATTATAAATAACTGGATTTCAAGTCAAATTATTTTTTATGAGTGATTCTCCATAACATTTTACCATTTTAAGTCCTCAGATGAATGCAAATGAAGAGAATGTGGGACATTAAACAACTTGAAGAACTTAATGAGGCATAAAGAAGCTGATCAAAAAAAAGGGGGAACTGAATGAATTCTTCCTGATATTATGTTAGAGTCAATCAACAAACACATTTGCCCCATGAGGATAGAAAAAAAATGGTGACATTTCTGGGGGATCTTCTAAATCTGGTCTAGCAAACATCCTGGAGTGATTAAATGTGTCAATGCTAAAGGACAATGTCCTTATGTCCAAGCGAGGCAGATATTAGTCATGCCTGAGTTATACTGGTTTACCAAACATGGCATTTTCCGTCAGGAAACTGGATGCAGAGCAGTATTAAAAAATCCCAGAAAAGAAAGGCACTAACCAGGCAGGACGATCTAACTCAAAGGTTTATTAAAATGTGAGAGGAACGTTCAATTAGTTCAATTTACAAAGTGGCAATTCCATTTCTCTGACACCAAGATATTCTTGTAGACAGGGTAGTGACTGAGCCTTACCTCTCTGGGGAGTAGAGCAAGAGTCAGGACTACAGTGACCTCAAAAGGAGAAGACACAGGAACACCTTGAGCACAGGGATGTGTCTCATCTGTCTCTGCAACTCCAGTGTCAGCACAGTGACTGGCACCAAGAAGGGCTTCTTGTTGAAAGAATAACTGAATGGCTGAATAATTGAAGAGATGGGGGAAGGGCCAGCCACTGGTCTAAGTGTGGGGATACAACAGACAAAAATCCCTGTCTTCACAAAATTATATTCTAGTAGTGGGGGACAAACAAGAGAAATTAATATAGAGTATGTGAGATATTGATTAGTGTTAAGTAGAGACATTAAAGCAGGGAAGGGAAGTCAGACCAGTCTGAGGCGGGGGCTGTGGAGAGTTGACCTTTCAGAGAAGATGGTCAGGGGAGGCCTTCCTGAGAAGACAGCTCAGTTGACGGCAAGGCTGAGCTGCGTTTCCCAAGGCTGCTATTCCAGTTCCACTCACGCGCTCTGTTTATTTCGTTTTCCGAGATTCTCCTCATTCTCTCCAATGTAAACACCTCAGTCTTGCTTCACTGGATTGGAACTCGACCTTCTCAGACCTGTCCTCACCCTTTATGAAAGAGCGTGTCTTAGTCCTTTTAAAGTCTGAAGATGAGAGACAGTGATAAGTCAAGACTAAGAGAGCACTTGGTATTTTTACACACTTGATACACACACACACACACACACACACACACACACAGACCCCACACCGAAGAGTCACGCTGCGCTTTCTATCCTCAGAGAATATCAGGCTGGGCAGAAGGGGATGGCCGTGGGCCTCCCTGAGCCCCTGTTTTTGTTGCCCTTGGACTCCCCCAGGGAGCGTGTGGCCCTGGATCCTTGCACTTCCTGAGGGCTCCACTGAGGATTCGGTTAATCAGTCATCACAGGCAACGAGGAAGCAGAGCCTGTGCTCATGCAGTGGGGAGCACAGAACTGCACGAGGCGAGGTTCTGCTTGGAGGACCAGGTGGCTCCTTACTGGGCCCCTGCCTACCACCTCTTGCCTTGCCCACCAGCCAGAAGGACATTTCTGGGTACAACCTCTTCTGATCCTGCCCCTTTGCCCTCCTCCCTCCCCCACTTGGCTTTGAACTTTTTTTCTCTTGGCTTCTGGGAGGCCACACTTTCCTGATTTTCCTCTGCCCTCATTGGCTGCCTCTTCTCAGCCTCTTGGCTGCCTCTTCCTCCTCCTTTTCCTCTATGAGCCCCGTCTCTAAATGATGGTGGACCAGGATCCCATCCTCGGCCCTCTCCTCAAGCCTCATTCCGCTCCTTCTCTCCCCAGGTGATACTCTCTCACTCTGTGGCTTTACGTGCCATCTACATGCCAATTCAAGATCTTTCTACTGAGCTTCACTATCAGAGGTCCTTGCTTAGCAATTCAAGTGCTCACTTGACATCGCCACTTGGGTGTCCATTAGATATTTCAAACACAACATGACCAACACAAAATTCTTTTCTTTTCTTTTTTTTTACATCTTTATTGGAGTATAATTGCTTTACAATGGTGTGTTAGTTTCTTTTTTTTAACATCTTTATTGGGGTATAATTGCTTTAAAATGGTGTGTTAGTTTCTGCTTTATAACAAAGTGAATCAGTTATACATATACATATGTTCCCATATCTCCTCCCTCTTGCGTCTCCCTCCCTCCCACACTCCCTATCCCACCCCTCCAGGTGGTCACAAAGCACGAGCTGATCTCCCTGTGCTATGCGGCTGCTTCCCACTAGCTATCTACCTTACGTTTGGTAGTGTATATATGTCCATGCCTCTCTCTTGCTTTGTCACAGCTTACCCTTCCCCCTCCCCATATCCTCAAGTCCATTCTCTAGTAGGTCTGTGTCTTTATTCCTGTCTTACCCCTAGGTTCTTCATGATATTTTTTTTTCTTAAATTTCATATATACATGTTAGCATACGGTATTTGTCTTTCTCTTTCTGAATTATTTCACTCTGTATCACAGACTCTAGGTCTATCCACCTCAATACAAATAGCTCAATTTCGTTTCTTTTTATGGCTGAGTAATATTCTATTGTATATATGTGCCACATCTTCTTTATCCATTCATCCAATGATGGACACTTAGGTTGTTTCCATCTCCGGGCTATTGTAAATAGAGCTGCAATGAACATTTTGGTACATGACTCTTTTTGAATTATGGTTTTCTCAGGGTATATGCCCAGTAGTGGGATTGCTGGGTCATATGGTAGTTCTATTTGTAGTTTTTTAAGAAACCTCCATACTGTTCTCCATGGTGGCTGTACCAGTTCACATTCCCACCAGCAGAACACAAAATTCTTGATCCCAAACCTAATCCTCTTTCCCATCTCAGCAAATGGCACCTGCAATCTGCCTGGATGCTCAGCCCCCAAACCTAAGTGTCATTCTTTTTCTTAAAAAAATTCACATATAATTGACATATAACATTATATTAGTTTCAGATATAAAATATAATGATTGACTATTTCTATATATTGTGAAATGATCATCGCAATAAGTCTAGTTAATATCCGTCACATACATAGTTACAAAAATTTCTTCCTGTGATAAAAATTTTTAAGATCTACTCTTGGAAACTCTCAAATATATAATATAGTATTATTAACTATAGTCACCATATTCCTCATAACATCCCTATGACTTATTTATTTTAGAGTGAAAGTTTATACTTTTTAACCCTTCCACCCATTTCACCTCCTGAACGGACCAAATTTGATCCTGCCAGGGGCCCTTGCACTCCAGCTCCCTCAGCCTAGAATATTTTCTTCCCAGATCTTCAATGGGCAGCTAGCTCATAGTTGGGTATATAGCAAGCCTGTGAGTTTCTCATGGGTAATGTCAGCCTAGAAGAGTATGGCTGGACTTGGGATATTTTGCTGGTTAACCACTTGAGAGGCCTGTCTTCCAGGTAAGAGTGTGCCGGCAGCAGGAGGCAGAGGGTTACATCACCAGAGGAAAGAGCCAAGGAGGATGAAAGAGCTGGTATTATCTAAGAAGCAGCAACCACTGATGAGCGGACCCAGATGTTTGCCCTTTTCCTCTTCTGTTCTACCCCAGCCCCCTGGAGGAGTAGGAGCCCAGAGAGAGAGGATATTTAAATCAGAGAGGAGGGTTTTACGTTTTAAATTGAGGGCTTCCCTGGTGGCGCAGTGGTTGGGCGTCCGCCTGCCGATGCAGGGGACACGGGTTCATGCCCCGGTCCGGGAAGATCCCACGTGCCGTGTAGCGGCTGGGCCCGTGAGCCATGGCCGCTGAGCCTGTGCATCCGGAGCCCGTGCTCCGCAATGGGAGAGGCCGCAACAGTGAGAGGCCCGCGTACCGCAAAAAAAAAAACACAATAAATTGAAGTGCATTGAGATTTATTCACCAAAAGGAAGCAGGCAACTATGGAATCAGTCGGCCCAACTCCAAGGCTGTCGTCCCCCTCAACACCAGTCTGTTGCCCTAGCTCTCAGTCTTATTTACTCTTGTTCTGGAAGCTGGTTTATTCCCTTCTCTGGGGAAACAGAAGACTAAAAACAGATGGGTTGTTCATCTGCTAGAAATGGTTTGTGTTTACCACCTAGGGACTCTAGACCCCATCCCACTGGAAGGATTTTTAAATGCCCTTCCCCTATCAGAGGCCCTCAGAATGCTGATCTAGGCAAAGAAGGCGTGCAGCCCCACTGTGTTCCTAGGTTCACGAAGATGCTGTCGGCCCGCGTTCCATACAGGGCTTTGCAGGGCTTACCAGTTTAGGTGACCAGACATGCTGGATTTCCCAGTACCTACCGGTGGTGTGCCTGCTGCCCTAGCCTCATTATTAATGGAATTCCCTTTCAGTCAGTCTCAAAAAAGTATGATAAATTAAATGGCCACTCTACCAAATATTCATAAAAATCAGTTGAGGGAGGCAATTTCAAGGCACCCTTGAGCTGATTCAAAGAAAAAGGACAGACATGAGCAGTAAAGCTCAGAGAAAGCAGGAGGGAAATCCAGGCTAGTGCAGGGACGGTCCACTAGCCTCCTTGGCCGCGAGCTCTGACCAGCCGTGAGAGAGGAAATGCTGAGGACTGCTGTCGAAATTGTTTCGGACACTGGATGGCTGCCACTTACCCTTCAGCTAGCACAGGGCGGAAAGACCGGAGTCTTCACTCCAGTGAAGGCTTGTCATCCTTCACTAGTTCGAAACTAAAGCCCCCCGGAGGTGTTAGAGAGACATCATTAAACATTGACCCAGGTGTCATCGCGGGCTTGCCCTCCCCCTGAGCGGGTAGAATGAGTCACACAAGAGTGAAGAGCAGGATCTTGGGGTTCCGCTTTACTTAACAGGTTTTTTTTTAACAAATCCATTTTCTGGTCCAAAAAGGGTAACGAGAGAACACAGGTACAACTCTGCCACTGGCCAGTTTATATTTCTGTATCTCTTTTAGCCCTATTTCCCCTCCCCCCGCTTTTTTGGGACTGGCTTCAAAACTTTGTATAGTCTACGGAAAATATGTGTCCCCAGTTCTGCCACAACCTTCTGATTCTCAACAACAAATGATGTTTCAAGTTTATTGTCTCCTGTTTCACCTTCTGGACATTGCCAGATCTGGATACGGGGTTCTGGTGAACCCAAAAGGCACCGGTACCTGACACCACTCGGGACTCATACTTTCTGCAGCGCCACCTAGACCAGAAGGCTGTTACGGCAATCCCCAAAATGTCTTCATTAGAACACTAAATCACTCGTAGGTATTATATGAGGAAACAAGGTTTCCGTGATCAAAGGTGCTTATTGAAATGCAGATTTTAAAACATGTCTCTTTATTACAGGACTTCTTAACGCTTTTAATGTGCAAACATGCAAGTGAATCCCCAATAAAGAGAGGGAATATTGTGAGGCATCCCCCCCCCCCCCCCCCCCCCCCCCGCCTTGATGATGGTGCCATTTTTATTTTTGGTAGAAAATCTGGAAGGATAGGTGTTTAAGGCACACACTTCAGGAAACGTTGTTCTACTAGCCTTACTAGGAGTATATCCTTACAATGTACAATTAATATATGTAAAGCACTAATTATATTAATAATATTGCAAGAGCCTTTTCTTTATTTCAACTTCCATGATATTTCAATACGATGATTCTTTCTATTACCACTGAAAAGGTGGACACGTTGAAGTATTATATAGTCTTCTTTTACAATTCTATGAATTATGCTGTATATAGGCTGTGGGTAATATTCTTAGTAAATTACATCTACTTGTGAACTAAATATTGTACTATTTTGACTTTGTGCCATTGCCCACCCTTGTTGAGTTTCAACATTGCAAAAAATCAAAATCAAGAAATCAATGTGCTTCATAAAAGGAGCATCTATCTATCTATCTATATTTTTTGCGGTACGCGGGCCTCTCACTGTTGTGGCCTCTCTCCTTGCGAAGCACAGGCTCCGGACGTGCAGGCTCAGCGGCCATGGCTCACGGGCCCAGCCGCTCTGCGGCATGTGGGATCTTTCCAGACCGGGGCACGAACCCGTGTCCCCTGCATCGGCAGGTGGACTCTCAACCACTGTGCCACCAGGGAAGCCCTATCTATATATTTTAAAAAAATCAGTTCTGGTCTAGGTGTCCAGCAAACTTCCTTTAGCACCAAGCAAGAGCAAAAACAAACAAAACCCCCAAATACCAGACATAGAGATGGAGACCTCTCTTCTTCCTCAGGCTAGATTCCTGTTAGATTCCAAAGCATATTGTAGTGTAAATCCAAAGATTCCTGGTGGCCTTGCATCTCTGCTATGCACAGTATTTCTTACGTGATTTGAGGAACGCACTACGGTTGTAGTTTCTTGAGTGCTTTATCAGGATTATTCTTCTGAAAAGCTCGAGGAACATAAGCCAAAAGTCACCCGGAGAAGGTTTAAGCATCAGTGCTGTAGTTCAATGTCCTCACAAATAAATAGTCACAATGCAGGCTGGAAATGTCAGGGGTGCACGCACACCACATATCTGCCTTGTAATTCATTTGCTTTTTTGTCTCTACTGATACATTTAGAAAGAAGTGCTCGGGCTGAGAGGCATAGAATGAAAACATAAAATGAGTCTAAATCCTTTCCTTATATACTGTGATGATCGTATTGATAAAACATTCATAAAGACATTTATTGAAGTGGTGATTCTGATCCATTCTGCATTCCCAATTTTCATTTTTTACTCTTGTACTTGATTATGGGTGTCTGTAGCCTGGAGAATTCTAGTAAAAGAGGCCCTTTTAAAGCTAGTAAAAAAAAAAAAAGCCATATTCGTTTTTCTTAAAGCATTTTCCAAATATTTTTACTATAAAATAAGTAAGAGAGAAAAGTTTCCAAATTGCACAAGTCCACAGCTCCCTGAAAGCACACTGAAAACTATGCAGAATAATTTTGATTAGGCTGGATGACTGTGCCAGGCTCCAAACAAGTGGTTATTCTGTTGTGACATCTGCCAAGCAATGTGTCCATTGTGCTCTGGAATTTAATTCATTTTAAATGACTCCATCCAAATGATAAAACATGAGATGTGCTACACTCCAGGGGTAAAATACAATGATTGTTTTTAGTGTGACCACAACTGTTAGCTGGGAAGCAATACAGCCTGTTCTAATTAGGCCCTGATTATTGTCTCCTGGAAAACAGCTAGTTCAAGAAATGTGAGTGAAATCCTGTTAAGTGGAAGGATTGGCGTAAACAATCTTGCTTACTCTGGTGTGACTACAAACGCTGGCAGAGCCACATGCCGAGGCTTCCCAGAAAGAACAGCAAGAGTCTTCAGAAGAGAAACTATTTCAAAACTGAAAGATGCTTGGAATACTTACTGTAGGATACAGTTTAATATGTGTACCAATGTAATCAATAAATTATTTTACTGATCTAGGACTTCTGTGCAAATGCCCCCAAATCCAAAATATTATAACTGCCTGTCTAAAAAGTACTGTGAAAGTTCCTAAGAGTTGTATGTGGTGGGGAACACTGCCTGGAAACATTAATGATTAGGTACTAAAAGGAACAAAATGAAGCAAGTTGAACCTCAGGAGAAAATACACGCAAACACACACATAAGAATTTGTGTCTCCCATATGCCACGTATTTAATATAAGCTTTGGAAACAAGTTCAGGTAAAATAAAAATCAAAGTTCTCAAAAGGTGAAAGATTAACTTAATCACGAAATCTTCCCTATTGACCCAAACATCAGTATGTTTTTTATTTCTATGCAAAAGTATGCCTTCAAACTGCTTAAATGATATATGATACACAAACCAGTTTTCAAATAATACAGCCAGTCATCTTGCAATTTAAAAAATTAGGTAAAAGATATTATAACACATTTCACACACACACACACACACACACACACACACACACACACCAATGACAAAATTTGGCCTCTCCTAGAATAGAAGACCATTAAGAACGGCCAGAAAGGAACACTGTGTCACCCCTCCCTACAATCCAGGTAGTTTCCTTTAATCCAATAGCAAATCTGGGCATATTTGAGAGGGGTGATTCTAACAGCCACGTTGAAATCTTGTGGAGAACCGTTCATGTCTACCCACTGGTGCCCGGAAAAGATGCCAATAATTTTTCGCTCCCACTTCTGCTGCTGTCTCTTCCACATCCTCACGTAGACCCCGGACCCGCTGGCCCCGGGCTGGGCGTCACACTGCTGGTACAGCAGGTCATAGGTCTCATCTTTGACATCACAGAAGCGGTATACCAAGTTGCCCGGTCGGTCATTGTCATAACCGGAGAAGTGGATTCTGCCCCCTGGCAGCTGCTTGGCGGGAGGGCTTACCCCAATCTTCATGAACTTTCTTTTGTGGGGTTTTTTGAGTTCCAGGAGGGCATAGTCATAATCCATGCCGATGTCATTGGCATTGCCCTTGATCCAACCCTTGGGCACATGGGTGCGCTTCACCCGGATCCACTGAAATTTCATCTTCTCGGGCACGGCTGGGCTTGAGTCGTTGGCCTCTCGACCACCATCTTTAAACTTGGGCTTCAGGAAGCCCACTCGCAGTTTCTGGGTTCCTTTCACGTAGGTTTTCCCATCGTGTATGCAGTGGGCAGCCGTGAGGACGTGCTTCTCCGCCACCAGGGTGCCGGTACAGCCTGTTGATAACTTCACCGATGTTGAGAACGGGTAGTTGAGCAGGAAGTCCTTCCCAAAAATGCTGAATCTGCTGTCGTAGCCATAAATCTGCCGCTTCCTTCGAGACTTTCCCGAAGACTCACCCTCACCACTTCTGAGGACATAGATGCCCACATGTGTCTCGGTGCGGCTGCCGTTGGCATAGAGGGTTTCATAGGACAGGTACTGCTTGGCCTCTTCATAAGTGGGCAGTGGACTTCCCTTATGACACTGGGGGCCACATGAGGAGGACACTTCCAATTTGGCTTCGGCCCCAAAGTGTGGCTTGGCCAAGTTTAAGGTAGACTGGGGTAAGACCACGGGGAGGCGGTAGGCAGGCCAGGTGGGTTTCCAGTGGGCACCGTAGGGGCTCACCTGCCCAACAGCACAGAGGAGGATGGAGAGGAGGAGAAGCCCTGGGGTCCCCGCCATGCTGAGCACCACCCTGCAGGAACAAAGACAGGCAGGTCAGGAGGGCAAGGGGCTGAGCTCTCCTTTGCTGGGGAGGCAGCCTGGGGGCATGCCTGTCATTGTTTTAAGACTGTGAACCCTGCTCATTAATCGGGGGTGTGGAGAGGAATCCCTAGGTAATGGTCTCACTCACAACGCAAGGGCTTGACCTTGTTTGTTCCTGTGGCTGGGTGCCCAAAATGAAATTGGGTATTCATTCCCCTTGATGTTTAAGGTGTCCCTAAGGACGGCCTGCTGCAGGGCAGGTGCATGGAGTCATTAATTCACAGATGAATTGCTTGACCAGCCCTGATATCCATACAATTTTGAGCCTTCTTTGTGCTTGATTCTATACTTTCATCCTCTCCTACCTTCCTGGTCCCCCTGCCTTTCTTTCCTTCCTTCCTCTCAATCTCATTATAGGAGGTACTTCGAAAATGTTCAGAGTAACTTGCTCATCTCGAGGGTAAATTTAAATTACACAGTTTATTGAATGACTAAGGCATCAAGGAGGGATGGGTCCACAGTGTCACACTTACTGGGACTCTGATTGCTTTTAAATGGTGAGTGATTGAGAAGAGGGAATGAGACTTTTTTTGTTTTATTTGTTTTGCTTTGCTTTGAATTTAGAACAACTTTAACTATTATAAGTTTAGTTTCAGAGTAACCAGGTCTCTGACAAACCAAATATTCCTTCATCCTTTGGATTTTGTTGTATACTACCAGGGTCTTTGTCAAAGATCTAAAGCTCTAATATTGCATCAAGTATCACACTGTGACTATTTCTATTCCTATTTCAAGTAACTATTGGTTACTTTTTCAGGTCTGTGCATCTGTGTTCCCAGCTAGTCTAAATGCCTTGAACTTGGGCCTATGCTAGCAACTCAACAAAGATTTATTGAATGGATAGTTTGTATTTATGAAGAGTGAATGAATGAATGATTAGTGTAGCTCAAAAAAATACATTTTTTAAATTGGGGTATAGTTGCTTTACAATGTTGTGTTAGTTTCTACCATACAGCAAAGTGAATCAGTTATACATATACATATATCCCCTCTTTTTTGGATTTCTTTCCCATTTAGGTCACCACAGAGCATTGAGTAGAGTTCCCTGTGCTATACAGTAGGCTCTCATTAGTTATCTATTTTATACATAGTATCAATAGTGTATATATGTCAATCCCAATCTCCCAATTCATCCCACCCCCCCATCCTGGTATCCATATGTTTGTTCTCTACATCTGTGAAAAAATATTTTGAATGATGCACGCTGAGTGCTAATGACAGAGATGCACATGGATGACGTGGTAGCTCAGAGAAAGGGTGTGGAATCCAGTTGTGGGGGAGAAGAAGTACAGGGGAGGCATCCCGGGGGAGGTGATGCTTGAGATGGGTGTTAAAGCTGAACAGAAATTTGCTAAGAGAGTGAAGGGGACTCTTAGAGGGAAAAACCATCTATGCAAGGGCAAGGAGACAGGCAACAGTACAAGTCACTTCAGTAACACACTAAGCTCAGCAAGGGTGGAACAGAGGACATGGTGGAAGCAGCAGGTGAGAGCCACGTTATGAAGGGCTGTGTATACTAGATGAAGGAGTTTGGATTTTATCCTGAAAGGTATGTTTTAAAGACCCAGAATAATCATCCCACTAGAGAAACAACAACAACAAAGATGACTGGCAGTACTCTTATAAATATTGAAGCATCAGTTGGCTCAGACTGGCTCCGAACCTTCTGTTCAAGAGAAGCTGAATAGCAGGTAGGTTAATTCATTCGCAATCAAGGACCCCAAAACAAGGACAAGGAGGGGTTAGGTCTTAAGAAGCTAGTGGGACATAGTGGGAGTGGGAGTCAGGAAGAAACTGTTTCACTCTTCTCACGCTTCCTCTTTGAGAATACAGAGCTGCTAGCAACTTCTGGGTGCCTTTTGCTTTCTTTTACATAAAACTGGAAAATCCCATTGATCTGATCTAGTCCAGCCAAGCATGCCAAGCCATACTCCCAATATGCACACATTATGTTTTCCAGTATGTGCTTGCCCCACCTGCCTCTGGGATCTGTTTGCTTGACTTTCTGATTCCACTTCTGTCAAGTGCGTGGCTGGAAAAGAAAGAAATGAAGTCCTGGAAAAGCCAATTCCTTGGGACTTCCTGATTCCTTGAAACTGTTTCTCTCCATTTTTCCAAATAGGAAGGGTCCCTGGGCCCTTTGGCATGGAGGAAATATATCTAATTATTTCTCTAAATCCTTGAAATCATGGGGGGCAAGTGTATGTGCACACAAGTGTTTGTGCTGGTTGAGGGTACTGCCAGGACTAAAGGTTCTAAATGGATGAGGGAGGGGATGCTAACGCAGGTAGAGCCCTCTTCCCTAAGGGGGACTTTGGGGGTGGGTTAGGTGTGGTGAGGACAACACTTCAGGAGACTTCAGGGGATGGTTGTCTCTGATTATTCTTATCTCCTAGCCGAGGACCCAGACCTTGGACATACCTAGGGCTTGGACAGCCTTTTCTCTGTATAAGTTGCTGTGTAGGTGACGAAATGCCCCACCACACCAGAATCCCTGCCACGTGTGATATGTACTAGGAGGAATCATGTATTTCCCACAGGGCTTCATCTTGGACCCGTACATACCACACCCTCCTCACTTTGACTATAACATGGAGAACATTAATGCCTGTTAACACTGAGCAACTGATGTGTTAAGCCAAGTTTACTTCAGCTTATCTTTGTTTTCCTTATAAATTTATTTATTTATTTATTTATTTCTGGCTGCGTTGGGTCTTCGTTGCTGCCCGCGGGCTTTCTCTAGTCGCGGCGATCGGGGGGCTACTCTTTGTTATGGTGCACGGGCTTCTCATTGTGGTGGCTTCTCTTGCTGCAGAGCACGGGCTCTAGAACGTAGGCTCAGTAGTTGTGGTGCACGGGCTTAGTTGCTCCGCAGCACATGGGATCTTCCCAGACCAGGGCTCGAACCCATGTCCCTTGCATTGGCAGGCAGATTCTTAACCACTGCGCCACCAGGGAAGCCCCCTAGATGGATTTTTAAAAGTGTATTTGAACTAGTTTCAGACTCGTTCCTACCATTCTCTTCCCTGACACCCCAGCCAATAGACAATGTCAACGGTTGGACGAATGGATAAAGCTAAAGACACGTGCCACTGGCACAGTCTTACAGAGTGTGAATTATTTACTGCAGTAAATAATTTGCACTCTGTACTCCTAGGATCCAATTAACATACAAATTTCAGATTTAGAATTTCAAAAGGCATGTTCTAGTTGATAATACGAGCATATTTTAACTGTCATGTTCTTCCTGCCCCTTGAAAATATCTACAACTTATGATAATATAAAGATCATACTATCTCATCTCCTCCTCTCTCTCTCCCAAGAATAATATTTTGAAAATAGGAATACCTGGCAGCTTGGACCTCTGGATTCTGTGTGTTCTTTCTTAAGATAAGCTGAAGTAGGGACTTCCCTGGTGGTGCAGTGGTTAAGAATCTGCCTGCCAATGCAGGGGACGCGGGTTCGAGCCCTGGTCTGGGAAGATCCAACATGCCGCAGAGCAGCTAAGCCCGTGCGCCACAACTGCTGAGCCTGCGCTCTAGAGCACGTGTGCCACAAGTACTGAGCCCGCGCGCCTAGAGCCTGCGCCCCGCAACAAGAGAAGCCACTGCAGTGAGAAGCCTGTGCACTATAACGAAGGGTAGCCCCCGCTCCCTGCAACTAGAGAGAGCCCGTGTGCAGCAACGTTGGAGACCCAACGCAACCAAAAATAAATAAATAAATAAATAAATAACATTGTTAATGTACTAAAATTGCAAAAACCCCCACATCCATATAGGAACCTTGTCTTAATGAATTAACCCCCTCTCAGGCAAAATTGATTCTAATTTCACCTTTCCAAGTGCTTCCCCTGTATAGTAAAGCCCTGTTTAAAAAATACTTTCCAAGGCCTTGAAGCATGCCTCATTTCACATGTGTCACCATGGCATACCTTTTTGAAAAATGTCTGCCTTTCAAAAAGTAAACACTGTTTTTAGAAACCAGTTAGTGGGTGTGGAGACACAGGAACAAGTCTTTTTCTGGGGTATGCGTGTTGGCTCTCACTGGCCACAGCTTCACTCCAGCCTCTCAACACACATAATCGAATTTGTTCTTCAGCAAAATGAGGGCTGACTCTGCCAAGGGCCTCCCGGACCACTTACAGATCACAGGATGCTGTTAGAGGGCAGTAAAGAGCCTACTGCAGACTATGGCTAGAATATTAAGACTCTAGACGAATAGCATCTAATCTAATCCAGAGCCTTCACAACTGAAATTCTGGGCAGTCAACCAGTTTAGGAGAAGTCAGCCATCTATAAGTAAAACTGCTAAACCAACAGGGCAGGGTAAAGCTCTAATCCCTTAAAAATAAACTTTTCAGATATGTCAAAAACACTAATTCTCTTAGTTTGAAGCATCGCTTACAAGTTCTCTATATTATTATTTCAACTCTATTCATTATTTTGTGTGGTAAGACCTTATTCTGAGAACATTTTATATCTTCATTCAAGTTTCTAGGGTTTCCCTGGTGGCGCAGTAGTTAAGAATTTGCCTGTCAATGCAGGGGGCACGGGTTCGAGCCATGGTCTGGGAAGATTCCACATGCCGTGGAGTAGCTAAGCCCGTGCACCACAACTACTGAAGTCTGCGCGCCTACAGTCCATGATCCACAACAAGAGAAGCCACCACGATGAGAAGCCCACACACCTCAAAGAAGAGCAGCCCCCGCTCGCTGCAACTAGAGAAAGCCCACGCGTAGCAGCAAAGACCTAACACCGCCAAAAAGAAAGAAATAAGTTAAATAAATTTAAAATAAATAAAGTTTCTATCTAACTCTGAAAGCTACAAAACTGTATTTAAAAAAAAACTTTAATTCAGATTTAGAAATTAATGCAGGTCAAATTATTCCAAATTGATTTGGTTTTTAAATACCTGATCAGAAATTGGAAGAGAAAGTTGTATGTTCTCAGGTCCCCACCTGGGTTTAAACTGACAACGGTATTAAAGTTACAAGCTTCATAAGTTACTCACTCCTTTACCGAATGTGTGTTTAGGGTGATTTAGAAATTGTTATGAACAATGATCTCTTAGTCTTCTAGCTCTGGTCTTTCCAGGTCCAAGATTCTCTCATTTTATAATTTTCCAGGGACACAAAAGTCCAGGTCAGGCATTATGTTGTTTATAGACAGCGTCTGCACTGTCATTTACTGCTCAGGAGCTTTTACTCAAAGAATTGTGGAAGGCGGAGGCACAAGGGGAAAGGAAAAGGAAAATTTATCATGCTAATCTCTTGCCTGTCTGGACAGCAAGGTTTCCCTTATCTGTTTGCAAAGGAAACAAAGGCCTCCAGCAGAGGGCAGCTTTCAAGAATGGAGTAGAGGATGGCTAGGTGAGAAAGCCCTTAGCAAAGTCTTGGGGTGGAGGGAGGGACACACCCTACTTCAACTCAGGGCCTTTCCTAAGGCATTTATACCTTGCCCTGACCCCTTCCCCATTAATAAAACACCTTAAAATTTGGTGGGTGGCTTTGCATTAATTTCCCAATTCACTTGATACTAGGATAATTCCCCAGGAGACAATTATTGTTTCCATTTTTATAAACTCTTGGTAAACCTTAGCTATGCCCATTTAAGTTTATTTAAACATAAATACTCTAGGATGAAAACAGTCATAATCTCACTACTGGAAAAGTAACTAATGGGTCACATAATTTTTAATTCTCTCCTGCCTTTAAATGAATCATTTTATCCTTATAGAACTGTCTGGAAAACTCACACCTTAAAAAAGGAATGAACATTTCCAAATCTTATCCTTATTATTAACCAACAAGGACCTACTGTACAGCACAGGGAACTCCGCTCAATATTATGTAACAACCTAAATGGGAAAAGAATTTGAAAAAGAATTCAAATTCTTGCATATGTATACATGCATATGTATAACTGAATCACTTTGCTGTACACCTGAAACTATCACAACATTGTTAATCGACTATACTCCAATATCAAGTAAAAAGTTAAAAACAAATGAATTAATTAAAAAAAATCTGGACAAAATAATTCAGGTCTACAACATTTCATTTCTAGGAATAAGCCTTTACTGGATAAGGAGTCCTTAGATACATAATTATCTTTTAAAGTTCCCAACTAAGTATTTTCATGCATCACTTCACCTAAATGACAAAGAATGGAAAATGAAGGTAAGCAAATATTTTCTCGCCATGCTTAGTAATATGGAAACAGTATTCCTTTTCCAGCTCAGTATATCTGACTCACAAGAGGGTTACACTTTCCATGTCCCAACACTCACCATGAGCCGCTGTCCCTCTGTCCACTGTCTAAAAATATTTATACCTTATGAAGATGCTGCCACTTCATAAGCCCACTAATAACCTTACAGTGAAGGGACACTGCATATTAGCAGATGTGCAGACAACAATCACTGCTTGGAGACCGTGGCACTGAGATGGCTCTCTGCCAGTTCTACACCTTGAAAACTGCAACAACACAGGTCTCCTCAAGAGGGCAAGTGTTTGGGATAATGGTTTAACTCCTATAGCAAAGAAGTGCTGGCAGGGAAAATCTAATCCTCAGGATATAAGTTCTCTGTTGTACAACATCTGAATTCCTGTGACCACTGTAAACGGTAATGACAGGAAGAAACAGTAGGGAAGTTTGTGAGGACAGAAGTTTTGGACACCATCTGGAAGGATGGCAAAGGGTTTTTCCATGGACTCTCTGCCCAGGGATACTGAACAGTGAAACCATGCTAATTCCTAAAGCAAATAGCTAGAAATGAACAAAGCTCTGGGAATACTCTGCAGCCAGGCATGCTCTCATTTTCCTGAGGCACAGAACCTGTTAAAGGGAAACAAACCTAATCACATAATGGTTTAAGAATTACAGTCTTGTACAGGAAAGAAATGCAGGGTATTTACAAGCCCAGCTACCCTAAACATAATCTTGTGGTCAAATGAAGTTTAACTTCTTCTCTATCAGATTTTAGGCAAAATGAACTACCCTAGTGAGCCTGGGACAAACCTGGCAGCAGAACAAGAGCAGAGTATAAAACTGTCAATGGTGAGACCATGAGAAACGAATTCCCTGGAGTTGGGGGCGGGGGAGGGGAGTTAGGCATGAATAATGGCTGGTGGATTAAATCCTAAGGGATCTATGAGAAAAGATGTGCAGGAGAACCTGAGACTCTTAAACACTGCAGACAGGGGCCAGAAGTGTTCTCAGACCCACTAATGGGCACTTTGGCACTTATACTACAGACAGAAAAATGCACCCACATTCACCATCTACCTGAATAAATTGTCAGTGTTACAAAAATGAGATCCATATTAGTTACCTTGGAAAAATGCTTCCTTTCCAGTTCAGGCAATGGAAAGGATGACAAGTTATCTCTTGACTTTAAGTGGCAAAAATACAAGTGAAACAATCTATTCAAATGCAGACGGTGTACATATGATCACAAACACTTTCACAAGTACAGATAGTGGCTTTCGTGGCAGTTCCTAAGTTCCTTTTGCCCACTCCACCTCCAATCCACTCCTGTCTGACAGACTTCTTAAGAGATGCAGTTATAAGGTCTATTTTAAATGCCTCTTGTGCACAGGTATGATTCTGAAACAAGTGCAATAAATAGCCTGATATTAATTTGGAATTCAGCTTTTGGCCACAGCTGACTTCAAACCATAAATTCAACTCCTTACCACAGGGCCTCGTCAAAACGATTCTGGCATTGGCCTACCTGCTCCTAAGGATGGCACAGGGACCCCTCAAGTTCAGTTTCAGAAGCTAAGAGAAGGCAACCCTGAGCCAACACTGATCCTGAACAACCAGGAGCTTTCCATCAGCCAGGGGCTGTTTCTGAAGTCTCATGGATGTCACCCAAAAGGGAATTAAACAAACAGGCTTTTTTATCAGCCGCTTTCTCATGAGATGTTCGAAAGCAAACCTAATTTGTATTCCGGAGGGGAGTGGTAGTTTTCCTTCATCTAAATAATTTTTCTCCCTCCTCTTTTAAAACATTTTTGAAACTTTTTTCAAACTGTTTTTTTAAACGTTAACTAGTGATGAATGTCCACAGGCTCAGGAAGAAATATTTGCTTCCAGCAACTGTTGATTGTTCACGGACAGTAGTTTCTAGGGATGCGCAGGGTTATCAATCAAGGCACCAGAGAAAAGAGCCTCTTTGCTGCAGTCTCCTTGCTTGCTAGGGTTTGTTCACAATCACATGCCCAGGATTTAAAAATTAATGTTCAGATCTTGTTGGAATACGTATGTGCAAAACTCAAGGGAAAAAGTGAGGGTATGCGTGTGTGTGTGTCTGTGTGTGCACGTAAGAGGCGCCGGCGTTGTCATCTTCCAGCCGGAGGACAGCGTGCCCAGAGCGGGCTCTTTCTTTACTCCCACCCAGCATCCGAGATGGTAGTTGCAAAACTTTCCTTCCCCACCCGATCCACGGGTGACACTGCGTGATTCCAAATGCCCTGCAGCTCCTGAGTCTCCGCGGAGCTCCCCCAGGCCGCCGGTCGCACCCCTCGAGCCCCGAGGGTAGCCGAGGCGAGGTCTCCGGTGCCGTCCCCCCAGCCACGCAGCCCGCGGTCCCCCCGCCTCGCGCCCACCGGCCCTTTGTTCCAAGGCCCCCGCCGGGCCGGAGCCCTCACTCACCCGCGCCGGGTCGCCCGCCCGGACCCCGGCTCGCCGCGCCGCTCAGACAGGTGTGGGGGCCGGGAGGGCGCGCGCAGCTCCCATGCCGGCTTGGCGGCGCGACTGAGTGCTAGCGGGCGGGCGGGCAAGCAGTGCCGGCGGCTGCCGGGTCCGCCCCCCGCGCCTCCGGAGCCCGCCCGCCCCGCCTCCGCTCTCGGGGAAGCCGCTCGGCCGCCACCCGCCCGCCCCCCCCGCCCCCCGCCCGCGGCCCGCGCCCCCGCCCCTCGCCGCCCGCAACCGGTCCGAGCCGGGCGCGCAGCCGGGAGGACGCGCGGCCTTGCAGCCCCGCGCAGGTGGCCCGGCGCCGATCGCCTGTCCCGGCCTCTCCGTGCCAGCCCGCGCCGGCTCTCGGGGAAGGGCCCGCCCTGGCTGGGGACCCGCGCAACCCTTCCTGAGCGAGCCTGGGGCCTTCGCTGCCTGCGGTCCGCCGCCTGCTCGCAAAGACCAGGGGCGCCTAAAGTCGACGGCCGAGATCTGGGGCCGCGGGCCACACCTGGTGCGCGAAAAGCCCCTCCGCAAGTTTGAAGAGTTGGAGAGAAGCCTGTGCGCTTCCCACCCCACATGCGCTTTGAGAGTTTTCAAAGTTTTGAGGTGATGCCCGAGTTCCTTCCCGCTTCACCCAGTCTCTCGGGGCCCTCAAAGGGGCGGAAACCCGCGATCCGGTGGCAGGACCGCCAATGCTTTGCATCCCCTGCAGCAGCGCCCAGTGCGGTGCTTGGGGCCCGGAGCAGGGCAGGGACTTGGCAGCTTCCAGTAACCGGCTGGGTAGGGAGCCCACAGGCCTCAGCTCTCTCTATCAGGGCACCAGCGGGTGGAGCCACCTCCTCACCCAGTGGGCAAGCGGCCCACAGAACGGGCAAAGAAGGTACAGATAACCCGTCTTTGACAGGTAAGGCAGGGGAGGAGGTTTTTCAGGGCTTAATGACTTGCCCCAATGCACTGAGGCCGCATTTTTTTTTCTGTGAAGCCCTTTAGCCTGCCTGTCTCCCACCAAAGTCTGCTCTCAAGAAGAGAGGACTTAACAGGCTGTTTCACACCAACGTGTTAACGACAGACCAAGGTGCTTGTGTTTGCCACCGATTTTAAATAGGAAAGCCCCAACACGTGTCGCTCTGTGGTGATTCTCAAATACGAGGGCACTATTTTAAGGGCAAAATTTTCTTAAACCAACCCACTCCTGGCTTAAATTATTTTCTTTTAAAACGTTGCATTACTATAAACATAAAACGAGATATAAGCTTGTGTCATAGCTTTTGAACAACTCTGGAATAAAACCAAAACAAATTTATAAGTTAAATATAAAATTCTCCTCCCAGAGCTGTAAAATTTAAATTACTAATGTTTACACAACTACTACTAGCAACATGTGGTACTGACTGCCCAGGTGTGAGTACATTTGAGCTCTGCGTGGCTCTACGACTCTTATGGTGTGGGAAGGGCCCTGTATTGACTCGATTTTCTCATCTCTTTCCTCCCTTCCAGGTACCACACCTCCTCTGCTCACACTCTATATTATTGTAATAGTTGGCTTTCATTTGACTCTGATACATAATTAGAGATTAAATTTGTGCTATTCCTTTCTTATTAGCATAACGAGTAAAGGGGTAAGTGTTGGTGGCAAGGCATAGCTCACACAGGCACTGAGATCACAAGGCAGTACTTGGTATCAGATGGTTATCCCAATGATCCAGAATGTGTTCATATTCATTTTTTTAATCATAACTATGAAAAAAATAAATTTTGGCTCTCCAGCTTCCATTTGGAGAAACACCATTGAAAGTCAAATACCTAACTTAATAGAGAAGGCGGGGTTGGAATTAGAAGGAGGGGAAGAAGGGAGAGACTTCCCAAAGCACCTATTACATGCAAAGCATTGTGTTAGGCACCAAAATAAAGAGATGGCCACAGGAAGACAGTCCAGCAACATAATTAAGAGTATGCCAGTGGCATTCAACTATGTGAGTACTATTCCAGGCTCTGCCTCTTATTAGTTGTGTAGCTTTTGGCTTGACCTTTCTGTGCCTCCGTTTTCTCCTCAGTAAAATGGCGACTACTTCATAGCAATGTTTGAAGAAATGAATGAATTAATACACATAAAACGCTTAGCACATGGCCTGACACACAGTAGGCCCTTAATAAATATTAGCTGTTGTCACATCTGTTATGTAAAAAGAACGTGCCTTCTCTCTGCTTTGGAGCACCATCCTTCAGGAGCACCTCAACCTACTTAGACATTCATTGCTCATTTGTCCTGGTGGTTTCTGAAATTAGTGTCACCAATTTAGGGAAGTAGAATCTTGGAGAACAAGATGATTTTATTCCCATCATTCAGAGAGAGCAACTGAAGCGCAGAAGGGCCCACTGTGCCCTCTCCTAGCTCCACTCCCAGAGCCAGCCTCAGGCCTAGCGCCCCCTACCCAGACAGGAGCTCCAACTACAGATGACCTGTGGAACTGTGGGTTTGAACAAGCTCCACCCACTTCTCTTGTTTCCTGGAGCTGTCAGTAGTAAAACGAGAGGATGCTACCTGGCTCAAAGGTTGTCACTGCGATTGCCATAAGGACAGCAACAACAACAGATCTGTAGAGAACTTTGACGCCAAAGAGAAATGCCCTGTGTAGCAGGAGTCCTCAGGCTGAGCCTAGATATTTGCTATTTTTTTGTATTTGCCCCACTCCGCTACCTGAAAAAAAAAATACCACCAGATAAAGCAGAACCCTCACTGCTTAAGAACTCAATTCAACTCTATAATCGTAATTCTCAAATACTTTTCATGAGTATGGCACTTGAGTTGTTAAAAACGCATTCAGGGCAAGGCCCACACATTTAGCGAGTGCTGTATAAGGTACAGGGGCTGTGAGAAAGAAAGCAAATATCCCTCATCTCAAGGAATTTATGCTTTGGATAGAAACGAAACAAAATCAAATACAGGAGAAAGTGAGATGTAGGCTGGATCAGGCTACAGCTAGAGAGCATGGAAGGGGGAATTATTAATTCCCACTCCGGCAGGTGCTAAAGTCTCCCATGAGGTGGTAGAATTTGAGCTGCAACTCAGAGGATGAAGACTTGAGCAAGCTTCAACAAACATCTCATTGGGTTCCTCCACTGTGTAAATGAGGGCAATCTGGGGGTGAATGAAGAGGGCAGAACTAGGATGGGATTGTAATAATTATAGCTATGTTTGTTGAATGTATATTATGTGCCAGGTAGTGTGGAATATACTTTATTACATGTGAGACTGAGGTTCAAAGTGGTTAAATGGGTTACCCAGTGCTGTACCACTAAGAAATGTGGCTGTGAGTTCTGCCCAGTCTGTCCTACTCTTTCAGCAGGCTCTGCTGTGTTATATTGCTTCCCAGACCTGCCTTTTCTTGTGCTAACAATCAGGAGGTTGAATCAGTGGCTGCTGTCTCTTGAGCTCAAAATATCCTTTTGATTCTATCTTGCTTTTGTTCCAGTTATGCAATCACTTAGTAATGACCTGTTACATGGCCTCAGTGCAGGAGACAAGATGGGACTGAAAGATAATTAGAAACCTAGGGTGTGGCAGGGAGGGGGAAGACCCAACGCCCACTCTATAAACTGCTAAACTCAATGTTAGTGCTGATTTTCTTTTAATTGAAGTATAGTTGATTTACAACGTTGTGTTAGTTTCAGGTGTTCAGCGCAGTGTTCAGTAATACATATATATCTATACTTTTTCAGCTTCTTTTCCATGATAGGTTATTACAGGATACTGAGTATAGTTTCCTGTGCTACACAGTAGGACCTTGTTGTTTATCTATTTTATATATTAAATATAGTAGCGTGTATATGTTAATCCCAAACTCCTAATTTATCCCTCCCCTTAGTGCTTATGTTTCATGAGGCCGAGATCCGCGTGCAGCTTCAACAATTTGCCAGTTTGAAAGGTATCAATGAGGATTATTTCTAAGGAGATAAATTTACATATTTAAAAATCCTTTCCATCTGGTTTCTTACTTCTGTGGTGATAATATGGCTCTAGGAGTTCAGTCAGTAAGTGGCGGTTTCTAGCTCTGTGTAGTGAGTGAAAAGAGAAATGGAGTGAGAGACAACACAGGGTTGGGAGAGAGGCATTCTCAACCTGTCTGGGTGACTTTGGATAAATCACCTCACTTAACCTGGATTTCGCATCTGTAAAAAGAGAGCCTAGATGACCTGCTCTTACAGTCTTTGAGTCTACAACATTGTAATTCTTAAGGAAGCATGATCCACATATATTTTTATCTTTGGGCACCCAGCATGTAGTCCTAGGGTAGCAAAGCATGTGGAACTCTGGAGTCTGACTGGCTTGGACTCAATTTAGAATTCATTTAGTTGCTGGGTGATCCTGGGCAAGTTATGTGACTTTCTGCGCCTCACTTTTCTCTTCTGTACAATGGAGCTTATTTCAGGCTGTTGTAAGGACTCAGTGAGATAATCAGTACAAAGCACATAGTACAGGGCCAGCACAAAATAAATTCTGAATTGGTATTACCTATTGTTAATTATTACTACTGTTCCTCTAAGTGCTTAATAAATGTTTTAAAATTTGTTGAATGAGTGAATGAATCAATCAAATTGTTATAGTATCAATGCTAAAAAGTTTAATCCAGGCTTTCCAAGAAAAAAACTATCTTAAGACTTTTGTTCAACCCCAAGTCTTTTGTCATAGGTTTGGTTTGTAGGCAACAAAGAGTTTCCTAGTTTAGTCATCCCTTGGTATCCATGGAGGATTGGTTCCAGGACTGACGCAGATACCAAAGTCCAAGGATGCTCAGGTTCCTTATGGCATAGTATTTGCATATAACCTACAAACATCCTCCATATACTTTAAATCACCTCTAGGTTACTTATAATACCTAATATAGTATAAATGCTATGTAAATAGTTGCTGGTGTGGCAAATTCAAGTTTTGCTTTTTGGAACTTTATGGATTTTTTTTTTTTCAAATATTTTTGGATCCATGGTTAGGTGAATCTTTGGAGCACATGGATACAGAGGGCTGCCTGTACTGAATTTAGGAAGAGTTACAGATTCAAATGGGAGCCAGGGTTGGATTTTTGTCTCCTCTTCCAATCTCCCTATGGCACCATCAGTTCATTTATTCAACAAACATCTACTGAACGCTAACAATGTCAGGTCTATATATTTGTCAGTGTTTTAAGGGCAAAACCAGATTTTTGTCTCATGATGGTGGGATTTAAAACCTTGCATGATAAAAAATAAAACCACAACAAACTCCTATAATTTAAAAAAAAGAAAAAGCTAACAAAAAGAGCCACTAAAAATCATCTTTATAGCACTTCATAAAACAAAATAAATGTATTTGTATTGCACTTAAAACTTTAAAAAAATTCCTGTTTTTGTTACGTATAGATTACTCATTTGGAAATATAAGTAATCAGTACACTATGAATATAAATATGTAAAGTTATATAAAACCTTAAAATATAAAGTAGTTGTAGAGTTAAATTGTCACATTGGTACATATGGTAACCTAAAAAGAAAAAAAACAAAAAGCTGTTCAAAAAAACAAAAACAAAAAAAAGGCAAAGGAAGGCTTTACTCTAATCCTACATATAGCAATCTAAAATTATTAGGAAGAAAAACAGGCTTTGGCAATTTCCTGTATACCGTGGGCAGTGTTCTAGACTGAAAAATTAGAAACATTTTGAAATAACTGTGTGTTTCTTATTTTCTCTGTTCAAATTCAGAAAGTCTCCGGAGGCCAGTGCTGGACTTCTCTGATGTACTGTAACTTGCATACTGGATCTCATGATCAAGAACAAAAGAGAAAAAAGATTTTTTTTTTCTTCCTTTAACTCAAGGAGAAGCAGCAGAGCTGCTGGCCTTGAAATAGACTTTAAAAACCTTTTGATATTCTCTTTACATTTACGTTATTAAAATTTCTTCCAAATCTCTATAACTTTAAAAGGCATTTTTGGAAAATCCTTTCGTTTTTAATTTATGTTCATATTTATCCATATATATTGGATTCTTTCTTTTCTGTCTTATAAGGAGTAATCTTTTATGCAGTTAAGTATGGGGTCTGGATATTCAAATTCAGTGTCTTTTCATGAGGTTTCTCCTTTTTCCTGGCAAATTCTACTCATCCTTTAAGCTTAAACATCAGCTCTTTTCTGAAGGCTTCCAAACCCTTCATTGCTAGATAAGGAGTTCATTCTCTGTTTTCAGAGAATTGTATTGAAATTATAGCTTACATTGTAACTATATATTTTCATTTCATGTTCAACCTCAAGCAGTCCAGAGCTTTTTATTTCTTAAAAATTGTTATACAGTCTTTCTTTCCTCCCTTTCTTCCTCCTTCCCCCCTCCTTCCTTCCCTCTCTCCCTCCCTTCCTTCCTTCCTTCTGGCTGTGTGGGCTCTTCATTGCTGTGCGCAGGCTTCTCTACTTGTGGCCTGCACGCTTAGTTGCGGTATCTGGAAACTTAGTTCCCCGACCAGGGATTGAACCCGGGCCCCCTGCATTGGGAGCATGGAGTCTTAACCATTGGACCACCAGGGAAGTCCCGGTCCAGATTTTCTGATGAGTGGGAACTCTGTCTTGTTCTTCTAGTCCCTATGGTTTCCCTCTGTAGTCTAACAGAGCCTGGCTCAGGATAAAGGCTCCATTAATTTTTACTTAATAAACGATTGAATGATGAATGAGCAAAATTCTTTTGCTTTTTAAATTTAATTAATTTATTTTTGGCTGTGTTGGGTCTTCGTTGCTGCACACGGGCTTTCTCTACTTTTGTTGAGCGGGGGCTACTCTTCGTTGCAGTGTGTGGGCTTCTCATTACGGTGGCTTCTCTTGTTGCGCAGCACAGGCTCTAGAGCGCAGGCTTCAGTAGTTGTGGCTCGCGGGCTCAGTAGTTGTGGCTTGAGGGCTCTAGAGCGCAGGCTCAGTAGCCGTGGTGAACGGGCTTAGTTGCTCCGTGGCATGTGGGATCTTCCCGGACCAGGGCTTGAACCCATGTCCCCTGCATTGGCGGGTGGCTTCTTAACCACTGCGCCACCAGGGAAGCCCCTTGTTTTTCAATATGGTAGTAATATGTCATAGAACAGTGGAGTTCTGTAGGATACAGTTTGTGAAAAACCATCCATAAGCTTAGCCCCACTTCCAGGAGTGAACCACCTCTGTTCCCAACACGTGGTTTGTGCTTTTTTGCCTCATTACCTTTGCTTGTATTTGAAACTGTTTCCTTCATATCCACTTGTCTCAATTCTACTTTTTTAAAAAATTGAAGTATAGTCGATTTACAATATTGTGTTAGTTTTAGGTGTACAGCATAGTGATTTGGTATTTTTACAGATTATACTCCATTATAGGTTATACAAGATAATGGGTATAATTCCATGTGCTATGTAGTCAATCCTCGTTGCTTATCTATTTTATGTATAATAGATTGTACCTGTTAATCCCATACCCCTAATTTGTCCCTCCTCCCTTCCCTCTCCCCTTTGGTAACCACTAGTTTGTTTTCTAAATCTACTTCTATACATTTTTAAAAGGCCTAACACTGTGTCACATCCTCTACAAAGTTTTTTTTTTTTTTTTTTTTTTTGCGGTACACGGGCCTCTCACTGTTGTGGCCTCTCCCGTTGCGGAGCACATGCTCCAGACGCGCAGGCTCAGAGGCCATGGCTCACGGGCCCAGCTGCTCCGCGGCATGTGGGATCTTCCCGGACCGGGGCACGAACACGTGTCCCCTGCATCGGCAGGCGGACTCTCAACCACTGCACCACCAGGGAAGCCCTACAAAGTATTTTTTTAATTGGCCTTTGATTTCCCATAACACTTTCTACAACGTTCTCATGGCTCTAATAATTTTATTTCTTTTATTATCAGTTTACCTCTCTTCTCCCTTACCACTGAATACTATGGGTTTGAATCTCTGGTCTGCATCTCTTTTGCTGGATGTATCAGTCGGGATCTTGACAGAAACCCAATTTGCCTTTGATTGGTTCAGATGAGGAGATTTTATTGAAGTGGCTACTTGTGGAGGTGAGGACAGGGTGGAGGGAACAAGCAAGGACAGAGCACCCAGTGTCTAGCAACAGGCGGAAGCCATCACTGCTCTTGGGATGGGAAGTAGAGGGAGGGAAGGCTGTAGCAGAGCTGGGGGAGTGAGCGCCCAGGTCCAGGGCCTGCTGCCAGGAGCCGTGTGTCTATGGAGCAATGCAGCCGCTGCAGGAAAAAGGGGATGAGTGGGAAAGAAACACCCTGACCTCTTCTCCCACCCTCTGATCTCTGGAGCCTGCCAAAGTCAGCTCACAAGGGAGCTGGGCTGTGCTGTCCGTAAGGCTCAGCCTCCTGGGCACAGGGCAGGGCAGTGAAGGGTGGAGAATTGCTGGGAGGCAGACAGAGAATAACTAGCACACTGGGAGAGGCTCCATTTCCTCATCTGCAAGATAGGGTAGTGACAGTCCCCTTCTCCCAGGGTTATGGTGAGGATTAAATTAGGAAATGCATCAAAATACTTCTCAACCTATGTGGTGCCTGATTCTACTCATTAGCTACTTATTATTATTATTTACAAAAACAACTCTTTGGATACGCCTAGTGTAAAAGCTAATTGAGGAAGGTGCCGTGTGTTGGTTATTTTGTAGCCCTTACACATCCAGCCCAAAACACTGTTGTAGCATGACCCAAAATACATGGCATTTTGTAGGTGATGGGGGAGGGCTTTTTTTTTTTTAATTTTTAAATTTTATTTTATTTATTTTTTTATACAGCACGTTCTTATTAGTTATCCATTTTATACATATTAGTGTATATATGTCAATCCCAGTATCCCAATTGAGGAGGCCTTTTGGACAGGGGTAACAGGGAAGATTGTTTGGCTGTTTGGACTGACATCATCAGCCAATCTGACCTTGAAAACAGACAACAGTGAGATAAATTTGAGACTTATTTTTAGTTTTCAGCAGACTTTTTGGGCACTTCGTAGACCTAGTCCGAGGCCTCTAGTCTTTCTTTACCTCAGCAGAGGGGAGAGTTACTGAAAAACAAGCCTGCTCACCAGGACTGGCATTCCATAGCCATCCCTGGGAATGGTAGTGATTCCTCATATTTTGAAAGCAAAGCAAGGATGGCCAGCCCAGGGTTTAATGCAGGCAGGTTTGTATCTATGGAAGCCATTTGCTTCCTGCTCTTTCAGACCAGTAACCTGGTTTATTTCAAACACAGGATCAACTGGCTTCTGCTCCCCTTGGTACACAGATTAGGGAAACCACAAGAATAGTCATCCGTGTTCTTTTCACTTCAGAGCCCACAGAACGCCTTGGAAAGCCAACTGACTCTTCACCTGAGACCAGAAAGGCCGATTCCAGAGAAAGTCCTTTCACAGGAGCTGGGGGTGGGGTGAGGTGTGAGGTGGGGACTCACCCACATGGAGGCAAGTGGGTGTCGGAGCCGGTGACTGCAGCTTGTGCTCTTGGGGGAAGGGCGAGTTCTCAGGGTGACAGAGCAATGAAGGTCACGCTGGGAGGAGATTCCCGTACTGACACCAGCAGCTGCAGGTGGGGACTCCCTTCAAGGAGGAGTGACTTTATCCGGGTTTCCAGCAGACTAAAATTAGTGAGGACACTTAGCTCCCAGATCTTGTGGGATCTGTAAGTAGTTGCTCACGTTATTGTCCCCGTCCCTGAAAAATCAAGACCCAAGCCAGAACTGTTAAGAAATGGCTCTGAAGCTGCTCCACCCGCCAGCCTCATGCTGCCCTGGTGGCCCAAGCGTGGGTCCTCTGGCTTTTCCTAGAGCACACGAGCGTTTCATCTCTTTACTCAAGGCTGGCCGAGGGCCTGTTTGGACAACTGTGTGCAGCCAGAGCGAGGCCTTACTTGCCACATAAGCAGTAGGTTCACTCCATTAAACAGAAGAGTAATAGGTAACAGAGTAGTTTGGGGATTATGCCATCAATAAAAATTAGCTCCTCCTTTAAAACTCTGACACCCTCCAATCTGCTTCTGACCCCATCTTTAGGTGATTATTATTATTTTTTTTCGGTACGCGGGCCTCTTACTGTCGTGGCCTCTCCCGTTGCAGAGCACAGGCTCCGGACGCGCAGGCTCAGCGGCCATGGCTCACGGGCTCAGCCGCTCCGTGGCATGTGGGATCTTCCCGGACCGGGGCACGAACCCGTGTCGCCTGCATCGGAAGACGGACTCTCAACCACTGCGCCACCAGGTAAGCCCTTTTAGGTGATTGTTGTCTTCTATAAAAAATTTAAGAGAGACTTCCCTTGCAGTCCAGTGGTTAAGACTTCGTCTTCCAATGTAGGGGGTGCAGGTTCGATCCCTGGTCAGGGAGCTAAGATCCTACAGGCCTTGTGGCCAAAAAATCCAAAACATAAAACAGAAGCAATATTGTAACAAATTCAATAAAGACGTAAAAAAATTTTTTTTAAATAGACATTTTAAGAAAGGTACAGTGTTTCCAAATTGCTACAATTAACAGTACAGTTTCCATTAAGAAGATCTTAGAAATAAAATAGTCATATAATAAATCTCAAGAAACAGATTTGAAAGTTAACCTATATAATATATTCTTTGTAATTGTGGCAAAAACAAAATAAAGCAAAATAAAAACAAGCAAAAAATTAGCTCTTCTTAGCAATGTGACACCATCCCAAGATGATACTTTTTTGTTTTAACGTTGAAATGCAAAAGGTACTTCGCTTCAATCCAGGAAGACCCAGAAGGCCCAGCCCTGTGCTAAACCATTATGACCTCATGGTTGTGTAAATTGCATATCGGTAAAGTGAGGTTATCCAAACTATCTTCTCTTTCAGAACAAGAGATGGCAATGTCTCTCTTTTTTTTCCTCTTTTTTGTTTTTTAAAGCAATGCAATAAAATCAAACTATTTAATGCTTAAAACCCTTCCTGCAGGAAAATTAAGAACAAATAAATGACAAGTCTTTGATTTGTTAGACCACTCTGAAAAGTTGATTGCTGACTTCAAGGCAAATTCCAGTCCTGGTAGCAGCCCTCCAATCTCAGCCCCAATCATAATTTTATTATCAACACTTTCATCCCTGCCCCATGATCCCAAATCTTCAGGGAATTGAAGTTCACTCAGAGTTTGAGTATTCTTGATCTGAGCTTGTTAGGAATCAACCTTTGTATTTACTCTAAGACCTGCCTGACTAGAGTAGAAAGCATGAGTGAACCAATAAAATTGTTTTGTGTAAATTTAGAGTTTAAAAAGTTTTTTTGGTAAAAGTATTTATAGCATTAGTATAAAGTTCATTTTCACAATAATGGCTATTTATTATCTACCAGGTACCAGACACTTCCCACTGCTTATTGTATTGGACCAAATAGCTCTGAGCAGTAGGAACACATATCCCTCCTTTTGCTGGTAAGAAAGCAAGGCTCTAAATAGTTAAGTAAAATTCCCAGTTTGAAATGTTGGAGAAGGGATTCAAACCCAGGACTCTCTACCCCAAATCCATGTATCATAAAGTTTCCCATATTGTTCCTGTTAGAATGGTTTCAGATACAAGTAATGGAAACCCCTGACTTACGCTGGCTTAAATGACAATAAGGAAGTTGATTATCACACACGTCAAGAAGTTCAAGGGTAGGGTGATTTCAGGTAAGGGGAACTCAAGGCTCCAGCTCTGCTTCTCTTGGCTCTGCAATTACCATATCCAATTACATCCAGAGGAAAAAAAAGAGGAGCTTCTCTTCCTATGTCTCTCAGGAGCAAGACAGTAATACCACTTCCCAGACCTCTCTTCATATCACTGAGGTGGGGATTCAATGGTCATTAAGTCCTTTGCTAAATCAATCACAGGCCAGGGAAGAAGTTATCTGTTAGCCTAAGGTAAGTAGCACAGAATAATTGGAAGAGCTCTGGACTAGGGCTCAGAAACCTTGGGTTTTAGTTCTAATTCTGTCATCTACTTGGTTGTGGAAACTTGCTAGTTGCTTAGCCTCTCTTAGACCTTACCTTTTCCTTATTGGTAGAACAGGGCTGATAATTCCTGTCCTACTGATCTCACAGGGTTGTAAAACAGGAATGAAGTAATGTCTGTAGAAGTATTTTGTAAACTGTGCCACATGATATAAAACCATGTTATGGCTTCTATTAATATGGTTCAGAGAGAACTTCTGGTCGTGAGATACTTTTTCAATTACACTCGTAGTTCTTGATCATCATCAAGATGATAATTTAGAATTTTTAAAGTTTTGCCAAAGATTATCTGAATTTTACTTTTGTGTTAGAAAATTAACAGTGCAAAAACAGGGGGAAAGTGTGAAATTTAGTACTTAAGAAAGCCAATTCCAAGCATCCTCGTAGCTCCAATAGTATCTGTTTATATATGGATAGGTTGTTAATAAGTTATTTTTTATACTCATAAAAAGCAAGTTTCCTAAGAATCTATTAAACAACCTTTCTCATTCCTTCCTTTATATCAATTCAGTAAACATATATGGGGGGAGGGGGTGGGATGCACACATAAGAGAATCCGAAACAGACTCTGTCTGAAGGAGAGTAACTACCTACAAGGGAAGAAGTCTAGAGAGCAGACTAGATAGAACATATCCACAAGTAGCTATAACAAAATATAGAAAGATAAGAGGAAGTGATAGGTAAAGTCCCAAGGTGTGAAGAGATAAAGGGCTGTAAGAATTCAGAAGGTTCCCAGCTGTGGGGTTAGGGAAGGCATTAGGAGAAGGCTTCATTTGACCTGGGAGTTGGAAGATTTGGACATGGGAAGAGCTAGTTCACCTTGGCTCTACATCAAACTTGCTCTGAACTTGAATATTCAACCAGAATGCAATAATCCTTGAGTATAAATTATATGAGAGATATAGCAGAAAATAGTAGTTGGAAAGGTAGAGATTGCAGCTAGATTATAGAGGGGTTGGAATACCAGTCTAAGGAATTTGAACTTTATTCAGTAGGTGTGAGATAATAGAAAAGATGTATATGTTGGTCTCTGCTCCTGGTTCCTGGCACTGAGCTTCTAAAACCCGTGTAATTTCCTAAGTGATAAGAGCGCTAGGAGCATCTAGTTCTAATATTTGGTCTTTGATCCCGGTTCCTGACACAGGGCTTCTGAACTCTTATAATTTCCTGAGTGTTAGGAGTGTCTTTTGTTCTAATGAGGTGGCTTTGGTTGGGGTCCTGGATGACTTGTGGATGGGGGCTGCTCACCAGAAAGAACAAGCCAGGACTAGAAGCTTGGAGTTTTCAGCCCTGCCCCCATTCTCTGAAGGGAGAAAGGCTGGAAATGGAGTTAATAATTGTTCATTGTCTGCATGAGGAAGCCTCCATACAATTGCAAAAGTGTGGGGCTCATAGAGCTTCCAGATTGGTGAACACATCCATGTACTGGGAGGTTGACCCACCTCACCTCCAGGAGAACAGACGCTCCTGTGCTCAGGACGCTCCCAGGCCTCACCCTGTGTATCTCTTCATCTGGCTGTTCATGTGTGTCCTTTACCGTATCCTTTAATAAACTGGTAAACATAAGTAAGTGCTCCCCTGAGTTCTGTGAGCCACTCTAGCAAATTAATTGAACCCAAGGAGAGGGTCATGGGTCCCTCCAATTTGTAGCTAAATTGGACAGAAGTTGTGGGTAACCTGAGGAACTACTGCTTGCAATTGGCATCTGAAGTGGGAGGGGGGCAGTCTTGTGGGACTGACACGTGTGGGATCTGACACTATTTCCAGGTAGATAGTGTCAGAACTGAATTAAACTGTAGGACACCCAGCTGGTATTATGGAAAATTCCTTGGTGTGGGGAAAACCCCTCCACATATTTGGTGACCAGAAGTGAGGTATTCTTTGTGAGTAGTAAAGGAGACACACAAGAGGGAAAGACTGTAGGATTTTTAATTCAGGGGGCAGTAGGGGTCAGTGAAAGTTTTGGAGCAGTAGAGTGAGTGCCTTCATGATATCTGTGCTTTATGAGGATTAAGTGGACAGCTTCTGGGAAGCTAGACAGGAGGGGAGAAAGTGGAGGCCGAGAGACAAAACTCAGAGTTTGCATGTTCAAGGTAGAGGCCATGAGAATTTGGACTAGATTATGGGCATTGGCCTGGAGATAAGCCAACAGATGTGAGATACTTTGGGTGGAGAAACCATAGGTCTTGGTAATTGATATAAAGACCAGCTGGGAAAGGGGGAGTCAGGAGTCTTTTATTTGAAGATGACAAAATGTCAGTGCAAACTTATCTAAATAAAGAAGTGAATTTGGGATTGACATGTACACACTGTTATATTTAAAAGAGATAACCAACAAGGACCTACTGTATAGCACAAGGAACTCTGCTCAATATTATGTAACAAATTTTTATGGAAAAGAATTTGGAAAAGATTAGATACATGTATCTGTATAACTGGATCACTTTGGGGTACACCGGAAACTAACACAACATTGTTAATCAACTATACTCCAATATAAAATAAAAAGTTAAAAAAAAAAGTAAATTTACCTGTTCACTTAACTGAAAAGTCCTGAAAACAGGTGTAGCCTCAGGAGCTGTTGGATCCCAGGTCTCAAATGATATCATCAAGACTTGGGCTTCTCTACCACTTAGTTTTTCTTCTGTGCTGGTTGATAAGGCAACCCCCAGAAGCTACTAATTTATATTTTTGGAGGATTAAATCCAGTAGAAGAGAGAGCTTGTCTCCCCATCAGTTCCAACAAACATCCCAGATCTGGTTTCCATCGCACATTTCTGAAGCAGTCCCTCTGGCTGCAAGAGATGATTGCTGACCGGCTTAGACCTATATGTGGTCTTTTATTTTCTATTGTAATTTTGATAATTTGTTCACGAAGACAACCTAACTCTAAGCCAGTATGAGACATTTCCCTGTGACCAAAATGAGATCTCACTCTGAGGAATTCTTGCTAACTGAAAGACACTACTTCAGAAGAGTGATGGCTGCTTCTCATTCAATTACATCAACTGCAATAATTTTTTGAGGCAAGTTTCTTGAGGACCTGGCACCTATCTGAACTCATAAAATGAATAAAACCTAGACCATTTCTAGGGCAGTCTTCAAATTGGGCAGTGAAAATGCTACATAGGTGCCAGAAAGATTTCACCTCTGGGGAAAAGGTGAGCGTTGTCTGAGAGGGCTCGACAAAGGAGTAACTATTGATCTAAGTCTTGTAGCAAGTATAAGCTTTGCTTCAGTGCCATCTAGGCAGGGCCCTGAATGCCAGGGAGATGTTGACAAGTCATTTGGATTCCATTTGAAATGGGGTAATGGCTCTAGAAATAGCATGAGGCCATCTGCCTGATCTGAGCAGTCTTCTCTGTACACAGTATGTGTGATGTCTAAACCGTGTTTTTAAATTAGAATTTTACAAAGTGTTTAAGTACGCTAGGAAAGCTAACTCCTTTCAGAGAACTGTATGGAGATTCCTTTGGTGAAGAAAAGAATCATTCTGTGAAGTGAATCCCTCAATCTGAAAGTGCCTCTCTTTCCCCTTGATTTGATGGGTATACATCCATTTTCACGTACTGGATTTGCTTTAAAACCAGGTACATGCACGTCAACTGCATTAAGGAAAAATCTTAAATTCCATTAGAAGACTTTTAAATTGGGGGTCTGTTTTTATGAAGGAGAAAGCATCAATTTGAAAAGTGCAGCCTGAATCGAGTTGTTACTGACAGTCACACTGCTGGTGACACATTTTCAAACATATGGCTGAGCTGCTCTTTCAGCTTTCCAGAATGATCATCATCCCACAGATGCAGATTGCCGTAACATGTAATTTGGAATGAGATCAAAAGTTTGAAAATTAGGAAAGACAATCTGGGTGGAACACTTGATTTTTGATTTCGCAAAGCAGACCAGAGCACTGGTCTAGCCTGAGCTGGTTGTCTGGCAGGAGATCAACAGATCCTGCCATCAACAGGCCCTCCGAGGCTGAGGGCTTGCTGCAATATGGCAGCTGGACTTGCAAAGCCCAGGGATCCTCTTGGCCCTTATTAGGCTCTTAAGAGCCATCCTGAAACAAGCATAGGTGTTAACAACACTGAGAGGAGACCCAGGTTGGGAGAGAATCACTTTTACCTAAATTATGCAGCTTTCTAACTGGGGCTTGGGAAGCCTGGAGGCAGCTAGAGGAAAAAGATGATTTAGGAGACCCGTATTCCCTGCTTTTATCTGAGTGCTTCCCCACCCTCCCCCCGACCAAGAAATAAAAGGAGGGGCCAGAGAAGGGAGCTTGCATGTGGTGATCTGTACTTCGCAAATTCCCGGCATATGGTATACACTCAAGAATGACAATCCGTTGAAAAAATAAGTGGATGAATGAGTGATTGGATGAATTAATAGTAGACTATGAAAAGTTCCCTCTTTGTGACTTTTCTGGGAATGGGCTACACTTGAGCTTTCCTTAGGACCAGGATGGAGACTGTCCTTTTGGTTATTGATTGGCTGGGAGACAAGGAGTTATGCAGAAAACGAACTCATCTTAAATCTTTACAGGATCCGGGCAACTCCTTTCCAAACTTATTTGGAAATGTTTCAAACTCTATTTCCCACAGAAAATAAATTCTGGGAAAAGAATTCAGAAACCAAATACAGTAAACAAACAAACAAAAGAAGCCCAACCCTCTGTTGAATGTACAACACTCGAAAAACATTTACAGTTAGGGAAATTGTTAGTGACTTAACAACGGAAAACTAGAGAAACTGTCTGATGCCAAAATGACTTCCCTTCTCTGCACAAGACCACCCCCCCCCCCCCCCGCAACCACCCCCATCTATGTCTATACCTGTTAAAAGGCGAGGCTTTGGAGGATGTTAAATGCTGGAGGAAAACTCGAGATACAGCTTGGAATACTCAGGCTGATTTCAGACCTCCACGAATCTTCTGGTGGGTAATCAAGAGAGAACCAGGATAACGCCTTCTCTTCTTTTCCCATCACCAAATGTCTTTATTTTTATGGAGGTTCAGGTTCATAACTTCTAGTCCAAACATCAGGAATCAAAAAATGTTGAAGAAAGGAAAAATAGGAGGAAAAAGACAGAGAATGAGCCTGACCCATAGTGAAAGACCTTAATTGGAAGCATGGGGAGAACATTACAAAGCAAGCCTTGGTTGGGGGTGTGTGTGTGTAAAAGAGATCGAAGTTGAAATTGAATTTCTGAAGGCCTCATCCATTCTGGTTCAGATAGAACTTGTAGGAGGGACTCTCATCCTTTTGGAAATGGGGGACTCAATGATTACTGTCCATGGGGCCCCTCTGTCTTTGCTCTGAAAGCTTGTTTGCTTTAGTGGCTTAATAACCTGAAGGCCTGAACCTGGCATCCATGGACTTCTCTCCCGTTGAGTCTTCAGGGCTTCTCACCAGGTGCTGGGAGTTTATGAGCTGTGCTTCTCTTATATCTAGAAAGCCAGTTGGTGACTCAGTGGCCCTTCTCCACTTCCCAACTCCAGGAGCAGTGCCACCCGCTGTGTCCCTAGGGGTTCTGGTGGCCAACGAACAACGCTTCCCGGTTCTCTTGTCCTTTTATCCTCAAAGATGCACACATGGGCTGCTTCCATTTTAAGAGTTTTAGTGCTAATCACTCCTGCAGTGTTTCTTGCTGTTCAGGGGAACTGCCTGAGAATTATCAGGATTATATGTTTAAAGCTCCCCAAACTGTTCTAATAATATTCTTTTTCTTGACCTTGGTGCAGGGTGCATAGATGCATTCAGTTTGTGAAAATTCAGCAAGCTGTACACTTATGTACACTTTTCTGGTTGTACATTATATTCCAGTAGAAATGTTTTTAAAAACCACCTGAACCAAATGAATCAAAATCTCAGGTTCGAGGCCTGAGAATATGCATTCTTACCAAACTCCTCAGGTGACTCAAGTTTCAGGGCCTTTGCACTAAGCAGAAATAAACAAAAGATTCCAAATATTGAAAACCATTGTACCAGCGCTCGTTGTGGTGTTTGCGGGCCTACTTCATTACTCATTCATGAGTATCTATTCCATAATGCATTGTGTCAGGCCCAGGATCACAACAGTTCAGTGATGGGCAGTGTTCCTGCCCTCATGCTGCTGAGGAACCGCTGAGCTCACCTAGACACCATCCCTGGCGGAACTCCCAGCCTCCTAGAGGAGATAATGGGCCAATAGTTAGGATGCAGGCTGGTTAGTGCTAGAGAGAGGGAGAGCACAGGGTGATCTGGGAGCGCTCAGAGCCATCAACTATATCCCACTAGTTGGCAACTGTACCCAGACAATCCTAGAAGGATGCCCCCTGATATCCTCCCCTCCCATAGGGGAGGCTTCCTTTCCCTGTCCTGGGGGATGGATCCACCTCCCAGCACTTGGGGCTACAGGCCAGGCAGGGAGAAATAATAGGTGCCAGGAGAGGCCTTATAGAGTATTAGTATGGTTTAGAGCATGGGGTGTAGCGCCAGAGTCCCTTGGTTCAAATTCCAGCCCAGGTGTTTACTAGTTGTGGGAGTGATTACTATAGTATCTAACTAGTTCTATCATCTACTTCTAGGTGTGGTTACTGGGGAGAGTAAATAAATTCATATCTGTGTAGTTCTCAGATCAGTTAGTGCCGTATAAATGTTGTTCTATGATCCTTGTTGTTGTTGTTATTTCATCTACCATCAAATCTCAAGTAGATAAATTACATTCCCGAGAACCTGCAGACAGGGTGACACCCATCTCCGTGGGATCAGGCTGCCTTCTGGCATGATCCCCTTGAGGCAGTCCCTCCCAGCCTGGAGACCAAATAAGCGAAATAGAAAAATACTTAATTCAAACAAAACAAAAGCACAATGATGACTGAACATGAGGAGGAAAGGAAAAATACTGGTCACAGCCATGTAAGGGCCCTTCCCACAGGCTACATCACCATGCTGGAGCGGAGGCCGCTTTCTTGCACCCCTGTCTATGCACCTGTTAACGTTACTCAGGGAAATATTTACAACAACAAGATCATGCAGTGTATTTGCTCCAAGACCTTCACTGGACTCCCATAAGTACTGTTTCCTTCTCTCCCTCACCACCTGAAGGAAGTTCCTAGAAGTACTTTCTGTTACTGTCCATATTTCATTGATGGGAAAACTGAGGCACATCCAGAGTCATTAAGCTATTGGCTCCAGATCACAAAGGTAGTGAAGAGTAAAGCCAGGCTTTGCATCTTGGCTCTCAACTCCAAGTCAGGTGTGTACCACAAGAGAACCAGACAAGCAATCCCTGGCCATGTATGAAGCCAGGCATGAAGAGGTTCAGGAAAGGACGGAGCTAAGGACCTGGAAGCAACATGGCAATATAATTCAGCAATTAAGAGTATGAGCTTTGGAATTGGACAAGTCTGGGTTTGAATCCTGGCTTTGTCAGTTTTATGGACTGAATGTTTGTATCCCTCCCCCCTCCAAGTTCATATGTTGATGCCCCAACCTCCAGTATGGCTTTATTTGGAGATGGGGCCTCTAGGGAAGTAATTAAGATTAAACGAAGTCATAAAGATGGGGCCCTGATCTAATAGGATTAGTGTCTTCAGAATAGACACCAAAGAGCTCATTCTGTCTCTCCATGCACATATAGGAGAAGGGCCATGTGAGGACGTAATAAGAAGGCAGCTGTCTGCAAGCCAGGAAGAGATGCCTCACTAGAAATCGAATCAGCTGGAATAAATTTCCGTTGAGTGTTCAACCACCCAGTCTATGATATTTTGTTATGGCAGCCCAAGCTGACTCATACAGCTGCTACTAGCTATGTGACTGAGCACATAACTCTCCTGAACCTCCTTTTCCTCATCTGTCAAATGAAAATAATAGTAATCCTACCTCATAAGATTGTTATGGTGATTAACTGAGATAATGCATTCGAAGAACATAGCCAAAGGACCAGCACATGAATGTTAAAAACTCATTCATTCACCCTGTTTATTTAACAGATGTTGATTGAGTGCATGCTTTCTGCCAAGCATTGTCCTAGGTGCTGGAAGTCCAGGAATGACCAAGAGAAATAAGGTCCCTGCATTCATGAAGCTCACACTCTAGTTGGGGAGACAGATGATAAATGAGGAAACAATTAAGATAATTGTGGGTTGTAATAAATGTCATGAAGGAAATAATCAGGGAATAAGATAGAAAGCAATCTGAGGAGACCACCTAAGATATGGATGTCAGGGAAGTTCTCTCTGAATAAGATGTTTGAGTTGAGACCAAAAGAATGAGAATGTGCCAATCATCTGAGGAGCTGGTGGGCAAGCATTCCAGGCAAAGAAAACAAGCGCAGAAGCCAGGGGAAGGAAAGGGCAGAATGCTCCAAAGAAAGGAAGGCGAAGTGGCTGTGCTCTGTGAATAAAATGCCCTGGGATTGTGGAGACAGGCCCCAGGGACCAGAGTTTGCAACACCTCGTGTTTTTTTCTATGAGTAATGAATTGCTATGAACTGATTCATTTGGGGGAATGACATGTTCTGATACGGGTTTTTTTGCAACATAACTCTGGCTGGTGTGTAGAGAATGGATTACAAGGGTTATGAGCAGAAGCAGCGAAGCTTGTTGGGTGACTGTTAAACCAGTTCAGGGTAGAGATGATAGTGACTTAGATTAGAGATGGAGAGGAGAGTTCAGATTATGATGGTAGAATTGGCAAGTATTCATGATAGGCTTGAAGCAGGGTGGGGAAAGGGGAGAAACAAAGGATTACTAGTAGGTTTTTGCTTGGTGCTGTTAGCTGATGGGTGGGTGGGAGGAAGACTGGGGAAAGACCAGGTTTGGAGTCTCAGCAATCGCCAGAGGTGGGCAGATTACACTTTGAGAACTGCTGATGTGGGGGACAACAGGAGTGCAGTCCTTCAGAGGACCAGAGGGAATGCGGGGGAGTGCACAGGTAAAGGGGTTGAACATTGACAGGAAAATGACAGTTCTTCCATTTTCATAAGTGAGGAGGCAAGAAGATTGGTATACATTTTTAAAAAATTTTTTAATTGAGGTATAGTTGATTTATAGTGCTGTGCCTATTTCTGCTATGCAGCAGAGGGACTTAGTTATATGCATATATATATTCTTTTTTATATTCTTTTCCATTATGCTTTATCCCAGGATATTGAATATAGTTCCCTGTGCTATACAGTAGGACCTTGTTGTTTATCCATTCTGTATATAATAGTTTGCATCTACTAACCCCACGCTCTGTGGTTACCAAGGTTCTCCCTTGGTAACCACAAATCTGTTCTCTATGTCTGCGAGTCTGTTTCTGTTTCGTAGATAGGTTCATTTGTGTCATATTTTAGATTCCACATACAAGTGATAGCATATGGTATTTGTCTTTCTCTTTCTGACTTACTTAGTATGATAATCTCTAGTTGCATCCATATTGCTGCAAATGGCATTATTTCATTCTTCTTTATTCTATATCCATAATGTACATTATGAATATAATGTATATATCCATTCATCTCTTTATCCATTCTTTATCCATTCATCTCTCAATGGACATTTAAGTTGCTTCCCTGTCTTAGCAATTGTGAATAGTTCTGCTATGAACATAGGTGTGCATGTATCTTTTAAAATTATAGTTTTGTCCAGATATATGCCCAGGAGTGGGATTGCTGGATCATATGGTAATTCTATTTTTAGTTTTCTAAGGAACCTCCATACTGTTTTCCATAGTGGCTGCACCAACTTACATTCCCATCAACAGTGTAGGAGGGTTCCCTTTTCTCCATACTTTCTCCAGCATTTGTTATTTGTAGACCTTTTAATGATGGCCATTCTGACCAGTGTGAGGTGGTACCTCATTGTAGTTTTTCTTTTTTTTTTTAATTTACTTATTTTTGGCTGCATTGGGTCTTCGTTGTGGTGCACGGGCTTCTTATCGCCGTGGCTTCTCTTTGTTGTGGAGCATGGGCCCTAGGGCGCGCAGGCTTCAGTAGTTGTGGCTCACGGGCTTAGTTGCTTTGCGGCATGTGGGATCTTCCCGGACCAGGGCTCGAACCCACGTCCCCTGCATTGGCAGGCGGATTCTTAACCACTGCACCACCAGGGAAGTCCCCTCATTGTAGTTTTGATTTGCATTTCTCTAATAATTTGCCATGTTGAGCATCTTTTCATGTGCCTGTTGGCCATCTGTATGTCTTCTTTGGAGAAACATCTATTTAGGCCTTCTGCCTGTTTTTCGATTGGGTTGTTTGTTTTTTTGTTGTTGAGTTGTATGAACTGTTTGTATATTTTGGAAATTAAGCCCTTCTCGGTCGCATCATTTGCAAACATTTTCTCCCATTGTGTAGGTTGTCTTTTCTTTCTTTCTTTTTTTCTTTTAATGGCTTTGGTATGCATTTTATTAGAAGTGATTTGAGGCACTTCCTCTCTGATAACATGTATTTTCTCAGTGAAGTATAAATCAAGGTCTTCAGCTGAGAGGGAAAAGTGGTAAGAATGGATATGGGAAGTTTAAGGAGAATGAAAAAGGCATGAGCTAGTTGACTTGGAGAGTAGGAAGTGGATTTGCTGGAGAAGCACAGTAAGTTTTCCAGACAGTGCTCATTTGAGGTTTGTGAGCATGAGTTTAAAAAGAAACAGATTGGGGTTTCCCTGGTGGCGCAGTGGTTGAGAGTCCGCCTGCCGATGCAGGGGACGCGGGTTCGTGCCCCGGTCTGGGAGGATCGCACGTGCCGCGGAGTGGCCGGGCCCGTGAATCATGGCCGCTGGGCCTGCGCGTCCGGAGCCTGTGCTCCGCAACGGGAGAGGACACAGCAGTGAGAGGCCCGCGTACCGCAAAAAAAAAAAAAAAAAAAAAAGAGATTGGCTTTGTTTTGTGCTTTTTTTCCGGGAATATTCACCTGTTTGGGTGCAGGCACAGAATAGCTGAGAACTTGGTTCACTGACTGCTGAGGTTTATAGGTGAATATGATGGAGAGAGAGAGAGGTGGAGAGAGAAGGAGTAGACTTGAGCAAAGGAGTTGAGGGTGACTGTTGCCAGGGAGTGGCTGTTTAAACTGGGTAAGAAGAATGTGATGGAGAGAAGGATATAAAGAAAGTGATGGGGTCAGTAGACTGCAAGTTTTGATAAAGTGTTGTCAGGGAGTGGGCTATTTGAAATCAGGGTGGAGCTACCACGATGGCAAGGTCTAGGGTGTGACCGTGGGAGTGGATGTTTGTGGTTGAGAAGGTGAGAAAAGCAAGGAACAGAGAGGCCAGGGATTTGGCTAGTCCATTTATAGGCATGTTGAGAGCATCCAGAAGATGACAGGGGTAGAATAAGACCTAGAACCCATAACCAAAGCCTTCAGTTAAAGAAGGGGGGTGAGTGACTGGTGACTGGGGGGGCAGACAGTTGACAACTACAAGGCATTTGTGTGAGCTGAAGGCAGGAACTTTAAAGGAGCTGCAGTTTCTGAGAGAGGAAGCGGAAGAAATGGTCTAAACTGGAGCATGTGCAAAGAGGATGCTCACCCCACCTCCGAGCACTGAGATGCACTTGGTGTGAGGGAGAACAGGGCCTTGAGAGGCTGTAGGGGAAGCAGTGTCTGGGGGAAAAGCCAGGTTTCAACAAGGCCAGGAGATGAGAGAGTGGTCAGAGGGAAACCATGCAACCCAGATGGGGACTTTTTTTTTTTTTTTTTTTGCGGTACTTGGGCCTCTCACTGTTGTGGCCTCTCCCGTTGCGGAGCACAGGCTCCGGACCTGCAGGCTCAGTGGCCATGGCTCACGGGCCTAGCCACTCTGCGGCGTGTGGGATCTTCCCGAACCGGGGCACGAACCTGTGTCCCCTGCATCGTCAGGCAGACTCTCAATCACTGCGCCACCAGGGAAGCCCCAGATGGGGACTTTTAATTGAGATCACACACTTGGTCTCAGGACTTACTGAAGCTCAGATTCTTGATGTCGCCTCACAGAATGAATTCAGTGAGAGACAAAGTGATAGGTAAGAAGTGGATTTATTTAGAGAGAAACACACTCTGCAGTCAGAGTGTGTGCCATCTCAGAAGACGAGAGGCCCTGAAATATGGGGTGGTTAGTTTTTATGGACTGGGTAATTTTATAGGCTAATGAGTGGGAAAATTATTCCAACTATTTGGGGGAAGGGGCGGAGATTTCCAGGAATTGGGCCACCGCCTACTTTTTGATCTTTGATGGTCGGCCTTGGAACTGTCATGGTGCTGGTGGGTGTGTCACTTAGCATGCTAATGTATTACAATGAGCATATAATGAGGCTCAAGGTCCACTGGAAGTCAAATTTTCTGTCATCTTGGACCTAGTTGATTCTAACCAGTTTTTGTCATGTCCTATGGCTATGTCATTCCTTTAAAGGTTGTGTCCTGCCCCCTTTCCTTCTGTTTCAAGAGCAATGAGGACACAGGGAAGTTTGTTGATCACAGGTCTCTTTCCAGAGAGCTCTAGAAAAGGGTTTGGGAGGAAACTGAGGGGTGAAGGATTGGATTGAATGATGAAAAATATGCAGCAGGAGTCTTGAACTTCTGTGAGCTCCTGAGATGACCTGAAGACACTTCTCCCTGTGTACCGCTATGGGGCAGCAAGAGAGAGACATGAAGGCGACCCTCTTTTAGGTCAACCTGGTATTATTAGGTACAGTTATCATCACCCAGTTCATCTCCCTGCCTCTGGGCATAGCTAAATATAGACTGTCCTACTTTTTAAAGTGCCCCAGGAGAAAGTAATTTTATAATTTCTCTCAGTAATTCATGCCTTGGTTTAATGCTCAATAACTATATACTACCTGACACATAGTAGGTTCCCAATAAATATTGTTTGAATTAATTGACTGAATTCACAGTATCAAGATTTTCCTTTTATGCCTTTTAATTTACTCACACTGTAGTGCTAGCCCATTGCACTCCTTTGACACAATGGATCCACAATTAATGTCCCCATTTTATAATTTCCATTGTCACAGATAAACTGTTCTATATCATCTGTTACTCAGATGTTGATTATATTCAATACTATTTAGTTGTGTCGTATCTGTATCCCAGATCTCCTCAGCTAGGTTTAAATTCCCTCAGTATATATGGACCAGTTTGCTAATTCTCTTCTCCATAGTATCTACTCTAGTGGAGGCAGAGAGTCAATATTTAGTAGGTGCTTTTTGAAAAATTGAATACATTCTCTAATTAATTCTTGAAATAATAAATACTTATTTGAAAATCCGTGCATCTTCCTAGACAGCCACTGACATGTCCTGTGAACTAACACCTAACATAACATCCAGATTGCCTGGGTACCAGTTGTAGCTGGGTCCCTTACTAGCTGTGTAACCCTGGACAAGATACTTAATATTTCTGTACCTCAGTGTCCTTGTCTGTAAAATGAAGACTGTTAACTTATCACATATTTGTTCTGATGAGTAAGTTAATATGTGTAAAATGCTTAGAGTAATGCCCGGTATGTAGTAAGCACTCAGAAAATGTTGTTGTTGGGCTTCCCTGGTGGCACAGAGGTTAAGAATCCACCTGCCAACGCAGGGGACATGGGTTCGAGCCCTGGTACGGGAAGATCACACATGCCGTGGAGCAACTAAGCCCGTGCGCCACAACTACTGAGCCTGCGCTCTGGAGCCCACGAGCCACAACTACTGAGCTGCGTGCCTATAGCCCATGCTCTGCAACAAGAGAAGACACCGCAGTGAGAGGCCCGTGCACTGCTACGAAGAGTAGCCCCTGCTCGCCGCAACCAGAGAAAGCCCGTGAGCAGCAACGAAGACCCAATGCAGCCAATAATTAATTAATTTTTAAAAAGAAAATGTTGTTGTTATTATTACTAGGCATGTAGTTCATATACATGGAATACTTTAATAAATGATAAATAACTCAGGCTGGATCACCAATAAATATCAAATGGTCTATTTAATGAACTCCTTTGTGGCTAAACACATAGGCATACCCTCTACAAATAAAATCTGATTAAATGCTTCACTTTTCAGGTAATTAAAACAGGACCATATGAGTGCAATTAGCATAAAAAAACAACGCTCTCACTTTATGAAAAGGAGAAATGTGAAAAAAACCTAGTAACCTAAGTTGAAGCATCCTGAAATAAGGTCAGGGATTGCTGAAAACTGAGGGAGTCCATAGCATGAGGCTGAGGGCTTTGAGAAAATGTTATATAGAATTATGGAAACAGAAAATGCTGCATTAAGTCAAATTCTATAGATGAAGAAATAGCCAAAATAATGGAAAGCACCATTACACAGATTATTATTTGCTTCCGTTCACAAGGAGCCCAGAGCCAAGGAGAATTAGGAGGTAATAAAAACACTGTTATAACTTTTGATGGAAAGCAGGCTGGGAGCCCTTAGCAAACAGGAACTCCGCAGAATCTGCAGAGCTAGATGCATGTTCCCAGGGGTATTAGAAGTGGGTATTTGCATTAATGTGTGTAAAGAAAAACTAAGATAGTTCTAGAGGTCAGAATCAGAAAGGTGATTTATATTCAAGGTGGAATGTAGCTCCTCTTTCATCAAGTAGTAAAATTAATGAAACAACTATGGAATTTAGAAGGTAAACCCAGAGACCTTAAGGGGAAAACATAATGATCAACACAATTCAATAAAGTTTCTTTTGCTTTCCTGAAAGAAAATGTATCACACCAAAGAACTTGCTTTTAAAATACTATGTTCCTAAATAAGCAAAGGAAGACATTATTTCATGTATCTGTTTTTACAGTATTAGGTATAGAATCCATAAGCTACCTTTAGGAGCATTTCAATATAAAAGTCCTTTGGTTTTCTGGGTGATGGGATTAAATGTGATGTTCAATTTCTTTTTTAACAGTTGTTGTGTCATTTTTGAGACAAAAAAGTAAATAAAAATTCACTTATAAAAAGTCATGCTTGGACTTCCCTGGTTGCGCAGTGGTTAAGAATCTGCCAGCCAATGCAGGGGACACGGGTTCGAGCCCTGGTCCAGGAAGATGCCACGGAGCAACTAAGCCCGTGTGCCACACAACTACTGAGCCTGCGCTCTAGAGCCCGCAAGCCACAACAACTGAGCCCACGTGCCACAACTACTGAAGCCTGTGTGCCTAGAGCCCATGTTCTGCAACAAGAGAAACCACCGCAATGAGAAGCCTGCACACCACAATGAAGAGTAGCCCCTGCTCGCCGCAACTAGAGAAAGCCTGTGTGCAGCGATGAAGGCCCAACGCAGCCAAAAATAAATAAGTAAATAAAAAAGTCATGCTGATTAAAAATTGACCAAAAGACCTTAAACAAAAGGGAGCGTGAGCCAGTTTGTCTGTGTTGGGAGAGAAGGTGGGACCCAGAGACTTCAGGAGCCGGCGTCAGAATCTGTTTCACTCCTCATCTGTGTGTGTGTTCTGGAGAAGTCAGAGTGACACAGATGTAATTTGCAGCTGACTCGGCACTGGGAGGTGTGGCACGTATAATCAAGACAGAGAAGCAACCGAAATCTGACTCAGAGGTGCTAGAAATACTGCCTTGCAGTAATTTTAGAAAAGAGAGAGCAAGCTTGAGACTACACAACATTGAATTCGTCAGCATTGACCGGAACTAGCTGTGGGGTGGTGGAAAGAACACTTGAAGTATTTCTGCAGTCAGGGATCCTGAGCTTAAATCTAACTGTGTCTCTCAGGGACTGTGTGCACTCAAGCATTTCAGCTCCCTGGGCTTTAATTTTCTCATCTTTAAAATGAGGATAATAAAACCTGCCTCAAAGTGTGGCTGTGAGCATTAGCTGCTTCTACAGGGCTGTAGGGATATCCGCTGTGATGATGCAAAAGTGGTATTTATGCAAAACATCATAAGACAGTGAAAAGCGACATAAATTTAAAATCAGGCAGACCTGAATTCACCGAAAGTCGAATCATAGCTTTCCTTCTTTGCAGCTGTTGGACTTTGGGCAAGTTTGTTTCACTGAGGCACCTATAAAAAGGTATATATCTATCTACCCCATAGTGTTCTTAGAAGAATTAAATTCAATAATTAATGTGCATAGGGCCTGACACAAAAAAGCTCCAATCCAATCTCCGATTTCTCCTTCTGCTGCCTCTCTTCTGCCTCTAGCCAGAGAAAGGTCTCTGCTTTTGAAGCCTCATGAAATTAAACTTGCTCCACCCCGATAATTCAGGATAATCTCCCCATTTCCTTCTCAGGTTCCAGTCAGTCACTCTATAAGGAAACTGAGACTCACAGGTGCTAATCAGCTTGCCCAAAGTCACACAGTTAGGAAATATAAGAGGCGGAATTTGAACGTAGGTCCTCTGAGTTAAGAGCTTATACTCCTGTAGTGGACAAATGTCTAGAAGGAAAAGGCATCAAGCTGTAGGGCCTTGAGATGCATGGGCCTTTTTTTGTGTGCAGCAATGCTCCACGTAATCATGTGAGGAGAAAATACGTAAAATATAAATTCTCTGTGGAAGATCAAGTGGTATTTGGAAAGCCTGGCTTACAAATACTTATGGGTAACAGAAGGCAGATTAAAATTTTAATGGGACATTGACTTGGTCTCAAGAAATTGTTTTCTTGGAAGGAATCCAGTGTGGTCTGTCAAGGCACAGTATGGAACTATGACCATGGACTACATAAAAACACAGTTATTAGGCTGGATTCTGGGAAGTCTCCAGAGGATGTGATGAAGCCTGAGGGTCAATCTTAGTTCGCTTAATATCTACACTAGTGATCCTGGAACATGGGCTCTTCATCCTTTTTTAATGAAATTCACCAAAGATAACAAAATGGCTGGAGTTACAGTCACCAGAAAGGACAGAAGAAAAGTTGACAGGAAACATTTCCCATTAAACGTGGATGGGGGGGAGTGGGCAGAGGAAGAAAGGAATGCAAAACATAGATAGTCACTAAGATAAGGTCTGGATGGAGCCACCATGATTTAAGAGGCCTACAATAGACAGAAAGGGGAGACAGGAAATTATATTGAAAGTGAAATATGGTAGCTGTCTTGAAAACTGTTTCCCAAACGTGCAAAATTCCAAATGTCACAAACTTCTGTGCTTTGGAGGCACAGCTGGAGGGAGGCCCCTGGTCATGCACTGAGCTGGCTTCCTGGGTACCAGAGAGCTAGGAGTAGTTTGGGAGAAGCAGAGGCAGAGCAGGCTGGGAGAGGGTTGGGAGAACAGGTTAGAAAAGGGATGAATATGTGTCACAAAGAGCAGCTGCACTTCCTCTTAACTGCCTGCCCACCCTCCCCTTCAGTTAAGTTATTCTGGGCTGGCCCAAAGGGCAGTGTTAAGTGGCCTCTGTGTTTCTCCCTGAAGAATCTCTCAGGGCCTCCCATAACTTCATGAAGTCATTGCATGTGTTAGGTTGGATGGTAATTAGTGGGTTACTTGATTCTCCTTCTCCAAACCTTGAGTGCCATAAGCTCACTTGAGGAAAACACAGGATAGGAAACCATCCCAGAGATGGCTGTTAATCTTTTTTGGGAGTCTTAAACTTTGATTAAAACCTATGGTTTTTTCTTCCTAGAAAAATGCACAATCAGACAAACATTTGCATACAACTCCGGGGGCTTTATGAAGCCCCTGGGTCACTTTGGAACCCCCAGGGAATCTGCTGATCTGTATCCTCCAGGTTAAGAACCTCTGGTTATAGCAATGGCAAATGCTTGACTCCTGCTACAGTCTTCACCACCTCCCACTTCAGCCCCCGGCCCTCCCCTGCAGTGCCTTAGTGAATTGGTAAACATCGCTAATTGATCACACATTCTGCAGATCCTGGCTGTGGTTAGCTAGACATATTGTGGTAATCATTTCATGTGGTAATAAATGTGAATTAAACCATCATGCTGTATGCCTTAATCTTATACAGTGATGTATGTCAATTATTTCTCAATAAAACATGAAAAAAGAAAGTACTCTCTTAGAAATTATTCAGCAGTCACAAGAAGTCAAGTGATTTTCCTAAAAGACGCTTCCACTCATTTTTATATTATTTTCCATTATATGTGAAATACATCACCTCTTCCTGACCCAAACAAACAAACTAACAAACGCCACCTCAACCTAGTACTCCCAATTTTTCACCAATTTTTCTGAATTGGCATCCGAGTTCAATCCTGGAAATGAGAAAAGAAGATAAGGAGAAAGGCTCATTGAAGTCTAAGAGGATTTTCCAGGTGGAAGGAGTGAGTAAAGGCTGAATAGGATGAGGATGGAGAAAAGGATTATTGGAATAGGCAATTAAATGTTTGGTGACCTAGGAGAGGGCAGTTTAAGGAGAGCTGTGGGGTTGTAGCCAGATCACAGCGGGTTAAGTTGATGGGTTTCTTTGACGGTATTCTAAAGAATACATTCAAATGTATTCTAACTGTATTTCCTTGAAAGTTTTCTAAATAATCAGTCATATGCATGGGGATAGATGTACAAGGATGTTAACTATGGTCTTATTAAAATAGTACTAGTACAAATTGGAAACTATCTAAAGGCCAAATATTAATGAATTTGGTTAATTTGATTTTAATGCATCTATATGGTGGAATAATATTATATTAGTAAGGATTCTTTATTTTAAGTAACAGAAACCTGAATCAGACTAGTTCAAAGTTCATGCAAACAAAGGTAAGAGGAATTTATTGGCTCATGCAGTTGAAGAGTCCAGAAATTGCCTGGCCCTAGGCAGGTCTGGAACGAAATGCTCAGATGATGTCCTCTGATTTTAAGATCTCTCTCTCTCTCTCTCCACTCCATGCCCCACAACACCATGTTTCTCTCCCTTCCTCTGGAATGGCTTCATTTTTACACAGGATCTCCATGATGAGAAGGATGGCCTCCTGCGGTTCCAGCATTTCTAGAACTCACCGTCTCCACAAGAGAGAAAATTTCCTGGTCTCCGCATCCAGGCCAGGCCCCTCCCCCAAGAATCTTACCAACGCCATTTGTATCGTTTGCCCATCCTTCAGCTGCTGTGCGCAGAGGCGTGGAGTACTGTGATTGGTCAGCCCGGAGCACATGTACCTTCCTTGACAAACCCACCAGAATCACTTGCTGTGGGGGAAAGGTGTCTTCCAAAAGGAAGGAAGATGGAATTGACCAGAAAAGAGGTACCATTATAATTGTGAACTTGTTTTTCTTAAAAAGATTGTGTAGATCTACCTTTATGGGCATGGAGGCTTCGGGTGATGGGGAAAGACTGAGGTTTCATCAGAGCTCTGCTGTTTCCTGTGCCGGGAATCCCCCCACCTATCACTCCAACCCTTCCCATGTCTCTGGGCTATTGACTACTTGGGGTGGGTAGAATAATGCCTCCCTCCCCCAAAGAAGTCCAAGCACTAATCCCTGGAGCCTGCGAATATGTTACCTTATATGGCAAAAAGGATTTAGCAGGTGTAATTAAGTTAAGAATCTTGAGATGAGAGATGATCCTGGATTATCTGGGCGAACTCAGTGAAAAGATGCTCCAAGTACACTGTGAAATAAGAGAAGCAAGTTACAGAACACAACATAGAATATGATTTTATCTTTAAAATCTGTTTAACTTTACTTACATAGGTGCAGAGAAAAAAGTTTGGAAGATGTACTCCAGATAATAATAGAGTTATTTCCGAGGTGTTGTGATAGTAGATTTTTTTTTTTCCTTTTTGCTTACATACAGTTTCTAACTATTCTGCCATGAACATGGATTACTTATGTAATTCAAAGCCATAAGAGGTGAAGGAGAGGAAGCAGCCATTAAAGAGAAAGGTGGGATGGTGTTTTGAATGAAGCACATAGAAAAAAAAAAAGTTGCTCGTTTATCCATTTATGTATGTATTTGTGTGGGGAGCACTGGAGCCTCTTTTTAAGCTGAGGTGATGGGCCTGGGGGAGCTGAAGAAGATGATGCAGGAACCAGGAGAAGATCTTGGGGAGTCAGATCTCTAGGACTGGTAGGGGGAGGAGTACCTCCTCAAGCCCAGGGCGTGGGTGTCCCTGAGAGGCCGGGAGGAGGGAGGAGAGGCCGGGAAGAAACATGGAGGTTTTTAATGGGAGAAGAAGGAAGTCAAGGACCTCAGTCTTCCAAGCAAAGAAGGAGCCGTGGGCAAGGGGGCTGGAGCGGGGTGCGGGGGCTTAAGAAAAATGGAAGCAGTTGGAAGAAAATGTGGTCTGAGGAACGTGATGGGAGACAGCCAGCATCAGTGAGGCTTTCTGAGTGGCCTCAGTGCCACGGAGATTAGATAATGGGGCTTGTAGTCATGCTAATCATAGCAGTGGCCTGACTTTTTCCTGTGACATGGAGCAACCTGGGAACAGAGAGCAAAGCCAGCAGAGAGAAAAGAGAGGGCTTGGCTGCATGGGAGGCTTCGGATTATGGGGTCCAGTGTTCCCCGTTGGACCTCAGGGACACCAACTGAGCTTCCTAATTCAGTTAATTGATTAGGAATCCATTGCACTGCTCTGCCCTGTGCCCCTTGCGCCACCATGTGGTTGTCATGGATCTCTCAGGCCTCATAGAGATGAATCCAGGAGATCCACTGAGAGTATCTGAGGCCAAAACAAAAACTAAAACCATAAGAGTGTGACAAAGGACATAGATAAATGGTGCCATTGAGCTGTTGGGAGCAAAGGAGGGGGTGAGCTGAGGAGAGAAAGCCAGAGGGGACAGGCTAGTTTCCAAACCAGAGGTACAGTCCAGGTCACCTTTACAGGATGAGTAAGAGTGAGCCAGGCAAAGTAGGGGGGAAGGGCATCCCAGAAAGGGGGAACTGCAGGAGCAAAGGCATGGAGCCCTGAGGCTATGTGGTATGTATAGACAGACACATGCGAGTGAGTGTCTTTACAGGGTCAAGTAGAACAGAGGGCCTGGTGGGAGATGGGGCTGGAGAGGTGGGCCAGGACCTCACCCAGAGGAAAAGAGGCCTCTGAAGTAGCTTGAGAGAACAGGATCAGAGAAATAAAGAGCAAAAGGAGAGAGTACAGTCTCCTAAGTCAGGTTAGCCAGGAGGTTATTAGAAAAAAGAATGATTGACAGTGTTGGGTATCCTAAAGATGCCCAATAAGACAATTTCAAAAATCTCACCAACAGACTTGGCAATTAGGAGGTCCCATGTGACTTTTGCCAAATAAGTTTTTTTTTTTTTTTAATGAATTTCTTTTTATTCAACAGGCTTTATCACAACTTTACGCGGGCCTCTCACTGTTGTGGCCTCTCCCGTTGTGGAGCACAGGCTCCGGACGCGCAGGCTCAGCGGCCATGGCTCACGGGCCCAGCCGCTCCGCGGCATGTGGGATCTTCCCGGACCGGGGCACGAACCCACGTTCCCTGCATCGGCAGGCGGACTCTCAACCACTGCGCCACCAGGGAAGCCCGCAAAATAAGTTTTGATGGGGCAGTGAGAACTGAAGACAGACCACAGAGGGCTGGAAGGTAAGGGAGAAAGTAAAAAGAGAATCTGAAAACTTTGGCTCAGTAGAAAAGAAAAAAAGATAAAAGCAAGAATGGATCAGAATTTCAAGAGAGACTATGTGTGTTTAAGGAAGGGAAAGATTCTAACATAGAGGCTGTCAGGCGAGGGACAGGTTTACATTTTAAGAAAGAAAAGATAAATTGCATACAGCCCTCGAGATGGGAGGGGGTGGGTTTGGGTAGGAGGGGCAAGGAGAGCTGATCTTGTCTAATCGCCTCTATCGTCTTTATGAAGTATGCAGCATGGCGATCTGCTGAAAATGGGGAGTGAGGAAAATGGTGGAGATAGAAAAAGGAGGTCACATGGAAGGGGCATTGGAGAGGAGCTCAGGACTTGTGTGGGCTGCAGAAAGTACATGAGGTCATGCATGGACGATGCACTGCTCAGGGCCTGGCTAGTAAAGGCCCTAAACAAATGGTGAAAATTATCCATGTTCGAGGTGAATCTTGAGGAACATATTCAGGGCCTAACTAATGTCAAAGGGACAAAATCCTGGGTGGAGGCAGCAATGGGTCTCAAAGCCAAATACCTACAGTGCGGGGAGGTGGGGAAGGGGGACTGGAAGGCAGATGTCTAAAGCAAAGAGTTTCTTAGTAGTTTGTGTATTGCTCTCCAGCATCTGGGTGTTGAGATTTGCAAAGAAGATCTAGTTCTACAAAGAAAGGAAAAATCGAGAATTCGGAGGCCATGTTATAATTCCAGAGGCAGAACTAACTCTGCTCTCAGAGTCTGAGCCTTTTGCTGCAGTGACCGCAAGTTAAGAAATATTGAACTGATAAAGTGCAATCTGAGGTGATGTGGTTCAAAATAGAGAAAATGATTGCATGACTGGGATTGGTTGGTCAATCTATTTGTTATCTTTTCCCCATTTCCCTAAATAAATGTTTACTCAGTGTCCTAGTAGGTTCTCAAAGTCAACAAAAACAAAGTTTGGCATAGATTTTATTGGCATGTCCCTGATTTTGTTGGTGTTGACAGGTGTGGGCAGCATGTGCAAGTATTGTTTTGCTTTGTTTACTTGTGTTAACACGGTTGAGGTTAAGAGTACCTGCTCTTCTGTTGCACTAATGGGGTTTGATCCCAGCTACCTCTGACTAAACACCATCACATCACTCTCCAAGCCTCAGTTTTCTCATCTGTAAAATGTGGATAATATCAGTATCCATTTCCAAGGGTGATCAATAAATGTTTCTCCTTACTATTATTGTTAGCTTGACTTGCCTTAACTCCTTTTTAATGCCCTCTCACCTGCTAAGCTGCTCCATTGGCCCATGAGCCACAATCAGGTGTGGTCCCAGAAGATAAGGCAGCCATGTTGTTTTTACAGTATGACAAGTTGCCTAGTTCTGTGGGATGACAAATAGAGCCATTCAGACACAATGCCTTTTGAAGGAAAGCAGCTATGTGGGTCTCAGTTAGTAGCATCAGTGTCATAGGAGGAGAAAGCACAGCCCCTCCTGGGTTAGAGGTAAGGGAGGCCATGTGAAGCCAGATGAATCCAGCAAAAATCTCCCAAGTCCCAAGTCCAAACCAGGCTGCGGGATTCCTGTCTCTACAGTGCTGGGAATCGGACAATTCTAGGCAAGGGCCGAGTAAGAATATGCCTCGTGATATGGACTGGTCTCTAGGAGCAGATAGAAATAACTAACAATTATTTATTCATTCATTTATTTACTCATTTATTTGTTTATTCAATCATTCACTTTTCAGCACTTACTGGGCATCCACTATGTGGCAGAAACTGCTTTCATGCTGAGGTACAGAGATAAATCTGATATTCTTGAGGCCAAGCACATAACAGTTCTAAAGGCTGCTGGCCATTTTGAAAAATGTCTGTGTTCGAGACATTATACTAAGGACTCAGCATATTTTATTTCAGTGCCCCTTGCCTCTTAGATCTTTACACATGCTGTTCCCTCCTCTCTTTCTGGACTAAATAGGTCTTCAGAACTCAGTTGAGCTGCCATTTTTTTCCCAAGAAATCTTCTTTGACTACCCCTACCCCCAAGTCAAGTTAGGTGTCCTTCTTAATTGTTTCCCAGGCATCCTGGATGCCTCCAGTGGGCTTACCGTGTTATATAAATGAATCCTCTCTTTGTTGATCTATATCTACCTCTAGATTGGAAGAGCCATGAGGACAAAGGTCTCATTTGTCTGGTCTACCACTGTATTCCACCAGGCCACCCAGCACACAGCAATCTCTCAGCAAATGTATTTAGAGTAAATACATGCTGATACTCACAAATGAAGTAAGCATTATTACCTTTGCTTTACAAATAAAGAAAGTGAAGTTTGTTGTCAAATGATTTTCCCAAACTTAAAGAGCACTATATAGGTAGAGATTGGAACTGAACAAATCCATAGTGTTAAATTCCAGCTAGGTACCGCTAGAAGGTACCTAGAAAGAAAGGTATTTGGAGGAGTAGCCCCTCTCCCACCAAGGAGTGTGGACTTTAGATATTGGGGATCAGTGAAGGATTACAATGCTAATTTATCACACTGTGGCTGTGAAGTCACCTAGGGCCTCCTTGACCTACAAGATCCAGCTAAACTCGCCTCACAACTCCAATTTCACAGCCTGTCTCTCCCAGCACTTGTTCCCCGAGGACTTATTCTCTAATGGCCCATTTGTCTCTAGATTTTGTCTTCCTCCAGCCCTGTGTTGCACCAAGGATGACCCCAACCAGACACGCAAGTCAATATCCAAAAGAATTCACTCACACCAAAGCACAAATGAGCATTGTAGATTTTACTAAAGATTTCTAAGGGGAGTTAGAGGAAGAATTTACAGCAGTCACACCAAAGTCCACTTTTAGACATTCTTGTTCTCTCCAAATTCCTCCTTCATGCAGTCACCAGCCCAAGGCACCTTTCCTCATTTCCTGGATTACCTGTTGAAACTTCAAATTCTTCTATTACTGAAAAGTGCATCTGTTACCCCAGTCCAGGAACAGACCTGGACTCAGACCCAGGGATTAAGATAAATTTCAAGCCCCAAGTATTTATAAAAGCTTTTCCACCCCATATCCCACAACCTTCAGGCCAAAATACAATGTTCTTCATAAGAGAAATCCTGGTGCATAATTTTTCCTATCTGGTTATAAAAGGATTAAGATAACAGTAGACTCTTTGATCCAAAAGTGTAAAGCTATACCATTGTTTGTACTGGGCAATCTCCCTTGAAGAATGAATCATCCCGTCAATCCTGGGGGGAAAAATATGTGTCAGAACCAAGCTTAGATAGGTAGGGGGAGAGAATCTCTTTTGATCTTGTCAACGGAAGGAGTCGAGATGTTTAAGAGAAGATCCTAGGTGGTGGCCATCAATACGGCATCACCCATGGGCAACAGGTGGGAGCTTTGAAGTGAGGACTTAGGCAAAGGCTCTGGGAAGTGATGTCAGCCCTTTGGATAACTAGCTCATTGCCATTCATGGAACCTGTGTGAAATGGGAAGAGGTAAAATCCCTGAGACCTATCCAGTTCAAGTGGAATCAGAGCCTGTGCTTTGGAAGTTGCATCATTTAAATGATTTATACTCTCTGTTTACCTCTTTTGCTCTTCCGTAGCATTCAGTTTTTTTTGAAAGTTCCAGTCTTAGCTGAAGAATCTGTGAAAGTGACTCATTGCCATTTTAAGGGGAAAATAGAAAGATGTTTGAAGAAAGATAGAAAGATGTTGGGAGAGCAGCACCTTTCCTGCCCAGGAAGGTGGGGAGCCATTGAAGAATGGAGGCAGTGGGCTTCCCTGGTGGCGCAGTGGTTAAGAATCCACCTGCCAATGCAGAGGACACGGGTTCGAGCCCTGGTCCGGGAAGATCCCACGTGCCACAGAGCAACAAAGCCTGTGTGCCACAACTACTGAGCCTGTGCTCTAGAGCCCGTGAGCCACATCTACTGAGCCCGTGTGCTACAACTACTGAAGCCCCCGTGCCTAGAGCCCGTGCTCCGCAACAAGAGAAGCCACGACAATAAGCCGTGCACCGCAACAAAGAGTAGCCCTCGCTCGCCGCAACTAGAGAAAGCCCGCGCACAGCAACGAAGACCCAACACGGCCAAAAATAAAAACAAATAATTAAAAAAAAAAAAAAAAAAATGGCGGCAGCAAGCAAACTGAGAAAATCCAAAGAGGAAGAGAATGCTCGGAACCCAGAGGGACAGAAGAAGAGTTTCTAGGTCCAACTCCCATCCTCCACCTGGAGATTCTCCTTCCAGGCTAAATTTTGGAGGATTTGAGTTTTATTTTATTGGGAGAACATAACAGTAAACTTCTTTATCAAAATATGGTTGCTACAGCTGGGCCAGTCTCGCTCCTATTTCTGACCCATAGTAAAGATAGGCCTTCATGTCAGTGAAGTTCTGGAAACTTGTGTGCCCAACACCCACCTCCAACCCCAGCCATATACCTGCTGCCTCAAGGTCTGCCTGAGGATGGGGATGGGAGAAGGATGTTGAGATGCATCCTCTAGCTCAGAGGTTTCAAAATAATTTTTTCTAGCATTGGAATTCTGTCCTGAGTAAAATTTTACTTTCAACCCCAAAACAGAAAACATAAAATTAGATTGCTCTGGTTGAATTGCAACAGGGGGTCGGGATGCCATCCCTTATGTTGCTGCCCCTTTCCCCAACTCATGCCAATACTCCATGTTTCCTCCTGGGAACTCTAGAGATTGAAGGGGTTCAGTATGAAGGCCACCCCTCTAGATAGTCATCTTCAAAGCCCTCGCCTCATGAGTCTGGCAATTGCGTGTGGATAAAAGTTCATCTCAGTCCATTTGAACATTCCCACTTTTCCCTGGAAACACTTGTATGTGCTATAGGGGAAGTACAGAGTGCATTTGATCCGTGAGGTTATGCACCTGTGCTGGCATCTGCTGAGGTGTCCAACAGCTCTTTGGGTTCTCAATCATCTATCCACACAGGTTGCCTTTGAATCATTCTTCATTCACACCTGAAAGCTTCTTTTGGGTCTGTGGCAGTCTTGGCCCCTCAGGAATGATTCTACAACTCCAGTGCCACAGAAGGACACAGGAAACTGAGTCTTTCTACAGCCTACACATAACAAGCAATCATTTCTTCTCAAACAAACACCTTTCAAGATTTCTGGGCACAAGTTTTCTTTATTCCTGAAGCCAACAAGCATCCTATTGGGGTATTTGGGGCTTCAGAACAGAACACCCAACAGAGAATAACTTAAAACATAAGACTATATGTTACTTACCATAACAAGAAGTCCAGAAGTGACAGGGAGTAAAAGGATTGACTATTTCAGCAACGTAACAAAATAATCAAGGACCCAGGTACTCTCCACTTCTCCCTCTGTCATCCTCAGCATGTGGACGGCCATCCTCAGGCTTGTTCCATGGTTGGAGGTGGCTGTAACTGTCTCAGACATCACCTTCTCACACAACTGTTCCAAAGGCAGGAAACAAGCCTCCTATATCTTTATTTATTTTTTAAATTGGAAAGTGTAACGGACAAAACAGTTTGTCAAATAAGGAGATGATTCTATTCAAGCTATTGCAATAGGGAGAATGTTCATGAATGAGAAAGTTCTCTAAGAAAGGGAAGGGGGTCTGGGATTTTAATAAAGGCAGGTCAACAAGGGGGTCATCCACAGTCTTACAAGAGTCACGAAGAAGGATAGAGATGGGTCTTCTTTTAGTACATGGGAGAGCATTGCTGGTAGCTGTTTCTTGGAACACAAAAGAGAGGAGGGATTCCAGAGAACAAAGGTGTAGGGGAATTTCTTAGCCAGCTCTGCTTTCTGAGAGCACAGGGCTCAGGTAAAGTTCAACATTTGTCAGTCTGCCCTTTTGTTCAAAATGAATGAATATCACTTGTCACTGAACAACTCAGAGGTAATTTATAAACCCCTGAATGGAGTGAAGCAGGGTCTGAGAAATAGTCTCTCGAGGATGTTTTGTTGCCTCTATTCCTGCAAAACCAGTTCAACCATCTGCAGAGACGTGGTGGCAAAAGTTGGTTATTTTAGAGTTCTGGAGATCAGGCATCTTAAGAGAAGTATGCTTAAAATGAAAAAAGGGAAACAGTAACATAAAAGGTTGTATTAAAGTAAAGAACCAGGAGTTGAACTCTAAGGGTAACCAGTCCAGTGGATTCCAACAGGCCAGTGGAGGAAAACATCCAGTAATGCAGCACAACTCCTTGAGTTTCTTGAAGCTCTTGAGCTAGGATGTCAATGCTTTTGGTGGTGTTATTTTCCGCAGCCAAGGTTACCCCTCATATACGGGCATGCGTGACCCAAGTATTTCATCGGCCTTACTTAGTAATCCAGACAGTGGCTTGTCCAGAGAGAATTCGGGCTCATGCATGGTCTACTGCAATGGTGAGTCCTTCGAGCTTTATATCAAGCCATAGAGCTTCAGCTTCCAGGCCTTCTTCAGGGCCTGGGGAAAATGGCCAGCTGCAAGGCAACAGAGAGTCCCAGGAAGGATGTGGACAGTCAGGCTATAGTTCTCAGTAATGCCACCAGGCAGAAGCCAGATAAATTGGAAAAGTTAGTTTGGATGGTTGTAGCCAGATATTGAAGGAATCTGGAAGACTGAGAAATTGGGGAAAATTGACAATTTGGGCAAGGAAACAGGATCTGGTTCAGTTTGCAGGTTAGGTACCAAAACTGGTTTCTCTAAGCGGAAGAAGGAAGTCAATTAATCTCTACCTGACAAGACAGAGTTTGCATATTCATCATCTACAATTTATAGAGAGGTGTAAAATAGCTCAAAGACAATGAAAATCTCATAAATAAACCCAACAAATGTAGCCAGCTCTGACCGCAATTAAATCCCCTTTCAGGAACCTTCTACGATTTTCTGTATCTGTTGCACCCCCTTTATCACAACTTCTCAAAGTGATAAAAACAGAAACACATTCATTAACAGACCCAAATATGTACATATACCCTCTCCATAGCATATAAAAATAGGAGGGAAAAGTATACAATCTTAAATTATACTTAGTGACACTTTTTCAGTATTGTATCTTCTTAGAAATGATCTTAGTATCTAATGAATATCTATTTATTAACTCAGTTTAGTATCAGTCCAAGGTTTTAAGTTACCTAAAGATCTTGGAAATTATCTTCAAGCTGATGTAATTTCAATTACTGTTGAAATAAAGTTTGTCAGAATAATGATCCGATATGGTTAAACAAAATTTTAAATTTAAAAAAATTCTATATATTTAGTAGAAGTAATGCTAACCTGCTCTATCAGTAACTCTGGATAAGCTTAGGAAGGAGATATTTATGTAAAGTAAAAAACGTATGTTTGTATCATGCTTAACTTTAACTCAGAGAAAACAGAGCTATTTTATTAAACTGAAATTACTGACCTAGTCTTGTTTGCCAAAGATTCACCTACATCTTGAGAACTTGAATTTTTAAAAAAATTCTGAGTTTTTTTCTATAAGAATACCTTTTCCACATTGAAAGTATTTCAGGCTCACTTTCCTTTATTCCTGAGAATTTTAGGAATATTCAATTTATATATGAGCTTTTTTGTCTCTAAGCCAGTCAGAATACAATGAACTCCTTTAAGATATTTTATAATATAGTTTGGGAATACCACCCAGAGATGGGAAAATACAACACAATCAGATAATGAGAGGTTTTCTGAGGCCTTTCTGAATTACAGACATATAAACATACACAGAGAGAGAGCCACTTACAACTTCAATTCTAAATTTCAGCCATAGGTTAAACGTGGTCCTCCTTTTTATTCTCAGTCTTCTTTCTCATATTGCACTTTGAAATCTTCCCCTTCCTCAAAGCTCATTCTAAATGCACCTCTCCGTTGAAGCCTTACCTTAACCCTCAGGAGGGTGGAATTTCTTCCACAACCATTGCTCCTCTCTGATCACTTGAATCAGTCAACCTGAAAATGCAGTTATTTATGTATATTCCTCATCTTCTCTTTAAATCCAAACTCAGGGATGGCAGGGATATCTTTCTTTCAACAAGCATTTATTTTACACCTACTGTGTTTCAGGCACTGTCCTAGATACCTTTTAGACAACGAGTGACAAAAAGGTGGGATCCTTGCTTTCATGGGGCTCCCAGTTTGGAATTTGATATACTTTTATATTCTCTTTTTGTATTCTTCGCAGCATTTGCAGTGGTTTGTTGAATAAATTAATAAATAAATATCTTCAGGCTTAGATTCACCCTGATACTGAAAGAGAAGAAAAAAGAATTTTTTTCTGAGGACCTATTGTGTACCCTGAGCTCGTAGGCACTTTGAACAAATTATCTACTTTAATCCTACTAATATCCAGAGTCTGAGCTGAGTGCTTTACATACATATTTCTAATCTTTACAGCAACCTTGTAAGGTAGATGATTTTACAAAGGAAAAAACTGAGCCTTAGTGAGGTTATCCCACTTGTCCTGAGTCATGATGCTAGTAGGTATCAGTATAGGGATTCGAACCCAGGTCTGTCTGACTCCAAAGTCCAAGTCAGACTGCTGAGTATAGTTAAACTGCCTTGGAGAAAACTTAGGTCATGTATCCCAGAGAACAAGTCACAGGTAAGTCTTGACTTAGGGAGCCTGTGCACCTCGGGTACTAAATGGCAGGCTGGACCACACCAGTGACTTGAAGGCCCTTTCAGCCCTCCAAGTGAGAGCCAAGGTCAGCAAGTGGTGGCATGCTTTGTGCAGGTGGGGCTGAGGTTCCCAGGGGCAGAGGGCTCTCTCACCTGGAGTTGCACTCAGCCAGGTAGTCAGGAGTCAGGGGCTACCGGGGAACAAGAGCTGTTCATGCCGGAAACACACGCCTCCCACTGAGGCCAAAAGTCACGTTTCTTGTTTGAAGATCAGTACTCGGAGCTGGACCTTTCACAGAAGAGATGCTGTATGTGAATGAGCTCAGTGATAACCAGTACCAAATGCATTTTAACCCCTCAGGTTTGCAACAAGTGACTACAGTCAGTCTAACCCATGTAATGTTGGGAAAGAGGGGAATAAGGGTTGCTGCCTTAACCTGAGGGATGCAGCAGCTCCCTCACCTCCTGTAGAAAACCAGGAGCAGTAGCAAGAACAGAGAGCTTTTAGGACACATTTTAGGCTTTACAGACATAATCACATTTATTTACCACAGTTGCCTCATGAGGTGGGCACGGTTATTATCCTTGTCAAGTTACCAGCGAGGAAACAGGCACAGAGAGATTTAAGTCTCTTGACCTATATCACAAGTCAGTGGAAGCAGCAGGATATGAAACCATTTTGTTTGAGTCCAAAGACGGTGCCTTTAACCACTACATGATATAGCACCTCCAGGCAAAAATACCACAGAGGATTATTATGATAACGGCCACCCATGAATCATACTTCATGTGTCCACACCACTTTGCAACTTGGCATTGTTGCCTCTCTCATCAAGAGGTGGAATCTATTGCTCCACCTTCTTTTAAATTTTTCTTTTAAAATCTGGGCTAATCCTGTGACTTGCTTTGACCAATAATGATGGCTGAAGTGACACTGTGGGAGTTCCAGAGCCTAGACCTCAGGAGGCTTTGCAGCTTACACTCGTATCACTCTTACCCTCTTGGAATTTTGAGACCGCCATGTTAGGAGAAAGTGCAGGCTATCTTCCTGGAGCATGAGAGGTCATGTGGAGCAGAACGAAGGCTCTCCAGCCCACAGCCAGCCCAGTTGGAAGTTGAGTAAACCCTTTTGGATGTTCCAGCTTCAGCTGGCTCCCCCTGCCTGCAGCTGCACCTGTGAGCCCAGGTGAAACCAGTAGGACCTCCCAGTCAATCTACCGAATCAGAAATAAGAAACCATTGTTGTAAGCCACTAGATTTTTGAGGTGATTTATAATGTAGCAATATGTAACTGAAATAGGTAGGTTTTAAATTCATTGTCAATCTTGGACTCCCTGCTTTTTGGCAATCTAGGGTTACATGATAAGAATGATGGGAAATTTGAGCTAGAGGAATGGCAGACAGCATCTAATTAAACCCCTTTATTTACTTTTTTATGTTATTATTTATAAATTACAAACAAGGCATATTGATCATCACTTGAATATGTTGTTTTTTGACATTTTATGTAATCTATGAATGATATAGTCAGGCTTTGATAATGTCTGAAAAAACAGTGTTTCTTTAATTAAAGTTTTCAGACGAATTTTCTTGCATTTTGCTATGGCCTTGCTGCTTTTGTCCTGTGTCTTTTTGAAAAATTAATTAATTAAAGAGCTTTGTTGGAGTATAATTGCTTTACAGTGGTGGGCAAGTTTCTGCTCTATAACAAAGTGAATCAGCTATACATATATATATATATATATATATATATATATATCCCCATATCCCCTCCCTCTTGTGTCTCCCTCCGACCCTCCCTATCCCACCCCTCTAGGTGGTCACAAAGCACTGAGCTGATCTCCCTGTGCTAGGCAGCTGCTTCCCACTAGCTATCTATTTTACATTTGGTAGTATATATAAGTCCATGCGACTGTCTCACTTCGTCCCAGCTTACCCTTCCCCCTCCCCGTGTCCTCAAGTCCAGTCTCTACTTCTGCATCTTTATTCCTGTCCTGCTCCTAGGTTCAACCCTTTTATTTTATAGAGGAAGACACTTGTCCCATAGAGGAGAAGTGACTTGTCCCAAATCACAGTTTTTACAGCCTGAGACAAGACTAAACTTGTCTTCAGAGCCCCACATCTAGAATTCTCTTTGCTACACAACATTGCCCAACTACACTGCAGTAAGAGAGTGTAAAAGCTATTTCTGACTAATTTCAAGGATAAACACTAAAACCTGTTTATAGTACATAGCCTTAAATTTATAGTCTTCAATTGTTGTGACATCCATGCAAGGAGATCCATATGCCAAGTACCCATAAAATGCCAGGAAGGAAGTAATTACTGGAAACAAGACAGTGAATTATCATAATTGAGTATATATATTGTCTCTGGTGGATCTGTGCGTTTACAGATGTGCCAGCTCCCTGGTAGACCAGTTGGTCTCACCTTGGCTGCACCTTGGAATCTTGTGAGGAGTTTTGAAGACCATCTGAGGTTGGCCCAGGCATCAAGAGTTTTTAAATTGGCCCAGGGTGAATCTAGTGAGCAACTGGGGCTGAGAACCCCTGCTCTGGACCGTGAATTCCTGGAGGGGCAGAATTTTTATCTTTGCACCCCTCCAGAGTGCCATTCCAGAGAACAATTGTTGATTGAAACTGGGAACACATGGCTGAAAGTACTTACAGAGAGCAGCTATGGCAGAGTGGAAATTACATGGGCTTTGACGTCAAAAATATGTCTTTGCCTCTCAGTTTTGCTGTTTAGTAGCTGTGTAACCTTGGATACAACAGGATGTCTGAGCCATCTATAAAATGGATATAAAGATGATACTGACTTCCCAGGGATGTTATGAAATTCAGCTGAGATTGTTTAGCTTTAAAAAACTCCTTGATAACAATAAAGACCTTGTTAAGTATTGTTATTTCTATTCAGAAAGGAAATAGACAAGCTTTTTTTTAATGGTAAAAGCAATGAAAGATGATTATAAGAATTTAAGCAATATGGAGAGTTATTTTAAAAAATCAAGTACAAATTACCTATAATTCCTCCATAAGTACACTTAAGCATTTTGTTATTTCTCCTTCCGCATGTTTTTCTTACTGTCTCTATGTGTGCCTGCACACATTCAAACACATGCACAAAAACATGATTGAAAAAATACAGGACTGTATTGTGTCCATTTTCCTTGTTAGTACCTTGAGTTCTTCATATCCATGAATAGCAGTTGTGATGTTTTTCTAACCCAGGGATTTGAAAGCAATTGAAGGAGGTAATATGGTTATGATGAAATGGAAACAAGAGCAAAGCCAGCGCAGATTTGCAGAAAAAATTACACATTTGGGGTGCCTAATGATTGCTGAAAATTATTTGCAAGGTTCCATTGTGGCTTACCCATTTTCTCCCCTGAAAAGACTGACGTCTCCCACAAAAGCTTGGGAATTGACACAGATGGTCCTTACCCAAGAGCCTTAGTCACAGCCCCCAAATCCTTTTGGCCAGCAACCTTTATTTACACATGGCTTCAAAGGTAGTGAGGAAGGGAATGGAAGGAAGAACAAAAGTGCTTACTCAAGTAACTATTAATTTGAGGAAAGCAAGTTTCATACCCCAGCCAACCTAGAGTTGATTCAAAAGCCAACAGTTAAAAGAGCCAGAGCAAACAGGTCAAATCTCTGAGGGTGATACTATCTGGCAAGGGATCCAGCTTTGGGAAGGACCTGAAGACGACTGAACCCTTTCTGGCTCAAGCCTCCTTTCTTTCTGGACATAATTCCTCATAGCATCAGAGCCTCCATGCGCCTGTTGGCTGGGGTCTTGCACATAAGGAGGCTGTGTTTACAGAATCAATGAGGAACAGAGGAAGGGTGGCTGTAAATCTAAACAACAGGCCCCTTTTAAGGTTGCTCCCAGTACAAGCATGAGTGTGAGTGTGGCGTCATCAAAATAAGGGCTTCGCCAGAGCGATGTCTTGTTCTGCCCAGGAACCACTGCTCAGAACAGCCTTGGAATTTTTCTTTGCCAACTTTCTTTAGAGGCCCACAAGGAAAATCTATTTCATTTTTTATAGTACCTTCTGATTTTTTCTTTTTTGGTATGTGGACTTGTTTAGAATAAAAAGAACTAGATTTGGAGTTGGAGAAACCTGTGTTATTAATTCCAGTTAATCTACTTATTAGCTGTGTGTCCTTGGATAAGTCACATATCCTCTATATTTCTTGATTTCCTTATCCATAAAGTGGGAAGCATGATCCTTACCTATCTCCCATCATTCATTACATGGGAAATTACCATGATGCAGTGGTAGCCTCTAAGGTCACTACCAGGCAAACTGGTACACCCTACCAGAGGTCATGGAACAGAAAGTCTCACTAACTGAATTAGGATGTCGAATCACGTGGACTATAAAATCAATGTAAAACACATAATGGAGGCAAGAGGAAAGAGATGAGCACTCTGAGGTAGGGTGTGATCAGGGTGGAAGGACACACCGAATCCTGGGGTAGGCAGTGTTCATTTGCCCTGTCTCTTTCTCTGCCACATCAGCCTTCCCCGCTGATGGTTTGGTTACAGGACCAGAGTTGAGATTTGAGCTAAGGGGCTCGCAAATGGAAAGTGCCCTGGCCAAGAAGACACACTTAAACTATTGGAGAGACAGGACAAGTACACCAGGCTAATAGCTGTAGCTTGCAGCTCACCTGCTAAGCAGCCATGAGTTTCAGCCATGAGCTGGCAGAGGACACATGAGCGAGAATGGGTGTCAATCAGTGTGTGGCTGAATTATGGTCTCATGAATATTGATTGCTCATGTATATGTAGTACACCCAGAATATTAGTTCCTCATAGGACTCACGCATATTTATATATCACTTCTATGTAATATATGTGCCTCATGAATATTTAGTGCCTTATAAATATTAGGTATTTCTTGATCCTTCCATCCCTTTCTATGTTAAATATACACATGCCATATTTTCTAACATATTTTATGAATTTCACTTATCTAATTTTTTTCTTTTTCTCTGTTGCAGAATTGAGTATTTTCAAACCAAACAACAAATACACATTACAACATTCTGTCAGAAGGCTCAAGTGAGAAAACACCTTGAAAGTTGTAAAGTCCTACATAATTTTAAGGGATTATTATTATTCCTGTTATTTTGATTATGGCCATTTATAAAAATCAAATCTATCTTCAAATTGTAAAGAGGAAGCAGTTTAACCCAATGACTAGGAGCTGTGAACTCTGCTAATAGCTGTCTTTGCTCGTCTTTGGGAAATTGTATAACCTCCCTGAGACTGTTTTCTCACCTGTGAAATGGGAATAACAATAGCAACTTCATAAGGCTCTTGTGAAAATCGAATGAGATAATGTGTGGAAAACACTTAGGAAATTGCTTGTCCCACAAGAATGATGATACCTAACTTTGATTGAATGCTGACTCTATGCCAAGCACTCACGGACTATATGATTATATAAGTATGATTATCATGCCCATTTTACAGATGAGGATTTTTTAAAATAAATTTATTTATTATTTATTTATTTATTATTGTCTGTGTTGGGTCTTCGTTGCTGCGCACGGGCTTTCTCTAGTTGTGGGGAGCGGGGCCTACTCTTCGTTGCAGCACGCGGGCTTCTCATTGCAGTGGCTTTTCTTGTTGCGGAGCATGGGATCTAGGCAGACGGGCTTCAGTAGTTGTGGCATGTGGGCTCAGTACACGTGGCTCTTGGCTTTAGTTGCTCCACAGCATGTGGGATCTTCCCAGGCCAGGGATTGAACCCGTGTCCCCTGTGTTGGCAGGCAGATTCTTTTTTCTTTTTTCATCAGAATTTTAAAGCATTGGGTTTTTTTTTGGTCTTTTTTTTTTAAACATCTTTATTGGAGTATAATTGCTTTACAATGGTGTGTTAGTTTCTGCTTTATAACAAAGTGAATCAGTTATACATATACATATGTTCCCATATCTCTTCCCTCTTGCGTCTCCCTCCCTCCCACACTCCCTATCCCACCCCTCCAGGCGGTCACAAAGTACTGAGCTGATCTCCCAGTGCTATGCGGCTGCTTCCCACTAGCTATCTATTTTACGTTTGGTAGTGTATATATGTCCATGCCTCTCTCTTGCTTTGTCACAGCTTACCCTTCCCCCTCCCTATATCCTCAAGTCCATTCTCTAGTAGGTCTGTGTCTTTATTCCTGTCTTACCCCTAGGTTCTTCATGACATTTTCTTTTTCTTAAATTCCATATATATGTGTTAGCATACGGTATTTGTCTTTCTCTTTCTGACTTACTTCACTCTGTATGACAGATTCTAGGTCTATCCACCTCATTACAAATAGCTCAATTTCGTTTCTTTTTATGGCTGAGTAATATTCCATTGTATATATGTGCCACATCTTCTTTATCCATTCATCTGATGATGGGCTCTTAGGTTGTTTCCATCTCCGGGCTATTGTAAATAGAGCTGCAATGAACATTTTGGTACATGACTCTTTTTGAATTATGGTTTTCTCAGGGTATATGCCCAGTAGTGGGATTGCTGGGTCATATGGTAGTTCTATTTGTAGTTTTTTAAGGAATCTCCATACTGTTCTCCACAGTGGCTGTATCAACTTACATTCCCACCAACAGTGCAAGAGGGTTCCCTTTTCTCCACACCCTCTCCAGCATTTATTGTTTCTAGATTTTTTGATGATGGCCATTCTGACTGGTGTGAGATGCTATCTCATTGTAGTTTTGATTTGCATTTCTCTAATGATTAATGATGTTGAGCATTCTTTCATGTGTTTGTTGGCAGTCTGTATATCTTCTTTGGAGAAATGTCTGTTTAGGTCTTCTGCCCATTTTTGGATTGGGTTGCTTGTTTTTTTGTTATTGAGCTGCATGAGCTGCTTATAAATTTTGGAGATTAATCCTTTGTCAGTTGCTTCATTTGCAAATATTTTCTCCCATTCTGATGGTTGTCTTTTTGTCTTGTTTATGGTTTCCTTTGCTGTGCAGAAACTTTGAAGTTTCATTAGCTCCCATTTGTTTATTTTTGTTTTTATTTCCATTTATCTAGGAGGTGGGTCAAAAAGGATCTTGCTGTGATTTATGTCATAGAGTGTTCTGCCTATGTTTTCCTCTAAGAGTTTGATAGTTTCTGGCCTTGCATTTAGGTCTTTAATCCATTTTTGTGTATTGTGTTAGGGAGTGATCTAATTCTCATACTTTTACATGTACCTGTCCAGTTTTCACAGCACCACTTATTGAAGAGGCTGTCCTTTCTCCACTGTACATTCCTGCCTCCTTTATCAAAGATAAGGTGACCATATGTGCGTGGGTTTATCTCTGGGCTTTCTATCCTGTTCCATTGATCTTTCTTTCTGTTTTTGTGCCAGTACCGTACTGTCTTGATTACTGTAGCTTTGTAGTATAGTCTGAAGTCAGGGAGCCTGATTATGCCAGCTCCATTTTTCGTTCTCAAGATTGCTTTGGCTATTTGGGGTCTTTTGTGTTTCCATACAAATTGTGAAATTTTTTGTTCTAGTTCTGTGAAAAATGCCAGTGGTAGTTTGATAGGGATTGCATTGAATCTGTAGATTGCTTTGGGTAGTAGAGTCATTTTCACAATGTTGCTTCTTCCAATCCAAGAACATGGTATATCTCTCCATCTATTTGTATCATCTTTAATTTCTTTCATCAGTGTCTTATAATTTTCTGCATACAGGTCTTTTGTCTCCTTAGGTAGGCTTATTCCTAGATATTTTATTCTTTTTGTTGCAGTGGTAAATGGGAGTGTTTTCTTGATTTCATTTTCAGATTTTTCATCATTAGTGTATAGGAATGCCAGAGATTTCTGTGCACTAATTTTGTAACCTGCTAGTTTACCAAATTCATTGATTAGCTCTAGTAGTTTTCTGGTAGCATCTTTAGGATTCTCTATGTATAGTATCATGTCATCTGCAAACAGTGACAGCTTTACTTCTTTTCCGATTTGGATTCCTTTTATTTCCTTTTCTTCTCTGACTGCTGTGGCTAAAACTTCCAAAACTATGTTGAATAAGCGTGGTGAGAGTGGGCAACCTTGTCTTTTTCCTGATCTTAGTGGAAATGCTTTCAGTTTTTCACCATTGAGGACGATGTTGGCTGTGGGTTTGTCATATATGGCCTTTATTATGTTGAGGAAAGTTCCCTCTATGCCTACTTTCTGCAGGGTTTTTATCATAAATGGGTGTTGAATTTTGTCAAAAGATTTTTCTGCATCTATTGAGATGATCATGTGGTTTTTATCCTTCAATTTGTTGATATGGTGTATCATGTTGACCGATTTGCGTATATTGAAGAATCCTTGCATTCCCGGGATAAACCCCACTTGATCACGGTGTATGATCCTTTTAAGGTACTGTTGGATTCTGTTTGCTAGCATTTTGTTGAGGATTTTTGCATCTATGTTCATCAGTGATATTGACTTGTAGTTTTCATTCTTTGTGACATCTTTGTCTGGTTTTGGTATCAGGGTGATGGTGGCCTCGTAGAATGAGTTTGGGAGTGTTCCTCCCTCTGCTATATTTTGGAAGAGCTTGAGAAGGATAGGTGTTAGCTCTTCTCTAAGTGTTTGATAGAGTTTGCCTGTGAAGCTGTCTGGCCCTAGGGTTTTGTTTGTTGGAAGATTTTTAATCATAGTCTCAATTTCAGTGCTTGTGATTGGTCTGTTTATAGTTTCCATTTCTTCCCGGTTCAGTCTCGGAAGGTGTGCTTTTAATTTGTCCATTTCTTCCAGGTTGTCCATTTTATTGGCATATAGTTGCTTGCAGTAATCTCTCATGATCCTTTGTATTTCTGCAGTGTCAGTTGTTACTTCTCCTTTTTCATTTCTAATTCTATTGATTTGAGTCTTCTCCCTTTCTTGATGAGTCTGGCTAATGGTTTATCAATTTTGTTTATCTTCTCAAAGAACCAGCTTTTAATTTTATTCATGTTTGCTCTTGTGTCCTTCATTTGTTTTTCATTTATTTCTGATCTGATCTTTATGATTTCTTTCCTTCTGCTAACTTTGGGGTTTTTTGGTTCTTCTTTCTCTAATTGCTTTAGGTGTAAGGTTAGGTTGTTTATTTGAGATGTTTCCTGTTTCTTAAGGTAGGATTGTATTGCTGTAAACTTCCCTCTTTAGAACTGCTTTTGCTGCATCACATAGGTTTGGGGTCATTGTCATTTGTTTATAGGTATTTTTTGATTTCCTCTCTGTTTTCTTCAGTGATCTCTGGTTATTAAGTAGTGTATTGTTTAGCCTCCATGTGTTTCTGTTTTTTACAGATTTTTTCCTGTAATTGATCTAGTCTCATAGCATTGTGGTCAGAAAAGATACTTGAAATGATTTCAGTATTCTTAAATTTACCAAGGCTTGATTTGTGACCCAGGATATGACCTATCCTGGAGAATGTTCCATGAGCACTTCAGAAGAAAGTGTATTCTGTTGTTTTTGGATGGAATGTCCTTTAAATATCAATTAAGTCCATCTTGTTTAATGTATCATTTAAAGCTTGTGTTTCCTTATTTATTTTCATTTTGGATGATCTGTCCAGTGGTGAAAGTGGGGTGTTAAAGTCCCCTACTATGATTGTGTTACTGTCGATCTCCCCTTTTATGGCTGTTAGTACTTGCCTTATGTATTGAGGTGCTCCTATGTTGGGTGCATAGATATTTACAATTGTTATATCTTCTTCTTGGATTGATCCCTTCATCATTATGTAGTGTCCTTCTTTGTCTGTTCTAACAGTCTTTATTTTAAAGTCTATTTTGTCTGATAGGAGAATTGCTACTCCAGCTTTCTTTTGGTTTCCATTTGCATGAAATATCTTTTTCCATCCCCTTACTTTCAGTCTGTATGTGTTTCTAGGTCTGAAGTGGGTCTCTTGTAGACGGCAAATATATGGGTCTTTTTTCTGTATCCATTCAGCCAATCTGTGTCTTTTGGTGGGAGCATTTAGTCCATTTACATTTAAGGTAATTATAGATATGTATGTTCCTATTCCCATTTTCTTAATTGTTTTGGGTTCGTTATTGTAGGTCTTTTACTTCTCTTGTGTTTCTTGCCTAGAGAAGTTCCTTTAGCAGTTGTTGTAGAGCTGGTTTGGTGGTGCTGAACTCTCTCAGCTTTTGCTTGTCTGTAAAGGTTTTAATTTCTCCATCAAATTTGAATGAGATCCGTGCTGGGTAGAGTAATCTTGGTTGCAGGTTTTTCTCCTTCATCACTTTAAATATGTCCTGCCAGTCCCTTCTGGCTTGCAGAGTTTCTGCTGAAAGATCAGCTGTTAACCTTATGGGGATTCCCTTGTGTGTTATTTGTTGTTTTTCCCTTGCTGCTTTTAATATGTTTTCTTTGTATTTAATTTTTGACAGCTTGATTAATATGTGTCTTGGCATATTTCTCCTTGGATTTATCCTGTATGGGACTCTCTGTGCTTCCTGGACTTGATTAACTATTTCCTTTCCCATATTCGGGAAGTTTTCAACTATAATCTCTTCAAATATGTTCTCAGTCCCTTTCTTTTTCTCTTCTTCTTCTGGAACCCCTATAATTCGAATGTTGGTGCGTTTAATGTTGTGCCAGAGGTCTCTGAGACTGTCCTCAGTTCTTTTCATTCTTTTTTCTTTATTCTGCTCTGCAGTAGTTATTTCCACTATTTTATCTTCTAGGTCACTTATCCGTTCTTCTGCCTCAGTTATTCTGCTATTGATCCCATCTAGAGTATTTTTAATTTCATTTATTATGTTGTTCATCGTTGTTTGTTTCATCTTTAGTTCTTCTAGGTCCTTGTTAAATGTTTCTTGCATTTTGTCTATTCTATTTCCAAGATTCTGTATCATCTTTACTATCATTATTCTGAATTCTTTTTCAGGTAGACTGCCTATTTCCTCTTCATTTGTTAGGTCTGGTGGGTTTTTATCTTGCTCCTTCATCTGCTGTGTATTTTTCTGTCTTCTCATTTTGCTTATCTTACTGTGTTTAGGGTCTCCTTTTTGCAGGCTGCAGGTTCATAATTCCCGTTGTTTTTGGTGTCTGTCCCCGGTGGCTAAGGTTGGTTCAGTGGGTTGTGTAGGCTTCCTGGTGGAGGGGACTAGTGCCTGTGTTCTGGTGGATGAGGCTGGATCTTGTCTTTCTGGTGGGAAGGTCCACGTCTGGTGGTGTGTTTTGGGGTGTCTGTGGACTTATTATGATTTTAGGCAGCCTCTCTGCTAATGGGTGGGGTTGTGCCCCTGTCTTGCTAGTTGTTTGGCATAGGATGTCTAGCACTGTAGCTTGCTGGTCGTTGAGTGAAGCTGGATTCTGGTGTTGAGATGGAGATCTCTGGGAGATTTTCGCCGTTTGATATTATGTGGAGCTGGGAGGTCTCTTGTGGACCAGTGTCCTGAAGTTGGCTCTCGCACCTCGGAGGCACAGCACTGACTCCTGGATGCAGCACCAAGAGCCTTTCATCCACACGGCTCAGAATAAAAGGGAGAAAAAGTAGAAAGAAAGAATTAGTAGATATAGAAAGAAAGAAAGAAAGAAAGTTATAAAGAAAGAAAGAAAGGACGGAGGGAGGAAGGAAGGAGGGAAGGAATGAAAAAAGAAAAAATAAGATAAAGTAAAATAAAATAAAGTAAGATAAAATATAATAAAGTTATTATAATAAAAAATTATTATTAAGAGAGAAAAAAAACAAACGGATAGGATAGAACCCTAGGACAAATGGTGGAAGCAAAGCTATACAGACAAGATCTCACACAGAAGCATACACATACACACTCACAAAAAGAGGAACGGGGAAAAAATCATAAATCTTGCTCTCAAAGTCCACCTCCTTAATTTGGGATGATTGGTTGTCTATTCATGTATTCCACAGATGCAGGGTACATCAAGTTGATTGTGGAGCTTTAATCCGCTGCTTCTGAGGCTGCTGGGAGGGATTTCCCTTTCTCTTCTTTGTTCGCACAGCTCCCGGGGCTCAGCTTTGGATTTGGCCCCGCCTCTGCATGTAGGTCGCCTGAGGGCGTCTGTTCTTCGCTCAGACACGATGGGGTTAAAGGAACAGCTGATTCGGGTCTCTGGCTCACTCAGGCTGGGGGGGAGGGAGGAGCACGGAGTGCGGGGCGGGCCTGCGGCGGCAGAGGCCGGCGTGACGTTGCACCAGCCTGAGGCGCGCCGTGCGTTCTCCCGGGGAAGTTGTTTCTGGATCCCGGGACCCTGGCAGTGGCGGGCTGCACGGGCTCCCCGTAAGGGAGGTGTGGATAGTGACCTGTGCTCGCACAGAGGCTTCTTGGTGGCAGTAGCAGCCTTAGCGTCTCATGCCCGTCTCTGGGGTCCGTGCTTTTAGCCGCAGCTCGCGCCCGTCTCTGGAGCTCGTTTAAGCAGCGCTCTTAATCTCCTCTCCTCGCGCACCAGGAAACAAAGAGGGAAGAAAAAGTCTCTTGCCTCTTCGACAGGTCCAGAGTTTTCCCCGGACTCCCTCCCGTCTAGCCGTGGCGCACTAACCCCCTGCAGGCTGTGTTCACGCCGCCAAGCCCAGTCCTCTCCCAGCGCTCCGACCAAAGCCCGAGCCTCAGCTCCCAGCCCCGCCCGCCCCGGCGGGTGAGCAGAGAAGCCTCTCGGTCTGGTGAGTGTCGGTTGGCCCTGATGCTTTGTGCGGGAATCTCTCCACTTTGCCCTCCGTACCCCTGTTGCTGTGCTCTCCTCTTCAGCTCCAAAGCTTTCCACCTCTGCCACCCGCAGTCTCCGCCCGCGAAGGGGCTTCCTAGTGTGTGGAAACCTTTCATCCTTCACAGCTCCCTCCCACTGGTGCAGGTCCCATCCCTATTCTTTTGTCTCTGTTTTTTCTTTTGCCCTACCCGGGTACGTGGGGGGTTTCTTGCCTTTTCGAGGTCTGAGGTCTTCTGCCAGCGTTCAGTAGGTGTTCTGTAGGAGTTGTTCCACGTGTAGTTGTATTTCTGGTGTATCTGTGGGGAGGAAGGTGATGTCCGCGTCTTATCTTCTGGTGATATTCCGCCATCTTCCCCCAGGCAGATTCTTAAGCACTGTGCCACCAGGGAAGTCCCACAGATGAGGATTTTTAAGACAAAACCAGAATTCAAATCGAGGCAACCTGACTACAAGCCCACACTCTTTGCCATTTTGCAACACTAACTCTTAATGCAGCAAGTATTCAATACATGTCTTGTCAACATATTAGTAAGATTGTTCACTAGAGCAGATACTCAGTATCACGTGCCACTGGTGATGATATTTTGAATTGACTCTCTCAGTGGCAATTCTACCTTCCATCTAGTTAGAGAAGTTGAAAAACTATACATGACATTTTCTAGAATACTTTGCAGCTAGGGTTATAAATGTAAATTGTGCTTTGCGATCAGATGCATTTGTGAATAACACGGAAGGCAGAAAGAAGTGAGGGGAAGCCACCCTCCTGCTGCTAAGGCTGCTGGCAAACAAGGTGTGGTGGACAGACTCTCAGGTGGCCCCATGATCCCTCCTCCTGGCATTCACACCCATGTGTGATCCTCTCCCCTGAAGTGTGGGTGGTGGGACCTGTAACTTGCTTCCAACCAATAGGATGTGGCAAGGTGATGGGATTACATGTACATGATTATGTTGTATGAGATTGTAGCATCCATCTTGCTAGGAGATGCTCTCTCTCTTACTGGCTTTGAAGAAGCTAGTGGCCACGTGGTAAGGGGTTGAGGATGCCCTCGGCCTAATACTAATTGGCAAGAAACTGAGGCCCTGCAAAAAAATGAATGCCGTCAACAATCATGTGAGCTTGGAAGCAGTTCCTTCCCCAGGCAGGACTCAGATGAGACTGCGGCCCCAGTTGATATCATGGTGGCAGCTTCATGAGACACTGAGTCAGAGGATCCATGTAAGCTATGCCTGGGCTCCTGACCTACAGTAACTATGAGATAATAAATATGTGTTGTTTTCAGCCCCTAGGCTTGTGGTAAAATTGTCATCAGCAATAGAAAGCTAACACATGAGGTTACAAATCCTGGAGATGTTCTGGCCATTGTGGCAGCACATGTGATGGCAACAGCCTCCTGACGTGAGCGTGGCAGCTATGGTGGATGGATGCCCTTGAACTCAGTAGTCTGTGCTGGGTTCTTGACATCCACTCTTCCAGCCTTTTTGGCAATTTAATTTCCCTAATTCCTTGCCTTAAATCACTTTCTTTTTGAATTAGTCAAAATGATTTCTATTCTCTGTACAGAATCTTAGTTCATATCATTACCCCACTTCAAAATCACGGCCTAACTATCCCAATATTTAATTCTTTCATCACCCAGAAAACATTTTAGGGGAGAACAGAATAGTTTCCTTGCAAAACATCAAGGGAGAAAGGAAGTGATAATCATTGAGCAGGTGTAAGCTTTGAATAGCCACATAGCCGTAATTAACATAATCAACATAATTAACATACTCTTAAAGGAAGATTATGTTAATCTCATTTTATGGAGGAGAAAACTGAAGTTCAGACCCTACATGACTACCTATTGTGGATAGCACACCTGGGATGTAATTCTTGGTCGAATGGACACCAGACTGCACATTCTTTCTGCTGAATCATGTTGTTAAGAATATCCTGGGTTCTTGTATGTCCTTTCACCCATTCATTCCTCAAATGTATATTGCATATCCACTGTGTATTGAGTGCTGTGCTAAGCCTGCGGTGCATACAGGGCCTTACCTGGTGGAGCTCACAATCCACTGGGGCAGATCAGTGAGGAAATAGACCATTACAAAGCAGTGCATCAAGTCCCATGATGGAGGCCAGCTCAGAATGCTGAGGGGATAGTGAGGACGGCCATCAGATGACCTGACTTGGGTCAGAGCCCCAGGAGGAAGGGACAGTGGCCTGGAATAACCTTCCTCGCAGGCTCTTCATGGGTCACCGACACAGCTGTGGGAACCCCACAGCAATGGTGCCAGGCAGGGACACTGGCAGAAAGGTTCATGTGACTTGGTGAGACCTCAGGCAGCCTTGACCGGGCACAGAGCTGACCCTGGCGGTGCTCTGTCCACGTGACTGAGCCACACTGCGGTCCCTGAAGACCCCATGCTTGTTCTCCAAGGCTGACTGGCTCTCAAGCTCCAGCCAGCCACAGGCTTGTTTCCTTTCATTGTTTGCTTTTTGGAACAAATGTACTTCCTATTAATCGTGGTTTTCAAAAATTAAATTAAAAGCCTTTGATTGAGTTTAAAGATAGATCTGGCTCACTTTCATCAAAGCTTACCCAGCTCTCCTGTCAGGAGAGAGAACAAGGTTTGCGAGTTTAAATCTCAGACCTTAGATTAGTTCGGATGCCCAAATATCTCAGCTCTAACAGCCCATGGGCAATTCTGTTGAATCCTTATGTGGCTGAATTTCCCCATCAGAAAAATAGGTTAACAGTGGTTCCTACCTGAGAGTTCGACTGTTTATGTGGGGACTAAATAAACGAATGCGAATGTTCCTGTCCCTGGTGTGCTGGCCCTTGACGATGTTCCTTCCATGTCCTTCCCCTGCTTGGCTCTGCATGGTGTGGGCTGCGCCTGCATTTCCCAGCTCCCGTACCAGCTGGCACCTCTCTGGGTGTAGTAAATGGGAGGTGCTGGTGGGAGGAAGAGAGACGAGGGGGTATTTCTCCTCCCTCCCTCTTGGGGTAAAACCTCCAGAGCAGTTGTTTCGCCTTTGCAGCAGCTTCCTGCGGAGGTTAACCCCTGGACTGCCGCATCCCCCCTATGGTTTCTCCCATCTTCTCTCTTCTCCATAGGCATTTCCTGGTATTAGATTCTCTCTGTCTTAAATACTTAGGGAGGTTCTGTTTTCTGGCTGGACACTTGACGGCTGCCATGAGTGACATGCACTTGCCCCACGGGGTCTGTTTTCTCAATGAATGATTAGGCAAGATACAAGGTGAAAGGGGCGGGGAGCAAAGCTTAAAACACAGAAAAGGTTGGTTATAGATGATGGGGTGTCTTCACTCAATGTCTGGTGAATAGGTGTTCAATAAACGTGGCGGTGATAGGAGGATCGTTCCCATTCTGCTTACGGAGAGTATAGTGAGAAACATGCCTTTGACTGGAAGAGAAGCGCAGAAAGATCTGCCACTTCTGTTGGCACCTGGAGGCCCCCCCAGTGCCCTGGAGCCTGGTTCTCCGTGCTGGGAAGAGCTGGCCTGGCTTCTCAGCACCCAGGCTGTCACCATGGGGTTGCTTGGAAGAACTGATGCCCCTAATGAGGAATGGATTTTTCTGGCCCCACAATCAGGGGTGAGAGTGCCTCTCACCCTAAGAACAGAGGGAGAATGTTTCAAGAGTATTTGCCACAGCTATTCAACTAAGATCTTATTTTCACATGCCTGCTGCTGGCTTCCCAGCCCCGCACCAATCTGTTGTTTATGTTCCAGGGCCACTTTACTTTCATTCCCAACACAACACGAGTCAGAGGTATCCGGAATGGGCCCCACGCAGAGGCAGAAAGAGTTTGACACAGTCTGTGCCACCGGGAAGGAGACCAGACAGTCACTGGACTGAGCGCACTGGAGGGAGGACAGGAGGTGAGTTTCATGCCAGGACGATGCCTGGTACACTGGGAATGAGGGGATACAAACACGGTCCTGTGATGCAGGCTGTGAAATTAGCCTCCTTCTCTGGTACCCTAACACCCCTAATCGCCTGAGCCATGACTGTGCCAGGCACCTCGCATACACTATTGCTAGTCCTCACAACCACCCTGTGAGGCAGAGTTATGAAGTCCCGTTGACAGATGGTGACACTGGGGCTCAGAGAGGTTAAGTGATTTGTGCAAAGCTGCACAGCTGGTCAGTGTCAGAATTGGGATTCAGAGCCACACCTTTCAGGTTCCAAACTCTGCATTATTTCAGCAATTCTGTGCTGCCTCCCTGACACCTTTGTGGCAGAAGTTTAAGAATACTGTGGGCTGCCACACCACATATTCCGCAGCTGCCTGCACCAAATGCCTGCGTGGACCCCAGTTGGCAAAACAAGAGGGAGAATGCCTCTGAGCCCAGTGGAATCCACTGCAATCAATCCCCAGGGTCTCTCCTGCAACTCCGAAGCTAAACAGCAGCCGTTACCTGGGAAACCAGAAGCCATCTGAGAGGGCAGGGGCGCTAGAGAGGGAAGGTTCACTTGGATGCACCTCCCATCACCCTGAGATTAAGGGACATAAAAAGAGATGGCGCCTGTGAGTTCCTCAGTGGCTGGCATGAGAACCAGGCTTTTGTTTTGCAGACCAGTTACCGCTTGTAGGGAGTAACCACTAAACCAAGAGAAGCCTAAATAACAAAGCAGCAGCCAGAGATTACCTATTAAATGAACCTTGTTCCCAATCTTATGTCTATGATCTGACCCTCCCAGGCGTTACCAAGGCAATCACGTTTACGTGTAATACCCAAGTCTCTAGGGCACTGAGCCTCAACCTGTTTGAAGGTAGGAAGAACAGTCTTTGACAGAAACCCCTCGGAAACATCTCTGAGAAGCCCCAGGGATGCTACTGTATCCAAGAATCAGCGCTGATGGTTGTTTGCCAAACATTGCAGCTGCTACCCAAGGCGGGATGCTGCCACGCCCCTCGTGAGTTAGTACTTCTCCCCTTCACGGTGCCCCTCCTGACCCTGCTTTTTGGAGGATTCCACCCATTCTTTCAAGTCCTAGCTCCCAATTCTGCCTCAGGAATGTTTTTCAGGACTGCCCTCACCCTACTAGTCACTCCGTGACCTTGAATTCCCCACACCTGGGCACGTGCTTGTTTTGTTATTCTGTGCGTGGATGACCAAGTTGTGTCTCACATAATGTGGGAGGCAGAGCTGTGCACATAGGTTCCTGATGAATGAATGTGTCCAGATACCCACGACGTAAACTCCAAAAACGTTCAGTGTGGACATACACACCATTCAGTCTTGTGTTTATTTAGAGCCACTGCCCAAGCACCTTTAGCCAGGCCCTGCAGATACAAAATGGACCGAATGCAGCCCTTGTCTCAAGGGTTTGTGTGTTCCAACTTGTTTAGATCCCTCCTGCTGTTTGATTTTTTTGTGGGGGAAGGGAGTATATTGGCACATTTTTTTCTTTTTTTCTGCCCCCAAATAAATGATAAATAGTTATCTAACTCTGCAAGCAAATAGCAAATTTCTGAGGAAGAGAAATCATCAATGAAAACACAAATCCTTAGTGAATAACATAATATTTATCCAATTATAGCACACTTACTACATTCTGAGCCACTTAGAAACAGCATCGCACTCATTCCTCCATGCAGCTCTTCAAGTGCACTATTATTTCTGCTTTAATGATGGAGAAAAAGGAAGCAAGTGGCTTGCTCGAGATCCCTTTAAATGTGATGCCAGGTTTCAAACCCAGGTTTGTGTAGTAAGCAAGGCTGTGTCCTCAGCTGCTGTTCTATGTCACTGCCCCGTCCCTGACAGTCCTTCTGTGTCCAGGGTCATAGATAATGAAACGAACAGTGATGAGTCACTGAGAGCAGGCAGCAGACCTGAGGTGGTTGATAAATTTGTTATCAGTAAGTGGGGTCGGAGCTTACAGAACAGCGTTAGAATCTTATTGCACAAAACCCCAAGCTCTCAGGGAGCCATGCAAAAAGCCAAGGCACTTCATTGTTCTCAGAGCAGAGTTTGGTGTCTTGACCTGCCTTCCCACCTGTTTACTGTGGGGCCTTCTCTCCTTCAAGGGTGTTTCTCTAGAGGCAGTCCAGAGAATTCAGATTTAAAAAGATTGTCCCCAGGGCTTGTCTGCCTGACTCATTGTGTTCTTTCTCACTGGTGAGTCACCAACCTGTGACTCAGTTTTCACATCTTACTCAGGGCTCAGAGTTTGGCTGTTGGGATCCTGGGGATGGATTTACATGGAGGTGACATAAGGTTAGTGATGTGCTGGTGAGCCAGGGATCCTGGGCCCTGCTTCTTTCCTTTTGCTCATAGGAGCACCTTTTAACCTGTCAGAGGTGCTCATGGATTGGCCAAGACCAAGGTCACTGAAGTGGCCTCACCAGTGAGGTCAACTTCCATTTCTGATGCTGCTGTGTGGACTCCTAGTGTGGATCCTCCACTCGGTGGGTGGAGGTCAGCGTGACAGTGGTCTGTCAGCGCGAGACAACACCCCGTAGAGGAAGAAATCCTCCGTGTGAAGAAACATGGATTCACTTCATACCTGTTCTTTCTTAACTACGCTGTTCAAAACACTTCAGTTTTTAATCCGGGCTACAGCCCGACCCCATAGTTCCTCCAGGTAAACTCTAGGATAGAAAGAATTCACCTGGGTTGTGTGCAAGGAGCTCAGAAAGTTAGGTGATGGAAATGACTGGGTCTTCGAGAGGTCCCTGCCTCTGTATCCAAGCAGGCCATTACTTGGTTGAGCATTCTTGGAGATGCCATACCCAGAACAGGCTGCTACAGTGATGGGACATTAACAAGGTGTTGGAAGGGGATTCTTGCCACTGGTTCACCTGAGACCCCACTATGATGCACATGAAGACTCAAAAATGAGTATGATAACACATCACAGGATGCAGATTTTCCAGGGGGAAGGGATCAGGTATCTTCGCTCTTCATCCAGCTCCAGGATAGGAAAAAGGGTCAGAGAGAGTGGAACAGGGAGACGATTAGAGAAGACATTCCTTTGGGGGGAGCTGTTCCTGTTCTCTCCCTTCAGGGGAGGGGTGCAGGTGCTGCAGGAGAACACCAAAAACTATTCCTTACGGAAGGGAGACACAGAGAACCAGTGCCCTAGTCACGCCCAAGAAAGCCACCGTGACTGGCCCCTGGCTCCTTCCCCCAAGAGGTAGAGGATGAGAGAGGGGTGACTTGCTGTGTAGGTTCAGGAGCCAGAAGAGAGTGCTGCGGGGCTTTGGACTGAACCCCCAGAGTTTTTCAGGGTAAGAGATGCCGTTGTTTCCTGTGCACAAGATGTGGGCCATACCAAACAGATAACAATTGTGTGGTTGGGTCATTTAGATCTTGTCTGAAAGTGCCTTCGGGAGGAGTGAAGGGATTTGGGCAGGAAGACAAGACGTGCTACTCCCCATTGCCTCAAGTGCCTTCAGGAACGGAATCGCATCTGTCAGGGTCAAGGGAACTATAGGACAGAGGTCTCAGAAGGGATCCTGGAAGAACTCACGGCATGACCCCAGGAGAAGAGTCCTGCTCTGGCCCAACCAGGGATGCTTTCTTTGGCCAAAGGCCAGGCTCAAATCAAAGCTGTCCTATCTCTTTACCTTTCCTCTTGCTCATGGCTTTGACCTGAAACAGCAGAGAGGGAGAGTGGTGTGGGGAAGAACCAGGACAGGGGGAGTCAGTGATAAAGCTTCATTTTCTAATGTGCCATGAGTCATGCTTGTTTAACATACTAGTTACACAAACCAGAAAAGGTGTTACCTGTTTTTTGTTTATTTTTTTAATTAATAATAAACATCTTCACCTTTCTCTTGGAGCCTGCCCACATCCCTACCTTCCATTCCTTCTCTCTGTATCTCATAATATTTTGTATAAGCCTCTGTGATAGTATACCACCTTGTACTATAACTGATTATTTACCAGTATCCATCATATAAAAGGTGCATTCTTTGTGGGCAGCAACTGTATCTTATTCATAGCAATAGTCCCTGTAAAGCAGCATCATGATGTGCTATGGTTGGTTTGCAGTCAATTCTTATTACGTGAATGGTTAAATGAATGTAAGCATGTTGATAGAAAGAACGTGGCAAAAGGGAGGTATATTTATTTAGATCTTTTGGATCTCCTCAAATCTCACCAGCTGCGCTGTGCCCATTGTTTCTACTTGTAGCTCCAATCATGTTCCCTGAAAACTCGGGTAGCCCTGTGCCCATTTGGATTTTTGAGGGAAATCCCAATTATCCCCATAAGACAGAATGTCCCTAAGGAGGGATGGAGACATTGAAGAGAGCAAGATCTCCATCAGGGAAAATAAAGAATGGGAGTTGAGCCACGCCTGCCTGATTTCAACAGAACCCTCTGTTGTACAGGGAACAGAGGAGAAATTGTTCGTCCACATCTCATTGCTCACGGAAATATTCTGACTGCAAAGTCAGTGTCAGCTTTGATTTACTGCTCTGGGAGGAGGCTTGGTCAAAAGGCACAAAGTTGGCCTGTGAAGTGTCAGAGAAATTGTGAGTTTGGGTGAGAGGAGACCCTCACACTCCATCTTTGTTTGGTGGTGGAAGTTCTAGCACTGGGGTGGTCAAGCCAGCACAGCCCAGCCCTCGCCTGAGGCTCTTCTGAGAACTCCAGCCCAGCTTGGAAGCACCACAAGATCACAGGCGGAAGTGTGAAGGTCAGACCAGGCCTGAGGGTCAGTGTCCGGGTCCTGCGCTTGCTTCCTTGGAAGGAATGAGCACAGAGAGGGTCTGGAGTGATGGGAATCTGAGGAACCGAGGGCTGGAGAACCAGAGGCAGACTTCACCCAACCATTCTGGGTCCCCTTAAAGAGGACACCAACTAAAATAACCTGGGAAAGGCACTTACAGAGCAAAAGCACAGCCAGTTGCTGTCTCAAGGCTAATTTTAAGAATGTCCTTTTCTGTTGAAATTTCATCACCATGACTCATCGCACCACAGGCCAAGATTCTGAAGCTCTGAGTCAGACTGGGCCCTGAGAGCCGAAGCTCAATGGGAGTTTTACCTAAATAAAGCCTGCAAGTGGGCCTGCTGTGATAGATGTCTTAGAAATTTGCTAATTCAGCAGTGCACACACCCTTGCACCTCTGCCGTTCACACAGTTGCCCACAAGTTCCTGGGGCTGTTGGTGTGACAAGGCGTCTCTTAGGTGTGAGATCTTTCTTTTGCTTGAATCTTCAGTTAGTTTGTTTCCATATCTTCTCTGCCAATGTGGTTCCTTTTCTGTAATCTGGTCAGTGCTACTCTTGGTGCTTTTTTGATACTTATAGCCAGAACAGGTGTGATGATTAAGCACAGATTCCAGAAAGGATCCAGGGTCCCCTTCTCTAAACGCCAATCAAAGGGAATGGCATTTAAATGGGGATTTTTGAAAGTCAGAGCTGGAAGGGGCCTCAGCTCGTGTCATCCACCCTCCGTGTCATTATATAGACACCCAAGTAATCCAAGACCCAGAGGTGCCAACAGCTTGCCCAAGGTGACACAGCCAGTTAGGAAGAGAATCCAGACAAGAAGCCAGGGTCTGCTCACATCTTAATCTCTAGACTAAACTGTCTCTGCTTTTGTTTACTCTGTATCCACATAAAGTCCTAGACTCTACAAAGCCCACATCTGGGCGCTGGGGGAGGAGAGGACGTATAGGAAAGAGGAGGCAATGCTGAGGGCTGACCATCTGCCTTGGTGTCGCTCGAGCTCCAGGCCAGTGACCTGAGAAGATGCTGGCCGTAACCATGGTGGCAGGAGGCCTGGAGAGCAGCCCTGGAGGGGAAGCTGGGACTGGTCGGGAGTGGGCTGGAGGCAGAGACCCAGTCTTTATTCAGGGATGGTGGCAGCGGAAGGTTAACCAAAGCCACATGAGACATGAAACTCGGCCTCGGGAATCTTTGGCTTCTCGGCTGTCCTTGGGACACACGGCGGGTGTCGCCCTTATTGGGAATGAGGGGGTGGGGGGCATGTAGTCAGGTGGAGTAAAACAGCTTTGACGGCAGGCTGTTGAAGTCAGAATTTGGGGAGATGCCGCAGAGGTCCACTCTCCTGAGCTCAGGTCGAAAGGATTATTATGAGCCTCCAAAGGCCTCTCAGGAACCCAACAGTGCAGCCAAGACTCCTGGGGCCTAAAGTCAGGGCTCTGTGAGGAATCCAGCCTCCATTCCCTCTGGCTCTGTGCCCCTGCCCTGATCTCTTCCTCTCTTTCTGTCTCTCCATGTCTCTTTCTGTATCTCTCTGCTTTTACACTCACTTTCTCTTGACATCTCTGCTCTTTCTGTGTGTCTGTTCTGTCTTCCCCTCTCTCTGTTCTACTCACTATAGTTCGCATCTGACCCAGAATTGTTGCCCCTGTATTAAGTGCATCTCACCAGTCTTCAGCTCAGCTTCCGTAGCTCAGTGGCTGTGATATTTCTAGATTCTAAAATCATAAGAAAGGAGCCAGATGGGCCCAGATCACACTTTAAAGCCTGGCGGCACAAGCCGTAGGCTGCTGGCCACCCCCTGAATTAGCTGCCCTTGTGTCGGATGTCCAAGCCTTATGTGATCAGCTGTGGCCACAACTGCGGGGTCTCTAGGCTGCAGTCAGTTAGCAGGGAGTGAGAGAGAATAGACTATGGAAGGTTCTTGGCCTGAAGAGTATCTATCTATACATTCCAGCTGTGTCATTTCCAGGACATGTAACTTTGAGCAAGGCTTTGAGCAAGGCTTCATACTTCTCTGAACCTTAGTTTCCCTATCCATAAAATGAGGGAAATAATACCTACTTCCCAAGGTTGTTAGGAAGACCAGATAAATATGTAATCAAGCCACACCAGGCACATGGCAAATGCCCAATAAATTGTTGCTATTGTCAGCTAGTGTTGATTTAAGAGAGCCAGAGTCTTGGGTATGCACAGGACATTGTGTCCTGTGGCCTTTTGAACGTCTCCCTCTTCTGTCTTTCTCCATTTGGAATTTTTTTTCTTTCCCCTCTTGATGTTTGTTAATTTCTCCCTTATTGTCAGTGCTGTAACCCAGTGCTTGAGGATTTCACAACAGGATGCACTGGAGCCAGTGTTTTCCATTTGGATATGACTTACCTGCTCTGCCTTGCCGTTGTCAATAACATTAAAGGGGTGGAAGGTGTGGTTTACTGTACTGAATAATGCTGTGATCTGGTTTTTCGAAAATTGCTCCAACAGAGGAATGAAGTTGTCTATGACGACACTGCTGGCTTTTACAACATAAATATGAAGCTCTGTGTTGTCGTTTGGCACACTCCCAAAATTTCCCTCAAGAAACTCAGGCCAAGTTGAGCGTCAACTCCAGAATGCAGAGGTATATTTTAATAAAAAGCAAAAATTACTCCGGATGCCAGAAATTGTTATAAACAAATACTTTGCCAAACATACACAGCCTTCTCTCTCTCCCCATCAGTCCCCTGTCTGTACACACTGCAGAGTCATTACCTGGAAAGCTGAATGCGTGAGCTGTGTTCTGGAGAATATCAGTGTAAATGCTGGTCTGGCGGGGGAGGTAGGTCACTGGAATCTTGGGAAGTTAGAGACAAATGGGGGAAGGGGCCAACAGATGGATACCAAGTCCTAACAGCCATGGTGAAGGCAGGCCTGTTCTAGGTTAGAGCAGGGAGATGTGTGGCAAAAACAGAGGGAGAGGGACTTCCCTGGTGGCGCAGTGGTTAAGAATCCGCCTTCCAATGCAGGGGATGTGGGTTCAATCCGTGGTCAGGGAAGTAGAGCCCACGTGCATGCCGCAACTAAGAGTTCGCATGCCACAACTAAGGAGCCCGCGAGCCGTAACTAAGGAGCACATGTGCCACAACTGAAGGAGCCTGAGAGCCACAGTTAAGGAGCTCCCCTGCTGCAACTAAGACCCGGCACAACCAAAATAAATAAATAAAATTAAAAAAAAAAACCCAAAACAAAGGGAGAATCTGTGGTGAAAACTAGGTCATTCCAAAAATTTCAATAAAACCTGCAGGACCTGGGCTGACTTCATGAGCATGTGAGCTGTGAGGTTGCAAAGGGTCCCACACTCAAAAGGGTCCCATGCTTGCCTCAGTGCTCTGCTGTTGATATATTGAAATTCTTAAAAAAATTTTTTTTTTTCTTGGCTGCACAGCATGGCACGCGGGATCTTAATTCCGCAACTAGGGATTGAACCCGTGCCCCCTGCAGTGGAAGTATGGAGTCTTAACCACTGGACAGCCAGGGAAATCCCTGAAATTCTTAAGAATTTTTGAACACGAGACCCTATATTTCAGCTTTGCACTGGGCCTTGAAAATTATGCTGCTGGTCCTGGCCAGGGAGAATTGAACCAAAGACTCATTTCCAGAAATACAAGCTGGCAAGAAGAACAAGGGAAGGATGAAGTAGTGATGCCCCCTGGTTATCAGGGCAGGCAGCAGGGACAGTCATCAAGTGATTTTAGAACCTAATAGAGCCAGGCAGAGGTCAGTGACCCAGCTTGAATAGGCAAGGGCCGTGGCAGCAGCTGATACCCCAGTAGGGCTATGTCTTGAAGTGTGCTGCGGGTGATAAGGCACACAAAGCCCTGGGCTTAGTCAGGAGAGGTGCCTGCGTATCAGGTGTCAAACCTTATCCAATCAAGTGTGGCCACAGCAGGGTCTCCTGGCCACAGCCAATCAACAGAGAGGAAGAGTAGTACAGGCAAAGGAGAGCTGTCCATAGACAGGCCTACATGTAGATGCCAGCTTTGCCACCTACAGGTGTGTGACTTCGGGCAAGGCTCCTTACTTCTCTGAGCCTTAGTTTCTTCATCTGTAAAATGAGGGAAACAATACCTATTCACAGCTGATGAGAAGATTAGTTGAGATACAGTATGTAAAGTTTCTACCACTTTGCCTGCGCATGTAAATAATCAACAGTTGCTATTATAGCCTACTGTTAATTTAGGAGAACCAGAGTTAAGAAAAGTAGGTTCTAATCCCACTGGCTGTGACCTTGGGCAAGTCACTTTACATGTCTGAATCTCAGTTTCCTCATAAGTAACAGGGAAATAAAAAACCCAACACCTGAGGCAGTGCCTTGCACATAGTAGGCACTCACTAAATACATATTAAATGTCCTGCCACACTGCAATAAAAGATAAGAGCTATTTGCAAAGCTGGAAAGGGCTTTGCAACTGTATTATCTTTTTGTTGACTTTAGAAAATCAGATTTATTACTTTTGGGGGTTGGGATCAAATAAGGTTGAGATCACGTCACTCTCAAAATAAAATAACTTTCTGAGTGCTTGCCTGCTTTGGGATTTGGGTCAATCTTTTGTTACTGGCATCGGCACATAGCTAACTAATCCAAATGTAACCGAACTGAGCTGGGAGTCTTTGCATTGCTTTTTCCCCCCAAGTTTTTCTTTCTACAATAACAAGGAAATGCTATTATCACATGGGTTACCACAAAGCAAAAAGTATAATCAATGACAAGACATTCAATCTGCATGCACCTACATCAAATGGATTCAGAGAATGTCATTCCTATTCATTACAGCTCATGAAGCATGAAGAGTATTTATAGAGGATGAAAAGTCTCATTCATTAGCCTCCGAGATGCCAAGAGGGGAAATGACTTATGTACAAATGACACAAAGCACATATTTTTCTTGTTCTGAGTTTACATATCCCATATGGGATCAAAGGAAACCCAGTGTCACCATACTAAGCGCCTTGGATGAGAAGAGTTTCGGGCTTCAAGGATAGAATAACAACCTGAGCACGGAGAGGCCAAAGGTCAGCTTCACCAAACTGGAGTGACCTTGAGATTGAAAGGATTCTTAAGGCATTACATACTTTCTGCCTCAAATGATGGAATAATATGATTAAAAATTGATACTGAGGCCTATCTGGCTAAGTCTCCACCAAAAATCTGTGTTCTTCCTTTCATTGTATAGAGTTGTAGCTTTGTAATCAGGGGCTAAGTTTCCCTGGCCTCTAGCGTTAAGTGTGACTGTGTCGATAAGTTCTGAACGATGGAATGTATTGGAAGTGTGTATATATCTTCTTTGGAGAACTAGGCATATAAATCCTTGGCTCATTACTATTTGGATTATTTGTCATTTTCTTGTTGAGTATAATAGTTCTTTATATATTCTGGTAATAGTTCTATATATATATTACTCTTCCCTTATCAGATATATGATATATATATGATCAGATATATGATTTGCAAATATTTTCTCCCATTCTGTGGGATACTTTCTTGATAGTATCCTGTGAAGCACAAAATTTTTAATTGATAAAGTACATTTTTTCTATTTTTTTCTTTGTTGTTTGTGCTTTTGGTGCCATAGGTAAGAAATAATTGCCTAATTCAAGGCTACAAAGATGTACACCTATATTTTCTTCTAAGACTTTCATAATTTGGACTCTTACATTTTCAACTTTGAGGCATTTGAGTTTATTTTTGTATATGGTGTGAGGTAGGAGCCCAAGTTTATTTTGCATGTGGATACCTGGTTGTTCCAGCACCATTTGTTGAAAAGACTATTCTTTCCTTATTGAGTATTTTGGCACCTTTGTCAAAATCAATTAATCAGGTTTATTTCTGGACTCTCAATTCTATTTAATTGATCTATATATCTACCTTATGACAGTCCGTGCCATCTTGATGGCTATAGCTTTGCAGTAAGTTCTGAAATCAGGAGTGTGAGTCCTTCAACTTTATTCTTCAAGATTGCTTTGCCTTTTCTGGATCCTGGCATTTCCATTTGAATATTAGGATTAGTTTGTCAATTTCTGTAAAAAAGACAGCTAGAATTTTTGTTTTCTTAGGATTGTGTTGACTCTGTAAATCAGTTTGGAGAGTACTGACATTTTAACAATATAAAGTCTTCCAATACATGAACATGGGATGTCTTTACCTTTATTTACACCTTTTTAAAATTCTTTCAACAGTTTGGTAGTTTTTAGTGCATATTTCTTCCACTTTTAAAATCAAATTTATTCCTAAGTATCAATATTTTATTCTTTTTGATGCTATTATAAATGGAATTGTTCTCTTAATTTAATTTTCAGATCATTCATTGCTGGTATTTAGAAATACAATAGATTTTTGTACGTTGATCTTGTAACCTGCAACCTTGCTGTACTTGTTTATTGTCTCTAATAGGGTGTTTTTTTTTTTTTTTATAGTTTCCTCAGGATTTTCTATAACCAAGTTCATTTTATTATGAATGAAGATAGTTTTACTTCTTCCTTTCTAATCTGGATGCACTTTATTTGTTTTCCTTGCTTAATTATCATGGCTAGAACTTCCAGTGCAACATTGAATGAAAGTGGCAAGATTGGACATCCTTGTCTTGTTCTTAGAGAGAAAGATTTCAGTCTTTCATTATTAAGTCTGATGGTAGCTGTAGGATTTTCATAAGATGTCCATCATCAGGCTGAGGAAGTTCCCTTCTATTTTCAGTGTGTTGAATATTTTTTCATGAAAGGATGTTGGGTTTTCACAAGTGCTCTTTCTGCATCAATGAAATGCACACATGGTTTTTGGTCTTTATTCTATTAATATGATGCATGACATTGTTCAATTTTTGTATGTTGAACCAAACTTGGATTTTTGGGATAAATACCAGTTGGTCATGGTGTATGATGTCCTTTATATATCTCTGGATTCAGCTTGCTAATATTTTGTTAAGGATTCTTGCATCTATATTCATAAGGGATATTGGTTGGTAATTTTCTTTTCTTGTGATACCTTTGGTTTTGATATCATAGAATAAGTCAAGTGTCTCCTATTTTTTGGTAAGAGTTTGTGAAGAATTTGTGTTAATTCTTCTTTAAAGAAGTTTTGGCACCAATGAATCTATTCTGTTTGGACTTTTCTTTGATTACTATATCAACCTCTTTATTTGATATAGGTCTATTAAGATTTTTTTGGTTTTTGAGTCAGTAGTTTGTGGCTTTCCGGGAGTTTGTTCATTTTATCAAAGGTTATCTAATTTGTTGGCATACAAAATGTGTTGCTCATAATATTGCCTTATAATCCTTTCTCTTTCTGTAAGGTTGGTAGTGATAGGCCCTCTTTCATTCCTACTTTATTAATTTGGATTCTCTCTCTCTCTCTCTCTCTCTCTCTCTCTCTCTCTCTCTCTCTCTCTCTCTCTCCTTCTCTCCCTCCTTGGTCAATCTAGCGAAAGCCTTATCAATTTTATTAATCATTCCAAACAAACATTTTTTGGTTTTGTTGATTTTCTATTAGTTTTCTACTCTCTATTTAATTTGTTTCCACTCTGATATTTATTATTCCCTTGTTTTAGGTATAATTTGTTCTTTTTTTCTAGTTTCTTAAGGTAGAGTTTAGGCTATTGACTTGAGGTCTTTCTTCTTTTCTTAATATAGGAATTTACAGCCTTCACAAATTCTTGCAGCAGCCTTATAGAGGCGTTAAGATTACCCCCCGTTTTCAATGTAGAAGCTGAAAGTTAAAGGGGTTAAATAGCTTATTTAAGGCGATACAGCTGGTCAGTAGCAGAGTTGGAATTATAATGTCAATCCTCTAAATGGGAAATGAGGATTAGAATTCAAACTCACCGTACTTTCCTCTCTGCCACATTGCTTCTAGAAGCATTCAAATGTTCCCAGAGAACTGTAGCACTCACATTTATGCCAGACTGTCTTATACTATTCTGTAATCATTGTAACCATTGTATGTGTATGTGTGTTTGACAGTCTCTGTAATCAGTGTATGTGTGTGTGTGTGTTTGACAGTCTCTGTAATCAGTGTATGTGTGTGTGTGTTTGTATGCGTGTGTTTTGAAAGCTCAAGGAAAACACATCTTCCTTGAGGGCAGCAAGTATTCTGTGAACTTCTGTATCTGTAGCATTCAGAACAGTAGTTTAACATTTGTACACAGTACTAGAGTCTACCCAGTACCTTTTCTCATCTATTGTGCTATTTTACATTCACCAAAATCCTATAGGTAGGTGATACTCTGGGACCCAGAAAGTCAGAATTGTTAGTAGGGCCCAGGTCACAGTATTACTAACAAGCATATTACAGACATAAAATGGCATGCCTGATTCTAGATTTTGTGCTCTTTCTGTTTTACATATTTATTGCTATGGTGAAATGGAGTGCTTTAAAAATAGAGTTTCATTCATTTATTCATATATTCCAAAAATATTTGTTGAGCCTCTGTTCTGTGTCAGGCATTGTGCAAAACACTGATGAGAAGTGGTGAGCAAAATTAGATGTAGTCCCGGGCTTCCCTGGTGGCGCAGTGGTTGGGAGTCCGCCTGCCGATGCAGGGGACACAGGTTCGTGCCCCGGTCCGGGAAAATCCCACATGCCGCGGAGCGGCTGGTCCCGTGAGCCATGGCCGCTGGGCCTGCGCGTCCGGAGCCTGTGCTCCGCAACGGGAGAGGCCACAACAGTGAGAGGCCCGCGTACCGCAAAAAAAAAATTAGATGTAGTCCCTTTCCTTGTGGGAGGGACAGATGTTAATCAAGTGGTTACACAAACACACGTAAAATTAGAATTGTGATAAATGGTAGAAGGTGGACTTGCATCATTATGAGTAAATAATGACGTGATCTGACTGGTAAGATAGGTCAGGCGAGGCTTCTCTGGGAAGTACTACTTCACTGAGATCTGAAGTTAATAGGAGCTAAATGAAGAACAAGTAAAGAGCATTCCACACAGAAATAATAGTCTGTGCAAATGTCCTGTGGCAGCCTCAGCTCTCTGAGAAGTCTAAGGATTTTGTTTACTCCATTTAAAACATATTAGTCAAAACAATATGATACCCATAGAGGAATTTTAACACACTTTGCTCTGTGGGTATTGTACTGATTTGCAAGACCCAGAAAACATTTGTTTACCAAACATTTACTTTTCCATTTCCATGTAAATTGCCTTCCTCCCTAACATCCTCTTTTGTCTTTAGCTGAAGATGATATTTCAGGTGAGAGTGTTAGCCATTAGGGTGGGTTACTCAGTTTTCCTGGGTTTCTCCCATGTATACATGTTATTAAACTTTTGTTTGATCTTCCCCTTTAAAAAAAAAAAGATATCTCACAACTGAACAGGAAAATGATGCAGTGTAAAAAAAAAGACAAGTTAACCCTAGCTTCTTCAAGCCCTAATTTATCTATCTCTTTGCTTGTAAGCATCCGCGTCAGAAGATAAAGAAGAGAACAAAAAAGGAAGTGATGTTACTGTATATACGTAAACCCATGCAGTTGATCAAGAAGAGTGTTTGTTGAGTATTTCAGGGAACTGAGAATGCTAGTCTTTTCTTTGGGATGGTTGTTAGTCCTTAGAAGAATAAGCGTCATCATTCCTTTGGGGGCCTGTAAGGTCTATGAACCTGTAGGAGCCTTTAGAGCCACGAGGGCAGTCTGCAAGGTCTTCTTTCCCGGCAGAGTAAGCTACTTTGCTCTAGAGTGTCAGGCACGTTCCCACACGTATTCATGCATTAATCAATTCAAGTTCTGGATTAAAGGCAGTGAATCACCTTGAGGATTGACTGTGGTGTTGGTGCTTGCAGGAGTTTAAACGGCCAATTTGGAATCCAACACCGTGTTGAATTTAGAGGGAAAAATATTCACATCTAAGACTCATGTTTCTCCCTCCCACCGAAGCAGGATTAATCATTATTAACAAGGAGGAGACCTATGGTGACTGGGAGGGAAGGAATGTCTGGGAGAAATTGTGATTTGCTAATTTATTTATTACCTGCACTTCTCTTTGATTTCCTTCTTTGTCTAGGGATTTTGTTTGGCATTGTGTGTGCTTAGTCATTTTGTCATGCGTCAGTCAAAGACACTACAGATCCAAGCACTGATGGGAACTGGGGCTACACAGAAGCCTAAGAAACAGGTCCTCCCTTGTAAGGAGTGGCCAGCAGAGAATCTGATCCCAAGAAGTGCTTAATAAATATCTATTGAAATGAATAGGACTGGATAAAATTAAATGTGCTCATTGTTTGGGGGAGAGTAAAGAGTAAAAAAAAGAGAAAGTAGTTATCCTATAATAGGGCAGCTTTTTTTCCCTTAGAGATGCAGGGTTATATAGAGATTAAGCGTTCTAGATTTAGAGAGATTGATTGACATGAAATCCAGGCTCAAATCCTAGCTCTGTCACTAATCACCAGTGTGACTTTGAGCAAACTGCTTAATAGCTATGTGTCAGTTTCTTCATCTGTCCAATGAGGTTAAGGCTAGTGCTTACCTCAAAGTGTCAAAAAATTACAAGAGATAATATATGTAAAGCATTTAGTAAGATGCCTGATACTTATATTCAATATTAAGGACATTTTGAGTTGCAAAGGATTCACAAGGGCTCAAGGAACACAGAAAAATGGAAGAGTAGGAAGTTCTCCATTTGGGTGGCTGAATATCAGGATGTGATTTGGAGTGGACATGAGGACGGATGGATGGATTGGTGGCAGGATAATGGCAGCACAGGAGAGGGGTTAGCCCAGGGTCTGTTGTTCCATCTGGCCTCAGCAGAAGCTGCTTGCGTGTCCTACTGGCTTTCGTGTCGTCCATAGGATGGGCAGGGTGTGGCAAGGCACTGATGTGAGGACCTATCTTTCTTTACATTTCTGCACGACCCAACGTGCATGATTCTGGCACAGTAAAGCATCAGCACGCCAGGGTTTGGGGATTTGAGGAGGGAAGCAGGATAGTCAGGGAAGGCATTGGCAGTGGTGGAGACATTTGGGTGTCTTGGAGCAATGGACATCAGCGAGGAGGTTAAGGCAGTAGGACAGTTTTGGACTTGTTCTTAAGTTCTGGTGAGATCTAGGGACTCCACCAAAATAAGAGGGATCTTTGAGAAAGAGTTGAGATCCTGCAGGTGGGGCTGTGAGCTTGCAGAACTTGGGTACTAGTGAGAATTTATTCATTCTCTCAGCTTGGTGGGGCTTGAAGACATTGGGGTTATACTAAGTTTTAAGTATTCACAGTTATTTCTTCCCTTTAAAGCTTTTGCTGTGAATTTCCATCATCTTATTCACCACTTTCAGTGATCATTCCGGAAGGAAGAAAACTAAGTGTCTGTCGGGGAGGACAAACGTTTCCTCTTCCAACCTGGGTCCAGTGACTGGGGCCTGCAAATTAACTGGCCATAGGCAAATTAACAGGAGAAAAGACAAGGTTTATTTACAGGCGGCTAATTGCAGCTGTATTTTTGGGAGGCTCTGCTTTAGTTAGATATGAGGCATTCAGGTAAGATTTCTTTCTGCATCTTTTTAGCTCAAATGTTTTCACTTTAAAATAATCTATATACTCACGCTGGGGTCTGAGCAGTTCCCTACACGGCTTACCAGACGTTGTGCTAAATTTCATCACATACTGTTAGTTTTCAGGTTATTCTATGAGATGTCTCTTTTTTTCAAACAAACGGAAAATTGGAAGATCACACAGGTCAAATGACTTACCCACTATTTATTCAAACGATGATGAATGATATTCAGTGTGTGACACGCTCCCATGAGCTACATATTTCTTGCCTACTATATATGACACGACCCCTCTCTTTTTCTTTTTTTTCTTTTTGGCCACACCTCGCAGCATGCGGGGTCTTATTTCCCCAACCAAGGATGGAACCCAAGCTCCCTGCGTTGGAAGCACAGAGTCTTAACCACTAGACTGTCAGGGAAGTCCTGACAACCCGTCTCTTTTGACTGAAGAAAGCATATTAGTAAACAGTGTGTGACAGTGATGTTATTATAAGGAGACACTTTTATCCACTGTAATGTATTTTTAAAGAAAATAACTAGCGGGCTTCCCTGGTGGCGCAGTGGTTGAGAGTCCGCCTGCCGATGCAGGGGACACGGGTTCGTGCCCCAGTCCGGGAGGATCCCACATGCCACGGAGCGGCTGGTCCCGTGAGCCATGGCCGCTGAGCCTGTGCGTCCGGAGCCTGTGCTCCACGACAGGAGAGGCCACAACAGTGAGAGGCCCGCGTACCGCAAAAAAAAAAAAAAAGAAAGAAAGAAAGAAAATAACTAGCAAACATTATTTACTATTTCTAATAGATTACTTGTGATGATTTCCACAGACTACAATCCACTTCTACGTCATAATACCTCAACTGAGAATGCTGCCCTGCCCTGTGCCATTTCCCAAGGTGTGTAGTAAAATGCTGAGACCCACTAAATTATCCACCCCATGATCTTGACCAAACTCCCAGGTATTGTTTAGAAAATATCCTCCACAGCCAGTGGACTGGCAGGCATCCTTTGTCAACTGATACCATATTCACGTTTCAGGCCCAGGGGTGGGTGGCCTCCCACAGTGGATGGCACATGGCTACCTCGATTGATGAATCCTCTCTGAGCAAAGGTCCTTAAAGTCAGTTAAGTTGAAAAAAACCAACTCTCCGTACATTACTGCCCAGAGTACAAGAGAAATAGATTTAATGCACACATCCAATTTATTTCTGCCATAGAGCTATCCCAAGGAAAAGAATGCACTGCCTAAAAATGTGTGTTCTCAACCCTGGGATTTCCCTTTCTGGGTTCCTTTATCCTCACAGTGAGTGAGGAGCAGTGTAGAGTCTTCCTCCAATTTTCTCTTCGATTTCCCACCCTTGGCTCTCTTGGTCTGTTTCTCCCTCCCATCTTTTCTGAAAACATGGAAGAAATGTATCCATCGTTGCATGTAATACACGAATCTATTCTTGCCACCTTATGTGTCTGTTGCCCAACTAAAGGAAAACACCTTGAAGGCAAACACTGTAATTTTCATCTCTACCTTCAGTATGCAATAGTATTCAAGAATAAATTATGCTGAATAAATAACCAAAATAGCTTTCTTTCCTCGTTGTATGAACAATCTCTCATTGCAGGCAAGGGCTTATTTATAAATAAGTCATATAGTAATAATAGCAGACGTATATTAAGAACTAACCATTTGCCGAGCACTGATCTAAGAGTTTTTTATACGTTGAGGAATCCTGGATTCCCAAGCCTCATACATGTCAGCCAAATTCTAGTTAATTTTGTCTATGAGAAAAGATGTGGAGGTTACGGGAAACACGGGGAATTAACCACAACGTCTGTTATCAAGCAACTTCAACCTTGACATGGAAGTCTGAAGGAAAAAAATGTCCAAGCATTTTATTTAAAATAAAAATTTTATATATTTAAGATAGATATACAACATGATGACTTGATATACACATATACAGTGAGGTAATTACTACAGTCAAGCTAATTAACATATGTATATATGTGTGTGTGTGTATGTATATATACTTATATACATACACATACACTCCTCACATAGTTACTGTTTTTCTGTGTGTTGTGAAAGCACCTAATATCTACTCTAAGCATATTTCCAGTATCCAACACAATGTTATTAACTATAGTTATCATGCTGTACCTTAGATTTCTAGACTTATTCATCCGACATAGCTGTAACTTTGTACTCTTTGACCAACATCTCCCCATTTTCCCCTACCCCCTTACCCCACCCCTGGCAGCAATGATTCTATACTCTGTTTCTCTATTTGATCTTTTTTTAAAAAGATTCCATACATAAGTGAGATCACACAATATTTGTCTTTCTCTGTCTGCTTATTTCACTTAGTATGATGTCCTCCAGTTTCACCCATGTTGTTGTAAATGATGGGATTTCCTTCTTTCTCATGGCTGAATAATATCCCCTGTGGTATATATAGACCACATCTTTATTCACTCATCCATCGATGCCCAAGCATGTTGTTTTGTTTGTTTGTTTTGTTTTTTGCAGTACGTGGGCCTCTCACTGCTGCGGCCTCTCCTGCTGTGGAGCACAGGCTCCGGACACGCAGGCTCAGCGGCCATGGCCCACGGGCCCAGCCGCTCTGTGGCATGTGGGATCCTCCTGGACCGGGGCACAAACCCGTGTCCCCTGCATCGGCAGGCGGACCCCCAACCACTAAGCCACCAGGGAAGCCCCCAAGCATGTTTTTAAGAGTCTTGCTTCACTACTGAGATCTGATTGCCTTGTTCTAGGAAGACATTTCAACTCTATAGATTCTGTGATCTCCCTCACTGTCTCCCCCATGAATTGTTGAAATATTGAACCAATAAAGAGGCTTTAGTATCTAAATCAAACACATGGCAAAGCATGTCTTACGAATGGTTTTAACTCATCAACTTCACAACACCCTCATGAGGCAAGTACTAGCATTATCCCCATTTTACAAGTAAGAGAACTAAGAAGGAAGGAGGTGTTATTACCTGCTCAAGGATACAAATCCGTAATTTCAGACGCTGTGCTCTTCACCACATTACACCTTTTAACCTATTACACTTCCAAGTTGGTTCCACTTACATACGTTGCAAAAGTAACTAATAACTAGATTGATTAAGCAAAGGATTGTTCTTATTATGTTTCTCAGGCAGATAGGGTTATGCCCAAAATCCTTAAAAATTTTAACTCTCATCAAAAATCTTGCTTTAGAAAGTACAGTGGGTATCATAAAATGTGCAACATTTAGAGTGAACCCTAGTGTCACCTGTGGACCTGGGTGATAGTCATGTGTCAGTGTAGGTTCATTGATTGTAACGAATGTACCCCTCTGGTGGGAGAGGTTGATAGTGAGAGTGGCTGGAGGTATGGGGGAGGGGACGTATAGGCAATAGCTGCATCTTGCCCTCAGTTTTGCTATTAATTTAAAACTGCTCTAAAAAATAAAGTATTTTTTAAAGTGGAAAAAAAAAAAAAGAACGTACAGTGGGTATAGTAATGGATTCTCCAAAGAGAGACCAAGCTCTGACCACAACAGTTGATCCCTTTAGTTCTCCCATCCTTTTCCTTTCCCACGGTTTCTCTTCAGCCCCATCAGGAGCTCAAGTCCTGTGATGGCTCCTCAAGGCTTCACTCTTGTTTAGATCAGACCTGAACCCCCAGAGCGAATCACTAGCAGTGCTCTTGCTGTCCCCTCCACATCCCAAAAGGCTTATCATTTTGCTGTCCACATCTTCATAAACCCCAAGCTTCAGCTTGCTCGTATGTTTCACCTTCTCGGCTCTCCACCTTGCTCTCGAAGTGCTATTGGAGAGAAGCCCTTGACCACGCCGGTTAGTGCTATGACAGATCCACAGCCTCTGAAGCTAGCTGCTGGGCCTCAGTAACACTCTGCGATGCTTTCCTGTGTTCCTGCTTTCTCACAAGAAATATCCAGACTCCACTCTGAAGTTTCTAGTTCTGTTCTTACTTAGTTGGGTGACTTGGACAAATCATTTAAAAGCTTTATATTTTACTGTCTTCATCTGTAAGAAGATTGATTTCGATCAGTATTTTTCAAACTTCATTCAAATGCATGAACATGGTATGTCCTTTCTATTATTTGGGTTTTCTTTGGATTACCATCTTACATTGTGTATTTAAAGATTTCTAAGTGAGCAGTTCAGTAAAATGCAGATTTTCTGCAATATTTTGTGTTTTCAGTGTATCACTATTGCACAGTTTCCATTAAATTCCCATAAATTTCCATTTGTTTCAAAGTATTTTGTAGTTTTTGATACTATTGTAAATGTACATTGCAAAACATATGTTTGAATTTTATCTTCCAACTGTTTGTTGCTGACTGATATATAGAAATACAATTAATTTTTGTATATTGACTCTGTGGCCTTTTGCTAAATTTACTTATTAGTTCTAGTAGGTTTTTGCAGTTTCCTTAGTCTTTGTGTTTTCTTGTCTTTCTTTTTTTTAGAACTAGATGCATTTTACTAAACAGCTCACTTAGAAATCCTTAAATATACAACTTAAGATGGTATACTTTGGGTTTTAAAAGACACTTCCACCACTTCATCACTCAGGAACTAATGAAACCCAGTACAATACCAGTTAGTCTGAGTTTTTTTTGTTTTTTTCTGAGAGTTATGTTTTATTCAGCAAGGAACTTTTAAGACTTCAAGCCTGGGAGGCAGCATCTCCAGTAACCCTGAGAGAACTGCTCTGAGGAGGTGAGGTGGAGAGCTAGGATATATAGGAGTTTTGTAACAAAGGGCAGGTAGTCGGGAACATCAAAAGATTACTGTTAATTAAAGAAAACCAGATATGTCAAGCTAAAGCATTTAGTGTTTTTCTATGTATGGGAAAGATGCAAGGGTCTGCGCTCACTGAAATCATTCCTTTGATGTGCATCTCAGCTCTCTGGGGCCAGTATCTTGTGTTTTCCCATGCTGAGTTTCCTCAGGGCTCACCTTAGGGAGAGACTGCAATCTGATGGCTGCTAGATGGCAGGTATTCTTTCCCTCCTGAGTTCCCTCAGGGCTCACCAGCTCATTAGTCTGAGTTCTGATGTGTGCAGATTTCTCTTCTAGAATTGTCCAAGTTAGCTTGCCTGCTCCTCTGTGGGTGGAGTACCCGTCCTTGCCACTTGCCAGTCTGAGATGCTGTGTCTCGCCTTCAGTACTCTGCACTGTGATGGTGGCCAGCTGGATCTTCACCTTTCATTCGGGGATTGGCCTCTCTCATACCCACTCTCAGCCTCGAGAGCTGGTTGGGGTGTGTCCTCTGGCCCAGCCAGTGCTCTGCACCATGCTTCACCCTCTGGTAGTCATGGAAAAGAAGAGTGTGATGGAAAGAGCAATTTCCGTGGCTGGGAGTGGAGATGAAAGAAGGATCCGGCCTTGGGCAGAAATAAGTTCCTAAAACTTACTGTGCAAACTATTAACCTCTAGGATGCAGAGTCCAGTGGCTTGTTTTCATCAGTTTTGACATCACTTATCATGGAGGTGGGGTAGGGGTGGAGGTGAGAATTGTGTTACATGGAAAATCACAATAGAAGGGGTCACAGTAGTAAAGCAGCCATTTTTATTTGACCCCACATCTTTGCAATTCTCTTCATTGCTCAGTAATAGGAAAGTAAAGTAACCTAAATGGTATACACATGCATTCACAGCATTGTTTCTTTTAAGATATGAAAGTATATTCAGGACTTTCATGCATCTTAATTGTTGTTCACCTGTATTAAAAGCTGGTTCTTCTTCACGCCTCTGCATGGTTTTTGACCTTTCACTGTTGTATTTCCTCTTCCGCAGAATCTACTATACTCTATCATAATTCTCCCTCTACTACAAGACTGTGAGTTCTGGGAGCACGTTATGCCTGACGTGGTCACAGGTTATCCCTGTATCCAGCATTGCCAGGCACAATAGGAGGGGATGATTCCTTAGGACTTTCTAGGTAAACATGTTGTCAATGAATAAAGACAGTTTTTTGGGTGTTTTTTTGGTTTGCTTTTTAACATCTTTATTGGAGTATAATTGTTTTACAATGGTGTGTTAGTTTCTGTTGTATGACAAAGTGAATCAGCTATACCTATACATATATCCCTATATCCCCTCCCTCGTGTGTCTCCCTCCCACCCTCCCTATGCCATCCCTCTAGGTGGTCACAAAGCACCGAGCTGATCTCCCTGTGCTATGCGGCTGCTTCCCACTAGCTATCTATTTTACATTTGGTAGTGTATATATGTACATGCCACTTTCTCACTTCGTCCCAGCTTACCTTTTCCCCTCCCCGTGTCCTCAAGTCCATTCTCTACGTCTGCATCTTTATTCCTGTCCTGCCCCTAGGTTTTTTGGAACCACTTTTTTTTTTTTTTTATTTTTTTTTTTTTTTTTTTTTTTTTTTTTTTTGCAGTACGCGGGCCTCTCACTGTTGTGGCCTCTCCCGTTGCGGAGCACAGGCTCCGGACATGCAGGCCCAGCAGCCGTGGCTCACGGGCCCAGCCGCTCCGCGGCACGTGGGATCCTCCCGGACCGGGGCACGAACCCGTGTCCCCTGCATCGGCAGGTGGACTCTCAACCACTGCACCACCAGGGAAGCCCGGAACCACTTTTTTTTAGATTCCATACATATGTGTTAGCATACGGTATTTGTCTTTCTCTTTCTGACTTACTTCACTCTGTATGACAGACTCTAGGTCCATCCACCTCACTACAAATAACTCAATTTCATTTCTTTTTATGGCTGAGTAATATTCCATTGTATATATGTGCCACATCTTCTTTATCCATTCATCCGATGATGGACACTTAGGTTGCTTCCGTGTCCTGGCTATTGTAAATAGTGCTGCAATGGATATTGTGGTACATGACTCTTTTTGAATTATGGTTTTCTCAGTGTATATGCCCAGTATGGAATTTCTGGGTCATATGGTAGTTCTATTTTTAATTTTTTCAGGAACCTCTATACTGTTCTCCATAGTGGCTGTATCAAATTACATTCCCACCAACAGTGCAAGAGGGTTCCCTTTTCTCCACACCCTCTCCAGCATTTATTGTTTGTAGACTTTTTGATGATGGCCATTTTGACTGGTGTGAGATGATATCTCACTGTAGTTTTGATTTGCATTTCCCTAATGATGAGTGATGTTGAGCATCCTTTCATATGTTTGTTGGCAATCTGTATATCTTCTTTGGAGAAATGTCTATTTAGGTCTTCTGACCATTTTTGGATTGGGTTGTTCGTTTATTTTTGATATTGAGCTGCATGAGCTGCTTGTAAATTTTGGAGATTAATCTTTTGTCAGTTACTTCGTTTGCAAATATTTTCTCCCATTCGGAGGGTTTTCGTCTTGTTTATGGTTTCCTTTGCTGTGCAAAAGCTTTTAAGTTTCATTAGGTCTCATTTGTTGATTTTTGATTTCCATTTCTCTAGGAAGTGGGTCAAAAAGGATCTTGCTGTGATTTATGTCATAGAGTGTTCTGCCTATGTTTTCCTTCAAGAGTTTTATAGTGTCTGGCCTTATATTTAGGTCTTTAATCCATTTTGAGTTTATTTTTGTGTATGGTGTTAGTGTTCTAATTTCATTCTTTTACATGTAGCTGTCCAGTTTTCCTAGCACCACTTCCTGAAGAGGCTGTCTTTTCTCCATTGTATATTCTGGCCTCCTTTATCAAAGGTAAGGTGACCATATATGCATGGGTTTATCTCTGGGCTTTCTGTCCTGTTCCATTGATCTATATTTCTGTTTTTGTGCCAGTACCATACTGTCTTGATTCCTGTAGCTTTGTAGTATAGTCTGAAGTCAGGGAGCCTGATTACGCCAGCTCCCTTTTTCTTTCTCAAGATTGCTTTGGCTCTTCGGGGTCTTTTGTGTTTCCATACAAATTGTGAAATTTTTTGTTCTAGTTCTGTGAAAAATGCCAGTGGTAGTTTGATAGGGATTGCATTGACTGTGTAGATTGCTTTGGGTAGTAGAGTCATTTTCACAATGTTGATCCTTCCAATCCAAGAACATGGTATATCTCTCCATCTGTTTGTATCACCTTTAATTTCTTTCATCAGTGTCTTATAGTTTTCTGCATACATGTCTTTTGTCTCCTTAGATAGGTTTATTCGTAGGTATTTTATTCTTTTTGTTGCAATGGTAAATGTGAGTGTTTCCTTAATTTCTCTTTCAGATTTTTCATCATTAGTGTATAGGAATGCAAGAGATTTCTGTACATTAATTTTGTATCCTGCAACTCTACCAAATTCATTGATTAGCTCTAGTAGTTTAGGATTATCTATGTATAGTATCATTTCATCTGCAAACAGTGACAATTTTACTTCTTCTTTTCCAATTTGGATTCCTTTTGTTTCTTTGATTGCTGTGGCTAAAACTTCCAAAACTATGTTGAATAATAGCGGTGAGAGTGGGCAACCTTGTATTGACAGTTTTTTTACAACTATTTTTTAATTGAAGTATAGTTAATTTACAATGTTGTATTAGTTTCAGACATACAGCAAAGTGAGTCAGTTATACATATATATATCTATTCTTTTTCATATTCTTTCCTATTATAAGTTATTACAAGATGTTAAATATATTTCCCTGTGCTATACATTAGGTCCTCGTTGTTTATCTGTTTTATATATAGTAGTGTGTAATATTAATCCCAAACTCCTAATTTATCTTCTCCCCCCACCGCCCCCAGTCATTATCCCCTTGGTAACCATAAGTTTGTTTTCTATGTCTGTGACTCTATTTTGAATAAAGATAGTTTTACTTTGTTCTTTCCAATCTTTATGACTTTTATTTTTTCCTTGCCTTATGACACTGGCTAGTACCTTCTGAACAATGCTGAATAGAGGTGATAAGAGCAGACAGCTTTACTTTGTCTTTCATTGCAGGGAGAAAGCACTCAGCATTTTATCATTAATAATTATGTTAAATGTAGGTTTTTCTCATAGATGCCTTTTATTATATTCATGTAGTTCCTCTTTCTATTTTGCTAAGTATTTTAAAAATAAATGGGTGCTGAATTTTGTCAGCTATCTTTTGGCATTCATTTCCTTGGCCACATAGTTTTTCTCCTTTATTTTCTTTTTTTTAAAAAAATTATTTATTTATTTATTTTTGGTTACATTGGGTCTTCGTTGCTGTGCATGGGCTTTCTCTATTTGCGGCGAGCGGGGGCTACTCTTTGTTGTGGTGCACGTGCTCTCGTTGCAGTGGCTTCTCTTATTGTGGAGCATGGGCTCTAGGGGCGTGAGCTTCAGTAGTTGCAGCATGTGGGCTCAGTAGCTGTGGCACATGGGCTCAGTAGTTGTGGCTTGCGGCTCTAGAGGGCAGCCTCAGTAGTTGTGGCGCACGGGCTTAGTTGCTCCGCGGCATGTGGGATCTTCCCAGACCAGGGCTCGAACCCATGTCCCCTGCACTGGCAGGCAGATTATTAACCACTGCTCCACCAGGGAAGTCCCTCCTTTATTTTCTTAATACATTAATTATATTGATTGAATGTTGAACTATCCTTGCACTTCTGAGATAAACCCCATTTGGTCACAATGTATTACCATTTTTAAACATTGCTGTGTCTTATTTGGGAGTATTTTGTTAGAAGTGTTTTCACCTGTGTTCATGAGCGATATTGATTTTCTGATTTTTTTAATGTAAGATCTTTTTGATATCGAGGCTGCCATGAATGGTTAGTTACTAACCATTTAATGATGATTAACTATATTAGGTCTGTCCAGTTGCAAGTAGCAAAAAGTAACTTGAGCTAGCTTAGGCAACTAGCTCAGATTCCAAGGTCATACATGAGACGCGTAACCTAGCCTCTGGAAGGAACTGGAGTCACAAGCCACTGAGCCTTCTACCTCCCTGTTACTCTCCCTATTCCTCAGCTTCATTCCTCCCACTTTGCAGATTTTCTCCCTCTGCTTCTCTGATTCATATGGCAATTCCTAAGCTTATTAATAATAAATAAATAAACAAATACGTACATAAAGCCTAGAAAGTTTCAGGAACTTCTTTCATGCATCACTAGTCAAATGCATGCACAGTTATAAGGTAATAAACTAGTCTTAGTCTGAGAAAAAGGAAAAATGATTGAATCAATGGATCAAAGCAAAAATTTCATTAGTATAGCTACACACACTAAGTACATACTATATGTTAGACCTTAGGTAAGCTTCATCTTATAAGATCTTCACCACACCCTTATGGATAGAAAGTTGTATTATCTCCACAGATGAAGAAAGTGAGGCTTAGGTGAAATAAGTTTACATAGTCGTCTCTGAATGATAAATTTCAAAGTCAATATTGCATCTAAAATGCATTGCAGACCTCTGGGTAGGACACAAATCCTTTGAAACAAAAAAGAAGAAAGCAGAATGTAAAAACTATTAACCTTCATATTGTGTATGAGTTTGTATTCATTGCATTCATGGCAATATAAAGATGATTGCCAGCAATATGCTACAGGAAGATTTTTATCTAATAGTGCTCCTGCATAGTCAAAAGGATAAGATCAGTATATATTACAGTAAAGAAGCTTTTGTATTCTCAATAGCAAACTGAGCACTGCTCTAGCAGAAGAATATAAGAAAGAAAAAGGAAAATAACTTTGGTGTAAAGAGGAATTTTAAATTAGAAAAAAAAAAAGCCAATAACAATAATTACTACTTTATCAAGAATTTACTAAGTGCTAGGGGCTCTGCTACATGCTTTACTTTTATTGGTTTATTTGCTAGTCACAACAACCCCAAAAGTAGGTATTATTAGCCCCACTTAGAGATTGAAAAACTGAGTTTCAGGAACTTTCCCAGGAATCACAGCAAGAAAGCAGCCGATCCAAGATTCTAGCTTGTGTGGTGGCAGAAGTTACCAGAACACTGATGGGCTCTTTGCTTTTGGATTGCTTATGGCCCGTTCATTATGGTTATTTTGAAAAAACAAAACAAAACACTGGCAACTTCTCAGAATTCCTTGCTGTCTTCCAGAATACGACAACATCGTGATTCCAGAAGCTCTAAGATGCTCTCATTAGCTCTCAACCCTAGAAATTGCTGCATTTCCTTGACCACAGAAAAAAACAGCTTCTCTAGCCTAGAGGCCCAGGACTCATAACCTTCTCCAGTTTTCTAGAAGTGCTGAAGACTAGAATGTAAATAGTCCTTCAGTGTGAAACAGAGCAGGGCAAATACAAGCATCCCCAGGCTGGAATGTTGGCTCCACACACAGATCTCTGACGGCAAACACAGCAAAGCAAACATGGTGCTGAGACGAGGAAAAGGGGATGGGTCTGAGGAAAGTCTGCCAATCACACCCAGAGATTCATCTGCCTGAACCTCTGGTTCCCTGGAGAGGGGCAGGTTGGAACCCGGGAAGCCCAGCTTTGCCTCGTTCAGGCACTTGCTGCACTGATTTTGGCCTAGCCTACAATTTGAGCAGCGAAAGCCGCTTGGAGAGGCCTTTGTTTGGTCATATTACAATTTGGCATCCAAGATGAAAACATCTAAAATGTTGACATTGATCCTGGGTGGGTTAAAAAAATAAAGACGAATATCAAATCAAAGCGCTCCTAACTGCTGAGGTCCACGGGCAACGCTCAGAGTAACTTGCTCTAGACTAGTGAAAACTCAGACTACTGAAACCTGGACAAATGGAAACCTGGGGACTCTTTGCCCAGGGGACTTCCTTGGGTAGAGTCTGCCTCCACTAAAGGCTCTGAGATGGGGGGAGGAAATCCTCTCCCCTCATTCACCAGTACACATTACCTCTGTGACCTTCACACCCATCTAAGCTAATAAACGTGTTAATGCACAGATAGCTTCTTCAATGATTGTTAATTAATTGCACTAAAATTTTGAGGGTAGCCAGTTGATCATTGAGTTAGAACCCTCAATCCTCATGGTTTTCTGTTGGCTAAAATAGGAAAACACATCACCCATGAATAGGTCAAATGCATTGGTAGGCAAGTCTGGAAAAAGCCTTTCAGGTGAATGGCCAATATTACAAAAAGGCGAATTCTGTAGGATACAACGAGACAAGGTGAAGATTAATATACAGAGCACTTTCCCACAGTTCTACCTGTCTGTCTGTCTGTCTGTCTTGAGAAGTAATGAGTCTCCAGGAAAGGGGTAGCAACATATTTTAGAGGGAGCCAAGCCGATGATGAGGTTCCTTGTATCCTGCCAGGTCAGGAAAACTGAGATCCAGTGTTTCTAAATCATTCCGAAATCTTTCTTGAGCTTCCTCTATATTCCAGGCACAGTGCTGGGTGCTGGTGGCATAAAAATGAAGACAGAGTCCCTTCAGAAGCATAGAGATGGCTGGGGAGACCAACACACAAATAGACTATTTAGATCGGAAGAGGAGGTGCTGCATCAGAGTTTATGTGCAGGGCACTATGGGAGCCCAGTGCAGGGGGCTGCTTGGGTGCAGGCAAAGGAAGGAGTCAAGAAATGCTTCCTGGGGATGATGTCTGAGCTGAATCTTAAAGAGTGCGTAGGAGAGGGCCGAGTGGAGATGTGGGGTTGAGGGCATGATACATAGTGTAGTCTTGCCAGATCCCACAGTGGGAGCTGGGGAGGATCTGGAAATGAAGCCAGAGAGAGAAAGGCAGGGGCCTGGTAACAGAGTAATGTGAGTATCCCCATCCGCAGATGAGGGAAGTGATGCTTAGAGAGGGGGGATCCAATGCCCACGATTTAAAGTCACACAGTCCTAAATTCAAGTCTCAAGTTTACAACTTACTCATCGAGTGAACATCTAAGTTGTTTATCTTCTGAGTCCCGGTTCCCTGATCTGCAAACTAGAAATAATGACAATACCCAGCCAATGGGGTGCTGTGAGGATTAAATGAGGCATGCAAAGCCCGTAACATGGTTTCAGCACATTGTAAGCACTTGATAGTGATAGATAATGATAGAAATTAACTTTTAGAGAATGTATAAATTTGCTCAAGATTGTACAGTAAATGGCAAAATGTGGATCTGAACCCACTGGTAGTGAACACCCAGGGTGACAGTGGGAATGACCTGCCCTGGATGCCAGCAAGGGGTGTGTGCAAGCTCCACAGAGAATTTTAAAACTATCATAAAACTGAATAAGCCATTGGTCTGCTTTCCATTATTGTCAAGTGTAGAGGATTCCAAACATTGTCAGTGATAAAATACTCCTCCCTCCAATATTTTTTGTTGCTCTAAGAATTTCTAAACAATTGCTGCTTGGTTACCGTTGAGTTTTAATACCTATGAAAGCCACATGGTCCTCCGGCACACACTGTAAACTAGAAACCGATCCTCCGCTGGATCCCATTCATCAGAACATAGTTTTCAAATGATCCCTCTGGCCACTTTGTTTCCCTGTTTTAAATGTTAGACAGATAAACATTCCAAATGATTACACAGGGTGACAGAATTGAAGCGACTCAAGTTCCATGTCTTTGCCTTTCAGTCACTGTACCAACATTGTTTATTCTGAATCTAATGTTTCATCGAGGGAATATGTGCTCTCACAGGGATGGGAAGCATCAACCGTACCCAAAGGGTGCTTGAATGATTGTCAACTGCTAGGAAACTGTGAAGACAAAATGCTTATTAAAGAATAAGGAATAAAAATGAGCTAATCTAAAGCTATTTACTGCAAATAATTTTTTCATACAGAGGAGAGTGTTAAAAAGTTATCTGCTCCGGATTTCATGCATGAGGGTACCAGCTCTGCAAGTCTGTCAGGCTCTAACACTTCTGCCAGTGTTTCTCGTCTTCTATCCTGACTGCTCTAGGGCTCTGACCGTCCCCATATCTCTCCTTCTTCGTTCTGGAACCCAGGCACTCCTATCAGTGGAGTTAGTTACTCAGGTTCAGTTGTGTCCCTCTGAGGCTTCACTGAAATGCAAACTCATCATTTGAGATGGGCAGCACCTTAGTGCTGAGCGGCCAGGACAGCACAGCGGGGTGGGTGCCCTCTGGGATAGAGAGCTCTAGATGAGGCATTAAACTAGGGGATGCTGAGTGGGGAGAGAGCTGGGATTCAGGATGAGGGAGCTGATCACCTGAGGGTGACATGGAGAAGATGGATGACCCAAGTGGGGAGACACCCCAGATGAGTGAGATGGCTCACAAGAAGGCAGCATCAACAATGAAGTTTTTCTACTTTACAGTTTTGACCAGATTTGCTCTTTGTTTTCTGCCGGGTTGGAAGAATTCCAAAAAAATCCCCAAAGCCTTGGAACTAATTACAGCAGATGATGGGCACTCTTGTAAACACACGAGGAGAAGATAAGGACAGCATGCTTTTGAAAAGAGAATTTGAGTCAAGTAGCCAAAAACCTGAGAGTGACAAGATTGCAGTAGGTAGGCATATAAACCATCCTTGTTGAAAGCCTATGTGTGCCTGTTCCTCCAAGTCATTGGATTTTAGCAAGTTTCATTGATGAAAGATCACTGCAGAGTTTACAGACATGATCTACAGAATGACACTGTGCTCTTGAGATGGCCAAAGCCACCAGCTCTTTTCACTATCTCGTGACATGAAAGTTAAGTCGATTAGTTACCTTGTATTTGTTGGGCATTTACTTTGCCTCAGGCCATTTGTTTGACTCTCTGGGGATACAGTTATGAATGAGAAGAACATAGTCCCTATCCTCACTGGAATTAGAGTCTAGCAGTGATGACACCTTAACTTATCATACATACAATAACAAATAATTTCAAGCGAGTGAAGTGCTGTGAAGGAGAAATACAGGATTCCATGGGCGTGTATGGTGGGGTGAGGGTCGGAGAAGCCTTATCTGACCACCCCATGATTAGAAAGGACCAAAGCAGAATGGGTTGGAAGAATTCAGCCATGGCAAACCTTAGTGGGAAATCAAGAGTAATGCTAATGCTAGGAGTAACATGGTGGGATTTCATTGAAATCCCTGACTTTTGCCAAGGGTAGCTACGGGAAGCTTTCTGGCACACTCAGAATAAGCTATATTTCAGAGTGACTTACACTCACATGACTTTATTTTGGGGAAATCAACATTTCTGGATAGAAAATACATTTCCAAATTGCACACAACTAATACACTTAGAGCAGCATATGTGGTAGAAAACCCAACGCAGGCCAAAATACCCTCAGTAAGGACTAGATAAAATTGGTGCTAGTTTAGGAGCACTGGGACAAGCCAAAAGCACCTGTAGTGAAAAAAGACACAGTGAAGAAAAACACTTAGCAAAAGGGAAGTTTTTCAAGGAGGAAGGGAAAGGATGCAGCCTGGGTCAACAATTTAACATTTGAAAAATGGATACAACAAACTCAACAAATAATTAGACAATGTGTTAGAGACAAAGATGGGCAAGAGTTTGCACCAGAATTCAAGAACTGTTAAATAGATTCATTCAAATGGAAACAGAGTTTCCATTTGAACTTCTACACGAAGTTAGCAGGGATTTTAGCAGCAAAAGCACAGGGAGTAAATCTGTGAGAAGCCTCTGGTTTCCCTAATCTGTGGCAAATTACAAATGGTGAATGCCCTTTACATAGGTCCTCTTTCACTGCCGAGACTCCTCATCTAAATAAAAATAAGAGATATTCAGTGGTACACTTGGAGTGGGATATAGAAAGTTTATTTTTGGCTGCGTTGGGTCTTCGTTGCTACGCGTGGGCTGCCTCTAGTTGCGGGGACCGGGGGCTACTCTTCGTTGAGGTGCACGGGCTTCGCATTGCAGTGGCTTCTCTTGTTGCAGAGCACAGGCTCTAGGCTCGTGGGCTCCAGTAGTTGTGACACGCGGGCTCAGTAGCTGTGGTGCGCAGGCTCTAGGGCGCAGGCTCAGTAGTTGTGGTGCACAGGCTTAGTTGCTCTGCAGCATGTGGGATCTTCCCGGACCAGGGCTCGAACCCGTGTCCCCTGAACTGGCAGGCGGATTCTTAACCACTGCACCACCAGGGAAGTCCCTAGAGTTTATTAAATTTGGTTGAGTGTTGCACCTAAATTGAAGATAGACCTTAGAGGAGAGAGTGGTAGCTCTATCTCCAGAAACACTCATATCTATTGTGCTGATCCTTCTTATTGCTTTTCATGGTCTGGAATGATTTTATTTATTATTTTACTTTTATTCTAAAAGTCTCCCCACTCTAGTGTATATAGTTTATGAGGTCCAAGACCATGCTTGTCTAGCTCACAGATACAGTTCCAGCTCTCACAGTCCTTGGAGAGAGGAGGCAGTGACATAAACATCTAAGGAATGAATGGATGATGTGGCATCAAGATTGGGACATAATGAACAGGCAGATTTGGCCAGCCAGTGAAGGAAGCACATTCCAGGTCAGTGACCAGAGTGGACGCCAGTCCACATTACTTCAACCGGAGAAACCTCTTATACTGAACAAGACTCACACTGCAATTCTAAGACTGAACAGGAGATGAATAAAACATGCCGGATGCTTCACTCTCCCAGAATACAGGCTGAACCTTATAGAAAACTAAAAACAAATCAGGAGTTTAATTTTCAACATGATGAGTTTGGGATTATCTATTTTCCATTCAGGTGGCATTATTAAAGTAGGCAGTTGGATATATAAGGGTGGAGTTCTGGAGAGAAATTGAGGCTGGGACTAAAATTTGAGAAGATAGATATTCATTTACCTGAACTGTAAAGTGTGGGAAAGTAGCAGTGGAATTTAGGGCTGGAAAGGTAGGTTGGGGAGAGCATGTTAAAGGATTTAAAAGCGAAAGATACATTCTAAGCCTTGAGGAAGATGAGGATAATGATGATGACTTATGTACCTGCTAGACCAGAGTAGATGTGAGGGTTAGCACTTAGGGTTGGGAACAAGTGCCTAAGTCATGTGCCTTCAGATTTGGTATGTCCAAGCATAAGGGCTCCCGGATGCCTACATGCATCCCAGCTCTCTTCCACTGAGCCCCTCCCTCCAAAGGAAAACAGAAGGGAGCATCAACAGGTGAAGATGATGACGTAGTGACCAAACAGACTCCCTGCAGGGTCTATCTCCTGCTTTGAAGGAATTGAATGTGAAATTAATCATGTAAAGACACAGCAGGTGATCTTAAGAGGAGTATTTTGATATTGTGATGTAATAAGAATGATATATTTGATCTTCTTCCCTGGTTCCTGGCATAAAGCCCCTAAAACCCTTGGACTTTTCTGAGTGACAGGGGTGAGAAGAGCATATTTTGTTATTTATTGTAAGCCTGGCTCAAGCCTACCTGACTTTTTGCTAAGGAGATGACTCTGGAGACTGGGAGCTGATTGCCAGGGAAACCAAGCATGTGATTGGAGGGTTAGAACTTTGAGCCCTAAGCCTCATTACCCCCACCTCTGGGGATAAGAGAGACGCTGGGGATTTATTTAATCACCAAGGGCCAGTGATTTAATCCATCGTGCCTGTGTAATGGAACCTCCATAAAAACCCTAAATGAAGAGGTTTGGAGAGTTTCTGGGTTAGTGAACACATAGGGGTGCTGGGAGGGTGGTATGCCCAGAGAGGGTATGAAAGCTCTGCACTTCTTTCCACATACCTTGCCCTGTGCATCTCTTAGATTTGGCTGTGTCTAAGTTGTATCCTTTATAATAAACTGGTAACAGGAACTAAACTGTTGCCCCAAGTTGGCTTCTATGAGGTCGTTCTAGCAAATAATCAAACCTGAGGAGAGGGCTATGGATACTTCCAACGTACAGCCAGTTGGTCAGCAGTGCCAGCAGTCCAGACTTGCGATGAGCATCTGAAGTGTGGGCAGTCCTGTGAGACTCAGCCCTTAACCTGTGGAGTCTGCATTAAGTCCTGGTAGTTAGGGTCTGAATTAAGTCAAATCATTGGGCACCCAGTTGATGTCCCGAGAGTTGAAGGACTAGTTGCTGCATGGCAAAAAGCCCACACCTTTGGTGTCAGAAGTGTGTTGTGAGTAGAGAACCAGTTTTGCTCCTAGGTATATAAACTTGTTCTCTCAACTAGCGGCAAGAAGGTATAAGGCCCTGCCACCATTCTGTATGCTTCCTGCTATGACCAGATACCAAGGGGTATGAATAAATCAAGCATTAGCGTTTAGGGATTTCTTTGCTTCAGCCATGGGTCAGAAGCTGAATTGGGACAGCCAAGCCACCCAAAATCCTCTGCAGTGGTAGTAGCATCTGTAGAGCAGCAGCAATAAAGGGCCCTGCTGCCTTAGGAGAGCCTGCTAACATGACTCTTTATTAAGCCCTTGCTGAATACCAAATCCTTGCTAAAAGCTTTATATACAGTATCCCATTTAAGTCCTATAACAAACGTTTTCTGGTGGCAGAGCCAGTAGATACACATCAGGTTATACTTACGACTCCATGATTTTAAATGGAGAGCTATAAATTTCAACTTTATGAAGACAAAATTTTTTCATTAAAAAAACTTCTGTGCTTAAGTTCAGTTGGCAAAATCTAACCCTGCTGCTGGTTTGTAGTTTGATCCATAACCCTAGAATTTGCTTAAGTGCTCCCTAAGGCTATGGAACAAAGAAATATGAATTTGAAAGCTTCAGTGAAATAATTAATTGTAGCTTTAAAGATGCACAAATGTTATTTCATGATTTTTGGCCTGCTTCCTCTTTATGTGTGGGGTAGGGAAGGATGGCATGTTTTTCCTTTTCAATTATTTAGGAGTGTTAATGAGTCTCTCTTTGACTCCATATGTTACACCACTGAAAAACTGGTCCTTAGTTTAGTAACATTTGGAACTGGGTGAGCAGCATTTCTGCTCAAGAACTCTCTCCTCTCTCATATGTGACAGAAGAGTTAGGAGAGAAGAGTCCCGTTGCTTTGCCAGCTTGTCTCGTTACAGGACAAAGGCATCTCTGTTGCAGGCTTTTGACGTTTTAGAAAGATCTAGAAGTTTTTAAGCCAGTCTCCAGGAGAACCCATAAGGTTGCAAGTAGTATGTATTTGTTATGTATGTGCATTTTTCTAGGATGGGCCCATAGTTTTCAACTGAGTCTCAAAGATGTTCTTGACCTTACCAAATTTAAGATCACAGCTATGCTACAGAAATTTCTAGAGACATAACTAACTAAATACGTGGAACAATAGAGAGACTCTTTATAGCTGGATGTATTATAGTACAGTTGTCCTCGGTATCCACAGATGATTGGTTCCAGGACCCCACAGATACCAAAATCTGTGGATGCTCAAGTCCCTTATAAAATGATGTCATACAGTCAGCCCTTCACATCCACGGGCCCACGCATACACGGTTCATCCTACTGTGGATAATTCGATTCAAGGACGGTTGTATCTGATGCAGAACCCGGGATATGGAGGGCTGACGATAATTCTATGTAAATTAGTGTTATAAAAGAGGCTTCCCTGGTGGCGCAGTGGTTGAGAGTCCGCCTGTCGATGCGGGGGACACGGGTTCGTGCCCGGTCCGGGAAGATCCCACAAGCCGCGGAGCGGCTGGACCCGTGAGCCGTGGCCGCTGAGCCTGCGCGTCTGGAGCCTGTGCTTCGCAACGGGAGAGGCCACAACAGTGAGAGGCCCGCGTACCGCAAAAAAAAAAAAAAAAAAAGAAAAGAGTATGAAAAAAATTATATGGTCCATGTTTGTGAGTCACGTGTTTTTTTCTCTCTGAGATTCTCCAAGTTCAGCCCTTTGTCATTGATATTTTATCTATGCCTTTAATATTATATGATAATTCTTCCTTTTGTTGCTGAGATACAGTGTAGAGGTGGTATTTTGATTTTTTTCCCCCAATAGAGAAAATGGTCTTGCTCTAACACGATCACTCTCACCTGGCAGTTCCCCTGGAATATCAGAAAGCAGTTGTTAGATAGTCGATGATGTTAAATGATGTGTGTGTGCATGAAAGCTTATGGGGTGTATAAGCAATAGGTAATGTTGAAAAAAAAATGCCTCTAGTTTAACATTCAGTATGTAACCCATATAAGTTTCAACAGCCTAGTGACTCTTTCCATGGTTTCACATTGAAAGAAATTTGGTCCTACATCCATAATAATCGAAGAGAAACGTAAATTTGTATTGAAGTCTCTCGGCACCGAATGGAAAATAATCAAAAGCAAAAATTATTTGATATTGTTTCCTATCTCATGTTATTTTATCATCTCTCATGCGTGGAACCTGCTCCAAAGTATTTCTCCTCCCCTACTCCAAGCTCTAAAATTTCCCCCAATTCGGTGCATTTAAACTCTGATAGATCCACTCCTCTCTCTATCTTAATTCTATGTTATGGAGGTCAATTTCACCTCTCTGGTTTCTTTCTTTTGCCTGTTTTGTCATAACTCCAACTGTTCTCCCTTCCCCCTCCCCCCAAAAAGCTGATCCAGCAAGCAAGAGCCCTTTCTGGGGAGGTGAGGAATAAAGGAAGGGAAAAAATTTATATTTGCAACTTAAATCATTTCTTTTGTCTCTGATGCCAGTATAAAGAAAAACACCACACTCATTTGAGATCTAAACATAACTTCAGTTTGGGATTGTAGCCTTCTTAATTAACATGTCCAATTAAACCGTTCACACCTGATTAATTTGATAAAAAGAACTGTTCATACATATTAGTTAATACATAGTTGCTTTTTAGCCTCAGCAAGTTCATTCACTGTATGTAATACACACACACACACACACACACACACACACACACACACACCCCTTCACCCATTTAATATTTAGCTTTTCGTTTTGTCTTTTTTTTAAAAGAAGCTTCATATTGATTTCTGAAAGATGATATTTTCGTATGAATTTTGGCCCGTGAAGTGGTAATCAAACCGAAAAGCAGAGGGATGTGTGCATTTGCCAATCAGCTGCTCCTAAAAGAAGACTGATGTATCACTAAGTCAGCGAATGATGTGGGCCCTGTGTCCTCTTCATCTTGGGAACCTTCTCTCCTTTATCTCTATCTCCTGCTTGTAACTCTGTCTGAGGGAGACGGCTAAGGCCACAGCAAAACTTTAAGTGCTGAGGCTTTTTTTTTTTTTTTTAACATCTTTATTGGGGTATAATTGCTTTACAATGGTGTGTTAGTTTCTGCTTTATAACAAAGTGAATCAGTTATACATATACATATGTTCCCATATGTCTTCCCTCTTGCGTCTCCCTCCCTCCCACCCTCCCTATCCCACCCCTCCAGGCGGTCACAATAGCTTTTCGTTTTAATTGAACCAGTCTTTCACTCTAAGGGCCCTGGTTGAGAGCTCTGTCCAGGAAGGAAGAGCTTTAAACCCAGGCAAATGGAAAATTGATTTGCATAAAAGCATCTCTTCACGAGTGAAAGTCTGGCTTATTCTAAATCCTGTAAGTATGTAGCCTCTCTTTCTTTCACCATTAAAACCTAGAAAACAAATCTTCAGGGGAAACATCCTGACGAGACACGTGGAGTGAGGCACATTGGTAATTGTAAGTGTAAGCCTTTCTTTGTTGTTCCCACAGCAAGGGAACCCTATAGGCACCTGACATGAGGCTGTGGATGTGCACACATGGATTTCACGTGTGCCAGACCAGAGTCCCGGAAGCCAGAAATCCCAGGAATGATCGCTGCTGAAACCTGCCTTGGCTTTCAAAAGCACAGGTCCATCACACCTGCATATATCTCTCTGAAAATTTCCATCAGTAGTAAAAACAACTTGAACTTGAGAACTCAACAAGTGGCTCTGGGTGCCTGCATTACGAGTTTCCCATTTGGGACAGGAAGTTTATCTTGCTGGAAAGAATTGTCCCCCATTTCAAGGAAATCTACAGTCAGTCAACCGTGATAGAGATCGCCCAGAGAGAGAAGCTGGGACCATGGAAGAAGCACCAGACTGGGAGTTGGGAGAGTTGGGAGACTCTGTCATCAATGACTTGTGTGACTTTGGCTTTGAGGATGCCTTCCAGGTCTAATACTCTCTGATATGAACACCTTCATAATCGTGATTCGGAAACAACGTGCACATGCAACTGTGTAAGAGGCTGAGCAATCAAGACAGTTCTGGCTCTGGGCCTCGGGCTCGTTATTTGTACAATGAGTAGGGAGCGGAGCAGGGAGCAAAACTATCTCCCAAGTCCAGCTTAAATGTGTGACTGTTTTCTCAAAGAAAACACTGTGACAAAGGCCCTGTGTAAAGGAACATTTTTTTTTAAAAACCCTGCCCACAAGAGGGTTCCCATCTACCTAATGAGAGAAAATAATATCTTCCCTTGTTAACTAGAATGGAACACTCCATATATATGTGTGTGTGTATTGGTAAATGTATATATAACTATCAAACCACTTATGAACAAGAATTTGACAATATGTCGAATTCTAATATATGTCGTTATTAATAACTATTTGATTGTTTGAAACAGGCTTTTAGAAATAATAGCAGTGTATTAAAAAGTGCTAAATGGGGCTTCCCTGGTGGCTCAGTGGTTGAGAGTCCGCCTGCCGATGCAGGGGACGCGGGTTCGTGCCCCGGTCCGGGAAGATCCCACGTGCCGCGGAGCGGCTGGGCCCGTGAGCCATGGCCACTGAGCCTGCGCGTCCGGGGCCTGTGCTCCGCAACGGGAGAGGCCACAGCAGTGAGAGGCCCATGTACCGCAAAAAAAAAAAAAAAAGTGCTAAATGTGTAACATGGAAAACAGTGTGAAAGATGGTAATCCTGCATTTTTTGCCTGGCTCCCAGCCCTACTGTGCATTCGGGCCTCCCTAACTTTTACAGGTGTGAATCCCAGTTCTCTTGTTTTCAACAGCTCCCAGCACTGTGATCAATCTCCCTGGTTTAGGGAAATGTAAAATGCCGCGGCAGTGGTTCTCTGTCTTCGTAACGTGCACTCCTGTTGTTTGTCTTGAAGTCACCTTGGTCCCTTTGCTTTGTACGTCATTCATTCATTCCTCAGAGAAGCTAAGCACCTTGTTAGGCACTGGGGTGCAAAGGAAAGTACATCTCATCTTAAGCATCACTTCCTCAGGGAGGCCAAATTACCTGATCTCTCCGTGTAGGGTCCCACAGCTCCTGTATCTCTCTTGAAGCCCATCAAAGTTGTTGCACGTATCAAGAGTTTGTTCTTTTTTATTGCTGAGCAGTGTTGTGTGGTATGGATGCCCCAGAATGTGTTCAGCCATTCACTCCTTGAAAGATGTTTAGCTTGTTTTTAGTTTTTTTTTGCTATCATGAATAAAGCTGCTATGAACATGTGTGTACAGGTTTTTGTGTGAACATGAGTTTTCACTTCTCTGGGGTAAAATGACCAAGAGCGCAATTAACTAGGTTGTATGGCAAGTGCATGTTTAGTTTTGTAAGCAGCTGCCAAACTGCTTACAAGAGTAGATGGACCTTTGTACATTCCCACCATCAGTGTATGACATCCAAGCTCTCTGCATCCTTGCTGGCCTTTGGTATATTCATGCTTTTTGTTTTAGCTGTTTTCATAGGTTTGTAGTGACATCTTATTGTAGTTTAATTGACATTTCTCGAAGGGCTGATAATGTTGAAAATCTTTTCATGTGCTTTTTTTTTTTGCCATCTGTATTCCTCTGTAGTGAAATACTGTTTATGTCTTTTTCCACTGTATAACTGGATTGTTTGAGTCATTTTACTGTTGAGTTTTAAAAGGTTTTTTTAATATATTGTAAATATAAGATCTCTGTCAGAGAGACATTTTGCAAATATTTTCTTCCCGTCTCTAGCTGTCTTATCACCCTCTATTAAGAAGGTCTTCCACAGAATGAGGTTTTTAATTTGGATGAAGTCCAACTTAGTATTTTCTTCTATGGATTATGCTTTTGAGGACATGTCTCATAACTCCTCACCTAGCGCTAGGTCCTGAAGATGTTTTCCTAAAAATTTTGTAGGTTGAGTTTGTAGGTTGTATTTTACATTTAAATCTATGATCCATTTTTGAATTAATGGTTATATATGATGTAAAGTTTAGGTCAAGTTTCTTTTTTTTTTTTCTTTTTGCCTAGGGATGTCCAGTTACCAAACAATTTGTTGAAAATACTATCATATTTCCTCCAGAGTTTTGCACTAGCAATTAACATCTTTTTAAAAAAATTGAAGTATATTTGATTTATAATGTGTTAGTTTCAGGCGTATAGCAAAGTGATTCAGCTATCTATCTAGGTATAATAATCTTTTTCAGATTCATTGCAATTATAAGTTATTACAAGATATTGAATATTGTTCCCTGTGCTACACAGTAGGTCCTTTTTGTTTATTTTATTTTATTTTATTTTATTTTTTTTTTTTTTATTTTTTTTTTTTTGCGGTTCACGGGCCTCTCACTGTTGTGGCCTCTCCCGTTGCGGAGCGCAGGCTCAGTGGCCATGGATCACGGGCCTAGCCGCTCCACGGCATGTGGTATCTTCCTGGACCGGGGCACGAACCCATGTCCCCTGCATCGGCAGGCGGACTCTCAACCACTGCACCACCGGGGAAGCCCCGTTTATTTTATTTTTTAAAATAAACTATTTATTTATTTTTGGCTGCAATGGGTCTTCGTTGCTGCGCGTGGGCTTTCTCTAGTTGTGGCAAGCGGGGGCTACTCTTCGTTGCGGTGTGCGGGCTTCTCATTGCGGTGGCTTCTCTTGTTGCAGAGCACGGGCTCTAGGTGCTCCGGCTTCAGTAGTTGTGGCTCGGGGGCTCAGTAGTTGTGGCGCCATGGGCTTAGTTGCTCCGCGGCATGTGGGACCTTCCCGGACCAGGGATCGAGCCGCGTTCCCTGCATTGGCAGGTGGATTCTTAACCACTGCGCCACCAGGGAAGTCCTATCTGTTTTATATATATTACTGCGTATCTGTTAATCCCAGACTCCTAATTTATCCCTCCCCCTTTCCACATATTTAAAAATTGACTTTCATGAAAGCTGTGGTTCATGGCCTTAGGGAGCTAAAAACCTCCAGAGGGAAACAGTAATAATAACAGCACCTTAAGAGAAAAGCTAGAACGGGGTGTGCACAAGGTGCTGGGGAAGCAAGAAGGCTCTGCTCCAGTGGCTGACAACCACCCCTCCCTGTGACTGAGCCCCTGGGGCCCTGAAGTCTGCTTACAGACCTTCCTGGACTAGAATAGTCAGGTCTAACCAGCTACATTGGAACAATGGCCCCTGAACTTTGCTCCCAGTTTTTCACCCCAGATCTCTGCTCCCTCCCTTAGCCGCTTGACTCAACTCTCATTCTAGGTCTACTTCAGTCTTGGCCATCCAGTGTTACCTGAGATGCCGTATTCCAACGTATGAAACTCATTGTCTCTCCCCAGTTTTGTTTGGGGTTGCCTACCCAGACCAAAGATATCAGGGTAGAGAGAAAGGATATCAGGGAAGCAGAGAACTGTATATTCTCCAATGAACTGGCACTGCGCAGGTAACCAGTCAGGTATACGTACTCTGACTCCAGATTAAAGAGATGCTGGACAGAGAGAGGAAAGGGGTGTTTCTTGCTAGACTGACAGCCTATTCTGTTTGAGCTCATTGGTCCTCAGTGTGTAAAAAATAAATTAATAACAACAATAATAGCAACAAAAGTAATCCATTGTGTGTGGCCTAAACTATCTGGAGTGTTGGCCCTTTAGTTAATTACATTAGCCGCAGAATTGCTCCACTCTCCCCATCAGACAGTTTGTCAGGAAGCGATCACATTGAGCTATCTCTGCTTAACTGTTTAGGGCTTGATCTGTGAATCAGGGTCTTTGAAGAAAGCTCATGCTTGCAAAAACAACTAATAGGGGTCTTGGCATGGGGGTGCTTTTCTTCTATGGCCATAGTGACTGCTAAAAGCCAAGGGATAATTTTTTCTTGCTGGAAATGTGATTAATCAATTAAGGGCTGGAACACTGGCCTCTTTCATCACTCAGATGCCCAGGATGCTAATCAACCAGAGTCATCCTATTTCCATGGCAAACCTGGCATGTAGTCAGGACTTAAAAGGAAAAATTCTAAACAGGGCCTGTTAGTACTAGAGAACTTTTCCATTTTATAAGATCTATTAGTGAAGTTCTCCTGCCTTGGGATATGTGCTAATTAGTCATAAACCAAAGAGATAATCCTGTTAAGCTAGTACTAGCCGCTATAACATATAAACTCCAAAATATTAGTAGCTTAGCAAAATATAAAAGTTCAAAGGGGTTTTCCATCTTAGTGGTTGGTTCTGTTCCAAGTAATAATTAAAGAGCCCAGGAGTCCTCTAACTTGGAGCTCCTCCATCTTCAAAACATGGGCTCCAAGATCATTGACTTGGGAGAGAGAGCATAGAGGATGGCAGTTAGGTATTTTTATGGGCCAGGCCTCAAGTAGTTCAGATCATTTCTGTTCACATTCCATTGCCTAGAGCTTGATCTTATGGCCACACTAACTTCGGTGCCTGGGAAATGTAGTAAAACCCTGTGCCCAGGAAGAAGAGGAAACAGGTTTGCCATACTCCCTGAAGTCACTGCATGTCAGTGATCTAAAACCAGTGATTTGCAAAATATTTGGAGACCTTCCAAGGTATATAGTCCTATCTAGTGTAGCTTGCTGAATAAAATGATAATGGATGATGAGAGTAAGGCTGTTGATGCATCAAAGAGGTCCTGATCAGCCAATGAACTCACCACCAAAACTTTGTCAGTTGTCTTGCTTCTTTAAATCTGTATATGAATGGGTGTATAAATTGGCAAAATCCTTCCTTTACCATTGAAATAAATTAATGGTAAACAGTCATCAGCATAACCCTCATATCCTCGCCCAGAATTAATACACTGTCCATGAGTTAAAACAATTCTTTGCCTAGAGAGAAAATATAATGTAGTGGCTATAAACATGGCCTGGAATTATACCTGGGTTCAAGTTTTGTCATATGTTAGCTGTATTAATTAAGACTCTAATTGAAAGTAACAAATATAAACTTGAGCTAGTTTATGCTAAAAGGGGAATTTATTATAAAGGTATATGGGTATCGTATGGAAACCATGGGTAGAAATACAGCTAGAGCTCAAGAAGAGATGTAAATTAGGAACTGGAAGGCTACCATGACTCTGTTTCTTATCTCTGCTTCTCTCTTTGTAGTAGCTTCATCCTAATTTTCTCTGCTTCCTATGCTTCTCTAAACATATTATTGGAATCTGCCTCCCCCAGGCTGTCAAGTCTATGTGTTCCAGCCACAAGCAGGGACTTGCGGTCTCTGAATTGCAATTTCAAATTTCTAGGAGAAAGAATCTGATTAGCTAAGCTTTGTGTCACATGTTCATTGCTGGTCCCAATCAAAAATGACAAAGTAGGCAAGATTCTGTCCAAAAAAAGCTTCCAGAGGCCCGCTCCTGTAGATGTGGGCTCAGTTCCACAGGGAGTTAGAGAGAGAGAGAGAGATTGTGAGAGAGAGAGAACTCTGCTAACAAATGTCTCACCTCTCAGCCTGATTCCTCATCCGTAAGGCGGAGATAACACCACCTAACCCAAAGGGTTAGTCTGAGGATTGAGGACTGTATTCTGAGGTCTGTATATAAATTCTAGCACAGTACCTTTCACAAAGAAACTTCAATAAATAATGAATGGATGGATGTATATAAAGTAACAATACATCACTCCATTTATCAGAGGCTACAAGCATCAAGGCATACATCTAGATAAATAGATAGAAGTTCTGATATGAAGGTTATTGAGTTTCAGTTTTATGGGACTATATTTTTTATTCTGCAGTCCTGAAAACCAAAGATCGTTATGCATAAACAATGAAAATATTAGGATCTTGAACCCTAATATAGATCTGTGGACTTGCCAAATTCCACATCTAAGCTTTATTTTGTTTTTCTTAACACCTTTATTAGAGTATAATTGTTTTACAATGGTGTGTTAGGTTCTGCTTTATAACGAAGTGAGTCAGCTATACATATACATATATCCCCATATCTCCTCCCTCTTGCGTCTCCCTCCCACCCTCCCTATTCCACCCTCTAGGTGGTCACAAAGCACCAAGCTGATCTCCCTGTGCTATGCGGCTGCTTCCCACTAGCTATCTGTTTTACATCTGGTAGTATATATAAGTCCATGCCACTCTCTCACTTGGTCCCAGCTTATCCTTCCCCCTTCCTATGTCCTCAAGTCAGTTCTCTACGTCTGCATCTTTATTCCTGTCCTGCCCCTACGTTCTTCAGAACCATCTTTGTTTTTTTTTAGATTCCATATATATATGTGTTAGCATACAGTTTTTCTCTTTCTGACTTACTTCACTCTGTATGACAGACTCTAGGTCCATCCACCTCACTACAAATAACTCAATTTCATTTCTTTTTATGGCTGAGTAACATTCCATTGTACATATGTGCCACATCTTCTTTATCCGTTCATCTGTCAATGGGCACATAGATTGCTTCCGTGTCCTGGCTATTGTAAACAAAGCTGCAATGAACATTGTGGTACCTGACTCTTTTTGAATTATGGTTTCCCAGGGTAAATGCCCAGTAGTGGGATTGCTAGGTCATATGGTAGTTCTATTTTTAGTTTTTTAAGGAACCGCCGTACTGTTCTCCATAGTGGCTGTATCAATTTACATTCCCACCAACAGTGCAAGAGGGTTCCCTTTTCTCCACACCCTCTCCAGCATTTATTGTTTGTAGATTTTTTTTTAAAGAATCATCTTTTTTTAAAAAAAATTTATTTTTGGCTGCGTTGGGTCTTTGTTGCTGCACGCAGACTTTCTCTAGTTGCAGGGAGCAGGGGCTACTCTTCGTTGTGGTTCGCGGGCTTCTCATTGCGGTGGCTTCTCTTGTTGTGGAGCATGGGTTCTAGGGCATGCAGACTTCAGTAGTTGTGGCACATAGGCTCAGTAGTTGTGGCGCACAAGCTTAGTTGCTCCACAGAATGTGGGATCCTCCTGGACCAGGGCTCGAACCCATGTCCCCCACATTGGCAGGTGAATTCTTAACCACTGCGCCACCAGGGAAGCCCCTGTAGATTTTTTGATGATGGCCATTCTGACTGGTGTGAGATGATATCTCAATGTAGTTTTGATTTGCATTTCTCTACTGATTAGTGATGCTGAGCATTCTTTCCTGTGTTTGTTGGCAATCTGTATATCTTCTTTGGAGAAATGTCTATTTAGGTCTTCTGCCCATTTTTGGATTGGGTTGTTTGTTTTTTTGATATTGAGCTGCACGGGCTGCTTGTAAATTTTGGAGATTAATCCTTTGTCAGTTGCTTCCTTTGCAAATATTTTCTCCCATTAAGAGGGTTGTCTTTTCATCTTGTTTATGGTTTCCTTTGCTGTGTAAAAGCTTTGAAGTTTCATTAGGTCTCATTTGTTGATTTTTGTTTTGATTTCCATTTCTCTAGGAAGTGGGTCAAAAAGGATCTTGCTGTGATTTATGTCATAGAGTGTTCTGCCTGTGTTTTCCTTCAAGAGTTTTATAGTGTCTGGCCTTATATTTAGGTCTTTAATCCATTTTGAGTTTACTTTGTGTATGGTGTTAGGGAGTGTTCTAATTTCATTCTTTTACATGTAGCTGTCCAGTTTTCCCAGCACCACTTACTGAAGAGGCTGTCTTTTCTCCATTGTATATTCTGGCCTCCTTTATCAAAGATTAGGTGACCCTATGTGTGTGGGTTTATCTCTGGGCTTTCTATCCTGTTCCATTTAGCTATATTTCTGTTTTTGTGCCAGTACCATACTGTCTTGATTCCTGTAGCTTTGTAGTATAGTCTGAAGTCAGGGAACCTGATTACGCCAGCTCCATTTTCCTTTCTCAAGATTGCTTTGGCTCTTCGGGGTCTTTTGTGTTTCCATGCAAATTGTGAAATTTTTTGTTCTAGTTCTGTGAAAAATGCCAGTGGTAGTTTGATAGGGATTGCATTGACTGTGTAGATTGCTTTGGGTAGTAGAGTCATTTTCACAATGTTGATTCTTCCAATCCAAGAACATGGTATATCTCTCCATCTGTTTGTATCACCTTTAATTTCTTTCATCAGTGTCTTATAGTTTTCTGCATACATGTCTTTTGTCTCCTTAGGTAGGTTTATTCGTAGGTATTTTATTCTTTTTGTTGCAATGGTAAATGTGAGTGTTTCCTTAATTTCTCTTTCAGATTTTTCATCATTAGTGTATAGGAATGCAAGAGAATTCTGTGCATTAATTTTGTATCCTGCAACTTTACCAAATTCATTGATTAGCTCTAGTAGTCTTCTGATAGAGTCTTTAGGATTCTCTCTGTATAGTATCATGTCATCTGCAAACAGTGACCACTTTACTTCTTCTTTTCCTATTTGGATTCCTTTTATTTCTTTTTCTTCTCTGATTGCTGTGGCTAAAACTTCCAAAACTATGTTGAATAATAGTGGTGAGAGTGGGCGACCTTGTCTTTTTCCTGATCTTAGAGGAAATGCTTTCCGTTTTTCACCATTGAGAATGATGTTGGCTGTGGGTTTGTCATATATGGCCTTTATTATGTTGAGGTAAGTTCCCTCTATGCCTACTTTCTGGAGGGTTTTTATCATAAATGGGTGTTGAATTGTGTCGAAAGCTTTTACTGCATCTATTCAGATGACCATGGTTTTTATCCTTCAGTTTGTTAATATGGTGTATCACACTGAGTGATTTACGTATATTGAAGAATCCTTGCATTCCCGGGATAAACCCCACTTGATCATGGTGTATGATCCTTTTAAGGTACTGTTGGATTCTGTTTGCTAGTATTTTGTTGAGGATTTTTGCATCTATGTTCATCAGTGATATTGACTTGTAGTTTTCATTCTTTGTGACATCTTTGTCTGGTTTTGGTATCAGGGTGATGGTGGCCTCGTAGAATGAGTTTGGGAGTGTTCCTCCCTCTGCTATATTTTGGAAGAGCTTGAGAAGGATAGGTGTTAGCTCTTCTCTAAGTGTTTGATAGAGTTTGCCTGTGAAGCTGTCTGGCCCTAGGGTTTTGTTTGTTGGAAGATTGTTAATCATAGTCTCAATTTCAGTGCTTCTGATTGGTCTGTTTATATTTTCCATTTCTTCCTGGTTCAGTCTCGGAAGGTGTGCTTTTAATTTGTCCATTTCTTCCAGGTTGTCCATTTTATTGGCATATAGTTGCTTGCAGTAATCTCTCATGATCCTTTGTATTTCTGCAGTGTCAATTGTTACTTCTCCTTTTTCATTTCTAATTCTATTGATTTGAGTCTTGTCGCTTTCTTTCTTGATGAGTCTGACTAATGGTTTATCAATTTTGTTTATCTTCTCAAAGAACCAGCTTTTAATTTTATTGATCTTTGCTCTTGTGTCCTTCATTTCTTTTTCATTTATTTCTGATCTGATCTTTATGATTTCTTTCCTTCTGCTAACTTTGGGTTTTTTTGGTTCTTCTTTCTCTAATTGCTTTAGGTGTAAGGTTAGGTTGTTTATTTGAGATGTTTCCTGTTTCTTAAGGTAGGATTGTATTGCTGTAAACTTCCCTCTTAGAACTGCTTTTGCTGCATCACATAGGTTTGGGGTCATTGTCATTTGTTTATAGGTATTTTTTGATTTCCTCCCTGTTTTCTTCAGTGATCTCTGGTTTATTAAGTAGTGTATTGTTTAGCCTCCATGTGTTTCTATTTTTTACAGATTTTTTCCTGTAATTGATCTAGTCTCATAGCATTGTGGTCAGAAAAGATACTTGAAATGATTTCAATATTCTTAAATTTACCAAGGCTTGATTTGTGACCCAGGATATGACCTATCCTGGAGAATGTTCCATGAGCACTTGAGAAGAAAGTGTATTCTGTTGTTTTTGGATGGAATGTTCTATAAATATCAGTTAAGTCCATCTTGTTTAATGTATCATTTAAAGCTTGTGTTTCCTTATTTATTTTCATTTTGGATGATCTGTCCAGTGGTGAAAGTGGGGTGTTAAAGTCCCCTACTATGATTGTGTTACTGTCGATTTCCCCTTTTATGGCTGTTAGCATTTGCCTTATGTACTGAGGTGCTCCTATGTTTGGTGCCTAAATATTTATAATTGTTATATCTTCTTCTTGGATTGATCCCTTGATCATTATGTAGTGTCCTTCTTTATCTCTTGTAATAGTCTTTCTTTTAAAGTCCATATTTTCTGATATGAGAATTGCTACTCCAGCTTTCTTTTGATTTCCATTTGCATGGAATATCTTTTTCCATCCCCTCACTTTCAGTCTGTGTGTGTCCCTAGGTCTGCAGTGGGTCTCTTGTAGACAGCATATATATGGGTCTTGTTTTTGTGTCCATTCAGCTAGTCTATGTCTTTTGGTTGGAGCATTTACATTTAAGGTAATTATTGATATGTATGTTCCTATTACCATTTTCTTAATTGTTTTGGGTTTGTAGGTCTTTTCCTTCTCTTTTGTTTCCTGCCTAGAGAAATTCCTTTAATATTTGTTGTAAAGCTGGTTTGGTGGTTCTGAATTCTCTTAGGTTTTGCTTGTCTATAAAGGTTTTAACTTCTCAAATCTGAATGAGATCCTTGCTGGGTAGAGTAATCTTGGTTGTAGGTTTTTCCCTTTCATCACTTTAAATGTGTCCTGCCACTCCCTTCTGGCTTGCAGAGTTTCTGCTGAAAGATCAGCTGTTAACCTTATGGGGATTCCCTTGTGTGTTATTTGTTGTTTTCCCCTTGCTGCTTTTAACATTTTTTCATTGTATTTAATTTTTGATAGTTTGATTAATATGTGTCTTGGTGTGTTTTTCCTTGGATTTATGCTGTATGGGACTCTCTGCACTTCCTGGACTTGATTAACTATTTCCTTTCCCATATTAGGGAAGTTTTCAACTCTAATCTCTTCAAATATTTTCTCAGTCCCTTTCTTTTTTTCTTCTTCTTCTGGGACCCCTATAATTTGAACGTTGGTGGATTTAATGTTGTCCCAGAGGTCTCTGAGACTGTCCTCAATTCTTTTCATTCTTTTTTCTTTACTCTGCTCTGTGGTAGTTATTTCCACTAATTTATCTTCCAGGTCACTTATCCATTTTTCTACGTCAGTTATTCTCCTATTGATTCCTTTTAGAGAATTTTTAATTTCAATTATGGTGTTGTTCATCATTGTTTGTTTGCTCTTTAGTCTTCTAGGTCCTTGTTAAATGTTTCTTTTATTTTCTCCATTCTATTTCCAAGATTCTGAATCATCTTTACTATCATTTCTCTGAATTCTTTTTCAGATAGACTGCCTACTTCCTCTTCCTTTGTTTGGTCTGGTAGGTTTTTACCTTGCTCCTTCATGTGCTGTGTGTTTCTCCGTCTTCTCTTTTGCTTAACTTACTGTGTTTGGCGTCTCCTTTTCACAGGCTGCAGGTTTGTAGTTCCCATTGTTTTTGGTGTCTACCCGGAGTGGCTAAGGTTGTGTAGGCTTCCTGGTGGAGGGGACTACTCCTCCCTCAGTGTGCTGAGGGATGAGGTTGGATCTTGTCTTTCTGGTGGGCAGTTCTGCATTTGGTGGTGTGTTTTGGGGTGTCTGTGACCTTATTATGATTTTAGGCAGCCTCTCTGCTAATGGGTGGGGTTGTGTTCCTGTCTTGCTAGTTGTTTGGCATAGGGTGTCCAGCACTGTAGCTTGCTGGTCATTGAGTGGAGCTGGGTCTTAGCGTTGAGGTGAAGGTTTCTGGGAGAACTTTTTCCATTTGATTATTACGTGGAGCTGGGAGGTCTCTGGTGTACCAATGTCCTGAACTCAGCTCTCCCACCTCAGAGGCACAGGCCTGACACCCGGCCAGAGCACCAAGACCCTGTTAGCCACACAGCTCAGAAGAAACAGGAGAAAAAAAGAAAAAAGAAAGAAAGAAATAAAACAGAATAGAGTTATTAAAATAGAAAATAATTATTAAGAATAAAAAATTAAAAAGTAATAAAAAAGAAAAAAAAAGAAAGAATACAGCAACCAAACCAAAAAACTAATCCACCAATGATAATAAGCACTAAAAACTATACTAAAAAAAAGAACAACGCACAGAAAGAACCCTAGGACAAATGGTAAAAGCAAAGCTATACAGATAAAATCACACACAGAAGCATACACATACACACTCACAAAAAAGAGAAAAAGGGAAAAAACATATATATATCATTGCTCCCAAAGTCCACCTCCTCAATTTGGGATGATTCATTGTCTATTCGGGTATTCCACAGATGCAGGATACATCAAGTTGATTGTGGAGATTTAATCCACTGCTCCTGAGGCTGCTGGGAGAGATTTCCCTTTCTTTTCTTTGTTCTCACAGCTCCCGGGGTTCAGCTTTGGATTTGGCCCCGCCTCTGCGTGTAGGTCGCCTGAGGGTGTCTGTTGTTCGCTCAGACAGGATGGGGTTAAAGGATCAGCTGATTTGGCAGCTCTGGCTCACTCAGGCCGGGGGGAGGGATGGGCACCGATGCCGGGCGAGCCTGCGGCGGCAGAGGCCGGCATTACATTGCACCAGCCTGAGGCGTGCCGTGTGTTCTCCCGGGGACGTTGTCCGTGGATCTCAGCACCCTGGCAGTGGCGGGCTGTACAGGCTCCCTGGAAGGGGGTATGGAGAGTGACCTGTGCTCGCACACAGGCTTCTTGGTGGCAGCAGCAGGAACCTTCGCGTCTCATGCCCGTCTCTGGGGTCCATACTGATAGCTGCGGCTAGCGCCCGTCTCTGGAGCTCGTTTCGGCGGTGCTCTGAATCCCCTCTCCTCGGGCACCTGAAACGATGGTCTCTTGCCTCTTAGGCGGTCCAGACTTTTTCTCGGACTCCCTCCCGGCTAGCTGTGGCACATTAGCCCCTTCAGGCTGTGTTCGTGCAACCATCCCCAGTCCTCTCCCTGCGCTCCGACCGAAGCACGAGCCCCAGCTCTCAGCTCCCAGCCCCCTGCCCACCCCGGCGGGTGAGCAGAGAAGCCTCTCGGGCTGGTGAGTGCCGGTCGGCACCGATCCTCTGTGCGGCAATCTCTCCGCTTTGCCCTCCGCACCCCTGTTGCTGTGCTCTCCTCCGTGGCTCCGAAGCTTCCCCCGTCCGCCACCCGCAGTCTCTGCCCGCGAAGGGGCTTCCTAGTGTGTGGAAACCTTTCCTCCTTCACAGCTCCCTCCCACTGGCGCAGGTCCCATCCCTATTCTTTTGTCTCTGTTTTTTCTTGTTTCTTTTGCCCTCCCCAGGTACTTGGGGAGTTTCTTGCCTTTGGGGAGGTCTGAGGTCTTCTGCCAGCATTCAGAAGGTGTTCTGTAGGAGTTGTTCCACATGGTGTATTTCTGATGTGTTTGTGGGGAGGAAGGTGATCTCCACGTCTTACTCTTCCACCATCTTGAAGGTCTCCCCATATCTAAGCTTTTAAACAAGAATTTATGGAAGTGCAAATAGGCCTGTTACAATAGGAAACTATTATTGCTAACCTACATGATTTACTGTGCAATGATCAAGCAGATGGAAGTTTTATAAAAACAATTCATTCCCATGCTTCCAACCTCTCACTTAGTTGCAAGTTCATGCCCAGGGGCTGTCTTTACCACCACCTTTATTACTCTGATCTTCCATGAAATCAAAACAGAGTTAGCAGGGAAACTCTTCCAAATCCTATGCTGAACCTAATTTGGCTAACACCGTGGAGGGCCTAGGTTTCGATCTCACTGCCACTGTCACACACAGGCTTCACTGTATTTCTCCAGGGTCAAAGAAATGGCTCCCATCTCTTATCCTCTTTCCATTCCACTGCTACAAACCTTCCCAGGCTGCCCTCTACAGAAAGAATAACCTTGAAACTCCTCAGCTGGTCATTCCTGGACCTGTACAATCTGATCCCAGAATATTTTCTTATAAAATTTCTCATCACTTTTCACTCAATTCCAATAGCCTCCTTTCCATTTTCTAAACACTCTTCAATGTTCGGACCTGATTGTTCTGTTCATGCCTAACTTCTCACTGGAATATCCTACCTACAAATTCTCTGTTTATTGAAGTTTCATCCATCTCAACTCAAGCCTCAACCTCTCCACAAGACTTTCCATAATCTCTTCAGGTAGTAATTCCTCTCCTCACCTGTCCAGACACTCAATGCACACTGTGGCAAATCAGTTATTTGTATCAGTTCTTAAACTATTAAAATATTGAAACTAAAAACTTATCGTAAAAATTTAAATTTCACTCTACATTCATTGGTAGGTTGGTATTTCAGTAAAATTCTTCATGCCAATAACAAAATCTTGGTATATTTTTTTGGGGGGTACAAGTCAATAAGACTTTGGACTACAACTTCTAAAGGTGAATTGCAAACGAACGTTAGATTGGTGTTGGATTTCTCATTTGCAACATCTAGTAGCTAGTAGAACAAAGTTCACAATTTAGGCAAAATGATTATAATCTAAGAATCCTACAGATGTGATTGTTTAGTACAAGAGTACAAAATTTCTTAGCCATGCAGTGATTAAAAAGGTATATCACCTGTATTAATCTAAATCTTGGTTGGAACTAACAGAAGCTCAACTAAACTATTTCCATGTCTATTGGCAGACTTCAGTCATGGATCAGTGATGTCATCTGGGCTCTGTTTCACCACCTCTTGGTTTTACCATCTCTCTAGACATAGCAGCAGGAGGCCACCAACACCTTGACTCCCATTCTATAAGTTTAGAAATCCTCAAAGAGAAAGTGATGCTCTCTGATGCTTCTTGAGGAAAGAGCCCAGGATTTGGGTCATATGCCGTTTCCTGGGAAGTTGAAGAGTTAGGTAGAGTTGGGTAAGGCCTTACCCAAATAAATGAAATGGATTTGTCACAGGGAAGCAGGGCTCTTAAACTATAAGAAGGGAAAAGGGATGCTGGGTAGACAAAAACCACAGTGGTCCACCATGTACAATTATGTACAACTCATGTACAATTACTGAGGAAATTACTCTAGAAATATTCAAGGCAGCAGAATATCAAATAACACCAAAAATGAGGAAAGAATAAGCAAAAAGAAAGAATTCATCTATTAAAACTTTATAGCAGTTAATTCTAAGTAGTTTTTGGTAAAATATAATTGGGAACTGATCCTTGATACAGAGAGACATCCATAAGGAAAAACTTATTTGTAGCCTTGAAATAAATTGTAATTTATTTCAAGAAATTTTAAGCTATTTTTGGATGGAGAGCTAATGAAATGGGGAAATAAAAAGCATATTCCAGGTTTCATTTTTGTTAGAGTAGGGGGAATAAGAGTAGGGAAGCTAAAGCATATAAACACTCTACTTTTGGTTGGGACAATAGTATATATTTTTATCAATAAAATAATATAGGTTTAATATGACTAAAAATAGAAAGGTAGCCATTATCAGAAAAAAACATAGTGAAACTTCCATATTAAATAACAGAGAAAAGAGGAAAGTTTTAAAACTTAAACTAGCAGAAAGAAGAAAATAAAGAAGTGGCAGCAAAATGTAGTAAATAGCACGTGTAAAATATAATGAAAAAAATAAAACTAAACATATAAATTATAATAATAAATTTAATAAATGAAATTATCCCATCAAATGACAAAGGGTCACAAATTGGGAGAAAAGTTAAAATCTGTCCATCCAGCTGTTTATAAGAAACCAAAGAAAACAAAAATGCCCTCAAAGTGATTTTTAAAATAGTTAGCTAATATGGCATGGGAACTAACCAATCACAACAGATATTTGTTATAAGCAATTGATTATTGAGCATCTGTGAATACCAACTTCCTATTAGCCCTGTCAGAGAAACACTGAAAAATGTACAAGATATAAAAAAACTAAACAACAACAAGGAGACAAAATTAATACTAAATAAAGTGGAATTCAGAGTAAAATATTCAATAAGACAGAAAAGGATATTTTGAATGGTAAAAGGAATATATCTCTGCTACAAATTCTTATGTGCCAAACAAAATAAGAGTGAACTGCATAAGATAAAAACTTTTATAATTGGAAGAATTTGATAAAACCACAATTAAAACCATGTTTGGGTTCTTTTCAATATGGAACTATTTGATTACTATGAATAGTCTATGAACATGCAAGTAAATATATTTGTGGATATATGTTTTTATTTATCATGGATGAATACAGAGTGGGATCGCTTGGTCATATAGTAAGCATATGTTTAACTTTATAATAAACTGTCCAACTGTTTCCCAAAGTGGTTGTACATTTTGTATTCCCACCAGCAATGTATGAACTCCTTTGTTCCTCTTCTTCACCAACACTTTGTATTGTCAGTGGTTTTTATTTTAGCCATTCTAGTGAGTGTAGTAATAACATGAGGTTTTTATAAAGATTAAGATAATATCCTAAAGCATTTAATCCTGTATCTGGCAAAATAAGCACTCAATAAATATTAACTATTAAAAGTATCATGTAGGGGACTTCCCTGGTGGCACAGTGGTTAAGAATCCACCTGCCAATGCAGGGGACACGGGTTCGAGCCCTGGTCTGGGAAGATCCCACATGCCACAGAGCAACTAAGCCCGTGAGCCACAACTACTGAGCCTGCATGCCACAACTACTGAAGCCCGCACACCTAGAGCCTGTGCTCCACCACAAGAGAAGCCACCACAACGAGAAGCCGGCACACTGCAATAAAGAGTAGCCCCCGCTCACTGCAACTAGAGAAAGCCCACGTGCAGCAATGAAGACCCAACGCAGCCAAAAATAAATAAATACATTAGTTAATTAATTAATTTTTAAAAAGTATCATGTAGCAGAAAAGGGATTAATAGGCATACAATAAAAAGAATGACTATAAATTATTAAGAAAAGGATCAGAAAACTATGAATCAATGAAACAAATAGTTTACAGAAAAGGAATTATAACTAGACAATAGATATAAAAGATTCTCACCCTCACTGTTGGTCAGGAAAGTAAAAATTAACACAGTAATGAAGTATTATTGTTTCCCATTTGATTAACAAAAATAGTGAAACTGATAGCATCAGTGTTTTGTGAGTGTGCAAAATAGGACATGTTTGTATACCAGTGATGAGAATATAAATTGCTGTAACTGAGGAGATTAATTGGGCAGCATCTATTAAAATTTTTAATGTAGATATATTTTAAACTGGCATTTCCACTTCTAGAGTTTTTGTCGTTCAATGATAAAAGCATGAGAATATGATAATGCAGTTTATAATATAAATAATGAAAAATCTCCTAGTCACTCATTAATGGTATAGAATGGAGTAATAAATTATATCCAACCTTACTAGGGACTACTATGCAGCTATGAAAGGAAAAATATAGGTCTATATATGTTGTCTGGGGAGTTTTATATGATATATAGTTAAGCAAGTCACAGAGCAATATTTATGGTGTGATCCCGTTAACAGGAATGACCTGCATGGACTACAAACTCAGATATGCAAAAAATATATAATTGTCTTTATTTTTCTGTGACTGAGCTTTAGTTCTATCTTAAGTCTCTATTCTACCTGATGAGATGATGAAAACTGAATCACACTCAGTGTAGGATTTCTACCCCTCTCCTCTTCTTTTTTTTTACCTGTGGGTTTAAGGAGATCCATGCCTTAAAGTATGTGATTGGGGCAGGCACAGGACAATGGTCCTTGGTCATTATCTGCTACTGTGTCCTTCCCTCTAGACTACCAGGTCCCTTGGGTCTGTCAGCAACTAGTGCCACCTCCACACTGATTGCAGCACAAGGGAAAACATTCTGCTGCTCTCATAGGAACATGGAGGGGCATACAGACTCTGCACGTGCCACAGTCCTATGCTACATTGCTTTCCCTTTGAGGCATTTACTCATTCCAAAGCAGTGAGATGTGAAAAGATATGAGCAGAAAACAAGCAGAAAGCAGCAGCTGAGCAGAGCCTTTACAGTCTTAGGGAGACAGCATTCACAAATTAGCGTTTAAGTTTATCATGTGCTATAGACGGAACGTTTGTATCCCCCCCAAATTCGTATGTTGATACCCTAATCCCCTATGTGATGGTATTTGGAGCTGGTGCTTTGGGGCAGTAATTAGGACATGAAGGTGGAGGTTTCGTGATGGGATCAGTGCCCTTATAAGAAGAGACATGAGAGAGTTTGCTCTCTCTCTCTGCCATGAGAGGTTTCAACGAGAAGATGGCCACCTGTAAACCAGGAAGAGGGCCTTCACCCTTCTGGCACCCTGACCTTGGACTTCCAGCCTCCAGAACTGTGAGAAACAAATATTTGTTGTTTAAGCCACCCAGTCTATGGTATATTTGTTATAGCAGCCCGAACTGACCAAGACACCAAAGCATGCAGCACTTGAGAGGCCAAGAACCTCTCAGGAAGGAAAGTGCAGAGAAGTGAGTCCTTGAGGCATTTGCCAAGTCCTGAGTGGTCCCCAAGCAGAAAGCGGTTGATAGGAGGCTGAGAAGCCTAGATGAGCTTGCCCTAGTGGCTGACTACTTGAAAGACAAAAATTAAAGTTCAAGGCCCTCTAAGGAAGAGGGATACAAACAGATACTCCAGATCTTCAGTGGGGCTCCAAAGGGCTATACTCTAGACACAGGGGTGAACTAGAAACAACACAGCTCTTTATAAAAGATGAAATTAGGAATTTGTTGTTTTTCTTTCTTTTAGACTCTTAGCCCAAGAATTTGTATGTTTTCTGTTGTGGTCAAAATTCACCTTGAAAGCGTTCTTCTAAGTCTATTATTTAGACTGTATAGACAAGAACCATATTCGTTTGGTTCTCTTTTCATTTCTGTTGTAATGACTTTACCCTGTGGATAACCAGTGTCAAAGGCGAGTTTGAACAGAAGAAGGGCACCGGGTTTAAAGAAGAAAAATTGATTGCACAAAAATATAAATTTTTATATAAAAATATATAAATTTATAAAAATATAAATCCCAATATAAATTATATTGAGACAATAAAACCTACTATGCAAAGCTGTTGGTAGACTAGAGATAATGAATATGACTTGCCTAGCACACAGTAGGGCTGCAATACGTTATACCCTTATAATTTCTTCTTCAAAGGTTATTTCTATGAGACTAAAGTTAAGAAGTGTTCCTTCCAAGCTCAGCCAAGTGTGTGTTTGGATACACAGGACACTATAATTGACTCTAAGCTTTTCCCTTTAATAGTTCCTATTTGACATTTTGGCTAGTCAGCTATGATCAGTGTTTTTCTGGAACCAGAACCTTTGAAGTTACAGCAATGTTGAATACAACTGAAATTTGGTAAAAGAATCAGAGAGGCTTAGAATAAGAGTTCCTCATTCTCACTTTAGCCTCCCTGGAACCTTAGGGCTTTTAGACAGTAAGCTGAAGTTTTAAGAGCTATTTTCAGAATTAAATAAAGCTTTGCAGAAAGAGCAAGCTTGCCACACCCGTTAAAATAAAAGGTCAAGTTTCTTCAGGCTGCAATATTACCACCGCTGCATTAATGCTGCTTAGCTCACGCTCACCAGTAGCTGTGATCGCTTGTTGATGACATCATTGGAAGTTCTAGCATGCAATCAATCGGTGGGTGACATGTCTTTACAGCCACATATTTGGTGATTTCAGTAGTCCAACGGAACACATCCAGTACAGGCATGACCTTGGACACAAGTATAGTGCAACAGCTGGAGTTAGGCCACTAACTGCTGAGTTAACTTTTCCCTCATTATTATAATGAGTGCCACAACCATGACAGTGACTCATGTGATTATGCAATTCGTAATACTAAATTGAAATGACATTATCGACAGTTACACAATAACTGCCCAAGCAAAAAGCACTGATTGAATAGATGGATTTTTTTCTTAATAAATATTGTTTACTTGGGAGATGCACGTTTTCGAAAGGTGGCATTCATAGAAGGGAGAAGGGAGGTCTTTGGGGATCAAGATTTGGGAAATCACCCACTTAAAGTGCAGACTGTGACCTTGAGTGGTGGGAGTTCAGAGAGGAAAGATGTACTAAGCAAGGCTTGGAGACTTATGGACCAGGCCTTTCAAAATATCTGTGATTTAGACATTGATGAGTAAAAAGTGTTCCAGGAGGAGGGAACTGCTTGAATAAAAGCAAGAAGGCCCTTCGAAGCGCAAAGTGAGAGAGAGAGAGCGCTTCTAGAGCAATCCAGAGCCGTAATCCTCAGTCAGCCAGTAAGAGAGGCCAGCATCAATGCATCTCTGATATTCCTGCCTCAGAGGAGGAGCTCCACAACATTTTCCAGTATACACTTTTCTGATGAATCTAAATTGCTAATTATGAATGCCAAAGCAAGTACAAGAGTATATCTATTTCCTATTCTGCATCTTATGCCTATGTGGATGACAGCTACTATCAATGCTTTGGGCTGTTAATAATGTAAGCTATACCTACAACAAAACCAATGAAAAGAAACAAAAATAATATACAGCTTGTTTATATATCATTTCTTTTTCTGCATCACACACATTTGTTAGCTTTTAAACACTCTGTCACCAAAGCACTGATGTGTATATTTGCTCCAAGAAATCAAACAAGCTGTACTCCCACTGTGATTGATAAACTGGGGTTAAATATATCCAGTGTTAAGATTTGGTTTTAGTCCTAAGCTTTAGTTTCTTCCTAAGCTTTTATAATATTCTAAAAACCAAGTAACTGTTTTAATCTTGTAAAGAGGACACCGTTTCCTGTGATTTTTAAGCACAGAAAACACGCACTGCATTGCATTGTGGCAACCCAGGAAGTTAAGTCACTTTATGCTCATCTTTCCTGTTTTACTGATTTTGGCATTTGGGTGGTTTTGGCTTGTTGGGACTCGCCACATACTGGCCCTAAGAGTCAGACAGGATCATGAGCAAATCTGCTTCAGGCTCCCCAAGGAACCAAGACTGTCTGGAAAAGGCTCTGCGGGACAGGATCCCAGGCACTGTCAGGACGTCCAGGGCAGAGGCAGCCGGGAATTTTCATGTCTGTGTGATGTTTCACTACTGACAAAAATGAGTCAAGATGATCCACGCTTGGCATGGGTTATTGAATGAAATCGCGGTGAGTCATATGCCTAGGAAAGCTTATTCCAAGTCATTATTTCCTATACTGAATAATCCGTTTTATTGCCCTGGTATCATGATCTAGTATTAATGAATGAAACCCAAGTTAGATAATAGCATCCACTTTCTTCCTAATGATTAATGAATGAAAACCCGCTGGGGTGACATCTCTATACAATAGAGACCCAGACAGGGTAGTTACAGAACTCCGGCTTTCTAGTTCAGATGTGTCATCTAATTAGGGAGCATTCTTTGTTTTGGCTAAAATTCTCTATCAGAGTGATGGTATTCGGTCCATGAGCTACATGCTAGATGCCTGTGCTCCAGAGTTGCTTCCTCTCTGAACTCTGTATTACCCTCTCCTCTTGTCAGCTCTTTCTCTTACTAAATTCTGTCTGCCCTCCAACCGCTTTCCCATCCTCAACCTCAACTATCACTTAAGGTAGAGACAAGGAGAATAGGTTGATTATACCAAAACTCAGAGAATAGTGGTAACTGGACAACTGATATTTCCAGTTAACTCAGGATTAAATGGATCCTTGTGGGTTTTCACATTTTATTGAAATGAATTCAACCACCTTTTTTGTTTTTGCCTTAACATTTTTGAAAGTCATTAAACTGAACATGAATTCTAACTTTGCAGACCAGTAACTATTGAGGTAGAAGTAGGAGGATATTGGGCAGAATGTGATTGAGTCCAGGCTTACCATGTAATTTTTTCCTTACTGACCTTGATATTTTCTTATTTTGTTGGTGTTTCTCTTTCTCTAAGAAGTCCAGGACTGCAAAAATAACTAAATGAGAGCTTCTGAGTGTTGACCTTCTAGCTGACTGAATACTAGAACAGTGGTCTCCACTGGCTCACCGCAGAGCTCTACCCCGTCCCAAAGTTCCTGTTAATGCAATCCCAGAACGCCAGTTTGCCAATGTGTGCATGATGCAAAACAATGAGTGAAACCTAACACATGAGTAACAAAGTCAACATCACAAAGATTTCAACAAGCTGAAAACAGCTGAAATAAATAAAATGATAGTTAAAAGCCATGAAGGAACAGAGAGGTATTTAGGTTAGAAACTTTCTGTAATCTCAAAAAAACCAATTGTTCAAATAGACAATTGCCTTTTTAGCTGTTCATTTGACCTTGAGGTTTCCATTAATAGCAACTCAGCCTAGCCAGCATTGTGGCAAAGCTCTTACAAATTTCAAGTGATATGAGGCTGCATTATTAGAATTTTGATGGATGGGGTAGGTACTTTCCTGATCAGTCCGTATCTGGAGTTGGTGGTCAGGTAGGTGTGTGAGAAATCTGCTAATAAGAGAACTGCTTGTTCTCATTCTTCCTGTTTCAGTGATTGATGTTTAGTCCAATGTTATAGTTTGGGTTTCCATGGATATTTGTCCCAAACAATAGTCTCTTCTTAATATGATGGTTACTGAGAACATATATTAGCACACTCCACCTCTAAATTTTACTTTTCTTATTTAAAAAAAACCTTAGAGACCTTACAGTAGAAAAGCATAAACTATTTTTAATTAATTTTTATTGGAGTATAGTTGCTTAACAGTGCTGTGCTAGCCCCTGTCGTGCAGCAAAGTGAACCAGCCACATGTATATATCCACTCCCTTCCAGATTTCCCTCCCATCTAGGTCACCACAGAGCACTGAGTAGAGTTCCCTGTGCTATACAGTAGGTTCTCATTAGTCATCTGTTTTATACATAGTAGTGTATATATTGTCAATCCCAATCTCCCAATTCATCCCACCTCCCCTTCCCCTCTTCGTAACCATAAATTTGTTCTCTACATCTGTGACTCTATTTCTGCTTTGCTAAAAAGTTCATCTTTACTATTTTTCTAGATTCCACATATAAGTGATATTTTATGATATTTGTTTTTCTGACTTCACTCTGTATGACAATCTTTAGGTCCATCCATGCCTCTGCAAATGGCACTGTTTTGTTCCTTTGTATAGCTGAGTAATATTCCATTGCATATATGTACCACATCTTTTTTAGCCATTCCTCTGTCAATGGACATTTGAGTTAGAAAAGCATAAACTATTAACTAATATTAGTGTAGCCACTTAATTGAATATACTGATTTCAATGAAGTACAACAGGAAACGCCCATTTTATCCCTTCCCATCAGGGCCTTTGGTTCTATTTGGTCAGGTCTCCTTTTCATGACCCTTGAGAAAGTCTCAGACAGATCTCAAAACTTCAAAGTTACCTTGAAGTAATGAAAGTTTAGTAAGGTACAATTTAAAATTTCAACCTCATGTTCACTTCAAAGATTCTTCTCCCAGCTTGGGCCTGTTTCACATGCAGTGGGAAATCTCTGGGGAAGAAAAAGGCATATCTAGTCTATTCTTCCCTCCTCTTCCCCCTCCCCTTGAAATTTCTGGTCTCTACCTGGTTGGAGGAGGAAAGGGGGACAAGGAATGTAGTGAGTTGAATTGTTACCTCAAAGATGATACCTCCTGATCCCCAGATCCTGTGATTATGACCTTATTTGGAAAAGGGATCTTTGCAGATATAATTAAGTTAAGGATCTTAAGATGAGGTTATCCTGCGTTATCCAAGTGGGTTCTAAATCCAATGACATGTCCTTATCAGAAACGCAGAGAGAGAAGAGGAAGAGGCAGTGTGACCATAAAGTCAGATAAGAGTGATGCAGCCACAAGCCGAGGAACACCTGGGGCCATCTGAAGCTGGAAGGGTCAAGGAATGGATTGTCCCCTTAGAACCTTTGGAGGGACCCCAGCCCTGCTGACACCTTGATTTCAGACTTCTGGCCTCCGGAATTGTGAGAGAACACATTCCTATTGTTTTAAGCCACCAAGTTTATAGTAATGTATTATGGCAGCCCTATGAACCTAATACAAGGAGCGAAAGCCTTTATATTGAGTGTATTCTCTGTAGTTCTCTCATGGTTGCTGAAGCCCTCTGTGTGGCAAGTGTCCCAAAGCTGGCTGTGTCATTAGACACAAGAGCAAGTTTTCTTGGATGCCCTTACGGGAACCTGACTTAGGTGAAGAGCCCCCTGGCTGACCTCCCACGACTTTCTGCCCAGTTCCTGACCAGGGTGGTAAACCTTACAGCCTCTTACAGCTACAGTCCCCTCCCTTGAACAGCACCCTCAGGGGTGTTATACCCTCAAATGACTCAGGCCCAGCTACTTTTTGTTGTATCTCTTTGGTCTTCAAGAATCTCCACTCATCCTGGTCAGTGTGAAGAGTGGAGATCACCGCACCATGCAACTGGTCTCTCTCCTGTCCCACCATCACTGACTGCTTTGGTCAGCCTCTGGCTACAGAATTTCCACCTCCTGGGGCCACAGCTCAGGCTCTCTCATGAGCCACCGAGAGAGACGGGCTGCTCAGTAAGCCTCTAGCCAGAGACTGAGATGCTAGCCCGCCCTCTTAGAGCAGCACTCATCTCCAGGTGTGGTCCCCTGGGAGGCTTCTTTCTTTGTCTACCAGCAACAAGAAAGGAGCCCTGGGCTCTCATCTTCTGCCAACGGGGGTGATGGCTGGAGGATCCTTCTGGATCCTCAGAGCTCTCCTGGAGGCCATGTCTAATGGTTCCTTGGTTTCTTTACAGAATGAGGGGTACCACCTATTGCCCTTAGGTTGGGGCTTTAGCTGAAATCCTGACATAATAAGAAGAATCCCATTCAATATCCTGTTGTACAATATATAGGACAGTAAGCAAGATTTAAGAAATGTAAACATATTGTTCCAATTTGATATCTTCTCTACTAATTCTCATCTATTATCAATCAATTATTATTCTATCCAGGATTTTCATTTTTTTGGCTTGGTTAGAGCTAGTTGGAACTTGTGATTAGATCAAACATCCCTGACTTAGAGTCTGTTAATTGCCATGAATTTTCTCTCTGTGATAGCTCCAGTGCTCAGCGTGTGGATTATGTATCAATCCAGTCTCTCACTTTCTTCTTATAAAGGAGAAATTTTCTTTCTGAAACATGAGGCTTTGATGAGAGCTGAAAAATAAGGCTGCTGAACGTGACCATTCTTTTTCATCATAAGGAATGGTCTTCTTCCTCAAAGGAGAGGGTTTTCTCCATTTCATTAGAAATCCCTCTGCATAGATGCTAAGTGTCTTCTCGCATCCAGAAAGCTCTTCGCGGAGAGCAAACTTTCTATTCTTGGCACCATCACTGATTTATTATAAAACTTAGATGATCTCTAAGGTCCCTTCCAATGTGAGAATTATGTAATTTCATGTACTCTGTAATTACCAGGAGTTTTAGAAAGCTCCCAGCTCCACTTTGATAATTCTCCTGACTTGTAAAGAAATTCCAATTCCTCCCTTCATTTCTGTCACACATCTTGTTAAAGCAGATATTTTTAAGGACATGTGGCAGGGCATCTCGACTGGGTGAGAGCTTGGATTTGGAGGCAGTTCTGTTGAATTTACACAGCTCCTAGTGGAGGTCAGTCCTCTGTATGCTCCAGGCGGACAAATGTCTTAAATGTGACAGGATGCTCGGGACATTTAAATCACTGTCTGGGCACATTGCTGATTTGCATGTGGCCTTGGAGTCTCATGAAGAAAAACTTGAACCTGATTACAACTGATTGATATACGTGTGTACTAAACCAGGTGGACCTACCGAAGCTTGAACATAGATAGGGAAAATGCCTTTCCTCCAGAAAAACTTAAACAGTTTCCAGTATAGGCTGGCCAGGAGGAAGCAGAGGTTCAGAGTACATATGAGGTTGTCCTGGAATCCACTTTGTCCCATCTCCCCCCAGGACCATCTGTGTGCTCTGAGAAGGGGAGAGATGTAATGACCAAATCTGTCGAGGTCCAGGGATCTGCACTCTTCCAAGGGAGTGGTAAATCTGAAAGGATCATGTTGAGAGGTGTCCTAGACCTTCATCTCAACCTTCCCCTGCCACCACCAAGAGAGCTAGACTCTAGAAGACTCTCCAGCAGAAGAGAAAAAGTGGGGAACCACAGAAATGCAGAGACAGGTAGAAATAGCAGAGTTTCAAGCAGTACCAGCCAAGAAAGCAGCTTCAGAAGTTACAGTGGTCAGTGTCACTCGCCAGGGATCTGAGCAGAGTTGCAGCAGTGCTGGGGACTGGAACAGATGGCCACAGCCCAGTGAGCAGAAGGGAAGCAGCAGAGCCACGGGTGTAATTCAGATTATAAAACCTGCCTCTCTGCTGGGCAGAATCCTAGATATGCACAAAGTTGGAGTGAGCTGAGGCCTTGGCATTTGATAGGTGGAGGGACATAGATCTAGCAAACTAAAGGCTAGTGGTGCAAGTGACCTTACCTGCACCGTGAGATGGGGGAGCCCAGGGGACATTCAACATCCATTTAAATGGTATCTGAAAAGTTTATACTGTGTGTGTGTGTGTGTGTGTGTGTGTGTGTGTGTGCGCGCGCGCGCGCGCTTGTGTGTATTTTCTATGTTAATTAAAATACAGCTAAAACTCACTGAACATTCAGCCTCTACTCTGGGTATTACCCACCTTGGAGATATACCAATATTTCACACTGATTCTTTGAAAGCTGGATCTTTGAAAATTTAGTCAAGTGCAATTTAACCAATGTTTAGTTAGCAATTATGATATACCCAGAATTGTTCTGTGGGAATACAGAGGAAGCATTGAAATAGCAATAATTACTATTTATTGCAGATTTACTGTGTACCAGGTATTTAATCCTCACAACCATTTTATGAGTTAAATACTGTTACTATCATCCTCGTTTTATAGATAAGAAGATTGAGGTTCAGAAAGATCTAGTAAATCTCCCAAGATCACACAGCTAGCGAGTATCCAAACGCAGACGTATCTGCCTCCAAAGAGAAAGCTCTCAGCTACTATACAAAGAAGTTGAAATTTATATTGGCAAAAATCTGAGACAACAGCCTGAAATGGTGACCATGGTTTCTATCCCTTATTTTACTGTGCAAATTAAGGTGTTAAATAACATGTTGATGGAGCTCAAATCTCAAAACCTGCTTTGAAACAGCAGGGTCAAGCCTGCAAAAACATAAAACGAAGTGGAGCTAATTCTGATGCCTGAAAAGCAAAAAGGTGTCTCTCCCGTCCATATCACTTGGATGCTGCTGGATCAGTCTCCGCATGTACCCTTTGTAAGCCAGTCTTTTAGATTTGAAACCAAGCCCCAAATTCAAGCTGAGGAGAACTGAATCCGCCTGTTCTGAGAAGCATTTTCCTGATAATGAGTGGCCTGCAGGGAATAATTGGTATGACCTGGAGGGAGAAACACTGACCTTTTGGTCAGAATCCACATTTGGTTTCACAGCCCAGTGAATGCTTGCTCTGTGGGCTGCCTGATGACACAGATAACATCCAGAGCAATAATAAACCATACAAGTTGAAGCTCTAACCTGTGAATCCACAAAGGAAACAAAGTACATCTCTTCGGGGAAAGGCTCAGTGAATTGGGCAGGGGGATTTAAGGCTGAATAAGAGCTGAGGGGAGGGGTCGAGTGGTTACATCTTGTGCAAAGGGAAAACAAAAGCCAACTGAAGCGATAAGGAGCTGAAGAGAACCTTATCACTCACTGTTCACTAGGAATTGACTAGGCTTGTCAATCTCACTAATTATATACATAAAGAAAACCTACTTGAAAAACACTGAAAGCAAAAATAACCCAAACTCTAGTGAGATCCTTGATTCCTCCAGAAAGCTGATGATTTTTGTCCCACTGAGAAATAAGACTGTCAACAGGGAAAACCATTTCCCCGCCCCCCCATTATGGAAGTATGTCCGGACTGTTGCAAAGTCAACGAGGAAGCAGGAGGCTATGCTCATTACAGTTTAACAAGCTCAGAGCCGAAGATGGGAAGGAGCTGAGCTGGTGAATCGGGGGTCAGCGGGTGCAGGGGATGCTGAATGGGCCAGATGGGCGAATCACACCGCGGACAAAGAGCCCGCCCCTCACCCCGCTGAGCCACCGCCCTGACCTCCGAACAAACACCCAGGGCACAAATTTGTTCCCCTTTATCATCTGCTTAGCCTAGCAGCTGCTGCCATGAATTTCTGTTTCCGTATCTTGCCTTTTTCAAGCAGTTGCTTTTGTCTAACTTTTTTTTTTAACATCTTTATTGGAGTATAATTGCTTTACAATGGTGTGTTAGTGTCTGCTTTATAACAAAGTGAATCAGCTATACATATACATATATTCCCATATCTCCTCCCTCTTGCATCTTTGTCTAACTTTTGTGTGAGGTCAAGGGGCTGGGAGCAGAAGGGAAGGATGGCCTGGTGGCTGTCAGAGGACTGAGTGATTGAACAGAGTGTTTCAAGAGGGGCAGAAAATAGATTTTTAAAAACAACCTCTGGGAAACCCAGAGGCCTAGAGAATACACAAGGAGTGCTGGTTATTCGTTCTCTCCCTGGTCACCCTGATCAAGAACATTTTCCTTTTGGCATTCTTGCTGCAGGACGGAAGCGGGGGCATGTATGAAATGGATTATAAATTGTTTGTGCCTAAACCAGCCATGAAAATAAAGACTGGCCTGTAGGTCAGGCCAGGAAGGGAAGCGAGCCTGTTCAGGATTAGTGCAAAACTAGATGAGAATCAGGCAATGCAAAACTAAATGAGAAAAAAAATGCAGTATGTTATATCCCTCTATCTGGAAGCAATTATGTTTGGTACAACAATTGCTTGAACAGAAGGCTGAATGAGTTTATAAATAATGATTTCAAAGTGTTTTGTGATAACAGTATGAAGCTGTAACTGGATCTGACAGCCACCTCTATTAGAAATGTGGTTAGTTCAAAGATACTCTTCTCTTGTTAAAATTAGCTATCACAAAATTATGGCACTGCAACAGAGGACTAGAGAAATAGAATGCAATGCAATAGAAAAATAAGAAACATCTTTTCTTCTGCTACCCGACAAAATTACTCTTTCATTTCTCCTTGTGACTTTTTCAGAATGTCAGAGGACTGTTTATTCCCACTTAAGGGACAGGGAGAGGGTGGCAGGGAGGTGGAGAGAGGGATAAGAAGAGAAGGAGAATCAGTTACCCTGGAAACAGCTCCAAAGGAGGGAGTCAGAGGGATCAGATGCAGAGGCTCTGTGGTCCCTCTATGCCATGTTGTCCTTCCCTATTCAGGTGTATCAAATTCAGTTCCATGGGCATTTATTGTACCCACCCTTGTGCTAGTTGTCATGTAGAATGCAACGGTGAGAGTAACGATGAGGATGATGATTGGAGGTCAGATTATCACTGTTCCTTTAGTGTTTGCCCACACAGGGCCAGGCTAAGCATTTCCCAAATGTAAGCCCTTCGTGTCCCAGTCACCACCATAGCCTCTGGAATCTGGGTTTAAATCCTGGCCCACTTCAGTGAGTTATTTGACCTCTCCAGGTCTTATGTCCTTATCTGTAAAATGGAGATAATAATTGTACCAGGCAAGAAAACTGTAGTAGGTGTAGCTCAACAGAAAGAATTTAATAGAAAGAACTGGTTTCACAGGTGTTACAGGGCTGAATGAGAGGGAAGGGCAACCACAGAGAGTAACTGTAGGAAGCAGCTCCCATTTCTAAGGCTGGAGAAAAGGGAAGAGGCTGGGACCATCAGAAACTGGACACATGGAGGAAGTGACCTACTGCTGAGTTTTCAGCAGCCTGGTGAGGCTGGTTCTAGAGCGTGGAAGAGGCTGGGACCAATGGTTGATGGTGGGTGAAAGGCTGTGGCTGGAGGGGATACTGAAAGGAAATAATGGCAAGCAAACAGAAAGGAGGACATCTCCCCTCTCCAGCCTCAGTCTCCCCCTACTGCCCTCTATTGACAGGAATTAATAGAAAACCCGCTGCTCCCAAAGAACTGGTTTGCAGAGTACCAACTCCAGCCATAAACCAGCGTGTAGAAAGGTAGATCCGGAGCCGAGGTAGATAGCTTACTAACCAGCTCAGTATTTCATAGAAACACAAAAAGAGTATCACTCATATTATTAACTATTAACTATTAAGTGAGTTAATGTTTATAAACTCCTAGAACTGCGCCTGGCATGTGATAAGTGCATTACAATGAGCTTTAAAAAAAACAGATGACTACATTGCTCCACCAAAAACCAATGTGGGAAATAATATTAGCATACCAGTTTTTAATCCAGGAAAATGATATGGTTTAAAGAGGTCACATAAAATGCCCAGGGTCACACAAGCTGGTCACTGGTGAACTCAGGACTATCTGAATGAAAAGCTGTTGCTTTGACTTCTGTGAGTCTCCTGTGAGGCTCAGAGAAAAAGGGCACATAAATAAATCACTTCCCATTGAGACGGACTATAACAGTGCAAGAGGAGATGTATACAGATAAAGTTTGGGGAGCACGTGGGGGAGAGGCGAGCCGCTGCAGGTTGAGGAATCTGAGAAGACTTGCCAGAGGATGTGGTGTTTGACTGAAGCTGAAGGGCGGGGCTTCAACTGGCAGGTGTTGGGAGCAGAAGAAACTGCTTGAGCAAAGACCCAGAATGCAGGGCATGTATGCGGAGTGGCGAGTATGAGGACCGGGGGGAAGTAAATGTTCTCACCATCCGCTTTCTGTGTAAACAACAGAGTTGAAGTGTCTCCAAATATTCCCAGCAGCGATGTGAATTAAAGAGTTCGCCACATTCGTAACACGTTGCGTAGAATATTATACATTTGTGAAGCAATGGGATTAGCTGGAAAATAATTATTTTAATGCACCTCCATTTTTAAAAATGCATAGGGAGGCTCATTAAAATCTCCTTACAAGAGACCAGTGGTCTTGTTTCAAGGCAGTCAAACGAGCTAAAACCCTAATTTGAAGCTGCTTTCCTGCCCTTTTACCAATGTACCAAATTTGTACTAAATGCAAGGGGAATATGGGAACTCTGACCAGGGAGGATGGGAATGGGATTCCTTTCCTGCCACCCCAGGAAGCAGCATTACAACCATAGTAGAAGTCAGTAGATGGGATGTGAAGGCAGAGAGACCAAGACAAATTATGGAGACTCATCAGGTCTGTCTAGCGCTGGACCAGACCACAGGGCTGGCTTGCTAAGGAAGTCAGAATAGCATGGAGCTGAAGAAGTTCTGAAATAGTTCCGTGGCTCTGAACCTGGCCTCTGTAATCCTGTGTTGAGGTCTAAAAGTAAGGAATGTGCCAGGGAAACCAGAGATGGAAACCACACATGCCAATAATAATAGTTAACCGTTTCTGAGCATCCACTCCACGCCAAGCACTTTCATATAAAATGAGTATTATATCCAGACTGGTCGTTACTAGTCCCCAGGAATCATTCTCCCCTTCCTCCTTTTAGTAGTAGACTCCCCTACTGAGCTTTAGCAGAGGGGATATATGCCTTTCCTGCTAGAGAAAATACTTCCAGGCTTCCTTGTAGCTGCTGTGACTGTGTGACAGGTTTCACCAGCAGAACGTGAGTAGGTGTAATGTGTGCCATTTCCGCATCATTTCCCTAAAGGAGTGCCCTCCACTTCCTCTTTTCCCTTTCCACTGGCTGGGATGCTGCTGTGGTGGTATTCGTGCTTCCGTGGAGAGGAGACCAACACCCTGGAGAAAGAACCTGGGTCTGTAGAACAGAGCAGCCCTCTCCTCTTGTCACTGCCTTCCGCTGCCCCACCTGGTGAACCTGCGTTTAGAACCTTTCCTTAACTTGGCCAAAGATCAAACACATGCGAAAGAAAAACAATATTGTTAGATTTACATCTGGGTTAAGAGAATATAGGCCACAGGTGAGAGAATCTTAGACGTAAGCTGTATGCGCTCTAGTGAATAGATTGTATAAAAATTATATTGGCTTATTTGGGAACCTTTGATTACATCCTTGTTTCTAGTTAAGTTTCAAATGACTGAGGTTACCTATTAAATGTGCTCCAGGTGAGACAACGGTCATTGTATCGAGGAAAGGCAGACTATTCAAAAGTTCTGGACGATTTGTTATGTGTCAGGTACCAAAGATGGAAGCACACACATACATACACACAGGCACGCGCGCGCACACACACACACACACACACACACACACACAGTCTACCCTCAAGATGTTTGTCGACTGGTGGGAAGTTTGGCAGATATAAAAACAGTGTTGAGAGGAAAAGTATCAGTTAATACTCTTGGCCGTAAGCGACCAAAAATCTGACTCAAACTGGTTTAAGAAAAAAAAGGATCATTAATGTGTTTATATAAGTGTACAGTCCAAGAGTAAACCCGACTTCAGGCATTTAAACCCTACTGAACTGGAATCTTTGTGGCAGGGGCCTGGAAATCTGTATCTTGGTCCCCATTCCATCCCCCCACCAGGTAATTTCAATTCTGTTTTGGAAAGTAATGTTTTATATAGATACTTGAGCTGCGTATTGGAGATTAGACTGGAAAGGGGAGAGAGTGAAGGAGGAGATGATTGTTTCTGAGGGAGAGGAGAGAATCCCGAGTCCAGGCAGGGGCAGCCCCGAGTGCCACGATACCTGCTTTGTACTTAGAACAAAGCCGGAGTGCACATTCTGAAGGCTGCTTGCACTGGAAGTTTGAAGGGGAACGAGTAGAGGACCATGTCGTTTGTCCAGCAGTCTGAGGGTTCACAATCCTCATGAAAGTGGCTGTCACTTCCGTTCCTTCACCCAACTACTATTTCTTGTGCAACTATGTACCAGGCACCGAGCTAGAAGTGAGGATACAGGTTTATAGGCAAAGAGCCTTTCCTCACGAAGCTTACATTCTAGGGGAAGACAGGCAATAAACAATTAGAAAAACGAGCTAACTACTGGCTGTGTTAAGTTTTAAGAATGGAAAAAAATCCTTCACTACTTAGTCCCTAGTGGAGGCTGACATTGGATGGAGTGGAGGAGAGGCCTTCGAGTTGACAACTTAGTGGAGACTTGAGAGCATGAGCATTCCAAACAGAGGCAATAGCAGCAAGTGCAAAGGCCCTGAGGTGAGAGGGAATGGGATGGGGTGGAAACACAGGAAGGAGCAAGTGTGGCCAGAGCTCAGTGAGAGGGAGACTGGAGTGGGATGAGGCTGAGGAAGCTGGCAGCAGCCAGACTACAGGGTAACCTGTGGGCACCAAAGAGAGTCAGGATTTTATTCCACGCACAATGAAATGTTCATGTTAAAAGGAACTTCCTGGCTACTGTGTGGAAAAAGGGTAAAATTAAATTCAAGGCTAGATGGACTCCAAGGTTCTTGCCTGGTCCCAACAATTTATGGCAGGCTCCGTGGGGTCCCCAGGAGCCTGCTTAGTAACTGGGGACCCTATATCAGCGATGTCTGATAGAACTTTCTGCCAAGATGGAAATGTTCCATACTTGGGCTCTCCAGTCCCAAAGCTACTATGTGCAAGTGGCTCTTGAGCACGTGATATGTGGCTAGTGTGACGGAGGAGCTGGAATTTAAATACTATTCCATTCAAAGTAATTTGTTTAAAGGTATGGAGCCACGTGTGGCTAATGGCTGTTGTACTGGGCAGCACAACGCAACACAACACAGCGCTGGGTGCCTGAGGGTTTCTACTCGTTATCCAGAAGCCAGGGCCTTCTCCAAATGGTGGGACTGTAAGAGGGTACATTGGTCCCTAAATGCTAAGCCCCCTCTGTGCGTATGGCTTGTCAAGACGGACAGGCTCAGGGAGTATCCTACGCTTCACCGGGGAGGTCACCGGGGAGGTAAGTGCACACGGCTGTGAGCCGCTCCTCGCGCGCCCTCAGGGGAGGCCCCACACTGCGAACAAAGGTTTCTGGACCGCTCTATCCAGGACGCACCAACCGTGCGCTCTCGCGGCCGCCGGCGCGGTCCAGCCATTGGCAGGAGAGGTATAACGGCCCCGCAGCGTCTCGCCCCGCCTGCCCCGCAGCCCGGCCGCGTAGACATCAGCTCCGGGCGCAGCACAGGTGGGCTGGGGAAGCAGGGGACCTAGGCGAGCTACCGAGCGGGGTTGGAGGTTCGGGGACCCCTCGGCGCGCAGTCGCCTTTTCTCCTCTTCGCGGATGGGGGCGTGGGTGGCGCGGGCTGTGGCCCGCACCGGATCGGCTTCCTGAGCTTGCTTTCGCTTTGCCGGGGGCTTGGCGAGGCCTGAGCACCGCAAGCGAGCAGAGAGAGCCGCGCAGGTGGCCGCGCGGGAGGGGCGGGGAGCTGGCGCCTTAAACCCTGCGAGACCCCTGCCTTCTCCCGGAGCACGCGTCCCTGGCACCGGCTCGGTGCCCCGCGGCGCGCGTGGGTCCTGGCTGGCCGGAAGGCGCCCCTGACCTTGGTGTCTCCCCGTGCCAGGTCTGCGCAAGGGCCATGGGCGCCGCGCTAGGCACGGGCGCGCGGCTGGCTCTCCTACCCGGCCGGGCCTGCAGCGCTGTCCGGCACTGGGAGCCCCCCGCGCCCGCCCGAGGCTGCCACTCCAAGGCCGGCCCGGCGCGCCCGGTGCCCCTGAAGAAGCGCGGATACGATGTCACCAGGAACCCGCATCTCAACAAGGTAAAGGTCCGGAAGGGTAGGACGGCCCAAGCCACTATTCTGCGGCCCGCGGGATGGGCGCCCCGCCCCTGGGCCAGGGGAGGATCCTTCCAGAGGGCCTTCCAGCGGCTTTACATTTTTGCCTTGGGGAGGCTTGGTGTAACTCGGTTTGGCTTTTTTACCACACCTCTTCTGCGTGGAAAGTGGTAATCAGTAATGCAGGAAGCCTAATTTCTTTTGTAAGAACAAATATAGACTGGGTTAAGGTCCTCATGGCCAGTCTGACTTGAGGTCAGATCTCCCCTTGATGCTTGCTGATTCTGTTGATCTTGGGCAGTTCATTTAACCTCTGTCCGTCCAAGTTTACCTGTCTGTAAAAGCGAAGCAGTCGTCTCGGGAGCGTTGTGAGATTTAAAGAGAAAATGGAGGTAGCATTCTTCGCACAGTACCTGACATCCAGTGAGAACAAATGTCAGCTAAGGTTATAATTATTCTGAGGAAAAGATTTTTAATTTGAGCAAGGGCAAGAAAGTCTAGAATTATGGAACGTTTAGACCTTGAAAGGGCATCACAGATCCTAATTCAAACCTCTCCTTTTACAAATGAGAAAACAAGACAAAGGGAACTTGCCCAAGGTCACCAGCTAGTTAGTTCTGGCTCTGCCACTGGAATCTGGGTCTGGATCTCAGGTGCTTGGGTCAAGTTCAGCCCACTGCTAACCCAGTGTTTAGGAGCACACACACTTGTTTCTGGGAGTAGAGTTTAGTATCATTGGTGTTAAAACCAAGAGACCTGGATTTGAGGCCTGTCTCCCAGCACCTCCTTGATTTAACTTGGGCATCTCGTTTAATTTCTCTGAGGTTCAACTTTCTCCTGCTTAAAGTGGATATTATGACAGACCCACCATTCCTACCACATTCTGTTATTGTGACAATCAAATGCATTACTGAACTTGAAATCAAATTTTAAACTATATAAAGTGCTTGGTAAATAAGTAATTACTACAAAATAAAAGTTTGAATAATTTCTTTGAATCAGGATTGTGAAATTCAAGTGAGGAAGTACTTGTGAAAAAGGTGTTTTTGAGAAATAGGAGCAATTATATAGATACTAAGTATTGTGATTATTTCCTGCAGAATTAATAGAAACTAAGAAAGAAAATTTTCTCTCAGCCTCCATCTATCACACTACAATCCCTGCTTCCCCCCAGAGAAACCCGAGATCCTTTGTATATTACTACTTTGGGATAGGTAAGGTGTTTTACGAATTTAAATTTACTTTGATAGCAAATGTTAGAAAACTCAGCTCAAACTGGCTTAGGAAATAAGAGATTTCTTTAGCTGAATATCTAGAGGAAGGAAGGGTTTGACCCAGCAGTCCAGATGGCATCCTTAAGGGTGCAGGTTCTCTCTGGGTCTCTGCTCTGCTTTTGCAAGGTCAGCTGCACCTTCAGACTCCATCCAGTAGAGTCTTTCACCCGGATTCTGCCACAGTCCCCCGTCTCCTTTTTTCATACCACACCATCCAGGGATAGAAAGACATTTTCTTCTGGTAGCTCCTGTGGAAGAGAAAGGACACTTTCTCTGGAGCCTCAGAAAAAGAGTCTTTCTGTCTCATGGACTCTGATTGGATTCCCTTCCATCCCCAAACCGGTCACCATAATTTAAGTAAGTCAGGGCTCACCCCTGGATTTAAAGAGAGAGTTTAGGTTAGGGACACCCATACCAACTGGCTTAGAATAAAGGGAATATGGCTCCCCACCCTGCCCCCCAGTAAATCTGTGTATTGTCATCAGAGGGAGGAGGGATAGATGCTGGAAAGCAAAATAATAAATTCCCACTACTGACCGTGATTGTTCGAGCGATCATTGCTTTAGAAATACTGGCATATTATAGTTAGCACTTAATGCTTTATGAATAGTTAAAAAAAAAATAAAAGGAGGACTTGAATGTCTCTTTTTTTGTTTTTAGCCCTAAGTTTATGGTTCCCTAAAAGCACTCTTGCCCCTTGCCCTTGTTCTTGATGTAATTTTTTCCTCCTAAATAATATAAATGGGTCATTATCCATAAATCTAGGGGCCCGAACTTTTCATGATGTTAAAGATTTTTTTGTGTATCCCTGAAGTCAGCTGATGCTGGTCTGGGGTGAGGAGGGTATCTGGAGTGATGCTGAGAGAGGCTCTTGGCCTCCAGCATTCGCCCTTGGGGAAGGAGGGGAGACAATGGAGGGAGCATCACTGCCTAGGAGCTGCCCCTCTCTTCCCACTGAGGTGCCACCCTCTTGCTGTCCTGCTGACCTCCAGCACTCAGAGAGTGTCCAGGGAAGGCTTGGCGCTTGGCACTTTCCATCAGCCAGATGGGGAGACTTGCTGAGTTAAACAGAACAACTGAGGTTATCACTGAGAAAACAAGAGAAGGGCAGCTTTGAAAGGGACCAGTACTTAGTGGGTGGGTCTGTGGGTGGATTTTTTTCTGCTAGACTCCGAGCTCCTCCAGGGCAGGGACTGAGTTTCATGCATTTGTGGCAGGCACTGGGTAGTTCCTGAAGGGTGTAACAAGGGCATGAACATGAAAGCTAACATTACATTCTTCGAACATGTTCTCTGGGTTTGCCTCCCGCTTTTGACAGATCAGGAGAGGCATTTCAGTTGAAGCTTGAGGGCAGAGGGTCGTCAGGAGATGGAATTCTCTGAGAGAAGAAGAGCTGCTGCACAGGCCAAGCATCACTGCTCTTGTGCAGTCAGGGTCTGGTCCCTGCTCTGCCATAACCTCGCCGTGCGATCTGTGCTGAATCTCATTAGCCTCTCTGCCCATGTCACACCACTGCTATGAGGATCGCAGGGGTGAAATCATTTTGAAAACTGTACGGCACTAAGTATTAGATGATCGTGTTGACAAGTTCCAGAATCAGGGTTGGAAGCTCCCTTAGATATGGCCTAGTCTGGAATTGTTGGACGTGAAATTAGCTTGGGTCTAACCAGCACTTTTATGTTAAAGAAATGGGTTAGAATAGAATGAAAAAATAGTAAATGTATTAAACTTAATAAAGATAAGTATTATACCAAGTCACCATGTGAAATGCCAGTTTTTGCTGTGGATTGTCATTAAAAAAAAAAAAAAGCTTTTGAAAACCACTGTTCTCATCCAGCATCTCATTTTCAGATGTAGAGACAGGCAGAGAAAGTCAGATGCCACAGAGATTGTCATTTGTTGCAGAAGTAGGCAGAGGAAGCCCCCCTCCAGATTTTCAGTCCACGGAATCACAATGACAGTTCTCATTCACATCTGCTTTGACTGATTCAGGCACATTCAGAACGATGACAGAACTGGAACTGGATGATTCCAGGTTCCCTACAGGAGTCTAGATTTTCTGATTGATGCAAATTCAGCAATACATCAATTTCAACTTCCCTTTAAAAAAAAAACAAAACTAATATTGTGCCTTTCTTCTAAAATTTACATAATGACCTCTTCTGTTATCCATGTAGATTGTGGCAACAGAGTAAATCTGATTACATATTACAAGACATCAGACATATTTTACTTACATTAAACAATTATCAACCCCATTTTATAGGGTATCTTCATAGGACAAATCATCCCCATCCTATTCATGTAGTAGCAAGTGAGCCATCAAAACGTTGCTGGCCCCAGCTTATCTCTGGCCTCTTTTGAGAAGGGATGTTCTATTCCCACTCCCCAAACTAGACTTGAGTCCCCTCCCATTTGTCTTCTTACTCCATGTTTCTTTCCTTTTGGCACTGAGCACCCTGTTGTCATGGCTGGTTGATTTGTCTCCCACACTAGATCCTGAGCACCTTGAGGACAGAGACTGTCTTGTCACACAATATTCTCTATGCCTGACTTGAGCTGCTCAATAAATATTTGCTCTTTGAATGATCTCAATCGAGTCCTAACCCCTTTCCTCTCAATTTTATGGATCTTAATGTCACTGCTTTACAGTTAGCCTCATGCTCTTGTTGTCTAGAGAAATGTCTACAAATAGCCTATTGGGAGGAAATACACCTACTTGACCTTAATCATCAGCTTGATGATTGGGAAAGACCATCAGCTTGATGGTCAGGGAAAGAATGAATGAAGCGTACTTGGTCCAGTCACTGTGAATATGGACCAGTGCATTTCATGCAGCGGGGCCTTCATAAACTGCAAGGCGTGGTGACCGCCTTCACATGTGGACTAGATGCATGTAGATTAGTAAACGTGTTAAGGCCTGGGGGCCTGCACTACAGTGCTGGCTGCACATGTGAGGCCACGCAGGTTTTAGCTCAATCCTTCTACGTGCAGTGGTAATTTATTAGACTCCCACACAGCTGGGATTTGCCTTTGACTAAAGTATGTTTTTGTTCGGTGCCAGTTTAGAACTGGATCCTGCCTCCTTTGGGTTGGGGGGAGTCTGTCATCACACACTTGGCTTACTGATCAATCAGGAGGTGCTGGCTGGGTTGTACACTGAATTAGAAGTCTGTTGCAGATGCTGTTTTGTGTCCCAAAGGCCGATAACATAATGTGTCTTCCTGAGACCTCTGCTTCAGACGTGATGTTGGGTTGGGCCTCCTTGATTGATAAAGAAGCAATGCATTAAGGGAACATTATTTCCATAAGCAGCAGTTTGCTCTAGATCTAAGCCTCTTGTGCAGTGACTCAGGGCATTGAAGCTCAAATACTGTTCAGATATTTTAAGAACAAACAAGCAGAGGCAGGTTGGAATTAAATCCTTCCCTGTTGGGGCTTCCCTGGTGGCGCAGTGGTTGGGAGTCCGCCTGCCGATGCAGGGGACGCGGGTTCGTGCCCCGGTCTGGGAAGATCCCACATCCTGCGGAGTGGCTGGGCCCGTGAGCCGTGGCCGCTGAGCCTGCGCGTCCGAAGCCTGTGCTCCATAACGGGAGAGGCCACAGCAGTGAGAGGCCCACGTACCGCAAAGAAAGAAAGAAAAAAAAATCCTTCCCTGTCAAATACTGTCCTGGCTTCATGGGATTGATAACACTTGGTGTTAGGGCTTTGTGCTTGGAACAGCTAAAAGAACTTGTATTAGTTAGGCTAAAGGTTAGGCAACTTCAACAAGGTAAACCCCAGACTCAGAGGCTTAAACAAGATAGAAGTGTATTTTTTTTTTTTGCGGTACGCGGGCCTCTCACTGCTGTGGCCTCTCCCGTTGCGGAGCACAGGCTCCGGACGCGCAGGCTCAGCGGCCATGGCTCATGGGCCCAGCCGCTCCGCGGCATGTGGGATCTTCCTGGATCGGGGCACTAACCCGCGTCCCCTGCATCGGCAGGCGGACTCTCAACCACTGCGCCACCAGGGAAGCCCGGAAGTGTACTTTTCACATGAACAAGTCTGGGTAGGCAATCGCAGGTTGGTATGTGGCTTGATTTTGTTGCTCTGCCATCCTCAGTGTGCATCTTACATTTCGTGGTCCAAGATGGTTGCTTCTAGGCTCTGCCATAATTCCATACAGAAGCCAGTCGGAAGGGAAAATACGCAATTTGGATGTTGCAAATATCACTTCCATTCACATCCAGTTGTCCTGAGCTTGGTCATACACCACACCTAGCTGCAAGAGAATCTCGGAAATGTAATCTTTAGCCGGGCACCCATATATCCACTTAAAAATTCTGTACCACTAAGGAAAGAAAGAATTGCTATTGGGGAAACTGCTATAAAATGCTTATCTGAAATTTTAATTTGATTTACTGTCAATTTTATCCCAACCTTTAAAATCCATCAATTTCTCTACATCCCCTCTACCACCAGCCTTGTTCACTCCTTCATCGTCTTGTGTCTAGATTAGGCAGGAGCCTTCCAGTGGCTCTCCAACCTGCAGTCCTGTTTCTTTCAATCTGCTTCTCTGTGTCTGTTGACCACACCTTGAGAGGCTAAAACCTTGCACACATCCTTAACCACTCTCTTTCTTTCAGACCCCATGTCCAATTCACCGGATAGTCCTGTTGCTCTGTCTTCAGACTAGATCTGGAATCCACCTTCTGCTCTCACCACGGGGCCCACCCTGACCTAAGGCACCACTATTTCTCTGCTGGATGACTGCAGTGTCCCCCTAGCTGCTCTCGTTGTGTTCCTCTTGTTCTCCACACAGCAGCCAGTGTGAGCCTTGTAAAATGAAATTTGATCAACGTCACTCTTCCGCTGGAAACCCTGCAGAGTCAAAGTTCTTACCATGCCCTGCATGATTTGACCCTCCCTGACCTCATCTTTTGCTACTCCTCAGCTTCACGTGCTGCCCAAACATGCTGGCCTCAAACACTCCAAGCATGCTCCTACCTGGAGTCTTTGCACTGGCTAATCCCTCTTGTAGAGCACATAGCCCCTACATAACCATGTGGTTAACTCTCTCACCTTCTTCAAGGCTCCTCACTTTCTCAATGAGACCTATCAGACCACCCATGGGAAGTTGTAAACAGCCCTTTCAACCTTCTTGGTCTACTTTTCCTCCATAGTATTTGATACTTCCTAACATACTGTTTAATTTTCCTACTTACCATACCTCTTGGTTATTATGTGCATTTCCCCACTATAATGTAAGCTCCATTTAGGCAGGGATTTTTGTTTTATTTGTTCATTGATGTATCCAAGGTACTTAGAACAGTGCCTGGTCCATAGTTTGGTACCCAGTAAACAGTCATTGGATGAGTGAATCATTCAGAGAGACATCTACTGAGGCTTCTTCCTCTCATCCTTTCCCTTCCCCCTCCTCCTTCACCAAAGCCCCCCTTCTTTTCCTCTGGTGCTTTTCCTTCCCCGGTATCCTCCTCTATGGGGTTTATATGCCCAAGATCACTTGTATCTGGAATGTGGATAAATCTCACATCAGACCTCTGTGTGCCCAGAGGCCCACTTACTGTGAAGACTGGAGAAGCACAACACAGATGTTCACCCTTTGTTATTTCCAGTTTTACCAGCCAAGCCTGGGGAAAAGGAGACCCTATTCTGGAGACACAGATGGTACCTTGAAAGCAGAGATGGATGGAGACATTCTTGAGGCTCACAGAAAAAAACAAAGGGTGGGGGGTGTCCAGGCTGTGGGCCAGAGATTGGAAACCCCGGCTTCTGTCAGCATCTCCAACTTCCTAGAACTCCCACCCTCTACTTTGAGTCTTGGTAGCCCCCATCCCTGCTCTGAACTTCTCTGATTTCCCCGTGCTGCAGCACCCCTGCTGAAGATACGGGAAACCGTGTTATAGATTCAGTGACCCCCACCCCTGTTCATATGTTGAAGCCCTATCTCCCTAATGTGATGGTATTTTGGAGGGGGGGCCTTTGGGAGGTAGAGCCCTCATGATGGGATTAGTGTCCTAATAAAAAGAGAAAGGCCACTAATCCTCTCCCTCTCTGCCATGTGAAAGTAGAGCAAGAAAAATGACCATCTGCAAGCCAGGAAGTTGGTTCTCACCAGGAACTGAATCGGCCATACCTTGGTCTTGGACTTTCAGCCTCCAGAATCGTGAGAAGTAAATTTCTGTTGTGTAAGCCACCCAGTCTATGGTATTTTGTTATAGCAGCCCAACTGGGCTAAGACATCATAACTGCCTTAAGACGAGGAACTGCCTCGTATCTCGGGGTCAGGAAATCAAGGAAGTGTGGGATGGGATGCAGGAGCACAGGAGGAAGATCTGCTACTCCTAGAACCCAAAACGGATGCTCAGAAAGTGATTTCTCATAAACATGTTGTTATAAACAGTCGAATTGTTCTCCAAAGAAAGTATATTATGTGTTAGATTAGCATTTGTGTGATCATTATGAAGATTTCAGAAATGTTGGCTTATGTTTATGAATGCTTAATTCAAAATGCAAAACACTAAGTGGAATCTATATCCATGAGCATTACTGTAGAAAGATGTAGCTCTATAAAAAGACTGGGAACTAAATGTGTGAAAATGATCATGTTAGGGCAGTGGAATTATGGGAGATTTATTTCCTCTTTATATAATTTTCTTTAATGGTCCATTGTCTTTTCAATTTTAGGTTACGGTTTCTGTTGGAAATTGAGTTTCTAGAGCCAAGTAAATAACAGATCAACTTTTGGAAGTTGACCCATCTGTAACACAAGGGTGGCACTCTGATCCTGTGGAAATGCCTCTAAAATAGTCTTATTTCAAGATTTGCTTGCATATATTTTCTTATCTTCTAGAGGCAATGTGTTTAGATTCATGTAATAAAATGTCAACATGAGAACCCTCCACCTGTCCTGAAAACAGTGGTAAACAGCAGTATCTAGAGACTGTAACAGCAGCACTGGAGGGCAAATCCCACACAGAAATTCATGTTGTCTGGCTCAGACGGGCCAAATGGTGTCAAAGTCAATCTAAATCTGGACTCTCTATATGGAGTTTCTGTGGATGCTTTTTCAGCCTCATCTCCAGCCTCTGTTTCCAGTTTCTCTTGGTCCTCTTGGGCCTCTGTAGGCTCTGGGGGTTACGGCTTTATTTTACTTTGCATTTGTGTCATTTCTACCAAAGGTTTCTTTTATCATCTACTCTCTCCTTTCCAATGCCAGTCTTATAGTGAAGGGCAGGGGGAGAAGGCGTTTTGATTCATGTGGCCATTGCAAAGGGGTCAATGGTGTGAGGCACTTTTGTTTGCAAAGACGAGGTTATAGTCAGCTTCCAGATCTTCACTTTGATGTGTAGAAAGTATAATACATTGGGAAATCCTTGGGGTGGTGTCTCACTGCCTCTGTGACACAGAGCACAAAAGATGCTCTATGACTGTGTGATGAAAATCTGAGGGCTAGCCCATGATTGGGGGTGCCAGGGTCAGCAGTTAAAAGCATGCATTCATTCTGTACCCAGATGGTTGCTTGGCAGCCTGGTGAAAACACAGCTCCTACCCAAAGGACAAAGTAAAGAGTAAAAAGTACTCAGTCATTTGAGGAGAGGGTTTTGGGGTAGAAAGATCATCAGCTTTTGAGGAACTTGAATAAGAGAAAATTAAAGCTGCTTTGCTTTCAAAAGTGATATGAAAAGCTAGAGGGACCATAGGGGATAGAGTTGAATGATTAGCAACTTGAGAATATTATTCTTTTTAAAGCATTTTGTCTGGATTCTGTATCGTTGTTTGGTAGTAATCTCCATGAAGCCCGTAGCATAATGGTCCTGAAACACACTCCCCTGTGGTGTGGAACTCTGGAGAAGGCAGACCCTGTTTGTTCCTTTGTTTTGTTTTGCCTTGTTCTTTCAGAAAAGAGCAGGAGGGAGGCAGCATCTGCACAAGGTGGCACCTCTTCTGAGTTGTCGATCTGTGCAGTGACTTTCCCCATGAGACAAAGGCTGTCATGTTCCCTCATGACTTCAGTGGAGCTGGGTCTCCATTCACAGTAGACGGTTCCCATCCCCACTTTGTCCGGTTTCTGAAGGAGGTGTTGAGGATTCCAACCTAGATTCATATTATACTGAATTTCCTTCAGTAGCAGAACGCCTTATGGAAGGAATCCAAGTCATAACGATAAGAGCTGGCATCTTTTTGGACATACGATGTGCCATGGATTGTTCTAAGCAGTTTCTACACGTTAACTCATTTAATACAATATCACAGTGCTTTGACATACACTGTCGTATTACAGATGAGAACGCTGAGGTTTAAGGAGGTTAGCTAACTTGCTGGAGGTCTGGCAGTTCGTAGTGGCAGAGCTGGGTCTTGAACCTGGGCCATCTTGTTTTAGGGCCCACATCCTCACCCCTTCTGCTGTACTGCCACTTCCAGTATGTAAGTGCCCTCTCACTTACACTGGTATATAAAGTCTGATGCTCTGGGGCCTTGCCAGTTATACGGGGGACAGTCCCTGCTGTGGTCCTCTGATGGGCTATGACCATACCCGCTGGCTCTGTTAGAATCAGAATCTGGGACTCGGAGGGAACTTTGAAAATCACTGGATACCTCCTCTTGGCCCTCTAAATTTGTGTAATTCTCCCAAGACTCATTTGTTTATTTATTAAATTTATTCATTAGACATTTGCTGAGTGTCTATTATATATTTTAGGCAGTGGAACCTCAGTGGTGGATACAACACTTCTTTTGCCTTCAGGAGCTTATGTGTGAGGGGGTGGAGGTGGGGACCAGTTAGTAAGCAGACGGTTTCAGTTCAGAAGGGCGGTGTGATGTGAAGAACGTGTACTAGTGCTACGGGAGCTTGGGAGAGGGGTGCGGAAACACTCTTCCCTCTGGTAGTTCTGTCATCACTGACTCTGTGGAAGAGCAGTCGGCAGATGAAGGTGATGGAGGAGAAGTCGTCTAGGTCAAACCATGAGAGAGAATGGCTTTCTCTCTGAGAACAGCCACCTTTAGTGGTTGAATGTGCAGAAATTGAGCAGTAGGCCCATACCTTGTAAGGGGCCCCATTTTCAGAGAGCTAAATAATTTTACAAAACCTCTAATCTACAAGCAGAGTTAATGATAGATCTCTAGGACTGTGACATGCCCTTTTATTTTGTTCTTTTCCTTCCTTTTGTGTTTCCCAACTCCTGGGGGTACCATTCACAGTGGGTTCACTTATCAAAATCTTTAGGGTTCAGCTCTCCAGGGCCACCTCTGCCATGCCACCTTCCTTGATAATGCCCCATGCAAGTGGCTCGTTCACCCTCTGCACTCCTCTGGCACGTAGCCTGTGTAGTCATGGCCCTTTTCTACATTTGGTTTCAGTATATACTCATAACGCATGTGTCTGTCTCCATCTGGATGTCAGCTTCAGAGCCAGCACCCCCTTTTAGGCACTGCATGGCTCGCACGATGCCTTCTTCATAGTATACTCTCAATAAAAGTTAGTGATGTGAATTACTTTCACATTGCCTCCTGGACACATCAGAAACCGCTCTGGTGAACACTGACAGTACACAACTCCATCTGCCATCTCTTCTAAAAAGATGGTGACAATATAATTATGCTTAGATCTCTCCACGGGGCTTGGAGGATTTTGAAAGCCAAGAGAAATATTTTATTTTGGTCATAAAAATTTCAGGAACCCATTCCTTTTTTTTTTTTTGTGGTACGCGGGCCTCTCACGGTTGTGGCCTCTCCCGTTGCGGAGCACAGGCTCCGGACGCGCAGGCTCAGCGGCCATGGCTCACGGGCCCAGCCACTCTGCGGCATGTGGGATCCTTCCGGACCGGGGCACGAACCCGTGTCCCCTGCATCGGCAGGCGGACTCTCAACCACTGCGCCAGGGAAGCCCAGGAACCCATTTCTTTAAGAGAGTTTTCTGCCCTGATGCTGTACCAGGTGCATTTCATCTAAAGAACAGCACCTTTATGATCAGATGATTTATTCTCATCCTTGAGGCTGCTTAAGACCCTAGATTTAGACCTCTGTAACTAGTAACAGGTTAAAGGATTCTGGTGGTGAAGGAAAGCTGTCAGCTAGAATCAGCTGTGTGTGCCCCCTCCCCCTCCCCCCATCACCAGGGCACAGCCTGTGACCAGATAGTAGGCAACAGAGCACACTGGCTATGATCTAGGGATTTGGAGTCAGAAAAGCCCAAGGTTCCGGTTCCAGCTCAGCCATCCACTATATGTGGGATTTGGGGAAGGGCACTTCATTTCTCTAAGCCTCAATTTCCACATCTGTGAATGGGGATGATAACAAAATATAACCACTTCACAGGGTGCTATAATGATTAAATGAAATAATGTATGTAAGCACATTGTAAGTGCTCAATTAATTCTCAGCGAATCCAGAGCTCTAAAAATTTTGCTCCGTTTCTAACATAGTGTGAAGCCCTGTGTGGGCCTCAGAAGAGGGCACAGACTTAATAGGGTTTAGACATGGTCCTTGCCCTTCTGGAGAATCCAGTCCAGAAGGAGAGGGGAAGACTGAGGAATCCAAACTCATTCTCCATGGGTGTGGATACATCGGATTTTGGCAGAGACTTGATAAGAGAGGAGTGAATCCAGGAAGAGGCAGGTTGAATAGAGACTTTACAAATAATTTCTGGGTACTTGATGGATCTTAAGCTGGATGATGTAGATGTTTGTCTGAAAGAAAATGAAATTAAAAAGACTTCAGCAGCAGAAAACAGAGTGCCATTTGAAAACCTGGTACTTCCAGAATTTAAAGCTGGTATTGAAGGGAGATTCCCAAAGGAATCTCAGGATTTTGCCCCAACATTTTGGCACATTCTAACCAAAGTTTTTGAAAGGAACATTGATCCAAAGTAGCTGGATTTTTTTATCCATTAACTTGTCTTTTTGTCTCTCATCTGTCTATCTATCTATCTATCTACCAACCATCACTACAACACTCCCAGTCTTGTGAGATCATGATAGCAAGACAGCAAGACAAGAGAATGTCTGCTAGGGTAGTTTAGCATTAAAGTTAAAAAGTTGCTTCAAATCCAGCTAAAGAGGGCATGACTGGGCCCACCTCACCTAGCAGGGAGTTTAGATAGTCCTCCAGCCTCCATACACTCTGCCTTGGGTAATGAATAAATTAATTGCATATGCATATTTTAAATGAGCATCTCTCCTCTATAAGAACCCAGGATGAGCATTCCCCAAAAGACTATGAAGAGGTCATCTTGTCCAGCCCTTTGTCTTTGAGCAGATAAGATCCATTGATCTGTATGTCTGTTTTTGTGCCAATACCACACTATTTTGATTACTGTAGCTTTGTAGTATTGTCTGAAGTCTGGGAGAGTTATGCATCTTGCCTTTTTTTTCCCCCTCAGGATATCTTTCACAATTCTGGGTCTTTTATGGTTCCATACAAATTTTTGGATTATTTGTTCTAGTTCTGTGAAAAATGTCATGGGTATTTTGATAGGGATCGAATTAAATCTGTAGATTGCTTTGGGTAGTATTGCCATTTTAACAATATTAATTCTTACAATTCAAGAACATGGGGTGTCTTACCATTTCTTTGAATCCTCTTTAATTTCCTTTATTAATGTTTTACAGTTCTCAGCATGTAAGTCTTTTACCTCCTTGGTCAGGTTTATTCCTAGGTATTTTGGGTTTTTTGGTGCTATTTTAAAAGGTATTGTTTTTTTACATTCCCTTTCTGATATTTTATTGTTAGTGTAAATAAATGCAACCAACTTTTGAATGTTAATCTTGTATTCTGCTGCTTTACTGAATTAATTTACTAGATCTAGTAGTTTTTGTGTAGAGTCCTTAGCGTTTTCTTTTTATTTATTTATTTTTGGCTGTGTTGGGTCTTCGTTTCTGTGCAAGGGCTTTCTCTAGTTGTGGCAAGCAGGAGCCACTCTTCATCGCGGTGTGCAGGCCTCTCACTGTCGCGGCCTCTGTTGTTGCAGAGCACAGGCTCCAGACGCGCAGGCTCAGTAGCTGTGGCTCACAGGTCCAGTTGCTCCGCGGCATGTGTTATCTTCCCAGACCAGGGGTCAAACCCATATCCCCTGCGTTGGCAGGCAGATTCTCAACCACTGCGCCACCAGGGAAGCCCAGTGTTTTCTATATATAGTATCATGTCATCTGCATATAGTGACAGTTTTACCTCTTCCCTTCCAATCTGTTTCAATGGAACAGAATAGAGAGCCCAGAAATGAACCCATAAACCTACAGTGAATTCATCTTCTACAAAGGAGGCAAGAATATAAAATGGGAAAAAGTATCATTAGCAAGTGGTGCTGGGAAAGTTGGACAGCTGCATGTAAATTAATAAAGTTACAACACACCCTCACACCATGCACAAAAATAAACTCAAAATGGCTTAAAGACTTAAACGTGAGACATGACACCATAAAACTCCTAGAAGAGAGCGTAGGCAAAACATTCTCTGACATAAATTGTACCAATGTTTTCTTAGGTCAGTCTCCCAAGGCAATAGAAATAAAACCAAAAATAAACAAATGGGATCTAATCAAACTTACAAGCCTTTGCACATCAAAGGAAACCATAAAAAAATGGAAAGACAAACTATGGAATGGGATAAAATATTTGCAAGTGGTGCTACAGACAAGGGCTTGATCTCTAAAATATACAAACAGCTCATACAACTCAATACCAAAAGAACAAACATCCCAATTGGAAAAATGGGCAGAAAAAAAAAAAAAGAAAAATGGGTAGAAGACCTTAATAGACATTTCTCCAAAGAAGACATACAGATGGCTAAAAAGCACATGAAAAGATGCTCAACATCGCTAATTATTAGAGAAATCAAAACTACAGTGAGGTACCACCTCATACCAGTCAGAATGGCCATCATTAAAATGTCTACAAATAACAAATGCTGGAGAGGGTGTGGAGAAAAGGGAACACCCTTTCACTGTTGGTGAGAATGCAAACTGGAGCAGCCACTATGGAAAACAGTGTGGAGGTTCCTCAGAAAACTAAAAATAGAATTACTTTATGATCCACCAATCCCACTCCTGGGCATATACCCGGACAAAACTATAATTCAGAAAGATACGTGCACCCCTATATTCATAGCAGCAGTATTCACAATAACCAAAACATGGAAACAGGGAAGCCCACGTGTTCATGTTAAACAATGTATATTGCAAACCTAAACATCTGCTGACCCAGCTCGTGCTATCACTCCTGTGTGTCCATTTCCGATGAACGGACATGTTCATGACGCCCACCTTCATCTTGGGATTTCTGTTTTTCTCTGCAGTAACATGATCTTGAAGACAGTCCACCAACCATTTGACAGCAAGCTCAGCCCTCCTGTCAGACCCTCCCTTATCTTTTATTTTTGGGCTCTTCTAGCCCATAATTATTTGTTTTGACTGGTGAAATCACTTTGGTCACAGGACAGTGAATAGCAATGCAGTTGCCTCCTGATAAAGCAGGTGCAGAGGGAGATGGTGTGAAGAAAAGCCTATTAACAGCCATTTTTAGAAACAGCCTTCTAAATCTGCCTGTCGGAGCTGAAAGATTTCCCCTGTTCTCACACTTCAAGAGCTGGCAGCAGCTTCCCCTCGTGTCTGAGGAGCCTCGGAATCTGCCTAGCCATGCCTGTGGGAGAGGATGGCATGGGTGCCAGTGGGGCAGCTGGCCAGGTGGTGCCAGGAGGGAGGGCATGCCAAGCAGGGGGACAGTGCAGCCTCCAGTAACCAGCCTTGGCTGTGGGGCTGCAGGGTCTTGAGCATCCTCAGCTGCTTTTTTGTTGACTGAGCTGTTCAATGTTCTGTGACCTTCTACTCGTCAAATGCGCACAGAGTCAGCTGCCTCCTCTGGGACTCATAATTGCTAGAATAATAATGTTAGAAATAATAAATTCTAATTAATTATTATTATAATAAACACTTACCTAATGCCTTGCATGTCAGGTCCTCTTATAGGTGCTTTGTATTTATTATTCCCAAGCAGAGAAAAAAAGTATGAAGAAGGTAAACTTTGCCTATAGCTCCCTCACCTCCTGTTTCCATGGCTTCCTCTCCTTTACAGATCTCTATCCAAGACATCCTGAGGGTCTTCATGGTATCGCTAGGATGTCTAGGGCTGCCAACCTAACAGACCTTTATATCGCACAGAATCCTGCTTCCTGACCCGGATCTCATCTCTTTCTTTACTTCCTTCTCTGCCTCCCCATCCAACCATCCATCCATCCATCCATCCATCCATCCATCCGTCCGTCCATCTGTTCATGTGTTCATCCATCTGTCCATCCATCCAACTATCAGATGTTTATTGAGCACCTACCATCTACCAGGCATTGTTAGGTGTTGGGAATAACATAGTAGATATGACAGCTACGATCCTTCTTATCAAATATGTAACCTAGTGAGAAAGACAGTAAGTAAACAAAAGTGTACAGATGGGTTATTAGTGGTAGAGAAGAAACAAACAGTGTATGGCATGAGGGAATAATAGAGGGTCTACTTCAGTGGTGAGAGAAGACCTCTTAAGAGGTGATATTTGAGAAAAGACCTAGGGAAAGAGGAGCCAGCGGGCGGAGAAGCCAGGGTAAGAGTGCTTTGGGCAGAGACAACAGCCGGAGGCCGCAAACACCTTGGCATGGCAGGTTCTGGGAACTGACAGCAGGCAGTCCAGTAGGAGTGAGCGGGGGGAATTGCCTAAAATCAGGGTGGAGATGGCTCGGGGATCTCAGTTATGTGCAGGACCTTGGCATTTGTGGGATATGGGCTGGGTTCCGTACTCCGGAAAGCGGGATACTATTAAATGGTTCTAAGCAAGGAAGGGATGTGATCGGCTTTACGTTCATGAAAGATCTCTCTGGCTGCCATGTGGAGAACAGACTGGAGGGGGCAGGAGTGGAATTGGGAAGCCCAGTTAGAGGCCCTGCAGCAGTGGGAGCGTGAGAGGGCAGCGGCTGGGCTGAGGGAGGGAGCAGGGAGAGGAGGGGGGTGGTTGGACTGGGAATCAGGTTTGAGTGTAGAATGAACAGGACGAGTCCCCTGCGTCCTTCACCTTCAGATTCACCCCGACTCAGCATGTATTTTCCCTGCCGAGTCACCGCCCCGCCCCCGGCCATAGTTAATCACCACTGTTTATTTCAGTTACTTCCTGTCCTTCCTCCGCACCCTTCATAATAACAAGGAAATGGAATGTTTGTGTTTTACCTTTGGGGCTTCCTGACTGGTCATCTCATTTGATGCTCACAAGGCAGACGTTACTACCTTTGCTTTATAGGGGAGACACCAGGACCCAGAGAGCCTACGTGAGTTGCCCATGGTCTCCTGGATAGTAAGGGACAGCAACAGGACTCAGTCCAGGTTTCCTGAGACCATCCAGTGGTTTATTCAGAAACATCTATTGAGCACCTACTGTGTTCCAGGCACTGTGCTGGGTTCAAAAAATGAAGAGGTGAATCAGTCATGGTCCTTGCTGTCAGGGAACCTAGAGTTCAGAGGAAGAGAAAGATTTGCAAGCTCACAGTGTAATGCAGTATAATAGGTTTTATATTGTATTAAAAGTGTGTTATTAATAACGTCCAAGTAATTTTTGTCTTGGTGGGGAGAAACAAGGTGACATTTCTTTAAGTGGGTGACCTTTGGTCCTTATATTAAATTACACAGATAATGTGTTGCATAAAGTAAAAAAAAATTTGCTCTGACCTCTTTTCCGAGGTAACTACTTGTTTTTTCTTGGTGCTAAGACCTAAAAGATATATAGGGATTCCCTGGGTGGACGAAGTGGGGCAAGATATTCCAAGCAAATACAGCAGAGCGGCACGGTATTGTGAGGACCTGCGGTGATTCTGAAGGAAGGCAGGGTGTGTGGAGGGATGGCGCTGGAGAGCAGGCAGGGGCCAGACCTGCCTAGGGGTCTGGGGCTGCTCTTGGCCTGGGGGAAGACTTGGACGTTAGTCCTGAAGGTGACTGGAAAGGGACACAGTGGGATTCAAGCTACAGACAGATCACTCCGGCCCAAGGAAGGAGACAAGAGCAGAGTCGGGGAGACTAGAGAACAAGGAATTCAGCTCCCATGAGGGATATGAGGAGGACCTGAGGTGGCCAGTGGTGCTGTGGACACAGATGTGAGAGGTGCTTAGGAAGTGGACGACTGTGTCCCTTACAGAATTCCTTGAGCTCCATGGTAGCAGCAAAAGGAATCCAAGGTTTATTGCCAATATTCTAAAAAAAACCCTAATGGAAACCTTATATGTTTCTACCATAAATGTATACAGCTTAATCACTGTGTCACATTCCTCTGTCTTCGCCTAGAATTAAACCAGATAAAACTATTAATACTGATGATCTCATGCTAGTAGCAGAAGTTCTGTCTGCCAGTTATGTGTATCTTAAACATTGGAAAATAAATTTATTATAAATGCAAGATGTTTCAAAACATGAAATTCCAAAGGAGTTTCCCAAAGGAGTACTTCGGGACTGGTGAAAATGTGATGAATTACTGACCTGGGCTCTGTTTTTCTGAAGTGTTTTATTGTGAATATTGCTGTCATTGACCTTTATCTAACTAACCATCCTTGTTCTGGCTCTCCTCTCACAAAGCAACACTCTGATTATAATTTTATCTCCGAAAGTGGAGAGAATGCACTGAGTCGTGCTCACGTTTGCTGGCGTTTTTATCATGATGGGGACATTGCTCAGCCTCCCAGGCAGTAATTAACATCATTGCCCCCCAACACAAAGACGTGGGTGAGACGCTATTTTAACACCTGTAGGAGTTTATGGGACTTCCTTCTTCTTCAGTGCTTTCTCTCAGTTCCCTGGAAAAACAGTAATTCCTTACACCGAAAATGGAAAGAATGTTCATGGTTTGGAAGTATATTTTCTAGATGAGAATTTCCTTCCTTTAGGTATTTTTTCCCCTTCCTTCCTCTCTTTTGTTTTCTGAGAAGACTTAGGTGGAATAGAAACAAGAATTTGAAGTTCATGCTATATGAACCTTTCACAGATTTGGCCTCCATAGACAAGTGCTGTCACTTTCTCTGTTGGATTGGGTTTTCGCTTGCCTTTCTCTTTGCTGAGTCCTGGTTTGTCTTTACGAACCATGATTCCCGGAGAAGGAAAATAGAAAGTCAGAAGCTTACAGGAATGATTTTCTTGGCTAATTCGACCCAGTATCAGTCACTTGTCTAGGTAAATAACTATGGAAAGATTTTTAAGAAGAGGTAAAGTTGTAATAGAATCAGCAATAAGAATACCGTAGTAAGCCAACTCTTGTTTTCTCTGCATTTTTTGGTGTCATCTGGGCAAGATGATCAGTCACGTGATATGACTCTAACCATGAAGCCATGGACAACATAGAAAGTTCAATGATGAAAACAAGGTTCCCAGAATGAAAATTCTTGGGAGGCTAGTCGTCTTACAGTTCTTGCAAAATTGTAAGAAATCTTTGGTTTTATGCAGTGGGTGTCCCAAGTCTTTGATCTTGTGTAACTTACCCTGTGTAATATAACTGCAGTGGTCTTTAATTCATCCTCTTCAAAAGTGAGTTTTTATAAGGGGTCTTAACACTGTAAACATTTCATAATATTGTAGCTTCAAAGAAGGAGGGTTGTAAACACATTTGCATCCATTTAGCCAGTGGTTTGTAGATCTGAGGGACTCTTAGGTCTCTGTTTTCCATGGGGAAAGCATGTATTCCATTGGCTTTGCCTCTGAAATGTAGTTCCCACTAGCTCTCTCAGAGAGCAAGGGCTTCGTTAGCATCTTTGGTCAAATAACCTTTTCTGAGGAATTTTTATTTGGTTTTTGTGTTTTATTTTGGTTTTGGTCTGCCTTAAACTGTCTTGTTAATTTTGCTATTGCTTTCTTATCTTCCTTACTAAGTGAGTGAGAACACTTTCTTCCAGCTCTCTTCTTTTCTGCATGGTGTCAGGACATGGTATCCAGTCCATTAGAGTCGCATAAGGGTTATTGAAAATTATACTAAATTTGAATATATACTATGCATTCATTCTTCTAGGATGTACTAACACGTGCCTTTCTTTACCCCAGTGAAACAGAGTATATTGTGTTCACTTAATTGGATTCCCAGTTGTCGAACATGATGATGTTAAGCCTCTGGGGAGTCAGAAACACTTTCTCCCCCATTTCTTGCCATCAGCAGTAAGTGTTCAAGTCTGGGGGCTCTAATCCTGGAGGTGAGATCCTGCAGCTGAATCGAGAGGGAGAGATGCATCCTGCAGTATCAGTGGTGGAAACCCCAAGCCAAGAAGGAGAGAGGAGAACCTGACGGGGAGGTGGGCCAGTGGTGGAGACCAAGAAGAATTGGATTGTGTACCGTGTTGGAGAGCATGACTGAAGGTGTAACGTGACAGATCGGAAAAGAGGTGAAAAGAGAGAAGAGTGAGGATCAAGGTCTGCAGTAGGTGGGGTGAGATAGTTCAGGATCGGAATGCATGACTTCTAGGTACCTATGGAACACTACTGTTTTGGTGGGTTTTGACGCCTCTGCAGAGGTAAGGCAGTACCTTAAGAAAACCAAGATGGGCTGGATGGCTGCCACCTGCCCAGTCAGTGCGAGAAGCCTGGGATCCCAGTAGTGTCATTTGAGCATATGGTGGTTACATGCTAAAGCTGTTGACCCAAACACTGGGAACACAGCCAGTGAGTATGAGAGGTGAGACCTCTGCATACATGGCAGTCACTCTATACATCTGCAGCTTGAAGGACATCAGGGCCCCTGGGGTTCAAGGAAATAAGACTCAGAAGCCTTCTAGCTTAGGAAACCCCATACTCTCTTACTTTCCAAACTGGGGTGGCCTTTAGTGCCAGAAGCTAATATGCTCTGTGGAACTCCACCAAGCCTGATCTCCTCCGTGGCAGGATCCAATGTACCAGGAGACTTCCTTGCAGGAGTCTGGCCTAAGCACCAAAGATTGTCATGCAGTCTTGATTTTGTTGTCTCTTCTTCCTGTGTCAAGGACCTCTCAAATGGTTCTCATTTAACCATGGTTCTTACTGGTGGGGGAATAGAGGGGGCTGGGGCAGAAACCTGTATGTGGCTAAGGTTTGACCTGAGGCCAAAGGTCGGTTCTGGCCTCACGTCCACTCTCTCTGTCTGATAGTAGATGGTCAGATCACATGCCCAGAGGTGGGTTCTGATTCCTATCAGCTCTGCTCATTCAGTTCTCTCCCCCTTCCAGCTAACCGCACCCAGTCTCCAGTCACCCACCAATGCCAAGCATAATTGGTGGACTGTGTCCCAGTTATCTGCCCATCTTAGAGACTTCGAATCATCTGACTCTTAGAACAAACCTGTTTATCACTTAATTTGAAAGAATATTCAGGCTTCTCTCACCTTAAAGTTTTCTGCTTTTCCACTTTTATTCCCTTTAACATTTTTCTATGAACTCATAGAAAAGAGAGATTTCTGGACATCACTGAGATCAGCGTAACTGAGTTTATGAATTCTTTCTTCCTTTGGGAGAAAATTAGATTTGAATCCAGACCCAATAGAAAGCTTTTATATTCTGGATACGGGTGTGTTTAGATGTATGCTTTTGTGGCAGCAGGAGCTGGTCATGGCAACGTGTGGGGGAGATGTTTATCTTGGGATAAATATTTAGGTGGGAGGTTTGTGTTTCAAGACACTGAGCGCTAATTGTAAATGAAACCATTTCACTGTGATTTAATCACTTCTTACTCATTCTCTTGTAGGATCTTGTGGAAGCAGATTATGTACATTAGGGAGACACAGATCATGCTTTTCCATTGAGTAAATCTGCTAGGGGAAAAGGCGTTATTACTTACTTCCCTACCTCCTTTTTAGACACAGGCGAAAATAGAAATCTCATTACTAAAAAAACAAGAACAGCAAACTTTCGCAGGAAATCATTGACTCCTGAGACAGGAGACCTCAGCCTGATATAGCAAAGAGAACACTGGCCAGGAAGAGAGGAGACCTTACTTATAGACTGATGGCCCTCCTCTCAAGCTGCGGGTCGTGGGCAAGTGATCCCCATTCATCTCTGATCCCCATCTTGGGGGATCGGAGTTGATTGCTTCCAAGGCTCCTTCCCGTCTAACGTTCCCTAGAGATATGAACAGGACACTAGGGGAGTGACTTCCTCAGTGACTTCCCAGCCAGCTGTGGAGGTACAGCTGTTCACACTTCCATACAGAGATAAACAGGGGGTACAGTGGGAGGAGCTCAGGCTTTAGAATGGAATTTGAGGGACATGAGTTTGTATCTTGCCGCTGCCGCTTACTAGCTGTGTGATCTCGGGAAGGCTAGGTGATCTTTGCCTCCCAAAGTCTATGGAAGGAGGATAACAGTTCCAACCTCCTGAGGTCATTTTGAGGATTAAAAGAGACGAAATATATCTAAAGTGCTTGCTTAACCCAGTATCGGACACATAGTAGGCACCCAGTAAATGCTAGTGAGCTTCTTACCCTTTTACTGACATTGACATCATATTAATAAGAGTTCAAGAAATTTGAAAGACAATATGTCCTCTACCTTCACCCTACCCTCCACAGGAGCTTCTGTCTTTTTCCCAGTAAGAGCTTTTATTTCAACAAAGGCACATTAAACACTTATTTCCTTTTGTGCATGCTGTGGGTTGTGATTTTTTTTGCATTTGTATATAAAGTCAGTAGTCAATGCCAGTTTCCCTTTCCCCTGGGGGCTGTAATTGCTGTGTTAATTTAAAGTTCTGATTGCGGAACCCATTGCAGCCCTGATGCCCTCCAGCCGCATGGCCCTGGCTGTGCTGTGTGTGGGTCCAGGCATGTAGTACTCCCTGTACTTTTCACATCGTTTGGGAGGAAGGTTCCAGGACCACAACCTCACAGACAGTGTTTAATAACCTCAAACTCTGGGTTTGAGGTTAGTCTGGAAATGAAAAGCTATTTGGGTTTCCCACAGCTGAGAAGTAAGAGGATGGGGCATATCTAAGGTAACCTGGCAGAGCCAGACCTGGCTTCTTTGGGAGCTGGAAACCAGGTGTGATTCATGCCAGGGTGTTTCAGTCCAGGCAGAACCAGGTGTGTGTGTGTGTGTGTGTGTGTGTGTGTGTGTGCGTGTGCGTGCATGCGTGTGTGCGAAGTTCACGATCTTGTCTTTCTCATCTGGACATTTTTTTTAAATAAATTTATTTATTTATTTTTGGCTGTGTTGGGTCTTTGTTGCTGCACATGGACTTTCTCTAGTTGTGGTGAGCAGGGGCTACTCTTCGTTGCGGTTCACAGGTTTCTCATTGTGGTGGCTTCTCTTGTCAAGGAGCACAGGCTCTAGGCATGTGGGCTTCAGTAGTTGTGGCATGTGGGCTCAGTAGTTGTGGATCACAGGCTCTAGAGCGCAGGCTCAGTAGTTGTGGCGCACGGGCTTAGTTTCTCTGTGGCATGTGGGATCTTCCCGGAGCAGGGCTCGAACCCGTGTCCCCTGCATTGGCAGGTGGATTCTTAACCACTGCGCCACCAGGGAAGCCCTGGACGTTTATTTATTGCCTTCTTTCCATTTTCTCCTCCCCCCCAGTCCAACTTCTATTTCAGCCTCCACCAGATGAAAATTTTAAAACATGGACACTCTGCTTCTTAAAACGCTTTCTGTGGCTTCCTCTCACCTGTACTACAAACGGCACACTCCTTCGTGCAAGGTCCATGGCCCCTGTCAAGGGGCCTCTCAACCTAGCAGCCTCATCTCTCCTCCACCGTGTGCTCTGTGCCTGCCTACCCCAAATGCGTTACAGATCTCCAGGGCACACCAGGCTGTCTCTCAGCCCAGGTCTTTGTGCCTGCTGGTCCCTTGCTCCTCTTAATTCTGACAGCGCCAGTGTCACTTCCTCTGAAAAGCCTTCCTGACAGCTCCAGACCAAATATAGGCTTTTTCCATTGTATCCCCATGATTATTCCACTGCCATGGCTTTTATCACACTCCTGATGAGGTTTTTTTTTGGCTTTTATTTTTACCTTACCCACTCTAATAGGATCCTCCACAGACAGTAACTATTCTGTCAGTTTTTTGTTTTTCTGTGTTTTTTTGTCATCTTAGAACAGTTTGTTTTTTTAACTTATTTTTATTTATTTTCTTATTAGTCATCCATTTTATACACATCAGTGTACACATGTCAATCCCGATCTCCCAATTCATCACACCACCATCCCACCCCCCACCGCTTTCCCCCCTTGGTGTGCATACGTTTGTTCTCTACATCTGTGTCTCAACTTCTGCCCTGCAAACCAGTTCATCTGTACCATTTTCTAGGTTCCACATATATGCGTTGATATACAGTATTTGTTTTTCTTTCTGACTTACTTCACTCTTTATGATAGTCTCAAAATCCATCCACGTCACTACAAATGACCCAATGTCGTTCCTTTTCATGGCTGAGTAATATTCCATTGTATATATGTACCACATCTTCTTTATCCATTTGTCTGCCGGTGGGCATTTAGGTTGCTTCCATGACCTGGCTATTGTAAATAGTGCTGCAGTGAACATCGGGGTGCATGTGTCTTTTTGAATTATGGTTTTCTCTGGGTATATGCCCAGTAGTGGGATTGCTGAGTCATATGGTACTTCTATTTTTAGTTCTTTAAGGAACCTCCATACTGATCTCCATAGTGGCTGTATCAATTTACATTCCCACCAACAGTGCAAGAGGGTTCCCTTTTCTCCGCACCCTCTCCAGCTTTTGTTGTTTGTAGATTTCCTCATGATGCCCATTCTAACTGGTGTGAGGTGATACCTCATTGTAGTTTTGATTTGCATTTTCTCTAATAATTAATGATGTTGAGCAACTTTTCATGTGCTTCCTGGCCATCTGTATGTCTTCTTTGGAGAAATGTCTATTTAGGTCTTCTGCCCATCTTTGGATTGGGTTGTTTGTTTTTTTAATATTGAGCTGCATGAGCTGTTTATATATTTTGGAGATTAATCCTTTGTCCGATGATTCATTTGCAAATATTTTCTCCCATTCTGAGGGTTGTCTTTTCGTCTTGTTTATGGTTTCCTTTGCTGTGCAAAAGCTTTTAAGTTTCATTAGGTCTCATTTGTTTATTTTTGTTTTTATTTCTATTACTCTAGGAGTTTGATCCAAAAAGATCTTGCTGTGATTTACGTCAAAGAATGTTCTTCCTATGCTTTCCTCTAAGAGTTTTATAGTGTCGAGTCTTATATTTAGGTCCCTAATCCATTTTGACTTTATTTTTGTGTATGGTGTTAGGGAGTATCCTAATTTCATTCTTTTACATGTAGCTGTCCAGTTTTCCCAGCACCACTTACTGAAGAGACTGTCTGTTCTCTATTGTATATCTTTGCTTCCTTTCTCATAGATTAGTTGACCATAGGTGTGTGGGTTTATCTCTGGGCTTTCCATCCTGTTGCATTGATCTATATTTCTGGTTTTGTGCCAGTACCATATTGTCTTGAGTACTGTAGCTTTGTAGTATAGTCTGAAGTCAGGGAGTCTGATTACTCCAGCTCCATTTTTTTCCCTCAAGACTGCTTTGGCTATTCGGGGTCTTCTGTGTCTCCATACAAATTTTAAGATTTTTTGTTCTAATTCTGTAAAAAATGCCATTGGTAATTTGACAGGTGTTGCATTGAATCTGTAGGTTGCTTTGGGTAGTATAGTCATTTTCACAATATTGATTCTTCCAATCTGAGAACATGGTATATCTCTCCATCTGTTTCTATCATCTTTAATTTCTTTCATCAGTGTTGTATAGTTTTCTGCATACAGGTCTTTTGTCTCCTTGGGTAGGTTTATTCCTAGGTATTTTATTCTTTTTGTTGCAATGGTAAATGGAGTGTTTCCTTAATTTCTCTTTCAGATTTTTCATCATTAGTGTATAGGAATGCAAGAGATTTCTCTCCCTTAATTTTGTATCCTGCAACTTTACCAAATTCATTGATGAGCTCTAGTAGTTTTCTGGTGGCATCTTTAGGATTCTCTATGTATAGTATCATATCATCTGCACACAGTGACAGTTTTACTTCTTCATTTCCACTTTGTATTCCTTTTATTTCTTTTTCTTCCCTGATTGCCGTGGCTAGGACTTCCAAGACTATGTAGAATAATAGTGGTGAGAGTGGACATCCTTGTCTTGTTCCTGATCTTAGAGGAAATGCTTTCAGTTTTTCACCATTGAGAATGATGTTTGCTGTGGGTTTGTCGTATCTGGCCTTTATTATGTTGAAGTAAGTCCCCTCTATGCCCACTTTCTGGAGAGTTTTTAATCATAAATGGGTGTTGAATTTTGCCAAAAGCTTTTCCTGCATCTCTTGAGATGATCATATGGTTTTTCTTCTTCAATTTGTTAATATGGTGTATCACATTGATTGATTTGCGTATATTGAAGAATCTTTGCATCCCTGGGATAAATCCCATTTGATCATGGTGTATGATCCTTTTAATGTGTTGTTGGATTCTGTTTGCTAGTGTGTTGTTGAGGATTTTTGCATCTATATTCATCAGTGATATTGGTCTGTAATTTTCTTTTTTTGTAGTAACTTTGTCTGGTTTTGTTATCAGGGTGATTGTGGCCTCATAGAATGAGTTTGGGAGTGTTCCTTCCTCTGAAATTTTTTGGAAGAGCTTGAGAAGGATGGGTGTTAGCTCTTCTCTAAATGTTTGATAGAATTCACCTGTGAAGCCACCTGGTCCTGGACTTTTGTTTGTTTTAAGATTTTTTTAATAAATTTATTTATTTACTTATTTATGGCTGTGTTGGGTCTTCGTTTCTGTGTGAGGGCTTTCTCCAGTTGCGGAGAGCGGGGGCCATTCTTCATCGCCATGCGCAGGCCTCTCACTGTCGCGGCCTCTCTTGTTGCGGACCACAGGCTCCAGACGCGCAGGCTCAGTAGTTGTGGCTCACGGGCCTAGTTGCTCCGCGGCATGTGGGATCTTCCCAGACCAGGGCTCGAACCCGTGTCCCCTGCATTAGCAGGCGGATTCTCAACCACTGCGCCACCAGGGAAGCCCTGTTTTAAGATTTTTAATCACAGTTTCAATTTAATTACTTGTGATTGGTCTGTTCATATTTTCTATTTCTTCCTGGTTCAGGCTTGGAAGGTTGTGCCTTTCTAAGAATTTGTCCATTTCTTCCACGTTGTCTATTTCATTGGCATAGAGTTGCTTGTAGTAGTCTCTTATGATGCTTTGTATTTCTGCGGTGTCTGTTGTAACTTCTCCTTTTTTATTTCTAATTTTATTGATTTGAGTCCTCTCCCTCTTTTTCTTCACGAGTCTGGTGAATGGTTTATCAATTTTGTTTATCTTCTCAAAGAACCAGCTTTTAGTTTTATTGATATTTGCTATAGTTTTCTTTGTTTCTATTTCATTTATTTCTGCTCTGATCTTTATGATTTCTTTCCTTCTGCTAACTTTGGGTTTTGTTTGTTCTTTCTCTCGTTCCTTTAGGTGTAAGGTTAGATTCTTTATTTGAGATTTTTCTTGTTTCCTGAGGTAGCCTTGTATAGCTATAAACTTCCCTCTTAGAACTGCTTTTGCTGCATCCCATAGGTTTTGGATCATCACGTTTTCATTGTCATTTCTCTCTAGGTATTTTTTGATTTCCTCTTTGAAATTTCTTCAGTGATCTCTTGATTATTTAGTAACGTATTGTTTAGCCTCCATTGTTTGTGTTTTTTATGTTTTTTTCCCTGTAATTGATATCTAATCTCATAGTGTTGTGGTCAGAAAAGATGCTTTATATGATTTCAATTTTCTTAAATTTACTGAGGCTTGATTTGTGACACAAGATGTGATCTATCCTGGAGAATGTTCCGTGCACACTTCAGAAGAAAGTGTAATCTGCTGTTTCTGGATGGAATGTCCTATAAATATCAATTAAATCTCTCTGCTCTATTATGTCATTTAAAGCTTGTGTTTCCTTATTATTTTTCTGTCTGGGTGATCTGTCCATTGGTGTCAGTGAGGTATTAAAGTCCCCCACTGTTAATGTGTTACTGTCGATTTCCTCTTTTAGAGCTGTTAGCAGTTGCTTTGTGTATTGAGGTGCTCCTATGTTGGGTGCATATATATTTATAATTGTTATGTCTTCTTCTCAGATTGATCCCTTGATCATTACATAGTGTCCTTCCTTGTCTCTTGTAACATTCTTTATTTTAAAGTCTATTTTATCTGATACGAGTATTGCTACTCCAGCTTTCTTTTGATTTCCATTTGCATGGAATATCTTTTTCTTTCCCCTCACTTTCAGTCTGTATGTGTCCTTAGGTCTGAAGTGGGTGTCTTGTAGACAGCATATATATGGGTCTTGTTTTTGTATCCATTCACCGAGTCTGTGTCTTTTGGTTGGAGCATTTAATCCATTCATGTTTAAGGTAATTATTGATATGTATGTTCCTATTACCATTTTCTTAATTGTTTTGGGTTTGGTTTTGTGGGTTCTTTTCTTCTCTTGTGTTTCCTACTTAGTGAAGTTCCTTTAGCATGTATTGTAGAGCTGGTTTGGTGGCGGTGAATTCTCTTAGCTTTTGCTTGTCTGTAAAGGATTTAATTTCTCCATCAAATCTGGATGAGATCCTTGCTGGGTAGAGTAATCTTGGTTGTAGTTTCTTCCCTTTCATCACTTTAAGTATATCATGCCACTCCCTTCTGGCTTGTAGAGTTTCCGCTGAGAAATCAGCTGTTAACCTTATGGGGATTCCCTTTTATGTTATTTGTCATTTTTCTCTCGCTGCTTTCAATAATTTTTCTTTGTCTTAAAGTTTCGCCAATTTGATTACTATGTGTCTCTGTGTGTTGTTCCTTGGGTTTATCCTGTATTGGACTCTCTGCACTTCCTAGACTTGGATGGCTATTTCCTTTCCCATGTTAGGGAAGTTTTCGACTATTATCTCTTCAAATATTTTCTCGGGTCCTTTCTCTTTCTCTTTTCCTTCTGGGGCCCCTATAATGTGAATGTTGTTGCATTTAATGTTGTCCCAGAGGTCTCTTAGACTGTCTTCATTTCTTTTCATTCTTTTTTCTTTATTCTCTTCTGCAGCAGTAAATTCCACCGTTCTGTCTTCTGGGTCACTTATCCGTTCTTCTGCCTCAGTTATTCTGCTATTGATTCCTTCTAGTGTATTTTTCATTTCAGTTATTGTATTGTTCATCTCTGTTTGTTTGTTCTTTAATTCTTCTAGATCTTTGTTGAACATTTCTTACATCTTCTCGATGTTTGCCTCCATTCTTTTTCCGAGGTCCTGGATCATCTTCACTATTATTATTATGAATTCTTTTTCTGGAAGATTGCCTATCTCCGTTTCATTTAGTTGTTTTTCTGGGGTTTTATGTTGTTCCTTCATCTGGTACATAGCCCTCTGCCTTTTCATCTTGTCTGTCTTTCTGTGAATGTCGTTCTGTCAGTTTTTGTAGTCTCAAGAGCCTGGCTTAGGGCTTCACACACATAGCAGGTGCTTCCTAATATTTACTGATTTTAGGAGTTCATGGGTTCATGCACTGAATGTGCATGCCTAGATATTAGTTGTGGATAAGACCCAGCTATTATTAGTCTTGGCACCCCTTAAGGATACTGGATACAGATACCATCAGTGCTCATTTGGGACTCCATTTTATACTTCTTTTAGTCCTTATGTAGATGCAAGAACAGTGGTAAGCAAACAGCAAATCCTTGACATAGAGGATCTTGAGCTTCTCATTTCCTGCATAGATACACTCCTATGGCCTCATGACATCAGAGAGCCTAGATTTTAGACCCTGCTCTGCTGCTTACCAGCCTCTGTGTAACTACAAGCAAAGCACTTAATGTAAAAACAGAAATTAACATTTTTAGGGACACCTTCACATACCTTTCTCATTTAATTCCCCACAACACCCTTGGAGGTACTCATTTATCTATTCACTTTGTTTAGGACGATGAAACTGGGATTGGAGAAGTTAAGTAACTTGCCCAAGAGCCCATTCACAGCACACAGGAAAGCCAGAGAACGCGTGCAGCTCTGGCTCCCGAAGCTGTGTGTGTTGCGCTTGACAGCTTTATCCCCTTCGAGTCTCAGTTTCCCCATCTGCAGCCTCCCAGGACTGTTGGGTGAGTGAGGAAGAAAGGAGGCTGTACAGTGCTCTGCAGGTCGTCCCGGGTCTCCTGATGTGGGGAGAGTTGTTGCTCTGGCCTTTCATCTGGGTGATGCTCCCCCTGAACCAGGTCTGGCTGCAGTGGTTGGGCAATGCTCAGCCACTGCTCTTCAGTCCAGGCCATGACCTTGATCTCTCTCTTTATGAGTGTTTACTCTATTGCCAGGCAGCCTCCTAAAAGCGCTTCATAATCATTATCTCAGTTTATGCTTCATAAAAATCCTTTAGGCAAATCTCTCAAGGTAAATACCATAATTAGCCCCATTTTATAGGTAAGTAAAACTGAGGCACACAGGATGTAATTGTCATCCCTAAGGTCTTACAGGGAATTAAACCCACAAAATCTCAGGCCAAACCTCCCTCACCCTGCCCTCCAGCGCTCTTAACCCCCAGGCAGAACTGCCTCCTGTTCCTTCAACCCTCAGAAGCTTCAGGCTTCTGCAAGGACCCAGGTTTCTTCCCTGTGACCCTGGTAGGCTGGTAAGTGGTCTCTGCCACCTCTGCCTGACACTGTGGGAACTTTACCCCTGAGCCTTCCCAGGACATGGGGACTAGGTTGAACAAAACAGCCCCCGAAGAACCAGGGAGGGAAATAATCCAGTTGAAAGACCAGAGTTCCGATAGTGGCTCCACCAGTTAACCAGGTTGTGCTGGTCCCTCCACCTCTAAGTCAGTTTCCTTTACCTGTGAAATGAGGTAGCAATATCCCTGAGTTGTTCTGGGAAATGACACAGGTAATCAATAAACCCTTGTCTCAGTGAGCTTGGGCTGCCAGAACAAAATACCGTAGCCTGGGCGGCTTAAACAACAGACATTTATTTTTCACAGTTCTGGAGGCTGTGAGTCCAAGATCAGGGTGCCAGCATGGTCAGGCTCTGCTGAGAACCCTCTTCCTGGCTTGCCGCCCGCTCCCTTCTCGCTGTGTGTTCCCGTGGCCTTTCCTGGGAGCGTGCTCCCGTGGAGAGAGAAAACTCTGCCCTCATGATCTCATCTTAACCTAATTACCTCCCAAAGGTTCCACCTCCAAATACCGTCATACTGGAGGTTAGAGCTTCAATATATGAATTTGGGGAGGGGATACAAACATTCCATCCTTTGACAGCCCGCAACCTGCAGTAGTCGTCATCGTGATGTTAATGAGGAAGAGGAAGATGATTGTAGGGCCAGCCACTGAGACCTCTGAGTTTGGGGGACACGTTAAGGTCACCTGCAAAACTCTCACGCCTCAAGTCCATGGGAGGTTCCTAATTTTCTAACAGTGCCTGGGGACATCCAGAGTGGGGCAAAGATAGAATCTCACCTCTCAACAATTGCCGCGGAGAATCTGTCTAAATTAACTTTTATTGTTCCTTATCATCCATCACAGTTTCAGTGTGTCCTAAGGGAGCAAGCAACAGATAGTATTTAAAGAAACTTGCCGAAAGGTTTCCCAGAAACATGACGACGGACACATCAGCTGCTATCTATGCCCCCTTCTTTTCAAGAACAACAACAATAACAACAAAAAAAACACAACAAATAAAAAACCACACAGAACCCAGAACCATTTTCCAGCCCATAAACGTGATCTTCTTTCTTGAGCTTTCACTCACGGTAGACAATGCCTCGGATATGGGACTAAAATGCTACTAGTCACCCTTTATCGTCTGGATAATTGTCTTTTGGAGGCATGACCATTTATTTCAAATCCAAAGCCACGGCTCTGCCGAGAGACAGGTCAGCACAGGATCTGACTGAGTTGAGAAAACTGGTAAGTCTGCACTCCCAGAGGTCATGCTGCCAATTAACTGACACGACTCATCAGGAGGCAAGTGTGGAGGCTCGTGGCTGCCCAGGCTGCTGGGGGTTAAGAGTGGTGAGAAGCCAGCCCTGGCACTGGTGCAGGTGACTCGCATGTAGAGGCATGTGCCCTAGGCTCTGGCCCCCATATTCCTTGGTTCATTTGGGGGATTTACATCAGGGCCTCCACCTCTGACTGACAGGTAGAGACTCCCCTGACCCCCCTGTCTCTGATCCTCCACGTGTCTCCTCCCTCTCTAACTCCTCCTGCTTTTCTTTTCCTTCCCTTCTTCATGCCCAGGATGGTTGTGTGTTGGCACGGAAGGAGAAGGGTGGGTGTATTTTGGATGGGATTTGGAGACTGAATTAGTGGAACATATCAGTCAAAGGAGAATAGGTGAAAGAGGGCAATGCTGGCCCCTTTTGATTCTTCTCTTCTGGACTCCAAAGGCAACATGATGGCAGAGTTAGCTGCTCCCATCTCAGCTCTGTCACTGTGGGTGGCCAGTCATGTAACTGCTCTGAGTCCCAGTTCCCCATCTAGATGGGGAGATGTAACCTCACAGCATCACTGTGATAAGCCGGTGAGATAGCCAATGTGAATACGGCTTGAAAGTGCTATTTATGATAACACTTACATTAATTATAACATCAAGAGTCATAGCGGGCTTCCCTGGTGGCGCAGTGGTTGAGAGTCCGCCTGCCGATGCAGGGGACACAGGTTCGTGCCCCGGTCTGGGGAGATCCCACATGCCGTGGAGTGGCTGGGCCCGTGAGCCATGGCCACTGAGCCTGTGCGTCCAGAGCCTGTGCTCTGCAACGGGAGAGGCCACAACAGTGAGAGGCCTGCGTACTGAAAAAAAAAAAAAAAGAAAGAGTCATAGCACTTGCTGTGTGCCAAGTATTGATCACAGCCTTTTACGTATACTGACTCTTTTATATCTCGTAATAACTTTTGGAGGTAGGTACTATTATTAACCCCATTTTACAGAATTTGAAACTGAGGCACAGAATTAAGTAACTTGCTCAAGATCACACAGCTAGTGGATGGTGTGGCTGGGATTCAAATCAGAGCTCTCTAGCTCCAGGGTCTATGCTCTTAATCACTCTTCTATAAACATTAGCCACAGTCTTACAAGGAGAAAGATGCACGGGTCCTGGTAGAGTAGACAATGCCCCACTCCTGTCTGCACTGTCCCTTGGCTTCCCTTTGGGCAGTGGCCTCATTCCTCTCTACTGGGAGCCACCCATCCTCCACGCAGCCCATCTTGTCTGCCGCATTGCTGGGATCTGCTCCATCTCCAGGATTCTAGACTGTGTCAAGTGAAAATTCACCTCCTTCCTGTTCTGCCAGAAACTCAGTGTAGGCGCCTCTGTGCTGTTGATTTCTTCCATCTCTACCCCCTAACCCTCCGCCCGCTGCCACACATACAAATGTTTCCTGTCCTGAAGTCCTGTTGATTCTTCCTTTCCAGTGTGTCTCTCACTTTGGATTCCTGGTGCCACTGTCCCTGTCCAGGTCTCATTGTGTGCTGCTGTCTGTCATGGCGCCGTCCTGACTGCTTGCTTCTGTCGGCCACACACCCTGCACCAAGACAGCTTCTGAAGGCTTTGCTCTGTCTTGTGCTGTCCTATTTGGAAAGATTCAACCACCCATTGCCTGACAACTCAACCTCCTCAGCCTCTCGTTTAAGGTCTCCTGTGATCAGACCTCTCCAGCCTGGCTCCCCCCGCATTACTTCCCTTCACACATGCTGTGACCCAGGAAAACACAACTCCCCACTCTTCCTGAAAGTGCCTTGGCATTCCTGCCTTTTTGCCTTTGCTCAAGCTGTCCCACCTCCTGAAAGGACCTCTCTGCACCAGCCTCCATCTTCATTTGTGCCTAGGAAACCCTGAGGCCTGTGGTAGATGCGTCTTCTTGAGAAACCTTTCGTGATGCATCTGACGGACGTGCTGTCTTCCTCCTCTGGGCCCCTCTAGCACTGTTCTCTGTTGCCCTTTGGCCTAGGGAAGAGCATGCACTTGGTTTCAGATCAACCTGGATCTGTGTCCCCGATACCTGTGCAAATACCTTCCTCTCCCTCACGTCCACCTCTCCCAGAGCAATGGAGTCTCAGTGTCCTGTCTGGTCCCCTTTTATTTCTCTTATTACATTTCTCCTTCATGCCCTTATTTTCTAGTTATTTTAATGTAGGAAGTGGAATGTGCCATTTAACAATAGGGGCTTTAGAACTAGCATTATGTGGGTTTAAATTCTGGCTTTGCCTCCCCTAACTATGTGACTTTGGGCAGATTGTCTAAGCATGTTATGCTCAGTTTCCTAATTGATAAAATAGGGTTGAGCAGCTCTCCTGTGGTTGTTATGAGAACAAAATGCATTAGTACCGTGAAGCTCTCAGAACAGTGCCTGGCGCACGCTAAGTGACTAAATGTCAAGTTGTCCTGGGTCACATCTGTCCTGTGCGTCAACAAGCTGACTGGGGACCGTGAAGCCACCTCCTACTTTGCAGAGGCGAGTTTCTCTGGCCAAAGAATAAGAAACCAAACCCTCAGCCAGACCACACAACACTCGGTGGTTACTCAGTGGTCATCGCTGGAATGCGTAGCTGAGACCCACAGCGTTCTTCTGTGGGAACCCTCGACATCCTGACTCTGCGTCCCTGGGCACTGGGCTCGTGTGGTGCCTGGGAGGACAGTGACTAAGTGCTGCTGTTCAGCTGTGGTGACTGACTCACGAATGAGAGGGTTGAGGGATGGAGACTTGGAAAGCCCACACCTCCTTGTGGGTTTCCTGTCAGTACAGCCCTGCTCTGGGACCTGGGGCTTCCATGGAGGAGCGATGCCTAAGGGGGGCTTCCTGTGACTGCCCAGCACCTGGGTGCCCTGAAGGAAACCACCTGCCTCCACCATCACTCATACTTCCTGTGCCGGCCCGAGGCCCCGGAGGGCAGCTCTGCCCCCTGATCTCCTCTGTACCCCTTTCGCAGTGGGACAGCTGGTTGTCACAGGCAACTGATGCCAGAAAGAAGCTTGGGGACCGGAAGCCTCTCACCGTGCAGATATGGACACTGCTGTCGGAGGAGAGTTAGCAGGACAGTCAGGACTGGAACCCTAAGGACTGATTCCCAAGTCTGTGTTCTTTTCAGGAATCCTTGTTCAAGTGAAAGGATGAATCTGCTCGGCCTTGGTGGGAGGAGTGGGCAGAATCAGGTACAGGCGAGCGAGTCCCAGGAGCACAGCTTAGCAGAGGCTGCTCTGCCAGGCTCCAGCCAGCTGTCTGCTTTCACTACCCAGCTCCTCTGTTTACTCTCTCCTCAGCGAGCTGTGAGGTTGGTGCAGCAGCCCTCCTGGGAAAGAGGCTCTGCCCAGGCGGCCCACTCATGGTCCCGGCATCTCTCAAACATGTCCCTGTTGGAGGTACCCCCGTTCACACCATGACCTCGGCCTCAGGCAGGCCCCTGGGGGGGTCCGTGGGCAAGGTGCTTAGCCCCTTGGAGCCTCCGTTTCTCCTTCTGAAATCTTCTGCACTAAATTAAATGAATTCATGCGAGCCAGCCCTCAGAACAGCATCTGGCGTGGAGTAGGCATCTAACGTGCAGAGCCTGTTATTTGTTACTGCCTTCTATCTGTAAGATCTTCTCTCAGACCGTCTTTATTACGCCAGTGGTTCCAGATGCCTCAGGATCACCTAAGGAGCTCTGTAGATGCTACAGCCTGATTTAGTAGGTTTGGAATGGGGCTGGGGACCTTTTTAAAGTTTATGGAGAGGATTCTGATGTGCGCTTGGATTTGGGAACATTGCCCCCAATTTTCCTATTCTGAGTCTTGCTCTAGTTCTTTCACATTTTTTCATTCCCTACAAATTAAAGCCAGTTTTGTACGTGGGCTGCCCTTAATTTTGGAAAGTTCTGACTCAGTCTCTAATTTGTCTGTCCTTCTTAATGAGCTACATCCCACCAAGACATTGACGTGCAGAGAACAGGGCTCTGTTCTCTCCGGAGGCAGGAAGGAGAGCACAGGGATTGAAAACACTGGGCTTCGGAATTGGAAATCCCAGTGTTCAAATCCCAGGTCTGTCTTTTACGGACTGTGTGACCTTTGGCAAGTTGCTTTATCCCCCCAAACCAAGCCCCAGGACCACCATTTGCGAACTGCCTGTTAAGCGTTTTGGGCTGCCCAGCACCTGTAATTCAGTACGTAGTATCTTTCCCCCAAACCATCAGTTCTTGGGCATCCTGTTTCCCAGGGCCACAGTGACCTGGGCTCATCCGTGACTCAGTCAGTCCGTCGTCTCCTGCGTCTTGTCCATTCTCTTTTGGAATGGGGGCACCCACCAGCACCTTCTAACAGCCTGCAGTCCGTCGCCCCGCCCCCTTCCAAGTTCTGGGTGACCCCAGATCATTGCCCCTCGGGGGCTCCTGATCAACTTTCAGTTCCTCTCAAACCCTTTGCCTGCAAACTTGTGCAGCGCTGGACGGACAGCAACCTGGGCCTGAACAATCCTTTGAAAATCCTGACTCAGGTCTCCAACAGATTCCTCATACGTATTAACAAGATTATTCACAAAATAACAACAGTTTCTGAGGAGAAATGCTGGAGGTTGGTATTCCAAGATGATGCCAACAAGTGTGTTTAATTCAGGCCAAAGGCCTGATTTGATGAAATCTGTTACATCCTGTTGATTTTTCTTCACATTTGGACTTGTCTGAGGTAAATACTGCAGGAGGTTTGGTTTTTTACCTAAAATTCTAGTGTTGCTTTTGGGCTTAGAATCTTGTGTGTAAAGCACCAAGTCACGCTGTGAGCTCTGTAACAAAGAAAACGCCAGAAACACAGTCCCAGTGGCCTGTTTCACAGAAACCCAAGGAGAGCAGAATCCATGGCATTATGGGGGACACAGGGGAGTCAGTGGGGACAAACCCACTCAGGTGTCCAGCTCAGGCCCCTGGGGTGGGAGGCATTTACAAATGCAAAATCTGGCTGCATTTGTAAAGCACTTCAACCAAATGTTCTCCATCAGGGCCTTGGGACAGACATCCATACTTCTGCTGCTGTGTTCTTTTTCCTTTATTAATAACAGAGGTGAATCCATGCGGCTCAAACCTTTTGTTCATATGCTATTTGCATGGCCTTGAACTCTCTTTGTCAAAGAACTCTTTGGGGAAACCCTGTACCGAAAACAGATCAAAGCAATGAAAGGTTCATTAGGGGATTTAGATCTTTATTGCACGCCATTGTTTGTGGACCCCGTGAAGTTGCCCGGGTTCTGCAGCTCTGAGGCAAGCACCTGTGTGGGCGTTGTTCAGACGCAGTTTCCTCTTCTGCGTGCTTCATACTGTCTCATTGTCGTGCTGCAGGTTTAGCAGAATTAAACCTAAGCAGTTCCAATTTAGATTGTTATTCACATCCAGCTTCAATCACAGTCCCTCACGCATCAAAGCTGTCTAGGGAGGCTCCTGACAGTGCTGGGTGGGTGGGTGAGAAGCCCAACCAGCAGGGTAATTTCTGTAAGCTGCCTTCTTAGGTAAGAATGATTGCTTTGCTCAGAACCTCAGACACCCCTGCCCTGGGTCCGACAGGTCCGACAACCCAGGGCACAGCAGATACTAAGGAGAGTAAGAATTGACTTTAGGATTGGAGGACAGTGTAGATTGTAGCCAATATTTTTTTCTAACAGAGAGGAAAACAAAAGCTTTATTTATTTATTTATTTTAACATCTTTGTTGGAGTATAATTGCTTTACAATGGTCAGTTTCTGCATTATAACAAAGTGAATCAACTATACGTATACATACATCCCCATATATCCTCCCTCTTGCGTCTCTCTCCCACTCTCCCGATCCCACCCCTCTAGGTGGTCACAAAGCACCAAGCTGATCACCCTGTACTATGCAGCTGCTTCGCACTAACTATCTGTTTTACACTTGGTAGTGTATATAAGTCCATGGCACTCTCTCACTTCGTCCCAGCTTACCCTTCCCCCTCCCCGTGTCCTCAAGTCCATTCTCTATGTCTGCGTCTTTATTCCTGTCCTGCTCCTAGGTTCTTCAGAACCATTTTTTATTTTTTAGATTCCATATATATGTGTTAGCATACGGTATTTGTTTTTCTCTTTCTGATTTACTTCACTCTGTATGACAGACTCTAGGTCCATCCACTTCACTACAAAAAACTCAATTTTCTTTCTTTTTATGGCTGAGTAATATTCCATTGTATATATGTGCCACATCGTCTTTATCCATTCATCTGTCGATGGACACTTAGGTTGCTTCCATGTCCTGGCTATTGTAAATAAGGCTGCAGTGAACATTGTGGTACATGACTCTTTTTGAATTATGGTTTTCTCAGGGTATATGCCCAGTAGTGGGATTGCTGGGTAATATGATAGTTCAACTTTTTTTTTTTTTTTTTTTTTTGCGATACGCGGGCCTCTCACTGTTGTGGCCTCTCCCGTTGCAGAGTACAGGCTCCGGACGCACAGGCTCAGCGGCTATGGCTCACGGGCCCAGCCGCTCCACGGCATGTGGGATCTTCCCAGACCGGGACACGAACCCGTGTCCCCTGCATTGGCAGGCGGACTCTCAACCACTGCGCCACCAGGGAAGCCCTATTTTTAGTTTTTTAAGGAACCTCCATACTGTTCTCCATAGGGGCTGTATCAATTTACATTCCCACCAAGAGGGTTTCCTTTCTCCACACCCTCTCTGGCATTCATTGTTTGTAGACTTTTAAATGATGACCATTCTGACTGGTGTGAGGTGATACCTCATTGTAGTTTTGATTTGAATTTCTCTAATGATTAGTGATGTTGAGCCTCCTTTCATGTGTTTGTTGCCAATCTGTATATCTTCTTTGGAGAAATGTCTATTTATGTCCTCTGCCCATTTTTGGATTGGGTTGTTTGTTTTTTTCATATTGAGTTGCATGAGCCGCTTGTAAATTTTGGAGGTTAATCCTTTGTCAGTTGCTTCATTTGCAAATATTTTCTCCCATTCTGAGGGTTGTCTTTTCGTCTTGTTTATGTTTTCCTTTGCTGTGCAAAAGCTTTGAAGTTTCATTAGGTCCCATTTGTTTATTTTTGCTTTTATTTCCATTTCTCTAGGAGGTGGGTCAAAAGGATCTTGCTGTGATTTATGTTATAGAGTGTTCTGCCTATGTTTTCCTCCAAGAGTTTTATAGTGTCTGGCCTTACATTTAGGTCTTTAATCCATTTTGAGTTTGTTTTTGTGTATGGTGTTAGGGAGTGTTCTAACTTCATTCTTTTATATGTAGCTGTCCAGTTTTCCTAGCACCACTTATTGAAGAAGCTGTCTTTTCTCCATTGTATATTCTTGCCTCCTTTATCAAAGATAAGGTGACCATATGTGCATGGGATGATCTCTGGGCTTTCTGTCCTGTTCCATTGATCTGTATTTCTGTGTTTGTGCCAGTACCATACTGTCTTGATTACTGTAGCTTTGTAGTGTAGTCTGAAGTCTGGGAGCCTGATTCCTCCAGCTCCAGCAACCTCAAGATTGCTTTGGCTATTTGAGGTCTTTTGTGTTTCCGTACAAATTGTGAAATTTTTTGTTCTAGTTCTGTGAAAAATGCCAGTGGTAGTTTGATAGGGATTGCATTGACTCTGCAGATTGCTTTGGGTAGTAGAGTCATTTTCACAATGTTGATTCTTCCAATCCAAGAACATGGTATATCTCTCCATCTGTTTGTATCATCTTTAATTTCTTTCATCAGTGTCTTATAGTTTTCTGCATACAGGTCTTTTGTCTCCTTAGGTAGGTTTATTCCTAGGTATTTTGTTGTAGTGGTAAATGGGAGAGTTTCCTTAATTTCTCTTTCAGATTTTTCATCATTAATATATAGGAATACAAGAGATTTCTGTGCATTAATTTTGTATCCTGCAACTTTACCAAATTCATTGATTAGCTCTAGTAGTTTTCTGGTAGAGTCTTTAGGATTCTGTATGTATAGTATCATGTCATCTGCAAACAGTGACCACTTTACTTCTTCTTTTCTGATTTGGATTCCTTTTCTTTCTTTTTTTTTTCTCTGATTGCTGTGGCTATAACTTCCAGAACTATGTTGAATAATAGTAGTGAGAGTGGGCAACCTTGTCTTGCTCCTGATCTTAGAGGAAATGGTTTCAGTTTTTCACCACTGAGAACGATGTTGGCTGTGGGTTTGTCATATATAGCCCTTATTATGTTGAGGTAAGTTCCCTCTATGCCTACTTTCTGGAGGGTTTTTATCATAAATGGGTGTTGAATTTTGTCAAAAGCTTTCTCTGCATCTATTGAGATGATCATATGGTTTTTATCCTTCAGTTTGTTAATATGGTATATCACATTGATTGATTTGCATATATTGAAGAATCCTTCCTTTCCTGAGATAAACCCCACTTGATCACGGTGTATGATACTTTTAATGTACTGTTGGATTCTGTTTGCTTGTATTTTGTTGAGGATTTTGCATGTATGCTCATCAGTGACATTGGCCTGTTGTTTTCTTTCTTTGTGACATCTTTGTCTGGTTTTGGTATCAGGGGGATGGTGGCCTCGTAGAATGAGTTTGGGAGTGTTCCTCCCTCTGCTATATTTTGGAAGAGTTTGAGAAGGATAAGTGTTAGCTCTTCACTAAAAGTTTGATAGAATTCGCCTGTGAAGCCATCTGGCCCTGGGCTTCTGTTTGTTGGAAGATGTTTCATCACAGTCTCAGTTTCAGTGCTTGTGATTGGTCTGTTCATATTTTCTATTTCTTCCTGGTTCAGTCTCAGAAAGTTGTGCTTTTGTAAGAATTTGTCCATTTCTTCTAGGTTGTCCATTTTATTGGCATATAGTTGCTTGTAGTAATCTTTCATGATCCTTTGTATTTCTGCAGTGTCAGTTGTTACTTCTCCTTTTTCATTTCTAATTCTATTGATCTGAGTCTTCTCCCTTTCTTTCTTGATGAGTCTGGCTAATGGTGTATCAATTTTGTTTATCGTCTCAAAGAACCAGCTTTTAATTTTATTGATCTTTGCTATTGTTTTCTTTGTTTCTATTTCATTTGTTTCTGCTCTGATCTTTATGATTTCTTTCCTTTTGCTAACTTAGGGGGTTTTTTGTTCTTCTGTCTCTAATTGCTTAAGGTGTAAGGTTAGGTTGTTTGTGTGAGATGTTTCTTGTTTCTTGAGGTAGGATTGTATTGATGTAAACTTCCCTCTTAGAACTGCTTTTGCTGCATCCCATAGGTGTTGGGTGATTGTGTTTTCATTGTCATTTGTTTCTAGGTATTTTTGATTTCCTCTTTGATTTCTTCAGTGATCTCTTGGTTATTGAGTAGTGTATTGTTTAGCCTCCATGTGTTTGTATTTTTTTACAAACTTTTTCCTGTAATTGATATCTAGTCTCATAGTGTTGTGGTCTGAAAAGATACTTGATACAATTTCAGTGTTCTTAAATTTACCAAGGCTTGATTTCTGACCGAAGATGTGATCTATCCTGGAGAATGTTCCATGAGCACTTGAGAAGAAAGTGTATTCTGTTGTTTTTGGGTGGAATGTTCTATAAATATCGATTAAGTCCTTCTTGTTTAATGTAACATTTAAAGCTTGTGTTTTCTTATTTATTTTCATTTTGGATGTTCTGTCCATTGGTTAAAGAGGGGTGTTGAAGTCCCCTGCTATGATTGTGTTACTGTTAATTTCCCCTTTTATGGCTGTTAGCATTTGCCTTATGTACTGAGGTGCTCCTATGTTGGGTGCATAAATATTTACAATTGCTATATCTTCTTCTTGGATTGATCCCTTGATCATTATGTAGTGTCGTTCTTTGTCTCTTGTAATAGTCTTTATTTTAAAGTCTATATTGTCTGATATGAGAATTACTACTCCAGCTTTCTTTTGATTTCCATTTGCCTGGAATATCTTTTTCCATCCCCTCACTTTCAGTCTGTATGTGTCCCTAGGTCTGCAGTGGGTCTTTTGTAGACAGCGTATATATGGGTCTTGTTTTTGTATCCATTCAGCTAGTCTGTGTCTTTTGGTTGGAGCATTTAATCCATTTACATTTAAGGTAGTTATCGATATGTATGTTCCTATTACCACTTTCTTAATTATTTAGAGTTTGTTATTGTAGGTCTTTTCATTCTCTTGTGTTTCCTGCCTAGAGAAGTTCCTTTGGCATTTGTTGTACAGTTGGTTTGGTGGTGCTGAATTCTCTTAATTTTTGCTTGTTTGTAAATGTTTTAATTTTTCCTTTGAATCTGAATGAGATCCTTGCTGGGTACAGTAATTTGGTTATAGGTTTTTCCCTTTCATCACTTTAAATATGTCCTGCCACTCCCTTCTGGCTTGCAGAGTTTCTGCTGAAAGATCAGCTGTTAACCTTATGGGGATTCCCTTGTATGTTATTTGTTGTTTTTCCCTTGCTGCTTTTAACATTTTTTCATTGTATTTAATTTTTGATAGTTTGATTAATATGTGTCTTGGTGTGTTTTCCCTTGGATTTATACTCTATGGGACTCTCTGCGCTTCCTGGACTTGATTAACTATTTCCTTTCCCATATTAGGGAAGTTCTCAACTCTAATCTCTTCAAATATTTTCTCAGTCCCTTTCTTTTTTTCTTCTTCTTCTGGGACCCCTATAATTTGAAGGTTGGTGTGTTTAATGTTGTCCCAGAGGTCTCTGAGAGTGTCCTCAAGTCTTTTCATTCTTTTTTCTTTATTCTGTTCTGTGGTAGTTATTTCTACTATTTTATCTTCCAGGTCACTTATCAGTTCTTCTGCCTCAGTTATTCTGCTATTGATTCCTTCTAGGGAAGTTTTAATTTCATTTATGGTGTTGTTCATAATTGTTTGTTTGCTCTTTAGTTCTTCTAGGTCCTTGTTAAATGTTTCTTGCATTTTGTCTATTCTATTTCCAAGATTCTGTATCATCTTTACTATCATTATTCTGAATTCTTTTTCAGGTAGACTGCTTATTTCCTCTTCATTGTTTGCTCCTTCATCTGCTGTGTGTTTCTCTGTCTTCTCATTTTGCTTAACGTACTGTGTTTGGGGTCTCCTTTTTGTAGGCTGCAGGTTCGTACTTCCCGTTGTTTTTGGTGTCTGCTCTCAGTAGCTAAGGTTGGTTCAGTGGGTTGTGTAGCCTTCCTGGTGGCGCGGACTAGTGCCTGTGTTCTGGTGGATTAGGCTGGATCTTGTCTTTCTGGTGGGCAAGACCATGTCCAGTGGTGTGTTTTGGGGTGTCTGTGACCTTATTATGATTTTAGGCAGCCTCTCTGCTAATGGGTGGGGTTGTGTTCCTGTCTTGCCTGCTGTTGTGCATAGCGTGTCCAGCACTGTAGTTTGCTGGTCGTTGAGTGGAGCTGTGTCTTAGCGTTGAGATGGAGATCTCTGGGATGGCTTTCGCCATTTGATATTACGTGGAGCCAGGAGGTTTCTGGTGACCCAATATCCTGTACTCGGCTCTCCCATCTCAGAGGCACAGGCCTGACACCCGACTGGAGCACGAAGACCCTCTCAGCCACACGGCTTTTGGGAAGTCTGAGTTCTTCTACCAGCATTCAATAGGTGTTCTGTAGGAGCTGTTCCTAATGTAGATGTATTTCTGATGTATTTGTGGGGAGGAAGGTGATCTCCACGTCTTACTCCTCTGCCATCTTGAAGGTCTCCCAAGAAAAGCTTTAAATGGTTTATCTTCATACAGTGCCTAAGGCTCCAGTTGATGAATGAAGCTGCAACCCATCTAAGAATACCAGTTCTGTCTAAGTATACCAGTTCTGCTAGGCAACAGGAAATCAGGTGTCCTTCGTCTATAGGGCAGGGGGTGGGCGAGGGAAGGAGTCTTATCCAAAGCTTGACATTTGGTCAACCTTCTTTTTTCAGCTTTAGAGAATCTCCCTCAGTTTTAAAAAACTATTTTCTAGAGTGAAAGCCTTCTTTAAGAAAACAAATAAATGAGTATAAGCCCTGCATTAGACAAAGCCATGCCTCTGGGAATAGTCCAGCTGCTCTAAATGTTATGGCAAAGGAATACAAGTTCAGGGACATGAACTCATGATGCTAGACCTTCTCATGACCCCTGTGAGAAAGATAGTAGGGCTCCAGTTTCCAGGCTTGGGTTTTCCTTCCCCCAAAGACAGATCATCATTCAGGCCCATTGAATTCTCCGTATCACCAGGTAGCTCTTACAGGAGCAAGAGGTATGCAAGAGGCTTACTGGTTTCTCTCTACAGAGACTTTTTACTTGGGTGTGTCCATGCAGAACATCAAGGAAGGAAAGTGGACTGGCTCCATGCTTGGGCTAATCAGATGACGACCAGTCACCTACTTTGTTTGATATTTTTCATCCCATACTTGCCAATGAGAAATACTAGATCTAGAAGTTTCTCTCAGGTGAAGTTTCTCCTCTGTCATCATAGAGAGCTTTCTCTAAGTAAGACTGTGAAACGGAGGCTCAGGAACCCATAATTTAGTCCAAGTCCGCACAATGGAGGGGTTGGAACACTGTTCTACATAAATGCAAAGTCTGTTTTTCCAGCTCCTGTCTTGGTTACCTAACACATTACCTGAAAAGGAGTTGGGAATCCTAGGCAGGCAACCAGAACAGAAACATTATTAAAACTTCCAGGCAGGACTGGTCTCTGGATCAAGGAAGAAGCACTATTTTCAGATAGTCTCCAAGGGCAGGGGCAGACCCCCTGTAGGACACCGGTTCTCAACCTTGCCTACATTTTATAATTATTTGGAGAATTTTTTAAAAAATACTAATGACAGGTCCCATCTCCAGAGATTCTGAAAAAATTTCTCTTGAGGGTATGGCCTAGGCATCAGAATGTTTTAAACCTCCCCAGGTGATTCTAATGTGCGCCAAAATTGAGAACCACTGCTTAGGAAAGACAGAAACGGTATCTTAGAAAGTGAGGCTGGAGCTGCTTGAATGTCTGCTGCACCAGGCACAGGACCCGGAAGGCATTCTAGTGACCCCAGCAGTACCAGGAAGAGAGATGGACATGGGGACAGGCAGCAGTGCTCAGCCAAGGCTGGGAGCCAACCCGTCAAGCTGAGCGCCCGTGGTAATCACTGTGGGAGCCAAGGGGTTGACTCTTGTGTGCTGGCTGGTAATTACTTTATGTACTTAAATCTGAACTCTCCAAATAGATTGTAAGCTCCCTTAGAGCTTCAGACGCCAGTACCCGAAAGAGGTCTACCATCTTCCCCATTAAATGCTATGCTCTGGAGGGCAGGACCTATAGTTATTCTTCTTGACAGTCTCCCAGGCTGCGGCGCACAGCACGTGCTGACTGGGCACAGAGGATGGTGTGTGGGGGGACTTTAGCTGGAGGCACGGTCATCCCCGGAAACGGTAATATTTTCGCATCGATTCGCTGCGGAAGCCATTCTGCTTTCGTGCCTGAAATTGGGGATGTGCTTATGCAGCACGTAACTGAAGCTGCCCTTGCCTGGCAAGTGCGTCGACCTCTGCCACAAGGTTCGGCCTCCTGTGCTTTCCCTTTGGTGCAGGTCAACAGGCTTCTGCTGCCAGTGAGACTGGCCTTGGCCAAAAAGCGTGAAGGAGATTGACTGGGTCCTGAGGGTTGTGATTTTGAGGGTGGTAACTAAATCCTTCAGAGTGAGGAGAGGAGGGCAGATTTCACAAGTCAGCAGAAAAGCTGCCAAGAATATGCGTGCCGAATGGCTGTGTACATGATTCTCAGAAGCTTGGTAATTTCACTGTGTCTGATTGAAAATTCGTATTTGTGGTCTTGGGCAAGACAAGAATAAAGAAGTAATACACTTGGGCTTCCCTGGTGGCGCGGTGGTTGAGAGTCTGCCTGCCGATGCAAGGGACACGGGTTCGTGCCCCGGTCCGGATCCCACATGCCGCGGAGCGGCTAGGCTCGTGAGCCGTGGCCGCTGAGCCTGCGCGTCCGGAGCCTGTGCTCCGCAATGGGAGAGGCCACAACAGTGAGAGGCCCGCGTACCGCAAAAAAAGAAAAAAAAAAAAAAGAAAGAAATAATACACTTAATATTTGTATGCATATGGGCAGAGAAACTTTCTTTTTGTTTGTTTTTCAAATATTTTTGTATGTATGTATGTATTTATTTATTTAGGCTGCGCCAGGTCTTTAGTTGCGGCATGCGGACTCTCAGTTGCCGCCTGCATGCGGGATCTAGTTCCCCGACCAGGGATCAAACCCGGGCCCCCTGCATTGGGAGCCCAGAGTCTTACCCACTGGGTGACCAGGAAGGTCCCCAGAGAAACTTTCACAGTTTGAAAAAGTTGTCCTTCCAAAGTTGAAGATCACAAAGGGCAAGCAGATTTGCTCACAGTTTGGTCAGAAAACCAGCAACAGGCCTTGTAGCCATGATACAGAAAGGGGATAGAAGTTAGAAATTGAAATTTGCTGAGCATCTATTTGATTTGTACAAGTTGTTTTGTAAAGGGTAGATCATTTGATACTTGCCACACTCTATGTTACCCAAGAAGATATTTTCAAAATACAAATATGAGACTGTAACCCATCTGCTTAAAGCCATTCAGTGACTTTCCAGAGCTTTTTGGAATAGAAAACTGGAACCTTGACATGGCCCATAAGGCCTTGCATAGGCTGGTCCCACGCTACCTGTGGTCTCTCTGCTCTGACCATGGCCACTCTCGAGTGAGCTCTGCTCCCTCCCACTGCAGGGCACTTATACCCGTGCTCCCCTCCCCTGGAACGCGTTCTCCCACTCTCCACTCCATAGCCTCCAGTCACCCTTTACCTCTTCCTTCAGATCCCAAGGAAAGTGTAACAGTCAGGGTCCAGGCAGGAGACTGAAACCATACTAGTTATTCGAACCAAGGGGATATAATATAATATATTATAAAATAAGTGCCGAGTTATTAACTAGTTAACAGAAAGGGTGAACTAGATAACAGAAGAGGGGTTGGAAACTAAAGCGCATGGACCAAATCCAGCTCAGGGTCTGTTTTTGTGTGACCAGTGAGCTAAGAATGGTTTTTACATTTGTAAAAGGTTGTTTAAAGAAAAAAAAAAAGCATGTGGCCTACGAAGTTTGAAATATTTACTATCTGGCCTCTACAGAAGAAGTTTGACAGCCCCTGCTCTTTGGCAGCACAGAGGTAGCAACTGTGGGACGCAGCTACCACCTCTGGGACTGCGGGAACACAAGTTGGAATGATTAAAACTTAGAAGCTTAAAGAAGGGACACAAGGGCCTGCAGCCCAGACCTCTGAGGAGGGGGCACCAGCAGCTGGTGCTGCTGTCTCGAGGTGCGTTGTGATGAAGCTGGTTCCACGAGTGGTAGCAAAACTGCACACAGGAAGGAACCACTGCTGCCCAGGTGGAGAAGCCTTGGCCTTGCATGGGTGCCACCCACGGGTACAGAAAGCCCACAGAAATCACTCAGGAGTAGACAGGAAGGGGCAGGTTCTGTCTCTCCCCTCCAGGCTTTCAGTCCCCTCCATTGGACCCTCTTGGTAGAGCCCAACGTAAAGGCAAGTTGCAAAGCAAAGATGCTGTTTGCAGTTGCCAGTCCTCCAAATCACAACACACACTGTAGAGGAGGAGGTTTGGAGGGTGATAATTTTTTTTAAAATTTTATTGGAGTCTAGTTGATTTCTAATGTTCTGTTAGTTTCAGGTGTACAGCAAAGTGATTCAGTTATACATATACATATATACATCCTTTTTAATAATTTAATAACTGGCACAGGAAGACTTCCCTGAACTCCATGACATGCTCAGTGCCCTTCATCATATCGTTATTGGGCTATGTGTCTTTTCTCCGTAGCACTTAACACAGTTAATGATGATAATAGCAAGCACTTAGATAGCACTTACTGTGTGCCAGCACAGTTCTAAGATTTAACCACAGTTTCAAGATTTAATCCTCACAACAACCTTGTAGAGATAGATACCCATATTATTCCCCCTTTACAGCTAATGAAACTGAAGCATAGAGAAGTGCAATAACTTACTCAAGGTTACACTCAGCCAGTAGGTAGAAGAACCAGACTTTGAGCTTCGACAGTTTTGTTCCAGGGTCTGGGTTCTAAACTACACGGTACTTCTCCTCGGTTTCAGCTTTGTTTGTGAATCTTGATTCAACGTGTGTCTTCCGAATTAGACTGGCTTCCTGAGAGCAGGCGTTGGGTCTCTTCCTGATGACCATTGCATCCGCTGTGCCTGTCACAAGATCCGGCACACAGGAGGCTCTCAATAAATATTTCTTGAATGGATGAATAAATGGATGAGAAATTGGAGTCACAGAAAAGTTAAGCCAACTGGTAACTGTCAGAGCTGGGATTCAAACCCAGGTCTGTTTGACTCTGCAGACCATATTCTTCCCAGTCATGAGCTGGTGGATGAGTGCTTGCCAGCGGGTGATACACGATGATGGCCTAGAGGCATCACTGTTCTCTGTGTTTTGAACAAATGATAGTGTTCCTTGTGGTCTTTGGGTTATCCAGAATGTGTGAATTATGCGTGTGTAATTCACCATTCCCTGGTCATGCTGCATGAGACAGATCACTGTGCTGTGAAAATACAGTCCCCAAACCCAGAGAACTGGGTCTTCTAGTAAAGCTTTTTCAGATACATACCACGTTAACTAACTATAGTTATGTCTGGTGAGACATTTAGCAGTGTGGGTAGGGGATTCTTGTACTTTTTATTCCATATACTGTTCAAGAATTTGGATTTTATTTTTACAACGAGCATATAAAGAAAATATTTTTATTTAAAATACTGAAAAAACAGTGGTTCTTTTAGGAAATTTGAACAAAATTGAACGGTGTTCATGACTTCAGGACAACATTCTTGCCCCTTAGCATGCCATCTTCTTCTTTTTTTTTTTTAATCTCCTGACCAGGAATTGAACCCACATCCTTGGCAGTGAAAGCGCACCACTGGACCAGGGAACTCCCTCTTTTAGTGGGGTGTGGGGACATGTCATCTTCTAACTCTCTCTACCCCACATAGCTCACATACTTGCCAGACTCCACAGGCTGTATTTTCTCTTTTCTCTGTACCTTTGCAATACCGTCCACTCGGAGTAAACCCAACATCCCCACAATAGTATGTGAAGCGCTCCGTGGTGTGCCCTCAGAGCAGCCCATGTGCCCTTTCTCTGTCTGGTGCCAGCATGGAAGCTCAGAGGAATTGGAGGGAAATAACGGAGAAAGGCAGAAGGGCAGTAGATTTCACAAACATTCATTTATCCAATTCACCTTTTAACCAATCAATAAAATGGAATCACTCAACGTAATCAGCTTAGTTTTCCACGTGGGCAAATCTTAGTTTCCTGTACTGGTCGTTTCAGATATTCCCATAAACAGTAGCAGCTCCATATTAAATGTGGTCCAGGGCAGTAATCTGGTTGGATGGGGCATTGGGAGGGGGGAAATAGGGGACTGGTCTCAAAGCTATTTGTATGGTAAGCATATTATTTTTATTCAATACTTGAGTCTATGTTTATTGGATTGGAGGGATTCATCTGAGAATTTACAGATTTTACAGCCACCGCTAGTGAAAGGTGATGCTAGATCTCTGCTAGTTAAGACAAGCAGAGAAACGAACTTGGGTCTAGATTAAGAAAAATAGAGAATCGAAGGTTATGGGAGTGTCAGACAGAGCCAGTGGATGGAATTCAGGCAGGCCCGAGGGAATACTGGAACCAGAGGCTGGGAGGTCCTCAGAATCCTCTAGCTTCTCTGTTCTCTTATTGCTAATAAGCCAACTTCTTCTACTTCACAGTTTCTCATTGTGGGAAACATGACTGCTCCGCAGCTCCCAAGTTTATATTAAACTTCCAGCCTCAAAGACATAAAGCCATCTCTTAGTCTCAATACTAAGTTACGAGAGAAAGAATGGATCGGTCGAGCTTGAGTCAGGTGTCCAGTCAGTGGCTGGAGGGAAGGATCACACTGTGCATCAGGGCTGCTGGGGAGTGAACGGGCATGTGTTGGTCAGGGGGTAATTTTGAGCTGGGCAAGCATTTCAAAGATATCTACTGTATTAAGAAAAAGGTATGTATAACCCCCAGAGGGAAACGTATGTCCGTGATACAGCTGGGTACACAGAATGCTTGATAACTGCCTGCTGTTGAACTGGAAGAGCCCTCAGAGGTACCTGTGAAATGATCTGTTGATTGAGCTGTGGGTTAACTTGTTATTTCTATAACAATGTCTTGGTTATTTGACTCTTGATTGTCTGGTAGCCTCAAACAGTATGACATTAATAATAATAATAATAGCAAAGACTTACATAGCACTTTAATATACCAGACCCTGTTCTAAGCATTACTTTTTGTTAATTCATTTAAATTAATCCTCACAACAATACCAGGAAGTAGATACTATTATTAGTTCCATTTTATAGATCTGGTAACTGAGGCACAGAGAAGTGAAGTCATTTACCCAAAGTCACGCTGTCAGTAAGAGGTAGAGTCAGGATTTGAATCCCAGGAGACTACTTCAGAGTCTGTGCTTCCAGCGGGTGGGGTTGGGAGTCGCTGAAGGGCTCCACAGACAAAGCTGGGAGGACATCCTGGGATGGATCAATTTACCAAGTAAAAAAGAGGCTGATGATGGCAGCTGGAGCCAGGAACAAGAGTAGCTGCACCAAAAAGTGAGGAGACAAGAAAACATCAAATAATATGGACGGAAGGAGAAATAGACTAGACCAAAGAGGTGGTGGGAAGGACAGTGTGAAACGGAAAACGGTAGAACAGAATCGGCAGAAGGAAAACATACCATCTCATTGTTTTTTGGATTGTGGTGTATAGACCTTCTGAGCTCTTGATAAAAATGCAGTTGCCTGGACCCCACTCTGGACTGAATCAGAAATCTACCAGGTCTGCCAGAAAGCCACTTGTTTTAACAAACACTGTTAGGCATTCTCAGCTCAGGAGAGCACCAAGTGAGCGGCACACAGCCTTGTTTACCCCTACCACCCTGTAGGCATCACTGGATATGGCAGTGTCTTCCTTTAATCTATTATTGACTAAGGCAGGAAAATGTGTAATACATTTTTAATGACTTCCATTGATAGGAGGATCTCAAATGAGAACCCAAACTGCTAAGCTTTAATTCTGGCTCTGTCACAAACTAGCAGTTGTGACCATTGGCAGACACTTAATTTCTCTGCAGTCTCAGATTTCTCTTTTGTCAAGGTCGTAGGTTAGACTGGATCAATGAAAGATATCTGGAATATGTCCTTCCACACATGTCCTTTCATATGTCCTGCAACCTTCCACATCCTCCCCTGGCCGTGGCAGACATTGTTAATCAATCATGACACTCCTGGCTGAACTCAGATGGGACTTCCCAATATTTATCTCAGCACCCCAGGCACCCACTAACCATTGCTTGAAATTGGCTTCCAGTTAAAACATACTTGTTATCTCTAGACTAGATGATCTGCAAAGCCCTTGTAAATTCTTAAAATCCATAGCTTTCTTAAAGGAAAAAAGTAATTTCTTTTTTTTTTTTTGCTTTAAAGTATTCATTTTCATTTGTATAAACATTCATTCAACAAATATTTTAATATTTTGATTTTCTTTAAGTTTCATGCAGATCTTCCCTCTCCCAGTTATGCCAATCTAGATTGTAATTATGATTTGAATGTTGCTTGTTCTGAAACCCTCTAAATCTTCATTATTAAATTACGCTAAGAGGTTGGACTAACTTGACCTTAAACATGTTTTAGGTCAACTTGAACTTGAATACATCCCTATTGGAAAATACATGTTTAAAGTTTGGGAATTTGCTATTTTATTTTTTAAAAAATGAATAAATAAGGAAAGAAAGCCCTGAATTTTAAAGTACTTTAGGGTAAAAAACAAGTAAAAACTTTCAGAAGTGATAAAACCACACCTGGCATATTGATTACCCAAGAGAAATTCTCAGGCCAGTTGTAAATAATTCAAAGTTCTGCATTTTTGTTTAAGAAATCTGAGAATCTTGCTTACAAATTAGCCAAGACTAAGGAGAAATAAAGTTTGAAAATATGATGCAGTTGACCTTTATTGTTCTTAAGTCCCATGAATTCTGTGCCAATAAAACCATTGTTTTTCTTTCCATTGGCACTGGGTTGAAATGGTTGAAAATGGTGTTTTCGCTCCTTTTATTAACCTCAGAGAACACTGTGTCAGGATGGGAAATGAGTATTTCAAGTAGGCAGACAGTCTTCCCAAAGCAATTATGGAGAAGTTGGGAGTTGGCACAAATAGGTGGGTTTTGATATCCTGAGCTGGACTCAAAACAGAAACATTTTGGTTCTGGACACTTCTCTGTGAGGTCTGGAAGAGTTCCCTTGGCATCCACCGTGCCCTGGATCCTAACCCAGACCTTACTTCCGAGGAGGCCTAGTCAGGAGCTTGGACTGTGTTGCGTTATTTAACCAATCACAAGGCCTGAGAAACCTCACACTCTGATGGGAAAATGTGCTCAGACAAGTGGCCTTCGGTCAGATGGAGCCCATTTTGTAAAACCTCAGGAAATTGGACTAAGGCCCTGGAGAGCAGAGATTGGCTGAATTAGCAAAATGTCTGAATTATAAAATACTTAACCAGAAGAAAGATGTATTATATTAAGGTACACAAGTAGCTGAATCTAACTCCTCAAAGGGCACTGCCTGGTGGAGGTGCCTATAAGGTGACCCCTTCCTTTGTAATCAGTAGCATTAATGTACAAATGAATCATGTGTCAATTTCCTTAAATGATTGTTCACTTACATGTGATCGACATTCTTCCTGCAGCTGTATGGCATGATGGGAAGAGGAGTGTATTTCTAATCCAAAGCTTTGACTTCAGACACTAGCTCCGAAGTCCCTTGCATAAAGCCTGACATATTAGGAAAGAGAAGATCTGTATTCTAACATATTAGAAAAGAGAAGACCCCCAAAGGGAAGCAGTGTGACAATGGCTAACAGTGATCACCGATGCCTTAAACTGATGCTTAAATTCCCTGATCTTGTGTTGGTTCATTGTAAAATGGAGCGATGGCCTCTGCCTCACCTGCCTCACCAGGAAAATCCAATGGCCTACAAGACCCTACTTTTTCTGTCTCTCCACAGGCCAGTCTCTTCTCTTCCTGGTCTTCTTCTTGTCCATGCCACTCTGGTCACACTGACCTCCTTGCTCTTCTCTGGCTTGATGGGCTTTTCTCTGCTTTACCCCCTGCCTGGACCCTGGTTCCTCCCAATAGCTGCTCGGCAAACTCCCTTACCTCTTTCAAGTCTCACCTTCTCAGAGGCCAGCCTTGACCAACCTTTTTAATACTGTGACCTACTCTCCCTGCCATGTCTCTCTCCACATCTTTCATATCCCATTTGAATTTTTTTTCTTAGCATTTATTGCTAAGATATCTCTTTGCGAACTTACAATGTTTATTACTTTCTATGTCTCCCAAATGGAATATCGTTCAGAGTGAAGACCTTTGTGCCAGTTTTTTAATTTAATGCTTTCCCTAGAACAGTGACTGGCACATAAAAAGGCCCTTGATACATATTTTTTAATGATTAAATGAAAGCTGAGCCTCCAAGCAACCAGAAGGGCCCATGGAACACAAATTGTGTGGTTTATTCTGAAGGCAGCCCTAGAGTCCCTTGCAGAGAGCTTGTCGACTCTTATTTTTAGATGTCATTCCTAACAAATAGACTCTGTCATTTCCCAGCTCACAACAGATTGGAAAAGAGAAGACCCTGAAAGGTGACAATATGATAACAGCTAGAGTACACCTTGATGAGACAGGAGATGGAAGACTTTAAAACAAGCTGGAAAAATTAAAGATCACATGTCTGCAACCATTTTATGAAGGCAGATAGCCTCAGAGGACTTGACTCACATGAGATGATGTACAGTCATTGTGTTTAGAATAATGATGGTGGCCATTAAGATAAGGTTGGATCATGTTCATTAAACATACTTAAGAAGGTAGGAATACATGTCATACACTGCAGTTTAGCAATACATTTCCTGAACCTCTAGAAGATGCCAGGCACTGTGCTTAGTGCTAGAGATTTAAGGGAAGATACATGTTTGTAGTCTTGAATGTGAAACAGAAAACGTAAATAATTTTATTTTTAATTTTTGTCCAAAAATATTGAATTTTTTAGCACTTAAGAAGGTAGAATTAATTACACTGGGAAATCTACTTACATGGAAGAGCTCATTCCCTGGAGAAATGATTTGTTGCTATGAATTACTGTGAATCGCAAAGTTAGAAGAGGGTTAGTCAGCTAACTAGGCTTCCACCAAAGGGATAAATGTGCTGCCCTAATTAATGTATGATATTTAATTCAAACTCTTCCTTCTCTCCACTTCCAAAAGGTATCATGTTGACAAGTAAGGTTGAATTCAGCAGCAGAAAGGAAGCTGATGTTAGTACCATATATATATATTTTTTTTACAGTGCAATACTATTTTTTTAGTATATAAATTTATTTATTTATTTTTTGCTGCGTTGGGTCTTTGTTGCTGCGCGTGGGCTTTCTCTAGTTGCCATGAGCGGGGGCTACTCCTCGTTGCCGTGTGCGGGCTTCTCATTGCGGTGGCTTCTCTTGTTGTGCAGCACAGGCTCTATGCGCGTGAGCTTCGGTAGTTGTGGCTTGCGGGCTCTAGAGTGCAGGCTCAGGAGTTGTGGTGCATAGGCTTAGTTGCTCTGTGGCATGTGGGATCTTCCTGGACCAGGGATTGAACCCACATCCCCTTCATTGGCAGGCAGATTCTTAACTGCTGCGCCACCAGGGAAGTCCAGTACCATATTTTTAACAATCAAATTAACACTCTGTTAATGCAGTTTCAGTATTATTCTACACTTTTTCGTATGAACAGTTTTTTCACCAACCAGATTGCAGATTCCTTGACATTAGAAACGAGGTCATGAAGGTGTGACCAGGTTAGTGCTAGCATGTTAGTGCTATGCATGCATGACTTAGCTGATATTTATTCATTGTCTCCTATATGTGAGCTCTATGCAAGGCATTTTTCACATGTTAGCTCATTTAATTCTTATATTGTCTCTTAAAGAACCTTGTGATATAGGTTTTATTCTCACACGTTTGGGAGTGAGGAAACTGAAGGTAGGTAATTTTTGTTAGGAAATTGATGATTCCACATCCTGTCAGTGGATTTGAATTCAGGTCCTGGACATTAGGTCCAGTTGTGTTGAATCTTGGCTTTTAGCCATGCCCATCCTTAGTCTTCTCCTGAAGTCTAATATCATCTCAGAATATTTTTTAAATCTTGGATTCTTTATTTTCCTTTTGTCATTTGGACCCTAACTTGTAGATCAAGTTTCACATCTGTTCTGCAGTTTAGCACCCAAAAAAGAAGTTTTATGTATGATAGAGCCAGAGTGCATTTTTCTTTATCCTTTGGTTATTTTTCCTTTCCTACTCACATAGCTTGTGGTTAAATGATTTTCCTTAGACTTTCATACTAAAATAATTTGCCTTTGGGTAGAGGCCAAGCATGGACCATTTTCTGTTCTCTACAAGACTGTTTTCTTAAGCAGTTCAAGTGAAAGAATTCCTGTGTCTTACAATGGGCATTTGTAAGTTGGTTATTTTGGGCAATCAGTGCTAGAATGTAGTCTCTTTTCATAACCTTGTATCTTCTCACTTCACCTACCCTTAGGAAGCGACCCAATAACTACACAGAAAACAAAAACAATGACCCAAAAGCCCACACCAGTTACCATTTCCAGATTCATGTAACAGTTTGTCTCCTTTGTGTTGAGTTTGCAATTTTAACGAGGCTATTTAATTTTCCACTTTTAACATAACTGTGCATAAAAATTCCTTCTTACCTTAGAGGAAACAAAGAATTGGACAAAGAAGCCCTCAAACTAAATAAAATAATCATATGGCTTACATCTGTCAAGCACTCACCTTGTGTCAGGAATAGCTAAATGCCTTATCTGTATTATTTTAGTTAAGACCTATAACCCGCTGTGGTAAATAATTTTCTTCATACAAAATAGATGAACCTCGCTCAAAGAAGTCATTTGTCTAAGGTCACTCAGCTGTAACAAATGCCAGATCCAGGACTCAGAAACAAATCAGACTGACTCCAGAACCCTTGCTCTTCATCTTTTTTGTAAAAAAATAAACTTTTATTTTGAAATATTTTAGATTTACAGAACAGTACAAAGCTATTACAGAGAGTTCATGTATGCCTTTCACCCAGTCTTTCCTCATGTTGACATCTTACATTTCCATGGTACATTTGTCAAAGCTAAGAAACTGATGTTAGTACGTTACCATTAACTAAAGACTCCAGATTTTATTTGGACTTCACCAGGTTTTCCACTAAGGCCCATTTTCTGTTCCAGGATCCAATCCAAGGTACCACATTGCATTTGGTTACCATATCCCCGTATTATGTCTGGTCTGTGACAGTTTCTTAGTCGTTGCCTATTTTTCATGACCTTGATATGACCTTGACATGGTCTTGAGAAGTCCTGGTCAGGTATTCTGTAGAATGCCCCCCAACTGGGTTTCTCTGATGTTTTCTCATGATTAGACTGGGGTTATGAGTTTTTTCTGAAAGAATATCACAGATGTAGAACCCTTTTTCTTAACCACTTTCTGTGTCATTTTCATACGTGCATATATTATAGGTGGGCAGAGTATTTCTATTTGTCATTCTACCAAAGAACGAACTGTAGCTGTAGTGTGCTATTGGGAGAAAAAAGGGGGTGTTCATTTAAGAATATGATATAATTAAAAGTCTCATGATGACTTGCTTATTTCCATATTGACAGTTGACAGCTTGATAATTAATGTTAACACTGAGAAATTCCTAATGAAATGATGTTTCAGATGAAGAGAAGTTCCAATATTTTCATGTTGGAAATCTTTCCAAGAGAAGTAACCCTAAATATGGTAAAAGCTCTATTCAGAAAAATTTCCTTTAGTGCTATTTATGATAAAACATTTAAAAAGAGCCTACATGCCTAACAACAGAGGAATGTTCACATAAATTGTGGCATATCCCCATAATGGTATATTATACAACCTGTTGTAATAGTATAGACAGTATTTAGTGGAAAAAGCAAGATACAGCACAGCATATTTGTAATAGTCACAGCTAACAATATATGAATCGTCCAAAAATGCCTAGAAGAAAATATACTAATTCACACGGGTTAGAATGGGCATCGTCAGAAAATCTACAAACAGCAAATGCTGGAGAGGGTGTGGAGAAAAGGGAACCCTCTTGCACTGTTGGTGGGAATGTAAATTGATACAGCCACTATGGAGAACAATATGGAGGTTCCTTAAAAAACTAAAAATAGAATTACCATATGACCCACCAATCCCACTACTGGGGACATACCCAGAGAAAACCATAATTCAAAAAGACACATGCACCCCAATGTTCATTGCAGCACTATTTACAATAGCCAGGTCATGGAAGCCACCTAAATGCCCATCGGCAGACAAATGGTTAAAGAAGATGTGGTACATATATACAATGGAATATTACTCAGCCATAAAAAGGAATGAAATTGGGTCATTTGTAGAGACGTGGATGGACCTAGAGACTGTCATACAGAGTGAAGTAAGTCAGAAAGAGAAAAACAAATATCATATATTAACGCATATATGTGGAACCTAGAAAAATGGTACAGATGAACTGGTTTGCAGGGCAGAAATTGAGACACAGACATAGAGAACAAATGTATGGACACCAAGGGGGGAAAGCAACGGGGGTGGTGGTGTGATGAATTGGGAGATTGGAATTGACATGTATACACTGATGTGTATAAAATGGATGACTAATAAGAACCTGCTGTATAAAAAAATAAATAAAATTCATAAAAAAAGAAGTAGAGACACAGATGTAGAGAATAAACGTATGGACACCAAGGGGGGAAAGCAGGGGCGGGGCGTGGTGGTAGTGAGATGAATTGGAGATTGGATTGACATATATACACCAATATGTATAAAATAGATAACTAATAAGAACCTGCTGTATAAAAAAATTACATTTAATTTAAAAAATATACTAAAATGTCAACAGTGATTGTCTTTGGGTGGTGGGATTATAAATTTTACTTTCTTCTACTTCTCTATACATTCCATGCAATTAGGATGTTTACATTTTTTCTGTTTAAAAAATATATATTTTTTCAAAGGAATATACTCTTATACTACCAAAAGAATATTTTGTGACCTCAGAGAGGTGATTACACAGAAGAATCCTTGAGAGCAAGACATACGAATTAGGCTTCATTCTGTCTCCACCCCCCAAGCTATAGCACCCCTGCAGGTCAGAATGCTAACAGTCTCTGAGTATGGGGAGTTGAGAATAGAAAGGAGGTATTCCACCACTACTACCTGACACTACCAACACCCAACAGCCCCATGTACCCACTTCCAATTCCTCAACATCCCTCCAAAGGCAAAAGGCATACCTGCAGCAACTTGACTATAGACTGAGACAGAGGTGGACCCTTGCTAGCTCTGTGATCTTGAATCAAGAGATAGTGTAAAGAGGTGGTGAAGGGTAGTCCCGCTGCCTGGATTTGAACCTTGGACAGGTTATTTAACTATCGTGCCTCTGTTTCCTCATCTATAAAATGAGAATAATAACAGTATCTACTTTATGAGACTTGGGAGAGGACAAAATAAGTTAATACCTGTAAAGTGCTTAGAACAGTGCATGGCTCATAGTAAGAACTCAATGAATGGTGTTTAATATGATGGCTTGTGATTGAACAGTTAATTTTTTTTTTCACCATGAATTTGAGAATCCTCTACTAGATGATTTCTCAGGTAACCTCCAGCTCTAAAATGCCATGATTCCAGTTATCCAGAGGCTATATAGCTTCTCAAATTGTGACTCTGAAAAATATGTACAGTCTAAATGTGGCTAAAAGCTCTCTAACATCTATTCATGTGGAAGAATAGTGTATAAACTCCTGCTTTGACTTCTAAAAGTCAGAAAAGCACGTCCCAAAAGGACTTCCAGCTGAAGGCCATAGCTCTTGGTTTTTCATGCTGGATCATATAAAAAAAAAGAATTTGGTTCTGCCGGCATGGATGAGTTCTTACAGCCAAAAACTCTAAAAGTTCTCCTGTGGCCACAAGTGACATGATTCAACATTTTGGACATTCAACATTTGGACATTTATAGAGAAATAGTTCATTAATTTATCTGAAGTGGTAAGTGCTGTGGAACTAGGACTGCCAAGCCCTCAATATTTAATACAGTATTAAGAATAATATCAGTATAAGGGAAGTGGCTTGACCTGTTCATAGGTTAGTGGATACAGAGAAGCTATTGAAAAGCTCAATCTCCAGAACACTTGATGCAGGGAAGGGTTTGGCAAGTGAAGTGAATATTTGGGTTTGAGGACTTAGCTTTGGGACACTACCAAAAAACATCCTTAGGCACCTGGTTGGTGACCATTGCCAAGAAGCTGTGAAGACAGAGAACTGAGGTCCAAGGTGAAAGCCCCACCCTGGAGATTGGGAGATTTGGGGTCCCCCAGGGATGGTTGTTCTTGCTTTGGGGAGCCCTTAGTGTCTGACCTGGCCCACTGAGGGCCAAGACAGAAAGGAAAAAGTTGCCCAGTCTGCTCATATGGAACAAAGCGGGTCTTGGACTCACAGCAAGAATGTAATCCCAAATCAAATTAATCCCAAATCAAGTCATTTCAAGAGAGAATGTTTTAACCCAGTTGCGATGAGTTTACAACTTCTACATGAGTAGTGGAAACACATTTGCAAAGCATTTTGCAGCTCCTAGTGCTGTAATAGTCTTTGGAGCCAGGCAGACCTGGGTTTGAATCCCAGATCCACAGTTTATGAATTTAAGACTGGTACAGATGACTTAAGCTTTCTTCTTAGAGATGCTGGGAAGCTAATGTGAGATTCTGTTTCAAAGCGCTAAGCACAGAGCCAGGCACATAGTGAATATCAGTAAATGGTGGCCAGTAGTGTATTGTCTTTGTTCCTCACAGCCACTCTTTAGGTAATTGTTGCTGTGGCCCCTGTTTTACAGATGAGAAAAGTGCAGCTTAGAGAAGCTGAGTACTTGTCCAAGATCAGACATACAGAAGCAGAGGAAGTGCCAACATCCAAGGCTCATCTTCAGACTTAACTTCTAGGTCTTCCCATCGCAGGACAAGGTGCTTCCTTCCTTTGAATGCAACATGAACCAGATACTCATTTCTGTCAGTCAAACAACAAGTGTCTTTTGAGCAGCTACTTCTTTTTTTAATTAATTAATTAATTAATTAATTAATTAATTATGGCTGTGTTGGGTCTTCGTTGCCGTGCACAGGCTTTCTCTAGTTGAGGCGAGCGGGGGCTGCTCTTCATTGTAGTGCGTGGGCTTCTCATTGCGGTGGCTTCTCTTGATGCAGAGCACGGGCTCTAGGCACGCAGGCTTCAGTAGTTGTGGCTCGCAGGCTCTAGAGCGCAGACTCAGTACCTGTGGTGCACGGGCTTAGTTGCTCCGTGGCATGTGGGAACTTCCCGGACCAGGGCTCGAACCGGTGTCCCCTGCATTGGCAGGCGGACTCTCAACCACTGAGCCACCAGGGAAGCCCTTGAGCAGCTACTTGTTTTTGAGTGTGTACTTGGGAAACCAGCTATTGCCCCCAGAGGCTCTGGCAAAATGGTCTAAGGCTCTGAGTTATGGCATCCCAGTTTTTCTGATCCAGACCACAAACAGTTAAAGAGCAGGTGAGAACCAGTCAGAAGTGTGGCCAGTCCCCATAGGCACAGATGGTCGGGTGAGCAAGAGGCTGAGGCCCAGGTTCAGGATAGTGTCGAGCAAGTCCGCTTGGAGTTTGGGGCTGTCCAGACCCAATGCCACAGCTGCCTGAAAACTGGACTGTCTGGGGTATTCCAAAGTGCTCTGGTCTTTCTGGCCCACAGTCGGTTCAGTGGCTTGACCTGTTCATAGATTAGTGGATACAGAGAAGCTATTGAAAAGCTTAATCTCCAGAACACTTGATTCAGGGAAGGGCTTGGCAAGTGAAGTGAATTGTCAGCCAGTCAGTGTCTGGATTTTGAGTTGCAGCAAGTTCCCATCATTCCTCCCCAAACTCCAAAGCAGACACTCTGTCGGTCATTATTCATGCTTGTGAACAGACTTCCACATCCAGCCAATCTGCCTTTGAGAATCAGGCAAGCATGCCCCCTCCCACTCCATCCAAGAGAGAGCCACAGGATGCCAGCAGATTCAAGCACTTCCAGCCAGCCGGGTTACCCCTGGCAGAGAGGCTGGGGCTTCCCAGTCCCCCAGTTCTACAGCCACAGAAAAAGGCCAAGTAAATGTTGGAACCACCAACTCTGGAGTCTGAGTCCCGCAGGCTGGGCCTCCTGGGGGCCTTGGGATGGAAAGTGGAATGTCTTTCTAACAATCTGAATTCTCCTGCACCTCCCACCTTTGTGCTCAGAGTCTTTCACTCTGCGCATGTTCTGATTTCTGTATTTGCTAGTGGTACCCATAATGTTTAGGTCTCATTTAAATGCCCCCTTCTCCGGGCAGTATCAGGAATCATGTTTCTTTCCTTTGAGCCCTCAAGGTATTTAGTTTCTTTTTGTTGATCTCTTTCTTTATTATGAAATAGTTCAGACATTTTAAAAAAGTATAAATATAAAGAGTATCTGTGTAACAATCATCCAGCTTGAGAAATAAAAACAAATACATTGGAATGTGAATTGGTTCAGCCACTGTGGAGAACAGTATGGAGGTTCCTTAAAAAACTACAAATAGAATTACCATATGACCCAGCAATCCCACTACTTGGCATATACCCTGAGAAAACCAAAATTCAAAGAGAGTCATGTACCAAAATGTTCATTGCAGCTCTATTTACAATAGCCAGGACATGGAAACAACCTAAGCGCCCATCACCGGATGAATGGATAAAGAAGATGTGGCACATATACACAATGGAATATTACTCAGCCTTAAAAAGAAATGAAATTGAGATATTTGTAATGAGATGGATAGACCTAGAATCTGTCATACAGAGTGAAGTAAGTCAGAAAGAAAAAGACAAATACCGTATGCTAACACATATATATGGAATTTAAGGGAAAAAAATGTCATGAAAAACCTAGGGGTAAGATAGGAATAAAGACGCAGACCTACTGGAGAACGGACTTAAGGATATGGGGAGGGGGAAGGGTGAGTTTTGACAGGGCGAGAGAGAGTCATGGACATATACACACTAACAAACGTAGTAAGGTAGGTAGCTGGGGGGAAGCAGCCGCAAGGCACAGGGATATTAGCTCGGTGCTTTGTGACAGCCTGGAAGGGTGGGATGGGGAGAGTGGGAGGGAGGGAGACGCAAGAGGGAAGACATATGGGAACATATGTATATGTATAGCTGATTCACTTTGTTGTAAAGCAGAAACTAACACACCATTGTAAAGCAATTATACCCCAATAAAGATGTTTAAAAAAAAACAAAACAAACAAAAAAAAAACAAATACATTTGATGCTTGCTCTATTCCCCTCCCTGATCATGGTCTCCTCCCTTTTGCTACCTCTAATGTAATCACTGTCATAATCTTGGGATTCCTCTGCATGTTTTAATACCTTTATTCATATGGATATATTCTTACATTAGAGTCTTTTGCATATCTTTAAACATCTTAGTGTTATATCAGATGTAGGTATCCTTCAACTTCCTCATTTCTAAGATGGGTTTGGTGATAGTATCTAACCTTAAAGAGTTTTTGTGAGGGCTAAATTGAGTTAATACATGCAAAATGTTAAATAAATGTTAGCTATTATTATCATTATTTTTTCACTTACTGTGTTTCATGAGTTATCTATATAATACATTTAGTTTTAGACCATTCATTTAAATTACTATATATAACATTTCATTGTATCTGTAAAGTGGAAGTTACTTCTCCATGCCTCTGTTGATGAAAATTTAGTTGTTCCTAATTTTTACTATCAGAAATAATTTTGCAATCAACGTTCTTGTATGTCTCCTTGTACATGGGCAAGTTTTTTTCTGGCTTCGTATAAATGAAGAGTGTGGAATTGCTGGCTTATATCTTTTATATATCTTAACTCACTTCTGGCTAGTGTTATAATTATACTGGGGTGTGTGTGTGTGTGTGTGTGTGTGTGTGTGTGTTTGTATGCACAAGTTTTATTTCTAGCAGATCGTAAGCTCTTAGAGGACAGGCAGTGGCATTCCATCATTCATTGATTCATTTAACAAATGTGTACTCAGCACCCATTATAGGCAGCATACAGGTCTAGGTGACAGGATGCAAAGCTTAACTGTCATGGACTATCTCCCAGGGGTCTCTGTGCTCTGGGAGACACAGGACACATGAAATCAGATTGGTGATCATTTCAGAAGGGAAGGTTTTCCTGAATATTCACAATGGACCAGACATTGTATGTACAGTCTCTCAATCAAGCCCTTCATTAATGGCACCACTGCTTGTTGGGTGCCTGAGGCTAGTCATTAATCTTGATGAGTTCAGTTTCCTCCAATGAGAAAGCATTATTTTATTGTGTCTAAGAGCACAGACCAGAGTTCTAATCCCAGCATCACCGTATATGAACTGCATGAACTTGTACAAAGGATTTAATTCCCATAAGTCCCTGCTTCCTGATCTGTAAATGGTGCTAATAACAGTATCTGTCTAAAGGGGGGACTTGTGAAAATTACATGAGAAAATTCAGGCAAAGTATTCAGCGCAGTGCCTGACACATAAGTTGGTGGCTGTAATGATGATCATCTTGATTAAATCACCTGTGAACCAAAAGATACATGCCATTTTAGACATCAGCACATCTAGGAAATCATTAAAAACTTTTACGTTTTTCACTGTTCTGTGAACCACCAGCCTATTACCTAATTTGAACTTTTAGAATATTACCAGTTACTGCCTCTTCTGTATGAATGTATATTCACAATGTATTTGATCTCAGCCTTACTTTTTTTGGAGAATGGAATTTTGTTTTGTTTTCTAATTTGTTTCAATCAATAGATTTGGCTCTAATTAAGAGAAAGGATCAGCAACTCCTTGTGTCTCTCTTGATGCTGCTCTGGGCACTGGGACAGGCTTCCAAACCCGGGAGCTCTGCTGGCAGCTACACACGTGAACCTCTAGAGGGAGCTTAGAGGGTATTTGAGTCCATGGCTCTGCCTCTGGGCAAAACTGCATTTAAACCATGCCTGAAAACACCACTATTGTGAGTGGCTTCTCAGAGAAAAGTTCCAGGATCACTTCCCAAAATAGATTCAGACACTGCCCAGATTGTTTCCATCACATGCATACTTAATTTTACTAGAATTAGCTTTCATTTCAGAGTGGTCTCCAGCTCCCCGCAGTGGCCCCGCCTAGGAATTTTTTCCAAAGTGAAGCCAGCATGCGTGGACTCTGAGAGACACATAGCCTTATCTTTTGGCTGCCTCTTTGTTCCTCTGCAAGAAATAGGCATAACATTTCACAAATAATGAGCTGCAGCTGAACTTCAATCTGCTAGCTCCATTGCAGAATGTTTGGAACTTTTTCTAAGAAATACCTTCTGTTATTTTAAATATTTTCTTCATTTGTAACCTTATATTTAAGGTGTGTACTGCCTATGCTTAATCAATTCTGAATACAATGTGTGCAACATTTATGTTCCCCCCAGAAAACAACCTGGTGCCAAGCATTTGGGAAATAACCTGACAGGTACGGTTGACAGGTACAGGGACACTCAGGGCACGATCCTCATTCTAACATGCAGGGAAAAATGATTTTGGGACCCCAGTCTCTTTCTGAAGGACAGAAGGCAGATGAGAGCCCTCCTCAGATATCTGAAGGGCCATCAAGTACAGTGAGAAGTAGACTTGCTCTACATCTCCAGAAAGCAGAAGGGCATATGAGCAGGGTTTACTGCGAGATCAACTTTTGCTCAGTGTAAAGAAAAACTTTCCAAAACACACTGACTTCTCCATTTCTGGAAGCACTTGATTGGAAGCTAAAAACACATCTATCAAGGATACTTCAGAAGGGTTTAGGAAAGACCCTCTTAGATCCCTTCCAAATCTAAGATTCTGTAAATCTCTATGGCAACAACGGACTTGACTTTGTTTTTTGTTTGTTTGTTTTTGCGGTATGCGGGCCTCTCACGGTTGTGGCCTCTCCCGTCGCAGAGCACAGGCTCCGGACGCACAGGCTGAACGGCCATGGCTCACGGGCCCAGCCGCTCCGCGGCATGTGGGATCTTCCCGGACTGGGGCATGAACCCGTGTCCCCTCCCAACCACTGTGCCACCAGGGAAGCCCCCTACTTTGTTTTCTTCTGATGATACTGACTTCACTTTGGGGGAATATTTTTCCCTGTAGTGAGACAACTGTGTCTTATATAACTCTTTGGTGTTAGACAGTGCTATGGAATCAGAGAGGAAGGAATGACTAACAATGTGCATGGTGGGAAAAGGGAGAGGGGAAGGGGTTGGGGAAGGTTTCACAACCTGAGAACATTGAAGGATAAGAAGAGTAAGGGAAGGTTGGAGGATTCAAGGCAAAGGTATGAGAAAATAAGAGATCTTGGTTTATTTAAAGCATGATGTGTTCTTTTTCTTTTTTTTTTAACATCTTTATTGGAGTATAATTGCTTTACAACGTTGCATTAGTTTCTGCTTTATAACAAAATGAATCAGCTATACGTATACATATATCCCCATATCCCCTCCTTCTTGCGTCTCCCTCCCACCCTCCCTATCCCACCATCTAGGTGGTCACAAAGCACCGAGCTGATCTCCCTGTGCTATGCGGCTGCTTCCCACTAGCTATTTTACATTTGGTAGTGTATGCATGATGTGTGTTCTATAATGGCTTGACTTGGTGCTGTAAAGGTAGAAGTAGAGGTTAATAAATAGAAGTAATATTCAAAATATTTAATGACCTGTATGGCATGGATCTAAAAGAGTCAGAACAGAGGCCAGCCATGTCACAGTGCTGCTGGTATACCAGGTAAATATCAGCCTGATCAATAAATCTGAAAAGTAACTTCTGACCAGAATATGCCCAAAAAGGAGTAGCACAATCACATCTCTAACTTAGAAAGATCACTCTGAGAGGGGGGTGGATTGCTAAACTTCTTAAAGGCTGGGAATGTACATTGACTAGAATTTATTCAGCAAGTTGCAAGAAGCAGTGCTACACTAAACTGTAAACCCAGCTATGAAAAATCAGCCTGTCCCTCAGTCCAGAATAACAACAACAAAATCCACCATGTGCAAAAATGAAAACCGAGCTGCTGGTTTACAAGAAATGTAACCCTATCTCCTCCTCCTGTCAGTGCCAGACTGGTTTTCAGGCAAACCCTGGTTTGGCATTGATTACTGAGTGAATTTGCTGAAAACAGCAACCTCGCATGTTTGCACTTCATCCTCCTGGTGACACTTGGATTAGAAAAAGAAATAGGGATGATTAAAACGGGAAGGGTAAACACCAGATGATCTAAAGCCAGACAAATGACCTCCAACTCAAAACCAGTCAGCCAACAAAAGTCACTCCACCACTGCACCGAAATCGCTCCATTTTTCCTTAAGGGAATAGTCATCAACACCAAGGACTGTCAGTTCCCGTTGGGTAATGGTGGATTTTTCCATCATCCCCATGTGAGAATGTGAGACCTGAGCAGCTTCTGGTGAACATCAGTCACTGGGGTTGTCAGGGATATTTGGGGGGACTGTCAAGCTCATGGAACACAAGGGAAGCCTGTGAGGTGGAATGTGAGAGCACTGAAAGGGCCCTGAAAATAGCTTTACCAAAGACTGCCACTGACTGATTCTGTAGGATCAAAGCCAGGGTTCCATCTGAGTGGCACTTGGGTATGGAGCTATAAGTGGGCAGAGACACCCTCTCCCCTTTTCTGTCCACAAAGAGAACCTTAGGAAGGCATGTCCCTGAGATATTTCCCCAAACTCCAGCTTAGCCCAGGAGGGAAATGATGTACTTGGAGCTAGGTATGTTACCACGGGCAGATGAATTCTGTGACCCTCAGTCTCCTCATCTATCAAATCAGTCCTCACTTAACTTATGGAATTGCTGTGGCAGTCTCATAAGATAATAGAAAGCGGGCTTCCCTGGTGGCGCAGTGGTTGAGAGTCCGCCTGCCGATGCAGGGGACACGGGTTCGTGCCCCGGTCCGGGAAGATCCCACATGCCGCGGAGCGGCTGGGCCCGTGAGCCATGGCCGCTGAGCCTGCGCGTCCGGAGCATGTGCTCCGCAATGGGAGAGGCCACAACGGTGAGAGGCCCGTGTACCGCAAACAACAACAACAACAAAAAGATAATAGATAGCAAGGGAGAAATTGATCTTTGTTATGTAAGGGTCACATGATATTGCAGTTATTGTTCTTTTCAAATGAGCTCAGATAGCTTTGGGGGGCAGATCTCTGATGCATGGAGTGGACTCCCAGATCCTTCTCTGGGAGGGACACCTGTGGGCTTTGGAAGCCCTTAGAAAATTGGTAGAGTGGAGAAATAGTCAAATGTTACTGGGCAGTTGTGGGAGGCCCATGAGGTGGGGCAGGGAGGCAAACTCAGAGAAGAGAAAATCATTGAAAGAGTCCTGGAGGAAGGGACTTGAGCTGAAAAGACTATGGGCTTTGGAGTCATACTGTCTGGGTTTGAACCCTAGCTAGCTCCTCCCTTTCTGGCTGTATGATTCAGGCAAGTTACTTGTCCGTTCCATCTGTAAAACAGGCATGATTTTTATATATCTATTTTTAAAAGGTTATAACAAAGATTTTAAATAATGTAGTTAAATAAAGCCTAAATAGTAAATGTCAGTGAATAATGACTATTATTAAGGATCACTGACTTCAGTATAATGCAACAGAAAATACTTGTTCATACAAATACTGCATGGGATCACTTACACGTGGAATCTTTAAAAAAGTTGAATACATAGAGACAAAGAGTAGAGTGGTGGTTGCCAGGGGCTGGGGATGGAGAGGTTGGTAAAGGGTACAAACTTTCAGTTATAAGGATCTGATCTAAGGTATAACATGGTGACTATAGTTGATAATACTGTATTGTATAATTGAAATTTACTAAGAGAATAGTACTTAAGTGTTCTCACACATACTCACAAAAGGGTAAATATGTGAGGTGATGGATATATTAATTAATTCAATGCAGAGAATCCTTTCACGATGTGTATGTATATCAAATCATCATATTGTACGCTTTAAATATATTATAGTTTTATTTGTCAGTTATACCTCAACAAAGCTAAAAAAATTAGTGGTCATAGAGGAAATGCCGGGTCATAGACTGAAAGGGACTCTGAGCTCACCTAAATTAATGGATATGGAAGCTGAGGCCCCCGGAGGCTGGCCCAGAGTCAAACAGCTATTGGTGGCAGAATTGAGCTCCCAAAAAAGTCTTCAAAGGATAGAGTCATTTCTTCTCCGTCACACTTCTGAGACACTTCCCAGGACCGACACCTGGTTACAGGTGTCAGATTCCGTGACCCAGGGGCATATCCAGCCTTCAAACTGTGTGTTTGTGGAACAGTACGTGCAGATGCTCCAACAGTGGCAGAGGGTGGTACAGACTGGAAGCCAGGTTGGCACTGCCAGACTTAGGGGCCTGTGGCTCAGAGCCAGAGAAGAGGCCATAGGGTCAGATCACCAAGTCTTTTTTAGAAGAGGGGGAGACCGTAGGGTTTTAGAAGACAGAGCAAGCAACTCGGCCAGCATTGTGTTTTAGAAAACTCATTCCAGCAGTACTGTGAGGACACCGTCTGGCCTGGCCTGCCCAGGACAACACCCATGCATGGATAACAGTTTATGAAGTACTTTTGTGTGTATGTGTTGGGGGTCGGCAAGGCTGTTCCACTGGAGTCTCTGATTCCTTGGTGCAGGTTCTCATTCTTCTCATTTGATCCTCACAACAGCCCTCAGAGGGAGGCAAAGAGGATATTATCACCCCCATCCTACAGATAAGGAAAACAGAGGGGCAGAGGTAAAGCAGCTTGTCTGAACTTGACTGGGCATGAAGCTGGGTGCTAATTCCAGTACTTTCTTTGTACATTGCACTGGATTATGTATGGTGTAACCATGTCAGTAGTAAAAGTCTTCCGCTCCAAATTAAATCAAAATACATTGAGGACAAGAGACACAGTAGATGCTTAAATACTTGTTATTTTTTTCTACTACAAACCACAAAGTTTAATAATGAATTTCTATTACCAATTTTAACAAATGTAGTTTCCCATAACAAATATTTATAGTTTCAAGGGTATAAGACAGCTGTACTTAGACATATGAAAACAAACTTTTTAGTATCATAAGAAGTCTCTGAGTAAGCAACAGACACTGAGCTTTAAGATAAGAAGATAAGCTACAGAATGGGAGAAAATGTTTACAAGTCATATACCTGATAATGATTTAGTGTCCAGAATATATAAAGAACTCTTACAAGTCAACAACAAAAAGACGAAAATAAAACAAAACAACAAAAAACATAAACCAAAAAGCTAACTAAAAAATGAGCAAAGTACTTGAATAGACCTTTCTCCAAAGAAGATATACAGATGGCCAATAGTGCAGGAAAAGATGCTCAACATCATTAATCATTAAGGAAATGAATATCAGAATCACATGAGATACCACTTCACGCCCATTAAGGATGGTTTGACCCCTCCCACAACCATCCAAGACCTAGTTCTGATGGGGGAAATAGAAAACATAAAGAAAAAGGAGAGAAAGTACAGAAAATGAAAGCAGAAGAGAGAGGCAAAGTGATATAATAAATGAACATTGCACTCAGAATGAAGTTCAAGTCTAAACTCTGCCACTTCCTACACACATGATCTTGGCCACATCATGGAACCTTTCTGAAACTTCAGTTTCCTCAGCTGTAAAGAGGTAGACCAGATGATCGTTGAGGTCCCTTCCATCCCTGGTATCTTACGATTCTACATGTAGGTAATAAACTTTCTTAAAGTCTCTCAGGCTCTTCTGAGAGTAAGAAAGAAGGAGGTCAGAGCATAAGCATGACTGGGAGGTATTATGGGATGAATTTTGAGTGGGAACTAGTAGGAGTAGCCAGTCCTTCTGGTTAAACGTTTTCCTGGGCTTTACTGAGTAAAGCCCAAAACCTGTACTTTCAAAATGGAGAAAGGGGAGACTTGGCTTCAAATATATTTCATTTGACTATGATGAAAGTGTTAAAATCGCACAAGTAGGAAATGTATAGGGCACTTTACATTCTGCTCATTTTTGCACGAGTCAGAAGAGACTGAAATTCAGTATGTTCTCAAATTAGCTAAAGAAACCCCTTGTCAAAGAACCCTCAATACATCTGGTTATCATTATTAAAGCATTATGGGGTGTGTACGCTTTCCATAGGAAAAAAATGAATAATCCCTTCAAATATGTAATTTCATAGGTTTTAAAATGTGAAGGCAACCGTTAAGGGAGCTATCAAAGCGGTCTGGGGCACAGAGTGAGTTGTCAGGGGAAACATATAAGAGAGTTTTCAACAACTGAAGGTCCAACCATTTCTAATGCCAAGGCCCAGGATTTTATGAACACTTCTTGGAATTCTAAAGACTGTTGTTTTCATTGCATGGAGGGATCTGAACCAAAAAGATAAATTCTAAACCATCTGGACCATATTAGAATATCTGGGGCCTCAAAGGTATAGAGAGGGGCTCACCCAGATCTGCCTTCGAACAGCACAGCTGAGCTTCTGTTCCTGTAGCTGTGGCATTTTGTTCCAAGAGCACCGTGCCCTGTGCCATCCTCACCTCTTAGACATCAACCCAAACAAGAAAACATTTTCCCTTAAGCAAGGTGTAGTAGAAACAGTGAGGGCCTGGAGTCAGACAGACCTTGAGCCAGATGCAAGCTCCCAGCCCTCACGCTCGTGAGCTTTGTGACCTTGGGCCAGCACAGTGCGTGGTTCATAGAAGGCATTCAGTAAATCCCTCTTGACCTGAACTGTTGAACCATGCTGATTACTTACTTGATTTGATCATCAGTTTCCTTCTTATAAGATAGTTTTTAAGAGCACAGGCTTTAAAGGCAGAACAACTGAGATCTGATCCTTGCTTTACAAGAACTTTATCTCTCTATGCCTCAGTTTCTTCATCTGTCAAATGGAGATGATAGTATCTACATCATAAGCTGATTATGATGACCACAGGAGTCAAAAGTTCTTAAAACAGTGTCTGATACAGAGTAAGCACTATGTATGGATGTATTGTAAAAAGAGAATTCTGAAAATTTCTAACACATGATTAACACTCCGAAAATATTATGTATATAATATTTTCACTTTCTTTATTGATACTTTATTGACTTATTTTTATATATTTCCATACATGTTATAAGGCCCTGCCAAAGTCTTCAACATCCTCCAAAGGCCTCCATGAAAAAGAATAAAACTCCTTTCTACTGCTCAGTGCTTTGTAGCTTACCAAGTGACAGACTTTGGTGACAGACTCCCATTTGATCCTGACCCTAGCCCCTACCTGTAGGGATCCCACCTGGCTTGTTCTGGCTGATCCCCCAAAGAAATCTGGCCTTTGGCTGGAGAAACTCACTGCTGACTTTTCTCCCAGACACATCAAGCCCTAACAGAACATGGATTTGTCATCATTATTTCTGGCTACCTTGCAAAGTATAGGAGGTGATTCCACTGTTGCCATCCCTGACTTGGGGCTGGGATTGTTTTCTCACTGGCGGGAAAAAAACAACTTTGAAACTTACCATTTGGATGGGAATTTAAACGTCTCTTCAGTTTACTTGTGTTTTGTGAGGTGGTGAATAAACGGGGGAGAGAGTGAAGGGGAAATGTCCTTAAGGAATGCAACATAGCCATGACAATTTATGAAATTGTCAAAAATTTTTGAAGCAGAATACTCAGTGCTGGTGATCATGCGGTAAGACAGCTACTGATGTACTGCTAGTGGGATTGTAAGTTGCTCCAGCCTTTCAGAAGGTGATTTGGCAATATGCCTAAGGAGACTTAAAAATGTTTAGATCTCTCTAGAACATAAGGTTCTTGAAGGCAAGGGTTTTTGTCTGTCTTTAAATTTTTTGCTTATTACTACATTACCAGTTTTGAATGTTGTCCAGCACCTAGCGGGTGCTCATTAAATATTTGTTGAATGAATGAATGAATGAAAAAGTCATCAATCTCTTAAGTCCAGTAGTTCAACCTAAAGAAAAATCAGAAATACAAAGTTTTAAGTGTGCTCATCACAGCATAATTTATAATAGTGAAAGTTTGGAAACAATTATATTATAGAAAACAGGGGAATTATTAGATAATCAGTTGGAGTTGTTTTTCAATTTTTAAGTGATGTTTTAGGTTGAAGTTTTAGTATGTGGGAAAATGCTTGTCTTATAATTTTAAGAGGAAAAAACTTCATATATATGTATATATATATATACATATATATATGAAATTTTATGTATAGTATAATCTCAACTTTGTTTAAAACAAGGGGGTTTTTTTAAGCACAGAAAAAATAAAGGAAGGAAATAGAGCAAAACAATGCAGTGGTTATCTCTGAGTGATGCTATTAGGTGTGACTTTTATTTAAGTTTTCTTAACTTTTCAGTGTACAATAAGCATATATTACTTTTAAACTTAAAAAAAAAAAAGATACATTACAAAATCCCTATTGAGATTAGAGTCAGATGGAGACCAGGCTTGTGACCCAGCTCTGCAACCTGCTGGTTGTGTGTTGATGTTCCAAAGACTTTATGTGGTTCATGTGATGTATGTAAAAGTGTTGTTTTACAAAATGCTAAGCATAAAACTAATGTATGAAATGATAGCTGTTGTTCTTACGACCGTTGTAGCAAAGTACCATCTTTTGAGAAATGTGTCCAGAGTGTTATAATATCCTTTTGTGACCGGTGTTAAAATTCCCAGCAGGTTGGGAAAGGCATCGTCAGTTCCTACAGTGGGGGAGACACTGTCTGTTTTGTATATTATGGTGCCTGGCAATTAAGGTGCCGGCTGACTTCTACCGCGTGAGTAAAGAAAGGTTGAGGGGGCTTCCCTGGTGGCACAGTGGTTGAGAGTCCACCTGCCGATGCAGGGGACACGGGTTCGTGCCCCGGTCTGGGAAGATCCCACATGCCGCGGAGCGGAGCCTGTGCTCCACAACGGGAGAGGCCACAACAGTGAGAGGTCCGCGTACCGCAAAAAAAAAAAAAAAAAAGAAAGGTTGAGGAATTGCTGACCTGCCATGTTAACTTGTCAGGGTAACAGTGATCTATACTCTTGTGTACACGAGTGAGTCATTTTCCTGGATGTGAGTCTAGCCCACCATCATCATCTCCATGCAGCTTCTTTGTTCTCTTTTCACACACAGTCACGCTGAATCCTCGTAATAACCGTGTGCAAAGGGGTCTGTATTATGCCAGGTTTATAGATGAGAAAGCTGAGGCCAATGGAAGGGTAAACAGGCTGCCCAAGGTCACAGACTTAGCCACCCATGGAACCAGGATTCAAATGCAGGTCTCTTTGGGTCATAAGTTCTGTACTCTTCCCCTTCCTGGATTTCCTTCTAGCGGAGTGACTAGAAAGTATATTCTCCAGGTCGTACTGAATTGGGGGGACTTCCTTGGACATTCCAGACAGCACTGCTCTAAGCTTCTCTGTTTTGTTGCCAGCCAGAAATGGAGAGAACCCGACATCTCCAAATCTGGAGAGGAACTGCATAAAATGCTCCTTTGTTACGGGTTTCAGTAGCAACCCTTAGATACGTGGCTTACGTCAGATGTCGGGGCTCAGCTATAGCCACATCCAACAATTGTCTAGCAAAACCGTGTCGCCCCATCAGTCACAGTAAAATGCCCTGTGTTTGCCTGCTGAAGGCCACAGGTCTCCCACTTCTCTCTCCTCGGATGTAGTGAGGAAGTCGTCACAGTTGGGGAAGTGCTCCTTGACCTCTACCATAGGCTTTACCTCTTGAAGATGGAGTCCGTTTACGTTGTTCTTCCAAGTGGTATTTGTTCGACAAAGCTCAATAGTCATCCTGGTATAAGTGGAATATTCTCCCTCCTAATGCCTGAGAAGCCAGGTCTGAGAGTATGCTGAGAGCTGGGTTATTGTGAGCTTTGTGATCCAATCGACTGGCTCTTTAGAGAAAAGCAGCAGTCCCCTGCGGGTAATAACCCAGTGCCATTCTTGCTTGAGTGACCAAATTCCCCGGACTCACCTGCCCACCCACTGTCACGGTGAGTCTAATAAAGGGATGGGCCAGTGAAGAAGCTGGACTGGCTGGAGAAATAAAAAGAGGGAATGTGGTCCCAGGTCCTGCCCAGGTGGGTTCAGGCAGGCTTGGACCCTGGGTGAGATTTTGTTCACAGGAGGTGTATTAGTTTGCCGGAGCTGCCATAACAAAGTACCACAGACTGGATGCCTTAAACAACAGAAATTTATTTTCTCACAGTTCTGAAGAGTAGAAGTCCAAGGTCAAGGTGTCGGCACATTTGATTTCTTCTGAGGTCTCTCTTCTTGGCTTGCATGGGGCCGTCTTCTCCCTGTGTCTGCATATGGACTCTCTCTTCTGAGTCTGTGTCCTAATTGCCTCTTCTTTAAGGACACCAGTCAGAGTGGATTAAGGTGCACCCAAACTACCCCATTTTAACTTAATTACCTCTTAAAAAACCCTAGCTCCAAATACAGCCATATTCTGAAGTACAGGGATTAGGACTTCAACATATGGATTTTGGAGGACACAACATAACAGGGGGCCTGCAGAAAACTGGAATAGAACAACCAGAACTGAGCAATCACTTAGCACATTCCGAACCACAAGGGCTGATGTCAACAACTCTGATGCTGGAGTGGCTCACCACACCCCAGGAACAGAACGGCATCGCAAAGACTGTGAGGACCCCGGCCTCATGGATGCCCACGTGACGCTGAGTAACAGACATGGGGGCTGGCCCCAGTCTCCCAGGCCCGGGGAAGGTCTTCTACCTTTCCCCACATGGCTCCATACACTGGGAGGCTCCCATCTTGTGTCCTCTCCTTCTGAAATGTACCTTGAAGCTATCCCTTCTCTTCTACTTCGTTTCCTCCGCTCTGCTTGGTATAGAGCAACTTCCTTCTTCACATGGACCACGGCCACAGCCTATCACTGCCTCGAGCCTCCAGCCTCTGCCCCTCGCCATCCGTCCACTCACCTGCCAGAGGGCTCTTCACTGTGAAGGTTGGGTCAGTACTTGTGGGCTTGCCTTCCCCATCGCCTACAGGATCATTAGCATTCCTTAACAGGACACGTGAGACCATGCTTGAAAACCCCCAGTGGCTTCTCACCGCCCGCAGAGTAATACAATTAGCAAAGCTTGCGAACACCACTTCAGTCTGGTCAACTCTATCCTTCCAGCCTGACTGCCCCTCAGTCCCACCCCCCATATGGTCCAGCACCCCACATCTGCTCCACTTCCCTCAGGTGCTCCGTGCCTGCCCTGCTTCCATCTCCTGCCTCCAGGCTTGAAGAACTGTCCAAAGTCAAGGTCTAATTCAGATGTTGCTTTTCAGTGACGCCTTCACCACTGCTCCCACAGCCCTCAAGGAGCATTGTTCTCTCCCCGCTCTGTAATCCCTTAGCACTTGATACATTTCTGTGTCTGTGCTTGTCATCTTGAATTGTTTCATTTTCTTTACTTTGTCTCCATTATTAGGATGGGAGCTCCTTAACAAGAGGACTTTCTCGTATCCATCCCTATATCCCCACAGCCCCGCACATAGTAGGTGCTCTATAGACCCTTGCTAGTGAGTAAATAGACGAAGTTGTAGGGTGTGTGTCGGGGGGTGTCTCTCTATGACCTTATGATGGTTCGGGCTTGTCAGGTTCTCTGATGACGTCCTTTTCAAACTTGAGTGACGAGCTCTTCCAAGACAGTGTCCATGACCGTCCCATCTGCAGCAGCACTTCTGTTCTCTGGGGGCTGGGCTCCCTCCCCATTTGGGACAGTCAGCAGAAGTGCTATGAAGTGCAGTGTAAGTTATGTTAAAATTAGGTGTGAGAAAATGGAGCTGGAGATAGAGGCTGCAAACACCACTCACCTCAGGAGCCCTATCGCTGCGATGTGATGTGTAAGGAGAACCAGGACGTGTGGGGACCAGGCGGCAGCAGCTTAACTGTTGGAACTCTGGCCCAAGTAGAACACAGTGTGAGTACTTGGCAAGTGAATGCCCTCATCCGTGTCATTCCTCCTGCCTTCCAAGAATAAGATGCAGGAGAATGTTCTACCAGTGGTCAGAAGCAGAAGAGATACAAGTACTTGCCTTGTCACGGAAAAGAGCAAAGCCGGAAGAGATGTAAGGGAGAAAAATTGAGCCCAGTGTTCTTTTCAAACAATTTTCTTAGCCACAGAACCTTTTATTCACACAAAATCTCAAATAAGGAAGCTCAATGAATATCATAAAAGCTGAGTTAAGCTGCATTGGAGAAGCAAGACAGACACCTATTCTCACGACACTCCCCACTCAACACCTCTGTGGAACCTCTGAGGACCCACTAGGGTCTTCAAAGTCCAGACTGGCATCTCCTAATCTAGTTGTCCAACCTCGGAGACTAATATTTATGCATTCATCCATTCGCGTGCTCTCTCTCTCTCTCCCCTTTCTCTCTTTCTCCAGACATTTATTCAGCTCCTACTACAAGCCAAGCACTGAGGTAAAAATAAGTAGGGCACAGTACCTGCCATAAGGAAACCTAGGTATCTAAATGGGGAGACAGACTTGTAGACAAACACTTGCAGCAAATTGACAAATATTTTTAGAGCTCCAGGACGGTGCAGGGGACAGCGAGGTTACCAAGAAAGGAGAGAGCAATTGATCTCCAGTCAGTGCCCAAAATAAGGTTGCCTGAATTACCAAGCCAGTGAGATTTATTCCCTACCCCAGCTGCCGCTAAAGGAATAAAAGAGGAAGCTTTTCTGTTAAGAGCCTGTGCACCGCCCGGGGCCGGCCAGCTCAGCACCAGCCGTGCAGAGAGCACAAGGCAGGCGCTGGGAGGGGAGGGAGGGCAGGAAGAGGAAATCTCTCTCCAGCCTCAGGACCCGCAGCTGCTGCTTCACAATGAGCAGGGCCAGTGCTTGGGCCCTGGTTCTTTTGTCCCAGGCCACTGGGGAGTTAGGAAAGCCATTGTGCCCAGAGATCTTTAAATAACATTGTCACTCACGAGTAAACCTTAGGGAAGCCCAGGCTTTCTTTCACCAGAAATGAATTGAGCCCATGAGTAGAGGAAAGGGCCCTGCCCTCCCCTTCATATTTTAGTGCCTGGACAGGCTGTGGAGAGGGCCAGGCCTTCACACTCAGAGCTGCCATTTTTGCCTGCACGCAGCCCAGAGTCCCAGGACGATGCTCACCCTGGAGCTTGATGTGTTCGCACTTTCTGTTCTGCTGAGCCACAGGTTTTGAGGATGAGCTATGTGACTTCATGCGGTCATTTTCTGCTGGTCTCCTTTGATTTAGGAGCCTGGAGAGGACATGAACTTAGTCACCTTGGGTTTCCTCGGCAACCCATCTATGTTTATGTGGGACTGAGATAGTACCTACTTATAGTGGGAGCCCCTGAAAATTTCGGTAATAGATAATTAGTATATACTAGCAGACAGCACTTGTTATATTATTTTGAGAGAAGTGAAGAAAGGGAGGGAGTTACGTAATGTGTATGAAGGGTGCCTTCTGAGCCAGGCACTGAGCGGCGTGCCAGGCTCCCTAGATTATCATACTAGCAATTATTGAGATATTATTTATGCAATGTTTCTCTCTCTCCCTGTGATCTGCAAGCTCCAGGAGGGCAAGGACTGTGCCCCTCTTGTGCACTGCTACAGTCCAGCTCCTAGCACAGTGCCTGGAACACAGTAAGGCACGCAATACATAGGTTGAACGAACACACGAATGATCTTATATGATCTTCTGATGATCTTGTGGAATTGGTATTATTAACCCCTTTTACAGATTAATAAATTGAGAGTCTAAGAAGTTGAGTAACTTGCTTAAGGTCACACAGTCATTATCTCTGAGAGTATTAACCCAGGGCTTTCAAACTGAGCCCTTGTCTATACTTGAACCTGAAAGTACTCACTTATTTTTTTTTTTTTTTTGCTTAGGAAAACAGAAAAGAGAAGGAATCCTTTTTTCCAGTGCTCTAGGAATGACTCTTGTTCTGCCTTCTTTCTAGAAGAGAGACAGGTTACTCTCTCATAATTATAATTTTATGTCTTACCAGGTGTTCCTCTAAATGCATGAGGAAGACACTTGCTAACACAAATGGTGAATGGTGGCCTTTTCCACTGCCTTTCTTTTGGGGTATGATTCTGACTGTAACAATGAAAACATTTGTGGACTGGAGTAGTCATGAAAGGCTTTATTCCAGGGCTAAGACTTGAGTTAGTTCTCAGGGATGAGTAGGAGGGTTGAGGCTGGACTCCCCATGAACCGTATGAGCCAAAGCATGGAGGGGGCAATGAGGAGAGCCAAGAGACCCACTTGTCTGGAACAGACGTAACCAGGGATCATGCCTTGTCCCCACTTAAAAGCCTGCAGGAGCTCCCTAAGTCACAGGGCCCTCAGCTGGACCCCAAAGCCCTCCATGACCTGGGCCTGCCTGCCCTGTGCCTGCCCAGGTCTCTGGCCTGATCTCCACCGCTGCTCTGCCCAGCAGCCCCACTGAAGCAAGCTGCACTGGCCCTGTGCAGCACACCTCCCAGGCCTCTGCATCACTGCGCACGCTGATTCTCTTACCTGGAGTACCTCCCCTCCCCTCGCCCATCGGCGGAACTTCTACGTGATCTCAGCTAGACATGACCTCCTTTGCAAAGCCCTCCTGTCTACCTCCTTTGTAACGCCAAGCGATCAGCCCCCTTCTCCTCACATTCCCAGCTGCTCCTTTATTTGCGTCTCTTTCTCTGTCAAACTGTCATGTCCGTACATCCTTGCCCCTGACCCAGCTTTCCATTCTCCACCCCATACCCTTCCACCTGGATTTCAGGAATAATGACCTTCTCTTACATCTTCTGTCCCTTCTAGGACGTTATCTCCACCTCCATCTATTAACTTAAACCTACCCCCAACCTGAGTTGACTGTTTCTCCCAAACCCTTCCCATGCTACTTTCACACTCCTCAACCTTCCAAGTCAGGACAAAGGTGGATAGCCTTTTATTTCTCAAGAATAGAAACTTTTAGAACTGCCCTTTCCCATCCTCTTATTTAAACAAATAACTTCCACAGCAGCAAAAACCGCTTCTCTGTGCCTTTTCTAAGAGTTGCGCTACTCAGAGAGCAACTGACCTTTTCTCCTTTTCATCACTGTCGTCTACCACCTTCCGTTCATTGAGGACCTTGGCACCAGCTTATAGACTTTCTCCACCCCAATCCTGCCGTCATCTTGGATGACTTCAGCATCAAAGGGCTGGTTCGGGGCTTCCCTGGTGGCACAGTGGTTGAGAGTCCGCCTGCCGATGCAGGGGACACGGGTTCGTGCCCCAGTCTGGGAAGATCCCACATGCCGCGGAGCGGCTGGGCCCATGAGCTGTGGCCGCTGAGCCTGCGCGTCCGGAGCCTGTGCTCCACAACGGGAGAGGCCACAGCAGTGAGAGGCCTGCGTACAGAAAAAAAAAAAAAAAGGCCGGTTCCTCCAAAACCCAGGCCTCTCCCAACTGGAATAACTGCCCTCTGCATTTCCCCTGAGCCATTCCCATAGTCACACCCTGGACCTTGGCATCATGTGAAATTCCTCTCTGTGAATCACTGAAATCATAGAAATCAGTGATTCTAACAACACTCTCTGACCAGAGATGCTGCCTGGTCAGCCACGCCCTCTGAACTCACCACAGTCTCCAGGCCACTCAGCCCTCTGCCTATGCCGGTCATCGCTCTTGCCCACGGACCTCGTCCAGTCCTGCTTCAAGTCCATGGTCCATCATTCCTGCTCTTCCTGACAGTACCCTCTACTTTTTGCCTCTATATCTTTTCATTGAACTCTTTTGAGAAAAATCACAACCCTCGATAACACAGCATGGCGTGGAGAAAGCAAAGAATTCAGTTTTGCTTCCTCCATGCCATGCTAGAAGAAAACACGCAGCAGGAAAAAGTGTACAACTCTGTATTTATTGTCACCCCCTTTTCAGTGCTCAGAAGTCTCCTGTTTCTCTGACCACCTTGCTCTCACCGTTTCACAACTTTTCTTTCAAAACTTCCCTACTCCGAAATCCCCAATCCTCACTCCCGGCAGATAATTTCCCCATTGAGCCTGTAAGCACACAGCACCTTCACTTGTGCATCCCTCCTTCCCTTCTGCTACAGCTGCTGAGGTGGCCTCCTCTGTCTATGGCCAGTCCTCGCCGGCCAGGCTGTGGCTCCCATTCTCTCCCTTCTTGAGGAATCCACCCCATCAGCACCTAAACATGCTCACGTCTCTCCACCGTAAACCACTCTTCATTAGTAGCTGACCTTCTTGTAAGAATTGTGTGCATTTGCTGATTCCCTTTCCTACCGTCCTGCTCTCTCTTCAAACCACAGAAGTCCGACTGCAGCCGACCTTCCCTGGCTTACAGGGAACCTCCACTTGGCTAAATCCAGCGGACAGTTTTCAGTCCTCGTATTACTTGACCTCTCAGAGAAATTCAGCAGAGTTGACCACTCCTGCCTTCCTGAAACACTGTTCTCTTGGGCCATCTTGTGACAACCCATCTTCTGGTTCCCCTTCTACCTTTCAGCTGCTTCTTCTCAGTCTGCTCCCCTGGCTTATTCCCTTTTATCCAGCCTTCAAATGCTGGAGTTTCTCAAAGCTTAGACCTAGGATTCTTTCTCACTCTGAACTCTCTCCATAGAGGAATATATCCCCGCTGTGGTTTCTGATACCACCGATTTGCTAAAAATTTTCAAATTCATTCTCTAGCCCTACCCAGATTTCCAGATACCCAGCTGACTGCCTGACATTTCCAGATGGATGTTTCAAAGGTTGTCAAACTCATCGTGTACCAAGTTCAATTTGAGATGCGTTCCTTTCCTTCCAGCCCCTCCTCCACTGCAAAATCCTCATTGCTTAGCGTCCCATCTCCCAGCCACCACAGTCATCCACCCGGTTACCATGGCAGTGATATCGCCCCAATTCTCTTTGCTGTAGCCATAGTGATCTTCCCCCGACACACACACACACACACACACACACACACACACACACACACACAGCAAATTATGTCTCTTCTGTTTAAAACCTTTCTATCCTTGAGGCTGAAAACCCAAGTCCTTAGCAAAGTTGCCCACACACTGTACCATCTTGGTCCTGCCTCCCCTTTCTGAACGTTGAACATGCTGTTTCTTCTCCATTTAGGATGTTTCTCTGCTCAACTCTATCCTGGCACTTGGCCTAATTAACTCTTTGTCTTTCATATCACATCTCAAAGGTTGCTTCCTTAGGGAAGGCTCTCCTAGTCACCCTTCCCCCAAAGGAAACTACATCAGGGCTCCCAGTTCCTTCCATGCTTTCATAGCATCCTCTGCATCTGCTCGGTAGTATTTCTTATCATGAAATAATTACGTGGTAATTATTTATTGACTACTTGTCTTCCCTATGGGGATGGGCACTTCTCTTTCACACAGCTGCATCCCCATGCCTAGCACATTTCCTTGCACAAAGTAGCTACTTAACAAATTTTTGCCAAATGAGTGGCACCCCCTTGTTTTGTTCCTTTGAATGAATGATGAATCACTTTGTCTTGTGTCATCTGTGTTAATTTTCCCTACTGCTTTGCCATCTCTCACCTGCGCCTAGAATTATGTACGTCACACAGTACCTGCTAGTTGAATGAGTGAATGAGTGAATGAGTAAGAAGGGTGGACCAGGTGGCGGACAGCTCAGCAGAGGCAGCAGTGAGAAAAGCTTCCTAAGGTCCTTATCTGCAAGCCTCAGGTTATCTGGTTTGCATTAACTTTCATCCATAAAAATACTTCAGAGATTTGTTCCCTATAAAAAGCCAGTCACTGGTTTTGATTTCTCACCAATGTTTAATGATCTTGATTTCTCACCAACGTGTAACTACCCAGAATGCCCAGATACTTAACTTGAAGCTTCTGTTCTCTCTCTCTTCTTTTCTTTCTTTTTTTTCTTACTAGGGAAAATAACGGAGAAATCCCTTTGATTCAGACCCAGTGGAAAGAACTCGGCTCCTGTCTTGTGCATAGGTGTGGCAGCCGATTTTCTCTCTGTTATAAACTTACCCAGTGTCAGGACTCCCATCAGGGTTTTCCACTAGGGACAAAGAGAGACCTTGCTAGACAACAGTGTGTGATGATTAGTGCCATCGTTGTGCTTTGGCCGTATGCAGTCTTCGTATTTTCAGGCAATAGCATTAACAGATAATTATATTAAAGAGAAGCATTTTCCTTCTTGTCATTGCTGCACATCCCGAAAGATAAATCTTTACTAATAAGTCAGCCTCCACCCGCCTCAGCCCCACCTCCTTCAGAAATTCTCATGATTGCGTTTCTACTGAGATATTTCCCCAGGACAATATACTCACCTATACTCCTGAATTCGTGTGCGGTGGATTAGAATTTGGGCAAAACTTTTGTCTCCTCTTCTGGGGCAGTTCCTCATTATCACCGGGGGTGCAGGTGAAAAGCCCCGACTCTGCAGGAATCAGCATTCACAGGTACAGGCCTAGGACTTGAATTTTAAACCAGCAACCCAGGTGCTCCCCAGGTACACTGAATTTTGCGAATTGTAAGTTTAGGTCAATAACCTTTCATCCTTCTGTGCACTAGAGTGATTAGTGGACAGGCATAGAAGAGCATGCTCAGCAGAGGCACCAGCACGTGGACACACACACAGGCACGAAAATGCCCACTTCCTCTGGGAATGGTAAAGGAGTTCGCTATGTTGAGGGCTTCTCATGGAGGTTGGCAGGAGATGAAGCCAAGAATGATGCACAGCTTACGAAAAGCGCTGCAGGCTTTGATAAAGATTTTTTATTGAAGTATAGTTGATTTACAGTATTTCAGGCGTACAGCAAAGTGATTCAGTCACACACACACACACACATAACACACACATATATTCTTGCTCAGATTCTTTTCCCTTATAGGTTATTTTCTTTTATATATAAATTTATTTATTTTATTTATTTATTTATTTTTGGCTGTGTTGGGTCTTTGTTGCTGCAAGTGGGCTTTCTCTAGTTGTGGCGAGTGGGAGCTACTCTTTGTTGCAGTGCGCGGGCTTCTCGTCGCGGTGGCTTCCCTAATTGCGGAGCACGGGCTCTAGGCGCACGGGCTTAGTTGCTCCACAGCATGTGGGATCTTCCCGGACCAGGGCCCGAATCCGCATTGGCAGGCGGATTCTTAACCACTGCGTCACCAGGGAAGTCCCTCCCTTATAGGTTATTACGATACATTGAATATAGTTCCCTATGCTATGCAGTAGGTTCTTGTTGTTTATCTATTTTATATATAGTATTGTGTTACCTGTTAATCCCAGATTCCTAATTTATCCCACCCCCCTTTCCCTTTTGGTAACCAAAAGTTTGTTTTCTATGTCTGTGAGTCTATTTATGTTTTTTAAATAAGTTCACATCATTTTTTTAGATTCCACATATAAGTCATATATATTTGTCTTTGTTTTACTTACATCACTTAGTATTGAATATGATAATCTCTAGGTCAGATAAAGATGTTTTAAGTTAGAGAGTGAAATTATCAAATTTGGTTTTTGGAAAATGTCAGTCTGGCAAGTTCTGAAAGGTGTATTCCAGGGGTGGGACGATGAGAGCGAGGAATGGGGGGCGTTCAGACTGGAGGCCAGGACTTGCAGAGCCATTCGTTTATGAGCAGACCGGGGATGATGTCGATCTTAAAAAAAGGAGGATGAGAATGAGGAAGGTGGATAAAAGAGGAATCTCAAACTCTGTCTCAAACTATTCAGGAGATAGAAAATCACCTAGATTTGGTAATGACTGCAAATTTGGACTGAGTTGTGAGGAATCCAGGATGATTCAAATTTCTAATGAGCTACCGTGTGATACCATTGCTGAGTAGAGAGTGTGGGAGGGAGGTTTGGCCTGGAAGATGAGTTTGATTTGCAACATGTGGTGTTTGACAGGCCTATGAGACATGTAGGTCGGGATGCCCAGGAAGCAGATGGATGTCTGTGTCTGGAATTGAAATGATTCTGGAGACATAATACAAAGCATTGCTTTTGCCAACAAATTATCACCCAACCTGCTTTGTTTGAAATAACGATAGCTGACATTTACTTAGTGAGGCCTTACTAAGCATCAGATACACTGCTACGTGTGACACACATTATGAAGTGCATACTGTTATCAGCCCGGTTTTACAGAGGAGGAACCTGAAACCCGAAAAGTTAGGTAACGTACCCAGGTGCATCTAGTAAGGGTCAGAGCTGGCATTCAGTCTTTTGCAGTCAGACTCCATCACTCGTAATCATTATCCTGTGCTACGGTGTTTCTCACAACGTTTAAACCACAACCTTCAGTTAAAAATACACTTTACAGGGGCTTCCCTGGTGGCGCAGTGGTTGAGAGTCCGCCTGCCTGAGGCAGGGGGCGCGGGTTCGTGCCCCGGTCCGCGGAGATCCCACATGCCGCAGGGCGGCTGGGCCCGTGAGCCATAGCTGCTGAGCCCGTGCTCCGCAACGGGAGAGGCCACAGCAGTGAGAGGCCCGCGTACCACACACACACACAAAAAATACACTTTACATCACAAGCCAGTACACAGTACACAATATACACGCACACATACATGCACACACATACACTTGAAATTAAGCAAAAGTTTAGCAAAACGATACTTGTCCATGCCAAATGTGATACAACCTGGTATTTTCTGCTCAAGTCTACATCATTTTTTAAATATTGGTTGCTCCCTGTTAAATTGATTTCACAGTCAGAGCTGGTTTGATAGACTCAGCCGTATTTATTTCTCCTGGGGTGAATATTTCTCTTCTGTTCCCAGCCCTTGTCGTTCTCCCATCTTTGGGGAAAGAACACTAAATGTTGCTGAATGCTTTTCCCCTTTCCCTCTAGAGAAGGTGTTAAAGGTAATAGGCTGGGGTCTAGTGGGATAAGGCGAGCCAAGAAAGTCTCACTTTAGTAGACTGATCAAACTGTCTTTAACGTGGCTGACAAACGTTATTGCAAAATGTTCAAATCACAACAAAGGATGCAAAACGATGTGTGCAAAATAGTGATTACAAATATGGACTTTAGTGGCACACAGACCTGAGTCTGTGTTCCAGCTCCACAACTTATTAACTGTATAACCTTGGGCAGATATTATACTTCATATGGATATTGTAGAAGGCTAAAATTCAAATTGGTTCATTCAATATCTACACAGCCTGTCCTTTAGTAGGCACTAAAAAATGGTACTAAAATCTTTATTAATTTAATAGAAGCTATAAGATATAAACCAGCCTACAAACTGAATATTCATCTGTAAAAGCAAATTAAATTTCCAGACTATTCAACAGTGACCCAATCAGTCATTCAGTGGTGTATTTAGTCAATCAGAATAAATTTAGAATAAGCTGTTCCTTTGTCCTTTAAAGAAGACTTTAAATATTGACTGTACTTATCACAGGATAGAGGTTTTACAAGAGCTTGGTAGCTAATGGCACTAAATATAGCCTTGGGCATAGAGCTGTTTATTTTGAGACATTTGGAGGAGAGGTCACCCTGCAGTTCTCTTTGAATGTCAACCTCGCTTCCTTCAGAGGACACAACGTCACTCTAGAATAGCCGAGCCACGATTGTAGGAATTCCAGTGACCTTTTAGGAAATCACCAATAGGAAAGAATGATTTGATTAACTAAGTACCTGTGGACCCTAAGCACAGAGGTCCCAGAGCCGATCATGTTTCTGAGCTGAGAAATTTTTAAAGAGATTCTCAGATTCATTAAGTGCAAGGATTAGACTCTATCTCAGGAGGAAATAATGAAACCATTTAATGTTGATGATGTAAACTAAGCACTGGTAAGAAGAAAAACTCACATGGTTTGAGGTTCTACATTTCTCCTTTCCCTTTCTTTTAATATAAATCTAATTTAAAAATGGAAATACAGTTCAGAAAGCATTCCCAGTACTTCAGCTTTTAACTTTCAGCCCCGCCTCCTGCTGTCACCACAGAGAAGGAGACTGGTTACCCTGATCCCCTGTATGCACATTGGTCTTCTGTCTCCTGGGCAGAATGACCTCCTCTCTGGTTCACCTGATGGGGCAGCGGAGTTGAGGCCAAGGCCCAGGAGGAGGAGGATTTGATTATAACATCAGGGCTGGAACAGGTTAACAACAATTTGCTGGACAGTTGCCCTGTAAGATGAACTTGTCCTTGGTCGGCCTCACGTCCAGCGCTGGCACCCCTACCCACTTGACGGCACGCACCAGGCATGCATGCACAATGCCTGTTCAGTGTCTGTTTGCTTTATTCCTCCTGGTCGTAGTTCACTTTTTGACCCAGTCCTCCCAGGCTGGACTCGTCAAGGAGCCGTCTAGCTGTTGGAGGAAGGAAGCGGTACTCCCCTGTCCTCAGCGGCTCCCCTGCCCATCACCTTCCTGTCCCATTACCCTGTGGAGGTCCAGCTGAGTTAGAGGGCCTTCAGGGTGCCAAGAACAATATTATTTAAGTTTTAAATCATAGCCTCTTGGGAAGAGAGGGTCTGAAGCATTCAAACCGCCGCGGGGAATTTTGCCAACAGAATGATTCATAAGCCTTCCAACTAGCCACCTCTGTTACCTTGTTCACTTAGGACAAAATCCTAGAGTCACCAAGCATTTCAGGAGCAGACTCCTCCATTTCTCTTCCACGTTGGCCCTTATCCAACAACTTTGTGTAAACTAGTCTTCCAATGGCAAAACAATTGAAAGAGCCATTATTGTCACATGCTTTTGACTGGCTTGTACTGGCCACACGCCCTCAGCATGACATTGACCCACCTGGGCCTCAACTACCTCTTCTGTAAATGGGGATAATAACACCTGCCCTGTTTGGGGTCAAATGACGTAAACCACATGAGACCATTTTAGAAACAATAAAGCGTAAAAATACGCAAGACGTGCTCGGCAGAGGGGCACACGATTCATTAGACATCGTCCCTGCCCGCAAAAGTCTTATTGTCTTGCAGGGAAAACAGACAAGAAAGGAAATAAATACCATAAAGTGCAGTTGCTAACCTGCTTAGTCACAGCCTTTGAAAAATCTTTTTGCCATGTCTTTGAATTTACAAAGAGATGCCAGCATCTCAATGTTCTTATCCGACTGGCACAACCACCCAGTGAATGCAGCAAACTCAGAGAGGTGCAGCCACTTTCTCCAGAATCACACAGCCAGAAAGTAGAGGGACTGAATGTAGAGCTTTTTTCTTATGGTTCCCTTCCCCCATACGGGCTGTGTGAGGGCAGCACCTCTGCATCCTGCTGGTTATCCGATGGAAGGAAAATGGAAGCGTAATCCCACTAGAACAAGAACTGTGCACATCATAGGTGGAACGGTTACAGGCAGCCTCCATACATTTGCAGCACCAAAGCCCAGTCTCTGAACCCAAAACTTGTTTCGGGTTGGTTCTGGGCAGTAAGGAGTAGCGTATCGTCCACTCTCCTTTCGGGAATTTACACTGTGTTTCTGGATCTGTAATTTTGCACCTGATCACAGAAGTATGTCTGGGAGGAAGGCCATTCTCAGGGCTGTGTCTGCTAAGACTTCCCGATGCCTGTGTTTCTAAGACCCCCATATATCCATCCCAGACGTGTGCTCAGGGGCCCTCATAAACCTGGGGTTCAGTCAGAGAACAGCAGCCTCAGTAATCCCACTTCCTGTCTCCAACTGGAGTCCATGTCACCCTAACTCATAAAAGTCCCAAGACTAGGCAGAAGGAGGAGGAAATGCCTTCCGGTCCCCTAACAGCTGGTCAGCTTCCACTGTACAGTTTCGGAGCTGACTGCCCCCAGCTCTGTCCCGGCAGCGGCTCCTCTCTGCTGTTGCCGTTGACTGAGGGAAGAAGCTGGCCAGCTGTGGCATAAGCAGTCAGCTCAGAGCATGACGTAACGGTGCTGGAACAGAAACCTTTACTGGTACACGTGTGCCTGCTAATCCTTCCTTCCAGTAACGACGCTGCTCTGAGGAAACATGGCTACGTGTATGTCATGGACCAAGTACATAATCGCAGATGTACAAACACTCCTGTTTGCAGATAGGCTGACCAGTCTGGTGCTAATACAGAGGAGCACTTAGCAGTGGCTGAACCATTAAGGTAACTGGCTCCATTTGCAGAAGCAGAATTATTCTATCTCCAGTCAAATCAAAGCCAACTCAGTCGACAACCTGTTTAATCTGTCCAGTCTCAGGAGCAGCTGATTAGCACAGAGGAACGAGTATGAACTTTGGAAGCGTATGGATCTGGGTTCTACTCCTGGTTTTTCCATCGACCTACTGTGTGACCTTGGGCAAGTTACCCCTCTGGCCTCAGTTTCCTAGTCCATAAAATGGGGATAATAATCCTCAGATTGTTACCTCAGGGTTGCCGTGAGGGTTAAATGAGATGACCAGTATGAAGTGCCTGCCTCAGTGCCTGACCCAACCCAGCGGATGCTCAGTGAAAGCTAACAGTTGCTCTTGTTATTGGTGACGATATTTTTGTGCTCCATCCTGTTGTTAGCTGCTTCAGAGTGTCTGCTTCCCATTACCTCAAGTTTATTATCTGGTCATTAATGAACGGTCAAGAAATCAAACAGGAAATGCCCTTCATGTGCTAAACTGTATGACAATGACTCTTAGAGAAGATGGAGAGCTGCGTGAGATGGGGCATCAGGGAAGGCCTCCTGGAGGGGCAGCCTCTACTGGGGATTGGAAGATGGATGGACGGAGGAAGCAGTCAGAACAAGGAGGACAGGGGTCCTGACGTGAGTCAGGGCATGGCAGCCAGAGTGAGTGTGCCTGTTGGGTGGGGTGGAGGACGGAGCAAGTGCATGGAGCCTTGCCTGGGCCATCAGACAAGTGGTTACGCTGGATGTGGCGACGGCACTTCAGCCCCTGTTCCTCCAGCCCCCTTCTGCAGGATGAGCCCCTGACCACCCTTCAGGGCTTATCTCATGCATCGCTAATGAGCTGTCTTGTGTCACCCTGCCCCATGAACAAATAGTAATGGTAATAAGGAGAACAGTTGGCGTTCACTGAGCGCTTCCTGTGTGCCAGCACCCGTGCTGAGCATTTCACTCACGTTATTTCATTTAATCCCACAGACATGAAACAGGCAGCTTTCCATTTCATAGGTTGGAGAAGTGGCCTGCCCGAGGCAGAGGCCCAGGATCACCAGTACATGTTAATCCACGTGTCTTTGCCAGAAGACTCAGGAGCACAGTCACCGGCTCCTGTTCCTTTCAGGACTCCCTAGTGCCTAACAGGGTACACCTAGCACAAAGTAGGAACTCATAAATGTTTGAAGAGTGAATGAGAAGAGATTGTCAAGCGTACAGCAAGGCTCTGGATCCAGAGGCAATAGGCAGATCACCAAGAGGGGCTTGGGAGACCTCAGGCTGGGAAAGGTCAGGGTTTTTTTGTTTGTTTTTTGGTTTTTTTGTGGTACGCGGGCCTCTCACTGTTGTGGCCCCTCCCGTTGTGGAGCGCAGGCTCAGCGGCCATGGCTCACGGGCACAGCCGCTCTGCGGCATGTGGGATCTTCCCGGACCAGGGCACGAACCCATGTCCCCTGCCTCGGCAGGCGGACTCTCAACCACTGCGCCACCAGGGAAGCCGGGAAAGGTCAGTTTTTGAGAAGCACTGGGAAGCCTGGGTCTCTGGACAGCAGGAGGCTGATGGGCTCGCTGCCTTTGACCCGTGCCATTTGATGGTGGGATCTGTTCAAATATCTTCTCTCTGATGCCAGTAAGTTTTGTCCAGGGTTGAGCCCATGGGTGGAATTTACTGGCTGAGCCAGGGATGCTCATTCAGTAAAGATGATAAAATAGGTTGATGGTTAAAAGATTAACACTGGTTCAGCGTAGGCACTGACCAATCAAAACAGTCGCAGGCCTTTAGTGCTGCAGCAGGATCTGGAAGCCACCTGCTTTGCTAAACATTAACCCATTGGTTGCTGGATCTTGGGGAGGTTCCAAAGGTTCCCTGGGAGAAGCCAGAGCAGGTTGGGAGGGGCACCTGACTGGGGGGAGTAGTCAGAGCAGTGGCTCTGTAGCGATTCAGATATTTCAAAAGAGTCATAACTAGTAGGTCCTTACTGGTGTGTCCTGGCTGAACACCACAAGCTTGCTCTCTGCTAAGAAAGTCAGCCATTTTTTAAAAGCCATTTGTCCTATTTTGAGGACTTTGTTAAAACTAGATAATATGACCCCAAACTCTATTTAACTAGGCATAGAGAAACTGTAGATTCTCAATGTAGTAAGAATGAATAAGGCCCCCCACTGTCAACTCCTCCAAGTTGTACAAACCCTACTCTTACCTTAGGACTTCTGGTATACCTTATGGGAATTGTGACTTTTTGACATACAGACCAAGAGCCTGAGTGCCAATTAGTAAAGTTTATTTTTTTCGTAGAGAAATGTAAGTTCTAATACTTTTCCCTTACACCCGATTGAATTGTCTTGTGCCTATCCTATTTTGGAAGCCATGGTAAAGCTAAAGTGCCTGCATTTCTGCTTTGCAAACTTGTAAATCTGAAGTTGCCTTAACATTAGCTGCAGGAAGAAAAGAAGTTTCTAGAAGTATTTTTTTTAATCCCTGAAATTACCAGTTGCTAAACAGTCATACTTTTTCCTGAAATACAAAAGAAGTTGGTGGCAGTCAGACAAGAGAAACACTTAGTTCTTGTAGAAAGAAGCAGACTCTTATTAAAAGCCACAGTGGTCATTAACAAAGATGATGTCATAATTAAATGCCGGGCCTGCCTGGGATCCTACAGCCAAGGAGAGACAAACCCAGTCTTTACTAAGCCAGTGAAGACTCACCTGCTTGATGGTGTTTAGTGAGAGTGCCCAGTCTCCAGGGCAAGCTGTTTCCTGCAAAAGGATCAAGGACCTAGGTGTCATACCATGCTTGCAAAGCTGGTAGCCAGCACAGGGAATTTATGAACTGGTGACTTTGGGCTTTGATGAAGAAAACGTTGGGAATTTTATGTGCGGAGAGTACTTTGCTCCATGAGTCATACTTTCAAACAGAGTCGAGCGTATCCCGATAGGTCTTTCTAACAGTTCCAGCAGTTCTTCTGAGAGGAGGAACAATTCCTCAGGATTTTGATAAGCTGAGTGATCGTTATTACTTTATAAAAGCCAGAATTATAATAGGAGCCAGAATTCATAGTTTCGGATATTCCGAGGTTACAAAGAAAAACGAAGAGGAAATAGGGAATAGCCAATATTCGCTTTTTTCACTCTATTTCTCTTTTTTTCCACTCCTCTTTCACCCCTCACCATCCCAACTCACATTTTCTGAGGTCCATCTCACCAAGGTCCTGGCAGGGTGTACACTATATAAGTGGCAAAAATAGAGCCTGTGATCAAATGTTGACTGTGACTTATCCCTAGTCAAAGAAATCATCAGGGAAGAGATTATCACACCGAACGGACTTACTGATTATAAGAAGCATCCTGGGGCTTCCCTGGTGGCGCAGTGGTTGAGAGTCCGCCTGCCGTTGCAGGGGACGCGGGTTCGTGCCCTGGTCCGGGAAGATCCCACATGCCGCGGAGCGGCTGGGCCCGTCAGCCATGGCCGCTGAGCCTGCGCGTCCGGAGCCTGTGCTCCGCAACGGGAGAGGCCACAACAGTGAGAGGCCCGCGTACCGCAAAAAAAAAAAAAAGATGCATCCTGGTTTAGCAAGCAATAAAATATGGGGTAATAACTATGCAACTTCAGGAGCATCATATAACCTCTCATGCTCAGCTGTCTTATCTGTACAGTAGAGGCTGCAAAACTTCCTCACAAGGTGATTGTTAGGGATGGAGTGAGATTGGGTATTTATTAGTCCTTTTCTTAGAGCTGATGATAGCAACAGCTAGGTGGGATTGATCAATATATGGGCTTGAATCGCCCTGTCATTATTAAACTCCCTGTAAAAACACTTGTAATAATGGTAGATGAGGTATTTTCCAGCTGGTGGAGGAATGAGTGGAGCTGATGCTTCCTACCTTTTCAAGCTTCCCCTCCCCATAGGAGTCTGGGGAAGCTAGACAGCCATCAGCGTCATTTAATTCTCACTTATCACCCCACAGCCTTCACTTCTAGGAGGAACCTTGCGTTACTTGGGGCTTATTATGAATAGGGAGCTTAAACAGCGTTGCCCCAGGTATCATCAGCCTTGACTACAATGGGGGTCATAATAACAGTATTCATTAATGAATTAGTTAATTAAAAACTGTTCTCCGCCCCCTACACAATCCCCGCCATGGGGATTCTGGTCCTTTCCTTGTTGATGTGTGCCACCCATGGAGCCACTCTGGGGCTTGCCACTGTGGCCATCGCCACAGTGAGAAGGTTGGGGAAGCTGAGGAAGCCTCCACCAGGAGCTTCTAGGCAGTGCTAGGGCAGCCCTCATTCAGCAGAGCCACCCAGAGTTCTACACGGAAAAGGTGTCTCTTTTTCACAGTGTGTTGTACATTATCATTTCAGGTTAAAGGCAGGGCAGCTGGGGTCCCCATGTCCCTCAGTATCCCTTATGAGAACAGGTCCTGCAACTTCTGCCAGCAGACACTGTCCCCAGAGGGCTTCACTGGGCCAGGGAGCAGATTCCATGACGTCCTACTTGTCCCCCATCTCTCCCTGCCAGTGCCCAAACCAGAAAATGCTGTTCAGTGAAAGACACCAGTCAGAGAATGAAAAGACAAGCCACGTACTGGAAGAAATATTTACAAAACACATGTCTGATACAGGACTTGTATCCGAAATATGCAAAGAATTCTTTTAAAACAGCTTTATAGAGTTGTAATTCACATACCACACAATTCACTCATTTAAAGTACACAATTCAGTGGTTTGGGAGATAATCCATTATTAACTTTTTAAGTTGTGGTAAAGTATATATATATGTTTACAGCAAAATTTGGTTAAACCATTTGTACAATTAATTGTCATTAAGTACGTTCATAATGTTGTGCCACCGTCACTACTGCCCGTTTCTGAAACTTTTTCATTGCCCTAAATAGAAACCCTGTAACCATTAAGTAATAACTCACCCACCACTTCCCCACCGCCCAGCCTTTAGTAATCCTAATCTACTTTCTGCCTCCATGAATTTGCCTATTCTAGATATTTCATGTAAGTGGAATCATACAATATTTTTCCTTTTGTATCTGTCCTTCTGTATCATAATGTTTTCAACGTTCATCCATGAAGTAGCATGTATCAGAATTCATTCTCTTTTATGTTTGAATAAATTTTATTGTACGTATATACATTTTGTTTATCTGTTCACATGGTGGTCACCTGGGTTCCACCTTTTGGCTATAGTGAATAATACTGCAATGAACATTGGGGTACAAGTAACTGTTCAAGTCCTTGCTTTCAGTTCCTTTGGGCATATACTAGGAGTAGAATTATATACTGGGGTCATATGGTAATTCTGTGTTTAGCTTTTTGAGGAAATGCTAAACCATTTTTCCATAGGGGCTGCCACACTTTACATTCCTACCAGCAATGTACAAAGGTTCCAGTTTCTCCACATCTTCACCAGCACTTGTTATTTACTGGGGGTGTTTTGGTTTTTTGTTTTCTTTTCTTTTTTTTTTTTTGGTTTTTTGGTTTATAGTTCAGCCATCCTAGTGGGTGTGAAACGGTATCTCACTGTAGTTTTGATTTGACTTTCCCTAATGACTAATGATGCTGAATATTTTTTCATATGCTATTGGCCATTTGTATATCTTCTTTGGAGAAATATCTGTTCAAGTTATTTGCCCATTTTTTACTTGGGTTGTTTTTGTTGTGTTGTAGCAGTTACTTAGAGACTGGATATTAAACTGTTATCAGACCTACGATTGCCAAATATTTTCTCTCATTTTGTATGTTGTCTTTTTTTATATATAAATTTAATTAATTAATTAATTTTATTTTTGGCTGCGTTGGGTCTTCGTTGCTGCGTGCGGGCTTTCTCTAGTTGTGGCGAGCGGGGGCTACTCTTCGTTGCAGAGAACGAAACCATCTCATTGCGGTGGCTTCTCTTGTTGCGGAGCACGGGCTCTAGGTGCACGGACTTCAGTAGTTGTGACTCGTGGGCTCAGTAGTTGTGGCTCGTGGGCTCTAGAGCACAGGCTCAGTAGTTGTGGTGCACGGGCTTAGTTGCTCCGTGGCATGTGGGATTTTCCCGAACCAGGGCTCAAACCCGTGTCCCCTGCATTGGCAGGAGGATTCTTAACCACTGAGCCCCGAGGGAAGCCCCTGTACATTGTCTTTTCACTTTCTTGATAGTGTCCCTTTATGCACAGAAGTTTTCAGATGAAGTCGATTTATCTAATTTTTTCTTTGCTGCTGGTGCTGTTGGTGTCATATCTAAGAATCCATAGTCAAACCCAGGGTCATGAAGACTTACCCCTATGTTTTCTTCTAAGAGTTTTATGATTTTAACTCTTATATTTAGGCTATTGATCTATTTTGAGTTAGTTAGGAGTCCAGCTTCATTCTTTTGCATGTGGAAATCCAGTTGGCCCAGCTGCATCTCTTGAAGAAACTGTCCTTTCCCCACTGAATGGAATTGGCATCCTTGTCAAGAATCAACTTGCCACAGATGTATGGGTTTATTTCTGGACTCTTATTTCTGATTCTGTTCTGTTGATCTATATGTACTTATGCCAGTACCACACTGTTTTTTTTCCTTTTTTTAAAGCACCACACTATTTTGATTGCCACAGTTTAATGTTAAGTTTTGAAATCTTTTTTTTTTTTAATGGTTTAGGTTGTTCAAAGCCCCTTGCTATTCCGTATGAATTTGAGGATTGGCTTTCCTATTTCTGCAAAAGAGGCCATTCAGATTTTGATAGGGATTGCATTAAAACTGTAGATCAAAAGACTATTAAAACTCAACAATAAGAAAAAAACAATTAAAAAATAGGTGAAAGATCTGAACAGTACCTTACCAAGAAGATATACAGGTGAAAAATCAGCATATAAAAAAATGCTCAACATAATATGTCAATAGGGAGTTACAAATTAAAACAATAATAACATGCCACTACATATCTGTTACAATGACTGAAATTTTTTAAACTGGTAATACCAATTGCTAGAGAGGATGTGGAGCAACAGAAACTCATTTGCTGCTGGTGGGAATGCAAAGTGATGCAGCCACTTTGGAAGACAGCTTAGCAGCTTCTGAAAAAGCTAAGTGGAATCTTACCATGTGATCCAGCAGTCGCACTTCTGTGTATTTACTCAACTGTTTTGAAAATGTATGTTCACACGAAAACCTGCACATGAATGTTTACAGTAACTTTATTTATATTCACCCAAAACTGAAAGCAACCAAGGTGTCCTTTAGGTAAATGGAGAAACAAACTGTGGTACAACCAATGGAATGCCATTCAGTGATTTTAAAAAAATGAGTGATCAAGCCGCAAAAATACATGGATGACCCTTATGTGCTTATTGCCAAGTGAGAGGAAGCCAGTCTGAAAAGGCTACATAATGTATGATTCCAATTGTATGATGTTCTGGAAAAGGCAAAACTGTAGAGACAGTAAAAAAAAAAGAAAAAAGAAAAAATCAGTACTTGCCAAAATTCAGGGAGTGGAAGGAGGGATGAATGGGTAAAACACATGGGATTTTAGAACACTGAAACTGTATAGTATTGTACTATAGTACAATACTGTCGTGATGGATACGTGATATTATGCCTTTGTCAAAACTCATGGAACTTTACAGTACAAACAATGGACCTTAATGTATTCGGATTTATTTTTAAATATTTAATAGGTTGGAGGATCCCAGGAAGGAATGCAGACTGTGATAAGAGAATCTAACTGTCAGTGAAGGGGGTTCAAGGAAAAGTGCTGATCTAAGTGGCTTCGGAAATGTGTGGAGTTTATAAGAGTAAAGGCAAAAACAATGACACTTAAGCACTATACTCTAGCTCATCAAGTTGTCTCCCACTGTAGCACAGGTTAACAGTGTTGATACTACTATATGTCAACAGGGAGTTGCAAATTAAAACAATAACAACATACCACTACATATATATTACAGTACTGGGTAATTAAGCATGTAGATGGCAGATGATGGGAGCTAAGTCTCTCACTGTTGGAATCAGAACTGACAGACCAGCAAGGTGATGAGGCTAGAAAGATCCATGTGGTAATGGGTTAGAGTTAGAGACATTAGTATGAACTGGTATTTAGCTTAGTATAGATTCATTTCCTTACTCTGTCAGCTGAGAGGGACTGAAAACAAAGAAACTCCAGTAGCAAGGAGCACAAGGAATAAGTAGAACCCAGATTGTGGTTTCTAATACCATGCTCCAAAAAGGAATCCAGCCTCTTTGAAAAAAATGGCTGATTCTAGGACTTGGGCAGGCAATGTGCAAGATGAGCCTGGAGCATCTTGTAGTGGCAGAAAATAAGAAGTACTAATGAAAAAGAGAAAGGGAGGAAAGGAAAGGAAAGGAAAGGAAGGGAAGGGAAGGGAAGGGACAAGCAAAATTATAGGAGTTAAAGGGACACAGAGCCAACTGAAAGAGTTTCCAATGGCCAAAGCTAGAACAATTTGAGCAAAAAAAAATACATAAGACAGTATTGGATTATAACCCAGAGTATAAAACAAATACCCACGAGTTCATTCTAATATAAATGAATGATTGAACAAACAAATGAGACAAATATCCCATGCAGAATTCCAAGTAACTTTACAGTGGAGAGACCTGACAAGTACTACTTCAACCAAGTGATCATGGTCAACATCGACAGTGGCCAGTCATGTTGCTAGTATGTGCCTTGATCTGATGTGGTGAAAATGGCAATCCACCTCTGTGGTCGTCCTCCTCAAAACCCATTACCCCACTGCAGTCATGAGAGAAACATCAGACAAATTCCAGTAGAGGCATAGTGTACAAAATACCTGACCAGTCCTCTTCAAAATGCTCCCAGGTCATCAAAACCAAGGAACGTCAGAGCCAAGAGGAGCCTAAGGAGACATGATGACTCCATGTAATGTGGGATCCTGGATGGGATCCTGGAATAACAAAGGAAGGGCATTCGGTGGAAACTAAGGAAATCTGAATAAACTGTGGACTTTACTTAATAATAATGTATCACTGTTGATTCATTAACTCTAACGAATGTTCCATACTGATGGACGATATTAATAATAGGGGAAACTGGGTGAGGAGATATGTGGGAACTCTCTGTACCATCTTCTCAATTCTTCTGTAAATCTAAAACTGTTTTAAAAATAAAATACATTTTTAAAAAAATAAACCAGAAGAACCCCTGATGATATAGATATTTTCCATGTTTTTCTAAGAGGAGGCTGGAGCCCAGAAGAGTCAAGATAACTGGCACAGATTGCCCAGCTACTTAAGTGGCAGAGGTGGGATTTGAGTCCAGGGTCCTTGCTGTTGAGTCACAGTGACTTTGGCCTGTCTGTGGATGGAACTCTTCTGTTCCTTGGTTTCCTGCGTATCCATTTATGTGTGTGTGTTTCTTTCTTGTTCTCCCCAGGGCATGGCCTTTACCCTTGAGGAAAGACTGCAGCTTGGGATCCATGGCCTAATACCTCCCTGCTTCCTGAGCCAGGACGTCCAGCTCCTCCGGATTATGAGATACTACGAGCGGCAGCAGAGTGACCTGGACAAGTTAGTACCTAAAGTCTCTTCTCTCTCCCCAGAGCCCCGGGCTTAGCTGTTTGTTTCCTGTGGTCCACAGAGGGTTTTCTGGATACTCTCTAGCCAGGAAAGGCTGAGAGCCCTGAGAGATCCCAGATCCAGCCCTTCCTTTCATAGGGTGATGGTCTCCTTGAGGACCAGGGCTTGTTATGATCAAGGCACAGTCAATGTGTCCTGGGAGGACTGGGAAGGGAGCCTGAATTCCAACCAGTGGAAGTGATGGAAGCAGAATCAGCCCAGGAAGCACCAATAGGACGTCAGCATTCAGCAGTGAGGTTCACGGAAGGCATTTTACTCAGCGGGAAGAAGTGGGGCAAAAATGTAGGGACACGTATGTTAAGGAAGTGGTACATGGCCCAGGTTCCTGGAATAAGGGGAATGTGGTGGAAAAGAGGGGAAATGGACAGGGGCACCTTGGGAAGGACCTGGGATGTTGTATGTTGGAGGTTTAGGGGGAGTAGTTAACAACCCTGCTGCCCCTCTGGTTCCTCCCCAGTGGGGATGTAGACATGAAAGGCCAATGGGGGATCACAGGGTCAACTTTATCAGTCTTACTAAAGAAGGTAGTGACCTCACAGGTCACATGGCTATGAACAGGTAGTGACCTCAGAGGTCACAGGATTTAAACACAGGTAATTAGCTCCAGAGTCCGTGCTTTCAACCTCTCTGCTACACCGTAGCTAAGAGGCGTTGAAGCTTAGTGGCTATAGGACTAGACTCTAGTCCTAGACCGAGTTCAAATTCTCATTTTACCACTTAACAGCAAAAGTTCTTTAGCCTCTCTGGGTCATTCCCCATATGTACATTGAGTATATCAGTGGTGTCTAACTCATAGGGTTATGATGAGGATTAAATACATTAGTATTTGTGACGTGCTTAGAACAGTGCCTGGCCCATAGTGGGCACTATGTGAGAGCTTGTTAAATAAATGTGTCGTCTTGCCATGGGCTCCAGCAGAAATGTAGGGAGAAGATAAGTGTTCCTCTTACATATCCATAGAGCTTAATGGCCAAGACTTTGGGTCCTTGAGGGTGTGGCTATCCCCCTAGGGGCTGAGTGCAGCAGCTTGTCAGGATCTTCCCACGTTCCCCCAGTACCATCCATCACTTCTGAGCGGTAGTGGGTAAGGAAGCCTCTGCCCCCTCCCCCCTCCCCTCTCCCCCTCCGCTGCAGCACTAACCTCTATGGTCATTGCTCACATTAACTCCAAGGCCATACTGCAGCCCAAGCCAAACATTCTCTCCCTCTTGTTTATTCCACTCAGATTGGGTCTAGCCTCGTCACCCTGAAGAGCAAACCATAAAGTACACATTGATTCCAGCTAACAATATTAAACGTGCCCTAACTTTGAACAATCCAAACTTCTCTCGTTTGTTAAATTTGCAAAGAAGAATTAAAGTCCAAGGTGAAATCCTCTTTCTTAAAGATATTAAGCCCTAAAAATCAAAATCCAAAATCCTTCCCTTTCCAGTTCTTTCCAGCTAGATGGGCCTCACTCATATGCCTGGGAAGATGTGTCAGGCTCAGGGGGCAGAGGCCTGATGCTGGAAGTGCTAGAGGGTTTGCTACTGACACTTGCCCTGTTGACTACTCTGACCCACTCATTCCTGGAGTCCCTCATTTCAGCAGGTGCTTAGGGGGAAATGCTAAGGACACTCCCCAGCTTCTTATGGGTAAGGACAGTGGAGTGCTAGTAAATGTTTAAGAACTGGCTCTGGGGCCGTTGGGTGGGAATTTAGAGCATTTGCCGGTTTCCATGGTGTAAATACTCCCACCATGGCCAATTTCAACTCACCAACTTGACATCACTGAATGCAGAATTGAGAAGTGATGTGTACAAATGGCTACTGAGTAAGGGAATCCTTACACTAGTGCTGAGCTGAGCTCCTGGCTATTCTAAGCATAAATCCTCCCTTCCGAAAAGTGCCTCCTAAAACACGTTTTTTAGTTCTGAACCAGTGTCTTTGGTGAAGAAGGAGAGGCTGACGCCCCAAGAAGTCACAAGACTTCCTCACAGTGACACAGCTAGTGAAGAGCAGAGCCGCAATTCACACCCAGGACCCTGACACCACACCCAGGGATCATTCCCCTGTCAGAGCATCTCTGTCACCCCACTCCATGCCAGGACCTCACGTGCCTTCATTATCTCTCCCAAACTGTTGTCCCGAAAGTTTGCAATATCAGCAGTCACTTACACCTCACTGGGAATTTCAATCCCTTGGTTTTTTTCTCCCAGACGTTTTTTGCATTTTTAGGAGTGTGAATGGAAGGCTTTTATTCCTGGCTTAGTGATTTCAAGCTTCAGTAACTAAGTAAGAGAGAGATTTTGGGGGGAACACGCTTCCTGAGATCACTTGGTACTCAACCACTGGTGAACACTGCTTGTGACAGGAACCAGCCCTTTGTGGTAGAAAAGGCCAGTTCATATATCACTGGTCCACCCAGTATTTTCCCTGACCCTCCCCCATCCCCAGAATACCGTTATTCTGTTGTCCTTCATTAATGTCCACATAATAATAGTGTAACTAACCGTCCTGCATCATGGTTGAGAGCACAGATTCTGGAGTCAGATTGCTTAGGTTCAGATCCCTTGGGTGAATTATTTCATTTCTCTGTGCCTTGATCTCCTTGTCTCTAAAATAGAATTATAGTACCCACCTTCCAAGTCATTGGGAGGCATGTTCCCCATGTTAAATGAGTTAATGAAAAAAATTGGAATAGCACCTACACCACGTGTAGTAATAAGCACCGTAAGGCAGGTACTATTCTCCACATTTCATAGATGATGAGACACGTGCTTAGAGGAGATGGTGACTTGCCCACGAAGGTACAATTGAAAGTAGCTGAGTGGGAGCCCTGGGTCTTTGCATCAGGGGCCTTCCGTGCTGCCGCAGATGGTGCTCACGTGATCAGCTTGGTTCTTGTCTCGCCTCCCGAGGTACATCATCCTCATGACGCTCCAAGACCGGAACGAGAAGCTCTTCTACCGAGTGCTGACGTCGGACGTGGAGAAATTCATGCCCATCGTGTACACGCCCACCGTGGGGCTGGCCTGTCAGCACTACGGCCTGACCTTCCGCAGGCCCCGGTGAGCGGTTCTGGGACAAGGGCTCAGGGAGGGGCTGTCTCATGGAGGGGAATCAATCTTCTTGCTGGCCCTGCTTGTTGGGACTCCGGAAGCGCTTTCTGATTGGGGCAGTGGCCCAGTGAGGCATTTGTTTTTAAGCAGTTGCTCAGTGAAATGACCCCATGTGCAGAGAAATGAGCTGAGAGAGTGTCTAGCAAGGGGATAGTGGAACTTCTTCACCTCGGAATAGTAAATGCCCGACATGTTGTTCAGAGTTGGCCTGAGAGGTATTTCAGATTGTTTTTCTCTCCTTATCTACCTCCAACTTCCTCCCTCCCTCTGTCCCTCCAAACCCTGCTTTCCTGGTCATCTCCAATGTGCCAACAGCTCTCCTGCCAATTCAGGCCCATGAATAATGGAGTGTTGGATGCCAGAGACTGAATTCTTTTGCTGATTCAAAGAACCAGTATTCCTTCATTTGGGTTTGACTCAGATTCCACTCAAATCGTCATTTTATTAGGCAAAAATTTGGCACTGCATTTTCTTTCAGAGCCAAAGAGTTTGGGGGCAGTTTTCTAAAGAGATCACCTGGTTTTTTTCACGGTGAGTTCAGCATATACATTTCCTAAAAATTAAAAAGGAAAAAATGGGAGGATTTTTAAGTCTTCAGTGCAAGGTAATTGTCAACACGTAGTTCTAGCACTGATGATTAAAGAGCTCCTGGGTTTATTATATGTCATGGAACATTGTTTCGGTCTGTGTTAAAATACTTAAATTTACAACATACTGTGCACAGATGTGTAATTTACGTTTACATAGAATTTATAAATCTGTGTTTATAAATCATGTGCTATGTGGGGAACATGTAATCATGGATCCAGAACATCTTTTGTTAATTTGGAAAAACAGTCTTCCGGTTCTGAAGGCAGCATTTGGGATGAGCACTGCAGGCTGAGCCCAGGGAGTCCCCAGAGTTACCCTTGGCAGAAGGCAGCGTGTCACACCTCGTCTGGGGGAGGGTGTCCAGCTGTTGCAGCAGACTCGTCCTCATTACTCAGAGCAGCCACACTTCTGCCATTCTGAGGCATGGGGTAGGGGTGGTGTGTGGGGAGCAAGGCAGTGCACCAAGGCCCCGCAGCAGTTCTGGTCTTTGACCTGCCTCTTTCAACAGGAAAGAGACTCCTGTTCTCTTATTCTCATCCCTAAAACCAACACTGGCAGAGACCTTGGAAGCTGAGGGTACATATCTGAAGGATGCAGGACCCTATTTACCTCCCAGTTCCTACTCAGAGATGGTCCTTGCAGGTCCTTCCTCTTGCACAGTGCAGCTCAGCTCATGTCATTTCTCTCCTCTGAGGCTGTCAGCAGCCACCTGGGGCTTAAAGAAACAAGTCGAACACTTTGACAAAACTAAGCCTGGCACAGCCCAGATCGTCCTCAAAAACCCCATGTTCTGGCTCCCCGATCTAGTCTCCTTGCCCAAGTATGCCTGGCATTCTCTGCATGCCTTTGCACATGTAGTCCCCTCTGCCTCAGACTCCTGCATTCTCTCCTTTCCTCATTCTCTACCCGTCAAAATGCGAGTTATCCTGCACACACTCCCCTTCCAAGAGTCTCTGTGGAGCCCTCCCTGGTCCACGCCGGCCTGAACTGATCACTCTGCTTTCAGCCTCCCACACAATCCATTACACATATTTCTATTCCATAGTTTTATTGTTGGTGCTTTATGTTTTAATTATTTGTGTATCAGCCTCCTCTACTGGAACACAAATTTCTGGAGGGGGGCAGGAAATGCATCAGATCCATTTCTCGAGTAATCAACCCTCAGATGGGAAGGTAGCATTGTGTACTGAGTGAGAAGAAAGAGCTAGGTGTTCGCAGTCAGCCCCGTGGTTTAGTCTCCTTGACCTTGGGCAAGTTTCTTAACCTCTCTCAGCCTTAATGTCCACATTTATCAAATGGAGGTAATAGTGCTACCTACCTCAAATAATCCTTGTGAGGGTACAATGTGATAGTGTGGTCAGGTACCTGGCATAAATGTTAGGGTCTGTTTCCTTCAGTAACTGCTGGGAGGAAGGAAGGACTGATAAGTGCAGAGTTCTACTATATGTCTGCATTTTTAAACTTTTGCAAAAACAATTGAGTCGTTGAACATGTAATGAACAAACGTGTAACTAAGGATGCAATTTGGCTCTTCCAGACTCACTGTTTCCTGAAGAGGTCCTTTAATCCTTAAGGCATGGCTCACTGCTGCCACTGGCTTGCAGCTGAGATCACATGGAAATACACGGCCATCCCACTCCCCTCTCCCACTCCCAGGCTGTGTGGGAGCCCTTCTCCACAGGCACTATGGACTAGATTGTGAATTCAGCTGTTGGCCTCAGATAAACTAGTATCAGGCTGGTGATGGTAGAGTTTGCCTCCAGGGTCCACTGCAGAATCCAGGAAACACGAGTTTGAGTTAATGAGCAATTCTGGAGCAGTTACTAGGTGCTGAGCATCATGTTACACACTGTGCAGTTACCCCCAAAGAACAAAATACAGTTCTTGACCTCAAGCAATACTAATGTAAGTTGAATACAATAAAAGTTAAAAGGAAATAAGAGATTTAATAGGGACAAAGGATTACAGGAGCACAAGGGAGAGGAATATTTCTTTTCCCAGAGGGCAGCAGGAATGCTTCACCTCGAAGGCTGAATAGGAATTCCATGGGTGGAGAAGGAGGGAGCGGCCATTCCAGGAAAGGGCTTGGTTTTATCAGCTTTGTAGACAGCCTGGCAGTCAGCTACCTTGGGTATCTCCCCACCTCCTCCGCCTGGCAAGGAGGGCAATGGGAGGGAACCTAAGCCTTTATATCCATTGGCTTATAATGGACCTTCCCAAAGTCCTGGAAGGTTAGTTTGTAAACAGTGTCATTCATTTCACAAATGAGGAAACTGGGGTGGCCAAAGGAAAGGAACTGGTCTGAGATCACATTTGGCAAGCAATATATAAAGTGACAATTCTGACAGTGGGAATCAGGGGAAACCCACACCAAGAAGATGACATTTGATCTGGGCCGTGAAAGATGAGTGCAAAGAATTGAGACAAAAAGTCTTTGTCTCTCTTAGATAGCCTCATCCACCAGAGGGCAGACAGCAGAAATAAGAATTACAATCTTGCAGCCTGTGGAACAAAAATCACATTCACAGAAAGACAGACAAAATGAGAAGGCAGAGGACTTTGTACCAGATGAAGGAACAAGATAAAACCGCAGAAAAACAACTAAATGAAGTGGAGATAGGCAGCCTTCCAGAAAAAGAATTCAGAATAATGATAGTGAAGATGATCCAGGGCCTCGGAAAAAGAATGGAGGCAAAGATCGAGAAGATACAATAAATGTTTAACAAAGACCTAGAAGAATTAAAGAACAAACAAAGATATAAACAGTACAATAACTGAAATGAAAAATACACTAGAAGGAATCAATAGCAGAATAACTGAGGCAGAAGAACGGATAAGTGACCCGGAAGACAGAATGGTGGTATTCACTGCTGTGGAACAGAATAAAGCAAAAACAATGAAAAGAAATGAAGACAGCCTAAGAGACCTCTGAGATAACCTTAAATGCAACAACATTCGCATTATAGGGGTCCCAGAAGGAGAAGAGAGAGAGGAAGGACCCGAGAAAATATTTGAAGAGATTATAGTCGAAAAATTCCCTAACATGGGAGAGGAAATAGCCACCCAAGTCCAGGAAGCACAGAGAGTCCCAGGCAGGATAAACCCAAAGAGAAACACGCCAAGACACATAGTAATCAAATTGACAAAAATTAAAGACAAAGAAAAATCATTGAAATCAACAAAGGAAAAACGACAAATAACATACAAGGGAACTCCCATAAGGTTAACAGCTGATTTCTCAGCAGAAACTTTACAAGCCAGAAGGGAGTGGCACAATATATTTAAAGTGATGAAAGGGAAGAACCTACAACCAAGACTACTCTACCCAGCAAGATTCTCATTCAGATTCAAGGAGAAATCAAAAGCTTTACAGACAAGCAAAAACTAAGAGAATTCAGCACCACCAAACCAGCTCTACAACAGATGCTAAAGGAACTTCTCTAAGTGGGAAACACAAGAGAAGAAAAGGACCTACAAAAACAAACCCAGAAAAGAAAATGATAATAGGAACATACATATTGATAACCACCTTAAACCTGAATGGATTAAATGCTCCAACCAAAAGACACAGGCTCTCTGAATGGATACAAAAACAAGACCCATATATATGCTGTCTACAAGAGACCCACTTCAGACCTAGGGACGCATACAGACTGAAAGCGAGGGGATGGAAAAAGATATTCCATGCAAATGGAAATCAAAAGAAAGCTGGAGTAGCAATACTCATATCAGATAAAATACACTTTAAAGAATGTTACAAGAGACAAGGAAGGACACTATGTAATGATCAAGGGATCAATCCAAGAAGAAGACATAACCATTATAAATATATATGCACCCAACATAGGAGCACCTCAATACATAAGGCAAATGCTAACAGCTATAAAAGAGGAAATCGACAGTAACACAATAATAGTGGGGGACTTTAACACCTCACTTACACCAATGGACAGATCATCCAGACAGAAAATTAATAAGGAAACACAAGCTTTAAATGACACAATAGACCAGATAGATTTAATTGATATTTATAGGACATTCCATCCAAAAACAGCAGACTACACTTTCTTGTCAAGTGCACACAGAACATTCTCCAGGACTGATCACATCTTGAGTCACAAATCAAGCCTTGGTAAATTTAAGAAAATTGAAATCATATCAGGTATCTTTTCCGACCACAATATTATGAGATTAGAAACCAATTACAGGGGAAAAAAACGTAAAAAACACAAACACATGGAGGTTAAACAATACGTTACTAAATAACCAAGAGGTCACTAAAGAAATCAAAGAGGAAACCAAAAACTACCTTGAGATAAATTACAATGAAAACATGACGATCCAAAACCTATGGGGTGCAGCAAAAGCAGTTCTAAGAGGGAAGTTTATAGCAATACAAGCCTACCTCAAGAAACAAGAAAAAATCTCAAACAATCTAACGTTACACCTAAAGGAACTAGAGAAAGAAGAACAAACAAACCCAAAGTTAGTAGAAGGAAAGAAACCATAAAGATCAGAGCAGAAATAAATGAAATAGAAACAAAGAAAACAATAGCAAAGATCAATAAAACTAAAAGCTGGTTCTTTGAGAAGATAAACAAAATTGATAAATCTTTAGGCAGACTCATCAAGAATAAGAGGAAGAGGACTCAATCAATAGAATTAGAAACGAAAAAAAGAGAAGTTACAACAGACACCACAGAAATACAAAGCATCATAAGAGACTACTATAAATAACTCTATGCCAATAAAATGGACAACCTGGAAGAAATGGACAAATTAGAAAGGTATAACCTTCCAGGACTGAGCCAGGAAGAAATAGAAAATATGAATAGACCAGTCACAAGCACTGAAATTGAAACTGTGATTAAAAATCTTCCAACAAACAAAAGTCCAGGACCAGATGGCTTCACAGGTGAATTCTATCAAACATTTAGAGAAGAGCTAACACCCATCCTTCTCAAACTCTTCCAAAAAATTGCAGAGGAAGGAACACTCCCAAACTTATTCTATGAGGCCACCATCACCCTGATACCAAAACCAGACAAAGATACTACAAAAAAAGAAAATTACAGACCAGTATCACTGATGAATATAGATGCAAAAATCCTCAACAAAATACTAGCAAACAGAATCCAACAGCACATTAAAAGGATTATACACCATGATCAAGTGGGATTTATCCCAGGGATTCAAGGATTCTTCAATACATGCAAATCAATCAATGTGATACACCATATTAACAAATTGAAGAAGAAAAACCATATGATCATCTCAATAGAGGCAGGAAAAGCTTTTGACAAAATTCAACACCCATTTATGATAAAAACTCTCCAGAAAGTGGGCATAGAGGGAACCTACTTCAACATAATAAAGGCCATATGCAACAAACCCACAGCAAACATCATTCTCAATGGTGAAAAACTGAAAGCATTTCTTCTAAGATCAGGAACAAGACAAGGATGTCCACTCTCACCACTGTTATTCAACACAGTTTTGGAAGTCCTAGCCATGGCAATCAGAGAAGAAAAAGAAATAAAAGAAATACAATTTGGAAAAGAAGAAATAAAACTGTCACTGTTTGCAGGTGACATGATGACTGCACATAGAGAATCCTAAGATACCACCAGAGAACAACTAGAGCTACTCACTGAATCTGGTAAAGTTGCAGGATACAAAATTAATGCACTGAAATCTCTTGCATTCCTATACACTAACAATGAAAGATCAGAAAGAGAAATTAAGGAAACAGTCCCATTCACCATTGCAACAACAAGAATAAAATACCTAGGAATAAACCTAAGGAGGTAAAAGACCTGTACTCAGAAAACTGTAAGACACTGATGAAATAAATCAAAGATGACACAAACAGATGGAGAGATACACCATGTTCTTGGATTGGAAGAATCAATATTGTGAAAATGACTGTACTACCCAAAGCAATCTATAGATTCAATGCAATCCCTATCAAATTGCCAGTGGCATTTTTTACGGAACTAGAACAAAAAATCTTAAAATTTGTATGGAGACACAAAAGACCCCGAATAGCCAAAGGAGTCTTGAGGGAAAAAAATGGAGCTGGAGGAATCAGACTCCCTGACTTCAGACTATACTACAAAGCTACAGTAATCAAGACAATATGGTACTGGCACAAAAACAGAAATATTGATCAATGGAATAGAATGGAAAGCCCAGAGATAAACCTACGCATCTATGGTCAACTAATCTATGACAAAGGAGGCAAGGATATACAATGGAGAAAAGACAGTCTCTTCAAGAAGTGGTGCTGGGAAAACTGGACAGCTACATGTAAAAGAATGAAATTAGAACACTCCCTAACACCATACAGAAAGGTAAAGTCAAAATGGATTAGAGAACTAAATATAAGACTTGACACTATAAAACTCTTAGAGGGAAACATAAGAAGAACACTCTTTGACATAAATTACAGCAAGACCTTTCTGATCCACCTCCTAGAGTAATGGAAATAAAAACAAAAATCAACAAGTGGGACCTAACGAAACTTAAAAGCTTTTGCACAGCACAGCAAAGGAAACTACAAACAAGACAAAAAGAGGACCCTCAGAATGGGAGAAAATATTTGCAAACGAATCAACGGACAAAGGATTAATCTCCAAAATATATAAACAGTTCATACAGTTCAATATTAAAAAAACAACCCAATCAAAAAATGGGCTGAAGACCTAAATAGACAGACATTTCTCCAAAAAAGACATAAAGATGGCCAAGAAGCACGTGAAAAGCTGCTCATCATCACTAATTATTAGAGAAATGCAAATCAAAACTGCAATGAGCTATCACCTCACACCAGTTAGAATGGGCATCATCAGAAAAATCTACAAACAACAAATGCTGGAGAGGGTGTGGAGAAAAGGGAACCCTCTTGCACTGTTGGTGGGAATGTAAATTGATACAACCACTATGGAGAACAGTATGGAGATTCCTTAAAAAACTAAAAATAGAATTACCATATGACCCAGCAATCCCACTACTGGGCATATACCCAAAGAAAACCATAATTCAAAAAGACACATGCACCCCAATGTTCATTGCAGCACTATTTACAATAGCCAGGTCAGGGAAGCAACCTAAATGCCCATCGCCAGATGAATGGATAAAGAAGATGTGGTACGTATATACAATGGAATGTTACTCAGCCATAAAAAGGAATGAAATTGGGTCATTTGTAGAGACATGGATTGAGCTAGAGACTGTCATGAAGAGTGAAGTAAGTCAGAAAAAGAAAAATAAATATCGTATATTAATGCATGTGGAACCCAGAAATATGGTACAGATGAACTGGTTTGCAGGGCAGAAAGAGAGACATAGGTGTAGAGAACAAACATATGGACACCAAGGGGGGACAGTCGGGGGGCGGCAGGGGGATGAATTGGGAGATTGGGATTGACATATATACACTAATATGCATAAAATAGATAACTAATAAGAACCTGCTGTATAAAGAAATAAATAAAATAAAATTTAAAAAAAACGTCTTTGTCTACAGTGACCCAAGCACACCCACCTCCCCCTTGCTAGAATGCAAGGCCTCTGGGACCTCATGGAGGGTGGAACAGCAGACTAGAGGGGCTGGGTAGGAGAACTGAACAGTGGTTCTGACCAATACTTAGTCTCCTCCCCACCACCCAAGGCGGTTGGATTAATGGGGAGCTGTTTCACACTCCCATCCTAGACTCACTGGTGGTTCTCCAGTGGGTCAGCCATGGAGAGGGTCTTGACAGCAGAGTGGAGGTCCATGTGGGTAGAAACAGGGCCCTGCCAACCACCTGATCCCAGAGAGCCAGGTCGACCCTGAGTGGGTGTAGAGAGGGTGCTGCAGAAGCTGGACACGTAGCATGGAAAACAGATGTGTGATGGTCCCGGCAGGAGACCTGCAGTCGTACTAGAACCAGGAGAAAAGCATCATCATAATAACTGCTCGCTAAAGGCCAGGTGCTATCCTAAAATCTTTATACAGATTACCCGTTTAATTATCACCCCCTAAGAGATAGGTACTATTATCATCGTATTTGTAGATGGGAAAACTGAGGCACAAAGAAAACTTGCCCAAAGTCAGGCAGCTCATAACCAGCAAAGCCAGGACCTAAACGCACGCAGTCTGAACCAGAGTGTGGACAGATAACCTCCACACCGCGCTGCTTGCTAGAGTTTGGGGCTGTGCACATTTGGTGGGTACTCGGGATGGGGCGCCCTTGCAGCTCCTGGAATTTGATTGCCCGGGGGTCTGAGGTGAGGGTTGCTATATACTTTTCCAGAGCCTCTCCTGGGAGGGAATGAACCCCACGATCAGGACCACTGGGTGGGGCTGAGGCAGGCACCGGCAGACTGAACCGTCCTCTTGGATTCGTCCCTCACGCTCTTGGTACAGACTTCACTTCTTCAGATGATTACCCAGTTAAGTTATCTGACACGTGACATTCTGAGCTGTTGCTCCAGGTGTGCACTTGGCTGCTTTCCTGGTGTTGACGGCATACCTGCCTTGCTGCTTAGGGAAAGGAGAGTTTGGGCTCCACCGCAGCCCTGAGCTTCATCTGAGGCCTGGCTGGGAATGGCTTTGTGCATTAAGATCCGAAGGGAGGGCAGCCCCAGGGCCAAGAGGGAGAGAGCCAGGTCCTTCTCAGTTTCTGAAATGATAAACATTCCTGCCAGGTTCTTGGGAACAATGGAGTCCTCTGTGAAAGGGCCTGGCCCCCAACCTAAGCTAATTAGATCTAGCGGAGGCTAAAATTGACCCTTCGACACCCCTGGGGCTCTGCATCACCTCGCAACCCTGAGGGAGATGCCAGAGTATGTCAAGGACACCTGAATACCCCTGGGCAGATGAGACACAGCAGAAGGTTCTGGGCTCTGTGGAGCCCTCCTCTGCCCCTTCCCGCGTCTCCCCTGACACACCCCCTACGTGTGCCTCCATGGGCCATGGGTCCTGGCTAGCCTAGCTTGAAGGAATGCACCCAAGGTCATTAGTGTGTGACTCAGAAGAGGTGGAAGCCAGAGGAGAGGCCAGGCGAGAGGCATACAGTTCAACCACGGGGCAGGTGTGGAGAGGAAGCCAGTATGGTGTGGTTTGCTGTCCAGTGTTAAGCGAATGTTCTCCCTTCAGGAGGCCACCTCCCGTGGACCAGACCGGTCCTCACCCTGCGCGGCCTCTCGAGCTCCAAGCGCTCTGCACACACATACCTGTACGCCTAACACTTCCCGGCCCCCATGTGGGGTCCCAGCTGTGTGGGTGATGAGGGTTGGGTTGCAGGTACTGGAAGGAGCACGACCTTTGAAGCCAGGCAGACTTGACCTTGAATCCCAGTTCAAAAAGATGATTTCTGTTTGAACTGCCACACGTAAAGGGCGCTTGTCCGTGCTCGGCAGCTGTGATCTGCCCGACCCATCTCCGCTAGGATCTGTCGTCTGACACAGTCACACCACCCAAGAGTCTCAACTGCAGGCCTCGAAATGCCAGCCCCTCTGTTGTTTGATTCAGACCTGCGCGATCTGTACTTGTGCGTAACTGGCACATCCACCAGCAAGTACTTGTGCAGAATTACGGGGCCATGATGAGTTAGAAAGGTGAGGGTAGGAAGTGGGACTTGGTTTCCCCAGTCAAGGCTCTGTGGCAGATACCTGAGGACAAATTCGCATTTGGACAAAGCCAGCAGCCCCTGGCCCTGCACCAGGCTCTTGTCTCTCTTACCTGCAGGTGGATGGGCTTCTGTACACAGGCCAGTAACAGGTACACAGGATATTAACAGCTACTGTTTATTGAATTTTACCAGGCTCCTCGAGAGCCCAGGTTAGGTTCTTTGTGTACTTGATCTCTGAGCCCTACCGCACCCCTGCAAGGTGCTTGTTACTTTACCCAGATGAAAACTAAGTTGTCTAAGACATCGCAGCGGACCCAGAGCCAGTTCCCTGTATTTTTCCTGTGTTTATCGTCCAGCTTCTTGTGGCCCTGGTAAACATGACGCCTCACAGACACAAACACTTGCATTCTTGAGGGACACACGTGAGGGACACACACACACACCCGGAGGGCAGGATACCATGGTGGTCAGAGCACCGGAGCTGGAGTCTAGAAAGAGTGGGTCAGCTCCCCCGGTAACAACCGTGTGGCCTTGAAGCCTGGCTGCTCCCAGCCCTTGAGCCTAGATCACAGGCACTGTGCACCTCGTGGGGATGTTGTGCAGGTCCGATGAGCTAAATGTGTGTGAAGGTGCTTTATCAGTTGTAAAGGTTCTCAAAAGCTTGAAGGTGGTTTACTTTTTCATCTCTTCCTCTCCCTCCCCAACCCCCATAAAAGGATGTGATTAAAGCTGACACTCACCCCCTTGGGGTTTCCTGCCTGCCACTGTCAATGTCTGGCGAGCCCTTGCCTCATTTTTTACACTGGGACCCTTTTATCTTCAACCACCTCTACTATCTACACACACACACACACACACACACACACACACACACACACACACACACACACACCCCTCTCTGCCTCTTAAATGCCTACTGAAGCCATTTTCTAGCCACATACAAGATTGATGTTGCCAACACCTTGACCAAAGCCACTCTGGAAAACAAAGACAACTTTATCTCAGCAAAAGTCAGAAGACTGCTGACACCCAGGACACCGTCTTTGATCACATTGCAATCTGGACTCCAGCCCATCTGTCAGTTCATCAGGAACACACACACACACACACACACACACACACACACACATACTCCCAGCATAACTGGGAGGCAGGCAGAAAGCAAGGATTAGCCTCAGCAGACCAGCGGTCTCCTCTCCGTCCTCAGGGCACCCAAGTGCTGATTCCTTTGCTAGAGCCCGCTCCACGTCCAGTTATGCCCAGGTTCCTCTGCCAAACTCTTCCAGCTGTGATGCTGGAAAGGCTCCCTGCAGCAGAGCAAGCACAGGGCTGCAGCTGGGTCTGCTTCACTTCCTGTCTTCACTTCCACATCTGGCCCTTTTAGTCCCCCAGCCTTGGTGTTCTGAGCAGAGCACGGGGTTAGGAGTCAGGACCCCTGGGTTCTTGCCCTTGCTACCCTCTTTCTGGCCATGACTCCTTAAGCAAGTCACGTAGCTCCTTAGGCTAAAGCAAAGGTGGTGGCGTTGGGTTGTATGGCTTCTGTGATCTCTTCCAGCTCTAACCGTGTAGGATCTAGTAACTCAAACTCTATAACCTAGTTACAAGTGGGATCTTCAAGTGAGCCATGGTCGCATTATGGAGCTGAGCTGAAGTTTCTCCACCTGTAAAATTAAGAGGTCAAGTTAGAGCAGTAGCTCTCAGTGGCAGCTGTGACTAAAAGCATCTGCAGTGGTTTAAATCAGAATCCCAGAGGTGGGGCCCCGGCAGCTTTAGTTTTCAGGAGCTCCCCAGGGATGCTCTTGGGTAATTGCTGAGCAGGGTGATCTCCGAAGTTCCTTCCAGCTTGGATCTTCTCTGACTTGTCAGGAGTCGGTAGCCTGCAGCCCATATCTTCCAGGCCTCCCCAGGCTGGCAGTGTACTGAGGGTTAGGGTCATGATAATGTAACAGAAACTTTGTCTCCAGCTCAGCCCTCAGCAACCAAACTGTTGAACCTCACTGCCAAGTTCCCGCATGTCTCATTTACGTGGGTAGTGGAGGGGGGGGTAGTCTCATATGTGTTTCCACCCTCCCCCAATTTCCTCCTGAAGCCTCTATCACTGCACAGAAGTCACCCGTCTCCCAAGCTGCAATTTATCCTATGTCAGTAGTTCATTAGACAGGAAAAAGCATCAGACCAAAGGTGACTGATCATTTGGAGGAAGGCGTGATTCAGGGTAGCCTGGCTCAAAAGAGGAAATGGGCCAATTGGAGTCCTTTCCAGGAATTTGAACTGACAAACGGGAAAAGGTATATGGAGAGAATTTTCCAGTTAGGAAGGGAAATTAGGGCAAAAAGGTTGCTATGGTTTAGATTTTAGAGTTGGGTCATGGTAGGCCAAAGGCAAATGCCAGCTATGATGGAGCAGAAAAGAAAAGAATAGGGAGTAGAGGATCAGATCTGTGGAGAGAGAATAGGGCAGATGGGAAAGAAAGAGGGAAAAGTAGGCAGAGCGAGTGACGGTCCCCAGAACTGCACAGTTCATGATCATGTTCCACTCCAGTTCCTGTTCACAAATTTACAATGAACTCTGTTTCTCCAGAGGGAACTTATGTGAGCCTCTGCTTTAGGTCAGTGGAAGAGCCAGGCTGAAAAAGAGCTGTGAGATTAGATGGTTCTGATTAGTGCCCCAATCCCCTTGTTAACTGGGTGGGTGGAGCTAACAGATTAAAGTAGGGTGTCTCAAACTTTAGGGCACACTAAAATAACCTGGAGGGCTTGTGAAAACAGACTCAGAGAGTTGACTGAGCCACCAAGTTCCAGGCGCTACTAGTGCCTGCTGGTGCAGGGACCACACTTTGAAAACCACTGAATTAAAGGTGAAAAGTCATTCACGCACTGTGGCTGTGAATTTGCCTCTAAGGTTCCTGGCATTTAAGGCAGATAAATGCAAAAGGAGATGAAAACACATGGCTTTCAGTTTCTGACAAGAAAAAGCTTGCCAGGCTTATCTGCAGAAGCATCATTTTGCTGAGACTTCTGACTCACATGTGGGCATCTTCCCAGACAGACCAGCTGGGCAGGCCAGGGTCTGTCATGGATTGATTGGTGCCAGTGATTGGGAATTGATGCTGGAATGGATCTGAGGAAGGTGGCATGGGAGTCCTTCCAGAGCGTGAGGTTGTTCAGCTGTCATTTGACATGAATGTCATGTGGTGTAAGTTAAATTGTATCTGGATCCCACATCACAGAAACACTTTGAGACCGAGAGATGGAGGAGAGAAGGACCTGGTTTTTTTTTTTTTTTTTTTTTTTTCCTAATTTTTATTTTTTCTTTAGTAAAGACTTTATTTTTTTAGGAGCAGTTTTAGGTTCACAGCAAAATTGAAGGGAAGGTACAGAGACTTCTCATAGACCCCCTGCTCCCACACATGCACAGCCTCCCCATAAACAACATCCCTCACCACAGTGCTACATCTGTCGCAACTGATGAACCTACAGTGACACATCATTATCACCCAGAGTCCATAGCTTACGTGAGGCTTCATTCTTGGTGCTGTACATTCTATGGATTTGGACAAATGTATAATATGGTATCATACAGAGTATATTCACTGCCCTAAAAACCCTGTGTTCTGCCTATTCATCTCTCCCTCCCCTACTCCACTCCTGGAAACCACTGAGGGTCATTTATTTTTGTGTCTGAATTACATGGGTTTCAATAACTGAGGGAAGTGGCGTCTTTTTTAGAGGAAGTTTAAAGATTTACAGACGAAAAAGTGAGTTTGTACTTCATTGCATGTGACCTGCCTTTAGCATTCAGGAGCAGCTTGCCGTGTGGGGAGGACAGAGAACCCTCACCCGCAACCGGCACCCATGAGTCTGGGTGTAGGGGGCTCAGAGTGAAGGTAGAAAAGGTTGAGCGGCCTCACACAGATGGAAAGATTTTATTTTTCTGTTCAAGCTGGAAGCAGATGAGCTTTATTAACTAGAACAGGATGTTCTGAGTTTGACTTCCTTTAGCCGAAGGCAGATTTCCCTGGCAATTTAAACAAATTGATTTTTGTTTCTTTTTTATCTGACTCTGTACTTTTCCTCCTTTGTCTCTAGCAATCCCAACCATGGTGATCAAAAGAATAGGTGTGGGAGAATTTCCTTACTGAGAAGGAAATCCGTACATACAATCAGGAGTTGAGTAGACCTTTCCGTAAATAACCTTGATCTCTCATTAACCTGTAAAATGCACGAAAGCTTGTGTTTGCTCACAGAAACAGACTCAGGGACTGGGACTTAGGAAGGAGAGGTTTTGTGTGAATGGGACGAGAAGGAACAGATGAGGAAGAGTGTGTCTGGGGTGCAGAGGAAACGGAGGCACCGAGATTTAAATAACCTGAAAACAGTTACATATCTAGCACACAGTCAAGCTGCGATTCGAACCCAGGCTCCAAAGCACACACCCTTGGCTACTGCCCATCATCATGTCCTTCTGAGCCTCTTCTCCCTGGTGATGGAGCTTCTCCAGGACAGAGGACTCACCACCACCGTGTGCACAGCATGTGTGAGGAGATCACTCCATCAAGTGGGTGGGGACGGTAAGGCCAACGTGAGGCCAAGTGAGGACTTTGGATTCGCTCATCAGGGATCACAGTACACTTCTGAGAGGGGGGCTACACTGAAAGCATTTTCCAAGGAGGATAGTTCTCGGAGGACTAAAGAGGAGCGTCCACAGAGCACTGCTGTGTTAGCTGAAGGACAATGAGACAAGAGCCTGACAGAGTCTGAGATGCCGAAATGAAGGGTGAAAATGCAGGACATTGAGAAAGAGAAGCCTGAGGGATATGAAGACTAGTGGGATGTGAAGGTGAAAGAGAGAAGAAGAAACATCAGATGTGAACTGCATTGCAGTGCAGTGGCAGGCATGGAAAGTTGAGCTTGGGCTCCAGAACTGGAACAGTGAGCTGGATCAGAACAACAGCTGCCACTGCCTTCTGTTGAGGGGTCAGGACCACGATAGTCAGGTGACCTTTACTCTTTTGAGTCTCACAACAGCCCTGAGAAATCAGAATATGTTACTGTCCCCATGTCACAGAGGAGAGGTTCAGAGGTGATGGGACACTTGCCTGGAGCCAAAGGGCTAGTAAGTGGCAGGATTCAAACCCAAGTCTATTCTGTTCCAGGGCCTCTCCCTCCTTCCACATTGGAACTCCCTCTAGTCCTGCATTGCTCAGCATTTCTGAGTCATGTGTCCCACACATATGTCCTCCTCAAAATGACAGCTACGGGACTTCCCTGGCGGTGCAGTGGCTAAGAATCCACCTACCAATGCAGGGGACATGGGTTCGAGCCCTGGTCCAGGAAGATCCCACATGCAGTAGAGCAATTAAGCCCGTGTGCCACAACTACTGAGCCCACGTGCCACAACTACTGAAGCCCGCGGGCCTAGAGCCCGCGCTCTGCGACAAGAGAAGCCACCACAGTGAGAAGCCCGCACACCACAATGAAGAGTAGCCCCTGCTCGCCGCAACTAGAGAAAGCCCGCGCTCGGCAACAAAGACCCAACGCAGCCAAAAATAAGTAAATTTATAAAAGAAAAAAAATGACAGCTAAGCAAACACGTTCCTTAGACTGAATGAAATTAGCCACAGGGATCTGCAGGAGCCCGCGTGCATCAGTCTCGGCTGGAGTCCCCTGCGGGGAGACGGGGGCCGTGGGGCCGTGTCAAGGTGCCCGGTTAGAGAGCCACGGGAAGAGAGCCAGGGTTTGCACCTTGGCAGGATCTTCACACCTGCACAGGCAGAGCCCTTCAGACACATAGCAAGGACACACCAAGCACTTCCTGCTCCCATGATATGTCCTTGAGTTGGTATCAGGTTATTCGATGGCTCCACATTTAAGCGCACCCGCTGCACAGCCAACACAGATGCTACCTGTGTGCCCCCGGCAGCTCCCTCCCCACAGCTCCCAGACAGCTCCCCGCTCCACGTTCCAAGACAGGCTGAGACGTTTGCCTCCTAAGAGGACTTTGAGAAGAGTCACATCTCTCCAGGAAGTCTTAGGTGAGGCCTTGTCTGTAAAGAAATGGAATAGATTCCCTCTTAAGAGACCCTTGAACTAAGCATTTCTGTCGGTTTGCCTCTCTTTGCATCCTACAGTGACAGGATCATGGAGCTCAAACCGAGGCCAAGAGAGGACATGACACCTTCCCCACCGGGGGTACAAATCAGTGGAAACAGTAGGACTAGAACTAAGGTCTCCTGACTCTTTATTCCCTTACTGCTGTGCAGAGAGATAGGTAGGTGTTCCCCCGCCATTTGAATCAAGCTTAATTCGTAATTATTATTTACATTTATATAACACTTTGAAGTTTGAAGGTGAATTCAAATACAATCCTGCCAACTGCTCTGTGAAACACAGGGCAGCCCCTTTCACGTGACGAAATGGGGGATCCAGAGGTTGACTCCCTCAGGCTCTCTACAAATAGTGAGAGAGAGAACTGCACCTAGAGTTGGCAGCTTTCTATTTGTCATTCAGGACTCTTTCCACTACTGGACTGACTATAAGCTTCCGACTGGCAGGAACCATATTTGTTTAGCTCACCGTTGGATACCCAGCACCCAACAGAGAGCCTGGATACACTCCTTGTTAGATGGAAGGAAGAATGGATGGAAGGATCAATGGATAGAAGAATAGGATCGATGGAGAGAAGAAACTTAGAGTCTTATTTTCCTGATGACTTCTAATAGATCTTTGAGGAGTGAGCTTCTATTATTAATGGCTCCATAAAAACAAAGAGCTTTAACTCTGTAATTTTGTTTAAAATTCATTATGTCCTAATTTTTTTAATGTTAATGTAAATTACATTTGGTTCCTTTAAGAATCTTCAGCAGGAAGACTTGCCCAGGACTTGGGACATAGTAGGCATTCGATAACCGTTTCTGGAATTTAACTGAATTTAAAAGCGAGGCTGGAGAGGTAAAAGTAATTGCAAAGAGCCTCTATGTTACTGGTATGATTAAAGAACAGACTATCTATTACTTGCAAAATAACTTTATCTCCAAATCCAGGCCTATCAATTGGGAAGAAACCAACAACAAGAATGGAATGAGATCATGAGCTGCATTTCCAGAATCTTTGGTTCCAAAGGATTAATAACGATGTCCAGTCCTCACCACAAATAGGTGCAATAGATTGCCCTTGCCTGCCGGTGCAGGATGGACCCTGCGTGAGCCAGCGGTGCTTCTTGTGTGCAGCCAAGTGGAGGGACGTGGATGTGAGGTTGTCATGGTAACTTTTTCACTGATTGGAAGAATAGATGAAGCTGGAGTGAACCTCCTTGGCTCATTATGGGGGTGGGAGTGGGGTAACCAGTAGTAAGGAGCAGAGAAACTTCTCTCTCTTTCTCTCTAGACAAAGACGGTGCAGGAAATTTGAATTCAAGTAATAGTAGAGCAAAATCAGGTAAAGTGCTGGCTAGAATTAGGGTAGATAGGTAATGAAATGATTTTGATGATCAAACCAGAAACGGGGGTGTTTGAGAGTAAACCTCTACCCAAGCCAGTGGTTTGAAACTTTCATAAGAGTCCACTTTAAAAAATTACAGACTCTAGCTCCCTTTCCCAAGATTCTGTTTCATTGTGTCAGGAGTAGGGCACACGAATCTCTATTTTAAAACTACCCAAACTTGGGGCTTCCCTGGTGGCGCAGTGGTTGAGAGTCCGCCTGCCGATGCAGGGGACACGGGTTCGTGCCCCGGTCCAGGAAGATCCCACATGCCACGGAGCAGCTGGGCCCATGAGCCATGGCCGCTGAGCCTGTGCGTCTGGAGCCTGTGCTCTGCAACGGGAGAGGCCACAGCAGTGAGAGGCCCGCGTACCGCAAAAAAAAAAAAAAAACTACCCAAACTCATTATCCTACAGGAAATTTATGGACTATATTGGTAGCACATGGATCATAATTTCATAAACTCTCCTCTGGGTAAGCAGAGCATCAGAAATCAAACTCAAGCCTGAGCTGACATCTCATCTGATGGGAAAACTTAGGGGAAAATAAAAGCTGTTTTCTACTTAGTCCTAGTTTTAAAACAAAACAAAAACCAGAGTTTAATTATTCCATGATTGATAACAGTTGAATTTCTGAAATAAGCTACTTTAGTTTATACATTATACTTTCTTTTAAACTTACATTCTACCAAATGCTTCCCTCATTGACAGAAACCAGCAGATGTTCGCTTTGCCTCATGGCCTTTCCCCGTCTTACCCAATGACGAATTCCCATGTACCCTTTAAAATCATCCCAAATGTCTTCATCTCTTGCCATCTCCTTAGTCTCTGTACCCACACTCTTGCTTGCAGAATATTTTGATCCTTCTTCTATGTCTGTCCACAGTGGCCTCTGCTAGTGAACTTACTACATTGTTATCCAGTAGTTATTTACAGATCTGCTCCATCACTCTCTCCTCTATCTGACGGAGCTTATCAGACAGTGTGTCTCATTCATCTTTGTAACTTTGCCCTTTCCCTTTCTTTAACTCCTAGTATGGCAGTTCCCATATACTAGAATGAATGAATGAATGAATGTTCTATAAGGGCAGAGATCTTTGTTTTGTTAACTGACGTGAATATTCCAAATGCCTAGAACAGGTCTTGTCACAAAGAGGGGTCTAATAAGTAATTGTTGAAATAATTCATGAATGAGTGCTTAGCTTTCACAGCCAGTAGAAAAGAAAGACTGGACCTGCTGTGTTTCTCAGCATAACAGTAAAAATTTTTCATAGTGGCACAGTCTCATGAACAGGTCATGACTGAGCTCCCCATTTGATATTTCTGGCATCTAATAGTTTGGGGTTTAGCTGTATAGACCCAAGGTATTCTAATAGAGAAACAGAAGTAATACTGCAAGCATATAGCTCATACCTACATAATCGGATCAAGTCAACTTTTTTCAGCCTTCCTCATCACATTCTGCTACTAATGGCAAGCCTCGGATACCAATGATTCTCTAGGAGACTTTACATGGAGTAATAGTAAAAATAGCTTCCATTTATTGAGCCCTTACTAAATGTGCCAGGCATTGTACTAACTGCTTTCCATGTATTATCTCTTTTCATCATTTTCAGGCAACTTGATTAGAAATGTTTTATTGTCCCTATTTAACAGATGAAGAAACTGAGGCTCAGATGTACTTTGCCGAGGTCACTCAGCTACTAACCAGAAGACATGAGATTTGAGCCTAAGTCTGTCTGAGCTTCTGCTCTTGAGCTTCACAGTAACTCTGGTGTTTTGAATTCAGTGGGTCCCGCTGGAACACACGTCGTTTCCCAGTCATTTCAGAGCAAATACTTTATTGGCCTTCACCTTCCTGATCTTGAGTTTTCTGAGACTTCTTCCTTTAAAGAGATTTATAGTTTGAAGACTAAACTCAGTCAAAATGACAAATGACATCAAATGCCCCACACCCACCTCACCCCAGCTTAATTATACCTGATGAGTAGCCCTTTCATACATTTGGTTCCAGGCACTTAGCTGTCTCTTGCATTTGCTTCCAGTGATCAGGGTCCCTGAGGTTTGCACATATGTTTTCCCAGTGAACTTTTGTCCTCTCTGAAAACTGCATTCTGTTCTCTTTTATTAAATTCCAGCTTTCATGACTAATATACGGTGATAGCTCCAGAAATGTTTATACGATAAATTAAAGTGGGCAGAATCTTCCGCTTACAAATTGCTTCAAGATAGGGCTCAGATGTCTACCCATAGAATTGTCTCATAAGTGCTAGCATAAAATTGATCCGAGCTTTTACAACTTCAGCTTTTGCCCTTGGCTTAGGGGCCTGTTGTTTCAGTGGGTCTCAACAGGGTCCTGCGCTCCTAGCCTGTTTCTCAAGCTGAGGCTACAGAGATTTATGACTCAGTTGGAAAAAGTATGTGGGACTACTTCTCAAACCTGCTTCAGAAAAACAGGATGTTTCTCTCTCCCGATCTGGCACATACCTGTAAACAAACGACTCGTTGGCAGGGCCTCTGAGTCAGAGGTATAGCATTTTCAGTCTCTCAGGTTTAACGATTATTTGCTTGGATACATCAGAAGTTCATGTTAGAACAGAGCCACGTTCCAAAAACTTATTGCCCAGAGACCCAGATTAACTAGAGACCTTCTAGACGGCAGGAAGGTGTGTGTTTGTTTTATAAAGTGGAGGCATGTGTGGGTCTGTGCCATGTTCACAGCCATAAAAGAAAGTGAAGAGTGTTAAGTGTGGCTTCTCAGGGAAAACGGGGCCTGAAGCCTCTGTGATTATTATTGTTGGAGGAGTAAATATTTCAGTAGAAAAAGAAACTCCTTTGTACCATCTCTGCCTGAGTTTTCTTGGCATGTTTTAATATTTTCAAGTAGCAGCTGAAACCACACTAACCTTCCTTGTTCTAATTGGAAGCACCTGTGAGTTGCAAAATTAGAATTTTCAGATTCTTAAGTGATTTGCTATTTGGACAGGGGTGTCAGTTTTGGCGGAAATTTTCATCTTTGCGGCCTTTTTTTTTTCCTCCCAATTATAAATTGTTTAGTCAGCTAATGATGTGATGGTAACCAGGGCACTCTTCATCAGCTTTCCATGTACGGACGCTTTCTTAAAAATGAAAACCACACTTTCTTCTACAGTGGTTTGTACACCTTATCAGGCTCCTTCTTATTCGAGGAGAACAGACGGAAAAATTCCCCCAACCCTTGGAATTCGACTGGAACAATTTTCTCCTGCCAAAAGGCATCTCATAATCAAAAACACTAGAGCAACAAGTGATATTTGCAAATTCCAGGAAGAAAAAAAATAGTTGAAACAATTAGAAACCTATTCCAGGTTTTCTCTATGTTAGTAGGAGCCTGTCTTCTGAAGGACTTTAGTGTTTTACAGGTTATCTCCCGAAACTTCAACAAGAGAGACATGAAGGTTCGGTGGCTTCTTACAGGCTTGCCTGTACTTACTACTTACACTACTTCCTGTCTCAGCGCTGCTACCTCATGGAGCCTCAGTTCTCCGGGGTGTAAATGAGAATTTCCTAGCTTCCATGACTCGTGGTGATGAGTAAATGGTGTAGCATTTGTAACATGCTCCCAGTGGGAGCTGTCTTACTCCATTCTGGCTGCTATAACAAAATACCACAGACTGGGTGGCTTATAAACAACAGAAATTTATTTCTCCAGTTCTGGAAGCTGGAAGTCCGAGATCAGGGCAGTGGCATGGTGGGATGAGGGCTCAGTTTTGGTGGCAGACTTGTCCTCGTACCCTCACATGGCAGAAGGGGTTAGGGAACTCTCCAGGGCCTTTTATAAGGGCAGTAATCCCATTCATGAGGGCTCCACCCAAATGCCCCTCCCAGAGACCCCACCTCCTAATACCATCACATTGGACATTAGGATTTCAACATAAGAATTTTGGAGGGACACATTCAGACCATAGCAGGAGCTAAACAAACGCTGGCTTCTTCTCTTTCTCTCTTTCCTACATTTTACTTGCCGCAACTGAGGTAAAAATGACATGACTTACTTGAGGCCAAAGATCAGGCCCTCGTGGAGCCAAGACAAGCCTGAAATTTACAGGTCTAGAAACTTCAAGGCTCCATCCTCTGTCTGGGTTCAACACCAGCTCTACAGAATTTGGCACAGGGTACGTTGTAGACTGTTCCAAAAAGTCATAGATAGCAAAAGACTGTGGGTGCTACAAGCCACTTCACAGATACTTTATGTGGCAAGTAGGATTAAAATTAATGACTACACAGGGGAAGGGTTCAAAATGATGCCACCAAAAAGATGACCCTGTCTTTCCATACTAGGCTCCCCATAAACGTTTGCAGTATTAAATTTAATAGGCTGGACCTGCACATCAGTAAGTTTTTGAGAGTGAAAACGAAAAACAAACAATAGTTGTCTCAAGACACAGGCAAACCAGAATATGTAGTCGCCCTACCTGGGAACCACAGCATGAATTTCTGTGTCTCTTGGAGGGAAACCGCAATTCATTCCTTTGAGAAATACATCTTATGTTCCAACTTAAGATTTTTCAAGAGGCTACTTGTGACCGACACTGTGTTGTTTTACTTAACGCTCACACCAGCTTAGTGAGATGGATTTAATTATTAAATTAACTATTAATTAGCGCCCCACTTTAGTAATGAGCAACTGACACTCAGTGAGGTTAGTAATTTGTTAAGGTTGCACAGCAAATAAGGGTAAGATTGGGGATTTGAGCCCAGGTCTGTCTAGCTGTAAGTTCATGCTCTTGCAACTGTTCTAGGTCTAGTCTGCAGGTCTTGCTAGATTATGTCATAGGATCATAGATTTTTAGAGGTTATCCGATCTACCTTCTACATTTTTCAGATGGGGAAACAAGCTCAGAGAGGTCTGATAGCTTTTGCAAACTCACATAGCTGGCTATAGTAGCAGAAATTTTCTAGTGCCCTTTTCCCAACCACTCCATTCCAACACAGGGAAGGAGAGAAAGAAATCTATTCAGAGATTCCCTTCTGAAGTGGACACGATGTTTATAGGGCTCTACTGGGGACCCATGGTACTCACTGGAGGTGGAACTGCTCTTAAGATGCTTTCAGGGCTTCTTGGGGAAAACTGTCCAACAGCAGCAAAAGGAGGGAGGGTGAGAGGGAAGGGCCAGAGTGCCCTAGAGTGGAGGCTCCAGGCCCAGCTCTGCTGCTCTTTCGCTGTGATTTAGCCACCCTAGTGCTTCTCGTTCCATGGTTCTCCCCATCCTCCAATCATGTCTCCATTATACCCCATTATATTCCTTGTTTCCCATGTGCCCAGCACAGTGCTGGATGCCTAAAGCAGGATGCAAGAAGCCGGAGCAGGGGGCAAGGCGGTCAGTACTCTCAAGGAAGCCCCGCCCACTCCGAGGCCCCGCTGCGGGAGTCACGCGGGCGGAACCACCGTCCTCACCTTTAGTCTCACTCCAAAGACAGGCACGCTCCACCTCAGTGTCATCTGGGAGGGTCGGAAGGAAAGGGGGCCTCCTTGGGGTGGGAGGGGCCACGTGCCCACCTAGGAGGAGACAGAATGGGAAACAGGAGGGGCCGTCCGAGGTCCAGGAAATTAGCTGTGGTTCAGTGGGTTAAAAATAATCAAAATGTCCCTCAAGGTAGAAACTAAAACCAAAGAAGGATGGTGAGTGACCTACCACTAACAGGTGCCCGCCCCGCTTTATTCGCATTCCCCCGAGGACATTTCACAGGACCAGGGGAGAACGTGATTCCTAATTTCTCCCAGGCACGATGGCTACCTCGCTGCATCGTCAGGCTCTGCCTCACCAGGTGCTGGGCAGCCAGGCCCTGGGACTTCTCAGACCTACTTTCTCCTGCTGTGCTGTTGAGTCCGGGAGGCCGTTGCTGGGTTTTAAAAATAGCCTCTTGCCTGTTTTCAGAGGACAGGTTCCCTGGCTGCCAAAAATGTGCAGAATGGTGGTTCCGTGGCAACAGCGAGCCTTTGTTCCAAAGTTGAAAGTTCACGTCCCTCCTCCTGAGCCCGGCCTCGGTGGTTTGCCTGATGTCGCTGACCCTGTTTTAATTAAGTCCTCCTTTTTTGTTCGACTCGGTGCCAAGAAGCTTGAATGAATCTTGTGTTGTTGAGTGGGTTTTGTTGGGGGTTTTTTCTCACTTCTATTCTGGAAGCTTCTAAGGGTCCCTCCTCTGCAGGCGGAGATAAGGGTTAAGAGTCTTTTTCTCAAGAAATAACATTCTCCTAAGTGAACGTTATCTTTGTTTTTCTTTCTCTCTCCTGTAACTGAATTCTAAAATTCAAGGGGGTTTTTCTGGCTCCTGATGGAAACTGGAGATAGTGTGTAATTTACAGGCCTCTGTGGGAGGGAGGACACTTCACCAGGGCTTGCCCTTCTGAAATTCCAACAGACTGAGTTTTAAGACAGGTTCAGGGAAGGAATCATGATCACCACTGCTCATGGCCACTGCACACAGATTGGATGTTGGTGTACTAGTTTCCTAGTGTTGCTGTAACAAAATACCGCAAACAGGGTGGCTTAGAACAGCAGAAGTTTATTGTCTTACAGGTCTGGAGGCTGCAAGTCTGAAATCCAGGTGCCGACAGAGTTGAGGTCTCTCTGAGATCTGTAGGGGAGAAGACTTCCTCGCCTCTCGTAGCTCCTGTTGTCTGGCAGTGGTCCTTGACATTCCTTGCTGTATAGATGCCTCACTCCAGTCTCTGCCTCCATCACCTCGTGGCCATCTTCTCCCTGTGTCTCCCTCTGTCTTCACCTCTTCTCATAAAGACACTGGTCATTTTGGATGAAAACCCTCCCTGATGGCCTCACCTTAATGACATCTGCAAAGACCCTATTTCCAAAGAAGGTCACAGGTAGCAGGGGTTAAGATTTCGGTGTATCTTTTGAGGGGGACACAATTCAATTCAGAGCTGTTTCATTTTCTTGCCTTGGAATTTTCTGTCACCCAGAAAATATTTGGATATGTTATTGCTCTGTAGCATAAGTAACCAATACCTGCTACCACTTATGGAGCATTTACCACACGCCAAGCACTATGCCAGGTACCTGATCTATTATTTCATTGACTCCTCACAGAAGCACATTGAGGTAGGTGTTATTATATGCCCAACTTATAACGGAAAACATAAAGGCTCAGCTGTGTCTCATTTCAGCACCCACATTCTGCACCACTCAGCATACTCAACACGTATGTTGCTTCTAGAGCACCTGTTGTGTGCTTGGTGCTATGCTGGGCCCCAAGGTTGCAGCAGTGAACAAGACAGATGTCGTCCTGCCCTCATAGGACATATAGTCTAGTAGGAGGACCTATGCATTAAAGATATACTTTTCTAAGTAACAGTCACTAACCCGCAGTGCTATAGCACCGTCTCCCATCAGGAATTCTTTTCCTCTGCTGTCATTGCCTGAGGTCGTTGTAGGAACAGTGACTACTGAGATGAAGAGTAGTGAGAAGACCTTCCAAGAAGGAAGACTCTCACCTCTGCTTTAACCAGAGTGCCAATATCTCGTTTAACATAATGGGCATCTCTGAAAGGTTTTGTGGAACAGGGTTTACCATGCTACATGATGCTATGGAACAAACATCCCTTAAAGCTTATTCTGTGCTTCTGTATCGTGTCCCGTGGGTCAGCTGGGGGCTGTGCTCAGCGTCTTCCTCACTCCAGAGCCAGGTCCTGAGGTAGTAGCCTCGTCTGGAACAGTACAGATGGCGGCGGCAAAGGAAAAAGAGAAGATGGTGAATCACATACTGGCCTTTAAACGCTTCCAGCCCAATGTGTCAGGTCAGCCCTGTTGCAGGATGAACAGCCTGGAACAAATATGTCTTTTAGGCCAAATGAGTTACGTATGAGAAAGAATAAAGTAGGTGTTTAGTTTTGTTAAGCGTGAATCCATTCCCTTCCCTGGCCACAAATTTACCCCAGAACTCCATGTGAGAGGGGGCTGCCCCCTTCTCTGGTCCCTCCTTCTCAGGCCCTGATGTCCAAGCGTCAGCTGAGAAGGAACCTGGGTTCTGTTTCTAGAAACCAAAATAGGAAAGTTCAAATTTGTGAAAGCCATAAATCAGGGGACAGTGATTTATGCTCCCGAACAATTTTCCGCAGCTTCCCTTTAAACAGCAGCCTCCCGAGTACACATATGGTACTATTTTAGATATATTTTATTAACTCACGACTTTTCAGGAATGTTCTGTAAAGCAGGGAAGACATTCATTTAAGCCCTGATTCCATAGGTTGGCAGCTTATCATATTTACTATATATATTTTTTCTTCCCTCAAGTTCCAAAATTGCTTCCCTGAAGTAAACAGGAAAAACTTGGGGGAAGGTATCAGTAGCTACAGTTATTTCTGTTTTTTTTGGTTTTTGTTTTTTCCTGTTCCAGTTAACGGCTGTTAACAATGAGAGATTCCCACGACAGCCTCTCACCCAGAGGCCCATCTTCACAGCACCAGGAGTGCCAAGGGCGTTCCGTTCTAATTACTCAAAGGAGTCATTAGCCGGGATGAATGCTCAGGTTGTGTTAGCTCACTGCAGGATGCTCAGTGCCTCGGGATCCCCGGGGCAGCCTATAATTCAGTCAGAAGCTGGAAATGCTTCCCCGTCAGTGCGAAGCCAGACCCAGCACTTCCTGGAGCTTCCCACCTTCCTGCTTCCTTTTGTGCCTCAGGACGGGGTGGTAGAACATGCCACCAGCTGTTAGAGCCAATGTCTCACAGAGCAGCTTTCATTTTGGGGGTGGGGGGAAGGGTCTGACTCCTTCTCATGGAGAAAAGATTAAAACAGACCCAACTGTGGAATACAGAGAGCTCCTCGGCACCCAAATTACTACCCCATTCACCCAGAAAGGGCCGTCGGGAAACCAGAGAGACTGGCACACTTAACACCCCCTCTCAGACTTACCATATTGGTCAAGGCCAGATAGATATGAAGAGTCACATGTCTACAGGGCTTTACAGTGTGCAGAGTGCGTGTGAACTTGCCTTTCTTCATCCTCACGGCCACTCCATAATGGAGAAGCCATTGTGCCCATTTTACCGAAGAGAAAACGAAGACACCGAGAATTGAAGAGACTTGTCCCAAATCCCACACCTAAAGGAGCCACATTTCCATGCTCCAAGAGACGTGTGTTTAAACCTCACCTCTACCTTCACACCTCTTCCATCTTAATCTCATCTGTAGAATGGGGATGATGCCTGTCTGAGAGTGTTGCATGGGAATTAAGATAATGTGCATAAGGCACAAACAGGGTTCCTGAAATATTCAAAAGCCCAGTGGATAGACGGATGGATGGATGGATGGAGGAGTGAGTGAATAGTGCCCTTTTGTGACTTGTATTCCCTCTCAGGCTGCCCTTGATCTCACCCTATTGAATACAAGCTCTTGCAGGGAATGTGGAAAACTGCTAGTTCCAACTGTGCATCACCAAAGGACTCTATTTTGCCCTCACTCAGTGACCTTCATACTGCAAGATTTTCTACCGAACTTTGACTGCCTTCCTGTTTCACCAAAAGCACATATAACTGTAAATCCTAGTTCCTGGCAAACGTGCACATTAACTTGGTATAAGTCTTGGTATAAAATACAAATTAATGATTAGCTACTAGTGTTTACTGAGCACTTACTATAAGCCAGGTTCCTCACTGGACATTTTGCTAGCATTTGGACCCAGGCGGTCTGACTGCCGGGCCTGCACTCCTAACCATGAACTACACTAACTCAGCAACGCTAAGAGCTGCCATTTGTTGGGCACTAACTACATGCCAGCAGGCACCACGGTGAACTCTTTAAATATGCATTGTCTTAGTTGATCCTTACAGCGAAGGCATGAAGCAACTGATGTCAAGTTCTCCATTTTACAGATGAGGAACTGAAGCTTGAAGAAGGGGCAGCCTGTCCACAGCTAGCGAGGAGCTAAGGCAGGATTTGAACCCAGTGCTGTGGCTGCAAAGCACGTACATTTAACCCCCAGTCTATGCTACCTTCCCTCTGCCACTCCTCTAAAACTTCACTTGAGCCGCTTGCAGCTTCCTCACTTTCAGTGATCTGTTTTATGGGAAGTAGTCCCTGAAAATCCCCACGCCAGCCTCAGGGACTCCTGTGGGCCTGAGGTCTCTGGTGAGACTAAGCAGGTGTGGGTAGCTGTGCCTCCCATGGCACCTAGATATTCTTCCTGAAGCCGCTAAGAAGGAATGCAGAGGAATGAGTGTCTGCATTTCTCACTTGAGAAATGAGAAAGTGAGATAAGAACCAACCATGGCAGCAGAGGTAAGAACCAACCCCATCACCATGGATTGCTGGAGAAAATAGTGCCCCACTCTTCGAGTGGAAGTGGTCTAACCTGAAAGTAGATTGCTGAGGACATCTAAGAAGTTTTCTTCCCTGGAAGTATCTTCTTCTTGAGCTGGTCTAGATACAGTTCCACCAGGAAATTTGGCAAGCAACCCCCTAGGATCCTACTGGAACCTGCAGTCCATTCGTTTATCATCATAATCCCTCACTCTGCACATTTTACTTCCTCACGAACATGCATCAGAGAAAAGTATTTCATTAGTGGCCCCAGTGTGCATCTCTGGTACATTTCAGTCCATATCCCTAGCTGTCTGTTGGGAACTAGATCCATGGAGAGAACAGGCGATCTGGGTCAGTAGAGAGAGCCCTGGACTCAGGACCTTGGTTCAAGCAGGTTCTGGTGCTTATGAGCTGTGTGACCTCAAACAAGTCACATCACCTCTCTGGACTTCAGTGTCCTCATTTATAAAGTGAGGTCTTTGGACTAGATATCTCAGAATCCTCATCCAGGGCATTCCTTTTGGGATGATTTGTAGCCGCAAGTTATGTGATAGACGGAAGTGTACTTTGAGAAGTGATTAAAAGCTGTTAATACATTTCAAAAGGTTTTATTTTTGCAGTGTGATCTCTTCTGAGAATAAAATTATATATGCAAAAAAGAAAGGAGTCTTTTGAAATTTTAATAGCTCAAATTTAACTGTAAAAATATTCCTTTGAAGTGTCCCTCTGCCCTCTTCTTATCTTCAACAAAGAGAGCCTATTTTAATGTACCAGATTATTTCCACAATCACACTTTTCCTGTGTTTAGAATTAACTGCATCAGAGCTTTGCTAAGGTCTAAAATGGTGCCTGTGTCTTACCCCTTAACATGTGAGCTTTTTGCTGAATATCATTACTAAGCCTCTATCTGGTAAAGGCAAAGTTGAGAACAGGAGTCGTTTGGCTGAGGTACATTTCCAAAACAGGTCAGGGTCAAGAGCTGCTAAAGGCCAGGAGTGCGTCATTGGGATTAATTAATGTGGGTAAATGACTTCCCCAAGGTCACAGATGAGTCATCAGTGAGCCTTGGGCTGAGACCTGGTTTTTCCATCTGGAAAGAACTGGCCTCTTTGTTAGCATTGTTGTTCCATGTGACTAGCTCTGGATGACCTGAGGGGAAGCTGCTTATGAATATGAGAGCTGCAGCTGTGGAAAAATAGAAGCTGGTGAAGAGTCACAGCCCTAACAAGACCTCCTCAGGCCACACCTCAGAGCAGCAGCTGGTTTGGAGGTACAGGGGGTGGTTCCTTGAAAGTGTCCAGATGTATAGGCTCACCTTGGCCCACTTACCCTTCTACCGACACCAAGACAGATACCACCATTTAAACTTCAGGATGGCTTGAAGCATCCTGAACTTCAGTCCTTGGAGTTCATTATTATCAACACAGTGTGATTTTTCCAAACTCAAACTGCCTGGAGATGATCCTTAGCGACAAGTTCCAAAAAGCCAATCCGATACTTGGTTTTGTCTTGATTGATACAACTGAGTGCCCCACGATCATTTCAGAATGGCACGACAAACCCCTGGAACTTTTTCTCAAACCTAATGAATAAGTTAATTCAAAGACCCACATTGCCCCCAATCAACATGCTGGAAAGAGCCCTGCAACTCCCAAGTCGTAGGCTCTGGGGTTTTCCTCCCCACTGGCCTGTCCACTGCCTTCCTACGTGCATTTCCCCGCTCTAAGCCACAGGCACAGCCCAGCACCACCCAGCTCAGCACACTGATCCCTTGAGCATGATACAGCATAACACACATGAAAGTTTCCTTCGCTCCAACTTTATTCAGCACCTTTCATCTTCATCCCTCAACCTTCAACCATCTTTATAGTTCACTTCTCCACTTATTCAGAAATTATGTATGAGCATCCATTATGGACTATGTCTGGGCATACAGTGGTCAACAACAACAGAATAAATGTTCACCTTGCCCTGATGAAGCTTACAGACTAACGGGGGAAAGATATTAACCAAATAGCCACACAAATCACTGTAACAGGTTTGTGTATGTAGGTATGGGGTACTTTGAGAATATATACCAAGGAGCCCCGGCTTTGACTTGGAAGTCATCAGAAGAATAAGTAGAAATTAACTAAACATAGAGTGAAGAGAGGCAGGGGGTACCAGGCAGAGGGAACAGTGTGTGAACTTGCCCTAGAGTAAGAAAATCATGGCACATGGAGGAATGGAAAGAAGAAGGCCAGTGCAGCCGATGACTGGAGAATGAAATAAGGATGAAGACGTTGACAAATGCCAGGCCACACAGGGCTTTGCTGGTAGACCATGCTAAGGACTTGGGTCTTCATTCCAAGAACCATGGAAAGACATGAAGGATATTTATCACAAGGGATAACACAGTAAGGTTTTGGAGTTCCCTGGTGGTCCAGTGGTTGCGACTCAGCACGTTCACTGCCGTAGCACGGGTTCAATCCCTGGTCAGGGAACTAAGATCCCACAAGCCACGGCCAAAAATAAATCGCACGGTAAGGCTTTGATTTCAAGAACATCACTCTTTCTACTGTGTAGAAAATAGATTAGATAGAGACAAGAGAGGATGTTACAAAGTTATTTTGGTGCTTTAAGGAAGAGCTGTTGGGAGCCTGGACCAGGTAGGTGGTGTGGTGGATGAAATAAAGTGTATGAACCAGGAGCTAATTACAGAGTAGAAAGGAAGGACTTGGCAAGGGGTTGTATAAAAGGGGAGAGGACAGTGTCAAGGATGCTTCCAGGGGTCTGAGGTTGTTAAACTAGCTGTAGGGGGGTGATAGTCACTGAGAAAGGGAGCAAGAGAAAAGAATCAGGTCTGTCTTGGATTTTCGTTTTGTCTTGTCTTTGAGTCATAGCGATGCAAGTTTAGATCGTAAATTTGGTTCCGGACGGGTTAGGTTTGAGGTGCCTTTGAGACACACAAGTGGAGATGTCAAGCAGGCAGTTAAATATAAGGATCTAGAGCCATGGCTCTAAAGCCAGCATCACATTTGCTCCCCAGGAGACATTTACGAATGTCTGGAGACATTTTTGGTTGTCACAACAGGGCGTGGGGTGCAACTGGCATCTAGTGGGTAGAGACCAGGACGCTGCCAAACGTTCTACAGCACCCAGGACATCCCCACCCCTTGCAGCAAAGGGTTATCCAACCCGAAATGTGAACAGTGCCCAGGGTGAGAATCTCTGGTCTACAGATCTTTGAGAGTCACTGGCCAAAAGCCTTGGGCACCGATGAGATTATACAGAGAAAGAATAAGAGTAAGGAGGAGAGTGGGGTAGTGCAAGTTTTTGAGGAGCTGTAACACCTGATAGGGGGATGAGCCAGCATAAGGGACTAAGAAGAACCGGCCTGAGAGGCAGAAGAAGACTCACAGAGAGTGGAGTCGCAGAAGCCAGAGGTTGGGTGGGGAGTGGTTTAAAGTGTCAGATGCTGCTGAGAAGCCAAAGGACATGGGGACTAGAAAGCTGCTGCCATTTAGGGACGTGGACGTCATCGGTGGCCTTGGCAAGAGCAGTGTTGGCAGCACCATATTAAGAAAAGACATGTTTCAGGGGAAGATGTAAAAATGGAGATGGCCAGCGTAGACAATACTCAAGAAATTTGGCTATGGAAGGAAGGAGAGAGAGAGAACAGTCTCGACAAGGAGCGTGAAAGTCAAGAGTAGTTTGGGCTTTGGTGGTATTTTTCTTGTTTTGTTTACACTTTTTATTATGGAAAATGTCTGACATGTATAAAGTAAGCAGACTATTATAATGGACCTCTCTGTACCCTACATTCTATGAACTCTAGATTGTTTTGTTCCTCAGAAGAGTAAGTTTTGTTCTAGGAAGGACTTAACTTGGCCAGACTCAAATTCCAAACTCTGTCCCTACGGGTCTGCAGCAATGGAAATCTCTGCTGGGTTCTTTCAGCGTTCAGCTGCAGCTTTTTTTTTCTTTTTTCTTTTTTTTTTTACCAGGCCCTTGGGTATGCATACCTGAGTGGTCAGCCAGTGATTTGGGCAGGTTTTACACACAGACTTGGAAGTTCATCCTCTCTGCATCTCCTTCCCTTCCAGAACTTTCCCCTTCACTTCCTGACTGCTCTTCCAGCTCCAGCTCACTTCTCTGACACCTCAGGCTAGTAAGACTTTGGCTTTCTGCTTCCCCAAGTTACTTGCAGATTAGACTGCTCTCAGGAAAAAGCTGCAAATTTGCAGATCTCAAAGGATCTAATTCCTGCTTTCGAAGGTAGATTCCCGTCCAGTGTCTGCCTGTTTTGGGCCAACTTCCATTGCCTTAATTTAAAATAATTTTGTAACGTAACAATAACAATACATTGTTTAACGATTAACCATCTCATCATTGTTATCTGCAGAAATGTTACTCTGTCCAAGTGACTCTGTCACTGCCAGAAGTCAGAAGCTTTTAAGATGATGGACTTGGGCATATTTTAGAGATAATGGAAAATCTAGTAGAGTGAGAGATTCAGAGAGACAGAGAGAGGGAGGAGGGATAATCAACTGGTGTGAGGCTCTGTAATTTTCACTGGAACAAGAGGAATGAAGAGGTTGGCTGTGGATGCAGAAGTTTGTAGATTCACTGGTGGGAAACTGACAGAGATGCTTCCTGTGACATCAGAGACAAGGGCAGTGCGGGGGGAAGGGTGAGGCAGTTGGAGGTTTGAGAACAGAGGATTTTGAAACAGTCTTTGCAAAGAGTGAAAAGAGTGAATTTTGACCAGAGAAACTCTGTGGGCACAGAGGCTGGTCAGTACTGAGAGTCTACGTGGGCTGACAGGGATGAGTGGATGGTGGCACCGATCAGTCTGCCCTGTAGTAGGATTGTTTCCATCTGCCTTCGGCTGCCTGGGTGGAGATGCACAGGGAACAGAAAGTGGGTTTCCTCAAGGGGTGAGAGTTTTACAAGCCTGGTGAGACCAAAGAGCAGGGCCATGGGTGTTTACTATTGACGAGGGCATGACTTAGATAATGGGTCACAAAATTCAGTAACTGTTAATAACTGTTAACTGCTAATAAACTGTTGAGTAAAATATGTCTCGTCCTCCTACCCTTACAAATATACCTTCGTGATGGTCTGGAAGGCCAAGTTTGAATTTAGAATTCTCAGACCCTAAAACTGGCTCAAGGCTGGCAGCCCCCCCCCATTCCTATCCCCAGCTCCATCCCCCACTGCAAGAGGCCATGTGTATGAGTGTCTGGACATCACAACCCACACGTCCAAGTACTAGTCATAGCCCCAGGCTCAGGGATCCACCCACTGCAGTGTAGTCTGTACTTGGAAGGAGGGACCCAGAGAAAAGGCTCACAGAGTCCCTAAAAGCAGCCTTGAGACCACTCAATCAGAGAATTCTGGGGTCCTGTGTGCCTGATCTAGAGAGAGGATGGAAGGTACAGGCTCTGTGAACACAGGCTCCGGGTGGGTACATCCCTCGGCCCCGTGGACCTCTTTGCCCTCTGGAGGGGAAGACTTGGAGGAAAACCAGAGCAGGGCTCTCTAACATTGCTGGGGCTTTGGGCAGGGACCCCTTTTGCCCAGGTCTATGGTTAAAATTAACTGATGCAATGATACACAGTACTTGTAGTCTTTGCTCTGTTCCTAGTCTGACTGGTTTCTCTGTGTGTATGTGTTTTTCTTTTCCCAGTGGGCTGTTTATCACCATTCATGACAAGGGCCATCTTGCAACAATGCTGAACTCTTGGCCAGAAGATAATATTAAGGTATGGCCCTGTTTTCTTTGATATTGCTCTATTGTTGGATGAATCCTTTCAGCCTGGACTAGAGTCATTCTCAGCTATGAAATGGGCCATTACAACACTGAAGGCAAGACACTGCATCCCTTCCCCAGGCCCAGACCATAGACCAGTTACAGCCGAGCACAGATGCACCACGGAGTAAAGGCTTGCATTAACCAAGCATCCGTGTGAAAATGTCTAGTAGTAGTAGTAGTAGTGCATGTATTGCGTACCTGATGAATATACACACTGCCAGTTTCCATGGTGGATTCAGGGAAAACTCCAACATAGACCCTCTTCTCAAGTGGCTGACTTTTCATGAGGAAAATAAGACAGAGACACAAAAGATTAACAGGTGGAAGCTGATCAGAGATAAACAAGGCACACTGAAGAGCTGGGGGTGTTCAAGGAGGCCGAGATTACTTTTAGCCTGAAGGGGATCTGGGAAGACTTAGTGGAAGAGGTGACATTGGAGCAAGGCCTTGAGTTGAGGGGTAGAGTTTGGACGGTCTGGCGTTGGAGGGACTAAGATAGAGGGCAGGGACATTCTGCACCAAGAGAAAAGGTTTATGATGAGTGATGTCTTCACACCTGGCCGTACACTGCAGTGTATGTGTTGGGCGGGGGGGACGGGACGCATATGCAGAGTGGCAAAAATGAACCTGGCACTGTTTCCTGGAGCATCAATTTTACTTGAAACATTTAAGGAAACTTTTTTATATGTAACAAACAGGATATAATATAGAATGCAAAATTGGTGAAGCTTTGTAGAAACGTGTTAGCCTCTGGCTGTGTCCCCAGATCTCCTCCTGTCATGGGGACTTCTATGGAAGAGTTTCAGGGACTCTGGATTCTAAGATCATTGTCACTTCTGCAAACAAACGGGTGAAGCAAAATTACAGAACATCTTCTGGCTGCTTGGTGAGGGCGTTTCTGGCACTCGAGCAGGGGAGTGGTTGGACCTGACCAAGCCCAGTATATGTACCTCTCGGGGCAATGCTGGAAGGCTGAGAGTTGTTTGCTCTCAGGCCCTCCCTCCCTCCATCCCTGCCAGTTCCCTGGGCCACCTCTATCCACCAGGCATTGAGTACAGCTTCTCTCTACCAACCTCTCCTTGTGTCCCACCCACTTCTGTCCCTCTCGGGGACATTCAGAACCAGAGCCAGTAGGCCAAGACCTTGGCTCTCAGCAGCCAGGCCTGAGCCCACAGCTGAGGCCCTTGGACTCCAGTCCTGGCCTCAGTGAAGAGCTCGATTCGTACATCTCTGTCTGGGTGTGATGTGCCCTGTGCTCTTCTTTCCTGCCTATCTGCTTAGACTCTGGTTACATGCAAGCCTTGGCCCTGCAACTTTTGGTCCCAGTCCCAGAAGAAGCAAGTTTCCAAGGTGTGTCTAGGATGAATCTATAATAAAATCTTGAGCACATTAAGGGAAACCAGCTCACTCGATGGGAAGTTAACTCCAGCCTTCCCGTGCTCTGAGGTCCTACAGACTAATCTTTCCTCCTTCCTGGACGGTTCAGCCGTGGTGAAACTTGTCCGCAGTAGGCACTCAGTAGATGCTTGCTGAGTTGAATGAACTCAGTAGGTGGACACAATGAACATCTTCCAGGTATCAGGCCCTGTGCCAGGAGCAGGGAGATGGGGTCTGCACTAACATCTATGGTGCCTCTGTGCAAGCTATGAGGAATTAAAAAATAAGATGAAAAGACACCCCCTTTTAACCAGTAAGAGAAAAGCACTGCTTCCTCCAGGCTGGCACAGGGCCTTGGTGAGGGGCTCATGGGCTGGATTTCAGGTCCCCATCACTCCTCTTGTCAGGGCGTAACTTTACAAAACTGCACCCAGGACTCTGCTTTGAGGAGTGTAGAATGAGAAGAACACAGACCCCGACCCCACATTGCTTCACTCTGACTGGGAAATCAAGATATGAATTCAAAATAGAACCTTGAATGCTAAGTATCCATGGACTTCAACCAACATATTCTGAGAACCTTCTAAGTTCTAAGTGTCTCCAGAGAGATGGAGATGCATCTGTTGTGATTTTAGAGAAAGAGAAATGAGGGCTTTGGGGTCACCCTGGGAGAGGTGGAACTCGGCAGGCCTCAAACAAGGCGAAGTATCCAGAGCCTCCAGGAAAAGCATAAGTTTCGTGAGTAGATATCTGGGCCAGTGCATCTAATTCAGTTGCATTCAACAGCCATTTAGTAACATCTGTTCTGTAAGAGTTCTCTGGGGGCTCAGGGTTAAAGAAGGTGCACAGGCCCAACCTCAAGGAGCTTGCAGGCTAGTTAGAGAGACTGACCTGGAAACAATTACAGTAGACTGTCTGTGCTGCCGAAGACAGGAGCCTGAGGATGAGGAACAAACAGGGTGACTTGTTGGCCACTCACCCTGCAGTACCCCAGAGTGGACGGGTGAATGCCTGGGGCCACCTCTCCCCCTCCACCCCTATACTCCTGTTTCACTTTGGAGGAGGCCAGAGGTCAGTCTCAGAAACTATGTAGAAGAGTCAGCTCTGGCTTTGCAACCAGGCAGACCTGAGTTCTGGTCTTGAATCTTCCATTTACCTGCTGTGTGTTCGGATAACCTCTCTGATCTCACAACAGGAAATTGTGAGGATTAACTATGATAAATTCTGTACAACACTGAAGGGCACTTGAATGGACTCTGTCATTGCTGGAGGTGGACGAGGCGGCTGTAGCACACACAGCAGTGCAGGGAAGAGACTGCAGACGCCTAAGGCTGGCCGAGGAGGGGGTCCCCTTACCAGGGAACCACAGACCACAAAAGGGCAGCCAGTCGATTTGGTCCCTAGAGATGTTTGATTTAAAGTGACTTTTGAAAAACAAATTCTTTCATTAGGGAAAGGCTGCCCCGGGCTAACTCCCTCCTAAATCCCTACAGCAGAGTCTGGCCTCACCCCAAATTTCAGAAACATGTAGCCTTGGTGTGAACTGTGGACCCAGTCCCTTTTCTGTAATCTTCATAGACCCCAAGTTCATCTGACCCCAAAGTGCCTTAGTCAAAGGGGAATTAATGGGACATTTGGCCAAAAATTCTGAATGGAGATCTTCCAGGCACAGAACATTCTGGAACCCACAGTGTTTTATATCCTCTTCTCACAGTGGCTGGGGTCAAAGCAAAGCTGGAGGGAAAACTGTCTAAGGAGACCTGGACCCAAAAAAGGCCAAGAGTTTTTAATTCTGAATCTGTGTTGTGAACAGTATGTATTGGCATCCTATTTAGATTCCTTCTGGCACATTGGCTGGTCTTATTAGCAATAAAGTCAATTTTTAAAAAATGAAACAAATTTTAGCAGTTGAAAAGGAATTCTTTGAAAAAAACTCACTTTAATTTTAATATTACTTTTTAATGTTATTAATTTTATATGCTATAGCTCAAGTGAGAGCAGTTGTCCCATTTAAAATTTGATCGTCTTATTTGCAAATACAATTTTTAAAAACATTGAGAGTCATATAATCGGTAGAAGTATTTTCTGTTAAATTCCCTGGGTGTTTGTGGGGGCTGTTTTCTTAAATTGTCTTAGAGGGGAAGTACTTTCTTTTATTCATCTTTGGATCAACAGAACCTATTTAGCATAGCAACTGATATACAAAAGATAATAAATAAAAGTTTGTTGAATAAATAAAGTGACTTTTGAAAAATTTGAATTCGTGGACAACATTTTAAAATTAAGAGACTTCATTTGAAAAAAAAATTTTTTTTAAACCCTGGATTTCTGACTTCTCTAGAAAAACCAGGAGCTCTGAATATTGGGTGCATAGTTTGGCATGTGTACAAGTCAAATAGGACTGATCAGGTTGCCCCTAGTCTCTACCCTGCCCCGTCACCGGCCTTTTTCAGGACGGTCCTTCTCTCTCACTCCAGGGCTGCCCTTTCAAAGGTTCAGAATGTTCTAAGCCACAGTTTTTCTTGTTTATTGGTGTTTTCTCCAGTTACCTTTAAAAGAGGAGATGAAGAACTCCTTCCCTAAGTAGGGAATCTCTGCTCATTAACCCTTTCATGGTACTCTGGTGCTAAGGGAGACTCCCCTTCAGTATTTCATTTGATTTTCACACTGTGACCAGAGTGGAGTAAGGAGTGCTTCTGAAACCCTCCAGGTGGGTCTTGGAGAAGCAGTAGGGTAGGGGCGTGACTTTTCTCAGATGAGCAAGCTGGTGTTAAGCGGTACCCACGGTCATCCACAAGTACATCCACAAGTAACCCAGAGCCCTGCTGCTGAGCCATCGCTTCCCCAGCTTCTGAATAGGGCAGGCAGGCAGAGTTTTGCAAGGCACAGGTATCTCTGGACCTTGATGTTGTTGGCTGGAGGGGAGGGGTAGTTCAGAGAAGCTTCTGAAACAACTCAGAAGATAAAAGCTGAGTTTCTGTGGCTTCCCAGCCAGAAAGCGGAACTGCAGACTGAGATGTAATAGGAGTAGGCTGTGAGGAAAGTGAGGCCAAAGCTCAGGTCTTGGGGACCATGAAGTTTTGTGGGCCCCTCTTGCTCAGGGAGGATGGGCCAGCCTGGCCCACCCAGAGCTTTCCAGCATAAATCACAAAGGGAAGTGAGAACTGCTTTTCTGACTCTTTCCCACAGAGACCATTTCCCGGAGCCAGGAGGAATGGTCAGCTCAGAAAAGCCCTCCTCCCCAAGAGCCTTCCCAAGGTCCTAAATCTCTCCTTCATCCCAGTCCCAGCAGCTTTGGGAAGGAGTTGCTGGGAGGTGGCCGAGTATTGGAGCCAAAGGAGCATCCCCTGCCTCTGGGCACCAGCCACTTGGGCCTTTAAACTTGGACCAGATGTTAGTGCTAAGTGCCTGCCTGTCATGCACACGCCCAGTATAGGTTAAACCCCACTCGGTGTCAGCAGTTGGATTTCCTGGGAAACATTCTCTGAGATGAAGATTGGCATATTAGGCAGTGCTCTTGGGATCGACACCTCTAGAAGGAAAGGAAGCAGGACAGGAAAAAGGGAGAGAGGTTGGGCTAAGTGGGAGCCATCGGAAGACCCAGCTGGGTGTGCTAGGAGGCTCATGAACAGGGATGGTCCTTCAGAGTCATCCTGAGTTGGGCCAAGGGATCTGGGCCTTGGTACCCCTACATCCATCATTCATTGGTTGTGGGCTGCTGCCCTGGGAATGGGGTGTGACTTTGGTCAAGGTGGCTCTCTTCAGTTGAGGAAAGTCTCAGAATAGGCTCATAGCTGAGGGTACCACTGGGGGAATAACCCCTTCGTTCCTAAAAGGGGAATCTGGGCGGCACAGCACCCTGTCCACCTCACCAGCATTCTGCTAAGTGCTCCACACAGACTAACTCACTGACTTCTCCCAGTGACCCTCCAAGAGGCAGGGGTTGTTGTCATCCCCATTTTATAGACAAAGAAGCTGAGAGGTTAGCTCAGCTTTGCTCATGAGGGATGGAACCAAGATTTGAGACCACGGACTGTGCATTATTTATGTTGTGGAGAGAGAGAAAAAAGGAGGAGGAAAGGGAAGGATAAGCAGGAAGGAAGGCACAGCAGGAGGAAGGGGAGGGCCTCACACACAGTGCTATGGGCAGCCCATGCCCAGAGCTCCAAGTCCAGGGAAACCAGAGCCAGAGCAAGCAAGGAGGCGTGATCCTCCGATCAGTCCTGGGTCAGCCCCATTGGGTCCACCCAGGCTGAGGGAGGTGGCAGTAAGTCAGAAGCTAGGCAGGCAGAGAAAGAATGGGCCGCACCATCCCTCAGTCATCTCAATCTCCTCCTCGCCATCTGAAATACTACAGAGGGGTTATGAGTTGTAAAAGCCATCCGAACAAGGAAACTGTGAGCCAGTCCACTGGTAGCTGTTGCTGGGCTCTAAAACCCCAGGGTGCTGCTCAAGTTTGCCCTCAGCCTTTTGACCCCGACTTCTCCAGTGACCCACAGCTCTGGCTCCACTGACGTCACGAGAAACAGGATGCAGTATCTTCTCTCTGAACTTGCTCATCTACTCCAGTTCTGAATTCAGTCCCATGGAGAAGAGCCTTTGCTCTCTGTGTTGGATCTATGACCTTGTCCATCGGTTACTGAGTTCATATCACATTGCAGGTCCCAAGCTAAGCGCTAAAGAATCAAAGGGGACAAGACCCTTTACTTGCCCTTAAAGAGTTGCTATGAAAGACAAGGAAATATATATAACTATAATACAAGGAAGAAAGGGATAGGTGCTGTGGGAGAGGAAAATGCCATAGGAATGCAGAGTTGGGAGTGATAACTTCCAGAAGGGAAGCTTCATGGACGGAAGTGCCTTTTGAATTGTTCCTTGAAACGTGCAAGGATGGTAGGGTTTGGATCAAGGAAGTATAGGGATTGAGGTGTAAGATGGTGTATAGTCAAGAAAACACACACTTTATAAAGATTAACAGCCTTTCAGTTTGGATGCAGCATGGAGTGGATAAAGGGGAAATTCAAAGAGCAGATTGGGCGTAGACCACGGAAGGCCTCAAATGCCAGTCGAGGATGTTTGAGCTTTATTTTATAGGCATCAGGAGCCATCGGAGGTTTGGAAGCAAGAACATGACAAATCTGAGTGTGCTTTGGAAAAATGAAATGGAGTAGGGAGAATCCAAGAATAGAAAGACCAATCAGGGAACCACTAAAGTGGTCAAGTGAGACGCAGATGGGCTGGTCTAAGGTTAGCAATAGGGATGAAGATCATGAAACAGGTGAGAAAAATGGAAGCAGGTCAAATCAGCAGAACTTGGTGCCCAATTGACTGTGGTTGACTGATGACAGAAGAAGTCAAAGTAGATTGGGCAGTTTTGAGCCCGGGAGGTAGGAGGTAACAGAGTGAGGGAGGACAGCAGAAGTGGAACGTTGAGAAGGAGAGAAGGGGAAAAGCGGATTCATTTGGTAAAGGGCTTGGAGGATTGGAGAGGACTGTTGGACATCCAAGTGGCAATCTCTGGCAGATGGTGAGCTGTAAGTGTTTGCTGAGAGGTGACAGTATTTGCCATTGGAATGAATGACAATGTCAAGGTTAGAATGCGGCTGAGTTTCTCATGGCCAGACTTGCTTAAAAGCTGCCAAGGTCTCCCCTTGGTTTCCTTTTCATTCACTCATTTAACAGATATAATTGTTGCATGGCCTTTCTATGGTGAGGTTGAACTAAAGACAGATGAAACAATTAAAAATTCTACTATGTAATCTTTGCCCCCAGTCCTAACCATCAATGTAATCATACAAGCAGCGGCCATTTGCCAATCACAAGGCACCTGGTTAAAATGAGACACTTATTATTTCATTTCATCTTTACAACAAGCTGACGAGTTAGACGTTATTATTATTCCCATTTTATGGAAAATTAAAACTCAGAAAAGTTATCTGATGACCCAAGATTACATATTGGCGGGTTATCAAGGAACCTAGATCCGAATACTGGTTATCAGATGCCCAAACCCCTGCCATTAACCTTTAGGCTATTTGGTGAGATTAAATGGACATTTTTTAAAATGTTAAATAAGAACCCAAATGCTGTCACCATCAGATTTTTAAATCGCACCTATGCAGGGCTTGGCAAGCAGTAGGTACTTAATAAATGTCTGCAGAAGGCAGGCAGGCAGACAGGAAGGTTGAGCAGGCCAGGTGTGTGGTAGATACAGCCAGTGCCAGGAGAAATCACATTGGGTTGTAACGGGCAGGATTTGCACTGCTGGAGAAAGAGCAGAAAGTGACAGGAATATAGAGGCTGAGAGGCTAGAGATTATTGGTGAATTCAGAGTGTGTCCGATGGGAGTGAGGCCAGTTCTGCTAGAGGGGGCAATTGTGTGTAGAGTTTCAGAAGGTATGTTGGGTTCCTGTCATTAAAGAGATAAGCCTTTTGGACTCTATTTTATGGACAGTTAGAAGTAACTAAAGGCCTTTGAGCCTGGTTGTGAAGCTGTTGCAATAACCCAGCCATTTAGCACTACAGGATGGAGAGTGGATGACAGATGGAGGTGAGACATTCCCTCGGAGGAGTCAGGCATGTAGTCAAACACCTTTGGACATCCATCCCCAGGCTGGGAGGGTGGCCCTGCAGAGCCCCGCTACCATCTTTTTTTTTTTTTTTTTGGCCATACTGCACGGCAGGCGGGATCTTAGTTCCGCAGCCAGGAGTCGAACCCATGCCCCCTGCATTGGGAGCGTGGAGTCTTAACCACCAAACTGCCAGGGAAGTCCCCCCGCTACCATCCTGAAAGGCCCCAGAGTTATAAGGAGAACACCCTGGAGTCGTAGCCGATTTCCTCTGTTGAACTCCGTGTCACTCACTGCCCCTCAGCAGAGAGAAATCTAAGAGAATGGGAACCAGAATAGGGAGGCTCTGATTAGGAGAGATGGTAGAGAAATGCCCAGAGTTTGGGCACTCAGGGGTAACGTGAAGGCACAGGCTTCACTGGGGAGAGCTGCCAGCAGCGGGTCAGAGGCTGCGGAGAGGGCAGCACCAAGGCGGGACAGGACTTTGCCAAGAGCACAGGTGCTTTTTCCCAGCCCAGCCGTGTTGTAGAAAGAGCCCTGAACCAGGTACCCAAAGCCTGATTAGAATCTCGACTTGCCACATATACAAGCAAGGTGCCCGTGGTAAGTTATCTAATATTTCTAAGATAACTGATGTGGAAACATCCAGCACAGTGCCTGGCGGTTGGCTGATACTTAACAAATATGTACAGAGCATGAAGGTCCAGGAGCTTCAGTTTGCTCACCTGTGAAACACAGATAACTATCCCAGACGGGCCTCCCTGCCAGGGTTGGGGAGGAGCAAGTGAGATGCAGGACGGGGACACTCGCCCAGGAGGCAGGAGACCAATCTAGGGGGGACAGCACGACCTTCATGGGGCCGCTGCACTCTCCAGAGCCCCTTTCCAGCAGTGGAGGTGTGGCTTTACGAGTCTCTACACCTGTTTCTACCAAAAGGCAGCACAGCCCTGTGTGCTCTCACCCTGGGAGAGAGAAGATTCCACGGAGCCTGTGGGTGCTGGATCATAAACCCTCCCCAGTAGGAGTGGGTCTTCGTCTCTTTATCGCCGGTGCCCAGCCCACCACTGTACCTGCGTGGAGTAAACTGACCTCTGCGGTGCCCAAGGCACCACGCTTGGGGCCAACCAGGACAGCCACAGCTCAGAGCTGGTCCTAAGTCCTGACCCACAGCTGGTTCCGGTGGAGGGCTGGGTGGCCCCATAAACTCCACTCATTTAGGGATGGAGGGAACCAGTGCTGGAGAGCCAGTTGAGGTGACCTATAAACAACTTCACTGTCACCCTGGTGGGTTCTTCTTGGATTGACATTCAGGGCCCCTTGCAGTCTGACTTTCCATTCTCTCCTTTCGTGGGACCTGAAACCACACACACAGCCTACATCCCCCCCACTTCTACCCTGAACCTTAATTTCCTTTTGCATCAAATACCTTTCTCCCCAGCTGTACCCCTGATGGATAATCTCCACCTGTCCAAGATGTGGCACGTGTGTCCCCTCACCTAAGAAAGGTTATCCTACAGGAAGTACCTCTCCCTTCTCTCGGTCTCTGCTGCCCTTGAGCCGTTCTGCTGCCCTCACACTTTCCCCCCAGAGTCAGTATAACTATACATGTTCCATCTCTCTTTTGCCCATTAGTCCTTTAGAGGGCTGGGTCCACGCATTCTTGTTTTTATAGATGAGCAAACTGAACCTCCTTCCCCCGGGATTTGGCACACTGTCTTCTGCAAAGCAGGTGTTTCATAAAGATGTATTAAATGAATGAATGAGGGAATGAATAGCCATCATTATCATATGACTATTTCTGTCATCGCTATCAGCTCCATCAGCATCTGTTAATTCACAGTAGGTAAGCCTGGAACTAGTACTATGTCTAGTGCCTACTATGCCTTCTGTGATTTTTTGCCAAAACACAAAGATAATCCCAGTACAGCTTGAGAACCCTCCTGGTTTCCCGTGGAATAGTGACCCTAGCAGATGTCACAAGGAGCTCTGGTTTTTGAAGATTGGATTTATTATACCCCGGAACAGGGCGGAGAGCACATATATGGGTCTCTAAACCCCGGGGCTGTAGTAGCAGCATAAACACTTGTTTTATTATCTCCTTTCATTCTGCCTTCCCTCCCTGTCCCCAGCCCCAGAGCTCAAGCTGAGAGAGTCTGCTTAATTTCTTTGAGGGAGAATGACTCGGTGTGGGTTCCCTCCAGCTGTTCCTGCAGGAACAGAACCTCGGAATGCAGACCGGTGTCTTTCCATCATCTCACCTCGGCGGGGTTTCTCTCCAGCCCTGCCAGAAAGGGGAGGGGATGGGGGAAGGGCCCGCCACCTGCAGTTGAAAGCATCCTTTGGCCTTATCCCAGACAAGCTGTTTCATCCCGCCGCAGAGGCGGTGGACGTCCAGTCGACAGGCCTGACGTGCTGTACAAACGAGCACTTTGTCACAGGAGGTGCTGTCCCTGATTGATGGCGTCCTGCTTTGTCTTTCAGGCTGTGGTGGTGACTGATGGGGAGCGCATCCTGGGCCTGGGAGACCTGGGCTGCTACGGCATGGGCATCCCCGTGGGCAAGCTGGCCCTGTACACGGCGTGCGGAGGCGTCAACCCGCAGCAGTGCCTCCCTGTCCTGCTGGATGTGGGCACCAACAACGAGGTAACGCGCTGCCTGGGCCGGGAGCCAGAGGGTGGCAGCTGGGATGGCGTGGGGAGCACCTCTGTGTGGTGGTTCTGTTTACAAAGCATCAGGCCATTTCATTCTGGGGTCCCCGCTGCCAGGACACCTCCCCTACATGGCTGTGATGCCAGGACCTCTCTCCTCCCTGGTTGCCCATCCCACTCTCCCAGTCCCATCCTCTCCCCCCAGCCACTGCTGGGTCTTCTTGCTCCCCTACCTCCTGCCAAGGTATCCCCTGCGCGGGCTTTCTGTGCTTCCTTGTCCCGTGTCCCTAGGCAGCTTCCATTGCCCTCATGGCCTCTCTCTGATCTGTTAGTGAAGAAAGCCGCTGAGGCGAGAGTGGCTGCTGGGCTGTGTTTTTTCAGCATTTTAGAGGCCAGCTACCCCTGTAAAAGGATTAAAACTCAAAGCACCAGGACCAAGGGCTGAAATGTCTGGATCAGGCAGATGAGCAATCCTGCAAACCCAGGGAGAGAAACTGACCCGAGCTGTGGCCGAGAGCCACCTGCAGGCTTCCAGGAGGTTTAGGATTTAAGGAGCTCAAACCCCAGCCAAGAGTTTGCTCTGGGTACCACCACGCTGTGTCATGGTGTTTGTGCATGTCTGCAGTTCTCAGCTCTGTGTCTCTGTATCATGAACATAAAAGAATTTCTTCTTGGTGATATTTATCTCTGGGTTTAAAAACAGTGCATGTCCATCTGAGAAAAACGTTTTCTCATGTTCATTGAGAAAACTCCAGAGAAGTATTAAAAATAAAATATTAGTCACACAAGCCAGTAATAATCATTGTTTACAATTTGGGATATTTCTTTCCAGCCTTATCCCTCTGAAACGTTTATTAAAAACAAAATTAAGTTTATATTGCATATACAGTTTTGTATCCTGCTTTTTTAAGTGTAATGTATGTCATGAGTTTTCTCCCAGGTCACTAGCCATTATTCCACAAGGTCATTTTCATAGCTGCCTGGTGTATCACAATTCACGTAAGAAACCCTCCACTCTTGGACGTTTAGGTTGTTTCTAGTCTTCTTGCAAATATAATTGTGCTGTGATACCCGTTTTTGCAGATCAGTCTTTCCATCTCTGATGATTTCCCAAGGATAAATTCCTAGAAAAGGAAATATTGAAGCAAAGGGAATGGTCATTCTTTAGATTCTCGATTCATATCGTCAAAAAGCTTATACTTATTTGCATTCTGAGTTGATCTTTCTCTAGAAAGCTTGTTGTGACTCTGCATGGCCTCCTTCCTCCCTGGATGCCACACAACATCCTCATTTCTAAACAAGAACAAGCACTGTAGCCTCTAATGAGAAGCGATGCTTATTCAGGCTTCATCCACAGATACGGTCAAATGAAGGAGCAGCAGACAGACCTGGCTTCAGAGCTGAGAACTCACGGGGGTGGGAGGGGGAGGAGGGAGGACAAGAAGAGCACGCAAAGTGCTGGCCCGGCAAGCAGGGACCCTGGTCCCGGTACCCCTGACAGCTGGGTGAGTCCCTGTACCTGTCTAGATACCATCCCCTTCTGGTACAATTAGGGCCTGGACCAGAAAGTTGCTAGGTATTCTCCCACCGCTAAATCTCTTCTCTATATGCCTCCCCACCAGCCTAGGAGAAGGGAGGCTGCATGGTGGCACAGCCTTATAGCTGCTCATTAAGACCCATCTTCAAGGTCTGCTCTGCACTGTGGTTCCCCTCCCCAGCCACACGCCTGGGTTTTACTGAAATTGTCCCTCAGCCACAAGGACATGTGTGGAACCGCGCAAACGTGGATGGGTATAGCAAACTTTGTGTTAGTTATTATTCCCATCCATCACCTCCTGCCATGTTCCAACTGGATTTGTTTGAGACCATCTCTCTCTCTCTCTCTCTCTCTCTCTCTCTCTCTCTCTCTCCCTCTCTCTCTCTCTCTCTCTCCCCCCCTCCCTCCCTCCCTCCCTCCCTCCCTCCCTCCCTCCCTCCCTCCCTCCCTCCCTCCCTCTCTCTCTCTCTCTCTCTCTCTCTCTCTCTCTCTCTCTCTCTCTCTCTCTCTCTCTCTCCAAAAAGCTGGCTCTAGGCAAGAAGTGGAACGGCTTGAGACTGATTCTTAGGCCATTGCATCCCTTGGAAGGGTGTTGGTTGCCTCTAGCAGATGCCTTAGATCCTTTATCACTGAAGGTCCAGCACTCAGCAATGATGTGCTAAAGTTTAGAGTTAGTGCCAACTTGTAGCAAACCCACCAGAAAAGATGGTGAGAAACTATGAGTAATCAGGGCCAGGCCCTTTTCACAGACCACCCTGTTTCAGCCTGACAATAACTCTGTGAGTGGAGCTCAGTTATTACTCTCTTTTTACAGCTGAGGAAACTGAGGCCCAGAGAGATTAATAGGCCCAAGAAGATCTGCTAGAAGTGGCAGGAGTAGGTCCTAATCCACATGAGCGCTCCTCTCCCCACACCGTACCGCACTGCCTGCCCGGGTTTTTGTTGCTTTATGAGTAAAGATTATGTCTTGACTTTTAGAATTTTTATTACTAAAGTAACTTTAAAACATTATTCAGAATTTTAAAAGGAGAAGGAAATGGCGTTTCTCCCACTATGCTACAGTTGTGCTCCTGTCCGATGTTTCTCTGTGCGTATACGTAGCTGTAGATACAGTATTACCTAATGAATCATACTGTACCCCTAATTTTGTTCTGATTTCTTCAATGAAGATTATTTTGTGAGCACTTTCTCTTTACTTATCTTTTTTTAAGTTTATGAAGTGTTTAGTAGGTGTCAGGCATTCTGCTAGGCTGAGGGAGATAAATGAGAGCCAGGCGTGGGTGGAATCTTTTAGTTGTCAGTGTTTCAACACTGTCACCTAATTGATCATTTTAATGGCTCATGTGCTACGTCTCCTCAGAGTGTCTGCTTCTCCCCCCTGGGGCTTTCGCCCTCTGCCTCAGCTCTCCCTCCTGGGTGTGGAAGGGAGAGAGTTTTGGAAGGACCAGAGGATTCCCCAGCTGAGGGGACAGGGCACAGCCTGACCTGCCATGCAACACCACAGACGAGAGAGAAAGTAGTGTTCACCACGTCCAGTAAGACCTATGCCAGCACCTGCAATGGCCAGGCATAGTTCTGGGCCCTTGTATATTTCGATCTCTCTGTTTTTAAATATTTATTTTATTTTATTTTATTTATTTAATTTTTTTTTTTTTTTTTTTTTTGGCTGCGTCGGGTCTTAGTTGGGGCACGCAGGATCTTCGTTCCGGCATGCGGGATCTTTATTGTTGAGGTGCATGGGCTCTTTGTTGCGGCGCTCGGGCTTCTCTCCAGTTGTGGCATGAGTGTTTTCTCTCTCTAGTTGTGGCACGTGGGCTTAGTTGCCCCGTGGCATGTGGGATCTTAGTTCCCCGACCAGGGATCGTACCCGCCTCCCCTGCATTGGAAGATGGATTCTTTACCACTGGACCACCGGGGAAGTCCCTCAATCTCATTTCGTTCTCACACCAACTGTATGAGATATTGTTCTCCCCTTTTTACAGATGAGGGAACTGAGATTGACACACGTTAACTACTTACTTCAGGTCACACAGCTCTAAGTGTTGGAGCTGGAATTTGAACCCTGGTCTCTCTGGCACCAGAGTGGCCTTGTCTACGGTGGCACACTGCTCCAAGATGTCAAGTATTTGTGTCACAGACTGGGTAATGAAGACTGAGAAAGTAGGTGTTTCACACAGTCTGTGTTCCATGGGCACTCAGGATCAAACTAGGGCACACCGATGCCATTTTCACAGCCCTCCCCCACAAAGAAAGGTGAACTCCCGCCAGACCTTCTTCAAGAAAGTTACAAAGAGGCCAACATTGGGAAGACGGAAGACAATGATTTCTGTCTTTTCAAATGCATTGACTATGTGATCTTCCACACTAGAGTTCTTTTTAAAAAATACTCAGTTTGCAAGATTTTTCCCCTAGAAGTCTGGGGGCACATCTCTCACCCAGAGCAAGACACAGCAACAGGAGAGGGAGGCTCTGCCTTGCAGCTTCCGTCTTACGTGGCAGTGCAGGGAGGGTTGCTGCTGTGAAGGCTTTAGTTTCAGAACAACTAGACCATCTGTGTGTATGTCTCTATAAAAAACTTCTGAGGCAAAAGGGGCTTTAATCAGAGTCAAAGAAAACACCCCTCCAGGTTTCCTGTTGAAGGAAAACATCTGCTATCTACAGCCCTGAAACTCTGAGTCACTTTTACCTGCTGACACCAAGGAGGTTTGGAAAAATAAATATGTGAGACGTGATCCCAGGAAGGAGGGACATCCCGTGATGAAGTTCCAAAGGGCCAGGGGGAGGGAGCCCCGCCCAGTTAGACAGGGCACCTGCTCAGGCCCTCCTTCCCTTGTGTCTGTGTGTGGATTGGTTTGTCCATCTTGTTTCATGTACACACAGCAGAGTCACAGACTGTTCACATTAGATATCATACTTCCTAGATATTATATATAAATACTTCTCACTCAACCCCCTCGTTTCACATGGGAAAAGGGGCCCCAGGGCAGAAATGGCTTCCGCCAGGTTTGAGTCCAAGCCCAGTGCTTGGCCCACTCTGTGCTAAAGGTTCTATGGGACAACCCAGGGCTTGGCTTCTGTTGCAGAAGTCTTGAGCCTCAATGGATTTTCCTCTCAAAGAGGTGATGTGAAAGTCTCTGTGGAAATGACTGAAGAGGGGGATGGAGGGGACAGATCATCAACAGAGTCTGGTAGGCTGTGCCTTGGGTGTTACTGGTTGCTGAAGCAGCGTGGGATCGCCCACAGAGCTGGGTATGGAAGGGTTCCTTCCACCTGGCAAGACTGTCTTTATTGCAGCTCATAAATAGTCAGCGTTCACCCATGTTGCCATCGGGCGCAGGCTCTCTGTGCACATGTGACCGGTGAAGGGGCCCTTCCTAGGATCTTTGTAGCTTACCCTTGGGCTTAACTGAGCTTCCAGAGAAGTACATGGTGGGCATAACTGTCACCCAGAGGGGGAAAGTGCACCGTGTCCACACCGTGAACCCAATCCCATGACCTCCCCAGACCCCCAGATACTCTCTGAGTAACATCTTCATGTGCCCATTGCTCTGCAAGATAAATACTTTTCCAGACCAAGAGGTTCGTCTCTCCTCCAGCTTAAACCCAGTGCTCAATGATATGGCAAGCGAAGACGAGCCAGCCATTTTGCTTTCCATGACGTTTAGTCTGCCAGATTCTTCACCTTAGAAAGAGCCAGGCACACAGCCACGGAGGGTCTATTCAACTCCCACAGCAGAGGAGGAAGCTCTGGTTCATCTGCTTTGGTTAGAGCCTTACTTAACCTGAAGGCTTACTGAGTGCCAACGGGAGCTTGGCAACTACCTAGCAGAGGGGAAGCAGCAGGCTCAGAGGTGAGGAAGCTGATCCCACCCGGGAAGACCCCTGCTCTAGAAGCTGCTTCCACCAAATTCGTTTTGTGACCTTAGGCAGTTCATTTAACCTTTCTGGGTCTCGAAAACTCGTTTGGAGGAAGCCGAACCAAGTGATTTCTAAGACTTTCCTAGTTCTTAATTCAGCATCTCCTTAGCCCAGTCCTAGAATAAATGCAACTCACATCAGTAAACACTTTTTAATGTAAACATCACTAGGGAGATGCACATGAATAAGGACCCTTTCCTCAAAGAGCTTGCATTACGCAATGGAGATCGTTACTATCCCTATTGGACAGAGAAGTAAAATGAAGCAGGGACAAGTACCCAAAGTCGCAGAGCTAGTTAAGTGGCAGAGCCTGAATTCAAACCCGGGTGTGTCCGATTCCAGAGCCCAGAGCCCCTTCTGATTCTAAAACCGCACTGTCCTGAGGGTGCTCCAGGAGAGCATCTGACCAGGGCCACTGGGCCTGGCAATGCCCCTTCCTCTGCGGCACACTGCCTCCCAGCTTCAAGGTTCCTTCTGCCTCTCTTGATGGGGTTACCAGATTTAGCAAAGAAAAATACAGGATGCAAGTTAAATTTAAATTTCGGATAAATAGCTAATCATTTTTTAACGTAAGTATGTTCCATGCAAAACTTGGGACATATTTATACTAAATATATATATGTATATATCTATATCTATATCTATCTATCTATCTATATATATATATATATATATCTCCTATCTGAAATTCACATTTAACTGGGTGTCCTGTATTTTATCTGGCAATACTGCCTTCTGAAAACTTCTCTTTTTAACATTTATGTGAGGAAGTCCAGGATAGAGGAGAGTTGCCAGGGGAGGGCCCAGGCCAGTTCATAGTGCCATGCCTTGGTGGCAGTCATTCTTATAACCAATCACTCGGTGGGACACAGGGAAGAATGTGGATTTCTTGTTCCATGTGGTACCAAGACAGTGTGGAAGCTCCACCCTCTGCTGTTTTTGAGAAGTCATTTTCCCTCCTGACAAAGGAAAGCCAGTTGGCTGGAGATGTGGACACGGTCTTTCCCCAGACCCCATTCAGGCTGTCACTGCTCCCCAGCCTGGTCTACAGGACCAGCTGGAACTTCCAGCCACTACTGGACTCTTCCAGGAGGACCAGGGAGGGGGTCAGGAGCCAAACCCACATTCCCTGGTCCCCACAATGTCAAATGATGGGGTGGAAAGGGCGCTGTCATGAGACCCAGTCAAAGCAAGGCTCAGTTTCAGCTTAGATATTTTCTGGCTGTGTGAGTTTGGGCAATTTATTTAAACCCTTGAACAACTCTACCTTCCTCAACTGTAAAATGGGCATTAGAGTATGTAAGACAGAAGGATCAAACTACTTTTGATTCAGAAGGAGTGAATTACCTGAAAGTTCTGTACAAGTATGAGAAGCTATATTTTCGTGTCACCTCCATATAGAAACTTTCTTCCCAGTTTTTTGGAGTGCTTAGTTTTGAAGTATTTCAGACATAAAACATTTTATTATAAATAAAATAAATATTATAAAATATCAGGACTTTTTTTTAAAGCTTCTTATGGTCACCTTTATATCTCAGTAGTACCTCATTAGTGTTGACCTTTCACCTTAAGTGCAGATATACTGAGAAATTTTTGGAAAATCCTAAAATTCTTCAGTACCACTGGAGAATTGGACCTGCCCCAGAAACCGTGTATGCAGCACTGAGAAATCCACTCTTGGCAGCCTAATGCACCACTGAACCAATCTGTGACTTGGAAACATTACAGATTATAATTTACCGTGGACCCTTTCACCTCTATAAGAACTAAAAAGTGAATATTTTCTGCAAATGCCAAGAGTTAGACTATTTTTATCATTTATGTGTATGCCCTTTGCAGGCTGTTTGTATGTGTCAGACAGTTGAAGTTGTGATATCTGTGCAGTTTTGTATGCTGCTTTTTTCATTTTGAATAATCTCATACACATTTGTCCGGGTGGCTGCATAGTCTTAAAAGCCACCAGTTTCAATGACTGCCTAGTTGTCCATCTAGGTGTTACATCATCATTTACTTCCTTGATCCCCCTTGGCTGGATGTTTGCTGCTTCTAAGTGACTTTTAGATGATCACTTTGAAAGTGGCCTGTGGAAGGGTAGGCACCATATATGTCCCACTCTCATCCTTTGGTCACACACACACGCTCACACACACACACAACTGCCACGGCAGGGTCCTAAACAATCTCAAGGATGCATAACCCAGGAGGCAAAGAGATTGAGAAAAGAAGTTCAGACCTTACTGTCTTTCCGATGTAGCCGTGTGGCTCCTTGGAGAAAGCGCTAAACCCACCTCAGATTCTGTGGACCCAGAATTGGGGTTGAGGCGTTGAGAAGGCAGGTACTTCCTGGTCTTTTCTGTCCACTATACCTTTGCCCTGCCACCTCCTATAAGGCAATATGGAGCTAGAATGGTGTCCTAAGCAAGAATGAGCCACCTAAGCAGCCTGGCTCGGTGGTTAAGACTGTGGGCTCTGGAGCTGGCAGCCGTGAGTTTGAATCCAGATTCTTCCGCTTACTAGCCCAGGAAAGAGGCGGCTGTTTAACCTCGCTGTGGCTTCCCCTCCCTCAGCAGTACCTGACACATTAGCAAACGCTGTGAGAGTCAAAGCTGCTGCCATTACTTTACAGCACGTTATGATTCCCAAAGCTCTTTCACGTGTATTATTTCACTTCCTCATCACGATCGCCCTTTGCAGCTGGTATTCTGTCCCCATTTGACAGATGAGAAGGCGGCTCTGAGAGGTCACGTAATTTGCCTGAGGTCACACAGCTTGTCAGTGGTGGAGGTGAGACAGGACTCTGAGCCCCTTGAGGGCAGGACCCATGACATCCTTGCCTCTGAATCCTGTAGGAGCAGTCCGGATGGAGATGACGATAACACAAAACCTTGACCCCAAGGAGCTCATCTTTGTGGCGGCGGAGATACAAAAATAGATACTTTCCAAATACCCGAAAACATAAAATTACTTCCTGTTTCTTAAACGCACCAGGGCACCAGGTACTTCTACCTCCAGCCCCCAACCTTTCTTTGTGCCAATTTCTAAGCCTGGAGAGCCCAGCCCACTGAGCAACATCTGCCCATCTTTTAAAGCCTGACCATTTCTTCCGTGTCGCCATCCCCACCCGTTCCCCGGCGGTAATTACTCCACTCCTTCTCTGTGCTGCCAGGTGCCATGCTTTGTGCCGAAGAAATGTCTCTAATCTGTAATAGAGTTTACTTACTCATCAGCCACCTGCATTAGGCCATGAGCACCTTAGAGGCAGTGACCATCCCTTACCTACAAATTCCCCGACAGGCCTGACGGCAGCAGGTGTAGAGGGTCAGTAAATGTGTCGTGCACGAATGAGCCCGCTGATTTCTGCATAGGGGTGTGTGTGAGGGGTACAGAGAGGCGGGAGTGGTCATCAGACCAGGGCAGACAGGGAGGATGACCAAACAGCGTGTGAAAGCTGTGACAGAAGAGCTGCAGGAGGTGAAATGGAGGGGTCACCTAACGCAGGCCAGCATTAAGGTGGGCCTCTCTCTTGAATGGAAAGTTCTGGTTGTATCAGTCTATCCTTGTATCCCCAGGGACTAACACAATGCCAGCCACGTGGTAGGTATTCAGTAAGCTTTCACAGAAGGAAGGGAGGGAGGGAGGGAATGTTTTCTAATTTAAGTCCAGGTCAGTGACTTTGGACAAGACCCAATACCTCAATCCAGATGTCGCCTGGGGTGATTCTCAGCACAGGCCATTTTATCCCCCAGGGAGACATTTGGCAAAGTCTACAGATCTCTTTTACTGTCACAACTGGGGGTGCTACTGACTTCAAGTGGGAAGAACCCAGAGACACTGCTAAGTATTCTGTCAATACAATATACGGGTCAAAGAACTGTCCAGGCCAAAATGTCCATAGTACCACTGTTGAGAAACCCTGAAATGAACCCAGAGCTGCAGCCAGAGGTTGGAAGACTGTATCAGAGAGTTTTGCTTGTTCAAAGCATCCTTGATTCCTAAAGTGTGGACCCCTGGGGGTCTACCCTCCATCAGTGGCTTGGCTTCCAGACCCTTCCAGAGACAGCACCTGGGGAGTGGGGAGCAGCCTCCTCCCTCCCCCCCTCCCCCCCTCCTTCCCGCTAACCCAGGACACTTAATGGGACGGATGCTGTCTGTTGCAGGAGCTGCTCAGGGACCCTCTGTACATTGGCCTGAAGCACCGGCGTGTGCGTGGGCAGGAGTACGACGACCTTCTGGACGAGTTCATGCAGGCCGTGACGGACAAGTAAGTGGGTCAGCCTGTCCCTTGTGAAAGAGGACTGTTAAGAGATAGCATGACTAAGTCAACATGGGTTTTGGCAGAGATGCATGCTTTTCCGGGTGGTCCAAAAATTCCAACTTGACGCCGTATACGCGGAAATCTCAAAGCCAAATGGGCTCGTTCTCTGGGAGAGTCTTTGGGAGCAGAGAAGGGAGGGGAGGGGATGATGGCTAGTTAAGTATCTGCTGTCCCAGGAGGAAAACCCCCTGGGCCGAGTTCTTCTGGGTTCCTGGCAGGAATAGGGACGCTGTTAGCAGCGGGGGAGAGAAGTGTGCCCTTCTGATGGAATGGCTTGGAAGGCAGCTGGCCACCTTAGTTGTCATTTTCCAGCTCCAAGGACCAGGCAGCATCAATGGGCCACCACTGCAGGCCACACGGGCTGGGCCTGCGAGATTTATGAGGTGTCGTCTCTGCACGGGGGTGCACCACACTGACAGCTCCTACCGCCCTGGCCTGCCCCATCTGTTTGCCATCATTGCCCCCCGCTTCCCCCGCTGAGGCTGGGGTGACATGCTGGCTGTTCTCAAAACAGCCCCCCGCTCTCCCACGCTGCGTCTGACAGGGAAGTCAGTCAAAACTGTCTCAGCAGCTCAGCAGGCCTCTGCAGACCCAGCAGGTCCCCTTCTCGCTTGAAAACCTCCAGCCTTTCTTGCTGTTCCAAGAGTGCCCAGGTAGGCAGAGCTGGTCTGGACGTCCTTGGCAAAGTACTTCCTTGTCTGAGTTCAGCCACTTGAACCAGAGCGGTGGGCCGGACAGAGAGCTGCTGTGGCCTCTGCGGCCCAGGAAGCCTCATCTGGGTGGGCTTTGGGGGTGGGCAAACCAGCCCCACACTTCCAGGCCATTGACCTTGGGCAGGTTACTAAACTTTAAAGTCTCCTTACCTGGATTCCTTATCTGGGGATAAGAGGAAAGCATTCGATCGTTGTTGTGTTTTTTGTTTTCGTTTGTTAGGATGAGGGAAAGTAACACTGAAGTTATACGGGATGGGGATGGTCCTAGAGGAAGGATGAAATTGGTAATGGAGTGTGGGGTGTGGAGGTAGGCATGCTTATAAGCAAGTGGCCAAGAGTCCAGTGCACACCTGGGAGCTTCGTCTTAGGTGGGAGCACAGAGCCCGTCCACACAGAGGGAAGGCCGTGCTCTAGGCGCAGATGCCGGCGGGTGGGTAGATGTTGAGGGGGTGTGCGTGAGAACCCCCTTGGAGGACAGGGTCATCTGCTGAGGGCGAGGATGGGGACAGAGGTTGTGGAGGTTTAAGGTGCAAGAGGTGAGAGCTGGCACGTCCAAACTAGGGAACTAGAGGCTGGTTGCTGGCCTCCTGGAGGTTACTGATCGTGAATTTAACTTAGGTCAGTTAAACCTTTTCTGTGATTTTCTCTAGCCAGTTTCCACTGTCTGGATGCAGGGCAGGAAGAGACAGAGAGTAGGATTTAATCAGGGTTGGGATTTTGCCAGGCAAGAGAGAGAAAGGAGTTGAGAGTGTATTCAAGGGGATGATTATAATGAGGCCTAGGCCGGGTGAGAAGGGACAGCTAAGGCCCTGCTGGAGAGGAGGGGTGAGGAACAATGGTGTGAGCAATGGACAGTAGGTCCTGGTGAGGCCTGAGAATTACTGAGTTGGGTACCAGAGGGAATAAGCTGGAAAGAAAAGAGGTAATCAGAAAGTCAGGGGTTGGAAGCTGAGACTGTGAAGGAAGGGCTGCTGTTGAGACGTGACCACCAAAACAGCCAATTCGAGGGTCGGCTACGTGAACAGAGGCGTATCATCTAGAACACGAGAGGTGACTGTCCTGCTTAATTCTCCCCCTTTTAGATCATCCTGAATATGACATTCAGTTCCAGACAAGATACTTCGAGGCTGGTAAATTACCTAAAGTGCCTTTGGAGAACCATAGCCACGGCAGTGACAGGAGCCAGAGGCTCAGCCTAGTGGGGAGAAGACATAGGGACTGCTCTGTGGGTACCGGGGGTGCGGTCCTCCCTCCAGAAGTCTGAAAGCTGTTCTTCCAGAGGAGGGACTGGACTTGTTTCTGTATACCCAGCCGGAGAAGAACCCATTGATGGAATGCTAAAGAAGGAGGCTTTCCGCTCAAAGTAAATCCAAGCTATCCCACAGTGCAGCGGACTCTGTGTTGAGTTCAAGTTCAGGTTGAGTGGCTTCTGGGGGAAGCCACTGTCACAGGAGAAAACGTAAGCATCCGTTGTCCTTTAAGATGCCTCCTGGCCCCAGTGTTCTCTTCAGACCTCTTAAGATCCCTGCGTGGCTGGCAGGATAGGTTTTATTATTCCCATTTTGTAGAAGAGGAATCTGAGGCTCTGAGAAACCAAGGAACCTGTCCCAGGTCCCGCAGCTTCCGACAGGACTACAAATTGACCCTGAGTCTGCTGACTCCAAGGCCAGACTGCTTTCTACAATTACCTGTGGCTGACAAGAGAAGGGAATGAATTTGGCTTAGAGAGCTGGTTTTTTCCTTCCTGTTTCCAGGGCTCGTTGCATATCTAGTGAGTCAGTAGTCATTCCGTGATTCCCCACAGAGAAGCCGTGCTATTCGTGTGAGAAGGTTAAATAAACTAGGATGTAAGAGGCTCTTCAAATCATCATTAAAATCAGTTCACAGACACACTCACAGAGTGTGCGTCAGCCAAGAGGAATGTGTCCTTAGGTGGAAAAGACAGGGGTTGACACTTGGTTGTTTTAACTTTCTAATAAGCTAAAGCAGATGTTTCTGTGGATACTGTAGTTGGGGAGTGAGCCAGTGTCCCAGGATCTCTTGGGAATATAGTAGCCCCGTGATGGAATGCCCGGCCGGGGCAGCGCTGGGTGAGTCAGGGTTTCCACTTATATTTTTCATTTCTATTACTTACAGAAGAAAGGATGGGAATGGTTCATTTTAAGTTTGTACCTGGAGCCCCAGCTCTGTCTGATGCTTGGCCTGGGCTGGACAGAAGTTTGACGTCAGCAAACTTTAGGCAGGCCATGAGAGGAAGCCACCCCCTTTCTCTAGTTCACCAAACCCTAAATATAGAGATTGCTAAGCTCCTGAGATAAGAGTGATAAACAAGAAGGGAGATAATAGTTTTTTTTTAAAACCTGACTTTTAAAAAAAGCATCTGCATTTTAGCTCCAGGAAAATTTCTTTTGAGTCTCTCCATCTTTCTCTCTGATTTTCTCTCTCTCTCTCACACACACACACGCGCGCGCACACACACACACACACGCACACACACGCACCATCCTACACCAGATCCCTGAGGTTTATGCCATAGTGGAACCGGCATAGTACAATTTCATCACATTCTGGTGGTTAAGGCAAATCAGAGGTGCATACCAGATTCCAAGAGAGACGATAACACAAGGGTCGAAACACCAGGAGGCATGGTTCATTGGGGAGCCACCAAGGTAACAGACTACCACACACCATCCAGCCTGGGAGGGGTAAGGAATGGGGCAGCCAGCATTACAGGAGGATGCGCTCTGAAAATGCAAGAAGGGCGGAGAAAACCATAGCATCATTACACATGGAAACAGGGAGATGCATCAAATACAATTGATAGTCAGTTATTGAGTATCTGCTGGTATATATGACGCTGTGTCAAATGTAGGCGGAAATCCACGGAGAAATAAACAGTACAGCTCTCAAGGAGCTGTTCATTCAGAGACATTTTTTATCTACCTACTGGAGTTCAGACCCGACCTCTAAGCTTTCTTGGCCTCGGAGTCTCTTTAAGGAGAATTCTAGGGAGAAAACATAAAGTTGGGAGTTACCAGTTCATAGATGGTAGGTAAGGTCAAGGGCATGGTGGGGTTCACCTAGGGAAAGGGAGTAGAGGAAGAAGAGAGAATGGCTCACCACCGTTTTCGGAACCGTGCCCCGTGAATAACTGCAACTTAAAATGCTCAACAAAATTGAGGATTAGACTAGGATGTTGTTGGTAGAAATGGCAAGGAGGGTAAAAGGTTTCGTTCCTCGTACCTGCTCTGATTGCTAGGATCCTAAGGCCTCTCTAGGTGCGGCAGGAAATGATGATTGATGAGCAATGTCTGCCCTGCAGGGGAGTGAAGCGTGGCAGCATATGTGCCATGCTTCCGCCATCCTGGATCTGTGAAGAGCCTATGGCCTAAGCATCTGCGACTTCATGAGCCCTCACCCTCACCGGTCCTTCTGCAACTCCTACAGTCAGCAGAAACTCAGAGGCCAAAGGAACCTGAAGGCTGAAGATTTCTCATAGCTAGGTGTTCAGGGTATTTCAAGAGCTACACCAAGCCTGTCTGTTGGGTCCACATGAAACTGCATCTCCTTCTTCTGAGTCACAGAAACATGCAGGAATATGCTCCCATGGGTACACTCCACCCTCAGGCCCAGCCCAGTCCACTCTGGAACAAAGCAGTGGATCAAATAAACATAAGCATATGAATACTGACCTGTGGTTCCCAAGCATGGCTTGGTATTGGACTCATCCGGGGAGTTATCAAGAATATAGACTCCAGCCTCCTATGCCATAGTAGGCCTGGGCTGAGACCTGGGCATCTCTGTTTTTGAAGCTTTCTTGATGCTCCTGTTAGAGCCACACAAAGGTTGAGATCTAAAAAGCTCAGATGGACTACATTCCCAGTAGAGGCATGTTTTGAGCAGCCCCAGCTCCCCCTACTTTCAGAGTCAGACTGGAGCCTGAGGCAAGGGTTAAGGACCAATACACGTCACATACAATTGATAGTCAGTATTGAGAGGCTTTCCACACATCTGCCCACCAGGGATCTGCATGGAGAAAGGCCCAGCACCTTCTCTGGGCTCACCCTCCCAGGCAGTCTATCTTGACAACACACCTGCAGCTCTAACAGTTTCCTTCTGGTCTGAAAACCCGCCAGGCCAGGCTGTGCCTGCTGCTTCTGCTGGTATCCCCTTCGCCCTGGAGGAACTTGAGCTGCTTTCAGGCCTGACATGATTGCATTTCCACATATGGGGAAGGCACACACACACACATCTGGGCACCCCTTCCCAGAAGACTCGTCACGGGGAGGAATCAGGCCCGCCTTTCCCCACCAACTAGGTGCAAGCTCAAGCCTGATCCCCCGGCCTCAAGCCTTGACTCTGTGAGGGCTGATGAGCGTGGAAGAGGGAGATGGCAAATGCATTGGTAAGGTAAAGGCAGTCGTGACTGCCTCGTTCAGGGGGTTTCTTACAAAATGCTTCCCATGGAAATACAGAAAGTCACATCACCCTCCCAACATGGAATTTGACTTTTCAAACTCGTTCCATGAGGGAATATATTTTTCTGGCAAAGAGACAGGAGCAGCAAGTACCGCATCGAGTGCTCCTGGGAACTGAGCTTTATTTCACCACTGAGGTGAGAAAACTCATTCTGGAAGCTCCAAGAAAGCTAAGAGCAGCACAAACAAACAATGTATCTAGTCATGCTTTTCCAGGGCTTTTGAGTAAGGACTACATGCCCAGCACTCTACTAAGCCCTGTAATGAGATTCAAAAGAAATAAGACATATGCCCTGTGTCCTCATGAATCTTACAGACCTTCCCAAAAGACAGCATTTTGAACAGGAACTGATTAGAGAAGTGTTAAGTACTCAACTGTTTGGTGTTGACTTTCAGTTCAGTGGAAATTCAGAGAAAGAAGCAATCAGGGATCACTGGGAAGAGATGGAAAGTAAACAGATTCAGGGCCAAATGTGATTAAGCAACAGGAGAAAGCACATTCCACATGGAGGATACATCATGAGAAAAGCAAGGACACAGCAAAGGCAAGGACAAGGCAAGGAGTACTCAGAAGACTCTGGAAGACTGGTCCCACTAGAGGTGAATGTTTACTGGTTCCAAAAAAGGTTAAGTAGCAATAGAGCAGGCTATGTGATGGGCCTCGAAACCCAGGCAGAAGGTTGCAATTATTAGAGCTCAGAAGTGGAAAGGGCTTCAGTTATCTAATCCAGTGCTTTTAAACCAAGTTTCCCCGAAACCCAGGCATTCACAGAGGTGCATCAGGAGTGCTAGAAATGAATATTTTCCACCAACCATACAAGATTGAAACCACTTGAAGGAAAACATCATTATTTTTAATCGCTTTCTGTGTCAGGGTTCTGCTCAAGATTTCATTCATTAAAAAATTCTTCTACTAAAAATATTTGAAAACTATCAATCCACACAAAAGCTTATTTGGGACTTGATTCAGAGAACAATAGGGAGCCACGGTAGGTTCTTGAACAACAAAGTATTGAAATTGACAGGACGTGGGAGAAGATTAGAACAGCAACCATAGCAATGCCCCAACTCAAATTCTGCCCTCCGCAGAGAGGTCTGCCCTGGCCAGCCTGGCCTGAAACTCTTTTGCTGTTTGTAGTCGTAGCGTAACTTATTGGCTGTATAATTCATTTGCTACTTAATCATGCACTGCATCACGGCATCTTTTCTATAATGGTCTAGAGCTTTTCTTTAAAGTTTTTTGGTCTTTTAACTTTTCATCGTCAGAGCAGAGACTGGGCAAAGATGTGTCTGGACTATTGTAGAGAGGTTCAAGTATCAGCCTGGCCCAGACTAGATGGACTTTGAAGAACATTCCTTCCTCAGGTCCTGTAACTCTGTAACATCTCTACCAGACTGGCAGTTCCTGGGGGGCAGGGAGCATGATTTTACTCACGGTGGACCCACCGTAAATAGTAAGGGTGGGAGTTGGACGGTTGGTTGGTTGGTTGGGTTGGTTGGCTGAGGGATTGAAAGCCTTCACCAGGCTAGCTATCAGTTAGAATGGACTGAAGGTTATGAATTTGATGGCATCTGAGGAAGCTCAGAGGAAGGAATGTTGGGACCCATTCTAGCTTGTCTGGCCTCTGAAAAAACAGATCAGTTTCCCAGTCTCAGCCTGCCGTGGCTAACTGTTGACAGTCCAGCTCCTACGTGTTCCCATCAGAATAGGAGCCAGATGTTGCAAAATGACAGTCTCTCGTGCCTGTGAAGACTCTATCTTGGGTCACAGAAAGGGCTGCGAGGCTGTAGAAAAACACAAACCAGCACCCAACTCTCTAGGACCTATTTGTTTCCATCGTGACCGAGCGGACTGAATAATTGAGAGGCCAAAATGTGATGGAGGAAGTTCACTAACTGGGGGGATGGATTCAGTGATGCCAGCTGTCTGTTTCCACTTCATTTTTCCCCAAGAAGCAGATTGCATCACCGGGTATCCGAGCAGGAACAAAATCATGCCCAGACCTGAAAGTTTCATACTACAGCAGAGGAGAGGGAGGGATAGAAGGGTTTTTCCCCCTGATTTTTCTCAATGGATTAATAATAATAACAACTCTTTTTTACTTAATTGCCTGCTATGCACAGACTCTAATATAAGCACTTCATACAGCATTAATTCACTTAATTCTCACAGCAACCCTCTGGGGTGGGTACTATTATTAGCTTCATTTTAAGGGATGAGGAAACTGAAGCTTATAAGGTGTAAGTAACCCCCCTAAGAACGAGAACCCTATTAAGACCCCACCCACTAACAACAGTTGTTAAAAGCACAATATCTAGAGCTACACTGCCTGAGTTTGAACCTCTCACCTGCCACTTTTTTTTTTTTTAACATCTTTATTGGGGTATAATTGCTTTACAATGGTGTGTTAGTTTCTGCGTTATAACAAAGTGAATCAGTTATACATATACATATGTTCCCATATCTCTTCCCTCTTGCGTCTCCCTCCCTCCCACCCTCCCTATCCCACCCCTCTAGGTGGTCACAAAGCACAGAGCTGATCTCCCTGTGCTATGCGGCTGCTTCCCACTAGCTATCTACCTTACGTTTGGTAGTGTATATATGTCCATGCCTCTCTCTCGCTTTGTCACAGCTCACCCTTCCCCCTCCCCATATCCTCAAGTCTGTTCTCCAGTATCACCCGCCACTTATTAACAAGCTATTTAATTTTCTGTGCCTCGGTGTCCTCATTTCCAAGATGCATTTTTAATATTTAACTTGTAGAACGCTTCTGCTGAATAAATGAGACAATCCATGTAAGATGCTTACCATTATACCTGAGTGATAGTAAACATGAATGTTTGCTATTATTAATAATAATAATAACTTAGGCAGTTTCCAAAGCCACTGTCGTTTAAGCAGTGCTTTAGTACTGCCTCCATTCATGCAGTCAGTTAAATTAGCCATTAATATATTCATCTTTTCCTTCCCTAGTCCCCCACTCATCCATCCCTGCCATTCCAATAATAGCGTCCTTCTCTTACTCAATTCTTCTTCCCTGGTGCTAACCTGAAGAAATAAAAAGAACTGTTCTGGAAGCACTGGGTGTGATCCATCTCCATGTTCAGATCCCGGGTTTGTACAATTAGTAAATGTTTGGTCCTTGCCCTCTACACCTATTCAGTTAAATTCTGCCCACCACCACCCTCGCCCAAGTGGAGAGGCATTGTGTGTATCCATGTATACACGCGGGGGTGAGATCTCATACTTTCTGTAGTTGTTTCAGATGAGCGTTATTTGGGCCTTACAGACCCGCCGTTCTGAGAGCTAAGAAGCTCATTTCCCAAGTGAAGAAATGAGTATAAAAGTGTCCCCTACCAGTGACATGGCTGGAGAACCTGGCAGAGGGAAAACTAAAACTCTATAGGGTCACTCCCACAACCCATGCCGTGTGGAATTCCTTGAAGGGAAAAGCAATTCCCCAATGAAAATAAACTCATGGTTCACAGTAACCCACAGAGAAACAGTCCACAATGTGGGAAAATCAGAAACTAATAGAAGAATTAGAACCCCAAGGAAAAGGAATATTCTGAGAGAGACTATAAAGTGGTTATACTTAGATGTATTAAAGAGCTATTGTTTATAAGAATGAAGGAATAAGGAAAGTACCTAACACTTTAAAAAAAAAAAGTAGCAGGCAGACTTGAAAAAGAAACAGATAAAACTTCTGAAAATGAGAAACAGAGTCATGGACATTCAGCAGAGTATACTAATGTTAGCTCAAGACACCGTCAGAAAACCCAAATCCTTAAAAATCACTGCCTGCAGGCATTTCAGAGACCCTCCAGTCCTACTGTTGATGATCCAGAAAGAACTGGGACACCAGGTGTTTTAATCAGGAAAGATTTCTCTGAGCTGCTTGTGAAAAAGAGCATTTCTCTCAAGGGAAAGAAAGGATGGATAAGACCGCAGCCCCCAAATCCAAGCCGCATCATTCCACGCCAGAGAGGATGTAGCAATTCCAGGCAACCCCATGGTACATTTACTCTCATTTTCTCTTTGCCTCTCTTTCTCTGTCTCACTCATTCATTCACACATATTATGCAGTCTCTTCTTATTCTACTGCATTCATTTTATTAGGCTCAAGCACATTGTTTTTTAATGTGCTTGAGCCTATTAAAATGGAGAAAAAATCCTAAAAGCGAACGACTCTGTCAAGATAAGTTATGTAAAGAAAAAATGTCTGGATGTATATATACCACGCCGTTAACAGTGATGACAGTTAAGGCATGAGATTGCTGGGATTTTTGCTTTCCAAGCCAGTCATTCCTATAATGTTTGGTTGTTTGTGTGCAGGCATTTCTTTTGTAATTAGGAAAAAAACAATGGATTTTTTAAAATAACGAGTTAGGCAGCAGTTCTTTCCCAGAGACAGCTCCTTGCGTTTTTTTTAAAACCCACTAATGATACAAAGAAGCAAGCAAGCATCCCAGGCTTCACCCTCTGGTGAATTGAGTACTGGTCTAACCTAGGCTCCTACAGACAATAAAGTAATTCACATCCATCAACTCATGTAATACTCACAAAAATCCTATTAAGTAGATACAGTTATCGTCCCATCCCACTGAAATATAAGTTCCAGGGAGAGATCTTTGTCTCTTCTGTTCACTGCTGTATCTCAAGCGCTCAGAACAATGCCTAATGGCAGCATGGATTCTCAATAAACATTTATTGAATGAATGCACACTTTACAGGTGAAACTGAGGCACAGAGAGCTTAGGGATCTTGTCCCAGGTCACACCATTAGCAGTGGTGGAGCCAGGCTTTGAACTCACATGGTCTAACTCCAGAACCCACCTTCTAACTTGGATACTCTCTATTTCTTTTCTTCTACGTGAAAGAAAAGACAGTCCAACATACTCCAGACACCTTTTTTGATGCAGCAGGCAAGGAAGACAAATGGGAGGAAGGTCTTATGGAAACGAGTCTACTTCACATACTCATGTCTCCTCTCTCCAGCTTGTTCTAGGGCAGGGTTAGTGACCCACCAGTCCTCACCATTAGGGAGGCTATGGAGGGACCAGCCATCGACTCCCATTTTCAAAACTCTCTAGCCTTTCTCAGCGAGGGACGCATCCTCTTTTTTATTTTTTTATTTTTATTGACGTGTAATTGACATGTATCATTGTGTAAGTTTAAGGTGTACAACGTGTCGATTTGACACATTAATTTTTTAATAGATCTTTATTGGTGTATAATTGCTTCACAATACCGTGTTAGTTTCTGTTGCACAACAAAGAGAATCAGCCATATTCATACACGTGTCCCCATATCTCCTCCTTCTTGAGCCTCCCTCCCACCCTCCCTCTCCCACCCCTCTAGGTCATCGCAAGCACCGAGACGATCCCCCTGTGCTACGCTGCTACTTCCCACCAGCCAGCTATTTTACATTCGGTAGCATATATATGTCGATGCTACTCTCACTTCGCCCCAGCTTCGCCCTCCCACCCCGTCATCAAGTCCATTCTCTATGTCTACCTCTTTATTCCTGCCCTGCTACTAGGTTCATCAGTACCACTTTCTTTTTTTTTTTTAGATTCCATGTACATGCGTTAGCGTACGGTACACATTAATATAGTGCAATATGATTACCACCACCGCGTTAGCTAAGCCTTCTATCACATCACTGTTATCATTTCCTTTTTTTGTGGTGGAAAAATGCCCCAGCACCTGAGTCAGTTGGCACTTGGTTCTTCCTTCTTAACTACCTAACAGTGGTCCAGTTGCCCCATCATTCACCAGAGCTGCGCGCCCCCTGCAGGCCTCTCCACAAACTGCAAACCCAACCAGTGTCACTGAGCCCCAGGGGAAAAGCTGAGGCTCATTGGCTCCAAGCTTCTCCTGGTGGTTTTAAACGATACAAAGGAAAAGCCCTAAGCTTATGGCATCCAGACTACAAGGCAAGTTTCAAGATTTTATTTTAATTTTGAAAGAGTGTAACCATTAGCTCTGAATCTTGATTGTAATGTTTCACAGGAGCGTTCAGAGTCCCTCTCGGCAGAGACAGTCACTGCTCAGTATTTTCATATACACTGAATTTTAGGAATGCCTTTTGCAGTTCAACCTGTGTCTTACTTCATTTTCCCACCTGGCCCTCCCTAGGACTGTAACACACATCTTAGAATACCTGAACAAGAAACAACTTGCTCATTGATCCAACTCCATCACTTTATAGGTGGGGAAACTGAGACCCAGAAAGAAAGTTCTTTCCCCGGAGTCAGATAATGATAAAAAGCAGTGGGAAATTAAGGGGAACTTATCCAGTTGTTTGCTCCCATTCGCATAATTCATGAAATCTCTTCCAAGTTTCCATTTAGCCTGTATTTATCATATGCTTTCTCTGGGCCCCAGAGTGTGGCCAAAACAAAAAGACCTAGAGTTCAGTTGAGTTCAGACCTAGAGTTCAACTGTCCTAGAGTTCAGTTCTCCCTTGAGCTTGTAATATGGACACATAAAATAATCAGAAAATAGTTCAAGGCCGCATTCAATTATTCTTTTATCTAGTTATTCTTGTATTCACCCATACTTTAATTCATTCAATGGACAGATATTTATTGAATGTAGCAATAAGTCAGAAATAGACTTTGCTCTCAAGAAGCTTATAATTGACTGGGAAAAATTAAAATATGCTTAAATAATTACTGCTGAGTTTGTGTAGATTTAATGTCTACTTAGTTAATGGCCCCGCCTGCAGCGTCAGTCAAGGCTGATGGGGGAATACAGTGGTCAAAGGCCTGGGGCATTTAGTTGGAGTTCAAAGTCATGGCCTTCTTCCCAGGAAAGAGCTAGCAATTCACTTTTACAAAGAACCTACTCTGTGCTGGGTGCTTTACTTTTAATTATCACAGCAACCCTTAGGGATAAATAAACTGAGGTTCAGAAAGGTTAAGTAACTTGTCCCAAATCACCCAGTTAGAAATGGAAGAGTCTGGGCTCACCCCAAATCCATCTGACTTCAAAATCAGAGGTGCTTTCCTACAGCCTCTGCTGCCTGCTCTCCCAGCCTAGCTGGAAACCCTTCCCTGCTTGCGGCCTCATTTGTGTTGATTCCTCGGGGTAAAGGAAAGGGACTGAGCTATTGTGATACAAAGATACTTTGCAGCAGTGGCCTCTAGAAGAGGACAGTGGGGCTTCCAGGGGACCGGGAGTCACGTGGGCTGTGTGTGACCGGTCACCCCTATCGAAGGACTGTGCTCTGGCAGGCATTCATTCATGCTACCATTTGTTCACCAAGGCTGGTTGAGCTGGGCAAGCACAGGGCCTTGGGCATACGGCAGAAGGTTTGTTTGGGCTTCTAACTTGGGTGTCTGAAGCGGATTTGTCCAGAGCAGGGGGCAGGAGAGGGGGTCAGTTAAAACTCCTTCTTCAGCTGTCATGCCCCACGTGGTAAGTGAGACACCTCCCCTGCCCTCAAGGACCCTGCCAAGTGCCTGTTTTGACCTCGTCTGTCCCCTAACCTGGCTTAGTCTTTCCTTTCTTCCCCTCCCTGACTTTGACTCACTTTGGTCCTGAAAGGCCACAAACACAGACTGCGATTTCCAACCTTATTGTCTTTCACCTGAATGTCAACATTCAAGGTGGACGTTAGCCAGTTGCACGAGAGAGGGACAGCTTAGATGCTTCGGGAGTCCAAGGTACAATTGTGTGGCACACTGTATGGTACAAATGCTACAGTAGTACACCTGAATAGAGAGATCAGAATAGGCCAAACTAATCAGAGAACATTAGTCACCTCATGACAACTAAAACGTACAACCTGTGGGCAGATCAGAGCCGGTGTGAATGCCAATGCCCCAGGTCAGCCAGTGGGTCGGAGGCTAGGAAAAGTGCCCAGGCTTTAAGAGCAGAAGGTTGGGGTGTGAGCTGCTGTGACCTAGAGGAAAAACTCAGTACTGGCCTCTGACCTTTGAGGGGTCGAGAGGTCAGCAGATCAGCCACCATCCTCTTCCCAGCACTGGGATTTCTGGCGCCATTTGTGCGTTTGCCCAGGAAGTCAGACAAACGGGGAAATTGAGGAGGAAATACGAACTGTTCCTGGAGTGTTTTCTGTCTGGCCTGGGATTGCCGTCAGAGCAGTGACTGAGGAACGGCCACATTATTCTGGTACTTTTGCTTAGAAGTTCCTGCTTCCTTTGACTGTCTTTTGACACGATGGGAGTTTTCCCCCATTAGGCCGGAATGGCAGCCACAGGAGCCAGCCAGTCTAGCTGCCACACCCGGCACACCAGGGGAATCTCCCAGTGTGGAACCTGGGAAGGGAAGGGCCTCAGAGGTCCATACACCACGTCCACCGTGGCTGGAATCCTTTCCACAACCTCAATGCCAAGTGAAGTTCTGGGGGCCCTGGAATCACTTACAGGGACAGCGTCTTCCATCCAGCGTTCGAGATCTCTGCCTTATGTGGCACAGAAATCTCTGTCCTGATTTCCGCCTGTCGGCTCTGCTTTTCTCTTAAGGCCGCATAGATCAGTCTACCCTAATTCCCTGCCCACAGGACGGTCCTTCGTGTCTTTGAAGATAAGCATTATGCCTCATTCCACTGAGATTTCTTTTTCAGGTACAATATTCCCGCTTTCCCCAATCCACGGTTTCCAGTTTCCTCACCTACAGAAGAGTTTCCCTGTCATCCTTGTGAGTCCCTTCCCAAGCACCCCTCCCGCCCCGCACAGAGTGAGTCACTCCCTCTACATATGTGTGGTGTGAAGGCTGCACATCTGTCCCTCCACTAGGCTGTGACGTCCCAGAAGGAGGAACCATGTCTTCTTCACATTCCAACTGGACTTTGGCCCCTGTCTGCTCCCATCTCCCTAGGACCTCGATCCCCCATCATCACTCCTCGCATCTCCCCTCTTACTGGCTTCTCTATCTCATACACACACCTCCCATCAAAGACGCATCCATCCTTCAGTCCCACATCCACCACCAGCTGTCTCCCTACCCTTGTTTCATAGCCAAGCCTCTTCTTTAACCCCCCGCAGAACGGTTCCCTCCCCACGACTCCACCGAAAGTGCTCTGGCAAAGTTCACAAGTGATCTTCTGACCGTCACTTCCCCCCCCCCCCCGCCAACACTTCCAGATCCCTGTTTCCGTTGACATCTCCGCAGCATCTGACACTGCCCACAGCCTGTCATGCGGCTCCTGTGGCAGCTGCCGCCATCCACCTCGCCGGTCCCCCTGCTGACTTTCCTTCTCTAGACTCTCCTCCTCCGCCCCTTGCTGCTCCCTGGACGCAGGTGTGCGAGAGGTCTGTCCTTGGCCTTGCTCCCTGCTCAGTGCACACGCTCTGCCTGAGACCTTCACAACACCCTGAACTCCCCGTTCCTCTCTGCTGAGCCTCATGTAGCGTCTGCTCTTCGTGAACACGTCCACTTGGACGTGCCAGCACCTCAGACTCAGCACGGGCCAAGCCTGTCTTGCGGAGCGAGTCTATCTGTCCCTCCCTGTCCCCAGCCTTGGCGACCAACAGATGCCGCCACCCCCATCCCGGGCTCCTCCTCTTTCAGCTTCCACGTCCTGCACGTGATTAAATCCTGCCCTTAAGAACAATCACCTCCATGGACTCAGTGCCTACGACGTGCCAGGCTTTTTATTTACATTATCTCATTTAATTCTCACAGCAGGACTGCAAGAGAGGTATTATCATCCCGCTGTCTTAACAGCAAAGACTGAAATTTGGATTAAATAACTCGCCTGGGGTCACACGTTTAGTAAGTGATGGCTCCAGACCTGCGCAGCCCCAAAGCTCCCTCCACTGCCCACCCTCTGCCTTCACATCTGTCACCCCGCCCTCCTCTCATTCGTGGTCCCCGTTGCCTTGCCCCAGCACTTCACGGTCTCTCACCGGGGCTCCGTGCCTCCAGCATGTCCTCCCAGCTAGTCCATCCCATCACCCACTCTGCTGCAGAATGGACGTCCTAAAACACAGGCCACTTTCCTTCCCGAAGCCCCTCGGTGGGTCCCCATCGTCCCCCGACTGTGTAGGCTCTTTTACACAGGCATGTAAAGGGGTGGACCCTGAAATCCGCCTAGCCTCAGCTCTCCCCACATCTCCCCTTCTTCACCCCTCTCCCAGCTCTGGTTATTTTCCTGCAGCTCCAGGAAGGCCCCCGCATTCTCATTCCAGATGCATGTGCTGTTCCCTCTGCCTGAGGTGCCCTTCTCCCTCCCCCCCACCCCCCCACCTGCACAGTCTGCCCCTGAACCTCTGCTCTCCCTCAGGCCGAGCCTCGGTCTCCTGCTCTGTGGAGCCCTCAGTGCCTCTGCCAGAAGAGCTGATTGCCCCCTTGGAGGCCTCCCACATGCCTGGGACATACCTTCATTATTACCCTTGTCACAGTATGTTGCAACTGCTTTTTTGATTTTCCTGTGTCCCCGTCAGACTTGAAATTCTTGAACTTGCCTTTGTAATCTAGCAGGGAAGACAGTCCCTTGTTCACAGTGGACACTTAGAAATGTTTGCTGAATTGAACATTTATATCATACCTAGGAGAGTTCCTGGCACAAAGGGGAGACCCTGCTCGATACATTTCTTTAATAATTAAAACAGAAATGTCAATAAATAATTGTGATGCAATGTGATGTATCCTAACAGAGATACGCCCAGAGTAGCAAGGCAGCCCAGGAAAGAGAAGAATTACTGTTACCCTGGGTAAGGAAATCGATGGGTCAGGGAAGCCTTCCTAGAAGACATGACATTTCAGCAGGGCCTTACCGTTTAAGTAGGAGTTGGCATGGGTAAAATGAGGCCCTCTGGGCACCCGAGCAAAGACATGGAGCAGTGCAAGGGCCCACAGTGGTTGGGAAGCAGCAAGATATGCCCAGGGCGACGGAAGACATGAGAAGGGGGTGATCATTAAGGTTGGGGCCAAAGTGAACGCCATCTAAGGAGTCTGAACACAACCCCAAAGGCAGTGGGAGCGCTGTAAGGATTTTAAGAAAAGAAATTGCACAGATTTGTGTTTAGAAAGATACAGTGGATGGATTGGGGGAAGGGAAATAAAGCTGGAGGAGGTGAGATCCGTTATTATAGGATCCTGGCCAGAAGTAACAATTGCAGGAATCCCAGGGAGAGATGGCCTCGCCCTGAGTCCACCCAGCCCCTGCAAAGTTCTTTCTGCAGAGAGCTGTGTCTGTCAAATTGTGCTCTATCATATAAACGGAGAGGGTGGGACACAGAAGGGTGAGGTCTCTAGTCAGCTAAGTTTAGAAAATGCTGAGTTAAACAGCCTTCTTAATGCAGGACTTTTCAGAATCTTTCATACACATTGTATATGTTATATGAACATCCAGTTTCCCAAATGGTTTGAGCCATGGAACCTCTTTCTGAGAGCATCTCAAGGGACTAGAGTTTAATGGAATGTGTAAAATAAAAACAAAGACCTAGAGCTTTCGCGATTCTGTCAGCTCTAATTCCTGGAAGGACAAAATAAACAAAAGAAATAGTCTTCCACTGAGTATAACTGATGTCCTCACCATGCACTCTGCTGGGGGGTCTTGTGTGTGTGTGTGTTTTGTTAGGGGCATGGAGTGGGCTGCCATGGAAATGAGTGGTAGGTTTTAGTCATTCTGTTTGGAGGCAGGCTGAGCAAATTCACCTGCTCTTCCCAGGTGCCCTGTGTTTGTTCAGGCCTGAAAGAGGTCAGACCCAAGTGTTTGAAAGAATGGCAGGTCCTGACCTTCAGAACAAAGAAACCAGGTCTACAGCCCATGGAATGTTCTGGTCTCACCACATCTCTCACGCAGCCTTTGGTCAGTTTGCTGGGGGGAAGGGCAGAGCAACCATCTCAGAATCTCTTTACCCTGGGGAGGCTGCATCCCAGGTGGCAGGTACCCGGCTCCGTCGTCACCTTGTCACACACAGCTCCCTAGGGCTCCCAGGCACAGGTCGCCATTTTCAGGCTTCCTCTTGGCCTGAGGGCTGGAGGAAGAAACCTTTTAACATCCACCCATCGGCCTTGTGGCTTTAAGTGAGCCCCTGCCTTAGAATGCCTTCTATGACAGCGCCAAGGCCGTTTCCCATCCGAGTCCCCAGGGTGGAGGAGTCTGGGCAGCTCCGCGTGCGGCCTGGGAAGGCGCCTCTTTCTCCATTACAGGAATTCTCCCCTGAGAAGCAGCAGATATTCCTCAGCCCCTGCCAGGAATTCAGGGAGAAGAGTTCAAAAGTGCAGAAGGGGACAAACAGGAGCCGCCCGGGTGAGGGGCAGCTTCTGGCAGGATGGAATGTCAGCGATGAACTGCCGGCACTGAAGTCAGGAAACGGCCCAGAGCCCTGAGTAGGGGGCCTGAGCGGCGCCCCTCTGGAGGGGCTGCTGCTCCAGCTGTACGACCCGGACAGTGGCTGCCTCCGCCCTGCTCGCTCAGCCGGTCTGCTCTGGGTCAGCTCAAGGAGGACTCGAAAATACTGATGTTCCTGTCATACGTTGCTCTTACCAGGAATGGTCAGACCTCCCTACTTTGGACTTACATCTCAGTGAAGCTCCTAGTGTATCTATCCAAACCTACGTTAAGGGGCTCCTGCTTCCCCCGCGAGGCTCTCAGATCAGGAACTAAGACCCAGAGAGAAAGGGGACTCACCCAAGACTCAGAGCTTATATCAGACAGAAGGAGAATACGATTTTCCTGTCCCCCAGTTCAGCGTTTTCTTCACCACATGGCACTGTTTTTCTCGTTGGAGGAAGAAACCTAACTTTAACATCTACTTCACTTTATGTTTTACAAAATCATATTGCTGTTAAAACTAAACTAAGTTCTGGCGTCAGACAGAGCTGGATTCAGATTCCAGCTCCACCCCTTTCCAACTGCAGGAGAATAAATAACCCCGGGGGCAAATAACTGAATGTCCTGTAGCTCAGGAGTCCTTCTCTGAAATGGCGCCTACCTATGTCATAAGGTCATGGGAAGATTAGTTGAGATAATTCATGCAAAGAACTCAGCCTGATGCCCAGCACCATCGATAACCATTAGCTGTTTTTGTTACTGTTATCGTTAGTAGAAGTATTTTCATGAATATGTAAGGCAGTTATAATTAACATTTAAATTGGTGTTATGATGAAAGTCCAGCATCCTGTATTTGGATATACATGGATGAATTGGGAAAAGGTTTTTTGTAACCTAAGCTTTTAAAATTTTCATTTTGAAATTTTTTTTTGTTCTTAATTGGCTTTTAATTAGTTTAACAAGTTGGCAGGAAAACTCACACTAAAATTCCACCAACTCCTTCCTGTACCCAGCTCTTCCTAAAACATTTACTGAACAACTACAGTATTGGTTTATCATGGGTGCTCAGTAGATGCTTTTGGATGGATGGATGGACAGGCAGATGGATGGGCAGAGGGAATGGATGGAGGATGGATGGATGGATGGATGATGCAAATAGAGCAATTGAAGTAACCAGCCTTGGTTCAGACTGGATAGTTAGTGGTGTGGTTTCGTGAAAAGCCATAAATCAGGAGCCAAGGGACCAGGAAAAAGTGGTAAAGGGCCCAAAGGTCTCCCTGGAGATGAAGAAGAGGTATAGTGAAAGGAAGGGAGGTGGAAGGAGAGGCTGTGGTCAGAGACTGAAACGCACAGTGTGAAATTTTAGTAGGAGCGGCTCCTGGTGACGAAAGGTCTGGGGAGCAGCCATGGGGAGGGCATCCAAGGTGGGTAGGGGTCCTGGAGGTCATTAAATACAAGGAGGTCAAGAAATTCTGAGTCTAGGTTATTGGATGGCAGATTCACATAGCCTTTTATCCAATTCCAAGTTAGGATTAAAGTGACTTGAATGAATGAGATTTTACTCTGTATCTCATCAAATTCCTCCCTGGGAAGGTTCTCTTACGTGAAACTGAATTTGCCATGAAAGAATAATAGTGCACTGAACAAAGGTATTTATTTATAATCCCTGCCTTGTTTTTTAACCTAAGAGTGGTGTTGCTTAAAGGTCAAGTGTGTGTGTGTGTGTGTGTATGTAAGAGACAGAGAGTGAGAGAAAGGAGAAACGACGTGCATCACATTGTTTTGTCGTCTGACCTTTTCAGCATTTTAGCTCCAGGCCAGTGCGGGAGCAACACTGAGAGTCTTGTGAGGATTCTATATATCAAAAGGTCACCGACAACCAAAGACATTCTGTTCCTCCCTCCCCATCCAAATACTTGAAATTCACACCCTGAACAAAAATTCACAGTAAATGTTGGTTTGGTGAACATAGCATTATAATTGTGCACTGAAGGGGGTTTCTTTTGTTTTCTTTTAAACCATTTCTATTCGTTGTACAAGGAGAAGAGGGCTGGATGGTGGGTCAGGAGACACTGCAAGCTCCCTACCACTACCCGCACCAGCACTTGCTCTGTGACTGGGAATAAGAATTGTGGCCAGGATGACACGTGTTTAGCACTTTACAATTTAAAAATCACCCCCAGCTTTTAATCCTCACCACAGCCGCAAAGTTGGCCAGGCAAATATTATGCCCATTGACAGACGGAAAACTGAGGCAGAATAGAGAAGAGAAGTGACACTCGGTTGCAGTGGCAGACCCAGGTCAGGCCCATGATGCCTCCTGACCCAAGCCCAGAGCTCAACACTGGACTGAGGCAAGTTGCTGCCTCTCCATTTCGGCCCCTGTGACATGAACCTGTCTCCAAATCCCCCCACCAACAGCTGCAACTGGAAGGACCATGGCAGGAGCAAATATTTGCCTACCCACTGGCATTTCTACTGTACTTTTTTTGCTTCCTCCCTTTTCTGGTGGTGCGCTTCCTTTTACAACAAACCTCTATAAACGGTTTCTGAGAATCACTGAGCTATGTTTGTAATGCAGATGTACTCAGGGAGTATGTAAAGTAATCATTTTAACAAAAGGAATAGATATTTAAAATTTAATACTAACTACGGGAAAAGTGTCCATTGTGTAAAACATAGTTTATCTTTGGATTCGATGTTTGTCTTTGGTTTTACAAAGTAGTTTGTACTTTCAGTATTTTCTACATAATATAGTCAAATGCAGAGCAGTTGCAATGCATCCAAAAAATGGGTACGTTTTCTGAAAAGAAAAAAAGGATATGCCATGCACAAAATTCAGAGGTTGGAAAAAAATGTGTTCTGGGCCACTTCAGTGCTACTCACCCCCTCACAGCCACCAGCCTCATCAGACAGATGCCCCGACAGCACAGGAAGCCCACCACATGTGGGCCCCAGCCACTTTTTCCAACAAGGTCGTACGTCTTTCTTTCCACAGCTGGTCCCAAGCTGGTCCCAGGCCTCCAGTTCACACAGTTGGGAATGGCAGGCACTTCTCCCTACCACATGCCCAGACACTCTGTGCTGAACAATCAGGGCACTTCTTTTCTCAATGAACATGACCACAGATACTGTTGGTCACAAATTGGTCCATGAGATGAAACCCTTTTTCTGCCCATGGATTAAGTAATTTTTAATAATTCACATCACACTTGCTTCCAGAAAGACTCCAATAAGAGACACAGTACAGGGCTTCCCTGGTGGCGCAGTGGTTGAGAGTCCGCCTGCCGATGCAGGGGACGCGGGTTCGTGCCCCGGTCTGGGAAGATCCCACATGCCGCGGAGCGACTAGGCCCGTGAGCCATGGCCGCTGAGCCTGCGCGTCCGGAGCCTGTGCTCCACAACGGGAGAGGCCTCAACAGTGAGAGGCCCGCATACCGCAAAAAAAAAAGAGACACAGTACAACCCAAAAAAGCAGGATCAAAGAGCCAGAATCGAGTCAGGGGAGGGTGTGTGCAGAGAGCCTCAGCTGAGGGAACCTACCGTTAAAGGGAAGAAGACAGCTCTCAGCTTCCTGACGCCCAGTGTTAACAGGAAACACAGGTTACCAATCCAGTCACTTTTTAGGAAACACAAACTTTTTCCTGACTTTGAAATCTAGAAGGCAATTCTAGTGTAGATTTTAAATAAGACAACTCAAGCCGCTTAATGGGCCTTGTCTTTACCCACCAAGGCAGTGTTTCTGAGTTCTCCAGACAGGATCAGAACGATCTGGGGTGCTCACTGAAAATGCATTGTACAGCGTGGTGACCGAAGTTCATAATTACTGCTGTATCACGCACTTGAAGTCTGCTAAGACGGTAGATCTTAAGTGTCCTCAGCCCTCAAAAAAAAAAAAAAATGGTAACAGTGTGAGGTGATGTGTGTGTTAATTAGCTTGATATTGTGGTAATCATTTCAAATGTATACATGTATCAGAACATCCTGTTGTGTTCCTTAAATACATACAATTTTTATTTGTCAATTATACCTCAGTAAAGATGGAGGAAAAAATACAGATTCCTGAGCCCCACCCCTAAACTCACTGGGTGAGTCTTTGGGAGATGGGCCCAGTGCTCTGCATTTTGAACCAGCTTACCAACTGATCCTGCTCTACCTGTACATGGAGAACACCCTCACCAAGGTGTTAGTGGATGACAGTGGCTTCATGCAGTGGCCTTTCCCAGCCTTCCCGGTATCTTATCAGGGAATAATGCCTGAACCCAGAAGAGTCTCTGGTGGAGGGACTTGAGACTTCAAGATCCACCAAGGGAGATATCTGGAGGCTGCAGAGGCTCCCCAAGCCTGAGTGGCAGAGGAGCCGGGCTCTCTGCATGCGCTTGGGTTTGGAGTGAGCTTTCTGCTGGGATTTCAGATGGCCACAGGCCACAGAGAGACAGGGCCCCATCTCAGCCCTTCCAGCACCCCTGGGGTCTGCCATCCAGAGCCCGTGGGAGTCACCAGCCCACATTAGAGACAATGATATGGGCTTGGCTGACCACCAGGCTCCGTACCCCTACTCTCTCTGCCCCATCCTCGTCCATAATGGGGCAGGCAATTTGCAGCAATGTGGATGCAACTAGAGATTATCATACTAAGTGAGATAAGTCAGAAAGAGAAAGGCAAATACCATACTATTCCACTTTTATGTGGAATCTAAAATATGGCACAAATGAACCTATGTATGAAACAGAAACAGACTCACAGACATAGAGAACAGACTTGTGGTTGCCAAGGGGGAGAGGGTTGGGAGAGGGATGGACTGGGAGTTTGGGGTTAGTAGATGCAAACTGTTACATTTAGAATGGATAAACAACAGGGTCCTACTACTATATAGCACAGGGAACTATATCCAATCTCCTAGGATAATCTTAATGGAAAAGAATATAAAAAAGAATGTATGGCACTTCCCTGGTGACGCAGAGGTTAAGAATCCGCCTGCCAATGCAGGGGACACAGGTTCGAGCCCTGGTCCCGGAAGATCCCACATGCCACAGAGCAACTAAGCCCGTGCACCACAACTACTGAGCCTGCGCTCTAGAGCCCGTGAACCACAACTGCTGAGCCCGCGTGCCACAACTACTGAAGCCGGCACGCCTAGAGCCCGTGCTCTGCAACAAGAGAAGCTACCGCAATGAGAAGCCCGTGCACCGCAACGAAGAGTAGCCCCTGCTCGCCACCACTAGAGAAAGCCCCCACGGAGCAACAAAGACCCAACGCAGCCAAAAATAAATAAATATATGTATATATATATTGTTTTTTTAAATTACATGGGAAGTATTTTCAAACGAGTAATAAATCTTCAAAAACAAAGAATGTATGTATGTGTCACTGAGTCACTCTGCTGTATAGCAGAAATTAACACAACATTGTAAATCAGCTCTACTTCAATTAAAACTAGATAACTAAATCATAATGGGGCAGGCAGAGCCAGGAGTCCAGGAGCCAGCCAGGTGGCATAAACCCCAGTGAATGAGCCATGCCACACCCACACCCACCCCTGGGCTGCACCGCCCTGCTCCCCAGTGCAGGCTGGGACCTGCCAGGCGTCAGCTCGGGGAGGCAATTACATGCTCTTTCCTCTCCCTCTCCACAGGTTTGGAATAAATTGCCTCATCCAGTTTGAAGACTTTGCCAATGCCAATGCCTTCCGCCTTCTCAACAAATACCGCAACAAGTACTGCATGTTCAACGATGACATCCAAGGTAAGTTTCCACCCCTCCTGACAAAGCCCCTGAGGACGAATGCCTTCTCACAAAGGCTCACCTGGGTGCCCAGGTGGGGAGGGGCCACCTCATAGCCGGTTTGCTGCCAGGAGCTGTTGAAGAAAGAGCAGTAAATCCAGATTCACTTTGCTAATTCTCAGCTCTGTGACCTTGGACATGTCCCATAACTTTGCTAAGTCTCAGTTTCTTCACTCATAAAATGGAGATGATTACTGCTTCAGAGAAAAGTAAGAATTTGGTTATTAGATATACGAAAGAAATTTTAAACAATGCTGTGATTTACTAGCTGGTTGAACATGGGCAGATCACATCTCTGAGCCACAGTTTCATCATCTATTCATTGGGAATGATAGTAACTACCTTGGAAGATTATTGTGAAAATTTAAAGAGCTAATATATGGAAAGTACCAGCACATAGGACTCATCAGACCAAAGCATCAATCGCCATAAAAGTGGCCTTCGCCAGCCACAATAGCTCGCTCTTGGATTTTCCAAACACAAGGCATATCACTGTCAGGGAATCAGGATAAGGCCTTCTCTTAACTTGGCTGGAATGAGTGCTTCTCACAATGATAACCGAGGCCCCAGAACATTCCAAAAGTCAATGGGAAGCATCTTCTAGTTCAGGGTCAGCTTGGCTCCCTGTTCTGTGGACCAGAAATATCTGAAGGTCCTTGCTTCTTGCTGTGGAGATGCCAGCATGTGACACTGGAGTAGGAGGGGTGGCTTCTCAGCGATTATCTCACCTGATCCAGGAGCTCTCAGGAAGGAGCATTGCCAGTTATTCCTAGCATTTTATAAAGCCCAAGGGAAACCTTGATGACATGTAGGTTATTATTGAAAAAATGAAGTTTGGCAAGCAAGATCTTTTCAAATCAAGGAACCATGTCATGTAAAACAGAACAGGTTGGTAGGGGACAGGTATTGGTCCCTGGGAGTTAAAGATGGGCCAACATTTTGCAGATGAGGCCCAAAGAGGTCACAGTTTTCATCAAGTGAGTAAGACAGACCTAGGAGGATCCAAGCCCAGGTTAAAAATAGCTAAGGTTTAGAGCTGAATACTTGTTATTCATCAGGCAGGGTTCTAAGCACTTCACAGCTTAATCCCACCAGATATCACCAACCCTGTCTTACTTGTACTCCTGTGACCTCCCTCTGGGTCAGTTCCCTCTGCACATTGAAAGCTCTGCTTCTCAGCTTGGGACAATCTTCCCCATCATCTTTGGCTCAGTAACTCGTACTCACCCTTCAAGGCTCAGCTCCAGGGTCTCCTGTCCCAGGGAAGGGACAGCCTGATTTGGGTGCACACCGGGTGCCTCCACAGCTTCCTGTGCCCCCTCTGTCAACTTTCTTACCACACTGTACCCCACATGCCTGCATTGAGTTGTCTGTCTCCCCAGGAGACAATAAGCTCCCAGAGGCAGGAACCACATCTTTTCTCTTCTCACTTCCCAGCCCCAGCACAAGCGCCTGGCACACTGTAGATGCTTCATTAATGTTTGAGGAATGAATGAACAAGGTCCACCTGCACAAATTGAGATTCTCATAAGCACCCACCTGTCCTTGTGGGTGTGTCTACACTGGACACCTGCCCCCGAAGCCTCTCTCTTGTCCAGGTCGTCATACTCACCCAGAAATGCACCCCACATGTGCTCACACGCAGACATATATACATCTTCACGTGTGTACGCCCTCATGTATACACACACACAACTTCTTAAATTAAATCAATTCGTTAGTTTTTAGGTCCTGCTGGTACCCAGTTCCAGTAGAGTCTATTTCACTCCCAGGCAAAGCCAGATGGAATGGTTTTCTGGGTCCCACGGCAAACAGAGGAGGAATTTCCCATTCTTTTCTCAGAAATGAGAGACTAAAGTCATTAAACTAAAATGCATGAGGAGAGCTGGCAAATCGTACTAGAATGGCAGGAGCCCTATAATATCGAGTCTTTGATCGGGACAACCTGACCGTTAGGCGTGGCCATGTGATTAACAGCACCGCCCAGATCTTCCCTCAAGAAAGGACTTGTTGCCCCAGCTGGCGGCAGGGCTGGCTGGAGCATCAAGCAGACCACGGTCCTGCCCTGCCAGGACGGCATCACCAGGTGATCAGGGAATATAGAAGCTCAACCATTTTGGCCCAGTGCAGGATAGCTCTGAGGGCACATTTAACTCCAGGGCTCCCCACGGGGCTGGCTGAGGCCCTGGGGACCGCATCACGGCTCAGCTTCTCCTACTTCCCCATCCTCGACCCCATCCTGCTTCCACTCCCTCCCTGGCACAGGTGTGCTGATCCCAAGGCCACTTCTTCATAACATCCTGAACACTTCACATCTCTCTGAATCTGCTTCCCGGGGAACCCAAACTGTGCCAAGTAATCCAGCTGGCGTGAGCACAGAACTTTAGGCTAGAAAAGTGTTTTCCATCCACACTGTTTCACAGCTTCCTGGCCTCACCCCCTCCGCCTGTGGGGAGGATGGACATTGCTGTTCACGTCACTGATGAGACAACTGAAGTTCAAGGCTTAAGTTTTGCTCCACGTCCCACAGCCTAACAGGCATAAAGCTGGGGCTAGAATCTAGTCATTTCTAACTCGGAATTCACTGTCTGTCCATGACGTCGGGCTGCCGATGATCCCTCGTAGGTGAGGCAGTGCCGTGAGTCTCCTTGGTGAGGATTAAATTCCGGACCCCACGGAAGTGTGGGTGTCACCGCTCTCCTCACCCCTCCCATCCTCTCCTCTAACTCCCACAGTCCACAGACCCCCCCGATGAGGCCTGGGGACGGGGAGGGGCTGGCCCACAGTCGCCAGCTGGTTAGTGATGGGTCCAGAACCAAAAGCCTATGATGTGTACTCTCAGTGCTGGGTGGACGATTAGCAGACTGGTGAGGAATTCCGGGATTAATGGGGCAACGTGGAAGATTAAGCTTATGCTAGAATTGACCCCCTTACCTCCAAATACAAGGTAGAGAGCAGAGGAAAAAGAAACATGAAAAGACATAGCCATGCTCAAAAATAGAAAGGAACGCCTGCATGCACAGAATTGGAGAGAGCTGGGAGAAGGGGGAGGGTGGGAGGAATCACAGTGGTAAACAGACACCAAAACCAAACCGCACGTGGTTGCTGGGAACAGGCCCGGTCCCCCCCAACAGGACTCGTGGTCAGGCAACACCCCAGAATGGCGGGGGATGGGCCCAGGCTGCCCACATGAAATGAACACCAGCGCAGCCTCACATCCTCGGTGGAGTGAGGAAAGATACGACTGAAGGCCTCAGGGTCCCCACCAGACTGAGCTCTGTGAGGGCAGGGCCGTGCCTGGTGCTGAGCAGAAGCTCGGGCACAAGATTGGAACTGTCTCCCAGGCAGTCCTGCTGTTTCACACTCCTGGGAATCACCAACCCCACGTGGCCGACCACAGGGTTGGGTCTCTGAAGCCCCAGCACTGGCAGGGTAAAGAGCTCCCCAGGGCTGCCATGGTCTCCTCCGTGCACCCCCCGCCCCAGCCCCGGCCCTAGTCCCCGCTCAGACCGGTGGGAAGCCTCAGCCTCCCCAGGCTGGTTCTCGGTGAGCAGGGCTGCCCGTGCACTGACTCATCGCTGGAAGCCTCTTCAGGAGTTTTGGAAAAGGCAGAGGCTCAGGTGACTTTTGTTGTTTCAGCTGGGATCACAGAAGCATCCCGGCTCTTAGCGGAGGAGAGAGAGGCCTGGAAGGGGAACAGCGCTAGGAATGGCCATGCTGGAGGACTGGCCAGCTGTGTCCTTCCCAAGAAGCCAGGTCCAGGATACCACTGGCCTGGTGAGCACAGGCCCCCGGCCTCCACGGCTAGCTGCCCGCAGTGTGGCTGGGGACAGCAAAGCCCAGCTGGCCTGTCAGCTCCAGAGCATCCTCCCAGCCCAGCAGGCCTCCCTGGACCTGCACTGCCCTCGAGTCCGGCCACGTTCCCGAGAGCAGACGGCCAGTCAGGGTGCCTGTGTGGTATGTCAGGCCATGGTCGCCCCTCATACTTCCAAGTTTTCATCTGTGAGCCAGAGTTCTTAACAGTCAGAAGTTGGACTGAGACAAGCCTAGGTCTGAATCCCCACTTTTCTGCTTTGGGGCTTTGGCCAGGTGGCTTAAATCCTCCCAGTCTTCTTTTCCTGATCTGTAAAATGGACATGACAGTATTCACAGCCATGAGGGAGGCTCAGCCAGTACTGCCAGAAAGATCAGGATGCCTTTCTAAGGCCAGCGTTGATCCTGGCTGGATGGGCACTCTGCTAACTCATCGTTAAGTGTTTTCATCATCACCCTTGCTTATGGCACCAGGTAGTTGTAAGGGCTGCAGTGATGTAACGCGGGAACAGGCATGTAACCGCACTCAGTTCTGGTACCGGGTACTGATACCTCTGGTGCACAGGAGGCTCCCAACACATGCACCAGGGGGGAGGAGGAAGTGTTGAGACCGAAAACAGAGAGGCTTTGGTGGAGGTGAGAAGAGGCACCAGTGTGAGCGCCGGCCTGGGAAAGCCTGAGAAGGGCGGCAGGGGCCCACCTCACCTCTTTCCTCTTTCCACATCCAGCCTATTCTTCCAGCCCATTGAATTAGTTCTGTGAGTTTCCTGCCGATTCTGATTCTGAATGTGCTGGTCCCTCTGCCTAGAACTCTCTTCTGCTCTCGGCTAATTTCTCTTTGTCCTTGAGGACTCAAACCTCACCTCCCCCAGGATACCGCACCCAGGGCCAAACCCGTTCCCGCAGGCCCCAGGATGACCCCACCCTTCCCCAGGGCCTGGGAGTGACACTGGGCAGTGGCCACCCGCTTTGCAGAATATTTCAAAGTACCCCGGGGCTCAGATGCCACAATAGGAAGGGGGCAGATGGGGAGGAATGGCCCAGCTCTGAAGTCTGTCCAGCTGGTTTGTCCTGTTTACAAGACACCAGGGGTTACTTCCAGCTGTCAGCTGTCTGCTGCTCCTTTCCTACCACACACAGTAAGCAGCAGTTCCTGGCCCTTCCCGTGTCTCTCCCACAGTGAAACCTCCCCCGGCCGCTTCAACCTCATCTCTCCCCAGTCCCCAGAACCTTCCTTTTCGCTAAGTCCTAGGTTCTGAGGCTGTTCTTCCCGTACAGGGCTTTCCCAGCCCTGAGATTCTCGTGGGTCTCTTCGCACGTCTAATCCTGGCTGCTCTGAGACCTCCCCCTTAGCCTGTTGCATCAGTTAAATCCCCAAAGAAGCCAAGAAGATGGTAATTATTCCCTCCGGCAGCAGAATAGTCTAACCCTGCTTCCTTCATGGGCCGGGAACTGCCTTCTTGAGAGTCCAAGGGCTCCAGAAAATTCCCTTCAGGACACAGAAACAGGGTTGAAGTCATCTAGAAGGCCTTTGCTTGGTTTCCAATAAGGGGAACTTGAATTTTCTCAACAGTTATTCTGCTAACCCCTGTGCCCAAGACTGTTGTATTCATCTTCATAAATCTAAGGTTTCATATACCCATATACCCAGTGGAGCCCCAGAACAGGCTCTCAGTACACGCTCATGAACAAATGAGCAGCCGCTGGCTGCCGTGGGAAGGTAATTCTGCGGATCATGAAAGGGGGCCAACCTAATCCTAGAGGATGCCCAATCCCCCATGGCCCCAGGCCTCCAAAGCCACCTTGGCTGGACCCTGCCGAGCCTAACTCCCTGTGCTTCTTGCTGCCTAAGACAGCAGCACTGTCTCACCTGAGAAGCAGCTAGTTCTTTCCCTTTTCTCTGATAGTGTGTGGTTTCGAATGGAAACTTCTTTAACTTTGTCAAATGTGACCATTAAAAGCAGAATAGAAACTACATTTTCAGTCCCTCTGTGCTATTTCCTGAACCTACAACCTCCAGTACTCAGTTTGCAGGAAATGCAATTATGGAAAGCTCCCTCTGAAAAGGAAAATTTGTTTTTCTTTCATCGTGAATGAGGAACAAACAGTCATGCTTTCAGCTGCCCTCAGCATTCACGGGCACGTGTTCTAACACATCCCTAGACCCCCGGGCTTCTCCAGAAACCTCTGCAGCTTCCTTCCTCTCTATTTTTAAATCCCTAATACATTACCCAAGACCCTCCTCCTCAAAATGAAAGTTGATGATGGAGATAGCGTTCTTTGCCAAACTTTATAATATAGGATTTAAGAACTGCTGTTTTTCCTCTTGAGTTCTGGGCTGTGAATACGGCAACTTGCCACTTCAGAGGATGGCCTCAGAGAAAGATCCCAGAATGGAGGATGAGAAGTAGCCAGCAAGGTAGCCAGTGAGCGTGGGGTTCCAGAGGCCACATGCAGAGTTTCCCAAAGGAAGGAATGAACACCAGTATCAAATGCTGATGAAAGGTCAAGGAAGAGGAGGGCTGAGGACTGACCACTGAACTTGGCAAGATGGAGGTGCTGGTGAGGTTGACAAGAGGTGGGGCAGTTGCCTGATGGGACTGGGTTTCAGGGAGACCAAGAAGAAAGGAAATAGAGGTAATGAGTATATTCAGCTCTTTAGAAGAATTTGGCTATAGAGGGAAGTAAGAAATAGGGTGGGAATGACATAGGGTCAAGAGGAGGCTTTTTAAGGATGGGAACTTGATGACATTTGTATGCTGATGGCAGTGATCCACTAGAGAGGGATCAGTTGAGGATGCAGGAAAAAAAGGGAGAGAATTATAAAACAAATTTCTTGAGTAGGTAAACGTGGTGGGATCCAGCACACAGCCGGAGGTGGCTTTAGCTAAGAGCAGGGACCATTCATCCACATAAGAGGAGAAACGGCAAAGTATATGGACCGGAGGCAGAGGTTTTATAGAGTTGGTGGTGAGAGGATTCACTTCTCTCCTGGTCGTTTCTACTTTCTTTGAACTTCACTTTCCACTTCTGAAAGGGAAAAAAATGGGAGCTCCGTAGTACCTATTTCCTAGAGTTGCTGTAAAGATTAAATGAGCAAATAAATGCAGGCAAGCGCATACATAGCACGGAGCCAAGGTCACGGGGAGAGCAATCAATAAGCGGCAGTTGTTGTATCCTTTTGAAATTTTCAACTCTGTTCTACCAGATTTCCCAATGCTTTGTGTTTTCCAACCCCTTCCAGAGTCACAACTGAACAATTACATCCACCACCTAAGTTCACTTCCCTCCACCTCCACTACCACCTGCCCCTCAGGTCTCCCCCAGGGAAACCCCATAAGGCCACTCCTGCTGCCTTCAACTCCAGAGTCAGGAAAGGCTGTCTGAGCTGCATAGACCAGGAAGGGGTGGAAGCAGCAACCCAGGTTTACCTGCTTTACTTCTAACTTGGCGACTCACAGGCAGAAGCCACTGCCTCTCTCTGGCCTCAGTTTCCTCATCTGTACAGTTGTTGGATGTCACGCTCTCCATCCAGCACTGAATTTCTGCAGGTAAGCTGTTATTCAGCCTGTAGGTTCTAACCACAAAAGATACTTGACATCCAGGATGGAACAGACCCATCAAGAATGCGGTCTCTTTGGGAGGTTCTCTGATGAAATATCTTTGGCGCCACCTGGTGTCGCATGCTTTGTACAGCTCCTTTCAGGAGGCAGAAGGCTGCCGTGAAATATAATAGAATCAGATGCGGGGGGAAAAGGTGCTCTCTGTCCAATGGAAAACTGGAAACAGAAAACGGAAAGTTCATTCCTGCTCCCGCCCTGCAACCATTAGTATTTTGTAGCTCCTTTCGGATTTTGTGTGTATATTTTGTTACAATTAGAATCATAGTATGTAGACTGTTGAATGTTCTCTTCCTTCCAGCTAACTCAGTGAAGCATGATTCAGGGGTTAAGAGCACATGCCCTAGAGCCCGATTCCCTGAGTTCAAAGCCTCACTCTGTTGTGTGATCTTGGACAACTCAGCAACCTGCTCCGTACCTCATTTTCCCAATCTGTAAAATGGGGATGATGATAGGATTAAATAAATGTCTTTACATTAAGACATATAAAGCACTTAGAACAATATGTGATGTTAGTTACTAATTTCATAGCATTTTCTGTGTTGCTACACCATCTTCATAATGAATATTTTTAATAGCTTTAGTATCCTACTGAGTGCCTACACTAGCTAATTTACTTAACCAATGCTCTTTTGTTAGGTGTTTGTTATTTCCAGTCATTCTACATTATAAATAACACTGTCATAAATATCTTACCACATACCTTTTGGATTTTTTCATACATAGATTCCCAGAAATAGAAGCATGAGGTCAAGGGGCAAAAACATTTTATGCCTTTGGTCTATATTGGGAAATAGTTCTCCAAAAAGGGTTGTAGCTCTTTAAAATGGAATGTGTGCTGAACTTTGCCCTTTTCATTGCTCCCTCACCAGCCATAGATAACATCAGTTTCTTTGATTTGCACAATTGTAATGACCATAAACAGTCACACTTTAATTTCCTTTTCTTTGACCGTCATAGAGGCTTAGCGTTGCCAGTTGCGATTACTTTATTGTGACTCTGTGAGGGTCCACACCAGTCGTTTTAACAGAGAAAACTCGACATAAAGAATTGTGAATTCTGCATTAAAGAACTGAAAAGCCAGAAAGAAACACTAAGGATCTGCTACCACCCCTGAGGCTGGGGGAACACAGGGAAGACAGGTGACAGCTGGCTAGCGTTCATGCCTCTGAGGGGCACGCGCCACGAGGCTAGTTCTGTAAGTGACGGACAAAGAGCAAACTGGATTCAACTGCTGCTTGTGGAACAAACTGCTGCTGTAAGATTAAAAAGCCAAGGCTCTGGAGTTGCCAGATTTAGCAAAAACAAAATGCAGATGATCAGGCTAAATTTGAATTTCAGACAAATAACAGTTTTTAGAATATTTATGCTAATATTGCATGGAACACACACTAGAAAATTATTTCTTGTTTACCTAAAATTCAAATTTAACTGAACGTCCTACATTTTACCCAGCGATCTTACAAAGTAGGAATGGTGCTGGAAAAACTTTTCTTTCCCTGCCCATCTAGTCTTTCAGTCGCCCTCTGGCGCCCCCTATTGGCAGAGCCCACCATAGGGCCAATTGGTAAAGCTGAAAAGTGGTTTGCAGACAAAGGAGAAACGATTATCCAGTAATCGGCAGAGTCCACCCTTCTGGCTGTTCAGCATCGATACATACATACCGTCCTGCACATTGGTACTTCCAGACAACAGCAACAAACTCTAACAAAATGCCTAATAAAATGCAACTATCTTTCCAACAAATGAAGACATTCTCGCCTTCTCCCTGAAACGGGGAGAGGCAAAGTGTCTACAGTTATTTGCCAACTAAAGAATGTCACTCATCATCTGGTTCTACAAGAATGAAGTCACTAGCCACTGCAGTCACCGACCTTCAACACACCCTGAAAGGAGTTCAAGGCAGAGATCAGGCATGAGGCACTCTGTGCTCTGGGAAAAACTGGCAGAACGGGCCTTCAGATACTTAGATATTTTCAGAAGATTTTATGAGCCCAGTTTCTTGCATCTTCTCATATCTAGGAAAACACCAAAATCATTAACGGAGACATCCACTCCTCGTGACGAGCAACAACCTTCTTGTAACCAGCAGCAACCTTCTCCTAAAATGTGTGCTTGATCGCACGTATGCCCTTCACCAATATCACATATACACTGACACCCACACCCCTCTTCAGAGCTATCTGAGGGGCTGTCTCCTGGGCTATAGTTCTCATTGTGCCCCAAATAAAACTTAACTCACAACTGTCACACTGTGCATTTTTTGGACATATTTATCTCTGGAAGATAGTCGCACCACCCATCTCCGGGCAGGACTAACTACTCTTAAATCTCAGTCACAGTCACATTTGAAAACTCTGTTATCTAAAAGCTAAATTGTAGAATTAACCTCCAACAAAACTTCTATAGAATAATAAGCGGAAGGAGAAGGGAGAATAAATTAGCTAATACGAACCATCATCCGTAATCACATGATAATCAAGGAAGAAAATTTGCATGGCTGCTACATTTCTCATTTCTGCAACCTGTCATGAAGCCATAGTTGATGTTTATGAATTTCTTCGTCGGTCTCCCATTCCATGTTTTCTTGTCATCAGACAAGACCTTAGCTTGCCAGGGTTCCTTAGTAGGATGACCCAAACCTTCATTCCTGAAGGATCTGCAGCCTCCGCAGCCCTGCCTCTCTTTAGCTGTAACAGTGTTTATTAATATTTACTCTTGAGCACAGGAGTACTAAGACACACCCCAGAGGATCCCCTAGGCGCAGACACAGTCTTCCCCCGTCCCTAGTTTCCCCTTGGGAAACTCAGGATGAGTAACCACAGCCAGTAAAGTAACCCTCTTCCTTGCCCACTGGTTTTGTGGCAAATGGCCAGGTGGCAGTCTCAACTTCCAAGTCAACAGAACCATGTTGGGAATCCTAATGGAAGCATTTGTCCCTTTGGAACCAAGACCTCCAATCCAGAGAGCACAGAATTGAAGAGACAGGAAGCAGAAACCCTGCAAGTGATTCATTAGGTGAAATGGTGAGAGGAGCCATTCTCACTTCAACGCTTTGATTTCCAGACCCAAGTATTCTGGCTGTGGAGAAAGAGCACGAGGTATTGTTTGCTAAGTCAGATCACATATTGCATCCTATAAGATAGACCCTCACCATCTCCTCAACTGAGTCTTAAGTCTTCAGCAGCCCATCCTACTGATCTATTAGGTCATCTGCTCCTGGGTGGTAGAGTACGTGTTAAGACCACTGCGTTCCGTGGCTATGAGCCTATTGCCGCACTTCTATTGAAATGAATTCCTTGATTAGAAGCCTGGAATATATCAGGATGGTGACTAGGCATTTCAGACATGCCCAGATGATGGCACTGGCAGAACATTATAGACAGGGAAAGTCAAGCCATATCCAGAAGCTGTGTTTATTCCAGTGAGGACACATCTCTCCCCTGTCTCTGATGGAAGGAGTCCAGTGTAATCGTCCTCCTGCCGGGTAGATAGTCCTCCCAGAGGACGGTGCCATAGCAGGAGCTCCACACTGGTCTCTGCCATTGACAGGTCAGTAGTAGTAGCAGGCAGCCTCCGTGAGGAAGTCCATGCATAGCCTCCATCCCTGCCACCATGGCTACTCTATATGGAAACTGAGCAAACCCTAGATGGCGTGGGAAAGATGCTGACCGACACGCACAAGCCGTGCCATTTTGTCCACCTGATGATTGAGAAACTATTCTCATTCTGCCCTTTGGTGAGCTTTCACATGGGGCACAAATATCTTCACACCCTGTACCTATTCAGAGAAGTCCATTCGCAAACCCTTCCCTAGACTTCCCCATCACCAGTCCTACTGTTCGGTTCTTTCTAAGTCCCTGACCATCTAGCTAAACCGTTAACAACTGCCCACGAATTGATGTAGGTCTAGCCATCTCTTGGACCAAAGTGGACAACAAAATTTACAACGGGAGGTCATGTCCATTGGGAAGATTTACTTCCCTATTTCCCTTTAGGGTGACCTTTTATTAGGGCTGTGAAACTGCAACCGTACGCTTCTAGTTGATGCCAGCATACTGTTAAGAACGATCTGTCAGGGATATTAGCTCGGGGCTTTGTGACCGCCTGGAGGGGTGGGATGGGGAGAGTGGGAGGGAGGGAGACGCAAGAGGGAAGACACATGGGAGCATATGTATATGTATAGCTGATTCACTTTGTTATAAAGCAGAAACTAACACACCATTGTAAAACAATTATACCCCAATAAAGATGTAAAAAAAAAAAGAACGATCTGTAAGCCAAGCCTGCTTTTTCCTCCGTGGTCAGCCGGTCATAGGGATTCCTAGTGCGGCCTTAGGTGTGGATTGAGGGAGAGGAAGAGTAGTTGTCCAACTAGTCTGAGCCACCTGCTTGTGCAGCTTACCTGTACCTTCAGATGTATTCAAGCCATTCGATGCTGGTTATGCTACTGGGCATAGCCTTATGACTTGCTGGATAAGACAAGCAGCTCAGGTCACACGGTCAGGTAAGGTTTCATGGTTAGTTTGTGGCCTCATTTTTAATATGTTTTTATCCATTTACCCCTTAAACAAATCATTCTATGAGGCTCACCCTTCGTTTTGGCTTCCCTTGTATTTGTCCTTGTTGTTTCATTTATGAATGATGGTGGTAGCAGCACCCGACCCTCTGATGCTCTCTCCCAGGGTAACAATCCAGGAGCTATTTCTCAAACTAACAGTTATCTGCAAAAGAATGCATGGAGAGTACCACGCAAAAGAGAGTTGCTCGACAACCTGCGTGCCTACAGGGCTGACTTCTGTAAGGGCGAGGGGAAGTCGCATGTTCCATCACAGGTTCTAGGTGTGGAGAACTCTGCCAAGGGTCTTGGGGGTGGGACCCGGTGGCCAGAGGGTGATCTCCGTCCACTCTGTTGCAGGCACAGCCTCCGTCGCCGTGGCAGGGATCCTGGCTGCTCTGCGAATCACCAAGAACAAGCTCTCCAATCACGTGTTTGTTTTCCAAGGTGCTGGTGAAGTAAGTGCCGTCGGGGGCTCTCTGCTGTTGTTCCAGTAGGAGAGTAAGAATGGGTAGAGGGGCTTCCCTGGTGGCGCAGTGGTTGAGAGTCTGCCTGCCGATGCAGGGGACACAGGTTCATGTCCCAGTCTGGGAAGATCCCACATGCCGCAGAGCGGCTGAGCCCGTGAGCCATGGCCACTGAGCCTGCGCGTCCAGAGCCTGTGCTCCGCAGTGGGAGAGGCCACAACAGTGAGAGGCCCGCGTACCGCAAAAAAAAAAAAAAAAAGAATGGATGGAGGAGCCGCAAGGAGGAGCGGTGTTCTGGGCTTCTGAGGAGAGGAAACAGCACAGATGCGTTGTGGTCATTGCAGCTGCCTGGGCCCCAACATTTGGGTGTCTCAAGGCAGGGACTTAACTGGGCCTCCTGGGAGTAGTGGGGGAAGAAACGAGGATTTTGGTGAAGCATCTGATAAAATCCTGAGCAGCGTTTGCCTTTTGTCTAAACACCCACCTCGCAGGCAGCCATGGGCATCGCCCACCTCCTTGTCATGGCCCTAGAGAAAGAAGGCGTACCCAAGGCAGAGGCCACAAGGAAGATCTGGATGGTGGACTCCAAGGGGCTCATTGTCAAGGTACTGTCGGTCTGGAGACCTGGAGGTTACCTGATATCTACAGCTATTGGAACTGGACTGGAAGAGATCTCAAGGGGTAAACTGCTCAGACAGAAGAGAGAGCAGAAGGAGGGCAGTGTCCTAATCCCCAAAGCAAAAGATTCATCCCAAAGTAGCCTTAATTGCTCTTGTCCAAAAGCTTTGAATGTGCTTGCAAATGTGTGTACGTGTGCTCTTTCCAGTGTCATCTCCCCCCACGTCCTGCCCTGTACTCACCTCTAGCCATGTTGAAGCATAATCCTCCAAAAGTAACATGCTCTCTCTCTTCTACATCTTTGCATATTTTGTTCCTCTGCCTGGAATGCCCTTCTCTTTTTCCACACGCCCACTCACAGCCCTCAACCCCATCTGTTTCCTCCCTGTCTTCTGTTACCTCCTTCAAGCAGCTTCCCTGAGCATCTGGGTCTCAATTAGTTCCCTGTGTTTATGCTCATGTAGCCTTCCGCCCTTCATATATTACACTTATCCCGTGATAGGGCTGTTGCCCCTTTACTTGCCTCCCTCCCCGTGAGGCTGTATAGTCTTGATGTCGAGGTCCTGCATGTGATAAGTACGTAATTGATGTTTGAGGTATGAATGAAGGAATGAATGAGAGAGACAGTCCAGCTTCTGACTGCAGTGTGGTGAGGGGCACAGTTGGGTGACCTTCTCCCTCAGGACTTCACTCAGAGCTCCATGTTTTAATCCTGAGATTTCACTAACATAGACTGTGACAGTGAGAGCCTAAAAAACGACAAGAGATAGGAACACGAGGCTCTCAACCAAGAATAGCGGAGACCCCCCTCAGAAGCAACAGACCTTCCTATTGTTCCCTATAAGGGCAGATTCCCACCGGAAAGAACTGGGACCTGGAGATTCCTCCTTCTGCCCCAGATCATTCCAGAGCACGGTCCAGGCACAGGTGGAGGCTGCCACGCTTGCCTCTTTCCCACGTTTCAGCATCACCTTTGCTCACCCCATTGAGCTCACCCCTCCTCAAAGATCTCTCAAAGCTGGTGTTTTCACTCTGGTTCTCGTGAGGCCAGCTGACCCAAAGGAGTCATCAGAAACGTTGACCAGCCTGTCACCCACTGACTCCTATTTGAAGAAATGGAAGGAATCTGGACCCCATTGGGAGCAGACAGCCACTACAAGCCTGTCCTGGATCTCAGCTTATTATTTATCGGGAGGTTAATGGCTCTTGTCAAATACATTCAAATTAGCGCCCTGACCCTGGGTGACTCAGGCCCCCATCCCTCAACTGGGCCTCTGTGCTATATGTCTTGGGGCCAAGAGTATTGGTCCAGACTCAGGCATTTCCTCGGAGCCTTTCTGTCCTGGCCCAGGAAGCCATGACCCCAGCAGCTCAAAGAAAGGCCTTACGGGTTCTCCATATGTGGTTTGGATTAAAGAAAGAAATACACACGCACACACACATTTAAAATTCTTAGGTTGCATCGTAGATTTTGATCAAAAGGACAGGGCGCAAGGTTCTGACAGCTCAGACCAAAGCACAGGGCTCTGCAGGGAATGCTCTTAGAGCACACAGATGCATCCAGGCACTGCCCAGCGGTTCTCACCACCACAGCTGTATCATGTTCTTCCTTTCCCTGCAGGGGAGGAGCCACCTGAACCATGAGAAGGAGATGTTTGCCCAGGACCACCCTGAAGTGAACTCCCTGGAGGAGGTGGTGAGGCTGGTGAAGCCCACGGCCATCATAGGTAGGAGGAAGGGCGACCCACTTCCCAGTCCAGCTAATCCTCTTGACTTGCAGGGGAAGACTGAGGCTTAGCAAGGAGGCATAAGCCACCCTTGGAAACACAGCTCTTTCCCCTCATTTCCAATTCAATGCTACAAACTTTTATTGAGTTATTACTGTATAAGAACCATAGAGCTAAGGCACCAAGCTGGGCTGCGTGATGCAGAATGATACAGTAAAGTGGAAAAGCACAGGCTGGTCTCTCTAACCAGGATGACATGAGCACTCCTCCCCCAAGTGGGGGGACCCTGGCATCACTCCCTGTCCTGTGGGAGCAGTCCACTCTAAAGGACAGTAGCCAGGCATGCTTCACAGGTGCATCTTAACTGAGCTGGGGCCCGAAGTGGACCAGTGGAATTAACAGGGGGTCTCAGCCAACTCAAGCAGGGAGACCCTTTTCTCCTATCCTCCCTCATCCCTATGGCAGATGCCATCCTCAAGACTCCTGAGTCTTCCGTGTTGTACCTAGTTCCACCACCACCACCGGGAGAGGAATGGGGTGTATGTAAAGAGTCGGCACCCCACTACCTCCCCCTTTTCCCCATAGGTGTTGCCGCCATCGCAGGAGCCTTCACGGAGCAGATCCTGAGGGACATGGCCTCCTTCCACGAGCGCCCCATCATCTTTGCCCTGAGCAACCCCACCAGCAAGGCCGAGTGCACGGCTGAGAAGTGCTACCAGGTCACCGAGGTCAGCGGGGAGTCCTTCCTTCCCCGGACTGAGAGGACATAGTAACAGTAACCATGAGCAGCCCTATGAGGGTGAAAAGAATCCCCACATTGCTGATAAGCAAACTGAGTTTCAAAAAGATGAAGTAACTTGCCCAAGGTCACAGAGCTAAAAAGGAGTGGAGCTGGCCCTCAAACCCAGGTCCGGCTCCAAAGCCCGGGCTCTTACCAGTAGGCTTTACTGCTCAGGGTTCCCCTAACATAGAGCTCTGACCAGAACTCGAGGCACTTGTGGACTCTAGGCCATTTGCACACCTGGCTTGCCCTCCGGGGAGGTGACAGGTTAAAAGCTACACCTTCCCCGTTCTGTGGTTTTGTGGCTGCCAGGTAGCTCAGTGGGAGCTGAGCTTTCTGGCCCGATGAACAGGTGTGCTTTCAGCACCTGCAACGTCCTGAGCACAGTGCTGGGCATTTAGCAGATGATGAGGAAGGGGTCAACTTCCGGGAGAAACGACTAGGCTACCATGACCCCTGAAACCTAGCTCCAAGCTCCGTCTCTGGTTTTCTTCCTGCCCCCAGGGCCGAGGGATCTTTGCCAGTGGAAGTCCCTTTAAAGGCGTGACTCTGGAAGATGGCAGGACCTTCATTCCCGGGCAGGGAAACAACGCCTACGTGTTCCCTGGAGTGGCTCTGGGAGTCATCGCAGGTGGGGTCCGACACATCCCAGACGGGCTCTTCCTGCTGACAGCAGAGGTATTGCTGTCCCCGCTGCCCCGAATACACCCCAGAGGGCCTGTGAGCTCCACTAGCTCCTACACCGGGTCCCCAAAGATTCCTTCTCTTGTTTCTTCTACCTACCTGCCCCAATCCTTCAGTGGTTCCCCAGAGTGCTTGAATGTCAAGCTTCTCTCAAGATCACCTGGAGGCTTGAACTCCTCTGAAAACACACACAGGCTTTTTAAGGCAGGGGTGGCGGGGGAAGGAATAGTCAGTGGGAGGGGTGCTGGCAGGAGGCGCTGGCAGTGAGGGCACATACCTTGTACTGCACCCTGTCTCCTAGCAGAACCCGTATGCATGCCAAGAATGGAGGTGCCATCAAAACCACCTGAAACTGTGGGCTCACCGACCGTGACAAGCAGTAGATTTTTCCAGCCATGGGTCTTGGCCACGTTACTGGGTAACTGGTAGCAAAATAAGCCCCACTAGGGCTTCCCTGGTGGTGCAGTGGTTGAGAGTCCGCCTGCCGATGCAGGGGACACGGGTTCGTGCCCCGGTCCGGGAAGATCCCACATGCCGCGGAGCGGCTGGGCCCGTGAGTCATGGCCGCTGAGCCTGCGCGTCCAGAGCCTGTGCTCCGCAGTGGGAGAGGCCACAACAGTGAGAGGCCCGCGTACCGCAAAAAAAAAAAAAAAAAAAAAAAAAAAAAAAGCCCCACTAGGGCAGATTTCTGTTAGAAAGGGGATGGGTTGCACGTCAAGTTTGCCTGCTCTGAGTACCCATGTCTTGAGCACAGATGGGGGGTGTGGGTGTGCACCTGCTCCAGGCATCTTATCAGAAAAGCTCCCACAAGCGTTCTTTACTGGGCATGGTGAATTGAAAACAAGGAAAGGATTTGTTAAGGATGACAGCCCACATTCATAATAATGGTTGTTAATAATAACAGTTACAGTGGCTGCCATTTAACAAATGCTTACCGAGTGCCAAGCACTTCACATTTATCTTCACTCTGCGGAACCAAGGCGTAGAAATGTTTCTGTTGAGAAGTTAAGCTAATCAAAACTATAAACAAATATTAAACATATTTATCCCCAGTGGGCTCCAAAGGCTCTGCTGTGATTTCTGGCATGTGTCTGCATTTCCCCCTCACCACGGCACTGGTGAGAGCCCCAAACCAGCAAGCCACAAGAAGGGCTTCCATGCAGCCCTACCCAGCCCTGCTTCTGTGAGTCCCACAAGGAACTGTCTCATGCACCAAGTTCCTTCTTCCTATGTCTGCTGAAGTTTTGTCAGCCTCCCCCAAGCCTTGTGCACACCAGCTCTGGCTTCATGCTGTAGTTCTCTGTCCCTCTTGAGTATTTTGCGTTTGATTGGAGGTGGTGGTGTCCTGTGGCCATGGGCAGAGCTGTCTGAAACCCCCATTGGATGGGAAGAGTCACTTCCTGCTTGGAGTTGACCCGAAAGCACATTCCCCTGTTGTGCAGAAACAAGGTTGCTAAAGCCTTCCTATGCGACCCCAGAAACATCTGCACAACCCACAGCCTCTGCTATGGGACATTTCAGCTCCATCTTTTCATGAACCGTGTCCATGAAGTAAACAGGAACCTCTCCTCAATCTACTTCTCACTCACTTGCTCTGGGCAGCATAAGGCCCCTCCCCTCCAGGAGCTGACAGTCTGGTCTTCAAAGGCCTGGCAGGTTATATTTCTGAACAGGGTGTTTGGTTTGGTTTGGTTTGGCTGGTTTTTGTTTTTTTATTTATTTTTGGCTGCGTCGGGTCTTAGCTGCGGCGCACGGGCTCTGCATTGTGGTGCACGGGCTTCTCTCTAGTTGTGGCGTGCAGGTTTTCTCTCTGTAGTTGTGGCATGCGGGCTCTAGTCGAGGCACGTGAGCTCAGTAGTTGTGGCACGTGGGCTTAGCTGCCCCAGGGCATGTGGGATCTTAGTTCCCTGACCAGGAATTGAACCTGTGTCCCCTGCATTGGAAGGCAGATTCTTTACCACTGGACCACCAGGGAAGTCCCTGAAAAGGGTGTTTTTAAATTAAGATAATTTAAGTTGAAACTGATTTTCCTATGGAAAAAGGAATATAAGTTTTAGGAGATGTACATGCAGTATCTCATTTCACCTTGACAACCCTGTAAAATATAGTGATCATCCCTACGTTACAGACAAGGAAACTGAGGCACAGAGAGTTTGAGTTACTTGCCCAAGGTCACCTGGCTTGTGAGGGATGCGCCAGGATGGCCCCAGGCAATTTGACTCAGAGACACAGCAGAGCATTAGCAGTGCCCAGCATCTCAGAAGTGGCCATACATACCGTAATATAACTCGTCACTGCAGGAGAGCCTTTCTAGCTGCAGATCTAGCCATGGAAATTCTGCTTCCCTCTAGTCAATTCACCTTCTACACCTCCACAAAGAGAATTAAAGCCCAGAACAGGCCATCTCTCTCCTAATTTCAGACCTTTTATGGCTCATTGGTGCTCCCAGGAAAGGCCAAACTCCTTCACATGGTTTCCATACAAGGCACTTCATCCAAGGCCCTCCTTTCCTCTCCAGCCTTTTAGCCTCCCCCTGCCGTCAACCTATCCCGCCTTCTTTTTACAGTCGTTCTCTCTCTTCCCTCTAAGAACTTGCGTGTGCTATTCCTTCTCCTCTCTTCAAGTAATTCACACTTTGTCCTTCAGGTCTTAGCTTCTGTCTTTTCTTCTGGGAAGCCTTTCCTGTACATGGCAGACTGGGCCCTGCCTTCCTCTGTGCCCATATGTCCCCTCTCCTCGAAATCACTATAATCGTTACTATTGTTTGTTCATCTCCACTGACACCAGTCTCCAGGAAGGAAAAGACTGTGGCTTCTCCACCATGGCTCTTCAGCACCTAGCACAGAGCCCGGCATATCGTAGAGCTCAGTGGATGTTTGAATGAACAGAAAGGACAGAGAGGAATTTAAGAACGAGGTAGCAGAGGGGGGAGCCCAGGTTCCTAATGTCTGCCAAACTCTGAGGCAAGACCAGCTCCTTTCCCTGTCCGTCCCAGGACACAGAGTTCTCAGAGAGCACTGTGGCTTTTCCCAGATTTCAATTTGACACGAGAAGATTGGGTGGGAGTGCATTCCGAGCCCCGTTAAAGAGGCTGTTCTGCAAGGCTGGCTGAGCACCAGTGCCTGAGGCTGGAGGATGAGGCTGGCTGCAGAGAGCTGGCCCTTAGAGACGGGCTCTGAATCAGGGAGAGAAGCTGTAGGAGAGGCTGTTCCTGGGCTGAAAGTGCTTTTAGGGCATTTATTCAGGTACCGCATAAGGCCCATTCGTGGTGTCACTGGAGAAGCAGCCTTTCTTTCCTCACTGGGGCCAGGGCCGGAAAGGAGAGCCCAAGGAGGCCTGAATACAGAGACACAAGATGGCCTGGGGGACAGCCCGGATGCTCCTAAGCATGTGGGAGAGGCTGGAACCCGGAAGCGAGGGACTCAGGGATCCCTATACAACAGGCTAGGTCAGCCGGGGTGGGGGAGACCCCAGAGTCTGCTTTGTAACTCACAGGTTTAGTCATCTTGGCCTTAGTGATTTTCCTTTAGAATTCAGACAGCTTCATGTTGTTTTAAGCCTCGGCCAGTCTCACGGGACAGAAAGGATGTGTCCTTGCTTAAGCCCAAGCATTAAGCGCCCCTGGGGCCACAAGGTGGCAGAGACAGGAGTAGAAACTGCACTTACGGGCCACGTATGAGGGGCGAGGTGAGTTTCTGGTGTACTGGGTTGGGCTTGCTCTGGGAAGGTGGAAACTCAGCTTGTTCCTCTCTGTTCTCTCTCCCCAGCAAATCGCCCAAGAGGTCTCTGAGCAGCATCTGTCACAGGGGAGACTGTACCCCCCACTCAGCACCATCCGAGACGTGTCTCTGAGAATCGCCATCAAAGTAAGGGATGTCTTACCCCCTTACTATGGGGAGTGGGGCTCATCAGCTTCCTCTCTGTGTAACTTTAGGAGGACGAAGGGGGTGGCAGCTGCAGAGACAGGCTGAGCTCCCTGGGCTGCACTGCATGCGCCCCAGAGGCTGGGTGACACACTCTTGCCTGGAGCCCGAGCCCCACCTCAACCCCACTCAGGGCAGTTCTGGGAGAGCTCCTGGATTTCCCCTCAAACACCAGGCAGAAAGCTCACCAAAGGCCCTAGTTTTGTGGACCAGAATGTGGGTGGAATTTAAAAATGAATCATAAGTGCCCATTTACACAGAAAGGTCGACTTGGAAAGCGCTCAGGCTGCGGGGTCCTAGCTCTTGCCAATCAGCGGCAGAGTTACCTGAGCCCAATCACTTCACTTCCCTGAGCCTCAGCAGTTTCCTCCTTCTACAAAGAAGCCAGTAATTCCTCTCTCCCAGAGTTTTGGAGGACATTAAAAGAGAACAGTGGAAAAGCTCTACACTCGGCACCTTTCTGGCCAGAGGAGACGCTCATGCCTCCCCTTTCTCTCAGAATGGCTGGGCCATGCATGGGTGATCAAGTTCAGGGGATATTCTACGTAAAAATGTCACCCGCTAGACGATGCAGAGATGATGGTTTTTCAAAGAACCAGAACATGGGGCAGCAAAGACTGGCCTGACATTGATAATTGTTAATCTGGATGATGAATTCATGAGGGTTCATTATACTGTTACTTCCATTAATATACATTTTACATTTTCTATAAGTTTGAAGAATAATTTCAGAAAACGCACTGCACAACAGCATGCACTCCCCATGAGCTGTCCAGTGCAGGATCCAGAGTCAGCCCTCAAGACCAATAGTGCAGCTTACAGTCCACGTCCACCCTGTCCAGTTCCTTCCTTTTGGGGGTATTTAGATTCATCCTCTTCTGAAGCCGAATCTAATACCCAGAGAACAATGTCCAATTCAAGCCACGTTTAAGACAGAAAAAAATATCAGATACTGAACACTTATACCTGCTACCTAATTTTATCCTCACACCATGCCAGAGAAAGCCCTCGTGACCCCCACTTTACAGATGAGGAAACGGAGGCTCAGCAAGGATGATGTCACTGCTGAGGACCCACAGGCAGTTGGAAGCAGAGGCAGACTTTGAGGCCTCTTGACCCTGGCCCAGTGTCTATTCCATGGTGTCACAGCTTCCTTACTAGGCAGAAAACTCAAGATCCTTCCTCTCCAGTGGCTTCCTGGGCCTCAGCTCATGAGAGGAACACATCTGCTGCTTCAGGGTATATTCCCCTTCCACAAGCTCCCAAGCAAGGGCCTTTAGACAGGTTCCTCCTTAGATCCAGTTCCTCAGTCAAACGTGTTTTTCCCTAGGTCCTCGACTTCGCCTACAAACACAACCTGGCCTCCTACTACCCAGAGCCCAAGGACAAGGAGGCTTTTGTAAGATCCCTGGTCTATACTCCAGACTATGACTCCTTTACGCTGGACAGCTACACTTGGCCCAAGGAAGCCATGAATGTTCAGAATGTCTGATGCAATCTCAGAGGCTGGTGTGGGGCTGAATGAAGCCCAGAGTAACACTGACAATATAAATGGGTTCCAAAATGGCCATGCTTGTCATTGTGTTTTTCCTTTGAACTTTCTGGTATGAGGGGAGATGCCCAGGCATATGGTGAATGAGAGCCTTGTCCCTGAAGGCCTTGAGTTCACTTTTCTGTAACCCTCCTCAGGCTTCCTTCCCAAGAATTTCTTCATCTGTGAATTACCAAACTATTGGCTAGACTTTGTGGAAATCTAGAGTCCTGCCTGGAACTCTGCCTTTACAGGGTCCGGGGTCTAGTAGAGGAGATGAGATATGCACACAATTCATTTTGCCACAAGGGAGAAAGTAGTAAGTCCATGGAAGAACTGTAGAAAAAGGTCAAGGGTACCCAGAGAAGGGAGAGGATACTTCCTATGAGGACATAAAAGAAGGCTTCTTGGGGGGCAGTGTTTGCAGTGAGTCCAAGAGTGAAGGATGGGTAGGGTTAATGGAGAAATGAGGAATGTCAGGGCAGCCACTGGCCAGAAAGCATGGCCCACCCATCAAGGAGTTCAGTCCCTGTTGGAGGAATACACAACCTTTAAGACTCAGATGGGCGTGGGGGCTGAATGGCTGGAGGCAACTCACAAGTCAGGACGGGTCTCCGTCCTGTGGGCTGTTGAGTGTTAGGCATTCCTTTGTGGTCATTACTAAAAGGAAAACCAGAGAAGTGTGGGTGGAGAGTGTCAGCAAACCCAGAGGAAAGAGGAAGAGAGTCTGTGAGGGGCAAAACACCCTGGGGAGTTCTAGGGAAGACTTGATTTCATGTTCCTGGCTCTAGAACACTCTCTCTCTTCCACCCTTCACTCTCTGAAGTCATTTAGCAAACTGGAGCAGTTTTCTTACAGAATGATGTCAGTCTGTCCTGTTTCTTAGAACAAGTTCAGTCATAGCCTTCACCTCCCTCATGTCCAGCGAGCACACACCATGGGGCTGGGGAGGGGGGAGACGAGCCTGCAGCCCTCACAACCGAAGACCCTGCTAAATTGCTAACATCTGTTGGCATGGCAGCATCCAGCCTCTAATTTCATTGTATAACACAGGAAGCAACAATCCATGCCCAGAGACCTACCACTGCCCACCCCCACTGCCAGCTCCGCCTCAGGTTCCGCACTGCCCACAATGAATAGGTCCTATATGACCACCTCCGTGACAGGCTAGGTGGATGACCGGGATCCTAGAAGAGTAATTAGCAGAGACATCAGTCACCCCTTGCCTAGGTCTTATTCTTCCAACCTCTGCTTCCTTGGTGCTGGTGCTCAGCCAAGGGTATCCTGAGGAAGCATCCCTGTACTGTAAATCCGTGGACTCACGGATAATGAGAACCTCTTCAGAAGAGGGCTTGAAGAGTGAAGCTGGAACTGAACACCAGGGAGTCTTTTACATGATCTTTTCTACGTCCTGTCCCACAACTTCCTCTGTACCCCAACTATACCTCCTTTATACTCAATGTAACAGAAAAGGAAAATAGTAGAGAAAATTAATGAAACCAAAACAGGTTGATGAGATCAACTGAATTAACAAGCTTTAGCTATACTGACAAAGACAAAAAGAAAGATGATAAAAATTACATTTCCTTTGTTCGAAGCGCAATGAACATCCTGCTGGCACTTACACAGGCCCTTACACGTGCTTGGTCTCTACCTGGAAAGCCCTTCCCTCTGCTTCTCTGCTCTTTACCAATTAAATTTCAGTTCACCCCAGCTTTCTGCCTGGAGACATCATTTATCATTGGAGTGCAAATGCACTTGGATCCAGGAAGTCTTCTTGGACAGAGTTAATGATGAAATTAGAAATCAACAACAGTAAAAAAGAAAATGGGAAATTTCCAACTCTTTGGAAGTTAAACAATATATTTCTAAGTAAGTCACAGTTCAAAGAAGAAATCACAAGATAAATTATATATGTTGAGCTGAATAAAGAAAAATCAAAATTAATGAGTTGTAGCTAAAGTAGTGCTTAGAGGGAAATTTTATAGCTTTAAATGCCAATATCGGGGGAAAAAAAGAATAAAAGGTCTCAAAGCAATAACATAAACTTTCTCTTTAAGAAACTAGTAAAGAAAACTAAAAATAGAATTAACATATGACCCAGCAATCCCACTACTGGGCATATACCCAGAGAAAACCATAATTCAAAAAGACACATGCACCCCAATGTTCACTGCAGCACTATTTACAATAGCCAGGTCATGGAAGCAACCTAAATGCCCATTGACTGATGAATGGATAAAGAAGATGTGGTACATATATACAGTGGAATATTAGCCATAAAAAAGGTACAAAACTGGGTCATTTGTAGAGATGTGGATGGACCTAGAGACTGTCATACAGAGTGAAGTAAGTCAGAAAGAGCAAAACAAATATTGTATATTAATGCATATATGTGGAATCTAGAAAAATGGTACAGATAAACTGGTTTGCAGGGCAGAAATAGAGACACAGATATAGAGAACGAACGTATGGACACCAAGGGGGGAAAGGGGGGGGTGGAGGGTGGTGGGATGAATTGGGAGCTTGGGATTGATATATATATACACTAATAGGTATAAAATAGATAACTAATGAGAGCCTGCTGTATAAAAAAATAATAAAATTCAAAAAAAAAGAAACTAGGAAAGGAAAAGCAAACAAAATTCAAAGTAAGCAAAGATTAGAGTAGAATTCAATAGACTTATAACAAATAAAGAAGTTGAATTAGTAATTAAAAATCTTCCCACCAAGAAAAGCCCAGGCCCAGAATTCTTCATGGGTGAATTTTATCAAATATTTAAAGTATAAATAATACCAATCCTTCACAAACCCTTTCAGAAAATAGAGGAGGGAACACTTCCAAAATCATTCCATGATACTGGTATTACCCTGATATCAAAACCAGATTAAAAAAACAACACAAGAAAACTATAGACCAATATCCTTCATGAATACAGATGCAAAATTCTAAACAAAATATTAGCGAGCCAAATCCATCAACATAAAAGAATTAAACACAATGAGCAAGTGGAATTTATCCCAGGAATGCAAGGTTGTTTCAACATTTAAAAATTGATCAACATAGTACATGATATTACTAGAATGAAGGATACAAACCACAGGAACATGTCAGTGGATGTGGGAAAAGCATTTTAAAATACCCACCACCCATTTGAGATAAAACTTTCAACAAACTAAGAATAGAAGAGAATGTCCTCAACCCGATCAAGAACCAACAGCTAACATCATACTTAATGGTGAAAGAATGAATACTTTCTCCCTAAGATCTGGAAGTTGTTTTCACCACTCCTGGTCAACATGGAGGGTCTAGCCAGTTCAATAAAGAAAGAAAAATAAAGTAAAGGCATCCAGACTGGGGGGGAAAAAAGAGTAAAACTGCCTTTATTCACAGATGACATAATCCTATAAGCAGAAAATGCCAAAGAATAGAAGAGCACTTGCATTGCTCTCGCTCTCACCCTTCTTCCCTATCTCTCTTTCTCTCTCTCCTAATAAATGAGTTTAGAAAGGTCATAGAAAGCAAGGTCAATATGCAAAAATCAATTGTATTTCTATAGACTAGCAGCAAACAATCTAGAAATCAAATTAAGAAAACATTCCATTCACAATAGCATCAAAAAGAAAAAAATAAGCAATTCAAGAGGTGCAAGTCTTGTACAATGAAAACTGCAAATCACTGATGATAGAAACTGAAGATTTAAACACATGGAGAAATGTTCCATGTTCGTGGAATTGAAGTCTCAATATTGTCAAGGCAGTTCTCTCCAAATTATCTATAAATTCAACACTATCCCTATCAAAATCCCTGGAGGCTTTTTTTTTTTTTGTAGAAATTGACAGGATGATCCTAAAACTTATATGGAAATGCAAGGGACTTCGAATAGCCAAAATTTTCGAAAAAGAATGAAGTACATGATTCAATTTCAAAGCTTACTATAAAGCTACAATGATCAAGATAGTGTGCTCATATAGATCAATGGAACAGAGTTGAGAATTCACAAATAAGTCCTTATATTCATGGTAAATTGACCTTTCAACTGCCAAGATAATTCAATGGAGGAAAGAATTGTCTTTTGAACAAATGATGCTGGGACAACTGGATATCCACATGCCAAAAAAAAAAAAAATATATATATATATATATAGACATTTACCTCACACCATGTACAAAAATTAACTCAAAATGGACCACAGATCTAAATGTAAGAGCTAAAACTATACAATTTCTAGAAGAAAATATAGCAGAAAAATCTTTGTGACTGATTGAGGAGCATTCTTAGATACAATTTAAAAGCGTGATTCATAAAAGAGAAAGTTGATAAATTGTACTTCACCAAATTTTTTAACTTTTGCACTTTGAAACACACCAATAAGGAAAAAAATGACAAGTAACAGACTGGGAGAAAGTATTTGCAAATTATATATCTGATAAAGGCATTGGATCCAGAATATGTAAAGAACTTTTACAACTCAGTAGGATGACAAAAAAACCCAACTGAAAAAATGGGCAAAATATTTAAATCGACATAGTACTAACAAAGATATGTGAGAGAATGTACACTAAAAGATGTTTAACAACATTAGTTGTAGTAAAATTAAAACTACAATGGGATAACACTTCCCGCTCACCAGAATCGCTGTAATAAAAAAGACAGACAGTAAGTGTTGGAGAGAATTAAAACCTCTTCTAGCAGGGCTTTGTCTCCTAAGCAGTATGAGGTTAAGGGAAATTTCCCTCTGTCTTTGAAAAGTCTTCATTCTAACTCCCCAGCCTCTCATACATAGTCCCAGAACTCAGCAAGTGTCATTTAGTATAGTGGATGCTGTGGTTGTACCACCCAGATCCCTCTAAAGGTCTGAAACACTTACTCAGGGCCAGCTGCCAGGAGTATTATCAGCTGAAGGCTCACAGTTGCATCCCCCGCTGGGAGTTGCAGTTGACTGAAGAAAGATGCTTCATCCAAGGTTATGCCCTCATCCCCAGGGACAGCCTGCATCCAATGACTGGTTGATTCGAGTCCAAAGGTCCAACCCCCTTGCCACAATGGTAGACATCTCTACATGGCCATCCCAGCTTCAGAGCTCCCTGGGAGATTGGCTAAGGTCACTGTTGAAACTGTATGTATCACCATTCAACTTCTGCAGCATCCTGGTTCTCTTGCGCCCTCTCAAGTGTTGTTGAGATGACTCCCCAGTAAGCTTCCAAAGGCAAATCTCAGATTCAGTACCTGTTTCCTGAGGAACTCAACTTGCAACATGAAACCAGCCAAGCTTCTCAATTTTCCAATCTGTTGCACCAGCCTCACATGACCATCTAAAGCCTTGCTGGGTTTCTCTTTCCCTCAGTAGAGACCCTCTGCAAGAACAAAGCCAGATCCTTAGTCTATGTCCAGAATCGGTAAATACCCCCAGCAAACAAAATGGCCACTCACCTCAGGAGAGCTCCTTCCTCTCTGGAATTCCTATTCATCTAGTCTTTGCTGCTTTCACAGCTCCCATATATCTTTAAACATATGATTTTTGTAATTTATCCATATTTTTCTGGATGTTGCAGGGAGGGTGCTGGGCTGCCATGACCTACTACATCCTGTCTAGAAGTGGAAGTCTCTAGACACAGATTTTCAAAATTCCAAATGATACTACTCACTTTTTTTCCCTAACTTAATTGAATTGTAGTCAGAAAACTTACTTGTGTTATTCAAATATTTTAGAATTTTGATGAAATTATTTATGATCTAATATATAGTCAAATTTAATAAAATATTTCATGTACTCTTAAAAAAATATGGATTCTCACTGTTGGATGCAATGCCCTCTTACGTTCATGGGATCAAACTTGTTAATTGTTCTGTTCAAATCTATAGCCTTACTGATTTTCGTCTACTTGATCTGTTTCCGGAAGAAAAATAGTAAAACTTATCACTATGGTAAACTTGTCAATTTTCCTTGTAGTTCTCTCCATATTTGCTTTATGGATTTTGAACCAATGTTATTTGATACATAAAATTTCGAATTGTTATAACTTCCTGGTGAATTGAAACTTTTGAAACTTTAAGTAATGATTTTCTTTATCTCTAGTAACGCCTTTGCTTCTACTTTTACTAATACTAACAAAGCTATACCATCTTGCTTAGTTTTTCTCTGTCTCTCCTATAATTCCTTATTTAGATGTTTAAGTTCTTGTACTAGTTGGAGAATGGTGAATACTGACAAATTATTTCTCCCAGAGAACTACATTTCCAGACACTATGAATATATGGTTGAACTAACACAAATACATACCACCATTTTATCAATTACATAATAAAACAAAGTATCAAATATCCAAATATTGTTACACAGTTCAAAATTATATAAAATATTAGATGTCTGATCAGTTCATTAATAGAAATCCTCTTCTGTTTCGGTTGGAAAGACAAAAAAATATCACACTTAAAACAAAAATAATAGTAACTTCCAATAGGTATGGCGAAGAATTATAAGAACTTCAGAAATTTTTGAAATGTTTTTGCTACAAAATATCTTTACCTTTAAAGTTTACTAAATAAAAGGACCTATTCTATACATCCTGCACAAGACAAAGAGAACATGGAATTTCTAGTATGGAATCCTAAAAATATTCCATAGCCTCTTTCCATTCTGTCTTCAGGCCCTCCCCTCTAAAACTGCATCCCAAGTGTAAACAAAGTAACTGTAAGGCTTTTTTGTCTGAAGATATTACACACATATGCTTCTCTATGGTGTATATTTTACATGAACTTTCAACCAGAGGTGTGATCTTTTCCAAACTGGAGGTTTTCATAACAGCACAAAATGAGATTTATAGAAAGACATTAAATAATCACCGTAAGTCTTGGTAAGAATTCAACAAAATCATTTGTTATACAAACCTGATGCATACCGGTACACGTGTGGGGTGGTAAACATAAAGGAGCAGACAAATAACCACATAGGTCTTACTTGCAATGTTTGAGATGACTGGAGGAATAAACCACATACGGTTTACAGTGCTGTTCCTAAATCCTAGGATTTTAATTCTGTATGATACTAAAAATATACAAGTATTGTGCTGAGTATTTTGGCACCTAATCTCTCAATTTCTTATATATTGTTTCTGGCATGGGGATAGTAGTAAGCCAAACAGAGAGGCTGCAATTCCGTCAAGCTTGTGGCTTTTCAGTATTCCTATGGAGGCTTCATTAGACTTGTCATTCGTTAAGCCTAATATGTTGGCTAATATGTACGATAAATTAAGTCCTGTCTCAAGTTTGACTTCCAAGGCAACAGCATGAGGCAGGCAGCCAAGTTTTATTGAATGCAACAGTTGTTTCTATGACCACTAGAGTCTTTGAAGCGCAGCCACATTTTAGAACGGTATTTCTCCAAATACAAAAGTTGCTTGCTGTTAAACGCTCCACGCCGCTTTTGTCTTATAAACTGTACTGCATCTTTATTTTTCATTCCACCTTCAATTAGTGCCAGGGCAACAAGCACTGGAGTTCTCCCAAGACCTGCAACACAGTGAACAGCAATGCAACAACCAGGTTCTCCACGAAATTTAATGTTTAAAAGACTTAACCAGTCAACAATCTGGTTAAAGGGTGAGGAACCATCATCAAAGGGCCAATCCAGAACCTGGATACCTTCTTTCTCCACAAGAGCAGTGTCATAAGTTGCTTCACATACTCTTACTGTTGTGGTAACTCCGTATTTCTTAAGGCCCTCTATAAATTTGTTTAAGGTTGCACTGGTTGGATTGTGTGCAATAAGAAATCTCATGTTCCTGTATGTGACCTCCACAGGGGTTGGGCGGTTCAGTGGAGCCATGTTATTTTAGTTTTTAAAAAAAAAAACTCGATACGGTTACGAAAAAAAAAATTAAATTTTTGAATGCAGAAATGATGTAAAGAAACAGAAGTCTACTCCAATATGCCCCACTCGAAATTCTCAATGCTCTGGGTATGCAATTGGGAGTAACCGGAAATGAAATGAACCTCCTAACAAGAAGCCATCCTTCAGTTCATAATACTGAGTCAATGGAAAGGAAGAGCACCGAGGTTTACCCCATCCAGGTCGTAATTCCTGTAAAATGCTCTGATGATTTCAATCCCACACTTCCGTGTCCAGGATGACCGCGCCTACGGGGGCTTCTTGGTGGAGTAGCAACGAATTTCTACAGTTCACTTGTCCTCATAGAGGTCGTGCTGAGCCTGGCGGTACTCTCCGGGGCCCTTCAGAAACTCCATAAATGCGTGACCAAGAACACCACAGGAGGGACTTAGTTTTCTCATTAAAGACTGTGGCCTAATCATACCGCTGGTTCCGCGGTACTGGCGGCGGTGGCGTCGGCTGCTGAGGAGGGAGCTGTAGTGACCGTCGCAGAGCTGCGGCTGCAGCGGGGCTCCGAGCTCTACCCAGCACCGGCCTCGGGAGACCCAATCCGCGCGCGCAGCCGCACGCGCACGCGCCTTAGCTCTCTTGCAGCGCAAGCCCTGCCTTTTATAGCCGGCGGGACGTGCGTTCCTTCTTCACCAATCGCGGCGGGGCGGGCCAAAACCCTGATAGCAAGGGCGTGGGGCCCGCCCCCCGCCCCCCGCGGACGTCACCACGGCCGCCGCGAGGGTTGAGCTTGTTGGCATAGGGAGGAGGGCTGCAGCTTGAACCTTCTCGCCTCCCCGCCTCCTGCTGGGGAGGAAAGAGGCTGAGGACGGACTTGAGGATGGGAATGGTGGGGGACAAAGCCTGGAAGAGGCTGAAGAGAGACGCAGGGGGCCAAAACGGGCGGAAAAGGGAAGGTAGTGGAAGAATCCCGCCCATTGACTCTGCTATGTCTTCCTCCACTGGCTTCATGTTTTAGACATGTCATATTGCTAGGCTTTTTTTCAATTCGGTCTGACCAACTTTGTCTTTACTGAAGAACTTCGTCCATTTACATCATTTTATTACATTATATTGTCTTATTCTTTTATATTACAATGTTATTGCTATCTCTGCATCTGTTTTTCTCATATTTTGTGTTATCTGACCTATGTCTATATTTCTTTTTTTATCTTTTGATTTCTTTTGGATTAAGATTTTTCCTCCCCTAAATCCATATTTTCCTTCCACTGTTTTGGAAATTTGTAATTGTGGTTAAAACTTCTTAGCAGTTATTATAGTTTAGACACTGTTCTAAATCTAAATAGGTTTACATAATTTCATTTGATACAACAACCCTATGAATTAGATACTAGTATTTCCATTGTTATGATGGAAACAACTTTTAAACCCTGGGCACAGAAAAGTTATTTGCCCAAGGTCACACGGCTAGTAATTGGCAGGGCTGAGATTGGAATTCTGGAATTCTGGACCTAGAGTCTCTCTCTAATATGTATGTCTTATTATATACCTTATTCCTATACTTTCAGTACTTAAATGGCTTAGAAAAATTCAAACATTCAAAATCTTTTCCCGGGACTTCCCTGGTGGTCCAGTGGTTAAGAATCCGCCTCCCAACGCAGAGGACATGGGTTCAGTCCCTGGTTGGGGAACTAAGACCCCACGGGCCGTGGGGCAACTAAGCCTGCGCACTCTAGAGCCCACACACCGCAACTACTGAGCCCATGTGCTGTGGAGCCCATGCAGCATAACTAGAGAGTCCCACCAGCCACAACTACTGAGCCCGCACACCAGAACTAGAGAGCCCGCGTGCTCTAGGGCAGCTCGCCACAACTAGAGAGAAGCCTACGTGCCACAATGAAGAGCCCACATGCCACAACGAAGATCTCGCGTGCTGCAACTAAGACCCGACGCAGCCAAGTAAATATTTTTTTAAATCTTTTCCCACCTCTTGAAAGAACTCAACATGCTTTAACTATTAATGTTGTCAAGTATATTTTTAACCCCACAAATTACATTGTTTCTAAAAATCAGTGTTTGTTTAAATTTGCCCAATATGTCAGCAATTTCTTTGCTCACTATTTCTTCTTGCATCTCAACTCTTTCTTCTAAGATTATTCTCCATTATCTAAGAGCATCTTTTGGAGGTTCCTTTAGTTCCTATTATATGATCAACTTTGATGTTTTATATGATCTTGAAAATATGCATTTTCTCACTGTTGAAAAATACATTTTATTGTTGGTAGACTTTTTTGTTTTTTTTAATAAACTTTTTTTCTAAAATTCTTTTATTTTGCTTTCATTTCTAATAGTTCCACTGAGTTCACAATTCTATATTGAAGATATTTGAAGATAGCCCTTTGAAGATATTCCTTGTCTTCAGGTTTCCTTTCTAACAACTTTAGAATTTTCTAAAATGTCTAGGCTTTGTTTCCTGGCCTATACTTGGTCCATAACAATAAAGCCCTATTTCTTCCTTCTTTCCTTTTCCTTCCTTCTTTGCTCTTTTTTCCATCCTTCATTTCTTCTTTAATAACTCAGTCCACTACATGGAGGGGAGCAAGGTAGCTGTCTGTGCAGTAGGTGCGGACACAGAAGATACTGGAGTCGGGGGAGAGGGTGAGGAGGACATTCAAGCAAGGTGTGGGGGAGGTAGTTGCAGCCTAGTACCAGCTGTCAGGTCCCTGGCAGGGTGCAGAGGACATGTACATAGGGAGACAGCAGTGGCGATCAGAGATTACATAAGGGTTTATCCAGTAAGATTACATAAGAGTTTATCCAGTACTACATTGAGAATAATGGGAATCAGGCATCTCACTGTCGGACAGGAGTTATAAATATGGAAAGGGAAAAAAAGTACAATTAGTTGTAGGATTTGGGGTTGGAATTGGTTGTATCTGTGTGAAATCATCATTTCAATATACAGATAAAGAAATACAGATGAGTATGAGTGTGTGTGTGTGTGTGTGTGTGTGTGTGTGTGTGTGTGTGTTTGAGTTCCTCAGCTTTATCTACAGAGAGCAGAGAGGGCCTGAAGCAATGACAACCCAATAGCAATGATGAGAACAATAGCACTCAGATCATGGTTTGTTAATACCATTCTTCATTTAAAAAGTCTCCTTGGGCGCAAGAGGGAAGAGATATGGGGATATATGTATATGTATAACTGATTCACTTTGTTATAAAGCAGAAACTAATACACCATTGTAAAGCAATTATACTCCAATAAAAATGTTAAAAAAAAAAAAAAAAAACACGTCTCCTTGGGGAAATGGCTGATTCCAGAGGTGGGGCAGAAAAAAATGAGTAGCCTGGAACATCTTAATATGACAAAGTTATGGAAGTGTTCAATAAACGATAGGAATATGACAAAAGGACATAGACCAAAAAGAGCACAGACCAAAGGAGGCTAAAGAAACCTGACAACTAAATGAAATACGGTATCCTAGATGGGATCTTGGAACAGCAAAAGGACATTGGGGTAAAACAAGTGAAATCTGAATAAAGTGTGAAGCTTAATTAATGGTAAAGTACCAATGTTGATTCCTTAGTTATGAAAGATGTATCATAGAAACAGATGTTAACAATGGGGGAAAGTGGGTGAGGAGTGTACGAGGAACTCTCTAAAACCATTCTAAGTTTTTTTTTTTAATTATTTAAAACAAAACAAAAAACATAGAAGCCAGCTTAAAGAGCTCCCACTGATCACAATTTTTATATCAATGATAGGACTGTATTATTAGTCATTGAATAAAATAAAAATCCTTAAGTCTATACTGCTATAAATAAATAAATAGGGAGAAGCAAACACTTTGCCTTATAGTAGAATGCCAGCTAATAAAGTAGCAGCAATGGTGGAATTAGAAAAGTCTGTATTTAGCAATCATCATAATTATGCATTTAGCAAAGAAACATCAATAGATGCTAAAACTAGTGGATGATACTCAATGAGGAATGGGATGTTACTTTCAAAACACCTACCATGAAATGCCAATTCGTTACAAAAGAAAAAACAACTTGATAGTGGTAAACCTGGCAAGCATCACTTAATCGAATGATCAAAGTTAACGTGACCAGTAATGGGACAGACTGAACTGGGTACCGCCTGATATAATGGAGTGCAAGGAACCTAGCATCACATCTGTGATATTCCTGGAAAAAAAAAACGTATCAGCTAAATGTTACACATGATCATTGATTGGATCTTTTTGCTTAAAAGGACATTACTGGGACAACTGGCAAAATTTTAATTGAGTTTTTGGATTGTATGGTAAATGAGTGTTAATTTTCTGATTTGGGTGGTTATATTGTGGTTTTTATGGGAGAATATACTTATTTGTAAGGCATTATGCTCTAAAGTATTCAGAAGTGACAGGGCAAATGTCAGCAACTTGCTCTTACTTAGTTCTGGGGATGGGGGGGTGATATTTTTACCATTCTTTTATCTTCCCTGTAAGTTTGAAATTATTTCAAAAATAAAAATTTATCTCTAGCATTAATTTAAATGGCTTAGATCATAGGTAATTGCTTGATGTTTGCTTCTCTGAATTCCCACTTTGTGTTTGCCTCTAGAGACTTGTTTTGCAGCTTTACATTTTTTTAAGATTTAAAAAAATATCTTAGCTAGCATTGTTAGGTATTTTGTAGATTCTTCCCCCCAAAATTTCAGGATATGGCAGACTGGCAGTTGTCCACTACTATCCATTTCCCTCATATTTAGTATCAGTGTTCCCTGAGTATTTCACTACACACACGGCCACCAAGCTAGAGACTTCATTCCCCAAGCTCCCTTGCAGCATGGTGTGGCCACGTGATTAAATTTTGGCCAATGGGACGTGGACAGAAATAATGGTACCACTTCCAGGTTATACTACTTAAAAAAAAAAAAAAAAGCACACTTGCTCTCCTGCCCTTTTCTTCCTACTTGCTAGTTAGGAGATGATACCTGGAGCAGTTGTCTTGACCCAGTGGTGGAAACCACAGGAGAAGCTGGTACAGCCACCCTACTGTCTGGGTCTATGTACTTCTAGACTGTTTCTTGAGAGAAAAATGCACTTCTGTCTTGATTAAGCTACTAGTATCTGATCTCTGTTATAGTGCTACCCTAACTAATAAAATGTAAATGAAAGGACTGAGGTACCACCTGATTTGGGGGAAAGGGGAATGGAAGAAAAATAAAGACTCAAAACCAAAATAAAATGCTTCTGGTGCTGGCCAAGATGGAGTAAGGGCACTACGGCATTTCTCTTCAACTGACGTTAACTGAACAGATTATAAAAAGCAACTACCCGAGGACTCTGAAAAGGAAACACTAGCAGGGGGATTGTGTACGTAAATCAAAAGCTGAAGGATGACTGGCGTAGTGACGAATTTACTGGGGAATTTATTCCTCTTCTGGTTTGACCTGAAAGCAATCTAAGATCCAGAACAACACAGAAAGCCTAAACTCAAGAGAAAGCCCCTCTTTCTAGCCAGAGAAGCAGGAAGAGGGTTCCATATGAACTAGAGTATAGAGGGAACGCCCTTTTTTCGCCCTCCCTGGTATGCCCCAAGACCAACTGCAGTCACGAAGCTACACAGTGGCAACAGGAATAGCAGCGGTGGTGGCATTCGAGCACCTAAGACCCTGAGAGGTCCTGTCTTCCTGGCCAGAGGAAGCAGGGAAAGGGACCCCGTGGTCAGAAGAGTGTGGGAGGAATCTCTGTTATTTGTTTCTGTCTTGTCATCCACTAGCTCCCCTTGGAGAGAGCGAAGGGAGCTAAAACTCCAAGAGAAACTCTGGCTTTAAAGCCAGACGACTGGGAATAAGAGACTGGAGAATGTGAAAGGAATTCCAGAGAGGAGAAAACTGGAGAAAGAGATCCCCTAATTCTGTGTACGAATCAGTACAAGTCTCAGGTTTACTCCCAAGCGGCACACGTGAAAAACAGATCCAAAGAAACACAGACTTTGACAATTGAACTGACATCACAACGACTACCCACAGAAGGTGAGATAGCACTTGCGTCCTGAACGTCAAGATTTTGCTTGCTCTAAATAAACACTTCATAAATAAATAAAGATCAACATTCTCCAGCGGATTTTAACAAGGTGGGGCAAATAGTTACCTTAGTTTCTTGGGGTACCTCAGAACAAGACAGTCTGGTTACGGCAAGATCGGACCTAAACGTTCCTCAATCCCCTGGTCGAATACCATTATAATACTATCTTAACCACTAATGAATTCCAGCAAACTATGAAGTACTGTGAGAGGGAAAAAATAGGTTAAAACTGTGTTTATCAAACTGAAAATTATCTATTTACACTAGTAGGTTGTTAAATCAATTTTGTTCAGTCTAATCAGAAATTTTTTAATGAAATAAAATAGAAATTATCAAAATGCATTGCAGATGGGTAAATATAACCCTGTAAAACTTTTGTCTCAATTACACGTGTGGGCATAGGTTCTGTGTTTCAGTATGAAATGTATTTCCTTTACTGAGTCTTACTCAAAAAGTTTTGAAAACTACTGGAGTATGTGCTTTCTAACAGCCATTCCAATTCTCATCTCACTATTTTTATGAAGAATCAAAAAGGAAGGCAAAAGTGGACATAGTTCTCTAGAACTGAAAGGGCATTTTCAAAAGCAAAGTCCTACACTTTGCTCACTTTTGATAACTTGAGCTTGTTATAACATTGAAGGAAAGCCATCCAGAGCAGAAGTTCTTAACCTGTGGTCCAGGTGATCTAGGAAAACTCTAATTATATGCAAAATATTGTATATGAAAATGTGCATATTTTCAGGAAAGAGTCCAGATTTTCCATCAGATTCTCAAAAGAGTCTGTGACCGTCCAAAACATTAAAAGCCACTGAAATTGGGCATCCTTTGATACATTAAGCTGGTCTGGCAGTGCCACAGTTCCAGAAATGACAGAGTTTGATCATAGTAATTCAAATTGATTTAGAAAAAGACATTCTAATTTGAGTGTGGCCTCATAACAAGTTTGAGCTAAAACAATATTAGCAGTTAAGATCAGTGAAAAAGATATCAAATTAGGAAGACTTGCTCAAAAAACAAAAAAGACTGTGCATTCTTTATTGTATGAAATCAACTGTTTTAATGAAAGACTGTAATAACATTTGATTCTTAAAATGGTTGAATGATTTTTTAAAATTAGGTTTTATAACCTAACTCACATAACCATGTCTCCATCTTAGCGTCAATAGACAGGAGCACAGGGCTTTTTTTTTTTTTTTTTTTTTTCTTCTGGCTGCACGGTATGTGGGAATCTTAGTTCCCTAACCAGGAATCGAACCCAGGCCCTCTGCAGTGGAAGCACGGTGTCTTAACCTATTTCTCCTTAAAACCTCAGCTTAGGCCTCATCTTTTCCAAAAGCTTTCCCTGTCAGGCTAACCTGACCGCAAGGACTCCACCTTACTCTTCCATAGCAAGAAATGCAAAGCGCTATCAGGTATCTACCTTGTTACAGGGAGATTTTCTAGTCCCATCTCCCCTCTGCACTACATGGTGAATGCTCTGAAGGCAGGCAGGGACTGATGAGGTCTTAATCTCCAGGTCACTAGCTTGGTGCCTGGCACACAGTAAGAGTCAGTACTGCTACCCGTGGTAATAAATTATAAGTCAGTTCCTACAGTAAAAACGTCTATGAAGTTAGATCTTTTCACCACCTAAACATATCAAAATTGCCTAAAGTCTTTTTTTTCTTTGACAAGGTGGTCTACGTTTTTAAAAAATATTCATACAATACTATTATAGTGATTTATTATATATTAGAGACAGAGAAATACTCCAAGGATGTAGCAGGGATGAACTTCAAGCAAATCAAGCAGTCGTGGGGAAAGGCTATTGTTTTAAATATGACTTGGTGGGGATGGGACCTGCATGGAGGGATCTTCTGAGGAAATGGAAGGAAGTAGTAATGTAGGAAGTGGTGGGGGCAGGTTCCAGACAATTCCAGTCACCAGGGAGCATACTTGTTTCCATAGAAAAAGATAACATTAGCAACAAAATTTGCCCAATATCAACTTGAGTAGACTACTTTCCCCTTAACCATTCAGGGCTCAAAACATTCCTATTTTGTATCTGGAGTAGGGCAAAACAATGTCTCGATATGGCACGTAGAAAGCAAAGCGTCTAAGGGACTTTCTGGCCAGCTTTCGTATCTCAGAAATCTAGACATCACTCTGCTTTGTTAACTGTTGCACCTGAGGTGGTAGGACAGGGCAGGGAGAGGAAAGACAAAGGGTGGAGGCAAATGAAGCAAGCTGTGTTTGAGAACACATACACCTGAACTGAAAACCAGTCCCTCAACAGGAAGCTATTCCTCTTCCACCACACATACAGCTTAAGAATAGATGCAAGGGAAGCAATGAGAGAAGAAGATGGACCCTGGCAAGGCAGCCAGGCTCCCCTCACAGGACACAACAAACCTACAATCGATCGTGGTGCAGAAATGCCTGGATGGTGGAACAGTTGGCCGGAAGATCACCAAGGGAGAAATATTCCCTGAGGTCCCAACAAGTCCCGGGTGTGTTATCAGCTATAAAATTCAACAAGCATTGCACTGGCCACTGGAGGCAAATGGCCTAACCTACCTTTGGGAGGGTCACACATCCCCAGGCCTGGAAAAATCGAGGGTTGGGGGAGGGGTGGTAAAATTCACCACTATGGGGCTTCCCTGGTGGCGCAGTGGTTGAGAGTCCGCCTGCCGATGCAGGGGACGCGGGTTCGTGCCCCGGTCCGGGAAGATTCCACATGCCGCGGAGCGGCTGGGCCCGTGCGCCATGGCCGCTGAGCCTGCGCATCCGGAGCCTGTGCTCCGCAACGGGAGGGGCCGCAACAGTGAGAGGCCCGCGCACCAAAAAAAAAAAAAAAAAAAATTCACCACTATGAATCGTTATTCCCAAACACGGAGAAAGTATTTATTACGACACTTCATTATAGGTGAGGAAAAGATGAAGTTTCTTAGACAAAGTCACAGAGGGAGTGGTAGGGCTGAGTCAGCAACACCCCCTCAGCCAGAATGAAGCTGGGCGCGCCTCCCAGGCCTGACTGCGGTTGTCTGGGGCGGGATGGGAGGAGGACAGGTGGGGAGAACCTGTCTGTAGGAATTCCTCTACCCCTGAAAGCACCCAAATGGCACAATAATTTTTTCTCCTCTAAAGTACAAATATGTAGTTTCACCATCACCCCTGCACGTTTAAAAAAGAAAAACTTTCCCTAGGAAAGGCAGGCCCAGACGTTGGGTTTTATACAAACAGCAGGGAGCCGTGCACGTACTTATTCAGGGGCCACAGGTTGCTCGTGCCCACGTTGGAGGGTCGCCTCTGGCACTGCTTGCACCGCCGATACTTCTCACACTGGTCCAGGAGGAAGAGCTTGCTGGAGGCCCTGTGGAGAGGCAGAAGAAGGGGTCATTCACCGGCATCCCCGAGTCCTTACTGGGCGCCTCGCCTGGAAGCCGGTGCAATGGAAGGGATACAAAAGAAAAGTCACACCTGGTCCCTGCCCGCCAAGAGCTTACGGCCCACCTGTGATTTCCCACCTGCAGTCTCTCCCCTCTACGCTGCTACCTGCTGCTCGCCCCAGGCCGGGCGTCTCCTGCTTCTCCTCCTTCCCGAGTGAATTAAAGGCTCTGCGTGGTGCCTTCACAACAGTCTGACCCCAGCCCTCCCCCCACACCCACGTAAACCCTCAGAGAACACAGGACTTGCCCAAGGTCACTCAGCCAGCGTGAATGGGATGGTGACTCCAAAGCCTCAGTATTTGTGGCTTTGTCCCGTGGATGCGCCTTTACCTGTCAGGCTTCCCCAGGAGACAGCATTTGAGAGGGAGATCAAGCCATTAAGCTGCTGGTTAACACCCCAGCAGACAATGAAGCGTAGACTTCAATGGAAAGTCCCAGGGGGCCAGAGGCCTCTGGAGAGTTAAGGGCAGGAGAGGAAGTGAAGCCGTAGAAAAAGAGGATGAAAGCAGCTAGAAGCAGAGATGAAGGGATGACAGTGACTGGTTTTCCACTTCAACAGTTTTTCTTGATTGTGCAGGATGTGCACAATCCCTGATGTGTTCCCCTACGTTATCAAAATTTCTACACGGTGGGATTCTGTAAAAAGAAGCATCAATGACAGCCTTCAAAGGAAAAAGGACAATCTTGGGAGATTGGGATTGACATATATACACTAATACGTATAAAATAGATAACTAATAAGAACGTGCTGTATAAAGAAAATAAAAATAAAATAAAATTCAAAAGAAAAAAGAAAAAGGACAATCTTGGCAGTAGGCAGGGCAAGACCTACCTGGCTTGCCTTGGCGATGGGACCGAGTATCGAGCTAAACTGCATACAGGTGAACCTTGTTTTTGCTTCTGCTTTGTTTTCTTTTTAACACCAACCTATTCCTCCTTCCTATGTGCTGTCCGCTTGAGTCCCTGCCCACAACTTGGCCTAGGTCTTCAGGTGAGAGGACTGCTCTGCTGTGTCCGTGGAACAGCTGGGCTATCCTGCCACTCAAGGTTATGTCATGTCTCCTCTACCCTTTATCACCATGTTAGCCAAGCCTTCTTCCAAAAGCCAACTAAAATCTCCCTCCCTGACACTAATCTCATTGCCTTCTACCTTCTTTCCCACAACATTGAGAAAATGGCTTGAAATACCCATGAGAATTTCCCTTCCTCTTCCCTAGGCCAAACAACATCACTTCTCCTTTGGAACTTATTTTCCACATCATCTGTCATACTTTCATTGTCACAAAATATGGGTTCTACCCATTAGAAAGACAGGTGAGCAATGCCTTAAAATCTAAAAGGAAAAGGAGAGTTTCAGATCAAAATCCACTACAACAATTTTTTCTATGATAAAAATTCGTTGATAATTGGCATATTAAATATGATTTTGGTATATTCAGGTTTTAATAACATTTGATTGCCTAGACTTTGTTTCTTCAAGTTTTCAACATTCTATGAAATCATACCTTCCATTTGAAAAGTATTTTAATTTTTTAAAGTGTAATAATTTTCCAACTCTTTATTTGATCCCCCAAACTCCTGTGTTAGCCAAGCCAGGCAAATGTTTACTTTCCCCATCTTAGAAATAAGAAAAGTTAGGCAAAAAGATTAGCTGCCTCTCCAAAGTTAGTGTTAATTCTCCAAAACATCTGGATTCCCCAACTCTAGATTGTAAATAGATAGTTGGGGAAAGTGAGCATGGATATAATACATTTCAGGAAGACCTTCTTGTTTGGGCATCTCACTTTTCCAATTGCCAATCTTACCCACAACCCCTTGACTCTGCTCTTACGAGAGCATCCCATAAGCCTTAGATGTGTTCAGACAGAAACACTTTCTTCCTATTTCCAACTAATTATCTCCAAAGAGAATTCCCACCCTCCTTCCCACACAGCCCCAGGCCTTCCTAGCCTCCACAAAGCGAAAATGAAGCTACTACACAGAGGCAATGATTAGGGCAGAGATGGCAAATAAATAACATGCAACACAGCATTCTCCATCCCATGTCCACAACAGACATTTCTGACATACCATAGCAGTATTTCCCACTGAACCCAGAATTCTTTTCTCACAAAGGTCTCTAGGCAGCCACCCCTAATAAACTGACGCTGACACTTAAAACCTATCTGCCATCCCTGATTAGAGGAAACTAACAAGATGCAGAGGGGATTTTCAGGTGCAATCAGCTACTACCGCTCGAAAGCCTTCTCCTCCAGGTCCCGCTGCTTCTTCAAGACAGCACTCCTTTCCCAGTCATCCTGTAAGTTTTGGTAGATTCTGCTCACTCGCTCAAGCTCAGCATTTCTGTCTGCCAAGTGCCTAGAGAGAACAGAAGAGTCTGAGATTCCATTCATAATACTGGGAAGGGCGTGCACCAACCTTAGGAGCCCCATTCCTTTCATGCTAAGTTAAACAGAAAACCTGGTTTTGTTCGCCACTCTTAGACTAAGGGGCATGAACACTGTAAAAACATAGCGAAACTCCTAGCAAATAATTTGTGGGTCTAGGACCTTTCATCTTCAATCCTGGTTTAAATTAGCAGGATTAAAACCTTTTCCCAATTAACACATTCAGCCTTTAAAGCCATCAATTTCCTTTGAGACTAATTTAACTGATCTGAAGATTCATCTCAAATGGATTTCCTATACTTTGCTTCCTTCCTTTCAGTCCAGCCTCTCAGCTGTCAGTAGTCCGCCCACCAGTTCTGCCAGATGTTTTACAAGACAAAGCAGACAGGTGTATGAATGAATGGTTAGAAAGGGGGAAAGAAACAGAAATGACTAAGCAAAAGACAATGAAATCGATAAAATATCTAACGTTGTGAAGAAGAGTAAAAAAAAAAAAAAACATGTTTGGTGAAGGTCACATCATCAAAGAAATGACTGCAGTATAATATCTCTCTTCAAGCACAGTGTTCCAGCATTCCCAATGTTAAGTGTTTCTATTACTGGTCTCTAAACATGTAGTCACTGCTCTATGAATCACCTTAAACCTGGTTCAATATAAATGTGTCTATTTCTTGCCAAACTGAAACTCTTACAGTCAGTTCTCATTAAATTCTAGAAGGGACTTCACTAAATGTGACCCTTGATTTAGCCTGCCTGCTCTGAAGGGTCTTGTGTTACAGGTACCAACCGCCACTAGGTGTCAGGACCCGCCGATAAAATACTGTAATGTGCTCTGTGCTGGTTCACTTATTCTAAAATAGCATGGCCCCATTATCCTCTAACAAGCGTTGATTCAGTAGCTATTGTGCGGTCATTATAAAGATTAAGTAGGATAATATACAGAAAGCGCCAATGCCTATCACATAATGGGAGTTCAACGACGGAATGGTACCTATTATATATATTTTTTCATAACCTTTTTTATCTTTTCACCGTTTTTTTAAATTGTAGTTAAAAAAAAAAAATGCATAGGGGCTTCCCTGGTGGTGCAGTGGTTAAGAATTGCCTGCCAATGCAGGCGACACAGGTTCAAGCCCTGGTCCAGGAAGATCCCACATGCGCGGAGTAACTAAGCCCGTGCGCCACAACTACTGAGCCTACATTCTAGAGCCTGTGAGCCAAAACTACTGAGCCCACATGCCACAACTACTGAAGACCAGGCACCTAGAGCCCGTGCTCCAACAACAAGAGAAGCCACCACAATGAGAAGCCCACACACCGCAATGAAGAGCAGCTCCCGCTCGCCACAACTAGAGAAAGCCTGTGCGCAGCAACAAAGACCCAACGCAGCCAAAAATAAACTAATTAATTAAATTAAAAGAAAAAAAACGCATAATATTGACTATCTTAACCACTTCTAAACATGCAGATATATAGTGTTAACTATATCCCCACTGTTGTGCAATCAATATCTAGAACTCTTTTCACCTTGCAAAACTGAAACTCTAAACCTATTAAACAACGACTCCCTATTTCTCCCTCCCCCAACCCGTCAACTACCATTCTACTTTGTTTCCATGAATTAGACTACTCTAATTACCTTATATAAAGTCATACAGTATTTGTCTTCTTTTTGTGGCAGGCTTATTACTTAACATAATGTCCTCGAGGTTCATCCACATTGTAGCATGTGCCAGAACTTTCTTTCTTTTTAAGGCTGAGTAATATTCCATTGTATGTGTATACTGCATTTTGTTTATCCTTTCATCTGTGGTTGGACATTTGAGTTGCTGCTATTTCTTAGCTATCATGAATTATGCTGCTATGAACATAAGTGTGCAAATACCTCTGAAAGATCATGCTTTCATATCTTTTGGATATATACCCAGAAGTGGAATTATTGAATCACATGGTAATTCCACTTTTAATTTTTTGAGGAACCACCACTGTTTTCCATAGTGGTTATACCAATTTACATTCCCACCAACAGCATACAGGGTTCCTATTTCTCCACATCCTTTCCAATGCTTACTATTTTCTGTTGTTGTTTTTTTTTTAATAATAGCCATCCTAACACATGTGAGGTAGTCTCCCTCTCTCTCTCTCTCCCTTTCCCTCTCTCTCTCTCTCTCTCCCTCTTTCCTTGTCAGTTCTAGTTTCCTTTATCGTTCCTCTTTACATCATATATATTCACATCTTAATGGTTTTAACTAATACTGAATAGACAATTTTCTTCCTTCCTAATCTTTTGAATGGTCTAAAACAAGTACTTGTTAAATGTTTCATGGTGTATGTGGTGTAAGAAAAATATATAATTGTTCTTGTTTTGGACATTTCACAAGGCAATTAAACCACAGATATTATAATCCAAGATAAATGATAACACATTTTATCTTTGTATTTATGAAATCTTATTACACTATTCTGCAAATGTATAAATGTTTTCTTTTCAGAAAAAAAACATAGAAAAAAAAGATAGCCATCTTATCCATGTATGTCACACTGATATATATATCCTAAATAGTGAAAGACATTTTCTTACATCTGCATAGGTGTTTTGCAGGGGAAAACATGAACAATTTGCTGACTGCTTACTCCATTCGGACTTCCATAGAGTTGGCATTCCAGCATTCTATATTACTGGAATTAAATTATTAAATTGTGTAATATAAACACAGCCGTATTTTAAATCTCACATTCCTACCCTGCCACCTTTATTCACTGGAGTAGAGAATCCCTGTGTCACAGGTTTACATAAGTAAATATTCAATAAAACATGGAATACCTCTTATCTTGGAGAGGCACACATAGAGTTAAATGTTAAATGACCTCTAGTTCCAACAGCACAAATGATGACAGCTGACAGTTGAATAAGGGTCACCCCCACACTCTCACAGAGCATGGAAACCATTTGTTAATGAGCAGCTAACTCTCTGTGGTTTTGATTTGTATTTCCCCAGTGATTACTGATGTTGAGAATCCTTTCATATGCTTTTTGGCCATTGTTATACAATTCTTTAAAGGATAGGTTTAAAAGTCAGTTTACTTTAAATGCCTAGAAAGTAAGAACACGAAGTAAGATTAGAGGGGAAGCAACTAGGATTCTCCCAAGACTGCTGGTGGAAGCAAATTGCTGTACCTTTTTAGAAAGCAAAGTGTCAGTATCTGGTAGTATTTAAAATGTGCCATACACTTGATCCTGCAACCCCACTTTTAGGAATTTATCCAGTAGAAACAAAACCACCAGTATAAGGAAAAATAAGAAAAATGCTTAATGCAGAATTATTGTAATAGCAAAATACCTGCAAAGAAAGTGAATGTTCATCAATGGTGCAAAAGTTAAACTATATAATCCATATTATAGATAGTATGCTGTTATTAAAGAAAAATGAATTTCATATATAGGTACTGACCTAAATACAAATTAATGACACATTATTAGGTTAAAGAAAGGTTGAGTTGCAGAGTAGTATGTAAGATTTCACGGGCCTCATTTTCATTTACAAAAATGGAAGGAAAAATATATATGTGTATAATGTTTGAATATATTTATAAAGAACAGGAAAAAATGTAGAAGGCTAAACTTAACACTGACTACTCAGTAGGGGAGATTATTAGCCTTATTTTTTTAATCTCTCCACTAACTGACTTAATGAGCATGAATTGTAATATTTTTTTAAACAGAAGCAGAAAAGTTTAAAGCAAAAAAAGTAAAACAAGTAAAAATACTTCAGCAGGCCTGTTTGGATCACACAGACTACGTCATTCCCTCTGAAAGAAAGTGACCTTCTAGTTGCCACAGGAAGACCTAAGATCACATCTTGAGATGGACCGAGGATGGGGAAGTTGGGAAAGAAAAGAGAAGAGAATATGGAATAATCAGTAAAGGATATAGAAACAAAAGACAAGGATCTAATCCATATAAAAACGGGGGTTTACAACCAGAACTCCAACAAAAGAGATCACCAGATAACGACCATAGTTTGTATTTGATCAGAGCTCTGAAGTTTCCAGAAATGCTCTCACACACATAATCTCATTTAATCGTCATAGTGAGGATAGGCAGGGTGGGTGTGATATCCTTATTTTTCATATGAGGAAAAGAGAGCTCAAAGACCCCATGTGTGATATGGTCCAGGTCACACAGTCTGGAAGTGACAGAGTTTAAACCCTCCTAACTCCATGTTCAGGAGAACAGCCAAAGAAGCTAAGGAGCAGAGGAGGAAACTGCAATAATCTCCGCAACACATGCAAAGGGTCCCAGATCTGGCTGTGGCAGCATGCTCGGAAAGGCAGAGCCACTGCCGGGCAAGGGGCAGCTGTTTGCTATGAAACAAGCTCCTTACAAGAACTTCATTTGACCCTTGGAGGTAGATATTAACCACCTTGGAGGTAGATATTAGTATTCTCCCTAATAGCTGATAAGGAAACCAATGCCCTCAGGGGGCTGTAACCTGCCCAATCCCACACAACTAGTAAAATGGCAGAACCACATATCAATCTATCAGAATGGAGACCGGAAGTGGTCTTGGAGACCCCAGGTATTCATCCATTCGGTGAAAGATCATGGAGAGGTGGGAAGGGGGATCCCAGGGAGGGGCAGGAGCAGCCTGGGAAGCAGGGGTGCACTTGTGGGGCTTGGGGCAACAGCTGTTAATCAAGAAGTATGGAAATATTTCAGTATTTTAGCAAACAGTACAGACATACAAGTATACATTGCCCTGGGCTGATGCAAGACTCAGTCCCCCATCTGATTTGACTCCAAAAGCCATGCATTTAACTACTCTCACCTCTCTACCCCAATCCAACCCCACCCTTATCACAATATCCTCCCACCTTCACCCAATTATTCTACTCATATATTCCGGTCTGAACCTACTTGCTATAGAATATAACAGATCTTTGCACCATCCCACTGACCCTTCACAAAATTTATAAAATTTTAATGTAATAACTTTTTTCTTTTTATAAGTACAACTGCTTTTCTAAAAGAGGAGTTTCCTTTGAAGAGAAGCCCTCTTGGAACTCCTGAGAACTTTGATCAAGTATCTGAAAATTGCTGAACATCTACAAAGAAGAAACTGTAGTTCTCTGTGGCAATCAGAGGGTGGAAGCGGGAGAGTAGGAAACATGGGAAATGGGAAGACAAGAGGAGCCCAGGAGATGTTACAAGGCTGAGGGCTGGTCAGGATCTTAAAAACATTCCCCATTTGTGGGGTAACCAACGGGTACTTTAAAACAGTGGATGTCTGTTGTTTGAGTTTAAAGGTATTGTGCATTGCTATGGCATAAAGTCCTCCTCTGCCTACCCTGACACCTTCGGCACCCCTGCACCAGCAAACATCAGCACAGCTTACTACATGCGCAGTTCTCTGAAGAAGGGGTTTAGAGGAGGTTGAGAAAGGGCCTCAGTTTCATGTTTGTGTCCACTTGAGCAGGACAGCACATTTGTGGCTCACATTGTATTTCCAGGTGACAGTGCTGGGGTGGACAACTCTTTTCAGACATTGTCCTGTAAAGGGAAAGAGAACTGTGGAAAGGTAAGTAAAGGGAGAAGTGGGATCGAGAGAGTTTGTTTGTAACTTATGGTTAGCAAAGGGGAAAGGGGGTGGGGGAGGGATATATTAGGAGTTGGGGATTAGCAGATACAAACTGCTATAAAGAAAATCGATAAACAACAAGAGAACTATATTCAACATCTTATAATGAACCATAATGGAAAAGAATATGAAATAAGATAATGCATTTGGAATTAATTATTGTTTATCTTACATTATATTTGTGTATAAATATGTTTATATACACATGAATACATAATATTCTTTTAAAAATGAGTTTGTTTTTAATTTAATAACTGTTTTGGGGGGGGCCTCTCACTGTTGTGGCCTCTCCCGTTGCGGAGCACAGGCTCCGGACGCGCAGGCTCAGCAGCCATGGCTCACGGGCCCAGCCGCTCCACGGCATGTGGGATCTTCCCGGACTGGGGCACGAACCCGTGTCCCCTGCATCAGCAGGTGGACTCTCAACCACTGCGCCACCAGGGAAGGCCTAATTTAATAACTTTTCTTCATAGGGTGAATTGTGGGGATGAAACGAGATAAAGCACATAATAAGCTTAGAATAATATTTTGCACATAGTAAGTCCTCAATGTGTTCACTATCATGATTGCTTCTCTGGAGGGGAGGGGAGGAGGAGGAAGGATCCAGGGTGTCTTACTCTTTGTGTGCCCTCTGAAGCATCAACAAATCCCACTTTGGTCCACCAGCTGGTTCAAGATGGCTGTCTTCTTGTGGTTAGCAGCTGCCTCCATCTGGTGCTTCATGTAATTCTGCTCTCTCTTTCGCTTTTCCACCATCGGCTCACCCTCCTCCTTACCAAAGATGGGCTCAGAAGAGTCTGGCTCAAACATGGGCAGCTGGGGGCGTTTGTTCTTTATCTGAAGCAGGGACACACATAATGCACATGATAATTATACCAGGGAATAGACTTAATGCACAAGGCCGTAGCATAGTAAAAACCAGCACCTCAGAGGAAAGAACAAGGGCCTCAGAACCACCAAATGGATAACACATAAGAGTATTCGTAACGTTACAGGATTTATACATATTTTTAGAATGCTATTGAAACCCCAAAAAAGTTTAAAGGAATAATTGGCCCTTACCTGTGCATCCAAAGCTCTCTTGTAACACTGTGTTTCTTCCATCTTATCTTTTATATATTTGGCTCTTTGCGCAGCAAGTCTGGCAGTTATGAATAAGAGAAGGTGGGACCACAGTTTGTTATAGAGTGTTTAGTAATACAGATTAACATCAACAAAACATGTTTAATAAATATTAATAGGAATAAGAGCCTGATGAAAAGTGATATTTCCTTCTAGGAGCTTTCATTTTAAGAAAGAAAAGAGTAATTCAAATCCATAGGCTAGTGGACAATGTGTTGGACAGGGATGGATGGGCAGGTATAAGCAAGTGACCAACCATACAGTCCAAATGCACTACCATTGAGACAGGCACCCCTCCTCCCCCCATGCTTAAAAAAATCTAGATAGGAAAGCAGGAAGTGTCTCTGCATGCAATACAATGACTCATCATAAGATTCCTTTTTAAGAAGAGCGGTCTTTCCTATTATAAAATGAATCTATTATATGCAACCTCCACATGATCTGTAAAGTGAATATAATGGAACATATGCATTTTATGGAAATAGCTTTTTGGTCACAGAAACTAGATTCTTATTTGTTTTAGGAGTTTCTCTCACACCACAGTAGCCTCCTTAATTGCTCTCCTGACCTCAGTAGCAGAAGTATGGCCCACTTAGGCATGTTTGAACTCTGTGGCCCTGACCCTATCCCAGGCCTCAGATAACCCAAGCAGGACCAATCAGATTCTCTTTCCTGAAAATTTGGAATTGAGACTGAAATTCGTCCAACTGTGAGCTGGAATACAGACAATGTCAGCTAAGGAGCTGGGGTGTGAGCAGACGGAAAGCTTTTTTTATATGGGTTTTAGTTCCTGGTTCCAGTCTTCCTGGGTCCCCCATACATTCCTGCCCTCAGGTTCCATAGGACACCCTTCATACCTATAATACAACTCAGTTTTGCCTTGAGGTTACCTGGGAATAGCTGGGAATGAAGCCTGCTCAAGACAAGTCCCTTCCTCCGTCTACCAAGATTAGCGATCACAAAACAATACAAAATGATACTGTGTAATTAAAATGATTATAGACAGCAATCATTACTCTAATGATTACTCTAACAATGCTGGCTTTTCCATGTTTCTAACGAAGTGTTAGGCTATGGTACTGGCTGCTAGCTGGGTTGGTTTGCTCAGTTGGTTACAGTTGTGCTAATGAAACTACCAACGCTGATCCAATCCCACGTGGAAAGAAGCATCACGTGAACATTCCGAATCCATTTTCCAGAGCACGTCTGGCTAGACTCACTCCTCTGCCAGCTGCACTTGTTCCAGGCGGTCCATCATCTCTCTGTTTTGTCTTTGCTTCATGTCCTTTTCCCGTCTGTGACCAATTTGTTTCAGGAGACTTTGGGAATATTCCTCTTGCTTAAAAGCATTAATCTCAGGACTGAGTGGCCGTTTATAAAACAAGAAGGATTTCTAGAATAAAAGAGAAGCAACTCATTTATTCTAGAATACTGAAAAGCAACAAAGAATAAGGGTAATCATTCAGAAGACTAAAATCAATCAGAAAGCCTTGATTAATTGATAATGTGTGCCCAGACCTCAACACATTGACCAGCTAGTGACCCACAGAATCATATGAGTACGCTCAGGGATGAATCTGAGCAGAACTGACCAAAGCCCCATCACTGAGAGGGAGATGAAAAAGGACTTCACGGAGTAGGCCCTCCGCTAGTACTTACAACTTGCATACTGAAAGGAGGAGGAATTCTGAGTGAGTGCAGAAGCATGAGCAGGGACTGCGAGGAAGTGGAAGAGGGAAAACTGAGCTCCTGCTCTGAGCCTAGCCACGCTAGACACTGGGAACCCAGCCGTGATCAAGAACAGCGATCCACAGAGAGCCTCACGCTCACTGAGCCTGCATGCTGGTGCACGAGACAGACAGCCAACAAGCAAACCACACACAGATAATTTAAGGTAGTGATAGGTACTATGAAGCTCTTCTCATAGCGAGTGTCCAGGTGGGAATGGGGCTAAACTGGTTATTAGGGAAGGCTTTTATTAGGGAGGTGACTGAATCACCTCCACTGCAAATATCAGGGGACCGGTGTCCTATACAGAAGGATCAGCAAGTGCAAAGACACTAGATGGAAACAAGCAGAAAGAAGGTCTATGAGGCTGAGGCATAGTGAGCAAGGGGAGAGTAGAGCAGATGAGCTCAAAGAGGGAGACAGGCCAAACCAGGAGGACTTGATAAGTCAAGGTAAGGCGTTTGGATTTTATTTTAATTCAGTGGAAGGCCATTAGAGGCTTTAAACCAGAGAATGATCTGTTTTGGTGAACAGTTTTACATAATTTTTTTTTTTTTTTCCGGTACACGTGCCTCTCACTGTTGTGGCCTCTCCCATTGCAGAGCACAGGCTCCAGACGCGCAGGCTCAGCGGCCATGGCTCACGGGCCCAGCCACTCCACAGCATGTAGGATCTTCCCAGACTGGGGCACGAACCCATGTCCCCTGCATCGGCAGGCGGACTCAACCACTGCGCCACCAGGGAAGCCCATTGGTAACAGTTTTAAAAGATCACCTTGGCTGCTGTGTGGAGAACAGATTGTAGGAGGGCAAGCAGAGAGCCTGACTAGGGAAGTAGTGCAAAAGTTGGGCTTTCTGGGACTTCCCTCGTGGCAAAGTGGTTAAGACTCCACACTCCCATTGCAGGAGGTCTGGGTTCGACCCCTGGTTGGGGAACTAGATCCCACATGCATGCCACAACTAGAGTTTCACGTGGGGCTTCCCTGGTGGCGCAGTGGTTGAGAGTCCGCCTGCCGATGCAGGGGACCCGGGTTCGTGCCCCGGTCTGGGAAGATCCCACATGCCCAGAGCGGCTGGGCCCATGAGCCATGGCCGCCGAGTCTGCGTGTCCGGAGCCTGTGCTCCGCAACGGGAGAGGCCACAACAGTGAGAGGCCTGCATACCGCAAAAAAAAAAAAAAAAAAGAGTTCACGTGCCACAACTAAGGAGCCCACCTGTCACAACTAAGACCCAATGCAACAAAATAAATAAATAAATATTTTTTTTTTTAAAAAGTTGAGCCTTCTAATGTGACTTGGATTAGGGTGGTGACATTGATGATGAAGAGACATAGAGAGATATTGGATAGCTTTTTGGAGGTGAAGGCAAGTGGCTTGCAGATGGTTGGATGTGGGTGACTGAGGAGTAGTAGTCTAGGATCACTTTTAGGTATGGGGTTCATACAACTGTCTGGCTGGTGATACCACTTGCTAAAATGGGAAGGCTGGGAGAAGAACAGTTTGAGAAGGGGAATCAAAACTTCTGTTTTGGCCTTTTCACTTTAAGGTACCTACGGTTATAACAAAGAGGAGATACAAAGTAGGCAGTAATAGATATATAATGTGGACCTTATATCTATCTAAGAGGAGAGAGAGAGAGTACCTAAAGCTCAAAAGCATGGTGCCCCCTCTTCCTCATTCCCTATTGCCCCTGCCTGGAAGGTTTTTTCCTCCATTCACTTCTTTACCTAACTCCTGTATGCCAGGAAGTCTTCTCAGATCTCTGGTCTGGGTTAAGTGACTCTCCTCTTTGCTCTGTTCAAAGATTTATCATAGAATTTAGTGTATCACACTCTTGTTTCTTTAAATCTCTTTCCCCCACTATCCTGAGTGGGGGAGGGGCCTTGTGTTATTCACCTTTGTATTCCTAGCCACTAGCAGAGTGGCCAGCACAAAGGAATTCAATGAATGCTTGATGATGAATAAAGAAAATCTGTTTTATTAGGTGTATGTCCAGAGTGTCACACTGCCTAGATAGTGAGGTGAAAGAAGGAAGATTCAGGCAGAAATAAAGGTAGGCACATCATGATTGGAAACATTAAATCAGTGGCAAAACAGGTGGCTCACGTCCCTCTGGAGCTGGGGTTCTCAAACTTTAAGGAAACTACAAATCATCTAAGTATCTTGTTCAACGTAGATTCTCATTCTGGAGGTCTGAGGTGGCACCCTAGATTCTGCATTTCCAGCAAGCTCCCCAGGGGATGTTGGTTCTCTACTTAGATCATCTGATCCTGGGGCAGGAATTTAATATACTGTCCCTATCCCCACCTCTCCAAGGTCCTGGTTGAAAATTACTATCATTAAATGCTCTCATGACTAGTAGGAACTGTATTATGAATGTGAATTGTTGTGGAGGCAGATCCTGGACCACTCCTGCCCTGGAAGGAAGCTTCAGCCTTGCACAAGCCTCTTTTACCTCTACCATTTTTTAAAAATTGGTGCAATACGGAGAGTGGATCCAAATGCTCACAAGTAGGGCAGGTATCAGCCCTAGAAATTTCGAAAAGACTCTTACATGAAATTCAGGTTTCTCATTCTTGTGGATTCTTATGGCTTCAGCAACTCCAAGATTATAGGCAGCATTTTTTTGATTCTGTTCTCTACTAGCCAGACTTTGCATCTTTGAGAAAAAAAATCACATATTGAAATAGAGCTTTTAAAAATTTAATTCTACTGTATTAAGGTAACCCAACAAGGTAGAAACCTGCCTTTTGGAGGCAATGGTAAATACTTTCTGATGTGTCATAGATTTTTTTTTTTTTAAGTGGGCTTTTGTTTCCCATTCTTGGGCTCAGGCACCACCTCTACAGGGATCGTAAGAAGGAACGGAAGATTTCATGAGTGGTACCTCTGATATCACAAATGCAGGAGAAGAAGCAGTAAGGCCAGTTTATTGGAGATCACAGAAATTGGGATAAAGCAAATGCAAAGGTGCCATTCTGTCTCTTTACTTGAGATAGGCCATGAATGTGAAGGGAAAAGCCCTGACTTGGATTATATTTTATGAGAAATAAAAAATAAAGCTATATAATCCAGGAATTCCACCTTTAAAACTCAGTCTTGGGAATTCCCTGGTGGTCCAGTGGTTAGGACTTGGCCTTCTCACTGCTAGTGGCCCGGGTTCAATCCCTAGTTTGGGAACAAAGATCCCACAAGCTGCACGGTCTGGCCAATAAATAAATAATAAAACTCAGTCTTCATGGGGGGGGGTGGGGGGAATCAGTGACACGTACAAACATCAGCTGCATGGATATTCATCCCAGGACTGTTTACTATTAGTGAAAACTTGGACACAACCTAAGCTTTAGTTCAGCAGTAAGTAAATGGTTCAATATGTTATAGTACAGACACACGATGGAACTTTTTAAATGGTGTTTTATAATCACGTTCTCCTGTCCCATGTTAAACGCTCCTTAACCGAGGTGTTGACCTACCTGCTCTTTGAAGACAGACTCTTGATCTTTCAGCATCTGATACTGCTGTAGGAGTCGCTCATCTTCCATCTCTCTCCTTTTCCTCTCCTCACTGTAGTACAACGGGGAATTCCGCTGTGCTCGTTGCCAGCATACATAACACATTTCCTGTAACACCAAGTTTCAGGGCAAATTGATTTTTACCTTTTACCTTTTTGCCTGTGCATTCCCTTTCCAAGCTCTCCAAAGGCTAGGTGTATCAAGAAGTACACTTCATAAAAGGAAGTATTAAAGGTATTAGCCAAGTGAGATTTTCAGAGAAGACCCCACAAATATTCCAGAGCATTTAATAAACTCTTGCCTGAACAGATGTGTTTATAGCAACTAGAAAGTGGAGATTTTCCAACCCTATTTCTGTGAACTAGTAGATTTTGACTAGTAGATAGATTTATCCCAGTCCAATTATGGGTCCTGAGTACTTGAGCCATACCCATATTTTAAAGAAAGAGCAATTCCCAGAATTCTCTCTGAGAAACAGAAGTCAGAGGAAGATTCTGACTGGGTTTTGTTTCTATGAAGACACTGTACCTGTCCTGCCCTATTATGATCCTGGCAAGAAATGGCTGGAGAAATTTTAGGCTTCATTTCATTGTCATTTTTCAGACCACCCAGAGATCGTAACCTATAAAAAACAATGTAACATTAATTAATGTTAATGTAGTCTGACATCAATTATCATCAATTATTAATGATAATTTTAGAAACAAGTATAAATATAAGAAAATGAGAAATATCTCAGTGGTTTTCTTTAGAGCATCTACATGTATAGAGGTTAAGAACCCAGGCTTTATATCAGATAAACCTGAGTGGGTTCAAAGCCCAGCTTTCTTTATTAGAAGCTGACTGGCATTAGACAAGCTGGGTAATCTTACAAAGTCTCAGTTACCAGTTCAGTGAAACTGGGATAAAATTTATTCATTCTCCAAAAATTTATTGAGTGTTTACTATATGTACTGCTCTAAGCATGGGAGAGGTAGCAAAGAACAAAATACACATGAAAAAAGCTCTGTCCTCATGGAATTGACATGCTGATGGGGGTAGACAGTCCATAAACAAGGTAAATGAGTGAATTCTATAGTCTGTTCAGTGATGATAAATGCCATGCAATGCTGGAGGAATGGAGTATTAAATCATGAATAGAACGGCTAGGGGAGTTTTCACCAAAAAGGTGAAATTTGAGCAGATACCTGAAGGCAGTAAAGGAATAATAATAATCAGATATCTGATGGAAAAGGACCTAGCAGAGCAAATGAGCACTAAGGCCTTGAAGTGGGAGCATGCCTGTGTTCAGTATGGCTTGAGGAAGATGAGTTAGTGGGCAAAAAGTAGGAGAGAGGTCAGAAATCAGGCAGGACCTTGACGGCCACAGTAATGACTTTAGCTTTTACCCTGGGTGCGTGGAGGGTACAGTGTCCAGTATTAGCAAAGCTGTAGAGAACACAGCAGTCCCTCACATTACTGCTACTGGGGAGATAATTTGGTACAATCTTCCTGAGGATAACTGGTAATGTGTATCAAAAGCGTGAAAAACGGGCTCATCCCTTATCTCTGAAATTTCACTTCAAAGTTTTTATCCTACAGAATACTCAGGTGTGTGCAGAGAATTATGTGTGATTATACTTGATACAACATTATTCATAATATAAAAAACTAAAAACCATCTAAGTATCCCACAGGAGATGGGCTAAACAAAAGGTTTAATCAATGAGATGATGAGCAAACATTTGTTCATGTTTTAGAATATTTAAAGCCATAGGGAAATTTTCACCACTTTTTGTTGTGTACCAAAGGTTCATATGATACGATCTCAGTTTTGTTTAAAATGTATCTATATGTTTCGAGTATAAATATATGTACATATTATATATGCATTGAAATGAAGGATGTACACCCATAACGTTACAGAAAGTTTCCTCTATTTAGTGGGGTTATGGGTGATTGTTTTGTATCTCTTGCTTTTCTCATTTCTTCCAAAATTTCTGTGATAAAGATGTATTACTTTAGTAATCAGAAAAAAACCAAAAACCAAAAAAAAAACCATTGTTTGGTCAACTTCCATAGGAAGCCTTTACTAGGAATCCCTAATAATTACTCCCTCTTTGCAGCCTCTGTACTTTCTTTTGTTATCTTCATCACGTACATTATTTCTTTAGCCTCAATCTCTCTACAAGACTAAGTTTATGAAAGTTGGTTTATACGTCTTTTATGTCTCATAGCTTTATAGCTTCAGTGTCCAAATAGTGCCCGGCACACAGTGGTGCTCAATGTTTGTTGGATTCAGCTAAATTCCAAAGTACTAGACATTTAATTCTCAATTATCTTTCATAACGAGATTACTCAAAAGAAGCATGCCCAGGGTTTTGAACATGACTTTAGGAATCCACAAAGCACCTAAATTACACATATGATAGCTGATATATTGTGACATTAATAAATTGAAAGTTGACAGCACAGTGAAAGATATATAGTAGATGCTCAATAGATACTTATCAGAACCATAAGGTCTGATCTGAGGTCTTAAAAAGTATCCTACACAAAGGGAGAGGAGAAAATAGAAATCTTCTGATATAAGAAGAAAACAGGACCATCATAAATTGTAGTACATTCTTTTGCTCAAAGAACATTTATTGAGTGCCAGCCATGTTTGGCAAAAATGCTTTCCAATTTGATCTAAATATGAACCTGTGTCACATCTTAATATCCACACACTGAGAAAACAACACAGGTTTTCCCAAAACCAACAAGGAAAGTTAGATGTTTCCTCCTCTGTGCTCTTTTGTTTCCACCTCTGTCACAGCATTTATCCTACTGAATCATAATTTATCACTCTGGCTTTCCCACAGATTGTGAGCCCTGGTCGTCTTGATTATCCCCAGCACCTAGAATGTAGCATCAAGAATAGTGGATGAAGGAACGAATCAATGAACACTTATTTAAAATTCCCTGCATCAAGATAGGACTTGAAAATATACTTAGTAAAGTACAACACAAAAAATACACAGGGACTTCCCTGGTGGTCCAGTGGTTAAGAATCTACATTCCAATGCAGGGGATGTGGGTTCGATCCCTGGTCGGGGAACTAAGATCCCACATGCCATGGGGCAACTAAGGCCACGTGCCACAACTACTGAGCCCGATCACTCTGGAGCCCACGTGCCACAATTAGCACTGGAGAAGCCCACACGCCGCAACAAAGAAGAACCCACGTGCCACAATGAAGACCCAATGCAGGAAAGAGAGGGAGAGAAGGGAAGAAAGAAAGAGAGAAAGAGAGAAAGAAAGACAGAAAGAAAGAAAGAAAGAAAGAAAGAAAGAAAGGGAGAAAGAGAGAGAGAGGGATAGAGGGAGGGAGGGAGGGAGGAAGAAAGAAAGAAAGAAAATACCCAATGCATTACCTTTCAGTGTTCATATTCTTCCCACCACTCCCATTCTGCTCCAGTTTGTGCGGGAAACTGACATTTGTTGCTTTGGCGGGGAACATAGCTTGTCTATCTTGAATTACCTTGGGTGATAAGATCTCTGTAGAATGAATGAAAGTGAGTTTCCTTTCAACTCTACATAGGTGGTTTGTACTTAACACAGATTTTTTAAAACTCATAATTTTACTAGGGAAATAGTTCACATAAGATACACTTTCTTATCTTTAAAATATTGTCCCTTGCCCTAGCGTGGTTAAAATATATATATTTTTTGCTGTATACTTATTACATGCAAAGCTCTGGCTGGGCACTTTAGAAAATACAAAGAGGCAAGTCTCCGCCCTTAAAGATCTTTCAATAAATACAGTTGAAGAGGAAAAATAAGATATAAACAGGGGGCTTCCCGGGTGGTGCAGTGTTTGAGAGTTTGCCTGCCGATGCAGGGGACACGGGTTCGTGCCCTGGTCCGGGAAGATCCCACATGCTGTGGAGCGGCTGGGCCTGTGAACCATGGCCGCTAAGCCTGTGCGTCCAGAGCCTGTGCTCCGCAACGGGAGAGGCCACAACAGTGAGAGGCCCGCGTACCGCAAAAAAAAAAAAAAGATATAAACAGAAAACATGAGAGCTGCCATTTGTGGAGGTCTTACCACCTGCCAACAGTACTAAATGATTTACACATATTATATAAATAGCAACTCAGGACAATGATGCAGAATGTCTAAATCTCAAATAAATGGTGCAATCTCTAATGTTCAGAGAAGAGAGAAGCCACTTCAGAATCCACTGATGAGAGAAGTTTTCATGGAGGAAGTGAGATGTGAAAAGGGTACAAAGAGGAGAGTAGGATTGGGATAGACTGTAAAAAAAGGAAGGGAATTCCAGGCAGGAGAAAAAGAGTGAACAGAAGCATGAAGTTGAGGAAGGGCAAGGCATGTTAGAAGAGCATAAATAGACAATTTTGCTCAAAGAAAGAGTCTGTAAGGAACAGTGACAAATGAAGCTAAAGAATGAAAGCATGTGAGTATTAGGCTAAAAGTTTGTATGTAATCCTGTAGGCCACATGTCACAAAACCAACATTCACAAGCCAATGTTTACCCATTGATATATATTTTGTTTGGCCCAGTTAGCATTTTTGTTTCAATGTAAATTGGTTGCCAAAATTTAACTGTCAATAGATTTCATATGTCAGGATATCTGCTTCTCTCGAGGAATCAGAAAATTTGCTTCCACTTGGCCCACATTTCCACAAATCAATAATCTGCTAGACTACTTTATCAAAGGGTAGTTTGGCAACCCCTGGGGATCCCTAGGACCCTTTCAAAAAGTCTTTGAAGTCCTAAGATTTTCTTCACATGCTTCAACCAAAACAACATATCACACCAGATTATATGAAGATGCAGATATAAGAATCCACTATCTTCTATAAAGCCAGATATCAAAGATATAAAACTACGTCTCTTCATTTCTCATAAAAATTATTATTTATCCTAACATGTCTCCCTATCATGTGACACCCAGCCCAGTTCATGCATTTATGTTAGCTGCCTGGACCTTGTAGGCAGCTGAGTTTTGAGCCGTGCAGAGCCAGCAAAGAGATCACAGTTCAAGAGTCTGAGAGTCATAAAGCGGTTAAGGTGAGATACACGATTCCAGGGATAGAAGATGTTTGTTAGAGAGAATAATACAGTGATTATTCATGAAACTAACTTTATTTACTCTGGCCATAGGAGCTGCTAAGCAGTATGGCTTGGCTCATAAGTAGTAAAGAGGGACAGATTATACCCAGAAATCATCGACCTACCTCGGACGCCTTCTTCTTTGTTTGACTGGTCTTTTAACTTGCTCTTCCTTTGTCCATTCTGTCCACCTTCTTCTGCAGTGGTCTCCATAGGCAGTTTGTTCTCCATCTCCTTGAGCTCAATCCTAGGAATGAACCAAGATACTTGTCCACAGGTGACTGTGTAAACTCTCAGTTCTGAGAAGCAGCTAAGCTTGCTCACTGATTCTGAATGAAATAAGTCTACTTCTCTCAAGGAGGCAAGTGCTTTAATTTACTAAGTACAAATCATGGACTCATTCTCTTTGGGAGCCAACGACGACCCTCCCCCTTTTTATATAGATAAATTGCTTTGAAGACCTGGATTTAAGTTTTGTTTTTTATATCAGCTTGAATTTGTCTTTTCTAGTTCTGTAACCAGATGCCATAGGCCTGAAACAGTGAAAGGTAGTCATTGGATAGCTTGAAGGCAAGGATTCACAGCCTGGCAGGCAGGGTACGCCCAGAAAAAAACCACTCCTCTCCTCCCTCTTTCTCCTCCCCACTTCTCCATCCTCTCCCCAGGCAAAAGTGAGGGACTTGCAAAGGCAAGGGAGGAAGGGGTTCGTTTAGTTGGTGTATGTAGTTGTAGATTTTCTTTGATCTCAGGAACAGATTGCTGGGTTAGAGTTGGGAAGGAAGGGTGGGGCAGAGGTGGTACTTGCAGTAAATTCAAGGGCCAAACTTCAAATAAATGAAACACCTACAGTTGTTTTGAATATTTGAGTCCTCATGTCCATTTCTAGGCTCTCTATTTGAAAGGAACTTCCATCTCTGTTCCTTAACTAACTGCAATTATTTCCCTCCTGGATTGCTTAAACCAAACTATGTCCAAGAGGACAGCCAAATTTGCCTTCCAAAATATAATCAAAATAAAGCGATTTGGAAACCACTGATTTATATTTAATGAATAAGGCAACATGCTACAATGGAAACAACACTGAAACAGTCAGGAGCCATGGTTTTATTTCTGGATTGGCCCCTCAGTTTTGTAACCATTTCATCTGTAAGATGAGGGGACTGGACTCATTAATCTTTAAGGCTTATTCTCCCCCTTACACTGATTTTGCTGAGGTCTGTGGCATACAGTTTTTCCAGGAGGGACTTGTTCCAAACCAACAAACACAAGAGGGTGTCACAGACTCAAAAACATGAGAAAGAAAAAAAGAGAGAGAGAGAGAAAATAATACTTTGGGAAGCTGGTTACTATTTCCTAAACTTCCTTTACCCAAAATGCATAGTAGTTAATGGCACAGTAATTAAGATTAAAAACATGATTAAGAGCTAATAATGGGTAAGTAATGAACAAACTGGAAATAAAACCCAAGTCTCCTGACTCCTATTCCAGTGCTTTTAATACTGCATCCTGTCACTTCCTTTGTTAAAAAAAAAAAAAAAAAAGGATTAAAATTACATGCTGTACACCTAAAACTAACACAACATTGTAAATCAACTATACTCCAATAAAAATTTTTAATTAAAAATTAAAAAAAGAATTAAAATTACAATTAATTTTGCTCCTCTATAAAATGAATAAAATTATAATATGTATCTCAAATGGTTGTAGTAAAGATTAAATACAAGACTACTGAGAAAGTGCTTAACAATACCTAGCATCTAGTAAGTGCTCCATAGATAACTATTATTGTTATCGTTATCATTATTGTAATAATTGTCAGCAGCAGCTGCTGGTAATGCCCACTGTGCTCTTGGAGTGAAGCTGTATCTTGTCTTTCTAGCTGCTTCAGTGGTAAAAAACAGAGCTCAGAGAGGAGGTAGTCTAGACTGCAGGACAAGGAAGAAACTAGGTCAGAGAAGGGGTGAAAGGTAGAACAAAGCCTAGCAGGTGAGAAGAATTTTACTAATACTGCAAGGACTAAGGTTGGTGGGAGGTAGTATGAAAATTTCCAGGGAACCAAGAATAGCTTAAAAAAAGAGTATATCCTAAGTGCCGTTGTCTTTTAACTTAACTACGGAAAGTGTATGCAATAAACTCTTATTTGTTGGAGCACTGAGAGCAACAGAGAGAGAGAGAGAGAGAGAGAGAGAGAGAGAGAGAGAGCATGAGCTAGAAAACTCAAATGTGACACACGGTCCAGTTCCATCAATAGGTCCCCAAGGATTCCTGTGCCTGGAGGAAACTGCGGAGGAAAGCACTGACCTCGGAAATGAAAGCATGCTGTTGGGCCGCTTCTCCGAGGATTCTCTGCTAGACAACACTGAGTCCACGGTGCCAGGCCTCTGGGGACAGGGACAGAGACAGGTTATACTTGGGCTGTGGTCCAGGACACAGAAAAATCAGAGCCACAGGGTGCTCAGAAGCCTCAGACTACCATGATACTCTCTACTGTTATTTTTGTTTAGTACTCAAAGCCCAGAGCTTAAAATGCAATGAGGAACGGGCTTCCCTGGTGGCGCAGTGGTTGAGAGTTCGCCTGCCGATGCAGGGGACACGGGGTTCGTGCCCCGGTCCGGGAAGATCCCACATGCAGCGGAGCGGCTGGGCCCGTGACCCATGGCCGCTGAGCCTGCGCGTCCGGAGCCTGTGCTCCGCTACGGGAGAGGCCACAACAGTGAGAAGGTACCGCAAAAAAAAAAAAAAAATGCAATGAGGAATGATCTCATTTATCAAAGTAGTCACCCTGCATTGTTGCATACCAATTCCATTGATGCTGCCTTTTCTCAAACCATTTCCTCCTTGGAAACTGCCCTCAGAGTTGACAGCTCCTTTCAGACATCTTTAAGAGGACAGCCAACTTACTAAAACTCTTAGGAAAATGAGCAAGTTAGCTAATTCCACTCATGACCCAAATAACTCTAAAACTGGGTAGTTAAGAGAAGGGCTTTGGAGTCAGGCATCCTCATGTTTAAATCCTCACACTGTTAACAGCCACATAGCCTTAGACCCTAGGTACGTGGGGATAATAATAGGATCAGATTCACAGGATTTTTATGAGGTACTGTATATAAGTGGCTAGCACATATAAGCATTCCACAAATAGTGACTATTATAATTATTATATATAATAATATTCTAATATATAATATATGACTTAAATTATAATTATATAATTATAATATATAAGTTATAAAATATATAACAGATAATAATCACATTATTAAATTATACTAGTATAGAATGATATATAAAATTATTCTTTTTGGATTAATGATATGGCTTATAAAAGGCTTTGAAGGGGATTCCAAAAGTAGAAGTTTTAAAAATATTTCAAGAAAAGCAGCATCAGTGAAGTTAGCACACAGCTTTCCAAGAGAACTCTTCGGCAGGACAGCACTCAGATTTACATTATGGAACATTTAGGAGAAAAACAGTCACTCTCACAACTTTATAGCAGTTTCCCAAAATGTGTTTTATAGACGTTAATGAATATTGACTCAACCTAAATTTCCATGATTAAATACATTCGGGCAGTTAAAGCAGCTTCTTTCCAGCCAGACCTCTCAGATCCTTTAACATGCCCATGTGCTTTGGCCTCCAGATCGTTTTTTCATAGAATATCTCTCAAGACTAGTTCTTTTGGAACATGCTTCTTAAAAGGTACATCTTAGAGTGCAGCAGTCCAATTAAAACATTATCCTTTCTTTTAAACACATATTGAAGATTACAAATTTCTGTAGAATCCCTGAGGGTGAGAGATGAAGCAGCACTTTGGCCTTGCTTCTGGTTTTGCAAATCTTGCCTATGTTTTTATGAAAAAGAGAGGGTGATACTTGTGTGTGTGTTTCCACTTTGCACACACAGGTTTGGCACCCCTCTTAGCAATCCTGTATGAAGCCAGAGTGTGGAGAAAACATCAAGAGCTTCATTATGCACAACTCCGTCTCCTAAATACCCATCCCAGAGCACCACGAAAGGAGAAATTAGAGGGCAGAATTAAACCATATTTATAACATTTCCTTTCATAGCCTTTTCATTTAAAAGTCTGGCTTTTGCTCTATGGGACACAGGATTATATAAAATTCATGATAAGCCAATTTGCTCATACAAACTTAGTACATTAAGATTCAGTTAGTCCTGTTGATTGACTGTTTAACTGCCTTCTTAAAGTCTGCTACGTCCAACTTAGCATGAAGGTCACACCAGCTACTTAACGGTTAACATTGATGGGCCAATTATGAAATTTCTTCTACAACAATGCAAATTGGAAGATAAAGATACATTTCCATGACCTGAATGCGACTTTTCTGTAGACTTTCACTGAAATAAAATAGTGTAATCAGCACAAAAAGAGTAATTAGGAAGTCTGGGCTTGAATTTCAGTTCTACGGCAGGGCACCCAGACTTCAGGTTCCCACATAACCTCTCTGAGTCCCCATTTTTCTCATTGGTAAAATCAGGATAATAATTCTGGTTTTATAATGTTTTGAGACCCAAGTGAAATAATATATGTGGAAGAATTTTTTAAACCATAAGGTATTATAAAATGTTCAGAATTATAAGAGTTTCTATCACTACATTTTTCAGGTGGCATTGCCTTAAAACTTAAAGTTCCTTAGCCCCCTCTAACTTTTTTTGTCAGAGAGTTAATCATCTATAAACAAGTACTTCTTTGACTTGGGGTAACTGCCATTTAAAATATGTCGGGCTTCCCTGGTGGCGCAGTGGTTGAGAGTCCGCCTGCTGATGCAGGGGACACGGGTTCGTTGCCCGGTCCAGGAAGATCCCACATGCCGCGGAGCGGCTGGGCCCTTGAGCCATGGCCGCTGAGCCTGCGCGCCCAGAGCCTGTGCTCCGCAACGGGAGAGGCCACAACAGTGAGAGGACCGCGTACCGCAAAAAATATATATATAATAATAATAATAAAATATGTCAACCTTAGTTTTTCTTAAAGATGACCCATTTACAGATGATTTAGAGCTACAATCAGGAAAGGGGTTAGGAGAAGGAAAATATTAATTTACATTTGCTAGGGCTTTCGCCAAAGCCCCACTTCCATCCATTGTAAAAAGGAAGTTCTTATAAAATCTCATCTTCACGTTGCCACCTTTGATCACGAGGACCCCAATTCCTTTGAATGTAAACTCCACGTTTTGTTTGGTGGAAATGGATCGTGATAAAAAAAGCGACGTCTCCTTCACACATCTTTCCACCGTATCTCTGTTAAATGGACCCTCTAGGGATATCATGACAAAATTAAGTGGAACAACTGGGATATCGCCTAGAGGAGAAAAAGACAGTTGGGGTGAGGGGAAAGAAGTGGAAATTACAACAAGGACATATACACACTCACAAATATTTATCTGATTCTCAGTTAATACTCAAAAATAGAACTGTCCATGTGAAGCCTTCAGTTGTACCCTATTAATAGATATTAATCAATACAATTTTCCCTAAAAGTAGAATGTTTTTTGCTCAAAATAAGAACAAATAGCTTCCTAAGGAATACTCCAGACAAGATTTTTATTTTCTCTTGGAGACATATTTATAACTAACTGTTCCTCTTCATCAGAGGGTTTTCTGAAATTTTCAGTCCCCTTTCAGGACATGCTGCAGCAATATTTGCCTCTCTCCTCCAGTTATCATAACATTTTAAAATGATTATAAATATCTACAAACATTGTTTTGAAAAGATAGTTATCTCCACTAGAAGTCACCTTTCAAACAAAAGTGGGTCTTATCAGAGGGTATCAGTCTGAGTGACTTGCAGACAGCTTTTCCTCTCTAATGAGCCCATAAATGGCAGTGCAGGGGAATATGGTTATATCTAGCATGAAAGTAAGCACAGGGTCTATTCAACTAGAACAGATATAGGAGCTATGCACGGTCCACAAGTCAGAAAAGAGGGAAAATAGGAAAGATGATCAAGATGATAAATTGAAAGAGAGACAGTAGACAAGGTCCACTGATAGAGGACCAGGACAGAGAGAAGATAGGGACATTCTAAACATTCACTCAGCAAAACATTAATTTAGAGCCTTTCCAATGTCTACTACTGCTGGATGATGAGAATTACCAGCTCTACAGTACACAAGTTTCCCTATATCAGCCCACAGCCTCCTGCACAATTTAATGGTGATTCTATACCATCTTCCCCTAGATTCTCCCCTCCCATTTGCCCAACGCCTATCTGCAATCTGTCTTCCAGCCCATTTATATAAGGATGCTGTCATCTCATGATGGACAAGCCAGCAGAGACGTTGCAAATCTCATTCTCATGACTTCTCTGTAACTTCTGTGGGCTATACCGTCACTTTTCTCTTGTATCCATGGCACCACTCTTGGCTCTCCAATTTCCTCCTCCTTGGTCTCTTTTGCTGGCTTCCTTCCCCTTCTGCTTCTTATAAGATGGTGTTTGTTTTAACACCATCTTAGGATTTTGTCTTTGTCGGTCTCCTCTTCTTACTTTATATTGTCTCCTGGGTAAATTTATCCTCATCCTGACCTCTAGTATCCAACCCTCTCCTGACCTCTGAAATTATCTATACCTAAACATCCTGACAGGAGGGCTTCCCTGGTGGCGCAGTGGTTGAGAGTCTGCCTGCCAATGCAGCGGACACGGGTTCGTTCCCCGGTCCGGGAAGATCCCACATGCCGTGGAGCGGCTGGGCCCGTGAGCCATAGCCGATGAGCCTGCGCGTCCGGAGCCTGTGCTCCGCAGCGGGAGAGGCCACAACAGTGAGAGGCCCGCGTACCACCAAAAAAAACAAAAGAAAACAAAAAACATCCTGACAGGAATCTCAAATTCAACATGTTCAAAAGCAAACTCATTATTTTATCTGCCACCACAGCCTGCCTTTCCCCTTCATTCCCTATGGCAGTTAATGGCATGAGTATCCATCTATTCTCTGAGAAATCTGAGTCATCCTAAATACCTTCCTGCCTCTTGCTACCCACCGCTCTCCACTGGTAACCAAATCCCACCAGTTCTACATCTGAAATATCTCCTGAGTAGATTCCCTCATCTTCCTCCTGATTGCCACTGCCTTCATTCAGGCTTTCACATATTTTACCAAACTACTTTACTTAAAAGAGCTACCTTCCTAAACTAAAAACTGGACCAGTACAGATAATACCCTGCTCAAAAAATGTCAGTGGCTCCTAAGTGCCTAGAGGATGAATTCCATAGTCGTTATCAAACCATATAAGGCTCCTCACAATTTCACACTTACAAACCTCTTACTTCCCTCTACTTGCCTCCACAGTCAAATGCCCTGGCCACACAGAAGCACCTGTTATTCCCTTAACAGGCTTCACTCTTTCCCTTATGCTTGAATTGTTCATACTGTTCCTGAAATGCCTTCCACTGTCAGCAAAATCTTATCATCCTTTAAGACCTCCTGGCATGTCATCCTCCTAAATCTCCCCAAGCAGAGTAAGGCATCCTCCCCTCTGGGCTCCCGTGGCATTGATCCAGTTCTGATCAATGATCCAGTTCGATCAATGTTGCTTTTACAGGACTTAATCATGTTGCATCATTTTCTTATATATTTATCTACCATGCTACATTCTGAGCTCTTCAAAGCAAGGACCATGTCTTAATAATCTTTAAGAATCACTGTACAATGTTTGATTAGTTACCTAATTAATGATGAAGAATCGTCACCCCAAAGCTAAACTGTCGGGAATTCCCTGGCGGTCCAGTGGTTAGGACTACATGCTTTCACTGCCAAGGGCCCGGGTTCTATCCCTGGTTGGGGAACTAAGATCCCACAAGCCGTGCAGCATGGCCAAAAATAAAAGCTAAACTGTCGTTGTTCTTTTTTTTTGCGGTACGCGGGCCTCTCACTGCTGTGGCCTCTCCCGTTGCGGAGCACAGGCTCCGGACACGCAGGCTCAGCGGCCATGGCTCACGGGCCTAGCCGCTCCGCGGCATGTGGGATCTTCCCGGACCGGGGCACGAACCCATGTCCCCTGCATCGGCAGGCGGACTCTTAACCACTGCGCCACCAGGGAAGCCCTGTCGTTGTTCTTATGAATGAGTTCAATCGTACATGTTTAATTCTGAAATTTCCTCCACCTCGTTAAAAAATTAATTATAAATCTAAAGTACTCTTCTGGACCACACTACAAAATCCAAGATGCAAAATAAGCCCTGTTCTAAAGCACAAATGTTTTTGCAAAAAAAATTGGCTTTATTTTCACTTCATTTGGTAGGTTTTTGATGAATTAGGATATTATATTTCTTCTGTCATAAAATTCTAGGTTAAAAAATAGGATGGAAAATCCGTCAAACTCACCATACAGAATATATGCATCATGAATTCTAAGTATAGTTTATTGGTGTTTGTTTGTTTTTCCAATATATCATTTTTTGGTGGAAAGTTACTCTGAAAATTGACCTTCAGGGTTATTAACATAAAGGAAAGTTTCAGCCTTTTCACCTGTTGGCATTGGGGATAGACGATCTCTCTTCATCCATATATGAGTCATGCACAAGGGCATGATAAGGAAGATCAAAAGGAATACAACCAGAAATTAGGAAGGAAGCCCCCAAAAGCCTCTAAGTAACCAGGGCAGGTGTCACAAAGCCACACATTAAAGCTGGAATTCAAGCGTCCTGTGGCAGGCATCATGTCTCCCACTATGTCTCTAGCACCTGGAACAAGGCCTGACACATAGCTGGCCCTCAGTAAATATTTGTGGAAGGAAGGAAGGAGGGAAGGGAAGGAGGGAGGGAGGGAGGGAACAAGGAAGGGAAGAAAGAAGGAAGATTTTAGGGTGTGAGAGGTATATATGGTATTAAGTCTTTACGGAATTATTAAGCTTCTAATAACTTTTAAATTTTAATAATTTAGATTATATACAATAGAAACACAGTAATCTTTTCCTAGCTGATATTAACTGTGATTCTTCCAACCTGTGACCCTAACTTTCTCTTCTTTATAACCACTTTTAATTTCTTACGATCTGAAATATGAATAAAAATCTGTATGACTTGGTGATGTCGCTTTTATATAAATCTGCCTTGATGTCACATCAGGTTTTAAGCTACTGAGGTTTAAAATGGCCCGCAGGAAGACTGTATATAATTTCCTACCTTGGCCGCTCGCTCTGCCAAATGTACCACGTGAAAAGAGAGCTCCTCAAATCAGAAACCAATAAAGCAGCAACTGGGCAAGCTTTGCCCTTTCATTTTTATCCCCAGGCTGGTCACCTTCTGGGAAAGTCTTAAAAATGAAATATATTTACCAGGAGTATATACTTTGTTTTGTTTGAGTCCATGGGTCTGTACTAACTTCTCCGCCATGATAAATATGGGCCTCTGAATTAGAATAAACTTGTTGTTTCCCACGTCCAGTTTTTGTCTCGTGAAAGTGAAAGTTCCAAGTCCTGGAATCTGAACTCCCTGAGCAGACAAAGAAGGGGAAAAAGAACAACAAAGAGAATTCACTGTAAATGTAAAGAAAAATAATCCTTAGCACTGTTATCCCAAAAAACATGAAGAAAATTTTAAGGCGTGAGCCTTAAAATTCAATGATCTTTATGATTACTTACTTACTTTAGTATTTTATGACTCTAAGTTTTCAAATAAGTATAAAACATATCAATCCACGGTGCGTTTCTGATCCTTCATCTCCATATCATTCAAAGGCTATGAGGACTAAGAAAACTTGTATGGATGCCATAGCTGCTTTTAATCTATATCTAAGATTACTCTTGTCCTAAATTGTGTGACATTTTAAATTTTAATCCCTTGCCATCAGAGGGGGATTTAAGGGGTCATGAGAATCTCTGCTTTCTCATTCTTTTAGGTTTTATGTCCCTCACTTAAAATCAGACAACACAAAACATCCAAGACACATGCTGCAGTGTGGTGATCTTGGCTGAGGGTAGAAGCAAACACTCCTGGCTCTCACACTGGGTCTCTGTCTCCCTGGAAATATCATACATCAAGGGTTACAAACTCAAATGCCTACAGGAGCAAAGAAAGAATGCAACGGAGTGAAGGTATCAAGCCAGAGAATGTGATGGCTAAGGAGTGCATGTCTCATCTAAAGGGGAAAGCCCCTTGTCAGCTCCAGCCAAGTGTCACATGTAGGGAAGGAAAACTGGTATCGTTAATCTGCTGATTTTTTGAGAAAATAAATACAAACCTTTGTATAAACTCTTCCAATTTTAAGTGCTCAGGACTAATTCAAATTATCAGACCAAATAAAATCGGTTTCAAGGATGAATTCAGCTCAAGAGCTGTCATATTGGGACCTCTGAGCAGGGTATAAAACTTTCACAACATTCCAGCTCCCTCCAAACTCCCCAAATCTCCGATCAGTTCTTTGGTATCCAAACTTAAGACTTGATGGGAGGAAATAGCCCAGCCCTGGGCAAAGTTTCTCACTTTTGGCAAGTTGAGTTCAGTTCCTGACTGCCTTCTTATATTTCAATTAAAATCCATCCCCTGCAAAGAGGCAAAACAAAAAGCATCATATCCTTCTATAGCCACGCCAGGAACTATCAGATCACAGATGAACAGAATTCACCTACTTCATCTACATGCACCCAGGCTGACCAGCGATATACTTCCTATCACCAGGGGAGCAGAACTTTCAAATTCATTACCTAAGGGTGAAATCCATGTTTGTTAAATCTACTACCCACAAGTCCTAAGTGTGAGCATCATAAAATCCCAAAACTGCAAGTTAAACTGAGTGGCTCTAAAGTCTGCTATCCTTCTCCCAGACAAAGGAGGAAAGGTTCTTTGACCTCCTACATTAAAATTAAAGTATAAATCCTACCTTGTGTAGGGATAGCTGCCGTTCCACAAATTCTGACACATTCCCCCAAATAGTAGAGACTTCTGAAATTCAAAGGAAAGAAAAAATAATTTATGAGAGCACCCCTGTAATAGTATCTTAGTGTTAATAAATTAAAATGTAGGGGGCTTCCCTGTTGGCGCAGTGGTTGAGAGTCCACCTGCCGATGCAGGGGACACGGGTTCGTGCCCCGGTCCGGGAAGATCCCACATGCCGCGGAGCGGCTGGGCCCGTGAGCCACGGCCGCTGAGCCTGCGTGTCCGGAGCCTGTGCTCCGCAACGGGAGAGGCCACAACAGTGAGAGGCCCGCGTACCGCAAAAAAATAAATAAATAAAATAAAAAATGTAAATCCAGAATACAATAACAGTACTTTCTAGTTAATTTAGAATTAACAGAAAATAAGGTCATTCTCCAAAGTTAATTTTCCTGGTAAGTAAAGCTACCCCTTTAAGTTCCCAAAATGTGAAGGAGGCGGAGGAAGAGGATGGGGGAAAGGGAGGAAGGGAGGAGGGGGAGGGGAAGAAGAAGAAATTTCTGAAGAAAATCTTCCTAGAATAAAGGGAAATCTGTAACTCCTTTCCGTTTATTCTATAAATAGAGTTAACCAAGTATAATATAGCCTTTTATTAATGACCCATTCAACAAACCTCTAAGGGTCTACTCTAGTATCTGATTAACATGAACATTCATTCTTGCACCATTCTATAACACAGGAAGACGGCCAGGGGCCACGAAGGCGTGAAAGGCTGTTGTCTGTACACTAACTGTTTCTGTACTTCTATTTTGGCTAAATTCTTGACTCTGCTTTTCACTCTCATTTGTCACTGTTGGCCTCCAGCTGTTGCTTCTTTCTGCTACTAGTACTTTGCACTTTCTGCTTTTGAATGGTCAAAGGGAGGCCTTCTAGGCTTATTTTCTTGTTCTGAGCTGTGTTCCCAAAAAACTGTGGTAGAAAAATAAGTAGTTGCCAATAACTCAAGTGTTAATGTATGATATGAAGGTATACTCTAGTTATAACTAATATTCATAAATATAGAAATCTATGTCTGTATTGACATTTCCATTCCAAACCTAGTCAGGAGTTTATTACAGATACATTTCACTGATGAACTCTTGACAAACGAAAAGAGTAGTATGTTTTAATTCTCAAAATAAAGGATCAAGAACAGTGGCATTTACCAGGTTGCCACCTCAGGTCATAGATGCAGTTGGAGACAAAAACCAATTCTTTCCCCATTTTAGAAACTGCTGGATTTATTGGTATAACTGTTTTCCCTAATGGTTCAAACCACTACCTACAGCAGAAAATTGCAGTCTTTTAATCCAGTATATCAGGGTTATAAATATTTTTAATATGCCAGGGAAAGAGCAGGTTAGGCAACAAGAAGTAGCAGTGACTCTTATGAGCATCTAGGAACAAGTTGGGTGATGGAAACTTACTCAGTCACCAAGAAAACTAGGGCTGCATGCTACAGTGAGCCAAATGCCAAGATTCTGCCCTTCACTCCAAACCACGGATATACAGTTTACGATAATCAGGTATTTCTTCTATTCCATCCCATCCTACTGCATTTCCCACTGCTCCTCCCCCTCCCCCGCAGACAAAAGGATTCTACTGCTGGCTGCTAAGAACTAAGAAGGGATTTCAAACAGTCCCAACTGTTTTCTGAGTTCAAATTTTCATCATGACTAAAAATATTATTAATTCACTAATGATACAGAATCTCAATATCCAGACGTACATGGAGACTTTTCAAAGCAAAACTGTGAAGGCTTTCACCTAGACTCATGATATGAAGCTCAAATTTCAGGAAAACAATCTAACCAAAGGAAATGATTTAATTAGGGCCAGGAGAAACTAGATAGCTTGCAACCAAACCCTAGTGGAAAGACTTGACTGAACTTAATTAGAAATTTGAAGACTGTCTTTCCTCATTTGAATGATACATTCAAGTCCCCTGTGTCCTTTTACTCTATAAAATCTAATAGGCAAAGTCATATAAGAGCAGAGTTATTATTCTAAACTGAAATCTGATATTTTTCACTGAAGGAAAAGGAAAACATGTACAAGATTTCCTTTAGAAAGGTTTAGACTTCTGCAATTCAAATGGAAGAGATGTGGAAATCTTACAGACTGTGATTTCTAACTTTGATGTTTTCTATATCCCAAAGTGTCAGAAAAGGTATCACTAAATCTCAAAAGAAAAATAATTTTAATCCAGTCTAAAAAGCAAATTAAAGCATATGCTTTTTAGGAAAGCTGAGGTTATTATTTATTTTAATCAAATACTGAAATACCAAGAATCACAAGAAATAATCCCTGAACATACCTTCTATATTCAATTCAACATTCATCTGACTTCAAATTCTAAACATTTTGTGCATTCAAGACCATAGTTTTAAACACAATGCCAAGTGTATTCCAAACAGGAATACTGTACCTTATATATCATTATAAAAAAAGGGCCAAGTGCCCATTATGTAAATTATAGAATAATATATACTTGAAATAGATATTAATACGAAAAGACAAGCAAATTATTGCAGAGTGATTTGGACAAGGAAACGTATTCCCAGAGCACAGTACAGTGGAAACACCAGTGTGCTGTGTGTCTGAAGACCTACAGCCTTCCTGCCTTCATGGATTGCTGGCTATGTAGTCTTCAATAGTTTCAACCAGTTCACATCTGTAAAATGATGATGGTACCCTCTAAGTACTATAACTACATAATATTAGACTTTGGTGAAACATATGAAAGCAGCAGGCCTTAACACACACAATGATGAAAAATTAATTTGTGTGTTTTGCTGATACTGGGAGTTTATCTTCATCTCCTTTACAGTGGGTCATTTGTGAAAGTTAAGTAAATAGTCATTTGACTTCTGCTTCTGTCATTCAATCAATAAAGGTCTTGCTGAAATCACCAATGGTCTCCTTGTCAATAAATTCAACGGACTTGTTTAATTGTTCACCTCTCTGACCACTCCCTCCTCCTTTAAGCCCCTGTCCTTTTGGCTTTTGTGAGACACTACTCTCTCCTGGGGTTTCTTCCTACCTCTCTAGGTATTTCTTCTCAGTCTCCCTTGCAAGCTTACCTTCCTCAACCCAGGAGATGTTAAATGTTGGAGTTTCTCAAGACACAACCCCAAGCCGCCTTCCCTTTTCACTCTATACTTTCTGCCTAAGCAGTCACATCTATGCCCAGGGCTTTAATGACCACCAATATGCAGATGACCCCAAATGTTTACTTAGAAGCCCAGACGCCCTCTGGTCTTTTGAGGTTGCAGACCTGTGTACCCAAATGCCTTCTTGGATATCTCACAAAGGCACTTTAACTTGGATTTTTCCTTCCCTTAAATGTTGTCCTTTTCCCAGGGTTTCAATCTCAACAAACGGTCCCATCACTTACTCAGTTACATAAGCTGGGGACTCAGAAGGCATCCTTGAAACTCCCCTTCTCTGTCACCTCTATATCCAGGCCATCACTATAATTTGTAGAGTTTTTCTCCAAATAGCCTTTCAGTCTGCCCACTTCTCTCCATTTTTACTGTTACCAATTCAAACCAAGAGTGAATTCAGATGACTCATTCCCACTTAGGTTACTGTTATAGGCATTCTTGACCCTCCAATTCATTCTCCACATTGCCACCAGACCAGTCTTCTCAAAATGCAAATTTGACCATGTCATTCAGCTCCTCCTTTAGGTCCACTCAAAACACTTAACAGCTTTCCCTCAGGCTGAACATAAAAGCCAACATCCTTAACGTGACTTATGAGGCCATGCCTAACCTGACCCCTCCATTTCCCTCCAGCCTCCTTTACGAACACATTCCCTAGCAGCTATAGCGCGCTATAGAGCATGTTGACCTTCTTTCAGCTCCTCAATCACACCATGCTCCCTCCCTCCAGAGCTTTTGCTCTTGCTATTCTCTCTGCCAAGAACACTCTCACCTCCCCTCCACTCCCTATTCAACTGATCCATTTCACCTACTAAATTCTGAAGCTTAGCAGGATGCTGTGGGGCCTTCCCAGGGACAAAGTCCCCACCCTCTGTGTCCCCTGCCTATTGCTTGTAGGAAAGCTTTAGCCTCCTAGGCCTTCCCCGAGTTCCAAAGAGCAAATTTAATCAAAGAAGTGAGAAAATGCAAAAACGAAGGAAAACAGTCAAGCAAGACAAAATAATAAGAGTTTAGCCATAGGGCTTCCCTGGTGGCGCAGTGGTTAAGAATCCACCTGCCAATGCAGGGGGCATGGTTCGAGCCCTGGTCCGGGAAGATCCCACATGCCACGGAGCAACTAAGTCCGTGCGCCACAACTACTGAGCCTGTGCTCTAGAGCCCACGAGCCACAGCTACTGAAGCCCGCGTGCCTAGAGCCCATGCTCCGCAACAAGAGAAGCCACAACAATGAGAAGTCCGCACACTGCAATGAAGACCCAATGTAGTCAAAAATAAATAAATTAAAAAAAAAAAAAAAAGAGTTTAGCCATAAAGCAAAGTCAAGAACTTTCAGTTCCTCTTCAAGGGCTAAAGATAATGTCCTGAGCCATATCCTTGAGTTGTTTTGCAGATACTAAAAGCCCCACCAGGTGGAGGAAGTTAACTGCATGCAGACCACAAGCATGTAGATCCCAGACAGGTTGGAATTAGAAGGTTGGTGACTGATATTCCTGAAACATCACCCTGTTACCTCAACATCAATGAAGCATAGAATCATACACGAGCTGATCATGTACCCTGCAACCCTCTCCCTCACACTGTCTTTAAAAACCCTTCCCTGAAAGCCATCGAGGAATTCGGTTCTTTTGAGCATGAGCTTCCCATTCTCCTTGCCTGGCCCTGCAATAAAGGCTATACTTTCCTTCACCACAACCTGGTGTCAGTAGATTGACTTTGCTGCACATTGGGCAAATGGACCCAAGTTGGTTTCATAACAATTCCAACTCATTCTTCACATCTCAAATCTTCCCTTCTTCAGCAAATCTTGATACACACCTGCATCCTCACCCTCATTAAAAGTTCTCATTGTACCATGCACCTCCTTAGGAGCACTGACTAAATGTAAATTTATATTTATTTCTGTGACTACTTGGTTAATGTGTATCTTCCCCATTAGATTGTAAATTCCAAGGTTTTGCTCAACATCAGTACTCTAGTGCCCAGCACATAGTAAGTTCTCAAAATACTTGAATTGAAGAAATTATATATAAATTTACAAATATGGCAAATATTTAAAAATCCATAAAACCATTATTTTAAACACTTCTTTTAGAATTAACAGGAAAAATAGGAGGGATACAGAGGAAAGAGAAAGAAGATGCATGTACTCCTATTTATTTTGTCTCCTAAAATCATTTGGTTAAAGCCTAGGCATCATCCCTAAGTTACAATGACTTAATAACAATAATAGTTTGCATTTCTGGAGCACCTTTCTTCCCAAGGGCTCCTGTTGCTTGCAGACAGATCTCAGTGTCACTTTAGGGTCACTTTTTTAAGAAACTATGTTTTTAACCAAGCCTAGTAAGTTTTCTATGAGAAGATGTCGGGTCTTCTTCCAAACACCCAGTTTTTTTTTGTTTTTTTGTTTTATCTCACTTTCTTAACACAACCCCAAGATACCACTGGCAACAAAAGTAGCCTTGTCTTTGCATGAATTCTGAGAAGGAGCCCTTTGGGGTGGTTGTTTTAGCTAACGTTTATTGAGCACTTACTCTGTGCTAGTCCCTGAGCTAAGCCCTGTGTATACATTATCTTGTTTAATCTAAGACCCTCAGCTGGGGCTTCCCTGGTGGTGCAGTGGTTAAGAATCTGCCTGCCAATGCAGGGTACACCGGTTCGAGCCCTGGTCCCAGAAGATCCCACATGCCACAGAACAACTAAGCCCGTGCACCACAACTACTGAGCCTGCGCTCTAGAGCCCGCCAGACACAACTACTGAAGCCTGTGCACCTAGAGCCTGTGCTCCGCAAGAAGAGAAGCCACCGCAATGAGAAGCCCACGCACGGCAAGGAAGAGTAGCCCCACTCACCACAACTAAAGAAAGCCTGCTGTCAGCAACGAAGACCCAAGGCAGCCAAAAGTAAAATAAATAAATTTATAGAAACCCTCAGCTGGCCCCTTTCTCTCATTAAAGAAGTCAATAAAGAAAGTGTATTTGGACGTCCAGCATGAGGCTGCCAAGGCCACACGGCCACTCAAGGCCTGCCAGAGACAAGGGATAAGGAAGGTCTCCGCCTTGACCCCCAAGCAGGTAAAGGTTCATTCCCAGGGCCCCCTGCCCCATGTCGCTTACCCTCCTTGCTCAGCGAGGGCAGCGTGTGCATCACGTGCCTGCCTAGGTCCTGCAGGGAAGGGACGATGGTGTCCAAAATCTCCAGTCCCCAGTCGGCTGGGTCTTCAAAGTGTCTCTTTTCTTCCTTCTTTATATGGAGTTTACACAAATGTGATTTTCCCACGCTCCTGGGAAATTTGGCTATGTCTTAAAAATAAAAATTACCAAATCTTGATTTTTTTTTTTCTTTCTTAAACTTTTTTTTCTCGCCGTCCCTCCCCCACTCTGGCTCTCCCAGAAAGGCTCCCACTACAGGAACTCAGAGAGCTGTCTGGCGCTTGAATCAGAAAGTGCAAATCCAAGCCCTCGGGACCACCAAGTGGCCCAGTGAGAGTGTATGCCGGAGCGGTGAGCAAGGTAGGGGGACCGAGGGAGGGCAGGCCAGTCAAGGGGAGGGAGGAGCGTGTTGCTAGGACGCGACAAAGGCTTGCTCCGTTGCCAGGGAGTCAGAGTAGGGCCTCGGCCCCGCCCCCTTAGGTGGATCGGGTCGGGTGCCAGGTGGCCCGGGTGATCCTGGGAAGAGATTGGGAAGTAACTTAATGTTTTTAAACTTTGTTTTTTTCCTTACCCTCTTACCCTGAGCAGAGAAGAGACTTGGTCGCTTTTGTAATCACCTTGGACAAAATCTGGGAAAACCTTTTGCCCCGAGTGATGGACTTTTGAATCTCTGGGTCTGTTTGACGGTTTGAGTGTGAGCTGGAATTTTTCTCGGGTTTGATTTTTCCTAGGCTCCCTTCATAGGAAATGGAGGGCAGGAGGTTTGGGGAGGGAGTTGACTTTTTTTTTTTTTCATTACAGTCATTTTTCCCCCTTTCTTTTACACTTAACCAATCTCATCCTGTAGAATTGTTTTCATACTCTCTCCTCTGCTGATAATGAATTATCACAAAGCAAACACACGCATGTAAACCCCATCCAGATCAAGAAATAGAACTCCATCAGTACCACAGAAACGCACTTCATTCCCCCACCAGGTATTATTCCAACAAATACTATAAATTAGTTTTACCTGTGTTTGAACTTTTGGAATCATACAGTATGTATTCTGTGTGTGGCTCTGTCACTAAACGTTGTGAGATTTCTCCGTGGTTTCTGCAGTAGCAATTTGTTCATTTTCAATGTTGCATGTTATTCCTTTGTGTGACTATGGCACTATTTATCCATTCCTCTGTTGAGGGGATGTAAGTTGTTTCCATTTGGAGCCATTAGGAATAATGTTGCTGCAAACATTTTTGAACACAATTTTTGATGCACATATGTACTCATTTCTGATATGTATATAACTAGGAGTAGATGACTGGGTTATGAGAAATGCAGATTTTAACAAATAATGCCACACGGATTTCTAAAGTTGTTGTCCCAATGGTGGGAGGGAAGAACTTCTGGCACGTAGTGTTGGCAGAGACCATAGATGCTCTGCAGCCTGCAATGCACAGGGCAGTCCTGCACAGTGAAAATTGTTCCACATTCTGCACCATTTTTCATATCTCATCAGACTTCCATGTAAGAAGGAAAAAAATAAAAAGGCTGCTTATGAGCCTAGAAAAAAAATCCACTTTACATGTAAATACAAAGAGATTTTTGTTCAATTTCAATATCACTTAATTTCCTAAGAATTTAAAACCCAAGTAAATTGGGAGGAGACTATGCTCTTTTTCAGAATTTAAAAAGAATTCTTCAGCAGTTAGGAAAATTATATCATCACCATCAGTTAGGCTGGTGGTAGCTGAGTAGCCAACACACCTGAACTAAGCTGCATTTGTAGCTGTTGCATTCAAAGTGATTCTTCCTATAGATAAAGCATGTGGTAACTTTGCCTTCCAACATAGTCATGCCTGGACATATACGTGTTAAAATATGAATTATTTTACTATACAGTACTTACCTTTAATTTCTCTGATATACTAGAGTTACGACTTTATATTCATTTTAAATGGTATGCTGTATTATATGGTATATTACCCATAAACCTCATTTCAGGATAATAAGAAGGCATTTGTTATTAAAAAAAGCGAGCTTCCCTGGTGGCGCGGTGGTTAAGAATCCGCCTGCCAATGCAAGGGACACGGGTTCGAGCCTTGGTCCAGGAAGATCCCACATGCCTCGGAGCAACTAAGCCCATGCGCCACAACTACTGAGCTGCACTCTAGAGCCCAGGAGCCACAAGTACTGAGCCGGCACACCTAAAGCCCGTGCTCCATAATAAGAGAAGCCACAACAATGAGAAGCCAGGGCAACACAGCGAAGGGTAGCCCCAACTAGAGAAAGCCTGCACGCAGCAACGAAAACCCAATGCAGCCAAAAATAAATAAATTAAATTAAAAAAATTTTTTTAATTAATAAAAAGAAGAATTGTTCTATCTCATAAAACTGAGAACCTCTGTGCTAGAAAATGGCAAGCTCTATAACTCAGCCTCTTTCTCTCTCTACCTAGTTTACTAAGAAGCTCAGAACTAAGTTCTGGGCCTTAAGCTAATTTCTTAGAAAAATAAGTTCCCCTCACCCTCCCTTTTACTAATCTGCCTTTTGTCCTTTAGTCTGCTTATGGTGTTGTGTCTTGAAGCACTTGTCCTTGCAGCATAGATGTCTCAAATCTTTTGGGGAAATAAGCAGAGAAGATTGCTAAATGGATCAGCAGCAAGCAAAGGACAAACTCTTTTGTGACATTTGTCTGAACAGTTGCCCAGCCAGCTATTTTTAGTGGCAATATCAGCATTATTGTTCTATCTTAAGATAAGAATGGAATTGTAAAAATATATTAGTTTCCTAGAATAATAGATTAGATTTTGAGTGAATTATGGTGATGACAATTTTAGTCTCTAGAAAAGCTGTCTTCAGTTTCAGAAGACAGTTATGAATGACTGCTAATTATTAGTGAATTGTAGATGGCCAAAGGAGGATCTACAAAAGATAAAGACAAAGACCTTTCTTTCAAGGTCATCTTTTCCTTTTGTCAAAGGTCTCTTGACAAAAGAGGCTGTGGAAACACACACGACCCTGTGTTTACTAGCAACTTCCAATGAGCTGTTCATAACCTGAAACTACATACACTTCAGCTGAAAATAAAGCTTGAGCAAACTGTGCAATTCCACTGCTAATAATCCACTCTTTGGATATACCTGCATGATACATTAAAAAAAAATGTGTATGCAACATTGTTTGTAATGCTAAATCTTAGAATTAACCTAAGATAACCAGCATAGGGAACTGGTAAAATTATAAATCTGTACTTTGAAATACAGTTTTAAGAGTTTGCTTAAAAGAAAGATTACATTTATGTGCTGATATTTTAAAAGTTTTAAGATTATTAAGTAAAAACCTGTTGCAGAATAGTATTTATAATATGATCTTATTTGTTCCAAAAACACATATATATGTAATTATACATGCATATTTATATATATATATTAGTAAATGCATAGAAAATTTGAGAAAAGATACACAAAAAATATTAACAATGGTTATTTCTGGATACCATAAAATTGTGTGTAGAAGTACAAGAGTTCAGAAAACCTTTCACTTTTCTCCTTTATTTACTGTTTACCAAGAACATGGATTACTTTAATAATATTTTAGAGATAATTTACCAAAGAAAGAGAGACAGAGAGAGAGAGGTACAGGCAGAGTGTAGAGATTCATGTAAACACTGAAACAGACAAACTGGGCCAAAGTTTTCCAAAGTACTTCAATGTACATATACTTTTCTGCAAGCTCCAACTTGCCTTGCAAAACCCACACTGAATGAGCAGTCGCTTTTACCCAGGTCCCAAAGCATACACAATATTCAGTGGCTCATATTCAGGGCAACTTAGAAACCTATTGAAAAAGAAAACATTTACAATACAATTTAAAAAACTGACAACACCAAATGCTGGCAAGGATGTAAAACAACATACATTGCTTGTGGAGGTTAAAAAGGAAACAACCTCTGAAAATTAGCAGTTTCTTAGGAATTTAAACATACACTTACCACATGACCCAGCAACTCCACTTTTAGACATTTACCCAAGAGAAATTTATGTCCACACAAAACTTGTCCACAAATGTACATAGCATCTTTATTCATAATAGCCAAAAGCTAAGTACAACCCCAAATGTTCATCAACAGAAGAATGGAAAACCATTTATGCAAAAGAATACAATGGAATATGAATCCACTGACACATACAGTAACGTGGATGAATCTCAAAAACATGTTGAATGAAAGATGCCAGACACAAAAAAGTACATTCTATATCATTTCATTTTTTTGAAGTTCAAGACAGATCAAACTACTCTACAGTAATAGAAATCAGAGCAGTAGTTGGTTATGAATGGTAAGGATTCACTGCAATGTGACATAAGAGAACTTTCTGGAGTGATGGAAATGTTCCATATCTTGACTGCGGTGTCGGTTCCAGGTGTATATTTTTGCCAAAATTTACAGAATTGTACACTTAAAACATGTGCATTTCACTAAGTGTAAGTCTTACCCCAATTTTTAAAAATGTAAATACAGACACTATTTTCACTGAAAAAAAAATACATACTCTTGTTTTGATATTACACAGCACCAGAATAAAAATCTTCAATAAATAATTTAATCCATATCTACTGAATATCTAATTTGTATCAAGTACTTTGCTATTTGCTAAGAGAAATACAGCAGTAGAAAATCCCTACTGCAATTCATTCACAATTTATATACAATTCATTCATATTTAATAAATATTTATTGAAGATGGTTCTAAAACCAGGATTTAGTTCCAAAGACAAAGCATAAATTGAAAATTGAATATGGGCAAAATTACTCTAGAAATACCTTTTTAGGAAAGTACCATGTTGGAGACCCATATACCACCTCTTGGTTCATAAACCCAATACAGCCAGTCTTTCTCTTCAGCATTGGATCAGATCACTTTCTTCAGGTGAGCATGTAATGAAGCAGTTGGCTGGGGATTAGGAAAGCAGTCTTGTTTGAAAAATTCAACCAAGTAGTAGAATTGAACTCAGCATGGTGAGATGCTTATACTATGAGAGGTACTTGGGAACTGAGACAGATTGTAAATTACCAGATGTGGGACTTCACTGGTGGCACAGTGGTTAAGAATCTGCCTGCCAATGCAGGGGACACAGGTTCGAGCCCTGGTCTGGGAAGATCCCACATGCCGTGGAGCAATGAAGCCCGTGCACCATAACTACTGATCCTGCACTCTAGAGCCTGCAAACCACAACTACTGAGTCCACATGCCACAGCTACTGAAGCCCGCATGCCTAGAGACCATGCTCTGCAACAAAAGAAGCCACCACAATGAGAAGCCTGCGCACCACAATGAAGAGTAGCCCCCACTCACCACAACTAGAGAAAGCCCGCGTGCAGCAATGAAGACCCAATACAGCCAAAAATAAAAATAAATAAATAAATTTACACTAAAAAAATAGAATGAATGTCCTTATACATTAAAAAAAGAAAGAAAGAAAGAAAATTACCAGTTGTATATCTTCAACCCCTTGCTAACTCAAGGGTTTATGGTGACTTTGTAGTATGTCAAGTTAGCTAAGATGGAACTGCATTTCTCAGAATCCCCTTCCCTGTATGACTCTAGGCTAGGGTTAGTTAAAAGATAAATTTATGTGAGATTTGGAAGGCAGAAGTAAAGCAGAAGACTTATTTTGCTCTGAAAATCACTTTAGGGCCAGGCACTAATCATGGCGGCTCACCATGTTGGCATGGGCAAGCAGCCTGTCCTGCAGCGATCCAGCTCCCACCAGGTCTCTCCTTCAGCTTTTCTGAATCCTCAACTAGGTGCATGTTCAACAGTGTGGCCAAAGGTACCAGGTTATCCTACAGGTCATTCATATCACTGAAGTTGGATGCAATGAGAGACACATGCAGGTTCCACTTTGTCCTTGTGGTTCCAGCTTGTCCTCTCCAGTTTCAATCTTTCCTTACTCTATCCCATTTTATGACCACTTTCCTTCCTGACTACTGCCCTGCTGACTTTAGGCCCAACACCAGACACAGTCTGCTTAACTAGCTCTTACATAATTGTAAGAGCTAATGCTCATGATAAATCCCATATTTTCTATCAGTTATAGAGGTTCTGTTTCTTTGATTTAACCCTAACTGACAAAGGACTGGTGGTTAAAACTGAAATATTTAAATCAAATTATTCTCTTTCAGCTTTACAAAGACTTGAATTCACATAAATTAAGCACTTATGCACTGCAACTCTATTGTAAAGCTATGTTTAACTCTCATGTTAGAGGTATAAAGACAATGTAATAGGAGTACAAGGGGAGGGAGGTTACTTCTGAGATGATTGGTCTGAATGCTTAGTAAAGAGGTTTGGGATTTACTTGGAAGGTGTAGATGGTTCCTGAAGGCTCTGGAATAAGAGGATGACTTGATCACTCACACAGACTATTATATTCTTCAGTACTGTATTAAAATGGAGTTGGTATTTCATTACATGGCATAAAGAATCCATATGTCAGAAGGCAATTAAACAGTTGATCCTCAAACAGCATGAGTTTGAACTGCCCGGGTCCACTTGCATGCAGATTTTTTCACTAAACATATCCTATAGTACTATAGATCCTGGGATAGTTGAATCCACAGATGCAGAACAGCAGATATGGGGGCGGGGGTGGGGGTGGGGTGGGGGCTGAGAGCCAACTGTAAAGTTATAGGGGGATTTTCCACTGCAGGGAGTGTTGGCACTCCACACCTCACCCTCTCCCCATTGTTCAAGGGTCAACTGCAATCAGAGATATTTCTGAGACAGATGAGGGGAAGCTACCAAACAACTAAAAGGATAAGTGCTAGTCTTGGGAAGACTGGCCCCAGAATGATTAATGTCATTGGGAGTGACTGCTATTTATAAACTTTTGACAGACAAAATGGCAAAGATGTAACACAACAGACCAAAGATAAATTAGATAATATGACAAATGAGAATACTTTAAGACTAAATTATAGAATGATATCCCAAGGGAGAAATGTAGGAAAATTCATCAAGTCAGACTATTTAAAAAGAAAATATTTCGGGCTTCCTTGGTGGCACAGTGGTTGAGAGTCTGCTTGCCAATGCAGGGGACGTGGGTTCATGCCCCGGTCTGGGAGGATACCACGTGCCGCGGAGCGGCTGGGCCCGTGAGCCATGGCTGCTGGGCCTGCGCGTCTGGAGCCTGCGCTCCGCAACGGGAGAGGCCACAGCAGTGAGAGGCCCGTGTACCGCAAAAAAAAAAAAAAGAAAAGAAAATATTTCAAGTAATAGATAGCACACTATCACCATTCTACCTGGCCAATCTGCAGGATAAAAGTCATACAATAGGACTCTCCCATGTTTAATAGATGTGACCTCAATGAATAATAAATATGATAATGATACCCATGTATATAATATTACCTATTTATGAATACTAAGTTAATATTTATGCTATACTCATCTGACCTGTCATTCTTATAAACACATTGCACCTTTTTTCCATTTCACATAAGCTAAAATAAAAAATTTTGCAATTGAAGACCTGAGTTTATACCTGATGTTAGCATAAATAATTGTATGACTGAAAAAAATGTTAATACTTCATAGCTTCAGTTTTTCATTCATAAAATAGGAAAAATGATAATAATGCTAATAGAGGAAATTCCAGTATGCTTAAAGAAACATTGGGAAAAGTTAAATGAGAAAAAAATGTTGGCTTCCAAAAATACTAAACTCGCAGTTACTCACCCAATTTTACCATTATATTGTACCATTCTGCATACCAAAACAAAATGTAATTTCTATAGACAAAAGAATACTTCTAGACTGTTTTTTAAATGGAGACTACTGATAAATGAACATACTCTGAAAAGAACCGAAATGTAGTTGATTTTGGCAGTGTGATAAATTGGTCAGCCAACTCACTTCACATAATACACAAAGATTAACTGAAAATGGATCATAGACCTAAATCTAAAAGTAAAAACTATAAAACTTCTAGAATAAAATGTAAGAGAAAATCTTGCAATCTTGGGGTTTAGCAAATATTTCTTAGAACACAAAAAGCATTAATAATAAAAGTTTAAAATTTCATTAATGGGACTTTATTAAAATTAAAAACTTTTGCTCTTCAAAAGACACCATTATGAAATGAAAAGGAAAGACATAACAGGAAAAAAAATTCACAATGCAAATATCTGACAACTGGTATACAAAATATATGTTTTTTAAATATTCCTAAAACTCAATGATAAGAAGACAGCTCAATTTTTTTTTTTTTTTTTGCAATATGCGGGCCTCTCACTGTTGCGGCCTCTCCTGTTGCAGAGCACAGGCTCAGTGGCCATGGCTCACGCGCCCAGCCGCTCCACGGCATGTGGGATCCTCCCAGACCGGGGCACGAACCCGTGTCCCCTGCATTGGCAGGCGGACTCTCAATAAGTGCGCCACCAGGGAAGCCCAACAGCTCAATTTTTTAAATGGACAAAATGTTTGAACATATATTTTACAAAAGTACATATACAAATGGCCAATAAGCAGATGAAAAGATTCTCAACATAACTGGTTATTAGGGAAACACATATTAACACCACAATGAGATACCACTGCAACATTAGAATGGCTACAATTAAAAAGGCTGATAACACAGGTGCTGATGAAGATATGGAGTAATTAGAACTTATATTCTGCAGGTAAGAATGTCATGTGGTTCAATGTACTTTGAAAAACTGGCCCCTTCTTACAAAGTTAAATATATACATCTACCATATGACTTATCCACTCTGGTTCTAAGCATTCAACAGGAAAAAAAAAAATATGTTCACACAAACTGTTATACATAAATATTCACAGCAGCTTTATTCACAATAGCTAAAACTGTGAAATGACCCATATGTTCATTAAATGGTAAATAAATAAACAACAGGTAGTATATCCATACAATGTAACACTATTCAGTAATAGAAAGGAATGAACTACTGGTACAGGCAACAACATTGATGAACCTCAAAATCATTATATTGATTGATAGAAACCAGATACAAAGAGTACTTACTGTGTGACTCTATTTGTATAAAATTCTAGAAAATGCAAACTAATTTAGAGGGATCAAGCAATTCAATAACTGGCTGGGGCCAGGATCAGAAGCAGAGGTGAATTGCAAATGGGCATGAGAAATCTTTTGGGTTGGTGGTAATGAAGATATTCAGTATCTTGAGTACGGTAATACTTTCACAGTAGTATACAACTGTCAAAACTCATCAAAATGTACTCTCTAAATAGGTATAGTTTGTTGTACATAAAATATATCTCAATGAGGGTTTTTTAATGAGAAGTAGCCCAGAGTTCTGGGATAAGTAAGCTTATATAAATAATTCATAAGTAAACTCAAAATAAAGAACTCATTGGGGGATCTTAACAGCAGACAGAAAACAGAACAGCATATGTCAGGATTAATGAACTTGAAGAAATTATCCAAATTGAACCTCAAAAGGAAAATGGGTAAAAAGAACCTCACATAGTATGAGAAATGTTAGGCAAATAAGTTCTAGGAAGAGAGAATGAGAAAGATGTAGTTATTTAAGAAACAATGGGGACTTCCCTAGTGGCACAGTTGCTAAGAATCTGCCTGCCAATTCAGGGGACACAGGTTCGAGCCCTGGTCCAGGAAGATCCCACATGCCGCAGAGCAACTAAGTCCGTGCACCGTAACTATTGAGCCTGCCCTCTGGAGCCTGTGAGCCATAACTACTGAGCCCATGTGCCACAACTACTGAAACCCGTGCACCTAGATCCTGTGCTCCACAACAAGAGAAGCCACCGCAATGAGAAGCCCGCACACCGCACTGAGGAATAGCCCCCAGTCGCTGCAACTAGAGAAAGCCCGCATGTAGAACAGCCAAATAAATAAATAAAATTAAATTAAAAAAAAAAAAAACAATGTAAGAAATAACCAAACTGATGAAAGATATTAACCACAGCTCCAAGGTTAAGGATAAATACACAGACACCACACCTGATGAAACTAAAGCTAAAAAGACAACCTTAAAAGCATCAGTCAAAAAAGACAATAGCAAGAAATACCACTGATTTCACAACAAAAACATCAAAGCACAAAACAATGGAGTGGTAGCTTTAAAGTGCTGAAAGAAAAAACTGCCAAACTAGAATACTATACCTAGGAAATATCCTTCAAAATCAAAAACAAAATTTCCAAAGTTTCTCAGATAAAATCTAGGAGAAAAAAATGAGGATGTACTTCTGATTAAAGGAAAATTATCCCATGAAAGTTCAAGAAGGAATGAACAGCCCTAGGGAGGATAAATTAATGGAAAAAAATAGAAGATTATTGACTGTTAAGGGAAACAATTAATAGCTATATCATCTGAGTTTTATAGCATGTAGAAATAAAATATATGATAAGAAAATCAAAATAAGGCATCAGGTAAGAAAGGAATCCCTGAGAGATGGGAAATAGATCAGGTAAGTTCAACTATAGCCCCAGCTAACCTCCTGCAGGAAGTTTTCAAGCCACAGTGCAGAAAGGGGAGAGAGCCACAAAAAGAGAGAGATACAGAGATCTTTAGAGGATCCCCTGAAGTATTCAGTTGAGTAGTGATTAGCGAATGCATGTGAGAAAACTCCCCGAGGCCAGGAAAAGAACCAACCAAAAGGATCAGAGGGAACAGTGTCCAAAGATCACACAGGCGCAGGAAAAGTACCTGTTCCCAACAGTCAGAGTAGAAAACTTCATCATTCATGGGGCACTGGGTAGAGTAGTAAGAGTCTTGCCTCAATACTGGGGAAAATTAACCCTGGACTAAATGCTGCTCTGGTTCTGCCCAAAAAAGCTCAAAAGGAAGACCCCAAAGAGTTTCAAAATAACTTAACTGCCTCCCAGAAAAAAACTCAGTATTTGTAGGAATACAAAAGTCTCAAGCACCAAACAAGGTAAAATTTGCAATGCTTAACATCCAGTAAAAAATTATCAGGCATGCAAGGAAGCAGGAAAATATTGATATTATCCATAATGAGGCCAAAAATCACATAACTGAAACTGACCCAGCAGTGACAAAAATAGTAGAATTAGTAGACAAGGACATTAAAAGACAAGGACATTAAAAGAAAGATTGGTGAATTTGAAAACATAGCCAAAAAAAAAAAAATCCGTAATGAAGTACAGAGAGAAAAAAGCTGGAAAAAAAAGTGAACAGAGTACCAGTGAGCTGTAGGACAACCTCAAGCAGAAAAATATAATGGGAGTCCATGAATGAGAAGAAAGGTAGGGACATAAAAAATATTTTAAGAAATAATTAGCAGTTTTTTTCCAAATTTAATGAAGATGATATACCCACAGATCCAAGAAGCTCAGTGAACATCAAGCACAAGAAACAAAGACATTTACACTGGGGTATATCATATTCAAATTACTTAAAACCAATGACAAAGAGAAAACTTAAAAGCCGCCAAAGAGAAAAGACTACTTACTCACAACAAATAATGATAAGTATGACAGTAAATTTCTTGTTGGAAACAATGTAAGTTAGAAGACAATGGAAGTTAAAGCAATGTCTTTAAAATGCTAAAACCAAAATCTGTCAACCTAAAATATTTTACCCATCAAAAATAACTTTCAAAAATTAAGTAACTATAAAGACTTTTTTCAGAGTTAGATAAGTTAAAATAATCCTCACTAGAAAACCTGCACCACAAGAAATATTAAAGGAAGTCCTTCAAATAGAAGGAAAATAATACCAGATGGAAACCTGAATTTGTACAAAGGAATGAAGAGCACAGAAATGGTAACTACATGGGTAAACATAAAGACTTTTTTCTTATTATTTAAATCTCTTTAAAAGGCAATCAGCTGGAGAGAATTCTGGGAAGATGGTGGAGTAGGAAGCACCAGAAATCTGTCTCCTCACTTAGACAATGCAGAATCTATCTCAGAATCTATCTCTATTTTGGAAATCTGGAGTCTATTAAGTGCTTGCATCTACCAGGTGAAGGCTTGGACGGTAAAATGCAGTTAATTTTGGTCAATTTTAGCTCTTAGCACAGTAGCTGCTATCTACACCCCCCCCCCCCATCCCATAGAAGGCACCTGTGTTCCTGCAGCAGTCAGGGTGGGCAAAAAGGAACCTGTCCTTCAAAAATCAGTGCTCTGTTCTCTGACCACTGATTGCTGCTTCTGATCACAAAGGTGCTGACAAAGAGGCAACCAATCATTGTTACACCTCCTCCACCCCACTGTTACAAGCCCCTCTCCCTCCAGGTGAAGTGACTTCCACGAGATTTAAGGGCCAGCATGCTGTTTCCCTGCTTCATTTTTCTCTTTTTCCCCTTTTGGGAGCCATGCATTAAAGACTAGGACATTCAAAGGCAACTGCATACATGGGGGAAATCAGCAAGTCACTACATATGCCCAGGGAAAAGCAAACACTCAGAAAAGACCATAGAAGATCTTAAGTTTTCTCCTCAGGTTGATTCTTGGCACAGAAACAGCCTACAAGAAAAAAAACAAAAACAACTCACAAAAACAAAAAACAGCAAACTCTGATAAAAGAGGAGAATCTGATTTCCAGAGTTACCACTTTATTAGAGTCAGTATCCAATTTCCAACAACAACAAAATCACAAGGCATACAAAGACACAGGAAAGTATGGCCCATTGAAAGGGAAAAATAAATCAACAGAAACTGTCCCTGAAAATATGTTATGGCAGATATACTAGACAAAGACTTTAAATTAACTGTCTTAAAGATGCCCAAAGAACTAAAGAAAGACATAGAGGAAGTCTAGAAAACAGTGTATGAACAAAATGGAAATATCAATAAAGAGATAGAAAAGCTATAAAGAAACCAAAAAAATTCTGGAGCTGAAAAGTAAAATAACTAAAATGAAAAATTCACTATGGTGATTCAAAGGTAGATTTAAACAGGCAGAAGAAAGAATCGGTGAAGTTGAAGATAGGACAATGGAAATTATTGAGTCTGAGTAACAGAAAGAAAATAAAATTGAAGAAAAGTAAACACAACCTAACAGACTTGTGGGACATCTTCAAGCAGATCATCATATGCATTTTGGAAGTCCCAGGAGGAGAAGAGAGAGAGAAAGGGGCAGAGAGAATATTTAAAGAAATAATGGCTGAGAACATCCCAAATTTGATGAAAGACATGAATATAAGCATCCAAGAAACTCAACGAACTCCAAGTTGGATGAACTGGAAGAGACCCACGCTGAGACACAATGTAATCAAACTTTTGAAAAACAAAGACAAAGATAGAATCTTGAAAGCAACAAGAGAGAGGTGACACATCACATACAGGGGATTCTCAATAAAATTAAAAGAGTTTTCATCAGAAACTTTGGAGGCCAAAAGGCAGTGGGTCAGTATATTCAAACTGCTAAAAGAAAGAAAAAACAAACAAAAAAACAATCAACCAAGAATCCTTTAACTGACAAAATGGTCCTTCAAAAGTGAAGGAGAGGAAATTCTCCAGTGGTCCAGTGGTTAGGACTCATGCTTTCACCGTCAAGGGCCCGGGTTCAATCACTGGTTGTAGAACTGAGATCCCACAAGCTGTGCAGTGCAGGAAAAAAAAAAAATGAGGGTGAAATCAAGATATTCCCAGATAAACAAAAGCTGAGGAAGTTTATTACCTTTAGACCTGCCCTGCAAGAAATGCTAAAATGAATCTTGCAAATTGAAATGAAAGGACATTTGAAGTAACCCAAAGCCATATGAAGAAATAAAGATCTCAGTAAAGGTAAATACATGGGCAATTATACAACACAGTACTATTGTAACAACAGTTTGTGATTTCACTTTTAGTTTTCTACATAATTTAACAGACTGATACTTCTTTTAGAAAGGAAATTGACTGTCTATAGCAAAAATTATAACAATGTATTTCAGGATTTATAAAATATATGAAAGTAAAATGTATGTCAACAATAGCACAAAGGCTGGAAGGGGGAAATGGAATTATACACTTGTAAGGTTCTTATGCTATACGTGAAGTGGTATGTTATCATTTGAAGATAGATTGTGATAGGTTAAATATGTATACTATAAATCCTGTACTTAACCACTAAAATAATACAACAAAGGATTATCACAAGTAAGCCCCCTAAAATGGAATTTAAAAACCAGTTAATCCAAAAGAAGGCAGAAGAAGAGAACAAAGGAAACAAAAACCAGGTAAGACAAATAGAAAACAGCAGGATGGTAGATTTAAACCCAACCATATCGATAATCATGTTAAACATAATCTAAGTCATCCAAACACCCCTAATAAAAAGGCAGAGATTGTCAGGTTAGTTAAAAAGCAAGACCCCACTATAGGTTGCTTACCAGAAACACATTTGGAATATAAACAAATAGGAACAAACTAAACGGTTGGCAAAAAGTATACCACTCTAACTTTAATCAACAGAAAACTGGAGTGGTTATATTAACATCAGACAAGTTAGATTCCAGAGCAAAGGATGTTACCAGAGATAAACAGTGTCATTTCATAATGATAAAGGGGTCAATTTATGAACAAGACATAAAAATCCTAATTTTTATATCCTAATTATCCTATTACTTTTATACTCTTAATAACAGGGCTTCAAAATACATGAAGCAAAAACTAAGTTGAGGATTACCAGTTTTTTATTTTCTTAATATAAAGACATATCTATAGCTTATTATTTTTATATAAACTTTTAATTCATCACTTAAGATATAACATTTATCTTGAAAAAGGAAATGACCCATGACTAAAATCTGATGCGTTGACCCAAAACAAATTACTTCCAGATTTTTAAAAAGCTTTTCCACAAAAAACGTAGCAGACCCATATGGCTTTAATGGTGAATTCTTCCAAATATTTAAGGGCAAAATAATACCAAATTTACAAAAACTCTTCCAAAGAATAGAAAAAGAGGGAATACTTTTGATCTCACTTTTTTAAGACCAGTAAAACATTAATATCAAACCTAAAAAGGACATTACAAAAAAGAAAAATTACAGGTCAGTGTCTCCTTTGAATGTAGATGTAAAAATCCTAACAAAATATTAATAAATAGGATTCCAGGGATATAAAAAAATACATAATGCATCATAACCAAGAGGGGTTTATTCCAGGAATAAAAGGACAGTTTAACATTTTAAAATTCCATCAGTGTAGGGCTTCCCTGGTGGCGCAGTGGTTGAGAGTCCGCCTGCCGATGCAGGGGACGCAGGTTCGTGCCCTGGTCCGGGAAGATCCCACATGCCGCGGAGTGGCTGGGCCCGTGAGCCATGGCGGCTGAGCCTGCGCATCAGGAGCCTGTGCTCCGCAACGGGAGAGGCCACAGCAGTGAGAAGCCCGCGTACCGCAAAAAAATAAATAAATAAAGTAAAAAAAAAAAAATTAAAAAAAAAAAATTCCATCTGTGTAATTCACAACAGTAACAGAATTTTAAAAATGGGGGGAAAGCACAATCATTTCAATAGATGAAGAAAGCACATTTGATAAAACTAAACATGCGTTCACGATTTCAGGGGGAAAAATATCCTCAAAAAGTAGAAATGTAAGGAAAAATCTTTTATTTTAAAAAGGTCATCTAGTAATAAAACACTACAGCTAAATCATTCTCAGTGGTACAATGGTCAAATCTTTCTCCCCAACAAAATGAGGATGTCCACTACCACAGCTTTTATTTACCATTGTGCTAGAGGCCCTAGACAGTGCTGTAAGACTAGAAAGAAATAAAAGGTACACCACTGGAAACAAAAAGTACAATTTTCATTTACATATTACATGATTGTAAAAAAAGAAAAACTGAAAATATATCAGCAGTTAAAATCAATAGTAAATTTAGCAACAAGCTCTCTAGATATAAGGTTAACATATCAAAAAAAACATATCTCTATATACTAGCAAGAAACTATCAGAAAATGAAAGTTTTAAAAATACCACTTCGGGCTTTCCTGGTGGTGCAGTGGTTGAGAGTCCGCCTGCCGATGCAGGGGACTCAGGTTCGTGTCCCAGTCCGGGAAGATCCCACATGCTGCAGAGCGGCTGTGCCCGTGAGCCATGGCCGCTGAGCCTGCGCGTCCGGAGCCTGTGCTCCGCAATAGGAAAGGCCACAACAGTGAGAGGCCTGCATACCGCAAAAAAAAAAAAAACCACTTATAGTAGAATGAAAAAAATCAAATATCTAGAAACAAGTTTAAGAAAAGTTCCATAAAGCTAATATTGAAAACTACAAAATATTGCAAGTTTCTACCATAGAAAGAAATTAAAGATGACCTAAATAAATGGAGAGCTGCATCATGTTTATGAATCAAAAGGCTGAATATTGATTTCAGTTTCCCCCAATTTGATGTGTGGATTCAATGTAAATGCAATCAAAAGCCCAGCATGAATAGTTGGTGCATATTGACAGGCTGAATCTTAAATTTATACGGAAATACAAAGAACCTAAAATAGCCAAGATAATCTTAAAGATGAATGAAATTGGAGAACTTATACTATCAGAGTTTCAAAACTTATTGTAAAGCTGCAGTAATTAAGACAGTGGGGTATTAGTGCAAGGATAGACAAATAGACCAATGTAACAAAACAGAGTTCAGAAATACACCTATACCTATAGAGTCACTTGGTTTATGACAAAAGTATCACTGCAATTCAGCAGGGAAATGATAGTCTTCTTCATTAAAAGGTGTTTCAACAATTTCATATAGGAAAAGCAATAAACCCTACCTCACATCAAACCCCAAAATTAATTCAAGGTAGATCATAGATTTAAACATGAAAGCTAAAAAAATAAAGCTCTAGAAGAAAATGCAGGAGAGCAACTTGACAATTTTGGGGTAGGTAAAGATTTCTTAAACATGACAGAAAAAGCACAAACCTTTAAAGACAAAATTGATAAATTTGACTTCATTAAAATTGAGAGCTTCTATCATCACAACACATCAGCAGAAAGTTGAATAGGCAAATCATAAACTGAGAGAATATATTTGTAATACATATATCTGATATATCTGATGAAGGATTATATCCATAATATTTATATAAAGAACTCTACAGATCAATAAGAAAGCTTTTAAATTTGGCAAAATACTTGAACATGAACTTCTTAAAAAAGGAAGCTAAACATACATCTACCTTATGATGCAGCAGTTTCACTCCTAAGTATATCCTCCCCCAAATAACAAATTGAGTGCAAATGTCTGTAAAAACTTGTATAAGAATGTTTATAGGGGCTTCCCTGGTGGCACAGTGGTTGAGAATCTGCCTGCTAATGCAGGGGACATGGGTTTGAGCACTGGTCTGGGAGGATCCCACATGCCACGGAGCAACTGGGCCCGTGAGCCACAACTACTGAGCCTGCGCGTCCGGAGACTGTGCTCCGCAACAGGAGAGGCCACAACAGTGAGAGGCCCGCGTACTGCAAAAAAAAAAAAAAAAAAAGTAGCAAAGAGATTCTTGAAGAGACTCTTTCAAGGACAGGCTAAACCTTTCCCATTCAAAATATGGTTAATGGAGAAGCAGGAGCAATGGCAGTACCACCTGGAACCTTGCTGGAAGTGCAGACCCACCCCAGACCTACTGAATCAGAATCTACACTTACAAGCTCCCCAAATGATTAGTTGGTCCAGTAAAGTTTGAGAAACACTGGCCTAAACTGCCTAGTAGATGCAGAAGTAGACTAGTGAACGAATTTAAGAACTATTTGGAGCGAGATGTGATTGTACTTAGCATAATCATTGAATGGATAAGGTGGGAAGGAATGAGAAATCAATAGTGATATTTAAGCTGTGGGCAACTAGCTTGATAGAAACTAATGCCATTTCCATTTTTTTTTTTTTTTTTTTGGCTGCACCACCCGGCTTGTGGGATCTTAGTTCCCTGAACAGGGATTGAACCCAGGCCCTCCGTGGTGAAATCACAGAGTCCTAACCACTGGACCACCAGGGAACTCCTTAATGTCATTTCCTAAGATAAGGGATATGGGAAGAGGCAGAAGAAAGAGATGAGTTCTGTTTTGTATATATTGATTTTGAAGTTCTTATAGGACACGAGGCTCTTCAGGAGTTCAGAAAAGAGATCTGGAATCATCAAAATGTGTTGGAATAGATTAGATCACTCTAGAACTGTACTTTCCAATATGGTAGCCTCTAGCACATTGAGCACATGAAATGGGATTAGTGTGACTGAGGAACTGAATTTTTAAATTTTGGTTTTAATGAATTTAAATTTAAAAGTTAAAGCAGAGTAAAATGTTTTCCCATAAATACAACTTCATTGTTTTGGTAATACTACATTTCACTTTAGCCTTTGAAAATTTGGAATCGAAACTGAGATGAGCTGTAAATACAAAATACACACCAGATTTTGAAAAGTTAGTACAAAAAAAGTGAACTATTTCATTAATTTTTTAATTGATTACATGTTGAAATGGTAATTTTTTGCATATATTGGATTAAAAATATATTATTAAAATTAACTTCACTTATTTTTTAATGTGGCTGCTAAAAAGTTTTAAATTATATACATGGCTCACATTATATTTATATTGGAAAGCACTGCTTTAGAAGTATACAGTGTGAAACATAGAGGGACTAGGATAGAATTCCATGGGTTTCCAAGGGATGCCATAAGTAGACAGTCAAAACAAAGCTCAATCATTTTAAGAAGGATATGATTAAACATGTAATGCTAAGTAAAATTAAGATGGAAGTGTCCAAAGAGGCCAATAATGACTTTGTGGATTAATTTAAGTGTGCGGACTAAAGTCAGATTGCAAGAGGTTGAAGAGTCACTGAGCTGTAAGGAAGTAGAGATAGCAACTCCACTGAAAAATCTGTCTACGAAGAAGAGTGGACCAAGAAAGGGTACAGATGTGTCATAGAGGGCTTTTTGTTTGAGAGGAGAGACTTGAATCTGTTTAAATGTTGTTGGAAAGGTGCCAAGAGAGGGATACGATATACAAGAGAAAGGGAATACTGATAAAGGGAGATCCCTGAGAAATTAACTCAGTATGGCCTTTAGTACAGAGATGAGCCTTGGATAGGTGGAACAAATACCTCATCCACAGTGACAGGCGGAAGAATGGAGAAGAGGATAGTTATAGATGCTGGGATGCAGGAAGTGGAAAGCATTCCCGTCTGATAGTGTCTACTTTCGCAGAAAGTGACCAACTGCCACCTGATGAGAGGGATGTAGTGTGCAGGAATTTTATAAAAAGAGAACAAGGGGATTCTTTAAACTGTTGTGGGACGTTTGGTCTCTTTTTAGGGATGAAGAAAGCTGGATAAACAGATGCTGCCAAACTTACAATGTGCAAAAGGAGCAAGTTCACAACTTTCTTGAATCCATCCGAGTGTTGAGGTTGTAGGGCAACCAACCAAGGAAACAGGTGTGACAGTGGCTTACATAGAAAAGGCATAGGTGTACAAAGAAAAGAATAGTTCAGCTAGGGTGACTGGCAAAAAGGGTGAAGTCTCCGCTACTGAAAAAAGGAGAGTCTCCACCCTGGTGCAGGCTTTTTCCTCATGAATCCCACCGAGTGCTCACATAAAAGATTTTGAGAGTACTGGAAAAGTCCTCATTGTGCAAAACTCAGGGACAGAAACAACAGTCTTTGCTGGAGGTAGAAAATACTTTGCTGGGACTCTTCACTCCTACCTGCCTAGGGAAAAAAAGCCTTAATCTGTGGCAGACAAAAGCTGTCACTCTTAGGGAACTGGTGAAAACTCACTGTGGCTGAGAGAATAAAAATCTGTTCCCAAGGGCAGAGGCAGAAATATGTGTTGGGCTCAGAACTATGTTGGCAGAGGTAGGAGCACTAAGACCACATCCCCAAGACCCAGGAACGTGATGACTGCTTAAGACTGAGGCTTCATTAAAACAGAGAACATCTCCACCCCTCAATCTCCAATCCCTACTGCCAGTTAACTAGCATCAAGCAATAAGCAAATTGAAAGAGAGACCCTCTCTAAGGTGCAACACAAAGGGAAAATCTAAAGGTGAGGGTGGAGAAACACTAAAAAGAAAACCTCTGCAAACTACCCCCACCTAAAACACAAAGTATAGCTAGGGAAATTTTAAGCCTGTGGTGCAGTGACAGTAATCTCAAAGCCTCAAACCCAGGACAACTACTAACCCTGGAATAAAGGCCTAGCACAAAAACTATTTACCTCAGACTCTAGACCTAAAGAAGATGTCTGGCTTTCAATAATAAAATGACAAAGAATGGGAAAAGGCAAGAAAAAAAACAACATATTCCTAAGAGACAAAGCAATCATCAGAACTAGACTCAGATATGACATATATATGTTGGAACTGATAGAGGATTTTTTTTTTTTGACTGTGTTGGGTCTTTGTTGCTGCGCGCAGGCTTTTCTCTAGTTGCAGCGAGTGGGGGCTACTCTTCGTTGCGGTGCATGGGCTTCTCATTGCGGTGGCTTCTCTTGTTGCGGAGCAGAGACTCTAGGCACGCGGGCTTAAGTAGTTGTGGCGCACAGGCTCAGTGGTTGTGGCTCGCAGGCTCTAGAGAGCAGGCTCAGTTGTTGTGGCGCATGGGCTTAGTTGCTCCGTGGCATGTGGGATCTTCCCAGACCAGGGCTCGAACCCATGTCTCCTGCATTGGCAGGCGGATTCTTAACCACTGAGCCACCAGGGAAGCCCATGATAGAGGATTTTAAATAACCATGATTAATATGTTAAAGGCACTAATGGAAAAGATGGACAACATGTAAGATCAGATAGGTAATTTCAGCAGAGAGATGGAAACCATAAGAAAAAAAATCAAGTGAAAATACTAGAAATTTTAAAACTCAGTAAGAGAGATGAAGAATGCTTTCACCAACTTATCAGTAGACTTGACGCAACCAAAGAAAAATTTAGTGAACTTGAATATAGGTCTGTTGAAAATAATCAAACTGAAACACAAAGAGGGAAAAATGTGAAGAAGAAAACAAATAAAATAAAAGAGCTGTTGCACAATATCAGTGGTCAAGCATACATGTAATTAGAATTAAAGAAAGATAAGACAGAAAGAATGAAACAGAAAAAAACTGGAAGAAAATAACCACCAAGAATTTTCCAAAATTAATGACAGACATCAAATCACAGATCCAAACAGCTCAGAAAACACCAAGTAAGATTAAAAAACAAAAACCACTTAAGGCAAATCATTTTTCAAACTGCTGAAAATAAAAGACAAAGGGAGAATCTTAAAGGCACCCAGAAGGGAAAAACAACAGTTGTGGTGAATGAGATGGAAGAGCTTATCAAAAAACATAAGATTGCTGAGCAGCTCTGACAACCAAGGTGAAGTTAGAGATTGTGGTTACAGGATTTTTTTAATGCAATACTCAGTGGCCTTTTACCAATAATAATAATAAAAAAGTACATGTGGTTGAACTTATTCAGAACTCAGGTTTTTCTGGTACAGGTGATAGAAAAGGAATGGGACAAGGGGACTGAATATCAGTCTGGAATATATGCTAAAAAATCAGTGGAAGTAAAAAATGCCTGAGAACATCTAACTCTACAAGGCTACAATATAATGCAAAATGATATCACAATATACTTTCAAGAAACAATGTTTTTAGGGTTTTTTTTTTTTCTTTTCTGCGGTATGCAGGCCTCTCACTGCTGTGGCCTCTCCCGTTGCGGAGCACAGGCTCTGGACGCGCAGGCTCAGCGGCCATGGCTCACGGGCCCAGCCGCTCCGCGGCATGTGGGATCCTCCCGGACCGGGGCACGAACCCGTGTCCCCTGCATCGGCAGGCGGACTCCCAACCACTGTGCCACCAGGGAAGCCCCATAAGTGTCTTTTGAGAGGTTTTAAATTTGTGGAATTCTTATGCTTCCATAAGACTGCCATAAGGACTTCTTTTGTCAGCCTAATTTGTAATTTCCAGAGTCTTAGTTATCTTTAAGAGTATTAATGAACATCAATTTAATTGAAACATAATCTTGGATAAAGAGACAATATAATTTTACTATACATGTGCTCTTATTTAATAACTGGAGTAGCTCTTAGCTACCAGGTTCAAAAGGATATTCAGATGCCCTTATATTATGTTGGTATGCATATACATTTTGAAAGAATATAAAAGATTTTGTGTAGGTAAGGGGATGTCCATGCAGAGTAATAAACACTTTTTCTACCTAGATTAAAAAAAATTTTTTTTGTCTTAAAACAAAAAGTGTCTGGTTGTGCTAGAATACAAGAGTACTTTTTGTAAAGACAAATCTAAGAGTATACAGAAAATGTAGAACGTTTGAAGGGTGAACTTTGTCTGGGTTCATAATGAGCTACAAATAATAGGTTGGAATGATTAATAAATATGTTAAAACTGTTGACAAAGTTGGTTAAGTATGATGAATGTATTCACAAAGATAGGCTCATGAAACCATTACTAGATGTTGTTACATAGAAGATAAACAGAAAGAGTAAAACTATAATTTAGACTTTTTTTTTCTTCTGGTAAAACAGCAAAGCTATCTCTGTGCTCAGCTGAGAGTTGTCTTCTCTCATTATTAAAGAATACCACTCTGAACATTTTGATATACTCAAATCATTTTTGAAAAAAGTTCCCCACTTTTGAAAATATTAAAGTTCCTAATAATCTCAGTCACATACTCTTTCATCTTTTATGCTTATGCATCAAAATTAACAAAAGTAGACTATGTTTCAACAAATGGTATTGGGACAGCTGGATATCCACATGCAAAAGAATGAAGTGGAGCCCTACCTCACACCATTCACAAAAATTAACTCAAAATAAATCAAAGACCTAAATGTAAGAGCTAAAACTATACAACTCTTAAAAGAAAACATAGGAATAAACCTTTACAGATTGACAGAAAAAATCTTTTCTTAGATATGACACCAAAAGCATCAGTGACAAAAGAAAAAAGATAAATTAGACTACACCAAAATTAAAAACGTCTATGCTGCGACTATTACTCTCATCAAGAAAATGAAGACAATTCACAGAATGGGAAAAATATTTGCAAAATCATATATCTGACAAGGGACTTGTATCCAGAATATATAATGAACTGTTAGAACTCAACAATAAAAAGACAAATAACCAAACAATGGGCAAAGGATTTGAATAGACATTTTTCCAAACATAAACAGATGGCCAATAAGCACACACAAAGATACTCAATATCGTTATTAGACAACTGCAAATCAAAACTAGGAGATTACCACTTTACACCCACTGGAATGGCTACAATCAAAAGAAAAAAACTAGTGTTGACAAGGATGTGGAGCTATTGAAACCCTCATACACCACTCATGGGAAAGTAAAAGCTTTGAAAAATAGTTTAGCAATTCTTCAAAAAGTTAAACATAGTTACCATGTAACCCAGTAATTCCACTTTTAGGTATATTACCCAAGAGAGATGAAAGCATATACCCACATAAGAACTGATACATGAATATTCATATGGGCATAACTCATAATAGCCAAAAACTGGAAATAACCCAAATGCCCACCAATTGATATATGGATAAAATGTGGTATAATCATACAATGTAATATTATCAGCAATAAGAAGGAATGAAGCTCTGATACATGCTATAACATGGATGAATCCTGAAAAATTATGCTAAGTAAAGGGAGTGAGTCACTAAAGACCACTATACTACAGTGGTCTTAGATAGTAGATCACTATACTATAGTGGCCTTATAGTAGACCACTATACTATATGATTCCATTTATATAAAATACTCAGAAAAGACAAATCCATGGAGACAGAAAGTAGATTCATAGTTGCTTAGAGCTGATGGGGCTTCTGGAGGCTGGGGATTAAATACTAATGGGTATGGAGTTTCTTTTGAGGGGATGAAAATGTTCTAAAATTAGATCATGATGGTTGCACAATCCTGTGACTGTACTAAAAAACACTGAATTGTACACTTTGAGTGAATCTGATGTTATGTGAATTATATCTTAATAAGATTTGTAAGCAGGCAAATGCTGAAAGCAGGTATATATAGAAAAGTTATGGAAATAGAAGATGTGGAAATAAAAAATTATTTGATCATTCTAATAAATCCACAAATCTAAAAATGAAAATGGCTTACAACTATTGACCTAAGACAGCTATCCTCTCTTCAACAAAATTATTGGCTGTCAGTTTTCAATTAATTCTTCATGTATTGCATTTTGACAATACAAGAACCAAAACGTAATAAGGTAGAACCTATTAGACATGTACTTGAAATCTAGAATCAGCATTTACAAGATGGATATGTTCCCGGTTCATACATGACAACTCAAGTATAGTTAGTTAAATTCAGAAGACAATGCCCTTATCAGGTACAAATATCATGAAACTATGAAACACATATTTGAGCTTGCTGTTTTCTCATTATTTAACATTCTAATAAAGTCCCTTACTATCCTTTTTTTTTGTTCAGTAAATTATTCAAAAAGTGACTCAGAAGCATTTTTAGAAGTGGATCCTTTAGGCACAGATGGTAAATGGTGTTACTATTTTTCCCAGTATACTAAATACAGATATCGGCTGAGACTATTTCTTGCCTTTGGATATTTTTCACTCATGTTCATATCTTGTCTCCTCTGACCACTATGATTTTGCCTTTCCCATATTGAGGCATAATAAAACTGTTAAGATGTCTTTTTTGCCTAAACTCTCTTGAGTTTCCTTCACTTTATGGAAAAAATGATAATAGGAAAAATTAAGTTTGGCATTCTCCAAATTTTAATAAATTCAAAACTATTCTAAAAGCCCTTTTAAAAAATCAAACTTAAAAGAAAAAGAGATTGACAAATCCAGAGTTTAGCCTTCCTAGGTTAAACTGTGTGCAAGTAAAATTTGTTAATAAAATGCTTCAATGTGCCTTTGTCCCTTCAAGCTGCTATAACGAAATACCACAGACTCACATAATCAACTGAAATTTGTTTCTTACAGTTCTGGAGGCTGGAAGCCCAAGATCATGGTGTCAGCATGGTCAGCTGAGGGCCCTCTTCCAGGTAACAGAGGTCTCCATATATCCTCACATGGCAGAAGGGACAGACCTTTAGGAGAAAATTGGTCTCCTAGGAGTTTAAAAGAATAGATATTAAATCTTTTACGGTGAAATTTGACTCTGAACCTGCTAAATTCCACTGCAGAAGATTTAATAGTTGTTCCTTTAAACTCCTGAGACAAATTTCCTCCCAAAGGCTCCTTCTAATATTTGAGCTTTCCTCATACCATTAGCCCCAGTCTTCATTATTGTAAAAACTGGAACTTTACTCCAGGTCAACAAAATACTTCTGCTATAATCATTATAGCACTGTCAGCAGAACCAACATCACCAAGGGAGGAACAAATGCTGGAGTTATTCTCACTGTACTGGTTATTTTCTCCAAGATTTTCCAGACGTCTATGAAGGAACTAAGCTCCACTGAGAATGTGCCCACCACAAGGAAACAATTATTGGCTTACTCCTGTTGTAATAAAACAGAGATAAAAATCTATATTCCTGATATTATCTATAACTCACCAGGAATTCCAACAACAATCAGGCTTTTGCCCACCTCCTACACCCAAACCTATCTTGGGTGTATAGGATAATTAAGAGGCTTTCTGATATTTAAAGCCCTTTTCTCTCCAGTGTAGCATGTATCCTTTAGAAGGGTAACAAGAGACTTCCAAAATGAAGTAGGTATTGGCTGCTCAGGAGAGCTCTCAGAAGTGATAACTGAACCTCTTTATGCATACTGTGCAAGACTACTACTCCAGCAGCAAGAATACAATTAGAAAAGTGGTCCAAATTTTGCCTCATCCTCTGCTGTGAAAGCCCAACAAACCAGTTTAAATATACTACCCAGGGGACTTCCCTGGTGGTGCAGTGGTTAAAAATCCGCCTGCCAATGCAGGGGACATGGGTTCGAGCCCTGGTCCGGGAAGATCTCACATGCCGCGGAGCAACTAAGCCCGTGCGCCACAACTACTGAGCCTGTGCTCTAGAGCCCACAAGCCACAACTACTGAAGCCTGCACACCTAGAGCCCATGCTCTACAACAAGAGAAGCCACCACAATGAGAAGCCCGTGCACCGCAACTAGAGAAAGTCCGTGCGCAGCAACAAAGACCCAACGCAGCCATAATTAATTAATTAAAAAAAAACCACTACCCAGGACTGTCATGAACAATCACACTGTCTTTATATCCTCTTGGCAAGCCAAGGGACACTTTGTTTTTAGTTAATACTTCCTGTTGTATCTCTATAAAGATCATTGGACAGGTGAGATCCTGGTGGTTTCTGGTCAATGGGCATCACCAGTAAAAGTCAAAGGGCTCCCTTTGAATGAGACACAAAGGCTTTACCTTCATACAAAGAAGTAATGAATCCTATAGTCTATACACAAATGTGTAACATTACCAATATTAAACAAAACCTGATCAGTATTATGGCAATTTTATTAATAAAAAACATATGAATTTGCAAATATAAAAAGTGACAACAAATCTGTTGATTGAAAAAACTTTTTTTTTTTTTGACCGCACCACACAGCCTGTGGGATCTTAGCTCCCCAACCAGGGATAGAGCCCAGGCTACGGCAGTGAAAGCGCCTAGTCCTAACCACTGGCCTGCCAGGGAATTCCTCTGAAAAAACTTTTAATCTAAAGAAATACTAACTGAAAATAATTTCTCCATATGTCAAAATGTATATTTGATATGTTTTTCCAAAAGTCCCCAAATTTTGATATAGTTGATTTTAAGTTAACTATTCTAGCAAACCACTGTAAATATAAATGAAAGATTATAAATGCAATGCATTTGGCACAATATTGTGACTATGCTTTATTTTTTTTTTTTTTTTTTTTTTTTTTTTTTTTTTTTTTGCGGTACGCGGGCCTCTCACTGCCGTGGCCTCTCCCGTTGCGGAGCACAGGGTCCGGACACGCAGGCTCACCGGCCATGGCTCACGGGCCCAGCCGCTCCGCGGCACGTGGGATCCTCCCAGACCGGGGCACGAACCCGCGTCCCCTGCATTGGCAGGCGGACTCTCAACCACTGCGCCACCAGGGAAGCCCCTATGCTTTATTTTTAAGTAAAAAATGAATCATAGCCAAAACAAAATGTTTTGCCTCTGAATATTTCCAGCTTAAGGGAAAAAAGTCATTAATGATGAACATATTTTCATTTTTCAGTGTTTTTAATTTTTTATAAAGATTTTAATTAACCTTCATAGTCACTAAGCAGTTTTTAAACTTAGGTTTCATGATCCTTTTGACTTCATGCTTTCAAATAGAATGATTATCTTCAAAACATGACAAATTTCAGAATCCATTAAAAATTATTTTATTCAAATTATGTTTTCCAAAAGAGAGGGTTCTGTGCTAGTCGTCTTTGAAAGTTTTCATACCTACAAAAGAAAAACATATTTATAAGAAATTTAATTAGAATCTTTCATAATGTGACAAATGACTCATCAAAAAGCAAATAACTTTACATGTCATTTCTAAAATGCTAAGATTAAAAACTTAGAAAGTTAAGTTAATCTGGGAGTTTAATTATTAATTTATAAAAGACAGCAAGCATAGTGATTTAACTGGCTGTATCAGAAAGCACAAATCATAATAAATTTTATTAATTTTTTTATCTTTTGCAAATCTGAGAGCTAGAAGGGACCTAAGAAAAAATGAAATCTAACTCCTCCCTCATTTCATAGATGAGAATAATTTTCTCAAGGTCACATAGCTACATTATTACAAAGCTCAAACCTAATACATTCTAGTACAATCCATGCTATACCATGCTACCACTTCTCAGCAAACTCTCCTTATGTATCTCCCCAACACTGGGATATTCAAAGTGAAAAGAAATATCTATAAAACAGAAACACAGAAAAGCTGAAGAAATAGATTCATGTACAGGGTGCAGTATAAACCACTCTGATGTTTCATACATGTTTATTTTAGATCAAGACTTTCTACTAGTGAAAAAGAAGTTCATTGATATTTCAAGCCTCATGTACAGTACTTACAATTCAAAATATAAAAAAATGTACAGCCCTTAATTGTGGTCCCTAAAACATAAGCAATTTTATTTTCCTGTCTTTATACAGCCAAAATGGCTACTATATAACAAAATATTATTTGGGGTAAAAATTATTCCTAATGTGAACTCTAAAATACATACTTTTTAATTGCATGCAAATGTTAATGTATTCTGATGTCCACAATAAAAGAATATGTTTAAATGTCAAAGAAGAAATACATTCACAAGCAAAAAACACACATCTTTTGTAGGCTACTAGAAGCCTTAATATGAGAGCTACAAAATGCCCCATACCATTTCAGAACCACATTTGCCGGAATGAACATTTCAGATGGACTTGGTGTCATCTGGGCCTGAGAGACAGCAAATGATGAAGCAAAATTGTAGAAGTTGTCTAACATCTTTTGTGTGAACTAAAAGTTAATAATAAATAGATTAATGGATTATACTAAACACTCCATTTAGACCTTAATATTTTTAATTTAAAATGTTGTCATATTAACTTGGTTTAAGGACTGTGAGTTCTGAGACAATCTAATGCTGAACATTAAGGCAAGTCATAAAATGACATTATGCCACAAAATCATAACAATCTGCCTTTAGTACTTTCTTTATATCTCAAAGAATTTCTATGATTATCAAATATTTTAAAGTTTATAACATATTCAGTTTGGGAAAAAAAAAGAAAAAATGTTTTTTCATTCAAAATATCTTCTTTTATCTCCACCTTTGGAGATGCCCCTCTCCTCAAATACCACCCTCATCAAATCAACCTATTTTCTCATATAAAATAGTAACCATATCCAAGAAGTCTTTTTCTTACCAGAAAGATAAAAACTTAAGTATAAAAAAGGAACAACTGATGGTGGTTACTCACCATCAATTACAAAGAAGAGAAAGGTAACACTATTTCATTTCTATTTCCTGGTCTGTTCGTTCTCACTGACCCTCAAATGGGCAAATCCACTAACATCCTCCAAGACTCCTTTGTAGAAGCAAGAAGTAAACTGATTGACATTTCTTGAGAATCAAATGGGTTTAAGCACTAAACCCCAAAATTAATGAACTACTAACGATAATACTACCTTTTATTCACTCAAAAATAATCTTCCCAACATCACTTTCTCCAAAACACAAAACTAGCCATGAAGGTTCTTGCTGTCTCTTTTCTACATGGAAGAAACATCTTATTAGGGTTTTTGTTTATTTAATAATATCGAGGTAGTTTAGTCCAAGAGACTCTACTGTTAAGGTACTTGAACCAATATCAGAGTTGAACCAATAAGATCACTAACTAAAAGATCAGTACCAGGAGAAAAAAAATCAACAGCAACCCTCCATACAAGCAAGAAAAATTTTTAAATGTAACTTTAAGAAGATCCAATTCATGACAGAAACAAAGTCTGTAAGATACCTAGGGGAAATGCTAAGACAAGCTAATAGTAAGACTTTTGTGGAAAATATTTTAAGACTGTCTTGAGAGATAAGAAAGAAAACAAATGAAAGGACTTATATACCATGTCGAGTGGAAAGATACAATGTGTTCACGGATGGGAATACTTAATGTGATAAAGGCACATTAAACCTATAAATCCAATGTTATTTTCAACTAAATTCCAACAAGATTTTTCATGGCACTTGACAAGCTGATACTAAAATTATTATGAAAAATACCTAAGCCTATTTTGATGACTAGGAGGAGGGACTTGGCCTTCCAGATATTAAGATTTTTCCTGGCAGAGGAACAGGCAAATTAACTGGAATAAAAGAGAAAGCCCAGGAACAAACCTAAGCATATGCGACACATGATATATAACAAAGATGCTATTATTCGCAATAAAAAAAATGTGGACTAACTATTCATTTAATGGGACTAGAACAACTAGTTTTCCATAGGGGGGAATATGACTTTAGATCCCTTCCCATACCACACACAAACACAATTCAAAAAGTAAAACGTTAAAAGCTTTAAGAACTATAAGAGAACGTAACATCTTTACATATCAGCATAGGGAAGAATTTCTCAAATACAAAAAACCCACAAATCATAAAGGAAACAACTGATAAAACTTGTCTACAGAAAAATATGTCTGTATGCAAAAGACACCATAAACAATACTAAAAGACAAGGTAGGGGAAAAAATTTACAACATATACAACAAAGGATTATTATCCAGAACGCATAAAGGCCTTTTCCCAAAAAGCTAAAATTAAAAAGTGCCAAAATTAATACAACAGAAAATTGGGGAAAATTATATAAACAGTCAATTCCTATAAAAGAAAATACAAATGCAGGCCAAAAATCTGAAAAAATGTTCAACTTCACCAACAGTCCAAAAAAAACCCCAAAACAATAGTAATATTCTAATTTCACCTATCAAGTTTGGCAAAAATTTAAGGTCTGATAAATATTACTAAGAATGTATAAAAACATCTACCATTGGAAATGGAAAAACAAACTGCGGCTCATTCGTACATATGACATATGACAATTAAAACAAACTAAATCGATTCCATGTATCAACACAGATAAATCTTTAAAAATAATGCTGAGTGAACAACAGTAAGTTGTAGAAGTTTGTGCAGTATGATACAAACATTTATATCCATTTTAAAAACATACGAAAGGGTAAATAACAAGAAGTAAAAATAGAAGAACCAGAAAAAAAGGGATTCAACACAGAAGAGAAATAAAAGGAATTTCTGGAGTAATGGTGAAAGAAAACCATACCTTAACAACAGCTATGCAACAGACCCAGAGAATAATCAGTCCACAGTGGAACAAAAAAGAGAGTTCCAAGAGAAATGTTTCCAAGACAAATTTTAAATTGCTATATTTAAATATATTGAATGGGAATTTACAATTGGCAGAGTTTGGGCATAAATTATTAGAAATGGAAATACAGAAATCCATGCAAAGGAAAAAAATGAGAAATTTATTAACCAGGATAAATGAAAAGTTATACAGAACAAGAAATATAATCATAGCACTACACATGGCTCAGTTCTGAAAAACATTTACCAGGTCATAATACTGAAAACTTTGAATACTAACTTAATGAAAATCTATACTGGAAAGGTGGGGAGAAAAGATATCTGTGTATTTTGGAGAACAGAGGATTAAGAGAGCTAAATCATGTTATGTATCGGTATGTCAATGGAAAATACCTGTAATAAATAAATTAATAAAGAAAGATTAAGCAAGTTTCTTCTGACACATGGAAATAAATACAAGGAGAAGGAGGGAAAAAAAATGAGGGGGAGGTTGAAAGTGACTGCTGCTGAGAGGCAGAATAAAGCAGAATATAAAAGGTATAATAGAGGACAGCTGTTTTACATGTAAAACTATTTGACTTTCTAAACCATGTACTACTGATAAAAACTAAAGTGAAGTAAGAATAACTAAGCATAAATTAGAAACACATTTAAACACACATACAAATAGTACTATACATGTTTTGTGAACAAATATGAAAATTTTTTTAAGTAATGAAATACAGATAGGAAAGATATATAAAGTTAGAAGAGTAGCTACCTGGAGAGGAAAGGGAAGAAGAGAAGCAGAGAGCAGTGGGCTGTATCTGTAACACTTTATATAATTTTTTAATTAGTAGCAAATATAGCAAAATGTAACAGTTAAATCTAGGTGGAAGACATATGGAAGTCTTCAAATATACCCCACTATAAAGAGAGCTCTGTAAGGATGGGTATTATTTTATTTTGTCTACCTATTTTTATCTGTTTGTTCTTAAAAAATGCCTCGCACACAATAGGTATACAATAAATATTTGTGGAATGCACTTTTCTATATATTAAAATATTTCATAATAAAACATTTAATAAAAAAAATATGCTTCATTAAAAAGCTCAAATAACTTATAGAGTAAAAAGTCTTCTTGCCCCTCCCCAGGGATAACATCACTTTGTCATGTATTTTCCAGACATTTTTCAAATACAATCTATATGGGACACTATAAGTATTGTTTTACAACTTGCTTTTTTCAGTATAGTTTATTTTTTAAATTACTGACAAAATTTTTAACACCCAGATTCTGCCATTCTTTAATTTGGCCCATTCTCAAGAGATCATATGACAAGTCGGCGCTTAAATTCATGGCCACAATCCTCAAAAATGTGCTTCCTAGCAAGCCCAAAAGGTTTCCCTAGTCCATTCACCCTCCTCCTCTCCTAGAGGACTTGTTTAATAATCCTTTTGGTTTAGATTTCCAATACTTCTTTTCCCCTCAATCTTAGCTGATGACCTTGCTTCCTATTTCACTGAGCAAAGAGAAGGAATTAAGAGAGAACTTGCACAACTTCTCATCAGCACATTTACCAACCTCCTGTGTCTGTCTGTGCCCATATATCCATTACTATAAACACTGTCCATTATCCTATCGAAAACCTCCCAATACGGTCTTATTTCCTACTCAAGGACACCACTTTCACAAGCCTCCCCACTCTCCTGCATCATCAATTTTTCTCTCACTAATGCTTCATTCCTGTCAAACATGATATAATATCTCCGATTAAAAACAGAAAGAAAAAAAAATTCCTTGTCCCCATAGCCCCCTCAAGCAACCAGACCATTCACCTGCTGTCCTTTATGACAACACTCGTCAAGAGTCATCTATATTCACTGTTTCCATTTCCTCCTCTCCAATTCACTCAACCTTGCTGCAAACACCCTTTCCACCTCTATGAACTCTTGTCAAAATCTTTAATAACTTTTACCTTGCTGAATCCAATGGTTAATTCTTAGCCTTCATCTTACTTGACCCATCAGCAGTGAATACTATTGATCACTTCTTCCTTCTTAAAATTCAGTCTTCGCTTGGCTTCCAAAACAGCACTTTTGGGGTCTCCTCCTACTTCAGGCTGCTCCTTTCATTTCTCCTTATCTCTTAAGCGTCTCAACTTTGAAATGGCCCCAAGCTCTGTCACTGGCCAATTTTTCTATTTACAGTTAATTCTCAGTGATCACATCCCCTTCCCAACTTTAAATACCACCTCTACACTGATGACTCCCAAATTTTTACTTCTCTTGGACTCTAAGCTTGTCTTCCCCAGCTGGATATCTAACAGGCATCCTAAACATAGTACAATCAAAATACAACTCCTGATTCCACTCCCAGCCCATACTTGTTCTTTTCACAATATTCCTGTGTTCTTGTTCCTGGATCCAACACCCTTGGAGCCATAGTTGATGTCTCTATCTCAGACCTCACATGTGATCCACACCATGAAATACTATTGGCCCCATCTTCAAATTATCTCCAGAAATCAACTACTTTTCATCACCTCCATTTCTACTTCCCCATACTTCCTGGTTCAAGTCATTAAAACCTCTCACCTAGATTTTCACAAGAGCCTCCTAACTGATCTTCCTCCTTTCCTCTCTGCCTCACTACAGTTTCTCTCCAAAGATGCAAAAGTGATCCTTTAAAAATGTAAGTTAGATCATATTACTCTCCTGCTCAAAACTCTCTTATGTTTTCTCTTCCAAACAGAATATAAGCCAAAGTCTTTACAAAAGCCAATGAGGTCACATATGATTTATCCTGCAGCCACGTCCCCCATCATCTCCAACCTCATTTCCCATCTCTCACCCTTGTTCACTCTACCCCAGACACAAAGTTTCACTTTATTCTTCAAACATAACAGGGCCTCTGTAATAGCTATAACTCTGCCTAGATCATTCTCCCCTTCAGGCCTCTGCCAGACAGGTTAAAAGTCAACCCTTATGGAATTGTGTCACTTTAAGCTCCACGAGGACAAGGATCTTGCTCATCAGGTTTACAACTGTATACTCACAGCCTAGCATACTAATTGTGGGAGGAAAAGAGGTAAAGTTAATATTTAAACCCATTTTAAAAAATCACTTTGAGCTATTTTATCACTATAAAAACTTAAGTCTCATCAAAGCATTTATAAATTTTAAAATACCTATAGAGAGGAAGACAAACTGAAAATATACATGGAAGCCAATAACTTATATCATATGTGTTTACCTTCATTTTTACATGAATTCTACCACCAAGCTAATTTCTAAAGTACAGAATGTGATTTTTAAATTATTTTAGAAAATAATGAAATGTACATTCCATTACCTGAGTAAATGAGTCAACTGAAGACACAGCAGCATTACCTACAGGAGTCTGCTGAGCCAGACTGTCCAATAATTCCACTGAAATTCCAATCTGAGCAACAGATGGAGTTCGGACAATATTCATGGCTCCAAAAGGGTGCTGGCTTCCTTCTCCTGAAAAAAATTAACATGTGCCACATATTTTAAATTTAACTTGTATACACACAAATTCCTTTATAAATATGTGGGGCTTCCCTGGTGGCGCAGTGGTTGAGAGTCCGCCTGCCGATGCAGGGGACGCGGGTTCGTGCCCCGGTCTGGGAAGATCCCACATGCCGTGGAGCAGCTGCACCCGTGAGCCATGGCCGCTGAGCCTGCGCGTCCGGAGCCTGTGCTCCGCAACAGGAGAGGCCACAACAGTGAGAGGCCCACGTACCGCAAAAAATAAATTAAAAAAAAAAAATAATATAAATATGTGAAGAACCTCTGATCTATATGCACTAAAAAGTTCTGTTACATGGAAGTTTGTCTCTTCTCAGATAAATGTAAAAGGATGCCTAGCTTTTACCATATTAATAATTAAGAAAACCGAAGTTTTCCTCACCAGAAAAATAGCTATTACTTTTCTAAAACTTACAAAATTATTGCAGCTAGAAATGGAAATTAAGAGAAAAATAAATAAATGAGCATTAATTAGATAACAGATTCTCAATGCTAACTCTGAGGGAAGGATATTTTTAAAAATTTTTAGAATTAGTTTTAATATTTTCTGATTATTCCACTAAAGAAAGAGATTTCATTGCCATTAATACTGATAACGACATGGCATATTTTACTAAATGTCATAAATCACCCCACTCAACACCTGATGATCTGTTATCAAATAGGCAATAAAGAAATTTGCAGCTTATTCGGAAAATAGTAATTTTCGCCTTTACAATATATTTATTTACAAGTAAAATATATAATACATCATAAATATATAAAATATATCAAATGTGTATTTGATATATCTGAGCCTCTAAGTGTCAGCTAACTTATACATGAAAAAATATACCAGTTTTATTAATCCACATAAGACATAATCAGAAAAGTTAGTCTAAGAAAAAAAATCATACAATGAATAGATTTTTGGTTTATCTGCTCTTTTTATATGACTATGTCTAAACAAATACTACAGAACTCTAGGACAACACACATCCCTAATAACTAGAACACTTACTGCAAGTATCAAGACTCATTAAATTTTCAAGCATATGAATACAAACATAACTGTATTTTTCTGTGCTTTAAAAATACACACACTTCACTAAACATGACTGGTTTAAGATATTTTTGGTATTTTTAAATTATTTGTTTTACTTAATTTCCACATATTTGTGAATTTTCCAGGTTTACTTCTGTTACTTCTAATTTCTATCAATGTGGTTGGAGAACATACTTTGCATGATTTCAATCCTTTAAAATACACTAAGACTTGTTTTGTGGCCTAACATACAGCTATTCAAGGAAATGTTCCATAGGCACTTGAGAAGAATGTATATCCTGCTTTGGTTGCATAGAATGTTCTACATAAGTCTATTAGGTCTAGTTGGTTTATAGTGTTTTTCAAGTCTTCTGTTTCCTTGATGATCCTCTGTCTAGTTGTTCTGTCCATATTGAAAGTAAGGTATTGAAGTTTCCAACTATTATTGTTGAACTGATTATTTCTCCTTTCAACTCTATTTCTGCTTCATGAGGCTCTATTAGGTACACAAAAGTTTGTAATTGTATCTTTTTGAGAGTGACACTTTGGTTTCGGTTTGCATAATTTTTTTCATCCTTTACTTTCAACCAATTTTTATCTTTGAATCAACAGCTATATCATGTTTTTTAATCCATTCTGAAAATCTCTACCTTTTCTGGTATTTCTTTTTTTTTTTTTTTGCAGTACATGGGCCTCTCACTGCTGTGGCCTCTCCCGTTGTGGAGCACAGGCTCCGGACGCGCAGGCTCACGGGCCCAGCCACTCCGCGGCATGTGGGATCTTCCCGGACCGGGGCACGAACCCGTGTCCCCTGCATCAGCAGGCGGACTCTCAACCACTGCGCCACCAGGGAAGCCCTCTACCTTTTAATTGAAGGGCTGAATTTCATGTTAAATAGATACATGCCAGTGTACCATTTTAATTCCCTTATCATTTCCTTTACTATATATATATTTTTTATTATAGTCTTTAAATGGTTGCACTGAGGATTACAATTAACATCTTAAAATAGAACAACTCTAGTTTGGATTAATACCAATTTAATTTCAATAGTATATAAAAACTTTGCTCCTATGTAACTGCTTCTCTCCCTTATGTTGTTATTGTCACTAATTACATCTTTATACCTAGTATGCACATAAGCAGACTTAAGAGTTTTTGTTTTATGCCATTGTCTTTTATATCACATAGGAAAAAAAGCAAAGTTACAAAGTATGTATTAAGGCTTTCATAATTACCTGTATAGTCACCTTTAGCTGTGTTCTTTTTTACTTAACATGAATTCGAATTACTATCCCAGGTCCTCTCATTTCAGCCTAAAGGACTCCCTTTAGCATTTCCAATAGGGTAAGTCCTCTAGCCACTATTCCAATTTCTGTTTATCTGGGAATGTCTTCACTTCTCCATTTCTGATGGCTAGATAATTCTTGATTGACCTTTTTTCTTTCAGTACTTTAAATATGTCATCCCACTGCCTCTGGTCTAAATGTTTCTGATGAGAAATCAGCCATAATCTAGTAAGAACCCTTGTATGTGATGAGCTGCTTCTCCTGCCACTTTCAAGATGCTCTGTCTTTGGCAGTTTATCATGTCTTGGAGTGAAGTTTATCCTACTTGAGTTTGTTGAGCTACTTAAGTGTGTAGATTAATGTTTTTCATCAAATTTAGAGTTTTAGGGCAATTATTTCTTCAAATATTCTTTCTACCCCTTCTCTCTTCTTCTTCTGGGACTCCCATTATGCATATGTTGGCATGCCTGATGGTGTCTCACAGGTCTCTAAGGCTCTGTTCATTTTTCATTCTTTTTCCTTTCTGCTCTTCAAATTAGGTATTTTACCTATCTTCAAATTCACTGATTCTTTTTTGCACCTACTCAAATCTGCTTCTGAAACCCTCTAGTCAAATTTTCATTTCAGTTACTGTACTTTTCCACTCCATAACTTATTTCCTTTAAAATTTTTTTCTATTGGTATCTTCTATTTGATGATACATCATTCTCCTGATTTCCTTTAGCTCTTCAAGAATATTTGAGAAAGCTTCCTTAAAGTCTTTGACTATTAAGTCCAATGTCTATACTTCTTAGGAACAGTTTCTATTCATTTCTTCTGTGAAAGGGCCTTGTTTCTTGCATGCTTCATAGCATCTTGTTGAAAACTGGATATTGAATAATGTGGCAACTCCAGCAATCAGATATTTCACCTCTCCTTAGGGTTTATTGCTACTGTTTATTGTGGTTGTTTCCTTGTTTAATGATTTTTCTGAACTAATACTATAAAGTCTGTATTTTTTGTCATTTGTGACCACTGAAGTCTCTGTTCTATTAGGTTAGTGGTTAGCTAGTGAATGGAAAGAGATTTCCTTAGAAGCCTGGAACCAAAAAATTCTCCCAGTGTTTGCAGGTGGGCTTTGTGTGTTGAGACATGCCTTCAATGCTCACGCCTTCGGGCTTCCCTTGTGGTGCAGTGGTTAAGAATCCGCCTGCCAGTGCAGGGGACACGGGTTTGAGCCCTGGTCCGGGAAGATCCCGCATGCCACGGAGCAACTAAGCCCGTGTGCCACAACTACTGAAGCCCACATGCCGCAACTACTGAAGGCTGCACGCCTAGAGCCTGTGCTCTGCAACAAGAGAAGCCACTGCAATGAGAAGCCCGCGCACCACTACAAGGAGTAGCCCCCGCTCACCACAACTAGAGAAAGCCCCTGCACAGCAACAAAGACCCAACGCAGCCATAAATAAATAAATAAATAAATTTATTTTAAAAAATACTCATGCCTTCAAGGTCAGCCAGCAGGAAGAGCTTAGGACCTTCTTAGGTCTTTCCCAAGCATGTGCACAGCCCTGGACACCGATGTGGTCTTTTAGATTCCCAGGAATCTCCAGGAGAATTTCAAAACCCTTGTTCCCCAAAGTATCTTATTCCCAGCCTTTCCTTCCAAGCTTTTTGGTTAGTCTGTTATTTGCCCCAACTGTTGTCACTGCCTCAGGCAGCAGTGACTAATACATTTACCTGTAAACATTTTTGACAAACATATGCAGAAAGTCATTTTAGCAGTGGAAGAGTTCCAAGTTAAAAAAGATAAAGGTGAGCCTTTTAAATCAGTCTTCCAGGGAACCACAGAACAAAACAAGTTAATTACAATTAATTGTGAATAAGGTCCATTCTACTCCCTCTGGTATCAGTACCAGTACCAAGAACATGGTCTGTTATTTTCAAGGCTACCACTGAGCTGAGGAACAAGGGTTGGGAGCAGGGTAGATTAACTACCACAAAGCTCACCGTTCTTACAGAGATTCAGTGTTTTTTCTTGATTAAATGTCCCTCTGGTTGTGACAAGCCTTTGGTTAGTTTCCAGAGTCCTGAAAAAGTTGATTCTGAGAGTTTTTGCCAGTTTTTGCTGTTGTTGCTTTTATGGAGGGATGAACTTCTGGAGTTCCTTACTCCATCCTTTCAATTGTTTTAAGCCTAGAATTATGCTAAGTCCAGAAAATGTACTGCTATTTGCCTGTATAACAGGCTCCAATGATCTCAATCAAGGAAAGTAGTGTCAATACAACCTACTACTGCCTTAGTTGTAACTACCCAGAGAGTAATCGGCCCAAGCAGAAAGCCCTGTCATCTCTAACCTCCATCCTTTATCACATACAAGCTCTTGGCAAATAAGTGAAGCCCTAAGGAAAACTCTCTAAGATCTGTTGTAAAAAACTGGGGCTAAGGAAATATTCTGACTCTTTCATTTTAAAGCTCTCTGGGACTAAGACAACTTAAGATGGGAAAAACAAAAAAACCCTCAGTCTTCAGTAATCTTTAATCTATATTTTCAAAGAAATCCACTGTGCAGTTAAACCATTCCTTTAGTCAATCTTATTCTCAAAACGGGCTTGACACAGTAATTGGTACCTTCCAAGTACAAAGGTTCTTGTTTGCAAACCATAAAATATTGGAAAGAAACACTGGAACATAATGTACAAACTTAAAGTGAGTGTCTAATTTTGGATATGAATTCTTGACAGCCAAAGTAAAAAGAAAAACATGATCAGTTACACTGAGTCTTATAACCAAAAAATTAAAAAACAAAAAGAGCAGGGAAAGTAAAACATCTGACCTGGTCTTTAAAAAAAAACATACATTACAAAAAGTTCTCAGTAACATTCCAATAGTAAAAGAAGCAGCAAATCTTTTAAGGTTGTTTCTCAAAGTATCCCTCTTCACTAGCCTAACACAACTCAGAGGAGAAAATCCTATAGGAAACTAGTGCTTTACTGTCAGTATACAAGGAAAAGCAGTCATCATCATTTACTATCTGGGTGTGACTCTTTTTAAAACTATATACACTTCATTTCACAAAAAATGTTCAAAAGAATGAAGAGATATTAAAAAACTTTATTAGAATTTTAGTAAGTACTAAAGTACAGCAAACTCAAACATCCATTCCAGATTTCCCACATTTGCCTGGTTTTTAAGTTATAAATAGCCAAAATGGGCCACGTTCTCTGAATACAACTGTTCCTCAAGTGTCACTAATAAATGTGGATCTCTAATAGATTCGAGCTTATCATCACTTCTGGTCTTTCTTCTGGCAGTTGCATTGTCAAAGTGCAATACTTGAAACCTTGAAATTTTGAAACTTTTAATGGCTCATAATTTATTGAAGAAAGAATGGGCATCTTCTTTGATCTGTAATTTGCAAAACATTGTCATTTTTAGACTTATAAACATTATTTAGAATAATCAATCCAATTAGTTTCATTCATTTCTACATTATCTTCTCATCACCTTTGTATACACACCCACTTTCAGCAATATCCACTTACAAACTGTATCCAAATTTGGAGACCAAACGTAAGAGATGAAAGAATACCAGCACACATCCTTTTACCACATGTCCAAGATTTTGTCACAAAATACTACGTGATTAATTCCTCCTTGCTGGATGACTAAATGGATAAGAATACCATACTTTCTTTTGGCCCTTAGAAATATACTGTTCAATCATCCATTTTTTTATTTGAGAAAATTCACCTAAGAGACCATCATCTGAAGATTCAATCTTGAGATTTTGCTTATATGATCAACTTCACCACCATCATGATTGTAGAATGCTGCTATCTGCCTCATTGTATTCATTTTCTTTAATAAATTTATTTATTTATTTTTGGCTGTGTTGGGTCTTCGTTGCCGTGCACGGGCTTTCTCTAGTTGCGGAAAGTGGGTACTACTCTTCGTTGTGGTGTGCAGGTTTCTCACTGCAGTGGCTTCTCTTGTTGCAGAGCATGGGCTCTAGGCACGCAGGCTTCAGTACTTGTGGCACACGGGCTCAGTAGTTGTGGCTCGCAGGCTCTAGAGCGCAGGCGCAGTAGTTGTGGCCCACGGGCTTAGTTGCTCTGCATGCATGTGGGATCTTCCCGGACCAGGGCTCCAACCCGTGTCCCCTGAATTGGCAGGCAGATTCTTAACCACTGTGCCACCAGGGAAGTCCCTGTATTCATTTTCTGATTCACACAAAATTGTGAAACTTGTTCCCCTGTCAATTTTCTTCTCTTTGCCATCATGAACAAAATATGAAAAATTATTAATTCCTAATTCTGTCCAATAAAAGCAAAAAGCAGACAATGAAGATGGTGTCTCCAGTCTCCTTTTATACTTCTTGAAACATGACATAATCCTTTGGACAATGCAATATGAAAACCATAGGATAAGGCAATAGCAAACTAAGGTGCACATGCTAAATCTGGCCCATAACCTGTTTTTGTATGACCTAGGATAGGTCATACAACAGTTTTCACATTTTTAAGGTTGTTTAAAGAAGAATATGTCACAGAGACCATATGTAGTATACAAAGCCTAGAATATTTACTATCTTAAGCTTTACAAAAATGTTTGCCAACCTCTGCTTCAAGTAATTCCATCATTTTTCCTTTTTCTTATTGTTTCAGCCTTTCTTTTCTTCCATAGTTGAGAATTAATGAGAAACGATGAAATAATTCCTTGGATGAAACAGCAAAATGTTTCAAGATATAGACAAAATAAGATCACTAATATCCTCAAATGCACATTAAATTTATAAAATGGTCCAGTGGACCCATATGGTAACTGCAAGATAGAATGAGTTTAAAAAATATATAAGTAAATGTTTTCTCTGGAAGACCTCTACAGAAGAATAAAACTCATGAAATATCAATCTTTCTAAGCCCCCCAAAAGAAACCAAAAAACTAAAAGTGAGTCCACTGGTTAAGATACTTTTGGTGTGCACAGCAGCAGGGATGAAGACTAAAGAAAACTGTTATGCCAAAAATAAGCAATTCACTATGAAGTGGCATTTGAACATGACATATGCTAAAAAGCTACAGAAGGGCTTCCCTGGTGGCGCAGTGGTTGAGAGTCCGCCTGCCGATGCAGGGGACGCGGGTTCGTGCCCCGGTCTGGGAGGATCCCACATGCCGCGGAGCGGCTGGGCCCGTGAGCCATGGCCGCTGGGCCTGCGCGTCCGGAGCCTGTCCTCCGCAACGGGAGAGGCCACAACAGTGAGAGGCCCGCGTAACGCATAAAAAAAAAAAAAAAAAAAAAAAAAAAAAAGCTACAGAAAAACAACTTAATTATGTCTGCTGAAAATCCTCTTAGTATTGAATATATTTAGAAATCATATATATGTATATATATCCTTAAAACCGCTGCTTTATTTCTATTGATAGCCTGACAAGCCTGAAATTACATTTTTTACTCATGCATATTCTAAGAGCTATGTGACTTCCAAAGGTCTATCAATAATAAGTACTTTAAACCAGACAAAAATAACTTACCTGACATTGTAATATGTCTAGAATTTGTTTGTCTGAAATGTATTTAAACTATCAATATTTACCGAGTATCTAAAGTCCATCACTGTGCTCTATACACTCTAAAGAACACAAGGTAAAAGATACATAAACAGTCCGTACTCTCAAGGAGCTTACACTCTAATAAGTCAGTAACAATTACTTAACCTTTCTGAATAGATTTCATTATCCGGGTGATTTTTAAGATCCCTCGTACAGCTGTCTTTCTATGATTTTATAAAAACGTAATAACCATTCCTTGAGCACCAACTACGTGCCAGGCACTATTATGCATTTTGCATTATCTCTAATGCTCCGTAAAACACATGCACTGTAGGTATTATTATCCCCGTTTTACCTGGATTCTCTTCTAAGGCTTAAAGAACTTGGTCAAGACTACCCAGCTAGTCATGAGTACCACTGGGATTCAAACGGGTCTAGCAAACTCCAAGGTTGATGCTCATTCCCATCCATTATCCTACCTGTTTACACCAAATTCTGTAGTATGAACTCTTAACTGCTTTTTATTCATTACTTACTTCACAATAAGCCATTCAAGAAAGGAAATCAAGAAACATCAGGAAGTAAAAGGTTCCCATTCTGGCTCTAGTTCCACCGCATGCAAAAAGACTAATCGTAGTATCTTGAGGTGTTGTTTTGTCCTTTCTAATCCCCTTGACAAGCTCAACCCAATCTTAAAATGAAAACTAGAATAAGTTTAAAAGTTTCTTCTTGGCAACTGAGCTAGATGAAATGAGAGACTGTATATGTCATGTGTAGAAGCCAAAGCAATGACATTAAAATATGGCAGCAAACCCAAAAAGAAAAGAGCAGAACTATAAAGAAGAAAGTTAAGTGATGATTTATGACAAACTCTAATTTTAACATTTCTTAAAAATTCCTTTTTGGTGCTAAGCCTTCTTTTCATAGATATTTTTAATGTCACTGCCATGAAAGACAAAGAAAGGCTGAGCAATGTGTCAGATTAAAGACTAAAGAAGTGTGACAATTAAATGCAACATACAATACTGACTGGATCCTAGATGGAGGGAGCAGGAAACTGCTATAAAAGGCATTATTGGGAAAACTGGCAAAACTTTAATGTAGAATGTATATCAGACAAGGTATTGTATTAATGTTAAATTTGTTGAATTTGATCATTATACTGTGATTATAAAAGAATATCCTTGTTCTAGGAAATGTATGCTGATGTATTTAGGAGTAAGGGGGTATGATATCTACAACTTATTCTCAAAAGTTTCAGGAAAAAAAAAATATCCAGAGAATGATAAAGAGTAACGAAATTAATGAATATGGGAGAATATAAAAAATTCTTTACACTATTCTTGTAATTTTTCTCTAATTTTAAAATTATTTCAAAATAAAGTTGCTCTCATTCCCTAATGCAAAAATTTTTTTAAGTATCAGAAGTGATACTTTTAGAATTTCATTCCAAACTAACACTACCTCACAGTAGGGCCCTGGCCAAAAAAATAAAAAACAAAAAACAAAAAAAAAGGTAAAACCCCACCATAAGGTGCATAGTTCAGGTGCCTAAAACACAAAGTATCAGCCTTTTCTCATAACAAGAGTATTCTACAAAGCTCTACTGCATTCATTACTCTATTTTATTCATATAAATATATAATCCCTCTTTATAGCACAGGAAATTTAATCAACTATTTCTTTTTCTTCTACTAAGTACAATCACATACTAAAGTGCTAAAGACACACAAAAAAGTATTTAAGTTCCACATAAGTGTTTTTATTATATCTGACCTAATGTCCTACTCCCCCACCTGCTCTTCCAATCTTGGCCTCTTCCGTTGCCCATTCTCCACATAATTCTCCACTGTAGATGTCACTGGAATTCTCCCTGACTGAGGCATTGAGCCATTTCCTCATTGTATCTTGAAACACTTTAAAATAGTTAACCTACAGAGAAAAGGAAGGTTTTAAGTTGAACTTAAGTATGTGTATGAAAGAATATGTGGATGTGGCTTAAACAAACTCTTCAAATAGGATATGAACTCTACAAATAATTACCTTTGACAGACATATGCATATAAACATGTATAAATATGAATAATATAAATTCTTTCAGTTACATATTTTTGGTAAAAGAAACTGCTTCCACCTTCCAAGTTCAGAATTAAAAATTTAAACCTTAATTTAAAAGATAGTGTGCTCATGTTCACATTACCTGGCATCTCATTATTCATATATAACAGGTTTTAACAGATGTTTAAGTTATAAGTCAACACCAGCACTCAGCTGACCTACTATATGAATGCTGAGTTTTTTTGTGCATCTTACAGTTTAATAATGCTACTAAGGCTGGATATCAACTTCAGAACTCAGGTAAGACATTTTAAGAAAAACTTTCCAAAATTACTGTGAAAAAAATTCAAAAAGTACTGTGAGACCTGATAATACTTAATATCATAGAACTAGAAAGAAATACTAAAATTATGTGGAAAATGAGTTTCTAATTCTAATTACAGATACCTTTTGTGTTAACGAGATGGACATACATCAAAAATGGACATACATCAAAAAAGCAGCCTATCTCCCAAAAGACTTCATTAAGAAAATGAAAGATGCAGTCCACTGAGAAAATTCCCAGTACAAACCATGAAATGTTTCTCTGGATGAGATTAAGACAAAGCAAAGGTGAGCAAATAATCCTTTTGCCTCTGCTATTCAACTCTGAAGGATGTGAAAATTCTGAACTTTGGGGAAAAAATGTAGAGTATTTATAACAGATCTTTTGGCTTCCTATTACACATATCTGATTCTCCCACATGCTACTAAGAGATGCAATGTTTAACTTCAGTATGAAGATGATGAGAATGGAGATAAATATTTTTAATTCAAAATAAATTACCAAAATGTGATTTTTGCCCTAAAGTTTTCATTGTTATATTCAGAATTTCACTAAGTGGGCTGACATAGCAAGGAAAAGTGGAGATGACACGCTATAAAAATGACCAAATCCAGGTTCATAGTTGTCAAATACAGATGTTTATTTTGTTAATATTAATTCATGGTACAGTGTAAAAAGTTAACGATTCATATAATAATCCATAGAGGAACCACTAAAAAAAATGCAAAGGTAAAAGTAAAAACCCAATAGAAGAAATATGGATTTTAAAAATACTCGATCCAAAAGAAGGTGGAAAAAAAAACCCAAGATAAAAACTTAAACCTAACCATATCAGTAACACTGAATATTAATGGTCTAACCACCTCATTTAAAAGGCAAAGACAGAGGTCCAAAAAAAAGGCAGCACCTAACTATACACTGTTTACAAGAGATACATAGATTTATCTCAAAGTAAAAATACAGGAAAAATATAGCATGTGAACACTGGAGAGAAAGAACCCTGGAGAAGCTACATAAATTTTAGACAAAGTAGACTTCAAGACAGAAGCATTACCATAATAAGGGGTATTTCATATTGATGAAAGGCAATTCATTTTCAATCTTAGACACTCATAAAACAGAGGAAGAGAGAACAACTGTTATGTTTCTTTTCTTTTTCTTGCCTCACTGCACCCTTACTACTTCTATCCAACATGATGCTCAAAGGTCTGGGCAGTGCAATAAGGCAATAAAAAGAAATAAAAGACATAAAATTTGGCAAAAAATTGGAAAGAGAGTCTTTCCAATCTATGAAAGTCTTTTTCATAGATGTTATGATCATCTATATAGAAAATTCTAGGATGCAACTAGAACTATTAATAAGGGGGTTTAGCAAGATATTCAGTGTGTTACCCTTTCCTTCATCCTCCAGGATACAAAGTCAATATACAAAAATCAATTGTATGACAACACCAAATGCTAGCAAAGTATTTAATTTCTCTGAAATCCAGTCTCTTGAAAACCAGAAGCTAATAATAAAGATTAAATAGATAATACACATGAAAGCCTAGTACAATGCATTGCATGAGCAGATATTCAATGTTACCCTTTCCTTCATCCTTCAAACATTATAAAATCTTCCTAATTGTCTGCTCTGGCTCTAATCTCAACAAGATTCTCCAACCCATCCTAGACAATGATTTTACTAAAACATCATTTTTTAAAATATCATTCTCTTGCTCAAACACATGCCTACCAGAAAAAAAGTAAACCCCCTATAGCATAACCAGCACACAACAGCTCCACTTTACCTTTAAACCTTACCCCTTGCCCCACATGTCCCAAATAGAAGTCTATCAAGCTACCTTTAAAAGTCTCCTCCTCGGGACTTCCCTGGTGGCGCAGTGGTTGAGAATCCGCCTGCCAGTGCAGGGCACATGGGTTCGAGCCCTGGTCCAGGAAGATCCCACATGCCGCGGAGCAACTAGGCCCGTGTGCCACAACTACTGAGCCTGCACGCCTAGAGCCCCTGCTCTGCAACAAAGAGAAGCCACCGTAATGAGAAGCCTGTGCACTGCAATGAAGAGTGGCCCCCACTCGCCGCAACTAGAGAAAGCCCGCGCACAATAATGAAGACCCAAAGCAGCCAACAATAAATAATAAATAAATAAATATTTAAAAAAAAAAAAAAAGTCTCCTCCTCACTGTCACTTGAAGGTGCAGTGTATACTACTACTTTCATGACTGATGATTTCCAAATGCAATTCCCATCCTCCCACTTCCATCCCATCCAAACCTATTCATACTTCAGGTTCATGCTCCAGTCTAATCTTCTATAGAGCCACTTTCAATTATCTCAGCTCAGTAACCTGCTTCCTTTGAATACTGTCTTGGAGTGATCTTAATATTCATACACAGATACAGAGACCCTAAATGAAAGTAATCATCAATTTGAAATATATGTGCTAAGAATGAAGTTGATATACAACAAAGTCTTTACATAAGCAAGTACTTTTTTCTTCTGTAACTTGTTTAATGGAAATGTAATTTCTAGTATATTTCCCAAGCATTCACAATGTAAACAGACAACTTAAAAATCATGATATAGCAAAAGACATAGTTACCCACTTTTTAAAATATAAGTTCCATACAAACAAATTTTAATTTTGTTAATATTCCCTTTTATGTGCTAATTTGAGTTTGCATACAATTTCTGTAAAGCAAAGAATCTCTTTATATAATACTCCCAGTATTTCATGATTTTTACTAAGTTTTTGATTAAATGTCTCTTCCACACTAAACAGCAAGCACAGCATCTAAAGATAAAAATTGCAAGAGACTCATTTAAACTTCCCCAAGTCTCTAACCACCAAACTGTATCTAAGCTTGTGCCTTTTATTTATTTACTTTTTTTAGGATTTCTAGATCCCACGGAGGGAGGAAGGAAGAAGGGAAGTTTCTTCTTGTTTCTTAACATCAAACCCTCCCTTCTATATTTTCAAGTTTAGTCCCATCCTAATTCTCAACCATCACCCCAGATTGTTCCATCATCAGCCGAAAAGTATATTCATCGTATAACTCCTTTTCAAAACCCAAGAGCTACAAAGAATCTTCTCTCAAACAAAATAAAACTCACAGTAACTTGTTTTAAGATGTCCTACCAACTGCAATTCTCTCAAGAGAGCAGTCCTGACCCTCTCTGACCAAAACCTTTCTGCGCAAAATTAAGAAATCTGTTCACGAACCAGCAGAAAACCAAACACTGCCAAAGTTTAACATGAAATTTGCTTCACTTCAACTAACCGTCTACCCTCCCTACTCCCATAAATTTCTTCTAGATTTCTTACTTAATAAATTCTCAGTTCAATCACAACTGCCTAAAGTTACTTCAGCAAGTCTCTCTTCCACCCTGATGTGCTAGTTACCTAGGTTTGCTCAATGTAATAAAACTTATAAAGGGCATCTCAAAGGTTCAAAAATATAAATCCATTACAAGTCCACCTATTCTTATATTTCAATAATACAAAATTCCCTAATATGAATAAAAAGTCTAATCTTCTCTATATAAATTAAGAATTCTAATACTTTAAACATCCGAAAAGCGCATTGTCCAAACACACTAGGAAAGAACCACCCAAAACATTTTAACAGCATTTTATCATTTGTTTAATGTTGATAATCAATAAGTCTCTAAATATTTTAAGCTGTTTTTCCTTTAATAAAGCATTGTGCTTTACTCATTAAAAATACTGCCTTGAAATTGCATTTTGTTTTCATAGATAAAAGCTATCAAAAGCCATGTTATAATGGAAATGATGAGAAATTATTTTTTTAAAGGCAGGAGAATAAAAGAATTACTTTTTTCATAATGGAAATAAATCCATTTTCCCATAATGGATTACATATCACTCTGGGACTGGATTTTGGACTGTTTTAGCTAACTCCACAGAAAATATGTCACTGAGTAATTATTATTGTTAAAGTTTTGGTTAGAGCAACTGTATTAACTCATTTTTGATTGCTGAATTTTCTCCAGATTGGATGAGATAACACAATAAGGAAATGTCTGGGTTTTTATGATCTCAGAATGTTATGCCCACTGCCCCCAACCTTTTGGGTGTCACAAAGAAAAGGGAAAAGACAGCCAAAGGCAGTGCAAAAATGACAGAAGAAAGCACTTTTCACTATTTCCAAGGCATCTCCTTCACAGAATATAGTGATGATCATAAATGAAAAAGAGATGTTGCACCCCTTTCCCTACTCAAAATGTTGGCAAAGCTAGAGCAAAGAGAAGAGAAGGTAAGGTAAGGTAAGGACAATTAAATTGACAATTTAATTAGTATGTCTCCAAAAACAACCAGTGGGTCCTGGTATACTAGATGGTGGCCAATATTAACCTTAATCAATGCATATGAGTCTGGGTACAAAATAAGCCTGCACTGTCCAACTATGCAAAGGTTAATAGTTGGCTGGCTACTAGCCTATTGCTATACAAACAAAACCCACCACTTTATGTTTAAGGCATTGCTATCGTGTTCCAAAGGTTCCTCACACCCAAACCAAAAATCTCTCTCTCTTGTCCCAAGTTAGTTGCTCCTCCGCCTATACTGCTTATTACTATTAATATCTACCAGTACCCATTTAATTTTCTAGCATGCTTTCCAACTAGTAATTTGATTAAAAAACTGTATAACGGTATCTATTTCCATTTCTCTTTCATTTTTAAATCAATATATATTCATATAAACATCTATATATTACTTTCTCTTTTCAACAAATGGTGTTGGAACAGTTTGATATCCACTTGCAAAAAAAAAAAATTCGAACTTCAATCCACACCTCGCACTAAATACGAAAATTCATTCAAATTGGACCCCAGATACAAATGTAAAATCTAAAACTAAAACCATCTAGGAGAACACTTTTGTAACCTTGGGTTAGGCAAAGATTTCTTAGACACAACACTAAAAGCATAATCCAGAGAAGAACAAACTGAAAAACTGAACTTCACTGAAATTAAAAACATGCTCTAAGTAAATCAACTATACTTCAATAAAATATTTTTAAAAAGATGCAAGGGAACAAATCAATATACAAGATGTCTGCAGAAAAACAAAACAAAAAACCACACAAAAACATATGCTCTATAAAAGACATAAAGAGAAAAGACATAAAGAGAAAAGACAATCCAAAAACTAGAAAAACATGTCAAATCACATATCTTATAAATAACTTGTATCAAGAATACATAGAGGGCTTCCCTGGTGGCGCAGTGGTTGAGAGTCCGCCTGCCGATGCAGGGGACACAGGTTCGTGCCCCGGTCTGGGAAGATCCCACATGCTGTGGAGCGGCTAGGCCCGTGAGCCATGGCCACTAAGCCTGCATGTCCGGAGCCTGTGCTCCGCAACGGAAGAGGCCACAACAGTGAGAGGCCCACGTACTGCAAAAAAAAAAAAAAGAATACATAGAGAACTCTCAAAACTCAGTAAGCGGGGACTTCCCTGGTGGCACAGTGGTTAAGAATCTGCCTACCAATGCAGGGAACACAGGTTCGATCCCTGGTCCAGGAAGATCCCACACACCGTGGAGCAACTGAGCCCATGTGCCACAACTACCGAGCCTGTGCTCTAGAACCTGCAAGCCACAACTACTAAAGCCCGTGTGCCCTGGAGCCCGTGTGCTGCAACTACTGAAGCCCACATGTTCTAGGGCCCATGTGCCGCAACTACTGAGCCCGCAGGCCTAGAGCCCGTGCTCCACAATGAGAAGCCACCGCAATGAGAAGCTTGTGCACCACAAAGAAGAGTAGCCCCGGCTTGCAGCAACTAGACAAAGCCCGCGAGCAGCAACGAAGACCTAGCGCAGCCAAAAAAATAAAATAAAAAAATAAACTCAATAAGAAAACGCAATTTAAAGAAAATGGCAAAAGATGTGAATAAACACTTCACCAAGGAAGATACAGAGAAAGCAAATAAGCACTTCAAAAACTAAAATGCTCAGTATCATTAGTCATTAGGGAAATGCAAATTTAAAACCTAATGGGATACCACTATACATCTATTAGAACATGTAAAACTGACCATGTGTTGACAAGGACAGGGAGGAAGTGGAACTTTCATATACTGCAGACTGAAATGTAAAATGGAACCACCACGTTGCAAAATAGTTTGGCAGTTTCTTAAATAGTTTAACACAGAAGTACCAGCCATTCCACTCTCAAATATTTATCTAAGAGAAATGAAACCACATGTCCATACAGACTTATACACAAATGTTCACAGCGGCTTTATTTTTATGAGCCCAAAACTGAAACAATCCAAATGTCCATCAACAGGTGAATGGATACACAAATGGTGGTATACCACACAACTACCCAACAATAAATAGGAAATAATTACTATTGTAGTGAGTCATACTACAACATGGATGACTGTAAAAGTTATCATGCTGAGTTAAAGAAAACCCTAGAAAATGCAAACTGTTTTATAGTGACAGAAAGCAGATCAGTAGTTTCCTGGGGTGGAGGAAGAGATAGGAGAGGGGATTACAAAGGAGCACTAGGAAACTTTTAGGGATGATGGATATGTTCATTATCTTGATTGCGGTAATGGTTTTACAGATGTATACATATACCAAAATTTACCAAACTGTATACTTTAAATATATGCAGATTACTGTATGTAAATTATAACTCAATAAAGCTATTAAAATTGTTAGTCACAAAAAAAACCTTAACTTTCTCTGTTATTTGGGGGATTTCTTTAGAAAGAACAAAAGTCATGAAATACCAATATCTGCCTAAAAGAGAAACTGAAAAATTAAAATTAGGTCCAATGGATTCTGATGATACACAAATGGTTAGAACACGTCAAATATAAATAAATACACACACACATCAATGATATAATTCTTTAAAAAAAACCTTATTACTTCCAGAGTACGTTAGAGTATCAACTCATTTTTTTGAACACTGATATATTAACAATCAAGCATTTATCCTGCCTTATAATGACGCTACCCATAGCAAATGTCTCTTTACAGCTAATAAATGACAATTAGAATATTATCATTTTGAATTAGCGAATCTAAGCATTGCATATAAATGGCTGCTAATTTCCCAAAGAGATAACTATATGTGTGTGTGTATACATATATATAAAATACACTTCCTGATCAAAGAACACACCATTGCCTATAATAAACTTGCCAAAAAATTTTTTAAATGCATTCGAATGAAATCTGATCAAACCTCTAAATCCAGATAATTTACTGGAAATACAGACAGAATACATTAAATCTTTGATTTTTATAAAAGATACTTGAGAGATCTATCAACCAATTAATTGCAATGTAGGGACTTTACTATGCAGGTGCTGACTGAAAATATTTTAAAACTTTAAAATATATAAACATTAAGACTTCTGAGACCACTGGAAATCTGAACACTGATTAAATGTTCAATCCGATATTAAGAAATTATTTGTTTTTAAGTGTTCAGGTGTACAACAAAGTGATTCAGTTATGAGTTGGTCATTTTTGAAGCTGCGTGATGACTAGAGAAGGGTTCAATATTCCATTTGGTCTGCTTTTGTACATCTTGAATTTTCTATAATGAAGTTTTTAAAAATAAAGATATCTTATTAAATTCACTTTTTAACTTGTATATGTACAAAGATATAAAAATCCAAAATAAATAAAACTAGCTTAGGCCAAATTTCCTCTTTCATATTGTCCTTGTCCTTTCTGATAAGGTTATATTAGCTTCAAAATCTAAACTTAGGGTAACTCTGCCTCTTTCCCTATTCTCTGACACTTTATATGAGATATGAACAATCTGTTTCATAAAGGTATAGTGGAAATTTGTAAACCATCTGGGTCTAATAGTTGTATGTGAAAGGGAGAGGTTTTTTTTTTTTTTTAATTCGAGTAAAACTGCTTTACAATGTTGTGTTTGTTTCTGCTGTACAATGAAGTGAATCAGCTATATGTATATGTATATCCCCTCCCTCTTGGATCTCCCTCCCAAGACCCCCAATCCCACCCATCTAGGTCATCACAGAGCACACGCTGAGCTCCCTGTGCTATACAGCAGGTTCCCACTAGCTATCTATTTTACACATGGTAGTGTATTTATGTCAAACCTAGTCTCCCAATTCGTCCCACTCTCCCCTTCCCCCACTGTGTCCACATGTCCGTTCTCTACGTCTACATCTCTATTCCTGCCCTACAAATAGTTTCATCTGTACCGTTTTTCTAGATTCCACATATATGCATTAATATATATTTGTTTTTCTCTTTCCAGCTTACCTCACTCTATATGACAGACTCTAGGTCCATTCACATCGGGAGAGGTATATTTTTAATTACTCATTTTAATTTCTTTATTGATATTGTATCTATTCATGATTTAAATTTATTTTTTTTAATTTTTTTTTTTTGCGGTACGTGGGCCTCTCACTGTTGTGGCCTCTCCTGTTGCAGAGCACAGGCTCCGGACGCGCAGGCTCAGCGGCCATGACTCACGGGCCCAGCCGCTCCGCTGCATGTGGGATCTTCCCGGACCGTGGCACGAACCCGTGTCCCCTGCATCAGCAGGCGGACTCTCAACCACTGCGCCACCAGGGAAGCCCTAAATTTACTTGAGTCAGTTTTCTTTAGTATATTTTTCCAGGAAATAGCCAATTTCATCAGTTCCTTTGTTGTTCTCAAATGTATTGGCATAAAACTTCTTGTAAATTTTACTTAGTCTCTACTACAGTTATAGTCATGTCTCCATTTTCACATTTTCAATAACATTGTCTTCTCTTTTTCCTAAATATATCTTTTCAATAGCTCATCATTTTATTAGTCTTTTCAAAGAATCAAATTTTTATTTCATTAAGGCCCTCTATCATTTCTTTGCTTTGTCACTAATTTCTATTCTTAGCATTACCATTTTTCATCTACTCTCTTTGCATTGCTATGTTCAATACTTAACCCACTCATTTCAATCTCTTTTCATATACACACATTTAAGGCTAAGAGTTAATCTCTTTAGTACTACCTTACCTGCATTCAAAAGGTTTGATATGTGATGTTTTATTTTGCTTTGGTTTCTGTGGAAGTTTAATTTCCACAGTCATTTCTTCTATGAACCATTAGTTAAAATATTTTTGAATTTCTAAACATGGCAATGTTTTATCTTTTGATTTGTAATTACACTGCATTGTGGGTTGCATACTGATAATCTTCCATTTGCTACAGCTTGCTTCATGACTTGGCATGTGGTCAAATTTCATAAATGTTCTGTGTACTTAAAAAGTGTGTATGATCTAATTATTAGTTTCAGGGTTCTACAGTGTCCATTAGCTCAAGCTTGTTAATTCTTTATTCAAATTTTCCTTCTTTACTAGTATTTTATTTACTTGATGTATTAATTATCAAGAGGTATATTAAAATATTAACTGTGGGCTTCCCTGGTGGTGCAGTGGTTGAGAGTCCGCCTGCCGATGCAGAGGACACGGGTTCGTGCCCTGGTCCGGGAGGATCCTACATGCCGCGGAGCGGCTAGGCCCGTGAGCCATGGCCGCTGAGCCTGCGCAGCCGGAGCCTGTGCTCCGCAACAGGAGAGGCCACAACAGTGAGAGGCCCGCATATCGCAAAAAAAAAAAAAATATTGATTGTAAGGTTGTCCACTTATCATTGTAAAGTCATTTTTTTATATATTTGAAGTTATGTTTTATATACACACAAATTCATGACATTCACTTTTTCCGAGAAATATTTAAGTCTTCCTAGTGAATTATTTCATTCCTAGTGAATGAACCTCTTAATCCTTGATAATGCTTTTGCCTTAGTCCCATTTTTCTAAAACACACCTATGACAGCTTTTTGGGGAGTTCCTTGTGTTAGACATGTTACTGATAAACATCACTATAATTATTAGTTTGCTGCCTTTAAAAAACAAAAACCCATCCTGGAGTCTCCATGCTTTCTCTGGTAAGTTTAGTCGGTTTAGATTTATTTTGATAACTGATATATGTGAAATTATTTCTACCATCTCATTTTGTTTTTCACATACCATGTATTTTTCCGTCTTTTTCTTTCTTTTTTTTAAGTTTTCCTTAAAATTTTAACAGGATTACTTGAAAGTAGAATCAATTTTATTACTCTTTCTAAACCACAGGACCTCAGAAAGCTTACTCAGATCACTACCCCTCCTGTCATATGCACTGTTTTCCAGTACAGTATTTAATTCTTGTGCATTTATTTGTTGTATTGTTTTATGTAATCAGGTTGTCCTGATTTGTCTATATGTTTACCAATTTCTTTGCTAACTTTGAATCTGGCATACCCTTCTACATTCAGGGATTCAGTTCCTTCCTATTAAAGTACAACTACCTTCAGTAGTTCTTTCAGTAATGGGCTATTAGTAGTAAACTCTACATCTCCACATTAAAACACATTTATTTCTCCTTCACTTTACAATGATAGCTTTGAGGGTTATCTTATTTTTCCTTGGCACTTTGAAGATACTCATCTATTGACTTTTGACCTCTATTCATGCTGTTGATAAATATGCTAAACTGACTCATTGCTGTTCAGTTATTAATGACTTGTCTTCCCTCTCTGGTGTCTTTATTACTTTCTCTTTATATTTAACTTCATTAAAGTGTATTGAATTGTCCACATTTTTTTTCTACTTATTTTTTCTATTTAGGCGCAGCTACAGAAAAGAGAAAAAGTGATTTGATAATGACTGTTTTCTTAATTCTCCCAAAAACTATTCAGAACTAATACTATGCTATATGTACAAGTATTAATTCATTACATACGGTGGATGCCCTAGGACAATGATTCTCAAACTTCAGAAGGCAACAAAAACACCTAGGGAACCTATTTAAATACTTGGATTCCATTCAAGTTTTCTGATTCAGTAGGTCTGGGGTCCTACCACAAATTTGCATTTCTAACAAGTTTCCAGGTAATGCTGATGCTGCTGGTCAGGGACTCTGGCTTTAAGAACCACTGCCTTAGGGATTAGGGATAATTAACTCAGGGAACCCCCACTGAGAAGGACTGTAAGAATCTGTCCCGGTTCTTAAATCTAGAGATTAGTATTTATCATCAAACTCAACAATTTTTAGCTTTAAATATTACTCTTTCCCATTTCTTCTTGTAGAATTCCAACTACATAAATAACAGCAGCTAACAGTTCATCATCTGGCCAGAACTGCTCCAGTTCATTCTTCACAGTCCTCAGGACAAAAATTAAATTTGATCATATCATTCCCTTACGTGAAATTGTTCACTGGCTCCTCTATACATACAGGGACAGTTCTTTATGGGGAGGGACACATGGATGGGCTTCAGAGTACATGCAAATTTTTTAGTATTTACATTATGTTTATATTATATTACACATACTTTTTATGACACTATCAAATAGGTCTGTGATTTAAGCATGTTAAAAATTGCTAGCCTATTAAATTCAAATGAGTCAGTGTGATACATAAGCTTTTCAGCTTTTCATGATACGTGCCTGCCTATCTTATACACCATACCTTGTGCCGTTCTGAGCATACCACGATTTCAAACTTTAATCATTATATCCATATTACCTCTACCTAGAAAAGACTGCCCAATAGGCCTCTCACAGGCCTGACAAACTCCTACTTATCTTCTCAAAAGGTCCAATATCATCTCCCAGAAAATTTCCCCAACCTACTTAAGAGTTAATTGTCCCTTACTTAGTCTCTCTCAGCACTTTGTACAAACATCCGCAATTACTTTTCACCCTTCTAAATATTGGTCCATAGAACTATCTTCCTTTGTAAGAATATGAGTGATCTCAGGCAAGAACTTAATCATTATAGTAGATACCAAAATGTTTGTTAAATATATAAACATGTTACCTAAATATAACTTTGCCTTGGACTTTACAGACTATTTCCAGGAGAACACATATTTATAATCTAAGACTTTTCATGTCTGCTTTTATCTAGACTTTCAAAGGAACCAGATATTCAATGGGAGTAAATGCTACCTAGTATCATTCTCAATTTCTAAACAAAATACCTCAAGCATCAAAGCAAGGACTGTCCCTGTAAGATATAACACCTGCAATGTCAATACAACAAACAGAAGAACACTGAAGGGGTAATCAAATCTAAGAGCTCAAAAGATCTTCGTAGAAAAAAAGGACTCTCATTGTATTTCCTATACAAGTCTCCTTGGTTTATCTGTTTATTTAAACACTGATGTGCATATTACAAATTATGAGAAGATTCCTCTCATTTTTATTAAAACACCCACTAATTCAGAAAAATCCCTTTACAAAGGTATATAGCATACAAAGAAAACCACAGTGAGTGGTTCTCTCCAGAGGCAGAGGATGGATGGGAGTGTAAGTGTAAAGTCTCTTCACTTACCATTTTTCAAATATGTCAGTACCATTTGATTTTTTTTTTTCCGGCCGTGCCATGCTCACAGCATGCAGGATCTTAGTTCCCTGACCAGGGAGGGAACCTGTGCCCTCTGCAGTGGAAGCATGGAGTCTTAACTACTGGACTGCCAGGGAAGTCCCTGATTTTTTTTTTTTTTTTTGAATAATGTTACATATTACTTCAGCAATCAGAAAAATATAATGAAAAGTAAAAAAGCCACATTCTGTGTTATGCTATTTAAGAAAAAAGTTTAATTATGAAACTGTTTTAATATATTATTCTTACCAGATTTAAGACCTGAAATTTTGAAGATGGCACTTGGTTTCCCATTTGTGACAAATCCTAGGAGTTGCCATACTGGCATTCCATTTGAATCAGGATAGGAAAAGTAGACAGATCCTCCCATTCCCTCAGGAAATGGGACTGTTCCCAGCATAAAAACCACAACATGGTTGATATTTTCATAATCAGGCAAGTCAAAAACAAACTTATCCTCTGCCACTTGCTGTGCAGCTGTTTGCACCTAGAATATAAGAAACTCGCCTTAGTGAAATGGTTTGGTAAGTTTCTATAGCCCTTTTAGTATTGCTGTAAGCTCTGTTACCAAATATAGTCAATTATAGTCATTATATCAAGTATAACATTGGATCAGTCTGATACTCTAATTATGGAATTACCAAATACACCAAAAAGAGTGCTTATTTTAATAGAAAAATCTAAAAATATACATTTAGCCTTAAAATGACTTAATGAATGTAATCTTTCAAAAACATAACTAAATTATTTCAGAAGTGCCCTGAAAGGATTTTACTTACATAAATAAATCACTACAGTTTCAGAATGTTATAAAAATGAAAGGTTGTTCAAAACACCATGCCACCAAAGCTTTATCTTCTAGTTTGAAGGTAAAGAACCTCGGGTAATTAAAATGGGTAAGCAGTTCAGAAGTTATTACAGTCAATCCTCATTATTTGCAGATTCATTATTTGTCATTTTGCCTACTCACTGAAAAATATTTGTAACCCCCAAATTATTAAACCCTCCAGTTTAAATACAGAGAATAAAACAAAGGAAGGAAGAACATAAATATAAACCAAAATGCCTATTAGTATTAAATTCAATTTTACCAGTTTTTGGCATGCATAATCTTAAAAGGCACATAAAATCATGGTATCTACAAGTCTTGAAATAATCATCAGGTAAAATAAATATTTCTTAAATGTCAACTCTGTCAAAGGCACCAGACATTTTGTTAATCTGTATTATGACACCCTAATCCTCGACCTTAGGAAAAAGGGTACATCTTACTGAGTCCATAACTTTAGATTTGGTGAATTTTTCTAGTCAAAGAATAATGTAGTTAAACGTTGAGGCATCGCTAGGTCTATTTGCCCTTCATTTGGTTAACATGTTCAAATACTCCAGAATTAAAAAGTCAAACACCGTCAAAGAAAATCTTGTCATGAAGGAACCCCTACTGTATATCCATTATGTAGGTTAGGTGTTAGGTAAATAGACACAGGCACTGCTATAACTAAATTCCTTCCAAATTAGTAGACAACACGGATTCCATAGGGCCTTTCTATTCTTTAGAAAAACACACACATTTTAAATGTTGTTCGTTAACGAAATTCGTCCCACACTCAATCCCAGGCTGGTCCTTTCATTCTTCCTATCCGGAGCAGAAGCAATACAAAGTTATTCCACCAGTATTATCAATTACCACCATCACCAAAAGGGGCCTCCCAGTCATTCAAGGGACAGACAATAAATCTTCTGAGGATAGCCATCTCCAATTTATCTCTGTGGTTCCTTAGAACTGTGTACACACTACATTATCAAAAATTGATGAAAAAATTCAGCAAAGGGGCTGCAACATTTAATAAAGGAGGGATAAAAAAATAAAGAGAAAGAATTCTAGGTGAAAGGAATCAGGTCTGAAATGTATTTCTGAGTGGCTTCTACGGAGGCAAGCAAGATTCACCCTCCAGATTCTTCGAACAATCCCAGGTACTTAACTCATTTACCTAACAATTCATCAAGGAAGGTAATCTCTTTTTACCAATAAGGAAATTCACTGCTCACCTCCTTCTGGGGTCATCACAGATATCGCTCACGCTTTAAGTTGCAGGCGTTTCTATCAGCCCATTTCCAATTACGTTAAGCATATTTTTATTAGGGCCCTTCCAAAAGGACCCAGCAGTTATACTTTGCCCGAGTACCTTCATCTTCGACAAACAGGACGCTACAGACTAGATTCAAACACCACATTTACCTCGAACTCACTTTATGAGCTCAGGCGAGTATTTATACTACCAACTGAGCTTTAGTTCCTCAACTGCAAAATGAGAATGAGAACCACCATCTCACGAGTTACGGTCAAGTGTGCAGTGCCAAATAAGCGCTACATAGATGGCTGAGATGACTAGGAACAGACAAAAGGCGTGCATTGCCTAGGATAACGCACACTCGATAAATGGCAGCTAATGGTGTGACTGCTGCTCTGAAAAGAGCTGTGGGGAAAGGAGAGCGAACATCCCAGCGTCCCACTGCCCACCCTCACACTCTCAGCAGTCAACTAGAGGTGAGGGGGTTTCCCCGCATCCCGCGCACCGACGAACCCTCCCCTTCCCGGGGCCTCGCCCTCGGCATCCTGCCCCCTCCCCGAGACCACCCGGCCCCATCCTCACCAGCCTCCCCGCCACCAAGCAGCCAAACATGGCGGCGGCGGCTCCGCTCAGCCGGCAAGGACCCGAAGCCGGGGACTAGAAATCCTAGGGCTACTGCCCTAGTCGAGCCCAAGAACCTTCCAGAACGTGGCGGAGGGTGCCTACCCCTCCGCTACATAGCGACTAGGCCAGCGGCAGGAACGCCTTCTGCACCCGCGACCTCTAACCTCGCCTTCCTAACCAGAACGCCTCTCAGGCGACGAGTACTTCCGGGTCTCACGCCGCACCGCCCTTACTAAACGGGAAAGGCGGGCCAGATCCCGTATAAAACTACAAGTCCCAGAGGGGCCTGCGCGGGTTTCCGGGAAGGGAACGCGGAGGATTTGCCTGTTGGGACTGGTAGTCCGTAGCCCAAATTTACGAATCCAGAGCCGGGAGGAAAGGTTTCTCACGTTTGTCTAACATTTTAGAGTTTACAGTGCACTTTTACAGTCATTTCGCTAGATCCTTACAAAAACTCTAGGAGGTAGGTATTATTATCTGCATTTTGTAGGCGATAAAATTGCCCAGAGTGACCAGCCCCAAATCTTTACACAGCACTCAGGGATGGGGCTTGAATCCAAATCCTGATTCTAATCCAGGGTTCTTTCTGCTACACAGTAGCTGAAAAGTACTGATTTTTAATCAGCTGTTTTGTACTTAATGACAACTTTATTGTAGTTCTTTCCAGCCTCACACCTCCATTTATTTGCCGAAAACAAATAACACTAAGCAAGTTATATAATATCTTCGTGCTTTAATGGCGCCATTTGTAAAATAAGAATAATAATTGTGCCTGTCCCCTAGGGTTGCTGTGAGGCTCAGATGAATTTATAAACAACCACTTAGAACCTGGCAGTACTTAACTAATGGCTGTTTAATTGTAAAATGTCTTTTTTTCCCTCTATGCATTTGCAGAAAAGAAGAACTGGCATCAAGTACTGACTGCCAACACTACTCATTTTCCCTTTCACAGCTTCAGTTCCCTTTCCTCTTGATAGGAAGGTAAGATATCTCCTCCCTGAAGGTCTCTGCCCAACTTGAAATATCTGAGCTTAGTCCACCAGCCACCAGCAAGTCTGTCCTCCTAACCCCAGGTTATATGTGGAAGATCAGAATGTTGGAACAGTCCTCTGGTCTCCACTCTGGCTCCATAAACTTGGACCACTTATCTTGTCTTAGATTCTCCTTTGAGAAAGCCAAAGATGAATAGATAGAAGAGGATCTTCCTACCAATGTCTCCAACTTTCTACCTAAGAAGTGCCAGAATCTTCAAAATAAAAAGGCCACTCATTATGAGACCATTTCATGAGGGGCATACAAACTGCCTGGATTCAGAGCCCATCTCCGTCATTTATTAGCTGTATAATATTAGGCCAGTTACCCTAACACTACCATGCCTCCTTTTCCCCCTCTGTAAAACAGGATAATAATAAGGTTGTAATGAAGGTTATTACATGTAAAGTACTAAGTAGTAGCCAGAATATAGCTTAATAAACTGTTAGCATTTAGCATTATTACTTTTCCTGACTAACTTTTCATGTCTTCATACCCACCTTACTATGAAATAGTAAATAAATATATTGGTCTCTGCCTCATGTACCTGACACAGGGCTCCTGAAACCCCTGTACATTCCCAAGTGATAAGAGCACTAAGAGCATCTTTTGTTCTAATGAGGGGACTCTGGTGGGCTTCTGGGTGGCTCCTAGATGGGGGCTGGTCACCAGAAAGATGAAGCCTGATTAGAAGCTTGGGATTTTCAGCCCCTCCCCACATTCTATAGAGAGGGGAGAGGGGCTAGAGATGGAGTTAATTGATCACGACTACATGAGGAAGCATCCATAAAATCCCAACCTGAGAGCTTCCAGGTTGATGAACACATCCATGTACCAGAAGGATGATGCACCCCAACTCCACCAGGAGAGAAGCTCCTGCACTCGCAGACCTTGCCTATGTATCTGTTCATCTGATTGTTCATCTGTATCCTTTATCATATCCTTTAATAAATTGGTAAACATGTTTCCCTGAGTTCTGTGAGTTGTTCTAGCCAATAATCAAATCTAAGGGGGGAGGTCATGGGAACCTCCAATTATAGCTGTGTTGGACAGAAGTTGTAGGTAACCTGGGCACTTAACTACTTGCAGTTGGCATCTGAAGTAGGGGCAGTATTGTGGGACTGAGCCCTTAACCTGTGGGATCTGATGCTATCTCCAGGTGCTGTCTCCAGGTTGACAGTGTCAGGATTGAGTTCAATTGTAGGACACCAAGCTGGTGTCACAGAATTGCTCAGTGTAGGGAAAACCCACACACATCTGGTTTTAGAAGTACTGTGAGTACAGTAGTAGTGTGAGAGTAAAGGAGAAACATGGGAAGAAGACAGGGATTTTTCCTTTACATACTGTAACTATGTATTCTATGTATTTGTATTCTCTGAGCAACTTGTATTTTTCCACCTTTCTGTGCTTATGCAACTTGTTTTATCTGCCTGTAATATTCACCTGGAAATTTTTACATTCTCCCAACTGGCTCAAATATTTTCTTCAGGTTGGACAAAGAATTGGAGGCGGTGAGTTTAGTAACCTTTCTCCAGACTATGAAAGCCAGACTTCTATTCACCAAACTATATTATTTTTAAATACAAAAGTTCTTTGTAACTAAAGAGAGCAGAAATAGATACAATGTATGGAAGTGAAGAAAAGCGTTTCAGAGGAAAATATGTCTCCGATAATCAGAGCTCTCTGAAATAAGAATAGGTAGATATAGAATAGTGAATTCTCCCATTCACATTGATATTTTAACCAAAGCTGAAATCCACTTATATTGTTAAGGAGATTCATGGAAAACTTGGGAAAATTTACCTAGGACCTCAAAGGTACCTACCAGCTCTCAGACTACATTTGCTTCTGTGGAGAAAGAACAAATCATAGTTCAGTTTTGGCCAGGGAATCACGAACTGAATACTGGTTTTAACTCTTCCATTAACTAGCCTAGGGATGAAGTAATTTATTTTATCCTGTTAGGCATTAGGTTTTCACATTCTAGAATGAGGGCATTGAATTCTGATTTCAAGAGCAGAAATATTTTTTCTCTTCAAAACAAGGAGAACAAGAAATAAAAGCACAGGGACATCCCTGGTGGTGCAGTGGTTAAGAATCCACCTGCCAATGCAGGGGACACAGTTCCTATCCCTGGTCCAGGAAGATCCCACATGCCTCAGAGCAACTAAGCCCGTGAGCCACAACGACTGAGCCTGCAGTCTAGAGCCTGCGCGCCAAAACTACTGAAGCCCACGCACCCAGAGCCCATGTTCAGCAACAAGAGAAGCCACTGCAATGAGAAGCCTGCGCACCGCGACAAAGAGTAGCCCCCACTCTCCAAAACTAGAGAAAAGCCCACGTACAGCAACAAAGACCCAACACAGCCAATAAATAAATAAATAAACAAACAAATAAATAATTTTTTAAAAGGTGAGACAAATACAATTAAAAAGATACCAAAACCAGACAAAGATACTATAAAAAAGAAAATTACAGAGCAATATCAGTCATGAATACACATGCAAAAATCCTCAACAAAATACTAGCAAACAGAATCCAACAACACATTAAAAGGATCATACCCTATGATCAAGTGGGATTTATCCCAGGGATGCAAGGATTCTTCAATATACGCAAATCAATCAATGTGATACACCATATTACCAAATTGAAGAATAAAAACCATATGAGCATCTCAATAGATGCAGAAAAAGCTTTTGACACAATTCAACACCATTTATGATAAAAACTCTCCAGAAAGTGGGCATAGAGGGAATCTACCTCAACATAATAAAGGCCATGTATGACAAACGCACAGCAAACATCATTCTCAATAGTGAAAAACTGAAAGCATTTCTTCTAAGGTCAGGAAAAAGACAAGGATGTCCACTCTCACCACTATTATTCAACATAGTTTTGGAAGTCCTAGCCATGGCAATCAGAGAAGAAAAAGAAATAAAAGGAATACAAATTGGAAAAGAAGAAGTAAAACTGGCACTGTTTGCAGATGACATGATACTATATATAGAGAATCCTAAAGATGCCACCAGAAAACTACTAGAACTAATCAATGAATTTGGTAAAGTTGCAGGATACAAAATTAATGCACAGGAATCTCTTGCATTCCTATACACTAATGATGAAAAATCTGAAAGAGAAATTAAGGAAACACTCCCATTTACCATTGCAACAAAAAGAATAAAATACCTAGGAATAAATCTACCTAGGGAGACAAAAGACCTGTATGCAAAAAACTATAAGACACTGATGAAAGAAGTTAAAGATGATACCAACAGATGGAGAGATATACCATGTTCTTGGATTGGAAGAATAAATATTGTGAAAATGGCTATACTACCCAAAGCAATCTACAGATTCAATGCAATCCCTGTCAAATTACCAATGGCATTTTGTACAGAACTAGAACAAAAAAATCTTACAATGTATGGAGACACAAAAGACCCCAAATAGCCAAAGCAGTCTTGAGGGAGAAAAACGGAGCTGGAGGAATCAGACTCCCTGACTTCAGACTATACTACAAAGCCACAGTAATCAAGACAATAAGGTACTGGCACAAAAACAGAAACATAGATCAATGGAACAAGATAGAAAGCCCAGCGATAAACCCAAGCACCTATGGTCAACTAATCTATGACAAAGGAGGCAAGGATATACAATGGAGAAAAGACAGTCTCTTCAATAAGTGGTGCTGGGAAAAATGAACAGCTACATGTAAAATAATGAATTAGAAACACTCCCTAACATCATACACAAAAATAAACTCAAAATGGATTAGGGACCTAAATGTAAGACCAGACACTACAAAACTTTTAGAGGAAAACATAGGAAGAACATTCTTTGACATAAATCACAGCAAGATCTTTTTTGATCCACCTCCTAAAGTAATGGAAATAAAAATAAACAAATGTGACCTAATGAAACTTAAAAGCTTTTGCACAGCAAAGGAAAACCATAACAAGATGAAAAGACAGCCCTCAGAACAGAAGAGGATATTTGGAAACAAATCAACAAACAAAAGGATTAATCTCCAAAATATAAAAACAGCTCATGCAGCTCAATATTAAAAAAACAAACAACCCAATCCAAAAATGGGCAGAAGACCTAAAATAGACATTTCTCCAAAGGAGACATACAGGGGCTTCCCTGGTGGCGCAGTGTTGAGAGTCCGCCTGCTGATGCAGGGGACACGGGTTCATGCCCCGGTCCGGGAAGATCCACATGGCTGTGGACTGGCTGGGCCTGTGAGCCATGGCCGCTGAGCCTGCACATCCAGAGCCTGTGCTCCCACAACGGGAGAGGCCACAATAGTGAGAGGCCCGCGTACCACAAAAAAAAAAAAAAAAAAAAAAAGACATACAGATGGCCAAGAAGTACATGAAAAACTGCTCAACATACTAATTATTAGAGAAATGCAAATCAAAACTACAATGAGGTATCACCTCACACCAGTTAGAATGGGCATCATCAGAAAAACAACAAATGCTGGAGAGGGTGTGGAGAAAAAGGAACCCTCTTGCACTGTTGGTGGGAATTTAAATTGTTACAGTCACTATGGAGAACAGTGTGGAGGTTCCTTAAAAAACTAAAAATAGAATTACCATATGATCCAGCAATCCCACTACTGGGCATATACCCAGAGAAAAACATAATTCAAAAAGACACATGCACCCCAATGTTCATTGCAGCACTATTTACCATAGCCAGGTCATGGAAGCAACCTAAATGCCCATCGACGGACGAATGGATAAGGAAGATGTGGTATATATATACAATGGAATATTATTCAGCCATAAAAAGGAACGAAATTGGGTCATTTGTTGAGACGTGGATGGATCTGGAGACTGTCATACAGAGTGAAGTAAGTCAGAAAGAGAAAAACAAATATCATATATTAATGCATATATGTGGAACCTAGAAAAATGGTACAGATGAACCGGTTTGCAGGGCAGAAATTGAGAAACAGATGTAGAGGACAAACATATGGACACCAAGGGGGAAAGCCGTGGGGGGGGGTTGGGGGAGTGGGGGTGTGATGAATTGGGCAATTGGGCAACTGATGTGTATAAAATGATAACTAACAAGAACCTGCTGTATAAAATTAAATTAAAAAAAATTTTAAAATACAATTAAGAAAAAGAAGAAAGAAATAAGAGCACAAACTCTATCTTCTTTGACCTAAGTGATATCTATAACTCCAAATCACAAAGATATCAGTGGAAAGTGGATAGAAGAAAGACAAGTGACTTAGCAGAGCAGAGGAAGGTCAAACTCAAGTACCTATAGAGAAAGATAATAAGTACCGGAGAAGTTCAGGAATTGGAGACACCAGGAGCCACAGAAGGCAGGGGTAAGGCAGTAGACTGAAACATGTAGATTGCTTAAAACTGATGTAAGATTTTGTGTCTGACTCTCATCAACACCTCAGCCATTGGTATGAAATCTCTGGAAAAAAAGTGAATCAGAGAGGCCCCAGGCACTAGGAAACCAGATACTGAAAAAGAAAATGGTTGTGGGGCAAGGCCTCCATGTACAGATTAGGTCCTGAATAAGAGTGCCGGGGTGAGAGAGGAGCATTTTGCTCACCTGCTCAAACACACTAACAGTACTGTGCCACCCAAAGTGGGGGTGGCTTTTCTAAAACATCCACTTGGAGGATGGAGGTGCCTTTTTCTATATCATCCATGCAGAGAGGGTTATCTCTTATTAAGTCATCCACAAGGGATAAGGGTCACTTTTTAAAAACTCATGTAATAATACAAAACCCTTTCATGATTAAAAAAAAAATTCTATTAACCAAGAATAAAAGGGAACTTCCTCAACCTGATAAAGAGCATCTATAAAAATCCCACAGCTAACATCATACTTAATGGTGAAAGTTGTATGCTTTCCTCCTAAGATCAGTAACAAAACAAAGATGTCTTCTCCAGGCACTTCTATTCAACATTGTACTGGAGCTTCCAGCCAAAGCAATGAGGCAAGAAAAAGAGAAGGCATCCAGATTGGAAATTAAGAAATAAAACTATCTCTATTTGTGACATGAGCTTGCATATAGAAAATCCTAGGGAATCCACTAAAAACTATTAGAAGTAATAAACAAGTTCAGCAAGGTTGTAAGATACCAGATCAATATACAAAGTTCAGTTGTATTTCTAAACACTTAGAATGAACAATCCAAAAATAAAAATATGAAGACAATTCCATTAATAATAGCACCCAAAAAATAAATACTTAGGAATAAATTTAAGAAGGAAAGCATAAAACTCATACTCTGGAAACTATAAAAAATAAGAAATTAAAGATCTGAGTAAATGGAAAAACATCCCATGTTCATGGGTCTGCAGACTTAACATTGTTAAGATGGCATTATTCCCTAAATTGGTCTATCAATTCAATGCACTATCAGAATCTCAGCTGACTTTTCTGTAGAAACTGACAACTTGATTCTAAAATGTATAAGAAGGGAGACCCAGAATAGCCAAAACAATCTTGGGAAAAAAATGAAAAGAAAAGAAGAAACTAAGATGATTAACACTTCTCAATTTCAAAAGTTATTGCAAAGCAATGATAATGAAGACAGTGTAGTATTGAGACAGAAATAAATATGTAAATCAATGGAATAGAATTGAGAGTCCAGAAATAAATTATATCGTCTACGGTCCGCTGAATTTTCAACACGGGTGCCAAGACAATTCAACGGGGGAAAGAAGAGTCTTTTCAACAAAGATTCCGAGACAACTGGATAGCCACGTGCAAAAGAAAAGCCTCATGCCATATATAAAAATTAGCTCAAAATTGATCAAAGGTCTAAATGTAAAAACTAAAACTATAAAACTCTTTGAAGAAAACATATGGGTAAATCTTCATGACTTTGGATTTGGCAAAGGATTCTTAGATATGACACCAAAAACATAAGGAAAAAAGAGAAAAAAATAGATCATCTGAACTTCATAAAAATTAAAAACTCTTCCAAGGAAACCATCAAAAAAGCGAAGAGACAACCACAGAATGGGAGAAAATATTTGCAAACCATAGATCTGATAAGGGACTTGTATCCAGAACAACAGAAACTAACACAGCATTGTGAAGCAATTATACTCCAATAAAGATTATAAAAAAATAAATAAGATAAACATAAAGCCACCATATGACCCTGTGATTCTACTCCTAGGTATATACTCAAGAGAAATGAAAACAGATGTTCACACAAAAACTTGTATATGAATGATTATAGCGACATTATTCATAATACCGAAAGGTGGAGACAAATGTCCATCAATGGATGAATGGATAAACAGAATGTGGTATATCGTACAATGGAAAATTATTCATATGTTATTATATATGATTCCACCCATATGAAATATTTAGAATAGAGAAATCTATAGAGATGGAAAGTAGATTAGTGATTGCTTAGGGCTGGGGTAGGTGAGGATGTGGAGGTGGGGGTGATAGATAGCTAAAGAGCATGGTTGTTTTTAACCATCTTAACTATTTTTTAAGTGTACAGTACAGTAGTATTAACAATATCACCTTGTCGTGCAGCAGATCTCTAGGATTTTCTCATCTTGTAAAATGAAACTCTATGCCTGTTGAACAATTGCCCTGTTCCCCCACCCCTAGACTTTTTTGAGGTGATGAAAATGGTCTGAAATTGACACTAGTGATGTTTGCACATATCTGTGAATATACTAAAACCCATTGAATTATACATCTTCGATGAATTGTATGGTATGTGAATTATATTTCAAGAAAACTCTTTTTAAAATCAGTACCATTTGGCCTCTCACCTTCTGAGATGGCCCACACTCTGTCTGTGGAGTATGTATCTCCCTGAATAAACCTTCTTTCACGTTAAAAGAAATTAATTAATTAATTAATTAAAATCAGTACCATTTACAATAGTATCAAAAAAAAAAAAACTCATGCAAAAGTACCTATGAGCAAGTGGGTAGTGCTGGAGTGGGGACAGGGGGATTACATGAAAGTCTTCCCCCTCCTCCACAACAATGACATCAAGGCTCATATTTGCCAGGTAGGAGACTGAAGCATCCTTCTCAGGAAAAAGTGAACACCCCAGAGCTACAGATATCTTGAAATCTCCAGTGACAAAACTGACAGGCTGCCTAATAATAGTGAAACATGCTATTCACAAGTAACAGCCTCCTCACAGTTTGTTTGCTTTTTTTTTGGCCGTGCTGTGCAGCTTATGGGATCTTAGTTCCCCGCCCAGGGATCGAACCCATGTCCCCTGCAATGGGGGTGCAGAGTCCTAACCACTGGACCATCATGGAATTCCCCACATTGTTTGCTTGTAAATGGAACATGCTACTAAGGATCAACACACATTTGAGGAAAGTCACTATCGTGAAAGAGAAAGACCAAGGCAAATAAATAGTCGGGGCAGCAGGGGCAGGGGAATGAATTCAGTAGAAACAAAACAGTACAAGGAGCAAAAAAAATAAAACGCTGTAGGTATTATCCAGAGAGAGAAATAGAGTGTGTCACTGAAACAAAAATTGAATGCTATAAAAGGAAAATCAGAGAACAAGAAAGAACCCATGGAACTTGAAAACATGAGGGCTGAAAAGACAGTTTTTAGAGTTTAGAAGTGTTGTAAGATAAGGTCAAGGAACTCTCCCAGAGAAGTGAGGGAAAGAAAGAAAGGGAAATGAAGAGAAAAATGATAAAATTAGAAGATCAATACAAGAGTTTCAATATTTGACCTAGTGGGAATTCCTGAGAGAATAAAGAAAACACTGGACAATAAATTGTCAAATAAATACTATTTTCTTTAAAAAAAAATCCCAGAACTGTAGAACATGAGTCTCTAGAAAGAAGAGGCTCACGGACTACCCAGCAATATGAATAAAAAACCCACACCAAGGCTCATCCTTATGCAATTTCAGAATATGGAACTAAATAGAGATTCCATGAAGCTAAAAGAAAAAATTATGTACAATGATTGCAGGCCAAAGTGAATTGACCTCTGTGTAGCAACACTGAACACTGAAAGACAAAGGAAAGGTGCCTTCAAAATTCTGAGTGTAAATTATTTCCTATATCGAATTAAATATCCAGCCAAAATTACAATCAAGTAAAGGGCAAACTAAAGATATTTTCAGACCTGCAAAGTCTAAGAAAAAAAAATTACCTCCCATATGTCCTTTCTCAGTAAGTTACTGGATGTGCTCCTTCCAAACAAGGGAATAAAGAGGAAGACATGAGACAAGATTCAGAACACAAGAGATTCCACTAAGGAGAGTGATAGAATTTCAAAGGTAATGGCAAAAAGAAGTCCCAGGAAATAATGCAAAGAGCACCCAATTCAGGAATCCTCAAAAAAAATGAATAGATTATTTGACATGTCTGACAACATGCAAAAGTTATACAGAGAGGTGTTTCATGGAGCTGGTGGATGGATGAAGACTTAACCTAAGTCAGATATTCAAACTAAAGCCAAAAAAGGGGCCATTACTTAGGCCAGTGCCAATAAAATGACTTAGTACAGAACAATATTTACATGAATGTATTTGTTCCGTATGGCTGCTGTAACAAAATGCCACAAATTTGGTGGCTTAAAACAGCATACATTCAGAAGTCTGAAATCAGTTTCACCTGGCTGCAAACAAGTTGCCATGAGGGCTGCACTTCTTCCAGATGCTCTAGGGGAGAATCTGTTTTCTTGCCTCTTCCAGATTCTAGAGCTGAGTTCTTTGCTTATTCCATCTTCAAAGTCAGCAGTGTAGCATCTTGCTTCAGTCCTCACTTTGCCTTCTTCTCTGTCAGATATCACTCTCCTTCCCTCTTATAAGGATATTTGTAATTGCATTTAAAGTCCAACAAAATAATTAAAAATAATCTCCATATCTCAAGATCCTTAGCTTAATCATATTGGTAAAATCTCTTTTGCCATATGAAGTAACATTCACAGGTCCTGACTATTTGGGGAGGGCATTATTTAGCCTCCCAACACTATCTTAATAAAAACTCCAAATGTGGGTTAACTAGAAATTATTTAACTACATTAAGAAGATGGAACAACAATGGAAAAGAGTATGAAAAAGAATATACATATATATGTATGCATGTATGTATAACTTAATCACTTTGCTGTACAGCAGAAATTAACACAACATTGTAAATCAACTATACTTCAATAAAATAAATTTAAAAAGAGGAAGATGGGAAAAAAGGAAGAGGAAGTGTAGATAGCTAAAATCCTCTTCTAACCAATGCTGTCAGAAAATCATCAATAACAATCATACGGTACAAGAATTTCAGCTCAGAAAAAGACATATTGGTGATTTGAAACTTTCCAAATGATAGTTCTGTCCTGAAGGGAGATCTGAATGGCTTTCTCCTGTTACTCATCTTATCATTTGTGGTAGATTGCAGAAATAGCACAAATCCTTCCTCTCCCTGTGTCCATGACCTTGCAGTGTGACTTTCCAGACGGACTCTGTTTCTTTACCCTCGTGGCCTTCTTACTTGATTTGACCAAAAGAATGCAACAGAAGTGATGTTGTGCCATTTCCATGCCCAGGCCTCAAAAATATTTGCAAGTGGTTTCTCTAGTCCTTGGAACTTTGCCAATCTACCACAGGAACAAGCCAAGGATAGCTTGCTGGATCATGAGAGACACCTGGCCCCGTTGCCTCAGCCAACAACCAGTCAAACCCCCGGAGCGGAGCTACCTGACTGCAAGCTTACCAGACACATGAATGAATGAACCCAGTCAAGACCAGAAGAACCACTCAGCTGAGCTCAGCCCAAATAGAATCATGAGATAAATAAATTTGAGATGTTTTGTTATGCAGCAAAAGCTAACTTCTGTGTAGTTCTTTCACTGTCTGTGATTACATTTTATTAATTTTCCTTCCCTGTAACAAATACCGGTAGTTATCTATTTAATATCCATTTCCCCCCTTCTTCCTTGTTAACCCCAATTTTGTTCAGGAAGGCACCCCTCCTCCATGAGACTCAGGAGCCCCAGAAGAAGACCCTGCTTGATCTAATCAACAAATTTCCACTCCCTTGGTAGTGATTGGTTTAGGATCAGTCCCATAACCCAATTCTGGTCAGTGGCACTTGGGAGGAAGTCTGCTGGGGGCTTCTGAGAAAGGTTTCTTGGTCTTAAGAAAGTCACACGAAAAGATGGTCACTTTCTCCCTCTACATTGATATATCTGAAAGTGACACCTAGAGTTGTAGCAATCATCTTGAGAACAACCTAAGAAAAAAAGCACACTCAGGAAGAGCAAAGAGATGAAAATAACTTGAGTCTTTATTAATGTCTTATGCTGTTAAACCAACCAGCCCTGGAGCCAATGTCCTACCTCTGTACATACGGTCATGCAAAATAATATATTTTTTTCTATTGCTTAAGCCAATTTTAATTGACTTTGTTGTTACTTATGGCTGATGTTATAATTAACACAACTCTTACTAGAATATAAGCTCCGAGAGGGCAGGGACCATGTCTGTTTTGTTTGCTACTGTATCTCCAGTGCCAAGCCCAGCATCTACCCCCTAGTAAGCATTTCATAGTTATTTACTGAATGAATGAAAGGATATCAATGATCATTAAATACATCTGCGGTTGACACTTGACTAGATAGTATAAACATCTAATTAGGGAGCCTGACTCTTCTTGATTGTGAGCCCTTCAAGAACGGGACTCTGTTTGCTCCCAAGTACCTGGCATACAGTAGATCCTCTCTACACGTTTGTTGAATAAATGTTCTATGATACTGAATTCTGCCAACTTTCCAGCAGGGGGTGCACACAACTAGGTGTTCTGGGCGCTAGGCACTCTCCTTTATCGGCTCACCAGTCTCTCCTCTGCCACCTTCCCCTCCACCTTCCCCACAAGGAGCTAAAGACCACAGCAATGCCTATGGGGAAGCCCAGGAGAAGGGGCTTTTCCATATTCAGAACCTCTGTGTCTGTCCTGTCCCAGCTTCCAGCACCTGTTAGAGAAAGCTGAGAACATGTTCTATAAACAGAGAAAGTTCTCTTTAGGTCAGGGTCAAGCAAATGTTTTCTGTAAAAGGCCAAATAGTACATGTTTTGGGCTTCCTAAGCCGTAAGGTCTCTGTGCTGACATGCCTTTATAACACCAAGAATTGTGGAACCAACCAGCCTGGGAGACTGCCCTACTTCTGTACTTCTGGTTATGCAAGATAATATATTCCTTTATTGTTTAAGCCAGTTTTAGCTGGCTTCATTGTTAATTATAGCTGAAGATATAATTAACTACCCACAACTAGAATAAAAATTCCAAGAGGGCAGGAAACTTAATAAGTACATACATAAAAGAATAAGTAAAATAAGTAAAAGGAATGGCTGTGGCTCTGTCCTAAAAACTTTATTAACAAGAACAGACGGGGACTTCTCTGGTAGTCCAGTGGTTAAGAATCCACCTTCCAACACAGGGGACATGGGTTCAATCCCTGGTCAGGAAACTAAGATCCCACATGCTGCTGGGCAACTAAGCCCATGTGCCACAATTACTGAGCCCACGAGCCACAACTCGAGAGCCCGTGTGTCACAACTACTGAGCCCGTGTGCCGCAGCTAGAGAGCCCACACACCACAACCACTGACCCCGTGCACTGCAACTACTGAGCCCATGTGCTCTGGAGCCCGTGCGCCACAACTAGAGAGAAGCCCGCGCACTGCAACACAGAGCCCGTGTGCTGCAACGAAAGATCCTGCAGTGAAGATCCCACGTGCCACAACTAAGACCCAACGCAGCCAAAAAAAGAAAACCACAAGAACAGACAGCTGGCCAGAGTTGGCTGAGTCCTGCTTTAGGTAAACAGGCACTGCCTAAGGCAGTGGTTTTCAAACTTTGTCAGAATCACCTGTAGGGTATGTTAAAACACTTATGGCTGGGCCTCACCTGAGTTTTTCAGTAGGTCTGGAGTAGGGCTGAGAATTTTAATTTCTAAGAAGTTAGGGTTGCCAAATAAAATACACGATGCCCCGTATATCTTAAATGTGAATTTCAGTTAAATGGTGAATAATTTTTAGTTTTAAGTATGTCCCAAGTATTGCATTATTATCTGAAATTCAAATTTAATTTGGTATCCTGTACTTTAAGTCTGACAGCCCTTAGGCAAGTTGCCAAGAGATGCTGATGCTGCTGGTCCAGGAACCACTTTGAGAAACACTGACCTGTATAATCTCTTACATACTGGAGCTCTGCTAGTTCAGAGGTCTTAAGCTGGAAAGAATACCCACCAGCTCAACTCAAGAATCTCAACACTCAGCCTGTACATGTGAACATGTTCCTCCTTCATTCACAAAAGGGTTTTTTGCCAAAACTAGATACTTTAAATATGCACTATTTTTTTTAACAATTATCCATTTATTGTGCACTTACTATGTGAGAGCTTGTTTCTAGGCTCTAGAGATAAAACAAGAAATAAGGATGATCAGGCCCCTTGCTCTCAGAGCTTATGTTTAGTGGCTATCTGGGGTAGATATGACTGGTCATCCATCTGAGAAGTTACTGGCCTGCACATTGTCAGGTATTTACTTAAGACACAAACTATTTCGTCTATCACCATGGCTATAAACAGGGACCCTGCAGTTAGAAATTAGTTCAAATCTCAGCCCTGCCACTTACGACACTGGGCAAGGCATTTAACAGCTTTAGTCCTCAGATTCCTCCTCTGTAAAATTGGGACAATAATTTATACTTCATGAGGTTCTTGAATGGTAAATAAAATCACTCATATAAGGAACTTAGCATAGTTCCTTGGTAGGGAATAAAATGGTCAGTACTCAACTAATAGTATAGCTACTACTACTGAAAATTCAGTGGTCTTCAAAGTATGGTCCTTGGGCCAGTGTCATCAACAGACCCATGAACTTGTTAAAAATGCAGATTCTCTGTGCCCCACCCCAAACCTACTGAATCAGATACTCTGGGATGGGGCACAGCGATGCGTGATTTAACAAACCTTCCAGATGATTCTGATGCATGTTAGAATTTGGAAAACACTACTAAAGAGAATATAAGAAGCCAGGAACTGTATGTGCTAGGGGTTAAGAATATCAAGGCCAATAAGGCACAAATCTTCCCTTTTCCCAGGACTTTACATAAGGCTTAGTGGTGTTCATCTCTCTATTCATAGTGTGTGTGTGTTTGTAGTCCATATGCCCAAAACCCATCAGAAATTCATCTAAGCAAAGATTTCTTAGCTCATTTTTCATTCATTCAACATCCCACTGAGTGCCTACTGTGAGCCAGTGTGTTGAGATTGAGATTAAAAACAGAAGGAAACACTTCTGTTTCAATAGCTCTTACTCTGGCACTGATTTCATAACAGGAAAACACAACAGTGCACGCATTTCAGTGGGATACCAAAATGAGTTTCTACCAGAGATATTATGAAGGGAAGTGGAAGAAAGGCAGTAACTGGGAAACGTAGAAACTCTTTCCGGAGGACATTTAACTGAGCCCCTACAATGTGAATACAGAAAACAGCTCAGCTACCTGGAAAGCCTCTGCCAAAGCCTGGCAAGGCCACCAGAAGAAAAGAGAAAGGGCATTGGCTAAGTGAGGGGCCCTGGCCAGGAAGAAGAGACTCCAGTCTATGTCGGGTCTTGAACAGTCCCTGTCAAGTCCCAGTCTGTTCACAGCTGTCTCTCTTGGATGTCCTTATCTTGGTTGTGGCCGAGAAGACTACAGAGAAAGGCCGTAGAAAGAGGGGAGGCCTGGCAGGAAGCTGAATCAGGCCCCAGTCTGAGAACTGGGACAGAAACAATGCTAAATCCCAGACACAGAGGTGACCCAACAGACAGAAGTATTAAGAATTCTCCACCACTCCCACCAGTAGCCTTGAACATGAGTTTGAGAGGTACTAGTTAGCCACAGAGAGGAAGTTTCAAATGACTGTGGAAAGTTGTATGGGGCTGGGTTAAGATAAGCATCATCTGTGCAGCAGAATCATCTGGGTGAGTTTTTAAAAAAATACCGAATTCAAATCTCTCAGGTTGGGGCCCAGAGATCAGTCATATGCTCACGATTCTGGTGCACTCACTCTTTCCACTGACCAGCATCTGGGAACCACTGCAAGCACAGGTTTATACAGGGACCTAATGAATGCTATGCTTTGCACACCTGGCCAATTAAGTTTATAAATGAGTGATTGTCTCCTGTCTACTAGGAGCTCACATTTTAAGGCAAAGGTAATAAATTATTTTAGAAGGCCCTTCACAAAGGGTTTTTTGACTTCCAAGAGTTACAAACCCTGTTGCAGCCAGCTATTTTCAGGGATTTGAGGGAAACAATACAGCAACATAGGTAGCTACTCAGAACTGGGATTATTAAAACCTTGATTTGCAATCAGTCTTTCAGAATGATAAACATTTTTTGACACAAAATTTTCGTGGTTTAAAAAGTAATTTTGCATCAAAATAATCAAATAATGGCCAATAGAGTGCTATACATTACTCACAATGATTTTCTGACAACCCATGATTAAATGGTTTTAGAATTAAACACAAATACACACTCACTCGTTACACAAAACATAACAGAAATCACCTGTTTTACATTTCACATCAGCCTGGAGTAACTGAAGCAAGGAAGGTGAAATGAGTCTGCTTTTATTCATCTGAAGTCTTGCTCTGCATCAGAAAATAACCACAAAACACCAAGAATCTCTTTAGAAATCCACCAGTTCAATTCCAAAATGATAGTCATTTTCTACAAATCACAACAGGTTAACCACTGCGCCACCAGGGAAGTCCCTTTAATTCTGTTCTTGCCACTCTGCACAAAGCACCCTATGTTTGGGACAAAAATCACCAACTACTTTTTTTAAAATAAATTTTTATTGATTGATTGATGGCTGCATTGGGTCTTTGTTGCTGCGTGTGGGCTTCCTCTAGTTGTGGTGAGCGGGGGCTACTCCTCTTCGTTGTTGTGCGTGGGCTTCTCATTGTGGTGGCTTCTCTTGTTGCGGAGCGTGGGCTCTAGGCGCACGGGCTTCAGTAGTTGTGACACGCAGGCTCGGTAGTTGTGGCTCAGAGGCTCTAGAGTTCAGGCTCAGTAGTTGTGGTGCACGGGCTTAGTTGATCCACGGCATGTGGGATCTTCCCGGCCCAGGACTCAAACCCATGTCCCCTGCACCGGCAGGCAGATTCTTAACCACTGTGCCACCAGGAAAACCCACCAACTACTTTCAACCCTATGATATCCTCAATTTACTTGTTTCTCTTAACCAATACCCTTCTAGAAAAGGGGGCAATAACTCAATATACAAACATACTCCCCATTTCTTTCATTTTTTTCAACCCACTGCATTTAAGCTTCTTTGTCCTCTCCTCCCTTGCTCTACTGATAGTATTTCCACTAAGATTACTAATGACCAAGTTGTAAATTGAATGGCAATAATATATATATATATTTTTTTTAATTTAAAAAAACTTTTTTTTTTTTTTTTGCGGTACGCAGGCCTCACCGCTGTGGCCTCTCCCGCTGAAGAGCATAGGCTCCGGACGCGCAGGCCCTGTGGTCATGGCTCACGGGCCCAGCCGCTCCGCGGCACGTGGGATCCTCCCGGACTGGGGCACGAACCTGTGTCCCCTGCATCGGCAGGCGGACCCTCAACCACTGTGCCACCAGGGAAGCCCAATAACATTTTTTAACTATAAAGATAGGTTATTAAAACATTACATGTCACATCTCTTATAGAATTTACTTATTACAAAATTATTATAGAAGAAATCATCAAGAAATATAAAACCATAGGAAATACAATTTCCAATAAAGGTAAGGGTTTAGTGTAGTCAAGTACTGTTCTAATTGCTTCACATGTATTAAATCACTTGATCCTTTTACTTACCCAAGGTCAGTTAGTGGCAGAGCCAAGATTAAAATTCAGTTTGTTCTAGAGCTTATACTTAATCACTATATTATATAGCTTTCTCCAGTTACACAAATAAAACAATAATAATCACTGCAAAAAGGTAAGGTGTAATTTTATTACTTTCAACATTTCTTTTCATCACAATGAACAAAACAAAATAAACTAAAATACAACACAGCTTTACAAAAATAAATTTTTATTAAAAGCAGTAGAGTCTGAGCAGGAGACAGTACAAAGAGTGTAAACAATGTAAACATCACTACATTCAGCTCAGCTTGATTGAATGCTGAAAGACAACTCTAAATGCTCTATGTGCCCTTACTAGCAAGATACGTTAGTTCTACTGTACACAGAAAACACACTCTAATTTTGATTGAGAAAAAATATTTTATCGAAGTCGGTCCCAGCGCCAAATACTGGCATCATCACAAACGGCTATAAGAATACTGCTATCCCTGCTAAAACTGGTTTGTCGAATAGCAGCACCACATTTATGATGAGTCAGTGTTGTGCATCTAGGGAGAAAACATGACAACAGGTTAAATACCATGCATATATAATGCTGTCAGTATCTAACTTAAAACAATGAATCAGAAAATGAATACATGTTCCAAGTCATATAGAAAGCACTTGAAAACAGAATACAGTTCACCAAGAGCCCAATCTCAAATTTCATAAAGTTTGGGTATATTTTAAATCCAAGAGGTACCATATAACTTATATTAAAAAAAGAGAAATAACTTATTACCAAAGTACTTGGGAAAAACAATCATTATTAGAATAAAAAAGAAATACTTTACAATACTCTGAGAATGTAAATGTTACAAATGATTTAAGGTTGGCATTTCAAGTATCAAATTACTTCCTCTATGCTGACATAACACTTTGGAGAAAAAGTCAGAGATTATGAAGAGGAATTTCTAAATACTTACTTGGCTTTATGAGGATCTTCTACTTCTAAATCCCAAACATAAAGTTTGCCAACCTGATTGCCCAATGCAAGCATCTGTATAAACACATTTAAAAAAATCAAATTATTAAAACAAGCTATGAAGATTTCAAACAATCCTAAGACATCTTTCTTATTTCAGAAAAACCTCAGCTCCAGCCTATGGCAACACTCTTGGTTATTTCTTTGCATCTTATATTTCTTATATTGTGTAAATGAGGATAAGAGCAACTAATGCTTCACAAAGATGTCTTGAGTAAAATAAGGAGGATATTTTGTAAATTTACGAAGAACTTTACAATTTATTTACATAGTTAGCATGTACTCTTTATTCTGCCTTAAAGAACTGTAGTAAAAGCCATAGGAAATTTCCAAAGCTTTCATATAGAAATAAATACCCAAGTAATTTATCACAAAATTCTAACACCAAATTTTAAAAAAATTTTAGATAACTAATATTTTGTCTCTATCTTCCACGTTGCTTTTCTATATAAGAAGATTAACACTCTAATCCAAAACATTAAATCTTAGTAACAGATTGTTACGGAAAGTAAACACCTAACTGCCACCATTGACACCTGTCAATTTCATTTATAATAAGCACTGCAGATGGTGTGCAGAGCCACAAGGGTAGAATAAATAACATCAAAGGCCAAAGCAATTAATACAAAAAAATCAAGGTAGATTAAACTTAGAGGTAACAGAATACAGATACACTACAGTGAAAACTAAAATTGCCGTGGTTTTAAGTCAAATAATTTCAAAATGTAAAAATATGTTGCTACCTTTTGCCAGAAATCCATAGAAAACCTCATGTACCAAATGTCACACTGGCTGTAATCAAATCGCCCAAGAATAGTCACATTAGACTCACTGGGTTTAATTTTATCTATATCATCTTCCATTTTGCCAGGTTTCCAGCATACAATGGCATTTTCACAAGACTTTAAAAAAGACAGAAATGAGAAAAAAAGAAATGTTAATCAAAGAACTGAATTTTAAACATTAAAAACAAAGCTTTTTCTCTACTATCATTTCAGAACTCACAGCTCTTAGAACCTGGTTATCCATCTACTGAGTCCAGTGATACACATTCATTTATATTTACAGAGTCAGTATCCACACTTACGGACAAGAAGTCTGATTATCAACAGATTTTAACAATACAAAAGCATTACACTGTCTATAATATTCATTTTTGAAGTCACAATTTCTCTTCCAAACCAAAACAAATTCAGCTTTAGATACCTCAGCATCCAGGGACTTGAAGTATTTTATAGCAAAGGTAAAATTACAAACACTGTATTAGAATACACAGCTCTTCAATATGGCCCCTGCTTACTTCGCTAGTTTCATCTTTCCCCATTCCACTTCTAAACCCCCGTGGTTCCCTTTATATCTGGTTAACTATTAATCCTCCTGTCTGCACTACATGATAGGTGCTCAAGAGATGTCATAGGAAAGCTAATGAATTCATAGAAGGGGCCTTAGAGGTCAGATTATACAGAAGGCAATAAAAGCAGTGGTTCAATATCAAGACACTGATAAGGGGATGGGATTAAAACAGGCTTAGTTACACCTTCCCTATTCTGCAACACTGAACCTTTACATACATTCTATTTAAGCAGCAAGTGGTAAAGAATAGAATGGGAGGAAAAAATGCAAAACAGAGGGCACTATTTATATTCCTGTGTAGGTCAGTGATTTGCTGGCTAAGGGATATTTGGCAATGTCTCTGGCTTCTAGTTAATAGAAGTCAGAGATGCTGAACACTCTGCAATGCACAGAACAGCTCCTCCCACAAAAAAGAACTGTCTTACCCAACTTCCACAGGGCCAGGATTGAGAAATCCTGGTGTAGGTGAAGAATGCCTCCTGGAACTTTACAGGACACAGCCTAATAACCACATGTGGTAGGTCTGTGGGGTCACAGGGAGATTAGGGAGTGGACAATACGCTTTTTATCTTCTCTGCCCTTTTTGGATTATATAAAATCCCACGGATATGGATCTGTTACACAAGTTCTTTATTGTAAAGTATCTTAGAGATCACCTAGGCTGATGACTCTTAATTAAGTACACAATTGGATTGATATAGACTGTACAGCTTTCTTTAAAAACTCATCTTGACCCCAACCCTACTGAATCACAAACTCTGAGAGGGGAGGCCAAAGCAGCAGAATTGTAAAATACTTCTTCAAGTGCTTCTTACTGACTGTATTGGTAAAGGATCCTTAATAGTTCCCTCATGGAGAACTAAATAATCTCACTAATGGATGGCTGTACTAGAAAATCATCTAGAGAGTCTTTAAACATTACAAATTCCCAGGTCCTTATGCCAGATTTAGAATATCTGGGGATGAAGCCTAGGAATCTATTTTTACAATGTCCTCCCAATAGTTCTGATGTGGAGCCAGATTTGAGACCACCAATATTCAGTTCAGCTTCCCACCTAAAATGCAGAAATCCTTTCCTGTCATCTGATTAAGTTCTAAGGGCAGAAATTTTAGAGCTACTCCTTTTTAAATTCTGCTTCCAAAACAGATGAAGTAGAGGTACTTTTTCCTATTTATCTCATTAAGTACAGCTTAAAAGTCTGAAGGCTAGGGAGGAGGCAGACTGGTTAGGGGCCCTGACACATGAAGAACATTGAGTTGCTTGGTTTTCTTTTGCCTCTTTGTGTATCCCAGACTGGATGCTAGAGAAGGTAGCAACTCAACAAAGCTAAGTGAAGACAAAAAAAAAAAAAAAAAAAAAAAAAAGCCCCAACAAAAGCCTACTCTCTGCAAAGGACCAGTAAAGTGGCAACCTAGCATGAGAGAAAATTTTCAGGTAAACACTTAATACCACAGAGAAAACAGTGGACCCATCCACACATGTGGACCAGCAACGTCCCAGTGGGGTCCCTTCTCAGGTGATAACTAAACACTTCAAGTAGGTAACACCCTGACTTCTCCCTACTCATCATGGTAATGAGGTGACTCTCCTCCTCCTCCTCTGCCTGGGGTGGTATTAGAGGAAGCCTAGCAGAGAGTCAGAATGTTCACAACCACCCACCACTCTCAGTGTCAGTGGAGACCACTCGGGGAGCAGTACTGAGGCCTCCCAAACCCTCTTGCTAGGGTGCTATCACCTGAGGCCCAGTGAAAAGCCTGAACTCCCACCCCAGTAGTAAAGAGACAAAATCACCAAGTCAGCCAAGTGGGGAACCTGAACTTCCCTTGCCACCTGCCAATAATGAAGCAGCACTCCCCTTCCCCAGCTGAAAATTTATCAAAGGAAGCCTACTTAAATATCAGTAAGATCCAGAGTTTTGTAACAGTAACCAAAATATCGATATCTTAATCAAAATTCACTTGTCATACCAAGAAATGTAAAAACCTCAACTTTAATGAGAAAAGATTATCAAGAGATACCAACACTGAGATGACATAGATGTTAGAACTATCTGACAAGGATTTTAAAGCAGCTATCATAAAAATGCTTCAATGAGAAATTACAAACACATTTAAAACAACAAAAAAAGTCTCAGCAAAGAAATAAAAGATAAGAATCACATGTAAATTTTAGAACTAAAAAAACTATAGCTAAAATAAAAAACAACTGAAGGGCTCACCAGCAAAAAAAGAGAGATGAAAGAGTCAGTAAATTTAAAGTTAGAACATAGAAATTACCCAATTTGAACAAAAGAAAACAGACTTATTAAATAACAGAGTCTCAGGGACCAAACTAAAAACATAATATTCACATCATTAGAGTTCCTAAAGGAGAGGGGGAAGAAAGTGGGGCTAAATAAGAATTTGAATAATGGCTGAAAAGTTCCCAATTTTGGGACAAATTATGTCCCCAAAGACAAACCTACTACAGATTCGAGATGGTGAGTGAACCCCAACAAAGATAAACTCAAAGAAATCAATATCAGGCATATCACATTCAAACTTTTGAAAACTAAAGACGAAGAAAAAAAAATCCCGAAAGCAGTTAAGACAGAAAGAACACCTCACCTATAGGAAAAAAAACAATTCAATGATGGCAGATGTCTCATTACAAATGACAGAGACCAGAAAGAGGGGGAACAACATTTTTCAAATGTTTAAAGAAAAGAACCATCAACACAAAATCCTATATTCAGTGAATATATGCTTCAGGAATGAAGGGGAAATGAGGACATCCTCAGACTAAGAAAACCTAAAAGAATTTGTCACCATTCTAAAAGAATGGCTACAGGAAGTTTGATGAACAGAAAGGAAATGATATAAGAAGGAATCTTGGAATATCAGAAAGGAGGAATGAACAACAGAAAAAGCATAATGAGTAAACACGACATTCTTCTGCTTGAGTTTTAAAATTCTGTTTGGCAGTTGAAGCAAAAATTGTAATACTCTTCGATGAAGTTCTCAATTGTAAAGGGAATATTTGAGACAATTATAAGTGGAGGAGAAAGAGAGAGGTAAGCTTCCTATACTTCACTTGAAGTGGTAAAATGCTGATATACTGACTGATCACATATATATCACATACATATATATATACATATATATATATATATATATATATATATAGTAACACCCAGAGCAAATACCAAAATAGCTACACAAAGAAATATACTCAAAAGTAGTATAGATTAATCAAATTGGAATTCTAAAATATGTGCACATAGGCGAAAAAACCCAGAGAAATGAAAAGAATGAAAAAAAATTAAATAGTAAACTTAATGTAATAATTGGTAAGTTAAGGCTCAAATATAAATGGTCTGAATGTACTAGCTAAAAGACAGTTTGGCAAAGTGAATTAAAAAATATGACCCAACTATATGCTATCTTTAAGAAACTCACTTCGGGGCTTCCCTGGTGGCGCAGTGGTTGACAGTCCGCCTGCCGATGCAGGGGACACGGGTTTGTGCCCCAGTCCGGGAGGATCCCACATGCTGCGGAGCGGCTGGCTGGGCCCGTGAGCCATGGCCGCTGAGCCTGAGCGTCCGGAGCCTGTGCTCCGCAACGGGAGAGGCCACAACAGTGAGAGGCCCGCGTACCACAAAAAAAAACAAAAGAAACTCACTTCAGGTATAACAATACAGGTAGATTAAAGGTAAAAGGTTTGAAAAAGATGGGACTTGCCTGGTGGTGCCGTGGTTAAGAATCCACCTGCCAATGCAGAGAACACAGGTTCGAGCCCTGGTCCGGGAAGATCCCACATGCTGCAGAGCAACTAAGCCTGTGCGCCACAACTACTGAGCCTGCCCTCTAGAACCCGTGAGCCACAACTACTGAGCCCGTGTGCCACAACTACTGAAGCCCATACACCCTAAAGCCCATGCTCTGCAACAAGAGAAGCCACTGCAATGAGAAGCCCACGCACTGCAATGAAGAGTAGCCCCCACTCGCTGCAACTAGAAAAAGCCCAGGCACAGCAACCAAGACCAGAGGTAGTCAAAAATAAATAAATAAACGACAACAACAAAAAAGGTTTGAAAAAGATATACCATTAATTAAAGGAAAGCAGGAATGGCTATACTACTGTAAGACAAAGGATCCATCAAAGCAAAAACTTTACCAGAGACAGAGATGGACCTTACATAATGATAAGAGGGTCAAGCTACCAAGACAAAGCAATACCAAATGTGTATACACCAACCAACAGAGCTGCAAAATGTAACAGAACTGAAAGGAGAAAGGGAAAAAGCCACAATTATAGTTGAAGACTTCAACACTTATTTCTCAATAATTTATTAATTATTAGACAGAATAGTGGACAGAAAATCAACAAAGACATAGAAGAATTCAACCACACTGTCAACTGACAGGATCTAACTGACATTTATAGAACACTCCACCCAACAGCAGAATATACATTGTTTTCAAGCTCCCATGGAACATACCCAAAACAGGGTCATAAAACAAATCTCAAAAAATTTAAAAGAATCAAAATCATAAAGAGTATATTCTGACCAAAATGGAATCAAACTAGAATCAATAAGAGAACGATAACAAGAAAATTTCCTAGCACCTAGAAACTACACAACACACTTCATATCAAAATTTTTGTGAGATGCAGCTAAAGCAGTGCTGACAGGGAAATTTACAGCACTAAATGCTTACATTAGAAAAGTCTCAACTAAATAATCTAAGCTCCCGTCGTAAAAATAGAAGAACAAAAACAACTCACAGCAAACTAAAGGAAAGAAGGAAGACAGGAAATAACAAGAAAATTTGACAAACCCTTAAAAAGACTGACAGAAGAGAAGATATAAATTACTAACTTCAGGAATGAAACAGGGGCTATCACTAGAGACCTTGCAGATATCAAAAGGATAATAAGGGAATACTACAAACAACTCTCCACACATAAATTTTATACTAGATGGAATGGATCAACTCCTCAAATAGCACAAACTACCACAATTCACTCAATATGAAACAGTTCATTCGAATAACCTTTTCACTTTTAAGGAAACTGAGTGTTTAATTTTTAAACTCCTCCTCAAAAATTTCTAGGCCTAGGGGCCAGTATTATTGATGCCAAAACCAGACAAAGACAATATAAATAAGAAAACTTCAGACCAATATCATATCTCATTAATACATATAAAATCTTTAACAAAATATTATCAAATAGAATTCAGTAACATATAAAAAGAATTATACAGCAAGACCAAGTAAGCTTATTCCAGTGATACAATATTCAGAAACAATCAGTGCAATCCAATGCATTAACAGGCTAAAAAAGAAAAACCAGTGATCATATCAGTTGATGCAGAAGAAGCATTTGACAAAATTTAACACCCATTCATGACAAAACTCTGAAAAAATCAGGCAGAAGGAAAGCTCTCAACTTGATAAAGAACATCTACAAAATTGTGAAAGACTGAATTCTTTTCCCCTTTAACATCAAAAACAAGCCTAGGATGTCTGCTCTTAACACAGCTATTCAACACAGGACTAGAAGCTTACCAGTGAAATAAGACAAGAAAAGGAAATGAAGAAAAATACAGTTCAGAAAGGAAGATATAAAAACTGTCCTTATTTGCAGATGAAATTATAATCTATGTAGAAAATCCCATGTAATTAACCAAAAACAAACAAACAAAAACCTTCCTGAACTATAAGTAGTTCAAACAGATTGAAGGATTCAAGATTAATACACAAAAATCATTTCTATCTACTAGCAATGAACACAAAGAAATGGAAATCAGAAATACCATTTATTACAGTCACTCTAAATGGAGAGACATACCATAGTCAAGGACCAGAAGACCAAGCAGAGTAAAGATATTAATTCCCCACCAAACTGATATACAGGTTCAACACAATTCCAATCAAAATCTCCCCACCCCCCCAAAAAAATCCCAGCAGATTTTTAGTAAATGTAGACAAGATTATTCTAAAATTTATATGGAAAGACAAAGCAACTAGAATAGCTAAAATAATATTGAAAAAGAATAAAGTGGAATAAATCATTCTACCAACTCCAAGACTAATTATACAGCTAGAGTAACCGAGCCTGTGTATGTAGTACTGGTAGAGGGAACAGAATAGAAAAACCAGAATCAGCCTCATACAAGTATGGCCAAACAATTTTGAAAAAAGTACAAAAGCAATTCAAAGGAGGAAAGATAGGCTTTCAACAAATGGAGCTGGAACAACTGGATAACTATAGGCAAAAAATGAACTTTCTACCTAAACCTCATACAAAAATTAACTTTAAATGGACCATTAAATTTAACATAAACCATTACAATACTTCTTGAAGGAAACACAGGAGAAAATCTTTAGGACCTAGGGCTCAGTGAAGAGCGTTTAAACACAATATCAAAAACATGATCCATAAAATAATAATTTTTTTAAAAAATCAATAAATTAACTGAACTTTATCAAAATTAAAAACATTTGCTCTGTAAAAGACCCTGTTAAGAGGATGAAAAGACAAGCTACAAACTGGAAGAAAATATTTGCAAACTATTTATCTGACATAGGATTTATATTTAGAATATATGAAGAACTCTCAAAACTCAACACAGTAAAAAACAAAACAAAACAAAAACCAATCCAATCAGAAAATGAGAAGATATGAAGAGACATCATTGAAAGGATATATGGATGGTAAATAAGCACATGAAAAAGATGTTCAACACCACTAACCATCAGGGAAATGCAAATTAAGACCACGATGATGTATCACTACACACCTATCAGAACAGCTAAAATAAAAAATAGTGACAATACCAAATGCCGGCGAAGATTCGAAGACACTGGATCTTTCATACATTGCTGGTGGGAATGTAAAATGGCACGGCCACTCTGGAAAATAGTTTGGCAGGTTCTTAAAAAACTAAACGAACTTAACCATGACCTAGCAATTGCTCTTCTAGGCATTTATCCTAGAGAAGTGAAAACTTAAGTCCACACAAAAACCTATACACGATTGTTCAATAGCAGCTTTATTTGTAATAGGCCCAAACTAGAAAGGATCAAAATGTCCTACAATAGATGCATAAGGTTAAATAAACTGTGGTACACCCATTCCATGGGATACTACTCAGCAGTAAAAAGGGAGACCTATTGATACACACAACAACTTGGATGGCATTACACTGAGTGAAAAAAAAAATCTTAAAAGGTCCCATACTGTAACATTCTTGAAATGACAAAATCACATGTGATAAAATGACATAGAACTACACACGCACATTGTACAATGTCAATTTCCTGGATCTGATATTGTATTATAGCTATGTAAGATGTAATAACCAATGGGGGAAATTGGGTGAAGGGCAATATGGGACTTCTCTGAACTGTCTTTGAAACTTCCTGTGAATCTAATTTCAAGATCAAAAGTTAAAAAATAGAAAGGCAAAACTATACCCTCATGGCCAAGGAAAAAATAAATCAGGCTCTGCCCAAGAAAATGTGAAATGCCCTGAAACCTGTATCAAGAAAAGAAACTAGATAGCAGTTTCTCCAAATTTGACAATCCTAAATGTTCAGATGACATCACCACCAACTTCTCTAAATTATCAGTAAAAAATATATATATATAAACATATGTATCAACATACTAGAGCAGGGGTTGGCAAACTACATCCCATGAACCAACTCCATCCGTCTGTTTTTGTACATGTAAGTTTACTGAAATGAACACAAACATTAAAAACAACAACAACAAAAAACAACCACACTACTGGCTTTAGATATTGGTTATTTTACAATAACACTGGATATCAGAGAACAGTATCAACTTGCAAGGTAACATTTTTCATCTTATTGGAACACAAATTATAATTCATCAGGATGTTTTATGCCTAAAACAAATTTCCAAATCTTTCAAAGTTATCATAAGACTTAAAAAAAAAAAAAAAGCAATTTCCCATCTGTTATCCAATTTACCAACTGCATAAAAAACTGTGCTCCCTGCAAAGTTCCAACTCACACAAACAATGGAAATACAGCTTAACAGCAGTTACCATACCTTGGAAAGTATCAAATCACCTAACCATCGCACACAATCGACATAATTTCTATGTATGTCTCTGGTAGAAAAGTCAGGAAAATGAATTTTCTGAGAAATAAATGGCCTGAAATGGAAATATCAAAAGTTAAGAGAAAAACGTGTAGCAAAAGCTCACTAATTTTCCTTTTTGGATTTATAAAACTTTGAAAAATAAAATATATGAATACTAATTCTTCTGTGTTTCTACAAAACTAAATACCTTCTTATCTGTTTACTCGGAGCTAAAATCTCATTTCATTTTTGTTTCTACATTTACTCCATTATTAGCTCTCAACTGAATTTTGTATTCATCCTATGAAATTTCATTTATAAAAACTGCACCTTCCTGCCTTACTACATATAGGCCAAAATTAGTCACTTCAATTCTGGCTATCTAACCAATAACCAAAGACACTTGATTACAAGTGTCTTCAAAGACACTTGAATACAGATTACAGAGTAATTTCTCATAGAAAATACTAAGCTACCTACTCAATCCTTTAAAATTAAGCATTAATGGTCTATGAAAGTAAACACATCTAGATTACTTTGAAAGATAATTATCTTTTAGGAACAATGACATCATTTCAAAGTCTGCTAAAGGTAAAGTTAAGTGAGAATCCTTCCTAGAACAACAATTTCTGAAGATGATATCTGACAATTTGACATTTATTAGTTAGAACTTCTCCTGTATTTAGAAAAGTAAAATATGGTGCAACTTTTCCTTAAAGATGTTTGTAAGAAGACCATAAACTAGAGAAGTTGCTACCAATTCTGAAGTTAATTAAATGTATACCTAATGTTTCTAATCTAGTAAGTGATTCAGTTTTATTTATTTATTTATTTATTTTTTATTTTTGGCTGCATTGGGTCTTCACTGCTGTACGCGGGCTTTTCTCTGGTTGTGATGAGCAGAGGCTACTCTTCATTGCAGTGCATGGGCTTCTCATTGTGGTGGCTCCTTTTGTTGTGGAGCACGGGCTCTAGGTGTGTGGGCATCAGGCATTGTGGCACACAGGCTCAGTAGTTGTGGCTCGCAGGCTCTAGAGCGCAGGCTCAGCTGTTGTGGCTCACGGGCTTACTTGCTCCGCGGCATGTGGGATCCTCCCGGACCAGTTCTCAAACCCGTGTCCCCTGCATTGCCAGGCAGATTCTCAACCACTGCGCCACCAGGGAAGCCCTTGATTCAGTTTTTAAACTGAAGTAACTGCAGAAGTATCATATACCATGAATTAGTTGTGTCTTGGGCAACTCATATGTCCTCTCTTTGTTTTTCCCTCATATGTAAAAAGGATGTTGGGCTGAATTATTTCAAATACTCTTTCCAATTCAAATTCTGGGACCTTTTTTTTCTTTTTTTTTTTGCGGTTTGCAGGATCTCAGTTCCTCAACCAGGGATTGAACCTAGGCCACGAAACTGAAAGCCTGGAATCCTAAACACCAGGCCACCAGGGAACTCCTGGATTTTTTCTTTATTAAAATGTTAAAATGCTATTAATGATCTGATATAAATTCTTAACTGATATAATTTTATTAATTACTTTTCAGCCAAATATGTATTATAATCTATGGTTAAACCTCTCTCAAGAAGACCAGCATAATTCACTGTTATTTTCTGTAGGCTGTAAAGTATAACTTCTATTTATTTCAGAGCTCTAGAAAATATAAAAACATAAACTGAATATTATACTAAGCCCTGGTGTTTTAAAATAAAAATCGAAAGTCATACTAATTCTTAGAGGCTTGAGATCTGACGCATGTCTATTAAAATATTTACTGATAATTACAAATTCAACTACCAATCTATTAATAATCTGGCTTGATAACCAGAAAATTAACTCTGCTAAAATGAAAACTGCAAACAAAGTTAAAATTTACAAACATATGACAGTTACAGTGAAAGTGTTAATAATAGCTTGATAAGATCCTGAAAAAGATAGTAAATGAATTAAGAGTTGAGGTTTTTCAAAAATATACTAAGAAAACTGCCAAGTTCCCACAGCTAGTCCCTCCCCTTGGTTCAAAGCTCCTGCTTTTGAATTTTCTCCATTTAATGAAGTGAGTATCACTTAAAGGAAAGCATTATTTTATCATGAATTAAAGCTAAGAATCCCATTTAAAATTATGATTTACTTCTTCTGTTTATATAATCATCTTCCACAGATGTGTGAGTTTTCAAATAATTTATTTTCTTAGAAACATAATCAATATAATAGTTTCAAGGCATATGAAATTTAAGGACTGAAAATAAAGCTCTTTCGAGTGAAAAATAAAAATAAAATTATTATTTACTGTCTTGAATTAGAACTTACAGTAGTGACAAGCAGTGCTAATAACATTAGCACATGCATACCTAAATAAAAATAAGTGAAATGTGCTACTAAATTAAGATAAAAATAACAACTGAAGGGGATTTTGAAAAATAAGCCACAAACACATAGACAAAAATAAAGGCCTTCCATTTAAAATCAGTGAATTTTATGGCATATAAGTTATACCTTAAAGTTATTAAAAGGGGATTCTAAAATCAGTGTTGGAGACTTATACAATAATTTTGGAAAAAGTGAAACGCTATTCAACTGCATGAGATAGTAAATTGTTTTAAGCACTACAACTGTTACCTGTTAGTTTTATTTGGATTATAATCATAAGATTCCTTAATTGCATTCATCATTCTCTTTGAATTGATCCTCCAAAGTTTAAGAGAGTGATCCATACCACAGGACATTATTTTTTCACCCAAAAGATCATAATCCTGTATGTAAAACAGAAAAGCTTAAATTAAATATATAAATTATTTCCCCAAATTATGCTATCTAATTTTCATCTGATGTCCAGTATTGTGAAAATTGTATTTCAAACCACCATACTAACATTTTGGGTTTCATATATGTTGGCCATAAGCCACAAAGTTTTTACTGCTCGAGATTTATTTTAACTGATATGTCACCACCACAGTATATGAGCTTATACAATACGGAAGGCAAAAAAGTAAACTGAATTTAATTTTATCTATTCAATTATCTTTATTCAAATATTTCCTTTGCTTGATTTTGAAGGTGAATCGAATGATGAGGTAAAACAATTATTCTATGACACAGAAACCTAAATGGTTATGTTACTTTTCTTTGTCTAACCCTGATCAAGCAATGAAATTGACATCTGTATGTGAAATTATGAGTCCTCAAACGATTGAAATTTTACTTTATTTGTACACCTAAGTCACAAGACTTCAGGTACCTTGGTTTTAGAGTTCACTTTTTAAAAGAATAAAGGAAAAAATGTCTTAAAAAGGAAATAACATATTTAAACTTTTTCATTTGCTGTTTACTAATTTTTACTAAGCTCCTAACAGATCATCCATTATAATCTTATTCCACCTCATTGCATAGATGAGACACTGAGGCACAGAGATGATATTTAATTTAGCACATGGTACATACATGTGTTAAGGAAAATCTCACACATCAATCCTTCTAGCAGTGAACTCCTATTGTTACAGAGAAGAGATACAGACTCCTGCTCTCATTTTAAGAAATAACAATAGAGAGTTCTATTTAAGGAGAGTATTTTTCTCACTAAACTAGATATTCTGTTAATCCAACCTTTAAATTAATCATGAACATTGTTTTACACAGCCTGAGAACTTTAGGTTTGGTGTTTATTGAATCCACAAGTCTGGTAGCTGCTCTTTTCCTAAAAACCTCACTGTCAACAGCAACAAGACACCCTTAGAGCCAGGAGCTCTCGTTAGTCTTTAACTAAGGACAGTAGTCTTTTCACACATAGAACCAGGTGGATATTGCTATTGCAACTTCTAGAAAATCCTTTAAGGTAGGTATAATTCTCACAAAAGTATACAAACCCTAACTATAGGAATAGTTAGTACCTCCAATTAAAATGTCACATGCTTCAAAATATGGTGTCCCTTTAAATAGTTTTTAAAAAAAAGAAGAAAAGAAATGAGCTATAAGACTACTAAATAAGTAAGCTCTACACGAAACACAAGTAAATCTGAAATAACATAAAAATCTGAAACTTGACTAAAAACATTTATATCATTACAATAGATCAACAGATTATAATACATAAGTATAAAGATAATATCATGCCATCAAAGGGAAGAGTTATCTAAAACTCAGTGTGAACAACACTTCCTAGAAATGAGTAACTTATATTTCAACTTCAAATAAAAGATGAAAAAGTTTCTTAATTGCCAAGTAGGTTAACCTTTTCCTTTAATAACTGAGAAACAACAAAAGTTAACTTGGTGATTTTAGATTAAAAAAGGAAAAGAACAAGTTCATAGTATTCGTTCATGAGAATCCAGGCACTGAGTACAGATAAAACACAAAGAGCCTTTTTGCTTTACTTCTTCATCTGTAAGTTAAAACCTTCTGTCACAAGTAAATGAAATAACTGTCTGCCAGACTAGGTGAAACAAACCACATGCTTTCTTATAAGGAAAGAGTTCTATGGGTATTGTTCACAGCTTTGTACACCTGAAGGTCACTGCCCTGTAGCTTTCAACTTACAGCACTTAGAACTTCATCTCTGTGCCCTTCTACACCTCCAAATATTGCCACCAGAGTGTCCGTTTGGATATTCCATAATCGTAAAGCATGATCTAGTACAGACATAAAAAAATTAATATGAACTTTTATCATTCATTTACTGTGGACTTTCAAAAGCTCTTTAAAGATGAAAAAGCTACCAAAGTTTGGACTAAACTTACTCACAGTAAAGATTAAGAAGGAATCCATACCATATAGGAACTTAAAATATTTATATCACCTGTAGATTTAACTAGGTATGAGCTCATACTTTCAAGATAGGAAAGAAATATTTCTCTGGTCCTAAATTTGATTATTGCATATGCCATAGAACAAGGTACTAGCTTTTCTCTCTACCATATCCACATTTACAAATTGAAGAGGACAAAGTAGAATTATAAGATTTCTATAGTAAATCCCAAAATAGGATTGAAACATTCATAGTGACATAATTTTAGAGTATTATAGACCTTACAAACATGCTATAACTGTAATTTGAGCAATCTAATTTTCCACTAAACATCAGCAACAAAATAAACAGACAGCAATACTCATAAATATAGCTTGAAATATAGCAATGTCCATACTGTACATGAATATTGACATATTACATAGGTAACACTAAGACGCAGTAATATATTGTGTTAGTAGTGGAAATTAACATTGCTACAAAAATGATTTCTTGATTCCAATTTGTGTCCAAGTTTTTGTGCAGACATATTTTCATTTCTCTTGAAGACATACACACCTAGGAGTGGTAATTCTATGTTCAACATTTTTGGACTGCCAGACTGTTTTCCAATGTCCTTACATTTTACATTCCCACCAGCAATGGATGAGGGGGGTTCCAATTTCTCCATATCCTAATCAACATATTTTATTGTCTTTTTGATTATAGTCATCCTAGTAGGCGTGAAGTGGTATTTTTTTACTAACATCTTTATTGGAGTATAATTGCTTTTCAGTGTTGTGTTAGTTTCTGCTATAAAACAAAGTGAATCAGCTATATGCATACGTATGGCCCCATATCCCCTTCCTATTGCATCTCCCTCCCACCCTCCTTATCCCATCCCTCTATGCAGTCGCAAAGCACAGAGCTGATCTCCCTGTGCCTTGCAGCTGCTTCCCACTAGCTATCTATTTTACATTTGGCAGTGTACATATGTCAATGCTACTCTCGCAGTTCATCCCAGCTTACTCTTCCCCCTCCCCATGTCCTCAAGTCCATTCTCCACATCTGTTTCTTTATTCCTGTCCTGCCCCTAGGTTCATCAGAACCATTTTCTTTTTTTTTTAGATTCCATATATATGTTAGCATACGGTATGTTTTTCTCTTTCTGACTTACCTCACCTTGTATGACAGACTCTAGGTCCATCCACCTCACTACAAATAACTCAATTTCGTTTCTTTTTATGGCTGAGTAATATTCCATTGTATATATGTGCCACATCTTCTTTATCCATTCATCCGATGATGGGCACTTAGGTTGTTTCCATCTCCTGTCTATTGTAAATAGAGCTGCAATGAACATTTTGGTACATGACTCTTTTTGAATTATGGTTTTCTCAGGGTATATGCCCAGTAGTGGGATTGCTGGGTCATATGGTAGTTCTATTTTTAGTTTTTTAGGAAATTTCCATACTGTTCTCCAGAGTGACTGTATCAATTTACATTCACACCAACAGTGCAAGAGGGTTCCCTTTTCTCCACACCGTCTCCAGCATTTATTGTTTGTAGATTTTTTGATGATGGCCATACTGACCGGTTTGAAATGATACCTCATTGTAATTTTGACTTGCATTTCTCTAATGATTAGCGATGTTGAGAATCCTTTCATGTGTTTGTTGGTAATCTGTATATCTTCTTTGGAGAAATGTCTATTTAGGTCTTCTGCCCACTTTTGGATTGGGTTGGGTTTTTTTTTTGATACTGAGCTGCATGAGCTGCTTGGATATTTTGGAGATTAATCCTCTGTAAGTTACTTCATTTGCAAATATTTTCTCCCATTCTAAGCGTTGTCTTTTTGTCTTGTTTATGGCTTCCTTTGCTGTGCAAAAGCTTCTGTTTCATTAGGTCCCATTTGTTTATTTTTATTTCCATTTTGCTAGGAGGTGGGTCAAAAAGGATCTTGCTGTGATTTACGTCATAGTGTTCTGCCTATGTTTTCCTCTAAGAGTTTTATAGTGTCTGGCCTTACATTTAGGTCTTTAATCCATTTTGAGTTTATTTTTGTGTATGGTGTTAGGCAGTGTTCTAATTTCATTCTTTTACATGTAGCTGCCCAGTTTTCCCAGCACCACTTATTGAAGAGGCTGTCTTTTCCCCATTGTATGTTCTTGCCTCCTTTATCAAAGATAAAGTAACCATAGGTGCGTGGGTTTATCTCTGGGCTTTCTATCCTGTTCCATTGATCTATATTTCTGTTTTTGTGCCAGTACTATACTGTCTTGATTACTGTAGCTTTGTAGTGTAATCTGAAGTCAGGGAGCCTGATTCCTCCAGCTCCATTTTTCGTTCTCAAGATTGCTTTGGCTATTCGGGGTCTTTTTTGTTTCCATACAAATTGAGAAATTTTTTGTTCTAGTTCTGTGAAAAATGCCATTGTGAGTTTGATAGGGATTGCACTGAATCTGTAGATTGCTTTGGGTAGTACAGTCATTTTCACAATGTTGATTCTTCCAATCCAAGAACATAGGATCTCTCTCCACCTGCTTGTATCATCTTTAATTTCTTTCATCAGTGTCTTACAGTTTTACACATACAGTTCTTTTGTCTCCTTAGGTAGGTTTATTCCTAGGTATTTTATTCTTTTTGTTGCAATGGTAAATGGGAGTGTTTCCTTAATTTCTCTTTCAGATTTTTCATCATTAGTGTATAGGAATGCAAAAGATTTCTGTGCATTAATTCTGTATCCTGCTACTCTACCAAATTCATTGATTAGCTCTAGTAGTTTTCTGGTAGCATCTTTAGGATTCTCTATGTATAGTATCATGTCATATGCAAACAGTGACAGTTTTACTTCTTCTTTTCTGATTTATATTTCTTTTTCTTCTCTGATTGCTGTGGCTAAAACTTCCAAAAACTATGTTGAATAATAGTGGTGAGACTGGGCAACCTTATCTTGTTCCTGATCTTAGAGGAAATGGTTTCAGTTTTTCACCATTGAGAATGATGTTGGATGTGGGTTTGTCATATATGGCCTTTATTATGTTGAGGTAGATTCCCTCTATGCCCACTTTCTAGAGAGTTTTTATCATAAATGTGTGTTGAATTTTGTCAAACCCAAAAGCTTTTTCTGCATCTATTGAGATTATCATATGGTTTCTCTCCTTCAATTTGTTAATATGGTGTATCACATTGATTGATTTGTGTATATTGAAGAATTCTTGCATTCCTGGGATAAACCCCACTTGATCATGGTGTATAATCCTTTTAATGTGCTGTTGGATTCTGTCTGCTAGTATTTTGTTGAGGATTTTTGCATCTTTGTTCATCAGAGATATTGGCCTGTAGTTTTCTTTTGTTGTGACATCTTTGGTTTTGGTATCAGGATGATTGGTGGCCTTGTAGAATGAGTTTGGGAGTGTTCCTCCCTCTGCTATATTTTGGAAGAGTATGAGAAGGATAGGTGTTAGCTCTTCTCTAAATGATAGAATTCGCCTGTATCACTGTGTTTTTGATTTGCATTTCCCTAATGATTAATAACGCTGAGTGCCTTTCTATGTGCTTATTGGACATTTGTGCAAGTTCTTTGGAAAGATGTCTATTCAAAACCTTTGGCTGTTTTTAATTTGGTTGTCTTTTTATTACTGAGCTGTATGACCTCTTGTTACAAGTCCCTTATTAGATACATAATTTGCAAATATTTTTTCCTTTTCTATAGGTTGTCTTTTCCTTCCTTGAGCATTATTTACAGAAAAATTCCTATTTATTTTGAAAAGCTGTCTGAAAAATGCTCTTACTGACACAGTGGGGGAAGAACAGGGTTAAAAAGTTGTGACATTAAGAACAAGTAACACATTATGGCCTATGTTACTTGTAAAGGAATACCTGAGCCCAGCTAATGTTATTAAGAGAAGAGAAAAAGTTATTAGCTCTCTTCTTAGGTGTCTATTTCCAAACAAGCCTTGATAGTTAAAGAAAAATCACACTGAAACATGTTTCATGTAAGAGTTTTAATTTGAGGACATCTTTTAACATGAGCAGACTGTGGGGGTTAGGTTATCAGTGTGACAAGCCATTAAAAGAATAAACTTGACTAGAATAATAATGTAGAAACGAGAAAGGGCAATTGAAAACAGAATGTAGAGATAAGAACAACCCAAATCATTTTAGAGAGCTCAGAAATGATTAAGAATGATTAAGAGCACTGTCTGAACCCAGAATAAACTTATAATGCCGACACAGCCATACAGAGCAAAGCAATGCTTTCTCTTTATAAATAAGGGAAAAATTTCAAAGAGCTTACACTGGATAACTTAGCATTTTAAGGAATTCTACAGGGAATCCTTTATAAAACAAAAGTCTTACATAGAGAGAGTCAAAAGAAAGCAATATCGATCTTCAGATGCATTATTTCTTACTACATGATTGGAAAGAATGGTAAGATGATTTGCAAAACTACCTTCAAACTATTAAAAATGTCATAACTTTTGGTGATCTGCCACTTAAAATTAATGAAGCTTAATATGAAAATTCAATTGCACATAAAGTTCTAAAACTATCATAATGCAATATGGTAAATAAGGGTAATACACACTTAATCCTCAGTACCAATTATTTTATTTACATCGCATGTTAACAGTGTATTTCAAGGTCCCACCCTCCAATTCTTGGTTTGGAGATGCTAATGTAGGCTAAGATTTTTCTAAAACTTACTTCTTTTTAAATTTGGCTTTTTTCCTTAGAACAGTTTGTCCCTAAAATAAAATACTCACTCCCAAATAACCGAACTAAAGAAATATTTGCTTCTCTTACCTTTACTTACTGACAGGAGAAGATTTGGATCTCTTGGATGGAATTTCAGCTCATTGATAGCATTTCCATGGCCAACATAGTGCTATAATAAATTTAAAACATTTCTTCAACTTCCATATAAAAATCAATAAATTCTTTTTCATTAATCTTAGGAGAATGGAAAAATAGTTTCACTTGAAATAGTGGTTCTCAACCTTGGCTGCATATTAAAAGCACCCAACTTGAAGGAAAAATAAAAGATGTTCAAGTCCCATTTGCAGATATTCTGAGCCACAGCAAGGGTTTAAAAGATTATCAGGTGATTCTAATGTACCCCCAAGGTTAATGTGATTTGTGAAATTTTTTTAGTATCAACTTCCAAGGTTCACTTTTCAGTTCTTTACAAGGTGCTCTTGACTCTATACCCCCTATTTAGGGGATTTTGGAAAATGAGCTCACTCTTTTCTTATTGTTCATTTAAAGCCTCTCAGACTAAAGCAAGACAAAAGGACAGAAATTATTTTAAAAGAAAATAGTTCAAATGATAAAATTTTCCCACTTATTCCTTAATTTGCATTACCCAAATGTGACAAAGGTCTCAAAAGACTTGTCTAAATGAAGCAATAGGCAAAGTACAAACCAAATTAGAAATTGCACAGACATTGACTCTGTTTTAAATTCAACATGACAAGCTTTTGCAGGTGTGCATTCAAAAAAAAAAGCAGATCTATAATTTAACAAGAAAACCCACCTTTATGCACTGCATTGTTATGGGATTAATTATCCTAATTATGCCTCTAGATCCAGCTACAGCCAGCAGAGGATGGCTTGTATTGCTATCATATGTCCATGCACAAGTGTAAAAGTTCTCATCAGCCTAAGAAATGCCAGTTAAGAAATATAATTTGTTTTTGAAAAGTAAACACATCAATGATCACAATACTATACACAAAAACCTCCAAAGAACTGCTGAAGTTTTTGACAAAGAAGTTCCCATTTTTCTTTACACTACCAGGTTTAACCAATGGAGATTTTAGGTCTAAAATCTGTACCAAATGATCAAACAAATCCAGTCCTTCCACTCAGTTTTGATTACTATTTTGCTGTTTGCATAACTATTTACCTGTCTTTTTAGCAGACATAGCCAATGTGTAAATGAATGGGCACGGCTGTGTCCCAAATAAAAATTTATTTACAAAAACAGGTGGCCAGGGGCTTCCCTGGTGGCGCAGTGGTTGAGAGTCCGCCTGCCGATGCAGGGGACACGGGTTCGTGCCCCGGTCCAGGAAGATCCCACATGCCGCAGAGCGGCTGGGCCCTGTGAGCCATGGCCGCTGAGCCTGCGCATCCCGAGCCTGTGCTCCACAACGGGAGAGGCCACAACAGTGAGAGGCCCTCGTACTGCAAAAACAAACAAACAAACAAAAAACAGGTGGCCAGCTCTATAGGCTCTAATTTGCTGATCCTGGCTCTGTCTCAGTAACTCTATGTGCCTCTAGATAAAGATCAATAACTATTCAGTTTTCCACCTTTTCTGTGTGAGACCTTCCCAGTACGGCTACAGGTTACTTTTTTTCTTATCACCTAAGGGAAGACTAAATGTTCCTGTTTTTTCTTATTTGCTAGCTTTTTCAAATGGATCTGGAAGAAATCTTATCACCAAGCTTTGACTGTTGTACCCTTTGGCTTTTTAAAGCTTTTTCTTTATAAACCCATGTTTTACAGTATTTCCTAAACAAACTGCACGTTTATTTTTTCCCTGTAGGCTTTGATGACCAAATACTTGGTATGACTGCCAGGCACAGCTTCTGATTAACCCAAGTTCACCAATATAACTGCCCTGAAATGATAAAATTCCAAGCAAGGTCAAAGAAACAGGAAGTTTCTGCTTTCATTTTCTATTACAGGATTTCCAATGTTCATCTCCAGATACCCACACTGTCCTCCTTCATATCCACCCTACAATGGCTTTCTAGGAATCAGGAAAACTAGATACTAGGAATCTTTTGGGTGACAGTGAAAGACAGCATTGGTTAAAGTTAAGAAAGGACAATATAACTTTAGAGAACTAACTAATTTACAAAAGTTTTGGGGTACTTATTGAAAGTCAATTTCTTTAGCCAACAATATGGAAAACCCAGGAAAGGATACATCAGCATCCACATAAGATTGCAACAACCGGATTTCTCCTTGTGAGTGACATTCATATAAGGTAACCTAATGAAAACAAAAATACAGTAAATTTTATCTCAAACGTAGAAACACACTCTTCAGCTTTTGAACATATTTTAGTCACAAATGTATCTCGAAGATGCTACAGAAACTACTGCTTTAAAAGAGCTCCTTTAAACTTAAGGAAGCTATTATAAAGCCTAATGCATTACATAATTTTCAGAATATATTAAATACTACAGTAATAATAATGGTTTCTATTTCCAATGTTTTCAACTTTTATCTCATCCATGTAATTGCACCAACTCTTCCAAGTAAATAAAGGTGAATGCCTCACAGTAAAGTATAACTACTCCCTAAAATTGTAGTTTATCTTTTTTTTTTTTTTGGCTGCACCACAAGGCTTGCAGGATCCCAGTTCCCTGACCAGGGAATGAACCCAGGCCTATGGCAGGGAGTCCCAACCACTGGACCATCAGGGAATTCCCGTGGTTTATCCTCTTTTAAAGCTTTAAAGTCTTTGGATAGTTTTAGAACATTATTAACTACATATAAGAAAATCTAGGACTTCCCTGGTGTCACAGTGGTTAAGAATCCACCTGCCAATGCAGGGGACACAGGTTCGAGCCCTGGTCCAGGAAGATCCCACATGCCACGGATCAACAAAGCCCGTGCGCTACAACTACAGAGCCTGCGCTCTAAAGCCTGCGAGCCACAAGTACTGAAGCCCGTGTGCCACAAGTACTGAAGCCCATGTGCCTAGAGCTGGTGCTCTGCAACAAGAGAAGCCACTGCAATAAGAAGCCCGTGCACCACAACGAAGAATAGGCCCTCCTCGCCGCAACTAGAGAAAGCCCACGTGTAGCAACGAAGACCCAACACAGCCAAAAATGAATAAATAAATAAATTAAATTTAAAAAAAAGAAAATCTAAAATTTGCCTAATAAGTTTCTCATGGACATTGCTCATCAAATATTAACTTTCTGATGTACAGTGGCCTTTTCGTCACATATTCTAAAATTAATAATATATACACTTTATTCAATTATGTACAGTTGTCCCTTGGTATCTGCCAGGGATTGCTTCCAGAACTCCCCACAGATACCAAAATCTGAGGATGCTCAAGTTCCTTATATAAAATGGCATAGTGTATGCATATAACCTCACACATCCTCCCATATACTTTAAGTCATCTCTAGACCACTATGACATCTAATACAATGTAAATGCTATATAAATAGTTGCCAGCACAAAGCAAATTCCAGTTCTGCTTTTTGGAACTTTCTGGAATTTTCTTTGCTGAATATTTCTGATCCACACTTGGTTGAATCTGTGGATGTGGAACCCACAGATACAGAGGGCTTACTCTATAATACTAAATTTTTTATAAATTTCTTTCCATTCTTCTTACAGCTTAGTCATGTTAGCAATAACCTGTTATTAATCTTAATAAGAGTCTATAAGAACTCTATAAAGATCCTTTAAGTCATCTATCATCACCTATTAACAAGATAATCACTACATTAATATTCTAAAAAAAAATTCCTTATATGGATGCTAACTAGGTTGTCTTAAGAGATTATTTTGCTTTATTTTTCTTTCTTTTTTTAAAAAAAGAAGTCCAAACAGCAGACCTTTTTATAATTCAGTAACGTATAATTCAATGTCATTTTAAATGAGAACAGGGATTCTTTTGGTTAGAAAGCCTGGAACATTACAATGAGCATACTGGAGCACAAACTATACTAATTCTAATTATACTAATATGATGGTGAAGTTAGTGAAGTATAATCAGGTTTATAGTGATGTCTGAAAAGTGGATTCAAATGAATTAATGGATTATGTTCCCAATTTTTGGAAAAAATAACCTTAACCTCTTCTTCAAACTACATCAATTTCCCTCTGAATTGTTGTTTTCAAGCTACATATCACAACCTACATTTGGCTAATAAACACCAAAAAACGCTGTTATCCCAGGTTATCAACTTGAGTATAGAGTTTCAAATTTTCAGAACTTCAATGACCAGTAAAAGCAACAGAGCTTTAAATTTAATTAAAACTTCCTTAAAGACTTCCAGGAAATTACTTAAAGCCAAATTTTACTTTTTAGAAAACAGGAATAGCAAAGTTCTAGCCCAGAATAGATGCATGTGTGTTTGTATGATCCTCAAACTTTCAGAATAAAAGAGGAAAAAAGCTTGGAAATATGCTGACATGTGAAAAATACTCAGCTGACAACTCCCAAGTTAGTTTTGATTGAGAACAGAATACTAACACTAAAACAGCAAACAAATATAGGAAACGTCATGCATTAAAAATCATGGTCTTTTATTTCTCTAAAAAGCTTAGCACAATTACTAAAGAAGCATAAATTTAATTTCACTCAATTAAAATAACAATTTATGGAACACCTCTCAGATTGACCTCCTTCCCCTACCCTCTTGTGCTAAAGGTAAAGAAAGTGACTTTGTTTATTGTCAATCCATACCAAGTCATCAATTTCCTCCGCCTTTCTTTTTCCAAATACGCCAATCTGTTTCTCTGTTACTTCTCATAACTCCTAGTACAGTACTAATGAATAAGCAGAATGTCAGCTAACACAGTAAAGACTTATCAGAAGGACAATTCTTCCGAAGCGATTTCAGCTTAACAGAAAACTCCTGATTCTCCCTGGTAAGCACTAGGGAATCTTCCTTTTTCCCATTTATTTAGAAGTGAATGGAAATAAACAAGTCTTTGCAATCCACTTTTTCAGCCCCAGGTTTAACTAAAAAGTTTAATCATTTACATCAAAACATGCCCAGCATGGTTTTTTCTATGCATTCTCTCAGTTCAAGATACTCTGGCTTCCTAAAAACAATTCAAAACAAATGTTTATTGCATATAATTAAAATATTTTCAGTAACTATTACATAAATCCACTGGATTTACGCCTTCCATTTACAGATAGCAACTAATTATGTTTATTATTTTTAAGAAATCACAGACTTCTTACCCTAAATTGACAAACAACTATCACAGTCACTTCTAACAAGCAAGGTCAATTTTTTCAGCCACTCAAAACAAAATATTTATGAGTACAAAATGTAAATAGAAACCTGTTTCATGAACAATTGGGAGTATATATGAAATTAAGATATATTTTCAGTCATGAATATTACTTTTAATTTTGTCAGTTTCTAGAATGCTTCACTTTTACATAAAGGAACAATACTGTCAAACTACCTATACAAAGTTTACTTCAAAATCATTACACTTCAATGTTATATTAACACCAGATTCTGATAAGCCAAATGCCAAACAGCCCCCTTAACACTCACTCTGTTGCTTCCTACAGTTGCAAACACTAATGGATCTCCTTCTTTACTGTGCCAGTTAAACTGAACTCCAAACAATGGCTGATTATGATCTTCCTATAAAATAACCAAGAAATAAGAAAAATTAATATATTTTAGAAACCAAAAAATGGTACTAAACTGACCATTCCCATTATAACTTTTTTCCAAAATGCAAGCTGCAGTTTTATATATCATATATAAACTGACTTTTGACACTTAAAAGGTATCTGTTAGTCCAGTTTTCACATTTTAAAATACTGGTGCATGATAAAGCTTTATAACAATTAAAGATTTAAATCAAAGGTTAGGTAACAAGTACTCATCAATGAAAATACTTTGATAGTTGCCTTCTATATCCTTAAACCCAACTGCATGCTTCTGAATCAAAATAAAATGGGTAATTGTGGCAAAGGCATTTAATCCCTTACGACATAAGGACACAATTTATTTTTCTGAAATAACAAATAACCTAACAGTTAACATAGTTTCTCCAGTACTCATTAAACTTTATTAGGTTTAATTTCCCTAGTACAGTGAAGCATATCAGACTCCATTCAAATCACTGCTTTCTACAGTTCTATAGAAACAACTTTAAGTAACCTTGAATTTGGGTCCTAAAAGAAAAACAACCCAAGAAGTTTTATAATGAACAGGAATACTTGAACAGTGGGGGCCAGGGCAGGCAGTGGGCTGTAACTTCACAGTTACCAGGAGGCTATAAGGAGATGTACGAAAAACAAGTATTCAGGTTTTTTAAAATTTTTATTTTACATTGGAGTAGAGTTGATTAACAATGTTGTATTAGTTTCAGGCGCACAGCAAAGTGATTCAGCCATACATATACAGCTTTTTCAAATTCTTTTCCCATTTAGGCCACCACAGAATATTGAGCAGAGTTCCCTGTGCTACAAGTATTCAGTTTTGTTCACAAAGTTATTTTTCAGCCTTAATTATACTGGCAATCTCCTGGTGTTTAATAGTAACTTTCATATTCACTTTAAGGCACTGATTTCACTTTTAAAGTATAACAACATTTATTTCTTATCCTTCAAAAAGCCATAGCTTTAGGCTTTGGAAATATTTAATCAAAATATCCAAATGGGGCTTCCCTGGTGGCGCAGTGGTTGGGGGTCCGCCTGCCGATGCAGGGGACGCGGGTTCGTGCCCCGGTCTGGGAGGATCCCGCATGCCGCGGAGCGGCTGGGCCCGTGGGCCATGGCCGCTGGGCCTGCGCGTCCGGAGCCTGTCCTCCGCAACGGGAGAGGCCACAACAGTGAGAGGCCCGCGTAACGCAAAAAAAAAAAAAAAAAAAAAAAAAAAAATATCCAAATGGCAGTTAAAACCACCTTCCAGATATACTACGTAAAAATAGGTTAATATACCTAAATATTAACATGAAACTACAATGGACACTTTGCTTTAGAAGAAGGAAAAAAAAAAAAACAACCACTGAGATTAATTTCCCTCCTTTTAAGACAATATAATTTGACACACTGAGCAAGGAATTTTGCTACATGGACAGGAAAATAATTTCCATAAAGCCATAGCTTCTTATGCTTTCCGAAGACTTTAAAGTATATTTAGATATTTTTAAAAGAATCTATCTAACATATGTATAAGATAATATAATGTATATTTTTGCTCAGCACAGGAAAAACACTCCCAAATTTAAAAAACAGGAAATGAATACATGTAAAACATTTAAAGTAAATATCAGTAATCCTTTTTAAAAATAAAAACACTATTGAGGAAGGTAGTAACCTAAGTAACTCCAACTTATTTTTTCCAAATATTGAACATTCAAAAAATTTTTTAATTTCTACCTTTTTCTTTGAAAACAATTACAAATAAAAGAGTTAAATTTTTAAAGACTGCACAAAGACATCTGTTTCAATTTATGCTAACTCAAAGTTAATGAGTCACATTCAGTTTTTTTCAGTAACAGGTACCAGAAAGTGGCTTATGCTTTTAAGTTTTACCAAAATATGAAGAGTAACATTTCTCAAAATCAATAAAAACAGTAAAGAAAAACCAGATGCAATACTAGGTACTACCCATTTAATGTAAAATAAACAAAAAAAGCTAAACAAATGTGGAATGGATTATAATAACTATGCAGTCTGCCCTACAAACAAAACTTCAGATTATTATAATTTTATAATATTTTTAACTTGACAGAGTATCTTGAGCATAAAATGTTTACCACTGAGAAATAACTCTGGAACCCATCATTCAGCACATAGACTGTGTCTTTCTGTACATACCTTGAGACTATTTACACATTTGAAAGAATATTTGCATTTCTTTGACTTCCATTTTCCCTTCCCCCAACTTTTCCTTCCAGGCGCATTTGGCGTATTTGTAGGTGTATCAGGGCGTTCAGTGTTTGTACCACTTTCTATACTGACAGCATCATCCTATGAGCAGCAAATCAGAAAAAATTATATGAAACAGCAATACTGTACTTAGGAAATGAGTTCATACTGGGTAGCTACTGACTGGCCTAAAAGAATTAATTAATAAATCCTGCAAGAAATGAAGAAATTTATTCTTGTCTCCAAATAAAAATAAAACACAAACACATTAGGATTTGTGGATATTTGATATTTCAGCAAAAATATAAACAAAAAAGCTAACCACGATGACGCTAATGGTAAGAATAATACTGCCTTTAAATAACAAGGCACTGGTCTGTGCCAGCCACTTTACTACATTGCCTCACTTCATCTTTACTGCTCTTCATACAAGGTACTGTTAGATAAGGAAGTGTTGCTTAGAGAGCCTAAATGGTGTCTTGCTGGTTAGGGCTGCTGGTATTCAAAACCAAAAGCTATGACTCCTAAATCTGACTGACCTACATGTCTTCATAATTTATTTGACTGCTGCTCAGTTTGGAGCATGGGAGTGGGTGGCCGTTTGAGGCTACAATGTTAGCGCTTCCTACTTTAGATGAAAATCCTGATTATCATTCAAACTCTGCTTATTTATAACACTTAAACCATTTAGAATTTTTTTAGGTTCTACATGTTATGTGCTATATACAAGTGAAATCTGACTCATAGCTCTAAAATACTCATATAATAGAGCTCCAGAAACTCACTGTAAAGTAAAATCCTTCCAAATGTAGAAGTGACTGCAGGAAACCTTGAAAATTCACCTAACTTATACCTTGTCTCCAGTCCACAAGCTATATTAATGGTCCTCTACTCTGAGAAGAGGATTTCACTACCTCCTTTGATTACATATTCCAAAGTGTTTCTTGGAATAAAGAGATTTATTTAAACCTATATCACCTTAGGGCAGTAGTTACTAAATTCATTCCAGAGGAAGCTTTTTTTCATGGAGTGCCTATTAACACCTATGAGAACACATATTAGGAACCATTGTCTTAGAGGTTATTTTTAAACTACTGCTTCCTAAAGTTGGTTTTATGATATTATAGAACATTAAAAATTAACTGGAGTATCAAAAAGTTTATTAAAAATTCATATTAATTCCTTAAAAACTATATGGTATTATACAGTAGTTCTTAGGGGTGGTTTTTCAAACCGAATGGTTCCTACCAAAATGGAACGCTTTAAAAAAAAAATACACAAATCATTCTAAAATATACTGGTTATCTAGGGTGAAAGAGAATGAAGTGGATAGATGGCACATAGTAATGCTCAATATCTAGACTGTAATTTAATGTAAATATAATCAGCTTTTATAGATATAGAAATGTAAAACTTTAGAGTTCAGTTCCTAGGTTGAAATCACTGGGTTTTTTGTTGCTGTTGTTGTTTTAATATATATTTACTTATTTATTTAGGCTGCCCGGGGTCTTAGTTGTGGCATGCATGTGGGATCTAGTTCCTTGACCAGATACTAAACCCGGACCCCCGCAATGGAAGTGCAGATTCTTACCCACTGGACCACTGGGGAAGTCCTGAAATCACTGTTAATCTCTATTTCTCCCTACCTTTCAGTTGTATTTACACAGTTAAAACCTAGTGTAGAAAACAATTTTGTGTTTCACTGGAAAACTATTTAACTACTGCATGCTCCTCTGTGTTATCAGATTCTAACCCCCTTCACTGCCTTTGAACAATCTTACATCTCTTACACTGCGCATAATCCAAAGGTAGAGGTTCAAAATGTCTTCCCTTTCACGCTGAAGAAAAGTTTTTGTCTCCATTTGCCATTTCATCTCTACATTCCTTTAATCCATATACATTTGTACTGTTTGACTTACACTTGCCCAGTTCCCTCATATGAGTAAAATAAAATGTTTCTGAAAATTTATTCTTTTTCTGAAAATTATCTTTCAACACTAGAGAAATGAAATAATACAACGGTTAGACATTCACTAGCTTCTTCCCAGTCTGGAAAATTCTTCTTTCCATTCTAAAAATTCAACTGCTAATCAAGAAGCCACACAAAACATTTGTTAATAATTGGGGCACATTACATGTATGTGTATGCGTGTGTGTGTATGTGTATAAACTTTTAACCACTTAATTTACCCATCTCCTCAAATAGGCAAATCAAGATCAAATGGAAATCGAGCAGTCAAATGGAAACGAAATACAGTCACAATGCTTTCACATTTTATCTTTAAATTCAAACCTTTCCTAAGTATCTAATATGTGTACAAACTGACTTCCACCTTGGCCCCTCTTCAAAATACAGAATGGTACTATGCAACATATATGGCACTACCATCTGCATTTGCTCAACAGGGAAACAGGGATAGTAATTTGGCCCTTAATCTTGCCACAGGCTGCTTAAGCAAAAGACATGTCTCCAGATTCAGCCTTCTGATCTCAGTACCAGACAACTATTAGTACTCTTCCATAAGCTAACTACTCTGCAGTCATATGAAAAAGTTAATAGAATGGCAGATACATATAAAACAAACTTAAAATAGGTCAGATGTTAACTAGATTTATTGTGCTGACCATTTTGCAATGTATACAAATATCGAATCATTACATTGTGCATCTGAAATAATGTTATTAGTCAATTATACCTCAATTGAAAAAAATTTTAATGTCCTTTCAATTCTTTGATTCACTTTAACCGTAGCAAGCGCTCAGACTACCTTCACTCCAACTCAAAAACACCACATTCCTTCCTCCACTTGCTTTTGGCCTTCCTGTCATTATTTGGCTCCCTCAAGAGTAAAATCACTGCCCTTGTTAGCTTTTTCTGAACTCATTTTTATAGAGTTCTCCACTCGCTTCCCTTAACTTATGTCCTAGATCTGGGTCCCTGGATGAAATTCAGAGGACCTGTGAACTTAAGCGGCAAAATAAACAAATACATAAATAAATTTAAAGTTGCACTTTAAGTTTCACTATCTTTAAGTGAAATCTATTACTTCCTTCTAGTATAATGGAGGCAGCATACATGCTAATGTTACTGTAGCTGTGACTTTCTCACCAATGAAATCAGGTATTTTTATATCACATTATAGTTGTTACAGATCTCAAAAATTGTCTATGCCCATCATAACTATCAGAGTCACTGCAGACCTAGTTACTTAATGTGCTAATAAAGAAGCACTTGATATTAAAGCACTTTATTAAAACAAATCTTAAATTTGTTTTTTAAAATTCTGTAACTTTTTTATAATTTTATCACTGATTTTGTTTGTAATCTTATATATTGTATTTTATACATTTGAAACTATTATTCTGAGAAGGTTTCACAGGATTTATTAAGGTGTCCAAAGCACAATAAAGGTTAAAAGTCCCAGCCAAATGGAGAAACCAAAACAACAGCTTAGTCCAATCATCTAGTTCTGAATAGCTTTAGTATGCATCAAGGAGTACATTCCTCTTAAGGGTCTGTAAAAAGAAAATAACCTTTCAATTTATTTGGTTCCCTGAAATTTTCCTCAGTCTAATAGGTTATTGACATTTTCATTACATTTCTGCCTGATTAATATGTGGAAGGGCCAGAAACATAAGTCTAAACAATGTGATTACAAAAGAAGTAATAGTAATTAACACTTGTATGATACTTATTAAGGAGCAGGCACTCTTTTCAGCACTTTACTTATATTATCTCATTTAATCCTCACAAACATCCCATGAGGTAAATACCGTTATTATCCCCATTTTTAAGATAAGAATCTAAGGCAACTAGGTCAAGCACCTTGCTCAAGATCAAGCAACCAGTAAGCAGTAGAGTGGGGATTTTAACCTAAGAGATCCAGTTTGTGCTCCTAGTCACTAACCTAATCTGCCTAGAGAAATTTAAGAAGAGGTGGAAATAAAACAGACACCAAGGGCTGGAATGAAGAGGGTCAAAAATGTTAGATCCCAATATATAATAAGATTGGGAAGCACAAACAGGAAAAAAACAGATTTAAAGTAACATTCAACACCTAAGCCTTCCAGAAATTTCAAGTCCAAATCCCACAAACTGACAATCTGCCAAATATCTTTCTTCTATCTGCAAAAAGAATTCTTTCCCATCTGTTCAGTGAAAATTCTGGTCTTGACACCATGCCATATATGTGCTTCAGTCGGTGATGCAGTGATGTAGAACTTAGGAACTGGGTGTGTAAGGTACAACATTTATTCTTAAAACTAGCTAAACTGAGAAAAAGAAGAACTTACACCACCTTCCTATAACACTTTAAAGGTTTAAAAAAGATAATCAGATGTTGTTACCTCGGAGGGTTCACATTTCAGAGTAGTAATTCGTTGAGTGAACTGTGAAGACATTTTGCTGACCTTATTGGATATAAACTAAAAACATGAAACTGAAAATTAATGTCAGTTCGGTCATTACTGGCGTCTCACCTAAAAACATTGGGATTAACTGTTGGGACGAACTAGAGCACTACCAAGATACATTTAAGAGTTAAAAAAAAAAAATCTGATTCCAAAACACCTTACACATGCGAAGCCACGAGCCCACACCTAAAGACATCTACCCTAACCACAGCGGCCTAAAATCTTCCAGGTCATCCCCTTTATCTTGGTGAAAACTTACAAAAGAGTAACTGTCCCTTCTCATTCCTTCCTCAAGGGTCGTTTCCCCCTCCAAGTCAGTAGACGACCCTCTCAATCTTCCTCCTCCTGAAGAGAAGCCGACTGTCAAGGCACGCCCCTTCTCCACGGACAAGACAGGAACGGACACAAAAGCCCCTTTAAAAGAGTCACCGAAATCTCTTACGTCTAAGAGCTAATCTTCCCATCCTGGACAGTCGGTAAGGGTCTACGAGTGACATGGAACCTAAATTCCTTTTTAAAAGTCCATTAACACACGCTGGCCCCTCCTTCCAACTGTCTTAGAAAAACCTCTAACTTGCCTTTTAAACTACTGGAATCTCAGATCCGCACTCTCCCAAAATCTGCCTAAAGGCCCAGACACTCCGCATGCACGCAAAAAGATCTCAGAGCCCTCTGACCTCCACCTCCACGCTCTCTCTAAAACCACTCTCCTTCGTCAAGTTTCCGCTCGCTCTCGGCCGCAGCTCAAAATCCCCGTAGAGGCAAGTTCGATGTTCTCCTCCACGCCCGCGTTTTCCTGAGTAGAGGGTGACACCTCTCCCTCCCCCAACAGCCGCCTGCCCGCCCCCGCGCCTACAGTTTAAAAAGAATTTGAAACTTTCACTCCAAAGTCCCGTCCGAACTGCTCAGCGCTGCACTCACATTCTCGTCTCCAGAGAGGTCCGGGTTGCTGTTCTCGTCGCTGCTCAGCTTCTGCTTCTTGGCCGCAGGCATGTCTGTTCCCGCCGGCGCTGTAGACACTTCCCTCTCGGACATATTCCTCCGCCTCCCTCCAGGTTCCTGCCGCCTAGGGCGGGGCCTCCGCCACACCGCCGTCAAGCAAGCCCGTCCGGAGCTTGCCGCAAAGTTGCCACTGCCGCCGCCACCTCCACCACTCCCCCCACTGTCGCAAACCGCGCCCAGCCGCCGAGGCGGGCGTGCGTGCGACCCCGCCACACTGCTGAAAAAGGGGCGCGCGCGCGCGCCCTCCCGCGCGGCTTCCTGGATCCTTCCCTTTCCCCACTCCCGTCTTGCCCTTTTCCCGCCGCCCTCCCGGCGCTTTGCACGGAGAGGTGTGATCCTTGGCTTTCGAGGGCAATATTTCGTACGTCCCCCTTCCCCACGACCGCCTCGAAAAAGGAGAGGCGGAACTCAGAGGGATGCCCCCTCACCACCTTCCTCCTTCCAAAGACGTTTCAGCCGCTATTGGCCCAATCCTTCGATCCCCGACCCGCTGCAAGGACTCGAAAGTCTGTGGAATGGACTAGCCTATCAATGTCCCAGGAGACGGGGGACGAGACGAGAAGTCACCTCTTGGTTTAGTGGTGTATGCCAAGGGTCCTTAATCTTGAACTCGGAGAATAACGCTCTCACATTATTCACGGAAGCTGATCCAATCTAATTTTCGGTTGCGAAGAGAACTTTTAAAATTGTAGACAGCTTCTCACTTTCCTCCCCTACCTAGCAAATGGGAGTTACCCGCTAATGGGTGCGCATGCGCTGGGGCGTATTCTCGCGCTTGGTTGTCCGGACCCGCCTCCTCCAAGCCCCTCCTCTTTGAAATCTTGTTTGTGAACCAGGTAGTCTTCCACCGGGTTTCCGTAGTCCAGGATGGATTTCTAAACGCTACAAAATCATAATCCCTGAATGCCTCGTGGTTTCTTGATGAATATTTATTCTAGTGAACGTTTATTGCGATGAATGTTTATCCTCGTCCAATTGGTACCAATATTGGGTAGGGTTTAGGTAGGAATATACTAAAATTATAATTCTAGACTCCAATGAGTTACATTCCAGAGTGCTTCTTTTACCTGTTAAAGGATTATCAAGGCCCTGAACGACAAGGCCTAAAAGTCAATGGTCATCTCCAAGCATGTATGCGACTGTGAAACAAATGACGGACAATATTTTTTGGCACACCAGATACAATAAAATTCTAGGGGAAGGCAACAAAACTGTTATGCTTCACCAAAATGTTTGCTGTGTTACTGTATCTGGGCGGTTGACAGGTGCCAAATACACTGGTGAGCCTCGTGGATTTGTTAGATGGGTGATTAAGACACATAACCAAATGAATAGCCCAGAAAAGGAGAACTATGACAAGAAATAAAAGCCAGTTCCCCCTCCCTCCCCCTTTTTTGGAACTTAGCTGTGACAACGTATTTCTGGGCCTCATCTGTAAAAATGAAGCTATAGGAAGGCACCTAATACTTCTTGATCACTTACTTGATATTATATATTTTTTTGTTTTTTAGACCTCATTACATCACCCATTGGATAAACAGTATAGAGTGACCCACGATAAAATTCTAGTGTATTATAATTACTTCTGCATGATGCCTTAACACAGAGAATACCATTATCTCTGTTTCATTAACTGCAGATTGCAAGTCACTCTTGGGGATAAGGAGAGAAGTCAGTTGAGAATGAGTAAGGGAAGGTAAAGCAAACGCAGGGCAGAATAAGAAGTTTCTGCAATGAAGACTCAGGAAAAATAACGAAGCTGAAAAAATTAAAGTTAATATCTTAGTAATAGTAATTGCCCTTGTTTGTTGAACTCCTAATGTGCCAGGCGCTGCTAAGCACTCCTCAGTTGGTGAGAGAGAGATGAGACTGGTATGGAATCACCACTGAGAAAGTAAGATGTGCTTTGGTATGACATTTTCACGGACAGAGACAAACATACCCCACTTATCTGTTGATAAGGATGTTTGTGAATATAGTTCTACAAATAAAGGATAATTAACTAAAGCGTTTCCAATCCAAATTACTCTGTGTATCTGGGATCAGTGGGAGTCACCTTCTACTAATAAAATCAGAAAAGTGCTGAACATTTGGATAAAGGACATATGGAAGGAAAGTGCCTTTCAGCATGCACGTTATCCATAACAAAGCAAAAATATTTTTAAAAATATTTTAGTTTTATTAAAACTAGGAGAGATATTTTTAAAATTTGTCTGATGAGTCGGATAATAAATGGAAATTAGTTAATGTTCATTATTGCTAATGTTAAAAAATTATTCTGACACTTGTTAAAACAGTAAGGAACCTTAGGACTATTGTAATAAGTGTCAAGACTATCACAGTAGGAGAGAGAGATAGGGCTCAACTCTGAATACAGCAAGGATAGGTGGGGATTTATAATCAAAGAGAAGAGTGGCGGGGCGGGGGGTGAAAGAGTTCAGGACATGCCACCTGCAGTATGCTGCTTTGGAATATTGATTTTTTTATTTTTAATTTTATTTTTTTATACAACAGGTTCTTATTAGTTATCCATTTTATACATATTACTGTATATATGTCAATCCCAATCTCCCAATCCATTACACCACCACCCCTCCACTTTCCCCCCTTGGAGTCCATACGTTTGTTCTCTATATCTGTGTCTCTATTTCTGCCCTGCAAACCAGTTCATCTGAACAATTTTTCTACGTTCCACATATATGTGTTAATATACGATATCTGTTTTTCTCTTTCTGACTTTCTCTCTGTATAAGTCTCTAGATACATGCATGTCGCTACAAATGACCCAATTTTGTTCCTCTTTATGGCTGAGTAATATTCCATTGTATGTATGTACCACATCTTCTTTATCCATTTATCTGTCAATGGGCATTTAGGTTGATTCCATGTCCTGGCTATTGTAAATAGTGCTGCAATGAACATTGGGGTGCATGTCTCTTTTTGAATTATGGTTTTCTCTGGGTATATGCCCAGTAGTGGGATTGCTGGGTCATATGGTAGTTCTAGTTTTAATTTTTTAAGGAACCTCCATACTGTTCTCCATAGTGGCTGTATCAATTTACATTCCCACCAACAGTGCAAGAGGGTTCCCTTTTCTCCACACCCTCTCCAGCATTTATTATTTGTAGATTTTCTGATGATGCTCATTCAAACTGGTGTGAGGTGATACCTCATTGTAGTTTTGCTTTGCATTTCTCTAATAATTAGTGATGTTGAGCATCCTTTCATGTGTTTGTTGGCAATCTGTGTATCTTCTTTGGAGAAATGTGTATTCAGGTCTTCTGCCCATTTTTTGATTGGGTTGTTTGTTTTTTTTTAATATTGAGCTGCATGAGCTGTTTATATATTTTGGAGATTAATCATTTGTCAGTTGTTTGTTTGCAAATATTTTCTCCCATTTTGAGGGTTGTCTTTTCATATTGTTTGTAGTTTCCTATGCTTTTGCAAAAGCTTTGCAAAAGGTTTTAAGTTTCATTAGGTCCCATTTGTTTATTTTTGTTTTTATTTCCATTACTCTAGGAGATGGATCAAAAAAGATATTGCTGTGATTTATATCAAAGAGTGTTCTTCCTATGTTTTCCTCTAAGAGTTTTATAGTGTACAGTCTTACATTTAGGTCTCTAATCCATTTTGAGTTTATTTTTGTGTATGGTATTAATTTAATTCTTTTACATGTGGCTGTCCATTTTTCCCAGAACCACTTATTGAAGAGGCTGTCTTTTCTCCATTGTATATTCTTGCCTCCTTTGTCATAGATTAGTTGACCATAGGTGCATGGGTTTATCTCAGGGCTTTCTATCCTGTTCCATTGATCTATATTTCTGTTTTTGTGCCAGTGCCATATTTTCTTGATTACTGTAGCTTTGTAGTATAATCTGAAGTCAGGGAGTGATTACTCCAGCTCCATATTTTCCCTCAAGACTGCTTTGGCTATTCAGGGTCTTTTGTGTCTCCATACAAATTTTAAGATTTTTTGTTCTAGTTCTGTAAAAAAATGCCATTGGTAATTTGATAGGGATCGCATTGAATCTGTAGATTGCTTTGGGTAGTATAGTCATTTTCACAATATTGATTCTTCCAATCCAAGAACATGGTGTATCTCTCCATCTGTTTGTATCACCTTTAATTTCTTTCATCAGTGTCTTATAATTTTCTACATACAGGTCTTTTTTCTCCCTAGGTAGGTTTATTCCTAGGTATTTTATTCTTTTTGTTGCAATGGTAAATGGGAGTGTTTCTTTAATTTCTCTTTCAGGTTTTCCATCATTAGTGTATACGAATGCAAGAGATTTCTGTGCATTAATTTTGTATCCTGCAACTTTACCAAATTCATTGACTAGCTCTTGTAGTTTTCTGGTGACATCTTTAGGATTCTCTATGTATAGTATCATGTCATATGCAAACAGTGACAGTTTTACTTCTTCTTTTCTGATTTGTATTTCTTTTTCTTCTCTGACTGCTGTGGCTAAAACTTCCAAAAACTATGTTGAATAATAGTGGTGAGAGTGGACATCCTTGTCTTGTTCCTGATCTTAGAAGAAATGCTTTCAGTTTTTCACCATTGAGAATGATGTTTGCTGTGGGTTTGTCACATATGGCCTTTATTATGTTGAGGTAGGTTCCCTCTATGCCCACTTTCTGGAGAGTTTTTATCATAAATGGGTGTTGAATTGTGTCAAAAGCTTTTTCTGCATCTATTGAGATGATCATATGGTTTTTATTCTTCAGTTTGTTAATATGGTGTATCACATTGATTAATTTGTGTATATTGAAGAATCCTTGCATCCTTGGGATAAATCTCACTTGATCATGGTCTATGATCCTTTTAATGTGCTGTTGGAGTCTGTTTGCTAGTATTTTGTTGAGGATTTCTGCATCTATATTCATCAGTGATATTGGTCTGTAATTTTCTTTTTTTGTAGTATCTTTGTCTGGTTTTGGTATCAGGGTGATGGTGGCCTCATAGAATGAGTTTGGGAGTGTTCCTTCGTCTTCAATTTTTTGGAAGAGTTTGAGAAGGATGGGTGTTAGCTCCTCTCTAAATGTTTGATAGAATTTGCCTGTGAAGCCATCTGGTCCTGGGCTTTTGTTTGTTGGAAGATTTTTAATCACAGCTTCAATTTAATTACTTGTGATTGGTCTGTTCATATTTTCTATTTCTTCCTGGTTCAGTCTTGGAAGGTTATACCTTTCTATGAATTTGTCCATTTCTTCCAGGTTGTCCATTTTATTGGCATAGAGTTGCTTGTAGTAGTCTCTTAGTATGCTTTGTATTTGTGTGGTGTCTGTTGTAACTCCTCCTTTTTCATTTGTAATTTTATTGAGTTGAGTCCTCTCCCTCTTTTTCTTGATGAGTCTGGCTAATGGGTTATCGATTTTGTTTATCTTCTCAAAGAACCAGCTTTTAGTTTTATTGATCTTGCTATTGTTTTCTTTGTTTCTATTCCATTTACTTCTGCTCTGATCTTTATGGTTTCTTTCCTTCTACTAACTTTGGGTTTTGTTTGTTCTCCTTTCTGTAGTTCCTTTAGGTGTAAGGTTAGATTGTTTATTTGAGATTTTTCTTGTTTCTTGAGGTAGGCTTGTATAGCTATAAACTTCCCTCTTAGAACTGCTTTTGCTGCATCCCATAGGTTTCGGATCGTCGTGTTTTCGTTGTAATTTGACTCTAGCTATTTTTTGATTTCCTCTATGATTTCTTCAGTGATCTCTTGGTTATTTAGTAACGTATTGTTTAGCCTCCAAGTGTTTGTGTTTTTTACATTTTTTTCCCTGTAATTGATTTCTAATCTCTTAGCATTGTGGTCAGAAAAGATGCTTGATATGATTTCAATTTTCTTAAATTTACTGAGGCTTGATTTGTGACCCAAGATGTGATCTATCCTGGAGAATGTTCCATGCACACTTGAGAAGAAAGCGTAATCTGCTGTTTTTGGATGGAATGTCCTGAAAATATCAATTAAATCTATCTGGTCTATTGTGTCATTTAAAGCTTGCATTTCCTTATTAATTTTCTGTTGGATGATCTGTCCATTGGTGTAAGCGAGGTGTTAAAGTCCCCCACTATTATTGTGTTACTACATATTTCCACTTTTATAGCCTTTAGCAGTTGCCTTATGTATTGAGGTGCTGCTATGTTGGGTGCATATATATTTATAATTGTTATATCTTCTTCTTGGATTGACCCCTTGATCATTATGTAGTGTCCTTCCTTGTCTCTTGTAACATTTTTTATTTTAAAGTCTATTTTATCTGATATGAGTATTGCTACTCCAGCTTTCATTTGATTTCCATTTGCATGGAATATCTTTTTCTATCTCCTCACTTTCGGTCTGTATGTGTCACTAGGTCTGAAGTGGGTGTCTTGTAGACAGCATATATATGGGTCTTATTTTTGTATCCATTCAGCAAGCCTGTGTCTTTTGGTTGGAGCATTTAATCCATTCATGTTTAAGGTAACTATCAATATGTATGTTCCTATTACCATTTTCTTAATTGTTATGGGTTTGTTTTGTAGGTCCTTTTCTTTTCTTGTGTTTCCCACTTAGAGAGGTTCCTTTATCATTTGTTGTAGAGCTGGTTTGGTGGTGCTTAATTCTCTTAGCTTTTGCTTGTCTGTAAAGATTTTGATTTCTCCTTCGAATCTGAATGAGATCCTTGCTGGTAGTGTAATCTTGGTTGTAGGTGCTTCCCTTTCATCACTTTAAGTATATCATGCCACTCCCTTCTGGCTTGTACAGTTTCTCTGAGAAATCAGCTGTTGACCTTATGGGAGTTCCCTTGTATGTTATTTGTCATTTTTCCCTTGTTGCTTTCAATACTTTTTCTTTGTCTTTAATTTTTGTCAATTTGATTACTATGTGTCTTGGCGTGTTTCTCCTTGAGTTTATCCTGCCTAGGACTCTCTGTGCTTCTTGGACTTGGGTGGCTATTTCCTTTCCCATGTTAGGGAAGTTTTCAACTATAATCTCTTCAAATATTTTCTTGGGTCCTTCCTCTCTCTCTTCTCCTTCTGGGACCCCCTATAATGTGAATGTTTTTGCATTTAATGTTGTTCCAGAGGTCTCTGAGACTGTCTTCATTTTTTTTCATTCTTTTATCTTTATTCTGTTCTGTGCAGTGAATTCCACCATTCTGTCTTCCAGGTCACTTATGCGTTCTTCTGCCTCAGTTATTCTCCTATTGATTCCTTCCAGTGTATTTTTCATTTCAGTTATTGTATTGTTCATCTCTGTTTGTTCTTTAATTCTTCTAGGTGTTTGTTCTTTAATTCTTCTAGATCTTTGTTGAACATTTCTTGCATCTTCTCATTGTTTGCCTCCATTCTTTTTCCGAGGTCCTGGATCATCTTCACTATCATTATTCAGGATTCTTTTTCTGGAAGGCTGCCTATCTCCACTTCATTTAGTTGTGTTTCTGGGGTTTTATCTTGTTCCTTCATCTGGTACATAGCCCTCTGCCTTTTCATCTTGTCTATCTTTCTGTCAATGTGGTTTTTGTTCCACAGGCTGCAGAATTGTAGTCTGGCATACTAATTATTTTGAGCTGAAGGCGCCTGAAACACAGACTTCTCTGAGCTCCACTTATCTGCCTAAAGATAGATCCTCCAGAAGGAACTCGACTCTCATACATCCCCTTTCCAGCAGTTTCATCAACCAGGGAAGATTGACTCTTATCATGGAAGAGGAGACTAGAAGTCAGAACTCAACACCACATCCAGAGAAAATTTGTCACAATTGACCATTGTCTCCTTTCTATTCTATGGGCCCATTCATCTTTCCAAAACATTACTCTCCCCTAAGCGGCATACATCCTCTTTCCCCTTTCCCTACTGAGATGATATAAACTCTCAAATATCACTGCTTTTTTTGATATTCACTTTTATCCCCTGGCCATGCTCCTGTGCATACAATATTAAAAATAAATAAATTTGTAAACCTTTTCTCCTGTTAACTAGCTTGTTTTTGGTTTATTTCATAGATACAGCTTTCAAACATAGGACGGTAGAGCGAAAGTCTTTCCACCCCTACAGGGGGGTTGATGGATGGAAATTTATTAGAGGAGACCCCAAGCGTAGGGGGATTCTTCCTAAACTGACTTGCCAGGGTTATCAGGTATCAAAGGTGGAGGATTCTTTCTAAACTGACTTAGCAGAATTCTTGCTACAACTGAACTAGGCAGGTCGAAGGATAACGTCTAGTTGAGAACAGGGCTCATAGGAGCCTGACTAAAGTTTGGTTAAGGAGTCTTTAGTCAGGATCTTCTGAGCCCTCTTTTTTTTTTTTTAATTTTTATTGGAGTATAGTTGATTTACAATGTTGCATTAGTTTCATGTATACAGCAAAGTGAATCAGTTATACATATACATATATCCACTCTTTTTTAGATAGTTTTCCCGTATAGGTCATTACAGAGTATTGAGTAGAGTTCCCTGTGCTATACGGTCGGTCTTTATTAGTTATCTATTTTATATATAGTAGTGTTATATGTCAATCCCAATCTCCCAATTTATCCCTCCCCCCCAGCCTTCTTCTAATTTAACATATATAAAACATCACAGATATGCTATTTAGAGTGATATTGTTATGGTATTAGTTTAATAAATGCAAAAGATTAGTTACCTATAAAAAGTCATAAGTTTTTTGTTTTTTTTGTATTTTTGCAGTACGCGGGCTTCTCACTGTTGTGGCCTCTCCCGTTGCGGAGCACAGGCTCCATACGCCCAGGCTCAGTGGCCATGGCTCACGGGCCTAGCCACTCCGTGGCACGTGGGATCTTCCCGGACCAGGCCACAAACCCGTGTCCCCTGCATCGGCAGGTGGACTCTCAACCACTGTGCCACCAGGGAAGCCCAAAAGTCATGTTTTCCAACACTGAATTCCCTTACTGTGAAAGATTTCAGAAACGATCGCAGTTGGAGAGGTCTTACCACCTCCATTTTACAAATGTGGAAACCATTGCTTAGTGTAATTAAACAATTTGCCCAAAGACACACAGCTTTTCAAAGTGGCAGAGCTAAGGATCATATTCAAGTCTGGTTGATTGGAAAGTACTTTTGCCTCAAGATGAAGGACACAGGCCACTGTAGATTTATGGGTTTCTATTCAGAGCTTGATATTTAGAGTACACAATCTTTTATACACCACTGAAGAACATCAAAAAGCTGTCTCACTTGGGACAGAAGAGGACATAACTGGAGGAATGGGAAATCCAAATAAAGTCTGGAGTTTAGTTAATAGTTATGTGTTTCAATTCCTTAATTTTGGCAAATGTACCATGGTGATGTAAGATGTTAATGAGAGAAAATTTGCAACTGTTCTGTTAAATTATCCCCTACGAAAAACCTTATTAAAAAAAAAATCTATCTTAGATTGTTGAGAGCGCAAGTCAGAAATATCCCTTAGGGCTTCCCTCACGGTGCAGTGGTTAAGAATCCGCCTGCCAATGCAGGGGACACAGGTTCAAGCCGTGGTCCGGGAAGATCCCACATGCCGCGGAGCAACTAAGCCCGTGTGCCGCAACTACTAAGCCTGCGCTCTACAGCCCGTGAGCCACAAGTACTGAACCCACGTGCCAAAACTACTGAAGCCTGCATGCCTAGAGCCCATGCTCCGCAGCAAGAGAAGCCACCACAATGAGAAGCCCACATACCACAACAAAGAGTAGCCCCCACTTGCCACAAATAGAGAAAGCCCACACGCAGCAACAAAGATCCAGTGCAGCCAAAAATAAATAAATTAAAAAAAAAAAAAAAAAAGAAATACCCCTTATCCCTTAAACAAGTAGTTGATCTATCTTGGGAAACTCTCAAAGATCATGTATTTTCAAAGAAAAAGAAAATTCACAGCCTCCCTTTGTATTGTCTTCTAGTATCTTGTAAACTTCATATCAGGAAATTAGTTTCAAAAGCTAAATTAAATCCTTATCATTTCAGTTGAAGTCTATTTCTCATTCATTCAACGATTTTTGTCTCTTCTGCTTCATAAATAGCAGCTGTTCATCATCACCCAGGCAGTGTGTAATCATATGCTTGCAGATCCACTTTTCTGTGAATAGAACATCTATGGCTTCTTTGAACATTTTTAAATCAATCAGGAGGAATTTACTGAATGCCATTTATGTGCAAAGCAGTAAGGTAATTGTAAGGGGTGGAGTGGGGGAGGAGGGAAAAAGGGAAAATAAGATACAGACTCTACCTTCAAAAAGCATAATATTCTTCCAGCAGTAAAAAATGTCTCATGTGTTTCATAAATATTTACTGAGTACTCACTCTGTGCCAAGCACTGTTCTAGGTGCTGGAAATACTTGATAACAAGCAAAACTAGAGCTTACTGTCTAGTGGGGGAAATAAATATTAACCAAATAATCACACAAATAAATGTAAAATTACAACTGTGAAATACTATGAAGAGGAAGTACAAGGCCAGGGCTGCTGCTAGCCTGTGTAGTATCTTTGTGCTATATTTTAAGAGGCACTTCAATAGACAGAAGCAACCTAAAGTAGGCACAGCTTGGCAAGCGGACTATGCCTTTGATGAATTAGAAAAAGGCAGCCCTTTTCCGGGCAACACAGCCCTGCTCCATGTGCAAGTCTTTGTAAGTAGAGTACAAATTGGATTCTAGCCACTATTACCTCAGCTGGGAACCACTGTTAAGATGAACAAACTGCACAAGTGTACACAGCAGCCCCACAAAAGTTTCCATGGAGGTACAACAAAGTGAGATTTGGTAGGGTTTCCCTGAGGAACAGACAAAAGAATGAGAACCAAAGAAGAATGGGAGTTAACCAGGTAAAAAGGAAGAAACATTCAAGGGAGTAGTAACAACCTGTGCAAAGGCCCTGGAGCCGGATAGGAATACATGCCATTGGGAAAGTGAAAGGTTAATGTTGATGAAAGACTGAAAAAGTGACAGAAGCAGTGGTGACAGATAAGGCTAGAAAAAGTTGGTAGGGGGTCAGATCATGCAGGACCTTACAGATCATCTTAAGATTGCAATGTAAAAATAGATCTCCTGCTGATAAGACTTATACAGAAAGAATTCAAAGAGCATTACTTTCATTTTTTGTTGGCATTGCATTTAAATACGGCAAAATGCACAGGTCTTCAGTAAACAGTTTGATGAGTTTTGACATAGGCATAAACCCATGCCATCTGCTTTCCTCATGCCTTTTTCTGTTCGAATCCCTACCCCGACCCCTTACCCCACCTTCCAGGGCAACTACTATTCTGGTTTCTTTCACCTTATATTGGTTTTGCCTATTCTAGAACTTCATGTGAAAGGAATAATTCTTTTGTCTCTGATGTCTTTTGTTTGGCATAATGTTTTGGAGATTTATAGAATGGTGTTAACTGTCTGGTCAGTGGTTCTCAAACTGTAACAGGCGTAAGAAGCAGCTGGATAGCTTGTTGAATCACAGTTGGCTGTGCTCCACCCCAGAACCTCTGATACGCTATGTTGAGGTGGGGTCCCTTCGTGTGCACTTCTAACAAACTCAAGGTGATGCCCGAGCAGCTGATTCAAGGACCACCTTTGAGAACCACTGGTCTAGATGATAAACTCAGAACTGTCTTATGAACAGCTTCTAGAAATTTATCTATTCATTCAGTAAACATATTTTTAAGGACCTGCTATGTGCCAGGTACTTTCTAGTTTCTGGGGATTCAAAACAAAACAAAACAAAACAAAACATCTTGCCTCTCCTCTAGTAACTTACAGTCTGGTAAGAAGACAGAGGTAAACCAAATGAATATTTCTAACTGTCTGAGAAAGTCTCTTCACTCAATAATGGACAAAATGTTTTAAAAGAGAAAGTGCTCTTGCTTTCCCAAATCGATAAACCACTAAAAGTAAAAGCAAGGCTGTATAATCGATCCCATCCTAGTCACAGGATTCCTCACTGCCATGCTGAATGCAAAGATGATCAGTAAGATTGACTTTATTGAGTGTTTTCCATGCATCCAGTACTGTGAAAATTGTTTTCCATGCAGCTTGTCTTTTAATTCTCTCAATAACTCTGTGAAGCTAGTACCATATTATCTATACTTTATGGATGAGGGAACAGTAGCTCAGAGAGGTTAAGGGACTAGACAAAGGCCACTCAACAAGTAAGTGGGAGAATCAGAATTCAAACCCACTTCTGGTTGACCCAAGTGCTAGTCATTTTTATCACTAACACTTGCAGCTTTCTAGGAGAAAGCAACCTTCATAAATAACTATAGTAATAAAAATACTAACGAGTCCTATAGTAGAAATACCCAACACTGAATACGGGACTAGGATAGGATGGGCAGGGGAATATGTAATTTTAACTGGGTGGAAATATGAGAAGGCTTCATAAAGAGGTGGGAATTAGCTAGGAAAATACATTTTTATCAGTCTTTCCTAATAGAGTCTGAGAGACAGAGACAACACAGTAGATGCAAATACTGTATTCCAAACACTGGAAAAGCACACTCTATTGTGGATAAAGGAAAGTTTATTGGGATCAATTACAGCCAGCATAAAATCTCCCTCGTGATTATGCAGTGACTTTGCTTACCAAGCACTACCTTATGATCACTAGTTCAACCTTCTGGTTTCCTTGATAACAGGAAGGGAGTGCCCTAAAGAGTGGATATTTGTATTTTAGTCTTGGAGAGGTATATTTCACAGCATAATGTTAATACTTGGGTAGATGGTTTATAAATAGGTATCTTGTTAGTTGGGAAGGGGCCGGATTATGAAAAGCCTTCTGCCATTAGTCTGTGGGTAATCAAAGAAGAGTTTTCCCTTTGGCAGATATCAGCAGGTAACACTGGAGGCAGGGAGGGGAACTCCAAGACCACTGCAACACTGCAGACCTGAACTCAGACAGTGCCAATGAAGGTGCAAAGTAAAGGGTTGTTTCCAGAGGTATTCAGGAAATATAATCAACTGGACTCTGTAATTCATGGACTGTGAGGGATGAAGAGAGAGGGCCATAGAGTGACAGGTTTATAGTTTGGCTGACTTCCTGGGTGGTGGTATCTCTAAGTAAGAAAAAAGGGAGGAAAAGCAGGTGGACTTTTTAACTTTTAGTGTTGAGCAGAGAGACATGTAATTTTACTTCTCCCCATATCTAAATACGGTCTTCAAGGGCAAGTGGAAATGACAATGACCTATCATTAATCTAAGGGAAGAGTTAGCTCAAAAAATGGAGATAATTCTAATGTCTTGTGCTTTCAAAAGAGTTTTGTATGAGCATTAAATGAGACAATCTGTGTGGAAGAGCTTGAAATATTTGTTATTGCATGAAAAATTGTTGAATGATAAATTTGTTTTGTTTTATGAAAGAAAAGCTTGCTTGTGCTTTAAAATCACCAGCCTTGATTTTAGGAATAGCAAGATTTTATCTACAATTTTCCCCTTATAAAATAAAAAAGAAGTATGAAGAAAAATATATTTTGATTATAACTATCTTCTGAGACACTACTGATTATAACTATCTTCAGTGACTTTCTTCTGAGACACTCAGTGCTCTTTTCAAATGTAAATCAAACCCAGCAATGTCCCTGGATGAAAATGCTAAGACAAAAAGAATCTAGAAAGTTGAACAAAGAGTTAACATTGATTGAAAGTTTGCTATATGCCAGGGACGTTGCATGATTTATCTCATAATCTTCACCACATCCTTGAACCTCTATTTTGCAGATGAGGAAGATGAGACAGAGAAATTAAATTACTAGCTCACAGAGGTGGTAAGTGGTGGAGCTAGGTTTGAATGCACACAGCCTAAGGCTGGAACCTGAGTTCATCTCTGCACCGTATGGCTTCCCACTGAAATGTCAACATGTTTATCTCTGGGTGGGTGGACCTGAGTATATCTTTTATTTCTTTCTTTCTACTTCTCTGTGTTTTTGGTAATAAGCATGTATTTGTATTACTTTGGGACTGAGAAAAAAAAGGTTATTTTAATTTAAAAAGCAATCAGCTAAATGAATTTATTTTAAATAGCCCAATTCTCATTCATTCCCTGAAAAAAAAAAACACCTCTGTATCTAATTTTGATTTTAGGCATTAAGTACCTTGCTGTTTGAAGACCAGGTTTTGTCTGGCACATGGTTCATATTGTGTGCTTAATTCTCTGAAAAATAAACTACAATTATTGCCAGGTTAATTAACTGTCATTATCTTAGAGTCTGGAATATTAGAGATAAATGCACAATTCTGAAATAAAAGTTTAGCTATCAAAGGCAGAGAAACAGGAGTTGTTTTTTTTTTAACATTTATAATGTTTAAATTGTCTGAAAGACTGTTAATCAGCCTTAAGAAATTCACTACTATCTATAAGTTAAAGTCAGTGCCCAAACAGTCCTGAGATGTGATGTTTAAGTTAAAAATGTGAGTTAGCACCGTAGAAGTGCAAAATTGCGTCTCTAATTTCTTTGCCAATATTTGGTTTTCCTTTTTCCCATGCCCACGTTGGATTGTTATTGTATGATGCCTCAGGAGTGTTAATCTGTTGGATCAGATAGTGCTATTTTTGTTGGAATAAGACAACATCACGGAAGTTTTTGTGTTGAAAAGGTAATTACATAGATTAAATTACATGGACTTTGCAAAAAACATGAGCACTTGGGAACAAAGAACAAAAAACAAAAAACAGCCTCTAGAACGGCGTATACTTGGATTCACTGAACAGTCCACAATCAGTATATATAACCAAGGCAAGAGAAGAAATATACTTAATGTAAATATGCTTGATACAAAAATTACTTGCTGCTTTTGAAGATCTGTGTGTATTTAAAAATATGCCTGAGAACCTTCACTAGGCTTTAGGTACAAGACAGTTTTTGCTTAGTGAAGATGTGATAAGTAAAAATAAATGTGCTTTTAAAAAGGGGGTAAGAACTAATTTAAAAATTGTACCTAGGGCTTCCCTGGTGGCGCAGTGGTTGGGGGTCTGCCTGCCGATGCAGGGGACACGGGTTCGTGCCCTGGTCCAGGAGGATCCCGCATGCCGCAGAGCGGCTGGGCCCATGAGCCGTGGCCGCTGAGCCTACGCGTCCGGAGCCTGTGCTCTGCAACGGGAGAGGCCACAGCGGTGAGAGGCCCGCGTATCCCCCGCCAAAAAAAAAAAAAGAAAAAAAGAAAATGTACCTTTTGGGCTTCCCTGGTGGCGCAGTGGTTAAGAATCCGCCTGTCAGTGCAGGGGACACGGGTTCGAGCCCTGGTCTGGGAAGATCCCACATGCTGTGGAGCAACTAAGCACATGCACCACAACTACTGAGCCTGCGCTCTAGAGCCAGAGAGCCACAACTACTGAAGCCCGTGCACCTAGAGTCCATGCTCCGCAGCAAGAGAAGCCACCGCAGTGAGAAGCCCGCGCACCGCAACAAAGAGTAGCCCCTGCTGACTGCAACTATAGAAAGCCCGTGCACAGCAACAAAGACCCAACGCAGCCAAAAATTTTAAAAAATTAAATTAAAACAAATTGTACATTTCGAATTTTACTCCAACTTGGGTTCTGACTTTATTTCATTTCTTTGAGCAAAAGGTGACTTCTGGTTCTTAGAACAAAGACTTGATAGAGCTAAAGCATTCAGAAAGCTCAGATTGACAATTGTGAAAAGAGATTCTGTTGAGTTAAGTGTAAATGAATCAGAAACATATGGATTACACTCCTCAAAGTGCCCATGAGTTTAAAAGTGTAGAGGAAAACATTCTCTGTAAAATGCTCAAGGGCAGTCTAGAACTCAAATACTTGAAATATTTCAGATTTGAGGTATGCACTTAATGAGACCATGGCCATCCATATCTAGGGTAAACGTGATAATTTCCCTTAATTTCATTTATCCATTCCACATTTCCTAAATCTTATGACAAGAACGAGGATGCTATATTTGTGAGCTTCTTCCAGAGAAACAAAACCAGTAGGTGTGTGTGTGTGTGTGTGTGTATGAGGGGTGGTGTTTAAAGGAATTGGTTCACTCAATTATGAAGGCTGGAAAGTTCAAAATCTACAGTTCAAGTTCAAAGGCCATCTGCTGGCAGAATTTTCTCTCTCTTGTGGGTGGTCATTTTTTGTTCTATTCAGGCCTTCAACTGATTGGATGAAGCCTACCTGCATTATGGAGGACAATCTGCTTTACTCAAAGTCCACTGATTTAAATGTTAATCTCATCCAAAACACCTTCACATGTTTAATCCAGAATAATGTTTGACTGTATATCTGAGTACTATTGCCAAGCCAAGCTGACACGTAAAATTAATCATCACAGATGCCTAGTTGGCTGATGTTGTCTGCTTATTTTATTTGATATTTAGAATAATAAAGCAATACCAGTGGAAATGAATGACTAGAATTCACTAAAAAACTTTTAGATCTGGAAAGGCCATTGGAGACCTTCTAATGGTATTTCTCGATGCAGTTGCTATTAGCATTGAGGGCAGAGTGATTTGGGTATGTGGGAGATTGTCCTGAGCATTGCAGGGCATTTAGCACCCCTGGCCTTAACCTCTGAATGCAAATAGCTCTCCCAGTCATTGTGACAAAACCATCCCTCAGATTTCCAAACACCTTAGGGTAGGGTTCTTCATTAGGAACCACTCCCTACTCTCTTATAGAGGAAGAAATAGATACAATAAGGCTACTTTTAGTATATCTTAAATGCAAACTATTACTTTCTTTTTTTTTCTGATTTGACGGTGTAATTAATTGTATCAGATTATTTCACAGTAAATAATGTGTAAATCTGTAATTAAACTATATAAAATGAGGTTTACCATATAAACTGCGGGGGAGGGATAAATTTGGAATTTGGGATTAACGATACAGACCACTATATATAAAATAGATAAACAACAAGGACCTACTGTATAGCACAGGAAGCTATATTCAATACCTTATAATAATCTCTAAAGAAAAAAATCTGAAAAAGAATAGATGTATATATGTATAACTGAATGGCTTTGCTATACACTCGAAGTATTGTAAATCCACTATATACATAGTTATGCAAAGTCGGGTGAGGACTTCAGTCATGAAAGCACTAGGGTTTTGGTTAACACCCATGCACATTTTTGATATTAAACTAAAAGCATGGATAAATTACCCCCGATTTTGAAAAACTTTTTGAAAAACTGGTTAGTTGGGGACGCATTAATCCACAGCAATATTCACAAAAAAATTGTATGTCACTGTTGATACTGAAAGGGATGACATTTCTGGGGTGACAGGTAGCTTTGTTTTGGTTAACTAAAGCTCACTCTTTCAACATGAGCTTAGATGTTAACTGTTCCAGGCAGTCATCGCTAACCACACAAATGCACTTCACTGACATCCTATATTCTCCCAATCACAGAAATCATCATTGTAGACTGTAGTCCACATTGCTATTTCCCCCTTGAAACTGGAGGCTCTGGGAGGTCAGGGACCTTGTGAAGATGGTTTACATGACTTTGTAAACTTCTAACTTTAAGCCAAATGCCTGACATGTAATTTGACTTCAAAAAATATTTGTTGGATAGGTGAATTAGGAGGGACAGTATAAAGAAAACAAACTTCTATCTTTACTGAACCCTATGCACATTTCATTTTCTACTGGGAAGCCTAGGGAACTGTAATATCTAATCATCTGTGTGTTCCACAAGGCCCTAACATTGCACCTGGCATGCATAGTATCTCATACTTTATTGAGGTATAATTTATATATAATAAACTGCATTTATTTAAAGTATACAGTTCAATGAGTTTTGACACCCTTGCCACCAAGATATAGAATTTTCCATTATCCCAAAAGTTCCCTAGCACCCCTCTGCACTCATTTTCCTCCTCTACCTCCATCCTATGCAAACACTGATTTGTTTTCTGTTGCTATAGATTAGTTTGCATTTGCTGGAATTTTATATAAATGGAACCACACAGTATGTAGTCTTTTACACATACAGACTTCTTGAGATTCAGCAGTGTCATTGCATCCATATGTACTTTGTTCCTTTTTATTGCTGAGTATGTATTTCATTGTATGGACACATAATAATTTGTTTATCCACATACCTGTTGATAGACAATTGGGTTGTTTATAGTTTGGGGCTATTATGAATAAGGCTTCTATGAATATTTATGGACAAGTTTTTGATTTTCCTTGGATAAATGCCTAGGAGTGGAATTCTTGATTATATGGCAATGTATGTTTGCCTTTATAAGAAACTATCAAACCATTTTCAAAGTGGTTGTACCATATTTTTATTGCCACCAGCAATGTATGAGAGTTCCATTTACTCTACATCCTTCTCAGCACTTGGTATTGTCAGTCTTTTTAATTTTAGCCATTTTGGTGGGTATGTAATGGTATCTTATTATGGTTTTTTTGTTTTGGCCGTACGCGGGCCTCTCCCTATCGTGGCCTCTCCTGTTGTGGAGCACAGGCTCCGGATGCGCAGGCTCAGCGGCCATGGCTCAGGGGCCTAGCCACTCCACGGCATGCGGGATCCTCCCGGACCGGGGCACGAACCCGTGTCCCTTGCATCAGCAGGCGGACTCTCAACCACTGCGCCACCAGGGAAGCCCACACCCACTGTCTTTTAATAGAAATCTCACACCCGGTCTCAGGACTTAATGAAGCTCAGGTTCTTTATGTCTCAGTGCAGAAGGAATTCAGCAAGACGCAAAATGATAGATAAGAAGGGGATTTATTTAGAGAGATACACATTCCATAGACAGAATGCAGTCCGTCTCAAAAGGCGAGAGCAGCCCTGGGAAAAGCACACACCACAGACAGAATGTGGGCCATCTCAGAAGGGTAAGAGGCCCAGAAATATGGGTGGTTAGTTTTTATGGGCTGCGTAATTTCATAGGCTAACGAGTGAGAGGATTAATCTAAGTATTTTGGAGAAGGGGCGGGGATTTCCAGAATTTGGGCCACCGCCCACTTTTCTGGCCTTTTATTGTCGGCCTGGGAACTATTACGGCACCCGTGGGTGTGTCACTTAGCATTCTAATGTATTACAATGAGTGTATAATGAGGCTCAATTTGACTTCTACTGAAAGTCAAATCTTCTGACATCTTGGACCTAACCGATTGATTCTAACCAGTTTATGTCATATCCTCAACGGCTATGTCATTCTTTTAAAGGCTGTGCCCTGCCCCCTTCCCTCCTGTTTCATTTCCACAAGATCTGTGCTGAAACTTGATGACCAAGTTCTGTTCTTTCAGGTCAAATTCCAGGGAAACAATTTTCACTATCACAGGGTGGATTATAGTGAAAGTATTTCTAAGCTTTTGCAGGCCCATAATAATAATGCTGTGTTAGTATCTTTATAGGTATTACCGAGTCCAAGCTCCCTCTACTCTCTGCACAACCAGCCAATAAATCAGTAGATGAGGTGTTGAGGCAAAGAATAACGACTTTATTCAGAAAGCCTGCAGACCGAGAAGATGGCAGACTAGGGTCCCCCCAAAGCCATCTTATAGGGGCCTGGATGCCAGTTTCTTTTATAGAACAGAGAGGGGGAGGATGTGAGGAAGTAAAGTAAAAAGGCCATTTATCTTACAAAACATCTCGCAGGGCCTGCATCAGGGAGGGGATGTGTTAATTTCTTCTTTTCTGCAGCCATTCACGGGTGGGCAGGGTCAGAATATCTTTCTGTGAGCTGAACAAAGACACTTTAGTTTAACAGTCAGGGAGAGGGGTAGGGTTCCCTGTGACAGGCCATTATGTATGCTTACAGCTATAGACAGTGATTATAATAACAAAAGCAACGAAAAGCAAAGGTTCAAGTAAAAGAAACTGATCCAACATGGAGTCAGAATTGGCTCTTCCCTGTTACATAAGGAGATGGTTTACTTATCTCTAACACTCATTCATGTCATGTTAGTGAAAACAACACAGGGTATCTCCCATGGCCAGTACATTTGCATGAAATAAAGAACATTGTGTGGGGTAGAACAAGGCCTTAGGAAGTCCCATAGTTTGTGCTGTACTGATTATAATATAGAAAAGATGCTATTTAGTTTATGTTCTGAGCACATATATTTGTATGCAAACCGTTAATGCCTTTTTGCTTGTGAATGCTAAAGGATTGGAGTTTTAGGTAATTTTTGATAAGAATTGGAGTTTTAAGGTAAGGTGTTAATGCCGAATCAAATCTCGGAGACAGAGTTTTGGGTGAAGTAGAAAAGGACAGCTTTATTACTTTGCCAGGCAAAGGGGGAGCACAGTGCCTCAAGAACAGTGCTCCCCTCCCTGGGGAACAGGGAGAGGTCTTACAGTCGGGGCTCGTGGTCAGGCGTATGCGATAAGGATCAAGGTAGTAATAGTCGTGCATTCTTCTCATGGGTTGGTGGTGAGGTAAGTAGGAGTCAGCATCATCAACCTTCAAGTCCAACTGGTCTGGGGTCTACATATTTGTGGGCAGCATACCATCATTAATCCTTAACTTCTCCCACCTAGAGGGGGTTTCAACATCTGCAAAATAGCTCAAAGATATTTTTGTGTGTTCTCTTGATGTTGAAACAGGACCTTGCCCCAAGGCTACTCTTGACTGTTTCTCCCTGGTCTGGCATCCCCTCCCTTTCCTAATTAGCAACTGCCTGAATCTGCCATTGGAACTCAAGGAAGGTCATGGAGACTGAATGAAGGCTGTTCCCTATAATCAAAGAAATGGAGGACAGAGAAAGGCTTTGTGCCCAGGAGCGCCACAGGGCCCTGTGCAGTATCAGTGTTGTCAACTTAAAAAAAATGTGTACAATCTAAATGTTGAAGATTATGTTTTATTCAGCGGACATTCTGAGGACTTCAAGCCTCCGAGTCAGCCTCTCAGATAGCTCTGATGGACTGCTCTGAAGAGGTAAGTGAAGAGCCAGGATATATAGGAGTTTTGCAACAAAAACCAGGCAATCGGAACATCAAAAGTTTACTGTTAATTAAAGAAAACCAGACATCTCAAGTTAAGAATTTAGAACTTTTCTATTTGTGGGAAGGTGCAAGAGTCTGGCTCATTGAAATCGTTCCTTTGATATTCACCTTAGCTGTCTAGGGCCAGTATTCGGCTGTTTCCCATCCAAAGTTCCCTCAGGGCTCACCTTGAGCGTGGGGAGGGGGGCTGTAACATGATGGCCTGATGGACACAATATCCTTTGTTTACTGGTATGGCATCCTTAGTCCACAGCGTCTTTTTTCTTAATATATATTTTATAAAGTTACTTATTTAATTTATTTATTTTTGGCTGTGTTGGGTCTTCGTTGCTGCATGCAGGCTTTCTTTAGTTGCGGCAAGCGGGAACTACTCTTCGTTGCGGTGCGCGGGCTTCTCATTGCGGTGGCTTCAGTAGTTGTGGCTCACGGGCTCTAAAGCACAGGCTCAGTAGTTGTGACTCATGGGCTTAGTTGCTCCATGGCATGTGGGATCTTCCTGGATGAGGGCTTGCACAGTGTCCCCTGCATTGGCAGGTGGATTCTTAACCACTGCGCCACCAGGGAAGGCCCCCAGTGTCTTTGTAAACTTCTCTGAGGCTTAAATTCCTACTGTATAAAAAACTTGGGAATCGGGGTTATTGAGGGAGGTTGATAATGTACTAGCATCATCTCTTTCCCACATCTGCTCTCCTGGTTTTGCTAGTCTGTATATCTATGAATCATAAGCAACTTAGAGTCAGCATGGTGGAATGAAGATCTATAGAAGACTTGTTATAGTTCCAGCTCTACTATTTAAAAACTGTGAAATTGGGACTTCCTGGTGGCACAGTGGTTAAGAATCCACCTGCCAATGCAGGGTACATGGGTTCAATTCCTGGTCCGGGAAGATCCCACATGCCACGGAGCAGCTAAGCCCGTGTGCCACAACTACTGAGCCCATGTGCCACAACTAAGCCTGCGTGCTTAGAGCCCGTGCTCCACAACAAGAGAAACCACCGCAATGAGAAGCCCGTGCACCGCAAGGAAGAGTAGCCCCTGCTCGTCGCAACTAGAGGAAGCCTGTGTGCACAGCAATGAAGACCCATGCACAGCGACACAGCCAAAAATAAATAAAAATTTAAAAAAAATAAATAAAAGTAGTGAGTCCTATTAATTGAAAAAAAAAAACAACTGTGAAATCGTGGGCTAGTCATCTAAATCAGCTTAAGTCACCTCTAAAATGGGACTCTGATAGTAACATCTGCTTTAAATACCGTGGGGTTGTTGTGAATTTCAAGCAAGATAAAATTATTTGAATCCTTTATTATGCCAATATTCAAGTTCTTTGTTATGTCAGTTTTTCTGTTTGTTTGTTTTTTTGGGTTTTTTGGCACGTGGGCTCAGTAGTTGTGGCTCTCAGGCTTAGTTGCTCCATAGCATGTGAGATCGTCCCGGACCAGGACTCGAATCTGTGTCCCCTGCATTGGCAGGCAGACTCCCAACCACTAGGCCACCAGGGAAGTCCCATGTTATGTCACTTTTATTTAATTTTTGAATGTTCATTGAAGGCCTTTTTTTTTTTAACTGCTTTCCTTGGCTTCTTTTCTTCCACCTACCACCTAAATGTCTCCTTTCCTTAAGATTCCATCATCTCTTCCTTTTGTTCTATCAACAAATATGTAACCCTTAGTTGACCTATTCCATTCTCATAGTTTCTACTAGGGAATATATGCTGATAATGGCTATTGGTGTGTAGCTCTCTTGTTGAGCTTCAGACCTATATGTTCTACTACTTATTTGACATAACCACCTACATGCTCCAGAAGGTCAATGTCAAATGTTCAAAACTCACTGAACATCCTTCTCTGTTTACTTGCTCCTCTTGCCTTGGTGACTAATACCATCCACTGAGTGGGCCAATCCAGAAACCTGGTATTCATCTTAGATTCTGCCCATTCAATCACACCCTTGGGCAGTCAGTCCAAAGTACTGTAGTTTTACTCCCTTAATAGTTCTCTAATATCATACCCCTCCTCTTCAGTCCACTGCCATCACTTAGTTAAAATCATCATAAATTATTTCCTGAGTTACTTATATAGTGCTCCTGGCCTCCCTACTTCTTTTCTGGTTCCACTCTATTCTCCTCATTCTTTTTACAGTAAGTTTCTGAAACATAACTATAACCATGTCATAGCCATTCTGCTTAAAACCAGTTAGTGGCTCTGAATAACTTTCAGGATAAAGTCAAATTCCTTAGGTTATCACATGAGGCCCTTTAGGATACTGCTAATTTTGAATTTAGTTTCCTAGCTAATCATTCTGCCACATTACCCTCTTTCCAGACACAGATTCTTCTCTTCTTATGAACAAATTCATTTCCAAGTGGCTGTTCTTAGGTCCACTTGTTCCCAAGACCAAACGGACTAAGAGACGTTTAAGCTTGCAGGCCTAGGATACAGTTCCACCAAAAAGATTCTTTAAAGATTTCAAAACTGACAGACTTAACGGTTTATAATAGCAAAAGACTACAATATAAATTCATCTATGGAGTGTTGATTATATAAGTTATGGCATATTTTTATATGTAGCTTTTAAAATGAATAAGGTATATCTATATGAATTAATATAAAACAATCTCCAAAATATATTAAATGGGAAAAAAGTTGCAGAAATAAATGTATAATATGGGCTGACTAATATGAAAGGAAATATAAGAAACTCTTAATAGTAGTCACCTCTAGGAGGAGAAATGGGGGTTTAGGGCGAAAGAAAGACTTGTTTGCCACTGTATATCTTTTTAAACTATTTGGACTTTTAAACATTTACAATGTTTGCTTTAACAAAACCAGTTAGTCTTTAAAATCACAAACCAGACATGCTCTTTTCTCTTGCCTTCTAATAATCTGTAAGTTATCTTTTCCTATAGACCAGTTTCCACTATGTTGAACATATGCCAGGAGAGGTGATTCCCCTCCTTGGTGATGGCTACAAGTGTGGGAAACTCCTTGGAAGCTAAAATATCCGTAAACTATGGAACCTAACTGTGGCTGTGTCAGAAGTTCTCACAGCAGCATTTTTATCATGTTCAGTGCTTAAGTTCCTAAACACACGGCGGTCTTTGTCCAGAATTAACTTTATTTAGGCGTTTGGCATTGATCTCCCTTTTCTAGGTGCACACTTGTTAAAGCCTTTCACTCTGACAGTCACTTTTCATTCTTTTTGCTCATTATTGCTGATGGCATCGGTATAGGAATGATTAAAAGATTGGATCCTTGTCCTTCAGAATTGTCATTATTAACGAACAATTTATCCTACAAGTACATACGTTTGTCACTTTCAATTTTTTACTACATCTATTTTTGTCTATACTAACTGTATGTCTCTTCCTTCCAACACTGTTGATACTCTAGCTGCGTTTGTTCTTACTGAACATGAAGGGTTAATACCACTTGTAGTTTTTGTGAAAAATTGGAAGCTAAGAGCAAAGATATCAAATATACAAAGATCAAAGTTCCTAAAGTGGTGGTCAGCAGACTGAATTTGGACTGCATAAGTTGTTTGGCCTGCATAACATTTAAAAATGCTGAGTTAGGGCTTCCCTGGTGGCGCAGTGGTTGAGAGTCCGCCTGCCGATGCAGGGGACACGGGTTCGTGCCCCGGTCCGAGAGGACCCCACATGCCGCGGAGCGGCTGGGCCCGTGAGCCATGGCCACTGAGCCTGCGCATCCGGAGCCTGTGCTCCGCAACGGGAGAGGCCACAACAGTGAGAGGCCCGCGTACTGCAAAAAAAAAAATATTGAGTTAGTTATCAACATTTCAAAGTTGTAGGAGGTTTCTGGTTTGCTTTGAGAGAAGCAAGGCTAGGCAGCACTGAGGCTACCTCTGGTGAGGTACAATCAGCTGATGTCACAGGCTGCCCGCCCCTGTCGATGGACACAGCTCCCCTCAGCCCTCACTCCAGTTCACCTCAGTCCCCGACCTGCCAGCTTCACTCATGGTAGCCATTTGAATTTGCCACCCTGCAAACAAAGGAATTAATGAAAATGGATTTAGAACTAGCCTAAATCCATTTACGTCACTTGACATGACTAGGACTAAAATTACCTCACCTGACCACTAACTCCTTCCAGCATATCTGAAAGAATTGATGTACTTTCGCTTGGGAACAGAGCTTTGTATTTATTAATGTTCATAGATTGAACGTTTTTATGTAAAGATCTGTCATGAATTGTAGTTTACTGATTAAGTCATGAGCTCTTTCATATATATGTTTCCTTTTGCTTAAAATAGTCTCTCCTTTTTACCCTACCCTTTTTAATTTGTTTGTTTGTTTTTTACCTTATCCTTTTTATGTAGCTCATCCTTCAAAATTTAGCTTTCTGGGAAATCTTTCCTAATCCCCAATCTGATTTGTTTGCCTTTCCCTCATATTTCTGTAGAATGCTTCTTTTATCTTAGTATTTAATTATAGATTTTGTTCTATAATCTTTTGTTCTATCAGATTGGGAGCTTCTTGCTAGTAGCTTGAGTCCACATCACATCCTCTAGGCCTCCTATTTTCATTTTATCATAGAGGTCTCCTACATGCCTAGTGTCAGGCATTCAACATAAACTTGAGGGAATGAATGACTTAATGTCTTAATCTGTATGTTGTATATGATTTGCTTTCCCTTACCCTGTCAGCAACAATTTTGAGCAGCAGTGTGTAAATTGACAAGGTCTGGTTTTTTCCCCTTAAATTATCAGCTTAGTTATAGTTTGTACTGGAAAGTATCTTTTGATATATTAAATGTTGGAGCATAGGAAAAGTAAAGAAAGTTTAGATCTAAATTCATGACTCTTGTATGGGACCTAAGGTTATTAAAAGGCATTCACCCCTCTCTTCCTAGAAAAGCTATCATAGAGCCAGAATATGTAATTCAGCCACACATTCTCAAGAGTGTCTAAGACATCTAATTATCAGATAAATGATTCAGAGTAAGATGGTATTGGGGCTAGATGAAGTGGGGAGGGGAGTGCTGTAATTACTGAGTGAAGACATGCTGATGTCATGAATTTCCCCAGTGAAGAAGTTAATGGGAAATTAATTGTGTTGAAATACAAGTGTAACCTAATGACTTACTATTACCTTTGAAACCTTGGTTAACAACTCTGCCAACATTATAATTACAAACTACTTATTAGCTGTATATACCCTTAAATTTATGCCCTTAAATTAATTCCCACGCTGTGGTATCATAGAAGGATATTTTTTTTTTTATCCCCAGTTCCCGGCATAGCTCCTAAGACCCTTGGAATTTCCTGAGTGATAAGGGTGATAGGAGTGTCTTTTAATGACGCCACTCTTGGGAAGCCTCTAGATAGCTTCAGGATGGAGGCTGGTGTCCAATAAGACCAAACATTGACTGGAAGTATGGAATTTTCAGCCCCACCTCCTGGAAGGGGAAAGGGGGCTGGAGACAGAGTTTAATCACCAATGGCCAGTGATGTAATCCATCATGCCAATGTAATGAAACCTTCATAAAAACCCCTAAATGATGGGGTCCAGAGAGCTTCTGAGGTGGTGAGCACCTCAAGATGCTGGGAGGGTGGCAAAACCCAACAGCACAGGAACAGAAGCTCCTGCACTGATGAAACCGTGCAACTCAGATTTGGAACCTGACTCATGGTCTTTTAATTGAGATCACACACCTGGTCTCAGGACTTAATGAAGCTCAGGTTCTCCATGTCTCATGGTAGAAAGAATTCAGTGAGAGACAATGTGATAGGTAAGAAGTGGATTTATTTAGAGAGAAACACACTCCACAGTTTGAGTGTGGGCCAGCTCAGAAGGTGAGAGGCCCCCAAATGTGGGATGGTTAGTTTTTAGGGACTGGGTAATTTCACAGGCTGATGAGTGGGAGGATTATTCCAAGTATTTTGGGGAGGGGTTGGGGATTTCTAGGAATTGGGCCACCACCCACTTTTTGACCTTTTATGGTTGGCCTCAGGACTGTCATGGCGCTGGTGAGTGTGTCATTTAGCTAATGTATGACAATGAACGTCTTCATTATGTGAATATGTTCAAGGTCTACTGGAAGTCGAACTGTCCACCATCTTGGACCTAGTTGGTTCTAACCAGTTTTTATCATGTCCTATGGCTATGTCATTCTTTTAAAAGTTGGGTCTTGCCCCCTTCCCTCCTGTTTCACTGGGACCCTTCTGGATCTCACGCTACGTACCACTTCATCTGGCTGTTCATTCATATCCTTTATTATAAACCAGTAAATGTAAGTAAAGTGGCTCCCCAAGTTCTGTGAACCATTCTAGCAAAATATCGAGCCTGAGGAGGAGGTCATGGTAATCCTTGATTTATATCTAATGGGTCAGAAGCATGAGTGGCCTGGGACTCAGAATTGGCATCTGAAAGTGGGGCGAATCTTGTGGGAGTGAGCCCTTTAACTTGTGGGATCTGATGCTAACTCCAAGTAGATAGTGTCAGAGTTGAATTGAATTGTTGGACTCCCTGTTGGTGTCAGAGAGTTGGAAAAGACATCAACATATATACAGCCAGGAAGAAATAAGCCTCTCATGCCCTCTCACCAAGTCCTCATACCTGTAAGATTCTGTCATTGATTATTAGCAGTATGCTAAGTTACTTTAAGCAGCCCCTTTAAATCTATGTTTCAACTCCCTCTACCCTATTGCTTTTCATGTAAAAATATTCATTTACTCTACAAATATTGAAATCCTATTATGTGCTGGGCTCTGTGCTAGGACCTAGGGTACAACTGAGACAGGAAGGGGGCAGGGTACAACCTCTAAAAGAATGATGTAGCCCAACACATGACATAAACTGATTAGAACCAAGTAGGTCCAAGATGGTGGATGAGTCGATTTCCACTAGACCTTGAGCCTCAGTATATGCTCATTGTAACACATCAGCAAGCTAAATGACACACCCACAGGCACCATGACAGTTCCAAGGCAGACCATAAAGGTCAAAAAGTGGGCACTGGCCCAATTCCTGGAAATCCCCACCCTTTCCCCCAAATAGCTGGAATACCCCTCCCACTCATCAGCCTATGAAATTACCCAGCCCTGTAAAAACTGACAACCCCATACCCTGGTGCCTCTCTCACCTTCTGAGATGGCCCACACTTTGTCTATGGAGTGTGTTTCTTCCTGAATAAACCTTCTTTCCCTTTACTATGTTTCGCTCTTGAATTCTTTCCTGCACGAAGCCAAGAACCCACACTCAGCAGCTGTCCCAGGGACTCGCCTGAGACCTGGGATCTGACTATCCTCTTGGCCCCACTCTCTTTCCTGCAACACAGTGGTGAACAAAACCAGATATGAGGCCTTACTCTCGTGAGCCTAGCGGTAGGAACAGATACCCATCAAAGAATCTCATATACAGATAGATTTATAATTATGGTAAATGCTGTAAATGAGAGGTACAGATGCTATGATTGTTCTCATCAGAGAGAGCATGAGACACTTTCCTAAGGAAGCTGAAATCTGAAGAACTGTAGGAGGATTACTAAGTGAAGATGTGGGAGTGGGTAAACGTAGACCTCACTTCTTATAGTCTTCTGAGACTGAGCATTCTTTATCTCCACCCTCCTGGGTCAGCACCCTCCCCCTCAAGATTTTGTTCCCCACAATTTGGCTTCTATGAAGAGCCACTCAGAATATACTCAGAACAGCATCAGGAGAAAACATTTCATAAAGTTAAAAAAAAAATAAACAGATCATAGTATGTAATATTAGATGCTCAGTAAAGTAAGGCCCCTAACTTCTTGTAATTGAGTACTGCTGTCCTGATCCGTTTCCTCCTCGCTTTCCATGCTGATGCCAACCGAGTGCACCTGCCTTCACCCAGCCAGAGCCCCAGTGATTATGAAAATAATAGAGCTCTGAGCCAAGACTGTAGGACGACAGTGGGAGCAACGTACTTTGCTGACTGGAGTCTGGGATGTCTTCACAGAGATTTGAAATATGGTTTGAAGGATGAGGGAGAAAGGAGGACTCCAGGAGGAGGAGATAGCATCCACGATGGCACAGAGGACTGAAAGAACATTACATATTTGCAGGACAGTGGGTAGTTTGGAATTCTCTTAAATAAGTCAGGAAAACATCATAATAAAATATTGAAATTTAATCAGCTTTTTAGAAATCGAAAGAACTAAACTTTAGCAAACTCTAAAAGTCCCATAGGTAGACCTCCTCATTTCTATAAAATCCTTGATAAAGAGTTGTTGCTACATGTATTAATCTGAATTTCTGCAATCGTCCTAGGTTCCAGAAACTTAGTTTAATCCCTTAGAATCTGTTTATTTTCCTGGCATACCTTCTTGAAATTCTTTCCCATTTTTCATTGGCTTCCAAGTGTTACCCTTCTCTTTTCTTGCTTACCATTTAAAGTCTTGTCAAATGATATTCCACATCTTCCCAGACTATGACATGGTTGACTAAGAATTTGTTTTGGCATAGCTCTTTTTCAGTTTCCCATTTATTTGCTGGAATGGAAGCTTCTACCTAAAATGACATATGGCAAGACCTAGAGGAAAAAAATGGTAAGAAAAACAATTTTAGCCTAATGAGAGACCCAACCACTGAAAGTTCTTCCATAAAGTACATATCCAGAGGGAAGACAAATGTTTCAGCAATATTTTTGATTAAACAAGTTATATGGTTCTTTATTACCATATTATCAGACACATAGTCCTGTATGCATCCATCTTCAGTGGATAAAGGCAAAATTTCCCTTTCTTAAAATTGAGAATGTTGCAGAATGTTCCCACTATGTGTGAAAAAAGAGTAACTATTATACCATTTATTAGCACACATGTTATGCTAGGCTCTGTGGTCGGTGAATCTGAATGAATTATATCTTGTTTAATTAGCTATCACTGGGCCTAAATAGGGAGATGGTCATACAATTTTAGCATGGTGATAAACTATAGAGTTCATATAACCCACTGCCTTGGTTCTTTAGAGGATAGTTTACTGGTCATTTAGTTTATTAACTTGGGACTAGAGCCAGGGTCCCTGATGTTCAATCCAATGCTCTTTCAACAAGAGGCTGAGATTCTCAGGATATTTATCTTCTCATTCCTTTTCTCTTCTTTCTCTCTCTTCACCTCTTTCTTTCTTTCTTTTTGCGGTTCGGGGGCCCCTCACTGTTGCGGCCTCTCCCGTTGCAGAGCACAGGCTCCGGACGCGCAGGCTCAGCGGCCATGGCTCACGGGCCCAGCCGCTTCGCGGCACGTGGGATCTTCCCGGACCGGGGACACGAACCCGTGTCCCCTGCATCGGCAGGCGGACTCCCAACCACTGCGCCACCAGGGAAGCCCCCCTCTTTCTTTTTTAAAAGTGCAATTATCTCTGTTCTTTGCAAATGGGATGTTTGAAATTGAAACAGGAGGGAAGGGGGCAGGGCACAACCTTTGAAGGAATGACCTAGCCCGAGGACATGACATAAACTGATTAGAACTCAATAGGTCCAAGATGGCAGATGAGTCGACTTCCACTAGACATTAAGCCTCAGTACACGCTCGCTGTAACACCTCAGCAAGCTAAATGACACACCCACAGGCGCCATGACAGTTCTAAGGCCGACCATAAGGATCAAAAAGTGGGCAGTGGCCCAATTCCTGGAAATCCCCGCCCCTTCCTGAAATAGCTGGAATACTCCTCCCACTCATTAGCCTATGAAATTACCCACCCCTATAAAAATGACAACCCCATACCCTGGTGGCTTTCTCACCTTCTGAGATGGCCCACACTCTGTGGAGTGTTACTCTCTAAATAAATCCACTTCTTACCTATCACTTTGTCTCACTGAATTCTTTCTGTGTTGAGACATTAAGAACCTGAGCTTCATTAAGTCCTAAAACCAGGTGTGTGATCTCAGTTGGAAGACCGTGGGTTTTGGCTGGGTTTGAGTCCCGGCCGTGTGGGTTCAAGTCCCAGTCTGAAGTGCACAGTTTCAAAATCATCCTTCAACAACCAAATTCAACATTTATCTAAGGATTATTTTCTGCACACTAGTCATTATGCTGGGCATTTGGTTGGATACAGTAAGATAAACTATACATAGATAACTAAAATACAAAGCAGCATACATAAGTGCATTATAAACAAGTTCTACAGGATTTCAGAGGTGGGTATGGGGAAACTGCCCTGGGACTTGGGCTTTTAAGGGATGAAAAAGATTTTCAGAATGGAGATAAGGGCTGAGGGTAAGGAAAAGAATTCTAGGTAATATGAAGGGTAATAAGGATACAGAGGAAAGGAACACATTGGGGAGATGTCAAGTAGAATCATACGCCTAACAAAGTGTTTGTATTAGAAGAGAATGGAAGACAAGACCGGGAAACAAGCTGTGCTCTTTGTGCAGCTGGGTAAGGGGCCCTTTCTATCATCAAGATTAGAGTAGCTAAAATACAAACAGCATGGAAGCCCCGGTCAGATGTCGTGGAAGTTGTAGACAGGTCACCTAGAAGGTGACTGGAAACGGGCAAAAGTCAGCAACCAAGTTAACGAAGGTCGCTGCTAAGAGGAACTGGGTTCGGTGAGTCAGGAGCCACAGTCCAAGGAGACGCTTACTAGCACACTCCTACCTCCAGGGGGAGCTCAAGGTTTCCATCCTTCCTTCCAAAGTAAAGAGAACTCAAGTGACTAGAACAGAAATGGAGAATTTACAGAAACGGTGATTATGTGGGAGATTCTGTCGCGGGACTGAAATTGTTATAAATGAAAGTGGCTGAGAGAATATTTTCCCCATCAGTCATCTCTGGCGACTCTTAGCTTTTTGCTCTTGTAATGCTCTTATCTCTTCACCTCTTCTATGCCTGTGATTAGTGTCTGGGACATTCTTAAGTCAGAAAGTCAAAAGTATCCGTGGGGGAGTCCACACTGTCCCACGCAGCTGCTGAGCAAGAGACCTGATAGGATTCGGGGCCAGCATGAGCTGGTAATAAAGAGTGGGCATTTACCCCAAGGGTCCTTCGCGTATGTGCCTGCTGAGAAGCTTTGTGCAGCCACATGCATGATGCAGTATCCTGGTCAGGCTGCTTTCACCTAACTGTATGTGATTAGCATCTGGTGTGGTCATACAGGGGACCAAGATTTCAGAAGTACGATTTCATGGGTGGGATTCTTGTTGAGAAGGGATCTTGCTCGAAGCTTCAGCTGGTGATTACCAACAGGCAGAGATGGAGAACTATTTCTGGCAGCAGAAAGGACTGAGACTACAAAGGCACCTAGCTGCACATTGGTGCAACTCCATTCCTCATGGTGGCAGCAGGATCTGGCCTTGGTCCGCATTCACTTCTGGGACTAGAACAGTCTCATCAGCAGGAGCCTGGATTTGAAGAAATGCAAAGCCAAATGTGAGGCACATACCTTCTGTAAAATAGTCTGTCTTCTTGTGCAGAGTTGGCCCTCACTTAATTTAGGAGTGAGGAGCTGGAAATACCAGGAGAAATGGCATGAATCTAGGACCCGGGAAAGATGTTTAATCTCCAGGAATGAAGGAGACCTGTGAATGACCTAGGGGAGAGAGATGCCAATGTTGAAAATTTTTAGTTTTGCTAGTTCACAGTGATATTAGGTGCAAACCTCTGGGAGGGCAGGCAGCCTGCACAGGCGTTGGACTTACCCTAGCCTGTGAGTATCAGAATATCACAATTTTAACCTTATCTTTTCTGCATACATTCAGAGAACATTTTTTTGGTTTTGGTTTTTACTGTCTTCTATGTTCCAGTTATAGGAGCCACATTATTATTCTAGCACACGCTCTTATATTCTAACATGAAAGCCTATGGGTTCTAGCCCAAATAACCTCTTATTCTATCATTTATGTGCTTCTAACTTTTCTTATTTATTTAGTAATATTTGTATCTCATTATAGAATTTATAAATGACTAATTTACAAATGACTAATTTGAAAACACAAAATACAACGTGGAACAAAACTTAGCCATAATTCAAATACTTAAAGATAAGCACTATTCTCTGTAATGACCAATATGGGAAAGGAATCTAAAAGAAGAGTGAATATATGTATATGTATAACTGATTTGCTTTGCTGTACAGCAGAAACTAACACAACATTGTAAATCAACTATATTCCAATAAAAATTTTAAAAAAGAAGATAAGTACTATTAACATTTTGGTGTATGCACTTTTAGTTTCTTACTATGTATGTACATATTTACATTTTGTTTGGTAGTTTTTGGTTTTTTTCACTTAGTAATCTATTTGTGAAGCTATTTCAACATCGATAAATAATCTACATAATTATTTTTTCTCTATATATATATTTTTATTATACAAGTACTATCAGTGTATTGTGTGAGCTTAGAAAATAGAGAAAAATTATACCAAAGGAAATAAGTCATCTAGAATTCTATCATCCAGAGATTAATTGCTTTTGATATTTTAGTCTATATCCTGGCAGTTTGTTTTTTAAAGTTCCATAAGTAATAAGTAAATGCATTCTTGCTGTAATATTTCAAATAATAGATATATTTTAGTCATTTTTCTTTGCATGTAATAAAAAATGGTTTTGTTGGGTTTTTTGAGTAATGCATATATATTTTAATTAAATACAGGGAAGTATAAAAGAAGGCATAAATCACACCAAAACCCACCATCCAAAGGCAACTATTATTGGGACTTCCCTGGTGGCACAGTGAGTAAGACTCCACGCTCCCAATGCAGGAGGCCCAGGTGCAATCCCTGGTCAGGGAACTAGATCCCACATGCATGCCGTAACTAAGAGTTCGCATGGCACAACTACGGAGCCCACCTGCTGCAACTAACACCGAGGGCAACCAAATAAATAAAATATTTTTTAAAAGGCAACTATTATTAAAATTTTAGTAATTATTCAGACAATATTCTTTGCCATTACTGATAACTTTGCGTAAGTTGTTTCTTTAAATTTTCACAACATACCTAAGGGGTAGATACTGTTATTATCCTGAATTTACAGATGAGAAACTAGGGCTTAGGTGGGTCACATTATGTGCCCAAGCTTCCACAGCCAATAAGCAGCAGATCTCAGAGCTGTGAGTGCATGTCTGTCTGATGCTGAAGCCTTGGATTTGACCCATTACATAACACTGCCTCTCAAATTTGTGTACCTGAGCTCATTTGATACAAGCTGTTTTGAAACTTTTTATAATTTGACAGTATGATGTAGAGATCTTTTCATGTCAATGAATTATAAAATATTTCATTACCATTTTCGATAACTACAATATTACCTTGTATGGTATCCTAACATTTATTTAACTGATCTCCTAGATTTAGATTATTTCCTATTAGTTTTTCCTATTATAGTTAAGACTGCAGTATGAATTGTAGTACATTGCTAGTTCCTCTGAATTATTTCCTAATAATAAATTCCTGGAAGTGGAACTACTAGTCAAAAAGTATACATATTTTAAGGTTTTTGATGTATGCTGAAAATTTGAAAAGTCATAGTCATTTATACCAGAACGACCAGTGTAGGACAGTGCTCAGTGCCTACACCCTCTAGATAAGTGAATATTGGCATTTCTTTTTCATTTCTTTGATTCTTATTCAGTTTGAATGCTTTGAATGTTAATTGCCTATTTGTATTTCTTTTTTTGTGAATCCCCTGTTCATAATCGTTGCTTATTTTTCTATTAGAATGTTTGGTTATTTCTTCATTAGAATATAAAATCTCCTTTTACAATGAAGATTCCAACCCATCAAGTGTCATTTTGTTGCAAATTTATTTTTCCAAATTTCTCACCATTTATTTTATAATTTTGTCCTTTAAAAGACATTAAATATGATGACATTGTTTCACTTTGTTTTTAAAATTTTTTTTTAATTGAAGTACTGTATAGTTGATTTATAATGTGTTAGTTTCAGGTGTACAACAAAGTGATTCAGTTATACACATATATATTCTTTTTCAGATTCTTTTTTATTATACATTATTACAAGATATTGACTAGTTCCCTGTGCTATACAGTAGGAACTTGTTATCTACTGTATTTTATATATAGTAGTGTGTTGTTGTTAATCCCAAGCTCCTAATTTATCCCTCCCTGCCCCCCCTTTGGTAGCCATAAGTTTGTTTCCTATGTCTGCAACTGTTTTACTTTTAATACACTGCAATAATGCTTTCATAATTTGATTTTTCCTCTTTATGGATAATTCCATTGTAAAATTCTCAGATTTCACCTTAATATTCTGAAAAAATATTCTGGAAAAAATGCATTCAATTTGATTATAAGCCAATTGACTCTACATTTGAGGGGTGGAGTCAATTATTCCTGTTTGTTTTAAATTAATAGACTGTTTTTTGAGCCCTTTAAGTTTGCAGAAAAATTTAGCGGAATGTACAGAGTTCCCACATACTGCCTCACGCCCATCCTGGCCCCAGGCCCCCCTATTATTAACATCTTGCATAATTGTAGCACATTTGTTACAATTAATAAGCCAATGTTGGGCTTCCCTGGTGGATCAGTTGTTAAGAATCCACCTGCCAATGCAGGGGAGACGGGTTCAGGCTCTGGTCCCAGAAGATCCCATATGCCACGGAGTAACTAAGCCCGTGCACCACAACTACTGAGCCTGCACTCTAGAGCCCGTGAGCCACAACTACTGAGCCTGCGTGCCACAACTACTGAAGCCCATGCACCTAGAGCCCGTGCTCTGCAACAAGAGAAGCCACTGCAATGAGATGCCTGCACGCCACAATGAAGAGTAGCCCCTGGTCGCTGCAACTAGAGAAAGCCCACCCACAGCAAGGAAGACCCGAAACAGCCAAAAATAAATAAATAAAATAAGTTTATTAAAAAAGGTAAGTCAATGTTGATACATTATTATTAACTAAAGTCCATAATTTACATTAGGGTTCACTCTTTGTGCTGTACATTCTCTGAGTTTTGACAAATACATAATGACATATATCCAGAGTTACAGAATCATGCAATAGTTTCACTGACCTAAAAATCCCCTGTGCTCCACCTGTTCATCCCTCCCTTCCCCCTAATTCCTGGCAACCACTGATTTTTTACTGTCTTTGTAGTTTTGCCTTTACCAGAATGTCTTAAAGTTGGAATCATGTACCTGCAGCCATTTGAGATTGACTTCTTTCATTTAGCAATATGCTTTCAAGTTTCCTCCAAATCTTTCTGCAGACTGATAGCTCATTTCTTTTTATTGCTGAATAATATTTCATTGTATGGATGTACCACAGTTTATTTATACATTCACCTATTAATGGGCATCTTGGTTGCTTCCAAGTTTTGGCAATTATAAATAAAATGGCTATAAAAATTTCTGTGCAGGTTTTTGTCTATACCAGTTTTCAACTCATTTGAGTAAATATCAGGGAGTGTGAGTGCTGGTAAGGGTATGCTTAGTTTTGTAAGATATACCTTATTTTATTTATTTATTTATTTATTTATGGTACACGGGCCTCTCACTGTGTGGCCTCTCCCGTTGCAGAGCATAGGCTCCGGATGTGCAGGCTCAGCGGCCATGGCTCACGGGCCTAGCCACTCCGTGGCATGTGGGATCTTCCTGGACCGGGGCACGAACCCACGTCCCCTGCAACGGCAGGCGGACTCTCAACCACTGCGCCACCAGGGAAGCCCTGATTTACCTTATTTTGATTGTAGTGTTTACGGTTATTTTTTTTCTATTTCATTAAATAGCCCAACACCATCACTATTAATCTCTTTATAGAAATAGTCTTTGGGTTCACAGAAGAAATCTGAACAACTACCACAGATTGATGGGAAATCCGGAGAAAACAAATTAATAAAGACATTTCCCTTTCCTCTTCTGTTCTTGCTTTCTTAAAAAGCCAATAACGTCATGGGTAACTAATCAACCCTGTTTGCCTGGGACATGGGACTTTTAGTGATCTAAACACCTTGTGACTGATAACAGCAATATGGTTCTAGATTGTAATATACAATGTAAATTGGATTCTGGGGATTCAGCTTTTGCTTTGGAAATTCTATTATGGCAGCTAGGCAGTTGTAAGATGTTGGCAGTTGTCTGTGATGTGGTTCCGTGATTTCATTGTGTTTATGTTTTGATCTTCAATTTACTGGTAATGTGGGCCTTGTATGAGGAAGTAACTTACTGGATCTTTGGATAATAATAGAGACTTCTTTTTCTGGGTTACTGACTCATCCTGATTTGCTGGGAAATTTCCCAGTTTTAGCACTGAAAGTCCTGTATTCCTGGAAACTCCTCAGTCTTAGGTAAATAAGAAGGGTCTTGGATCACTTTCTTTTAGGTAGTTGACTTGCCTCTTTGCCTGTAGGGTTTTGACCAAAGGAGCGACATACTCATAATACATTTAAGGAAGATTTGTCTGGTGGTAGTAATCTGAACTGGAATGGAGTGAAGTTAGAGTCAGGGAAACCTATCTTCATACAAGGCAGCAAAAGCCTGAACCACTTCAGAAATGCAAAGGAAGGGGGAAAGATTTAGAGGATATTCTCTAGAATACTGGTTTTTCTTACTGTGGGGTAACTGCTTTTTTGAAGTTCACTAATAACCTCTTTACCACAATTTCAGCAGTCTTTTTTAAAATTCTCCTTAGTTTCACTTCTCTAATTCATTTCACATTATTTAAAAACCCTTGTTGAATCCCCCACCCCGCCTCCCTCGATCTAGCATCCTTCAACATCCTCATTTACTGAGACTTTTTTCATCCTGGTCACAGTGCTTCTTACTCCTCCCTCCTCTCTCTGCCCTAAGTTCACACATCCTAGGCAAACGGCTCCCATATAGAAGATCAACCCAACATCCTGAGTTCCCAGTTCCACGAACTCCTGACACCAATGCCCTTTGCCATCACCTTACTTAAGCTACTTGAGTACTCCTTCGGGACCTTGACATCACCCACAATGGCTCCAACCCTTACATTATGTCGAGTCTTAAACTCCTCTGACCACCTCTTTCCACTCCAGCTTCATTCCTTGGCTTTTACTATTATCTCATTAAGACCTACAATTTATTGATTCTTCCATTTCTTTTCAATCTGTCAGTCTTCTGGCTTCAAGACCCTTTCTATGTAGACTAAAGAGAGTCCAAAGGTCCAGACAGGTTAAATGGCCATGCTTTTTCTAAAAATATAGAGAAACCGGTCAATTTAACCTTTCTTTCAGTGTCTAGGAAAACTTTTCAGGATTTTGCAGAGTCTTAAGGACATCGTTTTGAAGACCATCATCATACTGAAAATCTTAGAAATATTGGTTAATTAATGGAGAGTTTGGTTGAGAGAATACCAAGCACACTAGTTTTTACAATACTTTCTTTTCCATTAATTATTTAGAGTAAAACAAAATAAAGAAGAGAAAGTAACATTCCAGAAGCCTAAAATTTCTAAAAAATTCTTGGAAAATGTCATAAGTTGTTGGCAAAAATGGTTTCCTTTCCTGGAAAAGAGAGGAAGAAGGGGTGGTCATCAGAGTTACTTGAATTAAACTGAACAGGCAGCAGTGACTGAGAAGCAGTAGAAAGATGTTTTGTGCGTGGCTGCTGTATTAGTTTCCTGTAGCTACTATAACAAACTGCCACGAGCTGGGTGGCTTAAAAGAATCTCCCAGAGAGTAGATTATTCTCCCACTGTTCTGGTGGCCAGCAGGGCCACTTTCCCTGTGGGAGCGGGCTGCATGGGAGAATCAGTTCCGTGCCTCTTCCAGCTTCCGATGGCTTCCAACATTCCTGAGCATGTGCTGTGTCACTCTGATTTTCAAGGCCAGAATCTTCAAATCTCTCTGTCTGTTCTATCTTCACATCACCTTCTTCTCTGTGTGTCAAATATCCCCCTGCTTCTCTTTATGAGGACACTTGTGATTGAATTTAGGACTCACTCTTATAACCCAGGATAGTCTCCTCACCTCAAGATCCTTAACTTAATCACACCGGCAAAGAAACCTTTTCCGAATAGGGCAACATTTTCAGCTTCCAGGGATATCTTTGGGCAGCCGTTATCCAGCCTGTTAGGGCAGCATCATGGGGCAGGTTGGAGTTTCCCTGAATCGATAGGAAGAAGAAATGAGGAGAATCTTCCAAGGGCACCAACCCTCAAGTCAGTTCCATTTCCTGGAAAAAACCACGATAGGAGGAGTCAATATATTGGATCAGGGAGAAGAAAAAGACAATGACCGTGAGGAAACTAAAGTACAGATTTCGGCCTTCTTGTCAGTTTAGAGCTTGAGTGTTCTGTGTAGACTGTGGGTTACAAATTTTTTAAGCTGCTGAATGCTCAACTGCCAGTGTGCCTGAGATGGCAGAATTTAGAAGTGGAGCCCACAGCTGTGGTCCAAGACAAGAGCTAGAGGCGCGAGTGGATCAGAGGCCACTGGCAGAGGCCACAGAGAGAAGCTCCAGCAGAAAGATTCCTAATCTTTCCAACAGCCATGAGTGAAGTGGAGGGCATTCAAAAGATAGGGTCTTTGGTGGCACAGAGAATCTTCAGCTTTAACAGTCTATCTACTGATTTAATGCTAGTTATTGATTATATTCTACCAATTAAGCTTTTTGATAACCTTGCTTTAAGTTGCCTCACAAGGGGTTGAGCCAGACCTGCCGGTCTCTTCATGTGCTATTCTCAGGAGTGTAGGAGGGGAAGTAAGCTGATAGGGGTGATAACCTTTAATAGGTGACTGGTGACTAGAGGACTTTATGGACAGAGTATGCCAAATATAACTGTTGCAGGTGTACACCCTTCTGAAGGTTAAGTCTGTCATCTGACTAATTTGGGTGATTTATAGGGATGGTATACTTTTCTTTGAGAGGATAGAGAATTTGGGAAGGTTCAAGTAGATGAGCCTGAAAGGTTGGGTGTGGGTGGGGACACTTGCTTCAGCCACCTCTCCCCACCAAAGGGAACCATAGTAGAAGCTCAAGCTCTTAATTCAAATGTCTTCAGAGATGACTGAGCTGGAGTTCCCCAGCCACAAACAGGAGACACCTCAAGTGAGGGGTAAGGGCGAAACTCTGTAGGTGGCACTGAGGTTTTCGCCCAGGTCTCACCCCTGCACTGGGCATTTCCTCCAGACAGAGGCCCTGCTTCAAGAGTGAGCACTGTGGGCTGTGCTTTTGCTGCCCTCAAAGGGGCTCAGGTATTTTCTGAGTAAGATGGAGAAACATTTGACGACTAAGTGAAGCAGAAAGGGGGCAGTGATGGTGATAGGCCCCACGTTGGGACATTCCAACCATGAAGTTAAGAAGAAGGGAGCTGACAGCCACTGGGAGGGAAGAGGAAGAGGACAAAGGAGACACAGAGCTTTGGGACAGTTTATGAACTTCATCTAACATTAGATGCCAGAGAAAGAAAGAGGAAGGGATCTCTCCTTTACCAATCTCTCTCTTCCCCTATTGATGCCAAAAACTCGGCCCCTGTGCATCAGTGCTGAATTGAATCTCAGAGACAGAGTTGTGGGTGAAGTATTAGAAAGAATAGCTTTATTGCTTTGCCAGGCAAAGGGGGGCATAGCGGACTCATGCCTCAAAAACTGTGTGTCCCAACCTGGTGGGGGATTTGGTGAGGAGTTTTATAGCACTGGTTCAAGGGCAGGATTGCTGATAATGATCAGGGTATGTGCAGGGCTTGCACTCCTTTAATCTAGCCTCCTGATGAGCTTCTCTGGTTCCTTTAATTTGGCCTTTGGAACTCAGAGAAGGTATGGAGGCTGGAATCTATTCCCTACAAACAAGAAGTGGGGGACACAGAAAGGCTTCTGTGTCCAGGAGCCACACAGGGTCCTGCTCGGTTTCACTATTATCTACTTTTACATCCCTAACTTGCATTCTATGTCAACACTGAGTAATTCTAATGAGAAAATACATGTGATAATGCTTTCTGAGCTTAAAGCCATAATAGTAATAATCAGCAGCATTTATTGAGAATTATTGACCTAAGCACTTTACATTCATCTCATTTAATCCTAGTAACAATTTATTGTGCCCCTGGCTCTTGCCTTGGACCACAGCTGTGGGCTCCACTTCTAGTTATGTCATCTAAAGCACACTCCCATTGAATGTTCAGCAACTTAAAAATTTTGTGACCTTACAGCCTACAGACAGAACTCAAACTCTAAACTGATAAGAAGGCCAAAATCTGTACTTTAGTTCCCTCTGGGTTGTTGTCTTTTTTCCTCCCTTGACACTTAGTGAAATCAAGGTTAAGGAATTTGCCCAAGGACGTATAGATAGTAAATGGTAGAGTGGGGATTTGAACCCTTCTAGCTCCAGTGCGCAAACTTTAACCATTTTGCTATACTGTCTTGCCAAATAAATACCTGTTAAACTATTTATTTTCAACTTCACTAAATACGAGTAAATGTGGATAGAACACAGACACCAGCAGAACTCAGATTTGATTAAAAACAACAACAATAAGAACAACCTAGTATGTAATGGATGAGAACAAATCAATGCAAAGTCACTTTAAGGAAGCAAAATGGTACCCAGTGCAAAATCAGGAACCTTGGCTCCCAAGTCTCTCCTTCCCAGGCAGAGTCTTAGGGTGGGCTCACTCATCCCAGGTCTTCATGAAATGCCCAGAAGCTAGGGTGCCCATCTCTCAATTTCACTGCCTCGAAGGCTCTGCTCTCTTCTCCTGCAGTGGCTCCCAGTGACACTCTCTGGTCATGGGCTTTAACACTGACCAACTGAGTTCAGGCCTCCTGTCCCCAGCCACACAGTCCTGCTTGCTGAGGCTGCTTGCCCTGAAGTGTGGGGAGTACTGGGCAGGCAGAGATATAACTACCGTCCTCACAAACAGGCTAATCTTGCGTTTGGGCTTTCATAGCCTCCCTACAGTCAGATTTTTATTAGGTGTATTTCCTCAGTTTCTCAAAGAGCTTGGGCAAGGAACTTGGGGGGCCTTCCCTTCAGCCTGAGTTAGAGAATATTTGAGATGCTCTACTCAGTGTCTGACTAAAGGGAATTCCTCCCTATTAATTGTCAACTACTGTGCTAGGACTGAGCTAGAACATCTGATGCCTTTTCTGACTTGAGGAGAGTCCTTTCATCTGGGTCATTACCTAGAGATAAGGGAAAGTCTCTCCCCCCTGGAACTTCCACTCCTTCTAACATGTCCAAATACTGGTGCTTCTACCCATTAACCCCATGACCTTGGACTTTGCACCTTCAAGCATCAATCTCCTTACCTGTAAAAATGGTGATGGTAGGGGGAAGATTATTTTCAAGATTGATGGGAGGACTAAAAATTACATGATAGTGTATAGATCAGGTATGTAGATAAAGTACATATGATTGGTATTCATTAAATGCAAACCTCCCTTCCCTAATATTAACTTATACTTTCTCAAAAAAACAAGAAATTAATTCATATCTCTTTGAAACTAAGTATGTAGAGTGCCTAATATATAATAGAAACTCAATAAATTCTTGTCAAATAAATGTATAAATTTTGGATATTTCAAAACAGGGCCACAACCCATAGACAAAGAACAGGTATCAATTTCATGCTTTGCAAGGTGGAATTGAGAGGTTGGCTTACCCCCAAACATCTCCTCTCCTGCTTGATTGAAACTCCTATTATTAAGATCATGACAGGGACTTCCCTGGCCGTCCAGTGGTTAAGAGTCCACACTTCAAATGCAGGGGGTGCGAGTTCAATCCCTGGTTGGGGAACTAGGATCCCACATGCCGTGCTGCGTGGCCAGAAAAAGAGATCATGACATAGAGATCATCATTCATTCATTCATTCAACAAGCATGGCTTGAGAAGCCTACCGTGCACCACTTGTGGGGTTACAAAGACTAAGTCATATGCTCCTCTGCCTAGAGGGTTCATAATTTACAGAAGAAACTAACCATGAATACAAAAGGGTTACTATGCTATGTGTTAACTGCATTGATGAACAAAAGTAAGGACATTTCCCCCCAGAAATTTGTAGCTAATGTGCATAAAGTTTTCTCATAAATGAGTCTTACAACCCTTTTCTACTAGAATATTAATAAAAATTATAGGGCTCAAATTCAAAGGCTTTTAGGTTTAGGCTTTAGGCTTTTCCTTTTCCTGGAATTCTCTTCTTCCCCTGGAAAACTACTTATCCTTACACATGCAATTTAAACCTCCAACATGAAGTCCACCCAACACTTCCAGATTGTTGTCATCTTTTTTTGTGTGTGTGTGATACGCGGGCCTCTCACCGCTGTGGCCTCTCCCGTTGCGGAGCACAGGCTCCGGACGCGCAGGCTCAGCGGCCATGGCTCACGGGCCCAGCCGCTCCGCGGCATGTGGGATCTTCCCAGACCGGGGCACGAACCCGTGTCCCCCCAGTCGGCAGGCGGACTCTCAACCACTGCGCCACCAAGGAAGCCCTGTTGTCATCTTTTCACACTTTTTCACACTTTTGTTCTTCTTACTCTGGCTATTCAGTAAAATCCTTGAGGAAGTTATAGAAATTTTGTATATCTGAGTCCCACTCAAATTTACTAAATTAGGACATAAGAATTTATAGTTTTGGGTGATTGGGATTGACATGTATACACTAATGTGTATAAAATTGATGACTAATAAGAACCTGCAGTATAAAAACACAAAGAAAAAAACAACTAATACTAAACTTTCTTTGGGTTATTTGTATGGAAATATGTTAATATAAATGTTTCAGACATTACATGAAAGTTCTGAAAATCTTAAAATTAAAAAAAATGAATTTGTAGTTTTAAAAAAATTCACCAGTGGTTCTCATTCTGGAGCTGAGACTATCTGATCATAGCATTTATTTGCATCATAACATAACTGGAATATGAATTACTGGAGTATAAAGGCTGTACTGCTTTCATTTTGTTTCCCCAGCTCGTAGCATGTTGCAAGCACTCAGTAAACGTTTGTTGAATATATTGAATGAATTAGTTAGTAGATAGAGCTGGAAAATATCTGATGTGGCAGAATGAGTTTTAATGAAGGACTCTTTCTAGAAGGGCAGGACAAGAGTGGTGTGGGTGCATGGCATCAAGTGAGGTATGAGTCCAGAAGAGGAAGTCTAGAGGGAATAGGGTCTCAAGGGCACTGAAAGAAAGACATGTGTCAAAGATCAACTCAGCTTGATCTACATTCCTTTGATATAAGTTTGCCCCACCCAACTGAAAAATGTTCATGGAACAACACGGCAATTAAACTGAACGGTTGCCGTTTGTGAGCGCTTACTAGGCGCCAGCCTTTACACTAAACACTTGGTAAAAATGACTTAATTGAAAACCATTACTGTCACCCTTGATAAGGGAATGCCATCTAGGAGAGGATAAGTAACTTGTTCAAGGTTATACAGCCAATAAGTGTTGGGAACTAGATTTGGACCCCGGTTTGGCTGCCTCCAGAACTCGTGCTTTTGTGCAACACACCACATAGCCCCTTTCCTCAAATCCATCTTCTACATAGCCTCTGGTCTAAGTGACTCCCTAAAATCATGGCAAATTTTACCACGTCTTCAAAGCTTAAAACAATTCCTTGGCTCTCCAGCATCTCGAGGATGTGTTAGGAAATGGAGTATCTGGCAGAACAAAGTAAAGAGGTAATTGAGTGAGGTGGGGTGGTACTGATTTCCAAAAGCAGCAAGTTAACTTGAAATTTACTTCAAGAACATAAAGGCTGTGGAGGAGAAGGAACAGAGCAACATTAAATCAAGACCTGGATTGTTTGAGGGAAAAAAAACCCTCAGATTCACTTCTGTGTCTACCAGTGCTTTACTCCAAACTTCTCATGATTATACACACACACAGAGAACCTGTGAGATGTTGCTAGATACTAACTTTTCAACAAATAGATAGAATAGTAAGATTAGAAAGGTATATTTAATCAGGGTGAGCTGTTTTTACTAATAACACTACTGACATGAAATGTATGGGTTTTTTCCTCACACCAACCAACTCTCTGGACACCAGCTGAGTGTCCTATGATTTGTTCTCTTCTGACACTAACTTATCTGGAGTTAGTGTCAGACCCACAGGTTTCAGGGCTCAGTCCCATAAGACTGCCCTCACTTCAGACACCAGTCACAAGTATCAGATCACCTGTCTCTGACCAACCGGCTATAAATTAGTGCTTCCCACTACCCTTTCCTCAGGTTCAATAATTTGCTAGAATGGCTCGCAGAACTCGGGAAATCACTTTACTTCTGTTTACGGATTTATTATAAAGGATACAAATGAACAGCCGGATGAAGGGGTACATAGCGCAAGGTCCAAAAGGGTCCTGAGGGCAGGAGCTTCTGTCCCCATGGAGTTTAAGGCCCCTCTCAGCACCTCCATGTGCTCACCAACTTGGGAGCTATCTAAACCCCATTGTTTAGGAGTTTTTAGGAAGGTTTCATTATGTAGGCATGATTGATGAAATCACCAGCCATTGGTGATTGAACTCAGTCTTAAGCCCTCTCACCTGCCTGGAGGTTGGGGATTGAGGCTGAAAATTCCAAGCTTCTAATCAAGGCTTGGTCTTTCTGGCCACCACCCCTATCCTGAAGATTTCTGCAGGCTCTCAAACACCAGTCATTTCACTAGCATATGAAAGACACTCACCGCTCCAAGGAGCTGTGTGCCAGGAACTGGGGACAAAGACCAAATATTTCTTTTTAATTGTTGTTGTTGTTATTATTATTATTGTTATTATCCCACCAGGGATACCACTGCAGAGAAAGAGTGCTGCTTTCTGCTCTCTGGTGATGTTAAATATGAGGGAATCATCCTGAAACCTGAGACAGAAAGTTCATATAAATCACTGAAATCAGAGTACAGGTTTAAATGTCTCTTGACCCAATTTATGGTACACATCACATTATAAGATACACTTGCTGCCTGTGCTATGGAAAAAGGGTAATCCAAGAGGCTCTGCAACTTTTAGCGGTTTAGTCTGTACGTGGAGTTTGTATTTCCTCCCCTGCTTTTTATATTACATGGACTTGTCTCATGATGGCACCATTGTGACATGTGTACAGGCTGGTCACACCCTGTTCAACTGTTATGTGTATTTCAAGCCTCCTGTCCTGGTGGACCAGCCCAAAGCTTACCTGATTCCCCCTGGCTTTAGAATGGCAGGTGGATAGTGAGGCTTCTCCCCAGGAGATTCCAGCTTCTGTTATTTCCACCATTAACTTTAGCCACTCATCTTCAGTTAAAATTGGTAACTCACACATACGTATATACAAATTCGTAAGCAGCTTTGTATGGTTTAAACTTATGTTTGACTATCATCTCAGCCACTGTCTCTATTGTTATGGACACTTATACCATGTTACTCCTAAACTACTTGTGTTTTTTTTTTTTAACTTTTATTGGACTATAGTTGTTTTACAATGTTGTGTTAGTTTCAGGTGTACAGCAAAGTGAATCAGTTATACAAATACATACATCCACTCTTGTTTAGATCCTTTTCCCATATAGCTCATTACAGAGCATTGAGTAGAGTTCCCTGTGATATACAGTAGGTCCTCATTAGTTATCTATTTTATATATAGTAGTGTGTATATGTCATACTTGTGTTATGTTGTTCTTACGTTTTATTTGGTTCTTCTTTTGGGGGTTTCTTTTCTATTGTTTTATTTCTTACTGCATATGATTTAAATTTGTGTGTCTGAGACACTGTTGAAAAAAGTTCATTTTACATTTGAATGGCTTATAAATAATATGATTTTAGTTGACATTTATTAAAATAAATCAAAGAGGAGAGTGAGTTCTTGTGGGTTTGTATGAAATCAGTTTTCTCGTGGCATTATACTCACGTAACATATGAATATCTAAACAAGAGCATTCCTGTACTCAACAATTAGCAGCAAGTCCATAGCCTTTACTAAATTCTTATTGAGGACTTACTGTGGGTCGAGGCTCACAGGACATGCAAGACACTGCATGCCTGGAGTTAAGAAGAGAGCAACACTTCCTATCACTCTTCTGTTTAAAATCCTTGAAGGACCTCAGGTCCAAGTCTGAAGGAGCCTGGAAAGGAGAGAGGAGGCTTTAAGAAATCACATGAGGCTGTGCCTCTGGTCCTCTCTTTTGACCTCTTTGCTCTGTCTGAGTACCTCTGGTTCATGTCCCATATTAATTATTCCTGGTTTTTCCTCTCAACTTTGAATTAATCTGGGATTCCCCCCGGGCCTTCACTTTCAAATCCTCTCAGTTCTATTTCCTGTATGTAATAAGGAAGCCCTACCCCACCCATAACCAGACCCAGCTTCTGGAACTATAGTCCCAGAATGACATCCTAGATCCCACTTGCCTGGGAGAGTTCAGACATGTTCCATAGCTTTGAAATTAAAATTCCTTAGTTTAGCACACAAGCCCTTTTAAGATCTGTCACCTGCTCATCTTTCTAGCTTTGTCTCTGGCCATCCTTCAACTTGTATGTTACATTTCAGTCATATTGAATTTCTTGAGCAGTTTCTCGCGCAAGTAATTTAATTTCCCATCTCAGTGTTGGTACATGGCATGCTTACTTCTCATAAATAGCTCACGTTTTACCCCAATTCCCTAGCTATTTCTTTCTCTTAACCTCAAAGCTAGTTTCAAGGGTCCCATTTCTGAAGAAGTCCCAGTCCGATTTAGATGCTTTTCCTCTAAGCCAGGGGTCCCCAACCCCTGGGCCGCAGACCGGTACCGGTCCACAGCCTGTTAGGAACCAGGCCGCACATCAGGAGGTGAGCGGCTGGCAAGCCAGCAAATCTTCATCTGCCTCTCCCCATCGCTCCCGTTACTGCCTGAACGATTGCTTGCATTACTGCTTGAACCATCCCCCTGCCCCTCCACGGAAAAATTGTCTTCCATGAAACGGGTCCCTGGTGCCAAAAAGGTTGGGGACCACTGCTCCAAGCCATAGCATTTATCACACTGCAGCAATTGTTTTACTTATCTGTCTCCCACTTTCTCCCAGATTTTGAAAGAGGTCACTATGTCTTATTAACTCATAATAGGCACTCGTTAAGTGATTATTGAATAAATCAATGAATGAATAAGTGAATAAATGAATTTACTGCCTAATACACCTATTTTTCAAAGCCTTCTAGGAGGTACATGTAGGCATGAATTGTAAACAAACAATAATACTACACTTCAGTGTGAGAGGTGAGGGGTAGAGAGGTCATCAATTGAAAAACCATGTCTATTCTTTTTTTCCTAGACATGAGCAAGGGTCTAATAAGTGTCCATTGCTGAATCAAGATATATCCAAATGTTACCAAAACCAATGATCAATTCAGTCAATTCCAGGATTCATCAGCAAGCTAACAATTATTGAGTATCTATTACATGCAAATCACAGCTTAATCTATAAGAAGGTCACAATTTAGTGAGGGGGCATACATATACAAAAATAACCCTGAGACAAGGCAGACTGATAATCATATTAGAGTTTCAAACAGCATTCTATGGGATTCTCGTGGAAAACAAGATTAATTCTGATCAGAATTAATCAAGTCAGCAATTTATGGGATGTGCACAGACTGAAAATCAGGGCAACCCGCTAATTAATGTCAGACAGACTAAATAGTGGACTGAGTAATATCTATTACGCATCAGCTGAGTAATATCTATTACTCAACAGCTGGTTATTTTGCTCTTTGACGGCCTTAAACTCTGAGTGATACGGAAGTGAGTGAGTAGAAAAAGGAAGTGTGGCAGGACCCAGAGAGAAGGAATTATTCTTGTGAAAGAAGGAAGCAGAACCACAGGCAGGAGAGAAAGGGGTAAAGATCGTTTTGATTATGGGTGTAGCATTTTCTTTTTTTTCTTTTTTTTAAAAGACTTTTATTTTTTTATATATATATTTAAAAATTTTATTGAAGGATGGTTGATTTACAGTGTTGTGTTTAATTTCTGCTGTACAGCAAAGTGACTCAGTTATACATATATATATATTCTTTTTCATATTCTTTTCCATTATGGTTTATCACAGGACATTGAATATAGTTCCCTGTGCTATACAGTAGGACCTTGTTGTTTATCCATCCTATACATAATAGTTTACATCTGCTAATCCCAAACGCCCAGTTCTTCCCTCCCCCATCTCTCCTCCCCCTTGGCAACAGCAAGTCTGGTCTCTATATCTGTGAGTCTGTTTCTGTTTCATAGATATGTTCTTCTGTGTCATATTTTAGATCCACATATGTGATATCATATGATATTTGTCTTTTCTGACTTACTTCACTTAGTATGATAATCTCTAGATCCATCCACGTTGCTGCAAATGGCATTATTTCGTTCTTTTTAATGGCTGAATAATGTTGCATTGTATATATATACCACATCTTCTTTATCCATTCGTCTGTTGATGGACATTTAGGTTGTTTTCACGCCCTGGCTATTGTAAATAGTGCTTCAATGAACATAGGGGTGCATGTATCTTTTTTTTTTTAATTTTTAAAAGACATTTATTTTATTTATTTTTGGCTGCACTGGGTCTTTGTTGCTGCACGTGGGCTTTCTCTAGTTGTGGCGAGTGGGGGCTACTCTTTGTTGCGGTACACAGGCCTCTCATTGTGGTGGCTTCTCTGGTTGTGGAGCATAGGCTCAGGCAAGCGGGCTTCAGTAGTTGTGGCACGCAGGCTCAGTAGTTGTGGCACACGGGCTCTAGAGCGCAGGCTCAGTAGTTGTGGTGCATGGGCTTAGCTGCTCCGTGACATGTGGGATCTTCTGGGACGAGGGATCGAACCTGTGTCCCTCTGCATTGGCAGGCGGATTCTTAACCACTGCACCACCAGGGAAGTCTTGCTTGTATCTTTTTGAGGAACCTGGGTGTAACATTTTCTTGAATCTCTTTTGTTCCGAGAATAGGGAAAGGAAGGGAAAAGAGCCAACCATAGAAGCAAAGGACGGCGTAGCATCAAAATAAGGAGAAAACAAAGAGAACAGAAGCAGAAATAACTTGTTCATATGGGAATTATGCTATGGTACCACTGGTTATAAAATGTTGATACCAGGAACATTTTAGTGATGATATACATAAAAGGGTAGAGGAGATATGATTGTAGATACAAGTCTAAGAAAAAAAGTTTGTTATCATGGTCATTGTTAGAACTGTTCATTTACTCTCTCTCTCCATTAATGTACGTGGGAATTTTGCACTTCCCACCTCTTTGGAGGATTGATGTGGCTCCATGACTTTCTTTGGACAATAAAATGTGAGTAGGAGTGACAAACAGGGGCTTCCCTTGTGGCACAGTGGTTGGGAATCCGCCTGCCAATACAGGGGACACGCATTCAATCCCTGGTCTGGAAGATCCCACATGCCATGGAGCAGCTGAGCCTGTGCACCACAACTACTGAGCCTGCGCTCTGGAGCCCGTGAGCCACAACTAGTGAGCCCATGTGCCACAATTACTGAAGCCTGTATGCCTAGAGCCTGTGCTCTGCAACAAGAGAAGCCACCATAATGAGAAGCCCACGCACTGCAATGAAGAGTAACCCTCGCTTGCTGCAACTAGAGAAAGCCCCTGCACAGCAACGAAGACCCAATGCAACCAAGATAAATAAATAAATTTATTTTAAAAAAAAGAAGTGACAAACATGTACAGAGAATGAGAAAGACTTTTTCAGCAACTGAGACTTTGAGTGTAAGTATAAGTTAACCTATTTTACTAATACAAGTACCCAGAGATGAAAAGATTGCTAACATTTATGCCAAAAAATGAAAAAGAGATTTGTGACACAAGTCAAAGGAGTACCATAAGTGATGTAAATAATACAATGAAAGATAGACTAGAATATCTGAGAATTGTAAAAGATGTATGGTTCCCTAGGGACAAGACAGGAATAAAGACGCAGACATAGAGAATGGACTTGAGGACATGCGGAGGGGAAAGGGAAGTGAGAGAGTAGCATTGATATATATATACTACCGAATGTAAAATAGATAGCCAGTGGGAAGCAGCTGCATAGAACAGTGAGATCAGCTTGGTGCTTTGTGACCGCCTAGAGGGGTGGGATAGGGAGGGTGGGAGGGAGACACAAGAGGGAGGGGATATGGGGATATATGTATGCATATAACTGATTCACTTTGTTATATAGCAGAAACTAACACACCATTGTAAAGCAATTGTACTTCAATAAAGATGTTTTAAAAAAAGTATGGTTCCTTTTTTTGTCTTCTAATACTTTATCTGTATGTCTGTCTCTTTGTAATATTCTTCTTCATACACAGCATCCACTTCTATGGTTTCAACTACTGCCTCTGTGTGAATGATTTTAAAGACTCTATGTATCTGGTCCTGACAGTCATATTCTCATTTCTAACTGCCTACAAAGATGTGCTCATCTTAGAGGATTTCCAGTAAAACTATTCAGACATGTTCGTGTCTAAAAATGAAACTATGAAACTCCCCAGCACACCAACCCTCCCCCTAAGAAATACCCTTCCACCCTTGGTGGTGACCTAAGATTCCTTCATCTTCTTTTCTTGTTTATTTGATCTCTTCTTCAAAATGCCTCTCAGATTTCAAAACACACTCAGCTCACACCTCAGCTATTCTAGTCCAGACTTACTTAACTAACACCTGGACCACTGTCACCATCAAATCCCCCCTCCAAACCATCCTGCGCACTGGTCCCTGACCACTCTTCCCTCCCCAAGAATCCTCTCCTAATCCTCAGTCTCATGTCCAGCACCCTCCATAATGTGCCCATCCACCCCTCCCAGCTCTTGTGTTCAGGTCTGCATGTTAGCTGTGCTATAAACCGCTCCACTCATTCCTACCTCCCTACTTGATTAATGATTTTACTTCTAACTTGGTAAATGTGCTCACTTGTATCTTCCCACTCAAAAACCCCACCCATCCTTAAGACTCATCTTAAATTCCATTTTTTCCTTCGGGAGGCTTACCCAACAAATTCCACCCAAACAGTTCTCTCTCTCTTTTTCCACCCACATAGCACTTAGTCACAAAGTTCTAAGTTCTAAATAGTATAGAATCCAATTTCATGGTTGAGGTTCAGAGACTTGGCCAATCCTGCAACCAGTTAGTGACGGCTAGAACTAGAAACCCAGGTGTCCTGGCTTTAGTTTTCTTTCCACTACACCTTAGTGCATTTTCTTTACCAACTAATGTATTTTAGAGTTTAATTCTATTCAGTCTTTCACTTTATTTAATGTTTATAAATCATGCATCCCTGATTAGATTACTAGTAGCTTAAGAATACTGAGTTCAGTCCATATTAGGTGATAAGCCCTTATTTTTAGGTTTCTGAGGCCGAGGTTCAGAGTAAGGTTGAACTGCAGAGCTAAGCCATTAAACCAATAAGTTTTGGAACAATTGGGAATCAGCCAGGAGCACAAATAGAACGTTGGAGAAAAAGTAAGATAGTAATTTAAGGTCAGGAGCTTAGAAGACTAGAGTCAGGAGATTTGGGGGTGATTCCAAAGTACCAACTCCTTGATTGAATTACAGGTAATCAGAGAGTTACAAGTTCCTTACTCAACTCCTAGAATAGGGGGAATAAAGAGAAGGAAAGAAAAAAGACTCTCACCAGAGGTCCCCACAAATCTCTCCTGTCTACCTAGAGAAGGTGACCCTAAAAGAGGACACCAAGCATGAGAAAGTCTGATTTAAAAAAAAATAAGATATAATTGACATACAGCAATATATTAGTTTCAGGTATACAATATCATGATTTGATATTTGTGTGTATTGCAAAATGATCACCACAATTATTCTAGTTAACATCCAGTCACCATACATAGTTACATAATTTCTTTTTCTTTTGATGAGAACTTTTAAGATCTACTCTCTTAGCAACTTTCAAATATGCGATACCATATTATTAACTGTAGTTGCATGCTGTATATTATATCCCCATGACATTTATTTTATAACTGGAAGTTTGTACCTTTTAACTTTCTTCACCCATTTCACCCACCCCCTACCCCCACAGTCGTTCTGGCCATCCAGAGAGAGGCTGAGCAGGAAGGGCAGAGCCGCTCTGAGCCAAAAGGCAGTAGATGTTCTTAACTGGCTGTTGGTACACCCCCAGCCATGCTTCTCTCCTGGGAGCCCCAACGGCAGGCTCGTGAGTGCTGCATTGCTAGAGCCCATCCTTCCTGAATACTGGCTCAGACCTTTGGACTGAGGTCTACACCACTTTACCCCATCCTAGCTGCAGGGCAGTGGACCCAATCTACCAGCCAATCCCTGCTGATATCCTATACCCTATAAACATAAACAACTTAGCATGAAATATACAAGATATTGTATGCTTCTACCCAAACTTTCTTTCCCAATTTTACTTCCTGCTGGATCTCTTTACTTATCTTACATTACATCGACACTGGCAGCCACCATTTCTCATATAAAAGATATTTTCATGCCCCCATGTCTTTGCTTGTGCTATTTCCCTCTGCCTAGGGTGCTCTTCTGTTCTCTTTCCTCTCTATATCTGACTGACACAATCTTATTTATGTTTCAAGACCCAACACATATGCTCTCACCTCAGTCAAATATTCTAAGGTCCCCGCTAATTAGAATAGAGCCAATCGTTCTTTTCTCTGGACTCTCATAATCAGTTTTAATGTCTTTATTATAGCACTTTAGAAATTCTACTTTATAATATGGTGTAGTTCTATAGCTTCACCATATTATGTTTAAGTTCTTTGAGAAAAAGAACTCTGTTAGAGGGACTTTCCTGGTGGCGCAGTGGTTGAGAATCTGCCTGCCAATGCAGGGGACACAGGTTCGATCCCTGGTCAGGGAATATCCCACGTGCCATGGAGCAACTAATCCCATGCGCCACAACTACTGAGCCTGTGCTCTAGAGCCCACAAGCCACAACTACTGAGCCTGCGTGCCACAACTACTGAAGCCCACTTGCCTAGCCTGTGCTCTGCAACAAGAGAAGCCACTGCAGTGAGAAGCCCACACACCTCAACGAAGAGTAGCCCCCGCTCGCCACAGCTAGACAAAGCCAGCGTGCAACAATGAAGACCCAACACAGCCAAAAATAAATAAATAAATAAATTTAAAAAAAAGAATTAATCCATTAAAAAAATATATATATATGTTAAAGATATATTCCTTTAGTATATCTTGGAGATCTTTCAATATCAGCACATGCTGCAGAATATACCAGAGGATGAAGATGCTATAAAGCAATTGATCAGTTTCTTAATGGACATTTAACTTGTCTCTTTTTTTTTTCTTTTTTTACCTTAAAGAAATTCTGTAATGAATCATATATACATTTTTAAAATAAATTTATTTATTTTTGGCCGTGTTGGGTCTTCGTTTCTGTGCGAGGGCTTTCTCTAGTTGTGGCGAGCAGGGGCCACTCTTCATCACGGTGCGCGGGCCTCTCACTGTCTTGGCCTCTTTTGTTGCGGAGCACAGGCTCCAGACGTGCAGGCTCAGTAATTGTGGCTCACGGGCCTAGTTGCTCTGCGGCATGTGGGATCTTCCCAGACCGAGGCTCGAACCCGTGTCCCCTGCATTGGCAGGCAGACTCTCAACCACTGTGCCACCAGGGAAGCCCCATATATACATTTTTAGGGCAGTGAAACTATAATGGTGCATATATGTCATTATACATTATATAGGTGTATATATCTTTGTACAAAAACTCAGTATTTCTATAGGATAGATTTTTAGAAATGGAGCTGCTGAGTCAAAAATTACATAATTTAATAATATGACAGAAATTGCCCTCAAACTGCCATATTGTGTCTAAAAAGGCTGTTTCAATTTATACTCCCATCAGCAGTGTTAGAGAGTGGATTATTGTCCAGAAAAGCCTTCAAGCTTCCTAACAGTTGTTTTAGGGGTCATCTGGGGGAAAGAAGGTGGGAGTCCACACTACAGTCTCTTACCTTCTTCAATCAGAGCACATCTGCCTTGATTAATATTAATTATTGAGCACATAATATATAAAAGTCCTCTTAAGGAGAGGCACTACACTAAGCATTTAAAATCATTTCAATAAGAAATTTCCTCTTCTGGTCAACAAATATCAGTACTTCATCAGTTATTTAGGGATGTTTCCAGCTGCAAGTAAGAGACAACCCAACAACAGCAACTGAATTAGTGGGGTTTCATTTCTCTCACATAACAAAAATCTAGAGAGAGGCTCATTGATCCTTTGGGGGTTTCCCTTATGGTTACAATATGGTGCCACTCCATCTCCAGCATCACGTTGGTATTCAAGGCAGGATGAAGACAAGATAGTTTGCACCAGTCCCTCTGGCCCTTTTATGAGAAAAGAAAAAGACCTTTGCTTATATCTCACTGACCAGAACTGGTTTTCTGCACAGTCCCTAATAGCTGCAAAGGAAGTTGGAAAAAGAGAATTTAGTTTTCCTAGCATTTAAAGGGGAGGCAGACAAAAAGATATGCAGATTAGGAGTAGATGTTGGGTGAGCCAGCTATCGGGCTCTGCCCCCCAATTGCTCACAAAGACTAAAGACTAGAGGGACTTCCCTGGTGGTGCAGTGGTTAAGAATCCCTGGTCCAGGAAGATCCCACGTGCCACGGAGCAACTAAGTCCACGGTCCCTAGAGCCCGCGTGCTGCAACTACTGAAGCCTGCATGCCTAGAGCCCATGCTCCTCAACAAGAGAAGCCACCGCAGTGAGAAGCCCGTGCACCACAAAGAACAGTAGCCCCCGCTCGCCACAACTAGAGAAAGCCCGCACACAGCAACAAAGACCCAAAGCAGCCAAAAATAAATAAATTAATTAATAAAATTTAAAAAATTAAAATGTACACTTACCTGACACAGTAGGTGTGGTCTTGTGTTACCCTCAAGTTGAGGATCCAGAAGCTTGCAGATACTGGTGATTTGCCAGAAGAGCAGCCAGCCAGGTAAGTGGTAGAACTGGGCTCAAAGTCAAGTCCCGAATCTGAAGTCAGCACTCTTTCCACTGAACTATGCAACTTCTTTCCTCCAGGTGAAAGGATGGGATTCAGAGTCCTGTGAGCATGATTTCATGAATATATGAGATAGTCCCAACACCCTCCTCAAATCTGAGCTCACGGAGCACTTTTTTCTTTACAATAATTCCTGAGTCTGTGACTGGAATACTCTAGCCCCATGTCTAACTCTAGCATGACTGTAAACTTCAGGGACAGGGAGCGTGTACTGACTCCGTGCTAAGGTTCCAGATACCCAGGTGACTCAAAGGGCTGAAGTACAAAAGGCGAAGGGGCAGTACAAAAGGTGAAAGGAAGATGGACTTCCCTTGTTATGGGTAACACTCCACAGCTTTCTGGGGAACTTGCAATAAAGCAAACTTAGGAAAAAGACTGTCACTAATTTAAAAAAATAAATAAAAAGATGGGATCATGACACAGAAAGAGATGACTTTGACCAGGAGAAAGTAGAAAGAAAAAAGGAGGGAGTGGCTAAAGCAAAGGAAGACAAAAAGAAATTTGGTGTAACAGGGTCAGTTTTGTTAAGGCTGAACTTTTATTTAAATTGAAGCTAGGCAAGTGAAATATTTTCAGACTGGTGCCTCAGGAAGATAAGAATGGAACGAATGCTTTACAGAAATATTCTGAGAACAGAATTAGCATGTGTCCTCCTAAGAGTTATTTCCCTATTTTGCCTCAGTAAATGCTAATCTATAGGTACAAACCCTGTGTTAGATACTAGGGATACGGAAATAAATGATTGATCCTGGATCTCAAAGAATGGTCCGTACAGCAGAAAAGACTTACAAATCAACAGGCAATTATAGGAAAGACTGCTGCCTTCTATGTACTGGTTGCTAATAGAAGACAGAGGAGGAAGCTCTTAAATCCCATTGGGAGAAATATTTATAATGACAATTATAGATAACTTATTTGTGAGTACTTACCATCTGTCGGGTAGTCTGCTAAGTGCTTTCTGTGGATTATGTCATTTGATCCTTACAATAATATAAGTACTATTTTATTATTCTCATCGTTTAGGTACAAAACCTGAGACAGAGAAGTGAAATAACTTACTCAAGGTAAGTGGTAGATTGAACATTTCCCAAGGAGAAAATCTGGGCTAAGTGTTGAAAAATAATAATAAAAAGAATTGAAAGGGAAGAAGGATGTTGAAGAGGGGAAATGGGCGAGCATATTCTGTGCATAAATAACAGTAGGAAAGGGGCTGGTCAGTAAGTGAGGGCAGGCTGCAGTTGAAGAATTAGAAGTGGTTCAATGTTCCTGGAGTGTTCCGTGCACGTGGGAGAGTAGAGTTGAAGCTAGAAAGATACACATGGGTCAGATCACAGTGAGCTGCCATGTGCTGCAAATGATTGGACTTTATCCTGAAATTGCTGGAGGATTTAGAAAGGAGAGAAACAAATTATTAGAGAAATTCAAATCAAAACTACAATCGGGTACCACCTCACACCGGTCAGAACGGACAACAATAAAAAGTCTATAAATAACAAATGCTGGAGAGGTTGTGGAGAGAAGGGAACCCTCTTGCACTGTTGGTGGGAATGTAAATTGATACAGCCACTATGGAGGACGGTATGGAGGTTCCTTAAAAAACTAAAAATAGAATTACCATATGATCCAACAATCCCACTCCTGGGCATATGTCCGAACAAAACTATAATTTGAAAATATACATACATCCCTATGTTCACAGCAGCACTATTTACAATAGCCAAGACATGGAAACAGCCTAAATGTCCATCAACAGAGGAATGGATTAGAAAGATGTGGTATATATACATTATATATATATATATATATATATATACATATACACACACACACACACACACACACACACACACAATGGAACATTACTCAGCCATTAAAAAGAATGAAATAATGCCATTTGGAGCAATATGGATGGATCTGGAGATTATCATACTAAGCCAAGTAAGTCAGAAAGAAAAAGATGAATATGATATGATATCACTTATATGTGGAATCTAAAATACAACACAAATGAACATGTCTACAAAACAAAAACTGACTCATATAGACATAGAGAACAGACTTGTGGTTGCCAAGGGCAGGGGGGTGCAGAGTGAAGGATGGGGAGTTTGGGATTAGCAGGTGCAAACTATTATGTATAGGATGGATAAACAACTAGGTCCTACTCTATAGCACAGGGAACTATATTCAATATCCTGTGATAAACCATAAAGAAAAAGAATATATATATATATATATATATATATATATATATACACACACAATCACTTTGCTGGTACAGCAGAAATTAACATAACATTGTAAATCTACTATACTTCAATAAATTTTTTTTAAAAAAGGAGAGCAACACAACAATGACAAAATAATAATAACAATAATAATCATATCGTAGTAGGCTGAATAGTGGTCCCCCAAAGGGATGTGAACATCCTAATTCCTGGAACCTGTGAATATACTACCTTACATGGCAAAAGGGACTTTACAGAGGTGGGCTTCCCAGATGTGGGTGCAGTGGTTAAGAATCTGCCTGCCAGTGCAGGAGACATGAGTTTGAGCCCTGGTCCGGGAAGATTCCACATGCCACGGAGCAACTAAGCCCGTGCGCCACAACTACTGAGCCTGCGCTCTAGAACCCACGAGCCACAACGACTGAAGCCCGTGCGCCTAGAGCCCATGCTCTGCAACAAAAGAAGCCACCGCAACGAGAAGCCCACACACCGCAACGAAAAGTAGCCCCCGCTCGCTGCAACTAGAGAAAGCCCGCACAGCAACGAACACCCAACGCAGCCAAAAATAAATAAATAAATTTATAAATAAAAAAATTAAAACCTCCCTTTAAAAAGAAAGAAAAAAATGGACTTTACAGATGTGATGAGGTAAGGATCTTGAGGTGGGGAGATTTCCTGGATTATCTGGGTGGGTCCAATGTATTCACAAGGGTCCTTCTAAGAGGAACGCAAGTGGGTCAGAGTCAGAGAAAGGAATGTGCTAAAGGAAGCAGAGGTCAGAAAAGGAGAGAGATTGGAGCACACTATGCAGCTGACTTTGCAGACGGAGGAAGGGGCCATGAACTAAGGAATATAAGTGGCCTCTAAAACCGGAAGAGGCAGGAAACTGGATTCTCCTTTACAGCTTCCAGAAGGAATGTGGCCCTACTGACATTTTGATTTTAGCCCCATAAAAATCTCTTTGGACTTCTCAACTCCAGAACTGTGAGCTAATACATTTGTATTGTTTAAGCCACTAAATCTGTAGTCATTTTATTAGAGCAGCAATAGGAAGCTAATACAATTATTACAGCTACAATTTAAAGGGCATCTATTCTGTACAAAATATCTTATGGACATTAATGCTAACCCCAGGGCCAGCTTCATGGGTGTTCAACCCGTGCAGTCACACTAAGCCCCCCCACTTAGAAGGGACCTGCCCTTGGTTTAATGCTCTGTTGCTGCTGTCTTGAAACTTCTAATAATTGTTTATCAAGGGCCCATCCTGCATTTTCATTTTTGGGTCATCTTTATGATCATTACTCTGGACTCTTTCTCAGATAGGTTGCCTATCTCCACTTCACTTAGTTCTTCTTCTGTGGTTTTTTCTTGTTCCTTCATCTGAAGCGTATTCCTCTGCCACCTCATTTTGTCTAAGTTGCTATTTGCATTTTTACGTATGCGGTAAGTTGGTTACATTTCTCGACCTTGGAGAAGTGGCCCTCTGTAGGAGGTGTCTTCTGCATCCCAGCCACGTACTCCCCTCTCATCACCCAAGCTGCATGCTCTAGGGGTTCCCCCTAAGAGGGCTGTGTGGGTCCTTCTGTTGTGGCGGGCTGACTATGTGGGCGGTCTGGTAGGCTTGGTTAGCCCCTAGTCTGGTTGGCTGCCAGACCCTGCCTTGTACAGATGGTGCTGGCCACTGTTTTGTGGGACCTGGTCATGAGGTAGCTGGTTCTGGAACCCTCACGGGCTCCAGGCTAGTGCTGGCTCACTGGTGGTGCAGTCAGCGTCCTGAAGACTCTGGGGCTGTTGTCCCCCCACTGGTGGGTGACACCAGATCCTGGGGTTAGTGCTGGACTGCTGGCAGGCAGAGCTGGTTCCTGGAGTCCGGCTGCAGGGCCCAGGGATGCCAGAGCTCGTTTCAGCTCATTGGTTGGGTTGGGGGTGGGAGATGGTTCCTGATACAGTTGGGTATGGGGCCCAGGGTACCCCGAAGGTTGTGTAGGCCTGCTAGTGGGCAGGGCCGGGGCCCAGCTGGTCCCAGGGTAGGGTCTGGCCTGCTTTGGGGGAGCATAGTTTTCTTGCTTCTGGTGTCTGCCCCCTGGTGGGTCTAGAGGCTTGTGCAGGCTTCCTGGTGGAGGGGCTGGTGCCTGTCCACTGGTGGTTGGAGCTGGGTCTTGACCCTCTGGTGGGCTGGGCTGTGTCTAGGGCCATTTCCAGAGGTGGCTGTGGACTCTTCAGTCTTGAAGGCAGCCTGTCTGCTGATGGGCAGGACTGTGTCCCTGAGTTAGTTGTTTGGCCTGAGGCGTCCCAACACTGGCGCTTGCAGGCTGTTGGCTGGTGCTACATCTTGGTGCTAACCAGCCAAGATAGCAGTCACCAGCAGCAGCAGTGCTCACACTGCTGAATGTCCCCCAATATGTCTGCCTCCTGTGTCTATGTCCCTGAGCTGCAGCTGCTCCCCGCTGCACCTCGCGTCTCCAGGAGACTCTCCAACACCAGCAGGTAGGTCTGACCCAAGTTCCTATCAGATGACTGTTTTGCCCTTGTTCCTGGCGCGTGGGAGATTTTGTGTGCGCCCTTTGAGAGTGAAGTCTCTGTTTCCCCCAGTCCTGTGGGGCTCCTGCAAGCCCGCTGGTCTTCAAAGCCAAATGCTCTGGGAGCTCACCTTCCTGGTGTCAGACCCTTGGGCTGGGGAGCCTGACGGGGGACTCAGAACTCTCACTCCTGTGGGAGGCCGCTGCAATATATTTATTTTCCGGTTTGTCAGTCGCCCACCTCGGGGGTATAAGATTTAACTATATCACGAGTTTGCCCCTCCTCCCTATCTCGTTGTGGTTCCTTCTTTATGAACTTTACTTGCAGAAGGTCTTTTCTAGTAGGTTCCAGTCTTTTTCACTGATGGTTGTTCTACAGATAGTTGTGATTTTGGTATGCTCATGAGAGGAGGTGAACTCAGGGCCTTTCTACTCTGCTGTCTTGGCTGCTCTCCCCTGCACAGCAGTTATAATATTCACCTTGTAAGTTGTCACAAGGAGAAGAAATAATACATGTGAAGTGCTTACACAGCTTTGGCAAACAGTAGGGACTGAAACAGATGACAGTTATTATTGCTCAAAGTCCCAGTCGTGGGCTTTCCTGCTGGTGCTGTGGTTAAGAATCCGCCTGCCGATGCAGGGGACACGGGTTCAAGCCCTGGGCCGGGAAGATCCCACATGCCGTGGAGCAACTAAGCCCGTGAGCCACAACTACTGAAGCCCGTGCACCTAGGGCCTGTGCTCCGCAACAAGAGAAGCCACTGCCATGAGAAGTCCGAGCACCGCAACGAAGAGTAGCCCCCACTCAACACAACTAGAGAAAAGCCTGCATGCAGCAACGAAGACCCAACGCAGCCAAAAAAAAAAAAAAAAAAGTCCCAGTCGTAGTAAGTGCTGAATGAGGATTTCATGCCCATACTTTCCCTACGACTTCTCTTTTCTCCCGGACTTGTATTTGGGAGGATCATTCTGGCAGAAGGGGGTTGGTGAAGGGTAAGACTAGAGCAGGAAGAACAATCCTGAACCTGTGACAATGTAGTAGACAACTTCTGGAAAGACTGTCCATCTCATGCCCTCTCTTTTTCTCTGATAATTGCCTCCGATACACCTTCGTGTATCCTCCAGCAGCTGTGTTTCCCTCATGTGAGGGGTGAGGGACTCAGTGCCTCCACCCTCTTGATCTTCACTGGTCTTCAGACTCTCCCAGAAATTTAGTGTTTTGAACCGAGAGAGGCAGAGGCTAAGCATTTTCAGAAGCAAGTCACGTTCATAGCAGTTACTCGAGAGATAGCGCACGGGCCACCTGCTTGCTGCCAAGGTCCCTGGAACAGCCCTGAAGCTGACTTTCCAGCGATTGCTCAGTTCCTCCTTTCATTCCATGCATGTGTCCATTCAGTATATCTTTTTTTCCTTCCTAAAATGACATAATTATGACCAATAAAACCCTAACTAATAGGAACTAATGAAAACATGAATTAAATTAGTGTAATAGGTTTGGAGAAAAGAAGGTGCACTTGAGAGACATTTAGGCATATGTAGGGTGGGGAAGGAGTTTGGAGTGACTTTCAGGTTTCTGACTTGGGTGATCGGGTAGATATTGCCACCATCAGAAAGATGTGAGAAAAGGAGGAGTTGGTTGGAAGGGGAAATACTGAACTTGAGATGCCTAGGGGACATTCAAATGGAGATGTACAGTAGGAAGTTAGATATGTGTATCTGGATACCATAGGAGAAAAGTCTAGGCTAGAGATAAATGCTGGGGAGTGGTCAGCATTTACATAGTCATTACTGCCATGGGAGTGGATGAGATTGCACAGAGTACTAAGTGGAAAAAGAAGAATCCCAAGAATGAAATCCTGGGGAACGCCAATCTCTAAGAGGCAAGTAAAGGCAAAGAAACTGTCAAAGGGGACTGAGTAGGAAAGGTCAGAGAGGGAGGGGCAAAACTAAGAGAGGTGCCAAATGAAGGGAAAGTTTGAAAAAGAAGCTGCCTAAATCAGCACAGCATTCTAGCAGCATTCTTTTCATTTATGGCTGAGGCTACAACACCCTATTGAACATAACTGAACCCATGTTTCCAAACCCAGCTCCATCTGCGACCCTTTGCTTTGACCCGTAGATTCTCCTGCACTGCCTGGCCTCTCTGGATTGAGGACTCAGACTGACTGAGGGCTGTTAAAAAGTTTATGAGTTTACCAACAACAAAAGAAATGCAAATAGAAACAACTTTAAGTTTCTATTATATATTATATTATTAGCGCACGTGAATAAAGCAATAAAGAGTTATGTTGACAGAGGTTATGGGGAAGTAGGCAGGCTTGAGATCTCCAGGTGGCATTATATACACAACCTGGGAAGCAGGAACAAAGAGCTGTGTGTGCCCTTTGTTCCACTTCAGAGCATACCGCCAGGAAATAAACTAAAGGAAAAAAAGTAGTAAGTGATACAGAGCCTCCTCCCACTACTTAGAATAGAGCTGGAAACAATACAAACCCTCAGCTTTAACGTAATGCTTAAACAGTGTCAAGCTAACTGCTTTGGAACACTATATAACCATTAAAACTGACAACCACAAGGATATAGAAATGTATCTAAGAAATAATGTTAAGTGAAAAAAGCAAAGCACACCAAATGATGGTGAGGGTGTGGTGAAACTGGAACCCTCACATATTGTTGATGGAAATTTAAAATTTTTCCTAGATATATAGGAATGAAATTTGACCCAGCAATTTCATTCCTAGAAAAATGAAAACTTACATGCACACGAAAACATGTACATGAATATTCGTAGCAACATTATTCATAATAGCCAAGAGGTGGAAACAACCTAAATGTCCACAGCCTGATGAATGGGTCAACAAAAGGCAGTATATATCTACACAATGGAATATTATTTGGCCATAAAAAGGAATGAAGTACGGTTACATCCTTCAGCATGGATGAACCTTGACAACATTATACTAAGAGAAAGAAGCTAGTCACAAAAGACCATATATTATATGATATGATTTACACGAAAGCTCCAGAATAGGCCAGTCTGTAGAGACAGAAAGTAGATTAATGGTTGCTTAGGGGGTATGGTGGAGAATGGGAGGGCTGGGAGGTGATAGCTAAAGGGTACAGGGTTTTTTTCGAGGTGATAAAAGTGTTCTCAAATTGATTGTGGTGATGGCCACACAACTCTGTGAATATACTAAAAACCATTCAGTTGTACATTCTAAGTGGGTGAATTGTATGGTATACGAATTATATCTCAATACAGCTCTTGCAGAAAATTAAAAAAAAATCATTGAACTGTATGTTTATAATGGGTGAATTTTATGAAACATATATGTATAAGATACTTCAATAAAGCCATTTTTTTAAAAAAAGCAAAGCACAAACTGGTTGTTTTTTTTTTTTGTATACATCTGTATTTTCGTAAAATAACAAAGGCTACAAGAGACTGGAAGTCGGTAGAGATATAACAGAAAGACACCAGACTTGGAAACTAAAGGCCTAGTTTTATTCCTCATCCTACCATTTCTAACCATGTGACCCTGGACACACCATGGAAATTCTCTGAGTCTTACTTCTTCCATGTGTGCAATAGGGATATTAATTCCTACCTCACATGGTGATTCTGAGGCATAAATGTTAAGTAGGGTCATTTTTTTGCTTTTTTGATTTGCTTAAGCATGAGCTTAACAAACATGGCAATAGAAAGTGAGACAACATATGTAAAAGGGATTTGAAAGTGAAATCTTCCATAAAAGGAAACGATAGTCTGGATCCTGATTCTATACTTGTAGCTTAGGAAGCCTCAGAAACAAAGGACCCTCCCTCTGTCTATGTGCCCTGGATAATACTTTATAAACTGGCTGTGTGGAAATTAAAATAAGCTTCCCATGTTCTGAAAATGTACACTAGCTGTAAAGGTAATTTGGGGGCGACACAATGGAGCTCAGGTGTGTTAATGCCAAGTTACCATAGCAATAGTCCCATTCCTGAGCCTGCCCCCAGATGAGATGAAGAGCCCAGTGAACACCGGAACGAAGCCATCCTGCATGCAATTATTTTCTCTGTATGCTGTTGGGGAGGACATTCACACTCCCCTCACAAATAATGTTTGAAGGGAGAAGGCCTCTGAATTTTTACAAAACAGTCTTCTCTCCTTTCTTCAGAATCAGAATCAAAATCCAGTAAATTCCTCACAATGCCTGGCATGTGGTAAGTACTCAATATATAGTTGTGTACTGAATGAATGATCAGAACTTACCTAGAAGTCCAAGGTTGGAATAGAATAGCATGGTTTATTGGTAAGAAGAGACTAATAAATTGACCACCAGGAATTTCAGAAAGGAGATCTAAATTCATACTCCATATAATGGGGTGTCTGTTCCAAGCCACACAGCGTTTTCACATCTGGATATGCCCCCATTTGTTAAGCCGCTTCAGCCTGCAGCAAATTCCCCTCAAATATCATGCTTATTATTCTGAAGGGACGCAGTGTCACACTACCAGTGTTATTCAACCCGTTACAGTGCACACATTTTCAAACGCTGTGTGGGAACAGTATGTGAAAATGGCTGGGTAATGGATGTGCTGTCCTCCACCCTTCCAAGCTCTGCCTCCTGTTCTTGACAGAGAAGGGAGCCTGACCAGGCCTGCATCTGGGTAAATCGTTTCCTTCTCATAATGGGCAGAGGCAAACATCCTCAGTGCCAGTAGGGCTGTTTTTGAAATCATTCTTGTGGGACTGGAAAACCTTCTTCAACTCCGGGAACCAGGCTCACAGTCCCACCATGAAGTCAAGCTTTGAAAGGGGCTCAGAGCTCACAATAAACTTCATATCCGCTCCCTCCTCACCTCAGTTTTCTTACATTTCTGGCACAAAACGTGGGCCCCTTCTCTCCTGGAAGACGCTTCCTCCTTGTGATCTCCTCAGCCACTCTACAAAACCCTTTAGGTCCAAGGGAAAGAGCAGAGAGGTATTGTCATGTTCACCAGACTTGCAGAGAATTGCCTCAACCCAGCAATCGCAGCACCCACTAACAGCTGAGCCGTGGCACTTTGCCAACATTATCTCAGTTGATCCCCGTAACAGTCCTGAAGGGCAAGTCGTTTTTTCTCCTTCCAGTTTTATCGAGATATACTTGACATCCAGCACTGTATAAGTTTAAGGTGTACAACACAATGATTTGACTTACATACATCATGAAATGATTACCACAAGAAGTTTAGTGAATGTCCCTCATCTCATATAGATACAAAACTAAGGAAAAGGAAAAAAAATTTTTTTCCTTTGTGATGAGAACACTTAGGATTTACTCTCTTAACAACTTTCAGATATAACAGAGAGCAGTGTTAGTTATATTAATCATGTTGTACATTACATCCCCAGTACTTATTTATAACTGAAAGTTTGTACCTTTGGACCACCTTCCTCCAATTCCCCCTCCCTCCTCCTCTCTCCTCTGGTAACCAAGAATCTGCTTTCTTTTTTCTATGAGTTTGATTGTTTGTTTGTTTGGAAGACAAGTAATTTTGATTCCCATTTTACTTTCCAGGAAGTCGAGGCTTGGAGAGGTCTTATTATTTGTCAGTAGCTGGCCCATTATTTAAACCTGGGTTTGACTGAGTATGTTGCATACTAAAACAGCTAAAAACAACAGAAGCAGCAGTAAACCTGTGTCAATGCCATTATGCACTAGAGATTTGGGGGAGAGCAGGTGAAGAAGAACCAGGATCTAACAATACCCTAATAACACTTAGACCTTACGAATACTAATTTTAGACCTTAATCATAGTAGCATATTTGCTGTGGTTGGTGGCAGTGGGAAAGAACTGAGCAGGAAATACCAGGACCAGATTCTGGCTAATCAGGAAGATTAACTCATACCAGATGTTGCCTTGCCTCTAATGCTCTTTCCTCCTCTCCCCTTCCATCCTTCTAGACGCACCTTCTCTGTGAAAGCTTTCCTGACCACCCCCATGGCCCCCAGCATTAATCCTTTGCTCCATGTTCCCTTTCTACTTTGTTGTATATCAGTTATAGCCTTTTCTTATCACATTTTATTTTAGTATTTTGTTTACCTTTCTTCCCTACCTGGCAGGAGCACCTTGAGGCCAGCACCTGTGTCTTAGTCATCTTTGTACCCAGCGCCTTGGACAGTTCCTGGTAAATAAAAAGTCTCAAGTCACTGCTGCTACTCAGTAAATCATGACCTCCTAGTCCTAGTTTTCCAATTTTGAACCAATGTCCTCACTGACCCCACATCCTGAGTTGGATGGGACTTTTGAGGATCCTAGTTTAGGACATTTGTCAGGGATTATATTTTTTATTGGCTGCCCAGCATCCGAGCCCCCTTCCTATGTCTGGGGGAATTGCCACTGCATGAAACATGGGTCTCATGGGAGGCAGAGTGTGTCTTCCCCTTATGGAAGTTGGAAAAGAGGCCAGACATTTGCCCTCCTGGATCCCTGGCAGCTGGGGTGCAAGCATACCACCTAAGTTTGACCCTGCTGATACTCGGGCAGAGAACCTGAATTTGAAGCGAATGACCCAACAAACAGGGACAGTTTAGAATTTGCGCTGGTGGCAGCACAGGTGTCCACTGCTCAGTGGGAGTGACAGCAGCATCTTGACTGGGATGTTTCTGTGATGTGGTCTTTCTGTCTCCTGAGATGGTCTCCTTTGGTTCATGTCTGTTTTTGAAGCTTGAATCTGTAGTCTTCCTACCCATTCTGTGATCTTCCTGATATCTCTCAAACTCCTTTTCTGATGAAAATAGCCAGCTTTCCTAGCTTCCCCTGCACGAGGGCCAAGCGTGCTCTTCATGCAGTGAGTCACAGGTATTCTCCGTAAGGAGACTTCGGGGTGTAGATGTGAAGGCTCTATGTGCTATGCACAGGTAGTAAGTGGGGGAGATGTGGGTGGTCCCAGGCAGTCTGGCTCAGGTTTTAAAAACATCATACTGCTTCCCAAGCGTAAAGTATTATTAACAAGTGTACTCTAATGATACTTTTTTTTTTTTTGGCTGTACCGTGCATCTTGCAGGATCTTAGTTCCCCGACCAGGGATTAAACCTGGTCGCTGGCAGTGAAAGCACCAAGTCCTAACCACTGGACCACCAGGGAATTCCCTCCTACTGATAATTACAGTACGTATCAGAGAACGTAATATTGAGCCTAGAATAGAGGGAGCCCATTGTCCTAATCAATGACTAATAGATCTTTATGGAGTATATGTGAATGAATGTTTAAAAATTCAATACAAGTTACTCATTCAGTGCTATCAGGGGGAAAGAGCCTCTGTCTGGAAATCAAGAAATTTGGATTGTACTCTGGGTTCTGTCACTAGTTTGGGGACATCAGGGAAGCCATTTAGTCTCACTGAGCTTCACCTTTCTTATCTTAAAATCTTGTTTTACTACCTACTCCACCTGCCTACAGGTACAGCTGTTGTGAGGATGAAATGTGATAAAGGAAGTGGAAAGCTAAAAGCACAGCAGACTGAGGGTTTGCTGTATCTCTGCCTTGGGTTTGCCTCAGGGAGTTACTTGTTGGCCTTTGGCTTCCCAGGATCCAGGACCACCTACTGTGGGCTCACCAGCTGTTATCAGTCAGGGCTCTCAGTTGCAAATACCAGAAGCCAACTCCGGCTATTTTATTTTTAAAATATTTATTTGTTTGTTTATTTAGGCTGTGCCAGGTCTTAGTTGCAGCATGCAAGCAGGATCTAGTTCCCTGACCAGGGATTGAACCTGGGCCCCCTGCATTGCAAGTGAGAAGTCTTACCCACTGGACCACCAAGTCCAACTCTGGCTATTTTAATCAGAAAAGGAGCTTGCTTTCTTACCTGCCTCCTTCACTAGATTGTGGACATCTCTGCAGCAGAGGCTATAACTTTTATTTCTGTATTTCTCGTGCCTAGCTTAGTGCCCATCTCAAAAAATGTAAAATTATTTTTAAAATAAGTGAATGAAAACAAATATTTGAAGTAGGGGTATTACCTCTATTTTTCAGTTAAGGAAGCAGACTCAAAAGTTTAACTGACTCCATTCAAGGTCATACAATTAATACATGGCAGAGGACGAACTCAAAACTAATCACTGGCTTCGAACCGAAGATTTCTTCTACAACACCACAGCTGAGCATTTTTGTGCTAGAGATGCCCTTCATATCCTTCCCACTGTCACATCTTCTTCTTAGAAAATAAACATCCACAGTCTTGGAAGGAGGGCAGTTTTCCATCCAAAATGTCCGAGTCCTCAGCCCTGACCCAGTCCTGGCTCAGGAGTGGACATCTGACCCAGGAGAAAGCCCAGTCAGAGATGTCTCCTGGGAATCCAGAGAGACCAGATGAGTTTGCTGCAGGCACTAAACCTATAAGTTGGCTGAGAGGGCAACTGAGGTTGACGTTATGGGACTTTTGTTTTGGGTCATGTGATTATGGTCTGAACAACCCAGTTGGCCACTAGTGTGGTCAACTAGTGATAAGAGATAAGAGAGTTCATGCTTTGCCACTAATCATCTGTTTTGAAAATAAAAATTTCATTCTTTTAAAATTAACTGTGCATCAACAGTACAGATTAAAATAGACCTAAAGAGCAAATGAAAAATTTAATTATAGGCATTAGTATTTACACAATTTGGTAACATTTTCATGACTCCTTATGATTATGTCATCTACCTAATATAATCCAGGTTCTTCTATACATTTCCTTTCAGCCATAAATACGGCGCACAGTTATAACCATATGTGAACCTGTGGAAGAATAAGATCACGTCACTTCTCTGACCCATAAGGCACTATGTGATCTCACCATCTATTATGTAACCTCTCTGATCTATTACTCCCACTCTTGCTGCACTGGCTTCCATATTCCTTCAACATGCCAGGCACCTTTCTCTTTATGGCCGTATTTATTTCCCAGGGTTGCTGTAACAAAGTACCACCAACCGGGTGGCTTAAAACAACAGAAATTTATTGTCTCACAGTTCTGGTGGCTAGACGTTCAAAATCAAGGTGTTGGCAGGGCTCTGCTCTCTCTGAATCCTGTAGGGGGGAACACTCCCTTGCTTCTTCCTAGCTTCTGATGGTGGTCAGCAATCCTTGGCATTCCTTGGCTTGCAGCTGCATCCCTTCAATCTCTGACTCACTCACCACATGGCCTTCTCCCTCCATATCTGTGTCTCTGTGTCCTCTTACAAGGACACCAGTCACACGCATTGGATTGGGATCCACCCTAATGACCTCATCTTAGCCTGACTACATCTGCAAAGTCCCTATTTCCAAATAAGGGCAAATTTTACAGGTACCAGGAATTAGAACTTCAATATATCTTTTGGGTAATAATTCAACCCACACAATGGTCTTCTGTCTGGAATGCTCGTTCCCTAGACGTCTGCATTCCTCACTTTCTCACTTCCTTCTGGTCCTTACTCAAATGTCATTTTCTCAGTGAGGCTTTCCTTAGTCAGCTTATATGAAATGGCAAGGTCCATTCCCCAGTGTTTCTTAGTCCCCTTCCCTGCTTTATTTTTCTCTTTAGCAACTTGTCATTAGCATATTATATGTCGTACTGCACTTATGTATATTGTGTATTGTCTGTCTCACATGGTAGAATGTAAACTCCAGGAAAGCAGGGATTTTGGTGGATTTTGTCCACTGCTGTATAGCCAACATCTGGAAGAGTGGCCGGCACAGTAATACTTGTTGAATGTATAAGATTCTCCTTGTTCAAAGCTCTTCTTGGAGACTTCCCTGGTGGCGCAGTGGTTAAGAGTCCGCCTGCCAATGCAGGGGACACGGGTTTGAGCCCTGGTTCAGGAAGATCCCACATGCCGTGGAGCAACTAAACCCGTGTGCCACAAGTACTGACCCTGCGCTCTAGAGCCCACAAGCCACAACTATTGAAGCCTGAGCACCTAGAGCCCGTGTGCCGGAACAAGAGAAGCCACTGCAATGAGAAGCTGGCGAACTCTAACCAAGAGGAGCCCCCGCTCCCTGCAACTAGAGAAAGCCCACACGCAGCAGTGAAGACCCAACGCAGCCAAAAATAAATAAATTGTTTTTAAAAAGTTACTAACTGTATAAAAAAATAACTCTATTTCTTTAAAACAAAGCAAAACAAAACAAAAAGAAACAAAGCCCTTCTTGGGACATGTTCAGAGCTGTAAGGCTGCTGCTGCTTCACTAAGGGTCACAGCCTCAACAGAGATTCTTCTATAGCCACAGGCTTAACTCCCTAAGCACAAAGCCAAGTGTCTCAGTTCCCTACACAGGGAAGAGTCAGGAGGGGAAATATCTCAGCCCCAAAGGTCTGGTTGTTGGAACTCTGGTCCACAAGCATATCTGAAGGAAGAACAAAGGCGATGTCTTCCTATCTGGTCTTTGGTTTCTGAATTTTCCTCCTCTTCATCTATGAAACAGAACAGAAGAAAAAGGATTAGGGCTAGGGAGTCTCTAGGTTTGCCAAAATAAAACCCTCTTCTGATTGTTCTCTTCTAATCATAACATCTCTGTCTATTGATGATTTTCCTACGTTCACCAGGCTTCCTTCCTTCTCCCCGATGCTGATCTGTAGTTTCATGGGGACTTTGCATCCAGTGATTCCCCCAGCAACTGACACCCACAGCTCCTTCAGAATTCTGATATGACTCTTGAGGTGGTAAACATTTCAGCTTATCTCAATAGCATGGTGATGGTTAATTTTATGTGTCAACTTGGCTGGGCCATGGTGCCCAGATATTTGCTCACATGTTATTCTGGATGTTTCTGTGAGGGTATGAACATGATACCTCATGATAACTAGATTAACATTTAAAGTAAAGCAGATTGCCCCCACAATGGGGGTGCGCCTCATTCAATCAGTTGAAGGCCTGACTAGAACTAGAACATAAAACTGACCTCTCCCAAGCGAGAGTGAATTCTGCCAGCAGATGGCTTTTGGACTTGAACTGCAACATTTGTTCTTCCCTGGGTCTCCATCGTGCTGGCCTACCCTGCAGAGTTTGGACTTGCCAGCCTCCATAGTTACATGAGCCAGTTCCTTAAAATAAATCTCTCTCTCTCTGTCTTTCTCCTTCTCTGTCTCTGTTTTTCTCTCCCCTATTGGTTGGTTCTGTTTCTCTGGAGAACCCTAACTAATACACATATTATCAGTATTTCTTACGGAACGAATCTTTTAGACAACAGTGAAACAGAACTTCATGGTGTTTTCTGACAGAGAGTTAACATACTCTGCTTCTTGTAAAAAAAGAAGTAAAACTCAAGCAGTATGTTTTCCTTGGTCCTGGGGCTCCAGTAATAAGATTGAGAGCCTCTGTGGAGAGAGGGGGTTTGCAAAGGACATAGAAGATAGAGTTCCAGAGAATGAGGAAACTGTGGTTTATTGCTAACAGACCATGCTTGGTTCCAGAAAAGACAGGGTAGAAAAACACTCACTCTCTCCAATAATCAAGAAGCCAAGAAAGAGGTAATGCTTGTCTTGGTCTCCTGGATAACTTCAGATCAGGGTCTTAATTGAAAAGTAGAACTGTTTTCTTTATCTGGCTTTGCCATGGACTAGTTGTCAGCGAGATACTACCCTTCTCTGGGCCTTCATTTTCTCATTGTTAAAATGAGGCGGTTGAGTTAGACTGTCTCTGGGGTCTCTTACAGTCACGCCAGTCTACATCACCTTAAACTCTAAGTTTTGTGAAGGTGGGCCGCCTCTTGTTTACCTCTGGTACCTAGAACCCAGCATAGGGCCGACATAGCATAGGCCCCTAGCGCACAAAAGTTGACCCTATAAATACTATGACTGAATGAATAAATGAGGATTTTAAAAACTATCTACGTAACTTTTGAAGGGGAGGGAAGAGAAATCAAGGAATTTTATCCCATGGAGTCATATAAAAGATGTTTTTAACAAACTTGAAATCTTTCTTGTAATCAGAAAGCCGTCTCCTGAGATTTGTTTCATATATTCAGAACACTGGATAGTGGGGTACAAAGTTATTTAAACCAACTCTGTGCCCCTGAGGGTCTCACCCTTTTGCTGGACAACAGGAAATGTATAACAAAGACACTAAATGACAACAGAAGGGATCGGCTGCAGAGCCCGGTTAGCGGTACTTCTATTCTAAGGTCTCACAGGTTCCAAGGTTCATGGATAAATCTGAGAGGGCAAGTACCAACCGAGCAACCTCATGTGGTTCCAACTCTTCCACTCCATCTTCCTGACTCTCTCTCTCCATCCGAAGCCGACCAAAAAGAGCAGCAGTTGGGCCCTCATCTGCTGTCCTGTATACCCACTGGAGCCGCAGGCAGATCAAAAAACAAACCACCCCCTTCTCTTGTCTCCTGCCCCAGATTCTGTAGTCGTCAGACTGTTGCCCATTTCAAGCCAAGAATCGCTCTGTATCAGCCAGCTCCCTGAAAGTCAGCTGACTAATGGGTTTCTATCTTCCTTTTAAAACAGCCTAGAAAAGTCTTGAGTTTATGGAGTGTCCCTCTGAGTCGTGGCTCAGAAAAACCTCTATATGTCATCCTATCTGATTTTATAAAGACCTTCAGCTTTTAGACCAGAGGAGCTGCCTCCCTGCTCTTAAATAAAGTGAATGGGGCTCTGGACCCAGAGACAGGCAGGCCTGCCTTCTAGTTCCAGCTGTGTTACTTAGGGACAGCGGACACATCACTTCTCCTTTCTGAGCCTTAATCGTCTCCTCTGTAAAGGGAGGCGCACGCGCGCACACACACACACACACACACACACACACACACACACACACACACACAACTTCACCCCTCACCTGCGCCACAGGGTTATTCTGAGAATTCAGTGAGATCAGATATGTGACAGTGCTCTGCACATGCAAATGTAAGTTCTCTGTTATCAGATTTCAGCTTTGATGAGTCATTTCAGACATCAGCTCTTGATGTAGGTGTCCTTCATTTAACCCCACCACCAACTATTTCTCCTTCTTTTTCTTTTTTTGTTTCCTAAAGAAATTACAAAGTCAGTCCTATGCATATTCCTGATGGGGTCTACTCCTAAACCTTTCCTAACTTCTTTCTGGATCCATCCTCCCTTCCCAGTGGAATCTACCAGCTCTTACTCCCTCGCTCTGAATTATTCAGGAAGGTTCCTCTCAGCCCACACTATCACCATGCACACCTGCATACTTAACGTTTGATTTAGTTGTTGTCACGTGTAGAAACCCAAATAATGGTGGACTAAGAATCAAGCATCCTGTGTTCCAGAATTACCACTGTTTTTGATTACCTAGGGAGCTTTGGACCATTCAGTTTGATAAACATCTATTCAGGTCTGGGCAGGGGGTGGGGCGGGAATGTTGCCTGCTGTGCAGAAACAAGATTTTGTAGGTCACACAGATAAGTAAACCTCCAACTATGAAGGGTGTTCTGTACAGTGGCACACATACCAAATAATATGGGTACATAGAGGAAGAATAATTTAATTGACCTTTGAAGTCTACAGAGGCACCAAAGAGGAGGTAACATCTGAAGGATGATTAAGATTTTACAAGGTCAATAGGGAGGCCAGGTAGAAGGAAGAACATTAAGACATGAACAAAAATAGTGTGATAAAGAAATGGGAAGAGTTTGGTGCCACCAGAGCACAGAATGTGAGGCAGGGAGGGCGGGAGATGAGGCTAGGGGAAGTTGGGCTGAGGCTGTGTGGGACCTGGAAAGCCAGGCTTAGACATTTGGACTTTTTAAACCCTCTAGACTTAAGGTATCCATTGTACAAATCAATTTATCCTCTGTATGCCTAGAATGATACTAGCTTTGTACCATCCTAGAGAGAATGGAGAAAAGAGTCACTCCAGTAATTTTCTGTAGGGCTTGACTCTCCCAGTTGAGAAAGGCTATGATGCAATGGTAAGCCACCCAACATTTATAGAAAGCAAGTGACATCCTCATGTATCATAGAAACATTACTCTGATGACAATGAGAGGAATGTTTTAGTAGAGGCAAAGGCTAAGAGATTGAACCAAAACTCTATTGTAATAATTCAGGTGGGCGATGACCAGGGTTCAGGACGTTGTTAATAGAAATGGAGGAAAGGGACATTCCAGAGACATTTGGGAGGCAGAATGGATGGAACACTTCAGTGCTATCTTTCCCGGCTCCCCAGCTATATCTGGAGTTGCTGACTACCTCCAGCTGCAAGCTGAAGCCTTCCTGAAAAGGGTAAGAAGTGCATCAGCCACAGCCCACCATGGGGTTGGGGTGTGCTGATGCTAATCTGGGCTTTGTTGTGCTCCTGGTGACCTCTGCATACCGCAATAGCCTCTCGGTTATGACTCTTCACACCCCTTCACCTTCCTGGGCATGTTGGTCCAGTCCTCACAACTAACCTTCAGCCTAATTCTCCTCCCCAGCCTCATATTTTCCTGCTGAGACAGAAGCCCTGCCCTGAACTCCAGACTTGCTTGGCTGGGATCCTGACACGCTGCTTCCCTATCCCAGCCCATTCTTCCAAGGGGCTGGGTCCACTCCCTGTGCCCCACCCGGGCCCCAGTAATCCTGCAGCAGAGCCCGTATTGCCAGCTCCAGTGTTGCTTGATCACAGCTTCCTCCTGCTGCCCGACAGGCCTGTGTGGCTGGGGTCCCATCATGCCTCACACTTCAACCCACCCGAGTTCAGACATCACCAAACCTCCTCTGGGGCCCGTTCTCTCATTTGTAACATGAAGGGGTTACGCTAGGTGACTTCTTGTGTTGTTTCCTTCCAACACTAACATCCTGTCTTTCTAAATAGGCCAACTGTAAAAGAAGTCTGCATTGGCACAGAACAATTGAGGCTGGAAGCGAGTGAGTCAGACTCAGCAGAAATGTCAAGCTAGCTGTGAAGCCAAGAGATTAGAGTGCAACACGCCACTGAGCAGACAGAACTGGAGGTTCCAACCACAGATTAGCCTGCCCAGACAGCTGTGTGGACGAGATGACTGATGCCACACCCAGCTTATTAGTCACGTTCACGTTCAAGGGATTAACAGCACCATTTTGCGTGCCCCCCACACCACCCCACCCCGGCAAAGGACCATGTTCATTTATGACCTAAAGCAATTTAGTATGGTGATGGTCATTCTACCTTTTCTTATGGTTAGCGCTGGGGATTTCAGATTCAATATTATCCTATCCCAGTATTTCGCCCATTTCCTTAGAATAACCATCCAGTGAGTATTCCCTGAACATCCAGCTTTACTCTCAAGACTTCCTAAGTTCTTCCCAGTTGCTCCTCAGGATGTGTGAAAGAAAGAATGCAGGTCTCTGGAGGCCTAGGTTTGAATTCCACAGCTACTTACTAGTCATGGGATTCTGGGAAATTTACTTAATCTCTCTGAGCTTTGGAAGTAGGATAATAATACTTGCTTTGCAAAGTTGTAGCCCAGATTGAAAGTGCCTGGTACACAGAAGGTTCTCAATAAAGGAGTTCTCCCTCACACCAACCCTTGAAGTCTCTTTGCTCTCAAGATTGCCTGGATTTTTTCTCTCTCTCTCTACTACTGGAGCCTACAAGGCTGGTGCACACAAATTTCTGCTCCAATCCAGATCTACAGCATGCTGAGTCAGCACTGGCACTTCCTGGAGTAGGGGCGCTTTTTTTTTTTTTTTTTTTTTCCTGGTTGGGGCTGAGCAATCATAGGCCAAGAAAAATCTAGCTCAGAAGATGAGATCATAGCTGAAGGCTCTAAGAGCTCCATTGTCTCAGCTTCAGGGTCTATTACGTTGAAGATGAAGATGCCAGTGCTGGGATTCAGGGCAGGGCCAGTGGGGAGAGCCCAAGAGACAGTGCTGAAGTGGTGAGAGGGTAAAGAAAGGATGTCTCCAAGCTGCTAAGCACAGGAATCAGCTGAGGGACACACATCTTTGGCTAGCTAAGGGCTAACATTCTTGGTTCTTCTATCAAGGGGAATCTAGTATCAGGGACCAGTATAGATAGACATGGGCTGTTTGAGCCATAGAGATCATTCTACCTTCTTTTTTTTTTTTTGCAGTACGTGGGCCTCTCACTGTTGTGGCCTCTCCCGTTACGGAACACAGGCTCCGGAAGCACAGGCTCAGCAGCCATGGCTCACGGGCCCAGGTGCTCTGCGGCACGTGGGATCTTCCCGGACCGGGGCACGAACCCGTGCCCCCTGCATCGGCAGGCGGACTCTCAACCACTGCGCCACCAGGGAAGCCCCATTCTACCTTCTTTTAGGCAGATAGAGAAACTGAGGGCTGGAGGAAGGAAAAGACTTGCCCAAATCCATGTAGAGAGAAAGGGCCAGAACTGCTCTTAAACCCATGTCTCTAGATTTTATGTCCATAACTGTGAAAAAATAGTGATTATTAGAATTCAACACATTGTGGACACTCAATAGATTTGATTGTTGAATAACAAATATAGGGAATGTTTGCTAACAGAATTTCTAAGCAGGAGATATTTCTAAGCATTTACTAATATTTTTTTGAATCCCGGAAGGTAAGGAAGGGCCAGGTTGTGAAGGGTATTGAATGCCAGGCTCGAGAGTATGAATTCTGTTTTGCAGGCAACATGAAGCCATCAAAGATTTCAAAGTAGAGGACTGACATGATCATTCCAACGATTTGACAGAGATCATTCTGGTTGCAGAGGGGAGGATGGATTGGAAGGTGTCAGGTTTGATGCACGAGGGTATAGGGGGCTTTTAGAGTAGTCCTGGTAAGAGATGATTGATGGAGATTTAAGGAAGGGCAGTGGTGGACTTCGGTGGCTCCACGCTTCCACTGCAGGGGGCACGGCTTCTATCCCTGGTCAGGAAAATTCCACATTCTGTGCAGTGTGGCAAAAAATAAAATAAAATAATAAAATAAAATAAAGAAGGGCGGTGGCAGGAGGACAGAGAGGAAGCAGGAGAGCCAAAGGCCATGTCTTCAATGCAATCAATGTGGCCTGTGGTCAGTGGAAAGAAAGGTGGGTCTGGAAGGGACAAAAGGCTGGGCCCTACGTAGCCAAAGCACAACTTCTCAAGACCCTAGTCTCCCGCTCAGGGTCCCAGGCTTCCTCATGGCAGGGCAGCTGTTTGATGGCCATGGCACTGGGTAGGCCACAGGCTGCTAACAATCACAGTAGCCACTGAAATTCTGACTGTGTAATAAACCAGGGCGTCTATTTCCCCAGCAAGGTGCAGCAAAGACGATTGGTTGAGACACACATAAAACCCTGTTTCCTACCTAGAGGTTTTCAGTTCAGGGTAAACATTTTTAAAGATTAAGCCTTCTAGTTTCTATACCTTGCCTGAATAATTAACATCTCCTGGTAAAAAGGTAAGTTCCATCCACTGCTAGCTATGGAGGTCGTGTATTATAATAGTTAATAACACAGAATTTGGGGTCAGGTGGTCCTGGGTTTGAGTACAGTCTGGTACTCACTACCTGTGTAATCTTGAGCACGTTATTAAATCTCTTTGTTTCCTCAACCATACAATGGGGACAGTAGTAGCTCTTTTGTGAGGGTTGCCGTCCTAAGGATATAAGATAAGGCATTTTAAGTGCTCAGAGCAAGTGCTCAAGCAGGGTCAGCTATTGTTAATTGTAATATCCCTACGGAATTATTTTGTAGCTTTGTGTATTTAAAAAAAAGATCACTTTCCTAAGCATAAAACATCTGTGTTCAACATTTTTAAAGGCTCTTATTTGAATATTGTGTTTTAACCAAATTTTAAAGACTCATGGCTGAATGGTGGAACAGGAGAACACTGGATACATATCTGTGTGCAGATGTTATAAGTGTGCAATAAGAGCTTTTGTTCTACTTTCCAAAAATTTTGTGATCAAAAGTGATTTTGCTATTGATTTGCTGGATGACTTCAAGGAAGTCCATTTAACCTTTTCAGCTTTGTTTGTTCCATTGCAGGATAAGTGGGCATGGTTTCTAAAGGCTTTATCAACTCTAAAATAAATACACGAATTCATTTTACACTCTAATTACATATTACTTCCATGGCTATAACAGTAAGTCAAACCCCAACTATTTCTAAAGAAACTCTAGAATTCTTCATGATTACTAAGGATCAGTGCCAAGAATCTGATTACCATCCAATATGTGATGTGTGCCCTTATTTATCAAATGGTTTGACAGTGTACAGCTGACTTGGAACATCTGGAAGAATGGTCATAGCTGAGAAACAGAAAACTGGAACTGGAGGTTCCAGCAAGTCCCCTTGCACTTGCTGTTCCTTGGGGGAAAGGTTTTTTTTTTTTTTTTTTTTTAACTTTCTCCTCTGTTCATTTGTATTGTCAAAGTTCCTCTCTGAGAGTGGCTTTTGGTGATAAGTTAATCAGTTCGGCAAAGTACTGGGAGTAGGTTAGTGAAAATCATCTTTATGAACAAACTTTTCAGGTCTAGCTCCAGCTCACCCGCGAGCCCTTTCCCCACTACTTTGTTTTGGCACACGCTAATACAACCAGACTGATCTTGGCTATTTCCTTAGACCCTGTGTGTTTACCACTCAATGTTTTACTAATGCTGCTCTCAACCTGGAAACACTTCCCTCCTTTTCTTTGAATTCTTCCTCCACTCTGACTGTCAACATTTATATGTCCAAATTCTCCCCATCCTTTGAAGCTTAGTGCAAAGTTCACCTCTCCCACAGAGTGTGGGTAATCTTTCTCCTTGGGTGCAGTGAATACCTCCCTCAGCTGAGCTCCCAGAACACTCCTGGTATGTATCTCTCAGGTGATCCTCGGTAGGCAGAATAGTCTAGCGGTTAGGCACACGGGACCTGCAGTCACACCACTTGAGTGCAAATTCCTATTGGCCCCTTAGCTGTGAACTTGGGCAAGCTATAAACCTCTCCTTCCTTCAGGTTTCTCACCTGTAAAATGGAGCTGATAGTAGTACCTACCTCATAAGGTTTTGGTTAGGTTTAAACGAGCCTGTAGATGTAACACATTTAGAATAGCGCCTTGCCTTATTGAGTGTTTAATAAATACTAGCTGTCATTACTTCTCTGCCCCTACCTTATTTTACAAATAAAATATTCCTGTCTCGTGCTTCCGCCTAGACTCTACACTCGTTGAGAACACACCGATTTGTGCCTGTTCATTTTTTTGGTAGTTCATTTTTGTGCCTGGAACTTAGCACACAGAAGTAGTTATCAGACGGGTTTTAGAAAACTTAGGCCAAGTCCTTCCTCCCTTTGTATCCCTAATATTTACAAGATGACTTTAACCATGAAAAAAGAAATTCCATGAATTTAAAAAGTTTACTGTAATTAAATGTCAAATTGGACATTAAACTAAACAGTCTACAGTCAGTTGCATGGTAGTACATGTGGCAAGGACAGGACTTTTTTTTTTTTTTAATAGATCTTTATTGGAGGATAATTGCTTCACAATAGCATTTTAGTTTCTGTTACACAACAAAGTGAATCAGCCATATGTGTACATATATCCCCATATCCCCTTCCTCTTAAGCCTCCCTCCCATCCTCCCTATCCCACCCCTCTAGGTCATTGCAAAGCACCGAGCCTATCTCCCTGTGCTATGCTTTTTAACGAACATTACATGTGGTGTACAGCTATTTGACCCAGGCAGGGCTCCCGACACCTGGTCACGGCCCCATTCTGCTACTCCCAGTACCAGATTCTATTACCTTTGCTTCCCATGGCTGTGGACAAAGCGCAGTCATAGTCAAGATTTCAGGTCAAAGTCAGATCTATTTCTGAGATACTTTCCACAGATATTTCTCACATCTTTGCAGAGACACTTCTTGGTCTGTGTTTATGGATTTGTGCCAACCAGCAGTTTACCCAACGCTGTGATTCATTTCTTTGTTTTCTATACACTGTTTGACTTTTCTCATGTTTGGATTTAGCTGAGGACTCTCACATATGCTTCACATGGCTAGTCAGTCCAACTTTTTAATATTTTTGGACCTTAATACAAAAAAAAAAAAAATTCAGACCCAAGGCCAGGATTTTTCTAATAATAAACCAGGGACTACTCATTTTCTTTTTAGGGAGCGTTAACTTCAATTTAGTTCTCTTCTGTGAAACTTCACAGCATTAATGCTAAAACATAATTCAGGTCAAGTATAATATCAGCTCCTGGGGTGTCATTAATAGTTCCTAGTTCATGAATAGGAGCCTTACAAAGTAGCACAGGCCCGCAGAAATGGGCCTGGAGAAAGTAGGCCAAGCAGGGCTCAAGGAAATTAAGGTATAAGATGCTTTCTTTTCCCTGCTCTCAGGAGCAGCATTTCTTTTCTCACAACTAACCTTAGACACAGGCAAAGTAGGCACTGGCCTGTAGCACAGAGGGGTGCTGGAGGCCTCAAAAGGCGGTCCTCCAACCCGCCTCTAATGCTTGGCATCCCTACCTCCAGAGTGGCATTCCATTGGCAGAAGTTTGCTCTAGAGACTTCTGTCCATCCCTTCACTAATTCATTCATTCATCAAATGTTAGTTAGTGCTACTATGTGCAGGAACTGGGGAGAGAAAAATGAACAGGATGCAAAGCTTTTAGACTAGTGGGACGACCAAAATAGGGAGATGGTTAAAACTCTGTGTGTTTGACACGTGTCATGAGAGAAATTTACCTGCGGGGCTGCCAGAGAGGTAGGAGGTGACCCCAGAAAATGGAATGTCACAGAAAACCACGGGTGGAAGAATGATGAAGTCATTCACCTTAGGACAAGTTGGGGGAGGGAAGAAAATGTTAAGCGCAGATACCTCTGTCAGCATGAATGCTTTAAGCTGGCTAGTAGTTACCAACAAAGAGGAATGAACAGTTGACTTCTAGTTTCCCAATGTAAAGCCATCTTAAGGCTGGGCAGGGGCTTCCCTGGTGGCGCAGTGGTTGAGAGTCCACCTGCTGATGCAGGGGACGCGGGTTCGTGCCCCGGTCCGGGAGGATCCCACATGCCGCGGAGCGGCTGGGCCCGTGAGCCATGGCCACTGAGCCTGCGCGTCCAGAGCCTGTGCTCCACAACAAGAGAGGCCGCGACAGTGAGAGGTCCGCGCACCCCCACTCGCCTCAACTAGAGAAAGCCCTCACACAGAAACAAAGACCCAACACGGCCAAAAATAAATAAATTAATTAATTAAATTTAAAAAAAGAAAAGCTGGGCAGAACTTGGCTCACAGGTTAAGACTTGATAGGGAAGTGAGTGAAAACAGAGACTGGGAACCTGTGCTACTGACCAGGAGGGGCTGAAGTGAGCTCTTGGTGTTGGAGGAACAACTTAGGGCACTGAGGCCAGAGGTTGAGGTCCCCTGAGACATGTGCTGAAAGAGGAGGTCAGAAAGGGCCAAGCAGGCTTGCCCTATTTGGTAATTTGGGTGAAAGTAGGCACTGGCTTAGTTTTGTACAGTGAAGTGACAGAGGGAAGCGATAAGTTCAATCAGAATTAATGTGGTGTATGTAGTTAAAACAGGCAAAGCATGTGTTTGGCTTCAGGACTGGGAAGACCGTTGAATTCTAGAATTCTAATCACTGCACCATAACCCCAAACAGCATGTGTTCTTCTGTCTACTTAGAGCACATCTGTGGCCTCTTCTTTGCCCTTCAAGGCTTGTCACCAGTGTCCCTTCCTTCCCTGGTAGCTCAAACTGTTGAGTGTGCCTGCTTCAAGCTCCCAGAGCAATTAACACATCCCTCCCATTGGATTAATGCTCATCACACTGGATTGTCCCTGTCTGGTCTACCCCCTATGCTAGGCTGTGAGCTCTCTGAAGGCAGAGATTGCCTTCCATCTCCATAGCCCCAGGAAGTAGCCAGATTAGAACATAGTAGCTGCCAATACATATCTGCGGATGGTGGATGGTTCTGTGGTTCTCTGGATGGATAGATTGAAAAAGTGGCTGAATGATTGGCCCAAATCATCAAGGATTTGTATTCTTCTTGGGACTACAGACCTCAGGGTATGGATGCTCAGAAAAATGCTGAACATATTTTAATGCTGTGGCAAGCCATATGTAAAAAACAGGTGCCTCAGTCCAATTCAAACCTAGTTGCAATTTTGTGTGCTTTATTTTCCTGTTCATATGAGCACTGTAATCTCAAGTCAAGGTCTGCTTATTAAGCAGGTTTCAAAGATGTGCAAGGAAGAGCAATCTCATCAAAAAAGCTTGAACCAGGAGCCTGGAGGTCCAGCCTCTCTTCCTGATTCCCCACCAACTTCCTGATTATGTAACCCAGATGGGCTTCTTATCGGCACGTGCTTCCAGTCTCTAACCTCCAGTCCTTCCCCTTTGCTCTCCCTCCTACACCCAGTTATCTTTCCTGAAAACAAATGAATCGTCTTGTAAAAACCCCTTGTTGCCTCCAGAGCAAAGTCTCAACTCTTTAGCAGGCGAGCAAGGTTGATGGTCTTTTCTCACGTCCTTATATCCAGTTATTCCATGGTTCCCATTGCTCTAAACAAGCTCTTTCGTGCCTCTGTTTTTTCCATACGTTGTCTCTGATATCAGCAATGACCCTCCACTCTCATTTCACCTGGTAAGTTCCTGTTTGTTCATCTTTTAAGACTCAACCAGTGGAGCCCAAGAGTTGCTTCCTTAGCAAGGTCTCTTCTAGCTCCAGATAACATAAACAGCTTCTCCCATAGCATTTTCACTTGTTTATCTCTGACCACTTATAATCCTGATAGAAATGATTTGCTTACTCATCCATCTCAGTTGCAAAACTGAGCTCCTCTAGGTCAGGGGACATGACTCTTATATCTCTCCTTTAGTTGCTAGCACTTAGGAGGTTCTCCAATATATGCTGTCTGAAAAAAATCAAATGAGTTATATTGCATTTTACATGTACTGTCTCCTTAACTGTGGCTGTTATTTACCTCTCCTCCATCTCAGAAACCTAATAATTAAAGAATAGTCTACTGTAGGACTTCCCTGGTGGCACAGTGGTTAAGAATCCACCTGCCAATGCAGGGGACATGGGTTCAGTCCCTGGTCCAGGAGGATCCCACATGCCGCCGAACAACTAAGCCCATGTGCCACAACTACCGAGCCCACGTGCCACAACTACTGAAGCCGGCACGCCTAGAGCCCGTGCTCCGCAGCAAGAGAAGCCACCGCAATGAGAAGCCCGCGCACCGCAACGAAGAGTAGCCCCGCTCGCCACAACTAGAGAAAGCCTGTGCACAGCAACGAAGACCCAATGCAGCCAAAAATAAATTAATTAATTAATTTTAAAAAAAAGTTTTAAATTAAAAAAAAAAAGAATAGTCTGCTGTGCATTGATCAGGCAGTAGGCACTATGCTTTACCTTTTACACAGGATAACTTCATTTAATCCTTATCTCCATCCTGCAAAGGAGGCATTCAAGTCATGGTTAATAGGTGGTAGAGCTAGGATTGAAACTGAAGGCTCTCAGATTTCAAAACCCATGGCCTTTCCACAACATCACCTACTTCCTCAAAGGCAACCAAGTTGTCACTTGGTTATTTAATTGCTCTGAACTGCATTGAATAGAACTGCAAGAGTCAGGCTCACTCCAACTTGCATCTGGAGCCTGGCTACTGCTACAGCTCATCCATGAAACCCTAGACGGTCACATCTAAATGCCGGCTCATGTGGAGACAAAGCCCAGATTCTCTCCCTGGCAGGAAGCTGTGTCTGCTAGCTCATGGAACCAGCCCTCCCTGTCCTGGGATCAGATGGAGCCCTGAGCACAGAGGCCCTCTCACACACAGTCCATGGGTTTGTCCCTGATGTCCAGCCCAGAAACTGTCTGCTCCCTGGCTCCCTGGAGAATGGAAGTTATTGGCTTCTGCAATGTTTTTCTGGTCACTAAGCCCTCAATGTGAAAGGTCTCTTGGATGGAAGCAAACAGGCCAAGTTTACCCAACCCAGCAAGGCGTCAGCCCCCTGAGCCACATTCCATTAGGGGCCCACAGAACAGCTGCGGCTTCTTCTCCTCAGCACGATACCTGCCCTCAAAGATGGAGGGCTTCCAGCCCCACTGCGCAGCTGACATGAAGCAGAAATCCACTGCAGAGCTCCCTCCAGGCTGGAGACTCTGTGCAGAATCCTCAGAAACTTCCCCTGCTCCCTCTGCTTTCCACTACCCCTGCTAAGCCTTCAGCTTAGGGGGCGAAGAGAGGCTCACAAGAGGATGTGTTCCCTAGCCTTTAAAATATCCCGAAGGATACAGGAGACAGCCAGAGGGGAGAAGAATATTTACGTGCTTGTGAATACCTATTACATGCCAGCCATTTTACATACATCATCTCATTTAATCATCGCTGTAATTCTTTTCCCCATTTTAAAGATGTGCAAACTGAAACCCTTTCTGAGCACAACAGCGTATTTCCTTTCCTCGGTAAAAGGGATTTGTGAGACCTTTGACCTTGGGCCTGAGAATCCATGATTGGAGCTCGGCATGGGGGTGAGGTGGGACACGGCCACACAGGTAGGATCCTTGTGTTAGTCATGTCTGCACATTGTCTGAGACTGTGATATCTTGCCCCGGGTGTCCCTGGCTGGAATCAGGAATTCTATCTGGACTGACAAGAGGAAGCAATTTGAGTTTTACAAAAAGAAACTTGAACTAGGACTTTGAATACATTTTCTTGAGTCTCAGCTTTTACTACTTAACATATGTGAGCTCTTGCCTTGGTTTTCTCATCTGTAAAGTGCGAATGAAAAGAACAGATTTCCTATCTTAGGATTTTTGTGAGGACTAAATGAAATATTGAACGTGGGGTATGGAGAAGGCCCACAGAGAGCTGGCCTACACATAAGTGAGCCATGTTCTTGTCCGCTGTCCCTTCTATGAAGCTCCATCCATGACCGAACAACACTCATTCTCTAGATTAATTTTTCTCCTACCCCACCCACCCCTCAAGCTAAATGAAGAGCAGTTTGGTGTAGAGGAGGAAACATAGACAAAGAATTGGATGGCTTGGGTTTGAGTCCTGATTTTATTAATTACTGGCTGTGAGATAATCAAGCAAATCACCAAGCTGCAATTTCCTTACCTGTTGAATGGGGATGATATTAGTACTTACCTTCTAGAGTTGTCATGAAGACTCTATGAGATTGTTAGAGATCTCAGTAATTAAAATGGGAAGCAGAAGCTTAGGTTATTTTCCTTATCAAAACTGTCTTCCTTGGAGCCACAGTATTATGACGGTTTTCATACTCTTGTACATTGGATGTCTTAAGCTGAGTGCAGATTAGGGGATCCTTTCTAATTACAGGAAGGTACTTCTTCCCTTCATCACTGTGATCTGACCTGTGACAAATCTATACTACACACTACGTAAATGGCTAACAAGTCAATTGCAAACCAACTGAACATACAAATCTTAGTGCTGGTGTTGAAATCTCTTCAGAATAGTCATGATCTCAAAATTTGTTTCAAAATTTGCAAGCATCAAGTGTCAATCAAAACTGAAGATGAAACACTAAAAAAAAAAAAAGACTATGAGAGAATGAATGCACCAATGCTTTGTCAATTATTTTTTTAAAAATTGAAGTACAGCTGATTTACAATATTGTGTGAGTTTCAGGTATATAGGGAAGTGATTCAGTATATATTTTTTTTCTCAGATTATTTTCCGTTATAAGTTATTATAAGATATTAATACTTTGTCAATTCTAATGTGCCATACAAATGCAAGCTACTCATCCAACAAAGTTTTTTGACCATCTGCTATGGGCCAGGCATGTGCCAGGTGGTGAGGGTACAAAGATAATAAGACATCATCTCCATTAAGCTCACGGTCTGAGTAAGAGACAAATATGTAAACAGGTAATTACAACACAGTGTGGTAAGTGCCATGACAGGGGAGGAGCAGAATGCTTGAAGCACGGGAGCGGGTGGGGCACTGTGTTAGTTATCTATTGCTACAAAGCAAGTCACCCTAAAACTTAGTAGCTTAAAGCAAACATTTATTATCTCATCTATATACTGAGAGTCAGGAATTTGGGAATGGCTAAGCTGGCTGGTCTGGATCAAGGTCTTTCTTGGGGTCAAGCTGTTGGCCAGGACTGTTGTCTCTGAAAACTCATTTCGGGCTGGAGAACCCACTTGTAAGCTCACTCATTTGGCTGTTGGCAGGAAGTTTCCGTTCCCTGCCCTGTGGGCCTCTCCATGGATCTGCTCAAGACATGACTTACCCCAAAGCAAGTCATACAAGAGAGAGAGCCTGTGTGAGAGAGAGCACACAATATTATAACCTAACCTTGGAAGTGCCATGCTATCACTTCTGCCATTTTCTGTTGGTCACAAAGACTAACCATGGTACAATGCAGGAGGGGAATACACAAGGGTGGGATGTGCACAGGTGGGGATTGTTGGGAGCCATCTGGGATGCTTGATACCACAGGCACTCAGCATACTGGAAGAGAGGAGGAACCAAGAAAATTTTCTGAAGCTTAAGCTCAGGTGCATTTCTACTGCTTCTTGTAGTTTCTGCTGGATGCTGGACTATTAAGAGAGAAATTTCTTTTCTATTCAGGTAATTCTGCTAATAAATGGAAATGACATTGTAGAAAATATAAAGCAAGCTTAGAGCTATCAAGAAGTGGTAATGACATTGCTATTGGGGACATCTTTCAGCTTGGTCTCCAGGGCTGCTGCACCCTGATGTCAGGCCCCACAGGCCCTGGTATGGCCTTTCAAGGCCATAGCCTACCCAGAACTGACCACCAGTAACTACTACCTGCCATGCACTATTAACAGTGCACTTCAAGCATGTGTTTACGTGTCTGACATCCCTCAAGAGTGCCCTGAGCAGGCCGGGAAAATGTCTGCCTGGTACGTGGCTGTGTTCAACATCTAGCATGGTGCCTGGCACTACGCTTAACTGTTGGACAAAAGATTTCATGGAAACTGAATGAATACACTGTAAATGTCCTATGGTCCATGCAGGTAAGTAATAATCACAACATTTAAGGAGCTATGCTAGATGTTTCCTGAGTGTCTGGCCCTATGCTACATGCTTTACATATATCATTTCATTTAATACTCATAACAACCCTATGGTAGGTATTACTATTCCCACCTAACAGATGAGGAAACTAAGGTCACACAATTAGGAAACGGCAGAGCCTGAATGTGACTCCAAGTTTGTTGGACTCCAAAGCCTGTGCAAATATTCATATCACATCTTGTGGCAGATCTTCTCAAACAAAAGAACAAAAATAAAAATTGCAGTTCTGAAGGACTTTGGGTGATTAGCAAGCCAGATAAAAGAAAATTAGACAGACTAAAGGAATAATTGATCAATATCTAAAACCAGGTTCTCGCCTTCACACAACACACACACACACACACACACACACACACACACACACACACCACACCCCTTATTTTTCCAGGAAAGCCCAGCTTATGTCCCACCTCTTTGAGGAAGTCTTCTTAACTCACAGTGATACTTGCCTCCCTTAAACTGCTGGGACATTTGTGATAGTGCCTTCAGCTGATACTTACCATATGTAGTCTTGATTTGCAGTTTATCCATTTTATAACTCAGGTCCATGGCTTCGTTCTCTATACAGTGAGGGAGCTGGACTTCTTCTCAAACGTCCTATCTGGCTTGCACATTGTTGGAGGCACTTCCTGACTCCCCAAGGGCACAGTCGCCTCCTTGCAGGGAGGACTAGGTGGTAGCCTGTGGTAGGCCCTCACTGATAGCAGAGCTTTTACCTGACTGTGCTGAAAGAACCTGCTTTCTACCATTTCCTGACTACCCTTAAGCTCCTAGGGACCTCTTACATCGAGCACAGGGCCTGGAGCACGGTAGGCTCTCTATAAATATTTCCTGGGTATATACATGAATGAGTGAATAAATGAAGTGGTGGTGATGATTATAACCCTAATGAAAACCTCACATCACTGGCATTACTGAATGGACATTACTTGTTTTGTGCTTTGACCTTCCCCAGGTGGCATCTCCTTCAGGCCCTTCTCCTCGTCTCAAGGCTTTTTGCCTGGAGAACCAGGATGGAACATTTGGAATTAGAGTGGACAGAGCTATAGTCACGTAGGCAAACTTTGACTCGGCTTGTTTTAGACTGCCTGCCAACTCATCACCCTTCTCTTTGGACTTATTACCCCATCCCTTATTGCAAGATACTTTCATAACATGAGGCAATGCCTCTGTCTACAGCTTTGTTTGCACTGGTTACATATGTGATTGGCTTCCTCTCGGATGCCATCACCCATCTGCGGCAGATGTGGAGGGGGTTATTACTTCATCTTGGCAGTAGCTTTTCCCCTGGATCCCACGGTCAAATGGGAGCTCCCTAGGAATCCTCCTATAGCAGCTGTCCCCACACAAGGACACAGGATAACAGGAGCCCTCCTAGTCATCTCCATGGGTGCCTCTGATAGGACCTTTCCTTGTTTAACCTTTTCTCTATTGTCTGCCTTACTATTGGAAGGAATCTAGTGCAGCGATAAAGAGCATGGGTTTTGCAGTTACAGCTGGATTTTTATCCTGGTTCTGCTTCTCATCAGCTTTGCGTCTTGAGCAAGTTACTTAAATTTCTTGAACCCTAACTTTCTCATATGTAAACTAGGAGTAATAGTATCTACTTCATAGGGTTGCTGTGAGGATGGAGTTAATGCTGTAAAGTGTTTAGAACAGAACCTGCAATAAGATGCCCCGTCTCTATGGTAACTATTATAATTAGCGATTAGTTGCTGTGTCCACTGCTCTACACTGAGGCTGGAGTGGGTAGTGAGAGGCTGTAGGTGAGTTTGCATCATGACCATCCACATTTTGATGGAAGGAGAAGGAAATTCAGATTTACTGAATGCTGGCCCGAGAGCTTTACTTACCTGTATTTATTTCATGTTTAGAAGGACCCCCAACTGACAGGTGAATCTCAGGAGGTTAAAGAACTCTCTTGATGTCGCACAGCCTGGATGGGGAGCCGGTCTTCCTGACACATGTTCTTACCCTGTTCCCTAGCAGAATCTTCTAGGGCCCACTGGAACATTTCCATTTTCTCCTTCTCAGTGATGAATCCATGCATTTACCTTGACATCCTTTTTCACACTTAAAACTAAAACTGCAGTGTGTGTGCAGTTCCTACCTCTCTCCCACTTCCTTTACTGGCCCCAAGATGTTCTGTGAGTCCTGTTCCAACTTCTCTTTTCCACTCAGCCCACGTCAGTCTGGTTTCCTGGCAAACTCTTTCCTGTTTCTCTGGGGCTATCACTCTCCTCCTTTCTGTACCCAGAAACTTCATTTCCACGGCCTCAGCTTACCCTGTGCCTGGGACTGTTTGAGCTAGCCTCAGCAGGACTGGTATCAGTAGCTCAGGCCAAGCTGGCTCCACTGCATGCAGAGAGGCAGGGGGCTGGGGGGTTAGCTGGGAGGGTGGGGATGCAGAAGGCCAGTGGGGAACCAAGGGGGCTGATAGAGAGTCAGGAAAACAGTTACCCTGTTAGGTGAGGGCAGACAGTATGCCTGCGGATGCTGCTGAGGCAATCGAGAAATTAGGAGTGCTCTGTCAGGGCCCTTGGCAGTTCTCAGGGGGAGCAAAGTCTGTGAGGCCCAGGACTTGTGGGGAGTTCGGGTAAGGCACGCTGAATGCTAGGTTTTAAGCGGGTGTCGTATCAGGAGCTCAGTTCCAACAGGATCCAAAAATGAAGTGGGATTGGAGATTTATGGACGGGTCCAGTTCAAACAGTTTATTTGAGATAATAAACCATCAGACTGTCCTGAAAATTCTATTATTTTGGCATCCAGATTGGATGTCCCAGGCTGCCTCTCCTACTCAGAAGTTGCACCAAAAATTCTTTGGCAGGTACTGGGTTCTGATTTTTAGTTCTGAAAATGCAATCTTTATACCTAATCCGTATTCCATGAACTAAAACATTTGGAAGAATGGTTATATGCTACCATTGCACTCCATTTTTCTGACTTCCTAGAATAAATCCTTTTGCCTACCATGTTATTTCCTTTTTTCAAATTAACAATGTTTTAACTATACAAGCAAGTAATCATAAATGAAGGAATATATTTTTTGCAAAAAAATTAGAGAAATAAACAAGCTAACAAGTAAAAGGTAAAAAAAATCTTACACACCCTCACTCAACCCCACTTCCTTCTGTAAATTATCCTCCTACTTAGTAAGTACTGTAAATAAGTTCCTGTTCTAAGTTTTTCCAGGCACTTAGGAAGATGCAGGAGCATACAGGGTTATAGGTTGGGGGAAAAGGAAACTCCCCGACAGAGAGCATTTTATCACTCACATTGTTTATTTTCACTGTTCATGGTGATAATAAAATGCAGATTTTACTATTATTTATCATTGTTTTCAAGTTATTGTTTAAAATTATTGTTTCATATTATCCTCGGTTGACGCGTCCACTTACTGCCTACACCCAGGGCAGACATCTCCTCCTGCTTTGCCCCCCGGCGGTATGCCGCTGAACACAAAACCAGTATAACACGCTTGTATTTTTTAATGGGATAATCTGTACATATTGCATACTGTAATCTGCTTTCTCTCCCTCACCTCCATTTAACAATGTCTTTGAGGTCTTTCTGTGCTAGCACATACAATCAGTATAATTCTATAACCTTTTTATTCACAGCTACATAGTATTCCACACTATGGCTGTACCATTGTCCTATTAATAGATATTAGGTCATCCAATTTTGTGTCACTGTAAATGTCCCGATAGCTCAAAATTGGAAGCAGTTTAATATCTAATGTCCTTTCATGACATCTAATATCCACTTTATGGTACTAATATTCATTTATTTAGGGCTTAGTCTGTACAGTCGTCCCCCCTTATCTGCAGTTTCAGTTATCCATGGTCAACCATGGTTTGTAATATTAAATGGAAAATTCTAGAAATAAGCAATTCATTTGTTGTAAATTGTGCGTTGTTCTGAGTAGCGTGATGAAATCTCGAACCGTCCCACCGGGATGTGAATCATCCTTTTGTCTGATGTATCCTGCCCCTTAGTCACTTAGTAGCTGTCTAGGTTATCAGATTGCTGCAGTATCACAGTGCTTGTGTTCAAGTCACCCTCATCTTGCTTAACAATGGCTTCAAAGCTCAAGGACGGTGATGCTGGCAATCCGGATATGCCAAAGAGAAGCCATAAAATGCTTCCTTAATGTGGAAAGGTAAAAGTTCTTGACTTATTAAGGAAAGGAAACAATTGCACGCTGAGGTCGCTAAGATATACAGTAAGAATGAATCTACTAGCGGTGAAATTGTGAAGAAGGAAAAAGAAATGCGTGGTAGTTTTGCTGTTGAACCTCAAACTGCAAAAGTTATGGCCACAGTGCGAGAAAGTGCTTAGTTAAGATGAAAAGGGCATTACATTTGTACAAAAAAGTATCTTGAAAGAGAGAGACCACATTCACATAACTTTTATCTTAGAACAGCGGACCCTTGAATGACATCGATTTGAACTGTGCAGATCCACTTATATGTGGATTTTTTCCCCAATAAATACACACTACAGTATTCCGCGATCTGTGGATGGTTGAATCTGGGATGCAGAACCATAGTTTCGGAGGGCCGACTGTAAAGTTATATGCGGATTTTCAACTACAGTGGAGATCAGCATCTCTAATCCCCACGTTTTTCAAGAGTCAACTCTCTGTTGTAACGATTGCTCTATTTTATTATTACTTATTGTTGTTAAACTCTTACTGTGCCTAATTTATAAATTAAACTTTATCACAGGTATAAATGTATAGGAAAAAGCGTAGTATATATAGGGTTCAGTACTATCAAAGTTTTCAGGTAGCCATTGGGTGTTTTGGAATGTATCCCTCAGCAATAAAGGGTGACTACTGTACCAGGGTCTGTTTTAAGCACTTTGCACATTGTAATTTGTTCAATTCTTAGAAAACAAAATGAATCAAAACAGCAACAAAACTCTGTGAAATAGATACTATGTATTATCACCCCTATTTCACTGCTGGGGCAACTAATCTCACTGACTAAGAGTGGCTGAGCTGAGCTGGGATTCGAACCCCAGGACTCTGACTCCAAGGATCTGCACTCTTGATCTCATTGTCTGTGTGAGCCTTCTCATGCATTTGTACAAGTTTTTCTCCAGATTAGATAACTGGAAATGGAAATTTTTGATACACACTTCCAAGTGGCCCTCTAAAAAATGGTTGTACTAATTGACATTCCCACACAGTCTGAGAGTACCATTTCCCCTGAAACCTTGCTATTGCTGGATTTAATCAGGTTAAAAAAAATCCTCATTTTTGACAATCTGAAGGGGAAATAGAAAATGTCTTTATTTGGCTCTCTCCCTTGAATGCTAGCTTGGCTAGCATGGTACATAATTCTAGGCTCAAAACTATTTAATTCCAAATTTTGAAGTTATTGCTTCATTGTTGCCCAGCATTCAGTTACCTTTTGGAAGTCTGGAAGCCAATCTCATTTTTGTTCCTTTTAGGAATTCCTATTTTTCTTCTCTGAATTCTTTTTCTCTTTGTTTTCTTCTTTGTTCTCTTGGCTCTGAAAATTTACCTTGCCTGACACTTGGCAGGCCCTAAGAAGTCTTGAGCCTTTCTTTGAGTTGGGGAAATTTTCTTTTCTTATTTTTTTGTAGATCTCTTCCCCACCGAATCTCAGTTCTCTCTTGATACTTCTTTTGAATAAATGGAGTCATTTGTGAATCTATCCTTTGTGTCTCTATACTACTCAACTTGGGCTGCCATAACAAAATACCATAGACTGGGTGGCTTAAACAACAGAAATTTATTTTCTTACAGTTTTGAAGGCTAAGATGAAGGTGCTGACCAATTCAGTTTCTGGTGAGGGCTCTCTTCCTGGCTTGCAGACAGCTGCCTTCTCACTGTGTCCTCACATGACGGAGAGATAGCTCTAGTGTCTCTTCCTTTTCTTATAAGGGCACCAGCTCAATCAAATTAGGGTTCTACCCTTCTGCCCTCATTTAACTTTTATTATCTCTTCACAGGTCCTATCCCCATATACCTTGAGGTTAGGGGTTCAACATGTGAATTTGGGAGGAAGGGGACACAATTCAGTCCATGGCAGTCTCTTGATTTTTCTCTCAAAATTCCCATTCTTGACCTTTTTTGCATATTCAGGGAGATATACCCCCACTTAGCTTCTGGAAAGTATCCCCAGTTTTTGCCATATACATCCTATTATTTATTCTATCCATTGTTTTACTATCATCTTTTAAATTTTCCATTTTGTTTGCTTGCTGTTTTTCCTTTATCCTAGCAGTTGTTTGTTTCCTTTTCACAGCAGCCTCCTGCAATATCCCCATGCATCTTTCTAAGGAGGATATTATTTAGAATTTTTACAATTTTTTTTTCTGTTCTTTTATCTGTCTTTTCTCTGGGGTCAGTTTTCAGTTTGTTCATCTTTTTGTTGTTATTGTTAGTCCTTTTCTTTAGAGCTGTTGAATTTCCTCAAGAACTGGTAATATGTGGCTTTCCATTCATATCTATGTTTAAAGGAGAGGTTAATTAGTAGGTATCTTGTTTAAGTTTCTCCTGGTTCTTTTTTTTTTAAATAAATTTATTTATTTATTTATTTATTTATTTATGGCTGTGTTGGGTCTTTGTTGCTGCACGTGGGCTTTCCCTAGTTGCAGTGAGCAAGGGCTACTTTTCATTGTGGTGCATGGGCTTCTCATTGTGGTGGCTTCTCTTGTTGCATAGCACAGGCTCTAGGCACATGGGTTTCAGTAGTTGTTGCACACGGGCTCAGTAGTTGTGGCTTGCAGGCTCTAGAGCACAGGCTCAGTAGTTGTGGTGCACGGGCTTAATTGCTCTGCGGCATGTGGGATCTTCCCAGACCAGAGCTCGAACCTGTGTCCCCTGAATAGGCAGGTGGATTCTTAACCCCTGAACCATCAGGGAAGTCCCTCTCCTTCAGTTTTGAGCTGTTTCCTCTACAGGCTCCTCTGATCACTAGACGGTTAGTTAGGACTCTGTAAGTAGGACATTTTGACTACAGTCTTCCATGTAAGGTGCTTGGAACAGGCAGGCAGGCAGGCCTGGGGATCATCCCCCTCCCACTTCATCCATCCCCAAATGACAAAATAAGGAGACGTTTACTTCAATGAAGCCACAGTTGACAAACTAGAAAGGAACAATTTTTCTTTTTCTTCTTTCTGTGTCTGTGAAAGGTGGTTGAGGTTACTTTCAGCTGTGCTTTTCTCACAGACCTTTACACCCCAGCAGGTGCCCTCCTGGGACAGGTGATTTCCTTGCTTAGAGTGAAGCTCTGTGTTTTATCTGGGGTTAACCAACCCCACCCCACCCCCACCTGCAGCTGCCTGAAGTGGAGAAAGGAGGAGAGAGGTCTGCTGCTCAGAGAGCCGTTTAAAGATTAATAACCCTGATGATTGCTTCACAATCCCCTCTCATTCTTTCTGTCTGCTTCCTCGGAGCTTGGAGATCCTCTGCTTCAAATTGTCTCTCGAGAGTGGTTTGGAGTGTGTTAATACTCTGCTCTGGGACTTCCCCTGGTGGCGCAGTGGTTAAGAATCGCCCTGCCAGTGCAGAGAACACGGGTTCAAGCCCTTGTCTGGGAAGATCCCACATGCCACAGAGCAACTAAGCCCATGTGCCACAACTACTGAGCCCGTGTGCTGCAACTTCTGAAGCCTGTGCATCTAGAGCCCATGCTCTGCAACAACAGAAGCCACCGCAATGAGAAGCCCATGCACCGCAACGAAGAGTAGCCCCTGCTCACCACAACTAGAGAAAGCCCGCGCGCAACAATGAAGACACAACGCAGCCAAAAATAATTGATAATTAATTTAAAAATACTATGCTCTGGGTTCTCTATCAGTCTGACCCCCCCATGCTGTCTATCCAGATTTTTGGCCTTTTTTGCCTCCTCTCTTGTTTGCTACTACTGGTCGGGACTTACTCATTATTCTGTCTTTTAAGGGATTTGGGGTGAGAGAGCTGGTGTATGTTTATGCTTAGTTCTCCATCTTGTTTGCTTCCCCCGTTACATATTATCTCTCCTCTCGATAATGAAATTTCTGACAATAAAGCATGCTGTTGGAATACAGCTTCTTTGTTAATTGAAATAATTTCATTTAATGAAAAGCACTAGACACTTGCATATATTGTCGCTTTGAAGCCTCACAACAATCCTGTGATGTAGGCATCAAAATTCACATTTGGGGGAATTCCCTGGCGGTGCAGTGGTTAGGACTCTGCACTTGCACTGCCGAGCGCCCAGGTTCAATCCCTGGTCGGGGAACTAAAATCTCACAAGTCGTGTGATGCGGCCAAACAAACAAAAAAAAAAAGAATCCACATTTGGTCAGTGAGCAAGCTGAAACTCTGGAAGGTTAATTGAATTATTGAGGTCACACAATTAATAAGAAATAGGCCTAAAATCTGACTCCAAAGCCTTCTTTATGCTGCTATACACTGTTTAAATGTTACATTTGTTTCTGTTCTATTTATTTTTCTCTAGCTTTCAGAATATTTATTTTTTTATTATTTATTATTATTATTATTTTTTTGCGGTACGCAGGCCTCTCACTGTTGCGGCCTCTCCCGTTGCGGAGCACAGGCTCCGGACGCGCAGGCTCAGCGGACATGGCTCATGAGCCCAGCCACGCCGCGGCATGTGGGATCTTCCAGGACCAGGGCACAAACTCGTGTCCCCTGCATCAGCAGGTGGACTCTCAACCACTGCGCCACCAGGGAAGCCCTGGAATGTTTATCTTTACTTCTCCCACTAATATATAAGTTAGGCCCTGGCTATAGTTTCTTATTTCTATTGTGAGATATCTGACATAATGTTCTACAAGCAGCAGTCAGTTTAAACTTTGTAAGCCAACTAGGTAAAGCAGTTTATTACAATTGTGTTATTATCCTGCACATAATTACATATTAGAGTGGGGCAAATGCTTTATTTGAGGTCTTTAAATGTTTTATTATGTCCACTAAATTAACGATTGGATTGCAAATCAAAATTAAAGCTGGAGGAAAGGTCAAAGTTCAGCTTCTGGCTAGAGTTGTTACAGCATCTGTCTGAGCAATAACTCTGCCTCAGCAGAAGGGAGAACAAGAGGAAATACCTATTGATCTCTAATATTAGCGCCAATCATTTTCTCCCTATTTCTTCAATATTGCAATATGCTGAGATGCATAGAATTGTGATTCTTTCATATATTCCACTATATTCACTGTCATGTTGTTTGCTTGAAGCCTGTCTCAGGAAGAGACAACTTTCTGAAGGAGACAGAATCATGTCTTGATGCTCCTAAGGAAGGGGTAACCTGAGCTTATTTATTCTAATTCCATTTGGTTCATTCATATATTCCTTCAACAGATATTCATTAAGCAGCTATAACATTGGTTGCATAATAAAACCACCCAGGGAACTTTTCTGAAATACCATGACCAGGTTTCACTGCTAGACCAATGGAGCCCAGGCCCATGTATTTTTAAAGCTCCTCAAGCAATTATGATGCATATGAGGGTTGAAAAACCTCTGACCTATGATATATTACAAACTTTGCTAGCCACTGTGCTTACAAATAAAAAATAATAATTGCTAATATTTACTGAGTATGTGCTATACATCAGGCACTGTTCTATGTGTCTTATATGTATTGACACATTTAATGATCTCAACAACCCTAGAAGGTAGATATTACTCCCATTTATAGATGAGGAAACTGAGGCACAGGGAAGATCAGTAACTTGCCCAAGGTTATACATTTAGGAAATGGTGGAGTCTGGTCCTGGAGTCCAGGCCCACTGTGCTGTGGCCTACCAATAGTATCAGGGTCTAGTAAATAATGAAAAGATAGGAGTTATGTCTCAAGGAAGGCTTCCTGTAGGAGGTGGTAGCTCAATTAAATAGAAGAAACATGGGACCCAGCAAGGAAAAGTTGTGGGGGAGAGCTTCTAAGTTTCTTACCTCCCCACCTCCCAGGAGTTCCTTCCTCCCTCTTCCCCACACTGAAAACAATGGAATGTCCACAGTCATCCTTAACACGCGTAACATTTCAACTGGGAAGACTGAAGTCATGCACAATTACTCATGCAATTTTTCCTCCTGACAATAGGTCCTTCTGTGGGCTTCTCATTCAAATATATAAAGCTCCACTCTGTTGTTTTTAAAAAGCCTTTGTTGTAGGAACAATTCACAAACGTGTCCAACACCCATTGGTTCCCTACCCCTTCTCCTGTCCCCTCACCTGACTGAGTTGCTAGAAAACAATTCCCTAGCTTGTCAGGGACCTGTGCCCCATTGCCCACTCTGCCCCGAATGGAAGCTAACCCTGCCTCTCACACTGCTTCTAACCACGTCTAAGTTTAAGTTTGAGGTTAACCTCAGGGAGTATTTGGCCACACCTGCCGCCCCCTCTGCTTGGCCTCGGGGCCAGGAACAGACTTTCTGCTGGGGGAAGGGTAATGCTCTCATGCTGCTAATTAACCGTGGGAGGAGAGGAAGCCCTTTCCAGACACCAAAACTACCAAGGAAGAACTTTATAAAAAGCACCCTTTGTACCGGCAGCCCCGTCATTCAGCCCAGCCTAGGCTGGGACTAGAGGGAAAAAATAAACCCTTCGGCAGCCCTCAGGGTCACTGCATCCCAAGTGGCCACCTCCGGAGGCCATGCCCTGAGTGTCTGCCGAGGACAGGGTCTCAGGAACATGGCGGGGAGTCAGGCTGCCTTCCCACTGCCAGCTTAGGCAAACCACAGGAAGCTGCCTGAAGCTTGTGTTTCAGGCGTGTTTACGGGTGACTTGTGACTCTTTGTTAGAATAGCCACAGGCCTGTTTGGTAATTTAAAAGGAAAGGAGGGCAGGTCTGTTGAGGCGTGAGGCAGAGCTGCAGGACATTTCCTGAGTCTGGGTAATCTCACCACAGCAGGTCCCTTTCCGACCCTGTGCTTATCAGACTCGGGGCTGATCCTCACTTTGAGGATAGGCCTGCCTTTGAGGACATCACTGTAGGCCTGCCCAGTTGCCTTAGGCTTGGCTGCTATAGGCATGAGTAGAGTCTGCAGTGTCTGGGAGACTTGGGATCCACAGGGGTGCTATGGGGGGAAGGTTTGAGTTGCTAGGAAAATCAGATTTGGCTGCAGGCTGGGAATTGGAGGCTTTCTCAAGCAGGAAGGCTGTAGGGCCATTTGGCTGGGACCTTAAGCTCAAGAGCCTTCAGAATTTGTCTGCTGATCAGTGTACAGGAATGAGGTGAAAGCCGAGGGTGGCCCCAAAGATGGAGAACCTCAGAATCAAAGCTTCCAGAGCCACATTGAGGTTCTTGGAGAGCCTGTTTACATGGTCTGCCTTACTTTACAGGGGCGAGGACAGATTCCCAAGCCGCTAAATTGCCCAAACCGGGAAGTCGGGGTACTAGAATTTCATACCAGGCAAGTTTCCCAGTCTTTCACTCCAATAACATTTTTGCATCTGGGCAGACAAGGGGAAAATTCCTCCATTATAATATCACATGTACAGGATCCTTGGCAGCTCTGTGTGTGATGGCACATCTTTCTTTTCTTCCCTTCCTGTTGATATAAGATCTCCTTTATAGATTCCTCAAGTGTCAGAGCTGAAAAGATTTTAGAAGCCATGTAGATCAATTCTTTTATTTGACAGAAAAGGAAACAGAGAACTGGAGAGAAGTGATAGGCACAAAGTCACACAGCTAGTTAACGATCGCTAGGATTGAAACCAGGTCTTCTGCCATCTAGTCCAGGGCTTTTTCCATAATACCACACCCTTTATAACAAGTAACATTTGTATATTAGGGATTCCTGACTACTCCATGTTCTAGTTCCCATTTTACTCACTTCCATGCATAGGGCCTTAAACTGTACCTTGTATATGATAAAATGATTTTCTGAAGACTTTCCACTATTTGGCATTTGATGAAACAAACAAAAAAACCAAAAATAAAAAAAATTAGGTTAGGAAGAAGTTATCACAATAGAGGTTTCCAGTTTGAAATGCAGATGGACCAAGGTGGAATAGCAAATTCCCAGATTCTAAGGCTTTGCTGCTGAAAGTCATCTATGGACTAGTACTATGAGCATCATCTGGGAGTCCTGCCCCAGTCCTGCCTTTTCAGAAGATCCCTAGATGACCTGAATACATACTAAAGTTTGGGTAGTCCTACTTGAGGGTAACACTAAAAAAATGTCCTCCCCTCCTTTTCCTACCCAAATGCTTAACCTTCTCCTACCTCCCTCTTGCTCCTCCACCCGCCCCATCCTCACTCCTAAATGTTGCTATGTTAATCTTCTGCCTCATCTTGAACTTTAAAGCCATAGCAGGGATGGTGGGGGGGAGGGGGGAGGGGGTGGGGGAATGCTATATTTTAAAGGGGGGCTCAAAATGGAAATTTCTAGAAAAATAAAAGAGCCAATTTGAAAGAACTTTTGCAGCTCTAATGCCATGTTGTTAATGTAGAAGTATAAACATCTACTATGTTTATGTTGGCTCACTTGTAAAATCATCATCTTTGGTTATATTTAGGAATTTGATGGCTTGGAAAGTATATTGAAAGACTCTGAGAACAAAAATAATTTCCTCTTAACTCTCTCGAAAATAAGAAAATCTCTTTAAAAAAAAAATCCCAATAACATCTTTTCTCTGCTTTATTATCCCCATCAACCATCACGTGTTTCCTCCTCTTAACTTTTTCTCTCTCTCATCATTCCTAGTTCAATTTCCTCATTTTATTTACATTTTTTAAAATAGGATTTTTCTTATTACTTATTTCTTGCAGAAAAATTAGGAAATAAAGAAGCAAAAGAAAACACAACAAGAATCTCACTGATGTAGAAACACCTACAAACCTTTTATATAAAATTATCTCAAAACTTTTTGTGAATGTACTTGTTCACAAAAAAAGGATAATGCAGAACACAATAATTAGTATATACTTCCTTTTAAATGGAACTATAAATTAATTTCTTTACACTTGTGCATATAAAAATGAATGGCATCATTTTTATTAAATTCTGCCATATGATTGTACCACGATTGATTTAAACATGCTTCAGTTGCTAGATATTTAGGTAGTTCAAAATTTTCACTATTAAAAACAGTAATGCAGACCAGAAGGCAGACAGCAGAAGCAAGAAGACCTACAATCCTGCAGCCTGTGGAACAAAAAACCATATTCATAGAAAGATAGACAAGATGAAAAGGCAGAGAGCTATGTACCAGATAAAGGAGCAATATAAAACCCCAGAAAAACAACTAAAGGAGGTGGAGATAGGCAACCTTCCAAAAAAAGAATTCAGAATAATGATACTGAAGATGACCCAGGACCTTGGAAAAAGAATGGAGTCAAAGATAGAGAAGATGCAAGAAATGTTTAACAAAGACCTAGAAGAATTAAAGAACAAACAAACAGAGATGAACAATACAATAATTGAAATGAAAAATTTGTATGGAGACACAAAAGACCCCAAATAGCCAAAGCAGTCTTGAGGGAAAAAAACGGAGCTGGAGGAATCAGGTTCCCTGACTTGAGACTATACTACAAAGCTACAGAAATCAAGACAATATGGTACTGACACAAAAACAGAAACATAGATCAGTGGAACAAGATACAAAGCCCAGAGATAAACCCACGCACCTATGGTCAACTAATCTATGACAAAGGAGGCAAGGATATACAATGGAGAAAGGACAGAAAAGACAGCCTCTTCAATAAGTGGTGCTGGGAAAACTGGACAGCTACATGTAAAAGAATGAAATTAGAACACTCCCTAACACCATACACAAAAATAAACTCAAAATGGATTAGAGACCTAAATGTAAGACTGGACACTATAAAACTCTTAGAGGAAAACACAGGAAGAACACTCTTTGACATAAATCACAGCAAGATCTTTTTTAATCCACCTCCTAGAGTAATGGAAATAAAACCAAAAATAAACAAATGGGACCTGATGAAACTTAAAAGCTTTTGCACAGCAAAGGAAACCATAAACAATACGAAAATACAACCCTCAAAATGGGAGAAAATATTTGCAAAAGAATCAACAAACAAAGGATTAATCTCCAAAATATATAAACAGCTCATGCAGCTCAATATTAAAGAAACAAACAACCCAATCCAAAAATGAGCAGAAGACCTAAATAGACATTTCTCCAAAGAAGACATACAGATGCCCAACTAGCACATGAAAAGCTGCTCAGCATCACTTATTATTATAGAAATGCAAATCAAAACTACAATGAGGTATCACCTCACACCAGTTAGAATGGGCATCATCAGAAAATCTACAAACAACAAATGCTGGAGAGGATGTGGAGAAAAGGGAACCCTCTTGCACTGTTGGTGGGAATGTAAATTGATACAGCCACTATGGAGAACAGTATGGAGGTTCCTGAAAAAACTACAAATAGAATTACCATATGACCCAGCAATCCCACTACTGGGCATATTCCTGAAGAAAACCATAATTCAAAAAGACACATGCACCCCAATGTTCACTGCAGCACTATTTACCATAGCCAGGTCATGGAAGCAACCTAAATGCCCATCGACAGACGAATGGATAAAGAAGATGTGGTGCATATATACAATGGAATATTACTCAGCCATGAAAAGGAACGAAATTAGGTTATTTGTTGAGACGTGGATGGCTCTAGAGACTGTCATACAGAGTGAAGTAAGTCAGAAAGAGAAAAACAAATATCGTATATTAACGCATATATGTGGAACATAGAAAAATTATACAGATGAACCAGTGTGCAGGACAGATATTGAGATGTAGACAACAAACATATGGACACTAAGGGGGGAAAGCGGCGGGGTGATGGTGGTGGTGGTGTGATGAATTAGGAGATTGGAATTGACATGTATACACTGATGTGTATAAAATGGATAACTAATAAGAACCTGCTGTATAAAAAATAAATTAAATTTTTAAAAAAACAGTACTTCAAATCCTTTATGATTTTCTTACCTTAAAATCTTTGATTAAATTATGTACACATGAATGCATTATTACACTTGTGAAAAAACTTAAATACAGATAACACTAAATTTTTTAACCATCATTCTCAGCCCTGGTTCCCTTCCTGCCTTCCGAGAGTTAACAACTGTTACCAGTTTTGTGTGTATTCTCCCAGACCATGTTCTATGCATTTAATGCATATATATGTAGCCATAGGAAACAATTTATTGTTTTAGTTTGTTGATTTGTTCGTGGTTATTTTTTTTATTCCAGTGCTATGATACAATATCGATCATTCTTTGAATTGCCTTTCTCACTAAACAGAAAGTCTCACAATACAGAAAGTCTTGGAGTGCTTTCTGTATTGATACTTAAAGAACTACTTCATTCATTTTGGCTGCTGTATTGTATTCTTTGTTATGAATATACCATGGTTTATTTAGCCTGTGTTGTTATTGACTTTTAGGCTGTTTCCACTCTTTGTCTCTCACAAAGGACATGCTTATAGATGCTTCTTTATGTACCTGTGTGAGTGTATGTCTAGTGTAGATTCAGAGAAATGGCATCACTTGATCTTAAGATCACCTACTTCTTTCTATGTGTGAATGAGAGAAAAACTCTTCTGAGGATCCTGGAGGAGAAAAAGTTTAGTTCTTAAAAGTCCGAAAAATGATTTCCTCCCCACCCCGCCCCAGCTTTGTTCTAGTATTATCTTGAGGTTTCTAGCTAGGGGGGATGGGTAAAACAGAACAAGTAAAAGGACATATCAGGATTGAGGGGAAAGATAACAGGCAGGTTTGGTTGAGTTCAAGATGCTGCCTTCTCTCTCTCTCTCTCTCTCTCTTTTTTTTAACATCTTTATTGGAGTATAATTCCTTTAAAATTTTGTGTTACTTTCTGCTGTATAACAAAGTGAATCAGCTATATGCATACGTATATCCCCATATCCCCTCCCTCTTGTGCCTCCCTCCCACACTCCCTATCCCACCCCTCTAGGTGGTCACAAAGCACGGAGCTAATCTCCCTGTGCTATGCAGCTGATTCCCACTAGCTATCTATTTTACATTTGGTAGTGTATATATGTCAATGCCACTCTCTCACTTCATCCCAGCTTACCCTTCCGCCTCCCCATGTCCTCAAGTCCATTCTCTATGTCTGTGTCTTTATTCCTGTCCTGCCCCTAGGTTCATCAGAACCATTTTTATTTTAGATTCCACATACATGTGTTAGCATATGGTATTTGTTTTTCTCTTTTGGACTTACTTCACTCTGTATGACAGATTCTAGGTCCATCCACCTCACTACAAATAACGTAATTTTGTTTCTTTTTATGGTGAGCAATATTCCATTGTATACACGTGCCACATCTTTATCCATTCATCTGTCAATGGACACTTAGGTTTCTTCCATGTCCTGGCTATTGTAAATAGTGCTGCAATGAACATTGTGGTACATGACTCTTGGAATTATGGTTTTCTCAGGGTATACGCCCAGTAGTGGGATTGCTGGGTCATATGGTAATGATACTTATAGTTTTTCCAGGAACCTCCATACTGTTCTCCATAGTGGCTGTATCAATTTACATTCCCACCAACAGTGCAGTAGGGCTCCCTTTTCTCCACACCCTCTCCAGCATTTATTGTTTGTATATTTTTGATGATGACCATTCTGACCGGTGTGAGGTGATACCTCTTTGTAATTTTGATTTGCATTTCTCTAATGATTAGTGATGTTGAGCATCCTTTCATGTGTTTGTTGGCAATCTGTATACCTTCTTTGGAGAAATGTCTGTTTAGATCTTCTGCCCATTTTTGGATTGGGTTCTTTGTTTTTTTGATATTGAGCTGCATGAGCTGCTTGTAAATTTTGGAGGTTAATCCTTTGTCAGTTACTTCATTGCAAATATTTTCTCCCATTCTGAGGGTTGTCTTTTCGTCTTCTTTATGGTTTCCTTTGCTGTGCAAAAGATTTTAAGTTTCATTAGGTGTCATTTGTTTATTTTTGTTTTTATTTCCATTTCTCTAGGAGGTGGGTCAAAAAGGATCTTGCTGTGATTTATGTCATAGAGTGTGCTGCCTATGTTTTCCTCTAAGAGTCTGATAGTGTCTGGCCTTACATTTAGGTCTTTAATCCATTTTGAGTTTGTTTTTGTGTATGGTGTTAGGGAGTGTTCTAATTTCACTTTTTACATGTAGCTGTTCTGTTTCCCCAGCACCACTTATTGAAGGGCTGAATTTTCTCCATTGTATATTCTTGCTTCCTTTATCAAAGATAAGGTGAGCATATGTGCGTGGGTTTATATTTGGGCTTTCTATCCTGTTCCATTGACCTATATTTCTGTTTTTCTGCCAGTACCATACTGTCTTGATTACTGTAGCTTTGTAGTATAGTCTGAAGTCAGGGAACCTTATTCCTCCAGTTATGCTTTTCTTTCTCAAGATTGCTTTGGCTATTTGGGGTTTTTTTGTGTTTCCATACAAATTGTAGAAAATTTTTTGTTCTAGTTCTCTGAAAAATGCCATTGGTAGTTTGATAGGGATTGCATTGAATCTGTAGATTGTTTTAGGTAGGATGGTCATTTTCACAATGTTGATTCTTCCAACCCAAGAACAAGGTATAGCTCTCCATCTGTTTGTATCATCTTTAATTTCTTTCATCAGTGTCTTATAGTTTTCCCCATACAGGTCTTTTGTCTCCTTAGATTGGTTTATTTCTAGGTATTTTATTCATTTTGTTGCAATGGTAAATGGGAGTGTTTCCTTAATTTCTATTTCAGATTTTTCATCATTAGTGTATAGGAATGTAAGAGATTTCTGTGCATTAATTGTGTATCCTGCCACGTTACCAAATTCATTGATTAGCTCTAGTAGTTTTCTGGTGGCATCTTTAATATTCTCTATGTATAGTATCATGTCATCTGCAAACAGTGACAGTTTTATTTCTTCTTTTCTGATTTAGATTCCTTTTATTTCTTATTCTTCTCTGATTGCTGTGGCTAAAACATCCAAAACTACGTTGAATAATGTGAGTGTGCAACCTTGTCTTGTTCCTGATCTTAGAGGAAATGGTTTCAGTTTTTCACCATTAAGAATGTTGTTGGCTGTGGGTTTGTCATATATGGCCTTTTTATGTTGAGGTAGGTTCCCTCTATGCCTGCTTTCTGGAGAGTTTTTATCATAAATCGGTGTTGAATTTTGTCAAAAGCTTTTTCTGCATGTATTGAGATTATCATATGGTTTGTATACTTCAATTTGTTAATATTGTGTATCACATTGATTGATTTGCGTATATTGAAGAATCCTTGCATTCCGGGGATAAACACCACTGGATTATGGTTTATGATCCTTTTAATGTGTTGTTGGATTCTGTTTGCTAGTATCTTGTTGAGGATTTTTGCATGTATGTTCATCAGAGATATTGGCCTGTAGTTTTCTTTTTTTGTGACATCTTTGTCTGGTTTTGGTATCAGGGTGATGGTGGCCTCGTAGAATGAGTTTGGGTGTGTTCCTCCCTCTGCTATATTTTGGAAGAGTTTGGGAAGGATGGGTGTTAGCTCTTCTCTAAAAGTTTGATAGAATTTGCTTGTGAAGCCATCTGGTCCTGGGGTTTTGTTTGTTGGAAGTTTTTTTTTTTTTTTTTTTTGCGGTACGCGGGCCTCTCACTATTGTGGCTTCTCCCGTTGCGGAGCACAGGCTCTGGACATGCAGGCTGCGTGGCCATGGCTCACGGGTCCAGCCGCTCTGTGGCATGTGGGATCTTCCTGGACCGGGGCACGCACCCGTGTCCCCTGCACTGGCAGGTGGACTCTCAATCACTGCACCACCTGGGAAGCCCTGTTGGAAGATTTTTAATCATAGTTTCTATTTCAGTGCTTGTGATTTGCCTGTTTGTATTTTCTAGTTCTTCCTGGTTCAGTCTCAGAAGGTTGTGTTTTTCTAAGAATTTGTCCATTTCTTCCAGGTTGTCCATTTTATTGGCATATAGTTGCTTGTAGTAATCTCTAATGATCCTTTGTATTTCTGCAGTGTCAGTTGTTACTTCTCCTTTTTCACTTCTAATTCTGTTGATTTGAGCCTTCTTCCTTTTTTTCTTGATGAGTCTGGCTAATGGCTTATCAATTTTGTTTATCTTCTCAAACAACCAGCTTTTAGTTTTATTGATCTTTGCTATTGTTTCCTTCATTTCTTTTTCATTTATTTCTGATCTGATCTTTATGATTTCTTTCCTTCTGCTAACTTTGGGGGTCTTTTTGTTCTTCTTTCTCTAATTGCTTTAGGTGTAAGGTTAGGTTGTTTATTTGAGATGTTTCTTGTTTCTTGAGGTAGGATTGTATTGCTATCAACTTTCCTCTTAGAACTGATTTTGCTGCATCCCATAGGATTTGGGTCATCATGTTTTCATTGTCATTATTTCCAGGTATTTTTTGATTTCCTCTTTGATTTCTTCAGTGATCTCTTGGTTATTCAGTAGTGTGTTGTTTAGCCTCCATGTGTTTGTATTTTTTGCCTGTAATTGATATCTAGTCTCATAGCATTGTGGTTGGAAAAGATACTGATATGATTTCAATTTTCTTAAATTTACCAAGGCTTGATTTGTGACGCAAGATATGGTCTATCCAGGAGAATGTTTCATGAGCACTTGAGAAGAAAGTGTATTCTGTTGTTTTTGGATGAATGTCCTATAAATATCAATTAAGTCCCTGTTGTTTAATGTGCCATTTAAAGCCTGTGTTTCCTTATGCAATAGTTCCACAAAAATGTAGACTACATTTATATGCACATTAAAGGAAAGTGTTTATAGAGTCACTGCAAAACTGGTATTAATAGTATGGGTATATTCATCTATATATCTATAATTTTAAAATAAAAACTAAATTAAAAAAACTTAAAAAAATAAAGCTGTGTTTCCTCATTTATTTTCATTTTGGATGATCTGTCCATTGGTGAAAGTGGGGTATTAAAGTCCCCTACTATTATTGTGTTACTGTCGATTTCCCCTTTTATGGCTGTTAGCATTTGCCTTATGCATTGAGGTGCTCCCATATTGAGTGCATAAATATTTACCATTGTTATATCTTCTTCTTGGATTGATTCCCTGGATCATTATTTAATGTTCTTCTTTGTCTCTTGTAATAGTCTTTATTTTAAAGTCTATTTTGCCTGATATGAGAATTGGTACTCCAGCTTTCTTTTGATTTCCATTTGCATGGAATATCTTTTTCCATCCCCTCACTTGCAGTCTGTATGTGTCCCTAGGTCTGAAGTGGGTCTCTTGTAGACAACATATATACGGGTCTTGTTTTTGTATCCCTTCATCCAGTCTATGCCTTTTGGTGGGACCATTTAATTCATTTACATTTAAGGTCATTATCGATGTGTATGTTCCTATTACCATTTTCTTAATTGTTTTGGGTTTGTTATTTTAGGTCTTTTCCTTCTGTTGTGTCTCCTGCCTAGAGAAATTCCTTTAGCATTTGCTGTAAAGCTGGTTTGGTGGTGCTGAATTCTCTTAGCTTTTGCTTGTCTGTAAAGGTTTTAATTTTTCCATCTAATCTGAATTAGATCCTTGCTGGGTAGAGTAATCTTGGTTGCAGGTTTTTCCCTTTCATCACTTTAAATATGTCATGCCACTCCCTTCTGGCTTGCAGAGTTTCTGCTGAAAGATCAGCTGTTAACCTTATGGGGATTCCCTTGTGTGTTATTTGTTGTTTTTCCCTTGCTGCTTTTAATATGTTTTCTTTGTATTTAATTTTTTTTATTAATTAATATATTTTAATTTTTGGCTACTTTGGGTCTTCGTTGCTCTGCGTGGGCTTTCTCTAGTTGTGGCGAGCAGTTGCGGTGTGAGGGCTTCTCATTGTGGTGGTTTCTCTTGTTGCGGAGCATGGGCTCTAGGCATGCAGGCTTCAGTAGTTGTGACATGCAGGCTCGGTAGTTGTGGCTTAGAGGCTGTACAGTGTAGGCTCAGCAGTTGTGGTGCACAGGCTCTAGAGCACAGGCTCAGTCGTTGTGGCACACGGGCTTAGTTGCTCTGCAGCATGTAGGATCTTCCCAGGCCAGGGCTCGAACCCATGTCTCCTGCATTGGCAGGTGGCTTCTTAACCACTGTGCCACCCGGGAAGCCCTGTCTTTAATTTTTGATAGTTTGATTAATATGTGTCTTGGCGTGTTTCTCTTTGGGTTTATCCTGTATGGGACTCTGCGCTTTCTGGACTTGATTGACTATTTGCTTTCCCATGTTAGGGAAATTTACAACTATAAGCCTTCAAATATTTTCTCAGACCCTTTCTTTTTCTCTTCTTCTTCTGGGACCCCTATAATTCGAAAGTTGGTGCATTTTATGTTGTCCCAGAGGTCTCTGAGACTGTCCTCAATTCTTTTTTTTTTTTTAATTTTTTTTTTTTTTTTTTTTGTGGTGCACGGGCCTCTCACTGTTGTGGCCTCTCCCATTGCGAAGCACGGGCTCCGGACACGCAGGCTGAGCGGCCATTGCTTACAGGCCCAGCTGCTTCGCGGCATATGGGACCCTCCCGGCCTGGGGCATGAACCCATGTCCCCTGCATCGGCAGGCGGACTCTCAACCACTGCGCCACCAGGGAAGCCCTGTGCTCAATTCTTTTCATTCTTTTTTCTTTATTCTGTTCCCTGGCAGTTATTTCCACCATTTTATCTTCCAGCTCACTTACCCGTTCTTCTGCCTCAGTTATTCTGCTAATTGATTACTTCTAGAATATTTTTATTTTCAGTTAGTGTGTTGTTCATCACCGTTTGTTTGCTCTTTAGTTCTTCTAGATCCTTGTTAAATGTTTCTTGTATATTCTCCATTCTGTTTCCAAGATTTTGGATCATCTTTACTATCATTACTCTGAATTCTTTTTCAGGTAGGTTGCATATTACATATTCATTTATTCGGTCTTGTAGGTTTTTACCTTGCTCTTTTGTCTGTAATATTTTTTTTGATGGGTGGGCCTGTATTCCTGTCTTACTGGTTGTTTGGCCTGAGGTGACCACCATTGGAGTTTGCAGGCAGTTGGATAGAGCTGGGTCTTGGTGCTGAGATGAGGACCTCTGGGTGGCCTCACTCCAATTAATATTCCCTTGGGTCTGAGGTTCTCTGTTAGTCTGGCAGTTTGGACTCAGAGCTCCCACCACAGGAGCTTGGGTCCGACCTCTGGCCTGGGGACCGAGATCCCACAAACTGCATGCCATGGCAGAAAAAAAAAAAAAGGAGCAGTACAATATCAAAGAATAAAAAACAAAATAAAATTAGAAAGATAAAAAATATGTCAGGAAAAATAAAAATATAATTGAAACAACTGCAACAAGGTAAAATAAAACCACAACAGAAAAAAGAAATAAAAAAGGGGGTGGGGGGGGACAAGCCAAAAGGAGAGAACAATAACGAAGTATAAAGAATAAAACAAAATTCCCAAAATAAAAGATTTATTAGGAAAACTAAAAATATAAATGAATCAACAAGGTAAAACAGAATCCCAATCTAAGAAAAAAAAGAAGAAAAAGAAGGAAAACAACTCCTTCCCCTCCTTGGCCATGGGGGCAGAGTTTAGGTGGGGGTGGAACTTAGGCAGGGGCGGGGTTTGGAGTGGGACAGGACCTAGGCTTAGGACCCACACAGCAGGAAAAGAGTTTGGGGGCGGGGCCTAGGTGGGGCGACGTTCAAGCGTGCGGCGGGACCTCTGCTTAGGACCTATGTGGAAGGGGAGAGGCAGCACGTGGAAAGGAGCGCCTCCGGAGTGTGGAGTTCCGGAGTTTGGAGGTAAGGCCCTGGGTGAGGGTGTGTGGGTGGGGTTTAGGCCCAGCGCATTGGAGGGGGTCTCAGAGGGCGTCTCCGAGTGTAGATGTAGGGCCCTGGGTGGGGGTGTAGGGGCAGGGCTTGGGCTCTGTGCAGCAGGAGGGAGGCTCCGAGAGCAAAGGATTAGGCCCGGGAGCCCAACAGGCTCCCTGGTGCCTAAGTGGACAGGGAAAGTGTTTCCCTTCCGTTCCTCCATGGCCTCCCCGTCTCCCCCAGGGTGTCCCCCCTCCCCACTGGACCGCTAACCGTGGGTGGGTCCCGCTGGGTGTAGAACTCCTCTCCTCCCCCAGCCACCCCTCAGGGGTGCTGGTCCCGGAGGTCTAGTCTTTATTTTTGCTCCCCCTTCCCTCCCTCCCACTCCCTCAGGACCTGCCCGGCTGGAGGGGGCCTTGGTGGGCAGAGGATCAGGCCTGGGCTCTCAGTAGGCTACTGGGGGCCCAAAGGGGCAGGGGAAACCTGGCCACGCTCCCTTCTGATCCTCTGTCTTCCCAGTGGTCCCCCAATTTCCCCCTTCAGGTGAGGGATTCCCTCTCCTCCCCCAGCTGCCCCTCAGGGGCACCTGTCCCATCCCTCTTCCACTTCTCCTCCCCTTTCACTCCCCCAGGCCCCACGTCCTACCCGGTCGCTGGGGGAAGGTGTCCCCTTAGGTGTCTGTGGTCCCCCACCGGTGCCTGGTAGGTGCTCTAGTTGTGCAGAGTCCCGAATTCCACGTCCTCCTAGTACGCCATCTTGACTCCGCCCCTTCCAAAATCTGTCTTCTCTCTTATGGGAGGGAAGAATGTTCCCACTCAAGCCCAGTGAATCCAACTGTCAACCCAGCTTTTGGTGGGTACACATGCGGTACAGAGCACAAAACTCAATGCTATAAGGATTATGGTAGATGACATGGTCTCTGCCTTAATGAGAGAGAACACATCCATTCATGGGGAAACGCAGAAACACTTTGAAGCCATACATTGTACCACCTTGGTGGTACATTGTACCAACTTGGTGTCAGGCAAAACAGCACAGCCAGGATTACTGCTGAGTGAATATTAAACCTTCTTGGCCTTTCACCGGGATTACTGCCCTAGGTTTTTTTCTTGGTCTCCTCACCCATAATCTCTCCTTTTCAGCCCATCCAGATGACTGCTGATAAAATAATCTCAGGAAACCACTCTTTCGGTATTTGGGATCTTGCTTATTCCCTACTCCTCTTATTCTGCCTGTTAAACTTCCCTTCATTCTTCAAGATTCAGCTCAATAACTTTATGGTGGGAATCATTTGCCATACATAAGTGTATCAAATTAACATGCAGTATACCTTAAGCTTAAACAATGTTATATGTCAATTACATCTCAAGAGTGGGGGAAAAAAAAGACTCAGCTCAAACTTTATTTACTCAACATGTATTACTTAACATGTATTGAGCACATACTATGTTCCAATCACCTCTTCTAAAACTTTCTTTGACTCTAGGTTCTGTGAGTTACTGCCTCCCTGCTTCTTCTCTTGTAATGGATCCTACTTTGTTGTGATTGCTTAGTTATTTTTCTGGCCTAACTCTACCCCAGACTGTAAGTTCTTTAAGTAGAGGGCCTCTCTCTTACCCACCTCTGTACCGCCAGCACACAATATGATGCTGGTTATATGATTGATGCTTAATCAATGTTTGCTCCACACAAAGCATGGATAAATGAGTTTCTCAGAAATGTGTACACTGGTTTTCAATGTCCTTTGGGGATCTGGAAGTCCAATCTTGTTCAGAGAGAGAAGCAGCTAAATTAGGTGGCAAGAGCAAAAATAGTCTTTGAGGTGACATGTCCTAGATCCTGAAAGTAAGAAAGGGAGGACCTGGTACTTGCCCCAGTCTAGGTCTTCTCATTCTGTGTTTCAAACACACAGCCTATATTTCTCTTTACAATATTTGGTGTGCTAAAAAATTATTTGTTCAAAAAAATAATGGAAATCTTTTAAAAAGACCCCAGCTTTCCCTAATGAGGAACTGCATGTTTTTAAAGCTCAAATCTAATGTTGCCCCGTTGCCTAAAGCCCTTTGATCACTTCCCAATGCTCTTAGGATACAGTTCAAATTTCTTAACTTGACTTGCAAGGCTCCACATGGCCTGGGGCCGCCTACCTCACTAGCATTCTTACACATCATTCTTCCTGGAGCTCTTTACACTTCAACCACACAAGTCATTTCTTAGTTCCTCAAGGGCACCAAGCTTCCTCATCAGTGATGCTCCTTACACCCAGAGCACCCTCTGGTGCAATCCACCCACACACCTCCCACCTTGCCCATGTCATCTAGTTAATTGCCACTCATCTCTCAGGTCTCAGTGTAGCTGTCATTGCCAAGGAAGGCCTTCCCTTGGCCACTCAGGACGCTAGCTTACCCTATTCTCCACCTGCAAAGCACTCTGTGTTTTTCCTTTATAGCACTTATGATTATTGTAACTTGATCATTAAGTGTGTAATTATTGAATGCTTGTTTTTCACTCCTCACCTCCTAACTCCGGACTATAAGGTCCATGGGGACGGGCTCTGCATCTGCTCTGTTCACTACTTTATCAAAGGGGCTTTACCTACATCATTTCATTTAGTTTCAAATCCTGTCAGGTAGACATCCTTATCCCTTATTTGAGAGAGGAGACGGCTCAGAGAGATGTATGGTAGCGCCAAGATTTGACCACAGTTCCATCTGCATTATTGAAAGCCTGAAAGGTTTAGAAGTTCATCTATTTGGGATTTGAATTCTCAGGACCTGAACTGGAGTCCCAGTTCTACCTCTTTATAGGCTTATCATTCTGGGAGATTCTTCTCATCTGTAGAATAGAGATAATATTATTTACCTTATGTACCTCCTAATTTTCTTAGAGGATCAAATGAAATAATATACATGACATCCCTGGTAGATCATAATCCCCTCTGCAAACATAAGTGAAACAGGTAGCATTTTTCATCAGGCTTGAGTCTGTAATGGTTGCTGCTTGTCCGGTCTGCCCACTCTGGGCATCAGTTTCTTGGATAGAATTGTCAGGCTGGAGACGCTGAATCCATCTGTCCTTGTATACTGTCTAGAGGAGGTTGTTAGATTGGACTTATACTGACAACAAAAATATTAATTTAGAATGATACCATCCATCTTACAAAACAAGAATTATACATTTAGCTTTTACGTACATATAAAGACAATAAATAATATGCAGTGTGTTTCTAGTATTTAACCTCTAGTCCTTGATCACCCAGATGAAATGATTAGGTAAGTGTAGTTAATGATTAGCATTAATGGTTAAGAGCTTAGACTTTGGAGTCAGGGAAATTTGGATTCAATTCTCTCAGCTCTACATTTACCAACAAGGAGGGCTTGGGCAAGTTACTTAACTTCTCTAAGCTTCACTTCTTCATCTTTAAAATGTACCTACCCCTCAGACAGTTGTAAGGACTAAAACAAACAATGTAAGTAAGTGAACTTAGGAAACACTCTATCAATGTGGAGAGTCATTATTACCATCCCAGTCTGCTTTCTTTCCTGCCTTGCTGATCCCTATACACCTATTTGTTCCATGCTTCTTCCATTACATTTGGAATGACGACTTTCAGGTGTCAGAGTCTTAAATACTAATGCCAAGAACCCTCTCAATCTGCAACCGGTCTAAGTGAAGCCAAGCTTGTATGAAGGCGAGAGCTTTCCTCCCGTGCACTCTGCACAATAAGGCCTACTACTTTCTTGTATTTCTGGGGAAGATTCTTTTTTTTTTTTTAATTTTACTTATTTATTTATTTTTGGCTGTGTTGGGTCTTCGTTTCTGTGCATGGGCTTTCTCTAGTTGCGGCGAGCGGGGGCCACTCTTCATCGCAGTGCGCGGGCCTCTCATTGTCACGACCTCTCTTGCTGCGGCGCACAAGCTCCAGACGCGCAGGCTCAGTAGTTGTGGCTCACGGGCTAGTTGCTCCGCGGCATGTGGGATCTTCCCGGACCAGGGCTCAAACCTGTGTCCCCTGCATTGGCAGGCAGATTCTCAACCACTGCGCCACCAGGGAAGCCCTGGGGAAGATTCTTTATTTGTGCAGAGCAGCAAGTTCCTGTAACCATATTTGAACAACTGCATGTCTCTGCTCAACTCCTTTTGAGTGGTACAGTAAGATGGGAGGATCTCATTCTCTCTGGCCTTGGACAGTAAAAAGATGTACAATTTGGAGCCACAGTGAAAAGGGGGTTTACTGTTCAGCCATTGCACGGCTTCTACCACATAGGCTCTGTAAGGTGATTTGATTCATAATTAATTTAAAAACGAGAGACTTACTGTAATTTTGAAGTAGGAGTCAGAAATTCTAGTGATAGCATTGTATTCTGGTTTGTGTGTGTGTTTCTCACTTAAAATGCACTTATTGAGAATTTACGGTGTTTTCTTTTCTGGGGGAGGAATACAAAGATGAATAAGTTATCTCTTCCTCATAGGAACTAAATCCTCTGTAGGAGATGGAAAAGGACACAAACAATGGAAGGGAATAAACAAGTAGGGGAGGAAGGACGTCCTGAGACCCTCTATTCTGAATTGGGATTTATGTGTACGGGATAGTAGGTTAAGGGAATAAAAAGGTCATGGACACTGGAGTGGGCCTGAATCCTGGCACGTGTATTAAATTACCCTGAGCGAGCCATTTGCCCTCTCTGAACCAGTTTTCTCACGTGAAAAAGGAGAATAATGCTTACCGCAGAAGATCGTTGTAAGGGTTAACTGAGATAAAGTACATCACGTGCCAAGTGCGATGCTAGGCTAATTATAGGTAATAAACATTAGCCATTATAAATATCATTATGATTAATACACCAATACATAGATACTATCTGAAAATCTTGTCAGCATAAAGGGCCAGTGGAAGGGGCTGACGTGAAAGAGATATTAATGCCCATCCCAGCAGCACAGTGGATGTGGAACATCTTATCAGATATGCAAATGGGAAGTCCTTTCTGCTAGATATTTTCCACTCTTCTGACACAGGTAATGACATCCTGTGGTCACTACCCTCCCCTAGTGAACTAGTAGACAGTGGTTTCACACACCCCCCACCTAAAATGGCGGATTATCTGATGGTAACAGAGAAACAGGAAGATCCGTGGTTTCAACTGAGCAAAGACACTATGTGTTTTACAGTAAATAACTCTTCCATTTCTATCAGTTCCTTGACGAAACACTTACGTGACGTGGAATGATAAGGAAGCCAAGACACAGCTTTGTAAAAGCCGGAAGTCTCCTTGATGTTAGAAGCACATTCTCTTGTCCATAGCGTGCTGGATAAGATGACGGCTGAAGACAGCTTCATGGACAGGATAATTGCCCTAGCACACAGCCCGATGAAGGAGGGGAGCCTGGCAGCATACCTCTAAGTGCAGCTGCACCTTCCTGCATGAAGCTGCTGTCCTGCACTAGGGTCTCTCATTCGGTTTCACCAAGTTAGGAAAGAGGTGCAGATTTGACGAAAACAGAAACTGCATGGAAACTAACTTAGCTCGTTTATTATAAAACACCTTGATATATGGGAAACGGGGTTTCTAGTAGGAGAAAATGAGACAATCTGAGATATAATAGTTATTATTCATAAGAAATACCACTATGGTCTTTCTTCTGTTTCTAACAGCAGTATTCTCATAAGGAAATTGTACCACCTAAGGATTTAATTGGCATTAATTTGGTTGTATCTATGTTCATCACGATGATACTCATAAACAGTGGGTACCATTTTTGAGCTTCCAGCTTAGGTCATGGGGACCCCTGGGATTCAGTTAGAACTCTGTGACCCTTGGAGAGCTGCTTATCCTCAGACTTGAGGCTGTAAGCCCCATAAGGGTGGAGGTCTTTTCTGTCTTCTCCAGGACTGTGTCCTACTCAGAGCCAACACGTGGTGGCTGCTCAATCAATACTTGTTGAAGTATTTAACTCAACATTCATATACTGACAACAACCCTGAAAGTTCAATATTATTAACTCTAGTTGGTGAATAATAAAGTTGACCTGCTTGTTTCAAAGCTATCTACAGAGCTATGCATGTGATGGGGTGTTGCAGGGGTGGGAGAAGTTTGCTCTACAGTCACATGATCTCTGAGCTTAATATGGGAGAATCAAGGAGAGTAATATTGTTTATGTGAAGATTCTTTTCATATTTCCAGAGAGTGGGCGAGAGTAGCTCTGTTGGCCATTTGACTAGAGAAGGAGCTTGAAACCACGTGTATGGGTAAAGGTGGAATCAAGTGGTGATATATTGTCTGGAGAAGAGAATGCTTGGGGACATTATAACCAGGCTCATGTAGCCCAGAGCCAACTCAGAGCAGAAGAAACTGTCTTGACCTGTGTAGGCTCAGAGGGCAGAATGCAGTGTGAGTTTTAGGGAAACCGGCTTCGGTTCAACACAGGGAAGAGAACTGTAACATCCCCTGCTGTTTAGAAATAGAATAGATCACCTCAGAGGCAAGAAATCCCCTGCTTGGATTGTGTCCAAGGAGTGACCACATGATCACTTGACAGGGATTCTGTAAAAGTCATTTGAACCTTGGCTCAGGGCTGAAAGGCATTGGAATATCTCCTTTATGTCTCTTAGAATCTATGATTCTATAATCCTGTATTTGAAATTTGTAAACATGATATCTAGAAATGAATATACTTAAAAGGAAACTAAGTAATAGGTTAGGTCAGATTCCATTAGCTTATAAGGTCCCCTAGGGCAGGATATCTGTCTCTGTGATATAGCATTGTGTTCCCAGCACCCATTACTGTGCTGACACATAGTACATCTTTATTAACACACATTAAGTGAATCCGTTGGAATCCTGAGTACACGGTGAAACTATCATGCTCTGAGCACTGGTTTCCCAGGAAGTTAGGGAATGAAAATGGAACCAGATCAACTTTCCTGTTCCCCTTTTCTACGTAGATTATAGGTTTGGTCTAGAGGGAAACGTTTTCTCTTTAAATGTTGGACTCCTGTAGAGTCCTTTTCTTGGATGAAGTGCCTCAGCGTGTGTATTTTCTGTTGGCTTCACTAGCTCAGAAGCTATTTTGAGTAGAACAAGCAGAAACCCACTTGTGGAATGCTGGAATGTTAAGACCGGCAGGGGCCTGTGAGATGCCCTCCTCTGTCTGCCGTTGAGAATAGGCAGGAGCAAGACATAAATTAACAGGCAGAAAACCATAATCCAACATGGGGAGTCACCCCCAGAGGGAGACAATGATTGCGTCTAGCACTGTGTCTGGCACCTATTAGGGTCTCAATCCAGCAGAGTGAATGAATGAACAAATAGAGCCTTGTGATGTCCAGGGCAGTGCTGGACTTGGGACCAGGAAGCCTGGATTCTCCTCTGGATCTGTCTGTCACTGACTACCTGTGTGACACTTGCTAGCTGTCATCTTGGGGTTACCTGGCATTCAAAGAACTGTCCTATTTGAGATTACCAGTTGTAGAGGCAGGAGACCATGCTTGTCTCAGCTAGTTGGTAGCAGTGGAAATGGAGAGAAGTGGATGGATTTGAGGGCCATTTTAAAGGAGTAAGTAGGGTGGCATGTGTAATTTGATGTGGGATGTGAAGGAGGGGAAGTGGTCAAGGATGACACCTAGATTTCTGACTTAGGCCTCTGGGTGGACGGCAGCAATGTTTGCAGAGAGAGGAGGTTGCCAGCAGAAGTGGGAGGAAGATGACGAACCACACCTGTGCTCTCAGAAGCCACACACTCAGAGAGATCCAGACCCTTTGACTCTTCCCCTGCCTCCCTGACTGAGATGAGGCCTTTGTGTGAGGGGGTGCGCAGACCGGGTAGCTGCAAATGTGACAGGGCCCCCGGTTATACTTCCTGGTGCTGCCGCGCTTCAGGGGCTAGTGTAACTCAGCCTCAAATCTTTACATCCATCTTTTCTCTTATTGCTAAGGCAGCTCCGGAAGGCAAGTTGGAGAGCTGGGACCTACAAACCTAAAATTATAAAGAAAAAGTAAAGAACCAGGGGAAGCTTCAAGACTAGAAGCTGGTTTCCTGCCGGCGTTTTTCTTTGTTTAATGCGCTTGCCCACACTCTCCCTGGTTTCCAAAGACCAACTACAGGCTGGACTCCTGTAGCCTATGTCAGCAGCTCCAGACCTCAGTGCTGAATAAATGAAGCTAGAAGAAGGAAGAAAATGGAGCTCTCTGAGGACTGGGGGTGGCGGAGAGCAGCTAGCTGAGTGGCAGAGGGAATGGCAGGACAAGGATAGATGCATAATTGAGAAAAGAGAGCTCCCCACGGGCACTGAGCTGCAACTGATCTCAGCCTCGTTTAAGTCCTGCAGGCCTGGGTGCAGTGAGCTGAGCCCAGCAAAGCCCTGCAGGAGTCCAGAGAATAACCAGCATCCCATGGAGTCCTCTGAATATGGCTGTGGAGAAAGGACCCAAGCTTTACACAGTAGAAAGAGACATGGAAGGGACAAAGGTGGAGAAACAAATGTGAAAATAGAAATTATTGCTGTCCCTTTTAAAAAGAATGTTTTATTGTTTTTGTTTCTAATTACAAACACAATATATGCTCATGAAAATTTAAGAAATGTAGAAAAGTAAAACAAAGACTCAGCTGTAATCCCACTAACCACTCCTGCCGTTTGATGAATATTTACTGAATGCTGACTAGCTGAGGCACACTTTAAGGCCCACAACAACCCTGAGACTTTGGTAGGGTTGTTATTCCCTTTTAATTGATGAAGGAAGGAGCTGAGATCAGAGAGGTTGAGATTTGCCTGAAGACACACAGCTGGCAAGTGATGGAGTCTGGATTTGAACCTGGTTCTATATACCAATGTTCTCACAGTACTCTGTCTTGATCCATGGGTATACCCGAGGTGATGCCCCTTCATCAAATAATCCCGATTTTCCCATGGGAAATACTCCAAAGCAAAAAGACAACACATGAAGATGTTTCCAAAATGTGTCTTATCTTTCAAGTCATGTCACACTTTGTGTAATTCTGTAAACTCATCCATTGCAAAGGTGGTGTTTTAATTCTTTGCCCCTTCGGGGACCAGAACAGAAAGCAGCTTTCCTCCCATCACTTGGCCTTAGGCTTCCTTCTGCTTCTGCCCCAGGCAGGCTGCAGTTAGCACACACTGCTTAACCTCTTCCTCCTGCAAGTCACTCTTTGAAGCAGAATATTTTGTTTAGCCCATTTTGACACCATGCACATCCTGTGACCCTGAATATCAACCAATCATTTTTTTTAAATGAGCAAACATGTTTAACAACCTTACCCCTTTTCTAAGCTTTACCATCTCCCATCACATCTCTGATTCAGCCCCTTCCTTGAATCCCCCATCTGACCCTCACTTCATCCTGACATCAGACTGAGTTTCTTCTGCACAGAGTACATGATGCTCTTTTAAAAGTTGAAAACTGAATGCTTTACTCTTTATAGAAATGACTTAAGTGTGAATGTCAAAATATCCCTAGCATCAAAATGACCTCAACCAAACATCATATACCCAGTCCCCAATCCTGACTACCCAGCCTTGTCCCCAGCAAGTCTCTTACTGATGGCTTTAGACACTTGCTGTGTATCCTCCCCTGTGAACTAACTGGCCCTGACTCTTCCTGATAACTCTCCAGCGGCTCTTAATCTGGAGTTGTCATTTAGAGCAGGAACTTTGGAACCAAGCTGCCTCAATCCTACCTTTACCACTCCCTGTGTGACCTTGGGCAAGTTATTTAACTTACCTGTGCCTCAGTTTCCTTGTTTGTTAAATGGAGAAAATGATACCTATTTTATAAAGTTGTTGTGAGAACAAATATTTGTAACGCTAATGCTTGCAAAGGTCTTAGAACATGACCTGGCATGCTGGAAGCATGCAGTAAACGTTAGCTATTAAGACAAATGGACTTGTCTGTCCATCTTGTCATCTTTACGACAAGTAGTCAAGCTATATTTCTTTAAAATAATTTTAAATTTTAGTGGATTTCCTGTTTTATTTATTGGAATTGTTGGGTAATTTGTTTTAATAGCACACACAGTAGTTTATCTACAGTTACACAGTGAATAGACTTTTGTCAGCTTGCCTAGAAAACCAAATAACCACTCTAACACTGTGTGTATATATACACATCTGTTTATCTATCTATCTACATGTATATATACACACATATAGGCACACATTTGCAGTGGATTTTTGGACAACAGTTTTTATGCAATATATCCAGTTTATTGTATAAACTAATTTTTCTTCTATTCATTTTTCATTTCCAAAGGTTGACTGATAAAGCATTGTCAAGACTCAACATGGTCTTGAATATACCCAGGATTTTGTATTTTATTCCCTGTGTGATGGGAGCTGCCCATGGCTTTGGAGGAGGAGAGTGGCATAGGCTTCAGAGGAGGAGGGTGTCACAGTTTAATTTGTGGTTTAGGAAGCAATGCAGAGGCTGGCCTGACTAGGGGATCTTGGAGTCTGGGAGATCAGTTAAGAGGCTGTTAGAATGACTCAGACAAGAGGGGATACATAAGAGAATAATTTGGGGATAGAATTAGGAAACCTTGGGAATGAAGTGGTGAGACAAGTGGAGGAGATAATTCTAAAAGTTTTTATTTTGGGTGAATGGGAGGATGGTAAAGAAAGCAGCCTTCTCTATTGTTTTCTAAATACAGAAGGGATTCAAGTTTTTCAAGGAGAGGAAGAGATAGGCTGTGAAAAGTCAGAATATAATGCAAGCCTCTTCCTTAACTCAACAAAACAAAACAAAACAAAACCTAGGGACTTCCCTGGTGGTCCAGTGGTTAAGAATCCGCCTTCCAATGCAGGGGCCCTGGGTTCATCCCTGGTCGGGGAACTAAGATCCCACAAGCCACGGGACAACTAAGCCCACGTGCAGTGACTACAGAGCCCACGCACCACAGCTACAGAGCCTGCATGCCGCAACCACTGAGCCTGTGCGTATGGAGCCTGTGTGCCACAACTAGAGAGAAGCCCATGCTGCGATGAAAGATCCTGCATGCCACAACTAAGACCCAATGCCGCCATAAATAAATAAAATATTTTTTTCAATCTATGAGTACCTAGTAAATTTGACATCTGAACCTAAAATGAAACAAAAAAAACCAGGGGGGACATCTAGGGTTGATAATGATTTTCACTGATGATCCACTTGACAATGATAATCAAACACATTAAATGTTACATTTCAAGGAGGGTGGAGCAGATGCTAAGTCTGTGACATAGCATAGTCTTTCATCTCTGCAGATGTGGAAGTTTTCCTCTCCCAATAGAATAGCCAGAAGCCTGTTTGGAAAGACCCAAACAAGGCCACAAGCACCCAACTACATCCTTTCCAAGATGTTAGTACTTTCCACTTTCATCCAAGATTCCCAAAGTCTGTGTGTTCAGCGGACAAAAAACAAGACAGAGGGGCTGTCCTGGTCTGAGCCCACATGGGCAGCCAACCATGCAGAAGGGAGTGGCTGCAGCCTCCAGGCCAGAAAAAGTGTCTCCACAAAACCACATTCACTTCCCACCTCCCTCTGAAACACACCAGCTAGTATAGGGAGTTTCTGAAAATGAGAATGAAGCTTTCTTATATTGTGTCTATGGGTTCTGTTACCATATTTTCTAAGTCAGAACTCCAGGTGCATGACAGATACAGTTGTACTAATGGCAACCAAGGGACAGGATATTTTAAAGATACTCTGAAAAAAATCTAGAGTACGTGTTTGCCCTGGTAAAAATACATCATTTAAAAGACTGATTCCACAAATATTTATTTGGCACCTACTAGGTGCCAGGCACTGGTGATAGAGGGGTGAACAAAACAGACAACATGTTACATAATGGGAATGGGCACCCCACTGGGCAGTGTGCGGAGGTTTAGGATCTGGACCATTAAGTTAAAGATATGATCCAAAAAGAACACAGTTGGGTAGGTAATTACATTGCAGATCTTCTACTTGAATCCCCAAAGTTCAAAAGGACCAATTCTGGGGCTTTCCTGGTGGCACAGTGGTTGAGAGTCCGCCTGCCGATGCAGGGGGCACGGGTTCGTGCCCCGGTCCGGGAAGATCCCACATGCCGCGGAACGGCTGGGCCCGTGGGCCATGGCTGCTGAGCCTGCGCGTCCGGAGCCTGTGCTCCGCAACGGGAGAGGCCACAACAGTGAGAGGCCCGCGTACCCCAAAAAAAAAAAAAAAAAAAAGGACCAATTCTAACCCTGCCTGACTAATCAGGGATATAGTCTCTAACCCCCAGTGGGAAATTATCCCTGAGCTCCCCTGAGCTGCTGAAAAGCCTTGGATCATTCTATCATATATATATATCATATATATATACCTGTATATATATACCTGTCATCAGCCTTTGTAGACTTTTTCAAAGCAGGCTGCTTTTGCTTATCTTTCCAGATCCCTCTTCTGACACCATCCTATTTCCCTCCCTTCTCCTTTCCAATTCACCTCATCCAACGTTCCTTCCATGCCAGACTTTTTGTGAGTCTCCCTGTGTGCACAGGCTCTTTCTAGCTCATGCCTTTGTGTACACAGTTCCCTCTGATAGAACACCCTTTCTGTTCTTTGACTTTGACTCTTTTTGGGAAGAATCAGCTTGGAAATTACTTCCTCTGTTAAGCCCTCCTAGACCTCTCTATCAATTGAGTGGTCATGACCCCTGACCCTTAACAGAGACAAGTATATCTCTGTTAGCTCACTTATCAGCCTGGTTTTTTTTTGTTTTTCATTGTTTGTTTATGGGTCTACAAGGCCTGGGCAGAGTCCTCATTTTATCTAACTAGCTCTCTGGAGACCTTTGCCTCTCTGCACCTTTGCCTGGAAGAGGATGTCAGTGAAAGTGTGTTGAATAATTTACTTGCCTCCTAAACTGCCCTCCCGTCTCCAAAAAACCAAAACAAAACAGGAACAAAGGAAGCAAAACAAAAACATGTGTCCTTGCTAGAAATATCCCTCAGTGCTCACTCCTTGGCTTAAAGGCACTGAGACTTTCATTAGAACCTAATTGATATGTAGTGGACAGAGCACTGGATGAAGAATCTGGAGACCTATATTCTAGCTCCAACTCACCCTGCAATTAGTTCTGTGATCTTGGCCAATTATATCATCTCTCTAGGTCTAGGTTTCTTCATTTCTAAGGTAGAAGTTGAACTCAGAAGAGTATATAGGTTTTTACCCTCCAGTGATAATTGAGTCCAATGGTCAATGAGAGTGACCTCCCAAAGAGCTTTGTTGAAGATAATGAAGCTCAGGTCAGGAAAGACACTCAGCTGGAAAGAATACATTGACAGTTTCTGTCCATTTAGCACAGAATTGGGAGGTGGGGCACATCTGCCTCTCATTTGGTGATGCTGAACCGGATAGGTCTTTGAGTTCCTGTTAGCTCCAACACTCCACATTTCATGATATGCATGATTATATGTAAAGTCAGTTCCATTTTGCTTGTATGAGGCATATGTCAATTATTTTCCACATGCTACGTACTTGAGGAGTGTGAGATAAAAAGAAGAATAAATCATGCATGGTGGGGCTTCCCTGGTGACTCAGTGGTTAAGAATCCGCCTGCCAATGCAAGGGACATGAGTTCGATCCCTGATCCAGGAAGATCCTACATGCTGCCGAGCAACTAAGCCCGTGTGCCACAACTACTGAGCCTGTGCTCTAGAGTCCACAAACCACAACTACTGAGCCCATGTGCCACAACTACTGAAGCCCATGTGCCTAGAGTCCGTGCTCCACAAAGAGAAGCCACCACAATGAGAAGCCCGTGCACCGCAACGAAGAGTAACCCCCGCTCGCTGCAACTAGAGAAAGCCCACACACAGCAATGAAGACCCAACACAGCCAAAAAAATAAAAATAAAAATAAATAATAATAATGCATGGTCTTTGCCTGTAAGGGATTCTGGGTGATTAGCGGAGGGAGATGATAAGTACTATCTCCATTTAGCAGATAATAGGAACTGAAGCTCCACCAATGAGTAGAGGAAGTGGGTCTCAGACTAAATTGATTCTAAGGGCTTTACCCTTTTCCACTCTACCTCTCCACTGGTTGTTTACAAGAGAAAGGGAAAGGAGATACTGAACTGAAAGCTTGAGTGTTTCCCATGCTGGTTGCCTCATAGTAGAGGCCCAGGATAAACAGTGGACAGTGTTAGAAACCTGGGGGAAGGGGTAGAAAAGGGAACAGAAGAGTCCAGAAGACAAATTTCACCTAATGTATGAGGGTTGGTCTTGACTTCCATACAGGAAGGTTTCATCAGGCCCCAGTGACAGGCAAGCATGTGTCCTCCTGTCACAGGTGCCTCAATTCTAAGATTCTATTCCCTTGACAATGGTGGGGTTAGAGAGAGGCATTGACCCTTCTAGGAGGAAACAGTGCAGGATAAAGATTTAAATCAAATCACATTAATAACACATCAGGCCTTAACTGTGCGTGAAGGTGTCCACCAAACACCACCTGAGGGCATGGCCCTGTGAGCTTGTGAGGTTTAGAGGAGGCCTTTTCAAGTAGTAAATTTTTCTAAGTAGTGAAAATTTCTAAGAGCAGATGGCTAGTTTCTGGGCCTATCACACAGATGTATCTTGATGGAGGTGAAGGGGTGGCCATAAATCCAGAGTGTGGTCTCTGGACTCCACACATTTGGATTCTTTTTTTTTTTCAGATTCTTAATGGTGACCATGCTGTGAGAAAACTGTTTAGGTCACTAGACTCATACAAGACAAGCAGACTTGAAGAAAGGAAGTTATTGATTTATAACAAATTTTCACATTACATGCAATGCACATACTACACACACAGACATCAGATGCTCCACTGAAGTTAGCTAGTGAGGGCATCCCTTTCATGATACTGACAGACCTGGGAAAACAAACCAATATTCAGAAGGTCACTAAAGGAAATAGCAAAGTTGGGGAAAATAAGATTCAATGAGCTAATTGTGATATATTGATTTTTGGCTACAGTAACTTTAATGTAAAATATATAGAATGTTGGAACTAGAAGGGACCAAGTTCACCTTAGGCAGCTCTCTTTTCACAAAAGGGGAAATTGAGGCCCAGAAAAGGGAACTGAATTTCCTAAACCCACAGCATTCATTCGTTTTCTCTTTCATCCTACAAATATTTATAGAGGGCCAACCAGGAGTGAAGCCTCATTCTAAGCAAAGTGGAGGCTTTCATAAGCTCAAAAGTCTAGCTTGGAAGGTGGATGTGAACAGAACCAATTCTCATACAGTATGATTAGTGCTCTAAGGTAAGGATTGGCAAAGGTTTTCTGTTAAGGGCTGAATAGTAAATATTTTAAGCTCTGAGGGCTATAGAGTCTCTGTTGCAACTACCAAGCTCCATTGCTGTAGCACAAAAGCAGCCATAAACAAAATGCAAATGATAAAAGTGGCTGCCATAAAACTTCATTGCCATCGAAATTTAAATTTAATATTGTAGTCACATATGAAATATTCTTCTTCTTTTGATTCTTTTCAACCATTAAAAAACGTAATAACTATTCTTAACTCATGAGCTTACAGAAACAGGCAGCAGGCTGGATTTAGCCTATAGGTAGCAGTTTGCTGACCCTAATCTTAGATGAACAGAGGTTCCAGATGATTTTTTTCACCATCCATGAAGGGTATGATATAATTGTTGATCCGATTCTTTTACCAAGAATAAAAGGGGAAAAGAAATATATGCTTGTCAGTGTCACTGTGATAAGGCAGGGCCACAGAGGGGGTGACTTCACAAAGAACAGTACAAGATTGGTTAAGAAGAGGGCGGAAAGCCCTTAGTTCATCACCACCTCATCTCTATTTCCAGTTAAACTCCAAATCCCTCTATAATCTTGAGCCAACTTTAATTTATTACTTTTCACATTTCAGAGACTCTCAATTTTGTGCAATTTAAAATGTAGATTCCTCTGCAGAAGAACTGGCCCTTCCTTTCTAAAGTTTCCACGTAGCCATGTTTAGAAGGGAGTCAAATGGCTGTATGGGACTCAGACCCTCTAGGGTTTAGATAATTTTTTGACAGCATTAGGGTGCCCTGTGGGCGGCCTTAGGGGAGACTGACAACCTTCTCCTAATAGATATGAGCACACGGGCAGTGTCATTCATCTTCGTATGCCTTGCCCTTCAGAGCAGAGTTTGGTATTGCAGAGTCACTAGACTTTGTCATGGCCAGTTGACCTGATGAAAAGGCATGTGCTCTTTCCCCTTTTAGGAGAATTCCCTGGGTCTCAGCTTCCTCACCTGTACAATGGACATAACAATATCACCTACATCACACGTTTTATGAGGTCACATGTATGATAGCACTCTGTAAACCATCAAACACTATATGAATAATCTTATAAACTTCCACCACTTCCTTCCATTCTTACCATCCCTACACTCAACAAGCCCACTTTATCTTTCTGGGCCTCATTTTCCTTATCTCAAAAGCCAGGAGGGTGAATTCAGTGGTTCTTAGTTCCCTTCCATTTCTACCACTTTGGCCCTGTGCCTTGTTAGGAAAGGAATTTTTCACTATACAGGAAGCAGTTTTGCATTATGATTGAAGGTAGAGGGCAGGAACAAAGAGGCCAGATATGGGAAAATGACAAAAAAAAAAAAAAAAAGACTAGAAGGAAACCTTGGCCTTAGACGGGGAGGCCTTAGACCAAGGGCCTTCCTCATTTGGTGTTCAGAATAAAATGCTTCCTTAAAAAGCAAAAAGGTCATGTTCTTTGGCATAGTCTAGATTTGCTTTACACGTGGAAAGCTGAGTTTGAGAGTCTCAACCTTTCTTTTCTCTCCTTCTCAGAATCAATCAAGGCTTGGAACATTGATGAGGTTATCCATCCAGCAATTTTTTTTTTTTTTTTTTTTTTTTTTTATGCGTTACGCGGGCCTCTCACTGTTGTGGCCTCTCCCGTTGCGGAGGACAGGCTCCGGACGCGCAGGCTCAGCGGCCATGGCTCACGGGCCCAGCCGCTCCGCGGCACGTGGGATCCTCCCAGACCGGGGCACGAACCCGTGTCCCCTGCATCGGCAGGCGGACTCTCAACCACTGCGCCACCAGGGAAGCCCCATCCAGCAATTTTTAACGAGAGGCTCAGTGCCTAGGTACTTCAATGTGGAATACACATGGCTATGTCATGCTTTATTTATTTTTTTTAAACCTCTTCTGGAAGTGATGGCTTCCACAAAGCTGACTAAGTCATCTCAGGGTCCTACACAGATTTTCCCCACTTTTCTATTATTTCCACTTTCAAAAAGAAGTTGTGTGTAAGTCCATTGACCAGGTAGGTGAAATGCTATCTCCCTCTCTGAAGAAACTGACTTTGTTTTTATGGAGCCAGTGTAGGATGGGGGTGGGCACAGGGCTGGGCTGGCAAACAAGAGGCAGGTGAGACAAGTGAGATTAGAGAAACCTGTTTCTCTCCCTCCTCCACACTCCTGGCTTGAGATGTTTAAGGAAGGACAACGGGGATCCAAATCCAGGACCTATCCTGTGGCTCTAAGGGTTCTTTTCTACAAAGGAGAACAGGTCTTGGTAGGGCTGTCTGGTGTCTAAGAGATGGGTCTAGGCCTCTAACAATGGGCAAATTTGAAGCCCTGTGAATTCTCTTGGACCTACATATTATCAGCCCACAGAGATAAACTAATTTACAAAAGAATGTACTGTAGATCACAGTTTCCCACAACTACAGGGGCCTAAGAAACACTTTTCAAGAGATCCATATATTCAGTACATGGTATCAGAAACTAGGAAAATCCCAACTAAATATCTTGCATTAGACTGAATTTTTTCTGAAATGAACTATTGTCCTTTGGATATACCCAAGCTTTCCCATCCCCCTTGGGCATATATTCAAATTATTCTCTCTACTTTAAAAACCCTTCCCTAGCAAACATTCCTCCTATTGTTAGGGGGACCACTGACCGAAACTGCCCGCCCTGGCCAGACACCATAGTAACCACTTGCATGATTTATCTTACAACAGGAGGTCCTGGTAAGGGACGTGGAACTAACAAGCTACCAACAACCAGAAGAATTTGGGAAAGGTCAAAAGGAGAGAGGAGACGCCCGTCCAAATGTCCTACCAACCTCTCAGAATCTATCTTGGCTGAGTGATGCACACGCCACCAGGAAGGACCCTGAGTCAGAGTGATTGGCCAGAGACAACCCAGAAACTAACCCCATCACCATAAAACCTGAGACTGCAAGCCACCTGGCAAAGCAGTTCTCCCGGGTTCCCTTACCCTGCTGCTCTCCGCCCGGGAGCCCCTTCCCAATAAAGTCTTTTGCTTTGTCAGCGCATGTGTCTCCTCGGACAATTCATTTCCGAGTGTTAGACAAGAGCCCATTCTCGGGCCCTAGAAGGGGTCCCCTTTCCTGCAACACTATCACGGACCATTGCTGGTCCAAATCCAACCACAGTTCAAGTCCCATTTCAAGTACTGACTTCTTTATAAAGACTTCACTCATTTATCAGGATCTTGTTATAGTTACTTTTTCATGAGTTTATGTTTTTCCTCTCCAATGACAGTATATATTCCTTAAGTCCTCAAACTAATCTTTATACTTCCTCACATTCAAAATGATTCCTGGTTCAGGTCCTTCAACAAAGTAGGCATTCCAAAAAAAAAAAAAAAAAAAAAATCTGTGTTGGTGGGAATGTAAATTGGTGCAGCCACTATGGAAAACAGTATGGAGGTTCCTCAAGAAGCTAAAAATAGAGTTGCCTGCCATATGATCCAGCAATCCCACTCCTGGGCATATATCTGGACAAAACTATAATTCAAAAAGATACACGTACCCTTATGTTCATAGCAGCACTATTCATGATAGCCAAGACAAGGAAACAATCTAAATGTCCATCAACAGATGAATGGATAAAGAAGATGTGGTATATATGCACAATGGAATACTACTCAGCCATGAAAAGAATGAAATAATGTCATTTGCAGCAACATGGATGGACCTAGAGATTTTTATACTAAGTGAAGTAATTCAGAAAGAGAAAGACAAATACCATATGATATCACTTATATGTGGAATCTAAAATATGACACAAGTGAACTTATCTATGAAAGAGAAACAGACTAACAGACATAGAGAACAGCCCTGTGGTTGCTGAGATGGGGAGAGGGGGTGGGGGAGGGATGGAGTGGGAGTTTGGGATTAGCAGATGCAAACTATTATATAAGAATGGATAAATAGGGAATTCCCTGGCAGTCCAGTGGTTAGGACTCCACACTCTCACTGCCAAGGGCCTGGGTTCAATCCCTGGTGGGGGGAACCAAGATCCCACAAGCTGGGCGGTGCGGAAAAATGTAGATCATATGTATGTATGTACGTGTGTGTTTACAGAGAAAGAAAGAAGAAAAAAAGAAAGAATGGATAAAAAAGGTCCTACTGTATAGCATAGGGAACTATATTCAATATCCTGTGACAAACCATAATGGAAAAGAAAAAAAAATCTGTTGATCATTTGTTTTAACCAGAACACAATATCCAAGATCCTCACCTATAAATGGAATGTTTGCGCTATTTAGAAGTCTGAACCACAAAGAAATTGTTAACGAAGATTTCAGTTCAAAACAAACAACAAAATTCTAGAAGATTTCCTGAGTTCAACATATTCAAACTAAGTTTTGCACCTTCTACACATTTATCCAGGCAGTTGAATAATTTGAATTCAAGTTCTGAGTAAAAAGCCTGAGACATGGCAAGATTTTCAATCATCAAGAAAGATTCAATTATATTCAGTGCATGCTTTCCAAAGGAGGAACACAAACTAATATTTTGAAAAGATTCTCAGCAAGAGGGATAGAACTACAATGACTTCCTTTTCTTAATTTTAATTTTATTTTTCAATATTTATTTATTTATATATTTGGCTCCACCAGGTCTTAGTCACGGCATGGAGGATCTTCGTTGTGGCATGCGAGATCTAGTTCCCTGAACAGGAATGGAACCCAGGCCCTCTGCATTGAGAGTGTGGAATCTTAACCACTGGACCATCAGGGAAGTCCCTACAATGATTTCTTTAATAAATATTACTTATACATAAAATGAAGCCACCACATGCCTCCCTCTCATCCTGGTTCATGAACTCTGTGCTATAATTCTTTATCTCCCCAAATAATTAAGAGGGGGGGAGATGTGGAACATGAGATAGCATATGCTATGAACTGAATGTTTGTGTCTTCTCCAAATTCATATGTTGAAATCCTAACCCCCAATGTGATGATATTAGGAAGTAGGGCCTTTAGGAGGTGATTAGGTCATGAGGGTGGAGCCCTCATAATGGGACTTGTAAGAAGAGGCCAAGAACTTGCTAGTCTTTCTTCTGCCATCTGCAAATCAGGAAGTGGGTTCTCAGCAGACACTGGATCTGCTGGCGCCTTGATCTTGGGCTTCTCCACTTCCAAAACAGTGAGAAATAAATTTCTGTTGTTTAAGCCACCCAGTCTATGGTATTCTGTAATAGCAGCCTGAATGTACTAAGGCAGAATGTTTGTACCTGCTATGGCTGTGATGCTTTATAGCCACAGTTTCAATATGATCAGCAGCCCTGTGAGGCAGGTGTCATATACCCTTGTCTTACAGATGACAAAACTGAGGCTGAGAGGGGTTAAGTAACCGCTCCAAGGTCACGGAGCTGAAAGTAGACCTAGATCAAAGCCTAGGTCTCATTGGTTTCAAAATTTATACTTTTTTCACTGTACAATGCTGCCTTTTTGCAGTGTTTTCACAGCTATCCAAATAGACGAGAAAAATGAGTTGACGTTTACACATTTTTTTAAGTGGAAACGCCGTTTGCTGTAATGAAACAAAACAGGTGATAGAAGATGTGGCTCCCATTCTGCCACGGGCCACCAAGCTGTATGACCTCAGCCACTCCATCTCAAAATCATAAAATCAGACTGTAAATGCTGAGAAATGCATCTGGAAGATCTTATCTCCACCCAATCTCCTCCCTTTGCAGAAGAGGAATTTGAGACCCAGATGAAGCCACCTGCCAACAGTCACAGAAGGGCAGAATTCAGGCTTATTAAACCCATCAAGGGCTCATTCCACTGGGTTGTGTCTCTCCTCTCTGGACTTTGGTCTCCTCATAAAACAAACCTCCGAGACCAAGTGTGTTGTCTTAGGCAGTGTGAGATGTTATAAGGCTATAGACTTACAACAAACTTTTATTTCTCACAGTTCTGGTGGCTACAAGTCCCAACATCAAGGCCCTGGCAGATCTGACGTCTGGTGAGGACATTCTTCCTGGTTTGCAGATGGTTATTTTTCTCCTGGTATCCTCACATAGCTGAGAGAGACAGAAAGATCATCTTTCTTGGGACTTCCCTGGTGGTGCAGTGGTCAAGACTTTGCACTCCCAATGCAGGGGGCCCAGGTTTGATCCCTGGTCAGGGAACTAGATCCCACATGCATGCTGCAATGAAGAAGCCCACCTGCCGCAACTAAGACCAGGAGCAACTAACTAACTAAATAAATAAATAATTTTTTTTAAAAAAAAATCATCTTTCTTGTGTTTCTTCTTATAAGAACACTAATCCCATTCATGAGGGCTCCACTCTCATGACCTAATTACCTCCCAAAGGCCCCACCTCCTAATACCATCACATTGCGGGTTAGGATTTCAATATATGAATTTTACAGGGACACAAACATTCAGTTCATAACATATGTGGTTCATTTAGATTGTGGTATGCAAATAGAATTTTATTATGATCTTTCAGTGCATAACTAAAAAAATGAGAGGTCTCAGAGGCCCTATGAGAGAAAGAACATACATCCTCTGAGCCTACATGTATGTGGTATGTGTGTGAGGGGGTGTGTGTGAGAGAGAGAGAGAGACAGAGACAGACACACAGAGACAAAGACACAGAGAGACAGCACAAGAGACACAGAGACAGAGAGAAGAGGAGGGAAAATGTGTTGTAGAGAGAAATCTGTCCTTAGGGCTGCCTCAGATCCCAATAATATACCTGAGTGAGTTTCTATTCCTTATAACAAAAACAAAAGAAATTAACTAGAAAAAAGAGAAATATATCTTTTTCTAAATTAACTCTTTCCTTGGGAACTCCCTGGTTGGTCCAGTGGTTAGGACTCCACGCTTTCAAATAACTCTTTCCAGAGCATCAAATTATACTCTGGTATAGTGTATATAAATAGAAACACTGAAACGCTAGTATCCTGAAAAAAGTTATATAATACACACCAAAAAAAAAAAAAAGAGAGAGAGAGCATTTACTCCCTGGTGCTCTCCTCAGACTTTGAATCTCATTTCTCCACCAAAATAACTATTATTAATGTAAAAAGGCTAAAAACTGCTAGCATGTGGGGTTTGGCTCCCTGAGGCAATGGTGGAACAGCCCTCCTTTCCTTTCTACTGCCTTTGGCACCTGTGTGGTTCCTATAGGTGTATTTTTTGGCCTAGATCATCAGGGAACTGTTTTGTTTAGGAACTGATGGGCTCTTATTGAAACACCTCTCTGCTTAGAGGGAGAAGACTTACCTATGTCACCTCAGAAGTTAATCTATCATGCCACAGTGGAGTGCCGCTACAAGGGTTTGAATAGTATTTCCCAAAAGGTTGTCCTTGGAACCTTAGGCCTGTGCGATGCTATGTGACAAAAGGTTCCAAGGTCTAATAAGTTTGGGAAACACTGCCTTTTGTATTACCTGTCATAGAGTCATTGATGCACATGTCTTTTCTGCTAGCTTCTCCTCTGTACAAGATTTCTAAATTTGAAGTGCCTCAGGGCTTGGCTGTGAGCCTTAACTCCTCTCTGAGCTCTCCCTAGGTGATCTCATCCAGTTCTAGGACTTTAAATGCCATCTGTATGCTAATGATTTCCCAATTTATATCTCAAACCTTCCTCCTAAGCTCCAGACTCATAGATATGTAAGACCTGTCTACTTGATAGCACCTCTTACATGTGTAATAGGTATCTTAAACTTACCTTGGGTAAAACAATCTCTTTATTTCCCTCATGCCTTTAAGCCTTTGCTTCTCTAGTCTTTTCCAGCTCAGTCAATATTACCAACATGTAATTAATTGCTCAAGCCCCAGAGCTGGAAGTTATTACCGTCTTCCTCTGGCCCCTCTGGTCCCTGTTACCCACATTAACCCATCAGGAAGCCTTGTTGTCTCTACTCAAAAGTGTGCTGAAGCCATCCACAATCTCTCTATCTGCACTGACAACCCCGTCATCATCTCAAGAGCCTACAAGAGCCTCCTAACTGGTTTCTGCTTGTAATCTTGGCCTCTAGATTCTATCCTCTTCCCAACAGCCAAGGAGAGGTTGTTTGTTTGTTGGTTTGTTTGTTTTTCTAAATTGTTAATTAGATTGAACCGAGGTTTAAAACACTTCAAACTGCTTTCCATTGCACAACAATCAAACCTTACTTCTTACCGTGCTCTCTAAGATCGTACCTCATCACGTGCAGTTTCTCAGCTCCACCCACAGAGGCTCTTTTCTCTTCCTCCAACATGCTAGGTTTGTCCTTCCTTTGTCCTGCTAGGTCTGTGGACTCACTGTTCCCTCTGTCTGCCGGGTTCCCCACTTCTAGTGCTTCCCTATAACATCACCCGTTGAGGTCTTCTCAGTCCTCGGCTGTGAAGATTATTCGAAATCTTATTTGTTTGTTTGTTCACTTTTCTTGGTGAACTCCACCTAGAGAGTGAATTCTCTGAAGGCAAGGCAAGGATCTTACCTGTCCTATTCACTCTTCCCCAAGATTTTCTCAGTACCTAGAGCAGTGCCTGGCACATAATAGGTGCTCAATAAATAGTTGTTGACTGCATGAAGAGTTGAGAAATTATGCAGTGGAGAAAACTGCAAAACTTAATTTAACCCAACATTCCTCAAAAGTATTTGGCCACAGAACCCTACTTGCCATTGTAGAGAATATTCATTATCCCAGGGATCATTTCCTAGAATACACTTTGCTTTATGCTGGTTTAATATCAGTATTGAGAAGAGGTAATGTTTGAGACTCAGTGAATCTTCAACTTCAAAACTTGAAAATCTCTTGTAAGCAGGCATTTTGACTGGTCTTTGGGAGTCCAGGATATTTTTATTAGGAGAATGCTAATTTAAAAAGTAAGTTATTGGGTATTCTTTCTTTGAGATGTGGATTCAAAAAATCAGAATAGCAGCTCAAGATTGCAGGGCTCAGGGGCTGATGAAGTGTTGGAGGTGAGAGAGGAGTCCAGACAGGATATGGCAAAATTAAGGGATGTGGTTGACTAAGGGCAAACTAGATTGAGGCCCACTAAAGCTTTCCTACTTCTAATGGAATTTTCAGAAACAGAAACCTGCAGTTGGAAATTTGGCTATGTTTATCCTGTGTATGTTTTCTGTAATTATTTCTTTTCTGTTCTCCCTCACGTTTAGTAAAGCTGTTCTTGAAAATACCAGCCTGTCTCAGTTATGGCAAGGGAAACAATTTTGTCCAATTGAAAATTTTAAAGGTGGACCCACACAGCCTTGGATGCGGCATGAACAGGTGATGTGGTGACATAGAGAATCAGGAAAAGAGACCCAAAGTAAAGATGAAAGTCAAGCCACAGAGTCAGGGGGAGATTTTCATCCCCTTCCAACCTGTAAACCCTCTTTCAAGAGTCCTATTTGGTTCGGCTCTGATGTGTTTAAACTTTGGAGGGTTTTGTGCTAAGTCCTAATTAGACAAGGCTAATTCTGTACAAAGTCACACACATACAATATTAAACTATAAAAGACAGTTTGATAAAGGAATTGTTTAGTTGCATGAAAAACCTTAGATGAAATTAGATGAGGAGAACCTGAGAAAGTGCTCAGTGACTTGAAGTGTACACAAAGAATATGTGAGAAGTTTTGTGAACGTATCAGAGGGGCTGTAGGTTTGGACCTCAGTATTTCTCAATTCATGGGTGCACTAATATTGGCAGCTGGATTTTGTCTTCGGGGTAGGCTCTTGCTTTATTCTTGGAGAGACCAGTTGGGAGCATTTTTAGTCATAAAGATGATTAAAAAACCCAGGAGAATAACCCAGTTGTAAAGGCTTAAGATTAGAGGCGCTGGATATTGTATTTAGTAAGATAAAGGGCTGGCTTTGTGGCAGATAGGTTGTGAATGTGAAGGGATACTTATGCTATTTGTGATTTTTCTTTATAGGTAACTCTTAGGGAGTGTATCAGGTAGGGTTCTCCAGAAAAACAGAACCAATGGTGTGTGTGTGTGTGTGTGTGTGTGTGTGTGTGTACATTCTACGGAGCCAGTGTCCTAGTTTGCGTCTTAAAGCTGGAAGCTGCTATAGAACCAGGAAGAGCTGACGTTCCCATTCTAAGCCCATCAGACAGGAAAAGGCAGGGGAGGGCTAGCTTTGTGTTCTGTTGAGGTTTTCAGCTGATTGGGTGGGACCCACCCACATTATGGAAAGCAACCTGCCTTACTCATAAGATTTAAATGTTAATATCATCCAAAAAAACCCTCACAGAAACACTCAGAATAATATTCGACCAAATATCTGGGCACCCTGTGGTCCAGTCAATTTGACACATAAAATTAACCATCACAGGAAATGAGAGATGTGCATAATAGTATTTCCATCTAGGATGATGAGCTGGGCCCAGAAACATGGTAGCAGATTGCACAGAAAGAAGGAGAGAATCAGACCCTGTAACATAGTCAATGGATTCCATGACAATGACACTTGAGATTCAGTTTAAGTTTTTCTTTTCTATGCTGTACTCCCACGTATTACCTTCAAGACTTAGTGTTATGGGTTGAATTGTGTCCCCCACAAACTATAAAGAAAACTATAAAAACTAAAACTATAAAGAAAAAGATATGTTGCAGTCCTAACATCTAGTACTTCAGAAGGTCACCTTATTTGGAGATACGGTCTCCACAGAGGAAATCAAGTTAAAATGAGATCATTAGGATGGACCCTAATCCAATACGATAGGTGACCTTATAAGAGGGACAGTTTGGACACAACTAGGCATAAAGCATAAACAACGCTGAGACACAGGAAGAATAGAACCATCTACAAGTCCAGGAGAAAGGTCTCCAAACAGATTCTTCCCTCATAGCTCTCAGAAGGGACAACATTGTCAACACCTCAATTTCAGATTTCTAGCTTCCAGAACTTTGAGACAATAAATTTTTATTGTGTAAGCCACTCCGTTTGTGGTACTTTTGTTATGGCAGCCCTAGGAAATGAATATGCTCAGTAAAATCTACCACACATCATAGCCTGTGTTAACTACACTTGGAAGAATGAAGGATAGATTTGATGTACATCTAAAGAATTAAGGCCCAGGGATTGGAGGAGCAGCAGCATGGAGAAGAGGTCCTGAGATTATAGAGGCAATTGGGGGAGAAGCCTGGAGCTATGAGCAGTGGTCCAAGGAGAGTCTCAAAAAGGGACTGAGGATGATAGTACTTTAAATAATCTAAATATAGGTAGATATCATTATGACTGTTGACAATATCATCACCAAAAAAATGTACTGGCTCCCTACTGAAAAAACTACTGATACAACTAGTGCATAGTGATCATTCCTGTGTTTGATCAGCTGAGAAGCATTAATGGAGTTTATATTAACTTTTAAAATGTTAAAAATTAAAAGGTTTGTATTAACATTGACAATGTCTAAAAGTAAATGGTATATAGTAACTTTGACAATGTTAAAAATTAAAGGGATAATCTTTACATCTTCATCAACAATCAAGGCACAGACATCTTGATAGAGGATGTATCGGAGCCCAAATGACTACAGACGGCATCATGCCTTGCAAATACATCTCTTTGTCTCGATGCTACTACGTGAACATGTTAGCACATTGTTTCCTGAGGTACACCTTCCACTGAAATATTGCCCTAGATATAGATAAGGAGCACCCTAAGGCCATAGGGAAGGAAGGAAAGAATGAAGGAAGGAAGAAGGAAGGAAGGGAGGGAGGGAGGGAGCATGGAAAGAAGGAAGGGAAGAGAGGAGGAGGGACATAGGACCCTTTTTAATCACAGAGCCAAGTTCCAATCCACTTGAAATAACCAGGTTTAGTTTCAGATAATACAGGATATTTCTAAAGTAGATCTTTGGAATATTTGACAAACACTGTGGTTAAATTATTAATATGGGATAAAGACGTTATTTAATAGTAATCTGCAAAAATTAACGCTTCTTTACTGCCTTCAATTCATGGTTTACTTCTAAAATCTTTGAATCAACATCTAATTTCAGAAAATAGAATGAAGATTCCTTGGAGGTCTAGGAACTAGGTAGAAGGGAAAGAAATCCGATGACAGTATCCTGATATTTTTAATACTGAGTAATACTAATATGATAACAACAGCTACTCCTTTAGTCTAAGGATTTCCATTTTAAAGGTTTGCTGTTATTCATTTTCCTTGCTCCTTGTTGAGTATAATTTTAAGGGCTATGTGCATGGCTTGAATTCTATTAAATACCAAATGATTTCTCACATATCTAAGTTTGGAATCTGTCTCCTTTAATAGACAGAAATTACTCTCCCCCAGAAGAATGATACAGTAACAATGTCCAGGCAGTCAAAATGAATGTCATTGCCCTTCTTCCTTATTGATGAATAACTACTGATGATTCTATCCCAGGTCCAGCTAGGAAAGAAAACGATAATGCACAACTAGCAATAGCTTTCCTGGGGCAGAGTTGGGGGAATGCATTGAATGTCCTTCTACCTTAGGGATCTGTTAATACACGCGCAAGGGAAGCACTTTGATGTGGTTTCTGAGGAAATGTCTGATAGACTTTTCCCGGTCTGGGATGGTCCATTTATAGGATATACTGTCTATGTCTCTAAACATTGTGTGAAACAGTCTGATGTCCACTGTACTCTGTGAAGTCATTTTTGTAAAGAAGGTCCAAAGTGAAATGACTGGCTGGGGCAATGACTTTGAGAAGGTCTGAACCAGTTCTGATGTAATTTCTCTTCCAGGAAAATCCCAAGACTTTTAGGGGTGGTGCTTGTTTGTGGTTCCATTGTAAAATATGACAGTCTTGGGTAGACTTAATACAAGTAGACATGATTATGCAGCCCTGTTCCACATCGTTAGTGAGAGTAAATGCCTCCTCCAGAATTCTGCCAACGCTGTTTCTAGCCAGACATCCATTAGTAAACGCTGTAGTCTTAAAATATTGGATGGCTTCTGTGTCTGGCTTGTCTGTATAATGGAAACTAGGTCCCGATTTTTTAAATAATCAACATGGGTAAGTATAGAAATGCTATTCTCCAAGAGAGGTGGTTAGAAATTTGGCGGATTCAGGACAGAATTTTGGTAAAGATCTGTTTCGTGTTTTTGTGTTTGTTTGTTTTTTTAGTTTAAAATGTTCTTAATTGAAAATATAAAAATATTTCTTGTTTTGTGATAATGCCAATTAAGGAGATAACTCCCTAGAGCTAACTCATCCATGCTCAGTATTGACACTTCACTTTCTTCACAGAGATCAGCATAAATTGAAACATCTCTCTTCAGCCTGAGTGGCTGACCATACTAAGTGGCTATTTCTAACAAATTGAGAGGATTTCTTTAAAATGCACATTATAAATAAATGTAACATTTTACAAATTCTTAAAAATAACAATGCTTTTAGTTAGTAAATACTTCACATGCCACCCTGTGCTCTCTCTTTTGATCCTTGATGGCCCTATGAGGTGGAAATGGAAGGCACTAAATATCTGCCTTCCACAAGTGAGAAAACAAGCTCAGAGAGGTTAAAAACTCGGCCAGAGTCACAAGTAAATTAGGCTGCTTTCACGATCAGTCTGAAGGTCAGTGATAGTGTTTTCTTAGTATTCTTTGTTGAAGGAGGAGAAACTGCCTGTTAGGTGGAAGGCTTCCAAACCCTGTAACTTGCACACAAGTCCTTTGATCTCATCTGACTTTGGGCTCCCCAGGCTTCTGAGAACCCTGCGGTGACAGCTACCTCTGTAACTTGTCTAGAATGAAAGGTATTTAACCTTAAAAGATTACTTTCCACGTGTAAGTAGTAAGAAATCACAAAGTCTTATCAGAAAGCCAGTGTGATAAGAAGTTTTTGAGGCTATTTGACAAACCAGTAGTACTTGACATGGTTACAAAAATAAGCTATCTTGCCCTCTCAGTTGAGGAATAACAAATAAATAAGGATGGTAAATTGCAGACTGGCTTACAAGCAGTGACATACTTGGTAGGCATTTGTTAATAATACCATATTGAACTTGCTGAGTCTCCCTCCCTCAAGAACCCTGTGAACCTCCACATGTTCTTTTTTTGCAGTCATCACAACATTCCCACTGAGGGTTGCCTAGACAGCAATTATCATCCCATTTTAACCTATGGAAAAGCTGAGGGTTCAGCCATCAGTGGACTGATCCAAGGTCATGTAGTGAGTAGTCAGGAGAAACTAACCCCAGGGCTAATTTCTTCTTGATGATTTGATTGTCACAAGTAAGTGACTTGCTTGAGGCAATCAAAGAAAAATATTTGGAGAATGAGGATATTTATGGCACACTAATTAAATAAGCAGGTGACAAGGACAGAGTCCTAGTTCTAGCCCTACCCCTGAGTAGTTAAGAGATTTGGACAAGTTACTTAACCAGACTGGGCCTCAGTATCCTACTTGGAGAAATGAAACAGTTGAACTAGATCAGGGATTTTCAAACTTTCTCCTTTTTTAAGGAACGTCTTAATGTTTTAAACATTTATTCAAAGTACATCGTAATGTTATAAGTTTAATTAATAAAAGCTGAGCTGCATTACAATCCCACCTCCTGCTTGACTCTCCCCACCTCCTACCAGATTCCCTGGACACAGTCTAAAAACCACAGTATTAGGTAACCTGAAAGCTCCTTCCTGTTCTAAATTCAATGGTTTTATCACTGGAAGCATCTAGCTTTCTAATCTGCTAGCTGTTCGTGTCCTATATAACATCTTGTGGCACAAAAGACCTCCAGACTAGGGGTCAGAGAAGCTGTGTGTGGAACCCTGCTCCACCAGCCAATTATCTATGTCACCTTAATCAAATTACTTCGCCTCTCTAAGTCTGTGTTTCCTCATCTATAAAATGAAGATAATAACCCTTCTAAGGTAAGAGTGCTTTGTAAACTGTAAAAGTTTGAATAAATATAAAATGTCATTAGTATTACCTTCTGTGCACAACACCCTTCCATGGAGAGATGGCTTTATCCTCTGAATGACATGGAGTACCAACATGGAATGAGCTTCTCTTAGGCAAGGTTGCCAAAGAAGAGAGATGGGACCTACCATGTTTGGGCTTCATCTTCTCTGTGAGAGAAAGCCAAGTCAGTAGTGAGGGTGTGAGCTAACAGCATAGCAAATAATTAAACCAAGGAGGCACCATTGTTAAGAATAAAGGGAGGAATTGTCCCTACAATCTGACCTTGATAATAATGACCCAGCTATATTTCCCCCTCCACACAGAGCCACGACCAATAATAATGACTGTCATTCATTGAGTGCTTTCCACGTGCTAGGCACCGTTTTTACATGAGTTCTGTCATTCAAATTTCAAAAGAACCTTCTGCAATGGGGTTAGCCTTATTTTCTATGGAGAAGTGGCCAATAAAATAGGGTATTATTCCTGATTTGCAGCCTAGAAAGGCTAAGTAACTGGCTCAGGTTCATAAAACTGGCAAGTGGCAGAGCTTGAACTCTGGATTCAAACCTCTGAACTGCTCAGCTCTGCATCTCCTGGTTGGAAGGAAAGATTTTCCTCACTCAGCATGAGGGCCAAAAGCCTCCATTCCTCTTGATCTTTGCAGTGCCTTAGTCAGCTCCATCTTTCCATTTTTATTATATTTTTAAATTTTTTCTTCCTCCATTCAAAAGTGCTTCACTCATCTTCATAAAACTCAGAGGTGGAAAGCGCCTGTTAGTCATTGATGTTCCCCCCTAGTCTCCCCCTTGTCCTCTGCAGCGTATTTTCTGCTCGGGAGTTGGAAAACGGAGCCTCAGCTCTTCGCTTGGGGAATTAGTCCCATAACTAATTCACCTCTGTCAGGAAGATTTTCCTCTTACACTTATCCTCCTCTTCAATTTTGCATTTTACCCAATTCTTTCTCTCTGTGGGCTGCACACTTCAGCTCTTCAGATCACATGGCCTAGGCCTGCCCAGGCTCTCAGCAGTGATTTCGCTGAGCTGCCTCTTCCCCTCACGCTATGGCCAGAGTAGCTTTCTTATTAGCACCTGGAAGATGCTTTCTCCAGCGGACAGAGGTAGAGGTGAGCTGCCGAGGGGATGCTGGAGGAACAGGGGTGAGCACGAGGCTTGCAACCTATTTGGTCAGCAAACCTTGAACCTAATTCAGCTTGGACATTTCACTTAGGTGGCCACATCCCCTGGCATCAGAAGCGTTTACTCTCCAGAAATCACAGTGATAAATGGAAGGAAGACAGTGTGCTGCAGTGGAACGCACATCAACTTTGGGATTTGAAAAATCTAATTTAACTCATTGCTCTACTTTTTACATAGCTATGTGGCTTTGGCAAGTCATTTAACTCCCTGAGCTTCAGGTTACTCATTTGTAATATGGGGAAATAATACCTACCTGAGTTGTTTCTGTAAGGATTACAGGCCATGGCCTGGCACATAATAGGCATTCAATCAATGAGAGCCTTATTTTTCAAAGCCCTAATTCTAAATCACTTGCTCTGATCTCTTCCTCAGAACTGTGTATTCATTCTGGAGTCTCTAGGCAGCTGCCTCTACCTCTTATTCTTCCATTTTCACTGTGCTGCAAACCAGCCTAGAGCATTCTCATGTTCTGGTTTCACTTCCAACATTAGCAGTTCTACCCAGTTCACCACTGCCTAGAAAGCAGAACTCAGAAATTAGCTATCAGATCCAAGTCAACATTAACTTTGCTTTTCAGTTTTTACTTTGATGTGAACCTCACCAATGACATGCTGAAATGGATAAAGATATTTGCCATCTATGTTTTAAGCTCTATCTGTATGTTGACAATTTCTCATTTGTATCACATTCCACATGAACGAGTATTGGCAATAGTATCTCTTTTTTTTAAAGAGATAAATGGGGATTCTTGCTCTTTTTATTCTTTTTTTTTTTTTTTTTTGCTTTACAATGGTGTGTTAGTTTCTGCTTTACAACAAAGTGAATCAGTTATACATATACATATGTTCCCATATCTCTTCCCTCTTGCATCTTCCTCCCTCCCACCCTCCCTATCCCACCCCTCCAGGCGGTCACAAAGCACCGAGCTGATCTCCCTGTGCTATGCGGCTGCTTCCCACTAGCTATCTATTTTACGTTTGGTAGTGTATATATGTCCATGCCTCTCTCTCGCTTTGTCACAGCTTACCCTTCCCCCTCCCCATATCCTCAAGTCCATTCTTTAGTAGGTCTGTGTCTTTATTCCTGTCTTACCCCTAGGTTCTTCATGACATTTTTTTTTTCTTAGATTCCATATATATGTGTTAGCATACAGTATTTGTCTTTCTCTTTCTGACTTACTTCACTCTGTATGACAGACTCTAGGTCCATCCACCTCATTACAAATAGCTCAATTTCGTTTCTTTTTATGGCTGAGTAATATTCCATTGTATATATGTGCCACATCTGCTTTATCCATTCATCTGATGATGGACACTTAGGTTGTTTCCATCTCTGGGCTATTGTAAATAGAGCTGCAATGAACATTTTGGTATATGACTCTTTTTGAATTATGGTTTTCTCAGGGTATATGCCCAGTAGTGGGATTGCTGGGTCACATGGTAGTTCTATTTGTAGTTTTTTAAGGAACCTCCATACTGTTCTTCATAGTGGCTGAACCAATTTACATTCCCACCAACAGTGCAAGAGGGTTCCCTTTTCTCCACACCCTCTCCAGCATTTATTGTTTCTAGATTTTTTGATGATGGCCATTCTGACTGGTGTGAGATGATATCTCATTGTAGTTTTGATTTGCATTTCTCTAATGATTAATGATGTTGAGCATGCTTTCATATGTTTGTTGGCAGTCTGTATATCTTCTTTGGAGAAATGTCTATTTAGGTCTTCTGCCCATTTTTGGATTGGGCTGTTTGTTTTTTTGTTATTGAGCTGCTTATAAATTTTGGAGATTAATCCTTTGTCAGTTGCAACTTCATTTGCAACTCTTTTCTCCCATTCTGAGGGTTGTCTTTTGGTCTTGTTTACCGTTTCCTTTGCTGTGCAAAAGCTTTGAAGTTTCATTAGGTTCCATTTGTTTATTTTTGTTTTTATTCCCATTTCTCTAGGAGGTGGGTCAAAAAGGATCTTGCTGTGATTTATGTCATAGAGTGTTCTGCCTATGTTTTCCTCTAAGAGTTTGATAGCTTCTGGCCTTACATTTAGGTCTTTAATCCATTTTGAGCTTATTTTTGTGTATGGTGTTAGGAAGTGATCTAATCTCATACTTTTACATGTACCTGTTCAGTTTTCCCAGCACCACTTATTGAAGAGGCTGTCCTTTCTCCACTGTACATTCCTGCCTCCTTTATCAAAGATAAGGTGACCATATGTGCGTGGGAAGAAGTAAAGCTGTCACTGTTTGCAGATGACATGATACTATACATAGAGAATCCTAAAGATGCTACCAGAAAACTACTAGAGCTAATCAATGAATTTGGTAAAGTTGCAGGATACAAAATTAATGCACAGAAATCTCTTGCATTCCTATACACTAATGATGAAAAATCTGAAAGTGAAATCAAGAAAACACTCCCATTTACCATTGCAACAAAAAGAATAAAATATCTAGGAATAAACCTACCTAAGGAGACAAAAGACCTGTATGCAGAAAATTATAAGACACTGATGAAAGAAATTAAAGATGATACAAATAGATGGAGAGATATACCATGTTCTTGGATTTTTTTAAAAAAATATTTATTATTTATTTATTTATTTTGGCTGCTCCGGGCCTTAGCTGCAGCATGCCGGATCTTCACTGCAGCATTCAGGAATCTTTAGTTGTGGCATGTGGACTCAGTTGCGGCATGCATGCAGGATCTAGTTCCCCGACTAGGGATTGAACCCTGGCCCTCTGCACTGGGAGCATGGCGTCTTACCACTGGACCACCAAGGAAGTCCCTGGCAAGAGTATCTTAACAGGCAAACAGAACCCAACTTGAACAAAATATTTCATTAAAACATTCTTTTTAAATGAATGCATGTGACAATTCTCAGCCAAGAGAAAACTACCTTTCTCTTAGGCGACTGAAATCTATGCACTTAACAAATATTTATTGAGAGTCTACAATGTACAAAAGATCTTGTAGGTGCTGGGATACACTGGTTGATATGGCAGACATGGGGGTCATTGAAACAAATCTCCCTTCTCATGGAGCTTACATTATAGTGAGAAACCACCAATAAACAAGTAAACTCATAAATAAAAATATTAATTTGAGAAAATTATGATTCTAATGAAGAAAACAAAACAAAGTCATATAACAGTGACTAGGGAGGCTATTTTATTTGTTTATATATTTATTTTTCCTTAATTTAAAAAATCAAAGTAATAGATGAATATAGCTTTAAAAAAATCAAATCCCAAAATAAATCTAATGAATAGGGAGAGGAGAGGTGAGAGGCTTCTCTGTGGAGGTGATCCCTGAGCTGAGACCTGAATTATGAGGAGACAGCTATAAAAAGGTCCAGGAAAAGCATATCAGGCATAGAGAACAGTAACCCAAAGGCACCGAGTGCAATGGAGCTTGGTGTACAGGTTCATGGGACAGAAGAAAAAGACAATTTAGTTGGAGTGAATTGAAGAAAAGAGTGAGAGGTAGGAGGTGAGACCATAGAGGTAGGCAGAGGCCAGATCATGTAGGATCTTACAGGGTTTGTTAAGACTATGGGCTATGGGGCTTCCCTGGTGGCGCAGTGGTTGAGAGTCCACCTGCCGATGTAGGGGACACGGGTTCATGCCCCGGTCTGGGAAGACCCCACATGCCGCGGAGCGGCTAGGCCCGTGAGGCATGGCCGCTGAGCCTACGCGTCTGGAGCTTCTGCTCCGCAACGGGAGAGGCCACAACAGTGAGAGGCTCGCGTACCACAAAAAAAAAAAAAAAAAAAAAAAAAAAAGACTATTGGCTATGCTTTAGTTATAGTGAAAGGCCATGGACAGGGTTGAATTAAACAAGAGAGAGATATGGACTGATTTGTGGTTTTTAAAGATGATTCTATTTTCTGGCTAGAGAATGGAGTATAGAGGAGCAACAGCGAAAACAGGAGGCTTTTATGGCAGTCCAGATGAGTGATGATGGTGGCTTAGAATAGGATCATAAGAGTATTAATGGTGAAATTCAGGATTTATTTCAGAAGAATTTGTTCAGAATTTCCAGAATGTGTTGGTGAATTAGATTTGGGGAGTGAGGTAAAGCAGGAACTAGAATGAGTCTTAGGTTTGGACTTGAATTCCTGGGTGTATGGTGGTGCCATTTACCAAGATAGGAAAGATTGCATGTAGAACACTTTTTGGGGATGTGGTTTGATTTGGATATGTTAAGTACGATAGACCTATGAGACAGTCATATGGAGATGTCTAAGAAACCAACTTGCTTGGCTATTACAGGAAGCTTCTGTTCTCCCATCTCACAATGCACAACCAATTGGTTGGCTAGATTAGACATCTGCAAGAAAAACAGGTGGACACTATGCCAGTCCCTGGTGCCTTTGTAATATATCTGTAAGTTTTGTTAAGAGTTGATTCAGTGACTCAGAAGACCCTGGTGGGTATTCCTTGGACACCTATACTACATTTTAAGATGTGACTGAATAGCCATGGTTGGTAAAGAAAGTAGTTTCCCAGAACAGAGTTATATTTGGCAAAAAAAAAAAAAAATTTCCAACTATATTTTCCACTTGGCATGTAGATAGTATATGACATGGCACAGAGAGATAATGCAATCTAGTTGGAAAATGTTTCTTAGACATACTAATGAGAAAAGGCTTTATTTTTATTCCCCTTCAGATTCTGGTTCATAGATATATAGCTCTTAGAATTGGGAGGATCTCAAAGAACAATGAGTTTAACCCCTGATCTCAGGCACGCAAAGCATCAAGGCAGCAAATGGCTAGACAAATCACACCACTTTTTGTAGTAGTTTTCTGCATTTGAGAACTGGGCCTTTTCTTCGACATCCCTACTTTACACATTCAGGTCTTAAAAACCTATTTTCAGCTAAAAAGTTAAGTGTAAATGAAATCAATTCAATATAGACAAAATTATTTATATTCACTAGGATGCTTCCTTATATGCAAACTGTGCTTTGAAAGTGAAAACCACAACACCCTGCCCTAGTGTTTAAACATCTCCCCTGGGGTATTACTTTGCTTTTCTAACACAAAGTTCTTAGATTAATTTCTGATCTATATCAACTATATAAGAAGGGTGGAAATTAACAGGGTTTTTGATGTTGCTTTATAGCCAGGCCCTTTCAGCTTACCAGGCTCTTTTATAATGGCTTTTTCACTTTCAGACTCATTCCTATTAACTGTCCTCTTACTGGTTAATGGGTCTGTTACCTTTGTGGAAGCTCCCCTGAGCTAAGTTCATTACCGTACTATAGTGTCCCCTAAGCTGTAAATCCCACCTGCATACTAGTCTATTTCCAAGACCACCGCCCCTAATTGTAAAGCAGAGATATTATGACACGTTGAGACAGAGAAATCAAGGCAGTAGAATTTTTTGAAAGCCAAGGAAGCAGCCACATCCATAACAAAACTGAAAAATAATCACCATTGTCTGCATTCAGACCAATACCACCAACCCAAAGGGGGGCGGTGCTATTTCAATAACAACTTGCTGACATATTCCACCCTTTCTCATCATGGGCTATCTGTCCCATTTCTGCACCAAAGGCCTGAAGGTTTTGCTTGCTGGGCCTTTCAGTGTAACATTAGAGCTTGCGTTCTGCGCAAAAACCAGCTCAACTCAGCTTGTGTTCTCTGAAAAAGTTAGCTCAACTCAGGTCTTGCATTTTTATAAAATAATCTGATTCTTATAACTAGGATTGCTTATCAAGAGACTTTGGAGAATTTCCTTTCTCAGCATCATTAATGCAGAACAAAGATCGGAGCTACAGACTGTGCATTACTTTTGCTTCATTCCTTCAGTCAAGATTAATGGTTGCAGCCATCGGAAAAGAATGTTCTCCTTATAGTTTAAATTGCCAACTTCAGAGAAACCATAAACCAGTTCCCCTCAAGCGTCATAACCTGGTTATTCTTTCCTCTCCTTCCTCAAACAGAAGGGGCTCTCTACTTCCCAACAAAATAACAACTACCTGAACACTAATATAGAAATCAACTATCATCTTAGATCTATTTTATGACCATCTATTCCCTTTGGTCTTCCCCTGGAACTTCTACATGATTCTTTTTAACAATTTTACATTTCAGTTGGATAATTTTAAGGTGTATTTAACTTTTTGACTTAGTGTGTATATTCAATAATCTCTTGAAAAGCTAAAGTGCACTTACTGGAATTCTATTTCCTTCTTTTCCTCCTCTCTTCTTTCCTTTTCTGAGATGCAAGACTTGGCAATGTGCAGAAGAAAATACAGACTGATTGAGCATAGCTTTTGGAGACAGGTAGACCTGGCTTTGTATTCCTGTTCTGGTTATTCAACTTTTCTGTTGGTCTAGTTATTCAACCTTTCAAAATTTGATTCCCAAAAATGGCAACACTCTCTATCTTATGGAATGTTGTGGAGACCAAAAGAGAGGTGGAAAGCCCTGAGCCCAGTGTCTGACAGATTGATTATACAAGTAGAGTTTGTATGTTCCAAGTTCCCATGGGGTCTGGGAGTTGGATACCAGTTAACAGAAACCACTGTTTCCCAAATTTCCCTGATAATAAAAATTTCTTACAGTATTTGTTAAAATTACAATTTTCTTGGTCTCATCCCAGAGCTAATGAATCAGAAACTCCAAGGCTTGGGAGCTAAGGAATTGTATTTTTAATAAATATTCCTTTGTAATTCATATCATTAGAAAAGTTATGGAAACACTGATATAGGCTATCAGTATCTGTTATGTTCTGTAATTATAAGCAAAATCAAAATAAAATAACTATTTTACAATATTGTAAATCAACTATACTTCAATAAATAAACAATAAAAAATAAAAGTACACCTGAAACTAACACAATATTGGAAATCAGCTGTACTCCAATAAATAAATACATACATACATAAATTTTTTAAATAGCCACTTTAATAATTGATTTTATAATGTGTGAAGCTTCAATTAAATTACGCCGTTGAATATTTTTTTAAAACTTGCTCTTACTTTTTAAAATAATTAATTAATTATTTTTATTTTTGGCTGTGTTGGTTCTTCTTTGCTGTGCGTGGGCTTTCTCTAGTTGCGGCCAGCGGGAGCTATTGTTCATTGTGGTACGCGGGCTACTCATTGCGGTGGCTTCTCTTGCTACGGAGCACTGTCTCTAGGTGTGCAGGCTTCAGTAGTCATGGCACGTGGGCTCAGTAGTTGTGGCTCGCGGGCTCTAGAGCACAGGCTCAGTAGTTGTGGCGCACAGGCTTAGTTGCTCCACGGAATGTGGGACCAGGGATCAAACCCGAGTCCTCTGCACTGGCAGGCAGATTCTTAACCACTGCACCACCAGGGGAGTCCCTACAGTTGAATATTTTAACTGCAATTTACACCAAATATTTAAACTTTTAGTCCATCTGTCTTTTTCTCTGTAAGTTCCACAAAACATTCAAACTTCATCGTCATTAGTGAATAAAAATGAAATGCTCTTGGCTTTAATTGATTTAGTATTAGCAGAATAAGAGCCAAGAATAGCGTAAAGCATTTGGTAACGTACAACACTACATAAGTGTTGATTATAATAATTATTAGCTGTTATAATTATAATAATAAAGATCTACACCTACAAGACTTGACTTGTGAGTTAACCAGCTAGCTGCATTTTTTTTTTTTTTTTTTTTTTTTTTTTACGGTACCCGGGCCTCTCACTGCTGTGGCCTCTCCCGTTGCGGAGCACAGGCTCCGGACGCGCAGGCTCAGCGGCCATGGCTCACGGGCCCAGCCGCTCCACGGCATGTGGGATCTTCCCGGACCGGGGCACGAACCCGTGTCCCCTGCATCGGCAGGCGGACTCTCAACCACTGCACCACCAGGGAAGCCCCAGCTAGCTGCATTTTAATGTGCTTTTAACAAGCCTCTCTAAGCTTTGTAGAGACAAAGCTTAAAACATTATGCATAAAAACAGCAGAAACATCCCTTCTTGCCTGAACCCAAATTACTTTTTATTCTTTCTTTCTTTTGAGGGGCCTCTAGCTAAACATACATTTTAGGTTATGTTTTGCAATGCATTTGAGATACTTGGGTAGTTTTAAGTGTTTGGCATCCAGGTAAACACTTCTGTGTTTCATTCAAAGATAGCACTTTGAATGTGGATGGTGATTATTCGCTCTTTGTGTTGTATGTGGCAGAGAGGCCCAGAGGAGTGAGAAAATAAGGAGGAAAGGGTGAGAGAAGAGGCGGATAGACCCATGTAACGGCAGCAGCTCTTTCCAAATAAATGACTATTGAACAAGGAGCATTCACTGAGCTCCTCCTAGGAGCCAGCTACTGTCCTAACTGCCTGAACACAGCTACTAACTGCCCTTTTGGTTCCCTGGTCTCAGTTTTGCCTCCGAGCCCTGTGACCAGCCAGAGGCAAGGTAATTGTTGGGGACTGCTGGATACTTTTCTGTTAAAAGGAGCCAGGCTGTTCTCAGCTGTCCTGGGAGGCAGCTACCACACAGTGGTTGATGCTGTATTTCAGAACTGCCTGTAAGTCTTCTATTTTATGACTACTCCTATCTCAGATGAATGCAACACACAAAAAAAGCTGATGGTTTATCTTGCTCTTATCCACTGGAGTTAGTTTGAGAGGAGCATGCTTTAGGGCTGTTCAACCAGACATTAGACACTATCTAGAATCTAGATTATACCATCATGTATTTGTTTATAAGTTGCTTTCACATTGTTTTTTAGTAGTCTCCTACTAAAATAATCTTTTTTCTTTAACTAGTTCCCTTCTACATTTTTTTTTTTGTATAACATAGAGCCTAGGATAACACTATACATGTGGAAAGTACTCAAATTTCAGTTGGAATGAATAAATTAATTGCACTGCAGCGTCTTCTTGGTGACCATTTCTCTGCATTTGACATTCAATAAGTGATACTGATGAAAATTTCTATAACTTTAAAAAATTTGACATGTAGTGCTTTTAGAAGGTCCTAAACTATCAGCCATATGAAAGTCTAAAGATGGTCACTAACAATGATCAATTACAGTCCAAATGCATTGGATTAGAGTATTTCTTTCATTCCAGAAAAATTAGAAAATACTGAAATACATAAGAGTTTGAAATAAAGGATTTCTGTTACTTGTATGTACTATATATTCTATGTACCTGCCATGCATTTTATATTTTCTTTGGAATTATTCTTTCTTTTTCATTGTTTACATTTTGATATGTAGTATTCCAAACCTACTTTTATGCATTTATATATTTTTTCCATAAAAATATGAGTGTACACATATTCTATTGTAATTGCATATTCTATTGTATAAGCATAATATCTCTTTTTATAAAGATGTTCATTTTTGAGGGAAGAGATAACGGCTGATGAGGGCAAGAGGTATACATGGGGGGCAATATCTACAGGGAGACATCTGATAAGAAACTTGGAATTATTCTTCAGTTTCATAAATAAGATGTCTCTGTTTTCCACTTCGATTAAAATTAATTTAAATGCATTCTAGGGGGCTTCCCTGGTGGCGCAGTGGTTGAGAGTCCGCCTGCCGATGCAGGGGACACGGGTTCGTGCCCCGGTCCGGGAAGATCCCACATGCCGCGGAGGGGCTGGGCCCCGTGAGCCATGGCCGCTGAGCCTGCGCATCAGGAGCCTGTGCTCCGCAACGGGAGAGGCCACAACAATGAGAGGCCCGCGTACTGAAAAAAAAAATAGGGAAAACTGGACAGGTACATGTAAAAGTATGAGATTAGATCACTCCCTAACACCATACACAAAAATAAGCTCAAAATGGATTAAAGACCTAAATGTAAGGCCAGAAGCTATCAAACTCTTAGAGGAAAACATAGGCAGAACACTCTATAACATAAATCACAGCAAGATCCTTTCTGACCCACCTCCTAGAGTAATGGAAATAAAAACAAAAATAAACAAATGGGACCTAATGAAACTTCAAAGCTTTTGCACAGCAAAGGAAACCATAATCAAGACCAAAAGACAACCCTCAGAATGGGAGAAAACATTTGCAAATGAAGCAACTGACAAAGGATTAATCTCCAAAATTTACAAGCAGCTCATGCAGCTCAATAACAAAAAAACAAAAAACCCCATCCAAAAATGGGCAGAAGACCTAAATAGACATTTCTCCAAAGAAGATATACAGAATGCCAACAAACACATGAAAGAATGCTCAACATCATTAATCATTAGAGAAATGCAAATCAAAACTACAATGAGATATCATCTCACACCAGTCAGAATGGCCATCATCAAAAATCTAGAAACAATAAATGCTGGAGAGGGTGTGGAGAAAAGGGGACACTCTTGCACTGCTGGTGGGAATGTGAATTGGTTCAGCTACCATGGAAAACAGTATGGAGGTTCCTTAAAAAACTACAAATAGAATTACCATATGACCCAGCAATCCCACTACTGGGCATATACCCTGAGAAAACCAAAATTCAAAAAGAGTCATGTACCAAAATGTTCATCGCAGCTCTATTTACAATAGCCCGGAGATGGAAACAACCTAAGCACCCATCATCGGATGAATGGATAAAGAAGATGTGGCACATATATACAATGGAATATTACTCAGCCATAAAAAGAAATGAAATTGAGCTATTTGTAATGAGGTGGATAGACCTAGAGTCTGTCATACAGAGTGAAGTAAGTCAGAAAGAAAAAGACAAATACCGTGTGCTAACACATATATATGGAATTTAAGGAAAAAAAATGTCATGAAGAACCTAGGGGTAAGACAGGAATAAAGACGCAGACCTACTGGAGAACGGACTTGAGGATATGGGGAGGGGGAAGGGTGAGTTTTGACAGGGCGAGAGAGAGTCATGAACATATACACACTAACAAACGTAGTAAGGTAGATAGCTAGGGGGAAGCAGCCGCAAGGCACAGGGATATTAGCTCGGGGCTTTGTGACAGCCTGGAGGGGTGGGATGGGGAGAGTGGGAGGGAGGGAGACACAAGAGGGAAGACATATGGGAACATATGTATATGTATAGCTGATTCACTTTGTTATAAAGCAGAAACTAACACACCATTGTAAAGCAATTATACCCCAATAAAGATGTTTAAAAAAAAAAAAAAAGAATTCATTACAACCTTCATTACAGGGTTGTTGTGAAAATACCCTGAAACAATATTTGTAAAGTTTTAGCCCAGTGTCAGCCATGTAGTGGTTTTTCAATAAATTATTATTTTTATCCTAAAAAAAAAAAATAATGCATTCTAGGGTATAGATCCTATCCTTCACATCGTTGTTCCTTAGACTTTGAAGAAGCTTGTTTAATTGTCTGAGAAACTTGTTTAAAAAAATGTAGAAAACTCCCAGCCTAACCCTCAGAGATTCTGATTTAATAGCTACTTAGTCATTTGTCAGTTTTGACTAACTGGCATTTAACTCCACTTCCCATTTTCTTTCTAATTTCTTTTTAGTGGAATCTCCCTTTGTGTAGTCTTCAGAAAAGTCCCCTGGGCCTGGGCTGCAGGCCCCATCATTTGGAGACTCTTTTTCAGAACTTTCAGTCTAGAGCAGTGATGCGATGACATTACAACTGGGGATAGTCGCAGCGTCAGCATGCAGACCACATCGTTCCTGCCTTATGATTTTTGTTGTGACTCTTCTAAAGCTTCCTTGGTTCCAATCTCTGGTAAATTCTGTGAACCTCTGATATCCTTTCAATCAGCTCCTTCTTTGCCTAAGGTAGCCTGAGTTGGTTTCTGTTGCTTGCAGAACTATAGGGTGCTATAACCAATATAAATGATTAATACTAGTGAAGTCAAGGAACTTAGGTTTTAGCAAGTTCTCCAAGTGATTCTGATGCAGGTAGATCCTCAAACTACATTTTGAGAAACACTATTCTGTGTCGTAAGTATTTCACATAGCTTCTGATGTCATGGTATTCATGAGGAAGGCACTCAATAAATGCTTGCTAGATGAATGAATGGACAATAGATGGATAGATGATGGATTCCTTGTAAGGGGCCTGACCTCAGGTCTACTAATGCTAGGCTTTTGCCAAATAAATGTAGGGATATTGTTTCCTAAAGCTTTCTTGTTTAGGTATATGTGTCGATTTTACTTTACTGTAGTTGAAAACCACAATGCAGTTTAGAAAAGACACAATAGGTAGGAATTGGCAAGAAAGAATTCATGTTAGCATCTTACCAGTAATGAAGAAATGAGATTTTATAGGTGGGGCCATAGGTTTTTGTTTGGCTTTGTTTTTGTTTTTCTTTCTGGATGATGGCATACGTCTTTGAAATCTCGTACATTTCTTCAGTATTTTACATACTAAAGAAAAATAATAAACCCATGAAAACAGCTGATTAAAGCCTCCTTTTCTGGGCTTCCCTGGGGGCACAGTGGTTGAGAGTCTGCCTGCCAATGCAGGGGACACAAGTTCGTGCCCCAGTCCGGGAAGATCCCACATGCCGCGAAGCGGCTGGGCCCGTGAGCCGTGGCCACTGAGCCTGCGCATCTGGAGCCTGTGCTCCGCAACGGGAGAGGCCACAGCAGTGAGGGGCCCGTGTACTGCAAAAAAAAAGAAAAGAAAGTCTCCTTTTCTTGCTTAAGTAGGTTGAAAAGTAGGCCAGTAGTTAATGGAATTTTTCATGACTTTGACCTTGATGGCATCTTCTCCAAAAGTTGAGCAAAGGCCATGCTATCATTAGTTTTCTTTGTAGGACTTTCTCATTCGTGATTTCCTCAGTGTTCTAAGAAGTCCTTATAAATATTAGTGAGCGATTGTCATAAAAATTTTCTTTTATTTAAGGATAGAGCCCTCTTTATTACTCATAGGTCCTTAAGAAATGGGGATAAGTACCTGTGCACCCCAAAGACTGAGGCTTAGTTGACATTAATTTATCTTTGGATCATTTTGGCCATAGTTCCCCACTACTAATTTCTCAAGCTTTTTGATCTGAGAAGTAGTGTGTGAGGTGGTGGGACAGACACTGGCTTCAGAACTTGGACACAGAGTTTGAAACCTGGTTTTGCAACAATCTAATTGCAATTATGGATTTACTTGTCTTGTCTTTTCTCACCACTTGGACAGGGATTGTGTTTTATTTGCCTACTTATTCTTACCACCTGGCATATAGTTCGTACTCAGCTAATGTTTACTTAATGAAGCTTGAATGAATTTCTAATCTTGAGCAGCTCACAGTCTTTCTGGATTTCAGATTTGTCATTTGTAAAATAGACCAGTTGTTCTCTAGCATTATTTCCAGGTCTGACATTATACGATTATATGATCTGTGTATTCTGAAGCCAACTTCCCTAAGCAAGCTCTCTTGTTTGGGGCATTGAGAAATGGTATTGCATTACATGCTTTGTTATAAGTGGCTTCTTCATCTCTGAGTCATTCTTACTGAAAACAGTTTCAAAGAGCCTGCAGAATTGCTGTATATTTAGTGTAGAACAGCATGGAGAATTGACCATTCAATATTTATTTTATGGTTTCAGGCAGAGCTCTCAGCTTCATGGGGACTGCTGAGATATTTCACGTAGCTTCTTCTTCTTCTTTTTTTTAAAATTATTTATTTTATTAACTTTTGGCTGTGTTGGGTCTTCGTTGCTGTGCGCAGGCTTTCTCTGGTTGTGGCGAGCGGGGGCTACTCTTTGTTGCGGTGCACGGGCTTCTCATTGCAGTGGCTTCTCTTGTTGCGGAGGATGGGCTCTAGGGCACATGGGCTTCAGCAGTTGCAGCATGCAGGCTCAGCAGTTGTGGCTCACGGGCTCTAGAGCGCAGGCTCAGTAGTTGTGGCACTCGGGCTTAATTGCTCCGTGGCATGTGGGATCTTCCTGGACCAGGGCTCGAACCCGTGTTTCCTGCATTGGCAGGTGGATTCATAACCACTGCGCCACCGGGGAAGCCCTCACGTAGCTTCTTAAAGACATCTTCTGGGGCTTCCCCGGTGGCGCAGTGGTTGAGAGTCCGCCTGCCGATGCAGGGGACGCGGGTTCGTGCCCCGGTCCGGGAGGATCCCACATGCTGCGGAGCGGCTGGGCCCGTGAGCCATGGCCGCTGAGCCTGCGCGTCCGGAGCCTGTGCTCCGCAACGGGAGAGGCCACAACAGTGAGAGGCCCGCGTACCACAAAAAAAAAAAAAAAAAGACATCTTCTGTCTCAAGGAGTTTGGTAGTTATCTGGTTAAACGGATTTGGCTGTATTTCAGCAAATTTGTTGGCCAGCTAGTAGGAGTTCAGATGCCAAGGCATCTATCTGTCCATAACATACTACAGGCTTTCTTTACCCTTTTCAAGTAGACAGAGTTTGCATGAAGAATCATAGAAACATAAGGGCTGGAATCATAACATCAACAATGTAAGTTAGAGTGGGAAGGATCTGAGTTTTGTTGAGAAGGCTTCAGGAGCTGCCCGAGCCGGGTATAGTGGGGGGAAAGTCTAATTAGACAGGATTCTGAGCTCTCCTCATTCCAGCTTCAACCATCTCAACTAAGAGCAAAACTGTTTCTGTCCTTTTTACATGCTGATCTTCTGAATACATTTATTTAAAATATTTTTCTGCAGCTGAATAGAAGTTTGACCTATCAGTCTAGTCCAACTCACCATTTATGATAAAGAGGCTGAGAGGATAAGGGATTTGTTCTCGAAAGAGGTAACTGAAGGATTCAGACTCACTCTTAATTTTCAAAAAAAGATTTTCAGGAAAAGAAATATCAAGGTAGATCCGAAGGTATAGGCCAAAAAGCCTGCAGTAAGAGAATGCTGAACTTTTATAATTTACAAAGCACTAACACATACACATCGTTGGACCTTCACAACAGACTTCTGAGCAAGCAGTGCAGGTGTTATTAACCCCAATTTAAAGATGAGGAAACTAAACAGAATAAAATTTATTAAAAAAAAAAAAAAAAAAAAAAGATGAGGAAACTGACACTGGGCAAGGCCAAGCGGCATGCACAAGGCCATGAAGTGTGAGAGCCTGGCCGGGGGCTCAAGTCTTCTGACCTTGAACCCAGTGCTCTTTGTATTACACTACACTGCTGACTAGAAACAGACACATGACAAGTGTGTCAACATATCTTAGAGACATGAGTCGGTAGTGGGTAGAGGACTCACACATATTCTGGCGCCTGAGGATATGATTTGGCAATTGTGTGCATTTCCCTAACATCATGGTAAGTTGCCATTGCTCACAGACTGAATCATGCTCCTTGTTACCATTGGGGGAACATCTGAGAGTATTTTTCCATGTGTTATTTTAACAACATCCATTCGCTAATAAGAAGACAAAATTATCTTATTAGATCCTAAGGAAACCTGCCTTTTGGTTTTGTCAGACTTCTTCTGTTCCTGCTGGTTAAAAATCTTTTGGTATTTCTTATTAGAATTTTCTTGGCCAAAATGTTTAATGTGCGCTTAGATAAGTTTTCTTTTGTGTTAAAGTCCAATTTTTTCATTTCATTTTCTTTTCTCCTCCCACCCCCTATGCTTATCTACCTCCCTAATAATTATTCACTATTCAAAACGTAAAATATCTTTTCAAGGGTAAAAAGAAAATTTAAAAGAAATGAATTTATAAACTTATAACATAGGACTCAATATATAATAATAGATTGAAAGATTTTAGAGATTAGATTATAAAAATGAGGGAACATTTGGAAAGAAATGCTAAGCTTTTAGGAGAAACAAGTGTGTGGTTCTTTTCAATGCTATATATAAACCAGGTTGAATTGCAAAGGACAGTTGTACTAACATCTCACTGATTAGAATTTAGTTATATAGACATACCTAACTGCAAAAGAAACTTTGTTTTGTTTTGTTTTTTGAGTGGCTATAAACCCAGCTTAACTCAAGTTTCCATCACCAAGAGAGGATGAAGGAGTGGATATTTGGGATTACGTCTGACACAAGTCTTTTCTTTTGTCATCACCGTTTTGGTTAGCCACTCACTTGGGCTTATGCTGCTTGAGTCTGCTTGAAATCCCATTTTCCCACTCTGGACTAAAGTGTAAATAAATAGCTGCTGCTTCTGGTCCCGTAGAAGAACTGGCGGCGGTTCATTTTTCTCCTCCTACAAATTGCTAGGAAATGCATTTTAGGATGTTGTTCAGTACTAGTTGCAGGTTGTTCCTTGTGGAACTCCAGAAGAACTGAAACTCAGAATAAAACTCTATAGAACCATCACTGTATCCCTAAATACATGAACTTAAATTTAAATGTTATTTAAAATGGCAGGCAAACAAATAATATCCCAAGCTGGTATGAACCTCTGTGTACCATGAGATTTTTCTGAGAAAAATATAGCCACATGCAGTTCAAATCTAAATAAGGAAAACATCTCTCTAAACATCCTGTAATTTGTTTTCTAGCAAGGATCCTGAGAATAATAGTGGAAAGAAAAGAATTTGAATGTTCCTAGTCTTCAAAAAGTTTCATGGCAGAGTCAAGGCCTACATGCCCTGGGTAAAACATGTCAAAACAAGAACTAAGGGTATAGAAATGACTGAACTTAAAAAATCATTATTTAATCATATAAAATTTTGTTACATGAAGCAGAGGTAGTACTGCAGTTAGCTCAGTGAATCTATTTTAGACTCTCAAATCACAAGATATTATGTTTGTTAATTTCCCTAGCCTGTTCTTGGCTCCAGATTAATCATCATTGGTTTGCTAACCCTATATATATACATAATTGAAGTATAGTTGATTTACAATGTACACCAGTTTCTGGTGTGCAACAAAGTGACTCAGTTATACATATACATATATAAGCTTCTTCATATTCTTTTCCATTACAGGTTATTACAAGATATTGAATTTAGTTCCCTGTGCTATACAGTAGGACCTTGTTTTTTATTTTATATATAGTAGTTTGTATCTGCTAATCCCAAATTCCTAATTTGTCCCTCTCACCCCCAACCCCTGCCTTTTCCCTTTGGTAACCATAAATTTGTTTTCCATGTCCTTGAGTCTGTTTCTGGTTTGTAAATAAGTTCATTTGTATCATCTTTTAGATTCCACATATAAGTGACATCATATGACATTTGTCTTTTTCTAGTTTAACAAACATATATTGCGTGTCAACTGTATTCCTGACCCTGTGCTAAGAGCTGAATAAAACAATCTCTGCCCTCAAGGAGCTCAAAGTTTGGTGATGACAAGTTACTTACAATTTTCATCCTTAAGAATAATAGTAACATTGTACCCTGTGAAGTTGGAATCTGGGATTAAGAGAAATGGTTGATTCACCAAGAACAAAGTGAAAAAAATACAGGCTGAAGACTCAGAAAACATCTATTTGAAGCTCAGCCCAGTCACTTACTACCTGTGCCCTTGAGCAGATTAGTTAACTAGTCTTACTTTTAGCTTCTTCCTCTGAAAATTGAGAATAATGCCTACCTCTCGAGAGTGTTCTGAGGCTCAAATGATATAATGTAAATGCTGTGCTTGGCACATAGAAGGCACTCAAAAACTAGTTGTAATTATCATAATTATTATTAATGGTTGTGTTATTTCCAAGAATGAATTGGTTTAAAACATAGAATAATCATATATAATAATAATGATATATCATGTAATTACTAATATATTGTATTAATCATTATATAATATTATATTAATATATAATTATATATATATATAACTTGCTATAATCCATGTACTGTTCTCAACACTTTACTCAATGGGACAGGTGTTTTTAAGCATGGCAACTGTCCTTCAAGGTAGTTATTGTTATTAGCACCCCCATTCTACAGATGAGAAAACTGAGATATAGAAAGTTTAAGTGACTTGCCCAAAGTTACAAAACTAAGTAGCAATGTTGGGATGTGAACCTAAGCACTATGTCTCCAGAGTCTGTGTGCTCTCACTATTATACTGTAACACTACAAATAACTTAATTCATTAATCCATGAATCACATAAGGGACTAGAACGAACTTTCTGACTTTCAGTGATTGACTTTTGGAGCAGTAGTGCAACCAACTCTGCTGCTTGGGCAAGGTGGCCCTGCCTTAGACCCTGTGTTTTAGAAGGCCTCACTTATCATAAAAACACACACAAAATTTATTAAATAGCACTTGGGCACCTCTGGCACTTGAGTTCTGTGCTCAGCACTGGCACAGTATGTCCTTAAACATTCACTTTCATGCTTAACAGCATTCAGGCCCCAGGGAAATGCTTCTTTATGTTCCTTCTCCTATGTCCTTGAGTGAAAAGGCAACTGCGTCTAAATGTTATGAAGTCCTGTGGATTATATCGCCACCAAACTTGGAGATGTACATCAGCAATTTGGGTATTAGATAGTAGAAACACCTAGGAAGAATAAAAGACTACCTTTTCAGATTCCTCCTCTCAGATAGTGTGAGCGCAAGAGATTTTTCATAGCGTGGTATCACTTTCTAGCATATCAAGCATCCACTTTCTTGCTTTTCTTCACGTTTTAATTTGTGTCTCCAGACGTACTTGTGAATTAGCATATTATTTACAGTAATTGAACATGATGGCTGAGGGATATTTTGCAACATAAAACAATTCATATTACTCTTACATGTGTGTATATGTAGGCTAACTTAACATACATGAAGTGGTGATATCAGTTCCTCACGTTGGCCACTGGATGGTCAATGTGAGAATCAAGAATACTTTTATTTTAACTAAAATATTTAAATAATGCAAATAAACTTTCAAAAAATTTTTCTGTAATTTTGATTTAAAATTTTGATATTCAATAACTATAATTTATTTTTCCCTTTTCAATTTTTAGGGAGAGAATTTTGAATTCTCTAGAAAAAAAGTTTTTTTTATACCCTGAAAAAACCATAATTCAAAAAGAGTCACAGTGTTCATTGCAGCACTATTTACAATAGCCAGGACATGGAAGCAACCTACGTGTCCATCGACAGATGAATGGATAAAGAAGATGTGGCACATATATACAATGGAATATTACTCAACCATAAAAAGAAATTGATTTTTTTGTTGTGAGATGGATGGACCTAGAGTCTGTCATACAAAGTGAAGTAAGTCAGAAAAACAAATACCATATGCTAACACACATATATGGAATCTAAAAAAAAAGAAAAATGGTTCTGAAGAAACTAGGGGCAGAATAGAGATAAACACACAGATGTAGAGAATGGACTTGAGCACACGGGGAAGGGGAAGGGTAAGGTGGGACAAAGTGAGAGAGTGGCATGGACATATAAACACTACCAAATGTAAAATAGATAGCTAGTAGGAAGCAGCTGCATAGCACAGGGAGATCAGCTCGGTGCTTTGTAGCCAGCTAGAGGGGTGGGATAGGGAGGGTGAGAGGAAGACGCAAGAGGGAGGAGATATGGGGATATATGTATACATATAGCTGATTCACTTTGTTATACAGCAGAAACTAACACACCACTGTAAAGCAATTATACTCCAATAAAGATGTTAAAAAAATAACATAAAATATTGCAATTATTTCCAGTTTTATTGAGATACAATTTGCATATAACATTGTGTAAGCTTAAGGTGTACAACATAATAATTTGATACAGTCATCTCTGGATTGGTTCCAGGACCCCCTTGGATACCAGAATCCATGGATGCTCAAGTCCCCTATATAAAATGGTGTAGTATTTGCATATAACCTATGAACATCTTCCATATACTTTAAATCATGTGTGGCTTACATATAATACCTAATACAATATAAATGCTATGTAAATAGTTGCCTGTATGGAGCAAATTAAAGTTTTTCTATTTGAAACTTTCTAGAACTTTTTTTTTCTCAAATATTTTTGATCTATGGTTAATTGAATCCATGGATGCATAACCTGCTGATACAGAGGGCCAACTGTATGTATATATTGCAAAATGATTACTGCAATAAGCTTAGTTAACATCCATTAAATCACAGTTACAATTTTTTTCCCCTTGTGGTGAAAACTTTTATAATCTACTCTCTTAGCAACTTTCAAATATACACGACAGTATTTTTAACTATAGCTGTCATGTTGTACTTTATAGTCCCAAAACTTATTTATCTTATAACTGAAATTTTGCACTTTTTGACCACCTTAATCCAAAAATAACTGTAATTTTTCAGGTTGTTTTGTTTACTTTACATTTTTTTGATGGAAAATACATTCAAAATTTGGACAGTTTGAATACAATTACATTTTGTTTTTCAGTCTTTTAGAGCATGAAGAGTGAGTACAAGTTCAGGCCAAGATAGAAATAGAAAAACGTAAATGTGAAATTCAGAAAAGAGAAAATATGTCAAGTAGAAGTATAGGGTGTTCTTTTTCTCTAAAAGTTTGAGAACTTGATATGTAACTTTTAAACATGTAGACATATGATATGTGGCCCTCTATGTACCATCTGGTCTCACCTCCACATATGTTAGGGGTGTGCCTTTTGGGCTGAGTCCATACACAGCAAGCTCATTTTGGCCTAACTGGTATTTTGGCCTGTCTAAAATAATATAGTTAAATCAGTAGCCTCACAAGTAGAGTCAAAAACTAAGAAACTGGGAAAGCAAATTAACAGCAAAAAATTTAGCACATTTCTGAAATATGAATACCTTAAAGAGGATTACATAAGGAATTTAGGTGTCTTAAGTACTATACAGTTTTCTTGGGGAAAATAGTCCATGTGGAAAATCTCTGTACTATGTTCTAAAATAAAGAATGATTTCTGAGACAAAATGATCTTCATGGAGGAAAAGCATGATAAGTGGGTTTTTCTTGAAGAAGTGTTCCTATTAATTTGGTCAATCAATAAATGGGTAATGATGTTCATATAATGTGCCCCAACATAGTTGGCCAACATCGAGGGTTTAAAATTTAATTGAAGGGGTAAATGATGTATACTTGGAAAAATTAGAGAATAAATACTAAGAACTGTGAACAGTGAGGTCCAAACAAGTATTATGGAGGATCAAAGTAGAGAAAGATTGGTGTGATCTTGAATCATCCAGCAGGGAGGATTTCACTGAGGGGCACTGGAGTGAGACCAATAATATAATCCCTGGAATGGAGTTAGGGCCTTATAGGTCCAGGGAAATCACATGAGCTGTAAACAATATTTTCAAACAAATGAAATGCCATCCCTCTGTCTCCTTCCTCTTCCATAACAATGCTATAAAGGTTCCTACTGTTACTTAGTTGTTTTTTTTTTTTTTTTATCCATGAGGGAACTGTGATGTGTGTGTGTGAATGTCATTAATAGCGCTCTTTTCCTCTACCTGACTGTGGAATCAGCTGAGAGACAGATATAAGAATCAGCTGAGAGACAGATATAGGATTCAGGTTAAAATAGTGAATAAATTCAGATTAAAATAACTGAAGATTAAAATAGCAGCTTTATTAGTGGTGAAAAGCTAAATGGGAAGATATGGCTTTGATATGTGACCAAATATCTTCCAATCTGATATACATTTCACCCCCAAATTGGGTAGACTTACTCATCTAGACATGGGTCCACTGGAGACAGCAGGCCTCCCTAAGCAGGCCCAGGCCCCTTACCATTTAGCAGAGACAGACCAGACACGAGGCCTCTGCAGGCAGGCAGATCCAAACAGGTGAAGGCTATGCACAGGACTAGAGTGTGTAGGGTGCAGAATTCAAGGAGGCCTGCATTCTCAGGCTCATGACCATGTCTGTCTCATGACCCTGAGTGTGAGCGCCTTCTTAAATTTTGTGCCCCAGATGCCTCCCTGGCCTCATACCATCCTGGCCCTAGCCAGCATGTCCATTTCTTTTTCCTGAACTCACCCATCAGGTAAATCCCTCCTCTTGCCCTAGGAAGAGTGATTGTGGAGGAAAAGAGAGGCCAGGGGGGTTACTCTAGTGGAGGTATCCGCACATGGAAGAAGGCTAGGGAAAAGGAGTTTCCCTTAAAAGAGATCATAGAGGGACTTCCCCGGTGGTCCAGTTGTTAAGGCTCCATGATTACCCTGCAGGGGGCACGGGTTCGATCCCCGGTTGGGGAACTAAGATATCACAGGCTGCGCGGCATGGCCAAAAAAAAAAGAAAGGGAGATCATAGAAGTAAAGCTTTTTGCCAAGGCCATACAACCAGTGGTAGCTAGAACCCAGGATTCTTGTTCCTCTTCATAAAAACAAAAAGATGATATGATGCAGCTTTGAGCATTAAACCCATTCACTAGAGCACTCAATTAACCAGGTCTTCTATTATTACTATTATTATTACTGTTATTATCATTTTGCTTTCACGACTCTTTTAGGTGACTTAAGCAAATTATATATGAAATTATATGTAAACTCATATAACATGTAGTAGATTGAATGGTGGCCCCCCAGAGATATGTCCATATTCTCTAACATATGAATGTGACCTTATTTGAAAAAAAGGTCTTTGCAGATGTAATTATATTAAGGATCTGGATATGAAATCATCCTTGATTACCTGTGTAGGCTCTAAATCCAAGGGTCCTTGTAAGAGCCACACAAAGGGGAGACACACAGAGAAGAGGAGAAAGCCATGTGAAAGTGGAGGCAGAATGAAGTTAACGCAGCCACAAGCCAAGGAACACATGGAGCCACCAGAAGCGGGAAGGGGCAAGGAAGCGTTCTCCCCTAGAGGCCTAGGAGGGAGTGCAGCCTTGCCAACACCTTGGTTTTGGACTTCTGGCCTCCAGAACTGTGAGAGAATAAATTTGTGTTGTTTTAAGCCACGAAATGTGTAGTAATTTATTACAGTCACCCTAGGAAACTAACACATAGGGCAGAGATATGTTTTTAAAGCCCTGTATTAGTTATCATTATCCCAAAACTTAGTGGCTTAAAACAATACCTCACACAGTTTCTGTGGATCAGGAATTTGGAAACGGCTTGGCTGGGTAATTCTGGCTCAGGGTCTCTCCTGGGGTTGCAATCAAGATGTTGGTCAGGGCTTCTGAAGACTTGGCTGTGGTGCCAGAGGATCTGCTTCCAAGATGGCCCACTCACAAAGCTGGCAAGTTCATGCAGGCTGGGGGCAGGAGGCCTGTGTTCTTTACCATGTTCACCTCTCCGTTAGACTGAGTGTTCTCATATCATGGTGATGGACTTCTGACAGAGTGAGTGAGCCAAGAGAGAGCAAAGTGAAGGCTGCAATAGTTTTTATGATCAATTCTGCAAAGACACATGCCATCATTTCCTCAATGTTCCCACGTAGGCCATTCCTGTTCATTGTGAGAGGGGACCATACAGGGACATGAATACCAGGAAGTGAGGATCACTGAAGTCCATCATGGAGGCTGGCTAAAACAGGTCCCAAATTTTTCAGGGTATTTAGGGAACCAGAATATTTCCTATATAGCCACTTGAACCATCTATATTTGAAGCCATAATGATAAACTATACAAAATACTCTTTGGAGTGATGAACTTGAGTTACTACAAGTTATTTAAATATTCAGTTCAGTTCACTTTCCTACTTTAGGTTGAACCATATGAAATTTGTGATTTTTTGTGGGTAAATAATTATCCAATATCAGCAATTTCATGTTTTCAACCCACTACTTATAAAGGTAGGACTATGAACTAAGATACCTTAGATCAATTTTTAAGCAGTTATACATATAAAAACACTTTTCTTTCAAACAATTATTTAACCATCAGTTTAAATGAACTAGAATAAACTATTCTTCAAACACTCTGGTTATTTGAAATGTTACTATAGAATTGATGTCCCCATAGAGTTTTCTGTCCATGAGCCAAAGGGTCTGTGAGGGCATTGTATCAGAGTGACTTCATAAAAAGTAATTTAACATCTCTGGGACCAATTTTCCTCATCCATAAATGAAAGAATTTGACTAGATGACATCTAGGCTGACTTTCTGTTTAGAAATGTTCAATAAGTCTTTATATGCTACGCTTGAGCCACTACCAGTTCCTTTCTCAAACTCACAGTAAGACAAATTGCATATTTAATAGGGTTGTAGGAAAGTCTTTAACTAAATATGTTTATTCATTAATATGTAATATTAATAGTTAAACTCAAGATCCCTAATTTTTTCAGAAGTCCAGAGAGTCCTCCCTCCTCCTTTGCTCTCTAGAAAGCATAGACTGCCCTTCAGTAAATCAATTTTCTTAATTTGACTTGCTATATTTGACAACATTTTTTGGGTTCACATATTTTCTCTTGTGCCAAGTGCTGCATTTTTCATTTCCCACAGAATCAGGACAAACTGTACATCCCCTGCTGTGTCCAGGGCAGATCTGGCTAAATGTCAACTATGTTAATTGGTATAGAGAAAACAGCAGCCCTATTTTTATCTGATTAAAAATCCCCACAAACATTCTCCGCTAAAGTAAAGCTATGTCAGTACAAAGTGATTTAGTTACAATGTCAAGTTTGGCAGATGTATCCCTCCTGTCTTCATTTTACTGTAGCAGGCAGAATGCTGCTGTTTCCTGAAAGCTTTCAGTATCTAAAATTTTAATCCTACTTTTGGAGGCTCAGAACTTGGTACTCAAAACTTTCGGTGGCCTGCCAATTGGAATAAAATATCTTCTCTTTACAGTGATACTTTTAAACAAAAAATTTATAGGACAATCTATAGATCGTAATTTAAAAGGCAGTTTAAAATATTTTATTATACTTTTTAAAAGTCTCCACGTTAAAAGTTGCCCCAGGATGAGAAGATTATGTAATATAATTGCTTCAGTCAGTTGGAGTGTGGGAGGTGTGGGTGTAAAAGAATAAAAGGTAATGAACTTTGATAAATTTATATGAGCTACAACAAAGTACCAGAGAAAATTTAATTTTATTGGAGGGTGGCTATATCTTCAGTGCTCCTTTAAAATTGTATGCTGCCTCTTTAATGTTGGAATTCCCTAGGACTTCATCTCACTCCTGGGAGCTCACTCCTAGGTAGACTTCATACACTCCGTGATTTCACCAACTGCACAACTTGTACACTCATATCGTTTGGGCCTGTCTCTCCAGCTTACTGAAAGCCACATTACTATCCCTTGGTATATTTTGGGTGTCTCATGAGCACTTCAAAATCCCCTCTTCTGGTCTCTGGTCCCAAATATAAGGAGCTTAGAAGTCAGCACTCTGTCACAACAACAGGTAAAAAGCTGAACAAACTGAAAAATGAACTCTTCATACATTTGTCAGAGAAGTGAGGTCACAGAGCAAACTGTCCCTAAAATTGGAGAGACACACAGGTGAACACAGTGAATCACAATTTGCTGGAGCAGAAACCCACAAGCAGAAACCTCCACAGGAACCAGTACCAGCGTAGGGAAACCTAAACTATAATTGACAAATTGCTGGTGGCTCAACACACCTTTCTCAATGGTGAAAAACTGAAACCATTTCCTCTAAGATCAGGAACAAGACAAGATTGCACACTCTGACCACTATTATTCAACGTTGTCTTGGAAGTTTTAGCCACAGCAATCAGAGAGGAAAAAGAAATAAGAGGAATCCAAATCAGAAAAGAAGTAAAGCTGTCACTGTTTGCTCTGATGACATGATACTATATATATAGAATCCTAAATATGCTACCAGAAAACTACTAAATATAATCAATGAATTTGGTAGAGTAGCAGGATACACAATTAATGCACAGAAATCTCTTGCATTCCTATACACTAATGATGAAAAACCTGAAAGAGAAATTAAGGAAACACTCCCATTTACCATTGCAACAAAAAGAATAAAATACCTAGGAATAAACCTACCTAAGGAGACAAAAGACCTGTATGCAGAAAACTATAAGACACTGATGAAAGAAATTAAAGATGACACAAACAGACACAAACAGCTATACCATGTTCTTGGATTGAAAGAATCAACATTGTGAAAATGACCATCCTACCTAAAGCAATCTACAGATTCAGTGCAATCCCTATCAAACTACCAATGGCATTTTTCAGAGAACTAGAACAAAAAATTTCACAATTTGTATGGAAACACAAAAGACTCCAAAGAGCCAAAGCAATCTTGAGAAAGAAAAATGGAGCTGGAGGAATCAGGCTCCCTGACTTCATTTCTATACTACAAAGCTACAGTAATCAAGACAGTATGATACTGGCACAGAAACAGAAATATAGATCACTGGAACAGGATAGAAAGCCCAGAGATAAATCCACGCACCTATGGTCACCTTATTTTTGATAAAGGAGGCAAGAATATATAATGGAGAAAAGACAGCCTCTTCAATAAGTGGTGCTGGGAAAACTGGACAGCTACATGTAAAAGAATGAAATTACAACACTCTCTAACACCATACACAAAAATAAACTTGAAATGGATTAGAGACCTAGATGTAAGGCCAGACACTATCAAACTCTTAGAGGAAAACATAGGCAGGAACACTCTATGACATAAATCACAGAAAGATCCTTTTTGACCCACCTCCTAGAGAAATGGAAATAAAAACAAAAATAAACAAATGGGACTTAATGAAACTTAAAAGCTTTTGCACAGCAAAGGAAACCATAAAGAAGATGAAAAGACAACCCTCAGAATGGGAGAAAATATTTGCAATGAAGAAACTGACGAAGGATTAATCTCCAAAATTTACAAGCAGCTCATGCAGCTCAATATCAAAAAAACAAAGAACCCAATCCAAAAATGGGTAGAAGACCTAAATAGACATTTCTCCAAAGAAGGTGTACAGATTGCCAATAAACACATGCAAGGATGTTCAACATCACTAATCATTAGAGAAATGCAAATCAAAACCACAATGAGGGGCTTCCCTGGTGGCGCAGTGGTTGAGAGTCCACCTCCTGATGCAGGGGACATGGGTTCGTGCCCCAGTCTGGGAAGATCCCACATGCCGTGGAGTGGCTGGGCCCGTGAGCCATGGCTGCTGAGCCTGCGTGTCTGGAGCCTGTGCTCCACAATGGGAAAGGCCACAACAGTGAGAGGCCCACATACCGCAAAAAAAAAACAAAAAAAACCACACAATGAGGTATCACCTCACACCAGTCAGAATGGGCATCATCAGAAAATCTACAAACAATAAATGCTGGAGAGGGTGTGGAGAAAAGGGAACCCTCTTGCACTGCTGGTGGGAATGTAAATTGATACAGTCACTATGGAGAACAGTATGGAGGTTCCTTAAAAAACTAAAACTAGAACTACCATACGACCCAGCAATCCCACTATTGGGCATATACCCTGAGAAAACCATAATTCAAAAAGAGTCATGTACCACAATGTTTATTGCAGCTCTGTTTACAATAGCCAGGACATGGAAGCAACCTAAGTGTCCATCGAAAGATGAATGGATAAAGAAGATGTGGCACATATATACAATGGAACATTACTCAGCCATAAAAAGAAATGAAATTGAGTTATTTGTAGTGAGGTGAATGGACCTAGAGTCTGTCATACAGAGTGAAGTAAGTCAGAAAGAGAAAGACAAATACCATATGCTAACACATATATATGGAATCTAAAATTTAAAAAAAAATTGGTTCTGAAGAACCTAAGGGCAGGACAGGAATAAAGATGTAGACGTAGAGAACAGACTTGAGGACATGGGGTGGGGGGAAGGGTAAGCTGGGATGAAGTGAGAGAGTGACATGGACATATATACACTACCAAATGTAAAATAGATAGCTAGTGGGAAGCAGCCACATAGCACAGGGAGATCAGCTCTGTGCTTTGTGACCACCTAGAGGGGTGAAATAGGGAGGGTGGGAGGGAGATGCAAGAGGGAGGAGATATGGGGATATATGTATATGCATAGCTGATTCACTTTGTTATAAAGCAGAAACTAACACACCATTGTAAAGCAATTATACTCTAATAAAGATGCTAAAAAAAAATGGTGGTGTCTCAAGTGTGGACAAGTCTGAGAGTTAAAATCTCCAAGGGAACTCAGCAATAAGGGGCCCCCCATTTCTGTGAGTTTTACTTCTAGGAGCCCCTCCAGGCCCTCACAGCAAATACCAGAGAAAATTCCCCTGGTGTTTTCAGCAGAGGAAGGAGAAAATGAACCATTTTGAGATATACCAGAGCAGTCTGTTATTCTTAATAAGGTCTATCTTCAGGAGAAACTAGCAGAGTCTAACATGCTGGGTTTTATCAGAGCCTAACCTACCTGGGGCAAGGGAAATACACAACTCCAGCCCCCTCTGGCCATCCTGTCCTACCTAAGGGGGGGAAAACTGAGAAACACTGGTAAAGTTCACAGTCCATGGGCACAGGCTTACTAAAAGACTGAGACCCAAAATCATAGGACTAGAGCATGCTTTTCCTCCCCTGACACCTTAACACCACACCACAAAAGGCCTATTCACTGGAGTTTCTTTCACTCAGTACCTCACATCCGGATTTCAACAAGACAGTACAAGGAATACAAAAAGGTAAAAACACAATGTGAAGAGACTGAACAAGCATCAGACTAGAGTCAGATATGGCAGGGATGCTGGAATTATCAGACTGGGGACTATGATTAAACAACTATGATTCAAATGTTAAGGGATCTAATGGAAGAAGTAGATGACATGCAAGAACAGATGGATAATGTAGGCAGAGAGATGGAAACACTATGAAAGAATAAAAAAGAAATGCAAAAACACTGTAAGAGAAATGAAGAATGCTTTTTTTTTTGGTACACGGGCCTCTCACTATTGTGACCTCTCCCATTGCAGAGCACAGGCTCCGGATGTGCAGTCTCAGTGGCCATGGCTCACGGGTCCAGCCGCTCTGCGGCATGTGGGATCTTCCTGGACCAGGGTACAAACCTGTGTCCCCTGCATTGGCAGATGGACTTCTCAATCACTGCGCCACCAGGGAAGCCCCGAAGAATGCTTTTGATGGGCTCATCAATAGACTGGAAATGGCAGAGGAAAGCCCATAACTGGATTCTGAGCTTGAGGATATACTAATAGAAACTTGCAAAACTGAAAAGCAAAGAGAGAAAAGACTGAAAGAACAAAACAGAATATCCAACAACTGTGGGACAACTACAAAAGGTATAACATGTGTAACAGGAATACCAGAAGGAAAAGAAAGAGCTAAAGGAATAGAAGCATTATTTGAAGCAATAATGCCTGAGAATGTCCCCAAATTATTGTTAGACACGAAACTACAGATCCAGGAAGCTCAGAGAACACCAAGCAGGATATATGCCAAATAAAAAACAATAAAACAAAACAAAAGCTACATCATGCCATATCATATCCAAACTTCAGAAAATCAAAGATAGAGAAAAAAATTTTGAAAGAAGCCAGAGGAAAAAACACCTTACCTATAGAGGAGCAAAGATAAGAATTACATCTGACTTCTCAGAAACCACATGAGCAAGAAGAGAGTGGGGTAAAATATTTAAAGTGTGGAGATTAAAAAAAAACAAAACTGGGCTTCCCTGGTGGCGCAGTGGTTGAGAGTCCACCTGCCGATGCAGGGGACATGGGTTCGTGCCCCGGTCTGGGAAGATCCCACATGCCACGGAGGGGCTGGGCCTGTGAGCCATGGCCGCTGAGCCTGCGCGTCCGGAGCCTGTGCTCCGCAATGGGAGAAGCCACAGCAGTGAGAGGCCCGTGTACCGAAAAAAAAAAAAACTATCTAATGAAGGAAGACAAGAAAAGGAATTAAAAGATATACAGTCTGGGAAGGAAGAAATAAAAATATTTTTGTTTGCAGATGACACAATTGTCTATATAGAAAATCTGAAAGAATCAACAAAAAAGAAAAAACCTTCTGGACCTAATAAGTGATTACAGTAAGTCTGTAGAATACAAGGCCAATAAACAAAAGTCAGCTACCTTCCTACATTCCAGCAACAGAGAAGCAGAATTTGATATTGAAAACACATTATCATTTACATTAGCACTTAGAAAAGTGAAATACTTAGGTACAGATCTAACAAAATATGTATAATGTTGATATGAGGAAAACCACAAAACTCTAGTGAAAGATATTTTTTTAAAAACCTAAATAAATAGATAGTCCACATTCATAAATAGGAAGACTCAGTATTGTCAAGATTTTAGTTTTTCCTAACTTGATCTATAGATTCCTTTCAATCCCAATCCAAATCCCAGCAACTTATTTTGTGGACAATGACAAACTGATTCTAAAGTTTATATGGAGAAGTAAAAAACCCAGAAAGTCAACTCAATGTAGAAGGAGAAGAACAAGGATGGAGAACTGACACTACCCAACTTCAAGACTTACTATAACACTACAGTCATCAAGACAGTGTGGTATTGGCTAAAGAATAGTCAGATAGGTCAATGGAACAGAATGGTGAGCCCAGAAATACAGCCACATAAACATAGTTAACTGATCTGTGACAAAGGCACAAAAGCAATACAATGGAGCAAAAATAGTCTTCTGTATAAATGGTACTGGAATACATCCACATGCAAAAACAAAAAGACCTAGACACAGACCTTATACCTGCCACAAAAATTAACTCAAAATGAATCATAGCCCTGAATGTAAAATGCAAAACTATAAAACTCATAGGAGATAACATAGGAGGAAACCTAGATAACCTTGGGTATGGCAATGAGTTTTTAGATACAACACCAAAGGCATCATCGACGAGAGAAAAAAAAATTGATAAGCTGGAATTCATTAAATAAAAAACTTATGCTCTGCAAAAGACAATGTCAAGAGAAAGAAGTCAAGCGACAGGTTGGGAGAAAATATTTGCAAAAGACACATCTGATTAAAGGACTTATTCAAAGTATACAAAAAACTTTAAAAACTGAACAATAAGAAATCAAACAACCCACTTAAAAAATGGGCAAAACACCAGAACAGGTACATCATCAGAGAAGATACACAGATAGCAAGTAAGCATATGAAAAGATGTTAAACATCGTATGTCATTAGGGAATTACAAATTAAAACAACAAAGAGATACCTCTATACACCTATTATAATGGCCAAAATTCGGAACAATGAAAACACTAAATGCTGGTGAGGATGTAGAGTAACAGGAACTCTCATTCATTGCTGGTGGGAATGGTACAGACACTTTGGAAGACAGTTTGGCAGTTTCTTACAAAACTAACCATACTAATACCATACAATCCAGCAATCGTGCTCCTTGGTATTTACCCAAATGAATTGAAAACTTATGTCTATACAAAATACAAAAACCAGTATACAGATGTTTATAGAACTTTATTTATAATTACCAAAACTTGGAAACAACCAAGATGTCCTTCAGTAGGTGAATGAAAAAGTACCTTGTGGTACATCTAGACCATGGGATATTACTCAGCACCAAAAAAGGGGAGCTATCAAGCCATGAAAAGACATAGGGGAACCTTAAATGCATATCACTAAGTGAAAGAAGCAACTCTGAAAAGGCTACATACCGTATGATGCCAACTATATGGCATTCTGGAAAAGGCAAAACTACAGTAAAAAGATCAGTGGTTGACAGAGGTTGGGGGCGGGGAGGAAGGGATAAAAAAGGAGAGCACAAAAATGTTTAGGGCAGAAACTTCTCTTTATGATACTACAGCGGTGGATACTTGTTATTATACAGTTGTCCAAACCTACAGAATGTACACCACCAAGAGTGAACACTAAAGTAAACTTTAGACTTGGGATAATAATGATGTGTCAGTGTAGGCTCATCGGTTGTAACAGATGTACCGCTGTGGACATCGACAGTGAGGGAGTTTGTGCATGTGTGGGGACAGAGGTGTATGGGGACTGTCTGTACTCTCTACTCCGTTTTGCTGTGAACCTAAAACTGCTCTTAAAATATCAATTTTATTAGTTAAAAAATAAATTATATCCAAATTGAATGCATCATTCTCTCCCTGCGATCTTCCCAACTTCCTCTCCCTCTAGGTTCCTCCTTTTCAGTAACTGGAATCATGATGTATCCAGATGAACCCCATCAGAAACCTAGGAATCAACCTTTACTTTGTGTTCTCCCTTGCATAGTTCATGCAATCTCTTCATCAAGTTCTATGCATTTTCCCTCATATCTCTAGAATCTATCTCCTTCTTCCCCTCTCTAATGCCACTGCCACAATGCCCTCTACCCACCAACCAGTTTTCCCTTGATCTACCCTTGGGCTAAGTGTTATGAACAAGTACAACTATTTTTATAAGCTTTTTGTTTTCTAATCTATCAGACTTCTGTAAATCAGGCCCAGTGCAGACCATAAAATGCAAAGCTTAGCTGTTCAGAACTTTCTTGATAACTTTTCTCATAACAAGGCTTCAATTAAATTTAAAACCAAAGCATTACCCAGGTAGAGAATGAGGAAAGAGATGGAATAATGGTTTATGGCTTTGGGACATCTTTTAATGTATTAATCGAACTAAGAAAATGAAAGGGACACAAAGGTCAGTTAGACCTCCATCCAATTCCTGTGATTCTAATATTTCAGTGCATTCCCTTTGCCTTCAGGACAATATCCAGATTCCTAAACACAGCATACAAGGTTCTTCATGACCTGCCTACTATCTTCATTCCAGCTTCATCTGCCCCTATTGTGCATTCACCCACTTGTTCAGGCCAAAATTTAGAAGTCATCCTTGTATAATCTCTTTCCCTTGAGCCACTGTCCTTAGAGTCTCTCCCCACCATTTGAGCCACCAGCAAATTCTGTTGATTCTACATTAAAAATATACCTAAATCTATCTACTGTTCATTTCCATGCCTTCCACTCTAATCCAAGTCACTGTCACTGACTGCTCTTCTTGTCTAAAGCAATTCCTTCCTAATTTCCCTGCTTCTATCTTGCTCTAAACTCCGTTCTCCACACAGCAAGAATGTACATAAAAAAAAAATATATATATATATATATTTTTTGAGATCCATCTGATGACTTCTCATCTCACTTAGAATAAAATCCAAATTCCTGCCAAAGTTCTCTGCATTAGTTTCCTATTGCTACTGTAACAAAATTACCACAAACTCAGTGACTTGCATAATAGAAATTTATTCTGTTGTCTTGTTTTAGATCTGTAACCTCCAGAATTCACTTCAAGGTGACAATAGGGCTGGTTCCTTATAAAGGCTCGAGAGACAACCCATTCCTTGTTTCTTGCAGCTTCTAGAGGTGACTGGCATTCCTTGGCTTGTGGTCACATCACTCCAATTTCTGTTTCTCCTGTCACATAGCCTTCTTCTCCCTCTGACCTCCTCTTTCCCTCTATAAGGACCCTTTACATCAGGCCCACCCAGATAATAATCTCTCCATCCTCAATCTTATCTGCTACATCCTTTTTACCATGTAAGATAACAAATTCACAGGTTCTGGGAATTAGGACATGGACACCTCTGTGGGGCATATGATTAAGTCTGCCACATTCCATACAAAGATCATGAGAAAAATATTTCATCATAAAAACATGGATTTGTTAAAGTTGCTAATAAGGGGAAGCATCACAGTAACAGAGTCTCAATAACGTCTCAAAAGGGGGTGGTAAGGGGAAGATATTTATAGGATTAACCATAGGCTGCCTTTGAGGTGGATATTAGTAGCCTAGGCAGGAATTGGTTAGAATTTGTAAAGTAATTGAATTACTAGAACCTATGAATCTGTGCAGAGTTACAGTTAAATCAGTTTATTTGTGGTCTTATATTGTTACAAATGGGCCTAAATAAGCTGGTGTTAAAACAATAAGAGCTTAAATAGTTTTTATTACATATCATGGAATGGTACAGTGGATCATTTCAGTTTTTGCTTCATTTCATTTTGCAAATCATTAGTTTTTGCTTCATTTCTCAGTCCCCATTCTTTTGGTCAATCTGCAGCCTAAGTCGAAAGAAAGACGATTATTTTCCTGGGGAGGTGATCAATCCAGATCTGCACTGCTATTTAGTAAGTTGCAATTACGTATTGAATTTTTCATGGTAGTCATATTGACCTCTATAAGTATCAGGCTTTCTTGTTCTTTTTGTTGGATGATCATTTGTAAATCATCTAGTGTTAGCAGTGGCTGTGCAGCAGCATTTAAGACTCTGAAGATCATATATCTGGTAACTGCTATGCAGACAGACACTAAGACAAAAATTATTAGAGTTTGAAAGGCATTTGAAAGCCATATTCTTAGATTTTGAAAACTGAACAATGAAAGCATGTGACAATCTATTTGGACTTTCCTTATGTAATCAAGTTTCTTTTGCCCTTTAATCTGGGTAGGGTTTATTCAACCTTACTAGTGTATGAGGAATACAGGTCTTGGGGATACCATGAGTAAAGGACACAGATAGCCATTAGCTATCTTGGACCTTAATCCTGAAGTGGGAGAAGAAAATAGCTGAGAAGATAAAGATGCAAACCCAAGGGGATACAGGTACAAAGAAGAACATGGCAACAAATGGGGTCTTGTTCCAGCTGTCTTGGTTGGAAACAGCTTACTTCATGCAGTCTTTAGTTGTTCCAAGGACCTAGGGCTGTCTTTTCTCATGGGACATCTACCTCTAGATGTTACCTAGATTCCTCAACATGCCTTATAAAGCCCTTCATAATCTGGTCATATCTCTGGGATCATTTCCTGAATCTTTCTCTCTTCACTCTCTCTTTGGTGGCCACACTGTCCTTACTGTTCCACAAACAAGTTAACCTTGTTCCTGTCTGAGAGACATTGTACTCATTGTTCCCTTTATGCAAAATGATCTCCCCAATATTTGCACCGCTGACTCCCACAATCCACTCAGGTCACATGTCACCTTCTTAGAAAGGCTTTCCCTTGTCATCATCCAATTTAAAGTCCTCTCGATTCTTTTACCTTGCTTAATTTTTCTTCATAGCGCTCTTCTCTCCCTGCATGTTTCATATTTATTTGTTGTATGCCCCACTTGAATATACACACCATTCAAGAAGGCAGAAAACGTTTCTATTTTGTTCACTGATGTGTGTTCAGGACCTAGAACACTATTCAGCATACGTAGGTGCTCAATAACTACTCGTTGATTGACTGAATAAATAAAAACCTCACATACACTATGTTTCAGCCGTATATAACAATTTGCAGTCCCCAAATGGCTCCTTCTTTTGCAGATGTGGTTTTCCTCTGCCTGCAATAACTTCTCTTTGATTCCTTCACAATTCCTAATCATCCTTCAAGAGTCTGTTTATGTGTCACTGTCCCTGATAAACCTTCGTTGATCCCATCAGGAAGAACTAGGTGTCATCTCTCTTTGTTCTAATAGTACTCTAGGCATACCTCTACCATATTACTTAATACAGCTGACCCTTGAACTAGGCAAGAGTTAGCCCCCATCTCCCACCCCACTGTCAAGTCAAAAATCCATGCATAGCTTTACAGTCCTACCTCTGCATCTGCAGATTCAACCACCAGGGATCATGTAGCACTATAGTATGTATTTATTGAAAAAAATCTACGTATAAGTGGACCTGCGCAGTTGAAATCCATGTTGTTCAACGGTTAATTGTACATTGCATTAACATTTTGTCTAATCTAACATTTTGTCTGCATCCTGAGACTCTAGTAGAGGGCTTTGCCCATAGTAAATTCTGAGCAAATGTTTGTTGAATGATTTTATTCATTGAGTGACAACTGTGTGTCAAGCACTGTACTAGTTTTTATGCACATTATTTTATTTTTAAAATTTTTATTGGGGTATAGTTGATTTACAATGTTGTTTTAGTTTCAGATGTACAGCACAGTGAATCAGTTATACATATACATATATCCACTCTTTTGTAGATTCTTTTCCCATGTAGGCCATTACAGAGTATTGAGTAGAGTTCCCTGTGCTATACAGTAGGTCCTTATTAGTTATCTATTTTATATATAGTAGTATGTGTCAATCCCAATCTTCCAGTCTATCCCTCCCCCACTCCTTACCCCCAGTAACCATAAGTTTATTTTCTACATCTGTAACTCTATTTCCATTTTGTAGATAAGTTCATTTGTACATAAATACAATGGAATATTACTCAGCCATAACAAAGGATGAAATAATGCCATTAGCAACAACATGTATGGACCTAGAGATTGTCATACTGAGTGAAGTAAGACAAAGACAAATATCACATGATATCGCTTATACATGGAATCTAAATAAAGGCTACAAATGTACATTATCTTAATCCTGATAAGAAATCTGTAAGATATATGCTACTACCCTTGTCTTACATACGATGAAACTGAATAACTTGCCCAGAGTTTCGAACCTAAGTGTGTCTGACTCCAAACTGGTATTTCTCCCATTGCCTCAAATGAATTAATAAATCTCCTTAATTTTAGTGATATTTACTGGTCAAAATTTAATATCCTAATTTTACCATTAACATTGAAACTCTGATCTTTTAGTTCAGTGTTGCATGCTCGAATACATTTTTACTTGATTCAGCCTCTTTATATTACAGAGAAGAATGGACCCCAGGTACCTTAACAGCACAGGTATCCTATTTTTATTCTGCTTCATAATTAGAGAGTTTTTGATGATGATTCAGGGTCAAGGTTTGGTTAGTCTTTCTTTTTAAGAGAAGGATTAAAGAGCTAGTCCACATGTCATCTTTCAAGAGGTATAAAAGGCCCAAATACATTGAAAGTCATATTGAAATTATAGAATTAATATACCTGGAAGAAAGGAAAATGTGGCAGGAATGAGTTAAAGATAGTAAGACAGTCTCACATATGGGAGAGAACCTGGTGGTCACCCTGATTTCTGTCTTTTCTGCATGCTAGGTGAAGCAGTGTGTATTAAAATTTTAATAAAGTTTTTAGAAGTACATAAAATAGTATCACGAGGATCTCAAGCAGTGAGAGCCCAAGCTCTAAAGTCAGACAGACCTGAGATCTAATCCTTGCTCCCCTACCTAATAGCTGAGCAAATTTAAGCAAGTTACTTAAATTTTCTTAAGCCTCAATTTCTTCATCAGTAAAATGGAGAGAAAAGAAGGGCATTAGGTAGGGTAGCTAATTACTACTATAACACACAGCATTAAAATTTTAGAGGCATAATTTAATAAAACAAGTAAAATCCAATACCGGTGTTCCTGGTCATGTAGTTCTCTGGGGCAGGATTCCTTCAAGGACTAATTTGGGGACCCATGCTTCTTCTATTTTGCAGTTTTGACTTCCTCTAGATTCTTTGAAATCTTCATTCAGCTGGTAGGTAGGGAAAGAAAGAGAATATGGCGCATGTGTAGGAGGTTTTAGAGGTTTTGTGGGCCAAAACTTAAACAGCTTTCATTGTTTCTGTCCACAGTCTATTGTGTATTGACCCCAACTAATCACAAGAGAGGCTGGGAAACATAGTATGTGTGCTCAGGAGAAAAGGAAACAGACTTTGGGGAATTCAGAGGTGTCTCTGCCACTTCAGGTCATGAGGTTGTCTTAGGGTTTAACTGAGATAATGCATGTAACGTGCTTAGCATAGGGTAAGTAATCAACACAGTTGCATGTAATTATTATTATCACAAGGGTGTATGCTGCGAGTCTGAATAAGGAAGTGAAGTCCTTGCTTGGAGGTTCTAGCAAGAGAGCTCAGCTACATTCAAAGAAAAGTCCTTACCTTTGTGTAAGGTTATATAAGATTATGATCTTTAACTGATTTGGCAGCATCAGGAAACATAAACATTGAAAGGTGAGGGATGAAGCGGTTGCCAAGTTGTTCATGTCAGCTTAGCTAACAGAATGTCAAAAGATTACAATTTAGATAACCTTAATGTCTAAGAAGAGTGGGTGTAGGGAACTGGTAGACTCTGGATTTGGGAGTGGGCTTAACTGAAATAATAAAGGGTAAAAATTCTGATCAATCTCCTCTTCCATATGCTTTTTCTCCCTCATTTTCTTAAAGTTACAGACATCATAAAGATTCTTCAGGTGCAGCGTATTTTCTTCTCCCCACTTATTTTTCTCCTCTGTTGCCATTTAAAATAGTGTAAGAACTCTGAGAACAGAGACCATGTTTGCGTCACACATTATTACATCAGCACCTAGCAATGCCTAGCACAGCGTATGCAGGCAAGAAGTATTTGTTGAATGAATTTAATATATATGGTAGTTGCTTCAAGTCTTGCCTAAAGAATCTAGATAAAGTAATGGAAAGACAATGAGTTTTTAAATCTTGCACTTGAGTATTTGTGGGATTCTGGGACTTCTAAGAATTTTTTTTTTAAGCAATAGAGAAAAATTATATAAGCATTTAATCTCTAAGACTTTTTTCTTCCCTGTATTAAGTGGCACAATACTTTTTAGAGTTATAGTAATGAGAACTAAATGAAAAAATTCACGTGGTGTTCCTAGCACATAGAAAGCATTCAAAAAACGGTTGTTCCCTCCCCTGTACCTCACACCTCTCTACAATATACTTTTTTTTTTTTTTACAATATACTTTTTAATTTAGGGGACCCTAACAATTGATTGACACTAATTTTTTACATATTTAGAAACTTCTAAAATACACCCTTGAAAAAAAGTACAGTGATATTTCTAACAGAAGCTAGTTTATTTATAAGGTGAACATGTCTACAGTTATTTGAATAATGGTGGTTTGTAAGAATCTCTTTGGTAAAAGTAATGGTGAAATACCTTCCTAGAATGTCATTCATAGTAGTGCAAAAAATACACGTTGCCTTCTGTGTGTTTAGGAATAACTTTTACATTTTCCCTAAAGATGAAATATTTAGCTACTGATTTAGCTCCTGTTGACCTCAGCAGGGGGTCTACCAATGCAGAAGCTCAGGCCACCTGGAACCCACAGGAACCCACAGAAGAATAGTAAGGAGGTCTTAAGAATTGGGTAACTCCACGGCCCAATGGACACAGGGCAGCAAACTCGGCACCAAACTGCAGATGGATTGCAGATGCACTGAAGGAAGTCATTACAGTTTTGAGAAATTTGGGGCTGGCTTGACACAGATGAAGCCTGCTGGTTTAAGCACTTTATGTTCTTGGCAAAAGCATGCTGTTGCAAATTTTCACCAGCCATAGTGAAAAAAAAAAGGGGGGAAAGGGAATGGGAGGAGACCACAAAATTCATGATGATACATAAAATGTTAACCATTAGCTTTGCATCTTTTGAGAGTCACCAGATTGAAGCACAGTATTTTGGACTTGGCTAGCAGATGGTGTACACAGACTTTCTGAGTATGTTAGCATTTCATTTGAAACTAGCAAGATTACATAGGACTATCATGGTAATTTAACATTCATGGAGATTTTCAAATTTATCCTTAAACTTGTGTTGAAAGTGGGGCATTTTAACATTTTAAAAGACATTGTGAAATAGACCTGGATCTCATAGAATAGATTCACAGGATATAATAATTCCTCTAAAATGCCCACAGGACAGTTTCAAGTGTCTTCTTTCCCTGAAAATCTGGCTTACGCAAGAGAAAAAGAGGCCAAAGAGAACAAAGACTAAACCAGGGGAGATGGCAGGTAGTGATGTCTGGATTCTCTGAATGGGACTTCTCCACTTACTACCTTCTCACTTCCTTCTATGGTCTGGACCTTTAATCACCACAGCAGTCAGCCTTGTAGGGTCAGCTAATCTCTGTTGACATCAGCGTACTACTTCCCTTTTCAAATTCCAGTGAAGCTATGTGTTTCCTGTCCTATTTGACACCCTAGAGAAAAAATACTGGCCCATTAGCATCCAAATTTAGACTGGCAGCAATGTGTCAAGTTTTCAGGGACGAGATAAACAAAAACAGGTGACATTTCCAAGCCTCTCAAGAAAAGGGGAAAAAACCCCCAACCCTTCTGGGGTAAGTAAGCAGGGAGAGCTTCAATACCCACTGTAGGCAGAGGCCTGCTGACAGCCTCCGAGAATGGGCCGACGGAAGCCTTTTCCTTTTCATTAAAGCCAGGAGGATGGTTTTGGGGGCCTCCCTAAACACATTCTTGATTCTGCTAGGAAAGCCCAAGCAGCTCTGACACCCCCTTGCTCAGGGGTAGCTGTGAAGGTAGCTGCACCTCCTCTGTGGGGAGCCGTTGGTTTCAACCACAGACACTAGGACACCCTTGTGGGGGGAGAAGGGAGAAGCCATACGTCCCTCGCCCCGCCTCCCCCCTCCCCCTCCGTGACCCCAGCGAGCCCAGCCTCGGGCGACCTGTTAGCAGGGAGCATCACGTGACGCGGCGGGCCGCGCACTGCCCCCGCGGGGGAGCCTCCTGTTGCGCCCGCCGGGCGGGTTCCATCACGTAACGCGCGGGCGCCGCCCCGCTCTTCCCTCGCCGAGCGAGGGAGGGCCTGCGTCGAAGAGGAAAGAGAAGGGAAAAGGGGCGGGAGACGGAGAAGGAGGGGCGGTGCCCGAGTCACGTGACCCGGGGCAGCCCGGAAAGCTCCGAGGAGGAGCCTGGCGCCGCCATTTTCCTGCAGCTGCCTGTCCCTTTTGCCCTGCCCGGCTTCAGCTGACCAGGGAGGGGGTGGGCTGAGCTGAGGCGGGGGCAGGGGAGTGCCCGATATCGTGCCTGACCCCGCGGGTGACAAGAGCCGGTTCTTTCTGGGCTGGGTGGCAGCGCGCGGCCCTGAGCCCCGCCCCAGGCCGGCAGGCGGAGAAGGAGCCGGTGGGGGTAGGGGGGGTGGGGGTCCTCCGGCGCTTGGGGGTCCCAGTCCCCGCCGGCTGCCGAGCGGGAGGGGTGGCGGAGGAGCCGCAGAGATGTCCGGCCAGAGCTTGACGGACCGAATCACCGCCGCCCAACACAGTGTCACCGGCTCCGCCGTGTCCAAGACAGTATGCAAGGCCACGACCCACGAGATCATGGGGCCCAAGAAAAAGCACCTGGACTGTGAGTGAAGCCGACCGCTGCCCCCGCGACCCGCGTCCTTCTCCCCATCTCTTTTCTTCCCCGCTTCAGCTGCCTCTTCCCTCCCTGCATCTTCTCTGGCGCGGCGGGTCCTGTGCTCATCCGAGCTGTGTTCTTTTTGCTTCCATCACACCTGCCTTCACGGCTTCCGTTCCCTGTCTAAAAATCCCTGACAAGCCACTCCCCTCCAGGTTCCTAGGGGACCCTGGCTTCTCTGCCCGGTGCTCCGCGATACACATTACAGCCGGCCAACTTGCCTCTCCACCTAGCCCCTCACCTCCCGGCCGCCTCTGTCTGCTGCAGCCTTCTACTCTTTCTTCCCACCCGTCCCGTGCTGCCTAGCCGCCCTCTCCTGAGCGTCTCCCCGCTTGCTCCCGGCCTCACCGCCCTATTGTTTCCCCACTAGCCGCCTTCGGGTTTCCGTAAACGCCGGGTTCCGTGGGCCCGGATCCCTGTTTCTCCGCAACCCTGAGGGCCGCCTCCCTTGAAGTGATTCCCACTTCCTTTGCTCCACTAGCCTCTTCTGTCCCTTCCTTTCCCGGTTTTCTCGTCCACCTCCCCCCCCCCCCCCCCCCCCCGCCCTTTGGGTTACCTTTCTTTGCCTCTGTATCTTAAGTTCCTTCGTCTCATTGTAAATATCATACTCAATATCCGACTTTTTTCCCCTGACTACTTTCTTCGTGGGCGTGAAAGTAAAGGGATTCTGTTAGTGTGGGGAAAGCTTTGTGGAACGCCGGGATTTTTAATCACCTCTGGTGGGGTTTAATCATTGTATTTTCATGCTTTTGACTGGGATAATTTGTGAATGTCAGTCACCCCCCCCCTTTTCTTTTTTCTAATGGGGATATGGAAAAGGGTTTGCTGATTTTGGTATCAGTTCCTAGAGCTGTTAAGCCTGGCGGTTTGAATTCAGAAGCTTGAGTGAAGCGTAGACTATTGGAATTCAAAATAGATTAATAATCAAATCTACAAATAACATACATCCTTTAAAAAACTGGTAAAAAGATATTTGGTGATGCTTGAGTTTGGACTCCGTTTTAATTTATGCTGGTTATCTTTTGAGGAACTAGTTTTTCTTAAACGCATGATATTACACCATTCACTAACTTAGCTACAATTACTAGAGCTAACTCCTCCCAACTTTTTCCAAACCTGGAAGCTACCTGTAATATCCTCCTTTTTTATTCCACTCCTTTACCTCAAGGTACAAAGATCAGTGGATTACTCAAGCTTTGACTCAATGGAGCTTTGACCTGAAACTTTTCAGGGAAACATAGGGAAAAAGGCATTGTAATAGATAAGTTCCTTTTTTAAATGGCTACTGGACACATAAGCCTGACTGACTTCATCCTACGTGAAAGTTACTTTGCTTTACTGTTTGAAGCAAGAGTGAGCATGTCCTGAAAGGGAATTCACTGACGGGAGTCCTGTTTTGAGTTCTCGTTTGGACTTTGGCTGTAAGGTTTGCGCTTTTTAAAAAAATGTACAAAATGTGAATTCTTCCAAGACACTTTGCTCATGAATTACTGAAAATAAGAACAAGTTACTGCTACAGACAAACCCATTATTCATTGTGACTTATTCCTTCCTTGTGGAAAAGTTTAAAAAAGCATCATTATTGCTTGGTTCTTCTTTTGATGTGCGGTTCATGGAGGCTGCTTGTTAACTATCAATCCTTGACTGTTTTAAAGAATTCAGAATATATTTAAATGGTGACACATTTATAAATGGAAAATTCTTTTAAATACATTATGAAGCCGTTAAGTACCTCTTTTGATTGTCTGATATTTGGAGTAGACGTTTCTACTGTTTACTTCTCTTCAAATGACTACTTGGCTTGCTCTACCCAATCTATGGTTTGCCCTAACACTGTTAATTCTTTTGTTAGGTTGGTTTTGTTGTTTGTTTGTTTTTGGCGTTGAAGAAACTACTTGTGACTTTGTGAACTGTTATCCTCATCTCTCCCTTCAAAATGATAAATTATAACACGAATAGATACCACTTTTAAAAGTCTTTTTAAAGGTTCTTGTCTTATTTCAAATGTTGCAGTTCTAACACATTGTGGAAAAGGTCAGAAAATAGGCTAGGTAAATTTAGGAGAGTGAGACTTGCTTGTGGTTTTATGAATGTTAGCCTTTTCTCTTGTAATGGAAGCTGCTGCAGATAAGAACTGGGATTAAGTTTGGTATATGGATAATCTCACATTTGTAGTCTTTTTCTCTACCACTGCTGTGTTTATAAATTCCCATTTAGAACCTGAATATTCCTGGTAATGTTTGATTTTTTAAAAAAATCTGTATGAATAAGGAGCCACTTACTCTATGAGGTTTTTAAAATACTATTTTTAAAATACAATTTTTAAAAAATACTATTTTCTTTATATTGTTGTTTAAAACACCCTTATAACCAGTTCCACTAATGGAATAAATTTAAGTCTGACCAGTGAGTGGTTTTTGTAAACACCTTCTTCGCCCACACACTTTAACATACTTTGAGGAAATTGAAAAGGCTTTCACAAACAGTTCTGGGTTTTGACATCATGGACTTTTAAGTCTTTAATGTAGATACAATTTTTCCTCTTTTAGGAATTTTTCTTTCTAGTGAAGGCTTAGTTCTCTTGCGCCTTTTAATATACTGAGAAACTGTTGCCTAATTAGTTGACCCTAATGAAAATGATTTCATTTTTTAAATATTAGTATTTAACAAAAATATGCTTAGGACTGCTTTTTCCTATAAGCCTTTAGAGTGTGGAGGTGGTTTCTGTGTACTTCGCCAAAATCTGTCTGTATTAGGAAATGATGATTGTAATCCATGAATTATGGCTTAATTCATACTACATTGTATACTTGTTTAAGAAAGAGCTTTTGCTTTGCTTATAGGGGTCAGTAGATAATAATGTTAAGTAGTGTCCCTAGTATGAAAAGAGTTGTCAAACCTGAAACATATTTTTGAAACTAAACATGGTTTGCATTTAATTTCAGGCCTCTAATGGCCATAATCAAGATAGAAGAATAGCAGCCTTGTATTTGAAGGACTTCAGTTTGCCAGGCACTTATTAACCATTATCTAATTTAATCCTTTCTCATAGCTATGGGAGAGGCAAGTCATATGCATAGAAGATCATCTCTAACTAAATTTAAAGAGGGTATAGAATACTTAAAACGTTATTGGTTGAAGTACAGACAGAACAGAGGTTTTTTTGTTTGTTTGTTTTTGTTTTTTGTGGGTTTTTTTGCGGTACGCAGGCCTCTCACTGCTGTGGCCTCTCCTGTTGCGGAGCCCAGGCTCCGGACCCGCAGGCTCAGCGGCCATGGCTCACGGGCCCAGATGCTCCGCGGCATGTGGGATCCTCCCAGACCGGGGCACGAAACCGTGTCCCCTGCATTGGCAGGTGGATTCTGAACCACTGTGCCACCAGGGAAGCCCAGAACAGAGTTTTAAAATTTATAAATTCTTAAAGTAAAAACATTCTTACCTGATTTCACAACCTTTACTCTTGTTTTTTTTGACAAGAGCACTTTTTTCTATACTTGTTTACTTTCCTTGGACATTTATGTTGGGGCATGTTTCACTGAGATGAAATATTATGTTAATGGCGCTAATGTTTTCACTTTTATATCCATATTTTTTACAGTTAATTTCAAGGGACACTTCATTTCAGCCACCATCTGCCTTGCATTCTGTATAACAAAATCAAGATCATGTTCTTATTAAGTATCCGTTATAAGCATATCTCTAAGGTAGATACAGTGTGGGTATTTGTGTGTTGTGTAATGGCTCTAGACTCTGCCTAATTTTAATTGTGGAAACATATTTTTTTAAGTAAGAATTTGTGAATGTTTTGAATATGTAGAGGGTGGAATTTGTGTTTGGGTAAGTGGTTTGTATAACCACTGAAAATACATATAAAATATTGACATGCACCCAAAATAATTATCTTTCTAAGCAAATTATTGATTTTTAATGTCTTAGTTAATGATATCCAATGGGTGCTTAGTTCGCGTATTGTCAAGAATGTATCTGGTAACTGGGATCTGATTTGAAAGAAGGTACCTGTGAGGAAGATAGTAAGTAGAAGATCTGCCCCTAGATGGCGCTTGTTTAGAAATAAGGTAACTGGGGCTTTCCAAATGGACAATTATTTCATAGTTATGTTTGGGCTTACTGTTCTTTCCCATAAGAATTAATCGTATGATTTATATTTTCATTTTCATTAGTTGACCTATTCTGTCCCTTACTACTTTAATAGTTCTGAAATACAAAAAAAAATGGTAATTGAGTCATCAAAGTGGTAATAGCAAGATTTGACTACTTATGTCAAATGTAGGAGGTATATAGTAGAACTCCACAAATATAAGTTTTTCCTCCTTGACATATTTAGTTATGTTTCTGAATAGTATGTATTTTAAAAGAGCAACCTGAAGAGAATTTTACCTATAGCCATTTCGGTAGCTGCCTTATTTGTAACTAGCAAATTAATTCTAAAATGTCTTTGTAAAGTAATTAGGCTTCACTGGTGGACTTGTTACTTTAAGAAATACTGTTTAGACTTTATTCATCTATTTTTTATCCTTGTAGCAGTGCTTTTTATGTTTATATATTTTATATATCTGAATAATTTCAAAAGATGTCTTAGAATTTAATTTCAACGGAAAAGAAGTGAAACTTCATTATGAAGTGACATGCTTTTTTTCCTCTCATTTGAGTTGTAAAGCACTTGTATGATATTTAATTAGATGTTTTATTTTTTTAACTTTTTTAAGCTCTTCCACTTTACTTTTTAAATTTAAAAAATATTTATTATTTATTTTTGGCTGTGTTGGGTCTTCATTGCTGTGTGCGGGCTTTTCTCTAGTTGCAGTGAGTGGGGGCTGCTCTTCGTTGCGGTGTGTGGGCTTCTCGTTGTGCTGGCTTGTCTTGTTGAGGAGCATGGGCTCTAGGCATGCGGGATTCAGTAGTTGTGGCACCTGGGCTCAGTAGTTGTGGCTTGCGGGCTCTAGAGCACAGGCTCAGTAGTTGTGGCGCACGGGCCCAGCTGCTCTGCGGCATGTGGGATCCTCCCAGACCAGGGCTCGAACCTGTGTCCCCTGCATTAGCAGGCAGACTTTCAACCACTGCGCCACCAGGGAAGCCCCCCCAGATGTTTTAAAAATACATTAATTTATTTTAACTAATCAGAATTGCTTTAATTTAAATAATGTGAAAGTTCACCAATTTGTTTAAAATAATTGATTTTAATTAGTCATCAGAATTGCTTTAATTTGAATAAAATACTTTATTTTGACTCTGATTATCATTTAGAATATTTAATGTGAAAGTTCACCCTAATACATAGAAAGTCTCTTCTGTTTTCTTCAGTTTCAAAGTGCTTAGTTCCTTGATTTTGCCCTTAAAGTCAAAGAAGCAAGTAAAATAAACTTAAAGACTTCTTGGCAAGAGGTTAGAGCCCTACCAAGAAGAAGTAGGGTTAGATTTTCAAAGTAAAGGCTTAATATTTGCTTTTCCTGTTCTTTTGGTGGCTGAAGTGGCATTTCCGTTACTTTGTGTTCTGTCTCAGTATGTTCCCAGTTAAATGGCTTTATATATTTCTCTAGAGAATTGAAATTTTTGGATTTGATCTTTCAGAATTTTGTGTATTCACTGTGTATATGGTTCTCTTCATGGAGAGAATTGTTTGTAGGCAGTTACAATTTACTAATGATATTCCTTTAAAAGGGAATTTTAATGAACTTAAACCTTTGTATTAAAAATTATGTTCAGAATTGTAATTTGCCAGGTTATCAGAATATTAAGGATTTCTCAAGTTACATTAGAACATAGTGGCAATACTCACAGCTAGACGTGTTTTTTGTGTTTATGCCTAGGTTGTGTTTATATTTATTTAACAAATGTTTATGCTTACTTTGTGCTGGGCACTCACATTACTGAACACTTTGCATTTATAAACTTGTTTATTCCTTTCAACAACTTTGTGAGAGATTTTATTATTATTTTTAAAGTTATTTATTTATTTTTGGCTGTGTTGGGTCTTCGTTGCTGCGTGCAGACTTTCGCTAGTTGCAGCGAGTGGGGGCTACTCTCTGTTGCAGTACGTGGGCTTCTCATTGCAGTGTCTTCTCTTGTTGCAGAGCATGGGCTCTAGGCGTGCAGGCTTCAGTAGTTGTGGCATGTTGGCTCGCTCAGTCGTTGCGGCTCATGAGCTCTAGAGCACAGGCTCAGTAGTAGTTGCTCTGCAGCATGTGGAATCTTCCTGGACCAGGACTCGAACCTGTGTCCCCTACATTGGCAGGCGGATTCTTAACCACTGTGCCACCACCGAAGTCCAAGAGATTTTATTATTAACACCGTTTTACTGAAGAGGAAACTAAGGCACTGAGTTTAGTAATTTGCCCAAGGTCACATTGCCAGGAAGAAGAGAACTGGGATTTGAACCCAGGTAGTCTAGCATCAGGTCTGGCTTTCACTTTAGTGTAACTTTTTATGTAATGATTTTCTATTCTAGAGAATGAATAGACCATGTTTACCTATTCATGGCTGTTTCTTAAAGTGTGGTCCGGGGATTCCTGGGAGTCCCCAAGACCCCTTCAGCGTATTTGTGAAATCGAAATTATATTCATATGCTGAGACATTATTTTCCTTTTCCATTTTCATTCTTCCACTATTGTACAGTGGAGTTTTCCAGAGGCTATGTGATACTGCAACAAATTGAATGTAGTAGCAGATATGAAAATCTAACTGTTTTCTATTAAGCCAGATAGTAAAGAGTTTTGGAAAAAAATGTGAAACAATGCCACTGTTCTAAATTTTGGTTTTGGAAAATACAGTTATTTTTTTATGAATAATGCTAACATATGATGAATTTTATTATTTTAAAATGAATTAATATTTAAAAATTTCTCAGTTTTAATTTCTAACACAGTAAATACCAATAGAGAAAAACCACATAAGCAAAAGCTCTTTGGGGTCTTCAATTTTTAAGATTGTAAAGGTTCTGAGACTAAAAAAATTCAACTCTAAGGAAGGGTGTTTAGAAGAGGGGAGAAAAGAATACTCAGAGAGAAACTAGATGTAAGTGGTCCTTTAAATTCTCAGAGTAATTTTGATTTGATTTGATGGGTAACAGTGGGCCAATCATTGTAGGACTGAGGAAGAGATGTGACGTGATCTTTTGATTATGTCATACTGTTGAGTAGATTGGAAAGAATGTGCTGTGTGACTTGGAAAGGAGACTTCTGGGGGGCAAAAAGAGTCTCTAACAGTAATAATGTAATTTTTCCTAAAAGGCCTTGATAAAGTCCATCATTAATTGAGACTCTTGATCTATTTTTCCTCACTTGTTTTGTTTTGTTTTAAATATATCTAAGCTATTTCTTTTCAGCCAAGCAGGTTAGGTACCAGTTGAACCAAAATAAGTTCTTGACCCTCAAACTATTAGCCAGCCTTTGCAAATCCCATTCCTTGGACACAAAATACCTTCACCTCTCTGTCAGTACAGATGCATCCTTCCTTTTAAATCTTCTTTAAACTAACTTGCTTTTGTTAACATTCACCTTTAAAGTAACCTCTTTCCTAAAGACGTTACTGAATAACTCCCCCTGGTTCTGTCAGTCCAACATTATTATCACCATTTAAAGTTTACATATATATATATTTTTATTAAACTGTACTCAGTATTATGCTTTTATGTATATATTGGGTTTATGTGTGTTTTCTCTGTGAATAGGAACTGTTCTTTTTTGTACTGTTCTATGTCTCTTCTCAAAGTACCTAATCAGTGGCCCTTTGGATGCCCAGTAAGTACTGAATGATTACACATAATCTCCCGTCACAGCTCAGGCTATTCCATGAACAATGTATGGACACACCGTAGAGATCTATTCCAGTAGATATTTTAATAATGTTTTTATGGCCATTATCTTAGTTGTAGTGAATGGTAATCACCTGGTTACAAAATTATATATGAAGTCATTCAGTAGCATTGATAAAAAAGATTATAACAAATTGCTATGGCACCTATGAGGCATTGAGGTTTAGTTTTGTTTAGGTATTATGTGGTTTTTCCAAAGTATTGTTATAGCAAAGAAAAAAGTTTCTTGGTTACATTTACTCAGTTTGAAAACTATATTCAAATGCATGTTTTTTGAGGATATGGTCTTAAAAGTAGAAATTAATTTTAAGAATTAAACAGGGTACCAGAATTAGATTTGAAATGTTTATCAGAGCTGCTTCCTTGTACAACTCTAGGAGGTGCTGATCACATTATAATCTATGTGCAGGGTGCCTCCAGTATATAACTGTATGGCAGCCTCACTTTAGGATAAAGTACACTTAATAGATAATGTCAAAATGCAAAAGAAAAGAAATGACTGTTTTAGAATTAAGCCTTGTGAGGTATGAAGCCAAAGTTGGAGTAGTAGTAGTGATGGCCTAAAGTACACGTAATAGGTAACGTCAAGATGCAAAAGAAAAGAAATGACCGTTTTAGAACGAAGCCTTGTAGGGTAAGCAAAGGTTGGAGTGCTAAGTAGTGATGGCCATGATAGACCACTAAATCCAGATCATCAGTTCATTCCAGGGGCTGGTAGGAGTTGCTGCAAGTCTTCTCTGAATGCTTGGAATTCCAGCAGTGATTTCTGAAACGGTGCTGGTATTTATAGTCATAAACTTAGTACTTGAAAGCTTGCTAGGGGCCCTGATTTTACTCAAGGGACATTTCTTTCAAGTAGTGGTTGAGGAAGCTAGATACTCTTTCCAAACTTCTTCCCTCACTAAAGATTGCAGGTATACTTTACAGGTGACTTCATAGGGTATACTCAGTTGCTGTATTTTAATGTACATGTTTCTGCTGATTATAGATCTCCTCATGTGATTTATAAGCTCTGGAAACAAGGGTCATGGTGTGTGTGTGTGTGTATGTATGTTAAAATTTTTATGTGCTGGTAACAGAGTTAGTTATCCTGTGGAAGCTTGAGAAATACAAATGTAACATTTTAAGTACATCTAATATGCAAAAATCTTATCGTAATTCAAATATATACCAAAAAGTAAATAGGGTGGTATTCACACCGGAGAGGATTTGCAGACCTTTTTGGTGTATTAGAAACAGTTGTTTGCAGAAATTTATTATCATGCATGGTATTGACTGATTTGAGATATTGTCATTTAATCCAAAGCTAATGTGAAAAGGGGGATTGTGAGGCAAAGTGATTTTTTTAATGCAATTTTTAAATTGAGATGTAGTTCACATAACATAAAATATATTCACAGTGTTGTGTGCAACCATCTCCAGTATCTAATAACAGAACGTTTCCCCCCACCCCAAAAAGAAACCACCTATCTGTTAGCAATCACTCCCCCCATCTCTCCACCCTCATTCCCTGGCAACCAGTAATCTACTTTCTGTCTATGGATTTTCCTATTCTGGACATTTCATATGAGTAGAATCATACAATACATGGCCTTTCATGTCTGGCTTCTTTCACTTAGCATAATGTTTTCAAGGTTTATTTATGTTGTAGCATGTAACAACACTTCATTCTTTTTATAACCTAATAATATTCCCTTGTATGGATATACCACATTTTGCTCATTCATCCATTGATGGACACTTGGGTTGTTTATCCCTTTAAATCCAGGAAGAATAGTATTGCTATGAACATCTGTATAGAAGTGTTTGTGTTAACATGTGTTTTCAGTTCTCTTGGGTATGTACAAAGGAGAAGAATTTCTGGGTCATATGGTGGTTATATGTTAACTTTTTGAGGAATTACTAGACTGTTTTCCACAGCAGCTGCACCATTTTACATTCCCAACAACAATGTATAAAGGTTTCAGTTTCTCCGTATTTTTGCTAACACTTGTTATTTTCAGGGTATTTAAAAATTTTTTTTTCATCGTAGTCGTCCTAGTTAAATATATATATATATATAGTATATATCATGATTTTGGTTTGCATTTCCCTAATGACTCATGATGTTAAACATCTTGTTAATGATGTTGAGCTTATTGACCCTTTGTATATCTTTGAAAAAATGTCTATTCAGATCCTTTGCCCATTTTAAATTTGGTTCTTTATTATTTGGAATGCTAGAAGAGTTCTTTACGTATTCTGGATACTAGATCCTTATATGACTTGAAAATATTTTTCCCATCCTGTGTCTTGTCTTTCCACTTTTTTGATAGTGTTCCCCCTGCCCTTTTAAAAATCAAAGTATAGTTGATTTACAATATTATATTAGTTCCACGTATACAACATAGTGATTCATAATTTTTTAAATAAATGATAGTGTCCTTTGATGCACAAAAGTTTTTAATTTTGAAGTTCAGTTTGTCTATATTTTCTTTGAATATTTGTGCTTTTGGTATAATAAGAAACCATTGGCTAATCCAAGTTTACGCAGATTTACACCTCACCTACTCCTAAGAGTTTTAGCTCTTTTAGGTTTGATCAGCTTTGAGTTAATTTTTATATATGGTGTGTGGACACAAGGTGACGTTAAGGAAAATGAAGGATATTTGAGTTTTTCCCCTTCTTTTGAGGTTTACATGGGGTACAACTCTGCTACCTCTGTGTAATGTGGAAATAGAGATTAGTGAGGGAGAAAAAATTTTCCTTGATGGCATTCTCCAGTACTGGTAATAGTTCATTGACTATGGAAAATTCAAGTCAAACATTTTTCAACTGAATGGACTAATTAATCTAATCCAACAACCTTTTTAAATGTGTGAAGAGATAATACACAATTGCATGGGTGTCCATAAGCAGTAATTTTTATCTATACAGAATGGTGTGTATGTTTCCATAGTATCTTGTACTTCTCCATAATGACTTGTACTACTTCTTTTTTTTATTGGAGTAAAATTGCTTTATAATGTTGTATTAGTTTTTGCTGTACAATGAAGTGAATCAGCTATATGTATACCTATATCCCCCCTCTTGGACCTCCCTCCCACCCCGCCATCCCACCCATCTAGGTCGTTACAGAGCATGGAGCTGAGCTCGCTGTGCTATACAGCAGGTTCCCACTAGCTATCTATTTTACACTTGGTAATGTATTTATGTCAAACCTAATCTCCCAATTCATCCCACCCTCCACTTCCCACCCTGTGTCCACATGTCTGTTCTCTATGTCTACATCTCTATTCCTGCCCTACAAATAGGTTCATCTGTACCATTTTTCTAGATTCCACATATATACGTTAATATACGATATTTGTTTTTCTCCTTCTGGCTTACTTCACTCTGTATGACAGACTCTAGGTCCATCTACATCTCTACAAATGACCCAGTTTCATTTCTTTTTATGGCTGAGTAATATTCCATTGTATATATGTACCACATCTTCTTTATCCATTCATCTGTTGTTGGACATTTAGGTTGTTTCCATGTCCTGGCTATTGTAAATAGTGCTGCAGTGGACATTGGGGTACGTATAGCTTCTATAATTATAAGTGTTTACAGAAAACCCTTGTGTGTCGTCTTTACTGTGCTAAATAGAGCATATAGCAAGTATGTAATAAAAAGATGCTGAAAGAATGAAGGAGGGATGAAATTTCCATGAGGGGTTTCTAATGTGTTATCAAAGAACGTTTTAGGATTTTTTCCATAAAGGAAGAGAAAGATTACTGTAGGGGTAATGCCTTTGCTATAAGTAGTAGTTGTTTGTTTAAACTTCTTTCTGTTCCTATGATGAAGTAAATTTTTATTCTTTATTGGTTGAAAATGTGAGGAATTATGGAAGTTAAGAAGTAAATTTCCAGAGCTAGATTATATAAAATTAGGGTAGTTTGACACACTTAAAATATTATTTATTCCAGGACCTACTTAATATTAGTATATTTGATTTCAAATGTTTCTTCTGTTTTTGTTTTCTTTTTTTCCCCTGTTATTATGAGTATTATTTGCTAATGTATGGTTGTTGTAAGTGAATTCCAGGCAGTCTTTGATTTTAGACTTTGTGTTACCTGTGATAGTTCACACCTGATAGCAGAATGCTATAGGCCTTATTTGCTAAATGCTTGTGTTTTTTGTTATAAGATATTGGCAAAACTTGTAAAGTGCAAAGAAAGATAGAAATGAAGTATATGTCTTTAATAGGCTATAATGAACTGGATGTTGACCTTGATTGGCTTCTTTCTACTACCTACTTCACCTATGCCCTTTTTGTCTGTGGTGAATTGCTTATGGAAATCCAAATTAATTTTTTTTGAATGTGTAATGTAGATAAATCTTAATTCATTTGTGTACCTACAGACTCAAGAGTTTATTTTGTGTGACTTTATATTTCTTGGAGAAGGCCTGAGTGGAAAAAAGAGAATTATAAGAGCAAATCTTTTTTCAAAATTTCATGTTATTTTAGTAAAATTATCTAGGAAACTGTATTAAAATCTTTTGCTTGTTCTATGAGCAAGAATATGGGGTGAAAGTTCTGAGATTGAGTTCTGTTGAATTGAACAGTGCTGGCAAAACCCCTGGTTAGAAGCATTAAATGGGGTGCTGAGGAAAAGTGATCAAGGCCTAGAAAGTAATGTAAAAATGAATGGCATTTAATCGTTACTCTAAAAGGAACATGAGATCTGATGTTGAAAATGTGTAAACAAATAATTGTAATAATTGAGATAAATGCGTAATATTATTTACATAAAGTATCAAAGTAGGGGCTGGAGTAATTTTGAAGGAGTTAATGACAGCTTCGTAGAGGAGGTAACAAGAATTTTAAGAATGAACAGTGATTTGCCAGATGGACAAAGGGATTCCTCCTAAATAGATTAGCACATTTAGGGACACAGAGGCAAGAAAGCATTTTGATGTGTTTGGGGAAAACTTTAAGTAGTGCTGTATGGTGGAATGTAAAGTGTTAATGAGAGTAAGAGGGAGATGAGGTTGGAGAGAGAGCCCTTAAATGTCTCGTAAGGACAGGAGTTATCTTGATAGACTCTGGTTTCTCCTCCCCAGATCCTGATTTTAGGATCCCCTTTCCTCCCATTTATTAGCTGCTCTCCTAGCTTTAGATGCCAGTGTTACGGAACTGGAGGAACTGCTTTCCTTTTTCCTGGTAAATTGTGGCAGGGTTATTGAAAGGGAAGGAAGATAGGAATCTACAATCCTGTTGCCGTTTGTGCAGGGGGCTAGATGAGCTTTGGCACCTGAAATTGTACTTCTGAATGTTGTTATACATGGTGGTTTGGCTCACTGAGTAAATAAAATCAGGTACACTGATCTCATGGCTTTTGTGGGCTTGGGTGCAAGTGAAGTTTTTTTGAGTTCCAAATTTATGAATGAATGAAAAGCACAAACTATCTTATCATCTGACGATGGTCAGCGTGAAGAGGAAAAGTTTGATAAGATTCTTGGGGGCATGTTTGATTTATGTGGTTTAACAATTGATATCAATTTATCTACAAAGGATACATTAATTATTAGTTTCTTTAGGTTTTTAAAGCCTGATTTCCAGCAAACAAGACTTTATTAGTCTAGTGGAAATTAATATACTCATTAGCAATTGCATATTGAGTGTCTATTATATAAACAAGTTACCATGTTGAGATTACTGAGAAATCTAAAACTGAAATTGCTGATCATGTCCTCAGTCTAGTAAGGAAGATGACATATACAGATAGTTGTATTACCAGGCAGTGTGAGATAAGCTCAGATCAGATGTCATTGAAAATTAGAGGAGAGAGAGAGATAACTGCTTTCGATAAGGGGGAGAAATGGACCTTAAATGATAATTAGGGAGGAGCAGTAGGCATTTCAGCTGGAGGAAAGAGCATTGAGCAAACATTTGTAGGTAGGAAAGCTGGAACTGTGCTTGGGGAACAAAGCAATCTCTTTAACTTGAGATGGTAAATGGGGTGCTTTGAGGCCAGAGGAAGGACAGGTTAGGCGTAAGGAGAGAGATAGTTGGAGCAATTGTCTGAGGTGAGATTGTGGAGGGAGTATGGATTTTAATAATATGACCTTCAGATATATCTCATCTCCTGGTAGCTTTTGGCTGCTGTAGGTAAAGTTGAACCATAGTTAGAGCTGATTTTCAAAGTTGCGCACTATGTTTTCTGCTGCCAGTGTTAAAATAGGGAAGGCAAGAAGTTTTGCTGATCTTGAAGCTGAGAATGAGATTTTATATCTCATATTAACTTGGTTATAGACTGTATTAATAGTGGCAATATCTAAGGCTTTGGGGATTTCTGAGTATATAGATTGCACAGGAATGAATTATTGAAGAAGTCTTCTAAACAGTAATAATATATTCCTAATTTTGATCTGAAGATAGAGATTTTATTAAAGTTTAAGGAAACTCAGTCTTCAGTGTTGCACAAAATCTGATCAGATCAGTTTTTTTTTAAGGACACAACCTGCATGGTGGGGATAATAGCTCAGATTTAAAGAATCCTTTCTGTCTTAAGCACTTGACATGCATGAACACAGTTAATCTTCATAAAAAAACCTATTGAATATGTAGTCTTATTAGCTCTATTATACAGCTACATAAAGGAAACATTATTAATAAAAGGAAATAGAGAATAAATTTAGCACTTAAATGGCAATGAAGAACCTTGAGTGGAAGTCAGGCAATCTGGGGAATCTCTTAGCTCACAGAGAACTTTTAAGGAATGGGATATAGTTAGGAGAAAGCCTTTCTTTGAGAAATATAATTTCTGTAAATATGTAAGATTACATTTGGAAACAGCAACTTCTTATACTTCTTATGCTTTTAGAGGAATAAGCCTGAACTGGAATGTGGTGTGCTGGCCCCAGCTCCATATGACCTTAGGAAAATCCCTTACTCACTTAAATTGCTTATTTTCTAAATTGCCTCCCAGCTCTGTTGTTCTGTGATGCTGTATTTGTGCCCCTTTAGCTTTTTTGTTCTTGGCTTGGTGCTTTGGAAACTAAGATTAAGGATGGTTTCTTTATGAGCTTTTGCTTCATTCTCCATTAATTAGAGTAGCTCACCTACCAATATATCATCTTTCCTTGAAAAACAATTTTAAATATTTTACTGTCATTGGGAGGGAGGGGTAGCATTGTTTTCTGTGACTTTGTTTTAGGAGAAAATGGCCAACAAAATGAATTTTCTTCTATCTTATTAAAAATATGTGAATTATGTAAAATATTAACATACTTGATAATAAAATACTTCCTATTAGCCTTTCCAACCATGTTTCAAATGCTTTCTTTTCTGAATTTTTCACTTAAGTCAGCCAGGTTGACCATAGGATGTTTATCTTCCTTTCATGTTTGCCCCCTTGGGGCACTTATGTTTGAGTTGGCTGCCCTTATTTGGTGAGGGAGAACAGGACCCTTCTCCCCTCTTCCCCCTTCCCTGGTTGGTCAGATGAGCCATATCTGTCAAGCCTTCAGTAGCAGTTGTAATCAAATTGCTCCTCTATCCCTCTGCAGAGGCATTTTCTTTTTTCTGTTTTCTTTTTCGTCGTCTTCTTTTTCTTTCTTTTTTTTTTTTTTAAACTCAGAGCATCTTGAGCCTGTTTATTTCTCCTGAAAACAGGGACTCTGCTTTGTCTTGGTATCCCCAATACCCAGAATATAATGAATGCCTGGTGCATAATAATATCTTAGTAAATATTTAATAAATCTTTGATGAAGATAATGGACTTAATATACTGGGCTGGTTAATGAACTATTTAGTCAACAGTTTTTTGTTTTATTTTTTAAATGTGAATTTCCTGGACAGAATCTTTATTGCAAATATTCAGATATGATCTTGGTCTTTAGCTAGTTGGTTCACCTGATAAGTTCATAGTGTTCATGCTAGGATTATGAATTTGATACCTGAAAAGCGGTGATGGTGGTGTCCCTTAACTACTGCCACAGACTAAATGATGTACACTGGTGATTATCTTGCTTTTGTTGGCTGTTGGATGGGAGATCAGTTGACTGTATATAATGGAGCATCACTAATCCATCCCCTTGTGTTCATTTGCACAGTAATTTAAAATTATTTGGTTAAGTGATGAATTTGTGAATTAATGCCTTATACCTTATTTTTATCACTTATTTTAATCTCATAGAACCATAGAAATTAAGCGTTATTTTTGTTTCAAAGATTATTTGTTGGGGAGACTGTTTCTTGAAGTATATGTATACTATGGATATATATTGTGGATGGGGGTTGCATATGTCTACTTATTAATGCTGGAACTTGTAATAGACCAACACTGCATCCGTTTTTCCGAGTATAGCTGCCTACTCTTTTTTGGCCTGCAACCTTTTGTGTTCTTAGGGCCACCACTAAGAGAAGATCAGGGAATTCCCTGGCGGTCCAGGTTTAGGACTCCACGCTCTCACTGGTGAGGGCCCGGGTTCAGTCAGGGAGCTAAAATCCCACAAGCCGTGCAGCGCAGCCAAAAAAAAAAGTTTTACTTGCAGGTACATGTATGTGTAGTTAGTTTTGAGTTAACTTGTCAAATACAGTGTGAGCTGTCTTTCTTTTTGGCAGTCTTTTTACCTTTTGTAACTTTAAGTAAGTAACTTATTGATATCATTTAGAATAATCTTTAGTTGTATACAATATGAATTATACCTAGGAAACTTGTTTTAATATTTGTTGGTATCTTTTTTAACTGCTAAGTTTGTCTTCAGGTAGCATTTTTGGGGAGGGAGGGGCAAGATTTTGGAAATGTGTAGCATTTATATTGAGTGAGTAGAAAACAAAACATCTCACTAATTGCAGTTACTAGCTTTATTTCAGATGAGATGTTGTGGGGAAATGGGTCTAGTTTTGATTTATAAGGCCAGTGTGAAGATTAATTGGTATAAATACGAAACTGAATGGATTGCTCTACAGTGAATTTGTTTTTAAGAACTGCGTATCCAAGAGGGTTACAGGATAGCTGCGTTTGATCTCTTGGTGTGAAACTCAAGGAGGCAAGATCTGGTTTGTTCTTTACATGATCACGTTGTCTTCAGTTTTCAGATCTGGAAGATATAACCACATTATCCTTATTCCATTTGTACATTTCTTTTTAGAAGTAACACCAGCTTTTCAATGACTGAGAAGTTAAGGTTTAGCAGGCAGTATTTCCTTTTTTATTTTTATTTTCTCAGCATTAACTTTTGTAACTTTTCACAGAACTATGTAATTGTGTATTAGTTATCAGGTTTGGAATTTGTGTTAGGTATTAATTCAGTATGAGATTTTAGACATGGTATGGTATAAACCCTCCTTTATTTTTTATTTATTTATGTATTTATTTTTGCGGTACACGGGCCTCTCGCTGTTGTGGCCTCTCCTAATGCAGAGCACAGGCTCTGGATGCGCAGGCTCAGCCGCCATGGCTAACGGGCCCAGCCACTCCGCGGCATGTGGGATCTTCCCAGACTGGGGCACGAACCCATGTCCCCTGCATTGGCAGGCGGACTCTCAAACAGTGCGCCACCAGGGAAGCCCAACCCTCCTTTATTTTTGTTCTTCATGTTCTTGCAAAATGTTTTGAATTGGCAACCTAGAGTGGACCAAGGCATTATTTGCAGGTGATTTCTGTAGCACATCCCAGAAACACTGCATAAACATAGCTGAGTGGCAGTAAACAACAACCATAAGTACTGACTTAAAAATCAGTTACAGAAAAGAAATCAGTTACAGAGTTACAACTGGCAGCTAAGTTAGAAAGCTACTGATATTTATAAAGCAGCTGAGGAGGCTGAGACACTTTCTTGCTTAACTGCTGGGAGAAAACTGTTTCTTCCGATCTGGAGCTGGAAAACTTTTTAAGACAAGCTTAAGCTGCTTCCTGTCCTTGGGCTTGTAGACTTAACCTAGAAGTGCCTTTTCTTTGACTTTCTTCATCAGAGTTAGGTTTTCCTAACTTAGCCAGTGACCAACCAGAAGGTATGGTAGTTTTTGAGGCCCTTTTAAACATAGTTTACCTCTTCTCCTATTACTTAGAATTGGGAATGATAACATCTCTGGCAGATGACTGGGAAACTGCCTTATGTGTTCCTCTCATGTAAAATCATGTAAGCCCTACTCACTTAAAATCTGGTGAGTTGACTTTGTTTTGTAATATTCTTGGCTTTTTAAACCTTGCTTATAAATTAAGGCTTGCAGTTTCTGAGTCACTTGGAGATGGGGATGCCAAAACTCTTTAAACCCATTCCTTGTGAACTTTAGTTGAATGATATGGTTCCTTCCTTACACCCTGTCAACTTCAGTTTATTGTAGTCAGAATGAAAACGAGGATGCTAATGAGCAGAATACACTATACTAGTTAAGAGGTGGTTACTGTCTGTACTAGTTATTAGATTTGTGAGGGCTAAAAAGAAATGTGTGAATTTTAGAATAATTAGAGAAGGTGAAGACAAAACACAAACCATGTGAAATGAAGAGAGAGAGAATTGAGAGGAAAATATATATATATCTTCATCCATTCCTCTAGTGGAAAATACTCTTAAAGACTCTAATTCCAGCACAGCTACTAGTTTGTGTTACTTTAGGTAGGCAAGGTAAGCAAGTATTTAAATCTTTACAATGGAAATAACAAAGCATCCCTTGCCTTGTCACAAGGCTATTGTAATACAAAATCAAAAGACTAAGGATGTGAAAGAACTTTGTTATAAAGTATGAAGAAATCCCTATGTATAAAGATTTTGCCCCTCTTACAATCCAGTGCAAGTAACTGGTTAACACTTCTCAGTGGAAGAAGTTGGGCTTTATAAACATTCTGAAGAAGGTTTTGCAGATGTCCTTGAGTTTGAGGTGGTTTCACAGTACTGTATTGGAAAAGTGATAGAGGAATATAGTCTACTAAAACGAGGGAAAACTCACCAGTAAAATATGATACTAAGTAAAATGAATGATATCTAATATTTAATCGTGCTTTAAAGCTTGTAAAGTACTCTAAATATGTTGTCTTACAGTTTATATTGTTGTGAAAATTAATTACTCCTATCCCTGTTTTTAAAATGGTGAAATTGAAACTGAGTGGCTAATTAACATGCTTGAAGTCATAATGGTAAAATAGTGAATCTAGAATTTGGTTCTGGATCCTTTGGTTATTCTGATGTCACTTCATCCTGTTACAGTACAGTCCTAGCACATGGAAGTGGATTCAGCCATGCCTGGGAGTGTTGGAAGGAGAGCCTAGAGCAGAATTTTACTGGTTGGTGGAATTAGCATCCCCATCATTACTGTTCGATGCATTTTGGAAATGAATAGCACTTAGGATAGACTGTCAAATAAGTGGAGTCAGAGAAGAGCTCTAATAGGGAGAAATGAACTTTAAAGGAATAGAAAGAACTAAAAACAGACGTGCCTTCTCCTCACTGGCCAATCCCAGTCATTCTGGAAGGTATCCAATTTAGCAGGGTCCTCCCGGCCTAGCAGGACGCGGGCGGCACAGCAGGAGGTGAGTGGTGGAAGAGCAAGCAAAGCTTCATCTGCCGCTCCCCATCGCTCGCATTACCGCCTGAACCATCCACCCCCCCCCCCCACCTTCAGTGGGAAAAATTGTCTTTAGGCAAGGATCATAGCCTAAAAATAGTAGTCTTCAAAGTAGTAGCATTTTAGTTGGGTAGAGGGCTACTTGGGGAGCCTTTGTCACTGCAGCAAAAGGGAAATTGGTGAAAGGGTGGTATTGTAAATTGAAGGGAGAAAGGTGGTTAAATTTTCCCTGCTACTTGTCTGGACCATTTAAGATTTGTGTTACCTTACCATAACAAATCAAGTGAAAGATAACATTCTTTCAAATTTGAGGAACTCTTCAGATATCCATCCACAGACAGAATGTGGATTTTGAAAATATATGTGATATTATCTATCTACTTAAATATAGATACTTACATGAAAGAATCAACTGTTTTTCTTAGTCTTTTATTATTAGCGTTATTGAAGTTGGTACATAAAAGCAGAACTAAATTAAAACCCACTGTAAGTACTATGTACAATATATGTTGTGTTAAATTAATTGTTTCCAAATTCTCTAGCAGCAGAGATCTGTTTATCAAAATGTCTTGTTTTGAGAAATACTTAAAGCCTATATTTAGGGGAAATAAATCCGTAACTGTGTAGAATAAGTTGTGATCCTGTCAACTTTTAATAGAAGAGCTAATCAGTTGATGACTTTTAAACAGCTCAAATAACTTTATTTTAGAATTTAAATAAATGTACCAAATTCCTTCCCTATTCTCCTGCATAGTTCTGAAAAAGTGTTGGTTTCAGATCAACAAACAATTTTTAATGGCCAAAGCTTGGATTTTTAGATTCAAACTGGTGTTTTTTTCTTTAATATTATTGCATAATTTACATGGAATTTTTAAGTTAAAAAAAGTAATATCTTCAATTTTGACATCTTATAAAGCAGATTTTTATCTCAGAAGCTATTACGCCTTTCAAGAAAGTCATTTGTCATGAAATTTTCAGCTTTTTTTCTTTTATGCTGAGAAATAGGCAAACATGGGTTATAGTGAATTTTATAAGAACAGTTGTATAGTTACGAAATGTGTGAGAATGGAGATCTTTTGGCTGAAATACTCCGAGTGATTATTTTTTCCTGTAGAAACTTAAAGGCTCAAGTTTAAACTTACTAGGAAAAATACTTTGGCTTTAGTTTATTGGGAGTTGTTAATAATATATTGATTACTCACATTTTTCACTTAGCATTATTTCAAAATTTAAAGCCATGTAGGTGGGTTATTGTTTGGTGCTTACTATTTTTGGTTATACCTGTCATTACTGTTTACATCAGTTTGAAAAAAGGTTTTCAGAAATGGCATTCACTTTGTTACCCACTAGCTTTGAGGGGTCTCTTGATGCCTACTTCATGAACTGTAGTAGATGGCTGGTACCATTTTGACTCACTGAAGGTGAACGTATTGCTTTGATTTAATTGTGAAATGTGTGAATAAATGAGATTTCCACTGTCTCTACTTAACTACATAAAAGTAGAGGCTTTGCAGAATCAACAAGATTGCTGTTCAGCATAACTTTGGTTTGGTAAGCACACATAGGTGATGTAGAATGAATGGAATGCCTCTGTACTTCCCTACTATGTGGAAGATGGTAATTAATCATGGTGGTCAGTTCCATAAGCCTCCAAGCCACTGGTGACACCCTACCATTGTTGCTGTTAATTTTTAGAAGTCTGTTTATGCAAGACTCCTGATTATCATGTATAAATAGCAGCCTCCCCCAAGCACCTGCCCCATTCTTCTTAAGGGCTAACAAATCCTTAGCACATCTCACCATCTGACATGTTTTTGTTCATTTGTTTATTGATTGTCTCTCCCACTAGTATATAAGCTTCATGATGGCAGGAACTTTGTCCACTATTGTGTATTTCTAACTCGTCAGACTATTTGGCATATTATAGTATGCAGTGAGTGTTGTAGAAGAAATGGGATTTCTGTTTGTTTGTACTGAAGTTTGCAGAGTTGTGGGAAGATGGAATATAAAGATTCTATTGTTCTAATTGCATTGGGGACATGAAATTTGTGTTTTCTGGGTGAGTAGACTTTGGCACAGAGGCTAACTGCAATTTGTTATTCCCTCTGTCTAGGCAGATTTAAATTCTTAAGAGAAGCCATTAAAATTCTTTGGGATTCCTACTTTTTAGACGTGGGGTTGGCTGTTACTGAATAACATTAACCTAGCTATGGGGAGGACTTTTTGTCTCTTATTCTCTCTTCCCTCTGGATCTTAGAGTGGAGAAATGGACTTTTGTTTCACTATAACTCTACAAGTATTTATACCATCATATCAACACATGTACAAGGAATCATGCCACACGTTGTGGAAGATGAAACAAAAGATTCCTGAATTTATTTTAAAAAAGCAAAGAATGAATCTTGATCACTTAAAACAAAAATGGTGGGCTTCCCTGGTGGCGCAGTGGTTGAGAGTTCGCCTGCCGATGCAGGGGACGCGGGTTCGTGCCCCGGTCGGGGAGGATCCCGCATGCCACGGAGCGGCTGGGCCCCGTGAGCCATGGCCGCTGGGCCTGCGCGTCCGGAGCCTGTGCTCCACAGCAGGAGAGGCCGCAGTGGTGCGAGGCCCGTATACCGTGCAAAAAAAACCCAAAAACAACAACAAAAAAAAAAAAAAAAACAAAAAAAAAACAAAAATGGTGGGACAGTCAGGTTACAGTTAAGATTATGTTCCTGTTTTTTAAGCAAAAGATATTTTTGGACATAGAGGTGAAAATTTCTAGTATTTCCAATTCCCCAGAGAAGAAATTTGAGAATCATTTGCCTAGAGGTTTTTGTTGGGGATGAGAGGACAAAATAGAATGGTATAGCCCTCAGAGAAAGAAAAATGCAAAATATACTAGGAGTAGATGGTGATTGTCTATTAATTCCTTAGCTACATGTAGACTTTTATTAGGTCACTTATAACTAGAGTGACATATGGTTTATATTCCAAACTGGGTCACTTTCAAGAGTGAAAGTATATGCTATCTGAAGTATATGCTATCTGAATGGAACACTGGGACAACAGGTGTAAACCAGGACTGTTCCAGGAAAATCAGGGCACTGATCGCCTCTTACTAATGACATACTTTCCTACAGACTTAGTCCCAGTTCTTTGAACCTCTCCACATAATTTTTTTTCTCCTTTAGAGAACTCTGATCTGCACTCATAGAATCTCTCAAGCTTTGGTTCCTTTTTCCTGGGCTCAGTGGAATGAAAAGAATTCGTTCCATATTTTCTGCAGCCCTGGACTGTTCTGGTTTACAGCGTTGGTGGAGGTGAGTACAGAACTTGTAATGTATTGTTAGTTGACCTTTTATTTTGCTTAGGAAATCAGGTTTTGTGTGTTTCTGATCCAGTGTTCGATTGTTTTTGAGAATCCTGGTTATATCTCCTTAACTGGGCTGATGAACTATTATTAAGTTCCTAGAATGTAGTACAAAGAGAATTTGTAATTTTGGCATTTACTCTTAAATTACTCAATCTGTACTTTGTTTTCTTTTCTACAGGTGGGATTGTAATTCTGAAACTTCAGATCTTCAAAGAAGGGAAGGAGAATGCCTTGTGCTTGTACCATAGACATGTGATTTTAAGTTGGAACACTGTAATGTTTTTATTTTGTTTAAATAAATTTTTTTATTCTTATATTAAGTGATGTGTTTTTATTCTATTAAGTAACTTTTTATTGTTACCTTACATTATCTGGCAAATTAAACATTAATACAGAAGTAATAGTTACCTCTGAGGTAGTGCTTACCAAAATGTGATTCTCCTCACCTCTAAGATCTTATTTGGAATCTGGGTTGGGACTAAACTTGTCTAGGTTTGGAAATTACGTGGAATCCTAAGCAGTCTCAAAATTAAGGGGTCTGTTTATAGGTAAGCTTGAACCCTTGTCCTTGCCAGTCCTGTTGTTTCTCTGTGCAGTCTCCCATCTAGTGGTAGGAATGCAGAATACACCACAACACCATGGAGAAAGCTTTAGGTTTTCAGACTTTTTCATATTAAGAATGCTTTTATATAGTAGGCTAAAACATTTTGATAGTGGCGGGGTGGGGGTGGGGTGGAAAACGACCGTTTCACTTGAGAAAGAAGGTAGTGGCAGTGAATTCTGAGAGTATTCCAGGAGTATATGTTTCTCTGTGTAGCACTTTCATGACTTAAACTTTCTTCTGCTCTTGTTGTAAGGCTTTTATGTATGACAGATTGCGATGAATAAATAATAATAGATAATTTTAAGAGACAGGTTGAGCTGATTTGAAGAAGATGCTTGGTGTGTGATTAAAATTTTACAGCAACTACGTGATGATTCCATTAACAAACAATTTATTTTGAACTTTTAAAATTAAAGTATGGACGACTCAGCAAACTTGACTTGTGTTAGTCTGTGACATAAGAGCTAAATTTCAGTGAAATATTAATGTAGAGTATCTTAGGGTTGGCTTTGTTTACCTAGTTCCATCTGAATTCTTTCTTTTAGGAATTCCCTTTTTAGTTCTACTTCTTTCTTCTGCTACAGATGTAAAGGAGGTCAATCCTTTCTCTTCTGTTGGTTTTTAAAGTGTTCTGAAGGCACTGAACACTTCCTAAATCTGTTGTTTTTAATTCCTCTTACTAAAAAAATTGATTTCTTTTGGTGGTCTCCATAAGCACCTGAGATTAGCACTGATGGAGGTGTTTTCAGGTTAATATCTTCTTCAAAAAAACTTTGTTTAAAATAAACAGAAAACCAGGTAATGAGAGAATTTGTGAAGATTTATAGCAGCTTTTCTGTTGAATAGTTTCTAAGGGGGAAAAAAACCTCTCCTTTTACATGGTGATTAAAAAAAAAAACAGTTAAAGAAAAACTTACCGCTCAATAACCAGGTTAAAAATAACTATACTATCATACTATTAATATAACTATACTAATATATGATTATCAAATTGTAGAGTTATCTTTACATTTCTTAGTTTTCACGTGTGAATTCTTAGTCCATTCATTTTGCAGAAAACACGGTGACAGAAATAGCATATCTGGTTGTGCTAACAGATTGATTTTTCCTACAGCTGCAACTTGTTTCTTTTTAGTAAGATGGGAGTTTGCCTTACTTTCTTTATGGGTTCTGGAGATTCCTCAAGACTCACCTACCATGGTGAGAGATTGAGCTTGTATTCAAAATATTGGCCTACCTCTGCAAGAGTGGCTGCCGAATTTCCAGCTGTTACACCATGCAACGCTTGTACTTACCACCTCTTCCTCATATTCTTGAGGAAATAAAGGGACATGTCAGTGCTGTCCTTTCAACCATCGATCATAATATGCTCCAAAGGGTCTGGAATGAATTACAGTACAGGATTGGTGTTGGCTGTGTGACATAAGAGGTGCTTACTGAAATTTGTGAAATTATGGAAATAACAGTGATATAGTTCTGTTACATATTGGTTTTAACTACATGTTCATATATAACTTAATTGCTGAGTAATTTTGACAGTGTTCAGTTCTTTTTGCATCATCCCATATTTGGGCAATTACACTATGTATCAGAAAATATAGTATATCTATGATTTTAAAAAATGGAATCTTACTCTGCATTGTTCTTTAACATTTTTTTAAAAAATAAATCTATTTATTTATTTTTGGCCACGTTGGGTCTTTGTTACTGTGCACGGACTTTCTCTAGTTGTGGCAAGTTGTGGCTACACTTTGTTGCGGAGTGCGGGCTTCTCCTTGCGGTGGCTTCTCTTGTTGCAGAGCACAGGCTCTAGGCGCGGGGTCGTCAGTAGTTGTGGCACGCGGACTTAGTTGATCTGCGGCATGTGGGATCTTCCTGGGCCAGGGCTCGAACCTGTGTCCCCTGCATTGGCAGGCGGATTCTTAACCACTGTGCCACCAGGGAAGTCCCTTTAACGTGGTTTTGATATAATATACTGTGAGCGTTTTCCCCACTCAGCTTTTCTTGCCATGTATTTGTTGGCCTCATAGTATTTCACTGTCAAGACTGCTGCCATTTAATGAGCTATTGCTCCATTATTGGACGTGCCCACCCACATTGCGATTTAGGTATCCTAGCATCATAGTACTTTTATCAAAGCCTTTTAGATACCTTTGTCATTTCTTTTTAGTACTTTGGATGCTCCTTTCTCTCCTCTTTTCAAATTAATTCAATCCTTATTACTTGTACTGAGCATTCTGTATTTTGTGTCTTTCCCTAGTTTTAATTTTAACATCCAACTAAAATGTTGGTTAGATTTATTCCTTAAGGTATAAATCAGTCTGTGAAGACTGTATTTTTGAGTGAATTCTAATGGAAGTTATGTTAAAGTGTAACATGTTTCTCACAGAGGATCCCACAAACTTTAAAGATAAAATTGTAACAGTTACATCTTAATTTGGACCATGTTTTGTGACCCCTTACACAAAAAATTGAATGGAGTAAGGTGTAAGACTGTTCATTTTGTTTCCCAGACATCTTTTGGCTGAGGTCTGATTTCAGCTTGCATGTTTTCTAAATACTTTCACACTTTTGCTAAGTGAAAAAAATTGTGCCAATACTTTATAGCAAAAGTTCAGAAACTGTTTTCTTTATCCTCTAGTTACTGGATATTTGGTGAATATTTTTTCCTTTTATTTGTACTCCTACCCAGGAAAAATTTCAGAGATCTGATCAGTGAAGGAACGTTTGATGAACCACTTAATTGGCTTTCCAAACTGAGTGTCTCCAGTTTTCTGGATGGTTGACGAAATCAGTCTTATGTTACTAAAATCACTTATGAAAGCAGTTGCAAAAAGAGTATCTTTCGAAGTGACCCTTTTGAAAGAGACAATGATATGTGGCTAAATGATTTTATATATATATATAAAAATTTTTTATATTTTAAAGACGAGTTTTAGGCAAGCTCATTTATTAGAAAATCTACCTGGGTGTCAGCATAGTTTTGATATAGCCTAGAGAGTGCCTGTTTAGATGGGAACTTGAGGCCTCTACATTCTGCTAATGGTGCATGCCACTGGCTGGATTGCCTGACTTGCTGTGGAAGTCAGCCCCAAGTCCTGGAAGTTTCTAAAGTTGGTGAACTTTGCCTGGGGAGGTCTATACAGACGTGTGGCACGTTCTATGAATACGGCTGTAAGATTAATGAAACAATCTGGTAACTAGTTACTTCCGAAGTTTTGTACTTTGCTGAACATTTTCCCTTGAATACAAAATTTGTTTTTTGCATTTCACTGCTTTTCTTTCTGTTTTTTTGTTTTAGTTAGCTAGAAATGTAGAACTTGCATTAAATTGGCTGGTTGGGTATTCACTTCGTATATGTTTCCAAGCACCCTTATCTTTTACAAAAATTTAATTCTATTAATAAATCTGTTATATTTAGTAGTGAGCTCCTGTGACCTTACCTATGGGTAAGCACCTAACCTGTGTTAATACAATTAACATTTATTTTATCTACCCCAGACCTTGTTTGTTGGAGAGGCATATTAAATAATAAAAGTGAGAATATTTTTTTAATATAGTAGGGATTGGTTCCTTCTGCTGTCTCTGTATGGAAAAATGCTCTTCATTTCCATAGTGGGCCTGTTTTCTCCCTGCCCTTAAATACTAGAAATCCTCATGAATTCTCACCTACCTAAAGCAGAGAATCTATATGCCATATAGTAGTTACTTTTTGAGTGTAGGGTTTAGGATTTGTTACTAATGTAATATTAAAGAAGGTTTTACAGTTTTTAATATTCTTAAGGTAAATAGCTAAAAAAAATGAGTTTCTAGTTTGGAAGCCTTTTGATTGGTAAAGGAGGTTTAATACCAAGTTTGTGCTTTTTAAGAAATGAAATCTGGATTGAGAATGAGAAAAGCAGTAGCTATCAAGATTCCCATGATGTGCTTGACTTTTGTTTGAAACTATTTGATTTTGGTTAGTCAGAGGTGGGGAAAACATCTTCCTTCCTGAGTTGTTGGAGCTCAGATTTAAAAGCATTTTCAGGTTACTACTATAGTAGAAACATTGTTCAGAGGAAAAATTACCCCTGGAGAAAATGACTGGTTGTGTTAAAGTACTATGGGGAAGTGTGTTCTGCAGAGTTTGTATAACCTGTGCAGTATTTTTTCTCCCAGTAATGTTTGTATACTTTGGTTTTGCTTTTGGTCTACTCTGAATTCATGCATGAACTCATCTCATTTTTCCTGTTTTATGTGAAGTGTTACATTTTAGTTTCTGGAGTTTTCCTTCAGTTTTTATGTGGTCATTTCTAAAGCGTACTATATAGTTTTCATAGCATTACGATAAACCATTATTTGTTAGATCCCCTTTAAATTGAAATTGAAAATTTTCACATGTGATGGGCTCAGGATTGTTTTTCAACTTTTTGGGAACAGCAGGTTGTGCAGAGAGTTGTGGATTGTTGGTTTAGTCTACGTAAAAAATACCATTTTGGTTGGTCCTGTTACGACTGTCCTTGTGCATACTAAAATAAGTGTATTTATTCAAAAAGTATGGGTGACCACTGTATGTGTTGCACTATTCTGGGCCTTTGGGGATACAGCAGAGAACATAATAGAGCCCTACCTACATGGAACTTATACTTTAATTGGGAGAGAAAGACATTAAACAAATTAAAATGAGTTAGGTGATGATAAGTGCTTTGGAGAGAAATAAAGCAGAGTAAGTGCTTTATATAGTGAGGGTATAGTGAGGTTATGGAGGTAGAGGAGTGCCCTTAAGGCTTTATTACTTTTTATAAATATTGAGAGATGTTCTTCTGATGGATGGCATTTGAGCAAAGATCTATAGTAATAAAGCCAGGGAGTAAGAGAAGTGTGGATATCTGGGAGAAGAGTATTCTAGGCAGAAGGAACAGAAGTACTGAGCTCCTGAGGTAAGGGTACTTGACTCATAGGAGGCATTGCAAAGGAGACATTAGTGTAACTGAAGCAAAGCGCTGCAGAGAGGAGAGCTGATCACAAAGGGAACATAGCATAGATAGAATATATATATTCTAATATATAAAATACTGTAGTTGTTGAAACTGAAATCTATACTTTTGGCTTCATTTAGGATCAGGCTCTATCTGATTAATCTAGCAGTTTACTTACCTCCCTGATTAAGAGTATGGAAATTACTAACAAAAGTGTTTACAGGTTCCTTTTAAAATCTCTCATTGTAGAAGAAGAGAATGATGTGGAAGTAAATAATGAAAATGTAGAATTATGTACCAGCTTTAGTGTCTGTTTGGTGGGTACCTTAGTCTGTAGAGGAGAAGATTTCACAAAGGAAAAGACGTCAGTCATTTTGAAGAATGAACAAGAATGGAAGGATTCGGTTGTGTAACAGCAAAAGGTACATTACAGAACGCTGGAAGGTGGTTCTGTGTTGGAAGCTAAGGTTCAAGAAGGAGGATATGGACAAAGATGAAATGTATGCCAATCCTGTAAGCAGTTGGGACATCATTGAGGTTAGGCAGTGACAGTCAGTGTTGTGTTATAGGTCAGGTTATGGCCAGTTTAGAGAATGTTTGGAAGTGTGGCGTGGTAAGACCCCAAATTAGGTATCGTTAGAAGTGAAGAGACCAGTCAGTCCAGCATTTTCTCAGTGGGGACAGTTTTGGGTGGGGTAATTTTTAATTGTGGAGCGTTAATTGTGCATTGCATGACAGTCTCCCTCATCCTTGACATTAAGTGCCAGTAAAACTCAGAGAGCGTGATAATCACTCCCCAATTTCTGAATGCTCCCGGAAGTGGTGACCTCTAGTTAAGGAAAAATAGGATCTGAACTCTGGCTTTGGCAGTGATAACGGGATGGAGAGGAGAAGGTGGGATTGCTAGAGGTTTAAGAGACTTGGTTACTTATTGGCTCTAGGGAGTGTTTATAAACACACACACACAGGTAGGAGCACCTTTGGGCAAGTATTGCGACAAGAAATTTTGTGACAGATTCAATTTTGGAAACTAAAATAAGATTCTGAGGAGTAAAATGACTATTGATGTCATTGTGAGAAAGTAACTGTTATATTTCAGAACTGAATAGCTTATCAAGTTTTAAAGGATTCAGAATGAGCAAGACATGGATAGGCCTTGCCCCCAGTAAATTATATTTTGAGAGAGACAGAAAATTTGTCTTCGGGAATAAGGCAAGTACAGTATATTCAGTACCATAGGACAGGTATAAAGTACTATTCAAGAAGTTTCAGAGAAGGCAGAGGTCAAATTATAAAATACCAGAAGTGAAATATCAGAAGCTGAGCCATACAAACCAAGTTGAATGTACTATTTAATTTTTGTTGCAGGTAGTCTCAATTGTGAAAACCTTGTGTCGTTCTCCTCCTGTTCCATGGGCATTCTGTTTGTTTTGTGCTTTGTTCTTCAGGCATTGTGGGCCAGGGTAACTGCTTCTCTAAAATGCATTTGCTTATCAAATGTTACTTTGTATAGTAGTTAGACCTGTTAGAACAAACATTTTTGAAAGATTATAAGCAGATAAACGGTCATAGTTAATATTGATGTTTCTTACTAGCAATCACGGCCAAGTTAGGTCGCTTGAATTCATATTTAATCATTAGGTACTAAAGGTTAAAAGTGGACAAAACTGCTGATGAGGCACAGATAACTAATTTTTTCCCCTTTATGTTAGTTATAACGGAGGTATTTATACACTTTGTTTTATGCATACTTTAAAAATAAAACAACTCATTTCTTTGTCTTCCTCTTCATTAAGTCTCTAAATTGGACCATATTTTGTATTTTCTTCATTGAATTTGCCAGTAATATCTCTGAAGCAGATTGGAGGTGAAACTCTGAGGTATATTAACTTTTTTTTTCAGTTTTGGTGCTAAAACAATTGTGTATTAGATGATTTTATGGTAATGCTTTCCAATTATTTATATTTTAAAATATAAAATTAGAACTTACATTGTTTTAACTGTTCAGAGTAATAATCGAGTAGAATTCCTGGATCACTTCTTTGGAAATTCATTGCATTGAGAAACTTTCAGTTCATTTTCAGTTCTGTTTGTCAGTGTTAACTAGTTGATATCAAATGAAAACTGAGCTAACTCAGTAGAACTGAAGGGAGAAAAGAATGAGAATTATTTTATTTAAACAAACTGAGAATCCTATCCACTCACAGACCACATATCTGCTCTTTCTATTAGTGCAAACACAGCATTCTAGGGGGGGATATTAATAAAGTGTTTGAACTTCATTCCATATGTACGAATTTTTAAAGTTTTTTTTTAAATGTAGGGATGTATAATATTAGTATTGTAACTCTAAAGGTTTGTGAGTAGTGAGAGAACTGAAAGTGTTACTCAAGGCCTTGAAACAGTTCCTTTTGAGATAAATAAAATACTTACGGGTGAAAGGAGTTTGATTTACTTTCTGGTATTACTGATCAATTGTGTGATATTAATCAATGCCCTGTTTACTTCTCAGGTAGAAGTACTGTCTCAGTTTGTTCTCTTGAGAGATTTTTAACAACTTCTGCAAACTGTCCATCGTTGCTCCACTCTTTTTAGATCTTTACCCTATTAGTATACAGATCTAGCATTAAAAATTAATGAAAGCCAGAGTAAATTAATCTTTTTTTTTATTGCAGATTTAATTCAGTGCACAAATGAGATGAATGTGAACATCCCGCAGTTGGCAGACAGTTTATTTGAAAGAACTACTAACAGTAGTTGGGTGGTGGTCTTCAAATCTCTCATTACAACTCATCATTTGATGGTGTATGGAAATGAGGTAAGCAGTATTTTTAGTTAACAAGTATACTGGGGAGTTGACTGATTCAGCTTGTTTCTCTCACTGACACTTCAGAAATGGCTATAGCAACTGAATAATATAGGTAAAAAGGGCAAGGTGCTTATACAGAAATATAACTGTAGACCCTACACTTTGAGGAAAGATGGCCTTTAAGTCAGAAAGCAGAAAATGGGTCAGAGCACAGGGCACTTTCAGTAATGGGATCAGGAAGCAAAGATTAATGCCTAGAGATAGGTTCTGTAAGCATCACTGATTTTTTGCAGGCCTTTGTGTATAGATTGTATGTTCATCTATTTTCATTTACTTTTTTATCGTAGCCCAATCAGATTTCTGTCTGATGTGATGTAGTTGTCTATAGACGCTCTTTGCCTAGTTCAAGGCTGTGATAGTAAGGACTAAGATGGCATTTTGCTGAGGAGACTGACTGAAGAACGCCTTCTTCAGCAAAGAGTTGTGTCTAAAGCCTTTGTTTCCCAAAAAAGGGTAACAAATAAGATGCATGAGCTTTTGCAATTAACTGTTTGGAGAGAATTATCTTGTTTTCCCTGATAGCTAATTTTTGAGTTCTTACCTTAGGTGATTTTCCCAGCCTAGCATACTTACTTGTAAAATTGTGTCAAAAGGAGTATTTTAAATTGTGTTAAAAGAAAATTTGAATGGAACTAGATAAATCTAGTACCTTGGTATGTGCCTTAGAAAAATGCAGACCACTGGTTGCTGGGAGATAGCTCCCATAGAGATGGGGAGGGACTTTATTCATTGGTATCAGATTTATAAACATGACTTTCTGACATCCATCACTTTACTCATTATTTTGGGTTTTTCAGTCATGAGACTCTGCTATTATCTTTTTTTTTTTTTTTTTTTTTTGCGGTACGCGGGCCTCACTGTTGTGGCCTCTCCCGTTGCGGAGCGCAGGCTCAGCGGCCATAGCCCACGGGCCCAGCTGCTCCGTGGCATGTGGGATCTTCCTGGACCGGGGCACAAACCTGTGTCCCCTTGCATCGGCAGGCGGACTCTCAACGACTGTGCCACCAGGGAAGCCCCTGCTCTTATCTTTGACAGATACCAAAGAGAACATCATTAGAGTTTAGAATTAAAGCAGAAATTTACCCATAACTCTTACATTGCAACAGATCTGTTTGCATGTTTTGGTGTTCCTTTCTGGTCTTTTTTATAGCTATAATAATAATTTATATAAAATATTATATTTAACTTTTTTATATATCACAGCATAAGAAGCATCTCCATGTTCTGTGTGCTTTCTATTTATCATCTTTAATGACTACATAATTGATCATATGGTCCATCATTTTCTTAATTCTTCTCTTTCCTGGAAATTTAGTTTTCTGATTATTCACGGTTACAGTACCACATTGAATGATTTTATTTGTAGTTCTTAAGTTTTAAAAATTAGTTCCAGAAGTGTTACCTGAAATATGATTATTTGGGTAACAGACGTGACCATTTTTAGGACATATGTTACTCAGTTGCTTTCTCATTCATTATAAGCAGTATATAGAGTCAATAGAAAAATTTGGATATACTAGCCTCCGTGTAACTCGAAACGTTTTGATCTTAACTAGGATATTAGTTTCTATTTTCATCAGGAATGTGTTTGTCTAAGATCATGATCATTTATTCAGAAGAATTTCAGGCTTGTATGTATTTTTTACCTTTCTAAAAAAGATATATAGTTTATTCTTTAAAAAGAAAAAGCCACAAATATAACCAACTACAGTGCTGGATAAAGAGGCACACTATCAGTGGTGACTTTCAGAGGTAAATAAGGTGATGATACCAGAAGCAAAAACTTTATAAAGGCAAAAAAACCAGAAAGTTGACTGTCATTCCTTACAGTTGACTAACAGAAAGAGAAAGGTAGCATTTCAGTAGTGGTTTTCAGATAAACTCTAGTTTCCCTTCAGCAGCTAAGAGAAATCCAATGCTCTGCTCTTTTTTTGGTGCTAGTTTGTACAACCCTCAGGTTTTTGCATTGGCAGGTGTTATTAGTCCGTGATAGAGTATGCATAGGATTTCACTATGCTATGGTGTTGGAAATTATATAGAACAGTGGTTCTCAAATAGGACAAGGGCAGAGAGTGATTTTCATCCCCAAGGGACATTGCTCATAACTGGAGGGGATGCTACTGGCATGTAGTAGGTAGAGGCTACTGGCGTGCTAAACATCTTATAATGCACAGGACAGGCCCCCACAAAAAAGAATGATCAAAACTTATAAAAAAAATCATAGAGTGTAATATTTTCTTAGGATATTTTAACACCTTTTTAAACAGGTTGTTTTAGGATAAATGATGAAACAGGAGTCTTCGATTTACAAATGGTTTTTCAAAATCCTGGTTTGTTTGGGGTGATCGCTGATGAACAAGATTGAGTCAGAAGTGATGGTGTACATAAAATTGATAATAATCCTCTGCATATATTTACAAAAAAGTAATCCTTTTAAAGGAAATCGAAAGGAGTTTCTTTAGCTGTTTTAGAGGTTGTATGTAAAGGGAAGCTAAGGTAGTGTTCTGTGGTAAGCACTTTGGAGAGAGTTTTGACAGTATTTTGAGAAAATGAACTTTCATACGCATACCGACCCAACAATTCAGCCCTAAGTATATATCATGAGAAACTCTTGTATGTTTGCAGGTGGGAGACCAGTACAAAGATGTCAGTGAAGCATTGTTAATAATAGTGAAATTGCAAAGAATTTAAATATCCGTATAGAAATGGATACATAATGATATAGTAGTTCATTTAAATGCTCACACATTGTTTAAAATGAATGAACTAGATGTACCTGTATTAAATGGATAATTCTTGGGAAGAAGTTGTTAAAAATCACATTGGAAAAGAATAAGTACAGTATGGTATATCTGTAAATTTAAAATAGAAAACAAAATTATGTACAGTTTATAGATACTTATATATGTAGTAAAATTGTAAAAACATTTGTGGGAATGATGTAAACCTAGTTCAGAAAAGCCATTGCCTCTGAAGAGGGAGGGAGGGAAGGGAATGGTTTTGAAGGTGTGTGTCTTCAATAGTCTGTAATTTGATTCTGTAAGGCGTCTGAAGTGATTATGGTAATGTGTTTAATCTGGACAGCGGGTAAGAGGATGTCTGTAATATTATACTCCAGTATGATTACAGGTATTTTGCTTTTTAAAAAAAAAGTCATAAAAATTTTTGAGTCACCAGGTATCCATGTAAAATAAAGGCACCATCTGAGTATGATTAACTATAGCCATAATATGCTATAGTAAAGCCAAAAATTACTGCTTGTAGTTTAAAAGTGCCTGTTTCCTTTTATTTTAACTTTAATACCGTAGCTGTGGGCATTAGACTTTAATAAATTCCTGCATGCTAGTGAAAAATATATTTTATGTTTTTAGGGGGATTGAGGATGATAAATTTAAACTAGATAAGATTAATGGAATGTGTTAACCACCACTTTCTCCCCTAATTCTCAAATTAGAGTTTCTTAGATGGCAGTACTATTTGACATAATTATTTGTTTTTTTTTTTTTTTTCCCCAGCGTTTTATTCAGTATTTGGCTTCAAGAAACACGTTGTTTAACTTAAGCAATTTTTTGGATAAAAGTGGATTGCAAGGTAAAAAACAACTTATTCATTATAGAAAATCAAGAGTGACCCCATTTGAGGATTACTGCAGAGTTGAACTCTTTACTTTAGAACATGTGCTATGGAGGAACCTCATGTTTTAGTGAGGGTTGTAGGGAAGGAAAAACTGTATTTTCATGTGAAGATAAAGATGGACTTCACTACTTGACACCCAGAGCTTTTTGAAAAGTAGCATAAGGTAGCAGTTTGAGAGCTTGGGTTCTGGAACTGGACGGACTGCATTCAAATCCCATCTGTAACACTTACCAACTGCATAAACTTGAGCAAGTTACTTCACCTCTCTGCATCTGTAAAATCAGGAATAATGATAGCACCCACCCTGTAGGATTATCATGAGGCTTAACCTAGTTATACATGTAAAGTGCCTAGAATGATGCCTGGCAAATAGGAAACACTATGTAAGTATCTGCTTTCATTGTTGTTCTTATTATTTTATGCTTTATTCCAAGAAATGTAGTTGGGAATATCATACATTTTAGTAGCAAAGGTAAGCATTATGTGTTATTCAGATGAATTGTTCATTGATACTTACCTGTTACTTATTTTACTTTTAATTCAGTAAGTGGAAATTGCTGTAATCTGGTATTCTCACCCTCCATGTACATTCTGTCTTAATGGGATCTGTTATACTTAGTTCCAGAACTAGGCTGTTAGCATTATAGAATGTTAACTCTAGGAAGAGCCTCACAAAGGACATACTAAGACCATACTAAGACATACTAAAGGAATACTCAGCAATAAGGTTCAACTGGGAAGTATCTTTAGAGATCTGTGAGATGTGTGCTGCGCTTTGAAAGATGGATGAGAACATAAGTTGGCTTAAGCAAAGGTACACAGATGGATGTGGATGTGAAAGAGAAAGGGTGTTTAAGATTTATAGAGCAAATGAATGTGAATAGAATGTAGGTTGAGGTATTAGAGAACATGTAGTGACAGATAGCCCTCAAGAAGCTGTTTGGGGCCAAAATCATGCACAAAAGATTTTGATATAGTTGGGATTTTGTAATGCAGTGAGAAACCATCAAACTTTTTTGAGTTGAGGGAGGAGGACAGAGGGAGTGTGTGTTATAAAGAAAGCACCATAGCACAGTGCAGGTTGGATTCGAGTGAATAAAGTCTAAAGTCTTAAAGACCTTGAGACTGCTCTGGTCATTATTTTGGTCATCTGGTAGAGAGTTAATGAGGGCCTGAATCGTGGCTTTTGCGGCAATAAAAATCAATGGAATTTAGTGACTAACTGTGTTTGTGTTTAGGAACTGTCCAGTTCAATACTTATTTACTTTTGGCAGATGGAAGTATTAATTAGAATGAATTGAATACCCAGTCTTCCAGAGATTCTGGAAGGTCAGTAATCTATACATAGGACCAAGTGTTACAAGATTGATTTTACTTTAATGAGAGATATAATGCCTTAAATAGTTAAGGGGGAAAAAAATGAAGCAGTGGAATCCCTTTCTCAAATAAAATCTTAAATAGAAGCTAGATACATATAACAGATGAAACTGGAGCTGCTATGTTTTCCGGAACATGGAGAAAACTCTGCCTGCTCATCTTTTTATTTCTGGTTTCCCCCTCATTCAGTTCATTTGAACTGTAAGAGTCTGTGGAAAGCAATATACAGACCACTACTCCAGAGCAGAAAATATGCATATGTCCAAGTGGGTTTTTTGTGTCTTATTAGCTACTGATTTTCTACTTTCTTAAGATGGAAATTAAGCACTTCTAGTGATAAGATTTTAAGGCTTTCATTCCTTTTATGTAGAGAACAGTTTTTAGGCCTTTTATTTAAAGCTCATATTCTAAAGAGATTATGAAGGTAAGACTGAAATGGTAATTAAAGTATATAATTCAGTGGTGTTTTTGTAGTTTTGATTGCTGATGTATTTTGTTGGGTGGAGTCTGGTATATTTTCTTAAATATATACTGGGTGTATATAATATAAACTTCCAGTCTGGTGAGTGAGATAGACACTGTGTACATCTAATAGCTTTGAGCTGTACTTGGAGTAAGAATAATATGGGAGCACAAAGAGCTCAGGGAAAGTTTCAGAGATTGAGCCTTGAAGGATAAAAGAGATTTCTCCCATTATCGAGGATGGAGTAGAGTGGATTAGAGGGGACAATATTAACCAAAGAGCTGAAGAATGTGAGTATGTAACATCTTATAAAATGCACTAGTAGCTACGAGAATATCTGAGGGCAGTGATTTTTTTTTTCTATTTACTGATTTTTCTCCAGTGGCAAATTAGTAGGCACTCAAGAAATATTTGCTGAATAAATGAATTGGTGATTATGTTAAATCCAGTCACTTTACTTTTCTTTCTTTCTTTCTTTCTTTCTTTTTTTTTTTTTTTTTTGGCTTGTTTTGGTATTATCTTTTTAAAGTAGCAGAGACCATCAACAACTAAAGTTGAATGTGTTAGATGAAGGTGACCTAAATAGAATGATAGAATGGCCCTGCTTTTACAATGAGAAGCAAAAATTTGTAGACCTCACTGAGCCAGGCAATAGCTAAAACACAAGTTGTTTTTTTTTTTTTAATAATATTGATTAGATTTTATGGTGCTGAAGTTTTCAAATCTCATGATTGTGATGAAACAAAATCTTAGAATGATTTAGGTATTCATTTTGGAAGTTTAGTTGAAAACATTCACATAATTGTTTTTTGTTAGGCCTTAAACTTTCGTATTGCCATTTCTTTCATTGTACTATGCAGTAATTTTCTCTACTACTTATAAGGTTGGCACACATAAGTTATAGTTGTTCTAAGTCATATGCAGCTAAAGATTGGTAAGTATGAAAATAATTAAATTGATTAATGATTTAAGGAGTGGGGTTGTGGTTCCATAGGATGTTAAATTTGAGTTATGAGGTTATCAGGTAGTATAAGAAAACAGGCTTTTCAATTTCTGATAAATAAAAGATAGGAATATTGGTCAGAAGTAAAACAGAATTGTTATTTTATTAAAATTCTAAGGGGGAAAATTTTTCTAAGCCACGTATGACATAACTGACTTTAAAAATGTTAAGTACTAGATTTTAATGTCACTTAATTTACATCACTAAATTGAAGGTGGGATAACAAGACAATATGGCCATTGGATGAAATGAGTTGGTTTTCTAAGCTAATTGGAATTTTAATAATTTATGAAACCCTTTTCTGTTTCTTTTCTTACAGGGTATGATATGTCTACCTTTATTAGGCGGTATAGTAGATATCTAAATGAAAAAGCAGTTTCATACAGACAAGTTGCATTTGATTTCACAAAAGTGAAAAGAGGGTGAGTTAAGCTTGCTTTCTTTTTGATATCTGATGTATTTTAATATTTTAAATATAAATCGTAGGCATTATTGATTATGAGTTATGGAATTTCAGGCCAGTTTTAAAAGGTGAACTTCATTTTTCTCTGAAGAAGTATATCAGATACTTTTTGCACTAGGATTTTCAAAGTTCTTTTGAATTTTATAACAGCTTTATTGAGACAATTCACACAACATAAAATTCACCCTTTTGAAGTGTACAATTAAGTGGTTTTTCGTATATTTACAAAGTTGTGCAGCATCACTGCTATCTAATCCCAAAACATTTCATTGCTTCCCATTTTCCTCTTCCTCTAGACCCTGGCAACGACAAATCTACTTTATATCTCTATGGATTTGTCTGTTCTGAACATTTTGTATAAGTGGAATCGTACAATATGTGGCCTTTTGTGTCTGACTTCTTTCATTCAGCATAATGTATTCAAGTTACAGCATCTTTGTTGTGGCATGCATCAGTACTTCATTCCTTTTTATGCCCAAGTAATATTCTATCATGTAGAGACACCATATGTATATACATGCCACATCTGTTTTTTTTTTTTTTTTTCTTTTGAGGTATGCAGGCCTCTCACTGCTGCGGCCTGTCCCGCTGTGGAGCACAGGCTCCGGACGCGCAGGCCCGGCGGCCATGGCCCACGGGCCCAGCCGCTCCGCGGCATGTGGGATCCTCCCGGACCGGGGCACAAACCCGCGTCCCCTGCACCAGCAGGCGGACCCCCAGCCACTGTGCCACCAGGGAAGCGCCATACCACATCTTTATACATTCATCTGTCCTTGATGGACACTTAGGTTGCTTCCATGTCTTTTAGCTATTGTACATAGTGCTGCTGTGAACATTGGGGTTCATGTATCTTTTTGAATTAGAGTTTTGTCTGAATATATGCCCAGGATAGGATTGCTGGATCATATAGTAACTCTATTTTTCATTTTTTAAGGAACCTCCATACTGTTCTCCATAGTGGCTGCTTCAGTTTACATTCCCACCAGCAGTGTAGGAGGGTTCCTTTTTCTCCACACCCTCTCCAGCATTTATTGTTTGTAGACTTTAATGATGGGCATTTTGACTGGTGTGAGGTGATACCTCATTGTAGTTTTGGTTTGCATTTTTCTAATAATTAGTGATATTGAGCATCTTTTCATGTGCCTGTTGGCCATCTGTATGTCTTCTTTGGAGAAATGTCGATTTAGGCCTTTTGCCCTTTTTTAAAAAAATTATTTTTTTATTCTGCCCATTTTTGGATTTTATTTTTTAAATTTAATTAATTTACTTTTGGCTGCATTGGGTCTTTGTTGCTACACAAGGGTTTTCTCTAGTTGTGGCAAGTGTGGGCTACTCTTCGTTGTGGTGCGTGGGCTTCTCATTGAGGTGGCTTCTCTTGTTGTGGAGCATGGGCTCTAGGCACACAGGCTTCAATAGTTGCAGCACGCAGGCCCTCAAGCATGCAGGCTTCTGTAGTTGCTATGTGTGGGCTCAGTAGTTGTGGTGTGCGGGCTCTAGGGCGTGCAGGCTCAGTAGTTGTGGTGCATGGGCTTAGTTGCTCCATCCATGTGGGATCTTCCCAGGACCGGGGGACAAAGCCGTGTCCCCTGCATTGGCAGGCAGCTTTTAACCACTGAGCCACCAGGGAAGTCCCAATTGAGTTTTCTTTTTTTGATGTTAAGCTATATGAACTGTTTGTGTACTTTGGAAATTAATCCATTGTTGGTAGCATTGTTTGCAAATAATTTCTTCCAGTCCATAGGTTGTATTTTTTTTTTGTTTATGGTTTCCTTTTCTGTGCAAAAGCTTTTAAATTTAATTAGGTCCATTTGTTTATTTTTGTTCTTATCTCCATTACTGTAGGCGATGGATCCAAAAAAATATTGCTACAATTTATGTCAAAGAGTGTTCTGCCTGAGTTTTCTTCTAGGGGTTTTTATAGTATCTGGTCTTACATTTAGGTGCTTAATCCATTTTGAGCTTATTTTTGTATATGGTGTTAGAGAATGTTCTAATTTCTTTCTTTCCATGTAGCTGTCCAGTTTGCCCAGCATCACTTACTGAAGAGATTGTCTTTTCTCCATTGTATCTTCTTGCATCCTTTGTCATAGATTAATTGACCATAAGTGCATGGGTTTATTTCTGGGCTTTCTATCCTGTTCTGTTGATCTATATGTGTCTTTTTGTGCTGGTACCATACTGTTTTGATTACTGTATCTTTGTTTTATAGTCTGAAGTCAGGGAGCATGATTCCTCCAGCTCCATTCTTCTTTCTCAAAATTGTTTTGGCTATTTGGGATCTTTTGTGTTGCCATGCAAATTAAAAAATTTTTTGTTCTAATTCTGTGAAAAATGCCATTGGTAATTTGATAGGAATTGCACTGAATCCACAGATTGCTTTGGTTAGTAAGGTCATTTTAAGAATATTGATTCTTCCAATCCAAGAACACAGTAAATCTTTACATCTGTTTGCATCATCTTCAGTTTCTTTCATCAGTGTCTTATAGTTTTTGGAGTACAGGTCTTTGCCTCCAAACTTTTTCAAAGTAGTTGAACCATTTTACATTCCCACCAGCAATGTATACAGGTTCCAATTTCTCCACATTCTTGTCAATGCTTGTTATTTTCTGTCTTTGATTATAACCGTCCTAGTGGGTGTGGAGTGATGTATCGTGTTTTGGTTTGCATTTTCCTGATGGCTAATGATGTTGAGTGTCTTTTTATGTGCTTATTGGCCATTTGTATATCTTCTTTGGAAAAATGTCTGTTCAAGTCCTTGTTTTTTAATTGGGTTGTCCTTTTACTGTTGAATTGTAAGCGTTTTTAAATATATTCTGGACGTCAGTACCTTATCATATATATAATTTGCTCATATTTTCTCACCTGCCATGGCTTGTCTTCACTTTCTTAATGGTATCCTTTGAAAAACGTAAGTTTTTAATTTTGATGGATTCCTATTTATTTATTTTTCTTTGGTTGTGTATACTTTTGGCATCATGTCTAAGAAAAAATTGCTTAATCCAAGATCACAAAGATATACTCCTACCTTTTTTCTGTTTTGTAGTTTTAGCTCTTACGTTTAGGTTTTGATCCACTTTGAATTAATTTTTGTATGTGGTATGAGGTATGGGTGTAAATTCATTCTTTTGTATGTGGATATTCTGTTATCCCAGCACCATTTGTTGAAGTCTTTTCTTTTCCCATTGAATGGTCTTGATGAAAATGGATTGATCATAAATGTAAAGGCTTATTTCCGGGCTCTCAATTCTATTCTGTAATCTATGTCTGTCCTCATGCCAGTACCACACTTGTTTTGAAGAATGTTGCTTGGTAGTAAGTTTTGAAATTGAGAAGTGTGAGTTCTCTGGCTCTCTTCTTAATTTTCAAGATTGTTTTGGCTATTCTGTATCTCTTGCATTTTCGTATGAATTTTAGGATTAGCTTATCAATTTCTGCAGAAATGGTAGCTGGATTTTGATAAAGATTGCATTTAATCTGTAGATCAACTTGGGAAGTGTTAAGTGTCTTAACACATTGTTTCTAATCCATAAATACAGGATATCTTTCTGTTTATCTTGTGTAATTTCTTTCATTGCTGTTTTGCATTTAAGGTTCTTTTTAATCTTGGACGCAGAGGTTGAATTTATTTCTTGCTGTGCCCTAAATCACAGTCTTCTTGTCACAAGAACTAATCTCATGAATGATAGAATCAGTGTTTCTATACCTGATAAAAAGTCCGGTGTACAGGCCTTTTTTAGGATATATGATGAGTCCTCAGGAAAGAAGACATTCTTAAGGGGCATCGATGACCCTTGTAACTATGGAGGCCTGCCCTGAGGGGAATCTGGCTTCTGCGGAAATACTCTGAGTTTCTGAATTTCCCTGCTCTTTAAAGATCCCAAAGATCTATGCGATTAATATGTTCCTTTAAATTGTTCTCTTGACATGTTAAATTACTAGACTGAAATGGAAATTTTAATACAAATGTAAAGTAACCTCTCAGTTATTCAAGAAGTTTTAAAGCTGAATTTAAATGTTTCTGTGTCACTGTTTCAAATTAATTGGGAGGTGATGAGTTTGGAACCTACCAAAACTGAATTCCACAGATTTTTGTTTCATATATTTAGGTACTTTGTAGGTGATTATGATAGAGGAGATCATATTAGAGGTCTGATTCTTAACCCTCAGTATTCTGTCCAGTAAACCACTTTCCAGCTGGGTTTATATTAATACTTCCCTGTAAAGCATGTTCAGTTAAAACTGATCAAGATATTTGTAGATTTCACATATATATATATATATATATATACACACACACACACACACACACATATGTATATATTAAAATATTTATTTGGTTGTGCTGTATCTTAGTTGCTGTTCACGGGTTCCTTAGTTGCGGCTCACTGGCTCCTTAGTTGTGGCACACAGTCTCCTTTGTTGTGGCATGTGAACTGTTAGTTGCGACATGCATGTGGGATCTAGTTCCCTGACCAGGCATCAAACCTGGGCCCCTGGCTTTGGGAGTGTGGAGTCTTAACCACTGGGCCACCAGGGAAGTCCCAGATTAATATATTTTAAAAATTGTAACTTCTTTTCTAATCTGAAGGGTCAGTTTCTCAATTGAGAAGGGTTGCTGCATTTTTATATTTAATAGAGCAAACTTTTATTACTTGGATGAAAACAGTCCTTGATTATGCACAATGTAATTAGTACTGATTTAAAGGAAATTACTCTTATTTAATGCTAAGGAAAAGGAAAGTGAATCAAAGAGGACCTATGATTGAATGGAATCAAGAATAGCACAACATGTGTATGTATCTGGGTGTATAAAATACCCAGATACCTACACATACACATATATATCAGTATAAATAAGAAAGAAAAATATAGAACATAAGAGTATAAGATGAAAGTGTGAAATTTATTATATGATGGCAAAAACCTGAGTAGACTGTTTCAGTTTTGGAGAGGGTTTGTGTAGTAAATAGTAAAGTTTTATTTACTAGGGTAACGAATTTTTATGTTTACAAAAGTAATAAACTATTACAAAAATTCAGGCAACATAGTATTCTGACTTAAAGAAACAATATTTTGGTGTATCTAATCAGTTTTCTGTGTGTAAATACGTGTATGAAGGGACACAGAAAATTACATAATCACATTATTTGAAGACTGCTTCCCTCCCCTAATATATATTTTAGGTATCTTCAATGTCTGTACACATAGATCCATCTCATTCTTTTTTTTTTTTTAATTTTTTTTTTATTTTGGCTGCGTTGGGTCTTCATTGCTGCACACGGGCTTTCTCTAGTTGTGGCAGGCAGGGGCTATCTTCGTTGCGGTGCGGGGCTTCTCACTGCAGTGGCTTCTCTTGTTGAGGAGCACGAGCTCTAGGCCTCATGGGCTTCAGTAGTTGTGGCTTGCGGGCTCTAGAGCACAGGCTCAGTAGTGGTGGTGTACAGGCTTAGTTGCTGTGTGGCATGTGGGATTTTTCCGAACCGGGGCTCAAGACCGTGTCCCCTGCATTGGCAGGTGGATTCTTAACTACTGTGCCACTAGGGAAATCCCCATCTCATTCTTTTGAATGGCTTTAGAATTATGTTCTAGATGTACATTTGATTTATTCCCTTTTTTTAAAATTTCATTTATTTATTTATTTTTGGCTGTGTTGGGTCTTCGTTTCTGTGCAGGGGCTTTCTCCAGGTGTGGCGAGCGGGGACCACTCTTCATCACGGTGCACGGGCCTCTCACTGTTGCGGCCTCTCCCATTGTGGAGCACAGGCTCCAGACGCGCAGGCTCAGTAGTTGTGGCTCACGTGCTTAGTTGCTCCATGGCATGTGGGATCTTCCCAGCACAGGGGTCGAACCCACGTCCCCTGCATTGGCAGGCAGATTCCCAACCACTGCGCCACCAGGGAAGCCCTATTCCCATTTTTTTTTATCTTACAAAAGTAACACATTGACCATTCTTTTACATATGGTTGCAGTTTTTTAAATGTAAGTAACATAATTATATGTTAGATGTATATACAAGTATTATTGTTTTAGAGAATAAGGGGGAATAACAAACTAGATTTGGGCTTACTCCCTAGGAATGGACATGCGGAATAAGGAACCTTTACACAGCATCAAAATGTATGGCAGGGCTTTCAACAAGAAAACTGTGGGCAGAAGGATTAATCAGCATAGTAGTTGTATGATTTACCAAAGGCCCACTCCTCATCTTGACACCTTGTATGTGGATGCTACTGTGGCCCTCATAGGGAGCCATTAGCTTTGTGCTTTGTTATAAATCAGCTTCCAGGGATCTGATCAGAGATCCCTGGAGAATATCCACTCTTCTGCCTAAAGAGGGCCAAACCATATGACTGGGCAGTTTTTTTTGGTTTGTTTTTGTTTTTAATTGGAATATAGTCGTTTTACAAGGTTGTCTTAGTTTCTACTCTACAGTGAAGTGGAGTTCCCTGTGCTATACAGCAGGTTCTTATTAGTTATCAATTTTATACATATTAGTGTATATATGTCAATCCCAATCCCCCAGTTCATCCCACCCTCCCTCACCCCCAGCTGCTTTCCTCCCTTGGTGTTCATACGTTTGTTCTCTACTTCTGTGTCTCTATTTCTGCCTTGCAAACTGGTTCATCTGTACAATTTTTCTAGATTCCACATACCTGCATTAACATATGATAGTTCTTTTTCTCTTTCTGACTTCACTGTGTATGACAGTCTCTAGGTCCATCCACGTCTCTACAAATGATCCAATTTTGTTCCTTTTTATGGCCAAGTAATATTCCATTGTATATATGTACTACATCTTCTTTATCCATTCGTCTGTTGATGGACATTTAGGTTGCTTCCATGACCTGGCTATTGTAAATAGTGCTACAATGAACACTGGGGTGCATGTGTCTTATTTTTTTTTTTTTTGCGGTATGTGGGCCTCTCACTGTTGTGGCTTCTCCCGTTGCAGAGCACAGGCTCCGGACGCGCAGGCTCAGTAGCCATGGCTCACGGGCCTAGCTGCTCCGCGGCATGTGGGATCCTCCCTGATCAGGGCACGAACCCGTGTCCCCTGCATCGGCAGGCAGACCCTCAACCACTGCACCACCAGAGAAGCCCCATGTGTCTTTTTGAATTACGGTTTTCTCGGTATATGCTCAGTAGTGGGATTGCTGGGTCGTATGGTAGTTCTCTTTATTTGTTTTTTAAGGAACCTCCATACTGTTCTCCATAGTGGCTGTATCAATTTACATTCCCACCAACAGGCAGGAGGGTTCCTTTTTCTCCACACCCTCTCTAGCATTTGTATGTAGATTTTCTGATGATGCCCATTCTAACCAGTGTGAGGTGATGCTTCATAGTTTTGATTTGCATTTCTCTAATAGTGATGTTGAGCAGCTTTTCATGTGCCTCTTCGCCATCTGTATGTCTTCTTTGGAGAAATGTCTGGTTTGATCTCCTGTGCATTTTTCGATTGGGTTGTTTGTTTTTCTGACATAGAGCTGCATGAGCTGTTTGTATATTTTGGAGATTAATCCCTTGTTGGTTGCTTCATTTGCAAACATTTTTATCCGATTCTGTTGGTTGTCCTTCTGTTTTGTTTATGGTTTTCTTTGTTGTGAAAAAGCTTTTAATATGTCGATTTTCGTTGTTATTTCTGTTACTCAACGAGGTGGATTAAAAATATTGCTGCAATTAATGTCAGAGAGTGTTCCGCATATGTTTTACTCTAAGAGTTTTACAGCATCCAAATCCTTGCATCCTTGGGATAAATCCCACTTAATCATGGTTTATGATCCTTTTAATGTATTGTTGGATTCTGTTTGCTAGTATTTTGCTGAGGGTTTTTGCATCTATATTCATCAGTGATATTGGTCTGTAATTTTCTTTTTTTGTAGTATCTTTCCCTGGTTTTGCTATCAGGGTGATGATGGCCTCATAGAAGGAGTTTGGGAGTGTTCCTTCCTCTGTAGTTTTTTGGAAGAGTTTGACAAGGATGGGTGTTAGTTCTTCTCTAAATGTTTGAACGAATTCACCTGTGAAGCCATCTGGTCGTGGACTTTTGTTTGTTGGAAGATTTTTAATCACAGTTTCAATTTCTTTACTTGTGATTGGTCTGTTCATATTTTCTATTTCTTCCTGGTTCAGTCTTAGAAGGTTATACCTTTCTAAGAATTTGTCCATTTCTTCCAGGTTGTCCATTTTATTGGCATGGAGTTGCTTGTAGTAGTCTCTTAGGATGCTTTGTATTTCTGCGGTGTCTGTGGTAACTTCTCCTTTTTCATTTCCAATTTTATTGATTTGAGTCCTCTCCCTCTTTTTCTTGATGGGTCTGGCTAAAGGTTTATCAATTTTGTTTATCTTCTCGAAGAACCAGCTTTTAGTTTTATTGATCTTTGCTATTGTTTTCTTTGTTTCTATTTCATTTATTTCTGCTCTGATCTTTATGATTTCTTTCCTTCTACTAACTTTGGGTTTTGTTTGTTCTTTCTCTCGTTCCTTTAGGTGTAAGTTTACATTGTTTATTTGATAGTTCTCTTGTTTCTTGAGGTAGGATTGTATTGCTATAAACTTCCCTCTTATAACTGCTTTTGCTGCATCCCATAGGTTTTGGATTGTCGTGTTTTCATTGTCATTTGTCTCTAGGTATTTTTTGATTTCTTCAGTGATCTCTTGGTTATTTAGTAATGTATTGTTTAGCCTCCATGTGTTTGTGTTTTTTACGTTTTTTTTCCTGTAATTTATTTCTGATCTCATAGCATTGTGGTCGGAAAAGATGCTCGATACGATTTCAGTTTTCTTAAATTTACTGAGGCTTGATTTGTGACCCAAGATGTGATCTGTCCTGGAGAATGTTCTGTGTGCCCTTGAGAAGAAAGTGTAATCTGCTGTTTTTAGATGGACTGTCCTATAAATAACAATCAATTCTGTCTGGTCTGTTGTGTCATTGAAAGCTTGTGTTTTCTTATTAATTTTCTGCCTGGATGATCTGTCTATTGGTGTAAGTGAGGTGTTAAAATTCCCTGCTATTGTGTTACTGTCAATTTCCTCTTTTAGAGCTGTTAGCAGTTGCCTTATGTAGTGAGGTGCTTCTTTGTTGGGTGCATATATATTTTTACTTGTTATATCTTATTGGATTGATCCCTTGATCATTATATAGTGTCCTTCCTTGTCTCTTGTAACATTCTTTATTTTAAAGTCTATTTTATCTGATATGAGTATTGCTACTGCAGCTTTCTTTTGATTTCCATTTGCATGGAATATCTTTTTCCATTCCCTCAGTTTCGGTGTGTATGTGTCCCTAGGTCTGAAGTGGGTCTCTTGTAGACAGCGTATATATGGGTCTTGTTTTTGTATCCATTCAGCCAGTCTGTGTCTTTTGGTTGGAGCATTTAATCCATTCACATTTAAGGTAATTATCGATATATATGTCCCTGTTACCATTTTCTTGTTTTGGGTTTGTTTTTGTAGGTCGTTTTCTTCTCCTGTGTTTCCCACTTAGAGAAGTTCCTTTAGCATTTGTTGTAGAGCTGGTTTGGTGGTGCTGAATTCTCTTAGCTTTTGCTTGTTTGTAAAGTTTTTGATTTCTCCGTTGAATCTGAATGAGATCATTGCTGGGTAGAGTATTCTTGGTTGTAGGTTCTTCCCTTCCATCACTTTAAATATGTCGTGCCACTCCCTTCTGGCTTGCAGAGTTTCTGCTGAGAAATCAGCTGTTAATCTTATGGGAGTTCCCTTGTATGTTGTCATTTTTCCCTTGTTGCTTTTAATAATTTTTCTTTGTCTTTAATTTTGTCAGTTTGATTATTATATATCTCGGCATGTTTCTGCTTGGGTTTATCCTGCCTGGAACTCTCTGTGCTTCCTGGACTTGGGTGCCTATTTCCCATGTTAAGGACGTTTTTGTCTATAATCTCTTCAAATGTTTTCTCAGGTCCTTTCTCTCTCTCTCCTTCTGGGACTCCTATAATGTGAATATTGGTGTGTTTAATGTTGTCCCAGCAGTCTCTTAGGCTGTCTTCATTTCTTTTCATTCCTTTTTCTTTATTCTGTTCTGTAGCAGTGATTTCCACCATTCTGTCTTCCAGGTCACTTATCCTTTCTTCTGCCTCAGTTATTCTACTGTTGATTCCTTCTAGTGTGTTTTTCATTTCAGTTATTTTATTGTTCATCTCTGTTCGTTTGCTCTTTAATTCTTCTAGGTCTTTGTTAAACATTTCTTGCATTTTCTCGATCTTTGCCTTCATTCTTTTTCTGAGGTCCTGGATCATCTTCACTATCATTATTCTGAATTCTTTTTCTGGAACGTTGCCTATCTCCACTTCATTTAGTTGTTTTTCTGGGGTTTTATCTTGTTCCTTCATGTTTGACATAGTGTTCTGCCTTTTCATTTTGTCTGTCTTTCTGTGATTGTGGTTTTCATTCTGCAGGCTGCAGGATTGTAATTCTTCTGTCTTTCCTCTCTGGTTGCATTAAGTGAAGTTTCCTGTAGAATAAATTCTTAGAATTGACAAGTCAAACGTTATAGACATTTACCATTTATTAGAAAATATTAAGTTGCCCTGGATAAAAGTGGTACCAGATTACTGAGTTAATTACAGTTATAAATACCTCTTCCTCTGTTTTCTTCCCTTATCATGAAAATGTATCTCATTAGGTGTTCATTTTATGTTGGTTGATCAACTAATTTTTAAATGGTGTTATTGAGCCTCTTTCTCTCTTTTTAAAAATGCCATTCATGCTTTGTTAATTGCTTTTCAGTGTCCTTTGCCCACTTCTCTGTTGGGCTTTTACAATTCTTTTCTGTTGTCTTAAGACTAACTGGCTGTTTTGTCAGATAAATTTAGGTTTTATTTCTAGCTTCACTCCAGTTATATGAAAGATTTTAGTAGGATACTTCAGCCAGCTTAAGTTTTTTTTTTTGCAGTGCGCGGGCCTCTCACTGTTGTGGCCTCTCCCGTTGCGGAGCACACGCTCCGGACGCGCAGGCTCAGCGGCCGTGGCTCACGGGCCCAGCCGCTCCGCGGCATGTGGGATCTTCCCAGACCGGGGCACGAACCTGTGTCCCCTGCATCGGCAGGCGGACTCAACCACTGCACCACCAGGGAAGCCCCCAGCTTAAGTTTTAAAAAATAATTTTATTTTGAAATAATTTTACTTCCTGAAATGCTGCAAGGATAATACAGATAACTCCTATACACTTTAGTCAGATTTACCAGGCTTTAACATTTTGTCACATTTGTTTAATCATTCTTTGTGTATGTATGTTTGTATACTTCTCTTTTTGATCCATTTGAAAGTGGATTACGTACCTCATGGCTTTTTACATTGTATAGCTCTTAATACTTCAATGTCTATTTCCTAAGAACAAATATCTTTTTTTTACATATCCATCAGTTTGCTAACTATTTCGGCATCATGCTACACAAACTTATGTTATTTGTACAGGACAGTGGGTTAGTTACATGGAGAAGACTGTTTGAGGCTGAAGGGTTAGGCATTAATGTGTTGGCATACATATAATCCAGTTGTACCACAGTACTCTGCTGTGGCATAACTGGGAAGCCTTGACTTATGCTCCAGGTTATTTCATCTGTAAATATATTTTCATCTGTAGAATGGTGATGTTAATAGCACTTATCTATTAGGATTGTTATGAGAATTAAATGATATATTTTATGTAATGCTTATAGGACATGGCAAAGTAACAAATAAGCTTTTGGTTTTATTGGGAAAATAAACTGTCACAGGTTACAAATATTGCTCCTGGTTTTATTTTAGCAGTATTGAAACTTAAAAAAAAACTTATGTGTTAAAAATAGTTATCTTTATTTTATTTATTTATTTATTTTTGTGGTACGCGGGCCTCTCACTGTTGTGGCCTCTCCCGTTGTGGAGCACAGGCTCCGGACGTGCAGGCTCAGCGGCCATGGCTTATGGGCCCAGCCGCTCCGCGGCATGTGGGATCTTCCCGGACCAGGGCACGAGCCCGTGTCCCCTGCATCGGCAGGCGGACTCTCAACCACTGCGCCACCAGGGAAGCCCATTATCTTTATTTTTATGGCTGTTGTTTTTTAAGCAAACTTGGAGCGGGGTTTTCTACCCCAAAGTGATCAACTAGCTATTTATGTTTTCATTGGATATTTTTATGGATCCAGTATTTTATATTTAAATCTTTAATTCATTTAGAATATATCTTGGTATTTAGAAATTGAGGTGGAGATAACTGTAATTTTTAATAGAAATATAGGATATTCAAAATCAAAATGAATTATTACCCTTGTACGGTTAAATGACTTTTCACTTAAATATACTTCCTTTATCTAGCCCCTTATTCGTTATTCTGGCAAATTCTTAGTCATTCTTCAAGAATTCACTCAAACATCATTTTTTTGAGGAATCCTTATTTCTGTTAGATTTTATATGAGATTGTCCGTCCATGAAGACAATATAGTCTTACTCAGATTCATATCTTCAGGACTTTCCACAGTATCTAAACATAGTAAATATGTAATAGTTTTTGAAAAGATGACTAGGTGTTTCTAAATAGTACATTAAACGGTTCTGTGAAAAATGAATCCAGTAAATTGCCTGTAGATTTATCTTTTTAGTTAGTTGTGTTAAAGATTGGTCCCTTCATTTTCTGTTTAACATTCCATTTTTTGATAATGTTAACTTACCATGTTTAATTATCTTGAATTCTAAATTAGTACGGTTCAAAGTAACAAGACATTGTTACATAACAAGCAAAAGAAAGAATAATAGAGGTATTGTCTGTGAATAAGGATATGGATGATCATCCTTTAATTCATTGCTCTTATATTTGGGAAGCAAGTATCTGAATTTAAGAAGTAATAAAAGCTTGTTTTCTACATAGAGTATGAATTATCATACATTTGCTCTGAATCATATTTAAGCATTTGGGTTTGTGAGTTGAGTTTTTTGAAGTCTGATGTAAGCATGTGATAACTTAGGATTTTTCTTAATGGAAAAATTTAAAGTTCTCTGGGATGAAATGATGTTGCTAGTGAGAGAGGGAAGAATAAAAAAACATCCCCATAGTTTCTGGCCTAAGTCACTGGGGAGATGTTACCTTTTACTGGGAAGGTTTTTGGGAATGGTAAGGTAGGGTATAGTGATTAAAAATTAAGGATTTCGTTTTTGAAATATTAGTTTTTAGATGCCTATAATTTTTATAAGTTAAAGTATCAGTTAGGCAATTCAACAGTACTAACTAGGAACTTTGAGATTTCTAGTCTGGGAATATAAATATATCAGTGGCAGTTTGGTAATTTCTGCCTTGGGAATGACAGTATCCTAGGGAATAAATACAGAATGAGAGGAGAGGGCCTAGAAACATCTTGAGATACACAGCATTTATTTTAGAGAATGAGTAGAGGATGAGGAGTCAATGAAAGAGACTAAAAAAGTGATAGTGAAGTAGGAAGAAAACAAGGAGTGGGGGATATAGGGGATGCTAAGACAGAGTATTACAAGAATGAGGGAAACTTTTGAATGATGCTGAGAAGTCTAGTCAGGTAATGTTAGACAAGTACCCATTGGAGAGGCAACATGGAGAGGCAGGAGTGGATCTTTACTGGAGTGAATTGAATAATGAATGAAAAGGAAGTGGCAATTCTTTTAAGAAGTGTGCTTGACTATGCAACAGAAGTGGTAGCTGAATGGGAATGTGGGGTTAGTGCGAGTGTGTGTGTGTTTGTGTTTAAAGCGTGGTAATCTTTAAAGTGTGGTAGACTTCGCTTGCATGTTCATGGGAATGATATAGTCTAAAAGAGATTAATGATCTGCACTGTCCAATATGGTAGCTGTTTGCCACGTGTGGCTGTTTAAATTCACCTGAAATAAAATTAAAAATTCATTTCCTCAGTTCCATCAACCACATTTCAGGTGCTCAGTAGCCTCGTGTGGCTAGTGGCTACCATACTGAACGGTGTAGGTGTAGAACATTTCTACCATTGCAGATAGTTCTATTGGACACTGCTGTGTTAAAGAGAAAGAGGATAACCAAAGATTGTGACAGAGTGGGATCCAAAGGACCTGTGTGATTGATATTTACATTTGATAGAAAGAAATAGACTTCCTCCATTGTAATATGAGCAGATCAGATAAATATAGTTTTGGTGGCAAGATAATCAGACAATCTCTTTTTGTCATTTTCTATTTCTGAATGAAATATTTTGAGAGTTATGAGCTGAGAGTTTGTGTGTTGGATGTGGGGGAGGGGTGGAGAAGGACAGGTGGGAGAAGGTGGTTTGAAAGTACTCAGGGGAGGGATTCACTAGAGAGGCTAAGAGGACTGCTGGCAATGCTGAGTCCCCATTTGAGGCTGATGATCAAGAATTTGTAGTTTAACCAGTTTACCCAGTTTTCTTTACTAGCACTCAGCTGCATGTGTACAGGCATGGAGAAGATAAATGTGTGTTCACCCAGGATTGTGAATTTGCCAGGTGACCGCAAGGGAATGAGAGGTGTAAGAGAGTTAGGGTATTAGCAAGGGAGTGATTATAATGATAATCTGTGGAATTATAAGCTAGATTAAAGAAGGAAAAATGAAAAGGGATCCATGTGGGTAGTGGTGGGGTTGATGCATTGAAGTTTATGATAAAGTCAAATAGTTTTTGCCATGGGACACTTGACCAAGGCAGCTGGAAAGTTAAAAGGTTATTGTCAGGATAAGGTGTCTGAATTTTGCCTTTTTCTTAAGTTGGGGGTAAGGGAGTAGGAGTGGGAGTAGGGATAATGTTGTTTCTTGGGGGATGGGCAGTTAAGGTTAGGATCTGACTATGGGAATAGGGGTTGTGGTTAAGGGATTTTGCGATCAAGATGTTGGATTGGTTGTGCATGTTAAGATGTTGGAGTTAACTGAGAAAAACTGAGCCAGTATTCAAGTCTTCTGTGATGGAGGGGAAGTGACCAGGAGATCAAAAATTACTTCAGCAAGGAGAGGGAGGAAGAACTAAAAGGGGACTAACAGTGACTGATAAAATGAGAGTGTGATGTGTATGAGAATAAAGAAAGGGTTACAAAGAGGGAGTGGCGTCCTTATCCCAAACTCCAGTCAATGTAGTTTAATACCTGAGAGGATATAGGTGTTGGTGGGTTAACACATCTTATGTGGGAGAGTTGTTGGACTAAAGCTGGTCAATAGCTGCCTGTGTAAGGCAGTCCAGTGTTTTTTCTTTAAACTCTTGTTTTGTCCTGCAAAGCACTGTTTTTGCTTTTCATAGCTTAATTGTTTTTCTGGTATCTGGAGTTGTGGTTGAAGGGGTAGCTTAGGGTAGAACAGCTGTTTATAAGTATGGATCATTTGTAAATTAGGGAAAGCCTGTATATTTTTTGAAAGGGTCTTGTTCCTCTGCCAAGAGGTTATGAAAAGCACTGTTTTGGAGTCTCATACACCTGGGTTTACATACTGACCCTAAAATGAATTTGTTTTCTGAACTTAGATAGTCATAACCTCCCTGAACCTAAAATTTAATGTCTATAAAATGGGACAAGACTGTCCAGAGGATTTTTGTGAGGATTTGAAAAACATACATCAGGCCCTTAATATGGTGCCTGATATATGATAAACACTTAGTGTTAGTTCTGCACCTTAACCCCAGTACCTCTTATATAGTGTTTTTGTTGTCAGTTTTGTAAAATTCTAGTTTATTTGGTACTGCTGATATTTCTCTATTTTTAGAAATATCTAAAGAAATATTTAAAGAAATCTTTTTGGAAATATTTAACAGAACATTTTATTAAAAACCATTCCTCTTAATTATCACTTATTTTAATGGCCAGATTAGAATGACTTGGTAAAATTGTCCTTTATTTTATAATAAAATAATTTTATTTTGATTTGAGTCACAAATAAAGTACCTTAAGTAAAGTGGTGCTCAGCAAGACTTGTGTTCAACTGCAGACTCCATTGTGTCCTATTGAGTGATTTGAGGGAAATGATTTTTTTAAATTTATAATTTCAAAAAAAAATCTGTAAAACTGCCCTTTACACACATATGAGTGGTGTGAGGATCAGGCTATTTTCTCATGTAAAAAGTATAGTATAAACTTGGCTATATAATGCAAGCTTTTATTTTTATGTCTCATACTTTACATCTTCTTTTTAGTTATAAACGAGCACCTTGATATTGGACATAACGGTGTTTCCTGTTTTTGTTTTTTCTATATGATTTCTATTGATACTTGAGGTTTCAGGTTCATTAATGACTTAAAAACATGCAATGGAGCTTACCTGGTGGCGCAGTGGTTGAGAGTCCGCCTGCCGATGCAGGGGACACGGGTTCGTGTCCCGGTCCAGGAAGATCCCACATGCCGCGGAGTGGCTGGGCCTGTGAGCCATGGCCTCTGAGCCTGTGCGTCCGGAGCCTGTGCTCCGCAACGGGAGAGGCCACAGCAGTGAGAGGCCCGCGTACTGCAAAAAAAAAAAAAAAGTGATAAAAACATGCGATGTTTTGTAGCACCTTGTTCTCTGTTTAAATAGAGAACCAGATGGGAGTTCAAAATGTAGATTTAATAACAAACTCAATTTTTTTTTTTTAAACAGGGCTGATGGAGTTATGAGAACAATGAACACAGAAAAACTCCTAAAAACTGTACCAATTATTCAAAATCAAATGGATGCCCTTCTTGATTTTAATGTAAGTTGATTGCATAAATGCTTTTATAATTTGAGATTTAAAAAATTATATCATTTTAATTGGTCAGAGTTTTTATTCTCAAGTTATCATAGACTAATTTTTTCACACTAATATCCTATGTGCCTAAGGATTTTCTATAAATGTGGTCCCAAACCAGATTACTTTCCGTTTTTATAATTGTTTTAGATTTACTCTGATTTCTTTGGTGGTGCTTCTCTAACCCCCAAATTATAGGGTATACAAGCTAAAGAAAGTGATGGAGAGATGAAGAGATTGATGTAAAAATCTACTTTCTTTTGATAATGGTTTTTAGATATTAAAAATGTATAAAGATTTTCTTTATGATGAGCTAACTTAATATTTCACTTTTTGTCTGCATTGTAGAACTCAAAGCATGACAGTTATTGAGAAATAAAGGGAAGTTCAAATATACTTGTAACAACATGTTATACAGCTATTGCCCAAGGATGTTGTGTTCCCTGGGATTTTTGTTTTAATGACTGTTACTTGAACCAAATTGCCAGCTTTGTCATTTGTTTGTAATATGTTAGGTGTTAGCATTTACAAGTCTTTTCTTTTTTGGTTCATCTAGCTTAAAGACATTGTATTTTAGAGCTTGTAAGTGCAAGTTAGTGATTGGAAATTGATTTTCCTTTAATGGTATGCTATTAATTGGTAGTCTTAAGCTTCTGGAGGGCAGGGACCAGGTCTTCTTTTTCCCTGCTGTGTCCCCATTGTCAGTAGTGTGTGGCACATAGATAGTGTTCAGTAAACATTCAATAAATGAATCCTGAAGGTGCTTTATAGACTAGAACAGGTTCTCAAACTAGTATTTTTTTATAGGCTTGTGAACTGAGAACATTTTTAAATGGTTGCAAATAATAAAAAGAATATTTTTATATTTTTAAATAGTTGCAAATAATAAAAAAAGAATATTTTTAACAGGTGAAAAGTATATGAAGTTTATTTTTCAGTGTCCACAACTGTGTTTTTAGAACAGGCTCATTGGTTACATGTTGTCTGTGGCTGCTTTTTTTGATGTAATAACGGGATTGAGTAGTTGTAACAGAGACCATATGGCCTGCAAGTCTAAAATACTCACGATCAGGACCTTTACAAAAAAGTTTGCTGGCCCCTAGTCTACATGACAGGGGATTAATGTAACTACTGAGCTTTATTTTGGTTTTTATAGAGAAAGGGTCCAACCATGAATTTTTTTTTTCACTTAATTTATTGTGGGTACCTTTATAAAATTGCATATTCTTTTCAGTGTCTATTATACTGCATTGTGTGTAACAACTTATATGATCCTCCTGTTGATAAATAGGGTATTTTGGTTTTTTAATTCAGAAAATAAATGGAGGAAAAAAACAAGTGGGAGGGACACTACGTACTCTGTGTGTGTTAGATAATAGTGTATCTACACATTTATAAACCTATTTCTATAGGGTTAATGCCTAGGAAAAGAATTTGGTGGTTCAAGGCCATAAACATTTAAATTTTTTTTTTTAAGAAATACTAACTTTATTTATTTTGGCTGCATTGGGTCTTTATTGCTGCGCAGGGGCTTTCTGTAGTTGGGGCGAGCCGGGGCTACTCTTCGTCGTGGTGCACGGGCTTCTCTTGTTGCGGAGCACTGTCTCTAGGTGTGTGTGCTTCAGTAGTTGCCAAGTGTGTCCTCAGTAGTTGCAGCTCACAGGTTCAGTAGTTGTGGTGCCCGGGCTCAGTAGTTGTGGCTCGTGGGCTGTAGAACGCAGGCTCAGTAGTTGTGGCACATGGGCTTAGTTGCTCTGTGGCATGTGGGATCTTCCTGGACCAGGGATCAAACCCATGGCAGGTAGATTCTTAACCACTGCGCCACCAGGGAAGTCCCAGCATTTAAATTTTTAAGAAATTTAAATTTTAAATATTGCCAACTTAACACTGCAAAAGGGTTGAGCTAGTCACTTGTCAAAAGGTGCCTGTTTTTCTTCATCCTTACCTGTATAGAATAATACCTTGGTTTTGATTATCTTGATACCTGCTAGTCTGGTGCTCTCAAGAAAGGATAGTTCAGTAATTTAATTTGATTATTTTAATTTACTTGATCAGTGAAGTTGAACTTCTTTTCACATGTTATTAGCTGTATGTATTTTTTATTTTGTGAATTGTCTTATAGAATTCTCTCTATGATGGAAGTCAACCTTGTCAGATATTCTGCAAATATTTACCAGTTGGTTGCTTACCATTCAGTTTTGTGCTTATATTTTTCTATACCTAACAAGGTAACTATCATGTACTTAGATATCTAAAAAGGAATTTAAGATAAATTTGGTTTATCCTTTTGATTCTTTCTTTAAGATAAAACTAAAGGTGTTTCTTGTATTTCTTGGTAAACAAATAAGTGCTTTTTTTGTTAAAGCATAATTCCCTAATAATAATAAATATTGATCATTTATTTGTAAAGTACTGCATCAGGCTGTTTACACTCAGTATATCATTTAATTCTCCCAGTAACTGTGTGAGGTAGAAATATTATTATAACCATTTTGAAGGTGAGCTTGTTTGTAATATTGGGAAAAGTTATATTTTTAAAAAATATATATTCTGCCTAGCTTAACTCAGTGCCTTGGTGATTGTAGTAGCCATTTAATAAATATTTTTTGATTTATAAATATTCAGTAAATTCTTCATGACTCAGAGTGAACTTCTACCTAGAAATGGGCTTTATTTTGCAGTTAGAAGTATTTAATGTTGAATTGAACTTAAAAGACTTGAGATGTAGCCTAAGAATTTCAAGAGTTAAAGGGTACTTTTGTTCTCAATGACTTATTTCTGAACTAAATTGAATGTTGTAGGATTTGTGTTTGTAGCTTTTAAATAAATCTGAACTCTTTGATCAAGATTTTTGCACTATATGGCTATAACTGATTGCTAGAGATAAATGTCTTCCTCTCATACACCTAAATGTTTGAATTCATTGTATTTTAATTTGAAGGAAGTAATTGTCATTTTAAAACAAAACATTAGCTAATCTTTCTTTTTGTTTTTCCAGGTTAATAGCAATGAACTTACAAATGGGGTAATAAATGCTGCCTTCATGCTCCTGTTCAAAGATGCCATTAGACTGTTTGCAGCGTACAATGAAGGAATTATTAACCTGCTGGGTAAGTATTTCTATAGTTTAATAACATTTTATTTCTTATCTTGTGTCATATAGTAAATAATATTGTCTAAGTTGTTACTTAAAGCTGCCTAAAAATCCACTGAGATATAGTCATTCGTTGTAACAATTCGGAGAAAAGAATTTTATATCTGACTACATATGCTAAGTGATTAAATACTTATACAACTAGAATGTTCAGCTAGATGAATTTTGTATTTTTTAGGTATATCTTTTTTTCTATCAGTTTTATTATTTTTAGAAATACAAAAATTTCATAAAAATTAAGTTGGAATTTTCTGTCTCAGGAAAATCATTTCCTCACAATTTACTCCAAAATGAACTTTAACTGTAAAATTGGTATTTTTTTCTAAACTTAATTTTCAGATTGCTAATTATTTTAAAATAATTAAACACGCATTTTTAAGGATGCTTTTTACTTTTGAGGCATTTCAGGAATGTGGTGCTTTACTGTGTATTCAGTATATATGGAATGCAGTTAATTTCGCCTAGAGATGCTAGTTTTTTGAATGGGATTTGGTTGGAGTAGACAATTAACAGTCTGCCAAGTGTGCCAAAGTATCAAGTGTCAGATGTCAAATATTCCAATGTAATTGTTCTCCCTTTTCAGTACTTTTTTTTTTTTTAGAATTTATTTAAATTTGTTTTTCATAGGCTGGCTTAACACAGCCTCATTCAGGGATGCTTTAATCTATGGAGATAGGGAAATAAGGTGGTTGTTTTTTTTAACAAGTGAAAAATGGAAAGTTTTCTTTTCTACAAAGTTTTGGAAGGCATAGTCTCCCACCCTGTGATTGATATAAATTAAGCTCTTTACTGCTGTTTATATATTAAGTTAAATTAGCTTTCCAAGTGACATTTGGACGTGGAAAAGTTGCCATCTTTCTTTCTTTCTTTTTTTTTTTAATTAATTAATTTATTTTTGGCTGTGTTGGGTGTTTGTTGCTGCGTGCAGACTTTCTCTAGTTGCAGTGAGCAGGGGCTACTCTTCGTTGTGGTGCGCAGGCTTCTTGTTGCAGTGGCTTCTCTTGTTGAGGAGCATGGACTCTAGGAGCGCGGGTTTCAGTAGTTGTGGCTCGTGGGCCCTAGAGCGCGGGCTTCAGTACTTGTGGCTCACGGGCTTAGTTGCTCCGTGGCATGTGGAATTTACCTGGACCAGGGATCGAACCCATGTCTCCTGCATTGGCAGGCGGATTCTTAACCACTGCGCCACCAGGGAAGCCCCCATCTTTCTTTATCATTAGTAAGAATATTTGGAAATAGATGTTAGCACTGTTTTAAAGGGAGTCAAATGTGATCTGTATTAACATGCAAGTATATATTTAGGGAATTGTGAGGGAAGAAATATTGTAGAACATACTAGTAATATGAGTAAAGTCATAATTTCTTAATTTTTAATATAAATTTCTTAATTTTTAATATAACAGCATCTCTATTTTAATTTGCTTTAAATATCTAAGCTTATTTAACACTATTTTTTCTGTAGGGTGAATGTGTTCTCTGAGACATCAATATAATCTCTTTAGAGCTGTTTTAAATCTTTTTCCTTTTTGATTGTTACATTTTGAAGTGAATAAAAGTATATTTACATCTACTTTTTGCAGAAAAATATTTCGATATGAAAAAGAACCAGTGCAAAGAAGGTCTTGACATCTATAAGAAGTTCCTGACTAGGATGACAAGAATCTCAGAGTTTCTCAAAGTTGCAGAGGTAAACTGTCTTTAAGTGACTGTATCTCTTAAGTTGCTTTTTTTGTCTTTAAGTGTGCATTTCAAAGAAATCAGTCTATATCCAAGTGAAAGAAGTGTCAAGTATAGTAAGGTATATATTCAATTATATCACTATGCAATATTGAATTCTGTGCTATGGTATGAATATGATATAATATTGAATAAAAAATTTCCTGTATATTTAATTCAGTATTGAATACTGAAAGGTAATCTATTTTTAAATTGTTTATTTCTCTATAAAATCAAGTAGGTGGCAGTGACTTTTATGTTTGGAATTGGCCATGTATTGTAGAAGATTTATTCTATTCAATATGGTAGAGAATATTCTATGTTAGTGCAAGTCTCTTTTCTCCAGCGAGAGTTGCAGCTGGAGCCACATTGTTCAAAATGTTTTGTTCCCTTCAGAAGTGAATATAGTGCATTTATTGTTTGTCATTGATTATGAAAACCATGAACGTAGGTTATAGGATAATCTAATTTTACAAATCGGTTTAAAAAATAATTTTCTGAGACTGTCACAGAAGGTAGTTGTGGTAATGCTTGTGGGCATTATCTTGCTGGCACAGAGGCGGCACTTGAAGTGTTTTTGTTTGTTTTCCCTTTCTCTGCCCTCTATGCATTACCACCAGAGGTGTCTTGCTAGGATAATTCTAGAAGATGAATAGACTATATAACTGATTAATAATATCAGAGTAGTTAATCTGAAACTAGCAAGTTGGTGATTCTAGCTCTATTACCATAGTGATGTTTTATTCTGTAGCAGATGGAATAGGATAGAAAAGGATGACGAGACCTTTGAAGAAAATAGCTTTGTGGTGTTAATCAGGTATTTTATGAAGTGTACTGAAATTTATTTTGGATTTAAAGTATCTTTCAAGGAGAAATCAGTGTTTTTTTCCCCCCATTTCTTTAGGGTCAGTCACATACTAAAACCAGAAAAAGGTAGTGTTTATGCTATGATTCTAGCAAATTCCTTAAATAAAGTTTTAGTTTGTTGGCTTTTCCCTTTGGCTTCTTTTCTTTCATGAGGCGGTCTTTGGGCTAGCAATTTCATTATGAGACCTTAGTTCTTGGAGTAAAGACACAAATAACTGGGACTTCCCTGGTGACGCAGTGGTTAAGAGTATGCCTGCCAATGCAGGGGACATGGGTTTGATCCCTGGTCCAGGAAGATCCCACATGCTGTGGAGCAACTAAGCCCGTGCGCCACAACTACTGAGCCTGTGCTCTAGAGCCCGTGAGCCACAACTACTGAGCCTGCGTGCCTAGAGCCCATGCTCTGCAACAAGAGAAGCCACTGCAATGAGAAGCCCGCACACTGCAACGAAGGGTAGCCCTCGCTGCCCGCAATTAAAGAAAGCCCACGCGCAGCAACGAAGACACAGCGCAACCAAAATAAATAAAAATAAATAAAGTCAAAATGATACTTAAAAATGAAAAAAGACGCAAGTAACCTTTTCAAATGTGTTTGAAGAGGACAAATGTATCAATTAGTGATGAGCTCTTAAGATCTTAGTATGAATTATTTTATCAAATTTTCTACTGCTATCATTCTGGGACTGGCCCTTGAGAGGTTGAGAAAAGGAAGAGAGAATGATTAGAAAATGAAATATAGTCATATAGTCATGGGAGGGAAAAGAATTTTTAAATTTGGGTGTTGTAATAAATAGAAATGGTTCTTATCTTTTTTGCTAGAAATTACCTAGTACCTGAACATCATGAAAGTGTATGGAGATTGCTTTGTGGTGACAGTTATATCCTGGTTAAATATCACTTGGTATTTGTATAAAACCTGACCTGCTTGAGTGAACATAGGTTTTAAAAATTGTTATCTGTGGTGATTGCCAGGGAAAGCATACTATATGGAGAGAGAGTCATTGTCATTAGGTTTGTTCCTTAACTTCTTCTTATGCTCCAGGGGACTTGTTCATGGTCAGCCTTTCTCATTCTTGGTGTAATGTTTTTGTCATAGAAGTGATGGATTTTTCAGATTGTGACAAGGTGGTTTATATAGGTGTTTAGAAGATGTGGAGATGGTAACTTAATAGCCTTGTTGAATTTCCAACTCTTGTTCCCCTCCTGTTAGAACTTTTAGAGCCATCAGACAATATCTGAGTCCTTGGAAGTACTGAATGATATCTGTGGGGATTAAATATTCTTCTGATTTTAAAGAATTCTTTCTAAAATATTGCTCATAGTACTAGTCATAAATGTCATTTTCTAAATTTTACTTATAAAACACCCTATTGTAATTTTATCTGTTAAATACAATGCTTCTTCTTCTTACAGCAAGTTGGAATTGACAGAGGTGATATACCAGACCTTTCACAGGTAAGTATTGTTATAATACTAATCACTGCCTGCTATATTCTGCTAGGTATGAAGGGTACAAAGATGAATAATATGCAGCCCCTGCTGTCAAGGAGATCAGTGTAATTTTTCTTGACAGATTTTAACATTTTGATATATTGCTGACAATTGTTCTAACATTATTACCGTATAAAATTATCTTATACAGGATTTATTTTTCCTGTTTTAAACCTTCCACTTTGGCTCTTTGGCTCAGGTAAATATATTAAATGGGATAAACCTCAGAACATGATGTTGGGTTAAGAGAGCAGGCTTTGTCTAAGTTTGAGTCCTGGCTGTTCCACTAGCTGGCCCTGTGATTGTAGTTCTCTCTATGCTTCAGTTTCATCTCTAAAATGCAGATATTACAATACCCATTTCATTAGGTAGTTTGGAGGATTAAATGAGTTAATACCTAAAAAAAAAAAACATTTAGAGCATTAAGTACTCAATGTTAGCTATTATAATATTATTTTTGTCATCATTATCTTCTAAAAATTTCTGGGAAGGAAACTTTAAACCTGAAGTTCTGGCCTTTTCTGGTGTTTGTGTACTGAGTATTAAGAATGAAAGTACCTGGCATAAACTATCCTTATGTATGAAGGTTCTTACTGTTTTTCTCTGTACTTGTTCTGATTCATCCCTTTGATCACCAGGCTAAGAGTATGCACTAGATTTAGTTATGGATTGTATGTAAATAAAAAATTTCTGCATATGCCCACATGAGATAATTGATGTCATTAAGATTAAGCACATTACTGTAGGCTAAAAGTGAGAAGAGTCATTGTTTGAACAATAGTAGTATAAGCTAATTTGGCAGTTTCAGATAAGCCATTACCCCACTTGTCATGTCAGCTTCACCTATCTTTGTTTAAAAAGCACCAGCCTCAGGCCAGACTGTTATTATGTGTCTGTACTTTAATATTCATGGTATTGTGATTGGGTAGGGTTGGCCAGCCTCTGACCCTCCTTCTTCCCTCCCTCTTCATTGATGATCTCTGAATGATTCAGAAAATTTTCGAGTGAATTAAAACAAAGCTTTTTATACTTAAGGGAAGATGGTAGTTAAACACAAGAGAGGAAATTTGAGATTATTTATTCTTTTTTTGTTTGTTATAAATTGCTCTTTTTAGGATGTGAAGCATCACATTTCCTTCACTCTTTGTAATGTGGGTTTGACTTTTAAAGAACAGCCAGATACATTTAGAAGGGATTTGGGAAATAGTTTATTAATTATCATAACTAGGTAGTTTAATATTTGTAAGCACAGCTTAAACCCTTCAGAAAAAAATAAAGTACACTTTAAATGACCACAGTTTTAATTTAGGATTCTGTAGCATAGTAGTTAGTATCTAGGCTTTCAGATCAGACAAACCTTGCACACTATGTTAGCTCCTGCTATGTATCAGATATGTGATCTGGGACAAGTTGCTTAATTTTCAGTTTCAGGTTATTTGTAGAATGGATATGTAGTAGTGTCTTTCTCATAGAGTCAGTGATTACATATAAGGTAGCTTGCACAGTGCCTGTGGTGTTACAGGAGCTTTTTAAATGTTAACCGCTATTGTTAACAATAGCTCTTGGGACAGTAGTTGGCCTGCTGATTAATTGGGGTTGAGGGAGTGCACATGTGTTCTCAGATCAACAAAGAAGTCAATGTTTTCTACCATATCTTTCTTGTGCTAAGGTCTTGATATGTAGAGAGAAAATACAGGATGAAGGAAATTGTTCAGGTCATAATTGGCAGAGAAGTTGGCTAGTATTGTCTCTTGCAACTGCTTTTGGATCCCTGTAATTGAGAAACTCTATCTGAAATCCTAAAGAATATCTGATGTAAGTGAATGCCACTGATGTATTTGCTTCACTTAAAAATAGTGAAAAATTCCTTTTCAACTCACAGAAAAGATTTCCTTTTGAAAGTAATTAACTGTTCATATTAAGTGAGATTTGATATATAGACTGAAGGTTTAAAGCTAGTCTTTAAAAAAAATTGAGGTAAATATCTATTTGAATGAGGATTGATAACCATTAACACTTGTGTAATCAACACCCCATTCAAGATATGAATCAGTTGCATCACCCCAATCCTCCTGTCCCCCTCCAGTCACTCCCTAATCCGCTCCACACAAATAACTATTTTGAATTCTAATAGAATAATTTGTATCAGATTTTGAATTTAATATAAATGGAATCATGCAACTATTTTCATATCTGGCTTCTTTTGCTCATCATAATGTTTTGAGATCTGTCCATATTGTTGAATATACCATTGATTAATTCTTTTTAATTGCTGAATAGTATTCCATCATGTCAATTTACCACAATTTTGTTTATCTGTTTTCTAAATTGGAAAATTTGGAAGTTTTTGGATTATTTGCAGTTTTTTAACTGTCATAAATAAAGCTGCTTAAAACATTCTTGAACAAGTCTTGTGGAGATAACATTTGTCTCTCTCTTGAATAAATAGCTAGGAATAGAATTGGGTGATTAAGGTAGTTGTATATTTAACTTTATTTTTTTTTAAAACCCATAGCTTTTTTCAAGGTGGATGTACTCCCACCAGCATTGTATGACAGTTGCATTTGTTTTATATCTTCATCAACATTTGATATTACTAGTCTATCTAACTTTAACCATTCTAGTGGGTAAGAAGTTATATCTCACTGTGATTTCAGTTTGTGTTTCCTTGATGTTAGTCTTCAGTTTCATTTGTCAATAACTATTCAGGAATAGTGTTTGGACATTTTCAGTTACTCAGTGAGTAGTGATTAAGTACCAGGACCATGCTCAACAGTATGTCTGATTTTTAGGGTTGTGTTTCTATTTAAAATTTAAATAAGTTAAATATAGAAAATTCTAAGATTCTCTTAATGTTTCATGTTCACATAGTCTTAGTTTTTATATCTTTATGTTTGTTGATACTCCTTACCAGGTCATGCTTATGTAATAAAAATAATAGTGTCATTCTTAGGTGGCTGAAACTACACTGTTAGTTAGATCATGAGGAATATACCTATTTATTTTTATTGCTCTCCTGTGTTAGACGATACTTGATTTATTTTGATGAAAGAAAGTCTTAATATTTGTACAATTTTAGGCCCCCAGCAGTCTTCTTGATGCTTTGGAGCAACATTTAGCTTCCTTGGAAGGAAAGAAAATCAAAGATTCTACAGCTGCAAGCAGGTACATTATTCTTTGTGGGGCAAAGAACAGTAGTGATGTTTCTGAGAAAGTAGATGAGTCTAGCTGAAGTTCCAAGTTATTGAACTTCTCTTTATCTTGATTTAACCATTTGTAAGTCGGTTTAATAATAGTATCAACCTCAGAGAGTTGCTGTTAAGGATTAACACATGTAAGTTTTGGGGATAGTTCCTAATTTTCAGTAAATGTCAGCATCTGTTAAGATGATGGCATTGAAAACTACGTGGTTTAGAATGGTGTTCATAGTGTCAGTATTTCTCTTAAAGATGAAATGCATAGGTTCATATGGTGTATTATAATTACAAGATGCCTTTTTTACAGATTTGACTAACCCTCACAATAGCCCTGTGAAGTATGCAGTAGTAATTCTGAGACTCAAACCTAGGATGTCTGACATAAGATTTCATCATCTTTCTCTAATGCCAGTTTATGGGGTTGACTGTGGACATATTTTAATCATTCTATTAGACTTTTAGCTGATTTCCAAGACCAAGACCAGCAAATTGAAAGTAATATACATCATCGCTTATTGACCTTGTAACGTGATTTTTGTGTTGGTTAGTAACTTGAGTAATTCTCATGTTTTCTTATGAAGATTTCCTTTTAGCAGTATGAAAAAGAAATTTGTATGAAGTATGATGGGAGCTCTTCTTCTTTTCGATTGTTGTTTCAGAACTTTTTTTTTTTAGCAACAAAATTTAAGTAATTTGTAAAGGAAAATGTCATTACTGGATTTTAATGCTTTTTAATTGCAAATTTGTTCTTTGAATTTTCTAGTAGGTTTTTAGAAGTATAAGCCAAGTTATAAGGCCCGATTATTTGAGAAAGTAATGAAAAATATAGCCAGGTAGCTCAGGTACACCAATTTACCTCATATGTTTTTTTTTTTTTGTTTTTTTTTTTTTTTGCTGGTACGCGGGCCTCTCACTGTTGTGGCCTCTCCCGTTGTGGAGCACAGGCTCCGGACGCGCAGGCTCAGCGGCCATGGCTCACGGGCCCAGCCGCTCCACGGCACGTGGGATCTTCCCGGACCGGGGCACGAACCCGCGTCCCCTGCATCGGCAGGCGGACTCTCAACCACTGCGCCACCAGGGAAGCCCCTCATATGTTTTTTAACATAAAATTTTCTGGGTTTCTTGTATTTCTTCACAGCAGTATTACTCTTCCTTTGTCTTCTGAGTTATATCTTTATATTGGCTCATTTATAAAATTGATTTTACATAAAACTTAGTTTTTCCACTTGTGTGCTTAGAGTAGAAATTAATGGTGTTTGGTGTGTGAGAAAAGGAAAATTAGTAGCAGTCACTGAGGAGTAGTTTCCTGTTAGAATTCTTTACCACACATGTTTATTTTGCCTAGGATTAATAACATTGGGGAATTAAATGTTGGGGTTTATGATCTGGATAAGGTTTTGATATAAGAGAAATGAGGTGGTTTGCTGTGAATCCACCAGTAAGGGATGATGTATTGTGCATATATAATATGTTTGAAAAGAAAATTCTAGCTTGGCAAAAGGGTAGCAGAGAGAAAGGGGGAGCCAGATGGACCAGTGACTGGAATGAAACTGATCTTCCTTTGAGAGAACCTGTGGGTCCTCTGGGAATGACATCTTTGGGTGTTATTATAAGGGAAACATACCTAGACATACATTATTTATTGCTGGTACTTATGTTTTAGTATTCTGTAGTAGTACTGCCAAACCCAGGCTGTAAATTAGCAGAAGATCATTTTCTATGAGAAATTCAGTACTTTTTACACATCAGGGTTTTCCTAGAAGTATGTGAGCTCTTCTCTAATTGCATTGGTTCCCTACCTTGGGGCTTGGAAGAGGCAATGTCCCTCACCGTTACTGTGAACCCTTTCCAAAGTCTAACACTTACTTTAAAAAAATAAATGAATGTATGTGTAGATCAACTAATTTCTAATAATCCTCTAGGTCAGTGGGTAGAATATTTCATCTGAAGTATGGGTTTTGACTCCATAAGTTTAGTTCATAATTATGGTGCCTATCCATGGCTAGTTTGCTAGACCATTTCATAACCAGTGAAATAAATGTTTGGCAAAAAACCAAATTACCTTTGTCTGATTATCCAAGGGCAACAACACTTTCCAATGCAGTCTCTTCCCTGGCAAGCACTGGCCTGTCTCTTACCAAAGTGGATGAAAGGGAAAAGCAGGCAGCATTAGAGGAAGAACAGGCTCGTTTAAAAGCTTTAAAGGTAGGTGTGTGCATTCTCTTTATTTGGAAAAACAAGTATAGGAGTTCATAAAGTAACTAGGACTTCTGTACAGACTAACAGTATTTAATAAATATTTGTACAAATGGGGTGACATTCAGTAGTCTAACTTTTCATCCTGACATTGAATGACTGGCAAAACAGAGAATACCTTTCTGCTATCAAAACAAAATTAGAAAATGCTTTTTTTCCCAGAGGCCATACAAACAAATCTGGTTTCTGGATTCCTTATGGTAGTTTCCTTTCTCAACAGGAACAGCGCCTAAAAGAACTTGCAAAGAAACCTCATACCTCTTTAACAACTGCAGCCTCTCCTGTGTCCACCTCAGCAGGGGGTATAGTGACTGCACCAGCCATTGACATATTTTCTACCCCTAGTTCTTCTAACAGGTAGGTGGAGTGGTTAATGATTACCTTTGAATACTTAGGCTTAAAGACTTCTAACAGAAATTTTGCAGTTTTTCAGGTTTAGTTTGATACATGATTTTGTAATCATAAATTCACACAAAGGAGGTAGTGATAAATGGTGGTAGTGGTATAATAGCTAAATATAAAGTGAAAGACTTTATATTTCAAATATTTAAGAAATGGGATATGGCTAAATGATAGACTTATACCAATTGGAAAGGTGGTGGTATACCAGTTGGAAAGGTGGTGGGTTATCTCTGGGCAAACGTTTCATTGTAAAAAAATTAACTATAGTTAAACACATTTGTGAAGTGTCTAATGGTTCAAGACCCTGTATATAACTCTTGGATATGTATGTATGATATGTATTTCAGGATATCCTTTCACTGGATGTTAAATGTTTTTCATTTCTAGTCCCTGGTGTTAAACTCAAACTCAGTAATCTGGAACACAATAAGAGTTTAGTTGCCAGATTTCTGTGGTATTGAAGCCTACCAGCCCAACTTCAAGCTGCTTAACAATAGGAATATTATATTTCCAGGCAAATTGGAATAACTGGATTTTTCTAAATTCCTCCTATGTTTTTACCTCAAAGTGGTTTAGAGAAATTTGAAATTCAGATTCTGGTTTGAATCCTGGTTTATTTATTTCTTAATCTTTTTTTTTTTTTTTTTAAACCTCAGTTTCCAGGCAAGATAATGTATGGTATAAGTCAGTGGTTCTCGGTCTTTACCAAACATTAGAATCACCTGGAGGGTTTATTAAACCACAGGTTTCTGAGCCCCACCTGCAGGGTAAGGCCCAAGAATTTTCATTTTTGCCAGGGTCACAGGATCACTAGTATAGGGTTTAACACAGTGCTTAGTGCATGGTAAATGCTACATAGAGAGTGATGGGGTGTTTTGTTTGCTTGTGTTTCTTTGATTTTGTTGTTGTTGCTGTTTATTTTATTAACTCATCCTTAAACGGTCTTCCCTTCCACCTACCGACTCCCGTCACAGCTCAGTGTAACTTTTACTAACTCAGCTACTACCTGCTCTCTGAAGTTTTAGTAGATGTTGAATTTAGCTACGTGTTTCTCTTTCAGCTTTATCTTTTTGTTTGTTTTGATTTTTGTATAATACCTTCCTTAGTCCCCAGTAACACTGAACCATTAAGTGTCAAGCTTTTCACTTAGGGACCTTAAAAAGAAGTCTTTCTTAGTAGGGTAGGGGGATGGGGGTAAATGGAAAAGAATGTTGATGGTTTGAGGATGAAACAAATTATTAGATAAAGAACTAATCTTTTTATTTCACTTAATACCCTCAACATTTTCACCTTTTTAACAGTAATTGAGGACAAACCTACAGCCTATTACAGAATGCTTATTGCATATTCTGTATCTTTCCCCAAAGCACTAAATGCATTTGTATTTTGATTCATCTACTTATAAAACTACGTTTTACATCTGAAAGATATGTCTTCAAAACTTTTGTTTTTGAATAAGTGTAAGTTAAAAATAATCTATGCTGAGATATACATAATGCCTCAATTCATGGAAACTGGGATCTTTTTTTGTGTTGTTCCTTAATCACGTAACACGAAATATATTACGTAAGTAGTACTCCCCTAGAGTTATGTAATGGGGTGGCTTCGTTATAAATTTATATCATATATGCATGTATAAGTTTTTCCATGTATTGTTGATGTGTTGTTTGATATTTGAAGCAATAAAGGTAAGGTTAACAGGTATTTTACTTTGTAGGGGTATTAGTGTTGCAAATGTCATTGAAGTTTTTTTGAAGATTAAGAGTAAGAAAACAAATTTCTTTTAAAAAAATTAATTGCCATGACGTTTCATATTTTAAAATTATGTTGTTTAGGTTCTAGGTTCTTTTCAATAAAGAAATTAGTTTTTTCCTGGGGAAGTCATTGATTCTTTCCAGAAGGGCTATTATTATTTGAATCTTATGTAAACTTAAGATATGGTACTTGAATAATTTTCCAGGCCTCCTTAGAAATATGCTGTTACATGAGGGGTATGCAGCTGTTATCTTGTTGCACCTGTTTTTCCTTTGGAGATTTATATTATTGGGACTTTTTTTTCACTTTTCTTTTTAATGTTTTTATTTACTGGGGTGGATGAGGGGAGTGGCTAATGTAGCAAAGTTTATCTAATAAATAAAGCATCTTTTCAAAATATCTTCCTAGCACATCAAAGCTACCAAATGATCTGCTTGATTTGCAACAGCCAACTTTTCACCCATCTGTACTTCCTATGTCAGCTGCTTCTCAGGTAGCAAGTACATGGGGAGGTAAGCATTAATGAACTTACTTTGTATGTTGTATAGGCATCTCCCTTCCCCATTCTGTGGGATTTACTTGCCTTACACTTGATACATGAGTACTTGAAAAATATTAATATGACAGTGAAGTTGTTTTGCCCCTTGAAGACATTTCCATTCATTTATAAATGCAATTCTGGAATGCATGTTCAATTAAATTATGAAATGAAGTTTATTGAAGATGAAAAAGGACCAAATGTATGTTTAGTTGTGAAATCATTCTTTCAATGTTGAATTTCTGTTCTGTTACCCAGAAATGTGTAATGGTTTTCTTACCTTTGGTATATAAAAAAAATTTACTTGCAGAGGGGAAAACTCATCTAATAAAAGTTCTAATAAAATTCGGATGGTGTTATCAGGCAGTGCACTATCTTCTCTGCAGGAATGTCATGACAAACTTTATGCTACTTGTATTTAAAATGTTGATTTAATTCAGACCTGTAGGATTTTGGTATTCAAAGAATTTTTCCCCTAGTACCAACAGGAAAGTTTGCTGACCTTGAGTAGTTCTTTGATCTTAAGGTGACCATATTATGATCATGACCTGGCATCTTTGAAGGAATGAGCCTAGTCCATGTCAGTTTTTAAGCAGTTTTGCTTAGATATTTAGTATGTTTTCAAATCATTTCCTTTGTTTGGTTTTGGTACTTCTGTTTGTTTTTATATGTAAGTATCAATATTATTTTATAAACACTGAAAAATTATTTGAGAGGGAAAGATACTCTGAGAAAGGACACTGTCTAGAGAACCGTTAGAGAATGGCAAGCTACCTTAACATTTATGTTGGCTCACATGTAAAATCGGAATTGACTAGCTTACTTCTCATAGCAGGATTCATTGTTCTAGTGAGTTTTTCTGGTGTATTCGACTTTTTCATCTTTATTTCAATGGTTTGAGTTAATAACTTTTTGGCGGTTTTTTAATAGTTATTTCTTAAGACTATATTTTATATAATAGAATGTAAACTATGTGAAGGGAAGCGCTCTAAAATATTTTGTTGAGTGATGCATCCCTGATGCCTAGAACACTTATTGATATATAACATGTACTTTGTAAATATTTGTTGAATGATTAGACATTTTCTTTTTTGGGGGGCAGGTTATTTGTGGTTCAATACAGGGCAGGGAACAGGAATAGTGAAACACTAAAATACTAGATTTTTTAGACTAATTTTGTGAGCCATAACTTGATTTTTATAACTAATTGATTTTGAAAGCTAGTTTAATTTAGCTAAATCTTAAGATCTGGGAGTAATTTCTAAAAATGATAAGCTAGTTTTAAAGTCAGTAAATATTTTAGAATTATTTATCTGAATGATCTGTAGACAGCAAATTAAGGTTAAGAAAGCAGTTTCTTAATATCCTAAGTCATTACAATTTTAGGATTTTTAATCTGCCAAAATTTACATGCTTATTTCCTGCTTATTGTGAATTGCTTTAGGAAACATTAGTAGGATTAACATGACTGTTTAAAGCAGTTTTAGCTTGCTCACCTTTTAAAAAAACAAACCAGTTTTTCTAAAATTAAGGCTGAAAAGTTGTATTTTTAGATAGATGAAAAATTTTACAGAAGGCTTAATGAGGACCAATATAACATTTCAATGAAACTGAACTGTGAAATTATTTTGTCTGGATACCATGTACAATTAATTCTAACAATGACAAAGTTTCTGCTTGGAATTATTGAGCTCATATATGAAGGCAGATAGACTGTTACTGTGGGAGAATAATTTTAAGTAATTTCAGCCTGTAAAAATTGTTTTATATTCTGTTAGAAGAAATATTCCATGGCAATTTGTGTGTGAATACAGTGTGGGAGTACATTTAATCATGATTTCCTTTTCTAGTTTAGGTTATTTTGGTTTATGTACTATTTTCATCAAAATTTCCCCCATATTTTAACATTAGGCTTGCTGTGTCCAAGTGACACTGTTAAACTGTTTAAAAAAAAAAAAGTATTATCAAGTATAGTTGAGAGCAGAGGCAGTAGCAACTGACTACTATTTTTCCAAAAGCTTACAATTATATACGAGGAAAGGACAGTGATCTTATATAAACCCCTCAATTTAAGAAGAATGAAATCTTGTCTTCTATTTCATATAAAGATATTTGGCATCTGAGTTGGTGATAATTTCAGAGTTTTGACTTCTGCATAATTGGATAGTGGAAGAGTATTTTAAGCCAAGAACTTTGAATACTTCCTAATTTAGTCATTGTATTATTCATACCCATGACATTCAGATTAAGACTTTTTACTTTATTTTTAAAATTAAAGTTACTAAGATAAATAAATTATATATATAAAAAGCTTTGATCATAACAGTAAATTCTAAAAGGCATTTTTTTGACGTTAACCATTTACCTGAACATTTGAAATATGTAGCATTTTACATCATGCTTTTATAGTATGTGACAAAACAAAGGTATGCTTTTTTTTTTGATAATTCTAAAATCTTATTCTATGCTTTCCTTGCTCTCATTTGCTAAAAATGGATGTTAACAACAGATTTGGTATTTAATTTAGTTCTTATATGCACCACAGAAACGATGTGTATTCCCAATCACAGCTAGGTTAGTGATTAGAGTTAAGAGGAGGTAAAGTTCATATGTTTAATGTGAGAGGCATTTTACGGTTCCACCTAAAAATGAACATTGAAGAGAGAGAACACAAGCTCTCCTGTTTCTCTCATTGCATTATTAGTGAGCCTTTGTTTTTTCAAGAAATGGTCTGGCATCTAAACAAGCACTTGGTGTTGAATACTAATATCTTGAGATATCAGTTTTCATCACCTTGAAAACTTTGAGTTACAGCAAATCTAAAAATATACAGTATTACCAGGTTAAGTATACTGTTGTATATTTTAAGCAAGATTTCAAAATTTAATTCAGGTAAAAAAGAATGACCCTTTCTGAAGTTGAATTTGTTTTAGTCTCAGCTGGCATGAGACACACGACACTATGAAAACACTCAATTTTCTGTGAATAAATGTAGATATCAAATATTTACCTCAAGACTGTAATATGACTGGTACTATTTTTGTTTCAATTTTTTGCATTATTTTTCTATGACTCTAATGTAACATAAAATTAAACTTTCAAGTGAATAATGATAAAAATAATGGAAAAAAGTATTTATTAAAAGTATAAGGAATTTTAGAGTTGCCAGTCTGATAAGTAGAGTTTAAGTTGGAAGAGCTGGAACATTATTACTATTTTTTTTATCTTTAATGAATTTGAATTAATCATTTATGGTATAGTAGACTAACATTTAGATTTAAAAATCATCATCTAATCTAAATGATGTTAATCTGCTACCCATAGTAGTAGTGTTTTGTCAAGGTAGATTAAGAGCTGGTTTTTCTTATTGTCTGACTGATCTAAATATACAGATTCACTTACGCATTTCTGCATATTCTTCTTTAGGATGTTTCATATAATAGGAAATGATTGATATTAAGTGCTTAGGTAAAAGTGTCAGTCAGTAGAATAGCAGATAACTAGTAAGTTTTTCCAAACATGTCTTTTCTCATGAACCTAATAGATCTGTTGTAGAAATATGTATACTCTTTTTGAATGACTTCTCTCATGACTTCTTTTGCATGGAAAACCAGAGAGAAGTTTTGTGTTACTTGTCCAACAAAGTATGATGTACTTTAAAAACTCCATGCCTCTATCAAATATTTAAAAGTAGTACTTTCAACCAAACTGGTCAACTCTAAACTTAACGCAAATCCTTTCTTATACAAGAAGGAGTTAGAGTGGTCATCATTACATTTTTATTTTAGTATAAAAAAATGAATCTTGTTTTTGACTATTTTCTGCTTTTTTTTTTTTTTTTCTGCTTTTTATTTCTGAATTTTTTTTTTCTCTCTTCCCCCATTGTTCCATTTATTGAGAAGTGGAGGGGTGGGAAAGATGTTTAACATGACCATTTGAGTTAGAATAGTACATCAGTGAGTTTCGATATGTTTGTAGGACTTCATACAATGACCTCAATATTATCTTGATATTTTTCTTTTTAAAGTTGCAGTTGCAGGATTTGTGGAACACTAGCTTTGAATTTATTGACTTTAAGGATAAAGTGTGCCTATATTGTTTTGCAGAAGCTGATCCTTAGGCCATTGCTTCCTTATTGTTTTATCATACAGTCTTAGAGTAAAATACACTGCTTAATACTATATTCTTAAGTAAGGACCACAAACTAGACTAGAAGAGGCAAGAACAGGTGCTGGTTGGAAGTACAGGAGTATCTTTTTGTTTTTAATTGTGTTATAAGAGAGAAAATTATGACACTATATTTTCGCTGCTCTTTATTTTTTCTTCTCCCCATTAGTTAAGGTATGATGAATGGCTTTCAGTCATTACAGTGACAGTTATCTTGAATGAGGTATAGGTATAGTAAATATGTGATTCTAAATTTGATAATAAAGTACATATTTGGTACCATTCTAGTAGGGAACAGTACTTTTGTTATTCCTTCCAAATCATTTAGGCTTTAAAACTCATAGCTAGGCCTTCAAAGCTAATCCCAGTCTACTGGGATGGCCAGTCTTTTGTCTCTGTTCTTAATTTTTCTAAAATTCCTTTCCCATCATTAGACCTTTTCTTCATCTTTATTATTTTGTTTCCTACATCTGAACCCATACAAGAGTTTATATTCACATGTTAGAAACCCCTAATTCCCTTTGGCTTTTGAAATACTGCTTATTCCACATTTGAATTATTTATATCAATTATGTGAGTAAACATAGCTATGCCACCAGAACTGATACACTCCCATCTTGGGTGGGGAACACGGTTCAGGGTAGATGGCTCTTTTATAGAAACATTTTTGTTCTTACTTATCTTCTTTTTTAACTACATGACTGTTGGCTTTCTGATGTAAAGCAGATCTAGCCTTCGTATGCTACTGTTGTTATGGACACATAAGTATTTTTTTCTGAGGGTTCATTTTAAAATATGTTAAATGCATTTCTTCTATCTTGGTGATTAGATTTGATCATTTGCATTTAGATTAATAATAATATAGCTACTACTTTTCACTTTGCATCTTTTGACTGATTACAATACTAATTAATTTACTTCCTTTCTTCATTTTGCTATAATGCACTTGGACTGCACAGATCCTTTCTCTGCTACTGTAGATGCTGTTGATGATGCCATTCCAAGCTTAAATCCTTTCCTCACAAAAAGTAGTGGTGATGTTCACCCTCCCATTTCTTCAGATGTATCCACTTTTACTACTAGGACACCTACTCATGAAATGTTTGTTGGTAAAGTACCATTTAACCTTTCTTTCCAATTAATGTTTATACTGCCTAAGTTTTTTTTTTAACGTATCCATTATTTTTAAAACACTGCAATAATTACTTTGTATTTTAATAATAAATTTTTAAGTAAACTAAATAGCAATAGTGTAGTGAGATTTTTTACACCAGTATCCCTAATTTTACTTAATGCAAGTTTTTAGGAAAGAAAATTTCCTTTGAAATTGGACTTTGTTTTGTTCTCTATCATACTGTAGCATCACATGCTACATCCTGTTTATTAGTTCAGAGAGGTGGTTATTAGGAGAGTTGATTGAAGGAGTAACATCTCTTAAACTTAGTTACGTATTTATGTGTGCTTATATTTTTCCCTCTCTGCTTGAGAAAGAGGGTGATTATCACTCTTAGTAGCTTTCTGAATCTTCCTTTTTTTCCCGTTTTTAATTTCAAATAATGGTACAACTTTATATTGTCTAAAACCCATTATACCCTCTGTCCAATCTTAAGGGTCTCATTTCATTGTTAGCCTGGGGTGAAAAGTAGAAAATGAAAAGCAACTTGACTGACTAGGCTTAATTGTGGTCTAAAAATCTGTAAAAAGGCAAAATTTCATACCGAAGTTGTACAAGGAAGAATAAGTTTTTAAGTACATACTAAACTGAAATAAATGTTTTTGAATCCTACTAAAAAGATGCTAAACCCCCTTAAAAGATGATGAAAACTGCTTTTATTCAATTCAAAGAAACAACGTAAGGTGACACAAATTTAAATCTTTGATTAAAGCAGCATTCAGAAAGTCATCTGTGTACCCTAGGTAGATCATGTGGCCATATTCTGTTAGATATATCTGAGAAAGGGGAGGATGGAAGGTGACTAGAAAGCAGTAGTTGGAGATCTGAGAAAGTTTCAAGGCAGGTGCTCCAGTTATACAACTAGTCTAATGGTTCTAAAGTGTAATATTTGGTTGCAATAATTCCTTTATTGTAGTACATTTAAAAATTATATAAAAAGTAATTGAAACTAAATTATACATTTTGTTGCTCTAGAAATTTGTCAAATGGAGTGCCTTTTTGCTTGGTAATAAGGGGTAACTAGAGTTATCTTTGGAGTGTTCTGTTGGGGTGGTGGTTTTTTAGGTTTATCTTTTCTTCATATTTACCGAATATGAATAGTCTGTATATTGTAAATATGGCTGTTTGTATCTTTTTAAGTCAGTTGCCTTAATTTGGGGATATGAAACAGATACGTCTTTGCTTTGGGACTATATATTTAGATCTTTTAGGTCAGAGCAGTGCATGGACTTCAGGATGTCACATCTGTATCCCCTGAAGGGGGACAGAATGGAGGACAGTAACCTTAAGTGCTGAAGGTTGTAGGTATTTCACATATAAACAGAAACAGAGTAAAAATATATAAAAGTCATGTGAGAGAGTTAATTATTATTTTGACTTTTCAAGGAAAAAAGCCTGTAATAATAGGAATATCCTAGAAATGTCATATTCCTAATGTTTTTTAAGTTTAAGGCCTATGATTTGGGGCAAGAGGAAGACCAGAAAGCAAAGCAGATTAGTAAAGTTGATGGCTATATACTCCAAGGTCAGTCGGTCCATTTGAAAATTAAAATCATAGAATTGGTGATTTAGAGTTTGCAAAAACCTGCAGAGAATGTTTGGTCCAGCTCTCAACTCTCACAGTAGTAAGAGAACATTATTACCATTTTGTGGATGCATCACCTGAGTCCTAGAAAAGTTAATCAAGATAACCCAGCTAGTGGGAGCAAAGCCTAAATCAGGAGACAGCAGCTTTGCTCTGCAGCGCTCTTTCCCTTATGGAAGTGCAGACTTTCATTTAAACCCTTATCTTCCTCTTTCTGAGGGAGAATAATACAAATGGAAGTATGAAGTATACTTTTAAAAAAAAAATCACATCTGCCAAGTTTTGTCATTAGAGAAAAAAACTTGTTAAATACTTTTCTTTTTTAATGAAAATGAGTGCAGAAGGGGAAATTAAAAACCACTGATGTCAAACCATTAGGCATTAGTCTAGAATAGGGGTCAGCAAACTTTTTCTTAAAAGGTCAGATTGTAAATATTTTTGGCTTGTGAGCCACACGATCTCTTTCGCAGCTGCTCAACTTTGACATTATAGCGTGAAAGCAGCCGTAGACAAGACATAAACACATGAGCTTGGCTGTGTTCCAGGAAAACTTTATTTACAAAGATAAACAGCTGTAGTTTGTTGATGCCTGTCCTAGAAGAGGCTTTTTAATAAGTCTTTCAATGCAAGTTGAAAGTTCCTGAGAAGTAGAGTTGTGTAATAAAAATTCCAATACTTTCTTACTCAGAGTAGTAAGAGCATGAGAGGACCACCCAAGGTGTGCCATTCCTGGCACTGTATAGTCTAATTAGCCACTAGCCACATGTCATCATTTAAAGGTTAATTAAAATTAAATATTAAATAAAATTAAAATTTTACTTCCTCACTTGTACTAGCCACATTTCCGTTCTTCAGTGGCACATGTGCCTAGTGGCTACCATAATGTACCATATGCACATATCTGCTTATTGTGTGGATTTATAAAACATTTCTGTTATTAGAAAGCTCTGTTGGATAGTGCTCTAGAACAGTGGTCAGGAAACTTCTGGTGTAAGGAACCAGATAGTAAATGCTTTAGGCTTTTATAGGATGCATAAAATCTTTGAGTCGTCATCTTTTCTTTTTCTTTTTTTTTTTTTAAACAACCCTTTCAAAAGGTAAAAACCATTTTTAGCTCACATAGGCATATAAAAATAGGCCCCAGGCTGTATGTAGTTTGCCAACCCCTGCTCTATAGGATTAAGAACAACCAAGAACAATCAGAGTTAGGTATGTAGATACCTTCCAACCCTTCCAGGGGAGGACCTTGATTTGATGATATGATTCTCAGTGTACTTTGTAGCTTGTCCTCATGAAAGCAATAAGAATACTGAAATTTGTAAGTCAAGGGGAGTGGGTTGTGGTCTCAGCTATACCATGTTTGTGACCTTGTCTAGGCCTGCTTCCTCATCTGCAAAAGAAGACATTAGAAGACATGTTGGTATTGACTAAAAAGCCAACTGGTTCATATTTCTTTATCTAAAGAAATGCAGTATTGGTTATTTTTAAAAACTTGTTGTGAATATTATTTATATATTTTTTTTAAAATATAGTACTTACAATGGAGGCTTAAGTGCTTTTTTTTAGTAAGTTGTAATTTGAAGAACACCAATGGCTTGGACTCCTGTTTTTTCTTTTGTTTTGTTTTTATTTGTTTCTGTTTGTTTTTAATTACTCCATTTCACTCTTAACTGTTCCTCCTCACTTTCTCACTTTTCTCTTTCTCTTTTTTCTTTTTTTCCTGTCCTTTCTTTTCCCCCCTTATATGCCTTGTCAGATTCTTTTTGTGGTACTCAAGCTTATCGTAATACTACCCTTATGTGCCATGAGCCTTCTACTGTAGCTGGTTTATTTGGAGGTAGGTAACGATAATCTCTAAAATTTATCAGTTTATTTATATGCAAGAGGGGTTTCTTTTTGTTGTTTTCCTTAAAATGAGTTGGTAAGAAAAAAAATACTTGGTTTTGAGGAACAGGTAGTTTTTTGCTTAATTTTGTTTTCCTTGATTAAACACGATTGTTTTATGAATGGATGCCTGTCATCTTCCTGCTTTTATTCATTCTCAAAACTTTCAAATTTTCAGAAGAGTTTATAATATTTTAATATTACAAGCTCATGGAATTTAAAGCTCTGTGTATAGATCTTAGTGATAGAATGGCAGATAATTTTGATTTGAACAGTTGTGGCACAGGTGAAGGGAGATTATACTGGAAAGAAGCATGCTTTTCCAGCGCTATGCAAAGGCCATAGAAATGGGAAGTAGTTTCCAGGGAGGTGTAACCAATTTGATCTGTATCTTTCCAAATATATTCTGTCTAGGCCAGTGCAGTAGCAATAAGACCTCAAAATCCAGCTGAATTTTTTTGTGTATAGGAGTTGTTACCTTAGTTAAGTTGGCATTAAAAAGTAGGTTTGACACAACTGAAGAACTGAGGTTCTTGACTGGCAGTAAGGATTAGACATAGTTAAAAGTGTTTAAAAATGGAATTGTTGAGGGCATTTAACAGAAAGAAAATGTTTGGAATACGGTGAACTCGGGTGTGAATTCCAGTTACACTCCTTTACCTGTGTGACTTTAAGCAAGTATTTAGCCTTTCTAAGACTGTGAAAATGGGGATAATAATGTCTTGCAGGATTGTTAATGAGGTGTACATATATGCCTGTATAACATCTAGCACAATGCCTGACACAGAAGTATCATTAAAACTACTTGTATTGGGAACTTATCTTGTGGGGACTTCCCAGGTGGTCCAGTGGTTAAGACTCCACGCTCCCACTGCAGGGGCAAGGGTTCAGTCCCTGATCGGGGAACTAAAATCCCGCATGCCGCAGGGCGAGGCCAAAAAAAAAAGCAATTATTTTGTGTATGCAGATCATTTCATACTTGGAGTATACTTCTTACCTAAATTATTTAATCATCAGATATAATCTTGAAAACTCATTGTTTTTGTATTGCTGATAGATTTTTAAATTGCCAAGGGCTATTTATTTTTTAGCCCAGTATTTGGTATTTCAAAGCTCAAGAAGTTCATAAAACTTGAAGAGTCCTGATAGATATAATCATTATAGCTATAATAATAAAAACTAATTTTCCTACCTACTAATTTATATAAGATGAAATACTCAGGATAAACCAAAAACCCTTAATAGATTCTGGAATCAAAGAAATTGGGGTTTAAGTCTTGATTCTGCCACTTACTAATTATTTTACCTTGGATAAGTTGTTTAATCTCTTAGTTTCCTCATCTGTAAAATGAGGATAATAATAACTGTCTCATAGTGTTATTGTGTGGTTTAAATAATAACCTATCTATAAAGCCCTTGCATAATGTTTAATAAATAGTAGCAGTAATTTTCTCAAAAAAGAATGAGGCCTATTTATTACAGAACTACCACCAAAATCTATTAAACAACCCAGCCAATTTTTCTCAAAGGTGTTTGGATTGCCTTTCTGTCCCAAAAGCGTTTTCATCTTGTACCTTTCAGTCACCTTACTATTGTCCTCTCAAGATTTGCCCTGTAGTACAGTGGTTTCTAAATGTTAATCTGTGAACTGGAGCTGTTCAGTGACAGAGTTTTCATTGGGCTTTGTGAAATGAAAGTTAGGCAGTTCAATGTAGTGATTATTTCATAAAATTAACCTTAACTTTGATAGCCTATTCATCTTTTTTGGGGGTGGTCCCTAAATCTGCTCTTTTGAAATGGTGATATTAATTCTGTAACTTTGCTTAAAGTAACTTTTAAAAATTGAAGGTTGACAATCTAATCAGCTATTATAATTTATTAAGAATTTCCCTTTTAGTTTATTCTTCTGCTATGTAGAAGCTTTTAAAATTTGAGGTACTAGCTCTGGATTACTTTATATCTTTTCAAATCTTTTATACTTTTAGGCAGTAATATAATTTCACAGATTGGTGCCCCTAGGGACCTCAGGAGATGGCTCCTCTCTTTACAGAAAGTAATGAAGTTGTTTTTGTGTTATTATAAAGGATAGGCTCATCTCTGATATCAATCAAATTCTAGAAAGAATTTCGGACAAGATAGCAAGGGAAAAGAGAAATTGGTATGCCGTCCTACTTTATAAATTATTGTTCCCTGTGTTTTCTAAAGTTTAATGATATCATAGCTCAGATATTATTTCCAGGATGATTTAAAGAATGCTATGTGTGGTGGTTCAGCATGGGCATATAATTAAGCATGATAGATTTTTGTCTTTCTTGAGTAGATACATCTGTTCTTTTTGTAAGGAGTTAGGAGAAGAACCATCAAGCCCATGGTATATTTCTTAAGCAGTTCGTACACTTCAAAGAGCTGTTATATCAGTATATCTATAGAATTCTAGGAGCCTTTTGATGAATGGTCAGATTTATCTACTAAATTATTTTATGTTTTGATAGTGCTTGTATTCTCATTGTATGACCAGTGTCTTTGAGTTAAGAAAGAGTTAAATAATTATGGAATAAGATCAAACTTGTACATTTAAAAAATTTTGTGCCCTACAGAATATTCATACTATGATGTAAAATGCTACTTTTAAAGTAGTATCATTGATGTATACCAGCTTGTTTGGGTCATTGTTAATAATAAGTCATTGCTTTCTGGCTTCTCTGGCTTTGAGGACCTTCTTGAACTTCTCACCAAATCTTGTCCTACTTTTTGTTTTTCTTTAAGATCAGTCCTTTTAGTACAGAATTATTGTACTTCTTTATATCCTGGTGGTATACATTAAGAGTTCAAAGTGAGATTCTTATAGACTGAAAGTCCTTTAGCAGAAAGTTGGGACAGGAAGAGAGAGAGAGTCTATGTTCAGGGCTCAAAAGTTTAACTTCTCTTTAATGATATAGTTGTTAATCTTCTGATACCAGAGTTTTTTTTATTTTTAACATTCTGACTTTATAGAATTTAGAAATGGAAGAGAATTCTGGAGCCATTTATTACAGCCTTCCACAAAGCAAAAGAATTCCTTCTTTGTGATCCTTGCTAGGCTGTTCTCTACTTGGATATATACTCAGTGATTGAAAGCTCCCCAAGTCATGTGACAGCCCTAATGGTTTTAGATGATTTTAATTCTTCTTGTCAGCCTCTGGAAATTCAGAGCCTCACCTCAACAAAATACAACCTCACACAATTGAAAATCTTAACGTTTACCTCAGCATTGTCTGGTTTCAGCAACGTGAGCTGGGTGTCTGTTGGCTTATTGCCACCACCATCAGTGTAACATGGACAGGAAAGAATAAATTTTCTGGTGTTTCAGAACAGTTAGGTAAATTAGTATATTTGATTATACATGTCAGCTCCACTTTAGGAAGTAGTTAAGTTGAAGCTAGAGGGTGGTTGGGTGTTGAAAATAGTCTGTTTTTTGGTTTTTTTTTTAATATTCAGAACACATCTGGACACAAGGGAGGGCTCATAAGGATTAGTGGGTTATAACTTTCAGAATCCTGTCACTTCTCAAATTAACTTAAACCATATAGCTTTTGATTAACCATCGAAGGAAGGAAGGGAGAAAGGAAGGAAGGAGAGAGAAATATGGATGGTGAGTAGGTAGAGGGAGAAAGACTCTTGGGGGATACTAAGTAGACTCATATTTTTTTAAAGCACCACAGAATACTTATTTTATTCCCAAATGATCCCTTAAATTAAATTTGACTTCATGCAAAATCCTAGAATTTTAGATGTGTTTGGTTTTTTAACGTCAGCTTACAAGTTTAAGGAAAAAAATAAGCAAAAAATATTATTTCTGTAATGAAACAAACTAGTAGTTCAACTTCACTTGCTCTTTTGTTAGTTTTCTTAGTGGGATGATTTTGTTTTGGAAAATGTAATCACAAGAGATGTGGTAGTCTAGGAAGCATTTTGCTTGAAGGGTTGGCTTTGTTTTTTGTTGTGGGAATTTACTGCTTTTTCCATTCTATTGTCATCATTATTAAAGAGCTGTAGATGTAGAATTATTAAAGAATTGAGCTTTTTCCATTTTGGTTTTTCTTAGGATTCACTCCTTCTCCAGTTGCACAGCCACATCCTTCAGCTGGCCTTAATGTTGACTTTGAATCTGTGTTTGGAAATAAATCTACCAACGTTATTGTAGATTCTGGGGGTAAGAAAAAATTGCTTTATTAACATTACTGTAATGTTCTAGTTTAGAGTCTGTGTAAGGACAGATAATGGTCCTTTTAACGTGTAAATAGGTGAAATTGGGGTAGCCAAAGAAGTGGTCCCTCTTCCCCCAGCCACTAGAAGAAAGCTTCAAGGGACTGTTAGCCTTTACTCATTTCTTAGTGGCAGTTTTGAATCTGGGTAGATTTTATTTCTCCCAGAGCTATTAAATAAGAGAGAAAAAAAGAGATTTTACTCAGATTAGACTGCTAAATTGCTAGGGACTGTGTGTAGAATGCTGTACCTTTTACTCTAATTTTTACCTTTACTGAAATGAAATTGGCTTTTTTGAAAACTAGGAAAATATGACCTGTGGTACCTTGACTCGTTGAGGTAGTCTGTGTAATGAACAGCTACAATAACTAAATATCAGAGTTGTGGGTTCAGAGGCTTTTTATTGTTTTATAGTATGCTTGTTTAGTCATCTTAAGAGAACTTTATAAAATCTGTAGAGCCAAGTTTCCATTTAACATCTTGGTAATTTGAAGTTTTGTAAAGATTGAGTTCCTGTAAAGTTGGCACCAAATTATATTCTTAATCATGGGGTGCTAAGTGTAGTAATTAAACTCAAGCCATTTAAAGAAATATATTGAGGTGTTGTTAATTTTATAATATACAATTAGTTATCATAAGTATACATACAAAAGTAAGAAGCAAACTTATAAAGAATGTGTGTGAACTAGGAATTTATTTTTTTCTGTGCACTAGTAGGTTTATAATTACATTTTTTGATGCATTTGACTTTGTCCTCTTGAGTTTATCTTGCTGGGAAAAAGGATAAAGGAAATAGAAACCAATTGTTCATATTTTATAAACCCCTGGTTTTGGTGACTTTCTTTTTCATATTCTCTGGTATTCCTGGGTTGTGCCGTTCAGTCCTTTGGTGGTTTGTTGATTGGATCTGTTTTACCTTTTACCGTTTGGTAGAGAACCTTAAGGGATTTTATTTTATTTATTTTATTTTATTTTTTATTTTTAAGCAGGGTTCTACTTTACTAGATAGTTTTATGCAGTTTGAGTGTAGTTTAACTATTTCTTGTGTATAATTTAGGCTAGCTGTTTTTAGACAGGAAAAGAGATAACCTAGTGGTTCATTTTCACTTGCTTCTAATATACTGTTTTACATATACCTTACATTCTCCACTTTGAAGAGTATTAAAAGGTCTATAAAATATTATTTCTTAAAAGGAACTTTTTTTCAAAGTTACAGAGATATATTTTTTACCTGTATTGCTTCAGGTATAAGTGAGTCTTCAGAAAATTTTGTCAGCTGAGTGGAAGGATTAATTCCATTTCCTTCTCTTTCACAGAGAAGGGATTTGAAATGGTGGATTTCTCCTTTTTCCACTTAAGAGCATTTATTAGTGCCTATTTACCTGGAGGACTTCTCCAGTAAACAAACAAGGAGAAAAGGCAGAGACCTCCTTTAGAAAGCTGTAGCACCATAAAGTTCCTTACAAATCCTATTTCGTCTGTTTGTAACTTTAAGGCTTTGATGAACTAGGTGGACTTCTCAAACCAACAGTGGCCTCTCAGAACCAGAGTCTTCCTGTTGCCAAACTCCCACCTAACAAGTTAGTATCTGATGACTTGGATTCATCCTTAGCCAACCTTGTTGGCAGTAAGTATTTTTTGTATTCTTTAATCTTTAAAATAAGTTGTTTTATAAAAATTAGTCTAGTTTTTAAATGCTTTCTTTTTCTCCTGTCCTAGATCTTGGCATTGGAAATGGAACCACTAAGAAGTGAGTGTTTTATTTGTATTCTTTCCCTATGTGCCATTTAGAGGTTGATTAGGCTTTCCTCTCAAGAAAGTATGTGTAGAGATGTCATCTGCATCTTAAATGCTCTGTTCAATCTAAATGTATAGTAAAGAAACTTCATAATTACACACACTTAATATTCTCACTCATATTTATTTAAAGTGATGTAAATTGGAGTCAGCCAGGTGAAAAGAAGCTAACTGGAGGATCTAACTGGCAACCAAAGGTTGCACCAACAACTGCTTGGAATGCTGCAACAATGGTGAGTTGGAAAAGCTCATTATATACTAACATGAATGATTTAGGTAAATGTGTAACATGAAAATGTTTTTTAAATAGTGATAAGGCATAAGTGGAAAGATTGTTACCAAGTTTTAGAAATATAAGTAATTTGTATTTCTTTTAAAGGAAGCTTGGTTGACTATGTTTGCCAGGTACATTTTAGTAGCTAACATTTATTTAAAGGTTACTTGTGTCAGGCATCATTCTAACAAATAATATGTGGTTTTGTTTTATATAATCCTCAAATTTACCTTACACGGTAGTAACTATTGTTATCCCAATTTTACAGATGAGGAAATGAAAACACAGGGTTATTAAGTAGTAAGCCCAGATCACAGAGATTGGGTGGGTTTTTAGAACCCAGGCAGCCTTACCTCAGAGCATATTTTCTTAATCACTATTCTCTACTGCTGGTTTCAAATCTATTATTTATCTATCTGCAATAAATAAATAACCTTAACACTGAACCAATTGCTAGATTCACACACATACACGTATTTCCCCCAACAGTGGCTCAGTGTTCACTAATGCAGGGGTCCCCAATGCTTGGGGCCACAGACCAGTATGGGTCCGCTGCCTGTTAGGAAACCGGGCCACATAGCAGGAGGTGAGTGGCTGGCAAGCGAGCAGAGTTTCATCTGCCGCTCCCCGTCGCTCGCACTACCGCCTGAGCCATTCTGTCCCCGCTCCTCCACCCAAGGAAAAATTGTGTTCCCTGAAACCCGTCCCTGGTGCCAGAAAGGTTGGGGACCGCTGCACTGATGGTGCAGTGTTCACTAATTCAGTGTTCTGGTGACTTTAAGAATGTAAGTGCAGCAAATAAGGAGAATCAACTATATAAATTATATGACAGTATCAACAAAAGCCAAGCAAGTATAGTTTTAATTGAGTATGCCTATACACATACACATCTCACAAAGATTATAATCTTAAATTCCAAAACAAAAAAACTCATTCTAGTGGATTATATATTTTTTTGTTTTACGAAAGAGAAAACGAGTGCCAGAGGTGTTAAGTGACTTGCCTGAGGCATCCCCACTAATAGGTGCCTGAATTGAGAGACTCTTGCCCTATCCAACTGGCCCCAGAGCTTCTTGCAGTACACTACACTGTTCCCTACTTCTCCATCTTCTGGTCATCTTCATGTCAGAGCTGAAACAAGGCACAGCCCCACCTTGTTTGACCTCAGCTGCGAATGAATGCATCCGGTGACAAATTTTTCACCACTTTGCGCACGTATGTGAATGACTTCAAAAGCACCACAAGTATTGATTTTAGGATTACAAATAAATTTCAGTGCATAGCAAATTTGCAAATACAGAATCCATGAGTAATGAAAATTAATTGTATATGATAATTAATGAGTTAGCATCTAGTACTGAAGAAGTTCTAATGGTTTTAATTAACATAAGGTATGGTCGTCCCAGAGTAGTTTTGTGGCCGTACCCCTATCCTTGGTCAGCTGCTGTTTTACCAATCCAGTAAGTCTCCCTGCATCAGAGAAAACCAATTTCTTTTTGTAGAAAAATTTGAAACATGCTTTCTTGCAACAATGTGTGCTAATCAGCATTTGATTACACGAGCCACACATTGTATCCTTTCTGTTGTTGTTGGAGACCCCCATTATCCTTTTTGTTTTTAAATTTTTTATTTCTTTTATTGGAGTATAGTTGCCTTACAATGTTGTGTTAGTTTCTGCCATACAGCAAAGTGAATCAGCCACACGTATACATATATCTCCATTTGCCCACTTTTTAAAAATATACCTTCAGGGGCGTTCTTTTTTTAAATTTTTTTTCATTTTATTTATTTTTTACATCTTTTTTTTTTTTTTTTTTGTATTTTTTACATCTTTATTGGGTTATAATTGCTTTACAATGTTGTGTTAGTTTCTGCTGTACAGCAAAGTGAATCAGCTATATGTATACCTATATCCCCTCCCTCTTGAGTCTCCCTCCCATCCTCCCATCCCACCCTCTAGGTCCTTACAAAGCACCAAGCTGATCTCCCCACATTATCCTTGTTACAGCTACTTTTTGTTATTAAATCTCTTCCAGAGTACTGTGCTGTTTTACTGTTGCCTTGGGTTAATTGTATGTTAAAATTAATAGGGCTGAGCTAAAAATAGTGTGCTGTTAAAGTTTTACATGATGTTAAAGAGTTTTATTAGTTTCAGTCTCCATTAATGGAAAATAATATTGAAATTTAGCCACCTTTTTAAATCAGTACTTTTTCTCTGGTAGTGGTCACTACCGTCACCAATAATAAAACCTTGCATTTAAATAGTTTACATTTTTACACACTCACACACACACTATCCTGAGTCTGTAAATAGTGCACTCTTGGAGCAGCTCTTGTCCCAGCTGTAAGGATAAAGTTATGCAATTTTTTTTCCCCTCAATTGCAAAGCAACTAGAAAGCAGATTTAAATTGAAATCCGTCCCTTCTGACTCGCAATCCAGTGTTTTTCCCACTCTAACACACCTCTCTGACTAGGGATGGCAGGAGGTTAGGTTAGTAGATGTTACAGCCTCAGGAGTGAATTATACATTGATAATATATGAGGAATGATATAAATCCAAATGATATAAAAATACAATGAATATTTTCTTATTTTGTATGAAATTAGTATTAATCTGTATGAAGTATTAGAAGTTTGCGAATAGCACTTAAGATTGACTTTTAGCATTTAATAGGCATCTAACCATCTAGAATTTGTTGATAGGAAGCAATATCTATGGTGCTGTGTTGTATATGGTAAGGTATATCATCTCTTAAGGATTTTGTTAAAACATTTGTATGTATGTATTTTATAGAGGTTCTTTGTAATGACTAACATTTAGGGCTGGTGATGTGATTCACTACTTAGATAAACTGCTGCTTTTGACATTTCTTTACATTTCTAACCTTTTTAATTAATCCTTAAACACTGTCAAGGTTTTTAAATTTTTAAAAATTTTAACCATTCATTGATGTTTTATTAAAATATATAATGATGTTACACTACCAATTCTATTACTGTTTGCTTTTTTTCTGTGGTAGACATTATGCAATGCAACCCTGTTTATGGGATGCACTGTTGATGCTACTGATAGATTTTATGTTTTGATGACACTTGTAATCGATAAACTGTTATGTAAGTAAGGTGATGATGCCAAAGACTAAATTTCCTGTTGTCAACCTTGATAGTGTTTTAGTACAGATGTTCGTCCATTAGATACTGGAAATACGAGGGATTTTAGGTAGTTAATGAATGTTCATGTGAACTAAAATGCTCTCTATGTATTTTCTGTTGTGTAAGTACTTGTTCTAATCCAGTGTTATTGCATTATGTAATTGTTCTCCCTGGGAAAAACAGAATGGCATGCATTTTCCACAATACGTAAGTGACCAAAAACTAGCCTTTTTTGCAATAAATTGGCATGCTGTTAACCAATGCTGTAGCAGAATCTCATAACCTTCTAGCTATTACTTGTTTTCACATTCAGATTTTCAATGTGCCAAAAATTCTTCCTAGCATCTACTGATTTTGTGGGTTTGTTGCAGAATTGATTCTGATGGTGGCATGGGAAATACAAATTTTTTTTTCTCGCTTAATATTCTGCCATTTGCTGCCAGATGGCTGGGTGTCTGTGTCTGTATCTGTGCTGCCACTATGCACTTGATGACTTCTGAATGAAGGGAAATGTTGATTGTGGTAATGTTGAAAATAACAATTGCATGAAATCTTACAGGCTTCTGCTGAACTTGGCAGTTTGTCTACTGCTCTCGCAGCTCTTGGTTTTTAAGTAGGGAGAGACCAATAAGTCCTACATGCTCACCCAAATACTAAACTTTTAACTGTTCACTTTAGTTATGCTTCATTTAACTTCTCCATGTGTATGTTCAAATTGCCATATAGTTTGTTATTTTTCATGTTATAGCAGTGTTATTGGTCTTTCACCTGTATTCAGCTTCTTCAGTTTTTATTATAAGATAACACACACAGGGAATGTTGTTAAGACAGCAGATATGTCTAAAATGATTCTGTGCTGAGATTGTCTATTTTGAGTTAAAGTGGGAGGAGGAAGGGACCTTAAACATCTTAGTGGTAGATGGCTCTTTTAGGACTTAAAGCATAAACAGACTTAAAAATGTATTGCTCTTCCAAATTGGTGCTTTGCAGAAGATAGTTTAAATAATTTATGAAATAAATTAGAAGGAATACTAGTATACATACTCTATGTAAGAACTTGTGCTTCTTAGAAATAGTCATACTCCATAGTGGTTTGAAATCTTTGGAGTTACTTGAAAAGAGTGAATGAGGTCCTTAGAAACTAATTTTTTGGAAGATCAGATTGTTCATTGATTTGGGATCTTTACATTTTTTTTTGCTCAAAAAATGAAGTACCTAGGAAAACATTCAGTAATGCTACTTTTCTAGGCAAACATTTTTTATGTTAGTGATAGACTTTAAATTTTAGAACTTTGAGTATTTTTAAAAATCTGAATATTTTTAAAGCTTGTAAAAGCACAATGAAATCTTAGATCACTGTTGTATCTAACTTTAAATGGTATTTTTTCTTTCTGATAATTCTTCTTTTCCGCTAATTTCAAGACACTTTTTTTCATTGAGCTTTAATTGACACAATTATTAATGAACACAAATGTCATATTTAATCACAGCTGTCTTAGCAATTCTTTTTAGTGGAACTACAGCTATTAATTCCTTGAACTCCGTTGACATACATGAGTTATACTTCCTTGTTTATTTTTTCTTTCATCATGTCAGGCACCCCCTGTAATGGCCTATCCTGCTACTACACCAACAGGCATGATAGGATATGGAATCGTAAGTATTTTTCCCAACACAGCTTTTTGAAAATAGGTTGGCTCACATTTAACATGAATTTATTTCCCAGCTTAACTGAAAAAAGAATTTAGTGCCACATATATCCTTAATGCCTAACACAGAACCTTGCACCATAGCATAGGTTTCATAAGTATTTCTAGAATAGTCATTATACAACGGATACTATTTATTAATGTTCACTGTATTTACTTGGCTTGTTTTTCCTCTCATAAGTTTGTTAGGCATTTTATACTTCATTATGAACTCATTTAAACATTAATGTTAACTCCAAGTCTTTGTTGCTGTGACCTTACATTAATACCAGTGAGGTCTTATAACCTGAATACCACTCTAGAGGAAGGAGGGAATTAATATTTCTTGAATTGTGTAGGGGTAAATTTAGTTTAGTAAAGGCCGCAGAAATTTTCCTATGACATGATTGGGATAGTACAGAAACAGTCCTTAAACCTTTAAGCTGCCCACAACCCACATTCTAGATTGCCCTTACTCTCCCAACTCTTAATACATAGACTCACATAAATAAGAAATGAAGGTAGTGGCTTCAGCTCACCACACACTTGGCGGAACTGTTGCTGTTGGGAGGCAGCACTGCATCCGTTGGTATTGCTCCTGTGGCTGCTTCTGCTACTTCTTTATTTATTATACATCTGTAGCTCTTTTCCTGCATATGAAGGAGTTTCACAGCTTTTGGATTAGTAGTCATTACATTAAAAAGGTGTCTGCACAAAAAACTCAAAATGACTCTCACTACAAATAGGAGTCATCCTAAAAGGTTAAATAGAACTTGCAGAAAGGTAAGGTTTTAGAATATAGCATTTTAACCAAAATAATATGGTGGTCAGTGTGTACTCTATTTTGTCACTTACGTTAATTATATACCATGGAGTGGTAATTTTTAAAGAGATGGTTGGTTGAGATTTATTTTCAATTATTTAAGAATGAACTAACCTCTTTGTGTGTAATTTAAGCCTCTTGGTTTTCCCTAAAAATGTCTGAAATAAAATGAAAGAACCATTGGGTTCTTTCAATTGGGAGTAAACTTCTTCAAACAATCAACTGTTTTCCCTTGTGCTTATTTGCATAATGGCATAAGAACTTGATTTGATACACAAAGGCAGTTTTCTTTGAAATGTCTTAGCCATTTTATGGTTTCAAGTTTCCCATGTCTAAAGCTGGCAGATTTGGAAATTTTTTTGGTCTAAATTATTTTGTCTGTTTATCATAGTTTGAATTTTGCAACTCATGTAGAAAAAGTTGAGCTTTTTTGCAAACTTTAAAAGATGAGCACATTAAAGACTTTCCATATAAAAAAAATACTCTTAAAAATTTGTAGATGGGGCTTCCCTGGTGGCGCAGTGGTTGAGAGTCCGCCTGCCAGTGCAGGGGACGTGGGTTCGTGCCCCGGTCCGGGAGGATCGCACATGCCGCGGAGCGGCTGGGCCCGTGGGCCGTGGCCGCTGGGCCTGCGCGTCCGGAGCCTGTACTCCGCAACGGGAGAGACCACAGCAGTGAGAGGTCCGCGTACAGAAAAAAAAAAAAAAAAAAAAAAATTTGTAGCTGTCAGTCTTATTTGCATTTACAGGTATTTTCCCTTTGAGTTACTGCAAAAGTACTAGTACTGTTCATCCCTGTCATCCTTCTTGTTTACTTACTCATAATAAGGAAAATGTGAGTTAACATCCTTTAACTTGACATTTTTTGTTTTTTTAGCCTCCTCAAATGGGAAGTGTACCTGTAATGACACAACCAACCTTAATATACAGCCAGCCTGTCATGAGACCACCAAACCCTTTTGGCCCTGTATCAGGAGCACAGGTACTAATTAACATGCTACACGTAACTGTTTTAATGTGCTTGATGTGGAAGAAATATAATAGCAAAAAATCCTTTTATACAACTTGAGAAGCAGGTTATTAGCATTTTTCCCCCTTCATTGTGGATGTTATTTTCTTCGCATATCTTTCTCATCTAAGAGTTTGTAGGAATATTGATTATTTAGAAAGAAAGGATAAGCAGATTACAAATATTAAAGATGGAAAATTCTTGATAACTTACAGTTGGTGGGTCCAGAGGATGGTTTTTCTGAGGTTAAGGAACCTTTTTTCTGATAATGATTCTGACATGCTCTCCTTTGTGGGCCTTAGAAACCTTGAACTCAGAACTCAGTGCCTTGGCTTGAATGGTGCTACAATAAAGGTGTTGCGTTTGAGATATTTGTGAAACTTGACAAGTCTTCAAAAGTTGTGAATGCTGTTTTTTCATTAGATAACTTCCTGCTGCTAAAGATCATATTTAAAAGCAACCCCCCCCAAAAGGACAAAAAAGCTTGAAATGCCATGCTGACCTAATGTCTTCACAGGAAAGACTTTCCTCTTCAAATGTTTCTAAGGCCTTCTTCCAGTTCAAGAAAATTCACCTAAATATTCACTCTTTCTTCTTCATCTCATTGTTAGCATCAGGGGAATCTGTTTTTTTCTGAAAAAAGCTTCTCATTGTGGTTAAGAGAGGAGATATGAAGTTTCTCTGTTATTTACTTCTCTGGCAGCATACTATGGAATGAGATCCTTGTAAAGTGATAGGACAGCTTGTCCTTCTGTATCTGTGGCTGTGCTCATATCATTTAACAGTTAGAAATAATGACATGTGATTGTTAAAGTACACCTTTCTTGGCTTCCGATGCCAACTGATTGGTTACTTTATGTGTTTAATGCTATTTGAAAACATTCATGGGAGCGTTTGGTAATGGACTTACTCCTTTTCCACCTGAATGGATATAAGTATTACACTTGCCAGTGCATACAGTGTTACATGGCCAAAATTATTTGTATTGATCCAGTTGAAGCTTTTGTCTCAGAAACAGAAACAGAAAACAGAATATATTGTTACCTTAACCTTGGATGCTGCCTGACAGTTTCCAAGCACTTTCACATACATTATCTCATCTTATTCTCGAAATAATCTTTAAGGTAGATGGGCCTAGGATCACTATTGTCATCATCCTTTATCCTTATAGATAAAGAAAGTTGAGACTTGGAAAGGTTCTTCAACTAAATAAGTGGTGAAATGCAACTTAGCTCCCAGAATCCTTGATTCCAGGTCGAGTGCTCATTTGTGCCACACTGCCTCTCTACTAGTGCAACTCAGCCCCTGTGGCCACTACAGTAGTACTTCTTCCTTTTGTCAGCAACGAAGCACTCTGCTAATTCCTTGGGTTTCCTGTTATATTATAAACTATATTTATGTATTTGGGATATAACTACTGTAGTTGTCAAGAGCATCCTATACAATTTTGGATAATACTTTTAACCTTGAAACATTTTATATGAGGGTTTTTTTTTAATATGGTAAAAAAAAATCTTAGTAAAATCTACCTTTAAAAAAATTGCTGGCCTCCTGGCATGTTTTCTTAACACAGATTTTATATCCTGTTTCCTTTTGAAATCCATGTAACTTTCACTGAAACACCAAAAAAAGTGCAAGAATTTCCAAGTTCTTTAAATGAAAGAGTGATAGAACTGCCTTTTTCTAATTATACCAGAAGAGAAGAGAATGAGAACATTAAGGTAATAAGTTTCTAGTTGAGAAATCAAATTTGAAGCGAGTACTTAATTTTAAATATTACTGATTGAGAAAAGCCTGTGAAGGAAGGAAATTGATAACTAGGAAAAGAAAATCAGGTGGCAGTAAAATGGCTCAAAGGGGCTTTGGTCTTCTCCTTACGCAGTTATTTGAATCAGTTGAAAGTCAGAATCTTAAATTTTATGTTACTTTTAATTCCTTTTCCCCCTTTGTTTTCCATATGTCTTGTCATAAAGTCCCACTAATTGTTCCTCTGCTATTATTAGCTCCACCCTTTTTGCATTCTATATCCTTTGCCCAGATTGGAACTTTTCTTGCCTTTCTTTTTTTTTTTTTTTTTTTTTTTTTTTTTTTTTTTTTTTTTTTTTTTTGGTACGCGGGCCTCTCTCTGCTGTGGCCTCTCCCGTTGCGGAGCACAGGCTCCGGACGCGCAGGCCCAGCCGCTCCGCGGCATGTGGGATCTTCCCGGACCGGGGCGCGAACCCGAGTCCCCTGCATCGGCAGGCGGACTCTCAACCGCTGCGCCACCAGGGAAGCCCCTTGCCTTTCTAATTTAATCCATTTTGTAGATACTGGAGTAAACTTTTATAGGCAGCATTTGTATCATCTCCATATTCAAAAATCTGAGGAGACGAATCTAACATAACTGAAATGTAAGGCTTTCCTTCTGTCATAAAAACTACCTCACAAAATCTCCCTCTTTGTAAGAATAATAATGAATAAACAGAATATTCAGCTTCAATTCCCATGCCTGTATAACTCTCAATAAGTATCCAGTGTTCTGCTGCTGTTTGTCTTTTCCAGAAGTCCTTTGTGTGTCATAAAGTGCGTTTACTCTTTACTCAATCTTAGTCGTGTCTTGTCCCTTTTCAGTTCTTCTGAGATCTGAAGTTCTTTTCCTTATTCTGCATTATTTTTCTTTATAGAACTTACCACTACTTGACATCTGTTTGTCCATCAGTCTCTCCATTTGTCCGTTCATCCATCCATCCATCTGATCCTATATTAGATTGTAACCCTCATAGAGGCAGACTTATATGTGGCTTGTTTACTTCTGTGTTCATGGTTCCTAAAACAGTGCCTGATTCATGATAGTTTTTGAACATTATTTGTCAAACAAGTGAATTTGGTTGAAAACTTACCTTTACCATTTCGTAACTTACTATGCTTCTCATTGGTATACCTTTTTACTTACTTATAACCATTGTAATAATTTATAGCAGTGTTCAAAATTGGTTTAATTTATGCTAATAGACCATAAGTTAAAATGTTAGATGACTGTCACCTGAAGAATGAAGACACCTTTAATTTCATAATTGAATATTTTTAATCATTTAAAAATTAAACTATTTATCTTTGAAGTAGGAAAGATTTTTCTCATGCTTTAGTATTTTAATGATTCTTAGCCAGTCCCTTGCATTAACTTTGTCCATCCAATGGTAGTAGTAACCAAAGTAATTTTTCTTAATGAATTACCTTTTAATTGTTCTCTCATTGTTTTGCTCTTTTTTCAATAAAAATTCCTTGAGGCAGAGACGTCTCTTTGTACATTGTAAAGTAAATGATAGTTTAAATGTAAGTCAGATGCCATCAAAATAGAATCTTTTAATCAAATCCCAGTTCTCCAGCTCTTATCAAAAAGCTTTTCCTATTCCTTGAAGTATTTCTTTTGGGAGCCATTACTTACCAAATGTGTAACTTGTAGCTCCTGGTCTCTTGCCTACTTACCATTGAACCAAGCTAATATTCTTGAGAGTACCTCAACCCTCCCACATATATTTATCATATTACCATCAGTGAGGTATTTCAAACAATGTGTTGTGTGTTCTAAATTATATCTAGATTACTCTTAGTGCTGTGTTAGGGCCTGCTAGTGAGAAAGTAGCTAATACCTTCCACATGACTGTTAGCTTAGACTTTTTGTTCTTTAGGAAATGGTCTTCAGAATAGCTTTAATCTAATAGACTACACTGTAGTGTTGAAATTATGCCTCCCTATACACCTATACACTTCTTCTGTTCCCATCCCATTTTTTGTGCTGGCTTATTCTGTATTTTTTAAGACATTTTAACACAACTATTAGATGCTTAAAGATGGGTATTACGTTCTTGTGTTCCATGCCTAACATTGTAGCTTTTTTTTTTTTTTTTTAATGTTTTACATGAGTGCATCTTTCTAGGTGTTCGACTACATGGAAAACACTAGATACCTATGGTTAATGCTTTTTTTTTTCTCTTCTGTGCTTCCTCACACTATTTGATTGCCTGTTACCGGTTACTAATGTGTTTATTAACTTGGGGAGAGTGGGGATTCTTAACGCCCTCTCGCTCATGCTTTGTATAAATCTTACTGGTACTTACTGGTATATAAATTGAAATATACATTGCTGGTCAATATTTTATAAACTCATTCTGCGTTGCAGTATGCAGCTATTATGTTACTAAGCATGAAGACAATTAACCTAGTTAGTTTTGCTTTTTTTAAGTTACTGTGACGTGAACTAACATTCTCTTAATGAATGTTTATAAGGCAGTTTAGATGCTGAAGATTTTTGAGGGGGAGGGTTGTGTTTATTATGTTCTTATCACTTATTTATATGAGAAACTCAAAGTGATCCCTTATCTGTTTTCCCAAAAGCAATATGAAAACCATAGTAGAGTGTTACATTTGGGGATTTATTTTTTAAAATAAACATATTAAAAGTTTTATTGTTTTCTTAATTGGTATTGGGGGGCTTTGAGGGTTTTTTTTAATGGAGGCTGTGGTTAAAGATGTAAAATGGCCGCTGGGTTTTGTTTGTATTGGCCAAATTTAAGTAAGTATGACATCAGTTAAGTGTCTGAAAGGACACAATGGCTAGTTGTGAGTGCTTTTTACCGATGTAAATGGGGGCACTGTTGGCTTTGGATATTGGAATAATTCAAGTCTTACCAAAAAAAAAAAAAAAAAAAAAAAGGCTTTTAATGACTTTCCTGTGTATAAGAACTAATAGCTCTCTTTGCTTTTAGGCTTAGTTTAGTTTTGTTTGTTTGTTTGTTTTTTTACTTTCTTGGTATGTTAACTGTGGGTGTTGGCAGTGCCTCTCTGTCAGCTGATCTGCCCAGCTGCATTTCTGTGAAAGCCTTTTGCCTTGTCAGCAGTGTGTTGTGCTCATTCATCCCTGCTTAGTAGAAGATCTCAGGAGGGGATTTACTTTGGGAATTGGGATTTAGGACCATAGGTGAGAATGTTTCTGCAGTCCCCTGGGCATACCCAAATCAGTCAAAACAAAAATTCGAGGAGTCCCATCTGCTTACCATTATTGTTAATAAGACAACATGTACGACCAGGCCTTTTCACTGGATTTTTGCTGAGAACATTTTTTCTAAAAGGTGGAAATCTAATTCTTGTTTTAAACAAAACTTAGAACATATTCATAAAATCTTGGGTGATTGTGAAGTTCTACAAAATCTTCATGATGAACATCAGTGATTGTGTACGGCACTGTGAATATAGAAAGCACACAGGTATATTGACTGTCTAACATTTACTAGAGAAGTCCTTTTTAAAAAATTATTTCTCTACTCTTAAACTTTTTTCTGTACATTAAAATATAGCCATGAATTCTAGCTGAGTTGAGATTGAGATAGCAGATTTTAGAGAGAAAGCAAAGCACCAGCCTTGGAGTCAGCAGATCTGCTTTCGAGTCTGTTATTAGTGTCCTGGGGCTGCTGTAACAAAGTGTACCACAAACTCGATTTCTTAAAGCAGCAGGAATTTAATCTCTCACAGTTCTGGAGTCTTCAAGTCCGAAAACAAGGTGTCAGTAGGGCCACGCTCCTCCTGAATTCTCTAGAGGAGGAGCCTTCCTTGCCGCTTCCAGCTTTTGGTAGTCCCAGTCATTCCTTGACTTAGAGCTGCAGCACTTCAGTCTCTGCCTCTTTCACATGGCATCCTCCTTGTGTCTCTGTCTTCACGTGGCCTTTCCCTCTTTTTACAAAGACATCAGTCATTGGACTAGGGCCCACCCTAATGACCTTGTCGTAACTTGATTACAACTGCAGAGACCCTATTTCCAAATAAGGTCACATTCATAAATACATTCATAGGGGTCAGGGCTTCAGCATATCGTTTTAGGGGATACAGTTCAACAGACTCTCAGCTCGACTCCTCACTAACCGGGTGTTTCAGAGAAAATTGTCTACGTAACTTTGATGAGCCTCAGTTTCTTTATATATAGAATGGTGATTTTTACCTTGTGTACTTTATAAGTTTGTTGAAAGGTCCAAATGAAAATATTTGTAATTGACTTAGGAATGTGGATGTTTATGTTTTTTTATTGATGATTATAAGGAACCTTTTTTGTCTTTAGAAGAAAATGTTACAAGGTTGCCCTATTTTCAGAAATTGTTTCTATTCTGTGAGGCGTCCCTATTCCCAACTTCTGATTTATAATAATACAGTTTATATTTCTTCCCATGTGTTACAAATTATCTTTATTGTAAATATAATAATTCATACTTCATTATTTTGAAACCTTAATCATGACTCACTATTATCTGATGACATCAGATAAACTCATAGAGAACCACAGGCTAGGGTGGTCACTGTGGTGTGGGGATGGGGCAGACTGGGTAAGCACGGTCTGCATTAGGGCCTGAATCATCCACATGAGGTGTAGACGCTGGACATTGTTTACAGGAACCTGACACACCGCTCTTGAGGACTCTGTCAGCAGCCCCTGAATTGGCTCAGCGTTTGTGGAGGTGGTGTTACCCTAAAGGACCAAGCTTTATTTTATAGTAATTAAAATCTTTATTTGGTCCAATTTAATACAGTTTATAAGTCTCTTTTTGTCGGGAGGGGCATACCTCTTTTGAAAATGTCTAAGTCTAAGGATCTCTGTCTTAGATGTTTTTAGTGGAAGCCCAATAGATAAATCAGGTAAAAGCAGGTAGCCTCAAGCTCATATATGGAACACAGTTTAGAAATTTTTTTTAACCAAACAAAAGTGCCATATTTTCAATAAACAGCAAATAAGTGGTGCATTGTAGGCACATGTAATTATTATTTTGTGTCCTTATGTACCAGTTGACATAAACGTTACAGCTTTTCATTTTCTTTGGTTTTCAAGGGGTAAGAGTCTAATATGAATGAGCAGTGAACATTTTATTCAAATAAGCTGAGCCAGTTTTCATGATTTCCATCCATCAAATGGAACTTTAAACAGACTTCTCTTACCCTTGCAAATACTTCTGATATACATAATTGTTTATTTTTGGCTTAGGTCAGTTAATAGTATTTCCTCCCATGAGTTTAGGAAGTCTTCTATTTCCCTCTCTCCAGTTTGGTCTTCTTTAACTCTTTGTCGGTTTAGGTTGCCATAATTCTAAGGAGATGACTTAGATGCCATTTTGGAATAATGTCACTTCTATGTTAATAGTTTTAAGTTATGTGGACTCTAGCAGTAGAGAGGTTTAGAAACAACACATTCAAAGAGAAATCCTCTTAGGTCGCTGTTTGGTGCCCCTAAGACAAGATGAAGTAGTGCTTTGAAGGTGACAGGAGTAAGGTTGGCGTAACTTTGTGATGTTATTGATGGGCAGAAGCCCAAGATGGGTTGTGTTAAGCATAAACCCAAGAAGCAGTTATCAAAAGGCACTAGATTCAACGTACAGGACAGGCCCTCTACCTTACGCAGTAGAGAAAGAAGTCCTCTCTTTTAGCTATACTTCACAGAGGCAGCTGAGAATAGTATTATCTTTAGTATAAAATTTTGGAATGCAGCACTATATGTTTATATCCCTGTGCATCTGGATTCAGTGGTCTGGCCGTGGTCTAACATTATTCAAAAAGAACATACCTTTCTGTGCTCAGTTTTGTATCTGGCACCTCTGTGAAATCATATTAGGTAGGGCTGAGGTTCTAACATGTTTCCATTACACAGCAATATCAGGAAAATATTCTTTAGGCACGTACCCTCAGTGTATTTATATTTCTATATCCCTATAACAGTATGTTATGTACATTAAATAACATGTAAAAATAGACATTTTAAAATGTCTTCTAATACTTCTAATGTCCGACTTTGGTGACCATTTTTATACAGAGCTTGTTTTATCACCAAAAAACATTTTAATTTAGCATGTTATAGAATGCTTATAATATGTGTAAGTCACTGCTAGTTGCTGAACAAGAGACAGGGAGAATATGTTTCTTACATCTGAGGAGCCTAAAGGTGAGTATAATATGGAAGCACAAGTGACTGGTTGATGGTAAAATAAGAACTCTTATAAGAGCAACACAGACAAGACAGAGTGGCTCCTATTATGTAAGACTAGATGAGCATTTGATTGTAGCTGGTAAGGAAGGCTGAACTAATATTTGAGTGACTAACATATGCCAGGGTGCTTTTTATATATTTTAATCCTCAAGACAGCCATTAACGGGGATGTGGGTATTGGGTCTTGATATTCTTAACCTCATTTTACAAAAGAGCCAGGATTAGATTCCTTTCCATAAAACTGTTCTCTCTCATCCCAGGCAAAGGAAATACACCCATTTTTTCCTAAGATGTTAACTTTGCTTCTTCAAGAAAGACAAAATGAGTCTTACAGCATTGCTATTTGCTATCCAGGCTTTTGGATGCAAATTCAAATGTAAAGGTGTGGCACCTTGCTTCTTTGCTAAGAATTTTAAGCACAGCCAAGTTTGTCCTTAAATACCCAGTCTTTTATTCTCCCGTAAGCTTTCAATTGCACTAGGTTCACTTTCTGAGACTGATGCTATTTTCCTGTTCTAACATGAAATTTTCTTTCTTTGGTGTTGAATGGGAGTAGAATGAAGGAGTAACCATTTTTATTTATGATCTTTAGTGTGCTGATAGAATTCTTTTTTATCCTTTATTCTCTGTATGTTTGCTTTTTTATAAAGTTAACTTATGATTTCTGTACTCTTGTCTTTACTATACTAAACACACACTACAGCCAAAAAAAATCTTTGCTCTGGAGATAAAAACAAAGATTTTTGGTAACATTAGATTTTTTTTTTTCTATTTCAACATATTTTTTTTACAGGTTGATTAGAGTGGCGGGAGTGGGTGAAGGAATGTCAACTGAGAGTTGCCATCATCAATTACTTGTACATTTTAGTATTTTTATTTATCTGCAGCTCTTCTTTCACTGCTTCTCAGTATTTCATTTTCCTATAAAATGAGAAGACTTTTAAGTATGTCTGTATTAGACTAGTGAGACTGACTGCTTTGTTTAAATGGCATATTTAGTTGTGAGGTAGGTCGATTTAATTTGAACAAACTGATAGCTGTACTAATTTTTTAGTTCTGTGGGAATTTTGGTATAGAGAATGTTACTTGAAATAAATGAGTGAAAGTCTTTTTCTTTTGTTTGGTGTGTGTGTGTGTGTGTTAGCATATTTGTAGTAGAACTTTACTGGAATGGTCAGTTACAGTTTGTCTTATGCTGGCTTGTAAAATATGGTGATACTGTAATTAATGATGGTCATTAGATTTTTCCTTTTTTTTAATTCCTTATCCTCCAGTACGCAGCAACCCTACGTGTTCTTTAATCTACTCCCAAGAATTATAAGTAAAGGAGGGTTAACTTGACTTTCTCAGGCTCTTTAAATCCTGCTGCTTCTCACCCACCAGGATCCTGTTACTCCTTTGTGTACTTTGTTCTTCCTTCTTTCCTTGAGCATTAACTGGGCGATTGCAGTATATTTTCTTTCCTTCTGCTTCCTTATTTACTCGCTGAGCTGACTACCTTTTCACCAGTGCAAGATGTGCCTATGCTTCGGTACAGGTGCCAGGAAGGGGTGGGGCCAACTGGTGAAGGGCTGCTCCATGGCTCAGTCCTTGGCACTCGCTGCAGTCAGCCAGTCCAGTCTGGGCCAAGGTTTCATCTGCTTGAAATGGGTGTTGATGATATGAAACTTACTGCAGGGATATTAAGTCTTGTTTTCTCATGTTTTAATTTAGCTACATATTTTTATAGGTATAAGACATATGTTTATTTTGCCAATTTATCAGAATAGAAGAAGTATTAGTTAAAAACTAGCACTTCTTCCCTCAAGGAAAATTGATCCTCTTCAACATTGTTTTTAAGCCTCCAGGACTTTTCTCCAGCAGTATGCTCATATATGGAAAAGAACAGAATTCTGGTGCTCCCTTTGACCATATTCTTCAGGGGCATTTTCCCCTGAGACTGTCAGGTCTTCAGACTGCTGCCCTCATGAAAATTTGATTTAAGAAGATGTTTCAGTGTGGGGCTCTCATGGGAGACTGTTGATTTTGGATGCTTATCTATCTGCAGTAAGCAGGGGGTTTTTCTTGTTGTTTTTTAACTTCAAATGAAAAAATCTGTTTTGGAGAAAAACCCAGTTAATCTTAAACTCCCTCCAGCTCAGGGATCACTTTACTTAAAATCATTTCGCTTCTGAATGGTCATCCTGGTTGGTCTGAAAGGTGAGGAGGAAATGTCTTTCTAATTAAGTTGCACCTTATTCTGTCTCAGCACGTATGATACTTGAATCTCCAAACCCAGACCTGCTGTCCTGTCCTCCCATCTGTAGCTGCTTGTGTAATTCCATCAACTTTTCCATTGTCTCTTCCCATTGTCTTTGAACATTTATTTCTGAGAACAAGGTATGGATTAAGAAAATGACTCAACCACTAATATAACTGAAGATGATTTCTAAACCTGTAAATTAATCTTGGCATCCAAAACAACAAATTGCACATACTTGTGGTGTAATATTTGTTGAAAATTCATTGGCTCTTCATTCTTTATAGTGCTTTTCTTAAGAAAATAAAAAGGTAGAAATGAGATCACTTTGACCCAGCAAAGACAGAGTTTTGAGCCTTGAAATACTTTATAGGAATTCGAATGTTGAGGTATGAATTGAAACTGTTTCTACTTAGTCTTAACTTTGATTTAATGCTCAGTTGAACATTCCTGTTCATGCCTCTGCAATCTGATGTAGGAGGAGGAAAAAATTAAAAGTTTGTTCCAAACTAAAATGGCTCATATTTGGTTTAAAATACTCTTAAAGTAGGCTCGGTGAAGGAGATACATATATGAAATGAACATCTTGGTACTTTAGGGTTACTAAAGATATGTTATGGAGTTCAACAGTCTGCTTGCCTTACTGTATATTCAACTTAAACAACAGGAGCAAATTCCAAGAATCAAGTGAATGTATTCTAACAGGAAGCTGAACCAAAGATCGTAAGCATTCCATGTATTCAGGGCAGTATGCGGGTAGTTGGACCAGATAACCTCTAAGCTCCTTCTACCTCCCAAAGTATAAGCATCAGCTGTGGCATGTCCAGATAAACAGGCAGGAGACAACTCCATGTCAAAAAAGTGTGAACACTGAGAACGGGACTTTCCACCTCTTATGGGAAGGAAGGAAAGGGTATTGCAACTAGATGTGTTGGGTCTGGACTGAGGTCAGATTTGACACACCGTTTGACAGACAGCCTGGACACAGGAAGCCATCTTCTGTGGCTCACAATTAGGCTGTGGTTCCTGTCTTCCCCTCTCCCACACACACATAAAATAAAAGTCTTAACCATGGGTCAGCTTATTTCAACCTTTTCGGGTAAAAGACTTTATTCCTTTGGAATTCAGAAACAAGAATTTGTTTTCTGAAAAACACATGCCATTGGATACCCTTTTAACTAGATGTGTGACAGAAACTTTTGTTTAAATAATTCCACCTTCTGCAAGGGCTGCCATTATATTTATTAAAGTTGACAAAACAAAAACCACTTCTTCTTTCATTACATTTTCTGCTTTCATGTTCTGTCATTCTGAGATCTTTTTTTCTTTCCCTCTCTCTGTCTTCTTTTCCCCCAGCTGTCGGCAGCATCCAGCCCCTCCAGTCACAGTCCTCACAGAGCTTCAGGAAAGGACCCTTTTGCAGAGCTCTCTTTGGAGGATTTCTTATAAATCACTTTAGGTATTGCTGCTTGTTGGGGGAGATGGGGACTTAAATATCAATACTTTTAAAAATTACCAAACATTAAGCACAATTTACTCTTCTCCTTTGTTTCTTTAAAGGACTCTAGGTTCCCTCTCTTTCTCCTCCTCCTCTGTTCTTTAGGTGAAGAATAGATCAAGACAGGGCATAAGGACAAAGAACTTTTGGAAAATATCTTTAACATTATTAGAAGATGTGAAATCAAAGGACCATCTCACATATGTACATATAAGCATCCACTGTGCACAGCAGATGGATGAGCTCAAACACCACCCGTTAAAAACTGGGTGTTTTATTCAGTCTTAAAAGATTTATAGAGAACAACACAATTTTACGCACTGGATTCAAGCTTTATTAGGAGCATCTTTAGTTTTAACATAATGGCCAGGATTCATTGTGAAGAATTCATTTTAACAATTTCTTTAAAGGGTTATATTTTTATGTATGCCCTTTTCATTTTAAAATAGTAGTATTTTCCAAAAAAACAGCTTATATATATTTTTTTAAATTAAAGGAAAGTGAATACTTAGTGCCCTTTTTGATAGAAAGATTCTGCTTTTGATCCACACTGCCTCTTTTCCTGGAAGACAATGTCATTTGTTCTTCTTGATGCCGTAGCCCCCAGTGTAGATACACCTTCTGGATCTTTGAGAGTTTGTACTCTTCTGATTTGACAACAGTTTATTAGCACATCATTTCAGTAATGTCTTTGGATGAGCAGTTTAAAGGATAAAGATATCATGAGTGAAATATCTGAGTGACTAGTTGACACCCTATTGAAAAGTATTCTTTTGTAGATCTTTCAGATTTTGATTTATATCAGAAATTTTTAGTAAACATAATATTACTGTTGCCTTAATTATCTCTGATTTTATTATAATATTTGGAAATAATATTTCAAATTTTGCTTGTTGCGTAAATGAGATTTTTATGTGGAATATTTGTGTTCATGGAGAGATTTTCTGAACTTGTCATGGAAAAATCATTCGTCTTCTTTCTTCCCATATCCCTTGGTTTTTTAGTAATTAGAAAGATATTTGGAAGTTCCTGTAGTTATGCTTCAAATATTGAGTTCTGGCTCATGATAAGCTGATAATACTGACTTCGTTTTGTAATCAGGGTTTGTGATAAGCATGCCATGAACACTTCCAGGCAAGTTGAATAGTAAGAGGCACAAAGCATTTTTACTTATGAGAAGATATCCTACAATGCAGTGAATTAACTTACACTCTTTTTTTTCCCCCAGATACAGTTTATGTAACTAGATGGAAGATAATGGAATTATTCCCAAAAGACAAGTGCTCAAGCAGCAAATACTTACTTCCAGCAAAATCCAAACTGCTGTCTCTTAAACTCTCATTAGAATGCTACAGTAACCCAGTGAAGGCCCATGAAGGAAATTGGGACTAGTCGATAGGAGAACGTATCAATACAGTTTATAAAGCCAAGAATTGCCATGAATTCAGACTGTCTTTTTGGTGACTAATTCTTCAGTTCTTTCATCTCCTATTAATACCCATAATCAGTAACGTACCAAGAAAAGCCCTTATCTGGAAAGAGTGAAATTTGTATTTGGAAAAGCTGCCTGGAGAGAAGAGCTGTGTCCTTTACTGTAATGCAACAGGACTCTTTTGGGGGGATCAAATCATAATTCTTAATTATGCAGTATCTTTCTTTTCTCCAGTCCTCACAGATACAGAAACAGTAACTAAAATTAACTTCTCTTTTTAAAAAATTATATATTCAGTTTGCAGTAGACATTCCTTAAGTATTTGTATTTATTTATGATTATCAATTTACGTAACATTAATATTGTATCAAACCTCCTTATGAAAATGAGTATGGATGTACACAGTATGTTTGATTTTTATCCATAAGAATGAATCTGATTCAGAATGCTTTTCAGCTGACATACAGAGCACTAAATATTTTAAGGCAAGTCCATAGGTCTGAATCGCTTAAGAATTCTCAGTTTCTATGGGATTTAGGGAAGCATTATAAATGCATTAATCCTTATAGTCAATTCTGTGCCTAGGATTTTGCAAGGGAACAGTTCACAGAACTGGGAAAAGCACTACATTTTAAATTCAGCATTAGTGCATTGGGAAGGGACTTTACTGCTTTGTGCTTGGCATGTCATTATTTTCCATTTGACATTAGGGCCTTTCCAAAATGAATGTGAGGAATTGCTTTCACTTCAAGACTTTCCTTCTTTTCAGTAAAACTCTAGGAGGTGTTATGGGGGGAGGGGAGGGGACAAAATCCTTGAACCTTTTATTTGGCTCATGCCATGTTATGATCATGTACCTTTTAAATAAGGGGAAATAGTATCTTTAAAGTTAATGTCTAGCCAAGAGTTTAGTTAACGAAGAATTAAGCTGCACTGTTGATCGGTGCTTTGTGTAAATACATCTTAACATTTGGGTTGAGAGGGGCCTTAAGAAGGACAGTTTGTTGTAGGAAAGCAATTCTGTACATGAGTTAAGCATACTTGTTGCATTGTCTCTGCAGATTCTATTTTTGTTTACAATATTAAAATGTATGTTAGCAAAAATGGGTGGATTTTCAAATAAAATGCAGCTTCCACAAAACCTTTGTTATGGTATTCTGGTCTGAGGCACATTTACTTTTTTCCTCTTTTCTTTATCATTGGTATTATTATTTTTTGCTAATAAAAGTATACCCAAGTGATTATATTTGATGATTTAATAAAATGTAAAATTTATTTCTCTTTTAACTTAACTTCCAAAAAGCTTGATCTTGGTACTTTTGTTACCTTCTAGAAACTGAACTACTTATTAAAACTGTTCATTTTTGTCTTTTAATCAGATGCCTTCGGTCAGGTAAGTTTAAGGGAGAAAATACTTTGAATTTGACCTATTGATGCATGTGATTATGTCTGCCAAAGAAACCTCTGACTGTATCGTGTTTCATGTTGAATAGTAAGTAGGATCCAGAGTACATGATAGAGGGACTAAAAACTTTGCATTGATAAATGTCTGCATACTATTTGCCATGGTTGGAAAAAATAGTCTTTAACCAATATACATTGTTAATTTTACCACTTTTTAAGTTTCACTATTATTAAACCATTTTCATACAGACTGGAAAATGTACTTTTGTAAGTTAACTTCCTTAACATCATCACAGATTTTGATTTGTCTCTCCTGGTGGTGTTTGAGTGGATGTTATATTTGAGGTCTATGGCTTGTTCCTTTTATACTACTTTTTTTTTTTTTCCAACATATTCAAGTTTGTGAAATCCTTCATAAACATTTCCATCTTATTGTTCAAACTTTTGGGCTTGTTGGATTAGTATTATCCACATTTTACCCATTTTACAGATTGGAATAAGGAACTTGCTCAGGTTGACAAGCTAACAGACATTGGAATCAGGTCTTTGCTTCATGGTCCATTGTTCTGTCTGTGCATAAACTGAAAAGGGAATTATTTCCTTCTGTGGTCTAGCCTGATGACCACTGTCTATTCTCAGATGGTCTTCTCCTATGAAGCATACTTCCTACCTCCTGCAAAACACACGAGCATGTTAACTTTAATCAAAATGTAACAAGTGGGGGCTTCCCTGGTGGCACAGTGGTTGAGAGTCTGCCTGCCAATGCAGGGGACACGGGTTCGTGCCCTGGTTCGGGAAGATCCCTCATGCTGCGGAGCAGCTGGGCCCGTGAGCCATGGCCTTTGAGCCTGCGCATCTGGAGTTTGTGCTCTGCAACGGGAGAGGCCACAACAGTGAGAGGCCCACATACCGCAAAAAAACAAAAAAGTAACAAGTGAAGTAAGTCAGCTGTTGAATACATTAAAAAATACATAACTAAATCAGGTTCTAAACCTGTATATGCCCCCACCATCTGACTACCCAGCTAACAAGTTGGTAGTGGCTGCAGAAAGAGATTAAGACTGTTAGCAGAGGGCAGCTAACCCATCCCAGATCATTTGCAAAATTTTTCCTTTTAACAATCTCATTATTATTGTTCATATTTTTAAGATATACTTTTCTTAACCATTAACTGTGTGAGTCCATATTTAGGAAGAGGCCTTATGTTAGAGCAGGAATCTTTTACTTCTCCACGAGCCAACAAAACATTACCCCCGGAAAGCAGGCCTTTTTGGGATAAGTTTCTCCTTGAACTAAAGTAATTCCAAGGCTCTTCTCCTGTTTATTGTCACTAATAAACATGTTTCCAAATTCTTGAGAATTCAGAGTACTGATGTAAATGCTTATTCTCCAGCACTCCATGGAGAAAAACAGAATCTCTCTCTTCAGGGGAGGGTGGCTCCTGTGTGTTCAGCAGTGGCTAGCTCACAGTATATGGAAAGGCCACAGTATTCAGCCAGGTGAACTTAAAATCTATCTTATCCTCGAGAAAAGATGGCTCCACAGCTTCCATCAGTGGCCTTTGCATCTAGCTTAGATCTTTGTTCTGTCACATTTGCTACCTCCCGTGGGTCTGACTACACCTAGAATTCTGCAGTCTGAATAGGCCCTGGATGGAAAGGCTGCTGTATCATCTTCCATGCAGTCTCTCTCAGAAAACCTCAAGCTGATTCCTTGCTTTTACTAAGAAGTGGCATTCTATTTAGTGTGTCACCAACCAGAAATGTTTTCTAAGTCTCTAGCTAGTATTTTAGTCTAATTTTGCTCTAAGCACTTAGGAAATGTCCCCTTTGTTAACTGATGCAGCATGCAGGTGTAGTTTTTATGCTGTATGAAACTACCCACATTGTCAAAAGTTAAGGTCTTTCTGTGGTGTTACTATTGGGGCAGGTGTGACCATTCTGAGGCAGAGTAGGTTACGCTGGGTTTAGGCATACACCTAGAAGGAGAGGAAAGCAAGGACAAAGCTTTATGGAAGCTTCACTTCCTAATAAGTTCTCATTCCAAAGAGCTTTTCCTTTATCTGCTGCAAAAGCTAATTCCAAAGTTGGTTTTGAAATAAAAGTCTCTGTGTGAGAATCACCTGGGGAGCTAAACCTCAACCTGTCTGAGCCTTCTGCAGTCAGGCGCCTGCCCATCTGCCTTGATCCTGGGCACTTGGCAGCTGTCCTGTACTCTTGATAAGTAAGCACTGGGTTATTGTGACCTTGGCTTGGAGTGGAGGCAAAGAAATATCAGAAGAGAAGTAAGCAGCCCCCCTCTCTCCTTTACGAACCTGGACTCCGGGGTCTGCACTGATGTGCAGAACTTGCAGTTGATTTGCTTGACATTTCAAGAACACTTCAAATGGAAGCATCAAGCACACTGCACTGGCACTGCCATCTAGTTCAGTGGCGTCCTAAAAGGCAGTGAAGTCTGCGTTTCTCTCATCATTTTTGTCCTGAAGTAGGGTAGCAACTGAAAAGCTCTTCACTTCTGTGTGATTACTCATTGATGGCAGGTGTCACGTTCCTGGAGGAGGCAGAGGCACTGCTGAAGGAGAGGAAAGACTCAGGGAGAGATCCCAAGGAGCCCAGCCAGCAGTCTTCAGAGGCAGGTGCAGGAATGGCCACGCCAGTGTTTGCTGCTCATAACAGCTATTGCTAGGAGCTGACCTTTTGACAACTATGTTGAAATGTAGAATTTGGAATTCATGGTGGACAGAATTTGCATCACTATGGGTCCAAAGTACAAATCAAGGAATGAGTTTGCTTCATCTGATAAAGGTACGATAAACTGGTGTCATATTGACGTAAAAGGAAGGCGAACAAAATAGCATCATGTGAAATGATATAAAATACATATTATAGTCTCTGTCCCTGGTTCCTGGCACAGAGCTCATAAAACCCCTGTTACTTCCTAAGTGATAGGCGAGTGCTAAGAGCATCTTTTGTTCTAATAGTTGGTCTTTGACCCTAGTTCCTGACGCAAAGCTTATAAATCCCTTGGAATTTCCTGGGTGATAGGAGTGTTTTTTGTTCTAATGGGGTGACTCTTGATAGGTTCCTGGATAGCTTCAGGATGGGGGCCAGTCAGAAAGACCAAAAGATGATTAGAAGCTTGGAACTTTCAGCTGCAGCCTCATCCTCCAGGAAGGGGGAGGGGGCTAGAGAGTTAATGATCAGTTGTGCCATTGTGAATGAAGCCTCCATAAAAATGCTGATATTAAGGAGTTTAGAGAGCTTCCAGGTTGTGAACATATCCATGTGCCAGGAGGGTGGTGCACCCCAACTGCATGGGGACAGAAGCTCCTGCATTCGGGACTCTTCCAGACTTTGCCCTATGTGTCTCTTCATCTGGCTGTCCATCTGTATCCTTGATCATATCCTTTATTATACAGTAAACTGGTGAAGTTTAAGTGTTTTCCTGGATTCTGTGAGCCATTCTAGCAAATTATCAAAACCAAGAAGGGGGTCAGTCACAGGAGCCCTGATTTATAGCTGATCAGTCAGGAGTACAGGTGACAATCTGGACTTGTAGTTGGCCTCTGAAGTCTTGTGGGGGGAGGCAATCTTGTGGGACTGAGCCCGTAACCTATGGGATTTGTGCTAAAATTTGTGTGGAAAACCCACACATCTGGTGTATATTGTAAATGTGAGTAAAGGAGAAACAAGTGTTTTTCTCATGCAAATAATGAACCTAATAACTGAGGTGTTTCTGTGATTGAGATGGCATTTCAAAAGAGTATTTATATAAGCCAGTTTTACTAGCATCATATATCTATTTGGGGAAGGGGGATGGAATTCCCTCCAACATAATACCAACATAAATTTCAAGTGAGTTAAGTATAAATGTAAGGAACTATAAAGATGAAGGAAAATACAGGTGACTATCTCAGTCAAATAGAAAAAGGGGAAGGATATGATTTAAAAAAACAGTTCACCAAAGATGAAATACTAATGACCAATGAAAAGAGTTTAGTAGTAACTGAAAAATTCAAATGAAAACAACAGTGCTTTCCAAGTGTAAGGCTGTTCTGAGTGTTTTTGGACAGATTGTTCATTTAATCAAGTCTGTGAAGGAGGCACCTTTGTTATACCTATTTTATAGATAAGGGTACAGGCCTAGCGGCTGGGGTAAGTCACTTACTGTGTGATCCTTAACAACTAAGTGGTTGAGCTGCAATCCTGAGCCATTATGGTCTGGCTCCAGGTCTGCCATAACCACTGTGCTGTATACTGTTACGGAGGATGCCATTTTGCCTGTCAGACGGCATCTGTATAACAGCATGGGCAAGAGTACACAGAGTTTGATTGCTAATCTAAAGCTGAAGTAAGTATAAACCAGTACACCTTTTTTTTTTTTTTGGTGATATGTTGTCAGAAGACTTGAGAGTTCTTACCCTTCACCCAGCAATTATACTTTTAGAAAATGTACCCAGATGAATAACCTGGGTGTGGGGTTTTAGCTAGGGGACTTCAACTGCTGTATAGCACATACGTTTGAAAATAGGAATTGTTCATATCAGAGACTAAGAGATCAAGTTAATGGAATGCATTCCTCCCTGAAGCCACGCCCGCCCCATCCCTGCAACACAAAGCAGCATGAGTGTCATGGATTAGTTTACATCAGCAGATAGTAGACAATTAGAGACTCAGATCTTTACTGTTATCATTCCAGATGAGAAGCCAGTGTACACTACCCCCAAGCTCTGCCAGTTGCCAAGCCAACCAAAGGTAAGATATGTTTTAAACCCTCAGGGAAGGGTTGGTCTGCTGACAGTGAGGTGGAGGGAGGGAGTCTCCACTGAAGACAGGAGGAATACTGGTCTGAAGTGCTTAGGAGAACAAGATTCCCTGCCGGTTACCCAGTAGAGAAGAGGGGCTCCCACTCATCGGCAGGAGTCCTACTTTCATATGAAATTTAGAAGGTAAGTGGAACTCCCCAGGAAACTTGTCCTGTGTTATGGGAAACTACAGGACCCACAGGCATTTTTAGTTTCACAATTAACAAGCAGCTTCTCAGGCAGTTTCTCATTCGCAGCCTTACCATACATGTTTCACGAAGTTTCGACACTTGGCAATTTGTAGCTTCCAGAGAAGGGTGGGGATTATCCATCACATGCTGGATTCATCTGTCTGGTTGGCTCCAGCCCCTCCCCTTCAATCCTGCACTTTAACTGCTGGAATCCTTCAGTGTGCTTGTATGGCTCAATGCTCATCAAGTATTCAAGGTCTACAACAATTTCAGCCTTTCTCATACCTCCATTCTAGGTACTTCTGCTCAGGCATTTTCACTGAATAGAACTCAAGTTTTCTGCCCCTTTGCATCTATACTTTTAACCTATTTTCACTGTACAAATCCTATCACTCCTGGGAGGGAAAACTAGCAACACATCATTTTTAGGGGCACTGTAAATTCGTCCTTTCAGAAAGCCATAAAAATATTTGTATCCTTTGCCCTGTTATCCCACTTCTGGAATCTAAAGAAATTAACCCAAAGTATGGAAAATATGTGGAAGAATACATCACAGTGATCAAGATTACCGAAGGAACAACTGTGCGGGCTAAGGATAAGTTCAGTGATGAGTCCCAGAGAATATTTCCATTAAAGGGTAGTAAAGAATTAATGGAGACCAGGGAAGAACAGTCAACTGGAGAATAACCAATAAAGAGATGTCAAGGACATAGTTGAAGTCAGGAAGAGTCAACTCAAGTGAAATAAAGCCTCAAACTTGCCCATTGGACTGAGCAGGTAGGAATTTAAACCCTACCCCTAGCTATACCCAGGCATTGCAGGGACAGAAGACAGATTACATGGAATCGAAGAGGTGGGAAGAATGTAGAGGTATCAAGAAGTTTGGTTATGAACTAAAAAAGGTAAAGGACAATAAGCAGAGGGCATACAGGCCAAGGAAGAGTTTTCTTTAAGATGAAAGTAAATTTACTTTGTTCATCCACTTGACACTTGGAGAGCCTTCTATGAGCCAGTAGTTTTAGGTGTGAGAAACAATAAAGGTTTTGTGGACTGTGACAGGGCACCAAGCTCAGCACATGAGTCTCCTCCTGGCTCTCGGGAGAGGGATGCTATTTATTCAGTTTGGGAGAGGAGGGAAAGTATTTCTGACCCTGATGCCAATAGCTTGGGTGGCTATCAAAGCAGGGTCACAAGGGATGTAGGGGAGCAGTGCTAATCTGCACAGCCTCCACCTGGCCACCCTCACCCCCTGCTGCCACTGTTTCCTGCCCGTCATTTGAATAAACGTGTTTCTACAGAAAAAAGTGTTGCTTTTATGGAGTGTATTTTCTTGTGAGAATAGTCAATGGACAAATATTTCATGACATGATGAGTACTCTGAAAAAAAGGGTGAAGGGATAGACTGATATGATCAGAGTATGGTGCTACTTTCTATAAGTTATCAAGGAAGACCTCTGATGAGATGGCCTTTGAGCAAAGACAAATGAAGTGAGGAAGCAAGATGGTAAGATGTGGTGACTGGCTGCCCTCCCCACGTACACAGGCAGAGGAAAGACCAAAGATCCTAAAGGAGACTATGCTTGGCTTCTCTGAGCAGCATCAAGGATACCAGGAAGGCTTGAGCAGAGTGGGTGAGAGGGAGCTTGGTGGGAGCAGAGGTCAGAGAGGTGGCAGTGGGCAGGGCTTTCTAGGTCATGCTGAGGTTTGGATTTCATTCTGAGCTGGGATGCCACTGCACATGTTGAGCAGAGGATTCTTTAAGAACTTTCGTTGGCAAAAAGGTCACTGTGGCTGCTGTACTGAGAGACAAAAGAAGGAAATGGCAAATCAGTCAGGAGACAATGGTAATAGTCCTTAAGTATGAGCAAAACTTAGGCCCTGTGAGGATTAGCTGGAAGAGCTGACCAAAGATAAGACACAAACAGTAGAAGGAGCATTTACTGAAGGTTGACCAAGGTGACAGGAGACTTCTGAACTCCCCTTGTCCCACAGGCACACTGAATGTACAGCTACACGTGGAGCAATTACCTCTATAAGAAATGTAGTCATAGCTGAGCAACCCTTACACATCAAGTGAATGAGAACACAAATACCCACATCAAAACACGTAGGTAAGGCTGAGACACACTTTCACCATAAACTCCACCCCAGCACAGCACCAAACAATTGGGAGGGAACGTCCAGTTCCAGCTTTTCCTTGAGGAGTGAAGGGTTTGGATCCCACATGTAGCACCTCAACTTTTAAGACTCCCACACAAGGGATGGGCTCCCAAAACACCAACAAGGCTTGCATTTATGAGATCCACAGCACCGGCAATTTATGAGATGGCTTCACTGGTGAATTCTATCAAACAGATAACGAATTAATACCAGCACTTCTCAGACTCTTCCAAAGCAAAAAAGAATACTTCCAAACTCTGTTTGAGGCCATCTTTATCCTGATAATAAAACTGGGCAAGGTCACTACAAGAAAAGTAGAAGCCGATACGCCTGATGAACATAGATGTAAAACTTCAATGGAATATTAGCTAATCAAATTTAAACAACTGTGGATCATGTAGTACTGTAGTATATATTGACTGAAAAAAATATAAATGTTTTCCAGTGGTCAACTGTACTTAGGAATATATTTAACCAAGGAGGTCAAAGGTCTATACACTGAAAACTATAAGACACTGATGAAAAAAATTGAAGAAGACATAAATGGAAAGCTGTTCTGTGCTCATGCATTAGAAGAATTAATATTGTTAAAATGTCCACACTACCCAAAGCACTCTACAGATTCCATGCTAGCTAGCCCTATCCAATAGCATTTTTCACAGAAATAGAGAAAACAGTCCTAAAATTTGTATGGAGTCACAAAAGACGCTGAATAGTCAAAGCAATCTTGAGGAGGAGCAACAAAGCTGGAGGTATCATGCTTCCTGATCTCAAACTACATTACAAAGCTATAGTCATCAAAACAGTATTGTATTAGCATAAAAACAGACACAGAGATCAGTGGAACAGAATATAGAGCCCAGAAACAAACCCCGGCATATATGGTCAATTTTCAGTATAGGAGCAGAAAATATACAATGAGGAAAGGATAGTCCCTTCAATACTTGATGTGAGGAAAACTGGATTGCCACATGCAAAAGAATAAAAGTGGACCACTATCTTACACCATATACAAAAATCAACTCAATTAAAGGCTTAAATGTAAGACCTGCACCTGGAAAACCTCTAGAAGAAAACATAGGGGGTAAGCTCCTCCTCATTGGTCTTGGCAATTATTTTTTGGATTTGACACCAAAAGCAAAGGTAACAAAAGCAAAAATAAAAAAGTGGGATTACATCAACTAAAAAGCTTTTGTGCAGCAAAAGAAACTAAACAAAACTCAACAAAAAGAAAAGGCAACTTAATGAACAAGAGAAGATATTTGCAAATGAATAAGGGGTTAATATCCAAAATATATAAAGAATTCATAAACTCAACATCAAAAAAAAAAGTTTAAAAATGGGCAGAAGACCTGAATAATTATTTTTCCAAAGAAGAAATACAGATGGCCAACAGGTACATGAAAAGGTACTCAGCATCACTAATCATCAGGGAAATGAAACTCAAAACCACAGTGAGATATCACCTCACACCTGTGAGGCTATTAGGATGGCTATTATCAACAAGACAAGAGATGACAAATACTGGTGCGGGTTTGGAGAGAAGAAACCCTAGTGCACTGTTGATTGGAATGTAAGCTAGTACAGCCACTATGGAAAACAGTATGGAAGTTCCTCAAGAAGTTAAAAATAGAACATGATCCAGCAGTCCTACTTCTGGGTGTACATCCACAGGAAACAGCACCATTATCTCAAATAGACAACTGTACTCTCATGTTCACTGCAGCATTATTCACTACAGCCAAGGTATGGAAACGACCTGTTAACAGATGAACTGATAAAAAAAATTGTGATAAATATACACACATGATGAAATATTCCATCTTAAAAAAGAAGGAAATCCTGTCATTTATGACAAAATAGATGAAACTGTGAGGCATTATGCTAAGTGAAATAAGCCAGAAAAAGCAAAACAATTACTGTATGCTATCACTTATATGTGGAATTTTTAAAAAAATAATAAATAGAAACAAAGTAGAAAATTGGTTTCCAGGGGCTGGAGGGTGGGGGAAATAGGGAGAGGTTAGTAAAAGGGTACAAAGTTAAAAATAATAAGGTCTGAGGATCTAATGAATGGCATGGTAACTATAGTTGATAACACTATACTGTGTAATTGAAATTTACTAAGAGAGTAGAATTTAAATGTTCTCACCCTGCCCCCCACCAAAGGTAAGAATGTGAGGTGATGGATGTGTTAACTTTATGGCAGGGAATACTTTCACAATGTATACGTGTATCAAATCATCACATTATACACTGTAAATACCTGAAATTTTTATTTGTCAATTATATCTTAATAGAGCTGAAAAAAAGAATGTACTAACAGCATTAATTACTTAGAGTAGAAGGAGTTAAGGAAGTTTAAAAAAAGAGGAGATAGGCTGAAAAATCAGCGGGAGGAAGGGGAAAGCTGAGTGGTCCGGAGTGGAGGTGAGATGGGCTGGGAGGTGGAAGAAAGGCAAATGGAGAGCCTGGAATACAGGTGTATACGGAGGACAATGTGCAGAAAATGCTCTTTTTTTGAAGAGCATTCTCTTTCCCTTCTGAAAGCATTTCCATCATTGAGGAAAGCACCTGCTTCTTGATGAGAAAATGCAGCATAGCTGTAACACTGTGGACTCTGCAGCCTTGCTATGAGTTTGAACCCTAGTTTGGGCAAGTTACATACTCTCCCTGTGCCTCAGTTTCATCTATAAAATGGTATAATAGTGCCTACCTCATAGGGCCAATGTAGTCAATGAATTAATAAATGGAAGCATTTTAAAACAGCCTGGCACATGATAGAAGTTCAATACATAGTTATTATTCTTACTGGAATGCAGACTAGCTTGTGGTTAAGAGCCTAGATTCTGGAGACAAAACATGTGTGTTCAAATCCTGACTGTCTCTTACTAGCTGGGAGACTTTGGGAAAGTTACTAAATATCCCTCTGTCTGTTTCTGTATCTGTGAAATGAGAATGATTAGAGGCCCTACCTTCATAGGATTATAAGAAGGATCAACTAGGTTAATGTAAGCAAAGTGCGTTTAATAAGTGCATTTAAGTGTTTGCCATTATTAGTATTACTAAAGAACCTTTGAAAATATCAGTCTTTGGATTTATCCAAGCTGTTCTGTTTGCATAGTTGATGTCAGCGCAGTGCTGGTGGAGGTTCCATGAGCTGCTTCCAAAGCAGAACCCCGAGCCCCTGACTCCACTTGACCTCAAGCAGGAGTCCTGGGTGCTGAGGCAGCTTCGGCAATACTTTAGTTTGGTGTGACAGTACACTGTTTTGAAAACAGCAAGCCCGACAAATTTAAGTATACTTGGGTCGGCAGTTTTAGGTGCCCTCAGATAAAGCAGAATACTTTCTAAAGTAGTTTGAGCCCTTTTTAAAATTTATAACAGAGAATAGCTACTTACCGCAAAGACTTACTTAGTGTCCTGGAGACTACATTTTACTATTGAAAACGTTGACTTCAGGGAGATTAATATTCATGTCAGTCTCTGTTTCAGGATTAGGTTTGGCTGTGTGTAACAGAAAGTTCACACCAACAATGATTCAAACAAGACAGAAGTTTATTTTCTCTCGTGAAAGTCTGAGTGGGCACGGCAGCTTTGCAAGGTTGTTAGGTGTCCACTTTCAGGTGTTGGGTGTCTTGCTGTTCCACGGGCCTTAAGGTGTTCCTCTCGTCACACAGTCCACTGTGGCTGAGCAGCAGAACTACATTCCAAGCAGCAGGATGAAAGAAGCGGGGAGAAGGGGAGGGAAAGGGATGACCCAGAAATTGTGCACAACTTTTACTCACCTTCCATTGGCCAGAACTTTGTCACGTGACTGCAAGGGAAGCTGGGAAACAGAGACTTAAATTGGGGTGACCGTATTCTCAACAACTAAATGAATGTATTATTATTGAAACGGGGAGAATAGATTTGAAGGAAAACTAGCAGCTGCTATCGTAGTCATACATTTTTTATTAAAAGAATTGCTAATTTCTTGAACCTTTTCTGCTCAATGACCTCAAAACCCTACCATGTCACATATTGTAACTTGAGATCTGAGATATCCTAAAAAAGAATAGTTTTAGAATTTAAATATTTCAAAGGAATTAAATGCAAAAAAAGTTAAAAGCTTATAAAAGGAAAAATAAGCAAATCCAAACTGTTAGTGTTCGGCAAATGTTTCAAGCACGTTGGAAATGTGTACCTTCTCAATAGATTTTAGGCCCTGCTGTATCCCAAGTTGACATTTTAACATAAATAGCGCAAAAGCCACAGAGGACACTTTTTAAGTGGCTAGGAGAAAATGACCCATGCAAAATGAAATGTAGCAGTCAAAGAACATCAAAGATCTGAAGTTACTTGCACCAGAACCTCAAGTGAGGCCAGAGCCCACCATCCCTCTGATTTGGTGTCTGAGGGCTTTAAAGATAAAAACGCTTCGCTGGCCTCTGTTAGGCAGGCAGAGGGAAATCCAACAGAGTTAATTTTCATTCCTCTTAGGAGGAGGGAAATGTTGCAAGGCCTAGCATATTTTTATAGCTGAGACTATACAAAAAGATGGCCCTAACCCAAGAAGGCGAGAGGTCAGTGAGTTGAGCAAAGGATTTGAGGAAGGAAATGCTGACAAAACCTTTTACTAAGAATCTTTGAGTATATCTGCATCTGCAGTCCTTTCAAACTTTTGCTGGCTGGAAATCTGGAAACATTTCCATGTGAAGAATCTTTTAAAAGTATCTTGGATGATTTTTAGCACTTACGTAGATCATAAGAACAGAATGACCTAAAACATAACCAATCTAAAGAGTCATGGTCAAAAAAGCAGCCTTTCTGGGAACTTGGGCCTCACAAAGTCACAGGAGTAGGAAATGGAAATCCTTAATCAAGTTAAAGTCACTAATATTTAGAAAGCCTCCGCTGCTTGAGGGCACAGTTCCTTGTGTCTAGTGCAAAAGCCGTTTTATTCCAAGAAAAATACAGAGAACTGTTGTGTTGAGATCGAGTAAAACAAGCAAGGATCAAGCAGGCCTTTAACAAACAGCCCTTTATTGCCACAAAAATCCCCTTGGTCTCCCTGACCCTGAATCACTCCAGTGTCTGACTCTAGGATTCAGAAAGAAACAAAATTGTTACCACTGACCCACAGTGCGGAGTGCCCTTCCTCCACTGCACTCGTAAGAATTTTGGAACTGGGTTTACTACTTGTCCCTACTGATGTAGATCTGCAGATCCAGGGCAGGGCTTCTTAGAGTCCTCACACGAGTGGGTGGCTGAGCCCTCTTTCCAGCCACCCTGAAACGAATTTCCCCCTAGAAGTGAGTTCCTCTGCTGAGTTTCTGACTAACCTCTCTATCCAAAACTCTATTCCTTGTTCTCCAGTTGTTCTCCCTCAAGATTGAGGAGTATCAAAGAAAAGGGGAGATTGTAATTGATCAGGATCCTATGGTGCCTTCCCAGGACAGACTCTTCCTATGTTCTCCACCTGCATCTTGTTTGTAGAAAAACTTTAGCCTCCTAGGCCCTCCCAGAGTCCCAAAGAGCAGCTTTTATCAGAGAAGTGAGAAAATGCAGAAAGGAAAACAAGCAAGACAAAATAATAACAGTTTAGCCATTAAACAGTCCAGGACCTTTAGTTCCTCTTCAAGGGCTGTGGGTAATATTCTGAGCCATGTCCTTGAGCTGTTCTGCAGATACTGAAACCCCCACCAGGTGGAGGAAGTTAACTGCATTTTGACCCCAAGCACATAGACCCCAGACTGGTTGGAACCAGAAGGTTGATGATGTTGACTTCCACTTACCTCACCACCAACCAATCAGAAGAATGTCCACAGCTGATCACCTGTCCACACCTGCAACCCTCTCCCTCACCCTCTCTTTGAAAACCTTTCCCTGAAAGCCGTCAGGGAATTTGGGTCTTTAGGGCATTAACGGCCCATACTCCTTGCTTGGCCCTGCAGTAAATGCTGCACTTCTCTTCACCACAACCTAGTGTCAGTAGATTGCCTTTACTGCACACAGGTGAGTGGACCCAAATTTGGTTCAGTAACAACCAGTTTGGTTCAGTGAGCCCCTTGACACAAGCTCGCAGGGCCCAGCTGCCATCAGAGCTTTTTCGGCGCCTCACAGCATGTGATGGATCGGACAGGGGCACACTCTGTGCACCTTTGAGTGAATGTACTGTAAAGACAAGCAGAAGTCTTAGGCCTTTCTCCCAGAGATTGCTGTTAAATGTCAATTATCATTTCAACTGCCATGTATTGCATATCTACTGTGTGCAGGTTACATGCGGTCTCTGTCATCCTTGAAACAATCCTTCAATACAGGAATTAGGTCCATGTAATACTGAGGAGAATAGGCTTGAAAGAGGTGAAGTGACTGCCCAGGATTCAAGGCAGCCAGCCTGATCCCAGAGTGTTTCCCCACACGCCACCCAGTCTCTTTACACCTTAATTTCTTCAAACCTATCTCGTTCCTGGGCCACAGGAAGCACATTCCCAGCCTGATGCTAAAGCTGCCAACACCCTGTCCCGTCTTCCCCAGTCTTGAATGACAACATGTAGCACTCACATGCTTGGTTTTTCTGAGAACTGAAACCAACATAAAATCCTCCAAAACTCATCTTAAATTTCTTTTCCAAACCTGTCGCTAAGGGTGTGAAAAATAAAGTATTCTGAGTTAAACACAACCACTGCACCACCTAGAATATCCTGTTCTGCCATCTCCCACTTTCCTTTCTTCCTTCTCTGCTGTTAGTGTTTAAGAGTGAAAGCAGGTCACACCAAGGCTGAGAGGCTCCTTGACCCATCAGGCACTTTTGCTGGACCGTGAATATCTTGAGGAAAGGGGCAGTTTCATGTTGCTGCCGTCATGTCCTACACACAGTGCCTGGGTGCAAAGATTCATTTGATAAATGCTTTGTTGGATAGGTGACACTGATAGGAAGTTCACAGTGGTACAACTTTATTGAGATTTCCTTGTAATGTAGTCATCTAACAGGGCTACCACCCTAAGCTATTAAGAATCTAGGTGGTTAGGAAAATCCCGAAGATTTGTTTTAGAGATACTGCTATCTGCAAATTCTAAACGCAAGGAATAATATTAACAGAAGAAAAGAAAATTCTTCCCTTTTTCCGAAGGATGCCTTTTCCACTCTGACATCTTGGCAGCAAACAGGACTTGTAGTCATTTGATATTTTCTCCTGATTCAATTTCACATTGTGAAGGAGAAACTGCCACACCTAATAAATAAATGCTGGAATCCTACCATGTTATGCCTGGCTTGTTTTAATAATCTCATGGTCTGAACTTTCCAAATGTGATAGTCAGTTTCTGCTGACCTACTGAAACCAATGAGCTGTCACATAGGCTATATTTGTTGGTTACTGGGAGCTCTTTGGTTTGTCCCAGTGGAAGGTCAGTTTTTTTTTTTTTCCTACCCAAGAAAAGTAAAGATCTTATCTATAAAAAGTTTACCTTTCTTTCTTGAACAGAAAATTGGCCAGTTCACTCCATATTGTTACTAACTTTTCCAAGGACATTTCTGTTTCTGTTGACCTTTGAAAGATTGTCCTAACAAAGTATTCTGCCTTCCTGTCAGGAAACACTCTTGCTGCCGTTCACACTGTCACTTCATGGAGTGGATTGGAATATAGTTATTTGGGGGGACTTTTTTTTTTGGCTGTGCCACGCGTCTTACAGGATCTTATTTCCCCAACCAGGGATCAAACCCGTGCCCCCTGCAGTGGAAGCATGGGAGTCCTAATCACTGGACAGCTAGGGAATTCCCTGGGTGTGTGTGGGGGGGGGGGGCTTTTTTTTTTTAATCTTTCTGAAGTATAAAACATATCAGTCACGTACCCAGTCTTCAGTGTCCTGCTTGATGAATGTTTGCAAAGTGAACACGTCCATGTTAACTGCCACTCATCAAAATTACCAGAAAACTCTTTCATGTACCATCCTCATCATTCCCCTCCACAAAAGCAATCACTCTTCTGACTTCTATCATCAAGATTAGCACGCTCGTCCTGTTTTTGAACATTGTGTAAATGGAATCATACCGTATGTGTTCTTTTGTGTCTGCCTTCCTTCACTCAGTTTTAGGTCTATAAGATTGATCTACATTGCTGCATATGGAAATGGTTTGTTCTTTCGTTACTGTATAGTATTCCATTGCATGAATATAGCACAATTTCCTTACATATTCTACTGCTGATAGTCTACTACTGTTTCAGGTTTTGGCCTATTTTCAGTAAAGCTGCTAGGAACATTCTTATCCCTGTCTTCAGGTAAACATAACCACTTGTTTCTGTTCCATATTAAGCCAAGAGTGAAATTGCTGGAGCATGACATACATATACACATATATGTATACATATATACGTTCAGCTTTAATAATTACGGCCAAACATATTCCAGAGTGTTTGTGCCAGTTAATACTCCCATCAGCAACTATGAGAGGAGTTCAAATCACTCTGTATCCTTGTCAATACCTACTATTTTCAACTTTTAAAGTTTAGCCATTCTAGTGGGTGTATAGTATTTAATTTGCTTTTCCCTCATCACTGATAGTGTTGATCTCCTTTTTAGGCTTCCTGGTCATTTGGATATATTCTTCTGTGAAGTGCCTCCTCAAATCTTTTTTTCTACTGATTTGTACAAGTTCTTTATATATTTTGGATATGATTTTTTTGTTAGATATAGGTATAGTAAATAAATTCTCCCAGTATGTGGCTTGCCTTTTGACTCTCTTAATGGTGTCTTTTAATGAAAAGAGATATTAATTTTAATAAAATGCAGTTTATCAGTCTTTTTATGATTGGTTCTTTTTATGACTTTTATTTTTCCCAGGGAGGTGGTTGATACAGGGAGCAGTAGGCTTGATGGAGCCACGTGGAACACTAGCAAATCCACATTTACCCACGTACCAGATGTAGTTTAAAATTTCAGGCATAGGCTTTGAGGATCTATTGGATGTGCACAGGGGAGCATGAGAATATTCTTGTATTTTCTACTAAAAGCTTTATTGTTTTACGTTCCATATTTAGGTCTCAGATTCACTTTGAGTTGATTTTTGTGTATGGTATGAGGTAAGAGTCAATGTTCATTTTTTCCCAGATATACAATTGCCTCAGCATCATTTATTATTAAAAAAGACCATGCCCCCCCCCCCCCACTGAATTATAGGGGCATCTTTGCAGAAGTCAAGAGACTGTAAATGTGTGGCTTTGTTTCTGGACTCTTTATTCTGTTCCACCGGACTGATTCTTCATCTTTGGGCCTGTAGTGCACTGTCTTAATTACTGAAATGTTATATTAAGTCTTGCAGTTTGGTAGTGTTAAGGTCTCCAGTTTGTTGTTTTACTTCAAGATTGTTTTGGCTATCCTAGGTCTTCTGCCTAGGTTATAAATTTCCATAATAATGTTACAAAAAACTTGTTAACGTCTACAAGAAAATGCTAGCATTTTGATTTGCATTGCACTGAATCTATAGATCAAGTTGGGAAGAACAGACATCTTAACTCTTTTGAATCTTCTACTTCATGATAATGGTGTATCTCTCTGTTTATTCCATTTATTTAAGTTTTCTTTAATTTCTCTCAACAATGTTTTGAAGTCTTCAGCATAGAAATTTTGCTTATGTTTCATTGCATGAATTCCTTGATATTTGATGTCATTGATTCTATTATATTTTATTTTTCCCAATTGTTTGTTGCTAGTATAAAGAAATACATTGGATCTTTATTGACCTTGTACTCTGTGACCTTGCTAAATTCACTTGTAAATTCTAGTAGTTTGTAGATTACTTTGGATTATCTACATACAAAACCTTGACATCTCTAAGACAATTTGCTTCTTTCTTCTAATCTCTATGCTTTTAATTCCTTTTTCTTGCCTGGTTAAAACACTCCAGTTCTAGTCAACACTGTTGAATAGAAGTGTGATGGTGAATATATGTCTTGTTCCTGACCTCAATGGGAAAATATTTAATATTTCACTATTAAATACAATTTTAGCTACAGGGCTTTTTAAAAAAAAAAAAAAAGATATTCCTTCTTTGCTGAGAGCTTTATCATATTATTATGAATTTTTATCACACTGTTAAACTTTATCAAATGCTGTATCTAGTGAGATGATCATATGAGCTACCACCTATGTTCTGTTCATTTTACCCTTGATTTTTTTATTTTGAGATAACTTGAGAATCACATGCAGTTGTACAAAAATAATACAGACAGATCACATGTACTCTTTATCTAGTTTCCCTAAAAATAAGCATTTTTTCCAAAATTATAGTACAGTGTCACAACCAGGGTATTGATATTGATATAATCCATTGATCTCATTCATGTTTCCACTCTGATTACTGAATATTAAACCAACCTTGCATTCTTTATTCATGAAATATTATATATTATAATTTTGCTAGATTCAATAAGCTAATATTTTGTGAATGATTTTGCATCTATCTTCATGAGAAATACTGGCCTTTAATTTTCTTTTCCTGTAATGATGTTGCCAGGTTTTGGTATTAGAATAATATTGACCTCATAGAATAATTTGGAAGTGTTTCTTTTTTCTCTGTTCTCTGAAAGAGTTTGTGTATATTTGGTATTGTATCTTTTTGAAATGTTTGGAAAAATTCACCAGTGAAGCAAGCCAGCTGGCTTCTTAAATTTTTTAAATGCAGATTGGATTTTTAAAAACATATCTAGGCCTAAATCAGAATTTTTGTTTCCTCCTGTTTTGTAGAAATATTTTTCAAGAAATGTGTCCATTTCATCTAAATTGTCAAATTTATGGGGAAAGTTTTTTTCTGCTTAATTTCCTTTTATCCTTTTAATAATGTCTGTAATTCTGTAGTGATGTCTCTTTTTCATTTATTCCCTCTCTTTTTTGATTAGTCTTACTATGGGTTATCAATTTTAATTAACCCTTCAAGGAACCAGCTTTTGACTTTGTTGATTTTCTCTTTTATATGTCAACTTTCTATTTAATTAATTTCTGCTCTTTATTTCCTTTCTTCTACTTTCTTTGGGTTTATTTTTGCTGCTTTTTTTAGATTCCTGAGATGAAAGCTTAGATGATTGAATTTTCAAACTTTCTTCTTTTTAATACATGAAAGGTTATAAATTTCCCTTTAAACATCACTTTAACTGGTCCCCACAAGTTTTGATGTCATATTTTTCATTATAATTCAGAGTATTTTTTCCTTGTGATTTCTCCTTTCACACATAGGCTTTTCCGAAGTATCTTGCTTACCTGAAAATTACAGCTTTGTTTTTGTTGTTGTTGTTTTTAGTTATTTCCTACTGTGGTCAGAGAACCGTTCCATGCATTTCAACTTTTTGAATATTTGTTGTCACTTACTTTATGGCCCAGGATATAGTCTATTTTTGTAAATATTTTATGTACACTTGGAAAGTATATGTAATCTACAGTTGTTTAACTTTTTATATCCTTAATGATTGGGGTTTTGTTTTGTTTTTTAATCAGTTATTGAGAGAGGTGTGGTAAGACCTTCAAGTCTAATGGTGAATTTGTTTCTGCCTGTTTTCTTTTTTTATTGTGGTAAAATATACATAAGGTTTACCATATTGCTTTTTAGTTTGGTAAATTTTGTTTTATATGTTTTGAGATTATATTATTATTTAGAATTGTTATATCATCCTGATGAATTAATCTGCTTATTATTGTGACATATATTTCTTCATTTTCTCTTCATTTTCTTAACACTTCTTACCTTAAAGTCTACTTTGTCGAATAGTTTGGTCACACCAGCTTCCTTCTGGTTAATGTTTGCATGGTGTATTTACTTTCAGTCTGTCTGTGGCCTTATATTTAAAACGTGTTTCAAAAAAAAGAAGAAAAAAAGGCGTTTCTTGTAAAAAGCTTTATAAGTAGAACTAGCTTTAAAATGGAAAGCTGATGCCAAATTCAGGCACAGTCAGAGTGTCCTTGGCTTGTGGTACCAATAAGAGGGAAGGAGTAATGACCTTGGATAGAGACTCAGCAGTTTAGACTTGATATAGCTGATGGGAGATGGACCTCCCTATTGATGGAATATTTTTGTAAAAGAAATTACCACCCTCAAATTTGTTTCTAAAATGTTTGATTTTCATTATAGTGTTAGGTTAAAGAAGAGTAGATTTAAATTGTGGACTGGCTATCTATCATTCAGCACCCTCAGAGGGAAAGATGTGTAGTCAGTGCTATGCAGACCTCTAAATTTTCTCAGAAAATTCCTAATTGAACTATTTCATATTGGCATCCTAGATTGATCAGTAAATTTTTAAGTGGTAAGCAACCTCAGAGACCATCTTGGCCCACTGTCATGCTCCTCTGTACTTGAATGTGGAAATATAAAGTGTACTTTCATTTTTGTCACTCAGGCCATGCAAGTAAATGAATAGCTGAATACTCAGATCTTTGATTTTAAATGTAATTATGACCTTTAGAAATAACTGCTTTAAAAATGGACCAAAGAGTAAATAAATTGGGTGACTGATATACCTCAGTTCCCAAAGGAAATGTATAAGAAGCTGTTTTTACTTTGCAGATTTCAGTCTTAGAGAAAAGACTTCATCATTTTATATGTGATGTGGCTTTCCGGGCTCCTGACATCGTCATAGAATTTGTCTGGAGTCTCCTCTTGGAAATGGATGGGCATTTTCTTGCTCTCCACAGTCATGAGCTTCACTTCTAGGGGGCCCAAGTTTACATAATCCTGTGGTGAACAGACACAGAGGAGAACAGGAGAGGTTATTCAGCAAGTTACCAGCCTTCATAGATCAGGTTTTATTTACTATAGTTGGCCTCTATATGACAGATTTCATTGCCCTCCTAATTGTCTGAATGCTGTATGACATGTGAAATATGAGAGCTGCTGTAAATAAAAACCACTCAGTAAAGTTATATACCCAGTGGGGGCATGGTAGGCAAATCTCCCAAAGAGCAGGCAGCAAGGCTTGCAGGCTTGTCTTTTGGGGGCTTGAGCCAGGGAGGGAACATCAACTACAGCAGGGAGATATATTCTCTGCAAGCTCTTTAATTGGTAAAAGGAAGTAGGAAGTATTGGCTGCATTTATATAGCCCTCTGCTGGCCAGGATATAACCACAGCAGAGCTTTCTATATTATTCAAGAACAAAATGAGTGATCTACAAACATCTTTGAAGATAAATATCTTTTTTTTAAATAAATTTATCTATTTATTTATTTATATTTTTGGCTGTGTTGGGTCTTCGTTTCTGTGCAAGGGCTTTCTCTAGTTGCAGCGAGCGGGGGCCACTCTTCATTGCGGTGCGCGGGCCTCTCACTGTTGCGGCCCCTCTCGTTGCGGAGCACAGGCTCCAGACGCGCAGGCTTAATAGTTGTGGCTCACGGGCCCAGTTGCTCCGCGGCATGTGGGATCTTCCCAGACCAGGGCTCGAACCCGTGTCCCCTGCATTGGCAGGCAGATTCTCAACCATTGCACCACCAGGGAAGCCTGAAGATAAATGTCTTAATATTGAGCAAATCTACATGGGTTTTGCACATTTCACAGGATCTACTGTAGATATAAAACTTACCACATTTTGTCAAACTGAATATAGTTTCAGATATCAACAAACAGAATTAGAAGTCTAATTTATATGAAATCCCACAGCTAACCCCAAACTGACTTGAAACAGCTCCAGCCCTACCCAATGGGCCTTCCTCTTGGAAGCCTCTCCAAGCTGTAACTCCTTCTTTTGGATTCCTTCAACACTTCAACAAACCTTTCCTGAGTGCCCACTATGTGCCAGGCTGTGTACCAAGTGCTGGGGCAAAAGACTGGTCAGGGAGACAGATACAGGTAGGACATTCCTCCTGTACAGTAATCAATGATTTTTATCAGTTTTCTACTAGCATGTACACTATTTAGGGTAGGGCCTGCCACATAGGTGTCTTTGAGACTTCATTTCTTCCTGTTCTTCCCCTTAAATTCTCAAGCATCTAACAAGTACCTGGCATGTTGTGAGGGTCTCAATAAACATTTATTAGAATTTAGGAGAGTCAAAGAATGAAAAAGGAAGGCAATGTTTTATTAATATTTCTCAAAAATTCATATAACTGTATGTAGCTTTTAAAATACATAATTGCAGAGCTACAATAAATGCGAGATAGGAGAAAAGTAAATTGATGGAAGTCTACCATATATTTCAGAACCATCTGGAGCAGGATTCTGAAGTAGTAGACTCTCTTAGTCTGCTTGAACTGCCATAGCAAATACCACAGGCTGAGTGGCTGAAACGACAGAACTTTATTTCTCACAGTTCTGGAGGCTGGGAAGTCCAACATTAGGATGCCAGCATGGTTGGGTTCTGGTGAGGGCCTCTTCCTGGCTGGCAGACGGCTGCCTTCTCACAAGGCAAAGCCTCCTCTTATAAGGCCACAGTCCTATCAGATGAGGGCCTATTTTCATGACCTCATATAACCTTAATTAATTCCTAAAGCCTGTATCTCCAGATACAGTCATATTGTGTGTTAGGGCTTCAACATGTGAATTTGGGGGAGGGGTGGGGACAAAATTCAGTCTGTAGCACATACAATACCATTTCCACCACATCAAAAACTTCCGTGGAAAGTAAGGTCTTAGAAGAGAATGTAGGCGAAACATTCTCTGACATAAATCATACCAGTGTTTCCTTAGGTCGGTCTCCTACGGCAATAGAAATCAAAGTGAAAATAAACAAATGGGACTTAACAAGCTTCTGCACAGCAAAGGAAACCATAAACAAAAGGAAAGGATAACCTACAGAATGGGAGAAAATATTTGCAAATGACACAACCAACAAGGGCTTAATTTCCAAAATGTACAAACAGCTCATACAAGTCAACAACAAAAAAACAAACAACCCAATCAAAAAATGGGCCTAAAGAGACATTTCTTCAAAGAAGAAATACAGATGGCCAATAGGCACGTGAAAAGATGCTCAACATCGCTAATTATTAGAGAAACGCAAGTCAAAACTACAGTGGGTTACCACCTCATGCTGGTCAGAATGGCCATCATTAAAATGTCTACAAATATCAAATGCTGGGGAGGGTGCAAACCTCCTGCATGGTCTGTGGGAATGTAAGTTGGTGCAGCCACTATGGAAAACAGTATGGAGGTTCCTCAGAAAACTAAAAATAGAATTACCATATGATCCAGCAATCCTACTCCTGGGCATATATCCAGACGAAACTATAATTCAAAAAGATACATGCATCCCTATGTTCATAGCAGCACTACTCACAATAGCCAAGACATAGAAAAAGCCTAAATGTCCATCAACAGATGAATGGTTGAAGAAGATGTGGTACATATATACAATGGAATACTACTCAGCCATAAAAAAAGAATGAAATAATGCCATTTGCAGCAACATGGATGCAACTACAGATTATCGTACTAAGTAAAGTAAGTCAGACAGAGAAAGACAAATACCATATGATATCACGTGTGGAATCTAAAATATCACACAAATGAACCTATCTATGAAACAGAAAATCAGGGACATAGAGAATAGACTGGTGATTTGCCAAGGGGGAGGGGGGGTGGGAGAGGGAGGAGTGGGAGTTTGGGGTTAGCAGATGCACGCTGGTATACATAGAATGGATAAACAACAAGGTCCTACTGTATAGCAAAGGGAACTATATTCAATGTCCTGTGGTAAACCATAATAGAAAAGAATATGAAGAAGAAGAATGTATATATACATATACATGTATAACTGAGTCACTTTGCTGTACAGCAGTAGTTAACACAACATTGTAAGTCAAATAGAAAAGAAATTTAAATAAATAAATTCAACGGATAAAAACAAAAACATAAGAAGAAGGTTTTTCATTCAACCAAATGATAGGCAAGTTTGGAATTTTATAGACAGTTGTCCACTAGCGTGAGGTTATTGTAACATACAAGGCGTCATGATTCCAATATACTCATGGGGGTGTTTGAGTGTTATAGAGACTAGAGCTTTAGTCTTTAAATTATCACTTGATGGTAGCAGGACTGAGTTGTATTTAGTTAAAATGGTTTTTGTTGATTTATTCAGTTTCTTTTGCCTTCTTAATCACTCTTTCTCCTACCAGACTTTAAGTTCTAGGAGAACTTTCCAGGTTATTGGTAGTACCAAGAGGGAAAACAGCAAGGGGTGGATGTGAAAGTGACTGGAATGTACCAAAAGGTTTTAAAATTAAAAGGCTTGATAATCTAGGTTTCACCTAATGGTATATGTGACTGTTTGTACTTTCCAAAGATGGTCATGCTAATATACATCCTATCCCACATGCTTTTCTTACAATATGATGCTGACCTTCCTCTTTCAAGATGCAGGAGCTACACTGTTTCTCTTTGGGTGGAACTTTGTAGCTACATCGACAAATAGAATATGATGGAAGTGTTGGTGTCCGATTTCCAAGGCTAAGTCATATGAAAGATTTGGTCTCTGGGACTGATTGCTTTGGAAGAAGCCAGATACTGTAACAAAGGGACAATAAAGGTGCCCTGTAAGGAGGCCCATGTGAAGAAGAACTGAAGCCCCCAGCTTAGCCAGCATCAACTTGCCAGCCATGTGAGTGAACCACCTTGGAAGTGGATCTTCCTGCCCAAATCAAGCCTTCAGCTAAATATAACTGCACCTTCTAGAGAACCCAAGTGAGGACTGTCCACTGGAGACCTTCCCAAATTTCTAACCAACAGAAGCCCTGAAAGAGAATAAATGATTTATTGTTATAAGCACTAATTCTTGAGGTAATTTGTTATGTAGCACTAGATAACTTACATGGTATACTAGTAATGGATGTCTATAAATGAATATATGTAGTAAGTTGGGCAAAGGTAGGAATGAAAATAGTATCTAGTGACAGACATGAATGGTTGGCAAATTTTACTAATAATTGCAAATAGAATTTTTCAGCATCCATACTTCAGGTTAATTTTCTCCACTAACTAACAAAGCAACGTTTTCTCTAGTAGTCAAGATGTTTTCTCATGAATCTTACCTTGAAATCCCGCTCATCCTCATACAGTAAGTATTTCATATCAGAGGCTCCAAACTCTATACTTGAACTCTCTTCATCTATCTTCAGATGCTGGCTGTATCTGCTGCTATCCTCATGACTGAGATGTAAAGCACTGCTCCCAAGTGATAAGCTCAACAAGTCTCTACTTTTTACTTCTGCAGGTTGCAATTGTGACTTTTCTGGGATGAGTGCAAAGAAATTAATTATGTACAATTTTTGAACAGATTAAAAATACAATACATACTTTGTCACATTTTTTTTTCAGTTTTAGTTCTTTTTTAATTGAAATATGGTTGCTTTACAATGTTGTGTTAGTTTCTGGTGTAGTGACTCAGATATATATATATATATATATATATATATATATATATATACGCTCCTTTGTCACATTTTAAATTTGAAAGACCTTTGAGAATCTCCTGGAGGAGAAAAATTTGAGAATTAGAAATGTAGAATCTAGGTATTAAAGTGAGAGTGAGTCCTATTATTCGAAACCACATCTAGGTTGTATTTCCTTCTGTTAGCTAATAAGTTATAATAATCACATGGGGACCTGTGAGTGTGTTGGTATTTTGGTTGGTTGGCTAAATTGGAGCACAAACCATGCCAGTGTAGACATCATTCCATCCCTCTCTACCAGTGTCTATTTAATTCACTGTGACACATGGTGACTTTGATTTGAAAAGTCACTAGAGAAAGGAGATGGGTTAGGTAAGCTCTGCGAGCACAGAGAAATATGGAGGAGCTGGCAGGCATCTATTCCCTGAACAACTCTCTGATATAAGGTTCCTGTCCATAACAAGAAGTGCAATTAAGTGTTTGTCAACTTTTTAAAAATCACCATTACAATAAAATAATACCTATATATGTTTTTGGCAACTCCAAAGGCATTTCTTCCTGTGGCACTTCCTGTCCAACAGCTTGAGCAAGATACAGTCGCCTAAAAACAAATAAGAAAAGTATGTCAGTCAGCAAATATTGTACCACCTGCTCAGTAGTGTCTTATCTCTGCTGGGTGCTGGAGACACAGATGAGAAAGGGGCATCAGGCCCAGTGGGGTGGCAGACAGGCTTACAGTGTTTGATGGTGATGGTTTGTACCATGGTGGGTAATTATGTGAGGAGCACAGTGTCAGGAGTGCCACGGGGCAAAGAGAAGCAGCACCGGATTTAGCCTCAGGGGGTAAGGAAAGGTTTCCAGGAGAAGATGAAACCTGCGTTGAGTCTTGAAACACCAGGAGCTCTTTGCCAGGGAAGAGCTTGGGGTGAGGGGAGGGCATCCCATGATTAGGAAATAACAGGCTTAAAGTCCCAGAAATGAGAGTGATCATGACACCAGTTAGGTCACTGTTGCAGGGAATCCAGATGAGGAATGGGATGGGATTTGAGATAAAGAGAAAAAGAGAAAGACAGCAGTAGGAATCCAAAGTGACACCTAGGTTCTGGCTCTCGCTGAGCGGCGTGTTCCAGCTACAAGCCTGGTGAGTTTGCGTCTGCTGTTGCAACTCTCTGCATTGCAGAGGCCAGTGGAATTTTCAGTCAGAAGACATGATACCTTGAAAGCTCCATACAGCATTGCCATGAAGTCTGCCTGAAGCTATAGCATGAAGCAAGTGCCCCTGGCAGATGCGCCAGCCACACTTCATGCTTAGCAACCAGAGTGAATCCCCTGGAGTACAGGCTGTCAATTACTTAAAGACCACGAAGGAGGTGTTATCTGAGATGTTTAGAGCTCCAGCAAATAATGTAACTACATACAATATTTCTATCTTAAAACCTTCTTAAGTGTTAACTTAGTGAAGCTCTGATCTGCAGGTGGACAAGTCTGAGGCCACAGATTCTCTTCTTTCCTGGTTTTACTCTTGAATAACTAAGATCTTACTAAACGCCGTACCCTTCTTAAGTCTGGCTTCTCTCTTAATCGTTAGTTTATTGTCACTTTTGTACCACCACAGGGCAGCAACATTTGTTATAGAAGATATTTTACAGAACGTTATCATATGAAACTAGCGTTAGATTTGAGGTACTGGTCCACCTAGCCTCAGCTCTGCGGCATGGGAGTCCCTGAGCAGTCACCTCTAGCTTATTCAGCTCATCTAATGTATCAGACAAATACTATGATGTTCTATGGGAGTCAGGAAGGAAAGAAGTTTGGGGAGCTCTGGATGGGAAATACAGTAACTCTATTAGGTAGAATACCCCATTCTTCATCCAAATAGGGAAGTTTTTATATGTTTACTGGGTACTGTTCATGTCTATTTCTCACCCTACAGAATATACAGGACTAAATTCTCAACAAAGAGGTGGAAAGGGCAGTTACCATAAATTACACAGTATGTGTTAACATTTCTTTGACTTGAAAATGGATACAGGAAAAGCTCCTGAACTTTTCCTTCTAGATAAGCGTTGTAACAGATAATTGAGGGTTTACACATTTCTCTGTTTCTTTATTCAGGTCTTTCTAAGATGTCCTAAACACTTGTCTCAAGGACAATCTCGCAAGGAAGCAGATGTTTAAAAAGTAGTCCCTACTGTGATAAATGCTAGTTACAAAGGAAAAGTTCAGTGTGCCATGGAGGCAAATACCGGGCACCAAACCCGGTTCTTATAAACGTCGCCCATGCTGTTTCTTTTCCCTCGGACAGATTTTGAATTCATCTCTCCCAACTCTGAAGCAAAACTAAGCGCTCAGGTCTCTCACTAAAGAAAACCAACCCACAAAGCATTGATGAACAGTGTGGATTTTACTGAAGATGTCTGTGGGGAAGCTAGAAGATAGGTTTAAATTGCATTCAATACAGCAAACAGCTTAATGAAAGTCGCCATTGAAAGTTTCTCATCTCCCCTTCCTGTCCTTGCCAAGCTCTCTCTGGCCGATGAAAGATTTCCCCTTTATTATAATGAGCACTTCACATCCACATCAGCAGCAAATCAGGTGCACTAGACTGAGCTGACCAAAGCAGGAAGTGGGGTTGGCAGTTCACAGGGTAGCTCTTTCCTAAGGGTTGGCTGGTTCGGAAGAGAGAAAAAGAACACAGCGGACAGCAGGTGGAGCAGTGGTTAGAAGGCAAGGCTGGCAGAGATTCCGCGTGATCACAGAGGGGTGGCAGCAGCAGGAGCTTTGGGGTAGAGGCGGGACGGGAGTGTGGAGCTGGAGACCTGAGCATAGGGAGGGAGGCTGGCAAAAGAGAGCATTGCCTGCTGGGGTGACAGTGAGGCCCCCCCACCCCCTAGGGACCCTCAGGACACTGGAAGTACAGGAGTCCAGTAATCAGCCAATTCATTCAGCCTGACTGCCTACCTCATTTACACTGGTATCTGTGGCTCCAGGGCAGCACACATAGACTGTGGAAGGGAGGCAGGTGGCCTCTTTCTCTGTCCTGCCCCACCCAGTGTTCAGCCTATAAAGTAATTGCACCATCTCCCATTTCTCCAATCTTGTATCCCGACACCCATCACTTAGCTCAGCAGATAAAAACCCCACAACTTGTATCTACCCTTCTTGAAGCACATTAGGAAGTTTGCCAACAATAAATACTTTATTATGTCTCTAATAGTATTTTCTCCACGCCACACAAGCAAGACCTACTCAGGTGGAAGTGTTTTCCTGACCCTTCCACCATGTTGAACTTCTCTCCCATCTTGCACATGTACACCTTACATTTGTGTGATTTAATTCCTCGATCTTCCTAAGCATGTTACTATTTAGGTTATTTCTTGTTTCTGACTACTTGTCCAAATTATGAATGCCACTTTGGGTTTTAATACCACATTCCAGGGCTCTAATTTTTCATCAAGATTGGTATATTAAGACACTTTTTTGTCAGGTAAGAAAAAGAGATAACCTAAACTACAAAGCCATATACATATTTGATTTCTCTCATGCAGGAATAAATGTGACTTGGAAGGCCAGGCTATTTTCTCTGCCTAGAAAGTAGTTTGCCTCTTTCATTAACTGTCAAAGGAAACCATTCTATAATCCACAAGGTAACCAGATGCTCAGAACACTCCAGGAGCTCCCATCAAGTTGACCACTCCCTCCTGTGTGCTGGCTTCGAACCCCATACCTCTTCCGCTGTACTGTTATGCATTTATTTTTATGCCCAATTCCCCTGCTGGCCCAGAGGCTTCTGAAGGACAGCAGTTGTGACATTCATGTTAACTGTTTGCTACTATGACCACAGTGCATTGTTAGAAAAAGCAAGTCGAAGTCTGCACTGGACCAGTGGTCGGTTGTAATGATCTTATACCTTCCCCATGGCCATTTTGTGAGCTCCTTTCTTTTCAACTATTAAAGAATTGTCATCTTAAAAGAAATAACTTTTTACAGATACAAATGTTAAAAAAAAATACTTTCTAGATATGTAATGACTCTCACCTGGGTATTTTGAGGTCCACAAGTCTGCAGTTGAACAGCTGATCAATAAGCACCAAATTTTCTCCTTCCAGCTCATGAATAGCATGTTCCAGTTCTTCCACTTCCTTCCTGTGATTTGCGATCTATTCTCAGGAAAAGAGAGTGGGTGTTAGTACTTATGGACTTAGTTCTATCTAGTCCTCTATAAAAAACTCAACTTTTAAAAGTGCATTTGTGGTACTTCCCTGGTGGTGCAGTGGTTAAGAATCCACCTGCTAATGCAGGAGACACGGGTTTGAGCCCTGGTTCAGGAATATCATCCCACATGCCGTGGAGCAACTAAGCCCGTGTGCCACAACTACTGAGCCCGCGTGCCACAACTACTGAAGCCTGCGCGCCTAGAGCCCGTGCTCTGCAACAAGAGAAGCCACCGCAATGAGAAGCCCACGCACCACAATGAAGAGTAGCCCCCACTTGCCGCAACTAGAGAAAGCCCGTGCAACAACGAAGACCCAACAGCAGCCCAAAATGAATAAATTAATTTTTTAAAAGTGCATTTGCCTGAGGGGAAGATCTATCCTGTATTATTTATTACTGGGTTTGCTCTAAGAAGGAACAGGTGGGACTTTTTTCCTGGTCATTTGCAGAACTTGGTTGCATGATTAGGCAGTTATTACTGAATGGCAGGAGCAGTCCTTTCCTACTCTTCAGAAACATCACTGGATTTATCTGAGCTGGAGGCAGAGATAAATAAGAAAATAAGACTAATTTATCACTCTGGTGTTAGTAGCTAAATGAGGCTCTATCTAAGGTTAATTATAAACAACATAATGAAAACTAATAACACTGGGAAAAAATCTTTATTATGGCAATTAAAAAAGAGAAGTACAGGCCTAGGAGCCCTTTCTATCAGCCTCTATAGGACAATTATATTCTCTCTTGAGTGTGCCGGAGTCATTCCGAGAAACATCAGAGAGATGAAATGTTGTTCATTCACTCATGTAACTGTACTGTATGCCTACTATGCGTCAAAAACTATAGTACACTTTGGGAACAAAGGATCAATCAGATACAATAACCTTCAAGGATCTCTTAGTTTAATGGGAAAGAGTGATAGCAACAGAAAATAGTGTGATAAAATCATAATGGAAGCCATCCAGGGACTGTGGGAGAGATAGAGGTTCACCCTATGTCCGCCAGGTGTGAGGGGGTAAAGGGGAGTTAATGGAAGAGATGACCTCTCTTCTGGATCTTAAAGGCCAAGTAGAGATTCTCTAGCAGACAAGAGAGGATATATTCTAGGCAGAAGGAGCCACATGGATAAAGGCACATGTGCCTTCTATCCACATTTTGGTGTGGATAGAAATAAAATGGGAATGGGGAGAAGGAGAAGAACTGGACAAGTAGGGGAGCCAAGTAATGCTAAAGAGTCTTATTTCTGTCTCACAGGTGATGGAAGGTCCTTCGTGGACATAGCAGGCTTAACGTTTACTGAAGAAATGTGGCTAACTCAAACAGGAGCAAAATTTGCTGGTTCTGTTGATAGAGTTCCCATCAATCTTTAAGAAATGTATTTTGATAACTTTTGTCTAAAGAAGGCTTGATTGTGGGAAGAATATATAGAAGAATGTGACTAGATAGAATCCCCACCTTCCCTTTCTGCCCCCCAAAACAGCATAAGCTGGATTGAGAGGTGCTCGTGTGGAGAAGTCAGGACAATAGAAGAATTAGAAATAAGACAATAAAATAGAAAGTGATCGGCTGGTGAGACTAAACTGGAAAAAGTAACGTGTCTCCAGGGAATATGATGAAATAAGGGCACAGGGTAGGGGTTTTGATTCAGTATCTCTTGTTAGGAGTTGCCAAGAGCATAACTGAGATGAGTACTTAGAAAAAGATGACTAACATTTTTTATTTGTAGTTGAAATTATTGTATTTTGGAATCTGGAAGCACTCAGTATATTACCAGATGGATATCCCTTTCACATAAGTCATTTATTAAATGCTTGAATTCTTACCATGGGTAAGGCTCTGTCCTAGAGGTAGACGGATACAAAATCCAATAAAGTGTGGCTCCTTCCCTCAAAAGAGGGAACAAGTATACAAACCAGTGAACAAATATACAAATAATTATAATATAAAACAGTACCAGTGTCATAGAAAAGGCTCAAATATTGTTGCTGGCTTAGAGATGGAAAGAAAAGCATATATTATTTACCAGCCTTAAACAATTTCACAAAACCATTTAAGTCCATAATTCTACATTACAGAGCTAGGTGTTGGTGCTTTAGGATCTCATGTTTTTAAGATATGATCAGCTTGATTACAAGCCTGAATGCCTTAAGGAAAAGTTTATAATTTTCAGATGTCAAAGGATGAGAAAAAAATCATAGTTAGAGGTTGTAAAAGAAGGAATTAATAGAATGTGTGACTAAGGGTTTGGCATACTTGGGAGGCAGCACACACAATTCTTGGTCTCCTGCCAAAGCTGGGAATGAGGGCCCATTTGGGGAGTTAAGTCCAATCTTTCAAGCTATGGATATCCTGTGACATCATCTATCCCTGTAGAGTGCTAAGTAAGGTTCTCATCAATTGCTATCTCCCTCCCAGTCTTTTGAAATGTTAGGGAAATGAAAACTAGTTCCTTTTTATAGCCGTATAAATACCTTTAGTTTCTGGGGTAAGAAAGTATAAAGAAGGAAGTAGAAGACCTCTTTTCCTTCCCCGCCCCTGCTTCTCCCCAGATACCCAAGAAATGTATTTAAGAAATTGGGCAAGATAATTTAGTTAAAACTATTATAAGCCAGGGACCTAGGATCCTGAATAAAATGCATGCTCTTGAAATTTTCCCCTGCAAGATCCAAGTTAGCTTTATGCCTCCTCACATTTGAAACTCTGATTGCTAACCTCTTTGAATCCCTTTGCCTAGTTTTTCCAGCTTTCCATTTGTTGTTAGTCCAGGTTATTTGGAAATTTGAATTTTCTTCATGTTCCTAATAAGCATGCTAAATAAAACCAGATAATAAAAGTCATGCAATGGGACATCTCATTCTTCCCAGAGATGTCAGTTTTTGATTATTGTTGAAAGATAGTTAAATGGAGAAATATTTGGGGGAGTTCCACTGTTAAATATCCCTTGTTACTCATTCTAAGCCTTCCTCAAAGAAATTAATTGACATACATTGTTCTATTTCCAGGCAATTTTCAATTACTGTGATAGTACTTATAACCAGAACTGGTTTAAATTAATTTTGTGAGTAAATTTAATGACAGCAAAAATGAATATTTGTTGAAATAAAGAGAAATTAAATATATTGAATTATATGATTTGTTCTTTATTATTGAGCTCTTTTTGCTCATGATTCAGTTAAACTTGACATTTTTTCTGTCTTTTATTTCCACTGAATTATGAGAATTAAAAAATAAAACAAAATGTAATTTGTGGCTTTAGTAGGAAGGACCAAGGCACAAAATGGCCTTTCTTTTCAGTCGAATATAAACTTTTGTAGTTATTTTCTCTGAACTTAACATCTATGATATCTTATAAAAATTTAAGGTTTGAATTGTTAAATTATTATCACTAGGATCATACTGTTATATTTAATAAAAGTATAAGAACCAAGTTTCTCCCTAATATTCTTTAACTATTGAGCTCACCTTGAGTTTTTAAAGTTAATACTTATTTTTTAAAATTAAGGATTCATCTTGATTAGTTTTGGAAATAGTATGGATTCCTACTCACCATGACTTTATAAAGGCAATTTCAAGATAATTAGTTGTCAATATCATAGAAAGCATATTGATTTTTAAATTCTTTTGTTTCCTAGACTAACCAACTCTTTTCAGTCAAATGGGAGCAAGGAAAATGGAAAAGAAGCTGATGGTAACATTTTTACCTCGGGTGTCTGAGCAGATGGCAATAAAAGAAATGAAGGAAAAGAATATCTAAGAAGAAATTTAATAAATTATGCTTCGGGTATGTTGAGTTTGAAGTGCCTTTGCGACATCTGTGTGGAAATATTCAGTTATTGAATTGTATGAGCTGTTTGTATATTTTGGAAATTAAGCCCTTGTTGGTCACATCTTTTGCAAATATTTTCTCCCAGTCTGTAGGTTGTCTTTTCTTTTTGTTTGTGGTTTCCCTTGCTGTGCAAAAGCTTATACACTTGATTAGATCTCATTTGTTCATTTTGTTTTTATTTCTTGTACCTTGGGAAACTGACATAAGAAAACATTGCTATGATTTATGTCAGAGAATGTTTTGCCTGTGTTCTCTTCTAGTTTTATGGTGTCTTGTCTTAATATTCCATTTCGAGTTTTGTGTGTGTGTGTGTATGGTGTGAGGGTGTGTTCTAACTTCATTGATTTACATGCAGCTGTCCAGCTTTCCCAACACCACTTGCTGAAGAGACTGTCTTTTCCCCATTGTACATTCTTGCCTCCTTTGCTGAAGATTAATTGTCCATAGGTGTGTAGGTTTATTTCTGGACTCTCTTTTCTGTTGCATTGATCCACAGGTCTGTTTTTGTGCCAATACCACACTGTTTTGGTTACTGTAGATTTGTAGTATTTTCTGAAGTCTGGGAGGGTTATGCCTCCTGCTATGTTCTTTTTCCTCAGGATTGCTTTGGCAATTCTGGGTCTTTTATGTTTCCATATAAATTTTAGGATTATTTGTTCTGGTTCTGTGAAAAATGTCATGGGTAATTCAATAAGGATTGCATTAAGTCTGTAGATTGCTTTGGGTGGTATGGCCATTTTAACAATATTAATTCTTCCAATCTAAGAGCATGAGGTATCTTTCCATTTCTTTGAATCATCTTCAGTTTCCTGTATTAATGTTTTGTAGTTCTCAGCATATGTCTTTCACCTCCCTGATGAGGTTTATTCCTAAGTATTTTATTTCTATTTTTTGGTGCAATTTTAAAAGGGATTGTTTGTTTGCATTCCCTTTCTGATATTTCATTGTTAGTGTAAAGAAATATAACCCGTTTCTGTATGTTGATCTTGTATCCTGCCACCTTGCTGAATTCATTTGTCAGTTCTAGTAGTTTTTGTGTGGAGTCTTTAGGGTTTTCTATATATAGTATCATGTAATCTGCATATAATGACAACTTTACCTCTTCCCTACCAATTTGAATACCTAAAGAGGCAATTTAAAATAGCAGAGAATGAGGTTAAAATGATCCTTAAACCTTGCTCCCATCACCCATGAGGAAGCAGGGTCCAGAGGAAGGCCAGATCAGTTTTAGGACATAAAGAAGCTTTGCACACTTGAGTATGTTGTATGAATTGTAACACCAAAAATGATTTCTGTTTATTATTGAGATTATTTATGGTGTTCATTGAGTAACAACTTGTAATAAGATTAGGACTCCACTTGAATTTCATTTTACCTCAGTCAGTCATGGTTCCATGCTTTTCCCATGACTTCAGCTCATAAATAAAAGTCATTTCCAGTTCAAAAAAATGAGAAAGAAGAAATTGGCTTTGTTTCTAAAAATTCCACTTACCTCTTTTTTGAGCCAGTCATTCTCCCAGATCTCTCGATAGCTGCCCTTGTCAATGAACCTTATAGCATTCTAAAAGAAAAAAAAAAAACAAAACTTTTCTGTATTAAAGAAGAGCTGCCACATAACATTTAAGAGTTTTAGCAATGGGGATACACAATCAACTTATCTGATCATTTAAAATTATGTTTTGCAATTACTTTGGAAATATACCTAAAAACTTTTGGTGCAGTTGTTCTTTCTTTATTATCCTATTGTATTGTTTTTGCTGATTTACATTGCCTAACACAGGTGATTGAGAGAACTGGACAATGGTTGTCCATTCAATTTGGCCTCTATTGTGACTGAATCTGACTGCCATGGTGAAATCAGTCATTAATTGATCTGCTCCACAGTTAAGATGGTTAAACTGCAGTGATCAAACTTCCTTCAAGTTTATGGCCACAGACATAATTCAATATATAGCAAAGGCATGAATAGATTATATAACTACCTTTTTAATTTGAAAGATTTCTGCATGTCAATAATAACAATATACATACTTACAAACCTAACAGCCAATAGTTTCAGGATAGCAGGCTGTAGCTAGATAGTCTCCTGGAGAAAGGCATTTTAGACAAAGCAAACAGGAAAATCCTTATTTTATCAGTAGGATCTTAAAATGTAAATTCATATTCAGTTACTAGGATATTTACAGTTTCACCCAAAGGAACTTTATAATGGATGACAGATTCTAGTTATATGTGAGGTACTTTTATATGGATACCGTGCTGCAAACGCAGGAACTGAAGGACATAACCACAAGAAGAAAAATATTCTGGTTCATAAACATGGATTGAAATAATTTAAAACTATGTTAAGGGTAAATTTGTGTAAGTCTTTAAAGTAGGAAGATGTGCAATACATTTCTTTTCTTTAAATCATGGTAATTGACCTAAGAGTGAACCTCCATTTCCTAGGAACCAGGGATTTTTATACTTCAGCTCCAACTGATAAGTCTAAAGTTTATTTGAACATAGAATTTTGTTTGAACAAAAGTAGGAAGTTACTCATAATTGAATTTAGTTGACTAATGGCTTAATTCACTAACAATAGAGTAGTGTTTTCAGCTTTGGCTACACATTAGAATCTCCCAGATACTTTGAAAAATCCAAAAGCCCAGGCAACATCCCAGGCCAATTACATGAGCATCTCTGTGGGTGGGACCCAGGACCCAACTGGGTTAAACAAATTTCTCAGGTGACCCCAATAAGCAGCCAAGGTTGCCCAAAAGTAGTAGATTTTAGAAGTTAACACTTAAGATGGCCAGAGAAAATGAGGAAAATTCGTTCACGTGTGTGGGTGTTTGGCAGTATGTGGGGAAAAGAAAATGTACGATGTAATGATTAAGAGTAATGATCTGAAGAAGCTATCTTAACTCTCTATTCTGCCACATGCTCTGGGCAAGTTACAAAGTTTCTCTGTGCCTCTGTCTTTTTATTAGCAAGTCTTTCCCTTAACAGGATTGTTGAGAGACTTTAATGTAAAATGTTAGGAACAGTATTGGGAACAGTCTTCATTATATATTGAATGTACATACTGAGGGCATATTTGATCTACATATGCATTTTTAATCATCTTAACTATGATCAGATTACTTAATTGTTGATTTCACCATTTAATCATATTCAGTAACAAAGGGTCTGAATTGCATGGGCTGACAAAACCGTTGGTCAGTTCTCCACATCCTCTGTATTTGTGTTAATCAGTAAAATCATGCAGTAGAATAGTAACACTGAAAGAACAATTGAACCAACAGGGAAGCAACAAACAAAAGCAACTGAAATTCAGTGAAGAAAAGACCAGATGTTTATGACTCTGAAGAAAGAATGTTCCAGATAAAGAGACAATCCCAGCAGGGACCTCACTGATTTAGGAGACAGTCTGGAGACAGGGCAAGGGCAGTGAAAAGGAAAGAAAGTCAGGCATTTGGGGCAAAACAAAGATTAGAAAACATGAATTGGAAATTACTTCTCAAACATTTTTTTATATCCCCAATTTTTAAAGCTCCAGCAATGTAAAGTGTACTCTCTTAGGTTTGCATATGTAAGAAAGTACTTTTTAGACAAATTATATTTCATCCTATAATTCATCCAAAATCTAATTTAATAATTTGTTGTAGCCATTATTATTATACTTAAAAATAACTGAATATTAATTTACTGAGCTCTTGCTCTTATGAGGCACTATCAATCCGTATACTATTCGTTAAAGTTAAATATTATTATTGTCCCCTTTTTATAGATTAGGAAACCGAAGCCCAGAAAAGTCAAGTATAAATTCAGTTTATGCACCCAGTAAGTGGTAGAACTGTGATTTAAACTAAATTGCCTAATTGCAAAACACAAGTTTCTGACCGTTATAATACACCATGAGAAAGAAATGGGTGGGGGGAGGTTTGTTTTCTAAGGAAATTGAAATACAGACAGGAGAGGGTGAAATAGGTGAAGGGGATTAAGAGGTACAAACCTCCAATTATAAAATAAATAAGCCATGGGATGTAATGTACAGCATAAGGAATATGGTCATTAATAACTTTGTATAGAGACAGATGGTTACGAGACTTATCATGGTGATCATTTCATAACGTATGCAAATGTCAAATCCCTCAGTAGTACACCTGAAACTAACATTTCAGTTAAAATTTTGAAATTCTGTGTGAGAAGAATTATACATCAACTACATTTCAGTTAAAATTTTGAAATTCTGTGTGAGAAGAATAAAAATCTACTATCAGAAAAAAGAAAGAAAGAAAATTGAGATATACCTCTGTGGCCCATTCCTTCTTTTGGTTCAGTTGCAACAAAGTTTCTCTGATTATTCTCTTTCTATCATCTTCCAGGGTGATTTTATACTGTTCTTTAAAAAGAAAATTAGAAACCTTAAGATCCTAGGTAAAACTATGAAGTTATAAATTTTATTTTCCATGATCCCCACCTCTCCTTTCTATGTACTTTTTCTTTTCTGAATTTTCAAGGTACATTCTTACTGAAGCATCTAGTACCTCCAATTAGAAGAAATGCTCCAATAATTTACTAACACCTTAATGTGAATTCGTTTACGATGATATCTGTCTCATGAATAGTCATAGTTTTAAAGGATTGTCTCTCCAAAGGGAGAATTTCGAACACTTTAGTACCTATGCAGCCGTCTACTTTTCATATCACACAACTTCTGATTCTACCACATAAATATGAAGAGATTTGATTACACACTTGAGTGGCATCCTGTACATCTAACTCCTTCTAACTAATTTTCCAATATTCTTGGCATGCGTTTCCTGGGGCAGGAAAGACAGAATAAGGAGAGAGAGTAGGAGAGGGGCCGTGAAAGTCAGTAGACCCGTTCTGAGTTGGGTTCAGAGCAAGAAGGGAGAACAGAGATGAAGAAGTGCAGGATTCTCTATCCTCTCCACATTTTCTTACATCATAAATGTCAGAATTGAGAGAGCAAAGGATCGTAAAATTGGGGGCCTTGAAAGATGCTGAGAGATCATATAATCAACACTTCTGTTTAAGGAAAGCAAGATGTAGTGACATGAAGGCTGCTTTAGAGAGTGGAGAGAAATAAAGCTGGATAAATGAGTCCAGTTTGTTCATTCATTTATTCAACGAATCATCATCAAGTTCTTTGGATGTGCATGACACTATTTAAGGCACTGGGAATATTGCCAAATAAGAGACAAAACTCCTGCCCTTATGACATGTACATCCTAATGGGGAAGCGAATGAATAATATTTCAGGTGGTGAGGTGTGTGATGAAGAAAAACTAAAATTCTCTGTTTTAGATAGGGTGATCAGAGAAAGCTCTTTTGAGGAGGTAACATCTGAGCAAAGACTGAATACAGTGAGGTAGTCAGTAGTGTGCAACAGGAGGGCAGTGTACCCTCCAAATCTAAGAATCGCCAAAGTTAGTTGTGCTTTATGATAACATCTATGTTATGTGTCCCCATTAGATGTGTTTTATGTATAACATTTGAAGCATAATTACTTGGAAGTCAGAAAGTATCTTCCCATACAAATGATGTTGACAATTACGGTTGCTAGATATTTGGACTGGTCCACAGAGACCCATTTAACTTATTCTATAATGAAACAATAGTATTGTACTGAGAGTGTTGTGGAACGTAGCTGCCATTTAGGACATTGTTTCAAAGGGAAAAATATCTTCACAGACCAAGTCAACCAAAGCCAACTCTAAGAACTCTTGAGGATCTTAGGCTCCAGGGAAGGAGATCTGCAGGTCTGATCTTTCCATAGTTTAGAGCCAATCTAAGGCTCTGGAAAGCGGGGCAGGGAGCTAGGCAGGAGTTATTCAGCCCTCCTTGTATTTTGTACTGGCATAACTGCTTCCCCTATTCAAGGAAAACTCTGAGCAGAGTGTAAAAACTTCTCTTCCATATCTTTCTATTACCGCAGTCCCTGGAACACAACAGATACTGAAAAATATTTTGAAGAAAATGAACTTTGGCCAGCTGCACGTCTTTGGAAGGCAGTGATCTGAGCTTTCAGCGCCAGGATAGAAGCAGCAAACAATGGCAACTTTGGTGAGGGAAAGGGAGAGTCGAAGGAGGGAAGGGGCGAGCTCTCCCAGGCTGTGGAGTGGCCAGAAAGGAGGCTGGGAACCATCAGTTTCTACCTCCAGTTCCAGAGCTGGAACAAGAGTGGCTGAGGTTTATAAACAAGAGTTCATTGGGTTTTGGGTCGAGTCTAACTTGACATCTGGAGAATAAGAAAATGGACATCTTCATTATTCCAACCTACACATATATATGGATATATATATGGATATGTATATATATGTATATGTGTGTGTATGTATATCAGTCTATCTGTATAAAACCTGTATTTTTCTTAATCCCATTCAAAGTAATTGCTTGAATGTTTTAATCATTCCAATCTCATTTCTGATGGATTGTTTTTTTCAGTTCAGTATCTAGTCCACTAGACTAATGCTAGATATTTATTTAAAATTTCTACCACACAAAATACGACAATCAATCTAAAAGTTGCAGTGCATCAGGAGTTGAGCTATAATGGATTTTACATTCTTAGCATCTGAAAGAAAACATAAAAACTGGAGCTTGATAACATTATATATTAATTATTTGCTATAAATCATAAAAAATAGATTACCAAATATGCTCTCGGTAAAGTTGTAGCTCTCCCTCATGTTAATACTGAAAAAGCGATAATAACATCCAGCTCTGTTCCAAATTCCATATACAACTCTATGGACTGTTTTTCTTCTCAAAAGCAGGGGAGCTAGCACAAGGGAGGATGTGAAAATCTCCCTGTTATCCTTTGAAATTCAGATGATGCTTCAGGTAGCAACTATTAACCACACATTTGTGAATTCGGCCATAGAAACTGGGAGTATGTAAAAGTCTCCTTCCCAGAAAAGTTTGGAACACTGCAAATGGGAGCTTGGGAGATTATGACTTTGTGCCTTTAGACTCCTGGCTGCTCGGATGCCCGGTCTAATATGGTCACTTCTCAGAAGCCGACCACACTTCTCAGAGGCTGAAGCTTGCTTTGCATTGTTCTCTTTTCCTTGTTGTGTGTGGCTCTGCTTTGGCTCTGCTCCATGGCTTTTTAGGAGTCTGTTCACTCTTCACACACTTCCGGGTGTCACCCAGCTTCACTGTGCCAGTGACTTCCTTTGAGCCCCCTCTGGAGAAAACCAAGCAAGGGCAGGTGGCAACACTGGCCACGTAGCAGTTTCTTCAGGCAGAGTGAATGTTAGAGAGCCCTCCCTACTTCGCTGCATCACAGAGCTGGGAGGACTTATTTGAAGCATAAGGGTTTGGGTCTGACACACACCTGTGTTCAAATCCCATTTCCACTGCTTACTAAATCTGTGAGTTTAGTTAAGGCAATTAACTTCTCCGGGCCTCTGTTTCCTCATCTTTAAACTGGGCACAATGGTATCCAACTCAAAGGAACTTGTACGAGTTGGATGAGATACGGTATAGAAAAGCAGGTGCTGGGACTGTGAGTTCTGTTGGAGATCTCTGAGGTACTCTCACTTTACAGGTGAGGAAACTAGCATTCAAAGAGGTGGACATGAACCCAAGTGTTTTAACTCACTGTTAGTGTACAAAGAAACTTTTCAGGATCCCTGTCCCATGCACCTGGTCAAGGACAAAAGTAAAAACTCTCTGTGACTCTAATATCTGATGATTTGTAATAACCCATACTTTCTCCGTTCCTGAGCCTAATCTAAGGTTCCCTTTCCTTTTATTGAGAGAAAGAGCCTTGTCCTGGTTTTATCAGTGACTGTGTTTTCTACACCCTATATCCCGACATCTCCTTCTAGCTGAAGTTCAGGGAAGCAGCTCCAGGTTCTTCCTCCCCATGCCCCTAGGGCTCAGGGTGGCTACTGAATAAGATAGGTTGGACAGCTGACCAAAGAATGGTTTGTGCTGGGGCCAACTGATGACCCATGAGGAGGCATGGACGAAGGTCTTTGGTCACCTTTGACTAGGTAGGTGATCACACTGGCTCTTTTCAGAATCTGGGTTGGAGAATACTGCAAGAATTGGTCTGTGGGAAGCAAGAAGAGAATGGGGACAGGCACAAAGAGCAAAGCAGAGGGGCCAGAAGAGGGACAGTCACAGACCATGAGTGACAAATGTAGGGAGGAGCATCCCTAGAGCCACCACTGATCTGATGGCCTTCTGTTTCCATCTTCAGTCCTCCCATTCTTCAGTACAAGTGTTACATCCAACAAACATGATCATGGGACATCAAGAAACCTTATTTTTCTCTCTTGCCTTTAAAATTCATACTGTGAGGCTAGAAGCTCTCTCTCAGTAAGATACATGGCAATCCTATGACTTTTCTGGTTCCTTTGTGATAACAAAATATCTTCCAATCAGAAATTAATATGTCTAGTCTTTATAATAATTGAAATTTTAAGCTTCATTTAAAGTTATGGCTGTTCCCTTCCTAGCTTAAACCTACTACCATTTCCTCTGACTTGAACTTCTATGCCTTCTCCCTCAGGGCTGAAGGGGAGCCTGGAAAGGGACAGGAAAGCACTCACTTGACTGATACTAGCTCAAGCTGATGTCCCATTTTCTGGGTCTAGTTAGCATTTAAGATTGATTCTCCTCTCTTGGGGGTGGTTTTTGTAGGTTCTCCGGAGGACCGCCTCCCCCATTGCTAGTTATATTTTACCTGCATGCCCTTGATACAGGGGAAATACTGCCCTTGGAGGTTGGCTAATGACTCTTCCTTTGGCCTCTGGGTCTCAGTTTCCTCCTCCCTCCCACATAGACAGGCTCCTGTTTCTCTTTGGGGGCACCATGGCCCCCCTCATCAGCCCTCAGGCAAGATTTAACAGGACTGCGTACCAGCTCTCTTTCACAACCGGTCCACAGGAAACACTCCTTGCTTTGCCACAACAAGCTCTGGAAGTGCAGGCTGCTACAGGCTGAAAGTCTCTGACCCCCCACCCGCGCCCGCCCCAGATTCTTAGGTTGAAACCTAATCCCCAATGTACTGGTATTTGGGTGGTCGTTAGGTCAGGAGGGTAGAAGCCTCATGCATGGAATTAGTGCCCTTATGATAGAGACCCCAGAGAGTTGCCTCGCCCTTTCACTACGTGAGGTTACAGCAAATAGAAGGCATCGATGAACCAGGAAGCAAGCTCTCACTGGGCACCGAATCTGTCAGTGACTTGATCTTGACTTCCCAGCCTCCAGAACTGTGAGAAATAAATTTCTGTCATTTGTAAGACACCCAGTCTATGGTACTTTGTTATAGAGGCCTGAATGGACTAAGACACAGGCCCAGCCCAGGGCAGCAGCTGCCGACCTCTTCTTTGCTCTGATGTTAGAACAGTTTCCTAGTCAGCCACTTATCCCATAGATTTTTTTCAGGGATGAGTCATAAACTAGATCTCAGTGTCCCCCCACCCCCGCCCCAAACTGCAGGGAACACATGTTGAAGAATCTGAAGAATTTCCTTTAAAGACCTTGCGACTTGATTTGAGATGAAGGAGGAATTACCCTTCACCTGCCCCTTTGGGGGACTGTGTACAACTTACAGCACACCAAGAGCTCTTTCTAAAAACTGTCTCCTTATTTCCAACAGTCTTTTCATGGCTTCCTCAACTTCTTTTATAGACTGGAATTCAGTGGTTGAAGGTGTGAAACCAGTTTTCTGCCTCATCATATTGGCAGTCTGCCTGGCGATATCTCACTTTACTTTGAAATGTGGTATCCATTATATAGACAACCAGGTTTAAACTGAGACTAAACAAGTTTCATTTTAATATCATGTTTCACTTACAATAAAGCCCCTTTCGACTAAAGTACTTGTTCCTTGCAATTAAAGCAGTCTAGCTAACACAAACTCCATGATCATGGGTGTGGGAGGAGAATTCTAGGAAAGTCATGGAAGAAGGAGAGAGGTGAGAGGAAAAGAAGAGATGGTGGTAATAAGACTTCAGATAAATTTAATTTAGGAGTTCTACTCATATTCATTGTGCCCAGTTAGTGGCCCCCAAGGTGCTTTAATCATCCCCAGGCAGAATTGCTGCTGCATGGTTAGGAGAAGTGCCTAAAACTAATGGCAAATAAGATAAGCCCATAACAGCCATTATCCCATGACACTTAAAACAGGCTATACGCCAAGGCTCAACCAGCAGCATATAAATATTACCCCTACCCCAAAGTTGGATACAATAGCATGAAATTTTCAGCTCAAAGAAATCATCCAAATTTCTAATCAGGATAACGGGTTAAGTTTATATGAGAAGATCACTCTTCCTACTTAAAAACCATAAAATAAAGGAATGCTGGAAAAATTATTTAAAAAATTTTAAGCATACTAGGACAGTAACAATTTTTAAAGTGTGGTATTGTTGCACAAATACATAGATCCATGGAACAGAATAGAAACGACAGAAAGAGATCCAAATACACATGGGAAATGAAAGTATGATAAAGTTAGCATTTTGGATCATAGGGTAAAAATGGCCTATTTAATAGGTGATGTTGGGACAACTGGAAAGCCATCTGGCAAAAAATAAGGTTGGTTTCCTATCTCACACAAAAAAATCAGAGATTAAATATAAAAATGAAGCCATAAAAAATTCTAGAAGAAAAATATTAGAGAATGTATTTGTAATATCAGAAATCATAAAATCAAAGTGATAACTTGGGCACTATAAAACTATAAAATTTCCGCATACAAACACTGCATAAACGAAAGACTAATGACAAATGGGAAAAATATTTGCATCTTATATCACAGTTAAAGAGCTAATTTCCTTGAAATGTAAAGAGCTCCACAGCACGATAGAAAAATGGGCAAAGATGTGAACAGAAAGGAAATTCATATGGTTCTTGAACTTATAAAAAGATATTCACTGTTGCTTATAGTAAGAGAAATGGAAATTAAAGCTACAATGAGATACCATTTTCTACCTATAAGACTGGCAAAGAATGAAGAGGTGGATCACAACCCCTGTTGTTGAAGAAGTGGGAAAACACACATCCTCACCACCACCAGACGGAGTACACCTGGTACAACCTCTACGCAGGGCCATGCCTATCAGTGTAAAAATGAATAGGCTGTTTGGGCCAGCCATTTCCCTTTAGAGATACACATAACTGAAATTACATACATACGAGGGTATTCATCGTAGTAAAATGAGATTGTGTAAGGATAGTCACTGCAGTATTATTTGTAATAGTAAAAGATGGGAAACAACCTAAATGCTTATGAGTAGGGGACTTTAAAACATTATGGTACAACAAAACAAAGTAGCCGTTGGGAGGATGAGGAAGTATTAATATGTACTCATCTATAAGGATGTTCATATTGTTACCTGAAAGAGCAAGTGAAAAATTGCATCTGTGGCATGCTGCTTGTGACATATATGTACATACTGAAACATGCATGGACTCTTTCTGAAAGGTTACATAAGGAACTGGTAATAGTGTTTTTATCTAGAGGAAGGATCTCAGTGGCTGGGGGATTGACAGGGGTAGGAGGGTGTCACTCTTACTTTCTTCTTTAGGGAAGGAGAACCTTTTGAAAAATTGTAACTGATTTGGGGCCAAATTTACACTACCACTGTGGTACAGAGGCCCTGAGCTGAGAAACTTACATAAAAATTGGTCTAGAAGCAGACTGACTGGACAGAGCCTCAGAGGGGATAGTGGGAACGACCCCGAATGAACGCTCCTTCCACAAAACAGGGTACCATTACCAGCTGGGCTCAGAACTGCCATCCACCCACAGTGTTCTTTCAGGCCAGATTTCTCCTGTTTGTTCTACCCTAGGACTTTCTTGTCTCTGTCTGGTGTTCTTTTAAGCCACTATGCCTCAGTGACAGACAGCTGGCCAGCCTCATGGTTCCCAGCTCTGATCCTGGTAAGATTCATTATGCCCGAGACCGCCCTGCTCCATACCCTCTTCACTTCCTGTCTCATGTTTGTTCTCCAGTCCCGTCCCCCCCCCCCCCCATCTGCAACTTAGCATTTACTTGGCCATTTTTCTATAACAATTCTGGTTGTCCAGCCTGGGTGGGTTGCCTCAGCTTGCCTCAGGTGAATTCCTTCTCTAATATAACCCCTTCCCAGGACCCTCCCACCTTGGTGGAATTGGCCCAGACCCAGGTGTGAGAGCAGGCAGACACCCACCCACTGAATGAAGCTTCTTTCTCAAAGTCGGTTGCAGGGTTTCTACACACACAGAGGCACACACTCCCTTCCCTTTACTTCCCCTGCTCAGTTCCATAGGTGGTCCTGGGATGGTTTCTTTACTTCTTCCCTTTACCTGATCCTTAGGCTCCTAAGCTGACAGCTGAGAGTAACGGATGATTCAGGGGGTACCCGTTTCTTTCTTCCACCAAATGTCTGCCCCTGAAAGATTTTTTTTATTGAATCTGAACCAGCTTTCTTGCAACTGACCTGACATTTTCTCAGCATTCTCTTTAACCCTGTTGATGTCATTCTGTAAGGAGGTAATGAGTTTAGCATGTTGTTCACTCCCTACATTCTTGTACTCCTCCCAATATTCTTTCTCACTGAGTTTCTCAAGAAATAGTTTCTCAGCGTTATTTATTTGGATGCGCATATCTGTTGAAAGAAAATCGAGACTTTCTGTCATTTCTATTGTCCTTGCAACCATTATATGTTGCAATCTGTTTTTGTGAAGTTAAGGTCTGCTGTGAAAATATCAACTCTTAAATACTATTTTATATCTATAATTTAGGGAAATCTAAACTATTCAAACTATTGTTTATCTATCCCTCATGATTCAAAATCTAAGTAAAATTAAACTTCCAATTATAAAGTAGTTGTGTGGTTTGGGGCTGTGATTGAGAGCTCTAACATGCAATCAACCTATATGCCTAGGGACCCACAAGCTTAAATTATGCCTGTGATAGCTTGATAAGTGTCCTGTTTTGTACAATATATTATGTCACATATACTTTTTATTAGTGAATTGTCATTTTTCTGGTCATTATGTGTCTGGGCAAAGTGATTTCAACTTAACATCCTTCCACAGTACTTGGCAACCATTTTTGTAGGTAAGTTGTTTGATTCCATCATTTAAAGTTCAATTGTTTGAGCTTCCCTTGTGTGAAATGATAGCATAATAGTCATAATAACCTGCCTTCCCCTAACCCCACACAGTGAGACTTCAGAGTGAAAGATAAGTTCCCCAGTTGCGTGTGTACAAATATGGAGCCCTCTCAATCATATAAACTTTCAGCTTGCCCTGGTGTACTTCCTATACATGATATTCTACTCAGTCTTTAGGCTGAGTATCAATTCAGCTGCTGAATATTCTGGAAAAGGCAGCATTACAAAAAGCCAGGTCCGATGAAGTGAATGGCTGTTTGGCGCACTACCACGCACCGTCTTGTTTGAGAGCCCCTGAGGGCAAGACCACGTCTTACTCATCTCTGTCCACCCAGCACTTGGCACAGAGTCTGGCATTTAGTTGGTGCTCAATCGATGTTTATGACTGAAGCATCCCATTCAGGCCAGAGAAGTGTTCTTCAGTCCAAAGGTCCAGGAGTTCTCCAGACATGTCTTTTTCCAAGACATGATAATATATTTTTAATATATATATTTTAATATATACTTAATATATTAAGAATATAAGATAATATATTTTAAACTCCCTTAACAAATGGTACTTGTTATTATCATTAAACAATTAAGAACACTGCACCCCAGTGATCAGCTGTCCTCCGATGTGGGCAGACTGTTGCTGTCTCAGCCCTGCACCATGTTCAGTCTTTGTGGGGAGGGTTGATTGATGTCACTGAAGCTTTTGAAAGAGAGGGGGGTGTAGTGGCTGTTGCTCTACTTTCCCAGAACCCCTCTCTCCCTTCCCTTCTAGTAACACATGTCTCCTGTCCCTTGTCATATAAGTAGACCGATTACAGTCGCCCCTTCTCCTGGCTTTAGGGATTGGTCCAGGGCTGAGCAGGTGCCCCAAGCTGGGCAAATGCTCGGAGTCCTCCCCTAGAAATATTTTCACTGGTGGAAAACATGTCTCTTTTGTCTCCACTTTGAGGTTATAAGGATGTAAGTTCAGAGGTGTCTCTGGTCAGAATTCCAGCCTCATGGGGAGAACATTCTCAGAAAAAGGAGCCAACTTTCAGGGGGAAGGCAGAGAGAGAATACGTGTAAGAGGAGCAGCGGGTGGAGGGGGAGGAGGTGGGATAAAAGAGGGAGGGTGATGCAGGGGGAGAGAGGGGGGCAAGAGAGGGAAATTAACAAAAAGACGCTGAGATCTGACAGCATGTGAGGCTCTGGGTCCAGGTCAGTAGCACCCTGCCTTTTCTGTTCGGTTACATGAAAAAATTAACATCTTCTTTATGCTTGGACTAGTTTAGATTGGATTTTTATCCTTGCAACCGAAAGAGTCCTAACTAAACATTGGAAGAAGGGAGTTTTGTCAGCACTTCTCAAACTTTACTGTGCACAGGACTCCCCTAGGATCCCGTCCAAATGCAGATTCTGATTCAGCAGGTCCGGATGGGGGTCTGAGGTTCAGTACTATCACAAGCTGCCAGGTGAAGCTCCAGCTGCTGCTCCACGGACCAAACTGAGTCGAAAGTGACTGACTACCTGGTACAAAGTGTCACTGCCTCAGGGATCCTTTGTAGACACATCTGTTCTCTCTTTCCTTCTCTTCCTCAGCGTCTGTGGGCTTCTTTCTTCCTTGGACCACTGCACACGCCCAGCCCTCCTGTTCTTAGTCACCCAGCACGTCCCCAGTCTTGTATGACACACATACCCCAGCACTCAGCCCAAACCACAGACAGGCACACCTTAACTAACCGGGCCCATTCCCTTTGAAGGCAGTTTAGGGAGCACATCTAAGTCTCTGCTTTGGTCTCACACCCATCTCAAGGGTTTGACTTCTTAAAGCATTCCTTCCAAACATAAGCAGAACTCTCCTAGACAGGAGCCCGACCAGAAAATACGTCTACCACCTCATGACATCACTGTTGTTCACGCAGGGACTTGGCAGGAGGAGGCTTATGGGAAAGTTTTAGAGACCCCCCTAAAAATGAAATTTGCTGATTGACCTTTGGCGTTGGTAACTATTTCTTTCAGAATAACAAATATCTACAAAGGGAATGCCTGCTCTGCGCCAAGCGCTTGGGTAAGGAGGCTCTCTAAAATGCTTGGGGAAACTCAAGAAAATCTAGTCCCTTTCTTTGCCTCTCAGATTCTAATACTGCTTCCTGAGAGCACTCAAGTCTCTCCCTTGTTTTCCAGCTTCCTAGCTGAGATGGTATTTATAGAGGTTCTGGCAAAAGTTTTAGAAATCTGAGCAGCAAGTTTATGAAGGGATAGGATTTTTTTTTTTTTTTGCGGTACGCGGGCCTCTCACTGCCGTGGCCTCTCCCGTTGTGGTGCACAGGCTCTGGACGCACAGGCTCAGTGGCCATGGCTCACAGGCCCAGCCGCGGCATGTGGGATCTTCCCGGACCGGGGCACGAACCCGTGTCCCCTGCATCGGCCCGCGGGCTCTCAACCACTGCACCACCAGGGAAGCCCTGTCTTTGTTTTTTTTTTTTTTTTTTTTGCGATACGCGGGCCTCTCACTGTTGTGGCCTCTCCCGTTGCAGAGCACAGGCTACGGACGCGCAGGCTCAGCGGCCACGGCTCATGGGCCCAGCTGCTCCGCGGCATGTGGGATCCTCCTGGACCGGGGCACGAACCCGTGTCCCCTGCATCAGCAGGCGGACTCCCAACCACTGCGCCACTAGGGAAGCCCCCCTGTCTTTGTTTTTGATCACTGCCCTTACTCCTCCGCCTCGCTTGGCTTCAGTATCTCCACCCACTTTATTTCCCTGTCTCGTCCACTTACTTATATGTGTTTGTGGTTGTGGTGATGATGTCATTTGAAATGTGTTCACAGCCTTTTGAACATATTAGGAGACAAAAGCATTAATACGTTCAAGAAATAACTTGATACAGCTTTATGATAATTTTCTAAGTTTCTAAATCACCTTTCAAGTTTTGTTCCTGGTCTCTTACAAACTTCCATTTTTCCTTCATTGCTTCTTCAACTTCCTCTCTTGTTACAACTGCTAATCCCTTTGACTTCTCCTCACTCAGTTCCTTTAGTAGGTTCCTTATGTGCCAAATCTGTTCATCCTTTAAGCGCTTATTCTGTCATGAATATCAACAGTTGTTAATTACATCTGCTGAAGTACTTCCATTGATTTCCCTCAAATAGAGTTACACATTGAGGTTTGCAAAATGAGAGATATTTAATGAAATAAGTTATTCAATAACATGTCTAAAGAACATATGGAAGACTCAAAAATTAAACCCATCAATACAGTAATCACTGAAGAGAAAGTTACATATTAAAACCTGCGTTATTAATCTGCCAGTCTATCGGTGAACATTAAAATTAGATTTCAGAGGTCAGTTTCTTCAACTCCCACAAACACCTTGCTTTTCTAGGAAACATCGTTCATTTAGTCAATATTTATGGGGCATCTACCATATGCCAGGTAGTCTTCTAGACACTAGGAATATATCAGTGAACAAAATAGACAAAAGTACTGCTCTTGTGGAATTTACATTATTCTTTGTTTTTCTCACAAATGACCCTAATTCTCTTGTTCTGGGGTGATGGTTACTATTTCAATACTCCACACCTGAAGTATGGACTGTGTTCCTTTTTTGAATATCCCACCTATGTTTCCAAGTTTCTTACTTAATCAACTTAGAGGTTATTCTTGTCCTTGCTAGCTTATTATGTATATGTAGAGATATTTTACTGTGTGTGAACTTAATACCTTTTCCTTGTAATCTTCTTAGCCTCCCTTTTAGTTTTAATCCTCACTTTCCTGGTGTCTCTCCTTCAATTTCTTAAACCTAATAAAATGCACATACTTAAAATATTCTAATACTTCTTTTAAAAATTATTTTTCCTATAATTTAACATTCTCTTTACTATAGCTTTTTCAACGTTATATTTTATTTCTGATATTCACATCTTTTATCCTCTTAACCTACATGGATACTCTACTGGAAGAGTATTTTCTTTCCCAAAATTTATTCTCTGGGCCAGTGATTCGCAGACTTCAATGTGTATACGCAACACTTGGGGACCTTTTTAAAATGCAGATTCTGGTTCAGTAAGTTTGGTATGAAGCCTGCAATTCTGCACTTCTGATAAGCTCCAGGTGATGCCAAGCCTGCTGGCCCACAACCCACAGTTTGGGTAGCAAACTTCTTTCAGGTAATCCAAATATCTGTGATTTATTGACAGTACTACGGCCTACTAAAACTCAATTCTTTAACACTTAATCCAACAAACTTTAAAGCTGAAGGCTGAAACATTTGATTTCTAGTTTAATAAACTCCCTGGACAGGATTATGTAACCTTAGTGCTCTTTAAGTTATTCCACAGGCTGCGTGACATTATTGTCATTTCAGTGCATTAGAATTTTAATTTAAAACTTTGATAAGCTGAAAGAAAGCAACAGACAATTAACTTTATGATGATGCTCAGTATTGAGAAATACAGGCCAAAAAAAAAAAAGACTGGGACTGGACAGGCTTTGAGTGATTAAAAAAAAATGGAAATAAAGATTAAAAAGATATGGGCTTCCCTGGTGGCGCAGTGGTTGAGAGTCCGCCTGCCGATGCAGGGGACATGGGCTCGTGCCCCGATCCGGGAGGATCCCACGTGCCGCGGGGTGGCTGGGCCCGTGAGCCATGGCCGCTGAGCCTGCGCGTCCAGAGCCTGTGCTCCGCAACGGCAGAGGCCACAACAGTGAGAGGCCCGCATACCGCAAAAACAAAACAAAACAAAAGGTTAAAAAGATATGATATTCAAAATTTGGTCGTTTAACTTCTCTGATCTTTTGTTTGTAATATTCTAAAGTATCATAATTCTGTCTCTGAAGAATTTTTAGTACCGAAGGGTTCATAATATGATATATCTGAAAACTGAATCTCTTTCCTTCTGTGTAAAATCTTATTGGGCATGATGTAAGCAGGAATGGTGGAATAAGACTTCTGAAAATCCTCTCCTTCATAAGAGCAATGAGAAAAAGTTGGCAAAAATTGTCAAAATCAACTTTTCAGAACTCTTGAAATTAAAGGCTTTGCAGTAACTTCCAGGGAGTGTTTATTCAAGAAAAATGGTTGAATCTTGGTAAGGACAAGTGAGCTTTGTGGCATTTTAACGTGCCCTAAAAACCAAAAGCCCAAGGTTACGGTAAAAACCAGCAACTTAGCAGCCTGGGGTTGAGGGTCATGGAGAGAAGTGAGGGGAACAGAACTCTTCCAAAGCTCAATTCCCAAATAACAGTCATTATTTGACCTATCTGGTAATTCCCTGGAAAATCCCACTGGGAAACCTTGTCTTTATTTGACCTGAGTCAGAGCTTACCCAGTGTGTGACCAGCCTTTTCCCAGATTGATGTTGGTCAAAAACAATCAGAGGCAGATGTTTGTCAAAAACAATCAACAATTGTTGAACATTACAGCTCCCTGAGGCGGTAATAAAAGTTGAGGTAAACAACAAGCTGACCAAAAAACTTTAAAAGAAAGCAGCAGATGAGATGTCCATGGAGAGCTTTGAAAGCTCTGACATATTCTAAAAGGCCACATGCATGTATAGGGCATATATATAAATTTAATAACATCTATATTAAACTTCCCAAATCCTGTGTGAATTTCAAATAGAAAGGAAATGTGTCTGACAATGTTATAAAATTCGCTATGTCTGAAAAATTATTTTGAGCTGCATACCAAAATAAAATTTATTTAAATATATCCACCAATATGCTAAAAAATGACATTTATCTTACGAAGTACATTTATTATTTGAGGTAAGAATAATTATCACATTATAAAATAGAAGAAAGGAAATTTAGTAATTAAGTTACAAAGAAAGGATTAATTTTGTTTTGTTATAAGGCCATCTCATGGTCTTTTTTTTAACTTTTTAAGACTCACAAGAACAAGAATAGAAGTTGCCAAAATAGGACACACAGTTCCCATCTACTATTCACCCAGCTTTCCCCAATGATAACATCTTATCTAATGATAGTACAGTATCAAAACCAGGAAATTGACATTGGTACAATGTTATTAACTGAACTAGAGACTTTATTTGGATTTCACCAGTTTTTACTTTTTTTTTTTAGTTATAGTTGTGATATTGTAATCTATAAAAATATATTTATTTGGTCATTCAGATGACTAAAACATATTTCTTAGCTATATTTGGTTTTCACCCATAGTTCCTGGTCCACAGTGCCCAAAACCCTTGAAATTTCTGCCATCAACAATTGGGTTTATGTTAATGAAAGTGACTTTTGAATCCCACAGGTGGGGAGAGAGGGAAGGGGCCTGGTTGCCAGGAGATCCAACCAAATTATTAGAGGGTTGGAACTTTCATTCCCTCCCCCTGATTTCCGGGGAAGGGAGAGGGACTTGAGATTGAATCAGCCGCTATTGGCCAATGATTTAGTCAATCATGATTATGTAATGAAGCCGCCATTAAAACCGGAACAAGGAGCGTCTTTTGGTCCTTTTTGAGAGAGCTTCCATGTGACACTGTGCTGGGCCCCAAGCTTCATAAGGACAGAAGCTCCTTTGTTCAGGACTTTGCTCTATGTATCTCTTCATCTGGCTGTTGATTTTGATTCATATCCTTTAATATCCTTTTTATGATAAATCAGTAATCTAGTGAGTAAATGGGTTTTCCTGAGTTCTGGGAGCCATTCTGGCAAATTAATTGAACCTGAGGAAGGGGTTGTGCGAGCCTCTGATTTATAGCCAGTCGGTCAGAAGCACAAATAACAACCTGGGCTTGCAGGTGGTGTCTGAGGTGGAGGGTGGTCTTGTGGGGCTGAGCCCTTTACCTGTGGAATCTGATTCTATCTCCTGGTAGGTAGTGTCAGAGTTGAGCTGAACTCTCAGACACCCTGTTTGTCTCTGAGATTCTCTTGCTGGTGAGAGGAAGCCTCCACACATACAAGTTGGAACTGGGTCGGGAACCCTTTCAATAGGATTATGAATTCTGTCACGTATACATATGAGAAGTATCACCATGAAGATGGCATTTGAAGCCATGATGTTAAATAAGATGATCCAGAGAGAGCTTAGAGTGAAAGAGAAGGATGGAGATCAGAACCTTGATAAATACCCTAATTAAAGGGTGGTTCTAGGAAAAAAACAATGAAAACCAAGAAAAAATGATCAGAGAAGTAGAAGGAAATTTAAGAGTGATATCCTGGAACCCAAAGGAAAAAGAGTTTCAAGATGACAGGAGTGACTGCTGAAGGAGTAAGGGGTAAAGAAAGGACTACAAAGAGTCCATTGAACCTGGCTAACTGGTCATTAACAACTTTTGCTAGAGCGGCTGTAGCAGAATAGCAGGAGTGAAAGTATGTGTCGGGAAGTAAGGATGTGAACACACTGAACTATGAAATATCTAATGATGTAGTGGAGCAATGAATGCAAACAGAGAAAGAAAGATAATAAACATCTAAACAGAACTAAACACATAGGAAGAGATGATGGGTAGGAAGGAAGAGGGGCATTTCCGATTTCCACATAACTGAAGAGAAAAATATATCTTGCTAATGAGTCATGTTTAACTTAGCAATTTAAATATCTGTGACCTCAAATTTTTTTCCTCCCACTGGTGTTTGTGTGAATCAACTCAGCATATATTTATTGAACATCTACTCATGCTGGGCCTTTCTGGAGAAACGAAGATAAGATTTGATTGCTTCTGCCTAAAGGGCTTTCAACTGAATAATGGAGAAATATTTTTACACAACATCCTAGCTCAGATGGGGGGAATGAACAGGGGCTAGCCAAGAGAAGAGCATTTCAGGAAGAGGAAACAGCCTTTCTGTTGTAAAGGTACCATAGTAAGAAAAAGATTAGGTTTTCTAATATTTAAAAGAAGGGGTAAGCAAAGGGTGGGGCGGCTGGAGACAAGATTGGAGAAGTGAGCAGAGGTCAGCTTTTGCAGGGCCTTGAAGACTTTAGGAAGGACTATGGATTTTACTTTCTGTGCAGTAGGAAGCCACTGCAGGGTTTTAAGCACTGAAAAGTTTACCGTATTCCAAGGGTAATTCTGGTTGCACTGTGGAAAATGTACTGGTTAGAGGAAGATGGGTAAGAGAAGATGGTGGCTTAAACTGTGGCAATAGCAGCATAAGTGGAAAGAAATAGATATATACGGTTGAGCTAGAGTCTGCATTACCATGCTCCTCACTGCTGGGTCCACTAATGACTCCAAGACCTATCGCATTCTTGAGCTAATCCTCGTGGAAACAAGAACTTTGTTTCTGGCTCCAATTGATGGGTTATGGGAAAGTGATTCCTCAGTCCTGATCTGTTGTCCTTTCCACAACCAAATGGAAATCCCAAAGCTGGCCTGGGAGTTCCCACACTGACCACTAGGGGATGTGCATTGGCCCCTTGATGGCAGCTCACTCTCACGTGCTCTGGAATCACATCATGCGGAACCTGCCTCCAAGTGCCTAAGCCAGACTTCCCCTTTCCACTCTCATCCACAGACTTCAGTTTCTTAGGTCCTATTGCAAGTGACTGATTCTTCAGAATCATGACAATGTCAGGGTCACAGTTATATCACCACCAGGGGCTTGTCTTGCCCAATACATATTTGCTGAACAAATGAACAAATTCCCCCTATAAGGAAGACAGGAATCCTCATTTTACAAGGGGGAAATTGAGGCTTACACCAGTTTGGCCAAAATGACATCAGCAGTAAGTTGTACAGTCAGGATGCAAAATTTAGGTCTCTGACCCAAATTCTGTTAAAATTTGTAGATATAGTCTTTTTAGACAAAAGCCAAATAAAACAGGTGTGGAAATTTCAGGGTACATATAAAATAAATGTTTTAATAGTGGACACCCTCAGTATTTCCTCACTCATGAGAACCCTTAAGGGCTAGGTTGTATGCATCATTTACTGCTTCCTAACTTTATTTCTGTTGGTCCTGAGAGTCATATACAGCACCCCTTTGATAGTCATTTTATTCTAATTTCATAAAAATAAATCACTTAAACAATAAATTAGTCATTTTAACAACCGAGATTGTACTTTTCAGATAATATTTACATATGCACACACTCTGAAAATCTAAAGGAAAACAGATACAGAAATTTAAAATAGAGAACCAATGTTTTACAGTGTGGTTAAATAAGAATTTAAAAGATAAATGTGGTTGCAGAGCTTTAAATTTTTCAACATAAGATTCAGTGTCCGCATGATCTAAATAACACAATTCAAGCTGACTTCCTTTGACATTATAATTAATATAATAAGAACAGCAGTACCCTCTTGTCTCCCATGTACAAAAATGTATTTAAATATAGTGTAAATTTATCAACTCCAAGGGCTAAAGAAGATAATTTCCTAGAGTTCATTGCATCATAACTTACAATTTTTTAAAGCATTTGTGTAAATGTTTAATGACTAGATATTGGCTTTAAATTTTATACTTACTCTTTCATGATACTTTTGGTTCTTTTCTCTCATTTTCTTTATTTGAGCCATGAATCGTTCCACTGCATTTTCCTTTATTTGACAGCTGATAACAAAGACAAGATGTATTTTACGATTATTTGCCTTAGGAAAAACTAATGAGATAAAAGTTAAAAATTAATCTAAATTAATTTGAATTGAAATAAAGTATTAAACATATTATAAAGACCCATTTAAGGATAAGAATCTTAAGTGAGTTTGTGTTTCTGAGTATCTTTTACTCACTAAAATATGGATTAGAGAGATAACTTCAAGTTTTTAAAACTTGTCGTTGTGGATGTGGTTTCATATACATTCCTGCATCACTGACAACCTGAATTTTCTGAACTGTATCAAACTCAAAGACACCACCAGACGTTTTCAGAATAATATCTGCCAGTAGCTGCCAGCTGCAACGTTATGGTCTCAAGGTTTCCCCTTATAACTGTGTGATGATTTTGGACCCCAACCAATCCTTGCTTAACAAGCACCCTTACTTCTTGCCAGCTCCAATCCTAATTCTTGACAAACAACGTGTAACTGTGGTTTTTTGCCTATATGAGCCTCCCCATTTCATAGTCAGTGGAACACAATTCAAGTGCTTCTTGAATCTGTGTCTCCTGGGCTATAGTCCTCAGTTTGGCTTGTATAAAACCCTTTTCTATTTTTATTACAGGTTGTTTATTGAGTATTTGCCTCAACCTAGTAATGTGTCGACTTCCTTCTTCCATGCAATTCCACTGAAAATTCTGAGAAAGAAAACAAATTTGGATTCCAAAAAAGAATCTATAATTTTATCTACTTTTTAAACCCACAACTATATCCATACCTATTTCTATCTCTATGTCCATACTCATTGTAGAAAACTGGGTTTGGGGGAATACGTATAAAGGAAAAAATAAAAACCACCATTACCTGGAGATGATCACTTTATAGATTTAGCATTATGTAATAAGATATTTTGAGAGAGGGAGAGAAAAACCACATTCACATAACTTTTAATACAGTATATTGTTATAATTGTTCTATTTTATTATTGTTAATCTCTTACTGTGCCTAATTAATAAATTAAACTTTATCATAGGTATACATGTATAGGAAAAAACATAGTATATAAAGGGTTCAGTACTATCTGTGATTTCAGGTATCCACTGGGAGTCTAGGTGTGTAATCCCTGAGGATAAGGGGTGGGGGAGAGACTAAGAGATGATCACTTTATAGGTTCAACACTGGCAGTCTCAGCTTTTCACAAACAACCATATAGGTTCATGACTTTATTTTCTTGAGATAGATTTTGTTTTAAGTTAACTGTTTGGAATTGACTACCTACTGTGTGCCCTCGGCTCTTTGTCAGGAGCTGAGATTGTATAAGAGAAATATAAGATGCTGCCAGGGGACCCTTGGATAATCCTTCCTCAGATGGTGGAGGGAGGTGTCCTGGCTATTTGTCATGTGACAAAAGTCCTGTCACCTCGGAACACATGCAATGAGTAAAGCGTCACCGGAAGAGCACAGTAAGGCCTAGGCTGTTCCAGTCCATGAGATTATTTATTTAGTTTTAACAAAGGAAAGAGAACAAAAGCATGGGAATGTTCAACTTGCGTCTCTCACTAGATCATGAGAACTTTTAAACGTGTGCCTCTTTGTAAACCTCTGTTAAAGAGGAGAAAGACTGCCCTCTGGTTGACCCAGAAGAGAGAGAAGGAGCTGTAAGTGGATGTCATCACTGTGAGCCGTGGAAGCAGATTAGAGACCAGATTGTAATCACAGAGCTGGACTTCTTGTCCACCTCTGCTAAGGCAAGATGAGCGAAGTTTTCAGTTATGCTGAGAAATGAGTGCAGGTACAATCTGGTCATCACTTAATTGTTATCTAGAAAATAAAGGGAACTTCGTTAAAAGTCCCTTCCCATGGATGTTTCTCTTTCAGTGTTCTGACCCTTTCGCTCACTATCTTCTAAAAAGAACATATGAATAGATTTGGAGTCTTGCAGGGAGATGGATTTTTCCCTGAATGTTGTTAAAAACAATTCTCTTAAACAAAGGCCTAGTCACCAGCAGTGTGGACTCCTGACTTTCAACCTTGTTGCCCTCCAATAAATGGCTTCCCATTTCCAAAGCCCAAGTATTCCACAGGGGTCTGCTTATCTGACCCTTACCTAAACCCCCAGAGTCTGCTCTGCCCTCTCTCCCTCACTCTGCCATTTCTCACTTCCTAGACTGTGATAAGCTCTTCCTCACCCCAGCCTTTTTTCCATAAGCCTTCTGTCCATCACTCTGTCTCCTTAACACCTGTTCCTCTTTCAGAGGTTAGCTCAACATCGCTTCCTCAAACAAGCTTTTCCTGGTCTACTTCAAGTCCTTCAGTTACAACTAAGCCTGTGAGCCACAACTACTGAGCCCGCGAGCCACAACTACTGAAGTGCTTTTGAGCACTTCATTTTCCATTGGACTCATATGAGTCTTAGCAGCAATGATTGCCACTTATGTATGGGAACTTTGGGATTTCATAATCTAAGCTTACTGATAGTCGAGAAGCGCTTCACTGATAGGCAATTTGACTTCTTTTGGCGGTCCGTCTTGAATATCCTTTTTATTTGTTTTCAACGTGTTTTCCATTGTGTTGCTTAGCTAGAAAGAAGAATACCTGTTTTAAAAAGAGGCATAGGAAGGATAAATAAATTCTTTGTCCCTTGACTTGTGTTTACGAGATAAAGCACTGCTGGGACTTAATTTAAAACTGGCTTTTCCATCCAGATTGCTTCCACGTCCCGAGAGCTAACATCCACCACAATGCTGGGACCTCATGAATCAACTGGATTCTTGAGTCTGGTGAGTTCCGTGCTTAGCCCAGGTACAGCATTCCCCCACCCAAAACTGTCTGAGACTCACACTCTTACATTATCCATCAACAACTGTTGCCCCTGTCAAGCTTCTTTAAGAGCAAGGGCTAAACTTTTTCAATCATTTAATGTCTCCACAATGTTTGGTAGAGTGCCCCACATGTAACAGCAGCTCGATATATGTCTTTTAGTTTTTAAAAAGTAAGACAAAACAAAAGCACAACTTTCTATGAGCACCAAGAGACTAGGCTCCAAAAGAATTAGAACTGGGATCCAAAAGAATTAGGTTTGGCCAGGATTGTTATAAAGAACAAATAAAAGGACACATTAAAGTGTTTTTTAATGGTGAAGAGGTTTACAAATGCAAAATAATAAGAAGAATGATAATAATAATTGTTATCATTAACAGTAACTGTTCATCAGCTATTAATTGCTTTTGTAACTAATAATAAAAACTATGAAAACTAATATTTTTTAAACAAGAAAATCAGGCCCAAGGTTCTTAGATTTTTATGGGAAGCAGAAATAACTTTGTGGATTTGGTATGGATACTAATGCACATCTTTTAAGATCATAGTCTTCCTTGACAGATTTTTATCTTTTGATTTTTATTAATCTCAAGAAAATAAGTGCCTAACCTTCAATCAGTGTGTTAGTAGTTGGGTGTGGTAGAAAGAACATAATCTTTGTAATTATTTGTTAAAATGGCTGGAAACTCCATGAGAGTGGGGATGATGTAATTCTTGTGCATTACTGTATTTCCCCACCTAGCACAGTAGATGCAGTCCTTGTCAAATGAATGAATGGACAGGTGGATGAATCAGGCAGACATATTTTAATCCTAGATCCACCATCTTTTACCTGTGTGACCTTGAGTAGGTTACTGAATCTTTTTGAGCTTCAGTTCCATCATTTCCTAAAGTGAGAACAAAAATCTTATTCTAGAGCTTCCCTGGTGGCGCAGTGGTTGAGAGTCCGCCTGCCGATGCAGGGGACACGGGTTCGTGCCCCGGTCTGGGAAGATCCCACATGCTGCGGAGCGGCTGGGCCCGTGAGCCATCGCCACTGAGCCTGTGCGTCCGGAGCCTGTGCTCCGCAACGGGAAAGGCCACAACAGTGAGAGACCCGCGTACCGCAAAAAAACAAAAACAAAAGCAAAAAATCTTATTCTAAACTCTGTAGTAAGGATTAAATAAGTTAATATTTAAAGCACCTAGCATAGTGTCTGACGTATAGAAAGAGCTTAATAAGCATTCTGCCCCTTTAGTTATGGCTCCAGATTATGCTTCTTTAAATTTCAGGTAACTAAGGCAGAGGATGTCTGCCTGCTGCCAAGTATGATGAGAGGTGTAAAGACTAATCCATGTGGTTTGCTGCTGTCAGCCTTCATCGTTGATTTGGATCACTGAATAGGCAATCTACATAGGTCATTCAGATCCAAAGTGGAGAAACTCTCTGAAATGAAAACATACTTTTCCCCCCGCAAACATGCTGCTTACATAACCAGACCTCCAGCAAGGCTCAGTCTTTGTGGCTGAGACTTTTCTTTTCTAGCCAAGCATGTTCATCTCTGCATCCTAACAGATTCTAGTATTCATGCATGCAAACATACTACAATACTTTTTAACTGAAAATCACAAAGGTGACACATCAAAAAGATTTAATATATTAAGACACGGTAATATATTAAGGGATATCTTCTCAGATATGAAAGTATTAAGAATAATTCTATAAGCTACACACCAAAATGTTTCATTATACCATCACAGGTCACAGAAACTTATCAGCTAGGAAAAAAATTTGCTTTCTTTTGTTTCAGATGTAGAATTGAATTTTTATATTATTTTCTATTTTAGAATTTGAATGTTTAAATTGACTGTTGCACAAAAACATAGCATGTTGTCAAATGTTTCATTTTATAATAACAGTATTTAACAAAAACTTTTAATATAAAGTATTTAAAAGGTAAAACAACATTAATTTCTAATTTTTTTTCTGAGTCATATAGAAGAGATCAAGAGTTATGGTTCCCACCTATGGTACCCATCTGGTGCTGGAGGAAAAATGACCTCATCTTGCCCAATTACTTCAGTTACCTGGCTCTAATGTTTTCAGCTCTCTGACCAACGTACAATTAGTTACCTAACTGCAGCTCACGGCAGAGGATTTTAATAAAATATGACTGAAAATGTAGATCCATTAAGCACAAATGATTTGTGCATAAACTATATTAAGATTCATTGTTTCACACACTTTACAGAAAATTAGTAAGCCAACTGGACTGCCTGCTTAATAGCTGCCTTTTTGCAATGAGCTAATGACATTGCCTCAAAATGTACTTTTGCATTAATGTACTACAAACAACGGGGATTTTAATAAACATTTACAAGGATTTACAGTTCCTGACCACCTAGAGGATTTCTATCTCAGCATGTCTTTTTTTTTTTTTGATGTGGACCATTTTTTTAAAGTCTTTATTGAATTTGTTACTTGCTTCTGTTTTATGTTTTGGTTTTCTGGCCCTGAGGCATGTGGGATCTTAGCTCCCCAACCAGGGATTGAACCCTCACCCTCTGCACTGGAAGGCGAAGTCTTAACCACTGGATTTCCAGGGAAGTCCCGGATTTCTATCTCAGTAAAAGGTGAGAATTCTAGAAAAATAGTCACAAAGTAACGTAATTATCTTCCAGGAAGATTTCACTTAAAATAATTCCTGACAGACACCTAATCGGCTTTGTCAGTAATTTCAAACATCTATTTAGTGCCTGTTCTCTGTGTGGCAATTTTCCTGGCCCTTGGTTACAAAATGTAGAAGACGTGAGATCTCTACTCAGACTGATAGGAAGAAAGAAGCATACTCCAGCAGAACCTAAAAAAAAAAAAAAAGAGCAACTTTAAAAGGCTTGAGAAAACCATACAAGTAATGAATGCTAGAGAGATCTTCGCCCAGGGCATGACCTTTTGTGCGTGTCTGTTTTTCCTCTCCCAACTCTGTTTGGGCATCAATAACACACACTATATATAGTGAGGGCAGGTGAGGAGGGTGTTTGAAGGACTCAGGTATCCAGCCTTTTCAGAGACTATTTCATAATCATTTTCTGTCAGAAAATGTTTCAAAAAATATTCCCCAAATGCTTCTCAGTGAAAAGTAAGAAGTCTATTTAGTAAAAAGGGACATATAGTAGCCATCTTCTTCAAATGAGCTGTTATCCCATAATGCTTTACTTGACTTTGCAAAATTACCCAAAAAACAAGGAGTGTGTCCCTTCCTGCACAGTCTCAGGATCCTGGCTCAATACCTAGAAAGCTCCTAATGACTTTTCTCATGACTTTGTGGAGCCATGAATATCCAGAAGCCTCCTAACGACTCCTTTCAAATCTTGTGGAGGCTGGGAGGGGTGGCAATTCTGCCCTCATACCTTTCCAGACGTTTGAAATGGATCCTGTTTTTTAGCTAATGTTTTATATAAATGTAGATTAAAATGGAAGATGTTTACTTAATAGCATTAGTAATGACAAAAGTTCTGAATAAGATTCCATCAGGGGTTGACAGCACAATTTAGTTAAAAGGTCTCTATATGGGTGCCGGAAGTCTTAAAGTTTATTCATGGCTTTACCATTAACAAGCTATAACATTATGTAAATCTAACAACAACAACAATAATAATGAAGTACTTCCAAGAGCCTTTGTTAAAGAGCAAACTTAATAGGCACACGTCTAACTATCAAGGCACTCATCTTCAGCAAAACATAACTCCTTAAATACTGAATAGTAACTACTTCAGCAACTCATATCTTTGGGAATTCAAACACAGATGTTGGCACATAGGTCAGCATCTCCCATGGGCACAAACTAGATGTTCAATAAATGTCTGATGTAAATGACTGACTGGCAAATAAATAATGCATGCTCACTTTCTTTCCTAGTGGCCCTATTTATTTGCTCATGACATTGTATATACCCTGAATTTGAAAAGTAAAATAACTTTTAAACTCAAATTCTCAATTCGGCTAGAACACATTTTCAATACAATTGAAAATATTTTAGAAATGCTCTCCAGCACGTGTTAAAAAAAACAAACAAAAAAACCCTGAATGCATTTAAAGCCTCTTAGTAGTGATATCACCTAACAGTTAGTTTTACAAAATTTCAGACCCATCTCTTTTTGTATAGATTATGTATATATAGCCCCAAACAGCTTTAAAATGTAAGACAGAGCCAGTTTTGAGATATGATAAATAACTATACATTCAAATCAAGGTATTTAAAAATATCTAGATGGATGACATTTTCAACTTTCACTTGCATGACTGACAATGTGCATTACATTAGCATGTATTTTCTTTACCAATACAAATCCTTTGGTTAGTGGCACATTTTTGAACTACAGATCTCAAATTATATTGGATTCTTAGCTTAAAAATTGGTGTCTTGATCCAGAATTGCTAATAACAAATAGTTGGAAACGCAGTATATTACACTAACTTTTCTAGCAACCGGAACTACACTTTTTTCAACTCCTACTGTCCTTCAATTTTAGAAGTGTCAAAAAACAAAAGAAACATAACTGTGAAGAGAATATTGTAAGGATAATGGAAAGACATGCAGTACCTTTACACTCTGATGGTGGAGGAGAACAAAAAGCCTTCTCTCCTTCAAAGAGCAGCGGTGAATAAAGATGACCAACTGGGGCTGGATCTTGGGGCTGGTGGAAAGGAAATCCATGAGCAATTATTACACACACTGATAAACACCCAGTCTTATTATCTTCCTTCTCTGCCTTCACAGAAACCCTTTCTTCCCTCTCAGATGGGACATCTCCTCCCACCTCCCAACGGTTTCATCAAGTCTCTCTGCCCAGCAGAGCATTATGGGGTAAGAAGGGGAATGAGGAAACAAATAGGCCGCTATATAAATCTAACAAGTTAATAAAAGAAAGAAACCAAGTGTCCTGTTTAGAAGGATGCTGCCAGCATCCAGGGCAAAAAGCTGAAACCAGCCTATGGATTGGGTGGATGAGGGTGAAACGCCATCAAGCCCACACGGAGCACTTATAAGGTACCTGCAGTGGGAGGGGTTCTGTGCTGGTACGGAGAAGGGTTCCAGGGTTTGCGGGGTACTCATTCTAAAGGCATTCACCAGACTGGGAATTCAGTGAGAAGATGAGTCTAGACCTAGCTCCTCCACCAGGGAGTTTTATAACCTCGGACAGGTCTCTAACCCCCTCTAACCCTCAGTTTCTCTTCCATCTTTCCTACTTCCTGTCGGAGTTATTAACGAGGCTCTAATGCTTTGGAAAATTGTCAAGTGATAAAGCCCCATACAAATGGAAGGCATTAGTTTACTGAGCACCTACTGTGTGCTAGAGACTGTGAGGGCAAACCTGAATCAAATTCAGATCTGAAAATCTAGAAAGGCAAATAAGCAATGTATCCAGGGGTTCTACTGCAAGGCGGAAAAAGAGATGGGTTAATATTCCGATCAGATCAAAAGTTCTTCCTCCCTCTGTGTCCCCTGGGTGAAAAGGAAGGGTCGGCCTATGAGAATCCTTCTCACCGGCTCCTAACCGCCCAGAATTTTGCCCGGCGCGGGACCCCAGAAGGTTGGGACCCCAGGACCATTTTGCGGCAGAGTAAGCAGCAGGGCTGTTGGGGTGGGTCGGAGATGCTCGTAAAGTCTTAAGTGTCAGACTGGAAGGACTCGGGGCCGAGCGAGGAGGCTAGGCAGCCTTCTGACCTCCCCTCGACGGCTTCCAGGTGCGGATACACAGTAATGGGTCCGGAAGTAGTACTCGCGTCAGGCGGGCGGACATGTCCCACTCACTCCACAGCCGTCGCCGCGGCGCCCTCCGTTTCCAAGGCGACCGGCGAGCTAGGGCCTCCCCCGCCCACCACCAAACAGCCGCGAGCGGCGGTCCAGGCGCGCCACCTGGTGGCAGCAAGGGGAACAATCAGGCCGAGGTCTCGCGCTGCCTCCCTGAGGGTACCGCGCCCTCCCACCTTCTTCCCGTGGGGTTGTCACCGCCGCAAGCCACCCAGCTTACTCCACAAGACGCGCTCGCCCAGCTTGCCTCCCTCCAGTGGCAAACCGGGAAGTGGTGAGAAGTGTAGAGACTTGACGTCCGGGCTCTGTGTTGTGACCGTAAGCCGCTCACTTGTTTCTTCCCCTGTAAAATGAGACGTCAGGGCTGGTCTGTGGTTTTCAAGCAGCGCGTAGCGTCCTACGATGTTGGGATGTGTGCGCGTGACGGGGATTCAGCGCGCCCCCGCCACCCCTGCCAGCCCCTTCCACCTGGGCAGCTTTTCTCCTGTCTCCTTTTGTTTTGTGTAAGAGTTCTTTTAACTCCAAACAGAAGTGCAAACCCCTGGACTAAATGCTTATAAGGTAACTTACAGCTTTAAAAGTCCTTGATCCGGCTTGTTTTCTTTCTCGTTTTACTTTTTTGCTTCTAAACCTTAAGAAAACCAGTATAGATTTTGTCTTTCCCTCTCTTTCCACTTTTGGCAGCTCTCTCCTAATTCAGGGGGAAAAAATATCACACACCTACAACCGCTAACGTTCCTCTTTTCCTCATCTGCATTCGTTCTCATTCTCTGCCTCAAGGCAATTTCTTACATCCTGAGAGCACTTAGTTAGAGTCAATTATTCATCCTTTTGTACCCAGAAGACAAAAATGAGGCGCTCTCTTGGGCCTCCACTCTCTGCATAAGTCTCCTGTTTGGCATTCTTGAATTTGATTTAAAAGATACATTTTCATATGTTTTATGATTAATGCTGTTACATTAATACATATTAAGAACTTAAGGAAGGGAACTGAAGCAGTGAATAAAAATATTAATTACCTTTGGTTAAGGTAGTTTTTCTCATCAGTAAAAAGTCGTCCAAAACCTAGCCAGTTTGAGATCATTTATGTCTTCTATCTCATTCAAACCGCTCTTTATTCTATTAGTGTTATATATTTCTTTAGGGCCAATTATAATAATAACAACAGGTGGGGATATGGGGTAAAATTATTGAATAGAGTTCGATGCAAGAGGGACAAAAAAAAGCCACCACACAAATTTTTTAAAGCATGGGGATTTTTTTGTTGCTGTTCAATGGAAAAACAATTTTGTGATTCTTCAGTACTTTGAATTCATTCCTAAATCACTTTCTATAAATCTTAGGACAGTTTCTTTTGCTAGAGCCTGGGCCCATGGTCAAAAATGTACTTTTACCCTATCATTTATCTCCTGTGCAGTTTTTCTTATGGTGTTCGCCAGTTTGTGGTCAAACAGTGAAGCCAGATAAAAACCATTTGCAGAGTTTCCTCATTTGACCTTGATTTTCTGTTAGCCTTGCCATGTTGAATGAGGCAGAAATAGAGGCAGGAGAGTTTCTGTAGTAGAAAAAGCCAAATATGTTGTCTGATTTTGGCAAAAACACAAAGAACTTGTTTGGTATGTTCTGTTGCTAAGCATTTTATACTTTAAAATCTATTTTCATTACCTCTGCAAATAGACCATAAGACAACTACATGTATTAATATTAAATCTCACAATAATTTTTAGGAACACAAGCTAGTGATTAACCCATTGGCTTTGTAAACCAGTTCAAACTTCTAGTAAATCAGAGCTTTTACTGACAACAAAGTTACTTTTTTTTTTTGCGGTAGGCGGGCCTTTCACTGTTGTGGCCTCTCCCGCTGCGGAGCACAGGCTCCGGACGCGGAGGCTCAGCGGCCATGCCTCACGGGCCCAGCCGCTCCGCGGCATGTGGGATCCTCCCGGACCGGGGCACGAACCCGCGTCCCCTGCATCGGCAGGCGGACTCTCAACCACTGCGCCACCAGGGAAGCCCCAAAGTTATTTTTGAGAAATATAAAAGCCCTGCTATAACTTCTTATCCAAAAACTTTGTTCCTGACAAATTTGAAACAGTTAAATTGGTGTTTTGCCAAAAAAAAAAAAAGTCATAAAGTAAAGTATTCTCTTGAGGGGAAAAGTTTACATCACCTTTAAGCAGGCATGGTGACAAACTCATAGAAGAGATTATGTTTTGACCCATCATCAACAGCATGATGAGTCTCAAAAGAACTTAGCTAAGTGAAAAAGCCGAGTGTGAGAAATTATATACTACATCACATGAACTTCTAGAAAATCCTGAAAGCAGATCACTGGTTGTCTAGTGCTGATGGGGGGAATGAGGGGATTGACTACAAGAGGGCAGGAGGGAACTTTTTAGGATGAAGGAAATGTTCTATAACTTGATTGCAGTGGTGGTGTATGTATTAAAACTCATCAAATTATCTTTAAATGGGTGCATTGTATATAAATTATATGTTTAAAAGTTAATTTTAAAAATAGCTAAAGTTATTTGACAACTCCTCTCATCAAGAGATGGGGTCTCTGTTTCCTCTTCTTGAATCTGGTGGTCTTTATGACTGCTTCAACCAAGAGAATATGGCAGAAATGACTCTATGTTACTTCCAAGGCTAGGTCATAAAAACTCATGCAGCTTCTTCCAGGTTCTTTTGCTCTGAGGGAGGCCAGCTGCCACGTAAAAAGTCTACTTTGAGACGACCGTGCTAGAGAGAGCACGTGTAGGCTCTGTGGTTAACCAGCTGAGTCCTGCCTTCCAGCCCACAAAGTGCCAGGCCTGTGAGTGAAACCACCTTGGATCCTCCCAGCCAGCCCATGCATCAGCTGAGTATTGCTGAGTTGATCTCAGTTGATGCCACAAGGAGCAAGAGATCACCAATTACTAACCTACAGAATCTGAGATTCGGTTGTTTTAAGCCACTGAGCTTTGATAGTGCATTAGTTGTCCATCGCTATATGACAAATTACCCCAACGTTTAGTGATTCAAGACAACAATAATCACTTATTATCTCATGGTTTCTATGCATCAGGAATTTCGGAGCAAGTTGACTGGGCAGTTCTAACTTGGGGTATCTCATGAGGGCAGATGTTGGACAGATTCTGTCTCTGCCTAAAGGAGCTTTCAGTCTAGGAAAAGGAAGGGGCAGACAAATTAATAGGCAACTGCAACAGAGCTGGATAACCCCTGGAACAGGGGTAGAAGCAGAGTGCTAAGGGAAAACCGAGCCCAGCCTTGAGGGTCAAGGAAGAATTCCTAGAGGAAGTGAGGTCTAAACTGAGTTTTGACAGTGGGTAGGAATGAGTCAGTTTGGAGGGTGTGAGAGGGGCTGGGACAGAGGCCTGGGCATGTACAAAGGCCTAGAGGTGAACATGAACATGACGAGTTTCTCATGGAGCTGAAAGAAATTTACTAATGGTTAGATCATAGGGTCCCAGAGAGAAGAAAGGAGCGAGAGGGGAGGCTGGAGAAGCAAGAAGGGGCAGATCCTGATGGGTCCTCTGAACCACGCTCTTTTATGATAACAAATGTTCACTCTGGCCCCAGTGTGGAGGAGGATGGGAGAAGTCAGGATGGGGACAATTTCCAGGATGAACTCCAATGACTACAGTTCCAATCTTTTCCTGCCTAAGAGCCTCTGCCTTAGGTCTAGTTTCTGGTCCAAGAAATGTCTCAGGATCTGCCTTTTGCCAGACTGCAGCGACTGGCAAAAAGAATGACCTCATCTTCCTGGTTCAAGTTATCAGCTTGCCTAATCGCCTAAGTGGCTACTTCCCACTCGCGATCTATTTTACACTTGGTAGTGTATAGATGTCCGTGCCACTCTCTCATGGAGTAACACTACCTCATATCTGGAGAATAGGGCAGTATAGATAATAATTTCCACCTTTTAAGGACTGTATTCATATAATTTTTTCCCCCTTGATTTTTTTATTATTGTGTTAAGAACACATGAGATCTGCCCTCTTAACAAAATCTTAAGTGTATAATACAATATTGTTAGCTATAGGCACTATATTTAATAGCAGATGTCTAAAATTTATGCATCTGGCATAAATGAAACTTTGTTGAATAGCAGCTCCCCATTTCTCCCTCCTATGAGCTTGATTATTTTAGATATTCCGTATAAGTGGAATCATGTAGTATTTGTCCTTCTGTGACTGGCTTTATCCATGTTTATCCATGTTGTTGCAAATGGTAGTATTTTCTTCTTCCATTAAAGATACGTAATATTGCATTATATGAATGTACCATGTTTTGTTTATCCATTCATTTATCAATGGACATTGAAGTTGTTTCCATATTTTGGTTATTGTGACTAATACTGCAGTGAACACAGGAGTGCAGATATCTCTTTGAGATCCTGATTTCAATTCTTTTGGATAAATACCCAGAAATGGGATTGCTGGATCCTATGGTAGTTCTATTTTAAATTTTTTGAAGAACCTCCATATGTTTTTTTCCAAATTTTAAATTTACAATCCAGTAGCTTTCCTGTCTATCAGAAACACTGATTTAGAATAGACTATGGGAAAATGTGTCATTTAAAAATATCACAAAAAGAACAAAGGGTTTAACTACATACTGCTAGCATATGTTCAAAACCTAAATAATAATTTTTTAAAGTTCTCAAAACTTTTGACTTAGCATATTGCATTGGAAAGGAAATGCGTGCCTGAAGAGAAAATATATAACATTGAAGAATGTCAATTCTTTCCAAAGAAATGTATAAGTTAAATGCAGATCTACAAAAAAGTATTTGTTTGCAGAAGGGAAAATAATTGGGACATTTTCAGGACTATAAATCAATATTAGCACATCCAAGGTAGTGTGCTGTATTTTTAAATGAAAAGAAATAATGAGGTTTTGGGTTACTCCCTACACTTCATATGGTGTTGAAAAATACTAAATATTTTACCTTTTATACAGCACACTAGCTAAGAAAACCATTGCAAAAGACCACATTATGTGATTCCTTTTAGAAGATATTTCCAGAAAAAGCAAAAATTTCCAGAGACAAAAATTGAGAGAGGGGGCTTCCCTGGTGGCGCAGTGGTTGAGAGTCCGCCTGCCGATGCAGGGGACACGGATTCGTGCCCCGGTCGGGGAAGATCCCACATGCTGCAGAGCGGCTGGGCCCGTAAGCCATGACCGCTGAGCCTGTGCGTCCGGAGCCTGTGCTTCGCAACGGGAGAGGCCACAACAGTGAGAAGCCCACGTACCGCAAAAAAAAAAAAATTGAGAGACTTCAGTTAGGGCTGTACACAGTAGGGTCACCAGCAGGGGGACCACTTGGAGAGAGAACTGTCCAAATGAGGGATGTGTAGCTCAATAGGGCGCTGCGGAGAGAAGTCTTTGGGTGCTGAAATCGAAAGATCCTTCTAGTGAATGCACTCGACTTTGCGAATTGCTCATTGTGGTGTCTAGAGAGACTGAGAGACATAGGATACAGAACCACACTTTGTTGATCTTATTTTCTTTAAGAACATGAAATTTGGTGTAAGTCCAGAGTTTTTCTGAAGCTGCTTACCAGCTGTGTGACCTTGGATAAATTACTTCTCTTTTCTGCACCGCAATTCCTCATCTGTAAATGGAGATAATATTGCATACCTCTCTGGGCCGTTTGGAAGATTAAATAAATGCCTGGTACAATTCCTGACACGTAGTAGGTTCTCAATAAATATTAATTCTCCATCATACTCCTTCTAAAATATTATTTTAGAGGGAATGCCAGAAAGTAGGAAAAGTGGAGCTCTTCTGAGTCATATTTCCCACGTGGCTGGTCTGGTGGGACCCAAATATGCATCTCTGACCCAGCTGCAAACCTGTACACCCAGCTGCCTACTCAACATCAGTTAGATGTATCACAGGCACATCATGCCCCAAACTCATTATCTCCTACCCCCTCTAACCTGCCCCTTCTCCTCGAGGCTGTGTCCATATTCAGTCAATAGCACCAGCATCTACTTAGCTGTTCAAGCCTGAAGATGGGAATTATTCTCAACTCTTTCCTTTCCCCAGACCCTAGACCTAATCAACCTTCGAGTTCTGTCAGTCTACCTAGAAATTCGGTAGATTGAACCCATTCATTAATTTTAATCAAAAATATTTGTTGAGCAGCTCGCTTTGAGCTAAGCACCATGTCAGGTTCCGTCTTCACTGCCTTCTCCCTAATCCGGGTCACAGTTTCCTCCTATTGACTGAAGGAATAGGTTCCCAACTAGTTGCCCTGAATCTACTTTTTATTTCCTCTAATCCTTTCTCCACGTTCTTCCAGAGGTTCATTCCTTTGCTTAAGACCTTAACTGGCTTCCCACAGAGCCCTCAGGAAAGAATTGCTGACACAACTGGTAAGGCTTTCTAAAATCCAGGCCCCCCAGGTCTAGGGCAGGTTCCCTGCTATGTGCTCCAGTCACTGGTTGGGTTCCCCCAGAAACACACCCTGAGACTGAGATTTGAGTGCAAGTTGTTAATTTAGGAGGTAGTCTCAGGGAGCTCTGGTAGGAGGATGGGGAAATGAGGAGGGAAGGAAAAGAAGCCAATTCAGCATGCATTGATGAACAAGTTACTGGGAGATGGGTAACTGGGGCTCAGCCTCAGTGGAGAACTCTGGGAGACAGTGTATGCTATGGACTGAACTGTGTTCCCCCAAAATGTGTATGTTGAAGCTCTAACCCCAAATGTGACTGTGTCTGGAGATAGGGCCTATAGGGAGGTAATTAAACATCAAGGAGGCCCTACAGTGAGATGGTGAGGGTGGGGCCTTGATGCAATAGAATGAATGTCTTCAAAAAGAGGCACCGGAGAGTTCTCTCTCTATCTCTCTGTCTCTCTGTCTGTCTCTGTCTCTCTCTCTCTGTCTCTCTCTCTCCACACAAGAGGTCACGTGAGCCCACAAACCAGGAAGAGCCGCTTCACCGGAAACCAAGCATGCTGGCACCCTAATCTCAGCCGTCCAGCCTCTAAGAACTGTGAGAAAAAAATTTCCTGTTGTTTAAGCCACTCAGTCTATGGCATTTTGTTAATGGCAGCTCAAGCTAAGACAGCATGGAACAACCTCAGAGTTGCCAGGGTGCTGTGGGTGGAAACCGGGTAGTTAACTCTCAATCCTCATTTGCCATTGGTTTAGGGCTGCACCTGAAGGCACTGATTCCCCAGCAGTCACTGCCTGCACCATGCAAGGGCTGAGCTCCTGTTCCCCTGAGCCAGAAAAGTTATCACTCAGCCTGAGAGTCCCTGGTGGGAAGAAGCCTCTGGCTTGCCTGGTGAGCGCTAAGGGATATGGGCAGGGCAATAGTGTCTACCATAGCTCCCAGAAAGCATTTTGTCTCTGCTTTGTGGTTCTCTTTACCCTGTAGTGCCCCCTCAGCTAATCTATTAGTTCTATAAGGGTGCAGATGATACCTCTCTGCTTCACCAATATACCACCAGGGCTTAACACAGAGCCTGATATGTAATAGGTGCTCAAGAGATATTTAGTGAATGTGTGGATAAATGAAATATGGTGATCCTTTCAGAAAATAACCCAGTCACGGCATGCTTTGTATTTGACAGAGAAATTACACATGCAGCAAAAAAACCTCTAAGTTATTGTTACATCTGAATCCCTATATTCACATAAATCACTGAAATTTCTTAACAATGCCAATTAAGGGCCTTACTAGGCTTTCTAAATAAAGCTTAGGATGTTCATTTTTATCCCTTTGCAGCAAATACAGTCCCGATATCTTTTTTCTAGACCCAGGTCCGCTCCACACGTTGTGCTGGGTCCAGGGAAGATGCAAACGCTCCACACGTTTTGCTGGGGCCGGGCAGCGGCTTGGCTCAGCCCCGGGAGCTGGCTCCCAGCTGCTCAGCAGCATGAGTGCAAACAGGTGGAGCGTACAAAGGTGGCCTTATAGAGCTTGGACTTAATCCTGTGAGCACTGTAGAGCCGTGGAATGTTTCCCAGCATGCCAAAAGCAAGACTTTAGAAAAATGAATGGAACAGTGATATTTAGGCAGGGATGGAATGGGAAGAGACTGGAGGCTGGGGAACAAAAAGAGAGGAAAGAAGCCTGAGACAGCGTGGCTGACAGAAACTTTTGAGCTGTGTGAAACTTTCCACTGTGGGTCACTAGGCTGATTGGGGACAGAGAAATCACTGTGGTGAATGAATCAAAGTATACCCCTTCCTGTTATGTTCTCTTTGAAGTTATTTCCTAAAGCGCCAAAGGGGTGTTTGTAAGAAGAGCAATAGGCAATCATAAAAGTTCCCTGTAAACAATCAAGAATGCAAGTTCCCATAGCTGTGTAGGTTTAAAAAGGAGGCAAAATGGCATTGATTTTGGTGTGTTCCTGGGATAATGCACAAATGTTCCATGTGTACCGCACTTGACTTTCTCTGAAACTAATAAACTCTGTGCTTTTAAGGGTAAAACTTTGTCTAAACTTAAAATATTCCTCGTCAAATGCTCTGTATCTTGATTGTAGTGGTGATTACTTGCTGATATTCATGTGTCAAAACTCATCAAATTCTACATTTAAAATTGGTGAGTGTGTAAGTTATGCCTCAGTAAAGCTGATTTTTAAATATTGAATACAGTTCAAATATACCCAGAGATTAATCCAGGCAAATAATACATATGTATGATTCCATCTACGTTAAACCCCAGAAAATGCAAGCTAATGTATAGGGCGAGAAAGCAGATCAATGGTTGCTTTGTCGTGGGCAGGGTAGGGTCAGGAGGCAGGAATTACACAGGATCATAAGACTCTTATGGTAGTAATGGGTATGTTCATAATCTTCAGTGTGCTGTCAGTTTCAAAGGTGTATACATATGTCAGAACATATTTCAATGAAATGGCGTATCTCTTTACCCCTGCCTGTAAAGTTTATGATGTTGGGAACCATGACCTTCACTACTATATCTCCAACATCTAACCTAGAGCCTGGTGTATACTTGTTGAATAAATTAACAGTTTGGGAAATATTAGCATAGTGGGATGAATCTAGTTCCCAGTTCCGTCATGTTCTAACTATGTAAATGTCTCTAAATCACTGAATGTCTCTAATCTCAATTTGCTCACTGGTGAAATAGAGTTAATAATATTGATCTTATAGGATTGTTGTGAGGGTTACAAATGATGTATGTAAAAAGTTACAAAATAGACCTTGGCAATGATAGATGCTAAATAAGTGGTAGCTTTTATTACTATTTGTAAGACATGCCTCATAATTTCTGGGGATTGAATGTATTTATTATTTTACACGTATGCACTTTGGAATATACTCATATAGCCATTTCAAATAGGGAGTAATGTAAAGAGCTTTAGCCCATAATGGATCACTGCATAAGTGTGATAATTAATGGATTATTCCAGAAAGTGGATTTTAAAATGATATAGACTTAAAACTAGGTAGAATTGCTTTCAAAAATAAGCCAGCACAGTGGTTTCATGGGTGCATACATATGTCAAAATTTGTGCAGTTTATTATATGTCAGTTATATTGCAATCAGGCTGTTTTCTTTAAAAAATTAAGCCACCAACGAGTGGAATTAAATACATGAAATAGCTCTATTATTTAGGATGAAGTTTGATTAATATAATTATTTTTTTAACCAAAGGGATCTGTCTCCATTATTTGGCTTCTATTTGAGGACAATTTAATTGTTTCTCAGACAGTTCTTTTTTTAATTGAGATTTGAACTGCAGTTTGACAAATGTCAATGACATCACTGCTGAAACTGCACTCCTTAAATGTAAATATTTGCTGAAAGTTCATCTTGCTTTGACAGTACAAAAGGAAACATCCCCATTTCAGGATTGATGGTTGCTTTTTATAGTGATGCCTGAAAAATATGCATAATGCCAGTTTTTTTTTTTTTTTTGCAGTACGTGGACCTCTCACTGTTGTGGCCTCTCCTGTTGCGGAGCACAGGCTCCAGACGCTCAGGCTCAGTGGCCATGGCTCATGGGCCCAGCTTTTCTGCGGCATGTGGGATCTTCCTGGACCAGGGCACAAACCTGTGTCCCCTGCATAGGCAGGCGGACTCTCAACCACTGTGCCACCAGGGAAGCCCTGTGTATCTTTTTGAATTAAGAGTTTTTTCTGGGTATATGTTCAGGAGTGGGATTTCTGGATCATATGGTAACACCATTTTTAATTTTTTAAGGAACCTCCATACTGTTCTCCATCGGGGCTTCACCAATTTCCATTACCGTCAACAGTGTAGGAGGGTTCCCTTTTCTCTAAACCCTCTCCAGCATTTATTATTTGTAGACTTTTTGATGATATGGCCATTCTGACTGATGTGAAGTGATTCCTCATTCGTAGTTTTGATTTGCATTTCTCTAATAATTAGCGATATTGAGCATCTTTTCATGTGTCTATTGGACATCTGTAGGTCTTCTTTGGAGAATGTCTATTTAGGTCTTCTGCCCATTTTTTGATTTGGTTGTTTGTTATTGAGTTGTATAGCTGTTTATATATTTTGGAAATAAAGCCCTTGTTGGTCACATCGTTTGCAAATATTTTCTCCCAGTGTATAGGTAGTCTTTTCATTTTGTTTATGGTTTCCCTTGCTGTGCAAAAGCTTATAAGTTTGATTAGGTCCCATTTGTTTATTTTGCTCTTATTTCTGTTGCCTTGGGAGACTGACATAAGAAAACATTGCTATGATTTATGTCAGAGAATGTTTTGCCTGTATTCTCTTCTAGGAGTTTTATGGTGTCTTGCTTATATTTAAGTCTTTAAGCCATTTTGAGTTTATTTTTGGGTATGGTATGAGGGAGTGTTCTAACTTCATTGATTTACATGTGACTGTCCAGTTTTCCCAACACCATTTCCTGAAGAGACTGGCTTTTTTTCCATTGTATATTCTTGCCTCCTTTGTCAAAGATTAATTGACCATAGGAGTGTGGGTTTATTTCTGGGCTCTCTATTCTGTTCCATTGCTCCATATGCCTCTTTTTGTGCCAATACCACACTCCTTTGATTACTATAGCTTTGTAGTATTGTCTGAAGTCTGGGAGGGTTATGCCTCTAGCTTTGTTCTTTTTCCTCAGGATTGCTTTTGCAATTCTGGGTCTTTTATGGTTCCATATAAATTTGGATTATTTGCTCTAGTTCTGTTAAAAATGTCATGGATAATATGATAGGGATCCCATTAAATCTGTAGATTGCTTTGGGTAATATGGCCATTTTAACAATATTAATTCTTCCAATCCAAAAGCATAGGGAATCTTTCCATTTCTTTGAATCATCTTTAGTTTCCTTTATCAACATCTTATAGTTCTTAGCATATAAGTCTTTCACCTCCTTGGTCAGGTTTATTCCTAAGTATTTTATTTTTTTGATGTGATTTTAAAAGGGATTGTTCTTTTACTTTCCTTTTCTGATATTTCATTGTTAGAGTAAAGAAATGCAACTGATTTCTGTGTCTTAACTTTGTATCCTGATACCTTGCTGAATTTATCAGTTCTAGTTTTCAGTTCTAGTTTTTGTGTGGAGTCTTTAGGGTTTGCTATATATAGTATCATGTCATCGGCATATAATGACAGTTTTACCCCTTTTCTTCCAATCTGGATAATTTTTATTTGTTTCTTGTCTGATTGCTATGGCTAGGACTTCCAGTACTATGTTGAACAGAAGTGATGAGAGTGGGCATCCTTGTCTTGTTCCAAATTTTAATGGGAAGGCTTTCAGCTTTTCACCATTGAGTAGATTATATTGGCTATGGGTTTGTCATAAATGGCTTTTATTACGTTGAGGTAAGTTTGCTCTATACCCACTTTGGTAAGAGTTCTTATCATGAATAGATGTTGAATTTTATCAAGTGCTTTTTCTGCGTCTACTGAAATGATCATACATTTTTTTTTGTTTTCACTTGTTGATGTGGTGTATGTAGCACATTGATTGATTTGTATATGTTGAAATTGAACCATCTTTGTGACCCTGGGATGAATCCAACTTGATCGTGGTGTGTGATCTTTTTTATGTGTTGTTAGATTCAGTTTACTAAGATTTTGTTGAGAATTTTTGCATCTATATTCATCAAAGATACTGGCCTGCAATTTTCTTTTTTGGTAGTGTCTTTGTCTGCTTTTGGTATCAGGGTGATGGTGGCTTCATAGAATGGCTTTGGGAGTGTTACCTCCTCTTCAGTCTCTTGCAAGAGTTTGAGAAGGATCCATATAAGCTCTTTTTTGTATGTTTGGTAGAATTCCCCAGTGAAGCCATCTGGTCCTGGACTTTTGTTTGCCTGGAGGTTTGTTGCTGTCGTTGTTGTTGTTGCTGTTTTAATTACAGATTCTATTTCACTTCTAGTAATTGGTCTGTTCAAATTATCTATTTCTTCTCGATTCAGTTTTGGTGGGCTGTATGGTTCTAGAAACTTGTCCATTTCCTCTCAGTTGTCCAATTTGTTGGCATATGATTGTTCATAGTATTCTATTATGGTTTTTTATTTCTGTGGTGACAGTTATTATTTCTCCTCTTTCACTTCTTAGTTTGTTTATTTGGGTCCTCTCTCTTTTCTTCTTGGTGAGCCTGGCCAGAGGTTTGTTGATTTTGTTTATCCTTTCCAAAAACCAGCTCTTGGTTTTATTGGTTTTTTTTCTATTTTTTTAAATCTCTATTTTATTTATTTCCTCTGTGATCTTTATTTTTTCCTTCCTTCTGTTGACTTCAGGTTTTGTCAGGGAGCTTTTAATCTAATAGAAAAGAAGTATTTATTTTTAGCCTATATCCTTTATATAGCTTAGTTCTCACAATATACCTATGAGATTATTATTATCCCCATTTTACACATAAGGAAACAGGCTTAGAGCAGTTGACACTTGTCAAGGGTTACACTCATGGGGAATGACAGCCTGGATTTCAGTTCTCAGCTCTCTGACTCTGAGCATCATTTCCTTAATCTTCTTGTGTTGCCAAAATCTGTACAGTTGGGCTTCTGCCTCAGTTTCCTTGCCTAATATTTCAGTTTCTGGCTTAGGCTGAGCCCTGCTCCAAACCCCAGACAACTTGGCTAGAAATCATGCACCCAACTCTTTCCTCCCCATCCACACATCCCCCAGTTAGGGTTCTGCTATAGATAGTCCACTTGCCTGGAAATAAAAAGCATTGCTCCATGTTGCAAAATAGCTTCTAGGAACTAGCCAGAGGAATGTTCCCTTTCATCTATAATTCACCCTCATGGTTCTTTTGAGTTTCACACTCAGCATCAGACACTTCAAAAAGTAAATAAGCTATGTAATAGGAATAGTAAACAAAGAAGGAAGTGGCACTGATATATGCAAACTTTATTCTTTGACCTCTTAGCCACGGCAGTATACCTAATGGTCCCAGCATCCTTTCCCTATGAATGGATGTAGCAGACAGTAGCGCTCATGATGTGACTCATCCCAGATCGCATCTCAGCTCTGCCCGTCTCTGTCAAGTCTCTGGAGAGAGCAGAAAGAGTGGAATAGACTCTGAGGGAGTCATCTGCACAGGACAGACATTACATAGACCATGGGAGCCCTGGTCTGTGGTCACGGCTTTGAATTCTTGTAGTCCTCCCCCTGCCCCTCTTAGCCTGCTTCCTTGGTGAGCAAGGAGCTTACTTCCTATTGGCTCATTTATTCCCGTTGAATTACCCTGTGCAGGGGGAGGGGTAATATTTGCTGTTGCCTCAATTGCTTTATCTTACTTAGAATGGCAGAATTTAACATTTAGGTTGAAATTAAATTGAAATTGAAATGTAGGTATTGAAATTAAATTTCAATTTAGGTATTGAAATGTATCATTGCAAGTTCTCACTGATGGTTGTAACATTTTCTCTGTATATTACTCAACGCAATCCATTCGACCCCAAGACATTCAGTATGACATTTAGTGAGAAATCTTTAACAAAATTCTGTCAACCATTCCCCATATTCAGACTGATACTTTTGATGATCATAAACCAGACTTTCAGCAATCTTCTATAGACCCTATGTCACTCTGATTGACACCTGTTATTTACTTAAGCGTCCCTTCCCTCCACTCACATACCCAACAGACAGTCATACCTGCCCAACCCAAGCTCAAGTTTGCCTTGGACCTTCTGAGCCTCTAACTGTGTGTAGCTGGATCCTTTTATTGCATATCCCCCAGTCCTCTTTCCCTTGGCCACACCACGGGCAACAGCTCTGTAAGTCACTCAAACTCTTTTGCACTCATCCGCCATCAGATAAAATGTAAACATGTTCATGGTCAGCAGTTTGGTGGCTCGTGGTTTTCTTTAATTCAAAGTTAAAGCCCCGCTCAGGGTTTGCCATTGTTTCTGTACAAGTCCAAGGATCGTTATCTGTTTACTCTGAACGTGAAGGTGACCCATAGAGCTTCAACCTGACTGACAACAGCATCCTGAAGTCAGTACGTAGATGATTGGGGGCTTATGTGGAGTTTACCTGCATCTTGAAAACTTTTGAGTCTTATCTGATCTAGTGCCCTAAGAAGTAATACAAAGTAAAATTTCAAAGCTTTGCATCAATATTTTCCTCTTGGGACTCCATTCAAGTCTAGAAAATTTTGTGGTCAAACTCCATAATTTTTTTGCCTACAATGTTGACTGTATAATTTTTGGCAAATTGCAGGCATTCTTTGTTGCAAATTCTTTTGAAATCATTGGCAAGTGTTTAGTAGCATTGATAATATTGACCACAAATTAGTTCTAAACTTAAAAGAAAAAAAATTATTTTGTCTTAGATGTTCTAAAACCTGACTAATTAAAGTGTATTTTTTCCTTTTCTCAAGTCCATGTGCTATTTGTCTCTTAGAAATTTTTAAATGATCTCAGTGTATTAAGTGTCTGACAGAAGACTACACACGCTGATGGCTGCTAGCCTATTCAAATCTCTCATTTTATTGTTGGTGAATATCAGTAGGCAACATATGCTTGGCACTCTAAGTAAGGTTACTGTCACAACTTGGAAAATACTCTAGAATTCAATACATTTTCCAAACATTCATTTATTATTCATTCGTTCAACTAATTGATAGCTAGTGCTTACTACGTGCCAGACATTGTTCTGGATTTTAGGCCTTAAAATGATGAAAAAAGATAGACAGTGTTTCTGCCTGCATGGAGCTTATATTCTAGTGGAGGGTCAGATGTTTAACTGAATGAGTGAATGAATGAATGAAAGTGGAGAGACGGAAGAGGCTGGGATTGGGCTGCATTGTGGTCACAGCAACCAACAATCCTTGATAGTGCCTGAGGGCTTAAACAGAGCCAGAAGGAGGTCAGTTCTGGGTGTCTGAACCAGTTTGCGACCTTATACACTGGTAGCCCCTATCAGAAGCCCTGTCTCCATATTTAAATGCTTGGGAAGTTGTTGCTGCCTTCACCTCTGTCCTTCCTTATGCACCCGTTTCCTCTGTAATGTTGGCTCTGGTTACAGTCTTCCCCCCTCTTGGCTGGTTCCCCCTCTGCCAGCCTCCTTGCAATTGATACTTCTTTGGCCTAGCTCTTGCTTCCCCTCTTTGCCTCCATCCTTAGATACTCTCCTTGGATCCCTTCTTACCTCTGTGTTCCACAGCTATTGGCCAGCTCTATCTCAGTCTGAGCCCAGCTCTAGTTTCTAGGTTAGAGCCTTAGACATGACCTGACCTAACTGGGGGAAATCAGATGTCAGGGATTGGGGCCCAGCAGCAGTTTACAGACAGTGGTGGTGGTCAGATCCAGGCAAGAAACAAGATTGGGGTTGCAGGGGGTTATCTAATTTGGAGCAGGATCATGACTGGGAGGACAAGACTGGCAGGAGAGGGTCAAGGGGTCAGGGATTCAGGCTAGGCTCCCCGCCCGGCAGGGTAACTAAAGTGCAAAGCAGAAAGTTACGGTAAGATCCAGTCTTATAGACAGGCAAGCATAACAGGGGCTAGGGACAAGGCTGCAATTTGGTGAGCACAGGGGGGCACACCAAACCCAGGCTGTATTAGTACTAATTCCAGCTTCCATACCTGGGGGTCTGAAACTATTGATCTGACAGGCTGGTTAGGGCTGAGACTCACAGAGAGTACTTGTTCAAAGCACAGACTTTGAGAGGAGACAGAAGAGGGTGTGAATCCCAACTCTGCTATTTACTAGCTCTGTGACCTTGGGCAAATTGCTTTACCTCTCTGATCCTCAGTCGCCTTACCCGTAAGATGGAGATGGTAACACCTGCCTTACACGGATGTGGTGAGGATTAAATGAATGAATTGGGGAAGACTGTGAGGCCTCCTCAAAAAGGAAGGCCAATAAACAAGTCTCTGAGCATCTGGGGCAAGTGGAGAGGGGACAACAGTCAGCAGCACAACGCTGGCACGGCCAGCTCTGGTTTCAACAGTAGTCTAGCGTGGTCCTTCAGTTGTGGCTGCCGGAGAGACTAGCACCCAGTGGGGTGCCCTCCCACTGCGTCTGGGGGAGTGGTTGAGTGTTGGCCCATCTGTCTCTACCACATGGTCATGTGTACAGTACTCTTGTAGTTGCCATGGCTCTGCCATCAGCTCGTAACCTCCCTGAGCCCTGAGCCAGTGTGTCTCCTTTTAAACTCAGCGTTGACCCAACACTGAAAATGGGCATATACATATGGCTTCTATTGCTGAGTCTGTTCCGTATACCAGTGTTGGACTTAACGTTTTGTTCTGCTCAGACATCTTCGGTTGCTCCTTATTTTTAATTTTTTTTGTGGTACGCGGGCCTCTCACTGCTGTGGCCTCTCCTGTTGCGGAGCACAGGCTCCAGACGCGCAGGCTCAGCGGCCATGGCTCACGGGCCCAGCCGCTCCGCGGCATGTGGGATCTTCCCAGACCAGGGCACGAACCCGTGTCCCCTGCATCAGCAGGTGGACTCTCAACCACTGTGCCACCAGGGAAGCCCGATTGCTCCTTATTTTTAACTGCATCTGTTCAATTTTCTAGGCCTTTTAGAATCTGACTTCAGTTTCTTAGCCACTGAGCTCCCTCTGCTTCCTAACGCTCCCCCTTTCTGTCTCACCCAGAGCTGTCTCTCATCACAGCTTCTCCTTCCCCCTTGGGTGCTTCACCTCCAGCTGCCCCTGCTGTTCCTCCTCTCTCTAAAATCCTACTCTTCCTTCAACCAGGCTCAAGTCTCCTTGCCCTTGAAGCCCTTTTTCTAGTTCTTGTTGTCTTCTTCCAGTTTTATTAAGATATAATTGACATACCACACTGTATTATAAGTTTAAGGTGTACAGCATAATGATTTGCTTTACATACATTGTGAAACAATTACCACAATTAGTTTAGTGAACATCCAACATCTCATATACATACAAAAGAAGAGAAAGAAAATGTTATTTCCTTGTGAAAACTCTTAGGATTTACTCTCTTAACAACATTTACATGTAACATTCAGCAGTGTTAATTATACTAATCATGTTGTACATTACATCCCTAGTACTTGTTTATCTTATAACCAGAAGTTTGTACCTTTTGACCTCCTTCATCCAATTCCCCTCACTCCACCTCCTACCTCTGGGAACCACAAATCTGATTTCTTTCTTGAAACCCTTTTTGAATCCTGGAATGCTTATAGATCTACATATCCTTGAACACCTGTGATACTTAATAGTTTAGAATTTATCAAATTACACAAAATCTAAGATGCCATCAACTAAAGATGCACCATTATTTTATGTGCCATTAGGAAAGCCCTTCTAATTAAACTGGCAACTAGAGAATGTAAGACACCTTTTGATTTCAGAAATGTTAAGCTATAAAAAAAGGACATGTTAGAATCAATGAAATATGGTAATTATTTAGTGGTACTTATTATAATTATAATGGACATTATCACTGTTTCATAATCGCTGTTTATTTTCTGACTCCCCTAGTAGAATGAGGACTTCATGAGGACAGATTTCATGCCTGACCATTCACTTACTATCCAGCTCACCTCTGGTACTCAACAAATGTTTGCATGAGTAGATTTCTAAAGTGAACAGAAAGTTCCTTGAAGACAAGAATTATGTATTACACTCTTATGTATACTTATTTATAAACTTGACATGTAACACATGTAAAGTGCCCTAGTCTTAAGTGTAGAGCCTAAAGTCTTTTTATATATGTGTACATCTGCATTATAATCACTCAAATTAAGATATAGAACATTTTCCTACAGTACTTTTCCCAGTGCTGAGGAAATAGGAGGAATCTGTCTATACTTATTGATTGATTAAATGGTCTTCAGCTACCCTTGTATTGCTCAGTTTCAACTCACTACTGTTTTCCCTAGTTCAGTGGTTCTCAAACTTGCAAGAATTTGGAGAATCACCTGGAAGGCTTGTAGAAACACAGATTGCTGGGCCCCAACCCCAGGTTTCTGATTTAGAAGGTCTGTGGTAAGCCTGAAAATTTGCTTTTCTAACAAGGTAGTGCTGACGTGGCTCTAGTGGGATGGAGGAGGGGGGTTGTCTTTCCAAAGGTATTAAATTCTTCCCAGTCATATGCTCATTCTAATCAGGGGTTCTTCACCTTTTCTGAAAGCCCTGGCAATGTGGTGAAGCCCATGTACTCCCTAGAATAATATTTCTAAATGGAATAAAGTAAAGTACTTGGGACTACAAAGAAAACCAATTATATTAAGCATTGTTCAAATTATTTAAAAAGTTGTAATATGTACAATATTTGTGACAAGTCAGCTGTGATGTGATATTAAAAAATTTGAGGTTTCTGTTGGTGGAAAATCTCCCACGCCTACCAATAGTACTACTGTGGTTTGTTGCATACATTTCCAGTTGAAAGAAATGGTAAATTTCAGATAGAGTGTAGTGAAAATAAAGAACCTAGGTTAGGAATACTCACCCTTGTGCAATCTGAAATGGGGTGCTCTACTCTTTTTTTTTTGGTGGTACGCAGGCCTCTCGCTGCTGTGGCCTCTCCCGTGTTGCGGAGCACAGGCTCCAGATGCGCAGGCTCAGCGGCCATGGCTCACGGGCCCAGCCACTGCGCGGCATGTGGGATCCTCCCGGACCGGGGCACGAACTCGTGTCCCCTGCATCGGCAGGTGGACTCTCAACCACTGTGCCACCAGGGAAGCCCCTCTACTCTTTTTGTTTGTTTGTTTGTTTTGCGGTACGCAGGCCTCTCACTGTTGTGGCCTCTCCCGTTGCGGAGCACAGGCTCCGGACGCTCAGGCTCAGCGGCCATGACTCACGGGCCTAGCCGCTCCGTGGCATGTGGGATCTTCCCCAACCAGGGCACGAACCCGTGTCCCCTGCATCGGCAGGCGGACTCTCAACCACTGCGCCACCAGGGAAGCCCAAGGGGCACTCTACTCTTGACATTTGGTGAAGTTCCAAACAATTCAGTTTGGTGGTTCAATATTATTAAGTAAGTATCTCCTATGTGGAGACACTTTGATAGATGATCGACATTCAGAGAGGAATAAGACACTGTCTCTTCTCTGTACAAGTACCTCCCATTTTGGTGGGAAATATAAACATGATTAAAGTGGAGTGTGACATATGCAGAAATAGAAGTAGGAACAAGGCACAGAAGTAAAGAATGGAATGATTTATGCAGAAGTGTGAGAGATGGGGATAAGATCTAGAACTCGGTCAAATGGAAGTTGTAGTGGTAGACTATTACCTTGGTGGTCCTTGATGAAACATGCCTCCACATATTCAGATCCCCTGTATTGACTCTGAACTTGGCCACAAAACTTGCTTTGGCCAGAGAATATTACCAAGCATGACACAAATAGTTGCACATGGGGGCTTGTCTCTTGTAATGTTTGGGCTTCAGCTGCCATTTCAGAAGCTTGGACTTAGAAGACTGGATGAGGAAAGGCCATGTGGAGAGTGGCCCCAGAGGATGAGAGGCCATCTTGGATGTTCCAGCCTCAGCTGAGCTCTCAGCTGAATGCAGCCATTTCAGAAATCCCAGGTAGTAGTGAGGGAACAGCAGCAGTACCGCCCAGCCTACAGAGTAATGAGAAGTAGTAAATCATTGTTTTAACCACTATGTTTTGGAGTGGTTTGCTACACACCAATTGGTGATTGAAACAGTTGTTTTTATTTTTATTTTTTTAAGTTTATTTATTTATTTATTTACTTTTGGCTGCGTTGAGGACAAAACACTGGACAAAACACTGTTACAAAAAAAAAAAAAAAGCTGATTCAGAGATTTTTCTGTAAACAAATAGGCACAATTTCCAGGGAAGTGTCTAGTGCTTCATACTTTTAAATCCTATAAGATCTATGGCTAGAGAATTGATATGAAAATGATGACTCTGGTAAACTTAAATGCTGATCTTCAGAGAATGATTACTTTAAATCATAAACTCTTAAAGCATGGGATTTTGAGCAGGAAGACATCTTGGAATCTATGCAGTCTAACCTCTTAATTTAAGGACACTGAGGCTTGAGAGGTTAAAACCACACAGTGTGTTGTTAGTAGGACCCAGAAAGGAAGCCTAGTCTCCTGGCTTCTAATGCACTGTCTTTTAATAAGTAAGAAATGGTCATTTGTAGATTACCACTTTCATGATCTTATTTTCACAATAGGCAGAGTTGGTATATTTATACTTCCCTATTTTATAAATGAAAAAACCTGAGATTTGGATTTGAAGAGACCTGCTCATTTCACATAACTCATAAAACCAAGACTAGATTCTGGGCCTTATGACCCCTGGTCCAGGGCTTTTTTATTATATCAGGTTGCCTGTGATGTCCAGTGTAATAAGCAAAGAAATAAACGAATATATTTTTGAAAGAGAATCAGCAGCAGACACTAATCTGGTTCATCTTTGAATTCCTCATAGCAATATACCATGTACATAATGTTCACTCAGTAAATAGTTGTAATATGAAATGAATATATGAATGAATGAATGAACAACCGAATAAACAAAGGATAGACCAGGATTATGTTTCATTTTAACCAGACATTCACTCAGTAAATAGTTGTAATATGAAATGAATATATGAATGAATGAATGAACAACTGAGTAAACAAAGGATAGACCAGGATTATGTTTCATTTTAACCAGACATTCCGTTCTTGAAATGTATGATTACTCAAGATCCCTCTGTACTTGAAAAGGAATAGGGGATAAAACCCCCAGTCAGTAGTAATGACAACATTTTGTAATTATTGTGCTTTGAATTCGAAAGCAGAGTATTAGACACAAAGGTAAGCTCTTTCAATATGTCTCTCCTATTTTGTACATAATAACTCAAGAGGCCCTCTCTGGGCATGGCACAATGATGGGAAGGAGGTGAAGGGAGAACTTTCTACTGAGCCATCGGGAAATGAAGGTTACTCCCCTTCTCCCAGTGAAGAACTAAGGTAGCAGAAGTGACCCAGGCAGCCTTGAGCAGCCTTGTCCAGTAGAAGGAGAATGAGAGCAACATATCATTTATTTATTTAATAAATAAATAAATAAATAAATAAAATTTAATTATTTATTTATTTATTGGCTGCGTTGGGTCTCTGTTGCTGCGTGCGGGCTTTCTCTAGTTGCGGCAAGCGGGGGCTACTCTTCGTTGCTGTGCGCGGGCTTCTCATTGTAGTGGCTTCTCTTTGCTGTGGAGCACGGGCTCTAAGTGCGCGGGCTCAGTAGTTGTGGCACACGGCGTTAGTTGCTTTGCGGCATGTGGGACCTTCCCAGACCAGGGACTGAACCCATGTTCCCTACATTGGCAGACGGATTCTTAACTACTGTGCCACCAGAGAAGTCCAACGTATTTAACTTAAAATTTTCTAGTAGCTACAGTAAAATAAAAGAAAACAGATGAAATTAATTTTGATAACATGTTTTATTTAATTCAATATGTCCAAAATATTATCTTTTCAACATCGAATCAACACAACAATTATTGATGGGATATTTTACTTTTTTTGTGTTTTTCTGAGATGTACTTGGGGTACATCTCACTCCAGACTAGCCACATTTCTAGTGCTTAGTAGCCATATGTGGCTAGTGGCTACCATTTTGGACAGCACAGGCCTAGCCACACAGGACATGGTGATTCTGTAAAAGGAAGGTGACAGTAATCACAACACAGAGGAAGTAGTCTCCTAAGGAGCACTTGAGGAAGTTACCCTGCTTTAGTCCAATCACGTAACCCAAACCACTGCTGTTACCCTGCTTTAGTCCAATCGCGTAACCCAAACCACTGCTGTTTGAAGGGAGATTCTACTACCTCATGTTTGGCTCTTCAGCCCTGGGCAAGTACCTTAACCTTTATATAACTTAGTTTCTCATCTGTTGTCACTTGGAGCTGCTCAGATGATTACATAGGTAAAAGCATTTAGTCAATACCTGGCAGGTAGGAAGTACTTGATTAGTAGTAGCTATAAAAATCTTAGACTAGGATCCCACCTTATCACAGAAACCTTAACCTCATTTTAGAGCTTTATTAAAAGGTTAGTAGGGCTCCCTACAGATTGCTATCGTCTCTTCCGCAGCAAGTGGAAAGGGGCTCTTAGGTAAGGTGAATTGGAAAAAAAAAAAAAAATGTAAAGAAACAAAAATGGTCATGAGTTGCATTATAACTAGATTTCTTCTATTAGAGGGAATCATATTAATAAAATAAGATGGTGTTCTACTTTTTTAAAGTTGTGGTAAAATGTACATAACATAAAATCTGTAACGGAGCAGGACCCTATGGGGCCTTCCCAGGACAGACCCCTCCCCCATATCCTCTGCTATAGTTCCTCTCTGACTACCCAGATAATAGTATCTCATGCATATTTCCTGAGTTTTTCATTTGCCAAAAACCACCACCATGTGGAAGAAATTGACTACTTGACGATCATGAGCACGCAGCCCCCAGACCTGCTGGTGACTAAGGATTGATCACCATCAACCAGAGAATTGTGCAGGAGTGGATCACGTACCCTTTGGGATGACTCTCTCTCACCTGGCCTTTAAAAATGCTTTGCTGAAATGCTTCAGGGAGTTCGGGGGGGTTTTGGGCACGAGCCCTGCAATAATCCCTTCTCTGCTCCAAACTCCAACTTTTCGGTTTGTTTGGCCTCACTGTGTGTTGGGCACACAAACTTGTGTTCGGTAACAAATCTACCATTTTAACCATTTGTAACTGTACAGTTCTATGGCATTAAGTGCATTCACACTGTTCTATAACCATCACCATCATTCATTTCCAGAACTTTTTCAACATCCTGCAATGAAACTCTGTATCCAATAACTTCCTATTACCCCCTTCCCCAGTCCCTGGTAAACACTAGCCTACTTTCTGTCTTTTTGTGTTTGACTATTCTAGCTATTTCATATAAATGGAGATCTTTATTATTTTATTTTTAAAATAAATTGATTTAGTTTTGGCTGCGTGAGGCCTTTGTTGCTGCACACGGGCTTTCTCTAGTTGCGGCGAGTGGGGGCTACTCTTCGTTGTGGTGCGTGGGCTTCTCATTGGGTGGCTTCTCTTATCGTGGAGCACAGGCTCTAGGCGCACAGGCTTCAGTAGTTGTGGCACACAGGCTCAGTAGTTGTGGCTCGCGAGCTCTAGAGTGCAGGCTTAGTAGTTGTGGCGCGTGGGCTTAGTTGCTCACAGCATGTAGGATCCTCCTGGACCAGGGATCAAACTTCTGTCTCCTGCCTTGGTAGGTGGATTCTTAACCACTGTGCCACCAGTGAAGTCCCTGGAGGTCTTTATTTTTTGAAGTAACATGTTATTTCTTTAAACATTAAAGTAAGAAAATTTGTTCTTACGTATAGAGTAAACCAAGAAATGTTTTTAAAGAATAATTGACGTTGGAATGCATGTTGATATGTGCAGATGAAAGGCACAGAAGTAACAAATTATGACTATTACACATACATATCTGAGGGAGATGATCACCATGAAGGTTTTTCTTTACTTTTTAAAAGGAACTCTATGAAAATATATGCACATGAATATAAATTAAGACGTCTGCATAAGACCATTGCTCATAAATGTCATAAATAATTAAAATGTTCATGAATATCAGAAATCTCTCTGGTTTACAGATCCTTGGGTTCCAACCTTGGCTGTGTCACTAGTGTGCCATTTGGCCTAAGCTTAGGACCTGATCCTCTCAAGTCCCTCCTGTCTTCATCTGTAAAATGCAGATACTAATAGCTGCCCTTCCTACATCATAGGGTTGATGTGAAGATCAAACAAGATAATCAGAGTGAAAGAGCTTTGAAAATACAAAGCCCTGTAGAAATGCAAGGCATTATTAAAGACTGTGGAGAGATTGCTAACACAATTTGATTCAAGGCCAAAGTTTTGTACTTCCAAAAGTTAAAAAGATATTCAGCATTTGCAAATTATTTAGAAAACCAAATTCCTGCTGTGGCGACCCAGTACTATGACTGAATTATATGCTAAATGCTGTACATTTGATACCTACTGCTTGCTATAAGTCCCATAACCACATTACCGCACTAGATGTAATTGTACAGCATTTTGCAATATCTTCCATTTTTGGTGGGTAAGAGGTTATAAATCAACATAGCTTAAAGACAAACTCATGTCTTCACTAGATCTGGTTTTTAATTTCTTTTACTTTTCCATGGTGGCAACAGTGCTGCTCTCTGTAACATGTCTACTATGAGATGCAATTTAACAAGCATTAATTAAATGTCTATGGTGTACAGTCATTTGGGGTAGAGGTGGGGTTGAGGGAAGGGTGGAGGTCATGAGAAGAAACACAAAGCAAAAAGGGGTCCTTGAATTGGGGGAGATTTAAAACTGGTGGGGAGTGGCATATCCTGTGACAACTAACTATAAAGACACAATGAAATCAATGCCAAGAAAAGGCTTAAGGGGCTTCCCTGGTGGCGCAGTGGTTAAGAATCTGCCTGCCAATGCAGGGGACACGGGTTCGAGCCCTGGTCTGGGAAGATCCCACATCTGCAGAGCAACCAAGCCCGTGAGCCACAACTACTGAGCCTGCACTCTATAGCCAGCGAGCCACAACTACTGAGCCCGTGAGCCACAACTACTGAAGCCTGCGTGCATAGAGCCTGAGCTCCACAGCAAGAGAAGCCACCGCAATGAGAAGCCTGCGCACCGCAATGAAGGGTGGCCCCTGCTCGCTACAACTAGAGAAAGCCCACACGCAGCAACAAAGACCCAACGCAGCTAATAAATAAATAATAAATTATTTTAAAAAAAAGAAAAGACTTAAGTGATACATCAGGCGGGTTGGAGATGTTCAAAGGATTGATTCATTCAACTAGTAGGGCAGAACCTTGTGAGATTTGTCCCTGGTCCTGATGCCTGAGAAGGATTCCTTGGGTCTGAAATAGAGGTGAAGATGTCCTGAGCCTGCAGGGCCCACACCTAGCCTATCCTGTAAATATTTACCCGCTAACTGGCTGATAAAACTAAACAACTTGGCAATGTGCCTGTGACTCTACAAAGTAACAGCTGGGTGGTGTTAGGGGTTAAATCCCAGATTCTCATTTGAAAGCAAGCGCCTTTGAAATTCCACCATCTCAGGAGGCCAGTTCAGAGGGCAGTCATACACCCCTCTACAAACAACACTTCATTTTATTTCAGTTCCATAGAGTTGCAAGAATTTAATTTTTGTTCAAACGGAGGTTCCAAATTTAAATAACCCACGTGCAGCTGGAAAACTCTCCAGGCCTAAGTTCCACCTGCTTGTTTCTAAGCTAACTTCTGCTTGTGTCCCAGTCAGTTTTCACAGATCCAGCACCAACCTTTATGTTTGAGTTTAGTTTTGGGGGGAGGGATTACACTTCCCCTTCCAATTCATTACTGTTAGATTACTTTTCCCTTTCCCCAAAGTATAAGAGCTCTCTTCTAACCATACTATTATCATACTATTAGCTAACATTTATTGAGATCTTACCTTGGGCCAGGCAGTGTGCTATGCATATTACAGCATCTCCCTTACACAGGACAGGTAATATTACTATTTCTATTTAATTGCAGAGGAACAGAGGCTTAAAGAGGTTATGTAACTTTTCCAAAGTCACCTGGCTAGTTTAGTGATGGAGTGGAATCAGGACACGCACCTATAACCACTGCACTGTATTATCCCTACCCACTTGTCTTTCTCTTCAATATCAACAGAGAATTCTGTGAAACTTAAGTGTCACTTGTATGCAAACCATTTTGAAGGGTGGCAATCTGGAGGTTAAGAGGAACAAGCCGCTCCTGACTTGCTAGGATCATGTTAACTAAGATTTATTCAGCACTCTCTATGTGCAAGACACTGCTAAACACAGGCACTTTCTCATTTTAACCTTCACAGTAGCCTTAGAGAGGGGCATGATTATTATCTCTTTAACAGATGAACAAACTGAGGCACAGAGAGGTTAAGCAACTGAGCTCAGGTCCTCTTAGAAAGTGGTGGGGACAGTATTTGAACCTTGGCCGTTTGATGTCAGAGCTCTAGCTTTTAAGCTCTGAGCGATATGGCCACTTCGGATGAGTTGAGGGTCCCTGACAAGACCCTACTTCAGAATTTCTCCCCCACTTGCCTGCCCCAGAACTTGAAGTGAGAAGCCTTAGATCCTCCTTTGCAGTTGGGAGTTGCTGTTTGTTTGCTGGAGAGGAGTGACACTGGGAGTAGCGAGCATCGGTTTCCCTCAAAGCCCTGTACCAGGTGATGCAAGGCAACGATGGCGGGGGAGCGGGAAGGGCAAGACCCAGTGCCTGCCCTCCAGGCTGGAGAGGAGCAGGAAGGAGATAAACAAGGCAGGTGCAATCGACACTGAAACTGAGGTACCAAAAGCAAATGAAGTCATGCCACTCCTTTGCTTAAAATCATTCATCAGCAGTCATCCCCAAGAGCATGATGACAGCCTGCTTCCCTCAGCAAGACAGGCACAGCTACTCCTCCTGCATCTGTCTGTCTTCCTTCTTAGCTTCATCTCTGTCCCCCTGTCACTCTGTGCAATAGCCAGGCATATGACAGGCATCTTCGTGTCCTCTTTGCGTCCACCTGACCTAAGTTATAGCGCTCCTTCAAGACTTATCTTGGTCGCACTTGTATTCAAGCTTTTACTGCTCTCCTCTCCCCAGTGTATGCGACTCTGTAACACTTTGTACACCTATTATGGCAGTTATTACCCTAAACTGAAATCGTTTACAAATTTGTCTCTTCAAAGGCTTAAACCTCTTTTGCATCCGGAGTGCTCACTCAGCACGGGGGACACACTAGGCTCTCAAAGCTAGGGTGAAAGCCAAAATACGCACATTAACCCGATGCAAGGATTCCTAGGTCGATTAGCAGTCCTGCACCCAGCGCTAAACGAAGACACTTGGGGATCAGCACTTGTAAGTTCGGGAGAAGAAAGATCTTTGGAAGGACCCAAGGCAGACCTGGGCTACACTCAACTGGATGTTCAACAGTAACTGGGGAGATGATGAGGAAGCAGAAGGCCTTAAAGTTCACCAATTTCGGAAATCTGCCGGGTCTGGCTCCACCATCGGTAACTTTTTTTTCAGCTGGCCCTGGTACAATATTTTATTTATATGCGTGCCTGCCTTTCCACCAGCCAGCACCTTCCAGCAGTTTACCAGTCCTCACTCCGCACCCATTGGGTGGCTCAGGCCGTACACATCACCCTCACCGTTTATCCTGGTATTATTGTATTAGATATTTTAAAATCATCAGCTCGTTTAATCCTCTCAACAACCTGTGAGATATTTTTGTTTATTTTTCTCGTGAGGAAACTGACGTCCGGGGTGCTGAAAGCACCTTGTTCCGTACCACTGCGCGCCCCTTTCCACTGCGCCGGGGCTGACCCCGCTCTCTGAGTGGAAGAGGTCCCGGCGCTCCACGCTCTCGGGCTCCAAGGACCCCTAAAGCAGAGTGGTCAAAAAATGTATTGCATTCTTTATCTGCACAGTGAAAAAGTTGTTTCGGGGTAAAAGTTGTTGAGAAGGAAGCCAAGATGGGGAGCTAAGGGGAAGAGGAGAAACAGGAGGGGGGCGGGGAGGAGTGGGAGAAGGACCCGAGAGAGGGCTGGAGTCCAAGGGAGCTGAGGCCGGGGCGGGGCGGGGCGGGGCGCGGGGGCGGGCCGGGCGCGGGCGCAGAGATATTGGCCCGTGCGTCGGGGAGTGGCCCCTGAGCGCCCGCACGCCGCTCAACGGGGAGCCCGCACGCGCCTCCAGTCGCTGACAGCGGCGGCGGCACCTGGACCGCAGGGCGAGCGAGCCGGGGAGAGCCGCCAGCACCCCGCCGGGGGAGTGGAGGCTCGCAGCTCCCAGTCCGGAGGAAGGTAACGCGCCGCACCGCGCTCGGGGTTGCGGGGTTTGCTCCAACCGGCCGGGGTCTGCGGCCAAGAGGACGAGGGAGGCGGCGAAATGCTGTCAGCGCGCCCGGCTCTAGCCTCGACTAGTCTGCCCACTCGCTGTGTTACCTCGGGCAACTTTCTTTCCCTCTCTGGGTCTGTGTTTCCTCCTCCGTTAAATGAGGGAGTTGGTGTTGAATGATGCTTTTCTGGTCTTCTGAGTTCTAAAACGTGAACTTCGTTTTGACACCCGGCAAGCGCCCTTTCTCAATTTCGCACTCACGAAAGAGCCGGCTCCGCTGCCCAGGGGGCGGTCTCCAGGAAGCCGAGGTGCTTGGGTAGGCGGCGGTTCCGTGGGCTGTCGCGTTTCCTGGGGCTTTCGAGGACTGAGCCTGGACTTGGGACTGGCTGCTGGGTGGCCCTGACTACAGAGTAACCGTCCCTAGATTGCTCAGGTGGAGTAAGGTAGGGCGTTAGGACCTATCTGCAGGCGGGGGGTTGGGAAGGGGGAGTTGGGTGCCGATGATTTCTACCTGGAAAATAAGCAGATTTGTTTTGGAGTTCTCCTTCTACACCCAGACCTTGTCCCGTGGTGAGTTATAAATTACAGGAATGAGATTTATTATCTTTCAAAGTAGAAAACCAACTGCTTCAGCAGCTAGGACATAGGGCTCTCCCAGTATGTAGGAAGTGGGCCTCTCTCTCTGCAGCCATCCTCCTCCCTCTTCCTTTTCCTCCCTCCTCCCTTTATAAATCCCCTTTGACTTTGAGGGGCTCCACTTCCTGCCTGAATGAAAAGTCCTCATTTTCGTGGAGTGCTGGTTTGTGACCAGCAGCCTCCAGGGCTTTGGGTTCTGGGTTGAGATGGAAGCCTAGATAAGAACAGACTATGAATCATACTGTCAGCCTCTACCATGCAAGGATGTGCAGAGGAAGCCCCATGGGGTTTCAGACAGACAGACAGACAGACAGAAAGACAACACTGGAAGGTGGGATGGATTCCAACTGCTGTTCAGCTTCCCGTCCCCTTCTTGGCAGCCATTCTCAGCTAGGCAGCCAACTGTCGGAGGAGGGTGCTTGAAAGGAGCAGAGGACTTTGGTGGGTTCTATGGAAGGTCTCCAGCAATTCTCTCCCTTCTCTTTCCCTCAGCCTTTAGTGTGGGATCCAGGTGAAAGTAGACTCCAGGGTCCATCAAGAGCAGCGGAGGAGGGGGGCAGGGCAGTGGCAATATTGACTTTTTTGGGGGGCACTTATGGGCCAGACACTCTTCTTTGCATGTAACACGTCCTTAGTTCTCACAAAGCCACGTGAGGGCTGGTATCCTGATATTTACCCCATTTTACAAATGAGAAACTGAGGCTCAGAAAGATGGCTTCCCTTAGTCACATAGCTAGTAAGTGGCAGAGCTGGGATTCAAATCCAATCTCTCTGACTCTAAAACCTGTGTTCTTTTCCCTTTTTTGGTGCTCCTTGAGTAAGGGCAAGTTGGAATAGTGACAGCAAAAATGATTGTTATTGAGTTCTCACGAGGTGACAGACTCCATTCAAAGCACTCTAGAGGTGTTATGTCATTTATGGTGCAGGCGTTTCAGTCATTCCGGTGGGCATCAGTGATGCCTTAGCCTCTCTCAAGCAGCAGTCCCGTTCCAGAACGCCTGCCTGATCCCACCCAGCTGCTGGTGAGTGGGTTGGGTGAGGGCCCTGTTTGCTTTATCCTAGAGGTGGTTTGAGGTCTCATGAAAGATTGATTGTCCACAGCTGATCCGTTAGACCTGACCGTTGGCTTGTGAATGATCCCACTGTCCCCTAAGAGGCCTTTCTCAGGCTTCGCTCAATAAACATTTGTGGAATGAATGAATTAGCACCTTGTGCAGAGTGGTCTGCTGTCCTGAAGAAATGTGAGGCGGCCCCTGGGGCAGCCCGGGCCCTCACCATCCTCAGAACCCAGGATGCCAGGCCAGAGAGTTCTCCCCCTCGGGCAAGGAAGGTAGGGTGAACTGTGCCCCTGTGGGCTTAACAGATTTCCCTGATAATGTGTTGGCTGCCACCTGTTTCATAAAGGAGTTTTTAAAGATAGTAGATGAAGACAAATTTGACTTTTGAAAAAAGTTAAAAGGAAAAGTGACTTAGTTTTAATCAGGTTTCTGCTCTCTCAAAAAGCGGGGGAAATAAGATGGTACTGTTTGCCTTAGGGCTTCCCAAATTTCTCCATTGGAAGAGTCTCTAATAGCAAAAGAAGCCTGACAAGTGCTCCTGGGGGTTGGGTTATAGTTCAGATTGGCCCCAGCGAGCATGGAAATTGTTTTAAGGATTTATGCAGGTTTTTTCATTTGATTCCATATGTCTGTCAAATTTAGTTTTTCTGATAAATATTTATATATCGTTTTCTTCCCCAAAATATTTGTGTAAAATTGGTGTCCTGGCATATTGCTTTATATTTTTGCGGGGCTGAGAGTACCCAAATGGAGAAACAGGGCAAAGGTTCTGGTCTGGGAGCTTTAAGTATTGTTTGCATTTTCTAGTCACTTGGTTCATAGTGATAGAGCTTCCCAGCCTCCTGTGGTGATAACCTCTTTTCCCATTTTTCAGAGTGAAGAACATATTTAAAAAATAAAAACAATCATTGTTTTCCCTCCCCCCAGACTTAAGATATAAATGACATTGCATAAGTCTAGGGTGTACACGTGATGATTTCATACGTGTATATATCACTACTATTTTTCTTGTAGTGAGGACGTTTAAGATTTAGTCTCTTAGCAACTTTCAAGTATGTAATACATACTATAGTCACCATGCTGTATATTAGATCCTAAGAATTTATTCATCTTATAACTGGAAATCTGTATGCTTTGACCAAGATCTCCCTATTTCCCCCACTCCCCAGCCTTTGGCAATCATCGTTTTACTCTCTGTTTCTATGAGTTTAGCTTTTGTAAGATTCCACGTGTAAGTGATATCATTATTGTTCGTTTTCTTATTACCAAAACTATACCTATTTGTTGTAGAAAAAGATAAAATACAGATTAGCATTAATAATAATACATCTGTACTCAGAAACAGCTAATGCAAAACTTGGGATACAGCCTTCCAAATCTTGTCTCTGTATCTGTACATTAAAAAGAAAAAGAACAAATGAATATAACCCTTACTTTTGATTGTATTATTGTCAGGGCTAAGAGCCATCTCAGGTTGCTTTTGAAAGAATGTTGAGAGTAAATCATGAATAATTAAAGACATCATAAAGGTTAATCCTGTTTGTGAACCCCAGAGTTCACGCCCTATAGTTCCCCTGTGTCATTTAGTTTCCAGCAGAAAGAAGTGCCCGCAGTGGGGCTGCTACTGAAGTTACGGGGTCAAGTTGTGCTCCTTGTTAAAGTGACTCAAGTATCTTAAATGTCTCAGATGTAACAAAAAGGTAGCTCTTCAGTGTTGTTGATGTGCAAAACGTGAGCAGAAAGTTCTAAAGCTAAATAGCACAGTGAGGAAGAGAGAGCCTTAGATAAGGTCCTTGCTCCAACATTGCATCTTAGTACCTGTGTGACTTTGGGTAGCTTCTGTGAACCAGTTTTCCCTTCCGTAAATTGCAAATAATGACACCTACTTGATTTTTCTCCACCGAAGTCACTAGGAGGACCAAGTGGCAGGTGTTATTGTTTGTTACTTGAATTGCATGTCAGTGTGTATGCAATTAAAAAAAAATTTAAAGGTAGAATAAAACAGAAACATTGTCGGTCTTTATAAAAATGCTGAAATCTAACTCCTGGGCCTAACGTTAGCAGATGCTCGTTGGATCCCTACTCTGTTTTCTTCAAAGAATATAGGATTCCTACGTGGCTGGCGTCTCACTGATCTTCATCACAATCCTGAAGCGAAGAAAAGGACAGAAAATAGTCCCATTTCACAGAATAAAAAGGCTTGCCATTCAAGGGAGCTGTTCCTTTGCACAGGGAGTCCCAGAGCTCCTGAGGGCTGTCTCTAGCTGCCTAAATCAAGGCAGAAGCATGCTGGGAGGAAGCAGTGAGAGCAGCTGGAAAGGTGATGATGTACCCCTGGCGGCACTCACCCAGCTCGGAGCAGCTCTGCGGAGAGGAATGGGCCCTGTATTGGGAGGCAGGTGGCTTGGCTTCTACTCCTATCTCACAGATAGGCTGTGAGCTCTGGGTTTAGTCATGTCCTCTCCCGGAGCCTTGTTTTGTTTTTTTTTTTTAATCTATAGAGGGAGTTGGACCAGATGAAGTTCTTTCCAGTCTTAAAAATCTATGATTCTGGGTTATTTTTCATTCACATTTGCCCACATAAAAGTTTGGTAGAGCATCTAAATGAATCAGGTGTCAGAAAATGTTCCCACTTCCTGTTGCTTTCAGTGTGCCCTCATCATTTTCTAAGGGTCTCCCCAGCTGACTGCCCTCATGACTGCCCTCATGCAGAACACATGATCCATAGATCATTGAGAGGAGAGTTGTTTCTGTTCATCTGTTTGTTACTGTTAATCTAGAACATCCTCAGATTGTAGGAGGGAGAACTGCTTTGAGGCAACTTTTGGGAAGGTAGGTTGACGGAAGCATAATGAAAGCAGGTTATTTATGTTAATAAGGCTGTGTGTGTCACAAAGTACTCACTTCTGAAATCACTAACTACAGTACTTTAGTGCCCACTGGGTATTGGTCCTGTGCTGGGACCCTTGCAGAACGTGAGAGAGCACACTCTAGAGTGGTTTAGAACCATAGGCTAGGACGAGGGAGGGAGAGAGGAGACCAGAGAGAGGAGAGAGCGCCAGGTGTGGCTGGAACACCTTGGAGATGAAAAGCCCAATTTGGGAAAAGATTGAGGCTCTAAGGGCTTGGAATCTCTGGTTTAATTCTGCATCCAATTGCCTGGCACTCAATGGGAACTTAGTATTTTCAATGAATTAATAAATGAACAAATGGAAGAATGAATGAATCACTCTTCTGAAATGAAGTCTATGCTGAAATGTGGTGTAATGATCCTCAGGTGGTTGCAGTGACTTTACATATGTGAAGTACTTAACCACTTACGAAAACACGTTGCTATGCATTATCCCTCAAAATGATGATAGAGATTAAAGAAAGCCAAAATAAAAGCATTTCCTAATGTCATACTTTCTAGATATTTTGCAGCAACTAGTAGAACAGATTTGGTTTGCTATTTATAGATAAGTCTTCTTTCTATAAATGCATCAAGAAATATTTGAGAGGGGGGTATAAGACCTAGTAAACAATTCCACAAATTTGCATTGTGAGTTAGAGGGAGAAAGAAAGGCATTGCTTAACTTCTGAGTGAATAGACCTTCTTTTTTCCCTTGTAGAGCATTGTTTTACTGTAACTCCTGGTGTAACTGACACCATCAGCTTCTGATTAGACAGATGTGTTTTGTGCTGCCATTACTCACGGCCACAGGCGCCTGGTCTCTCCTGCCACTGGCTGAGTCAGTTGATTAAAACACAGGGCTCTGAGGCTGAGGGCATGGGCTGGATCCCAGTCCAAGCCAAGGTGCCCTGTCAGATCCATGCCTCAACCACTCTGCCCCCTCTGCCAGCCATCTGCGCTAGGAGGAAGACTGAACTCTGGCATGTTAGATTCTTTAGGTCAGAATCTTCACCACTGCTGGTTTTAGACTAATCATTTGAGTTTTAGAAATAAAGGGTCTGGCTCACAGACTTAGAAAATGAACTTATGGTTACCAGGGGCGAATGGTGAGGGGGACAGATAGACTGGGAGTTTGGGATTGACATACACACACTACTGTGTGTATATATATATATATATACACATATATATTTTTACATTTTATTTTATTTATTTTTTTGCATTACACGGGCCTTTCACTGTTGTGGCCTCTCCCTTTGCGGAGCACAGGCTCCGGACGGGCAGGCTCCGGACGGGCAGGCTCAGCAGCCATGGCTCACGGGCCCAGCCGCTCCATGGCACGTGGGATCTTCCCAGACCGGGGCACGAACCCGTGTTCCCTGCATCGGCAGGTGGACTCTCAACCACTGCGCCACCAGGGAAGCCCAACATGCACACACTGCTATATTTAAAATGGCTAACCAACAAGGACCTACTGTAGAGCACAGGGAACTCTGCTCAATATTCTGTAATAACCTAAATGGGAAAAGAATTTGAAAAAGAATTTGAAAAAAAAGAAATAAAGGGTCTGGGTTTTCAGTTTAATGCTTTAATTCTTTATAGAATGGATTCTAGGGTTGTTTTAGGTCTGCCATCTTGGGACATGTTGAAGGGCGCATCCTGAGACCTTGGTTGTCCCCCACGTCTGCAACTATCACCATAGCATATCACTTCCTCAATGTGTCTGTAAAATGGGAAAGATCAGACCTGCCTCACAGTTTGTTCAGAGGATTAAATGAGGGCGTATATTTAATGGTCATATATTTAACGTGGGGGGCTGATGCCCAAAGGTGAAACCAGGCTAAAAACTTGTCCCTTATCTTGAAGGCAGCAAGGAACTAATGGAAGTGTCTCAATATCGTGTGTGAAATAACTAGACTTGAGGACAGTAACACTGTCCAAAGTATGGAAGGTGGATTTGAGGTTGATCAAAGGCACGCTTGTTTGGACTTGTGGGAACAGATAAGATATTTTAAAGCTTTTGGTAAAAGGTACCTGTAGGAGCAGAGATGGTGCTACTGTTTTTTTTTTTTTTTTTTTAATTTTTTTTTTTTTATTTATTGACTGCGTTGGGTCTTCGTTGCAGCACGCGGGCTTCTCGTCGCGGTGGCCTCTCCCGTTGCAGAGCATGGGCTCTAGGTGCGCAGGCTCAGTAGTTGTGGCGCACGGGCTTAGTCACTCCACGGCATGTGGGATCCTCCCGGACCAGGGCTCGAACCCGTGTCCCCTGCATCGGCAGGCAGACTCTCAACCACTGCGCCACCAGGGAAGTTCCCGGTGCTACTGTTTAATTCAAGACTTCTGGAGGAAGGTACACATGTGTTGGAAAATGGTGGCTCCATATACTAATTTATGGACTGGACCACATTGGGGATTAATTCCAAGATGATAACTATGCCTGCCTTGGAGTTAAGCATATTTACCACTTTTAATAAGGACCCAGGTGTCCTTCTGGCAAAAACGATTGAGGCTTGGACCCAGTAAGAATGTGTAAGGGCCGTATTTCCAGAATTGAAGTTCTGGGAATTGTTGAAACCCAGTACGTGCTGAATTTGGTTCATGCTTTGCAGAATTTCTCATGCTCAGCAGGCACTGCTGCGGTTAGCAGTCTCTGAGTTTCCTGGCGGGGGAGGAGCAGGGAGGCGTGGGCCACAAAACTCTCATCTGTGGGCAAATCGCAAGAAACTGAGTGGCCCTTTTCCGCAAGCCGTCAGCGTCAGACACAAGTACACACAAGTGTGTGTTTGTATGTTTCTGGGCCTGTGTTTCTGTTTTCCTGAGTGTTGTCGGCTTTATCCAGACCAACGGGAAAACCTGACATATACCCAGAGTTCCTCAGGGAAGAGCCCCTGGGGAGATCAGCCTCCGTTGCTAGAGTTGCCTAAATGTGGAGAGGATCACCCGCTTCCCACATGAACTGGGTGGTGGCCCGAGCCAAGGGTGTGGAGGAGATGTGGCTCCACCTGTCAGAAGCTTCCGGGAACAGATGTTCGTGGAATGGAGCACAGGTGTTTGCTTGGTGTGTGAGGAACTGCGGATGCAGTGGACGTGCTCCTTTTTTCCCTTCTCTGGTAACCTTTCCCCAAGATCACTCTGAGTCATCGGGAACTGAAAGCTAGTCTCAGGCTGACAGGTGGAACACAGGTTGCAAGATGTACCCTTTAACTTCATGGAGGCACCTCACCTTGGGCTTTTGGATGTGAGACCTTTGAACCTGTCTTCCTCACGTGCCAAGCCCCAGGTCCTTCTCAGTGGGTTAATCAAGTGGAAGAGGAATCCTTTGATAGATTCGGGTTTGGTCTCTCTCCTTTGAGACCACAGGCACCAAGACAGATGAGCTGTGGGTGGGAATGGTCAGCTCTTTGAAGGGTGTGTTTGTGTGCTTCACTCCCTATAGGTACAATGACCACGTGTTTAAGTTCAGTCTGATATTTAAGTATAGTATGACTGGTTGATCTTTGGTGAAATTTTGTCGCTACTCTTTTTAAACTATTATTAAACAGTGAACGTTTGTTGATAAAGGGGCAGCATGCTCTGGGGGGAAGAATATCAGACTTAGAGACAAGAGTTAGTTCATTCAATAAATACTCAGTGTTTTCTGTGTGCCAGAAATTGTTTTAGTCTCGGAGTCCAGTGGGGAAAGCAGGTGTCTATAATTACACATGGTGTGATGTTAATAGTCAGATGTGAGCATAGAAGGAGGTGGGGTGGTGAGAGGGAAGAGGAAGCAAGTGCCAAGGGCTTCCTGGAAGAGGTGACACTTGAGAGGAGACTTGAGGGATGAATAGGGATCAGAAAGTTAAGAGGGGCAAGAAATAGTGTGGCGGGCACAGTTTCACATTCAAGGCAAGGTTGGCAGGAACTGAGGCCAGGGAGGTAGCGGGTGGGCTGAACATGGAGAGCTTTGTAAATCTCATTAAGGAGACTGGACTTTATTAACCCCTAACTTGTATTCTGCACTGTGTGAAAATTGGGCAAGTATTTCCTCTCTGAGCCTCAGTTTCCTTATTAGTAATATGGAGATGATAATGATTGCCTGGCTTTATCTCATGACATTATAGTGAGACTTAAGATAATAATAGTGGCCAACAATTACTGAACACCCACTATGTGCCAGACAGACTTTGCATTAAGCTCTTCACATGAATTAACTCATTGAATCCTCACCACAACTTTATGAGATAAGGTACTATTATTGAGCCCATTTTATAGATGGGAAATCAGAGGCATAGAAGTTAAGTAACTTGTCTCAGATCAGAAAGCTAATACATGGTGGAGTCGGGATCTGAACCGAGGCACTCTGGCCACAGAGCACTTCTCAGTAGTGTGTGTGTGTGTGTGTGTGTGTGTGTGTGTGTGTGTGTGCACGTGTGTGTGCATGCTTATGTTTATAGTGCTATCTCTCTGTCAAGCTTAAGAGCCTAGTTATGTTTGCTTGAGGCAGAAGAAGTGCATAGCTCTTGACTTGCCGTGTGTAGTGTTTGGCTTCTCCTCTGCTACAGCTGAGCCTCTAAGCTGACTTCCTCCACATTTGCCATTCAAGTCGCCACCTCCTTCCTGAGCACTGGTTCCTCATCTCCATTGGAGTTCTAGACACAGCCACTGAATTTTTTGCCCTGCTGTTAGTTTTTACCTTTAACCTGGCTGCCCTTCCAGGTACTTCTGGTTGAATGCACTAATCCTGCAATTGACTTAAGTAAGAACTTTGAGTCTTGTTTGATTCCTGCATCTCCTGAGGAGCATTGTTACTGCTTCCTTCTCAATGTTGTTCCCAGATGACATTTATATTTCACCTCTTTGCACCTTCTAGCTCTCTGCGCCTTTTGTGACATCTATGGCAAAAGCCCTGGTCCTTTTGATTATAGTGACTCCTCTCATTCATGCTAAAGTAACGTGTTTAGAAAAGTAAAAAAACTCACAGACTCCCCCATTACCCACTGCATAAAACACAATCTCCTTAGTTTGACATTTGAGACCTGTGTTTTAGGTTCATATCTTCCACTATCCCCTTCTATGAACTCAGTCTTCCATTCAAACCGTATTCCCCTTTCCCTATAGCAGCCTCTGTGCATTGTTTACATAGCTTCCTGTCTGTGCCTGGAACGATACTTTTTTTTTTTTTTAAGATGTTGGGGGTAGGAGTTTACTTATTTATTTATTTATTTTTGCTGTGTTGGGTCTTCGTTTCTGTGCGAGGGCTTTCTCTAGTTGTGGCAAGCAGGGGCCGCTCTTCATCGCGGTGCACGGGCCTCTCACTGTCGCGGCCTCTCTTGTTGCGGAGCACAGGCTCCAGACGCGCAGGCTCAGTAGTTGTGGCTCACAGGCCTAGTTGCTCCGCGGCATGTGGGATCCTCCCAGACCAGGGCTGGAACCCGTGTCCCCTGTATTAGCAGGCAGATTCTCAACCACTGCGCCACCAGGGAAGCCCTGGAACGATACTTTTATTCCCCTTCTTGAGCTCTTCCCTGCCCTGCCACTTACTCTCAAAATCTTACGTGTTCTTAAAACTGCAGCTCTGTGGTAATTCTTACCAAAACCTTCCTGGTTCATCACAGCAGGAAGTTTCCTCTCCCTTCTCTAACTGGTTTAGTGTTTGGCTTATACCTCTTTTATGGTCGTCATCGCATACCACCTTGTGTTAATGCTCTTTGTGTACTCATCTTATCGTCTCTATTGGTCTGAAGTTTCTTAGAGGGCAGGCACTTACTGTTATTTCCTTATTGTCTGGAGCCCAGCAGGCTGACACAGTACAAATGTGCTAAATGAATATATTTTGAAGCACTGAGTTATAGTCACTGTCTTTTTTTTATATACGAATTTCAACATGTCAATTCGCTATAAGAATTTAGTGGTCATAGGGCAGTTATTAATTAGATATTTGGGTTTTTGTTTTGTGTGTGCGGGAAGGGATTAACCTAGTGAGCCTGAGCCTGTTTGTCCTTAGAAATGCCTGCTTGCAAGGTTGGTCCTTGACTGGTATCTGAACTTGGATTGCAGAAGGGTTCCCACCACTCTAAGTGATACCAGTAGCTCACTGTATCTAAACTGTGCAAACAATGCAGTTTATGTTCAGCACCTGCTTTCCTTCGGGGAGTCTGGAATTTGGGTACATGCCAGGCAGGGGGTATCTACATGACCAGTCCCCAGTAAAAACCCCTGGACGCTGACTCTCTAATGAGCTTCCATGGTTGTTAACATTTCACACATGTTGTCACAACTTGTGTGTATGACTCAGCTGAGATAGGCCTCTTCGAAGCCCATGCCTGGTTTTCCCCAGACTTCACCCCATCTACCTCTTTTCCTTGCTGATTTTGCTTTGTATTCATCGCTGTAATAAATCACGGCTGTATGATTGTATGCTGTCCTATGAGTCCTCCCACTGAACCATCAGAAATCTGGGGCTGGTCTTGGGGATCCACTCAACACACCATGAAATGCCACAAATGCAGACCCAATCCTTTTGTTTTCTTTTTTCTTTCAGCTAAGACTTCAGAGTTATTAAAGTTTCGGAGAGGTTATTGGTCCTCACATAAGAGAAGAACCCAGTTCTTAAGACTGTATGCATATGGGCATGTGAATGAACACGATGCTCTGTGAGATAAAGCTGAAGGCTTCTTGACTGCTGTCTGTAAAATTTGGGTGAGAAAGAGCTATTGGAGGAGGCTTGGTTGGATTTTTCATAACATCTCAAGTACTGTCAGAGTCCTAAAAATATTAGTTATCAGAACTAGGCTCTTAGAAAAACTAGGGGCAGTATTAGCCTGGGATCCACCCGTTCTTATTATTCCTCTGAATCAGGAGTTGAGTTCCTTGGGACATTTTTCCTGCCTGAAAATAAGGGGTGGGCAGGAGGGCATCCATAATGTTGAGATTCTATTGTGTCGGACATCAGCTAGGTATTTAACATGAATCATTTCCTTTAGTCCTCACAGAGGTCCTCAAAGGTAGGAATTTTAAGCTGTACAAATATAGTTAAGGAAAATGAAACTTAGAAGTGAAATACTTGTCAAGAGTCGCACAGCTAGTGAGTGCTAACCCTGGAATTCAAGCCTAGGTCCAAACTCCCAAGTCAGTGCTTTTTTTTTTTTTTTCCCCATTGTGCTGCCTGAACACAATGGTGTGACTTCATAAAATAATTAATAATCAATCACTATATCAGCTCTTTTACAAGTGGCTAAGCCTTACCTGGGCCTCAGTAAATGTTAAGTTTTGAGAAGTTTTATCTTCTGGTGCCTAGCTGGAAGGTTTAGAGAAGGAGGAAGTTTCCCTGGCAATGGTGGCTCCTGTGCATGCCCTAGGCTTGTGTATTGCCTTTCCAGGGTCCTGGCTGTATTCACAGGGCCCAGGAGTGTGCTGCAGTCCATGAGTGGGTGGAGGCAGGAGTGGCCTGCTCTGTCATTTTGTCAGTTTCAGAGCAAGTGTGTCTGAAATCTTTCTTCCTGATAATCTTGGATAAAAGCTTGTCTGGGAACAATCTGCTTTATGAAATTTGAAAGTAAATGGAGAGTTGTGTTTTTTTTTAGAGAACAGAGCTATAAGGAGGAAAATAGAAATAGGTGATTTGGGGTGCCCTCTTCTATTCTTATTAGTTTCATCCTAGGAAATGCTTTTATACCACATTGCTTTTAGATGATAAGCATATTTCAGTAAGGAAACAAGGCCTTGGGCTCCACAGAGTACAGTGGGAAGTGCTGGGTGTGAGCAAATAAATTTAGCATCCGGTCCAGGGCCCAGCACAGACTAGGTACACAATGAACATTTGTTGAATAAATGCAACTGGGGGTAAGTGTCTTACCTCTTTTGCTGCCCAAAGGACAGAGTAACTTGGGCCCCAGTTCCCATTAGTGTGCTCCTGCTGAGGAAGGGAAGATTCACTTTTTTTAGATGAGATGTTGAACCTGGGGCCAGGCCATCATCATTTCAGAGAATGAAATGCAAATGGTTTCTCCTTGGTGGGATGAGATTTTATTTGTGATGCTGAGAATAGATGTAGTGGTGGAGGTCTTAATAATAAGAGCTAGTACTTAGGTAGTGTTTATTATGCGAGACTAAACGCTTTACACATACAAACCCATCTCATCCTCACATCATACCTTTAAGTAGATATTTTACCAATGAGGAAGCTGAAATGCAGAGAGACTAAGTAACTTGCCCAAGGTCACATATAAGTGGTAATTCTGAAATGTACATGTGGATACCAAAGAGCAGCCACTTAACTGCTCTTCAGTGATATTATAAAGGAATAGGAACCTAGGCATTTTCCCCCAATTTTTTTTTTTATTGTGGTAAAATACACATAAAAGTTATCATCCTAACCTTTCCTAAGTGTTCAGTGGCATCAAACACATTCACAATGTTGTGCGGCCATCACCATCATCCATCTCGTAACTCTTTTCATCTTATAAAACGGAAATTCTATACCCATTGAACAGTAATTCCCCATTTCAACCTACTCCTACCCCCCCGGCAACTACCATTCTACTTTCTGCTTCTGTGATTTGATTACTCTAAGTACCTCATGTGAGTGGCATCATACAGTATTTCTCTTTTGGGGACTGGCTTATTTCACTTAGCATAATGTCCTCAAAGATCTCCCAGATTGTAGCATATGTCAAGATTTCCTTCCTTTTTAAAGGCCAGTAATATTCCATTATATGTATATACCACATTTTGTTTATCCATTCATCTATCAATGGATACTTGTGTTGCTTCCACTTTTTAGCTGTTGTGAAAAATGCTGCTGTGAACATGGGTGTATAAATATCTCTTCAAGTCCTTGCTTTCAGTTCTTTTGGGTATGTACCCAGAAGTGGAATTGCTGGATCATATGATAATTCTACTTTTAATTTTTTGAGGAACTGCCGTACTGTTTTCCACAGAGGCTGTACCACTTTGCACTCCCATCAACTCTGCACAAGGGTTCTAATTTCTCCACATCCTTGCCAACACTTGCTATTTTCTGTTTTTTTTTTCTTTCATTAGTAGCCATCTTAATGGACGTGAGATGGTATCTCATTGCAGTTTTGATTTGCATTTCCCTAGTGATTAGTGATGTCAGGTATCTTTTCATGTGCTTATTGGACATTTGTATATCTTCTTTGGAGAAACATCAAGTCTTTTGCCCATTTTTAATTGGGTGGATTTTTTGTTGAGTTTTCTATAACTTCTAGATATTAATTCTTTATCAGATATATGTGATTTTCAAATTTTTTTCATTCTGTGGGGTGCCTTTTTACTCTGTTGATAGTGTTTTGATGCACAAAACTTTAAAATTTTCATGAATTCCAATTTATTTTTTTCTTTTGCTGCCTGTGCCTTTGGTGTCATAGTCGAGAAGTCACTGCCAAATCCAATGTCATGAAGCTTTTGCCCTATGTTTTCTTCTAAGAATTGTATGTTTTAGGTCTTATATTTAGGTCTTTGATCCATTTTAAGTTAATTTTTGTATATGGTGTTAGGTAAAGGGCCAACTTCATTATTTTACATGTGGATATCCAGTTTTATCAGCATTATTTATTGAAAAGACTGTCCTTTTTCCATTGAGTGGTCTTGGCACCCTTGTCAAAAATCATTTGAGGCAACCTAGGCATTTTGAAAGGCCATCTAGTTCTTGCTATTTCTTTGCTTTATTTGTTAAAAGAATAGTACGGGTGAAAGGCTTCTCTTTCCATGAATTCCTGGAGCAATTTCTGGAAATTCTGCTTTTCTTTTAGGTCTATATAAACCTTAAACAATATTTTAAATTTTTATCAGAAAGAAATGAAAGTTCATGTTTGAGTCTTTTCATACTTTTCCCCCTAACATAACGTTGTTTTTCTCTTCCCTCAAATACCAGGCAAATAGTAGAAATCAAGTTCAAACAAGCGGGAAAGACTTTATAAACTCAAGTTCCCCCACCGGGAGACCAGTTCATGGAGAAACATGATGACCGGTTGGGAATTTGGATTCTTTTGAGTTTTGTGATATGAAAGTCTATTCTGTGACCTTGAGGAAATGGGAGATTTTATTGCTTGTTCTGTTGTCTTTTAGAGTTGAATGTGCATTTTTGAGTCATTGGAGCATGGGGGTTGAGGAACTGTGAGCTCTTTTCTCTAATGAGTTTCATAGCATCATTAATTAAAGATGGCAAAGCGTTAACTTCTCGTTTGGACATGCTTCCAGTTGTGCTGGACTTGTTTGTCAGACCACATAGTTAGTTTTAATTAAATATTTTGTGGTGTTCATATTTGCATTGAGGGAGCGTACTGACCAAAATAAAATGGAAATGCAATTGCTTGCCAGATTCCAGCCACAGATCCTCCAACCTTTTTTTGGTAATAGGATTTTTCATTTGTGCAGAACTAAATAATATGACAGCTGTGAGGCCTTAACCATGGAAATGCCTATTTATTTGCCTGTTGGAACAATTTCCATGACAGAATGTGTTGAGAGCATGCCCTTGATTTTTAAGGACAGGTTTATAAAAACATCAGTTATGAGATATATCAGCTTACATTTCATGGATGTTTTCAAAATTTGATGTGGCTGAAACTTTTCTCCATGTCTGTCTCTTGGAGAAAGTTTATAATTCAAAATCCTTGAAGAGAAAATAGAAAACTGCTCATCTCTAAAACATAGAATTTGATTAATAACAGTTCTCAAATTACTTTCTTCCTTATAGGTATTTGTATTTTGTAAAGAAACTGGGCAGGTGGAGTAGCAGTTTATTAACAAACAATTAGCTTTTGTGATTACTTCTCTTGTGAAATCATTTTGATTCTTTGGTTTATTTATTTGGTTTCTAAAAGGTAGTTGTTTGAGGAGGAGGAAAACTCCTTCTGGAGACTTCAAGGTACTTAAAGTGCCACATTTCATAGGAGCCCCATGTGGCAATGGTTTGCATTAAATGGACTATTAAGCTACAGGTTAAGAGAGAAATGAGCAGCCCTGACTGAGAATAGAACACAGAAGGGCAAGGGACATGTGGCTGACAATGGCCTCCACTGCCCTGTCAGATAATCCTTTCTGATCTATCCCAGAAGGGTTTAAGGGAGCTCTATTGGTAGAGCCCAGGGTCACCCCTAATTTGAAGAGGTTAGAGGCTGGGTTGGTGTCATTTTCCCTGGTGAGTTGTGTCTTTTTCAATGATTCAGAGTCCGATCTATAGAACAACGGGCTTTCGCTGAAGCAGACTATACCTCACATCGGACCTTGCTCATCTGGCTTCTTTTGACTCATACTGGGTACATACCCAAATTTAGCACATAATAATTATCTTTCCTATAGAATTCACCAGTTACATACTGTGTGTAGGTTCGATCTCAGCTAGACTGTCAGCAGGTCAAGGTTATTCATCCCCTTCTCCCACAGCTTTTGTATTCCTGTAACAGCTGGTAGGATTCCCAGGGAATGAGGTTGAGAGTTATGGGTCTTTCTCAATTTCAAGAAACTGAGAAAGCAAACATCTATTTGCTGCATGTATTCCCTTATTTATGAGCTCAAAGTTTAGCTATATGCCTCCACATGAGTTACTCCCAACATCTTGCTAACCACACAACTTAAGCCAGAAGAGAGGGATTGAAGTGAGCACACATGAGAGACTTCAAGTATGTATTTGAAGAGCTGTTGTAGGCGTGTTGGAAGACAGCTGTTTGCTGTGTCCACAGTGGACGTGCAAAAGGGAACAGATGGCAGATTAGATGGTAAAAACTTAGATGATAAAGGGCTGGTCCACCTTTAGGATAGGAAAGGAACTTAGAAGTTGTCTATCCCAGTCTTTATTCTACAGATGAGGAAACTGAGGCAAAGGCAGGTTGAATGATGAATCCAGGCTCACAAAGCTACTGAGTAGCACAGTCAGTGTTGAATTAATGTCTTGAGGCTTGCCGTTTTCCCATAATCCCAAAACAGGCTTGCTGTTTTCCCATAATCCTCTACTCCCAATCTTCAATCATTGCAAACGCTGTGACTAGATGTTCAAGTGCTCTACCCAGCAAAACTGAGGTCTCTTCTTTTTGGATTTTTTTTAAAGTTAAAAGGCTAGATGGCTGTCTTCCTGGTGGAGGGGGTGTGCAAGTAAAGACCAGAAAAAAAGAATATTTTCTGAGGTCACTGTGAGCCAGTATAATTACTGAGAGTTCTTTTGGAAGATGCACATTTGTACACATGTACCATTTCGCTGCCACGCCATACTTTACCTCTTCACCCTGAAGTAGTTTCTAGGGCATTTGGTTTTCCCTTGTGCTGCGGAATGGTGATGGGGCAGGAGCTGCTAGCATCCTATGGCACCTGCCAGTTTCCCTAAATAGAAGGCAAGCAAGAATCCTCAAGCTGGGTTTTTACATCTAACAAGTGAGAGCCCAGGGATCAGAGGAAGCTGCTGGGAGGCTGTCCTTGAAATGCAGATGAATTTAGGATGAAAGGGAAAGCACAGTGTTTGGCATGTAGTTGTCACTTAAGAAATAATTATTGAACAAATGAATTATGGTGCTTCTCTTCCTTCCCTTGTAATTATAGAGCGGGAAGGGAACTTAAAGACAAATTCAGCTCAACCTTTTCATTTTATGGGATGAGACAAGTGAAGACTAGTGATTTGCCCAAAGTCTCACAGCTAGTTAGGGACGGTGCTGGGGCCAGGCACATGTCATTCTCTGTCTTGATATTGTATTACGTTGAACCAAGTGAAATTGTCATTTCTGTGGATCAGAGCATTTGCATATTGCAATTTTGTGTGGTTCCACCTAATATGTTTGAAGGACCAATACTAAGTATACTTTCTTCTCAGTAATAGCAATAACAACCTTGGCCTTCTCTGTGAAACAAGCCCAGAGCAGTGTAGCTTAGTGTGAAGATCAAGAATACTGGTTCTGAATCAGATGATCCTGGTTTTATATCCTTGGTCTTTCTAAGCTGAAGTTTCCGTATCTATAAAATAGAAAAAATATTATGCACATCACTCCTGAGATTGTTTTAAAGGTTAGATGAACTGATTCTTTGAAAGGCTTAGTATATAGTGCCTGGCACGTAGTAATTACTTAATGAGTATATGCTATTATTCATTGCATTAATAAGGAAGAGAATAGAACTCATAAAGTTTTAAAGATTTTTAATCCTTCTAGACAGCACATTCATTTCTTTTTCTCTGAAATCTGTGGGTTATGCTATACGTTTGTTGTCTAACTTGGACATATCTTTCTATTATTTCATACACTTCTGCTGGTTATAGGGAATATGCTTGGAATGATGTTCTTTTTTTAAGACCTTGGCTTTGACAAAACGTGCTGTTGTTCCATGCAAGATCATCATGGTAGAAGTAAAGCAAACATGTGTGAATATGCAAAATTAGACCAAGATCTCCATTAAGGGACGGGGTCTCTTCTGTAGCAGTCATGCATGATTCCTCCTCAGTTTCTAGCTGAGGCCAGGTGTATAGTCGGGGCTCAGAATGACTGACCAGCCGACTAAGTGTATTCTTCTAAAACCTGGACCCTGGAACTATATCCAATGTTTGTCCATCTCTGTCTTACAGGTCAGCAAATATCTCTACTGCCTGGGCTTGGAAACAGCCATGTGTAAAGTGTTTCTCGTAGAACTCTTCATAACCCAGTGACACATCCAGAGCAAATATGTTTTCAGACAGCTGCATACTTAGGGGAAAAGTTATCACCCTCTGGGTAAGAATGTACTAAGGCACTCCCAGCCCTGAGAAGGAAGCAGTAGACTTACCCTGAAAACAAATACTTCCCTGGCAGAGAAAATAAACAGAAGCCCTTTCTCCTTCTCTTCAGTACCACCAGCCCACTATTCTTAGGGATCGTAGACTTTTGGGGTGTGTTGCCCTAGTGTCTATGCTGCCTTTAGACAGGACCAAGGCATGAAACCAAGGGGAGGAGGCCATGCCCGAGTTAAGCCTTTTTCCACAGTGATTTGCAGGGAGGGGTACTTGCGGTGCACTGTCCTAACAGCTACCGGTAAATTCCCTTGTCAGCTTCCACTTGAACTGATCTCCTCCCGTTTCTCCATCCTCTATCTCCATTTACTTTGCACACATTTCTTTTGCCATTGTAAATGGAAGTAAAGTTCGATCTTTAGAGAAACGTGCTACGTGAATAAAACACTATTTATTGAAAAGGCAGAAACTTACTAAGAATTGGCCACCATTTTGCAAAAATAAGCAGTATCCCCCATTTTACAAGTGGGAAAACTGAGGTTCAGAGAAATTAGCTGGCACCAGATCACACAGCAAATAATCAATGCAGCTACTACTGCAGCCTCAGTGGGAGGTGATCTTTAATCTCACTGTAGGCCTGTAAGGCTGGGGTGGGGAGCACAGCTTTTACAGGCCTTTCAGAGTTGAGAAAATTGGAGCAAAAGGATTGTGAATTACTGGTTTACCCAGCTCTACTATAGGGAGTAGAAAATGTGTACATTCCTTCATTCACATATTTATTAAAACCACTTTTATTCAGTCTCTGCTCTTGGTTCAACATTGTGCTAGGCACTGAGAGGGTATCAAAGGGGTAGAGGACATGGCTCCTGTCTCAGGAGCTTTTATCCTATAAGGAGATAAGAGTCCTGAAACACCTGTCCTTAATGTAAGAAGAGGAGTTTGATTATGTGATAAAAACAGTCGGTGCATTTAGAGGCGGGAGAGATCTATGTAGGTGGTGAGGAAAGATTTCGTGTGTTAAACATTCAGTCTCAAATGGTGGTGCTTATGGTGGCAGAGGAGAGATTTCTTAAGATTTAAGAAAAACTTTTAAGATAATTGTAGAGTCTTATATAGTTGTAAGAAATAATACAGAGAGACCTGTGTACGCTTTACCTGGTTTCCCTCAATGGTAACATCTTGCACAACTATAGTATAATAATCACAACTAGGATGATGACATCAGTACAATTCAGATATCCTCAGTATTACGTGTACTCACGTGTGTGAGCACAAGAGTGCTCACCTGGGTGTGTTAAGTGCTGTACAATCTTATCACGTGTATCCACCACTATCAAGAGGCCGATCAGTTCCATCCCCACAAGGATCTCTCCCTTTTTCCTTTTACAACCATCTCCATCTTCCTCTTGCCTACTCTATCCCCATTCCCAACCCCTGGCAACCACTCTTCTGTTTTCCATTTCTATAATCTTGCCATTTCAAGAATGTCACATAGATGGAATGATAGAGCATATAACCTTTGGGATTGGCTTTTTTTTTTTTACAGTTAGCATAATTCCCTTAAGATTCATCCAAGTTGTTGTGTGTATCTATAGTTTGTTCTTTTTATTGCTTCGTAGTATCCCATGGTGTGGATATACTGCAGTTTAACTCTTCACCTCTTGAAGGGCATCAGGATTATTCCTAATTTCTGACTATTACAATAAAGCTGCTGTGAACAAGATTTTTTTTTTACACTATTTATGTAGCATAGCTGGGTCTAACCTCAGGTAGAGCATGAAGTGGGAGTCACTGTCGTGCCTTCCCTGGGGATATTTTATTTCATTTAGCACTCATTCAGTGAGTACTTTTTTGAGCTAAGCATTATACAACTTACATTCTACTAAGAAGTAGGTGAAGGAAAATTACCTTTGTTGACTCTTGGACTTCAGTGGCCTACAGCTCTCAGTATATGGCTTCTTTGGAAAATCAAGCTGGAAGTCCAGGGTGTGGACCTCATTAAGCTCCTGTGGACTCTGACAGGCCTCAAGAATTCAATTTTCAGGGTTTTACTCTCTGAATTCTCCTGGACCAAGTCAGACTTTCTGTAGCGTTTAATGATTAAAAATTTAATTGAAAATCTTACCAGTCAGCCTTCAGAATTATTTTGGAAACAGAAGAATAAAAGAAGTTTCTGCAAAAATTGTTTACAAATCTGCTCTTCCTTAAAGACAAAAATTTAAAAATGGGACCTAATCAAACTTATAAGCTTTTGCACAGCAAAGGAAACCATAAAAAAAAAAAATATGAAACGACAACTTACACAATGGGAGAAAATATTTGCAAATGATGTGACCAACAAGAGCTTAATCTCCAAAATATACAAACAGCTCATACAATTCAACAAAAAAAAAAACAACCCGATAAAAAATGGGCAGAAGACTGTAATAGACATTTCTCCAAAGAAGACATACAGATGGCCAGTAGGCAGATGAAAAGATGCTCATCACCACTAATCATTAGAGAAATGCAAATCAAAACTGCAATGAGGTATCACCTCACACCAGTCAGAATGGCCATAATTAAAAAGTCTACAAATAACAAATGCTGAGGAGGGTTGGAGAAAAGGGAGCCCTCCTGCACGGTTGGTGGGAATGTAAGTTGGTGCAGCCACTATGGAAAACAGTATGGATGTTCCTCAGAAAACTAAAAATAGATTTACCATATGATCCAGCAATCCCACTCCTGGGCATATACCCAGACAAAACTTAATTCAAAAAGAAACATGCACTCCTATGTTCATAGCAGCACTATTCACAATAGCCAAAACATGGAAACAACCTAAATGTCCATCGACAGATGAATGGATAAAGAAGATGTGGTACATATATGCAATGGAATATTACTCAGCCATAAAAAAAGAATGAAATAATGCCATTTGCAGCAACATGGATGCAACTAGAGATTATCATACTAAGTCAGAAAGAGAAAGACAAATACCATATGCTGTCATTTATATGTGGAATCTAAAATATGGCACAAATAAACCCATCTACAAAACAGAAACAGATTCACAGACATAACTTCAATTTAAGAAGTTAATTAAAAAATCTTCTTTTCTTTTTATAAGACTGGTAGACAAGGACTTTGACTCCTAGGAAGATATTAGACATTTGCCAGATAAAAGCTAGTTAAGGGGAAAGTTGAAATCCCACTTTTCCTTCAGTTTTACATCCGCGAAGGGGGTTTATTTCCATCTGCTCTCAAATGAGCTGTGTTGTTAGTTTGAGCCCATACTGAAAGTCTGTTCTATCCCCTCTGTTATTTAGCATATGTCATTTCATTTGAGTTTTGTTCAGAATTACAGAAGCTTCTGTCCTCAGGTGAGACTGAGTCCCACAGAATAGACCTCATTGGTGTTTTGCCTTCTGGCTTTTAGGGGCCCCCAGGTGCTTTTCCCTTTAGCGGGGACCATACATCATATATAGCTGTGATTTCAACGTGGAGTGGGTGTGGGATTTCTCTTGACTCAAATTGCCCTTTTCTCACCTCCTACTTCTTTTCTCCCTACCTTGAAACCTCTTCTGACTGATCCAAGTAAGAAGGAACACCCAAATAAGAAGATACTGCATTAAATACATGCAAATACTGGTGTGTTGTAGCAGGCAGAAGGCTGTGATGTGAGTAACTAGTGATTCCAAGGGCTGATAGAAACTAGTTTGTAAATGTAGATGATGGAAACATTTTCCCCCTACCAGCTCTGTGGGATTGTGGGAAGAAATGAAACACTAAAATTTAAGGTGGTGGGGTTTTTTTGTATAATTCTTTTTTTAATGAATGTTGAAGGATGGTAGTTTTCTGTGCTTCTGAGGTACATGCATGTAATACAGTGAACATGTAATAAAGTGAAGCCCCGTGATGATATCATTTATTTCCCTTGTATCTCAGCCTAAAGTGGTGGCATTTGAAAGCTATTATTTTGGGGAATAATATAATTAGGGACCCAGAATTTGAAGTGAAAGAGCGTTGCAGGCTGACTAGTTCTCTGATCTCCTCAGTCTTTTCTTCCATTCTTTTTTCTTCTCTTGTATCTAAGATGGAAAAAAAAAAAATCAGGCAGAGAATATCATATCTTTAGATAAGATTTTTTTTCTTCACATCTCTATTAATTTACTTAATTCCTTTTTGCAACGCCTTCCTGAGGTTCACCACACTCCTTTTTTCTTTTTGGTGGCTTTGGCCTTCCAAATGGAAGAATAAGGCAGAAGGAATTTGAGGCATGTGGTGGTTAAGCCTGCCCTTAAAGCCCAAGCTCTATTTTCAGACCATTGTGTTGCACCATCTCTACCATTAAACTTTTACAAAGTTTAGTCTTAATTTATCTGAGTTCATTAAATGCTTTTCCTGGGGAAATGTTTCTTTTCTCCTCTGACTTGTCTCTTGGTGAAGGTGAGAGTTCTCCCTGGGTTTAAGAAAGATGAATTTTCAGTTACCTTGTGAAGGCTTGATTTTAGGACATTGTGTCAGGTCACACCAAGAAGTTTGCTCTGGGACACATGACCCATGGCTGTTGTGGCTGAATAGCGTCCGCTAGGCTGCTGGAGGCCTTCTGGCTCCTCCTGTCCTTAGGCTGCTTCAGAAAGTTCAGTCCGAGGAAACCTGTGGGCAGAATCTGCCGGAGACTAGAAAATGAAACAAGCCTGAGAGTCCGCGAGGGTCAGAGAGAAAGGGGCAGGAAGAGCCAAAGACTTCTAAGGCTACAATCCAGGCATCTAGAGGGTGACACCATTGTCCAAGAGGGGCAGGGCGGCATGGAGGTCAAGCGTGTGGACACTGGTGTTGAACAGCTGAGTAGAGTCCTGCACTGCCACTTACTAAGTTACTTAGTCTCTCTTTCCTTATCTGTAAAATGCTTACCTTGGCATACAGTTGTGAGAAATTAATGAATTAATGCTATAAAGTGTTTAGAACAATGCCTGTCATATGGTAAGTGCTGCCTAAGGCTTTGATATTCTTATAGTTATTATTAGTCAATAACAACGAATTTTGCCTAGTTTGCTATTTACTGTCAAGAATAAGGGCTATTTAATTCGGTTGTAAAATATCTTACTCTTTAGAGGAGCCTGAACACAACTGAATGACTATGTTAAACTTACTCCTGCCAGATTGGGATGGCGTCATTCTGGGCTTTGAGATGAAAAGTGTTCTCGTGAGTTTTGGGGCCATGGCCTATTGTAGCCAAATTCTGCTGTGGTCTGAATTTTGCTCTTCTCACCAGTATGAATCAGAGCATTTTATTGCTGGCTCTAGGAGATCCCTCTTTGGAAAAGAAAGATCATCTTTTTCAGTGCCATTGTTTTGCAAATGAGGTGAACAAAGACCCAGAAGGTTAAGTGACTTGCCCAACATCACATAGGTCAGGAGTGTCTGAGCTGGGAGAGAGATTGACCTTAATTCCCATGACAGTGTTCTTTTTCCAGTACATTCGGGTTTTCCACAATCACAGCCCTCCTCTGAAGTGTAACGTACCTGATGAGTCTCTCTCACACAGATGTCCTTGGAGGTATTTATTGATCAGTCTTTATTGAGTAAGGATTTATAAAATGAGTGCTCATCTTCTTCTGTAATCAAAGTTATGTGGAAGATTGATTTACCTAAATATTTTCAGCTTTCCATTATAGCTTGACCATTTATTTAAGATCTACCTCCGCTAGGAGAAAAACCAGTATAATAAGAATTTATAAGTATTACCTGACCCATATGTTTGTAGGGTTTTTTTTGTTTTTTTTTTTTTTTTTTTTGCGGTACGCGGGCCTCTCACTGCCGTGGCCTCTCCCGTTGCGGAGCACAGGCTCCGGACGCGCAGGCTCAGCGGCCATGGCTCACGGGCCCAGCCGCTCCACGGCATGTGGGATCTTCCCGGACCGAGGCACGAACCCGCGTCCCCTGCATCGGCAGGTGGACTCTCAACCATTGCGCCACCAGGGAAGCCCCGTTTGTAGTTTTTGAAATGAAAACTTGAAATTCTATTATCAGTTTGTAGAAGGTAACTGTTATCTATAAAATACACACATATACCCATATCTGTGTGTGAATTAGTATTTAAGAAGACAGACGGGGATGAAGTTTCTCCACTCCTCTGAGCCCAGTTCCTTTTCTGTAAAATAGGAATGATAATGATACTTTCCTTACAGTGTATGTACGTCTTCTAACATGGTGGGTCTTCATAGTTACTTACAACAGCAGTAAGTAACTTCACATATAATCCTGCTAATCTCCCCGAAAACAAAACAAAAAAAACCCAACTACATCTGAACCAAAATAAACCTTGTTAGGACGTTGTTTTACTGGGGAGAGGTGCCTGATTTTACCCCCTACCTGGGCATCCTGGCTTTATAGTCACTTAGCAATAGTTTTCTTTATATAACAATAGGATGAGGAGTTCTCAGAATTTCATAAATTGGTTGCAAATGATTGAGAAGTAAATATATATATGTGTATATATATATTTATAGCATATATTCATGTATACAAATGCTGTTATATTCAAATGTGTATATATATTTGAAAATATCTGTATATATACACACTATATTTTAGATAGGTGGATAGGTAGGTAGATAGAGTATATGTGTGTCTATTCTTGTTCCTCCTCACTAAGCTTAGTCATTACTCGGCATTTGCTCAAGGACAGGTCTTCAAGACTCCACTGGTAGATGTCTGTGGAAGGCTCTGCCGCCTTCTGATGAGCTCCTCAAGATGCCAGAAAGGCTGAAAAGATGCTGGCACTGGTTCTGCTGTCCAGTTTGGAGCTCTGTTTGTCTTTGGTCATTGTATCCACTCTGCAAATAGTACGGGGTTCATGTGATGGAAGAGAAGGTTTAAATTCCCTCTGATTGGAGAAGAGTCACTTTCAGCTTCAAGTCAAAACTCCAAAACCGTTTCCTGGGTACCATCATCATATGGTCCCAGCCTCCATCCCATCCCCACTGCTTTCCAGTTGCTTAGGGTTGGAGATGAGGGGGGATTTGTTTAATATCCTCTATTGTGTGAATTACACCTGTGAATTCCATCTCAGAGCCCTTGATGAAATAGGTATTGTTTGAAATGTTACCTGATGAAATAAAATTGGAATCAGAATTCTGGAGGATTGACTAAAGTCTTACTAGTAAGAAATAAGATCTATAATTCTACAAAGAGTAAACTGTAGAATTCCTGTCCCCTAAATCCCTACCCCAAATAGGTCTGTGGTTTAACTTTAATCTCACTCTTCTTTGTGTCCAAAGTCTCCCTTCTCAAGGACCTTTATCCTGAATCCATAATCTCCCCAATTCCTGTTTTTTGACTTAAATCCCACTCTTTCTGATATACCGAGCCTGGGCCTGTGTTATTACACACTTAGGTAATTTTGAGGCTCTATCATCACCTTGAAATCTTTCTCAGACATTCTCCTCCTCTTGCTTCCCACTTCAGGACCAGGTCCAGGTTGCTCATTAATTACATTCTTGAGCCTAGGTAGCAATGAATGCAGTTTGGGAAGGTAGGCTGGTTGTACAAGCAAGCATGTGACTAGTCTCACTCACAGAGAAGAATACCTGACCGAGAAGGCCAGTTCGCTCAGGTAGTTATTGTAATGGTCAAGAGTGCCAAGTTCAAGGATTTTCACCCTAGCTCATTGGGTACAGATCCCATGCCCCTAACGCCACATGGCCCTTTCCCTGATGCCCACTGCGAGTGCCAAGGGAAAAGGCTCGGAGCCACCCATTTCTGCTCCTGAGAAAGTACTCAGAGCACACACACGCTGATTACTGATGGTGGCTAAAGAATGTCCACTTCTTAAATGAAAGACAGTGTGCTTCTGTGTGTGTATAAATATAGATATCCTTTTGTTTTTCTGCACTCCACCCTCTCTAAAGTAGTGTTATGCTGTCTTCTGCATTGAATTCAGTGAGTGTAGGTTGTGAATTGTCTAAATCTTATCCCATAGTCAAGGCTCCACTCAAGTTTCACCACTTCCCAGTTCTTGCCCTCATCTCTTCACTTCCCCACTCGTCACACAGTTGTCACAAATATACCCCTTTGTCGGTAGTCCTTTTCCTCCTCTGCAGATGTGTTGTCTGCCCGGCTCTGTCACTTAGCAGCTGTGTGACCTTGGACAAGCCGCTTGACCTTGCTGAACCTCAGCTTTCACATCAATGAAAGAAGGATTATGATGATACTTGTTCCTACCTGCCCTCCTGCCCTCCCAAGGTTGTTGTGAAGAGTGCATATGCCAGAGTATAGTGTAAACCCCCAACCTTGTACAAAAGGGAGCTGTTATTATTGCTGGGAGCCAAATCTTCTTGACAACAGGAACCAGGTCTTACTACTTAATAGTTGTATCTGTAGTGCCTCACTCAGTCCCAAACAGGGGACACTCTGAATGAGAGAGGAAAGGAGGACGGAGGGGCAGAAAGAAGGGAAGGATGACTTTTGTCAGTTTTTATACCCTATTTTACTAGTTATCGTTCTCTCCTTCAATATAGCTATATCTTATGAAAGATTTTTTTTTTTCCTAAAAAGACATTTTGCACTGGGCAGAAGGATGACTTTTTTTTTTTCCTTCCAATATTCTTCCTCTACATCTCTTGCTCCCTCAGCTAGCTGGGTAGTGGTGTTGGAATTTACTCTGATCATTTGATTTTACGCTCATGAGAAAAAAACTTATACAATTGGAAGACATCTGAGAGATCAGAGATCAAATGCCTCATTTTATAGGTGAGATCACCCAGGGAGGTAAGTGAAACCACCAAAAGTTTCAGTCATTAGCAGCAGAGAAAGAACTGGTTTTTAGCTGTTCCTTCAGGCTGACTCTGAATAATGAAGTATCAGTGATCATTTTTGCCTGCCTTTGGAGGGTATCTTAAGTGTTGACTGACACTATAAAGCTCTTTCTCGGATCAGTGCAAGGATTTTTTTTTTTTTTTTTTTGCGGTACGCGGGCCTCTCACTGTTGTGGCCTCTCCCGTTGCAGAGCACAGGCCCAGCGGCCATGGCTCACGGGCCCAGCCGCTCCGCGGTATGTGGGATCTTCCCGGACCGGGGCACGAACCCGTGTCCCCTGCATGGGCAGGCAGACTGTCAACCACTGCGCCACCAGGGAAGCCCAGTGCAAGAATTTTTGTTGTTCAGGAGGGCTTAGGGAAAAAAAAGATTTGCTAATGCTGGATCATCATACTCCCTGCCTGCTGTCCACACTTTAGGAGTTTATTTATATATGCTGATAAACTGGATCACATAAAGCATAAAAATCCCTTTGTAACTAGTTGCATTACGCATCAGGCTTAACAACATTCTGTACTGCAAAGCTCAGTGTCTTGGGTGTGTGGGCATTGAGGGAAACGCAGCTCCTCTTTGCATCTTTGAGTTCCTTCATAGGTACCTGTGTGCCTGGCCCTTCCTTCCACTTTTACCACTTTCTTCCTGGTGTGTCGGACAGCACTTTAGAGCCAGGCAGACCTGGGTTCATATTCCAACTCTGTAGCTTAGAGGCAAGATATGTTTAGGCAAGTCCCTTAACCGCCATGAACTTCAATTTCCTCATCTGTGAAACACAGACAATACTGCCTGCTTTGCTGGTTCGCCTTATGGTGTAGAGGTAATGTGTGTAAAGATGGAAGAAGGTATTGAAGGAAGATAAAATGTCTGTTTCTTCTCCAACTTTTCTGTCAAATCCAAGTTCTACCTATTAATTTCATTAACTTAGTTTTTATCTTTTATAACACACATACATACCTTTCAATATTATTAATAAGGCATTTTGCTTTTCTATACAAAACATCCTTTCATCTGATTTTTCCAGGGTCTGGCTGAGAATTTTCAGAAGGCTTAGTGTGTAATTTATCTCTTTTGGAGATTTTCCTTCCTCTTGCTAAAAAAAAAATTTTTTTAAACCCCACCCCAAACCAAAACCCACCAAGTTGGACATCATTTCTAAATTTGAATCTCCTTTTAAAAAAACGGGTTCAGTTAGTTTAAAGAGAGGTTTCTCAGAAACACATGTAGTGTATATTTTTCATCTCCACGAAGATTATGTCACAATTCCAAACCGCTATATATATTTTTTCCTAATAAGGCAAAGGCTTGCAGGTAGTTTACTTTCTTGCTTTTTGAATAGAGAAAACATTCCTTTAAAAAAATCAATTTCTGGTCCTTTGTAACAACGCTTTAAAATGCATGTGGTACTTCAGTGGAATTTGGTCCAGTGTCAGCAAACACTATATGGCAGGCACAGGGTCAAGTAGTGGGAATACAGAGGAGATGGACACGATGTCTCTACCTTCAGGGAGCACCCAGGGTCCTTGTAAGGGAGACTGACAAGTCAGCAGGCCGTTGCTATATCGTACAGTCCTGTGAGACCACAGAGGAGAAGACTGTAGCCAACTTGTGAGGAAAGGGCTAGACTCACCTTCTCGGAGGAGGTGACAATTGGACTGTGACTTGAAAGATGAAGAGGAGTCTAAGAAGCTGGGAAAGGGCATTGCAGGCAGAGGGAGTTGTGTGTTCTAAAAGCACGGAAGTGTCAGAGGTAAATTTAAGGACCATCAGGGTATGATGTTGGGGAAAATGGAGGGGAAGGCAGGGGCCAGATCTGGAGGGGCCCATGTAACACTGAGGGGTTTGACTTTTATCCTGAAAGCAATGAGGAGCCTTTGAATGGACCTCCCAGGGAGTCTTACACCAGAAGGAGACCTTAGAGGTCAGAGTCTAGCATTTCATTTGACAGATTTGGAAACTGAGGCCGACGAAATTGACGTACTCGTGGCCACACAGCTAGTCAGTGGCTGATAACGTACATCTTTGTATAGACCCAGTGGTGCCTGGGGAGTAGGGTAGAGGGGAGCCTTCACGATGAAATTCCAGTGTTGACCTTGTGAAGGCAGATTCTCATAGGAACATTTATCCCAAGATTTATCATGGGGACTGCATGATTTGGGCTAATGACCCCAGCATGCCTTTTTTGCATATCATGTCCTTTAAAGGAAAGGCCGTCACGAGCTAGAAATGCTCTTTGACTATTTTTAGGCTGTGTGGTAGGGGGAATTAGTGGAATTCTTAAGGTCAGCTCCAGCTGTTTTTCTCCAAAAGACCAACTGAATTTTTCATGAGATTTGCTCATTAGGGCTTTTACCCTTCAGTGAGGCATTGTACTGAGTCTGAGTCAGCCTGTCCTGGGAAATAAGGGACGAGAGTATGGGGAAAACTAGACTGGAGTTGGGATGGCTGCTGCCCTTTTTTAAAAATGTTAAGCACTAACTAATATTAAGTGCTAATTAATGTTAAGCGCTGTCTTAGATGTGGTTGGTTATTTCTCATACCTTCTCAATCACAGTGAAGGTCCTTCTGGATTACAGCAAATACCTCAAAGGATTGTGGGGTTTTGAAGATTCAGGGATGCCATATATGTAGAGTCTGACACGATGCCTGGGTAGAGTTCTGACTAATTGCATCCTAGTACACTGAGTAGCACCTTTCATTCAGGACTGTCACCTTGGAACACTCTACAGATATCAAGTCAGATATTCCTTAAGAATCCTGTGAGAGGAACTTGCCTGTGGTTATTTGGCATCTACAGTTAAAATACTACCTCTCTATTGTGGGTCAGGGACTATATGAAGGCAGGTGAAGTGAAAGTATTCTTCATTTCTTCTGGAGTGCTCTGTGAACCCTTACTCCTATCTAATCATATGGGTGTCTTTTTGGAGCTCACGCTGTGTTAGAAGGTAAATGGATAAATATAGCTGTAAAGCATTTTTGCAGTTCACAAACTGTCTTTCCATGTGTGGTCTCATTGGCCCCCTGTAGTAATTCAGCAAGGGAGGTGGGCAGTGGTTAGAATCCATTTTAGAAAGGAGGAAATGGAGACTCAAGTAAGTGCTATGTTCGTGGTCACCAAGCTAGTCAGTGGGTGACTCGTTTTCAAACCAGATCGTATGACTTTAAATCTCATGTTCTTTCCTCTTCATGATGCTGCCAACTAGATTGAGAAATAAAGGGCCAAGTTTCTCCTCTAGCATAAAAGTGGTTTAAAGAATGCCTTTAAAGGAAGGTAACTGTTGCATACCCAACTGAGGAATGAAGGATCATGTCCAGCATGGGATTTCTAGACATGATGGAGTAAAAGTGAACTTTGTCCCGCTGGCTCCGGAATAACAGCTATTTTCTGATCTAGAACTCAGTGACATTAAAATAACAATGTATAACTTATGCTAATGAAAACAGTACTCATTTAAAATCGTTGGTAGGGTTGAAGAGTAGTTGAGAGGCATTAACCAAAGAGAGTAGGTCTTACAAAATTTCTATCTTAAGAATTCTGCCTAACACAGATGATCCGAAAGAGAACCAGAATACTTCTCCCCTTCTCTCTTAAATGGAGAAAAATGAGGCCATCCTTACTATTCACAGAACAGGAAGCCTGAGGAGATACTCCCAACTTAACTTCAGTGAGTTAACTTCAGTGAGTTACTTAATATTTAAGAGTTTTTTGTTTTGTTTTGTTTTTTTACTATTACTATGTGCAAGGTACTGTGTGGCTACAAAAATGAAGTGGACATAAATCTTTCCCTTAAAGAGCCTAGAAGTGGGAATTTGATATGTTTCTGTAATGTTTATGTAATTGTTGAAAGCTTATTGTGTTGGGCGCTTAGATATGAGCTTAAATCTTCTCAACAACCCAGGAAGACAGGTATGATGCCCATTTTACAGATGAGAAGCCTGAGGCTCAGAGAAGCTAAGTAACTTGCACAAGAGGGTCAAACTGTACCCAGGTCTGACTCTGGAGCCTGTGCTCTTTCCTACTTCAGATGACAGATGTACAGATAAGAGCCTAGGAGGGCTCAGTGAAAGAAGTAATTATTGCTAGCTTGTGGAAGGGATATTTTTGAGGGGCAGGGGGCTGCAGGAGCAGCTTCATGGAGGAGCTGGGGCTTGAGTGATTGGTAAGGTTTGGATGTGTGCAGAAATAAGGGAAAGACATTCTAGGCGATGAGAACAGCAAGAACAGAGGTCTGGTGATGATAGTGTAGAGCTGATATTGAGGAGTGATTTGGCTGGAATTCACGGGGTGAGAAAGGGTCCACGGAAAATAAGATTAGATAGGGAGCTTGGGATGAGAAGTATGTCAGTACTAGGAATTTGGATTTACTCTGCCATCAGGGAAGAGCTAGGGAAGGTTTTTAAATTGAGTATGGCATGCTCGAAGTGGGGCTTTGGAGTATGAGTCTAGCTGGACTGTATACGGTAGCCAGAAGTGAGGGTGAACCAGGAAGTAAAGAAGCCATGTTCAGTTCATGTTCCCTTCTAAATGAGTGGTAGAAAAGGAGAGAAGGGGTTGAATTGGAGGGAGAGTGCAGAGGTTCAGTCAACTGAACCTGGAAACTGATTGGCTATATGGCAAGGAGAGGAAAGCATCCACTCTCAGTGTTGCTTTTAAAGATGTATTTAGTCAACAGAGTTCCAGGCAACAAACTGGGGGTTCAGAGATGAATAAGGCACATTATCTATCCTCAGGCTGTATTAGTTTCCTATTACTGCAGGGCAAGTTACCACAAACTTAGTGGCTTGAAACAACACAAATTTATTATCTTACAGTTCTGGAGGTCAGAAATCCGAAATGAGTCTTACAGGATAAAGTCAAGAAGTTGGCATAGCTGAGTTCCTGCTGGAGGCTCTGGTGGGAGAATGTTTCCTTTCCCCTTCCAGCTGTTAGAGGCTGTCTGCATTCCTTGGTTCATGGTCCCTTACTCCATCTTCAAAGCTCGTCACTCCAACCTGTCTTCATCCTCACATCTCCTCTCTCTCTTTTAGACCATCTTGCATCCTTATGAGGACCTTGTGATTCCATTGGGTCTGCTGAAATAATCCGGGATAATTTCCCCATCACGATAGCCTTAATCACATATGTAACGTCCCTCTTACCGTTTACCATATTCACAAGTTCCAGGAATTAGGATGTGGACATCTTTGGAGGACCCTTATTCTGTCTACCAGGGAGTTAACAAACACATCTATGGAAGATAACTTGACAAAGCTTTTTGTCCCTGTAATCTCTTTTTTCTTCCCTTTATTCAATCAATGAGGCACCTGTTGTAAGTCAGGCACCATGCTAGGTGCTGAGGACAGGGGGATGCCGAGGCACCTCGCTGCCCACCTCTAGAGGAAGAAGAATTAGAGAAGGGCTGTTAATGTAGAACCAGAGACCAAAATGTCAGGCTCTTGGCTCTTGATTTTCTAAAGTGGAGGTCCAGGCCTAAAATGAGAAGGTTTAGAAGAATTTTGGTAAAATTTCAAAATGGGATCCTCCCACCCAACCTCTCTACTGCCAAACCCCAAACCCCAATTTAGATTTTTTTTTTATCTACTCAAAGGCCTCTGGGGATGGGGGTGTTTGCAGAAACCAGGAATTTGACTCCTTACAATAGGGTGGGAGGTTAGAAGAGGGAGACAAGTCTAATGAAGAAAATAGAAAAAGCAGCAGCAGTAACATTCCAACCTCAAGGTAGCATAGAAAGGTGATTGAGTTGGTGACATGTTGAAGATTTATTGTCAGCTGGTGTTTATGAAGCCTTTACTACGTCCCAGACCATTTAACCTACAGCCCAGTGTCATCCTCACGGTAACCCTGTAAGGTAGGCCTAACTGGCTATGTAGCACAGACCAAGAAACAAACCCAGAGCCCGTAGGGGAACTGCCAAAGAACTAATGAAAGATCAGTCTCTTTCCAAGCATCTTTTGACCCTAAAACCAGAGTGTCCTACGCCATCGCAGCAGCCTCTTATGTCAAGGGGTACAGTTAATGCATGTGGTCGGCATTATTCACCTGTATCCATTTCAAAACAAGTGTCTCGGGCTTCCCTGGTGGCACAGTGGTTGAGAGTCTGCCTGCCGATGCAGGGGACACGGGTTCGTGCCCCGGTCTGGGAAGATCCCACATGCCGCGGAGTGGCTGGGCCTGTGAGCCATGGCCACTGAGCCTGCACGTCCGGAGACTGTGCTCCGCAACGGGAGAGGCCACAACAGTGAAAGGCCCGCGTACCGCAAAAAAAGAAAAAAAAAAAAACAAGTGTCTCTCGGAGAGGAGCAAGAAAGACCTTGCACACAGTTAAGAACATGATATATCTTACACTAGGTTGGTATTTCATAGAGGAAAGACTATGTGAGGACATCGTGGGAAGGTGGCCATCTTCAAGACAAGGAAAAAGACTCAGAAGAAATGAAACCCTCTGACACCTTGATCTTGGACTTGTAGCCTCCAGAACTATGAGAAAATAAATTTCTACTGTTGAAGTCGCCCTTTTTTTGGGCATTTTGTTATAGCAGCACTTTCAAACTAATATAATGTATGCAGAGTATATAGACATTCTTTGTGCCATTCTTGCAGTTTTTTATGAGCTTAAAATTAATTTTTTCATTTCAAAATAAAAAAAGGAAAAATTAAAGAAAAATGGCACACATCTATCTATTCTAACATAGAAGCAAAAATATTGAAAGAGTATCATTAAATTTTTAAAACCCAAGTCACAGAAACAATATCCACTTTTTTGTTGAGATATGTGATATGAGTATCTGAATAGAAAATGCCTGAATTGGCATATAATACAGTGTAAAACAATGATTACTTCTCTGAAATGAAGTTGGTAAGTGTGAGAGAAAAAGAGGTCATTTACTTTATATCTTGTATGATTTTGTGATTTTCAAACATTTTTTTAACAAAGAAAATATATGTTACTTAATGATAATAATAATAGTATTAGTAATACATTCCATGAAAAAAAAAAAAAAGAACCTGATGTATCTTTGATGGGATAATTAATGGCCTGACCAGAGAGATTTGAGCAGGTCTGGGCCAAGGGTGAGGCACATAAGGCACCCAGGGCACAAATCTATGGAGAAAAGGTCACACAAGCACTGGCACTGCACTTGCCATACCCTGCGAGTGAGCGTCTGCTTACATCGTGTGCCTGGGTGCCTGACTGGTAAGGAGGCCTCACTCTCAGGGTGCGGCTGTGCTCACACAACCTTGCCTCCTTGAATTTTGGGCCCTGGGCATCTTGCTTGCCTCACCCTAGGTCTTAAATTTGAGCAGGGGCCAGAAAGAGGAGAGGACCAGTGAGTTCAGTGACCTCAGTGCTGGCTGCACATTCAAACCCCCTGAGTAGCTTAAAAAAAAAAATCTCGGGTAAGGTCTGACCCCAGACCAGTTAAATCAGAATCACCGGCACGGGGTGGAAGGAAGGCAAAGAGGCCTAGGCACGGATATATTTTTTTAAGGTTTTTCAGGTGATGCTAATATACAGCCAGGTTTGGGAACCCCTGAGTTTGTACATTTGGAGAGAGTCCCTCACTGCCAGGCTGAGTAGGAATGTACATGATTGTACCAAAAGTGAGGGTTTATGTAGTCCTTTTAAAGTCAGAGCTGAGGATTGCTACAGTTCAGTTAACTTTATGATCCTGGGTTTAATTCCAGCCTGGTTAATAAATCAGCTGGTTCTTCCACTCCCTTCCTCTGAATTTGAAACCTAGAAAATAATTAAATCTAGAATTCATCTGCAATGCCTGTTGTTATCATCAATGTGCTGGTTTCAGGGGTGCTGGGAAATGTATCTCAACCCATTTTGTTAGCCCGTTTGCAAATCCTTATGTGGGTTGAATCTGTATCTGTCCCGGAAGATAAAGGAGGTCTCCTCTGAGTGTCCCAGCTCTCACATTAGGTAGCTGTGTGACGTTAAGCAGTTGGTCTAACCCCTCTGTGTCTCAGCTTCCTCATCTGCACAAAGAACTGGTTATGACTCCATGATTCAGCCATTACTTCATTTTTGCGTTTGCTCTTGTTACAGCTGGAAAACAATTGATGTACAAATGAACGTGCTTAATTTTGCTGTACTCTTTAACCAGTTGTCAGCCATTTTTCTGACCTACTGGGAATCCTTTATAGCTGTGATTGCCAAACCTGGCCAAACATCTGCATCCTGTGGGAACATTTTAGAAAATGCAGATTCCCGGGCCTTGTCCCTGAAGATCTTGATTCAGTGGGTCTTAAGCAATGTCTGGGAATCTGCTGCTCATCAGCCATATTTTGATACAAGCAATGATAAGTTTGATTAAAGTGGTAGAACTCCCAATTTAGATATCACTATAGAGTTGACCGTTGACAGAGATCATAGTTCTTCAAGAAGCCTTCCCTGGCCCCCCGAAACTACATTATAAGCCTCCTGGTTAAAAGTTTTAAGGCACCCTGCTCTTCTGTTTTGTAGGACTTCTCAGGCTTGTTCAGTATCTGTCTTCCTTTCTGGAATATAAGTTCTCTAAGGGCAGAGACGGTGTACACTATTCCAACGTTTGGGACATACGACCTAATCTCTTCCAGAGTTGAGATCTGTGGTGTGTGCTGCCATGGCAAAGGGAGAGGAAGTTTCCGTCTGGCATTTTGAACTGAGGCAGGGCTCCAGGTGCTTCCCAAGCTGTGTAACCAATAAGAGCCCATAACTGTGTTGGCTTTTACAGCAGCTCCGTGCGATGTCCGATGAACCTTGTCATACTGTCTTAAAGCTTCTGGATGTGTTGTAAGTCATCCCTTTCGTAGGTTGTCGTCCCTTTTTTTAGATTTGAGATGTCAGCCCAGGTGTGAAGATTAATATGAATTTTCAGCCACCCATTTCCCCAGCTCCTTTCTCTTTACTGTTTTTATCTTTTGAAATCCTGATATTCCAAGACAATACAGATTAAAAGGGTAGTCCAGGCACATTTATCGAGACTGAAAAATGTAAAAAATTCCAGTTCCATTTCCCTCTCTTGGCATTTCAGGCCCCTCAGGGTCTGACCCCAGACACTGTTTCCCCACTTGTACTCTACACTCCAGTTACCAGCCTTCTTTTTGAACACCCTACCTTCATGGTTTCATGGCCAGTGCACTTGCCCAGAATGCCCGCTCCCTTCTTCTCAGCCTCCAAGGCTCTCATCATTTGATCTCCTTCCTAAATCCCTGTGGCCCCTGACACTTGGTCTGTGCCTCCTTTATTAGTACTTGACATAGTACGTGTACGAAGGTAGGTTGTGTGTGATACTGTCTTCTTCACGTGGCCCATTATCTTACCCTTGACTGGGACTTGATTAAACTCTTTGATTCCTATGGGTACCATAAGTCTAAACTTGCCTAGGAATGGCAGAAGGTGAGCTTTTCTAGAAATCCAGAGACATTATCATTAGGTTTGAAGAGGAGATTAAGGTGTAGGGAGCATTGTCACATATGAGTAGTCTTTCCTTCTCTGCACTTTCTTCATCCTTAGTTTGATATCACCAAGTCAGTCTATGGGAAATGTTACCTGTCAGTTGCATCAGCCCCGGGGCTGAAGGCGGTGACTGAAGTAGAAAAATTTCTTCCACTTTTGGAAAAATCCTCACAAAAGTGAAAGCTTTGTATCTTGCGATGCCTGTCAGTTTTGACTTTCAGTTGTTCCCCTGTGAAAAAATAAAACAGAAACTTATTGGATAAATTATTTTTTCTTATTCCATCTATATTTTTTCATTTGTTCACTTCTTCCTAGATTCATTTCATTTATTCATTCGACTCAGGTTGTTTTTGAGAAGCTGCTTTGAACCAGTCACAAGACAATTGTTCTTTCCTCTCAAGAAGCCCAATTTAGGCAACTTAGAGTAAATAATTTACATGTTTTTTAGTAGACTGATGAAAGCAGAGACCATGCAGAAACAAAATATTCACATAGCCTTGTTTCCTGACAGTGCTGTGGACAAAGTTTGCTGTTCACATAAACACATTTCTATTAAAAACAACAACAACATTCTGATTGAGTTTAAACACATCTGAAGAAACCTTTTTTTTTTTTTTTTTTTTTTGTGGTATGTGGGCCTCTCGCTGCTGTGGCCTCTCCCGTTGCGGAGCACAGGCTCCGGACGTGCAGGCTCAGCGGCCACAGCTCACAGGACCAGCCACTGCGCGGCATGTGGGATCTTCCCGGACTGGGGCACGAACCCGTGTCCCCTGCATTGGCAGGCGGACTCTCAACCACTGCGCCACCAGGGAAGCCCTGAAGAAACTTCTTTTAGTGATAGTTTCTGGTTCCTGGGATTGCTACCATTCTCAGAGTCTAGTGAGCACATATAAACACCCGCATATTGACACAGGTGCCTTTTTTCCTCTATCCATGCTTGTCTTCTTTTCCATGTCTATCCGTAAAACAAACCCAAAGGGCCCAATCATTTTCCTGTTGCTGACAAGTTCTGCAGAGCAGGCCGTGCTTTGAGGGCCAGTGCAATTCACTCATAGGAAATGACAAAGGAGAAAGTAGGGCGTCCAGAAGGAGGGACAGCTGGGTGAAAACAGGACTGGGCTGGGCATCAGGACACCTGGGGGTCTAGTTTCATCTTCGTGCCTAACTAGCTGTGTGACTTCTCAGAGAATAAGGGGGGGAGGGGTGTCATGAAAGATTAAAAGCGGCAGCTTTAGAATCCTACAGCCCTGGGTCCAAATCACATTCTGATTGAACGACTGTGGACAAGTTACTTAACTCCTGAAGCCCCATGTTATCTGCACGATGTGGAGAAGACCTGCCGTACTGGGTGGGCAGAGTGATTAACTGACCTCCTGTGTATGAAGGGTCTTAACACCACTTGCTCACTTTTCAGCCCAGAGAAAAATGACCAAGAGAGTGAGAGGCTTAGAAAACATCATGTGAGGAACCCCTGAGGGAAGGAGGCAGTTCATCTTTCTCTCAACAAAGCAGACTCAGGGAGAACATGAACGCTGTCTTGCTTTCAGACTGTTGGGATGTCATGGGGCTGTCAGAACAATTTGCTTCTCTTCTGAAAACCTCATCATGTGAGAGTCACTAAAGTTTTCCTTCCCTTCCTTGAGGCCCGCAGGCTTTGGTAGAGCAGCAGCCATCTGGGAAAGGAGAAGGTGCGGAGAGAGTTGGGGGAACGAATGCTGCTGTTAACCAGACTTTAACCTGGGTTTGGTTGGCAGAACGTTGGAGATTAGGCCTGCAAGCCTAGCTCTTCTCTTTGCTGCCGTCAAAAGCAAACACCAACTGTTTGAGGCCTTTTGGACAGCTGACAAAGAGAAGAGTATAGGCTTTTACAGATGTGGCATAGCAGGGCTGACACATGCAAAATATTTTGTTTGTTTTCTTCCAGTTTCAGTGAAATACAATTGACATACAGTACTGTATAAGTTGAAGGTGTACAGCATAACGATTTGACTTAAATACACCATGAAGTGATTATCACAGTAAGTTTAGTGAACATCCATCACCTCATGTAGATACAAAATTAAAGAAATAGAAAAAGTGTTCTTCCTTATGATGAGAACTCTTAGGATTCACTCTCTTAACAACTTGCATATTTAACACCCAGCAGTGTTAATTATAATTGTCAGGTTGTACATGACCTCCTTAGTATTTATTTATCTTGTAACTGGAAGTTTGTACCTTTTGGCTGCCTTCCTCCAATTGCCCCTCTCCCAATCCCCACCTCTGGTAACCATACATCTCTTTTTCTGTGAGTTTGTTTGTTTTTGAAGTATAATTGGCCTATAATACTATGATAGTTCCTGTTATACAACATAGTCATTCGGAATTTCTATGCATTTCAAAATGAGGCAAGGGAAATTTGAATTAAGCACACTTTGCATTTGGAGCCCTCACATTTCCCTTTTAGCCGCTGTTCCTATTGCTGCCCATTCCTTACTTGTCCTCGACACTTTCTTCCTTCTCGCCAGAGCCTCACAGTATTTCCATAAAGAAGGGAAGGTAGGAGTGAAGAGACCCTTCATACAGGTGAGGAAACTGAGGTTTGGAGAAGTCAGGTAATTTATTTAAACCAGACAGTCATGGTGAAGGACCTGGAGCTGGAACCCAGTGAATAGCATGGACCTGCTTTTTCAATGATGGACCCTAGAGCCAGGTTCACGTTAAGGCGGAAGTGGAAGCTCAGTCCCCTTACACCCGTGTTCACGTATGAAATACCTGACTGCCTCGTACGTAGATGGGTGCCACAGTGGCAGGTGATGGGTGGGCATACAAAGCACTTAGAGCCCCTGGCCTTGCGCATAAACTAGTGGAGGACAGATGTGAGTAGATGGGATTCGAGATGGTGTGGCGAGTATCCTGAGTGAGGAAGTTAGGTGCCCATGGAGCACCCCAGAGGGGCACCTAACCTGGCCTTGGGAGGATGGGGAAGGCTTCTGTGCAGTAAGTGACATCTCACCTGAGACCCGAGAGGTATTTTCTCAGGAAAGGGTATTCTAGGAGCCAGGACAAGCATATGAAAAGGCCTGAAGGCAAAAGGAGCTGAAAAAGTTCAGTGGGGCAGGAAAAGAGCTTGGAGAAGAAAGCAGGTGTGAGTTCACGGAGGGCCCTACAGGCCACAGTAAGGACTTTGAGCCTTAGCCAGTGGACAGTGGGAAGTTAGTGAAGGGTTTTAAGCCTGGGAATATGGCTTTGTCATATTCATATTCAGTAGCATGAGGAGGATGGGAGGGAGGGCTGAACCTAAGGAGAACTGTTTGCTCATCCTGGGAGTTACTCCTTCTGTAAACACGTCAGGCATCCCTGTTACCAAGATTCATCCCTCCCGAATTTTTGCACTGAGGTTGCCTCCATGCTGACAGTCAGCTCTGGGCCAGTGATTCTTTTATGCTGAAGCAGAGAATGAGGGTCCACAGCCAGACAGAAGAGCGTTTTTCTGCTTCCCCAGTTTGAGGATCTGTGTGCAGGGGAGAATTAAATGAGATGTCAATATTGGAGTGACCTATTCTAACAAAGCCACTGGCAAATGCCAGCCCCGCCACACACAAGCTTGGTGGCAAACACCTCCCTGGGCCTCATGGTCCTCATTTAAAAAACAAAGGTAACAAAATACCTCCCTCAGATCTTTGTGAGAATCCAATGAGATGATATATGTAAAGTGCCAGGCGTTAGGAGGTGCCCAGTAAATATTTATTACCTCCTTTTTTTTTTTTTTTGCGGTACGCGGGCCTCTCACTGCTGTGGCCTCTCCCGTTGCGAAGCACAGGCTCCAGACACGCAGGCTCAGTGGCCATGGCTCACGGGCCCAGCCGCTTCGCGGCATGTGGGATCCTCCCGGACCGGGGCACGAACCAGCGTCCCCTGCATCGGCAGGCAGACTCTCAACCACTGCGCCACCAGGGAAGCCCTATTACCTTCTTTTTTTTCTGCCCTCCCTTATTGCTGCTGCAGAAATCTTACAGTCCTTGCAAAGCCCGATACAGTCTGACCTATTTCCTTTCTGGCCCACTCCATCCTTTTCTCCTCCTGGCACACTGGCCTTCCAGCACTGGCTCCCTTGAAGTTTGTTGAACATGTCAAATACACTCCCACCTCAGGACCCTCTGATACCTGCGTGGCTCATTCCCTCATCTCTGGCAAGTTTTTGCTCAAATATCATCTTCTCAATGAGACCTACCCTAGCCACTCTCTGTAAAACTCCAGTGCCCCTCACCTTATTATTCCCTTCCCAGCTTTGTTTTCCTCCAGAGCTCTTATCACCTTCCCAAAAGTTACATAATTGTTTTTATTTTTTATTTATGTTTTTATTATTTAGTTTGATCATTATCCCCTCCAACTGACATATACACTCTACAAGGACAGGAAGTTTTTAATGTCTTATTCATTAATGTATCTCCAGTGCTTAGAACAGTGTCAGGCACATAATAGACTCTCTATAAATGTTTGTTGAATGAATGAGTGAAATTGACTAGCTCTCATGATAGATATCATCCAGAATATTGGGAGTTGGGGGTCACCTGGTACTGAAGAGGCTTGATTGCCATCTGAGGGCTTTCCCACGATCTGGCTGGGTAGTAACTCCCCACTACCCAATTAGGAGTCAAGGGTTCGAGCCCTTCACTTCTTTGTAAAATAAGGACATTGCCCTTTGCCTCACCAAATAGGCTATTTTTAGGAAAAACTTAACCCTAGAAGCTTTTACACAGAAGCACTGGTTAGCTTATAGTTCTATTTGAAGGTATGGAAACCAGCATTTCTCCCTTTACCGCCCCCCCCCCCGCCCCCGCCAATTACCACTGCTGGAAAATTTAAGTTGTTTTTCTCCTTTGTTCTCTTCCTGTCCTCAACTCACTGAACTTAAAAACAATCTCCCATTGAACCTGGGAGGCAGTGTGATGCCTCATGAAGGACATGGTTCCAAGAATGTGGCCTGAATCTATTTCCTTGCCAGCCTTTGAGATCTAAGGAAGTTACTGCACATGAAAGAAAGCTACTGTGCATGAAAGAATTGAGATAGCCATCCCGTGGTGAAGTTGTCTATTTGGATTAGCTTCACTAATTCATTTACTCATTCACTTATTTCTTTTCTTTTTTTTAATTAATTAATTTATATATTTATTTTTGGCTGCGTTGGGTCTTCATTGCTGAGCATGGGCTCTCTCTAGTTGCGGTGAGCAGGGACTACTCCGTTGCGGTCACAGGTTTCTCATTATAGTGGCTTCTCTTGTTGCGGAGCATGGGCTCTAGGCACGCAGCCTTCAGTAGTTACGGCATCCGGGCTCAGTAGTTATGGCTTGTGAGCTCTAGAGTGCAGGCTCAGTAGTGTGGTGCACAGGCTTAGTTGCTCCATGGCATGTGGGATCTTTCCAGACCAGGGCTCGAACCCATGTACCCTGCATTGGCAGGCGGATTCTTAACCACTGCGCCACCAGGGAAGTCCCAACTCATCCACTTATTTCTTCACATTGAGAGACTCGCAGTCAGATGGGAGAGATGGAGAGCTGACAGATAATTATAACAGTGGAGATACGTAGGTGGAGGAGAAAATTTTTGTGTTAGTCAAGTTCCTGCTACAAAAGTGTTTGTTGTATAACAACCCCAAACCTCAGTGGCTTCCAACAAAAAATATTTACTTCTTGCTTCAATACCTACAGACGAGCTAAGGTGGCCCTGCTTCAGGTGGATGAGGTTCTGGTCTGTTCTTGTATCTCTTTTTCTGAGACCCTGACTGAGGAGGCAGTGGCTACCTGGGGCAAGCTCTTCTTGTGATCTATGGCCAGAGTACAAGAAGCCAAGCCAAACCACACAGGCATATCCACAGACTATGCTTGCATCACATTTATAACGTTCCATTGACCAAAGTAAGTCACAGGCCAATCCCACCTCCAGAAAGATAGGGATGAATACTCTGCTTACTGTAGTGGCAGCATGATTGTATAGTTCTGTTTCAGGGAGGAAGTGAAGAGTTAGGAATAATTGAATCTACTACAGCATTTAACTCTGGCTATGGGAGTGAGGGAAGGCTTCCTGGAGGTGGTGACTTTCATCTTGAAGGATGAGTTATTTTTCAAGACAAACAGGCAGTAACATATGCAAGTGCGTGCAAATTAAAAAAAATAAGTGTGAAGTGTTGTCTTAATATTTATTTGAGTCGTCACTGTGGGCAATATGCAAAGAGCTACAGGAAGATAAAATAAAGGTCACCTGAGTACCTGCCTATGAAGTCCAAGCTTCATGGGGGAGATCAGAAAGATGCAAAAGAGAAAAGGAAATTATGTAACCAGTACACTCTGATTCAGCTGGATGGGACAAAAGTGTGAACTCAGAAAGGAAGCTAGAATATATTTTTAGCTATTTTTGGTACACGATGCAAGCTATGCGCTCTTTTATATTCATTATTTCATTTAATCCTGACAACCTGTGAAGGATGTCCTAATGAGAAACTGAGCCTCAGAGTGGTTAGGTAACTTGCCTAACGGTTTGTAGTTAGCAAGTAGTGGTGCGAGTACTTCTTAGTAATTCTGTTTTGCCAAAGAGCAAAGAATTTATTCATAAAAATTACTAGTGTACACACTGTATTTTCTTAAGTAGGGCTGCTTTAAAATTTACTAAACCCATGTTTTTTAGTGTCTACTGTATATGCAGTACTGTGCTTGTTAAAGGGCCCTGATCCTGGAGTATCTCTGAAGTTCCACCTGGCTGTGGCATTCTGTAGGTCTCATCTTCTCACTGCTCATGGATTTAAAATGCCTCAAAGAAAATAGGATTCTTGCCCATGGTTCTACGCAAAAATGCTCACTTTGAATGTTGAGGAGTTTTGAAATTCTGCCTCTTCCATTCCCCCAGATTATATACACAACACCAGTAAGCGTTCTTTCTCCTTGGAAATGAAGGGAGACAAGCTAGGTGAGTTGAGCAAAAGTTAGAGGTGTGCAGATTACCGCTCCCCAATACTAATTCTCTTGTCATTATGGAGCACAGATATACTCTAGTGGAATGTCCCTATGCAAGAAGTGAGCAGTTTTGCAACCATCTCTTCCCTCTGTGGATGGTTAAACACTGACAGGCGTTTTTGTGCACTCTCCATCTTGGCGGTCCGGAATTGAGTTGAAGCATGTTTCATGACCCATTTTCTATTTGCTCAAGAAGCTGGCAGAACTGGTTTCCCTGATCTCAGACACCATCTCACATGGTCAGTTTTCTATCCCCAGACATGTTTTAAATCTTAAAATAATGAGCAATGCTTATAGGAACTGCCTCTCACTGTGTGGTGTTTACTGTCTCACGATTCTGCAGGTAGGTGATGCTCAGATGCTGTTGCCTCTCATCAAGTTGACGTTGGACGGAAGGAGAATAAACTGTGCTCAGACTGGTCCAGGAGAGGGCGCGTGAGCAGGAATGCCGCTGTAGGTACAAGTGACCTGTCTGGCAAGGAATGCAGCATCCCGAGAGCCTCTTCTTGACATCATCCCACAGACCACTGCTTCCTTGAGGGAAAGGGCGCTGAGGATTTTGCTATCAGCCACCTAAAACTTTTGCCCAGCCAATAGAAGACTTTTGCTGAAGAACTGAACAAGATATCGTTTCATTTCATTTTTGCATCTTCTGATCATCTGGGCTACAGTAACTGTTGTTTAGCTTTGAGAATTTTAAGCCATATTTGTTTCTGTCATTTTTGTGTACACGTTTCAAAATGATCGACTTAAGCTTCCTGACAGAGGAAGAGCAAGAGGCCATCATGAAGGTTCTGCAGCGGGATGCTGCCCTGAAGAGGGCTGAAGAGGAGAGAGTCAGGTAAGAGGCCGGACAGGTCCTCGGGCATGGGAGGATGGGCAGTCTGTAAGAAGATGGGACACTTTTCTTTCCTCAACCTTAAGTGGTAGTTCTGACTTGGAGCCTGACTTAACGGATTCCAATTTTAAGTTTATTTCCTGGACAGAACTTTCTCCTCCGTATCTCTTTTTTTTTTTTTTTTTTTCTCGGTACACGGGCCTCTCACTGTTGTGGCCTCTCCTGTTGTGGAGCACAGGCTCTGGACGCGCAGGCTCAGCGGCCATGGCTCACGGGCCCAGCTGCTCCGCGGCATGTGGGATCTTACCAGACCGAGGCTCGAACCCGCGTCCCCTGCATCGGCAGGCGGACTCTCAACCACTGCGCCACCAGGGAAGCCCCGTATCTCTTAATTTATCCCATAGGACTCCTGCCAGAAATAGTTTTGATTAAAAACCTAACTAAACTCCTTTAAATTGTTAAACACTGGATTAAAAATGAAATAATGTATACAAACACATACATACATCTACCTCTCTCTCTCTCTCTCTCTCTCTCTCTCTATATATATATATATATATATATATATATAAACACACACATATATATCAACTTTTTAAACTGAATCTACTTAAAAAATGGATCATGTATGAAATTAGAAAATATTTTTAATTTCTAAAGTTTTCAGAAGAAAATAAATTGAGAAGTAGCTCACATTTTTGCACATCTTCAGAAATGTTTGAATTGGTTTCAACAGCAATTGAAATTAGTTCTGACTGAGCTAATTTTTCATTTGTGTTCCATAAGAAGGAGTGGCAACTTTGACACACTATTCACTTTGGGAGGAACCCAAATGTTCCACATCAGCATTTCCACCACTTTCACTCACTTGCGGGGCTGGAGGAGCGTGAGGTCAGAATGCTGAAGAAGTGGGCTTGAGTCCAAGCCCTGCCATCTATTGCCTTTGTAATCTGGGGCCTTGAAGGCAGCGAAAGGTTTCCTGAATGTGAGTCATATTAACTGCATGATCCCCAACCTAGGAGTTATCCAAAAGGAACATAAGCCCTGTTCTTACTTCTTAGGATAGCAGGATCATGAATAATGGAGTTATTTGTGCCCATATTTCGTTATCCATATTTTGACCCTAATTTGAACATGGGTGCTTTATGAAGGAACATGCTGAAATTCACTTCAAGCACTCCAGAGTGTCTAACTGTGGCTACTAACAATTCATATATCGACAGTGCTTAACAGATTGCAAGGAGCTTACATGACTTTTATTTCTTCTGAGCTCACAACACTCGTGCAGTTGGGGGTGCAGGGTGGGATGTAATTACACCCACTTGATGTGTGAGGAAATTGACCTTGAGACAGGTCAGGTGACTCACCCAAGCTCATGTAGTCCGTAGGTGTCAGAAGTGAGAACTAAATCCTGGCCCTCAGGGACTCATTCACTAACTCCACCTCCCCTCCCTAAGAAAACTATAGCAGACAGGACATCCTGGGAAGACCGTTAGACCCATTTTAGAAAGAAGGGGAGGGGGCAACACAGAGAAAATATTAGTTGATTTTCAAGCGTACTGGGAAATGGGAATTCCTTTAGTCTCTCGGAAGATAAGATGGAGAGGATGGGAAAGAAAGCAGTGGAGCTGGGATCGCACCGGGTCCTGTCCCTCTTCCTGCCTCAGGATGTGGGGACTCTGAATCCTGGCGAGCTGCGATCTTTGATTCCTCCCACTTACAAGACCTTACGTGTGGTCTGTAATTCTGTTTCCTCTATCTAGCCAGGTTATGAAGAGAGATTCATTCTCCCTCCCTTCTGTATTTACTTGACCCCAGAGATTCCAGGCTACTGGGTCTTCCCTGTAGTTCTCTGATTTTGTATGAGATGAGTGGAGGTGTTTCTCAGGCATCTACAGTAATTGCTGAAAATATACTTAAAAATTCAAAGTTCTGGGCTTCCCTGGTGGCGCAGTGGTTGAGAGTCTGCCTGCTGATGCAGAGGACACGGGTTCGTGCCCCGGTCTGGGAAGATCCCACATGCTGCGGAGCGGCTGGGCCCGTGAGCCATGGCCGCTGAGCCTGCGCGTCCGGAGCCTGTGCTCCGCAATGCGAGAGGCCACGGCAGTGAGAGGCCCGCGTACCGCAAAAAAAAAAATCAAAGTTCTGCCTGGAACTGGGCCTTGTAAGGGGTGTGTATGTAGCCACTAGCACCAGCCAGTCTACAGCCACAGCAGGAATGCTGTGAGTCCGTTTGTAGCAGGGACTTTGCAGATTCTCCTTCCATGCACTGTTTCTGAGGATGCCTCAGAAGCTGCTGCTGGTGCTGCCCTTGTTTCTTGCTTTTGTAAACTGATAGGAAGAAGGCTTGGGGTGGTGAAAATCTGGTGTGAGTCAAGTCCTGTTTACTGCTACCATTCTGGGGGCCTTCCTAATTAGGCACCAAGCAGCTCATGTGGACTTGGCCACAGGCAGGTCCAGGACTGAGTGACTGTGTGCGGGGGGGCACAGATGGGCATGAGGCCCATAGCCTATGGACACTGACAGAGGCCCAATCTGTAACCTGCTCCACACAAAAGGAATGGGGCTCTGGCACCCTTGGTTTTAGGACTGATGGAACCTGGGTTGGTTCTGAGGCTGTCTGCTCCTGGGCTGGTAGAACCATGACTAGGTTTCTGGTCTCTGAAAATGCTATTCTATGGGCTTTTGCTTTTCAGCCCCGTCACCATCCCGCAGCTGTTTGTCTCTAGCTCTTCCATCAGAGTGATAGCCTGACAGCTCTGGAAAGATTTTTGGGGTCCATATCAGTCACTTTACAGATAATGAAGGAAAAGCCCAGAGAGGGGAAGTGACTTTCCCAGGGTCACACAGCTAGTCAGTGCCAAATCCATGATAAGAAAAGCTCTTGGTCTACTGCTTTTCCTTCTTCCCCATGTTGCACACTGGTATTGCTTTTTCAGAAGAACAGTAAGGGCCCTAGTGTAGACCTTGAGTCAAAACTTAGTGAGTTTGAATCCTGTCCTCACCATTGATCAACTGTGGTTCATTCAGCAAGTTACTTGACCTCTCTGAGCCTCAACTCAGAGACTGGGAATGACCCTAGTACCAAACTCAAAGAATTACAGTCAGGATTAAGTAAGATAATTCTTAATCTTCTTAGCACATAGTAGGTGATTGATACATTTTAATTCCCTTACTTACCACTCCACCTATGCCTCTAAAAAAGGACAGAGTTCTCTGGTCAGTGGTCTGATTCCTTAGAAGGAAATTACTCCTAAAACTCTCAACTATTTAATACAGTGAAATTTAATTGAGTACTCATTAAGTCTAGGGAACTTCTCTGAACAAATGGAAGGAATTTTAGGGTAATTGAAACATGGTCCCAGTGCTCAAGGAATTTACCATTTAACCATTTAATGGATTATCAATCGCAAATTTAAAATCTCAACCTTGTTTCCCTAACGTGATTTTACAATGCCCCAGTCCTCCTCCAAGTTAGTATATGGCTTTAGAAACATAAATTAGATAATTCTAATATTAGCCTAAGGAAAACATCATTAGAAAGGCAAATCTGCCACTAAAATTCAGACTGCTATTTCAAATGCTAATTCATTACGGGCTTTGGAGTATAACCCTCCGGTAGCCGTGAGGACATTACTAATGGATTATAGCACTGCTGCCCACTAAGACCAGACACTGCCTCAGAGTCCTTTACAATATGGCTGTTGGTGAGAGTTGGATTTAAACTGAAATCTGTTTGCCATTCCTGATTTATCCAGTGCTTTGACTTGTTCACATCCAAGCTCACTCAGGGCACTTTGGAGATGATTTATCCTTTATGCTACCTCCCAACCTGATTTCATGGATGAGAAAATGAGTGTCAAACAGGGGAAGCGTCCAGTTCCCAAATCACTCAACCTGTTAATAGTAGAATGTGGATTTGAACCCAAAGGAATATCTACTGTGGTATCTCGGGGGTTCTGTTAGAAGAAAGCAATTCCAGGTCACTGTCTTTCATGCTGCCTCCCTACCTGTACCACAGTGCTAGGCCCAGTTATTACCATGCCTCACTACCCAGCTTGCTTTCCTAACTACCAGCTGGAGACATTTCACAAACCAGCAGTGAAGCAGACATCAGGATGGATTCTTTTTCTTGCTCCCCGCTGCCTCCTCCCTCTCTGTCCCCCTTTTTTAAAGAAACACCACCATACATACATAGATGTAACTTTAGTCTCTTAGGGTTTGAAAGTGACACACTCTAGAGGTGGTATTTCCTGTGCTTTGTATCACACTGCCAGCAGGAAATCATTGCTGCTGTGTGTCTGTACACCGCCAGCACCACGTCCCCCATCCCATAAACACACAACCACATCTAGGGTGATGGGCGTTCTTGCAGTAGACACCATCTCAACCACGACTGCATTTTTTTTTTTTTTTTTTTTTTTTTTTTGCTGTACGCGGGCCTCTCACTGTTGTGGCCTCTCCCGTCGCGGAGCACAGGCTCCGGACGCGCAGGCTCAGCGGCCATGGCTCACGGGCCCAGCCGCTCCGTGGCATGTGGGATCTTCCCGGACTGGGCCACGAACCCGCGTCTCCTGCATCGGCAGGCGGACTCCCAACCACTGCGCCACCAGGGAAGCCCATGACCACATCTTATGATCCTCAGCTGCTGCCTTAAGACCTACTTTCTTTTAAACAAAGGCAGTTGTCATTGAAGAACTGCTTTCTAGGACCTCTGATGGCATTTTCATGAAAGCAAAGGGGAAAGGAACCAACATTTGTCTAGGATTGACATTGTACACAGAGCTTCACGTTTTCCCCTTTCATCCGCACAGCAGTGTAGCTGAACCCACTCAACAAGGGGGAGGAAATAGAGTGGAGGTGGTTAAGTGCCCTGTAAGATTGAAACCTTGCTTATGCGACTGCAAAGCCTGTGCTTCCCACGCACTGTGCTGCCTCGCAGCAGACTGTGGGGATCTGTGGTGTGTCCACAGCACAAGTGATGCGTGTTTCTTCTTGTTTTCCGCTGTAAAGAACTTTTGCAATTTATTTCATTTTCACGTGTTTGTTTTCAGATTCTCTATCAAAGGTTGAATGCCTTTGTAGAAAGAGTGAAGTGTGATGGCCATCTTAGAAATCAAAATCATGTTTGGCTCTCTCAGGCAGGATGATGGGGCAGTGGAAAGAACGTCGGCTAGGAGTCAGGCTGGCTTCCGGTCCCCGCTCTGTGTGACCTTGGGCAAACCTCTTAAACTCTCTGGGCCTCATTTCATCTATAAAGTGAGGCCATTTGTAACTATCTAAGGTCCATTCAAAACAAACATTCTCTCATTCAAAACAGACATCTAAGAGTACTTTCAAATCTCGTAGTCTAACCATCTTGCCCAGAATATACTGAGAGGTTAAAAAAAAAAATCTGGGAATGGATCAATCAACCTCTCTGGCCAGTCTGCTGATTCTTATTATGCATAGCTGAGCAGATAATATCGACCAGGTCCTGTCTATGATGTTAGGCCTTTGCCTCATCATGATGAATAGCTAGAAGCTGGGGTGTGCTACGTGAGTACAAGCAGGAAAAATGTTGAACGCAGGATGAAGGGCACCACTGCTCTTCTGGCTTTCCTCTGAAAGTGTTCACACTCTCTCTGCACCGCAGGAGTTGATGTTAGCAGTTAGGGCTGTGGACTAACTTTTTTATGTACAATTCCAAGCATATGCCTGGTGTATGATAGGGAATTAATGAACTGTTGAACGAAAAAATGAACAGATATGGCCTTTACCATACAGAGAAAGCAAGATGGCCATCTTTTGCAGTTGACTGAATTCTTTGTACATCATGGTGAAATTGTAAGGATTAAATGAGATGATGCGTGTTAAGTGCCACGCGTGAGGCCCAGTACCGAACACATGCTTTGTATGTATTAGCTGAAAGAATGGGGTGTGACCAGCATGTTCTGCCTGGAGGACCAACTGGACAGTGTCTTCTCTGGGTTGAGTGTTCTTCTGCCTTCACTTCTGCCCAGTGGCAGCCCATGGGTGTTTATTGAGCATCTTCTCTATCCTTAGCTCTCTACTAAGTACAACATGCACGTGTGGAGAGGATGGTAAGGTACAAAAAGTGTGAGTGTCAAGAAACTTACCTTTTTCCCACTTCAACTAAATGGTACAACAACGAGAGAATCAAGTGCTAATTTGGTTGGTACAATTAGAGTTCAAGAAAATTGAGAGATCAATATGGGCTGGTAGAGAAGATTTTATTTTATTTTAATTTTTTTATCAAAGTATAGTTGATTTACAATATTATGTTTCATATTATATTAGTACTGGATTGTGATTCAGTATTTTTATAGATTATACTCCATTCAAAGTTATTACAAGATAATGGCTATAATTCCCTTGCTGTACAATATATCCTTGTTGCTTATCTATTTTATACATAGTACTTTATATTTCTTAGTCCCGTACCCCTAATTTGCCCCTCCCCCATTCCCTCTCTCCTTTAGTAACCTCCGGTTGGTTTTCTATGCCTGTGAGTCTATTTGTGTTTTGCATGTACATTCATTTGTATTATTTTTTTAGATTCCACATGTAAGTGATATCATACAGAATTTATCTTTCTCTGTCTGACTTATTTCACTAAGCATAATATTCTCTAGGTACAGAGAAGATTTTTTTTTTTTTTTTTTGCGGTACATGGGCCTCTCACCGTTGTGGCCTCTCCCGTTGGGGAGCACAGGCTCTGGACACGCAGGCTCAGCGGCCATGGCTCATGGGCCCAGCCACTCCGCGGCACGTGGGATCTTTCCGGACTGGGGCACGAACCCGCGTCCCCTGCATCGGCAGGCAGACCCTCAACCACTGTGCCACCAGGGAAGCCCCAGAGAAGATTTTGACAGCACCACCTACATGGTCGGATTTCTTTTTTTAATCTACACCTTTATAAAACTTGGGCTTTGATGTCATACATATGGGTTCATCTGTAAAATATTCCAAATGACTAAGCTAGAAAAAGAGATTGATTTACCCTAGTAGTGATTATCATGATAGGAGATCTATAAATAGCACTTACTGCATTTGAAAGAATTTCCTATTCTTTTGCCACTTTAAAAGAAATGAGCCAGAAACCCAACCTCAATTCTTTACTGTAACGGCTTTACTATGAAGGGCCATGTGCTTCAATGAGCCCGACTCACATGGTGCGGGCTTACTGTGCACTGAGGGCTTAATGGGATCAGAGGCTTGCAGACAGTCAGTTAGGCAGAAGCAGATCAAGAGTTGCATAAGGACCCTTCCAAAGTGCCTTTCCGTTGAACAACAAAGATCAGTGAATAAATAATCTCATGGAGAGAAGTTGGGAGTTGTTATGCTATGAGGGTTTGTGGTCTTCTTCAACACGATGGTGGCTGATGCCGTATTTCATCATGCTTTTCCCTAATCCACCAAGAGATGAGGTGGCCTGCCTCATTAGGAGGAGGCACTGCCATTGTGATGGAGCGTGGTTCACTTAACCCCAGCAGCAACAGGTTCTCTCTTATCTCTTGTCTTTACTCAGACTAGGTTGGCTGCTGAGCATTTATTTGTTAACTGATTTATTCACTCAACAGTTTCTGGGTATCAGCTCTGTGCCAGGCTCTGTGCTGGATGCTGGTGTTACAAAGGTGTTTATGAGGTAGGAGTTTGCAGAGTTCACAGATTAGTGTGTAAGACAGATATGCAAATAGATCATTGGAACGCAGTGTGGTGAGTGCTGTCGTGGAGGAGCTGTGGGAGCACAGAGAAGGGCAAGCCACATGGTGCCCTCAAGGATCAGGGAAGGCTTCCCTGGGGAGGTGCTACCTAGATCTGAGGGATGAGGGGCCACGTGCTGGACAGAGAAGTGAGGGAAGGACATCTGGAAAGAATTCACATTTATTGGTCTCTTACCAGGATCTGGGCACCGTTAGGTACTTTCAGGTAAATACCGCATTTAATCATCCCAGAAGTCCTGCAGAGTAGGTCTTATTTTCGCCTATCTTTATAAACAGGGAGACTGAAGCTTAGAGGGGTTCAGTAACCTGCCAAAGATCACATTTAGGAAAGGTCACAACGGGGAGTTGGACCTAATCTGGGGAGACATCAAAGCCCATAGTCTTTCTGCCACACCTTCCTGCCCTTAATGTCTACAGAGGTCATGTAAGAGCAGTGTGGAGATCAGTAAGAGGTCTAGTGTGCTGGCACTTGGGGGAGCATGGGAGCAAGTGCTGGGAAATGAATCTGAACAGGTATCCTGGAGCCAGGTGGTCAGGGACCTCATATGATATCCCTTCACTCCAAAAGCGCTGAATAAACACCCACTGTTTTCCAGACACCAAGAAAAGCTATATTGAGTACAGGCCCTGCCCCTAGGGGCTCACTGTCTAGTCAAGGAGAGCTGGAAGGACTTCTCTTTTCTGGAATTGAACTTGAATGTGGTCCTTTTGGGAAGAGAAGGCAAAAACCTCCACCAGCAGCTCAGGGTGGATTTTTTGCTGTGCTGAAAAGCTAGGCAGTGGTTCCACATAGAAGCGATATCATATGATATTTGTTTATCTCTGTCTGACTTACTTCACTCAGTATGACAATCTCTAGGTCCATCCATGTTGCTGCAAATGACACTATTTCGTTCTTTTTATGGCTGAGTAATATTCCATTGCATGTATGTACCACATCTTCTTTATCCATTCCTCTGCTGATGGATATTTAGGTTGCTTCCATGTCCTGGCTATTGTAAATATACACACTACTGTATATAAAAGAGATAACTAACAAGGACCTACTGTATGGCACAGGGAACTCTACTCAATACTCTGTATAACCTATGTGGGATATATGTGTATCTATAACTGAATCACTTTGCTGTACAGTAGAAACTAACACAACATTTTAAATCAACTATACTACAGTAAAAATTAAAAAAAAATTTAGGCAATGGGAAACCATTAGAAACATTTTATAAGAACCATGACCTCTCTGGTGATTCAGAACCATGACGTGAAGACACTGTCCCTGTCTGGATTTGATGATGGGCTGTCACAACAAGGTGTGTCCAAGGGTTGTGATTGGACATGTTTGGCGTAGGGTCACTTCTTTCTAGGTAACTGGGGGAGGAGAGGAGTTTCCAGCAGAGAGTGGGACTCTGGCTGGAAAGATCTCTCCAGGCACACTTGGGAGAGAGAAAACGTACTTGCCAGAACCCAGGTAACTGCCCCTCCTGCCTTCCCCGTTCCCAGGTAGGCCTGCGTGCAACCCTCACACACAGCCCCGCCACCACCTTGGGTGTGGCTGCCATACACGTTCTCTGGCTAAAACACTTAGATTGGCTACTTTAGGAAGCGTGCATATTGGCTCGAATGGCAATCATAAAACCCTCTTGGATTTTTGTGACACATTACCCTCCAAGAGTTCAAAGTCCCCTTAAGGCTTTTATTCCACTTTATTGTAAGTACAGCTCTATCAAAAAGAAAAGATAGGTTTTTTGATTCTCATTTTATTGACGTGGATAGAGAGATGCAGAGATTATAAGACTTGTCATGTAGAACAGTGTTTTCTCCTCACTGTGAATGAGGGAGATTTTAGGAGGGTGGTACTTGGTTTGTTCTTTAGGTTTTAACTTTTCAATGAGCATGAATGACATGGAACACTTAGATGCAGTATCTGCACAAATGGAATTTATGTCTGCCTCCACTCCCCACCCCATATAAATATTATCTTTCCTGATCCCAGCCAGTCTCATTCATAACATTAAGAACCAGGGACCTCATGCACTGTCCCCTACAAGCTTCCAGGAAAGTCTCTGATAAGCTCATTTCAGTGAAATGGCAAGAACTGATGAGCCAGTTATTCACTGAGTGTTTATTAGGTGCCAGGCATGTGCAGAGGTGGTCTGCATGCATTAGCTAATTTAATCCTCATAGCGACCCCGTCTGGTGGGTTACTATTATTAACCCCTTTTTAAAGATGAAGAAACCAAAGCTTAGGGAAGCTTAATATGTCATCTTTCTCTGGGGTATTTACATTTGAACAGTGAACAACAAGCCCGCAGCCAAAGAGTGAATTTGCTCTTGAGAAATTTCAGGCATCATCTGGGGATCATGGCTTAAATCTTTGAATTTTTAAAAAGTGTTGGCCTTGGCTTCTCTGACCTTTCAGTCAAAGCATACATTTGTTAGTCATCTGGGAGGTTTGTGGGATCTTGTAAGATATTGAGAACTTCATTCTGGCTGTATGTTTACAGATTTCTTTATGCAGTGTCATAATAAACTCATTGATTTACTGTGGGTTCTTAGCAAAGTAAAGCTTTTTTTTCTTTTGTAGACATTTGCCTGAAAAAATTAAGGATGACCAGCAGCTGAAGAATATGAGTGGCCAATGGTTTTATGAAGCCAAGGCAAAAAGGCACAGAGAGAAAATCCACGGAGCAGATATCATCAGAGCATCCATGAGAAAGAAGAGGCACCAGGGAGCGGGTGAGTTGATTGGGCTAGTACTTTTAGAGCCAGCATTTGTCCTTGGGAGAAGGTGTCCTTGGGAGAGAGGAAGGGTGTCAGTCATTTAGGGATGTGCTTTGCACCATGCATAGTCCTCTAGGTCGTAATCTCCTTGCCCTGGGTTTGGATGGATGAGGGCAGGGCTAAGTGACTTATTGTGGTGAAGAAGGATGAGGGAAGCCCCTTAGATGCCATGTTGAATTGGAGTAGCCTAGACAATTGGGGGTTATAAGGGATCTACCACCTCCTCTTTCTTTGGCTTTTAATTCTGAAAATTCAGAACCTTTTCTCCTGAGCAGGGTGACAGGAAGAGATTAGCCTCCCTGTTCAATGACCTTGACACCTGGTACTTCTTTAAAAACCAAGTACATCATTTAAGGGACTGTAAAGACAGCATTTTGAGGGCTTCTTTAGAATTCTGTTGAGTTCATCAAATATTAACCGAGTGTCTTCTCTCTAATTAACTCTGCACTAGCCAGTATAAACCTTTATCCCTAAGAACAGCCATTGTCTAGTTCTAGCCTGTACTCAGTAAGGAAAATAGCTGTCACCTCTTCAGTAGCTAATATATGATAGGCGTTTAGTCCCTATTATTTCTAATTGTAGTAGCAATCTTGTAAGGTAGGTCTCGTTATCCCCATTCTATATGTGGGGTATGTGAAGTTCAGAGAAGGGAAGTAACTTGCCCAAGGTCATATAGTTGGCAAATGACAGCTCCGGGATTTCAGTCTTTCGGACTCAGAGCGATGCTCCTTACAGATGAGGGCTGACCTCTTATGATGTGCTATGTATTGCTCACAGCCCTCTTGATTTCCAAAACCACCCAGACCTTCAGAAATCTTGAAAGGTGCAAGTTAGTACTGTGGACTCCGTTTTGCAGCTGAAGAAAATTGACTTATGTGTAAAGAGACCTGTGGATGTGAGTATTTGGAAATTGGGAGCCCTTACGTCGCTTCATCTTCTTAACACTGATGAAAGTATTCCTGGCACTTACTGGCTATGTGGCCTTAGGCAAGTTTCTTGAACCCTTTGATCCTCAATTTCCAAATCTGTAAACTTGGAAAATAGTTACCTCCTCATAGGATAATGCATGCAAAGGACTCAGCACTATGCCTGGCACTCAGTCATCACTCAGTTGATGCTAATTATCTAAGAGGTTCAGGTAAAGAGTTCTGGGTGTTCAGAGGCAAAAGAGGTTATTTTCTGAAGAGGGATCACAGAGGTTTTAAGGGGGCCCTGGCATCTGAGCTGGCTATTAAGGAAGATATAGAATTGGGATGTGTAGAGGTTGGGGGAGGAGGAGGCAGTGGAGAGGGACATTCCAGAATAGAAGCATTTGTTCCCCTTTGTGTCCCAGAACCCAGCCTCAAGTTGGGCCCATTGTAGCTGTTCAGTAAATACTTGGTAATGATGGTGTGTCTGTCCCAGTGAGGACTCCCTGCCCTGAGCGTCCCCTGGCCGTACACATTTGGTCCCGACCCCAGTTCAGATCAGAATCACCCAGGGCAGTCGGAATTTTGCTTTAGTCATCTCTGCACATTTAAAGGTGCACCCATGCTCTCTGGAGACGGTACTTGTAGGGAGGTAACAACATGGGAATCTACTGACTTCTCTCACAGATGTAATTTTTTTTTAATTACGTGATTTCTTTAATTTTAATTTTATTTATTTATGGCTGCGTTGGGTCTTCGTTGCTGAGCGCGGGCTTTCTCTAGTTGCGGCGAGCGGGGGCTCCTCTTCATTGTGGAGCATGGGCTCTAGGCGCGTGGGCTTCAGTAGTTGTGGCACATGGGCTCAGTAGTGTGGCACGCGGGCTCAGTAGTTGTGGTGCACAGGCTTAGTTGCTCCGCGGCACGTGGGATCTTCCTGGACCAGGGCTTGAACCCGTGTCCCCTGCATTGGCAGGTGGATTCTTAACCACTGCGCCACCAGGGAAGTCCTGCGTGATTTCTTTTAATTTTCACAAGTGTCTTCTTTTTAAGAAGAGGAATATTGGGCTCATAGAACTCAAAAAACATTCCCTCTGCCTCAGAGCCACTTAGTAATATAACTAGGTCTTGTATACAGGTCTTTGTGTTTTTTTGTTTGTTTGTTTGTTTTTTTGCGGTACGAGGACATCTCACTGTTGTGGCCTCTCCCGTTGTGGAGCACAGGCTCCAGACGCACAGGCTCAGCAGCCATGGCTCACGGGGCCCAGCCGCACCGCGGCATGTGGGATATTCCCGGACCGGGGCACAAACCTGTGTCCCCTGCATCGGCAGGCAGACTCTCAACCACTGCGCCACCAGGGAAGCCCAGGTCTTTGTGTTTTGACTCCTCTTGCAGATGTAATTCTGATCCCAAGTGCTCAGATTCATTAGTGACTGCCTGGGCACTCAGAGGAGGCCTGACGTTCAGGTTCCAGCCTTCAGTGATAAGAGCTGATATGAGAGTTGTAGGTCGTGGAGGTAAGAGATAGATAACCTTCTTGTCTTTATCGTTTCCTGTTTCAGCTGAGCAGAGTAAGGACAGAGCAAACAGGGCAAAGGAAAGCTGGGTGAATAATGTCAACAAAGATGCTCTCCTCCCCCCAGAGCTAACCGGTGTTGTAGAAGAGCCAGAAGAAGATGTAGCACCTGCAAACCCAAGGTAAGACTGAGCTCATGGGGAGCGCTGCTGCACGTGGGATTCGTGGCTTGGTCCTGCTGTGTGAGTGCAAATGCCAGACAGGTCTCACGGGCATGGGAAGGGGGCATGTACGAGAGAATTCTGGGCCCTGATGTGGACAAAGCCTGCGCAGTACTCTTTCTCAGCTTCCAGAATTTCTAACAGCTCTGCATAGTAAATAAAATTAAAATGTTAAGTGGTGATTTCTTCCAGCACCAACAAGAGCTGTTTTTTATTTGTGCTAAGGATATCTCCATACAGTCAGTGAAGAGATACTCCAAAATGAATGTAGAGGAATAAGTCATTTCAGGAAAGAGATGAATGATGATCAAATTGTAACAGCTTGGTGCAGTAGAAGAAGCTCAAGCACAGGAACCAGGCAGACATGAATTCACATCCTGACTATGCCACTTATTAGCCATTTGACCATGGGCAAGTCATTTAGTCTCTCTGAATCTCTTTTCCTAACTATAGATAGGAATCATACTATATAGGAAAGGTTATGGTGAGAATTAGTGGTAACGTATGTAGAATACCTGGCACATGGTAGGCACTCAGTAGATGTCTCTTAAGGATGCAGATTGTCCTCAATATTTCAGTCTTGATTTTTTGTGCTTTCCATACATTTTTATCATCTGGCCAATCAAAACGTACATTTGTACAGTACATGGTTCCTGTGATATAGCTGATTATGGGGTTTCGTTGCCACAGGCCTTTTGGAACCATGATGATTTGCTTTTAGGTATTTAAGGATCTTCCCATTGGTGTCTGTCCCTTGGCGGTATAGTTGTTACCCTTTGGTGGGAGAGCAGTTGCATTTTATCTCTACCTCCTCAGTGAAGACAACTCAATTCAGAGTCTCCAACTGGAATGAAGTCAATGAATTTGCTGGTGGGACAGTCAGTGATCCAGGATCCAAGGCTGAGGTACCTGGGGAATAGGGACGTTTCCAACATAATTTACAGGTGAGGGAGAGGGTCTATACTGTAGGCACCAACAGGCATTTCAGAGTCAAATATAAGTAGTTATGTCACATGGATGATGGAGTACTGATTCTATTGTGCCCCATTATTTATCCATTTCCTTTTTGGAGAGGACTTGCTTTGTTTTCCTGGGTGGTAGGTGGCACTATTTCCCCTCTAGGATGATTTGTAATGTTCTGTCATGTCTGTAGAGGCCATGTCGGCTAGAGGTTGAAACACCTTAACAGTAGCTGTGAATTGACTCTGTGACCTTGCACTAGAAGTGACTTAACTTCCTGGGCCGTTGTTTCCTTGGCTGTAAAATGGGAATGAAATAGTTTGCTAGCAGGATTGTTGAGACTCTAATTAGCTAGTACATGTAGAATTCCTAACACATAGTTCATAGCGCATAGTAGTTGCTCAGTGAATGGAAGTGTGGGCTCTCACATACATACAGGTATTTCAGGGAGCTCAGGAAAGGATGTGAGAACACGTTACCTCTTTCTCCTTGTGCCTCCCCATGTTCCAGCTGCCTGCAACTTCCCTAATGGGATGAAGGCCTGCCTTCCTTCCATACAGCAAGAGGACACCTTAAATATTAGAAACTCTGGGAGTGAGAACACAGGCATTTAGATTCCCCTTCAAGGAACTGAGAGCAGCTCCTAAGAGCTGGGTTTGATGGGGACACCAGAGCACTGACTGACTGAGGGAGGAGGTGGACAAGAGAAGATTTGAGGGTGTCAGACACAAACTTAGCTCATTGTACTCTTTTATCTGGGTCAGACTTCCTGTCCTTCTCCCAGGACCTCATTTCATCTCAAAGGACCTAAGGGACCGAGGTGTCACTGCCCTTAGAGCATATAGTGTCCACATTTGCATCTCCATTGTTTGCTACATTTCTCGCGTGACCTCAGAAGAGTCTTTCGGGTTTCATCTGTATGTACATCAGAACTAAGCTGCCTCACCAGGATGTTATGAGACTGAATGAAATGAGGTATGGGAACCACTTGGCATTTCTCAGGGAGAAAGAAAATTGGCAATTTGCAGGTGGCCTTATAATTATGTTATTATAACATAGATGAGGTAGGTTGAGAAGGCAGGAATAAAAATGTTAGATGTATCCAGCACGCCTTGCTCATTACGTGGCACGGGTGGTAATCACCCAGAACTGTAGAAGGAGCTGTTGTTTAATTCCTCCTTTCCGTGTCAGAAACTACTGCTTTACTCAGTATCAGGTTCCAGCATGTTTTTCACCTATACTTCAACATTTGGGAACTGGGTGTGTTAAGTATATTTTGGGGTCTGTACTTTGAGACTAAGTGAACTTCAATAGAATGACTCAATACCTGTCAATATTTTGTTAGCCAGGAGTCAGGAGTTGGGGAGTGTAAGCCAGCAGTGACTGGATATTGGAGCTTCTGAAGGAGTTTTTTTCTAATAAAGTCTGGGGCAAGAGTCCTTCTTCCGTTGTGGGTACAATTCTGTGGGCTTCTGCCTGTGAATAGTTAAAACACTGTGGGTATTCAGTGTGTATTCAAGCATGGGAAGCTTCCTGCGTTATTTTGGAACTCATCTTTGTTTGCATCTGTAGCACGGGGAAGCAGAGAGAGGTTTGATGAACAGAACAGCAGAGAATGAGGTTCCCTTTCGAGTGGCAAAGAAAAGTACAAGTGATCCCAGCTCTAGTTCTGGTCACTGATTTTCAGCATGGTGGTATTGGCACACACAGTGGTAAAGGACCAGTGTTTGGGGTCTTAACAAAAGGCATAGCATATTTTTGAATTTGCTTCACTCAATCCCTGAGCCATTTCTTCATGTGTTTGTTGATGTGTTGAAGCCTCACTGAGTGTAATACGTGTTAGCACAGCGCTGGGTACTGGGCATGGGCACAGCATTAGCTGCCAAGGAGAAAGGGAGAAATCAACAATCCAAAGGGAGAAACCAACCACAAAAAACACGGGGGAAAAAAAAAAGCACTTGCAAAATTTGCTTCTGATTCCAGACACAGTTAATATTTATGCTGAAAATTACCTCAGAAGAGGGTATGTCTGGTGTTATTTTTAACTGCTTTATTTTTAATTTTTTGGTCGTGCCACAAGGCTTGTGAGATCTTAGTTCCCCGACCAGGGGTCACACCTGTGACCCCTGCAGTGGAAGCTCGGAGTCCTAACCACTGGACCTCCAGGGAATTCATTTTTAACTGCTTTAGAGGGAAAGGCTAGTTAAGGTTCAAAAGCTTTAAAAGTTGCTGCATGTGCTTGGAAACATTTTATGGCTAGGCATAGAAGCAGATGGACTGTCCCACTGCCCACGTGGCGTAGTTCTAAGACTGCTATAAAGCCCTCCCTCTTCCCCAGATGTCCCTACCACGGTACCTAACGTTATTCTTCTTTTTAGTTAAGTCTTCAAAGACTTGTATTAAAATGCAAACACTTTTAGGAGGGGAACCCTAACAGTAGTTTCGTAGTCTAATATTTTAATAATCTTCTTACGGAAGTAAACCCATTTTGGCTAAGTGCCACATCTAGTATTGCAGGTAGTTTTTGAAGGGTACCTGAGGGAAGAGATCACAGAGCTCAAGGTGTGAACCTTGGCTTGCTGTACAGTTTTAAGAACTCATCACATGGAATGTATTGAATATCTTATATATGCAGGACACACCCTGCGAATAGAAATCTGATCCCTCTGAGAGGGATTCTAAGAAACAAAAGACACAGTATCTGGCTATAAAGAGACTATATTCTCTTAGGAAAAATAATGCTTCCATATATGAATATCTGATCACGTGATAACAAATAGTACCAGGCAGGGAGCAAATCCCAATCCCAAGGTACCAATAAAATGTGCAGTAAGACTTGAGACAAGGAGACCCACTTCCAGCTGAGCTGATAGGTGACCAGCATCACAAGGGAGGTGAGATTTGGACTGGGCTTGGAGGTGATAGTGAGGATTTGGGTCAAGAGAGTAGAGCAAACACTTGAGGGAAGGGCTGGGGATAGGTTGGGGGAGACAGCAAAGAGGGACAGTGAGTCATTTTTGGCATGAGGGTCAACAGGAAGGCGGAGTGGGAGGGTACAGTGGGGCAGATGGTGGAGCGTCTCCAATTCCTTCCTGAGGAGTTCAGACTTCAGCTTCATTCCACAGGCCTTGAGGATCCAGGAAAGGTAACGAGCAGAAGAGGGACATGATCAAAGTTCTGTTTTAGACCATCCCATTTTAGAGGTGGAATGCTGAATGGATTAGAGAAGTGGAACTTTGGTGTCAGGAGGTCGGATATGAGGCTAGTACAGATGACAGAAATAAAGGAGGAATCAGTAGGGGTGGAAAGGAAGTGACAAATGTGAGAGTAACTGGGAAGGAAGAAATCGCCCAGACTTCACTCCAGTCCTCTTGCCATAAACCACTGCTTTACTCGTGTGAGAAATCAGAGGCAGTAGAGCCCAGCCATTGCAATGATTGTCTTTGGAGTCAGGGTCAGACACACCTGGTGCAAATCCCCAGGTCTTTCACTAACTTAAGCTCTCCAAGCCTCAGTTTTCTCGCTAGTAAAATGGGGAGAAGGATACATACCTCACAGGGATGTTGCAAAGATCAACTGAGAATAAGATGGTTGCTGTATTGATGGTTGTGAGATAAAAGACAGGCAAACAAAACATTGATGCATTCCTCAAGAGAAGCAAAGCCGGAGCTTAATTGAGGAAGTAACTGTATTTTCAGAGACAGTGTGAGGCATAAGACTCTTGTTTTATTTTTTTCTAGTAAGCAGACTTGTGAACTGTACTTAACCAAGTATCTCACCCTCATCCCATTTCCCGCCAATCCCAACCACAAGGTAACCCAGTGAATACTGTATGTTTCTGGTGTTTGATCGCGTGCTCTGAATACCTCATTTCTTCTTCTCTTGATTTCTGAATAGCAGGAACAAAGACATTTTGTTTAAAACCTAAATAATGTGCCTCATTGTAATTTGGCAAACAACATAGATATTTTTAAAAACCATGGCACCTGTGTGCTGCTGCCTTCCCTGGCACTGGCTCAGCTGGCCTTCAGTTATTCAGTCGTTCACCAGTTGTGTACCAGGCACTGTACAAGGCATCATGGGGAATAGAAAAAAGGTCAAGATACTCTTTAAGGATCTCCCAGTTTACTATGAGAGATAAGATATGTATGCACAGAATGAGGTTGCATAGCAGACATGAAATCCATAGCTGCATGGATTTAGTTTAGTAGAGTTTAGTAGAGAGAGACTGGTTTCATCTCTGGGCAGGAGGGGACAACATGATATGCAGTGTGGACAGTTGTGGGCCTGGTGGCTAGAGGCGCAGGAACTGGATTTCCAGGGAGCAGAGGGAGGAGAATGTAGAGACTCTGCTTGTCCTTTGTTCTTGGTGAGTGGGAAGGAGAAAGGAGGAGGATGACAGGAGAAGATGGCTGTTCCATGGAGACCCCAACCATCAGCATTTGGCCCAGGTCCTCTCATTGTGTGACTGATTTATTTACTAAAGGAGATGATACAAAACACTGTGAGAAAACTGAACATGGCATTCGCTATAAGCTTCCTCGTATCACTCACTGGCTTCTTAAAGTGACACTCAAGAGACGTTGCTTTCTAGTCCTGAGCTATTGGCTGTTTTTACTGTGAGTTCTATCAGTGACCAGGATTCTTTTCTCACATTGGCTGCTAGATAACTTGATTCAAGTTTGTGCTCACCTGTTTCAAGAACAGAGGCCTCCTGCCATGTGTTTTTCTATTAGCCTTAATTCTGGCTCCATTATAAGTTCCTCCTCTTGTTCCCTGCCCTTCCCCTCCCCATCCCTTTCCTCCCCCTTTCTCACAACCCTGCGGTCAGGCTGTATTCGATATACAGCTGCCTCATCTGCTGTAATTCCTTTCTGGAACAGTGAGGAAGGCAACAAAAGGGAGCATGGCTTCCTCAAGTGTTCAGCCTGTTCCTGGGACTACAAAAGTAGCAATCAACGTGCAGAGAGAAGGAAAGGAAATGAATTTGCAAGAACATCTAGTCCATAATTTTAGTGACAACTATCTTGGGCAAGGCTCTGTGGCCTTGGGGCAAAATGCTCCCCTCCCCCCCTCCAGTTCTTTAGCTTTGTGGTAAAAAGCCAGCACCTTCTGAGGTGCTTCTTCCAAGTCCTTGACTCTGTGATGCTACTAGGAGAACTGGTGGGGTTTAACCAGGAACGGTGCTTTCAGCTAATAGTGACTTCCCCTCTTATGCCTGAGGCAGGGCCACTGGAGCAGGAAGTCTGAGTGGGTCATTTTCCTCCCTCTCAGGGGCCACTATGACCCTCTTTGCCCTTCTTACTCAACAGCCAAGGGAGTAGTTGTTCAGGAGGGAGCTGGCTCAACTCACTTTTTCTCCATTAACCCTCCCTGCACTCTCACCCTAGGGCTGCCCTGTCCCTCCGGTAGGGAATCATGGTCTAGAGAATTCTCCTCTCCCTTCTAAGCCAGCTCCAGGCTTCTGACCTCCCACCATCTTCTGGATGCTCTGCTTGTCTTTACTCCTCTTGTATTTGAACGAGAACTCACCTGGCCAGCCTGAAGACTTGGGTTGAAAGTTCCCAGTAAGTTGCCCCAATCCACCATCCTCCCGGCACAGCATCTCTTAGATCTGCTGTTTCTTCTGTTCTACTGCCCAATCACTTGTCTCACCTGTGTCTTTTCTTTAGCTATTTTCTACCCGAGTTAGAGTAAGCAGTGCCATTCTGGTCCTGGCCTACGGAATCTCTAAAATGCTCTGGGGCCATATTTCAGCAGGGATGTTCCCTTCTTGAGAACAACTGCTCACTGTTCTAGTCTGCATCTGATGTTAGGTCCTGACTTTGAGGTGAGTTTATTTGTACAGATTTAAACTGTGAACCTCCTGTGTGCCTGGTACCGTGATAAAAACTTCAAGGCTTCTGATGGATGGTTTTTGTCTTGTCTCATGCCTGTTTTCATTTCTGTTCTACCATTGCCTTTGCTTCGCTGCTTAATCATCTCTAGGCTCCAACTCCCTCTACCTTCCTGGCAGTTTGATTTTACAAACTTCCTCTCCTATCCTGCCTTAATAGCTTCTGGCTTCAGAGACGTGATTTAAGCTTCCTCAAAGGGTAAGTTTTTATTCGCTGAATTGTTTCTTTTGCAGTTCCAGCGTGGTAAATCCAGCTTCCACCATGATTGATACATCCCAGGAAAGCACAAGGAAGTCAGCTGTATCTCCAGCCAAGGTAGACTGAGCTCAGACTTTGAAAATCTCATTTGGGGAAGGAGTGCCATTTTTCTCATTTTATCAAAGCACCGTGAAATAAAGAGAATTTCGTAGTACTTTTTTCCTACCAAACATAGATAATTTTTACTGTTTAATATAAAAAATCACTCTTGTGGTGGAAAATTTTATGAATATCATGTTACTGCATTGCTGAAGACCTAGATTTTTTGTCCTAAAGAATGAAAAGTCTAATGCTGTTGGGGGCTGCTGCTTTGAAGCATAAGAATGTGGCTTGTTGGTTCCATATCAGTCCTTATTCCTATTCATGGCTTCCTGAATCTCTGTTAGAGGTCTGCTTAGGGGAGGGAATTGTCAATTTATGAAACAACAGATAGCAAATATTGATATTCAGTCTTACATTAATAAAAAAATGCTGGGGGGGAGGGATAAATTAGGAGTTAGGGGTTAACATATTCACACTAGTATATATAAAATAGATAACCAACAAGGACCTACTGTATAGCACAAGGAACTATACTCAATATTTTGTAATAAACTAAAGGAGAAAAGAATCTGAGTAAAAAAAAATATATATATATGTATATGTATGTATGTATAACTGAATCACTCTGCTCTACACCTGAAACTAACACAACATTGTAAATCAACTATACTTCAATTGAAAAAAATTCTATTTACTGATACGCTTTTCTGTCATTAGAATTGATGATCATGATAGTGACTATGAACCACTTCAAGATACCTTGTCTTTTAAATCCTTATAGGAAAGGTCAGTTACAATTATATTTAGTACAGCTTTAATCTATCACAGTGAGTCTCATACAGTAGGAAGAGCACGGGTGGGAATCTGCCCTAATTAGAGTCTCAGGTTTACCCCGACCTTGACCACCTCTTTGATATGTTCAGGCCCATGTTGTCTCACATCTGTAAAAATTTCACTTCTGTGAGATTTAGATTTGAATGCCTCGTTCTGGTTTAACTTTGGAGGACTCTGGAATTGAGTATACTTTATACAATTTTGTCCTGTGTTTTTTTTTTGGTTGGTTTTTTTTATTTTTTTGGTATGGCATATATATGGTAATTCTTTGCTAACCAGATTAATTAAGACCATCATTTTTCAAACATGCCAGATAGAATTTACTGGATAAAACTACCAACTATTGGCGATAATAAGCATTTGCTGACACTGAGTTGCTGCTGTGACATTTAAAATGAGTTTAATAAACAATATTTTTCCCCAGCAAAGGAAGAATCCATTTAATAGCTCCATGCTGCCAGAAGATCACTTATCTCAACAAATCAAAAATGAGCAGTCAAAAAATGGAAGGGCTGGTTTCTTTCAGACTTCAGAAGAGGGTAAATATTATTTTTATGGTCTAGATATTTTTATCTTTGTTATCTATGGACTAAGGGAAATTCTCAGAGTTCCTTTAACCAAAATAGCTTTCAAGAGAAAGTGAAAAGTCCTGATGGTTTTCTTCTACTTTGCCCACTGGTTTCCTGCCTGAGGGAAGGAAGCAGAAATTTTAGAAACTGGAAGTTCATGCATTCCAGTCTTGGAGCTGACACTTGTGTGACCTCCATGTCTTGGGTCCCCCCACAGTGACCTGGGAAATTTTTTGACCAGAGGCATTCAGTCATTCATTTAACAGTCTTTATTGGATGTCTACCAGGTACAGACACAGTTCTCTGTTTAAAATGGAGAGTTTGCCTCAAGATAAAAGACCACTTGACAATGTTACAATCCTCGAATCTGTAGTTATCAGCCCAGTCTTCCAGGAGCATTTGATCAGATTTGTTGCTTAACTGATTGAAGTCTGCCTCTTATGGAATTTTACCATTCTCACCATTAAGAAGAAACATTAGACAATTTAATCTCTTCAAAAGCAACTGTAAGAAGATTCCACAAGCATCAAAGATTGGACAAGGGGTAGAAAATTAACAAACAGTAGAGTTAGGAGTTTCAATTAGCCTGTTTTAATATTAGTGTAGTTTTCCTCTCCATTGGATACACTTTAGATAGCATAAAATACTTTACAGATAAGAAGTCACTGGAACATTACCTGTTTTTTTTAACTTTTTAACAAAATTAATTTTTGTTTTAGGTATTGAGATTTTAAAAAATTGAGCTCCCTTTTCTGGTTTCCATACATGAATTTTTTAAAGTGACTTCTGTGTTTTTTCTTTACCCTCCTTGAGGAATTTTTAAAGTTTCTTTTTTAAAAAAAATTTTTATTGAGTATAAAATACCACAAACTATGCATCATGTAAAGCACAGCAATCTTAAATTTAATGAAGTTCATGCATGAATTTTTTAAGGCTTTTTAATTAGGTCTATATTTATGCTTCATGCTTCATTGTCTTTAATACTTAGTGTTTTTGCTAAATGTAGATTAAGTTTATGATAGGTGTTTTAAATTACAGAGTTATTCTGCATTTGGTATATCATCTAATATGTTTTACTTTTCAGATGAATTGTCAGAGTCCAAAGAAGAGTCATCTATCCTGGATATTTCAAGCCAAAAGTTAGAGAAAACAAAGCAGACTTTTCCAGGCCCTGAGAATGGGTCCCAAATCAAGGCTCCAATCCCCAATGCCAGGAAAATGATCTATAAATCGCATGACTTAAAGCAAGATGATAACCAGTCTTTTCCTAGACAAAGGACAGACTCCCTGAACACAAGAGGGGCTCCAAGAGGGATCCTGAAACGCAATTCCAGTTCCAGTAGCACAGACTCAGAAACTGTTCGTTTTCCTCAGAACGTTGAACCCAAAAGCAAAATTGTGTCACCTGGCCTAACCATCCATGAGAGGATTTCTGAGAAGGAGCATTCGTTAGAAGATGACTCCTCCTCAAACTCACTGGAGCCATTAAAGCACGTGAGATTCTCTGCAGTGAAGGATGAACTCCCACAGAGTCTGGGGCTAGTCCATGGCCGGGAAGTAGGAGAATTTAGTGTTTTAGAATCTGACAGGTTGAAGAATGGAACAGAAGATGCAGGGGACATAGATGAGTTTTGCAATGATCCTAAGCCTTCCCGATACAAAAAGGCTTCGCTTTTTCAGCCATCAGCCTCAAGCCCAAGTACATCAAAAAATGAAACACATCAGCCAATGACTTCTGGTTCCTTTCCAATTAATGAGCACCATCCTCCCAAAGAAGTTTTAACTACAAGAGCACAGTCCACTGAGAATTCACACACCATCAATGAACACAAAGCTAACTCATCAGAATTGTCAAGGCTTGAATCAAAATTGTCCAGAAGCCCTGCTGGTAAGAGATTCGTCACTACCAGGCTCTAAAAACTGAGCCAGTGGGCTTGGAATGGCCAGGCCAGCCAGGTAGAAACCCATTTTGCTTTCTAGGTATTCCCGCTAAAATTCAAGCAGGTGCCACCGGGGAATGTTTATGCCTCTTAATGGGTTTGCATGTTTTCCTCAATCGCCAATAACTAAAAGAACCAGGATAGCACACTTTCCAGCACATTATGCTTAATCCAAAAAAAAAAAAAAATCATATCAATAATTTAACTAAACAAATTATAGCACTTTGAGGTAAATCAAGGTGTATATACAGAGTGAGAAATAAACATATGCTAATACTTTTGTACAGAGTAAATATATTATTACTCACCTAATGCAAATTTATCAATTACCATTTAACCAAACTTCGGTTTCTCTTTTAATTTCAGGAGAACCGTCACTTTCTTAGCCTCAAAGGATGGGAAACTAGACTTTAAATTCTGACTATGAAAAAGCCTCATACTTTGGCCTGCCCAGGGCCTCCATCCATTTGTTCTTAGACTTTAAATGCTCTGGAGGAACTTTCTCCTTCAGCTGGTGTGAGCTGAGAGGCAATGAGAGTACTGCTTTTCCCTGCTAACTAGCTGACTAGTCCTCTCTTGAAGATCTTAGAACTCTCAGGGGATGCCTCAAACTGCTTTCCTATGCCTATATGATTACTTCACAATTCTTATGTTTTAAAACAGAAGCAATGGGAAAAATCATTTTGTGTACTCTCTCCCATCTTCACTAAGTCCTAATCTAACTCTATGATAATTTTTATAGTCAGGAAAATTTACAGTAGCAACAGGCAAGTTTCTAACTCATTTACTCTCCTCCTCCCTTATTAGTCGATATTAAGTTGACCCTGAGTCACTTTTGCTCAGCCGTACACTTTCATACTTATTCAAATCAATCCACTTCTTAAAGGACAAAGCATTTCCATCACCCCTCTCCCTGGGTATTTTAAATCATTTGAACAGAAGAGAATATTTTTTTTAAAAAAATTAAAAATTAGCTTCTTCAAGATATAAAGGAACTCATTTTAAGGAAACTACTAAAGTTTGAATAAACACTAGCAAATAATTGGGTGATGCTTACTTAAATGTTTATCCAAAAGATGAAAAAAATTTCTTTGGTAATATTTTCCTTTGTTATAATCCATAGAAAAAAAATGGTAAACCTTTCCTGATTTTCAAAGTGCACCTGCTTTCCCACAGACTACCTTTCTAATTTTGTATTAACTATTTATTTTTGCTTTCTGATTTTTAAATCTCAATCTCAGCTCACCGTGAAGTCTGGGGAGAAGCCGTCATCAGCTAAACCCATTTTGGTTGACAGACAGGCCTTCTGGTCTCAGAGCTTATATACAAAGTCCTGCTTACTCATTAATGCCCTGCTTTCCCCCCTGCTTACCACAGAAATATATACAAGTAAATAATGGAGCATAAGAAGAAAATCAGGACCAAAAAAGAATGGTAAACTCTAATTGTGTGAATTATAAGGGTTTGACTTTAACTCTGAGCTTTAGGAGAGTCATTATCACACTCATTATATTATACTGGAAGAAAACAAAGGAATTCCTCAAAGGAAACAAAACATTATCTGGCATCAAATTTTTAAACTCTTATTTTTAAGGAATATACTTTCATTTGAAAAGTGTAAAAACATTTGAAAAGAAGAAATGCATACAGAATAAAACAATTATCATCTGTGATATCACCCAGCACTAACTATCACTAATGTTTAATTGTAGGGCCTTCCAATAATTTTCAGGCATGGATAGAATTTAAATTATGTTCATACTGTCCAGACTGCTTTTTTTTTTTCACTAACTGTAGTACAAGCATTTTTTTCATTATTAGTCTTCTGTTAAACAGACTAACAAAGAATTCTTAAAGATTTCTCAAAGGAACTTTATCATTACTGACATATATTTAATAGTATAATGTGTAGTTATGAAAGGAAACCAATATCCACTATGTGCCAATTATTGTATAAGCCTTTGTTGTTTTAGCATTTAGCCAGAGTTGATGATTAAAATCAAAGAGGTAATTTTATTAACTGACATCTCTGGTACATTTCAGGTGTAGCTAATGTCATAAAAATTCAACTCACGTAATTTTCAAGAACATGTATTGTGTAGCTTAGCATTTATAAGGAAGAGCAAGAAATGCTGAAATGCTGAAACACCTTTAGTCTTAACTAAAGAGAAAGCATGCCTGAGTTCCCTCATCTACATGTGCCATGTGCCCTGTGAATAAAGCTCAGAAAGGTCTCTCCCTACTTTTTCTTTTTTCTTTTTTCTTTTTTAACATCTTTATTGGAGTATAATTTCTCTCTACTTTCTTGGTAGTCTAGAAAGAATTTAAGTGTCCTTCCCTAGCCTCCTAGCCATTGGTTGGCAAACATCAGGGAACAGGTAGAAATCCCATTCTCCATCAGTCCTCATTTTACTTTGTCTCCCAGAGACTACCTCCAGCTTACAGATTGTAGAAGGGAAATAGGGGATCGTGGAGGAGCCTCTTGAGACCATGGTCCTCAAACTGAAGTATGCAAAACAACCCCTGGGATAGCTGGTAGGAAAGATTCCTGGGCCCCATCTTCAGAGATTCTGGTTCAGTATACCAGGAGTAAGGCCCTTGGATGCAAATATCCTTCTTGCGCCATTCTGATGTGTTGGAGGGAGCTCCTTGTTTAATCTTCCTTGAACGTTGTTTTTCTAACTTCTGAAATCTCCTAAGTCTGTGTTTCTCGAACTTGAGTGTAAGCCCTCTCTAGGGTTTATGAGTGGGCCAGTAGATAGGTGGCGTCATAAAATCAACATGATGTATCTTCCTGGAGTGTCTATTTTATGCAAAGCTTTGAGAAAAATTAATGTTTAAAATGTAACATGGGTCAGAATACAAAATCTACTTGATTTTTTAGAATAAAACAGACACTTGAAAGAAATTCCCCAATTCGGCTTACATCCCATACTTCCAGGGGCCTATGTTTACCTTCCTTTACTGTTATAGGGCATCTTTGGTAGAATATCTTAATTAGGATGGTTTACATTATAACTCCAGATAAATGCTGATATAAACAGCTAATGGTGTAGAAAATGTAAATACAAAGTGCCTTTTTAAAAGATAATGTGAGTGATTGAATAATAATTCTTTAAGCATTCTCTTTTCTTATTTAGAAAAGCATTTCTGTGTTGCAGATGAACTGTCTCGCGTTGAGCCTGAGTCATCTCAGGTGCCACATCTCAGTTCTAGAGACCATCAGCAAGGTAAGCCCCGTCTTCTCAAGTCCCTAAAAGCTAAGACGTCCTCATGCTCTGGTCCACATGCCCCTGAGATAAGGAAGACAACCGATGATTCCATATCTAAAGTCCTAGACTGGTTTAACCGAAGTTCTCATTCAGATGACAAGAAATCATCTCTCGAATATTCCCAAGAAATAAAGCCCAAAGGAAAAACAGACTCAGAGTCACGGATTGCTGTTGCCTTGGTGACAGGTGATACCGGTCAAAAAGAAAATGGCTCAAAGGCTCTGTTATCCACGAAAGTTGAATTGACACCTGTGGGATCTGATTCAACATTCCAGGTAGAGGAAAATATGCCTTTTGGAAATGGCAAAAATGTGAATATCAAACCCAGAGCTATTAATTTGTCCCCACAAGGCAAGGAAAGTCCAGGCATACTGCAACCATTTGAAATCTCTAGTCCAAATCAAGAGAGTAAAACTGTGGACTATAGCCAAGGTTCAAAAAACGTAGGAGAAGGAATTGGGGTACTTCCTCCAACCAATAACTACTCCTACAGTGTTTGCAAAGGATCTCATGCAGAAGATCAAGTTCCACGCAACACTAAGGATGTTGACAGTTTAGGTGAAGAAGAGCCCAAGCTTTGTGTTTATGAAAAAAACAGAAGAAAGTCAGAAGTGAATTTTGACTCTTCAACAGTTATCGAACAATGGAGTTTGAAAGACAACGTGAAGGCAGAGAGAGAGAGCAAAGGAAGAGATAGTTACATCCTAAAAGCTTCTTCAGAATCAGAGACTATTGAGTCACCCCCTGAGGCTACCAACAATAAATCTCCTTGGAAGGAGCCTAAGGTCCAACTACAAGAAGCAGGTGAGGTTCCCCAAAACCAAGTGCAAAGAGAGAAATACAAAAGAGTGAGTGACAGAATATCCTTTTGGGAAGGTGAGAAAGCTACTGCTAACTTAACTCATAAAGAACCGACATCTTCATTTTGTCAGGAACGACTTTCTGCTAAAGCATATCAGCCTGTGAGGTCCATGGACAGTTTATCTACAGGCTGTAGTAAATATAATAATCAAGTCACTGCCAAACAAGTGGTCCTAGATAAGGATGGTCAAGCAGCCCATCTCTGCCATTTTTATTCCTCCAATAAAACTAAAGAGACCAGGCCCCAAATATCAGGTCCATCCCAAAATGATCCTTCAGCTGGCCAACCAGGTAAAGTGTCTCTGTTTCAGAGTAAGACAACTGAGCCTATGAGAAGATTACCAGTGACAGACAGTTTGCATTATGAAAAGGACATTACTTTTCCACCACTGCAACTTCCTTCAAATGTTGGGAGTGAAATACATACCTCTTTGGAGAAAGACAGATCTCTAATTGGTGAATGGAATCCCAACTTTAAAGTTATATCCCTAAAAGAAAGAATGGATGAACCCAATACAGAACAGGTCTATAATCACTCTCAATTTGAGAATTTGAGAAAGTTTTGGGACTTAGGAGCCAATCCAAACAGTCAAGATAATATTGAGAAGAATACTACCACAAGCCAAAAAAATTCTGTGCCTTTTAATAGCCAGAAACGCAAAGAATTCAGTGACATTAAATCATCAGGAAAAAATACCCATGAAAGAGAGACGCTTCTAAGCCAGAAAAAAGTTCCGGGAAGAGAGGAAATAGAGAAATTAAATTCAAAGAGCACACTCCAGGTGTTACCAAATGAAACCACATTTCCATTGAGACCACCCAGAAAGTCCACTCATCAGTTGCCAGGATATGAGTCATCAAAGGAAAACATGGGAAAAAATACAGAAGGGTTTGTTACTCCAGTGTTCAAGGAAGAAAAGGATTACTCTGACCGAGAGATTCAAGAATCCCTTGTGAAAACAAGTGTTTTCTCTAAAGACTACAGAGACGCGTTTAATGACAGCTTACAGAAGCTGCTTTCAGAAGCCTCATCACCAGTCATCCAGCCCTCTGGTGGAAAAGTTCATAAAAAACAAGCGCTTGAACCAGGTATTTCTGAAAATAGGACATGGCCTCGAAAGACAGATTTTGCTGATACCGAGGAAGAAGCCAAAAGACCTGAGGAGATCATTAATGAGCATATAGACAAACCAGTAGCTCCTCCAAAGGTCAATTCGAACACTTTGACTGCTAGTCTAGACAAACTCCTGAAGGAAGCAACTGGACCTCCACCCTCTCCCTCGCAAACCAAATGTGAACCGGCAACCAGTAGGATAGACTCTGAGTCTGAAGAGAGTAGAGTTTATGAAAAAGGGATAGAATGGAGTCAGAACACATCAGCCTATCAGAGAGAGATACTAGCTTCTTTTCCAGAGGCAGAAACTTTGGGAAATTCAGCTCTCTCCCAGAAAGCTCAAAGTGGTGAGTGCCAGCTAAACACGGAGAACTTGTTTCAGATGGCTGCGGAAGGTTCTAACCCATTGGATCAACCTTCCTATCACCACAGAAAGGGTTCTTTTGGGGATGTGGCCAACACTCCCCAAGGTATGCCTTCTTCTAAGGATGCTCATCTTGTTCCTCAGAATAAGGCACTACCTTCTCAAAGGGAATTTCTGAGACTGTAGAAAAAGTTCTTCTTCTATCCAAACCTGCACTGAATGATGTAAAGGCTGTATTACAAAAGCTACTTAGAGAAGCTTTGTTGACTTATCCAGTAGGGAGGGAAGTAGTTTCTGGAGAAGTAAAAGCAGAATTTCCTGAAGGCGTGCAGGTAGAAGGTAGCCCCTCAAATTCTCTGGGAGTTATCCCATCACAGACTACAATGGACAGCATAGTTCCAGACAGAAAGGATTTGTATTCCTTCAGTGTAGTTCCTGATAAAACTCATAAAGTTGGATCTTATTTAGCTGCCCAAATGCCTCCATCAGAACAAACCCTTAGCTCATCTGCTTCTACTGTTGCTCAGGATGGCAAAGAGTTATCTCAGGAAGTGACAGAAACTGTGAGGGAAACAATTATTCAACCTAAATCAGAACTCCTTGAATTCAGTGCTGTCTTAGAAAAACTACTGAAGGAAACAATTGAAAGCCCCTGCTCAAAATATGACAGTGATACAGGGACTCTTTATTCATCAAAGTTAATAGGTAGTACTGAGGTGCCCAGGCAGGCTGCTTCTGAATTCCATCCTAAGGAAATGAAAGAAACAGCAGAAAAGTCTGAGGCTCCATCAATTACTGGGAGTGCTTTTGAGATTGGCTTTGAGAAACTCCTTAAAGAATCATCTAATGGTCCTTCTTATCAGCTCCAGGTGTCAGTGAAGGAAGAAACTCCTGAGAAGGAGCCTTCACAGTCAAAGCAGGCCAGGTTCTTGGGGAAAGTGCCCTCTTTTTACTGGACAGCCTCAAAGGCCTCGGAAACGAAACTTAAGAGTAATGTTTTCAAACCTCAAGTCAGGCAACGTGATAAAGTGTTGGGAAGAGACAAAGCTGACTGATTTACCAATAGATCTCTGTGGTTTTGAAAGTGGGGTTGAGATCCCTGGAACCTCACAACTTTCTGTGGACCATGAAATAGGGACCACTGAAACTATAAAACCCCCAGAGGACAGAAATTATGAAAGTGAGGTTGCAGTAGTTTGAGAAGGGGCTTTTCAGGAGCTTGGTTTCAAAGAGGCTCCTGAAGCAATGAACGTGCCCAGAAATAGGCAACCCATTCCTCTCCTGACAGACAAAGAAAACTCTACAAAAATAAGTAAAGTTGAATTGATTCTGGCATCACCGTATAAGAGACAAGGGAAAAAGGAAGAAAAAGAAGGTTTCTCTGACTCTGATATTTCAGATGGAAACATCAGTTCTAAGGCAGAAAGCTGCAGAAATACCTCCAGTGAGCATTTTGAGGTTTTTAACTGATTGGTTAATGAGTTGATTTATGTAATGCTGACATAAAGGATGGTGTAGTTTTTAGAATTGGGATTAATTTGACAATCCCAAACAGTACTAAATTCTTCCTTGTACTTCAGTTCTCCCTAGATTTTCTTAATAAAAAACTACATTTCCTTTTATCTTCTTTAATCAGATGAGTTACAAAGAGATAGCTTTACCCATCAGGCAGTGTTTCAGAATCTGACTTTATTCTCACTGATCAGTGATAGAATTTTTAGGTTTCAAAAATATTTTTTAAAGAACTTTTGGGGTTTAGAGAGTACCTCTAAAACATCCAAGTGTGCTTTTCTCTTGGAGCTAATTAGAATTTCCTAATTGGCAGTCTATACAGGAGTCTCTAGTAAGATTTGTGGCAAGAAACTCCCATACTGGTCACACATTTCCCTTTTTTTTTTTTTTTTTTTTTTTTTTTTGAGGTATGTGGGCCTCTCACTGTGTGGCCTCTCCCGTTGCGGAGCACAGGCTCCAGACGCACAGGCTCAGCGGCCACGGCTCACGGGCCCAGCCGCTCCGCGGCATGTGGGATCTTCCCAGACTGGGGCACGAACCCGTGTCCCCTGCATCGGCAGGCGGACTCTCAACCACTGCGCCACCAGGGAAGCCCCACATTTCCCTTTTAAGAACAGTAGTTTACCACATTAGTGGCTAAGTACCAGGAACAAAGTGCAAGGCTGGAAGTTTCCCTTGAGATACCTTGGGCTGTGGTGTTTCTGTTGCCACTCTCTCCCTCTTGTTTGCAATTATCTGCAGGATCCTCCCCTTCTAGGGTATGCCTCAGTCTGATGACCTCACCTGATTCCACCTATAAGGGCATTGTCTGGCCTGCTGCATTTCTTTGGCTCCAGCCTTAGCTAAGTGGATGGAGATCTTAATCAATTACCATATTCGCCTAAGTGGACTTGGGCTTCTGGTTTCAGCCAGGCTATAAAAGATAGGGCTTGTCTCGGTTTGCTATTCTGAGCAACCTGGCTATTTTGGGAGAGAAACCCAGGAACAAATAGGGATTAGAAGTTAGCTGATTAGAATGATGAAATGATAAAGGATGCTCTCTGGCTGGAACATTTTAACCAAAATTGCACAACGACTAATGTTGATCACCTTCCTTAGTAGAAAATTAATAGAATTTGTCATTTTCTGGCTCCCTTCAGTCTCAATGAGAACAAATGAGCTTTACTGAGTGGCTGATTTGTGAGGTTTGGGCTCCTTGGCAAGTAGCTGTGGGGCCTATTATTGAAAACTGACCAAAGAATCCACCTTTAATCCTAAGTAATCAAGCTGAAGCCCCTTTAACATTTATAACTGGTGAGAAAAGGAAAATGAAATACCAGTCTCTCAAACCAGACATATGCAAGAGCGTTAAGGCAACATCTTAAACTTGTTGAAGTAGACTTTTACTAAGCTACCCCATGAGTTACTAGGCCAAATTGACCTATAGGAGGTGAAGGGCTTGTAAATTTGCACTTACTTTACAGACTGTTGCTTAATGTATATGGCTGTGTTAAAGTATACCAGCATAACTGATTGAACAGCAAAAAAGCCTATCTAAAAAAGAAATAATCAATATAAATAACCACCCAGACAGACAGAGCCCAGAGAAGATATTTTAAACTTATAAGCCAAGTAGGAGGTATAAAATAGTACATAGTTTTGTATCTTCTAACCTAAATTACTATTTTTTAAATTAATGGGTGGGGGTGGAGTGAGAGTAGGGAAGAACCTGACAACAAGGCACCATAATTTTGATGAGCAGCCTAACATGTTTGACTTGTGGCTGAGGTCTTAACCAACCAATACCTCAGTATGTTCCTTTAAAAAGGGGGAGGGAATGCTGGGAGATCGCGCACGTGATTAGTACACTAAAGCATATTAAAGTCACTAAAAAGGTCTGCAGTAAGAAACCATTTAAGTTTGAACACAGTGTCCCAAATCTAATTCATCTTAGGATCCATTTACTGGAGAATGCCTATTAACATTGGGCAGAACTGGGATGCATTTCAGGAAAGTATTGTCTAGAGAAGTAGTTCCCAAATTCATCGACTCATTAATGGAATCATTCGTTGATTTAGCAAACATTTTCGAAGTGCCTGTTGCCAGCCACTGTTCTAGTCACTGAGACTACAACAGTGATGAATGAGAGTACTCAGACCAGGGCTTATCCATGATGGAGTTTCCACTGTCAAAATGGAACAATTAAGGACTATCTAGAGAAAAACTTTTATAAGATTAGATGTATTTAAAGAACTGTTCTTATTCTGCGGTTATGCGCTTTTTCTTCCTTTTTTTTTCCCCTTGTGGTCCTAAAATGCCTTTCCTTTTATAAAATAAAGGCATTAGTAGATAATAGAGACCTCCCCCCACACACACACACAAATGCCTTAGTAAAATAAAAAGTTGACTACCTCATGTCATTACCCAACATTTTGTTGGAAATTTCACCAGTTCATGAAACCCAAAAAGCCTACATTTGTTAATCTGGAGAATTCACCCATCTGTGTACCCAGTTATACACAGATGTTAAAACATCTGAATCCTGCCTTCTATGGTTTTCAGCTAATTATTTTAATGCTCGTAAAACCATTTTGTGGCTGTCTTCAAAAGCTAGAAGTGAAGGGGAAAGATTCAAAGTCTGGCACAGAACAAATGATGTGCCTAAAATAGAGGTGTAAAAGACTAAGAGAGCACATTTCTGTTAATGTGGGAATCTTGTTAATCTTGTTTCTGTATCATTTATGCTTACAAATATTTCTTGACCAGGAAAGTTAGTTAAAGAATATACTAATATTCTTTAGTGGAGAAATTTTATTTTCTTCTGTTGGAGTGCTTCATAGCGTGAATAAAAGTATCGAGGCTTACGGCATAATGCCTCCTTTCAACCTACCATTTCAGTGTCCGTTGATTATTAAGAGTTTGGTTGTTTTCTTTTTTCTTTTGTGCAGTATTCATCGGTTTTGTCTTGCAACAGGTTCAGAAGAACCCAGTCCTGTTTTGAAAACTTTGGAAAGGAGTGCTGCTAGGAAAATGCCTTCCAAAAGTCTAGAAGATGTTGCATCAGATTCATCAAGTGAGAATAAAGTTTGCCCCACTGTTCATGCCCCCATCTCAGCTTAAAAATGCGTATGTGCTCTTCTGTGGCCTCACTGCATGCTGTTGTGCACTGAAAACCCTAAAGGGGGGTTAACAGATGAGAATAACTTTTCCCAAGTGAACTGAACAGGCTCAGCCTAAAGTGGCTGGAACTTTGCTTTTAAAATAACGCGTGAGGTTTGGTTACTAGAATACTAGGTTTCCTTGAAGAATCCCAGTTTGAGTGTTTATTCAAGTACAGTGAGTTTTAAAAGACTGGTAGCTAGTGGTTCTAGTGGTAATAGCTAACATTGATTGAACACTGTGTGCCAGGACTTGGCTAAGTGTTTTACATGCACTTTCCCGTTTAACTGGCATAGGCAACCCTGTGAGGGACAAATTGTTACTCCCATTTTACAGATGAGGAAAGTGAAGTTCACAGAGGTAAAGTAGTTTGCTTCCTATCATACAGCAGAGCTGGGACTCAAAATCAACAGGCTATTAACAAGAGCATTTATGAAGAGACCGTGTTACATATGACAGTGTTGGATGTCTGATGAATTTTTGCATGATATAGAGATGAATTAGTCCCTGGCTTCAAGGACTTCGCTTTCTCTTTTATCCCTTTTCATGCATTTCTTTTGGATAGTGGAATTATAAGCCCAAAGGCTGTCTGACATGCAACACTTCAGGCACACTATTCCCCACTGGCTGCTAATTTAACTGGTGAAGGATTTCTAGAGTACTAACATACAGCATAATGTATATAGGGCCTTAGAGATTGTGACTTCTTGGGGTTTTGTTCTTAATATTTTTAAGCTAAAATGCACCCCTGGGATTACAGATGGTCATGCGAAAACTTACTGAGTGCAAGTTAACCACTGCCAAACTCATATGATTAAAATTGACCATTGTCGTGTTTAGAATATTTTTACACATCTGCGATTGAGACTGAAAACTCAGATTTTAAAAAAGAAAAAACTACGCCACTAAACAATTCTTAAAATTCAGAGATTTTCAGGGCTCTGGGGGCAGTAGAGTCCCAGTTTGGAATGCAGTCCTCACCCTACCAAAGATCTTGGAATCTCAGGGTTGGAAGGGACCTTGAAGGTCACCCATTCCAAACTCCCCCCAGTACAGGAATTCCCTCTAAAGCCCCCTTAACAGGTGGCCAACCCCCCACATCCGCCTGAATGCTTCCAGAGAAGGCGAGTCCAGTCCTTTGTTGGACAGCCCTGATTGTTCTTCCTGATGTTAGTGATGGGCCCTGAGGGAAAAAAAAAAAAACCCCAAAACTCAGCAACAATTGTCCAATTTGGCAGACCTCTTGCCTGAGAAGCACGTGGCTATTTCCATGGTGCAGCTTTAAAGTACTCAGGAATGCGTAGAGTTAAAATAAAAAACACCATCAGCTGACGGGTATTCCTGCATGCTCCTTTCCAAATACCGATACCCACTCTCACACGAGCCTGCCAAGATTCCACTTAGCAGCTGGTCCCCAGTTACATCTCTTCAGTTGACTTCCCAAGCAAGGCTCCCAGAGGCATACACAAATGATGATGCATGCACAGAAATATTTGTTAATGACCGTGGGTTTGAGAAGGTGTTAGTCATGGCTAGCATCTTACCCTTTCCAGAAGAATAAAGAGGCTGTTGCAGCCCTGTGCTTTCTCCTGCTGCCAGCCGATTGCTTGCTCTGAGCTAACCCTCTAACCCTTGGGAGTCCGTGTGCAGCAGTGTGCTGATGTAAGCTGCATCGGGGCTGAAATGGGAGCTCCCGCTATGGCACTGGCTCAACTAGCTAATCTAAAGGGAAAGTATTTTGGGGAAGACATCTTGGTTGCACCCCTCACCGCATCTTGACTAATTGCTTCCAACTCCGGGGGCTTCCAGGGACAATCTCACTGTTCTTTCTCGGCAAGGGTCAGTCGTGTTAACCATTTGTTAATTTCTCCTGCACAGATCAAGCAAAAGTAGATAATCTGCCAGAAGAATTAGTGCGTAGTGCTGAAGATGGTAAATATCTTTATGTATTTGCATGTCTGTCTGTGTATTAGGTTCTGGGATGGTTTGGGCAGTCACCGGGATGCAGCTGTTAGAGAAATAGAAGAACGTCATTTGCTGCTATGTGATGAATTGTGCCTAAGTTATTATAAAATGGTTCTGACTTGGTGCATTTAATACTGCTTGTATTCTTAAGGTTTCTGCTGGTGATACTGTTGTGAGGATCTCATCAGAGACCCTTGGGAAGCGAGGGTTTTTAAAAATAGGAAATTGTATTTCTATGGGTATGAACAGATTTTTGCTACTCTGACTTGCAAAACTCCTTGTGAAGGCAGGGAGAGTGGAGTGGGTTCCTGGGTTAAGTTATTCCTATATTTGATTCTCAAGTCTCAGCATTTAGATCTCTCTAGGTATAACTGGTAAAGATTTAAGGTCAAAGGAAAGGGTCCCAGAACAAGAGTGGAGATCCTGCCTCTGCTTAACTAAGTATAGACCAAGGGTGAAATTAACTGATTCTGAATTTTTAGGAGCCAGAAGGTCTTGCAGCTTGTCAATGGATCAGGTGTTACTTGGTTCAGTTATAAAATGAATAGGGTAATAGTGGTGGGAGGGATGGAAATGAGTCTGATTTTTATGGTTCAGCATTTATGCAAACATAAATATAATTTATACTTGTATGCTAGAATTTCGTTTTCTAAGTTGCCTGCACTATAATGATAAAAATGTATATTAACTGAGCTTTCTCATGTAAAATGCAGCAACAGAGCTCTTCAAAGGTCATTCCTTACTTTTATGTAATCGTTTTGTCTTTCTCATTTTATGTTTACAACCTCCTCACTGAAGGAGGTGGGGCAGTGATTTTTATCTTCATCTTACAGATGAGAAAAGCTCGGAGAAATTAGGTGATCTGTCTGAGCTCTTGTAGCTCGTCAGTCAGTGGGAGGGTGGGGACGGGCATCTCAGCTTCACCACTCCTAGCACAGTGCTCGTTCCATTTTCCATGCTGTGGCTTATTGAGTGAGAGGAAAGACACTGCACGTCTCCTGTGGTGGATGTTGGCTATTTACTTGAACAGGAGACCTCAAAGAGGCTAATGAAGAATTGCACTGGGGAATGGAGGAAAGCAAGCTGAAAAACTGTCAGATGTATTCTGCAGTCTTAGTAGTGAAACTGACATTTGAGCTTTATTTTCGTGTCTCTTTCATCTTTCTGTTAAAATGGTATTTATTCTCAATGTTGCTCTTCTGAGTAGATCAAAAAGCAGATCAGGAACCAGATACAAATGAATGCATTCCAGGAAGTGAGTAGCAGGATCTTTCTCACAAATGACTGAATGTTGCCGCTCTACATGGTGTTAAATGTGCTGAAATAACTAACCCCATTAATGTAGCATTTATTATTATACTAAACTCTTGCAGCTTACAAAACTATTTCATTCTGACAAGGGTTTTATTAAAAATATTTTACTACTATCTGTGTTGAAAGATTAATTCATGATTCCACTGAGGGATAGTTATATATATTTAGAATTTTTACGTATACATATGTATATGTATTATACATACACACGTTATTGCTCAGTACTGTTATACTTTTGCCAGTCTCTCTGCTTTTTGAATCTTTACTTAAAATGAAGTTGGCACCTTCTAATATCACTTGACTTTTATGTTGCAGTATGGTCTGGAGTACTGGATCTCTTATGGCCTTTACGCAAGGCTATAGACATGAAGCAATTTATAATGTACCTGGACCTAAGAAAGAACTGTACTTTGACGACTAGTATGTAGTATGGTCATATATGCCTCTCTACGTTATCTATAGGAGCAAATTTTATAATGCACAGGGTTTAAGCTCTGAGGTTCATAACTAAACTCTAGTATAGTTCAATATAAAGCAAGTGAACATCTGAATCTCAAGTCGTAAATGTATGTGACAACATAGTTGGATCTAGGGGGTATTATGCTAAGTGAAATAAGTCAGAGAAAGACAAATACCATACGATCTCACTTATATGTGGAATCTAAAAATACAAAACAGAACGCAAACTCAAAGATATAGAGAACAAACGGATGGTTGCTGGGGGGCATGGTGGGTGGGAAAAGGTTAAGTTTATTTTATAACTTAACCTTAAAAGGTTAAGTTATAAAATAAAAAAGCTGTGGGGATGTAATATACAGCATAAGGAATATGGCCAATAATATTGTGATAACTTTGTATAGGGACAGATGGTTGCTAGACTTATGGTGATCATTTTATACGCAAATGTAAAGTTATTAGTACACAACATAATATTGTATGTCAACTATATTTCAATTTTAAAAAAAGAAAGAAATGTATGTACACTTGTGGTAGCTAATATGCATCAAGTAATTAATATCCACCATGAAGAAAAGATAATGATTATTTACCATTTTCTGTTCAATCTTAAGACTGCTGTTCTTAACTGTGACTATTGTCTTGAGTACAAATGGTGCATTAAAAAGGTGTTTGTGGAGGCTAGCAAAGCATGCAGATATGCATGTGTGTCTTCTTGACGTCCCTGTTTGAGGTGGTTTCACAATCCTAGGCACTGGAGGGTTGAAGATAATGATACACACACCTGCCCTCAGGAGTCCACATAATTTTTAATAACAGTTTCCCAACAGTCTTTGGATGTGCTGATGGTTCTTAAAGAGAAGAGCAGCCAAAGGAAGGAGCCATTAGGTAGAGAAGTGCTGGTGCTTGAAAGCTGTGACATCTCATCTGAAATCTGAAACTTTGCTCATGAGGTTCTCCTGCCAGAGATGAAGGAGCTGAGCTTTGGCACATGACCTGACAAATTCTTAAGAACCACCTAGGAAAGAAGGCAATCCAGGCTTCAGCCCTTGGTGTGTGTTCTCTGTCCGGCTGCTGCAGAGGAAACAAGACTTCTGTCCCTCAGGGGTGTTGGGTAAAGAGGCTTTTCCAGTTGCTTTTGAACTGGCAACTGAATACTTAAGTTTGGGCATGCTAGTTTATCTTTCTGTGTTTTGTTCAACATTTAACTTGAGGAGTGAAAACAAAACATAGGCATAGACAGTGTATGCCTATATGTCTGTGTCTTCATATGTGACCTCCTAATTAGCTTAGTTATTGGTCAAGGGAAATAGGCTAATCGTGTGCTAAATTCTGGGTAAATTAATTTCTCTTTTTTGTGATCTTTTCCAAGATGACTCTTAATGTCTGGGCTGGGGTTATTCCTTTTCTCTAGTAAAGAGTGTATTCTTACCACAAGACAAAATGAAAAGCATGATCAAAACACAAATAACTAAAGCCCAATAAGTGTAAAACTGACTACATTTGAGTAACAGATACATACTTTTGAAAATAATAGGGAGTAGTGTTATGATAAAAAAAGTTTTACATATTCATTGGGCTACATTGTGCCCTTGCGGGATCTACTTTTATACTGCTTCAGTATAAGTCACCTGAATACACACACACATGTGTTATTGTTTAATGGCAAGTAATTAAAGTAGGTCTCATCTTGTGAGACACCATAAATGTATTTTGATGCATTTGTGAGCCTAAAGCTAGGTGAGAACTATTATGTGAATGAGCAAATATTTAATATGTGTAGTTCAAGTTTCTGTCTTCCTTCATTAGATTTCTTTTAACTAAAGATGAATTTAGCTAATGCTCAGGACTAAATTTGGGCCTTTTGAGTTATATGTAGAAATACAATTTGATTTTTATTTATCTGTTTTCCTGGTATCTCTTTCAATGAGAAAGTCAAGTCAGTATATTTATATCACACTGAAAAGATAATTTAAAGATTTCCTATCAGATAATGTTTATTTGTTTAGCAAATATTTACATAAGGCCTAATATGTGCCAGACACTGTTCTAAGTGCCTTGAAAAATATTAAGCCATTCAATATAGAAGCTCTGATTCACCATAAGAAAAGCTTAGACATTGTCATTCTTAGGCAAAGAAGAAGAAAGTTTTCTAACTAGAGTTACACAAACGAGGAAGCAAATTCATCATCTTATTGTGACTTCCACACACATACTTACTGTATCAGAAAGAAACCATATGCTACATTTTCATAGTAAATTCTTAGAGTATCTTAAATTGAACCATTCAGACTTGCCTTGGGATATGTCTATTGAAAACTCTCTGAATTGAAGGGTATCTAAATAATTTCCATTTTCAAAAAATAATTCGTTTTGAAATTGTAGTCTTTCACGACTTTCTGAGGGCGAAACACTCTTACAGGTAATCCCAGCAATCACTAAAGAAACCAACCTCCTTTTAGACACTCAATAGCCAGAAAACTTCTATGATTGAGTTGTGTACAAAGATCCTTGCTATCTGATGAAATAGTTTTTCAGCCTGCAGCATGTTAAAAATGTAATATATCTCAAGGAGATGAACCAATAAAGTACAGATCTTGTGGTTCAAAGCTCTAATGTGAAAAAATAACAGTTAAAACCAATTCACATTGGTTGTAGGTTTCAGTATAATTCAAATCCGGTCCTGCAGTCCAGTAAACCTAGTGGTTTTTAAATTTTTGTTTTCTATTTGGTTCAACTCCTTGCTAGTTCTCTCTCTATAACTGCATGTTGCTTACCTTATGGTCCTGTGCATGTGAACTACTATTCCTTTAACCAATTTACAAAAACATCTCTGTTCATAGACAAAAGAAAAGTGTGTTTTCAATTTATGCCTTATGTTTGTCTGACAACTGTGAGGATAATTTTGAATGGAAATGCTACTGTTTAGTTTCCACAGTGCCTTCACAACCTGATAATCAGTTTTCCCACCCTGACAAACTCAAAAGGATGAGCAAGTCTGTTCCAGCATTTCTCCAAGATGAGGCAAGTTTGTCTTTCGTACCTTCCGAAAAATCGAACCAAATAGGTGGATTTACTATGCCAAGGTTGGTGTGTCTGTATTCAGCCATAGCAGAGACCGAAGAGGTCAGCAGGACTGACCTTTGCCTCTCATGTCAATAGAGGTAGTGTTGTTAGTCCTGGAACAAGGCAAGGCACATCTCATTTGACTCATACAGTAACTCTTATTGGTGGTGAAGTCAAAGTGCATAGATTTGGGAATGTGACTTTTGTTTCAAAGTGGGTACAAAATAAGAAATCCAGCAGAAAAATGTTGGCATGAGCTCCTCTGTAGTTTAGAGTACAGTTGATTTGTGAAAGCTAAGTCTAGGTAGCATGACTAGCTTGAAAGCATATGTTAAAATAGTAAAGTAACAATGACATAGCAAACTTTAAGGATATCAACTGGGGGTAAGCACTTTACGTACATTATCTCATTTAATCCTCCATTAACCCTGGGAGGTGGGCACCATCATTATCCCCAGATATTACAGATGAGAAAACTGAGAGTAAGAGAGGTAAGGTAACCTCACTCAGCTAGAAAGGGGTTAAACCAGCACTGGAGCCCAGATCTGACCCCCGTGCTATTAACTACTATACCTACTGTCTCAAGTAAGAACATGACTATTACCTATTATTCATTTGGTACCTAGTAAGTACCAGGCACTTGATATTCGCTCTGATGTCTAACTCTCACAAACAGAGTGTGGTAGGTACAAATTTCTCCATTTTATAAAAGAAGAAAGAGCCTCACAGAGGTTAAATAACTTTCCCCAAATCCAACAGCTACTAAAAAGTAGATCTAGGATTTGAACTCAGGTCCTGTGACTTAACTAAGATTCCATGTTCTTGCCACCAGCTAGTTAGGAGCCTGAGCTTTGAGGTTAGGCACTCCCAGTTCTGGCCATGCTACTAATTTGTTACGTGATTATGGACAATTTCCTTAGCTTCCCTGAGTGCTTTCCTAGTACCTACCTCATTAGATTATGAGGGGTCAGTGAGATAGTGCAGGGAAAACACATAGCACAGTGCTGTCACAGAGTACCTTAATGTTAGCTGTTCCCGTTTGCAGTTTTGGTCTGATTTTTAATGGCGAAATAAAAGCTTCATCCTTAAGTGTTCTCTTAGTAGATGGAGTGTAAGGAAAGCTCTGGACAATATATAAATTACATCCCTCCTCCCCCACCGCCTGGGCACCGTTCTATCTACTCTTGAGCCTTAGATGAACTATATCTGCAAGTATTCAGCCCTTGCATTTGCTTAAGAGCCCACATTACAGTTCCTTTGGAAAGAATCACTCATTCTTTGAAACTAACTCATTAGCTGGAAGCCAGCATAGGCACCTCATGGAGTTCCTATGGTTTTATACCTTTGTAGATATGCTTTGGTATTTGTTGGTCATATGAATGAACCATCTAATAATTTGAGAGGCCAATGATACCTGATTGGCCTGATTTTTTATTTTTCTCCTCCCTTCAGTTTTAACCTGCTGCCTCACTTGCTCCACACAAAAGACAGTCCAAATTGTTTGAGTTTGTACATCAGAGATACCAAATTAAGCTGCATCATTTTACCTTTCAAAGTACCTGGGGTTGGACTGAATGTTAAAGGAAGTGGGATGAAATCAGACATTGCTTCTTTGTCTACTGTCCCTTTGAGGCTTAGTGTCAGTCACATTTGTTGAGTACCAGCTTTATGAAAATCAGTGTTCCAGGTCATCAAGACAAGGTCCTATCCTTCCAGTAATCACTAATGCTCTGATGTACCAGGTAGAATGTATTACGGCTATGATAGGGGGAAATGGTCTGTAAGCATGTGGGAAGGGAGTATGATAATAGAGACATGAAAAATGTATGGATTTTTTTTCACCCTTGAGGAAGGATTCTTTTCTCATCCATATAAATCATAATTTTTTAACCCTTTTCTTAATCTGCGTTAGGATTGGCATCTGTTACATTGACATGTAATTGCATGGGCCCTGGAATATGTTGGCATGAACTAATCACTCCTCCATAAAGGTGTTTCCCTAACCCCAGGAGCCACTGAACTGCTCCATAAACTCTCTAACCCCAAAAGGAACTCATTCTGAAGCATAAATTCTTAAAGCTACCATCTAATAAACTATAGATCTAAATATAATAAAATTTATTATTGTCACTTTTCTTTCTTGACCCAGGTAAATATTTCCTGGGACATATTTAAAATAAGTATGTTGTTGCTATTTTTTTTTTTAATTTGTTAAAATCTAATGTGGGCAGAATGTACAAATCAGTATACTTCCCTATAGCAACACAAAAGATAAGCACAATAGCACTATAGAAATACCTAAGAGGTGGTTTAAAATTATATATACACACATATATACATATGTATAAAAAACTTGAAACACAGATCAGATTAGCATTTGTTTCCCCTAGTTTAATAGTGTCTCAAGTAAAACGAGACACTATTGATTTTTAGGGAAGTTAAGCCTATGTTAACGAGAGGAATGAGGCATGACCTTTTATGATTTGATAGTAAATGTTAGACCATTTATTGTCTAGGTAAAGTTAATTTCTCATATGTATCAACAAAGTTTTCCAAGCAATACGAATGTATAATATTAAGAGAATGCACCTTGGGGCCACCTTGTAGGTGAAACAAATCGCTTTGTTATTTCAGTACCTAACCACTGCTCGCCTCCTACGATGAGGTCCAAGGCAGACCACCCACCCCGTCTTGAATACCATTCCTTGGCAGTTAGCACTTTGACCTTGGAAAATGTCATAGATCAGTGGGATACCAAGATATTATCTTTATCTAAACAGATTTTGATCTTGACTCATTCTGAATTTAAATTTTGTATATATTGTATGATGTTTTGTAGAGTGATGACAGAGAAACAGATACAACATCAGAAGGCAGTTACCAGCTCAGCAGACACAAGAAGAGCCCGAGCTCTTTAACCAATCTTAGCAGCTCCTCTGGCATGACGTCCTTGTCTTCTGTATGTAAACAAAGGCTTCATGTTAATATCCCTCTGCTTCTGCGAACCTTGCTCCACCATGCTCCTGCTACTGTAAAAGGACCTTTTGTTGTATTTCTCAGGTTCCAGGGGCATGAGAGCTTTTTCTCTAACCCACAGTTGGCTTCTGGCTAGCCAAATCTTCCTTTTTCTCTGTTTTAATCACAAGAGAATTCATATCCAAAATAAATAAATATGGTTTTTTGGATGTAAGTACTTAAAAAATAAACCTAAATTACCAACAAAATGAACCACTAAATTTTTCTGTGCAACAAATGGGGTAACTACCACAAAGTATGCTTATATCTGATATGCTTTTATATACTGTGTGCAGGTATAGAATTGTACCTGTCTTTTAGCAAGACTTTTATTCTGATGAATGAAAGTAGTGATTCACATAAAAGAATAGGAGAGGCGATTCTTTGCCCCATAGAGGGATTCAGAATGGAGTTTTCAAAGGAAAGCTCCCTAAGTGTAGTTGCTCAGATTTGATTTAGAGAATTTGACTTTACCCAGAACTTTCATAAAGTGAGGTAGTTTTGTGTGTGCATGTAAGATGCGTGTAGAAATATATACGTAAATATGTCCGCAGACACTTATCCAAATATCTCTGATATATATATACACGTGCACATATCTCACCAGGTATGCTAAACAAATGATAGATCTGTGCTTAAATTCTTACTAGCCTTGCATTTTTCAAACTCTTTGTAAAAAAATCTATTTAAATTGAATTTCTGCTGATGACAGTCAAATATATGGCCTTGGGAAGGCTTTAAACTTCCTTCATCAATCATCCATTTTCTGCCCTTCCTGACCTCTAAAAGTGTATGGCTCAGTAAGCATTTTCTTAGGTTCAGCGGATGGGTAACATAGTAAAATTCCTTTTTAGTGCCTTGGAAATTTGATAGAGCAATGTGTCACTGTGATTTGTGTGCCTGAGGTTTCTCACATCCTCTTTCTTTAACACTTTAAACTCTAAGCATGCCTAAAAATGGAACTCTGAATGCCCCCTACCATAAAATCACCCTGCTTTGAAATGAGTCAGCATCTAAAAAACTTTGCATTTCACTTTTCATCTATGTCTCTTAGAGGCAATTTTTGTTAAACACTAGTCATCGTGTCATGTATATCATGTCAGGTTGCCTGTGTTGGTATGCTTTTTTGATGCCATATTAAATTAACTGCTTTTATGTGCAAACTAGAGAAATAATGGCAAGCAAAGATTACATCCATGATCCTTGTGTTGGGTTCAAGAATGAGATAGAGACAAACACTGCGTGTTTCCGACGCTTTCAGGTGAGCGGCAGTGTGATGAGTGTTTATAGTGGAGACTTTGGCAATCTGGAAGTGAAGGGAAATATTCAGTTTGCAGTCGACTATGTGGACTCACTGGAGGAGTTGCATGTGTTTGTGGCCCAGTGTAAAGACTTAGCAGCAGCAGATATTAAAAAACAGCGTTCGGACCCGTAAGTACATTTTGGAGTCACTATTTTCTCTTAGTTGCTCTTAATCTTATAGAAATTGGGAAGGAAAGAAAGTAATTGAAGGGAGGGTATGTGTGTGACTGTATTAAAAGGAACGTTTGGGAAAAAAAGTTGGGGGGAAATGCTGTTTACTTTATAGATTCATATGCCAAACCTACTAAATTATAAAAATATCAGAGAAGCACAAAACGTTTCAAGTTGGAAGGGACCTTTGAGGTCTTTTTGTCCTGATTCCTTCTTTTTACAGATAAGGAAACAAGGGACAGAGAAGATAAGAGACTGTTTACATAAATTCAGCAGCAAAATGAGGAATGATGGGTTGAGCCCCAGTCTCTCTCCACACACTTTCAAACTTTCTCTAGGATTAGGGACACGTGGGACATACTTTATAATGCTCTGCAGTGCAGAAATAGTTAAGATTCTAGAATAAGGTAGTTTCCGTATTTAAATTATATTCTATAGAACTTTAGGGGGAATTACCAACTCATCTTTGAAATCACAGGTTTAATTGCATTTCAGTTTAGTTACAAAGTTGAATGGTATTCCCTACTTATCCCTATGCAGAAGTCTGATTCTTAATTATTTTGCTAGCATAAGCCCAATCCTAAAAGGCACTGGGCTTAATAGCCTTTTTGTTGTTTTTTCTTTTTCTTCTTCTTTTTTTTTTTTAACATTCATATGGCTTGATTAGGTATGTACCAGATTATTTTTTTCAAAAGACAGTCACAAAAACTTTTTTAATTCTGCAAGCATCAAAGCCTTTTCTTAATAGGAAACTAGCCAGTAGAATTAAGCATCTCGTTAGAGGTCTGTCGTCTTCCCCCTGCCCCACATTAGTTAAGGTCAAAGGAAGAAAGGAATTCAGGAAATATCCCTTAAAAATCTTCAAAACAATATAAAATTATCAATTCCACTGAAATCACTTTAAAAGCTTAAGCGTAAAGGTGTTGGTGAGAGCATTTACTACATACTGCTTTTCCTAGTGTCATGAAATAATTATTTCTATCAATTTCCAGTGCATTTTTTAAAATGGAGTTTAGACACATCACTTTTATTTTCGCTGACCTTCTTGTCTGTTCAATTCTCTTTTTAGATATGTAAAGACTTATCTGTTACCAGACAAGGGCAAAATGGGCAAGAAGAAAACGCTTGTAGTGAAGAAAACGTTGAATCCTGTGTATAATGAGATACTGCGGGTATCTATGACCTCTCTATCTAGGAAAATCCTAAATGGTGACCTATGCATTTAAAAGGCCATGTCATCTTGGGTAGTGTCTCTACAGAGGAAGTCAGTCACCAAGAGAGAAGGAAATGAATAACCATTTTCTGAGAATCTGCTTTGTATGAGATACACCATGACTGTTGTATGCATTATCTCATGCATGTCCTCCATACCCTGCCAGGGGGATAGTATTATCTGCGTCTCACAGATGAGGCAAATGAAGCTTAGAGAAATAAAGGAACTTGCTCAAGGATACACAGCTGATAAAGTTGAGCATTGCTGCCAAAACAATCTTATAAAAGCCTAATTCTGATCATGTTATTTCTTTGCTTAAAATATTTGAGGATTCCCATTATTCTTAGGGTCAAGTACACCCATCTTAACACGCATACCACTCCCTTGATAACCTGAGCTCCAGCTTCATCATTCCACTTTCATAGTCTTTCTTCAGGTCAGCCTGATTCCTTTCTGTTCTTTGGAGGAACTACATTTTCTCACACTGCTGGGACTTTCTGTTCCTTCAGACTGGGATATTCTTCCCCACATTCTGTCCATAACTACTTCCCACAGCCTGAAATGCCTCTTCCTATGAGAAGCTGTCCTTAACCCCTAAGTTTCCCTGCTGTCTGCTGCCTCAGTCTCCTTGTTTAACAATAGGCTGTGTTAACATTCAGCACTTTAACTACTGGTTTAATTGTAAGTTCCATGAGGGCAGGGACCAACTCTGTGTTGCTTGTAAACTGCATACCCTTACACAAATGATTTAACCCATCTACACTTCAGATCTGCAAAAGCGAGATAAGAATAGTACCTACCTACCAATATGTATGAAGTAATTAGTATGCATTAAACACTTAGTGAATGCTGGCTCTTAGCACAGTGTCTGGTATAGGTACTTAAAAAATGTTTGTAGATGGAAGGATAGATGGATGGATAGACTAATGAAGAATATACCTGGCTCAAATGCCCATATTCCTTTTTCCTTCAAACTTTATTATGCTGCCTTAGTCATGAGTAACAGATTATTTAAAACTACAGATATGAGAAGGATTATTCATTCCCTCTTTCTGAAAATTCTGTCCAAGTATTTGGTTATCCTCTGAGAAAAGGAGCAACATTAAATTAACCCTCAGTCATCCATGGGTGAATTGTCTGTAGCAAGTTTTTAATTATGACTTGACTATGGTATACTTCAGAACCCTAGCTATTTCTAGGTCAGCTACTTCAACCCTATACTCAGGAAAAGCCAGCTAGTTTAAATGGTAAACTCAGAGAAAGGCAAGTCTGCTACAACCAAAATGGACAGTCAAGTAGTATATCATAAAGCCAAATAGAGATTATTTTTAGATTAGAAAGACTATTATCCCTTCCATGATTATATATAATCAAGGATTGACTACATTTTAGATTAAAACTATTAGCATGCCAAAAAAAACAGGTTGAAAAATATCTTGTCCTTGCAGGATAATGGTGGGAGAGGTTGTATGTATATGGGACAGGTGATATATGGGAAATCTTCTGTACTTTCAATTTTGTGTGAATCTAGAACTGCTCTAAAAAATAAAGTCTATTAAAAAAAATACTTTGTCCTTAGGTAGAAAACAGACCATTGGATTAAACTTCATTTGTATTTTTAGACTGAATTTGATTTATGTTATATCTAGTTAGAACTAAAAACATCCAGTAAAAATTGAATAATTGGCTTTTGTTTTTAGAGAGCTATTACCGGCTATGATATTTGAGCCATCATTTGCTTTTCCAGAGGGGGAAAGAAAAATGAGCTTTTGTGAAAGATGAATTTGAGCTCTTTGAAACAAGACACTTAGAATAAGATGACTTTGCAATATTCTTGAGACTTGAAACCTAACAGATGAGAAAATCTGATCTACACAGATGAATTTTTTCTTCATCTCTATGTCATAACTTTGGCATAAAATAATATTATTTACCGCTTTAATTTCCTTCTTTGAACTGCAGTATAAAATCGACAGGCAAATCTTAAAGACACAGAAACTGAACCTGTCTGTTTGGCATCGAGATACATTTAAGCGCAATAGTTTTCTAGGGGAAGTGGAACTTGATTTGGAAACTTGGGACTGGGATAACAAACAGAATAAACAATTGAAGTGGTACCCTCTAAAGCGGAAGGTAAGTGCAGAGTTTTTTGTTTGGTTTGTTGGTTGGTTGGTTTGGGGCCTAGGATACAGGAGAGAGCTGCTGTATAATTGCGTTTTCATTCAGAATGCTTACCCATAGTTTGGGATCATTATGTCTTTTCACTCTGTCCCATATGTTTCTTATGCTCTTTTCTATATTTTCTATTCTTTTTTTTTCTCCTCTCTATTCTTTGGGCTGGCTATTTTTGGCTAACCTATCTTTTAGTTCAATAATTTTCTTATCTGCTGTGTCTAATCTGCTGTTACACCCAGCTACAGGTCCTCAATTATACTTTTCAGATTTACATTTTCACTTCATTCTTTTTTATAGATTCCATTTCTCTGCTAAAATTCTCCATCTTCACATTATCTTTATGAATTTATTAATCAAAGTTATTTAAAGTGTGTATCTGAAAACTCCAATATCTTAAACGTTTGTGAGTCCCTCTTACCTAATTTTTTATCTTAGTTTGGTCATTTGGTCCTTTGTTCTGATATGCCTGTTCATTTTTTATTGTGTGCTGGACATTGCATATAAAAAATTCTAGGGATAATTTGAGAGGGTTTACTTTTGCATCTGACACACAGAATAGGGACACACCGCCTTAATCTAGTCTGGTAATGAACTGACTAGAAGCTGGGGTTCAGCTTCCACATGGTCTGATCTAGTTTTTCTTTGCCCATATTCCTAGACTGTGGTCTTTCATGGGTTGCAACTGAAAGCCTAGGTAGTACTCAAATTTTAGCATGTATCCAATTCACCTGAAGGACTTATTAAAACATAGATTTCTGGCCCTGTTCCGAGGATTTCTGTTTTGGTAAGATCTGGCCCAAGAATAGGCATTTCTAACAAATTCCCAGGCATTGCTGATGCTGCCAGCCTGGAGACCATACTTTGAGAACTACTGGTCTAGAGTATTTTCTGAGACCATCTCTCCTTAGCTGGCCAGTTTTTGCCTCCCCAGCACTGTGAGAAGCCCTGCTCAGCTTCTGAGTCTCTTTCTGCTAGGCTTGTTGTGCTCTCAATTGGCACTACTCGAAAATCAGCTAATGCCTCAAAGTGGAAAGCAGAGAATGTCAGGCTCCAACATCTTGTCCATTTGAGTCCTGTCTAACGAAATAATTCTTCATCACCTTCAGATAGATTCTTTTAATCCAGTTTTTCTTTTTTTTTTTATCCTCATCGGGAGGATTGGTGTGATCCCAGCTAGTCCATCATAGCTGCAAGTGATGCATACAATTAATACAAACTATTATTGAGTATCTACACAATAAAACAGTTCCACTTAAGAAACGGTTCCAAAATATCACATCAGAATCACCTGAAGCACTTATTTCTAGGTCTACCCATGACTTGCTGGATGAGAATTCCTCAGAAGTTGTCAAAAGCATCTCATTTTTAACTAACTTCCCTTATGTTTCTGACATGTAGCCACGTTTTGGAAATAAGGCTCTGAAAGACCAGAATTTGAAAGTAGAACTCTCTCTCTCTTATAATAGATGTTTTAAAATTATTGTTCAGTCTTTGTTATTATTACAGGCATCTCCTCATTTGGTCTAAAATAATTAGGTTAATGCAGCTTTGAAAATGTAATATTTGTTCCCCACCCCCCCCACGACTCTTCTTACTCCTTCAAAGAAAGAGAATACAAATAAGTTGTTTTATGTGCTGGCTGAATGACTGAAAAAATGTATGTGTTTCTATAAAAACCAAAGAATCCCAGAACACCTCTCCTGCCTCCAAGAAAGCCATTCTGATTTCTCTGAACTAAAGGCCTTGAAATGTTTTCTGGGTACCCCACAAAGATACACAATATAAAAGCAACAGTCTAGCTCTGATGAGGAGGGAAATTTTAATCCAGGGCACTCATGAGTGATACCTAATCCGAGAAATGAGGCAGATTTGGTCCCATAACAGAGCACCAACAAACAGGGTAAATGGTTTGTGTTTCATACCTGCTGACATTCCTTCATTTTCCAGACAGCACCAGTTGCCTTTGAAGCAGAAAACAGAGGTGAAATGAAGTTAGCTCTCCAGTATGTCCCAGAGCCAATGCCTGGTATGTAGTGATTTTCTGTCCAGATTTATGTCCTTAACCTTATGTCTCCCCTCTTCAAGGATTTCTTTGAGTTCTATGATTTTTTCAAAGGTGAAGCCCTAAATAAACTTACTAATTTAGTAATCGTATAGACCGAATGAGTCAATCCACAGTTGTAAACTACAAAATTTTCTTTTTTTTTATTGTGGTAAAAACACATAATATAAAATTTTTCTTAACCGTTTTTAAGTGTACCATTAGTAGTGTTGAGTATATTTACAATGTTGAGAAGCAGATCTCTGGACTTTTTCATCTTGTATATCTGAAACTCTATACCCATTAAACCACAATTCCCTTCTTCCCCTTCCCTCCAGGTTCCCCTTCCTGGTAACCACCATTCTATTTTCTGTTTCTATGAGAAAAATTCTCATTTTTTTTTTCAGTCCAGCTTACAGCCCTTGTTTCAACTTTTACCTCACTCTCCCAAAAGTTTGTATCTCCACAGCGTGAATGGCCTTTCCCGTATAGTGCTGTGATACAAATGGAACTGGTGTGTTTTTTTCCCCCATAGGTGGGAATTGGGAGAATTCATATGAAGCCCCTAAGAAATTAGAGCTCATTTGTCCTCTACTCTCAAGGTCTCATTAGGGGAGAAAGCTTTTTCTTCAAAATTTTTAATTGCATCCTTGATGTTAAGGCCTCAGTTCTCCAGCACAGTTAAGGAGCAAGAGACTGTCAGGAAATGTGTGCTAACCCCCCTCTCATTTCCCACACATTTCCCCAAGTTGTCCTCCTTAAGCATCTATATGAATGTTAGGACTGAAATCAGGGGTTGCAAACTCAGGTGCTTTCAGTAGCCTATCCAAGTCTTAGATGAAGTCCCATCTCCTCCCTAAAGCTTTTCCTGAATGTTTTTACTCTCACTGATCACATCATCTTCTAGAACATTACAGTAATAACTTTGCATTTCATTCTTATATTACATTTTTATAGTTTTTATTGATTTTCTCTCTCTAGCTTAACTGTAAACATCTCCCAAGGACATAGATTTCCTGTATTCCTTGTATGTCCAGTGACATTCCTAGCATAGGGCTGAGCACATAATAGATGCTCATTAAATACTGGTTGGTTGACTGATTGGGCCCACCCATCCAGAAATATACAGTAGTATTCCTCCACCCATGTGCACCCAACCTAGACAACAACTTCAGACTAAGCCAACTTCTCAGTAATTCCCTGTCCATGATACTGGCTGTTATGTGTGTCTATACAATAGTCCTATAAAATTTGTAACTACTTTTAACAAGAAGAGTGACTATACCTTAACCAGTACCTGTTTCGTTTACTCTATACTCAAATATGTTTAAAATGCCTCCTATCAGCACCGATTGATATTGGTATTAATATTTGAAAGGTATACGCATTTCACTGAGTAGTTTTGAATATAACTGTAAATGGATGATTCACATATCTAATATCTATAATTGATCTCATTGAGCTAAGCAAAACCCAAAAAGAATGATGTAATACTCTGTACTTAGAATCAATTATTTTCATAGAGCTATCTGAGCTCAGTACAGCCAGACTATGAAAGATATAGTTAAGAACAGATATAATCAATTAGGATCATATGATCAAACACTAGCTAGCATCGCTATGTCAGACCATTTTTAGGTTGGCATCTTTGGATGCAGTACTGCCAAGAGAGGAATGGCAGTGGAATTTCTTTTTCTCTCTCTTTTTTCTGTTACAGGTAAAAAGCTTCCTACAACTGGAGAAGTGCACATCTGGGTGAAGGAATGCCTTGATCTACCACTGCTAAGGGGCAGCCATCTAAATTCTTTTGTTAAATGGTAACAGCATTGATAACTCCACCCTCAGTTCTACAATAGCCTGGCCTTTGCTGCTTGGTTTTACTTTTCTGTATCTGTGATGCTGAAAGTCATCATTCGTAGTATAAATAAAATAACTTGAGACAGTGGCGACTTGAGCTAGAGGGATCTTTGACATGAACCCTCTCCAAGGCTTCATTTAGTTTTTTGCTTTTTGGGTTTTTAAAATAAATTTATTTATTTTTGGCTGCATTGGGTCTTCGCTGCTACGTGCGGGCTTTCTCTAGTTGCCGTGAGTGGGGACTACTCTTCTTTGTGGTGCGCGGGCTTCTCATTGCCGTGGCTTCTCTTGTTGCGGAGCACGGACTCCAGGCGCGTGGGCCTCAGTAGTTGCGGCACACAGGCTCAGTAGTTGTGGCTTGCGGGCTCTAGAGCACAGGCTCAGTAGTTGTGGTGCACGGGCTTAGTTGTTCCGCAGCATGTGGGATCTTTCCGGACCAGGCATTGAACCTGTGTCCTGTGTCCCCTGCATTGGCAGGCGATTCTTAACCACTGCACCACCAGGGAAGTACTTCATTTAGTTTTAAAATCATAAAGATAAGAGGGAATATATACAATCGAAACCAGAGATCACATACTCAGATACGTAATGTCTTCTAGGAGATACATCTGCTGATGAGGACAATATTCAATACTAAAGAGTTTATGAAATGGCTAATGGTGATGCCACAACTCTTGGATCCTTTATGGAGCATCTGTTTTGTGGCCCATTTGCAAAAGGCCTTTTGCATCAGTCTGTAGATATCTGGGAAGTTATTTGCTAAATAGACCCATACTAATAATTAGCTCATAAGAGTTTAAGACAATTTGGGTTTTTAAGTTGCAACCTTTTTCTCTGTTGTAATATAAATGCTTGGCGTCTTAACTAAACAGATATTATTGTGCTGTCCTTACTCTCTCTGACTAATTTTATCTATATAGATTCTACCAGAAGACCAATTGTAGCTATTTAAGTTTATATGACCTTATTTATGATTTTCCCTATACATGTTCTTCATAGATGTCAACTGATAAGTTTTTCAGCTCAGGTCAGTCTCCCATTCCAAGACTAGTCCCGGCCCTTCTTGTCTGCACAAGAGACATGGTAGCTTAAATTAATTTCACTTATTACCATAAAGTAAATATAAATAATTGCAAATATGTAATATAATTCATTCCCAAAGTCAAATCTAGCAAATTGGAGAGGTTTCTCTTCTTTTGCAGTTCTGTACAAGACTGATTTCTTAGGCTATCACAGATAATCAGGAATAGATTTTAGAGGAATCCTCAAACAATTGCTACATAGTAAACACTAAGTGCAGGTACTGAACTAAGTTGTTTGCTTAATATGTAATTCTAATATTAACCTTTTGAGGTAGGCATCACCATTCCCATTTTATAGATGAGGAAGCAAGTGTCTAAGAGGTTAAGTCAGTTTCCTATACTACACAGCCACTAAGTGGCAGAGTCAGGATTCCAAGCAAGTGTGGTCCACTCTGGTGCAGAGAGTCTTTCTGCAGGATGTCCCACCATCGCCATCACCATCACCATCTCTCTACACTCTTTTTTTCTTCCATTTCCTCTCGCCAATCCCCAGTAGCTGAAGCACACTGAAAGCATGAGTTTACTGTCTTATTAAAATGCTCTCACAATAATGTTTCCTTTCGTAGTACCATCCTTCCAGATACAAGTAGGAAAAGTCGCCAGAAGACAAGAGCTGTGGGGAAAACCACCAACCCTGTCTTCAACCACACCATGGTGTATGATGGGTTCAGGCCCGAGGACCTGACGGAAGCCTGTGTCGAGCTTACTGTCTGGGACCATTACAAATTAAGCAACCAGTTTTTGGGAGGTCTTCGGATTGGCTTTGGAACAGGTAACATTTGTTACATTTTTAATTCTCCATGAGTCAAATGCTTCTGGAGACACTAGAGATTGGTTGGTTTGTTGTTTTGCTTCTTCCTAATGAAAACAGATATTGTTTCTGTTAAGTATAATGAAATGAATGAGTGAAGGAATGTCAGGCTGTGTGCCAAGGACTCTGGATACAAAGATTAACGGGATGCAATGTCTGTCCACACAGAGCTTAAGTTATTGTGGGGGAAACCAGAAAAGCCTTCATCACTACTCTTTCCTGAAAAACCATTTATGGCCCTTCATGGCTAAAAGTGTGCTTTGCATAATAATAGTAACTAATATTTATGGAGCACTGATCACTGTACTAAGTGCTTTATTTGCATTATTTCATTTAATCCTCACAGCAGTTCTATGAGTTGTTTCTAATGTTAGCCCCAGAGAAACTGATGTTCCAAGAAATTAAGAAACAGAGCTAATAAGTGGCAGAGCCAGGATTCAAAATCGAGTCTGTTAGACACTAAAGCTGTAACCACACTTCCCTAGAGATCACCTACTGTCACTTCCAACCCAATGCTGGAATCCTCCCTACTATCCCCTTATGCACCTGACAGATTCTCATCTAACTTTTATATGGATGTGAAGAGAAATCATTACTCTGAGAGTAATGAGAATAATCCCAGTTGTGGTGGGTCCCATTATTGGATATCTCAGATGGTTAAACAGTTCTTTCTCTGCCCTCCTGGTGATGTTAAAACTCTTCCTAGCTGTTTCCATTGGTGATTATAATTAGGGAATGACTCAGTTTTTTCCCAATGAGCTATTCCTTTCTAAATGCAAAGCTTCCCTTTTTTTCCAGGGAAAAGCTATGGTACTGAAGTGGATTGGATGGACTCTACTTCAGAGGAAGTTGCTCTCTGGGAAAAGATGGTAAATTCCCCCAACACTTGGATTGAAGCAACCCTGCCTCTTAGAATGCTGTTGATTGCCAAGATTTCCAAGTGAACCCAAAGTCCACTGGCTCCTCCACTGAAAACGACTAAATACGTGGAATCTGATCTTAAAAATGTTACTATGTAGACAGAGATCCTCACCTTCTATCTATTGCCATAACAAATGCTACACAGCATGTTAAAGTCAACCTGCATGTACTTCTTTGGTTACAAGGCCCAAGAGACTTAAATGATAACAAAACATGTAATGTGTTTGTGACTCCAACATTAAAGAAGATGTTTGAGAAAGTTAAGAAAATCAAACCATTGCTGCTGCTTCAAAGAAAAAGCTGCCAAAAATAATTAAATGTGGGGTGTTGTTAATGAAAAGAGTTTTCCAATTTGCCATCATGTGTTTCTTTCTTTTTTTTTTTTTTCATTTTTTGGCTGTGCCACAAGGCTTGTCGGATCTTAATTCCCCGACCAGGGATCGAACCCACGCCCCCTGTACTGGAAGCGTGGAGTCTTACCCACTGGACCACCAGGGAAGTCCCACCACCACGTGTTTCAAACCACAGTTTTGTGCTACAGTTAGAAGGGCCTGCTACTTGGTCATTGAAAACCCTTGGATGAACTGAAGAAATGTTGGTTTGTAGAAGAGTGACTGAAAGATACTCCTGCGAGGGGGAAAAAAAGGCAGAATATCAGTGATGATGAAGAATTTTTTCATAAGAAAACTATTTACTCTGTAATCTCTATTGAAAATGGAATTCCATGTTAGGGCAATGAGACTATATTTACTGCGTATATTTTTTGCCTTGAGAGACTTTCCCTTTTCCCAGTGTTAAAGTCCCAAATGTGCTTTGGTGCCACCCACTGGCCATAGGTGGAATTTAGTTTTGGGCTTAATTTTCTCCTAAGGTAAGTCTCAAGCCTGTATTTTGTAATAGAGTGCCGTATATAAAACAAAAACCTTGCATATATGAGATTCTGTTTTTCTTATAACTCTACTATATGAAAAGAGCATGAGAGTGGTCTCAGACATGCCTTGCAACAAAGTTTTAATTAGAATGTAAATTGTTAAATTATACTGTACTTCCTGTGTCTGTATAATTTTCATAAAGTATTTTGTAAAAACCCTTAGAATAAATTATTATATGATTTAATTGTCAAATTAATCTTACTTCTTGTTTCAAATGAAATACTTTATGTTGAGAACCCTAAAATCTAAATTCCCTAGCAAGGCTAAAGAACTTTTGGGCTAATATTTCTCCAGAGTCTTTACTGCAACTCTGGGCATCATTTTCCTCTAAATGGGAAGCTTCAGCTGTGTTATTAAGAGTAGAACTTTTATTTTTAAAAAGTAGTTGAGGGACTTCCCTGGTGGCGCAGTGGTTAAGAATCCACCTGCCAATGCAGGAGACTCGGGTTCGAGCCCTGGCCCGGGAAGATCCCACATGCCGTGGAGCAACTAAGCCCATGCACCACAACTGCTGAGCCTGTGCTCTACAGCCCGTGAGCCACAACTACTGAGCCCGCGAGCTACAACTACTGAGCCCATGTGCCACAACTACTGAAGCCCGCTTGCCTAGAGCCTGTGCTCCACAACAAGAGAAGCCACCGCAATGAGAAGCTCACGCACCGCAATGAAGAGTAGCCCCTGCTCACCGCAACTAGAGAAAAGCCTGCACACAGCAATGAAGACCCAAAGCAGCCAAAAATTAAAAAAAAAAAAAAAGTAGTTGAAAAGCTTTGAAGATACATTAACATTTATTCTTAAAGTTTTCCACAAAGACATTTTTGGGTCATTTGATACATAAAGCATTACTCCCCCTTAGAACCCCACTAGCTCACCATCTCAAAACAAGCCCTGATTTAATATAGGTTGGGGGAAGCCTGGGTGGTGAGGGGAGGGTGAGATCTTACAACAGGTATCTAACGAATGTCATTGAAGACATCTGGAGTGCTTGCCTCCTTTCCCCGAAACAGATGCTAGAACCTTCGACCCACTGGCCAGTAAGAGCAACTAACCTAAAACAACGCCCTTCCCTCATTGTCTCTCAAGGTCTTTTAGGAGGGTGGTTAATCTAGCTGTATTTCCTCTTCCTGTTCTGGCTGCAGGGAGGGACAAGATGAGGTGAAAGGAGGCACATCTCCAAGATCGGCTGGAGCCATAGCAGAAGTGCAAATCCTGTTCCAGCTCCTGCCACTTCATAGTACAAGCTACTTTCTCAGCCCTTTTTTCAGTTACCTGCTCAGCCATCTGCCAGCATCCAGCCAGCTATGAAGCATGAATGAGATGAGTTCTGGTATCTCCCCATCTAGGACTAGGAATGCCCGCCTCCTCCATCCCCAGATCCCCAAAACACCAGAGGGGACAATAGAACCATCCTTGCATCTGCCCACAGAACTTCCAACTGCCTCGGGTCATCCAAGGGGATGTCGTGTCACATTGTTTTTCCGAAAAAATCTATAAAAGCTTTAATCTCACCTGGCTACAAGAGGAAGGCTAAATGGGATTTTCATGCATCATAAAGTGTAGGCAACCTGAATTCTTTGGTGAACTCAAGTTGACAGACTTTTCATCCAGTGGGATTTTTAGGCGAAGTCCCTGCTGAAATTTTTTATTTTCTTAAACTGGAGGCATTTCCTTGAACTGCATGTTTTAGGGCTCTTTTTCTTTTTCCAGAAACCAAACCAGAAATAAGCGCAAAAGGGGGATTTATTGGAAATAAACTGTTAGCCCAGAGAATTAAGGAAGTACTACAGGAACTAGATTACTTTGGGGACTCGTGGGCTGGAACCAGGAACTCAGATACTGTCTCTCCTCTTCCTCAGGGACAGGCAGCTCCAGCATCACAAGCTCTCAGCTAAAGCACTTCTCTTTCCTGGATTCAGCTTGAGAGAGCTCTGGGAGAAACTGGCCAGGTTTGGGTCATGTCCCCACCTATTGGACCACTCACGGTAGCCAGGAATGGATAGGGTAAGATCTTATGCTTGGCCCTGCGTGGATTATGTGTCCGTCCTGTGGCCAGGGAGAGGTGATCCATTTTCAGAAGAATAGGGTATCATACACATGGGCACTGGAGAAATGAAGAGCTAGGTAGCCATGTAATTTGTTTCCCCCTTTGGTGAAAATGCTTCAAAATCCCATTATTTAAAAAATGAAATAATATTCCAAAGAGTCACTGCTGACTGTTTCCAGGGAGGCTGAAATTTCCCCAACCATCATGACTGCTGCAGCTTTTAAGTAGATGGTGAGGATCCTGGGAACTGCATAACCTGTTCACATGGCCTAGGAGCCCACCAAAGCATGATTACTGTTAGCCTAGGCTTACGTCCAGGGAACTTGCTTGGACTTCTTTGTACATCTCTCATCCATACTCACCATTTAAGTAAAAAGTCCCCGAACATCTGCCTTCTCTTGTACTCTTAGGCATTTGTACGTCTTCTCTCATTTAATTCTGACAATATTCTTGAAACATAAGCATTATTATCCACGTTTTATAGTTGGCAGGGAACAAAGAAACTAAAGCACAGAGAGGTTAAGTTGTCCCAAGAAGAATTCTTGTCCCAAGAAGAATCCCCATTCTCCTTTGGGATTGCTCTCCTATTTCCTCTCCTGTCTCCACTCCCCCGCAGGCTCATTCACTAATTTCACTAGTTTGTTTTACAAAACAAATGCTCCCACACATTTGATCCAATCACAAAACATTCCTTCCACTTCTTTGGCTGACTTGTTCCTAAAGAACTGGTTCTTCTTCAGCCTTACAAAAAGAAGACTCTCACTCTTCACACTCAACACCTCAGTCAGGATGTGGGATCAGATTTCACATCGTTGTGCCCCTATTTTTATTCTTTGAGAAGAGTGATGTGTCCAATTGATCCATGATTATGTTAGCAGTTATCATACTGAATTGCTGTTTTTCTATTATTTGTCTCCATCATTAGATGGTAATTATCTTAAGAACTGGGACTGCAAACCTTGGACATAACAGTTTCTCAATATGTGAATTGAACGAATGAATGATTAAGCAAATGAATGAATGATGAACTAAAGACCATGGGGTTCGGTATCAAAAAATCTGGGTTTGAATTCTGTCTCTATCACTTACTCTCTGAGTGACTTGGGACAACTTAACCTCTCTGTGCATTAGTTTCTTTGTTCCCTGCCAACTATAAAATGTGGATAATAATGCCTATGTTTCAAGAATATTGTCAGAATTAAATGAGAGAAGATGTACAAATGCCTTAGTACTATGTAGGGCATATAGAAGAACTCTGTAAATAGCAGCTTTAAAAAGGAGATGTTAAAAGACTTAACAAAGACAAGTGGAGGGAGCTCGTTGGTTACCACTAGGGAGAACATTGGCCAAGGCTCATGACTTGGACCTCTGGAATATACTGGATACCTTCAGGCTCAAAGGTAGGTGGGAAAATGGCATAACAAAGAAAACCATGCCAGAAAGGAGCCAAAAGTCATTATTACTAAACTGAAAGTTCTCTGAGAAGAGTGATATACCTAATTTATTAATGTATACTTAGCATCTAGCACCACACCATACGTTACAAATGTTTGTTGAATAAATCAATGAATGAATACTGATTAGGATCTTTTGAGATTCTTAACCTTGACAAGTGATCTATGAATTTAATATTTAAAATAATTTTAATGTAGAAGAGATATATAAAATATTCCTAATGTAGAAAATGTATTTAATCAACAGACTTCATTGAGCATCCATTATGTGCAAGGGACTTAGGTACAAAGAGAGGGGAAAGCATCCATAAGCTCATCCTCAAGAAACAACTGCTATTAACATCTTGAGTATTTTTCCTCTTTTCTTTTCTTAGGGAACATATTCTGTGAATTCACTTTACTACATCAGACAACCATATATGATAATCAGCAAAAAAATTTTCAATGTATGTCTGACACTTTTATTTAAATGAGGACTATTCTAATTTTCTAGTCACTTGCCTCAATTTTTCAAGTTCCATTTCAGTATATGAAGCTTGAAATTTAAGGAAAAGTGAAGAAGAGATGTGAGGGGGAAATTAAAAGTAAGTTTCACTCACATTTTTTAATTCACTTTCATAAACCCTAAATAACCTATAATTTAAGTTATTAAAATTTTAGTTCAGGAAATTTTCCCAGCCTTTTGCTGGTGAAAGCTTTCCCTGATAGACAGATTCAGGATTTGGGAGAGGAGATCCTGATCTTTGAGACCAAAGCAAAAATCTCAAACTCTTCTTTCAGATCTGTTTTGCTCCAAGTGAAACCTGAAGCATTTAAAAATCCATCCATGTATAATAACACCCCAGGCTTTTTCCTTATCATCATGACTTGACAAATTAAGGTCTGACCACAGACTAACAGTGATTGCAGGAATAGCTAACTCTTTGCTCTGTGTTTAAGTTTTCACATCATTAAGATCATTCTAAATTTTAACTTTTTTATCTCGCTTTTTTCAATTATCTTTCAAACACAAGTATTTCCATGCCATTAAATTACCTATAAACATGATAATGTTTAATGTCTACATAATATTCTATTATATGAAAATATCATAATTTTCTTTAAATTTTCTCTTTTTTGACATTTTGGTTTCCAACTTTTAGCCGTTATAAACCACACTTGGAGCAAAACTTTTTCTTTCAGAGAAAGGCCTTTCTTTCAGCAAAGATCTCTCCCAGATGGACAATCATTAGTTCAAAAGGCATAAAGGTGTTTTAAGTTCTCAATACATCAATTGACTTTTACCATGGTATAAGAGAGCACCTATTTCACTATACCCTTACCAGGTATCTTAAATAATAATATCAGGTATCTTAAATACCAGGTATCTGGGTCATCTTAAAAGAAGGGGAAAATTTTTGACTAATTTGATAGATGAAATGATATCTAATGTTAACTTATATTTATTGGATCCCTGATAGGGTTCAATTCTTGGCCATTTCTGTCCCCTCATCTGTGAATTCAATTGTTTATTTCTCTTTTAAGATGTTAATGCTTTATTGATTTGTACAGGCTCTTTGTAAAAATATAAATCTGTTGTCTGTCATATTTATGGTGGATAGTTTTCTCTATTCGATTTTTGCCTTCAACATCCATTCAACACATATTTATCTGAGTCTCCCCAAGGCATTGGTCTAGTCATCAAGGATGAAACAGACACAGTTCCTGCCCCTAAGGATCTCAGAGTTTAACAGGGGAAGGCAGGGGAGTAAATGATGAGTGCAGTAAGGCTTTCAAATGCTCTGTTGGAAGTACAAATAGACTAGAGTGGCCGCACTAAAAGAGGTGAGTGGTCACGTCTACACTTACGGGCTAGGAGAGGCTTCACAGAGGAGGTGATTCTTATCTAAGTATAAAATGCTGAGTAAATTACTAGAGTGACAAGGGACAAAGTGGGAAAAAGCATTCCAGGCAGAGGGAACACCTACAGACAGGGCTAGGGAAGCGTCAATAGCTGGTGTTAGGCTAGGGAATAAAACTAAAACATCAGGCAGGTCCTGAGGAAGAAGGGGCTCCAGACCTCAGAGTCACATAGTTTTTTAAATTATATATAACTTTAGATGTTTAAGTCAAATTGAGTGTTACCTTATTCATCTCTTACATAATATTTAAGCTAAGAAAGTCCTTCCTGACCCAGAACTTTAATGCTTACCTTTGTTTTCCTCTAGTTTCTATTTTTAATACTTTGTTTTCATTTTAGTCTTTACATTTAACTGTTTAATCCATCTGGAATTGACTTTGGTGTGTATAAGGTAAGCCTCATTTGAATCTTTTTTCTGTTTTAATGTTTATCACATCTATATCGTCCATTAAGCTTTTCTCTGTAACCCTGTTGTGCCAGTGGGTAAAACAGGGAGTGCTGAGTAGCTAATAAAATGTATTCCCGGTTGGGGACAATGCTTCGGGAAACAAAAGAAATTTCTCTGGGGTTTGCTCTTTCTCTGAGGTGTGTTAAACACTGCAGGTACAAACTCACAGCCATTTAGGATCACCGCTCTCAGAGTACTACTGCTACTTTGTATTTATAGATTGCAAATTTCTTAAGGAGCCAACACTTTCCACAGAGAGGACTTTATTCTCATGACCACTGAAGCCGGGAGAGGGAAGAGGAATATGTCACCACTGCTTGATTTGTTTACTCCCCCAAGAAATTATGTGGAGTCAGGCTTCTTCCCCTGATGCTGGCTGGAAATCAGGTGGGCTTGGCATCTCTGTACAGTACAGGCCAGACACAGGGCTGAGAGCTGTGACTGGTTAGATAGGCAAGTATAACCTGACCAGATTGGTTCTGGACTCACCGGAGTCCCCCTGTGGTTACTTCACAGCATTCTGAAGACCTGTCCACCAATCACAGGGCTCCTTACTGGGTGAAAAAACGACTGCTAGACATTGCCAGGAGTCCCTAGCAACACCGCGGCTTTTGAAATCTGGAGGGGGAGGCCGTGCAGTCAGCTGATAGTAGAGGAGAGTGCTGGCGCCTCAGGAAGAGACGGCTCTCAGGATGGACACCCCACCCTCTGAAGAACCCTTAGATAAGCAAAACAAAAATCTGGAAAACCAGGAAGAGGAGACGGAGTGTAAGGAACTGGATGGTCTGAGGGAAGCCTTGGCAAACCTCCGGGGACTGTCCGAAGAGGAGAAGAGTGAGAAGGCGAAGCTGTACTCCCGCATCCAGGAGCAGTCCCAGCTCATCTGCATCCTGAAGCGGAGGTCAGACGAGGCCCTGGAGCGCTGCCAGATCCTGGAGCTGCTCAACACAGAGCTGGAGGAGAAGAGGATGCAGGATGCTGAGAAGCTGAAGGCCAAGAGCGAGCAGGCCCAGAGGCTGGAGGAACGCTTTATGACCCTGGCAGCCAACCATGAGTTGATGATCCGCTTCAAGGACGAACACAAAAGTCAGAACATCAAGCTGAGAGAGGAGAATGAGAAGCTGAGGATGGAGAATGACCACCTCTTCAGCCAGGCGCTGAAGGACCAGGAGGCCAAAGTATTGCAGCTCACTGCCCGGAGTGAGGCCCTCACCAAGGAGCTGGAGTCTCTGAAACAGAGGAGCACTCAGGAGGCCTGCCAGGCCCAGGCCCGAGAGAAGGAACTGCTGGAGCTGTTCCAGAGCCAGCAGGCCTGCGCCCACACCAAGGACACAGAGCAGCTGTGCAGCCAGCTGCAGAGCCTCAAGCAGCAGCACCAACAGGCCGTGGAGCAGATGGCCAAGGCCGAGCAGGCACACAGCCAGCTGAACCGGGAGCTGCAGGCGAGGCTGCAGACCGTCACTTGTGAGAAAGACGAGCTGTTGCAGCTGTCCATGGAGAGGGGCAAGGTGCTTCAGAACAAGCAAGCACAGATCCGCCAGCTTGAGGAGAAGTTGGAGATGGCCGATGTGGCCAGGAGGCGTGCGCTAGAGCGGTTCGAACAAGAGGCAGTGGCCGTGGACAGTAACTTGAGAGTCCGGGAACTCCAGCGCAGGGTAGATGGGATCCAGAAGGCCTACGATGAACTCAGGCTGCAGTCAGAAGCCTTCAAAAAGCACAGCCTGGATCTTTTAAGCAAGGAGAGAGAACTCAACGCCAAACTCCGCCATCTCTTTCCATAAGGAAGCTTCTGGTTCCTCCGGCCTCCAATTTAGAAATCAAGTATTTGTGCCTTGTGGCGAGAGTAAAGATGGGCTTCCATTTATTCTACCTTTAAGTACAAGAGACCACTCAAAGAAAAACTACTTTACTATGACATTGTTGTTGCCATTGTCAGGATAACACTAATTTTCAGTCCTACCACCTAGAATACACGAGATTAACCAAATTTCTTTCTGTGCCTTTGAAATCTCCCTAAGTTTGCTATCAGTATCTCCACCTCCCCCATAACTCATTCATTCTCAACCTCAGGTATCTTCATGTGTCCTAAGTTTTAAAATTAGCAGCCATTATGGACTTGAGTGAATCTTTTTTTTTTTTAATTTATTTATTTTTGGCTGTGTTGGGTCTTCATTGCTGCATATGGGCTTTCTCTAGCTGTGGTGAGCGGGGGCTACTCTTTGTTGCGGTGTGTGGGCTTCTCATTGCGATGGCTTCTCTTGTTGAAGAGCACGGGCTCTAGGCACGCAGGCTCGGTAGTTGTGGCACACGGGCTTAGTTGCTCCGCGGCATGTGGGATCTTCCCGGACCAGGGATCGAACCCATGTCTCCTGCATTGGCAGGCGGATTCTTAATCACTGCGCCGCCAGAGAAGTCCCTTTGAGTGAATCTTAAAAGTGCCATGGGATGTGTTACTGTGAAAAGAAAAAACTAGCATAATTAGCCCTTGTAGATAGGTAGGCTTGTAATCTCCCGTAGTTGAGACTGTAAGCTATAACAGTTAATAGCATATTAATAGCATGGATAACTTGCAAAAAAGTATCTGATTTTGCAACGGACCAAACAGTTGCTTGCTTCACCTGCTTTATGGCAGTATCCTTTCTATTTTATTTTAGTCGCACTAGCTTGGAGAACAAAAATTGAGCTCATTAAATTCTTTTCCAAAGTAGGCAAACTTTATTATAGTCAGTTAAATTCTTTTCCAAAGTAGGCAAACTTTATTATAGTCAGTCTATATGAGCAATACGATTCAAGTAAGTAAAATCAACCCATTTTAATTTTTCCTGCAAGCTTAGATCACATTCCATTTTCTTGGTTTTTCTCCTTAATAAAAACAGGATTTAGAGGTACAAAAAAGCAAATATCAGTAGTTTCATTTAATATTGCACAATATGCTAATAGACAAAAGTCCCCAGTTTGGGGTAATAGATCATAGCACACTGGATATGATACCTATAGCAACACATAGTGATTGTTGTGTTTCTATTAACATACTTTCTTGCAACTCTTTTATAAAAAAAAACCCATCTAAATGGAATGTATATATGTATACTTACATCATTTTTGTAGGAATACTTAAATGTGTAATGATAAAAACAGATAATAGTTATTATATTTATGCAAAGTTCTTAAAGAGGTAGATGTAAAACTACACTTTATGCTTCCTTATTTCCCTGTATTTAGTTGACATAGAAGCATTATTATGAATACTTCTCAAAACAGATTGCAGTGTAGTATTTTTCTCACCCATTTAGTGCCAAGAGTGCCAAGAGTTACCTAATGATTTGAATTTATTAAAAAATATTACTTGGTACCTTTTTAATAAACATTTTTAAGCATCACTTGCCTTACCTAAAGCAATTTTTAAAACCTATTTTCTCACAGTTCTATTAAGATTGTGGTATTAAATACAAATTCCAAGGATCCACCTTGCTGGCATGAAAGGACTATTTACTTCCTCTTACACATTACCAAGAATCAGAATATATAGGAGCTGATTAAGGTTACCCTTTACTGAGTCCATACTATTTATCATTGTGCTGAAGCACTTTCAATGTATTGTCTTATTTAATCCTTAGCACCACTGAAGAAGCTAATAGTGTTCATTTCTGTTTCAAAGAAGAGGACACTGAGATTCAGTAATTTGCTCAAGGCCAGTTGGTCCCTGGGGAACTGGGATTTTGATGACAACATCACACTGAAAGATTTATTGACTGTCTACTGAGTACCAAGCTCTGGGGGTGGGCACTGAGAATAAGCATGAAGAAGCATGTTTTCTGCCCTGGAAGAGCTCCCACACAGTCTAGCCCAGGGGCAAAAGAGCAGTAGAGAGGATTGCCCGGGATGACTAACACAGAAGTTGATATATAAGCTGGTTCTTAAATAACTAGTAGAATTTTATCAGGTGTTCAAAAGGGAGAAAGATTTCAGACAGCATCGTGTAGAAAGTCACAGAGGTTTTAAAGAATGTCCAGAATACTTGGAAATCATAAGTAGTTGGGAGGAGGTGCAGAGAAGCATCTCTGCAGATAGAAAGAAGCGAAGAGAGGCGGGAGGAGACTGGCACGTGTACAAACAGGAGCCACAGACGAGCCCTCTTCCTCCTCCCATGCAGGTTCTGGCGGATTAGCGAAGAGACTGGTGCTTATGCGTGCCAGCATCTCTTCCCGCCCCCTCCTCCACCCACGCTGGCCCGTGCAAGCTCCGCCCAAACAGCTGTCGGGTGCGGTGGTGATCTCTCCCATTCAACTTTTGTGCCCAGCCTGCGAGGAGGAGGAAGGGGCTCCTGGGCAAAGACCAAGCAGGTCCTGAGGGCCATTTGAGCGGGGAATTCTAGGATCCTTGTACAGGAGTGTGGGCTAGTAGAGGACTTGCCACCTGGGCTCTTCATTAGGAGGGAAGGGTGCGTCTGGAAGAGCATGGGGGATGGGTAAGGTGCATGCTCCCTAAAACGTGGGCACAAAGAAAGGGTCTCAGTTGCCCGGGTCTAAGGACAATACCGTTCAGTCATGCTAAGGAGTTTGTGTTAGGTTGAACCATATAAAATTGCCACTTTGTAGGTTACAAATGATTAGATGTGGGCCATTTCATAATGCTCACTCTAATACCCTTTTGAAAGATATTGAAAAAGTGGGTAATGAAAATAGAAGGTTAAAGATGGATGCCTAGAGAACAGCTGAGGAAAGGAGCCCACAACACAAAGGAAGAAAGTAAGAGTAATGTGAACCTATCATGTGTCAAGTGCTTTTCATGTCACCCTCATACCAACTCTTCAAGGGAGGTTCAGTTATCGCTATTTTATAGATAAAAAATGAGACTCAGAGAGAGAGAGGGTGACTCGCCCAAAGCCAGCAAGTTTTGGGGTGGCAGGGGTGAGATTTGAACCCAAGCCCCTCTGGGAGGACCAGCTTCATGGACGTGCCACCTGCACGGGGACCCTGCACTTGGTTCTACTGCTGCTGCCTTGAGGTTCTTAATAATTGTGTGGCAAGGGGCTCCACATTTTCATTTTATGCTGGGCACAGCAAATTATGTAGCTGGACCTGCTTTCTGGCTCTAAAACCCATGCTTTTTCCCAGTATACAAACCACCTTCTAACCAGCCACAAAAGGACAACGTTTTTTGTTTGTTTGTTTGTTTGGTTGGGGTTTTTTTCCCCCTCTGTGCTCCACAGCACTTTGTAATTCCACTCTCAGTGCTTATCTTGTATTTAATCTGTGACCCAGACCAGATTAGGGCATGGGCAACTAGATTAGTTATTGTGGTATGCTCATCTGTAAAGCCATGCTTATCATTGGAACAAACTGCCAAAATGTAAATCAGCCACCTCCAAATTACTGCCCTTGAGGAGAAATTTAAAAACAAAACAACAAAACTTTCTAAAGCAGACCTAGATCCCCAGTGAATTTGTCTGTGGCATCCACAAGCAGTAACCCTAAAATGAAAATCCATAGAACAGATATTCTAAAACCAAATAACATGTGACTAGTGCTGTGTAGCTAAGTGTGATCTTTTGTGTTACCTACACTGTAAGCCCTTCAGTGTGCCTCTAAGGAACTTGTCTGGTTCAAAAAAAAATCAAGGAGAGCTAGAAAAGGAAGGAGAACTACAGGAAAAGTGAACTGACTGGCTGATGTTTTCACAACACTGTCTCCGTTTCACTTAGTGAAAATTAACTGAAGTTAATTTGTTTCTAATGAACAAAGTATTGATAGAAAATCTATTTCTCCCCAACTCCACTACATTGAAGTTAAACCTTTAAAGAACATTGTTTGAAGGAATACCTGCGCGGGTGCTTGCTGTTCTATCCAGCCCTCATTGACTCAGATACCTGTGGAGTAGCGGTGGCTGGGTTGGGGCAGGAATGATTCTCTGTTCCCCACTATGACAAGATGAAGAGAACTGGGCAGACATTTGAGATACTACCTCTTGGCACATGAATAAAGGAAAAAGGGCCACGACCCTAACTACTCTCCCCAAAGCTGACCAGATGACTTGTCTTCATTATCATTGGCCAAAATTGGGCCATATGCAAATACCCCAACCAAACATCTTCATGGGCAATGTTGCCACCATGACTGACTTGCACCAATCAGGATCTGCCTGGATCCTGGATAGGATAGGAATGAAGCCAATCTCTGTGGCATATAGTACATGAGGCTACCTGACAAAAGCAGGGCTTTGCCAGCGAGGATGAAGGGAGATGGATGTTGGGTGGGCCACCAACAGTGTCTGCTGTACCACATCTACTTAGATTGACAGGGCTTTATCAGGCAGGGAGTCTTTTTATCTTTCAATCTCAGCCTCTTAAAAAAGTTGTTGGAATTTTGGGAGGTGGCCAAGAATGGACTTTTCTAATCATTTGTCCATCTCCTTAAGGACAAACTGGATATTATTTTCCAAACATTAAGAACATCTTATTGAATGTAAGGGCCTAGGGCTACTTGAAGTTGTTCTTTTCAAACCTCCTGTTTATCCCATTTGGCAAAAACTAATCCAAGAAAAAAATCTCCCCTTGGACAGAACTCCCTGGTCATTCATTACACATTCAACTAACTACAATGCCCCTTCTCCAACCCCCTCACTCCTCAGTTCAACAAAGGGACTTATCCTAGCTATTTGTCAGACTCTCCCTATTTAATGCTTCTAATCCACTCTTATTTGCACTAGTGTAAAATAATCTTCCCTTTCATGTTTAAGATGATTCATTATGGAATTGTTTGGAATAGCAAAAGATTGGAAATACCCTACATACCATCAATATGGAAACAATTAAATAAACTGTGGGCCCTCCATACCTTGGAATACATTGCAAAGTAGGGGAAAAAAACAGGGTGCAGGGACTTCCCTGGTGGTGCAGTGGTTAAGAATCCGCCTGCCAATGCAGGGGACACAGGTTCGAGCCCTGGTCTGGGAAGATCCCACATGCTGCAGAGCAACTAAGCCTGTGTGCCACAACTACTGAGCCTGCGCTCTAGAGCCCAAGAGCCTAGAGCCCGTGCTCCACAACAAGAGAAGCCACCGCAATGAGTAGCCCCTGCTTGCCACAACTAGAGAAAGCCTGCTCACAGCTCAAAGACCCAACGCAGTCAAAAATAAATAAATTTATTAAAAAAAACAAACAGGGTGCAGAATATCTATCATATATTACTTTGTGTAAGGGGGAGAGAATGGTGGGGATAAGAATGTAAACATATGTACTCCCATCTGTATAAATAAATATTGGAAAAAAGAAATGCTAAAAAGAAAGTGTTTATTAGTGGTGTGGATGAGTGTGGGGACAGGGCTGGTAAAGGATGGGAGTGTGAAGGAAACTTCTCAACTTATCCCATTTTGTATCATTTGACTCTTGAACCATGTGAATATATCACCCCTTTAAAAATATAGTAAAATTGGGAATTCCCTGGCAGTCCAGTGGTTACAACCCTGTGCTTTCATTGCCGAGGGCCTGGGTTCAATCCCTGGTCGGGGAACTAAGATCCCACAAGGTGCACGGCACAGCCTCCCGCCCCCCAAATATATATATATATATATATATATATATATATATATATATGCACATGTATATTAAAATTAAAAACAAAAAATATCTTCTGCATAATTGCTTCCCAATAAGCTGTATTTCTGTGCAGATGACTCAAAAAGCCTACAGATTTTTCTTTCCCCAAGAACTGAGTAGACAAGACATATTTTCTATAGAGCCAAATATGGCCTGACAGATCTGGGTCAGGCCATTCAGCAGGAAGCTGCTGATTTCATTAATGTTCAGCCACATACGGCTAATGACAGTATCTTTTTCTACCCTAAGGAGTGCCTCCTATGATTCCTATTTCTCTCCTAAGTATAAAGATTTAAATGTATTAACTTTTCTCATGGATTTTCACATGTCCGTGTGAGACCTAAATTTTAGATTTTGGAAAGCCTATTTTCTCATCTATTCAAGGTTTTAGGCTTTGGGTGTTGGTTTTTGGTTTTGCCCTAACAGACAAAAAAAGATGTAGAGGTAGGGCAGGCCAAGCCATTCTGATATTCAATTTTAATTAATAACTAATCTATTTACTATATCTCATTAATGTAACAGATATTTATTGAGAGCCTATTATTGTCTAGGCACTATGTTAAATGCCGGGCACAACGTGAGCAACGCAGAGCCCTTATCCTCGCTGAATCTGCATCCTAGTGGGTAAGAAGAAAATGCTAAAGGATAGGATGACATGGGAGTGCATAGCAGGGTTTCTTAACATAAGGTAGAAGAGGTTAGGGAAAGCTTTTCCTAGAAGTGGCATTTAAGTTAAAGCCTATATAATGTATAAGAATTGTCCAAGAGCAGAGAGGAGGAAAACATTAAAAAGAAGCTCAGAAGGCTTCATAGCACTTCCTGTTCTTGGTAAGAAAACTGCTTTCACAATAGCCACACCATCTAGGGCTGCGGAATAAGCACTCACGGTAGACTCTAACAAGAGACTCTGGCTAGATTAATCCAATTATGCTCACATCCATATTTATCTCCATCCCTGTCAGAAATCTTAGCTCAATCCTCCCCATGCCCTATCCCCACTCAAATCCTTTCACTACGCCCTTTAGAAACCCAAATCTGTGATCAACAAACTAGTCAAGGTATTAGTGCAGTGAGTGAAGGGGAGCATTGGCATCAGACTGCCTTGTTTCAAATCATGTCACTTACTGGGTATCCTTAAATAAGATCTTACTGGGTGAAGAGGAAATCAGAGAGCTAAAGCTTTCAGTGAGTGAGCACTTATCCTACTTTTCCTATCCCCTGTATTTCACAGGGGAAATGGCCCATACGTGGTGAGATAAAGTTGCTTTTCACTGAAAAATCCCAGATAATAAAAGAATCCCAGGTAATAAAAGTAGTGAAATAATTTATTCAGGCACTGGTCATCATTAGATGAAACCATTAGGAGAAAGGTTAATGGAGAATTTTACTGTCACCATTTGAAAACATTGATCAATCTTAGCATCACTAAAAACAGGAAAGCTAGATGTTATATGCCTCCTCAGGTGACTCGCCATGAAGAGCAGCGCCTCCTTGGAAGTATTCCGGCAAAAAAGGTTGAACCTTAAGCTAACTAAGCCCTGAGAACTAACTTCCTGCTTACAGGAAATATGGGGATGAGGGGAAAGTAAAACAGTACAAGAAAGCAAACAGACAAATATAGAATAATGGGACATTGAACAGGACAACTGACCTGGCTTCTTCAGAAAATCAAATGGCATTGGTGAAAAGGGGTGGAGGAATGCTGTCTTAGATTAAAGAGGTTTGAGAGATATAAGGAATGTATTAGAATTCTTTGGGTCCTTATTCAATCAAGCCATCTGTAGCTGGAAATTTTTGACACAATTGAATATTGACTGGGGTTAGATGATACCAAGAAATTCATAATAATTTGACTAGTTGCAATCATGACATTGTGGTTACAGAAATAATGACCTTATTGTGAAAAATGTATAGTGATGTGTGTAGGGATAAAATGGCATATGTCAAGGATTTTTATCTTACAATATTTCAGGGGGAAAAAAAGGCAGGGGGATGAAGCAAGTGTGGCAAAATTTTAATAATTCTTAAATTTGGAGGAGCATACGAGGGATTCAGCATACTTTTTTCTCTAACTCTGTATGATTGCAGATTTTCAATACCTAAAAAATTAAAGTTAATAAAGAGCTCAGGTTTGTGAAGGAGAGAGGAAGAGAAATTATTTGAAACTGGCAATGGGAAGCAAGAGCAGCTCAGCCAAGGTCTGGCTCTGGGGTGCCTGGGGTGAGAGATAAGACAATTTCCCACCTGAGAAGTGGAGTCCTTCCCAACAGAACACGAAAAGCTCTGCTCCTACCCTTCCAAATCTCTAATGCCCAAACTTCCTCTACACCTGCTCTCCCTTTCCCCACCAGAGCAGCAAATCTCGACTTCAGGGGCTGCAACTGTGGGGCTTGATTAGTTGGGAGGCATACCGGTAATTTGTTACTATTTTAGTTGGTTACAAATGTTGGTCATTTTAAAATAAAATAAATCCGATTCCAGATTAGTCCACAATACTATAATTCTCATTCATTTACATTCAGAAATGGTTTTTTGAGAGGAAAGGAATGGAAATACAGCTAGCACACTGAGAATTGAACATAATCCATGCATATGTAGCACTTGTAAACATAATCCTATAGTACCCTAGACAATGTCAATCTTTTGAGTCTTTAATGTTCATCCAATCATAAAAATCCTCTCATGGTCTTAGTTCCTACCTTTTACAGATTATACTTCATGAGTGCATAGGCAAACTATATTAAAATGAGCACTCCGGCCTCTGTAGCACTCTTATCCTTCTGCTGTATCTATTCAGCAAAATCCCAACCCTGATTTAGCTGCATTCCCTACCATCTCTACACCAACTCTCTGTTATAGGAAAGCCAATAAATGTATGTATTGGTGATGAAGTACCATAAAGTCATGGTCTTTGTGGAGGATTTGATAGATTGGTACTCATAATGTATTTCAGTCCCTCTTTTAATGTGGGTGGTTTTTTTTTTTAATTTTTGAATCTTATTTTATTTATTTTTTTATACAGCAGGTTCTTATTAGTTATCCATTTTTTAAATACATATTAGTGTATATATGTCAATCCCAATCTCCCAATTCATCATTTTTATTTATTTACTTATTTTTATAAATTTATTTATTTATTTTTGGCTGTGTTGGGTCTTCGTTTCTGTGCGAGGGCTTTCTCTAGTTACGGCGAGCGGGGGCCACTCTTCATCGCGGTGCGCGGGCCTCTCACTGTCGCAGCCTCTCTTGTTGCGGAGCACAGGCTCCAGACGCGCAGGCTCAGTAGTTGTGGCTCACGGGCCCAGTCGCTCCGCGAGCATGTGGGATCTTCCCAGACCAGGGCTCGAACCCATGTCCCCTGCATTAGCAGGCAGATTCTCAAACACTGCGCCACCAGGGAAGCCTCCCAGTTCATCATTTTTAATGTGCTTTCCTGTATGGCACAAATGGAAAACCTAAAACAAAAGAAACACAAAAACAAATTATATTTGCCAGACACCTCTGCAGTTATATTTGGAAGATGCAAATGAGGCAGGGATCCTTTCCCTCTGCTTTGGCTGTTTTTGCTGCCGAGCACATTCTTGAAGACATTGGGTTTTCATCCTAGTATTCATTCACTAGTTCTATCTATCTATCTATCTATCAATCATCTATCAATTATAGGTGATTTACAATATTATATTAGTTTCAGATGTACAGCATAGTGATTCAATATTTTTACAGATTTTACTCCATTTAAAGTTATTACAAAATAATGGCTGTAATTCCCTGTGCTGTACAATATATCCTTGCTGCTTATCTATTTAATACATAGTAGTTTGTATCTCTTAATCCCATACCTCTATCTTGCCCCTTGCCCCTTCCCTCTCCCTACTGGTAACAACTAGTTTGTTTTCTGTATCTGTAAGTCTGTTTCTGTTATGTTATATACATTAGTTTGGTTTACTTTTTTAGATTCCACATATAATTGATAACATACAGTATTTTTCTTTCTCTGACTTATTTCACTAAGCATAATACTCTCTAGGTCCATCCACATTATTGCAAATGGCAGAATTTCATTCTTTTTATACCAGCCATAAATATGTATATATTATATATCCATTCGTATATATATGTATATAGCCATTCATCTGTTGATGGACACTTAGGTTGCTACCATATCTTGCCCGTCATAAATAATGCTGCTATGAACAATGGGGTGCATGTATCTTTTCGAATTAGTCCTTCCTTTCTTTCTTTTTTTTTTTTTTTTTTTTGCGGTACGTGGGCCTCTCACTGTTGTGGCCTCTCCCGTTGCGGAGCACAGGCTCCGAACGCGCAGGCCCAGCGGCCATGGCTCACAGGCCCAGCCGCTCCGCGGCACGTGGGATCCTTCCGGACCGGGGCACGAACCCGCGTCCCCTGCATCGGCAGGCGGACTCCCAACCACTGCGCCACCAGGGAAGCCCCCTTTCTTTCTTTTGATGCTTCCCCCAGGAGCAACCTGTCAGCCACCTTGGAAGTGGATTCTCTAGTTTTAGCCAAGGCTTCAGATGACTCCAGCCCAGGCCAAAATCTGGCTGAATTCCATGAGAATTCCAGAGCTAAGCTGTATAGCCAAGGCACTTACAGATTTCTGACTGATAGAAACCGCCAGAGATAACAAATGTTTATTGTTATTTTAAGCTGCAACAATAAGCACATGTTTATTGTTGTTTTATTGATGTTTTTAGGTTTGGGGTAACTTTTTAGGCAGCAATAGATAATTAATACAACAGGTTGAGAGTTTTGGCAGCAGCAGTGCTCTTGAAGCTAACATTCCAGCTTTCTATTTACAACTTTCCCAACTGGGGCAGAGATAGCAGTGACCTATCAGGCCTGTTTGGCCACATTGTACTGAGAGGCATTCTTGATCACCCAGCCTAATGCCCACTCCTCCAGTCCTTCCAATTACTTTGTAAACACCTTCTCTGTATTACATCTTTTTCTGCTTAAAATAGCTGAATTGGTTTCTGTTACCTGCAACTGAGCTTGACCAAATAAAAATACCCATCTCAAAACAACAACTAAACACTAGAGGCATTCCTGCTAAAGTCAGGGATAAGACAAGTAAGTTGGTTATTAACAGCATTATTTGATATCGATCTGGAAATGCTGTTTCATTATAAGTCAAGATAACGAAATAAGTATTGCAAAGAAGGAGCCAAAATTGTCATTATATATAATAAGGTGATATAATTGTCTACCAGGGAAATTTGAATGAATAAGCTAAAAATAAAAACTATTAAGAAAGTTGAGTGGGTAAGTCAGTTAAAAATTTAACAAAAAAACAATAGCTTTCCTATGTAGCAACAATAACCATTTAGAAAATATAAAAGAAGACATAATTTAGTCCAGTAGGAAAAAAATGCATAAAGTCACTGGGAAAAATAAATTTATAAATTTAATGCAATTTTCATGAAAATTCCAGCTTTTTTTTGAACTTGGAAAATTTTATAAAGTTATCTGGAAGAATAAATATTCAAATAGAGATTAAAAATTCTGAGAAAGTAAGACTAACCAAAAAGGACTTGTCCTATGACATATTAAAATATATTATAAAATTGCATGAAAGTGTAGTGATTTTGCTTCCAGAATGGTTAGACTGATCAATGAAATAGAAGAAAAAGACCAGAAATAGATTCAACTTTATGTAAGAATTTAATATCTGGTATACATGTTGGGAAATCAGTGTGGCAAATATGAATTGTTCAATAAATTATATTGTGGCAAATAACTTTTTGAAAAAATTATATTCCTATGTCACATTTTATACTAGAATAAATTCCATTTGGAGCTAAATGAAATAATCACTTGTTAAAAACTCTTAGTAAATTATAAATAGAAGTAATTAAAGAAGTTCTAAAACATATAGGTAAATATCAGTATTATTTAGGCTAATAAAGCCTTTTTAGGCTTAACATCAAAGCCAGAAACCAGGAAGAAAATTTTGATAGATTGACCATTTAAAAATTATAGCAAAACAAGAAGTTTTTACCCCTTTCCTCCCCCAGTAAATGATCAACTGGGGGAAAAATTGTAAAATATATAAGAGACAAAGGTATGTTTTCCTTATAATGCAAAGAGTTCATATAAATCAAGAAGGAAAAAGACAGATATTTTCCCTGAAAAACAATTTTCTCCTACCTCAGAGAAAAATGGGCTAAGGAGGTAAAAAGGCTATTCACATTAGAAATCAATTGGTCATGTGAAAAACATTCAACCTTCTAATAATCAAAGAAATGCACATTCACAAAAAAGGATATCACTTTTAATTTTTGGATAGGCACATTCTAAAAAGAACAAATCCACTCTCATGAGTGCATAGGAACTACATACCGTGACCACCACTGGGGAGAGATACCTTCCCATATGTAATAAGGGCCTATATATAAAAACTTAGCCAGGGGCTTCCCTGGTGGCGCAGTGGTTGAGGGTCCGCCTGCTGATGAAAGGGACACGGGTTTGTGCCCCGGTCCAGGAAGATCCCACATGCCGCGGAGCGGCTGGGCCCGTGAGCCATGGCCGCTGAGCCTGCGCGTCTGGAGCCTGTGCTCCACAACGGGAAAGGCCACAACAGTGAGAGGCCCGCGTACCGCAAAAAAAATAAAAATAAAAATAAGCATGTGGACCTATATTTAGTTGTATGAAAGATGTCCACAAAGTATTCATACCAAAAGAGTAGAGTTCAAAGAAGTAAAATAAACAATGTGTTGTTCTATGTCTGTACATAGAAAAACTCTATTATACACCAAAATTTTAATAACAGCTATTTTGAGGTAGATTATGGGTAATATACTTCTACTTATTTGTACAGTTCTGCACTATCTGAATCTTTTGCAATGATCATTATAACCAGAAAAAAGAAAAACCAACTCTGAAGAAGGAGAGAATGAGAAGAATGAGGAGAAGAAAAGGGAGGAACGGTGAAAGGGAGGGAAAGGCATTTTCTGGGAGTTTTACCCTTGCTTCAGTTGCTTTTTTTGTCTTCTGAGGCTACGTTGTAAAAACTTCCTTCTCTTTCAGTTTCCTACTTTCCTCTTAATCCAATTGGAGAGGCTCTTAAACAATGTATATTCAATCGAAAATCTTGTAATTTAGGGAAAAAATGATAAATCAATCCATGATCTTGATTTTGCCCAAGGAGAAAATGCAGTTCGATGGGATTACCAGCCACACAAAACACCTGTAGATCAAAATATGCCAGAATATTTATTATCTCAAACTGTTTGCTGTTCTACTTTAGCAAAACCTTTCCTAATGGGAAGGTTAAGAAGGACATGGAGGCCACTTATTTCTTCTTCTAGATACCATATGTAATGCTTATTTGTGCCCCTTGAAGAATTGTTTTCATTTAGTTGAGCTTTGTGTAATGCCTTCAGCTAAAAGTTGGAGACCTTCTTCATTCATTCATTCAACAAATATTTATCGAAGCCTCTCCTGTGCCAGGTGCTGTTCTGGAAAATTGGAACCTATCAGTGTCTAGCTTTCCTGGAACTTGCTTTCTATCGTTCTAAGAAACAGCCATATAAAGGTAGCTATTGGTGAGGCTATCTGTTACTTTATTCAGTATCCCATAGAGAAGTTTCTTTAAGACATGAGAACTGGAAAAGTAGTTGAGGAATTCATGTATACTTTACTCATAAGCAAATAAAGGAAAGTTTATTTGTTTGGGTTACCAGGAAGCTTAGTCTATTGTTAGCTCAACTTGAGGAATTGTGTAAGATTTTATGTCCATCCTATTATAATACAAACTTTTCCTCCTTTCAGAACTCCTTATCTTCCTATTTCATCTGTATTTTCACTGGCCTTGCTCTGTAAAAATTTGAGTTGTTTCACTATATTCTAATGTATTTGTGAACTGCTTCAAATTTGAAATACCTTGTGGGACTAGAGGAACAAAATAACACCATGAGGAAACAGACAAATCCAGAATGTGGTGCATTTTTCAAGACAACTGACCTTGTCTCTTCAGAAAGCCAATATTAAGAAAAACTAAAACGTGGAAGGGACTACTCTAGTTTGACAAATGCGGGAAAAAACAATCGAATGCAATAAGTGAGCCATGATTGGATCCTGGTTCAAAAGAACATATCTGCTATAAAAGATGATTTTTGAGGAAAGCTGACCAAATTTGAATATGGTATGGGTAATAGATATTAGCAAGATTGTTAATTTTCTCAAGACCTGATAATAGTATTATGACTATGAAATAGAATGTTCTTATTTTTAGAGGTGCATACTGCAGCACGTTTGGGTGGTGTGTCTTGTCTGCAACTTTGGGATGATTCTGCAAAAAAAAAAATGTTTTACAAACACTTATATACAGATAAAGCATATATGGCAAAATGTTAATTGTTGAATTGTTGAGTCTGGGTATTGGGTACTATTGTTGAATTAGAGTGGATACTGTAATATTCTTTTACATATTCTGTATATTTGGAAATTTTTGTAATAAAAACTTGGAAAAATTAAATTACATATGAATGACTTATTCACCTCTTTTTTCTTCTAGTACTCTATAAGTGTTTGAGTGAAAAGATCTTGTGATATAGCGAATGGGGAAAGGAGCAATTCCAAGAAGAATCTGATCAGCAGTCTTAAGTTCCAGGATAACGAAGATTATTCAAAAATTAGGTATCTAAAAGATCAATTCTGAGCGATACTGGCTTCACTGGAGGTGGAAGCTAGAATACAGAGTATTGAGAAGTGAGGGCCGACCACTTTTTCAATAATTCCCAGGTTTGTTGTTATTTTTGCCGCTGTTACTATGACATCACTGGAGATCTGGAGCTACTCCAGCTCCAGACCTCATTCGAACTCTCGCGATACTAGAGCCCGGTGGAGCGCGAAATGCGGTGGGAGGGGCTGGAACGAGATCGACTGACTTCCGGCCAGGCCGTTGTCTGGGTGGCGCGGTCGAGTCATCGTTGGGCCTCGCCGCTTCCATCTCTCTTCCCTCCGCCGCCCCCCGACCCCGCCCCGGCGCGGGGGGTCGACCAGCCAAGTGGGGCGGGAGGCGACTCGGACCTTCCTCTTCATTTCGTTCTGGCCTGCTGCCCGGCTACCCGCTCTGGGTCCTTGGGACCAGCGAGGCCCGGTCTGAGGGGCCGGGGCCTACGTGGGCCCGCCGTCGGGCCCCATGAGGCATAGCCTGACCAAACTGCTGGCGGCCTCGGGCAGCGACTCCCCAACCCGCAGCGAGAGCCCGGCGCCGGTCGCGACCTGCTCGCTGCCCCCGGACTTGTCCCGGGCGGCAGCGGAGGACGAGGGGACGGCGGCGGCCGGGTCTCCCGACCGCAAACAGCCGCGCGGCGACGAGGGCGAGTCGGACGCCGGGAGGGGGGGCCGCGGCATCGTGGCCGCGCGCGCGCCCTCGCCCGAGGAGATGGAGGAGGAGGCTATCGCCAGCGTCCCCGGGGAGGAGACGGAGGACATGGACTTTCTGTCCGGCCTGGAACTGGCGGATCTGCTGGACCCCCGGCAACCAGACTGGCATCTGGAGCCCGGGCTCAACTCTCCCGGGCCTCTCTCCTCGTCCGGCGGAGGCTCGGATAGCGGCGGCCTGTGGAGAGGGGACGACGACGACGAGGCCGCGGCTGCCGAGATGCAGCGCTTTTCTGACCTGCTGCAGAGGCTGTTAAACGGCATCGGAGGCTGCAGCAGCGGCAGTGACAGTGGCGGCGGCGAAAAGAGGCGGAGAAAGTCCCCGGGAGGAGGCGGCGGCAGCAGCGGCAACGACAACAACCAGGCGGCGACAAAGAGTCCCCGGAAGGCGGCGGCGGCTGCTGCCCGTCTCAATCGGCTGAAGAAGAAGGAGTACGTGATGGGGCTGGAGAGTCGAGTACGGTGTCTGGCAGCCGAGAACCAGGAGCTGCGGGCCGAGAATCGGGAGCTGGGAAAGCGCGTACAAGCACTGCAGGAGGAGAGTCGCTACCTACGGGCCGTCTTAGCCAACGAGACCGGACTGGCTCGCTTGCTGAGCCGGCTGAGCGGCGTGGGACTGCGGCTGACCACCTCGCTCTTCAGAGACTCGCCCGCCGGTGACCATGACTACGCTCTGCCCGTGGGTAAGCAGCAGCAGGACCTGCTGGAAGAGGACGACTCAGCCGGAGGAGTGTGTCTTCATGTGGACAAGGATAAGGTGTCGGTGGAGTTCTGCTCGGCGTGCGCCCGGAAGGCGTCGTCTTCTCTTAAAATGTAGGGTCAAGTAATCTGCTCTTTATCCGCGTTTACCCCTTTCAACTCCCTTACACCATGTAAAACACCTTAGTGGGACATCTTCACTGGACACATTTCAGAGGAGGAAAAAAAGTAATATTGAATCTTTAAGTGTTTAGCTAAAAGCATGAATGTGACACTGTAACCAACTCCTAATGATAACATGTCACTATTAAATCTCTCTGACAGTTTCTTTTTTAGGTGATTTCCTTCCTGCCAGGCTCCGTTGTAGGGGTTACAGAACAGTCGTTCCCGCCTCACAACCTGGTAAGGATCCATCTCTTCACGTAACGCTCATGCTCTGCTGCTTAGTCTACTTTAATGGGCAACATCTCAATTTGTGTGTGTGTGTGTGATTTTTTTTTTTCTTTTGTTTTTTGGAAGGTGGGAGGGGAATCTAATTTGGGCCCTGTCCACCCTGGAAACAGACTTGTGCTGGTCAATATTGTATTCAAGTTGCTTCTTCTGGTTGAAATAGCTGTTAATGTGTCCCCTTGTTCAGACTTGCGTGTACCTAGCTCTTCTGTCCCCAGTGTGGACATGGCCTTGGATGACATCGGTTCCAACTGTACACTGAAAGCTGCTAATAGAGATACAGTTTGGAGAAAGTGACACAGGTGAAGTTGAATGGAAGTTCCGAGTTGTACAAGGTGCAAATTGGAATTCCAGTTTTAGAGCAACTTTTCAGAGGTTGACAATAAGTACTTGGGGCATACACAAATGTGATAGTTATTTTGTGGAGATGACAGAAATCTCTTAAATATCACGAATGCCTTTTAGTTTTCATAGATCTAGATATACAATCTATTCAGATTAATAGATTTTTATATCTCACCATTAGAGAAGTTGGAAATTAACATGCATATCAGACTCCTGTGTTAAGTTACTTAAAGGAAGAATAAGAATGGTTAATGAAATGTTTCTTTGAGGACCAGCACAGTGATTTACCCTATCACTGAGTATGAATAAATTGTTGAACACCTTTATTTTTGTTGTATTAAAATTTTAGGTTAAATTTATGTATGATTAGATATTGAAGGTTATGAAATGTGAATGAAAACGTGTAAAGTGAGGCTTCACAAAGAATCTTATTCTCCATATTTCAAGGGTATTTGTCCTATTTAAAAGTAAGTTTTAAAATTGAGTGACTTAATGACACAATTGACACTTTTTCCAAAGTTGGGACATAGTCTTCCTTTGAAGTACTCTATTATCTATTGTCCAGTTGTATAGATTGAGTCACAGTGTCTTTCAGTGTAAGAGACATTAAGAAATTCTTTGTGAAACATCACTGTTTGATAAAGTATATACGTATTTAGCATCCTTGTTTTTCTTTGTGCTAAAGTGGATACAGCTGTTGGGGCAGAAGAGACGGGACCAGCTGCTGGCCACATTTCCTGCTTTATTTTAAAAGGTAGTATAAGAAATGAGGAAAAAGAGGTAATATCAGGGCTTCTGCTTTTATTTTAAAATGTTCATAATTAAAAAGTATTTTCCAGCAGTCCAAAGATGTAAGTTAACTTACATATAAAATGTTTTATTTTGTTGTTATTTGGTTATGAAAATGGAAACTTGTTCTTGCAGAACTGTAAATGTTTTGTTACTAGATAATACACTTTTGAGACCTAACTTGGTCTCTGGTTTCCAGTGCATTACAGCATATTTTGTAAAATCATCTACTGCACTTGAGCATGAATGGATAGTAGCCAAACTCACAACCTGGAGTGATGAACCTGCTTATACCTAAGTGCAGGAGCAAGCCCCTCACAATGCAGCTGCATGGATTTTTAGTGCCTACTGAATTATATATATAAATATATATAAAAACCAAAAGTAGTTGGAAAAGTTATTTGAAATGACTAATTTGTGCTATCTTTATGGAATATGTTAATGTAGCTTTTTGAAACAGAAGCCTTGAATTGAAAGTTAATTAATACTTGAACATTTTGTATATATTTCTTTGTATATAATTTTGTGCAGTACCAATGACAAAAATATGGTGTCATAATAAAACCAGGTTTGTTGATCTTTCAGTCATGGGCTCAAATAATTTATTCATCTCTAACATGACATTAGAAAATAACGGATGAAAATAGGAAAAATGATTGTTGTTAATGCTGTGGGTCTTAAAAGGTTCTGGAAGCAGTAAGTGCGTTTTTCTAAAAATTATACCATTCCCTTGGAATATTTTCTTCCTAACGTCAATGATTTTCCTGCATTATTTGAAGTTTGGGGCTGGGGAGAAACAGTAGTCAAAGCTTTCTGAATTGGGATGATTTGACATTCCAAGTATAGATTTTTAGAATGTCATTTTATAAATGGCAGTTTTTGGAAATACTTGATTAAGAACTTTTGAAAATGGAGATTAGTATCGACTATTTTAAAAGCTGCTTTGTTAGGTTGCTTCTGTTTTAACTGTCTTTTCTTAGTTTCCATCTCATTCTCTTTTTTTTCTAATTTTGGTAAATTAGTGATTTTGTCATTTTTTGCATCAACGTCATGGTCTTGTTTTTACATGGTATTGCATGTATTTAGGACCTATCTAACAGGGGCTTTAAATAAATTTGGTCATATTTATGTGTAAACATATTTTACTGTAAATGTTTGGGTTTCTGAATTTACAACAGATATGTTTATTTCAGTATGTAGTAAACAATATCTTAAAGTGTCCTATTCACTACTTGTTAATTAAAAAAGTTATTAATATGAAACTGTTGTCTTACTATTTTTAGAAAATTGTGTTCTGAATGATTAGTAGTTGGATAAAGGAGATTTCTGGAATATAATATGGATTTAGAAATTTTCAGGTTTGGCTCTATTTACTGTAATGGATGAAAGCAATTTAGTGTTTGGGGAATCTTTTTTTTTTTAAATTTTTTTTCCTAATTGTGCCTCTGTGGCAAAATGATACAGCAAGTACTAAAGATGTAGCTTTTAATGTTTGTCTTCCGATGGTGACAGGAATTTATACATTAATTGAACTAACACATCATATTGACTTAATGTTTCTGCACTTCCTTGACCAAACCTAACTAAAAAGTCCACGTTTGTTAAAATGTAGTCACACCTCTGATATAATCCGACAAAAAGTGTTCGAAATATTTTAAATATTTGTGCATTTGATAATCACTAAATTAATCTCTCTCTCTTCTCTTTAAACAGCTTAGCAGTGTCTGCAAAAACGAATCTTTTCCTACAACCTGTTAACTGACTGGACTGATGGTAACAAAGTAATTGTGGGAGCCATGTCGGTCAGAAATTTGGCATCTGCTGAAAAAAAATGAATGCCATTTTCAAGTTCCCAAATTACTTCTATACTGATTTCACTTTCCAGAAATGGAGATATGAAAAGATTCTCTGGAATCCTTGAAAGACTTAATAGAAATACATGAGACAAAGTTAATTTTGGAACAAAATTATACTTATTTTTGTCTTTCATGGGAGTGATACTCAGTTCTTTGCATACCTTTTAAAAATTGCAACCATTGGAGAAGAGAATGATAGTATTTCATCAAGGAATATTAGATTCTTTACATAATCAAGCGCACATTCTGTGGAATTAGATTTAGTGGAGTAGAATTACATAAACAGGCCATCAGTGATCACAGGCATATAATGAGTTTGTATTTATTTCCTGGAACATGAGAACTAATCTGAAGTACAGACAGACGTTGCTGAGTAGAATATAAAAGTTAATGTAAAGTCTTTAAAGAGTAGTCTTTTTAAATAGATGCATTGATTTGTCTGTATATCTTTGAAAAATTGATTATGATTAAATGTGTGGGTAGTTAATTGCGATTCAGGGTAATGCCAAGATGTGTGGATTCTGAGGTTTTTGGCTTCTTGAGCTTTCTCCGAGGACTTATTAAAAATATTTTGAGGTTTCTAATGAATGGTATACTAGTTTCTACTGTTTTATATTAAAATTTCTCTAGTATGTAAGGGCTTTAGTATTCTGGATGATGGGAGTGGCTTTTTTCATGGAATATGGTTGTTTTACTTAATTGAAACATTTTTCCAGTTCATTACAAGTGTGAAAAAACACTCAAAACTCTGGTTGTTTTATTTCATTTTTGTTGGATTATGTTAATACATTCTTTCACCTGGTCTAGACTGAGTCATTTTATCTTACTGACTCATTTGGGAAGTGTGCAGATGATAGAAGTGGGAGGGGGTAGGAGATAGGCTCTTAATCTTCTTTCCAGAATGATTCATCACAATAACTATACAGTTTGGTTATTGTATGGTGATACAAAAAATTTATTAAATCCATTCAGTTTCTTGTAAGTGTATTCAGTGTCTCTGATGCCAGGCAGCAAAGCGCATTCCCAGTGGCTTATGCTTATGTGATTGATGGATGCTCCTACAGTATGAACAGTACAGCTGGTTGTATTGTAACCAAAATCAGGTAGGCATCAACACTATTTGGTGACTATAACTACTGCTTTGATAGAATGGAGTGGATAATTCACTGATAATGAGTCATTACCTTTTAAAGTATGTGATTACCTAGTTCAGTATTTTGGAGGTATGCCTTTAAGCTAAACAATCTTACGACTATTTAAGGTTGAATAGGTAGTAAAATATTTTCAAGTGTTTAGTTTTTTTCCCCAGGCTATCAATACAAAGTTTTGAGACCTTCCCAAATGGTTATATTTTTATATTTTACTGTACTGGTTTTTGTTGAGAAACCAGGTAGTTACCATTTAAGCCAGGGATCACAAAGGGGAGGTCCTCCATTAGAAACTTGTAAAGTGTTTGTTTGGCCAGCACAGTACTTTTTACATGTTTGAACTTGAATACCTTAATACTCTCTGCCAGTCACTCCCTATTGTCTTATAATACCAGACTGAGCTCAGAGCTCTGACCTAGACTGCAAGTGGTCATTTACATGCAGTTTTAAAGTACAGGAAAATTAAACTGGAGATAATTTAAATTTTATTCAGAAAGTAAATTACTTTATCGTTAGCAATAAATCCTGTAATATTAGAGGAAAAGTATTTTTTAAAGATAAAGGTTAAAAGAAAGTTGCCCTGTTCGTTGCTTTGGTTACTCATAGCGTTTTTATTCCTAGTTTTTTTACCTTTCCCCAATTTGTACATTCAGGATTTCTTAGTTAGCCGTTTTCCCCACTTTTTAAAAAGAAACCGGGTCACAGTGGGCTTTCATAATTTTTTGTAGTTTTTGTTTGGCCATGCCACGTGGCTTGTGGGATCTTACTTCCTGAACCAGGGAATGAACCCGGGCCCTTTGCAGTGGAAGTGTGGAGTCCTAACCACTGGACCGCCAGGGAATTCCCAATTTTTTGTAGTTTTCTTGACCCCAAATTTGCTGAAATTCATCTTTTGCTCAATTTTCAGTTAATCTAATTTAAAAATCTAGTCACTTGGTGTTTTGAACATTCGTGTAGCTGTTAACATGTACAGATTTGAATTTTATTGGTGGCCCAACTTCCTTTAAAATGTGCCATCAAATTCTGTTTCCTGGGCTTCCCTGGTGGCACAGTGGTTGACAGTCCGCCTGCAGATGCAGGGGACACGGGTTTGTGCCCCGGTCCGGGAGGATACCACATGCCGCCGAGCGGCTGGGCCCGTGAGCCATGGCCGCTGAGCCTGCGCGTCCGGAGCCTGTGCTCCGCAACGGGAGAGGCCGCAACAGTGAGCCCAAAAAAAAAAAAAAAATTGTTTCCTTTTTACCCACTGAGGTCAAACCCCTCTGGCTTCTAGTGTACCATAGTCTGGGGTTTACAAATTAATATCTTAATTTAAGTATAGTATAACATGAACCTTCTTTTTTAAAGCCAAGTAACTGCACAGAATAAATTTTGAAAGACAGGTATAAATAGTTTGTTTACTGTGACAGAATTGAAATAAACTATTTTCCTGACTGAGGCAGTGTTCTTCAGGTCTTAGCTAAAAATGACTGTTTCCTTAAATTGTAATGCAGATCACAGCAGGCTCGCACAAATTTGCCCCCTGACCAAAAGTTTTGGTAAAGTACATTTGTAGCAACAGGTTTAAAGTAACATGTTCTTTGGCTTATGTTGCCCATTTCTACTAACTGGGAAGATGATTTAAGAAAAATATGGTAGAAGACAGATGTTAGAAATCGTTTTTGGTTGCAGAAACCATTGTAAATTTTTGTATGTTTATAGATGGTATGCTAGGGAGTAAGTACGGTGGGAGTGTTTAAGTAAGGAAACAATTTGCGCTAAATTATCCATTTAGTAATATCAGTGGGTTTTGAATTATCTAAGTTCATCACACCATTCTCTCTTTTTAAAGGAGTCTAATTCAGTAATTTGGGTTTCTTATTTTTGAAGTTAGGAATTTTAATTCTTTTTTTTTTTTTACTGTGATAAGTAGAACTCTGCTTTAAATAAAAATGACAGCACACACATAAAATGTATAATTTTGGGTCAGACAGCTTTATCATGGTATTTTAGCTTGTAAAATAAAGTTTTTTGGGGTTTTTTTTGCCTTTTATATATGTTTTTCCTAGTTGTAAAGGTAAAGCATATTCATTTCAGAAAGCTGGGATTATCCAGAAAGGAATCAGAATGAAAAGAAAAATCAGCCTTAATTTTATAACCCAGAGAATATCCACAGTAAAATACAGATTCTTTTGTCTGATAATTGGGATCATTTTTTTAATCAAACATAGTTTGATAGGGAATTTTGTTTTATAATGTTTCAATTTTTTTTTTTTTTTTTTGACCTCGCCACGTGGCTTGCGTGATTCTACTTCCCCGACCAGGGATTGAACCTGCGCCCTCAGCAGTGAAAGTGTGGGGTCCTAACCACTGGACTGCCAGGGAATTCCCTTGTATTTTATTAATTGAATTTTACATCTTTGGCTGCACTGCTTTCTTTAAGGGCCACTGAAAGCCTGCCCCACTCTCAGAGCTGCCTTTTTTAGGTGACAGGCTAAATCCTTTCATATAATTTTAAGTAGCATAAGATTATTTAACAGATACATCACTATATTTGAAAAGAATAGTTAAGATGCTTGTGAATGTGGTCTTGGATGACACAAATATTGTTTGGTATGACTGGCTTGTTTCATAAGAAAGTGTTGGTCTAGCTCTGCATTGTGTAATACTGAGGCTATTATCCACTTGTGGCTAAACTATTTAAATTAATTAAAATAAAAGATTCAGTTATTCAGGTGCACTAGTCAAATTTTGGGTGCTCAGTAGCCACATATGGCTAGTGCTAACATATCAGTCATATATAAAATATTTGCTCATCATTACAGAAAGTTTTGTTGGCCAATGCTGATTTAGATGCTGTTACATGAGAAAATGGTTTCAAGAACTGAGATGAAAACTCTTAGGAAGGGAAACACAATAGATCATTTCAAAAATTTAAATGATCTATCTTAGGAATTGAGGAATAGACCTAGGATATTTCAAAAAACAAAACCAGAAACAATAGGAAGACTATGGCTACCTCAAATTTGAGTGCCTGATGACAGGTGCTATGTTAAGTCAACTTACATATATGATACCAATCTTGAGTGAGGTTACTGATGAGGAAACTGAGGGCCAGAGAGATCAGTTAACTTGCTTAGCATCATACAGCCAAAAAAAATGGCTCAGGTCTATGTGCTTCTAAAGAACTATACCACACTAGATGAAAGCTTCAAAGATAGAATTTACCTTAATCTTATGAGTACAGCTTTCCAATGATATAAATAAGATGACTTTTGAAGTAGGTAACTATCATTAGGACAGCTCAAGCTGAGCCTGAATAATCATCTGTGAAGAATCCTGGGAATTGTTCCCTCTGTAAGGAATGTTTTTAAATATGTTCTAAGATTCTATGAAAGAACAATACCTATGGAAACAGTGAATTGAGAAAACGAAGTGTAACGTTTCTGTAGTATATTGATACTCCCCACCCTGGCCCCTGCCATTTTCATTCCTGTTTGGATTCTTTGAGGTTTTCAGTGAAAACTGCTGTGTGGTTTTTTTCCCTGTTACAGACCAAACTGCCTAATGTAAAGGAGTAGAGCAAGCAATGTGGGAGAGACGGTATTGGGAACACTAGAGAAGTAGGCTCTTGGCTAAGTGGGTAGTGTTGAATAATTCATTCAGCCTTTTGTTGTAGATCCCAGAATTGTACCTCATGTGATAAATTACAAGTCTTATTTATTCATACTTAGATGTAGGTTATTTTTACAGTTTTATTTTTGTGTACAGATTTGCTTAACCATCACTGAATTTCTAGGTCAGGTTCAGGTAACTGAAGAGCCTTTATAAGTAGTTTATATTGTCTAGACCCAAGGTATGCTGCAAACCCAGTCTGGAGCAAAATGGGAAATAACATCTTTCTAAAGACAGGCTTAGAAATCCTAATCCAGTAATTTAAGATGTTTCCTTTCTCGGGTAGCAGGGCTGAGTTATACCTGTAAGAAAACATTGAGACAGTTCACTAGAAAAGACAGTTGTATCAAGTGGCCAATCTGTGTACAATACATATTAATTCCAGAAGTCTTAAAACTAGCTTAGGTAAAGACTGAGGTAATGCTATTCTCTTCAATGTCTATTAGTCATAAAAACTGTCCTTTTCTCCGTTTCACCTCTGGAAGCTCATATAGTATAGATTGCTTGGTACAAGAGTTCATCAGAGAATAACTGAATTATTTTGGCTTATAGCGAGACATTTTCTGATGGAATTTTCTTTTAGAGGAAGTACTCAAACCCTAAGAACATTATGCATATAATGTAGTTTTCATGCTAGTCACAGTACTTTTTGTAGCTTTGTAGCTAGTATTCAATATATAAAGCTAAGAACCTGAACTACACACCCAAGAGGTAGTGTGATAAATTTCTAGAAGTGTTTTCAAATTCTTGAGAAGTATTCTTTGATTACCTAGAAAAAACAAGTCTTGTTAACTCTTTCAAGTCAAACAGGTAACATTCCCTTAAAAATAGAAAATGTACTTGCTGTTTTAAAGTTTGCATTTTCTAGGCAATCATTTATATATATTACTAAAGTTTTTCGATAATTATGGAAAGCAATCCTACCTGGCTGCTAGGCCACCATTCACAGGGATAGCCAAGAAAACAGGGTACAGGCCACCAAAAACAAGACCAACCAGTCCACCTCGTGTTATGGTACAGGTTTCACAATGTAAATCACCTAGGAAATAAATTAGTTCTGCAAATGAATAGTCAAGCAAACATTTAAAGAATGCAAGGTCCTCTTTTATGTATCACAGATACTCAATTTTCAGGCAGTAATACAGCAAATGCATTTCTACAAGGCATGTTAAAAGGTATAATTACACATATGGATAATCTAAAACAGCCAGGAATAACTGATAAAGCCATCTTAGGGAAAATTCCCTAATTTGTTTTGAACTTGAATATAATACTCAGTTTGCACTGCTTCTAGCTTTTTGCGCATGTATTAACAAACCTGAGCTAATATTTTTGTCTTTAAGAAACTTTTTAAACCCATGGGAAATTTAACAATTTGATTTATCTTACATTTTTACATTATGCAGTGTGATTTCATTTTTATAAAATTGTTTATTCATTTCCAGATTAGTACAAGGTATTAAAAATAGAAAGCTACGCTAACCTATGTTTTCACTCATTCTGTTCAGCTTATTGTGCAATAGGTTTCCCTGCACATAAAAATTCTTTCCACACTGATCTTGGGGATTCAAGCAAGTACTCACCTAATTTAAACAAATCTGAAGTAGCACTTAAGAGAATTTAAATGGACTGCCTCCCTACTACCACCTATGGTAATAATTTTTTTTTAATTATTAATCAGAAATTCTTTCATGATTTACCTATGCTTGGAGTACTGAGCAAATATGGTGAACTGTCCAAAGGAAATCAAGTCTCCATGTATTTGATAACTATTGCACATATACACATTTAGGGCTTTTAGAGATTTAGTGATTTTTATGGGAACAAGATAAAGAGTCTTGTTCCCATAAAAATTTTCTCCCCCTTAAGAAAATTCTATAATTTTTTAAAAATTAAGGCAGTCAGCATTTAAAAAAAAATAAAGTTTCCAAATATTTCTTACTAAACACTGTAGGAGAGAGAAGTTAGATAAAGGAAAGTATTTAGAATTACTGTGTATATATTTTACTTGTTTGGTAGACCATGCTAATCTGAATTAATTGCTGCTTTACATAGAGAGGCTAGCAAGGTTCAGTCTTATCCAAGCAGTGACTGTATTACAGCATATAGCCAATTGCTACAATTATTTAAGGATTAATGTAAGGTGCAAATAATGTACATATACCAAAGCAAACTTGTTGGTGACAGTGAAACAGAATTTACCTGTATTCAAAGGTAAACTTACAAAACCTTTGTAAGATACGTGTGCCATCAAAAATGGGATCACTGCCATTGGTAAGCCAGCAGCTACAGGAGCCTGTGTCACATGTAGGATGCGTCGAAAGAGACTATTTGCTATTAGGCCACAGAGGGCAGCATTAAGTCCAATATATGTTGATCCATTTTCAAGCAGATTCCTGAGTCGGTGAGAAAAAACAGTAACTGTTTTTGGCTGTATTGCGTGTGTTAGCTCTCCAACAATTCTGGCATATGTTACAGAACTTATCAGGACTTTAGGATTAACAGGATCCAACATTTATATCTTATAGCTCCATAAAACAAAAACCTTTTAAAATCATTGTTTTTCATACAGAGTTTTATTCTAAAAGGCTTTGAATCTGGTCAACACTTCAAGGATACAGTGGTACATTTAGTTTTGCTAAATGTATTGTGGGAATTTGCAAAGAATATTGGTATGGAAATTCCACCATCCCCCCACCAAGTATATAGCAGGGAAGAGCTTCTGAAGAGTCTGACTTGGATGCCTCTCTAGGCTCCCACAATACCCAATACTTATTTCTGTAGCAAAACACATTATAAGGTGGTATTAGCTTATCACAGATTTACCTGTCAGGCTTCCTAACTAGCCTGTAAACAACTTGAAGACAGTGGATACAAAGATATAAATATCTTGGTTTCAACAGCACCTGGCACACAGAAGGCATTCAATAAGGTGAAATTGATGTTTCCTTTTACTCTTCCTTGAAGCATTAGAGTTAGGATTAGGGGGTGGAGGATGCGTACTAACATTTAAGGGATCCTCTATGCTAGGTACTTTTTATAAGAGCTCATTGAAATAAGAAAAAATTGATGTTTTGGGATAGTAAGTGGTAGAACTGGCTTTTAAGGAAGGCATGTATGAGATTTAAAATGCATGTTCTATGCATTCTTTAGTTTTGGGGAAAAAAACTAAAACTGCTGAATATTGAAAGTATCCAATTCAAAGCCTTCAGCCTATCACTTCTTTACCATCTGCTTTGCTTCCTATAACACAGGTGTCAACCTCTTAATTTTCTCATTACTCTTAATTAGCCAAACTAGCCACACACAATATCCCCTCTAACTTCTATGGTTAACACTCAAGACAGGTTTTCTAGGAATTCCTAATTGAGCTTTCTACATTGTATAAGGTACTACTTTTCTTACCTGTCACTTTGCAATCACAATGGTACTTGTCATTCAATCATTGAGCACTTATTGCATGCCGCAGACTTGGTGATGAAGGCACAAAAAATTATCTTCGGTGTTTTCATAGTTTATTATTGGAGAATGAAAGATACGTAAACTTGATATATTGGATTGGCCAAAAAGTTCGTTCGGATTTTTCCATGAAAAATGCGAACAAACATTTTGATCAACCCAGTATAACAAAAGTATTAAAATGGTAATGTTAGTACAAGGGAGGCAGTTTAGAAACTTAGGGTACATAAGACAATTTTTAAATTGTGATGAGGGCCTAGAGAGCTACCAAACAACAAAACACATGAATGTGAAAAGACCTGTGTATTCTTGTGGGAGCCAAGGGAATGGGAAACTCGAGCACTTCCTCTAAAATATTTTTATTTTATCTTCATAACAATACTGTGAAATATGTATTATCTTCATTTTTAGTCATAGGAACAAATGCCCATATATATTACATATTATATACATTGTAATATTATTATATATATAATTATATACATTGTAATATGTTGATATATTAATGTTAAATATTATTAAAAATTACATAAATAAGTACCTAAATATAACGAGTGTAACTGGAATCTGAATAGCAACGTTTGCTGTCTCCCAACCAGATTTTAATTTCCTGTGGCTTAAAGTCACATTGTTCAGTTAATAATTCAATACAAAATTGTTATTATCTAGCAGCCCCATTGCCAGTCAGTGTTCCCAAAAAGTGCCTATACAATTAGAAACGTGAACTCAAGATTTTTTGGCAAGATAATACCCATAAAGTAACTAGATACATGAACTAACAAATGAAATATAAGACCAGAAATAACAAGTGGCAATGAAATAGATGGCACATGAAATTATTTTGTAGATTAAAAAGTGAAGTGTTTGATACTAAAGTTTCATACATTTAAGAACTTTTCAAATAACTATTAAACATATCTAAATTGGTAATGCAAGAAATGAGGATTCAAACTTAGGAGAACTAGGATGGATAAAATAGAAGCAGAGGAAAAATAGCGAACAAAGATGAGATGCTGTCATCTGCCCTGTTTAGGTGCCACTGTTCAAAAGCAGTTTATTCCAAATTAAAGCTTACTTTGCAGTTCCAGATTACTTCCCCATTGATTACTATTTCTAATTTGGGAAAGTCCCAGTAACACAGCCTGCTTGCTTCTCTTCAAGGCTGTCACATCTCTATTCTTCCTGGCTTTCCTACCTTACTGGCTGGAAAACATGGGCACATGTCTTTTATTTGCTTAAAAAGTTTCGTTTACCTCTGGGAAACAATAACAAAAAACGATGTACACTGTGTGTTTGTGGTGGGGGAAAGGGAGGCTGGATATACATCTTATTACTGCCCTTGGTTTATGGGTTCTTCCTTGTGAGCTTGGTGTCAGCAAGATTGGAATTTGTGCAAGATAGTAAGATTATACTTCCAAAATGTATTCAATCCATCCTTTTTTCACTTCATCTGCCACCACCACTCACCAGGATTACTATGCAGTTTTTCCTACTGGTCTTCTTCCTTTTCTCGCTACCTTAAATCTGCTTTCCAAAAAGCAACTGTAATGTTCTTTGGAAATGTTAGCTGGATCATTCCCTGCTTAAAACTCCTCCTGTTCCTTCAACCTTATGCCCACTTCCCTTGTACTTTAGTAACACTGGTTCCTCAAATATGACTAACTCGTTGCTCTCTGTGGCCTAGGCATATGCCATTCCTTCCTCCTCCCCAGGCTGACTCTTCTTCATCCTTTTTGGTCTCAGATTTTCAGTTTAAATGGAATATTAGAGAGGCTGCCTGAAGAACATTTTGTGGGAGAGTACTGGAGTTCACTCAGCGTTGTCTTCAAAGATCAGTATGTTTCCTATATAAATTTAATAATATCTTAAAGATCTTTTAGCCATGATCCCATTTCTCTGACATTCCTTGTCTAGTTATGTGTGTTACATGGCACTCTCTTAGACTAGTAAGTGTAATGATAGAAATGAATTGAGAAAGAAGACAGTTTAAAGGTTTGTTATTTAAATTATTCCATAAATATATACATCTGCCTATACTGTAAGCCAGATGGAAAAACTGGGAGAAATGAATTTTAGCCTTGACTTAAAGGAAAATGGCTAATCTCTCTGAGCCTTGGTGTTCTCATCAACGTAATAAAAAAAACTCAATTTCCTTCTGACATTCTATGTTTATATTCAAACCAAATAAATTTGAGATGAATCAATGATGAAAGTCCACCTGATAAAAGAATTTTTTAATTAAGAAGGGATCGTACCTTTCTGCTTCTGGAAGTTGGTTAATTTTTCTGGTTATGATTTCAAATAAGTTCTTCTTGACAGTACCATCTGGTTTATGATTTTCCATCTTGAGCCTTAAATTAAAATGTCATTTTTCAATAATGTGTATCTATAGAGCTTATAAAAAGCCTTTGGAAGACCATAATATTTAATTTTTAAAAGAAGCAGCCATAGCTTTATTTCATAATCTGAAAATTAATGCATTAGACACCCCCCAAAAAACCCCCACAATTCTATGAAATAGAAACCAGAACATGGAAGACAACACATAAAGCTTATAGGAAAATACAGAATATCTTTGTAACCCTTAAAAATATTGTAAATTTGCAAACAGCACTAACCATAAACACATAAAGCTAATATTAAACTAATATTAACCAATTAAAATGACCTTGGTGTTCATTTACAGATACATAAAGATAAGCCAGTTGGGGAGAAAATGTTTGCAATGTAACTGACAAGGAGTAGTTGGTACCCAGAATATGTAAAGTATTGAATAGTACAAATCAATAAGAAAAAGGCAACCAACCAATAGAAAAACTGACAAAATGTTTGAACAGGCACTTCACAAAGAGAATAGTCAAAACAGACAATAAATATGAAAATATGCTTAACCACTATAATCAGGAAAATAGAAATTAAATTTCAATTACTGGCAAGAATGTGGGGTAACTGAAACTCATGTGCTGCTGGTGGAAGCATAGGTACAACCACTTTGGAAAAGAATTTGGTACTTAATAAGTAGAAGACACACACTCAGCAATTTCACATCTAGGTACACCCTAGAGCAGAGGTCAGCAAACTTCTCTAAAAGGGCCAGATGGTAAACATCTTAGGCTTTGCGGGTCACATAATGGTCTTTTGTCGAATACTTAAAAAAAAAAAAAAAAAAAAAAAAAAAAAATATATATATATATATATATATATATATATATATATATAAAACATTTTGGCTGGCCGTAAAGAAACAAGCGATAGGCTTCGTCTGGCCCACAGGCAGGTAGTTTGTTGATCTCTGCGCTAGTTCAGGTGAATAAAAGATTAAGGGAATGGGTGAATGATTAATCTTAGCCTGAAGATTTAGCTCATTAAATAAGATTTCAGGGTAGCAGAGTTACGAAAATCAAAAAGTTCAGAAAGAACAGACAACATGACTCAAATTTAATTTTCTTGGTTCACTATTCATTTGCTACAAGATTAATTTATAACACTAATTTAACAAATATTTACTGGGTAGCCATTAGATGGCTTGGAAAATATTCAGTACACTGAATTTCATATCCCTAAACTTAAAGTTAACATAAGTAGTACAATGCAGGCTTAGAAATTTACGTCTGGGTTTCCCGGACTCAAACTTTTTGAGGGCCTTGGTTACAATAACGTTAAGATCTCTGCCTTACAGGAACTTTGAATAATTTTATGTTGGGGGGTTGGGGGTGTGGTGGAGAGAGAGATAAAAACAAGTAATCAAATTCAGTATATATAAAGTGTATAGTGTATATGTCTGAAATACCGTTACATCAGAAAGTCCAGCCTAATGCTATCACTAGTTTTCTGTTCTGTGCTCTGCATATTGGTGAGGTTCCTGGTTCTGTGAACTAGCCATTTCTAAGGTGTCGCTATTAAAAGTCACCCTTAATTCGGTAAAAGTTCTGATCTGGCAGCCCGCAGTAGGCCATTGTATCCCGGTTAATAATAAATCCCTATCAAAGACAGTGCCACGTTTAAATATTACAAACATTTCAAAAGGCTTTTGCACTAGCTATCTTCAAGATAGCTCCCGAGATAGACAAATGAGGAAAGTGGGGCCTCTGAAAATTAAATTAGGCCAAGGTCACCCTGTAAATTGGCAGTAAACCCGGCATTAAATTCAAGCACAGGCTTTTTTTTGCCCCCTGTAGGCTTAATTTAAATACAAGATCTTTTTTCCTAGGGTGGAAAGTGTAGGGACCGATTCGGTGCGGTAGAACCGATTCCCCTCCTCCACTTGCGACTCAGTCCCGGGATCTCATTCCCACGCTGCGGTTGAACAGCATGTCACCACGCTGTGCTTCTCTTGATACTCGCCTTTTACTGCACCCTTTTACCCGGAATGCCGGTACCTTACGCTCTCCTCCCAGCAGTCACTGCCTCCATCAGCCACGCGAGTGCTCACTCCAACCTTCGCTCAAGTCGCCCGGGCGCAGCCATCTTGGCTGCCACGTGACACGGCCCAAGGCGGGCACTGGGTCGCTGCCGGGCCGCTGATTGGGATTCCAGGACCGAGGTTGCGCTCAAGGGCCTTCTAGCAGTGGGAGGTGCTGTGCCGCGCAGCAATGAGGTTTGGAGACCGAGGAGGGTACTGGTTACAGCCTATCCACGCCTCAGGATAGAGACTGCAGAAAATTGTGGAATTTCCGGATGAAAATTGAGTGATCTTAAACCTGCCCCATTCGTTGAAAATCTACCTTAGGTATGTTACTTAAAACTTCCTGGCCAGTACATTATACTTCGTGTATTGACTTGGGATATATAAAAGCTGCACAACCCTTGGCGTACGAGATAGGTACTCAGTTAAAAAGAAGTCTAAAAGTACCTGAGATTTCTTTGCTTCATCGATAGTATATTCTCCCTTGGACCTTGAGCTCCTTGTGCCATGTTACGATTTGGTTGATTGTGCCACCATAATCTGAGCACCTCAAGAGCAAGCAGGAGCTTGTTTTTTTCTGAGGATCTGTGGGCCCCTGTAGAGTATTGCTTATAAAAGGATGATTAGGTGAATGAGACGAAAGAAAAACTGTTTAGAGAGCAAAGGAGTCTTGCGGATCCATCAGTCAGGACAATTGAGAATCAAAGTCTTGGACCAAACCTCTGGAGACCTCTGTTTCAGGTCTCCCCTTCGCAGCCTCTTTCCTCACTTATAAAGCAGGAGGGGAAACAGTCTCATTAATTATTTTGTAAAGTTGTGAGGATCCTACCAAGGCTGCTTGGAAAATCGTTGAGCTTTATCTAGGGAGAAAGTGGTATTCAAGATAAAGGGCGGGGGGGCTTCCCTGGTGGCGCAGTGGTTGGGAGTCCGCCTGCCGATGTAGGGGACACGTGTTCGTGCCCCGGTCCCGGAGGATCCCACATCCAGCAGGGCGGCTAGGCCCATGAGCCATGGCCGCTGAGCCTGCGCGTCCGGAGCCTGTGCTCCGCAACGGGAGAGGCCACAACAGTGAGAGGCCCGTGTACCGCAAAAAAAAAAAAAAAAGATAAACGGGGAAAACTTCATAGAAGAGGTGATCAGGAGAAGACTCCGCTACCCCCACTCCTTCGCTGAGAGAGATTTATCTGATGTCAAAATTGTGGCTTGTCAACGAACCAGAAAATAAAAACAGGTCCTCATATTCTGAGGTGGAAAGTCAGCGTACATCCCAATCGGAAAGTTTCCGAGGTAAATGAGGAGAAAGTTTGGGAAAACCAGCTTTTTAGATTCTAACGTGTGTGTGTGTATGTGTGAGAATATCTTTTCCCCCCTAACACTCCATTTTATACTCTTATTCCAATTTAATTTTAAATGGTTTGAAGCTAATTTTGAAGTTAATAAATGTGCATAGTGTACAGTGTCTGTAGCATGCCATTCTGGAGTAATAAAGACAATTTTGTACGTTGAGATTTTATAAAAAATCAGTTCTTTTGAAATGTCAAGATGAAATGTCAAATTTCATCTCAAATTTATTGGCTTAAATTGCTCATAACTTTCCTTTATTATTCTTTAAAGTCTGCAAAATCTGTATTGAGACCACATCTCTCTTTCTTGTTATTGGTCATCTGTGTCTTCTCTTTTTTATGTCTGATCAATCTGGCTAATGGTTTATAATTTTTTTTGATCTTCTCAACTAGTTTCATATTTAATTGATTTTTTTTGTTTTGCTTTTTTCTGTGTTCAGTTTGATTGTATTCTGTTCTGATCTGTATTTTTTCCTTTCTTATTCCTACCTGAGATTTAAGTTGTTCCTCTTTGTAATTTCTTAAGGAGGAAGCTGAGGTCATTGGTGTAAGATCTTTTTCTCCTCCATATATGAATTTAGCGCTATGAATTTCCTGCCAAGTACTGCTTTAACTATATCCCACAGATTTTGAAACGTTGTTCATTATTTTAGTTCAGTTCAAAATACTTTAAAATTCTCTCTGCTTTTTTTCTTTAACCTGTGGGTTATTTAAAAGTGTGTCACTTTCCTAGGCTTCCCTGGTGGCACAGTGGTTAAGAATCTGCCTGCCAATGCAGGGAACATGGGTTTGAGCCCTGGTCGGGAAGATCCCACATGCCGAGGAGCAGCTAAGCCTGTGCGCCACAACTACAGAGCCTGCGCTCTAGAGCCCACGAGCCACAACTACTGAGCCCACGTGCCAGAACTACTGAAGCCCACATGCCTAGAGCCCGTGCTCTGCAACAAGAGAAGCCATCGCAATGAGAAGCACATGCACCACAACGAAGAGTAGCCCCCGCTCGCCGCAACTACAGAAAGCCCATGCATATCAATGAAGACCCAACACAGTCATAAATAAATAAATAAAAAAGTAAGTAAGTAAATCTATTAAAAAAAAAGAAGTGCGTTACATTGCTAATAGTTTAAATATCTTTCTGTTATTGATTTCTAATTATATTCCATTGTGGTCAGAGAATATACTTTGTATGATTTGAATCCTTTTAAATTTATTGATATTTATAGCCCAGACTCTTGTCCATCTGGGTAAATGTTTCACGTGTGATTGAAAATAATGTATACGCTGCTGTTATGCCAAGTGTTCGAAAACCAATTAGCATAAGTTGGTTGATAGCATTTTTTAAGACTTCTTTATTCTTTCTGAATTTCTACCAACTTGTTCTATCAATTATTGAGAAAAGCTTATTGAACTCTCTTTTATGGGAATTGTTCTATTTCTCCTTTCAGTTCTATCAGCTTTTGCTTCTTGTATTTTGAAGCTTCGTTATTATATGAATAAACATTTAAGGTGAATTGATCCCAGTATCATTATGAAATAAGCTTCTTAATAGGTGATATGTTTTGCTTTGCAATTTACTTTGTTTAATATTTTTTAAATTAACTTTTATTGGACTAAAGTTGCTTTATATAATATTAATATAGCCACTCCAATAACATTTTTTCTTTCTTTTTTCTTTTTTGGCTGCACCATGCGGCATGTGGGATCTTAGTTCCTTGACCAGGGACTGGACCTGTGGCCCCTGCAGTGGAAGCGCAGTCTTAACCACTGGACTGCCAGGGAAGTCCCTCCAATAACTTTCTTTTGATTAGTGTTAACATGACAATGCTTTTCCCATTCTTTCACTTTTAACCTATTTGTGTCTTTATATTTAAATACAGTATATAATTGGATTTTTAAAAATCTAAATTGACAGTTTCTGACTTTTAATGAAGGAGGTGTCTAAGCCATTTATATTTAATATGATTTTTATATTCTAGGGTTTAAAATCTATCATCTTGCTATTTGATTTCTATGTGTTCCACCTGTTCTACATTCCCCTTTCCCTTTCTTCTGCCCTTATTTTTTGAACGAACTGAATATTTCTTATTCTGTTTTATTCCTTTGTTGGCCAATTAGCTATAATTCTTTTTAAAAATTGTAATGATTGCTTTAGCATATACAGTATACCTCTCTATTAGTTTCCTCAGACTACTCTAAGAAAGTACCACAAACTGTGTGGCTTAAAATAACAAATATATTCTCTCACTATTTTGGCGGCTAGAAGTCTGAAATCAATGTATTGGCAGAGTTGGTTCCTACTGGAAGTGCTGAAGGACAATCTGTTCCATGCTTCTCTCCTAGCTTCTGGTGGTTGCTGGCAATCCTTAGTGTCTCTTCACCTGTAGAAGCATCACTCCAATCTCTGCTTATATTTTCGTATGACGTTTCTTCCCGTGTCTTTGTGAGTTCACATGGCCATTTCCCCACTGTGTGTGTTTGTGTACCCAAATTTCTCTTATCTTATAAGGACACCATTGGTTAAGGGCTCACCCTAACCCAATATACCTCGTTTTAACTTACATCTGCAAAGACACTATTTCCAATAAGGCTACATTCACAGGTACTGGGGATTAGAACTTGAAAATATATTTTGGAGGGGCACAATTCAACTCATGACAACGTCTTTAACTTGTCACAATCTATCTTCAAGTAATATACCACTTTACATATAGTATGAGAATGTTACAACAGTGTACTTTCATTTCTTCTCAATCTTTATGCTATTGTTGTCATACATTTACTTCTACATATTTTATAAACCCCATATCACATAGTTATCATTTTTTGATATCAGTAGTCATTTGTCTGTGAAGTAACTTTTAAAAATAAGAAAATTTATATTTATCCACATATTTTCCATCTCTGGTGTGTTTTGTTCTTTTTATAGATTCATTTACATCTGGTATAATTCTACCTAAAGTATTCTCTTAGAAAGCACATCTTCTGGTGATGAAATCTTTCACATTTTGGAAATGTAAAAGGTATTTTGTCCTAGTTTTAAAAATTGTGGTAAAAAACACACAACATTAAATTTGCCATGTTAACCATCTTTAAGTGTATAGTTTAGTAGTGTTAAGTATAGTCACATTGTTAAGCAATAGGTCTCTAGAAACTTTTCATCTTGCAACACTGAAACTCTATACCCACTGAACACTAATTACTCCTTTTCACTCCCCTCAGCCCTTGGTAACCACCTTTCTACTTTCTATGAGTTTGATTTTTTTTTTTTTTTTTTTTTTTTTTGCGGTACGCGGGCCTCTCACTGTTGTGGCCTCTCCCTTTGCGGAGCACAGACTCCGGACGCGCAGGCTCAGTGGCCATGGCTCATGGGCCTAGCCGCTCCACGGCATGTGGGATCTTCCCGGACCAGAGCACGAACCCGTGTCCCCTGCATCAGCAGGCGGACTCTCAACCACTGTGCCACCAGGGAAGCCCTATCCATTCTTCTTTTGATGGATGTTTGGGTTGCTTCTGCCACTTGGTTATTGTGAATAATGCTGTAATGGATATTCATGTGTAAATATATCTTCAAGACCTTACTTTGAAGTCTGTTGAGCTATATACTATATACCTAGAAGTGAGGTTGCTGGATCATGGTATTTCTATTTTTATTTTTTTGAGGAACCTCCATACTGTTTTCCACAATGGATACATCGTTTTACATTCCAACCAACAGTGCACAAGAGTTCCAAGTTCTCCACATCCTTGCCAGCACTTGTTATTTTCTGTTCTTTTGATAGTGACCACCTGATGGGTATGAGGGAATGTTTCAAAGTGGTTTTGATTTGCATGTCCCTAATGATTAGTGATGTTGAGCATCCTTTTACGTGCTTATTGGCCATTTGCGTATAATATTTAGAGAAATGTCTGTTCAATTCATTTTCCCGTATTTTAAATGGATTTTGTTGTTGTTGAGTTGTAGAAGTTTCTTTTCTTTCTTTTTTTTTTTTTTTTTTTTTTCATTAAGCAGCCCTCTTACTGTTGTGGCCTCTCCTGTTGAGGAGCGCAGGCTCAGCGGCCATGGCTCATGGGCCTAGCCGCTCCGCGGCATGTGGGATCTTCCCGGACCGGGGCATGAACCTGTGTCCCCTGCATCAGCAGGTGGACTCTTAACCACTGCGCCACCAGGGAAGCCCTGTAGAAGTAACCCCATGTCAGATATATGACTTGCAATTACTTTCTCCCATTTCATAGGCTATTTTTTCATTTTGTTGATTGTTTCCTTTGATGTACAGAAGTCTTTTAAGTTTCATGTACTCCCATATGTCTGTTTTTTATTTTGTTGCCTGGGCTTTTGGTGTCATAGTCAAGAAATCATTTTCTAGTGTCCTCAAGTTTCTCTGCCATGTCTTCTTTTAAGAGGTTTTGGATATGGAGTATGGAAAAGGCCCAATTTTATTCTTTTGCATGTGGAAATATATCTATTTTTCCAAACACCATATGTTGAAGAGACTGTCCTTTTCCCATTGTGTAGTTTTGGCACCCTTGTCAAAAATCACTTGGCCTATTTTTCAAGGATGTATTTCTTGACTATCTATTGTGTTCCACTGGTTAATATATCTATCTTTATGCCAGTATCACATTGTATTAATTACCGTTCCTTTGTAGTATGTTTTGAAATCAAAAAGTACGAGGCCTCCAGCTTTGTTCTTTTTCAGGAATGTTTTGGCAAGTCAGGTCCCACATGAATTTAGGATTTTTTTCTATTTCTGCAAAAATTGCCGTTGGGATTTTGATAGGGATTGCATTGAATCTGTAGATTGCTTTGGGTCATATGAACATTTTAACAATATTGAATCTTTCAATCCACAGGCATGGGCTGTCTTTCCATTTATTTGTATCTTCTTTGATATTTTTAGTAGTGTTTTGTAGTTTTGAGTGTATGAGTCTTTTACCTCCTTTGTTAAGTTTATTCCTAAGTATTTTATCTTTTTTTTTTTTGATGCTTTAGTAAATGGGATTATTTTCTTAATTTCCTTTTTGGATTGGTCATTGTTAGTGAAGAGAAACGACTAATTTTTGTGTGTTGATTTTGTATGCAGAAACTTTGCTGAAATTGTTTTTAGTTGTAACATTATTTTTTCTGGGATTCTTAGTTTTTTCTGCATATCGGATCATGTCATCTGTGAACAGAGATAATTTTACTTCTTCTTTTCCAGTTTCTTTTTTTATGTCTAAATTACTTTGGCTAGAACTTCCACACTCTGTTGAATAGTATTGGCAGGATTGTGTATTCTTGCCTTCTTCTTCATCTTAGAGGACAAGCTTTCAGTCCTCTACCATTGAATATGTTATTAGCTATGGGCTTTTAATATGTGGCTTTTGTTATGTTGAGGTAGTTTCTTTCTATTTCTAGTTTGTTGAGTAACTTTTGTCATAAAATGATGTTGAATTTTTCTGCATTGATTGAGATGATCGTGTGGTTTTGTCCTTGATTTTGTTAATGTGGTGTATTACATTGATTGATTTTTGTATATTGAACCATCCTTGCATTCCAAGTATAAATCCCACTTGGTCATAGTGTATAATTCTTTTAATGTACTGTTGAATTCAGTTTGCTAGTATTTTGTTTAGGATTTTTGCATCATTATTAGTCAGGAATATTGGTCTTTAGCTTTATTTTCTTGTGTTTTTGTTTGGTTTGGGTATCAGGGTAATGCTGGCCTCATAGAATGAGTTTGGGAGTGTTCCCTATTTTCAGTTCTTAAGAAGAGTTTGAAGAGGATTGGTGCTAATCCTTCTTTCAATGTTTGGTACAATTCTCTGGTGAAGGCATCCGGTCCTGGGCTTTTCTTTGTTGGGAGCTTTTTCATTAGTGCTTCTATCTTCTTGCTAGTTATAGGTATATTCATACTTTTTATTTCTTCATGTTTCAGTTTTGGAAGATTGTATGTTTTTAGGGATTTATCCATTTCTTCTAAGCTATCCAATTTGTTGGCGTATAATAATTCACAGTAATCTCTTATAATCCTTTTTATTTCTGTTACATCAGTTGTAAAGTCCCTATTTTCATTTCTAATTTTAGCTATTTGAGTCTTCTTATTTTTTTTTTAGTCTAGCTAAGAGTTTGTCAATTTTGTAAATCTTAAAAAAAACCTACTGATTTCATTGATTTTTTTTTCCTATTGTCTTTCTATTCTCTTTTTCATTTATTTACTCTCTAATCTTTATTATTTCCTTCCTTCTACTAACTTTGGGTTTAGTTTGTTCTTCTTTTTCTAGTTCTTTGAGATGTAAGTTTAGTTTATTGATTTGAGACCCTTCTCTTTTAATGTAAGTGTTTACTGCTATAAACTTTCCTCTTGGTTCTACTTTCACTGCACCCATAAGTTTTGATATGTTGTGGGTTTTCAGATCCAGAAAAGATCTAGGTATTTGTAAATAAATAAATAAATTCCTTATTTCTTTTATAAAATAAGAATTTTCTAAATTATAATGCTCTCTTTTTGACCCATTTGTTGTCTAATAGTACATTCTTTCCTTGACATTGGTCTTAGTGATGATTTTTTATATTTGACACTGAAAGCAAGTGCAAGAAAATCAAAAATAAACAAGTGGGAGTACATCAAAACAAAAAGCTTCTGTACAGCAAAGGAAACCATCAACAAAATGAAAAGTCAACCTACCAAATGGGAGAAAATATTTGCAGATCATGTGTTTGATAAGTGGTCAACATCCAAAATATATAAAGATAAAAAACTCATACAACTCAGTAGCAAGAAAACCCCCAAAATCTCATTAAAAAATGGGAAGAGGATCTGAATAGACACTTTTTCAAGGAGGGTATATAAATGGTCAACAGGTATATGAAAAGGTGCTGAGAATCATTAATCATCAGGGAAATGTAAGTCAAAACCACAATGAGTTATCACCTCACACCTGTTAGAATGGCTATTATCAAAAAGACAAGAAATAACAAATGTTGGCAAGGATGTGGAAAAAAGGAATCCCTTGTGCACTGTTGGTCAGAATGTAAATTGGTGCAACTACTATGCAAAACAGGATGGAAGTCCTCAAAAAATTAAAAAATAAAGCTACTGTATGATTCAGCAATTCCACTTCTGGGTGTTTATCTGAAGGAAGTGAAAACACTAACTTCAAAAGAAATATGCACCCCATGTTCACTGCAGCATTTTATAATAGCCAAGAGATGGGCTCAACTTAAGTGTCCATTAAGGGATGAATGGGATACTATTCAGCCATAAAAAGAAGGAGATCTTGCCATCTGTGACAACAGGGACAGATCTTGAGGGGATTATGCTAAGTGAAATAAGCCAGAGAGAGAAAGACAAATACCACATACCTCATTTATATGTGGAATCTAAAACCACCACCACTTGGGACTTCCCTGGTGGTCCAGTGGTTAACACTTTGCCTTCCAATGCAGCAGGTGCAGGTTTGATCCCTGGCTGGGGAGCTGAGATCCCACATGCCTCATGGCCAAAAAACCAAGCATGAAACAGAAGCAATATTGTAACAAATTCAATAAAGATTTTAAAAATGGTCCACATCCAAAAAAATAAACTAAAAAAATAAAAACCACCAACACCACCACCAACAAACCAAACTCATAGATACAGAGAACAAGATTGGTATTGCCAGAGATGAGGGTTTGGGGTGGGCAAAATGGTGAAGGGAGTTATAAAATAAATAAGTGCTGGGGATGTAATTTGTATCATGGTGAATATAGTTAATTATACTGTATTGTATGTTTGAAAGTTGCTAAGAGAGTAAATCTTGAAAGTTCTCATCCCAAGAAAAAAAATTATACTTATACGTGGTGATGGTTGTTAACTAGACTTATTGTGGTAATCATCTTGAAATGTATACATAATTAAATCATTATGTTGTGTGCCTGAAATTACTATGTTATATGTCAATTATGTCTTTTTTTAAAAAATTAATTGATTAATTAATTTATTTTTGGCTGTGTTGGGTCTTTGTTTCTGTGAGAGGGCTTTCTCTAGTTGTGGCAAGCGGGGGCCACTCTTCATCATGGTGTGCGGGCCTCTCACTATTGCGGCCTCTCTTGTTGTGGGGCACAGGCTCCAGATGCGCAGGCTCAGTAGTTGTGCCTCATGGGCCCAGTTGCTCCGTGGCATGTGGGATCTTCCCAGACCAGGGCTCGAACCCGTGTCCCCTGCATTGACAGGCAGGTTCTCAACCACTGTGCCACCAGGGAAGCCCCAATTATGTCTTTTTTTTTAAAGTTTTTTTTTTTTAAAGATTTCTTTGATTTGGACCATTTTTAAAAGTCTTTACTGAATTTGTTACAACATTGCTTCTGTTTTATGTTTTGGTTCTTTGGCCGCGAGGCATGTGGGATCCTAGCTCCCCAACTAGGGATCGAACCCGCACCCTCTGCAATGGAAGGTGAAGTCTTAACCACTGGACTGCCAGGGAAGTCCCTAAAAGTTTTTTTTTTTTTTTTTTAAAGTTTTTTTTTTATTTAAGTATGGTTGATTTACAATGTTTCAGGTGTACAGCAAAGTGATTCAGTTATATGTATATAATAAATATATATATGTTCCTTTTCAGATTCTTTTCCATTATAAGTTATTACAAGATATTGAACATGGTTCCCTGTGCTCTACAATAGCTCTTTGTTGTTTATCTATTATATATATAGTAGTGTGTGTCTGTTAATCCCAAATTCCTAATTTATCCTTTCCCTCCTTTTGCCTTTGGTAACCATAAGTTTGTTTTCTATGTCTGAGTCTATTTCTGTTTTGCAAATAAGTTCATTTGTATCATTTTTTCAGATTCCACATCTAAGTGATATCATATGATATTTGTCTTTCTCTTTCTGACTTACTTTACTTAGTATGATAATCTGATGATAATGGTAATATCAATTATATCTTTTTTTTAGAGATTTTTGAAATTTTATTTTATTTTATTTATTTATTTTTGGTTGCATTGAGTCTTCCTTGCTGCACGTGGACTTTCTGTGGTTGCGTTGAGTGGGGGCTACTCTTTGTCATGGTGTGCAGGCTTCTCATTGTGGTGGCTTCTCTTGTTGCGGAGCATGGGCTCTAGGTGCGCAGGCTTCAGTAGTTGTGGCATACGGGCTTAGTTGCTCCGTGGCATGTGGTATCTTCCCGGACCAGGGTTCGAACCCGTGTCCCCTGCATTGGCAGGTGGATTCTTAACCACTGTGCCACCAGGGAAATCCTCAATTATGTCTTAATGAAAGAAAGAAACCAAAATATAAATACTTTCAAAATGATTAAAACCTTGTGTTTTAACATTAAAAATTTAAATAAATAGGATTTTTTGTGTGCAAAGAAGAAAAAAGTGAAGAATGTTTTATTATTGTTATAGGCATCTGTGGTGAAGTTTAGTTATTAATTGCCTATGTGACTAGCCATAGAAAGGGTGCAGCGTCAGAAGAGAGGTAAGGCTTGCAGTTTGATGCACTCAGCAAGGACATGCAGGAGGGCCCATGGTGGGCTGCCTCTCCCGACACTGATGTGAATTGGTTCAAACACAATAAGATGGATTTGGTTTATACAAACAAATTAAATATATTTGGACTGAAATTTGAGGGATTTTAGTTGTACCTATTGAAGAAACAGATTTAAATTAAAGTTAATATAATATATAGAGCAGAATACATTTGAGTAATATATATATATATTTGAATAATAAACATGAAAAAAGAGTGCATTGTTTAATTTCCACATATTTGGGGATTTTTCTATTTTTCTTCTACTGTTTATTTCTAGTTTCATTTCATTGTAGCCAGAGAAGATACTTTGTATGATTGCAGTCTTCTTAAATGTGAAAAGACTTGTTTTGTGGTCTAACATGTTACCTATCTTGAGAATGTTCCATACCTTGATTCTCTTTTCATTTCCCTTTGTGTAAATTATATAGGTATTTTCTTTGTGATTACCATTGCAATAACATGAAACATCTTAAAGGTATAGCAGTCTATTTTAAACTGATAATAACTTCAATTGCCTATAAAATCTCTACTCCTTTAAATCCCTGCCTTTCTTATTACAGGCATACCTTGGAGACTGTGGCTTCAGTCCAGACCACTGTAATAAAGCAAATATCACAATAAAGCAAATCACATGAATATTTTGGTTTCCCAGTGCATATAAAAGTTACATTTACACTATACTGTAGTCTATTAAGTGTGCAATAGTATTATGTCTTTAAAAACAATGTACATGCCTTAATTTTAAAATACATTATTGCTAAAAAATGCTAACCATCATCTGAGTCTTCAGTGAGTTGTAATCTTTATCAGGTGCAGGGTTTGAAATATTGCAAGAATTACCAAAATGTGACACAGAGACGTGAAGAGAGCAAATACTGTTGGGAAAATGGTGCCTGATGCTGGGTTGCTACAAACCTTCAATTTGTGAAAATGCAGTATCTGCAAAGCACAATAAAGCAAAGCTCAGTAAAATGAGGTATGCCTATATATGTTATTGATGATACAATTACCTCTTTTATATTGTGTATCCATTAACATAAATTTGTAACAATTTTTATGTTTTTGTTTCTTAAATTCTATATTAGATTGTAAAGTGATTTACACACATACATTATCACACTACAGAATTCTATATTTGTCTAAATATTTACTTATACCAGGGAGTTTATATTTTTGTATGGTTCTGTGTTGTTTATAATCCTTTTGCTTCAACTTGAAGGAGTCCCTTCAGCATTTTGTAGGGCAGGTCTAGTGGTAAGGAACTCCCTTAACTTTTGTTTTTGTAGGAAACTCTTTAATTTCTCCTTTGTTTTTGAAGAAAAGTTTTCCAAGATATAGTATTCTTGGCTGGCATTTTTTTTGTTTCAGTACTTTAAATATATTATCCTACTCCCTTCCAGGGAAGGTTTCTACTGAGAAATCTGCTGACAATCTACTAGTAGCTCCTTTGTACATAAAATTTGCATTTTCCTAGTTGCTTTCAAGATTCTTTGCCTGTGACTTTTGACAATTTGATTATAACGTCTGTTGGCTTACAAACTGGCCCCTCTATAAGGAGGGTAAGGAGAGACTGAAGAATGAAGCAGACCACTTCATTTTGGTAGGTGGCAATTTTAATAAACAAGGGAATTTACATACAAGGCTTGTCTTGGGTGGCCGCAGGATGAGTAATCTCCACATCACCTACCTGCCAGAATCTTAAAAGTTTATAGAGAGGCCTTAACTAGGTTCAGTCATGTATACTGTCTTGATGGTCTCAAGAACACTGTTCTCTCAAGGCTGGTTCCCACTGTGGGAATGATGGGCAGAACATACATTCTAAGGACAGGGAAGGGGGTGAGAAGCCTCTGTTTGCCCTGGTCCAGCTTTTAGGTCAACCAGTGGTCATGTCTTCTAATAGATTACCTCTTCAAACAATATCTCTTGTTGTAGATCCCTTTAGATTTTTCCTAACTGGAGTTTCTTGAATTTCTTGAATTTGTATGTCCATTTCTCTCCTCAGATTTGGGAAGATTTCAGCCATTATTTCTTCAAATAGAATCTCTGTTCCTTTCTTCCTTTCTTCTCCTGCTGGGGTTCACATGGTGCATATATGGTTCCATTTGATGATGACCCAAAAATGCCTTAGGCTCCCATTCATCTTTCATTCTTTTTTTCTTTTTGCTCCTCTGCAACAGTACTTTTGAAAGTCTTGCTGTCAAGTTCATGGATTCATTCTTCTGACTGCTCAGGTCTGCTGTGGAGTCCCTTTAGTGAATTTTTCAATCCAGATATTGTGTTCTTAAGTTCCACAATTTCTGTTTGGTTCTTCTTCATAGTTTCCCTCTCTTTGTTGATATTCTCATTTGGTTCATGCATAATTTTCCTGATTTCATTTTAGTTGTCTATGTTCTCTTTTAATTCATTGAGCACCCTTATAACAATAATCTTGATTTTTTTTTGGTAATTAATATATTTCTGTTTCATTAGGGTTAGTTTCTGGAGATTTAATTTTTTCCTTTAAATGTGTCATTTTTCTTGTTTCTTTGTATGGCTTATTATTTTTTTCTTGGGATTTTAGCATTTGAAGAATCAGCCATCACCCCCAGACTTTTTAATCTGCAATTGTGTAGGGAGAACTTTCTCCACTGAGCCTGGCTAGGGATTCTGGAGACCGCTCAAATCTTTTCTAGGGATGCATCCTCTCTGGGCTTTAGGAGGTTTGCCAGTTCTTCTTCTTCTTTTTTTTAAGAATAAATTTATTTATTTATTTATTTTTGGCTGCATTGGGTCTTTGTTGCTGCACACGGGCTTTCTCTAGTTGTGGTGAGTGGGGGCTACTCTTTGTTGTGGTGCACGGGCTTCTCATTGTGGTGACTTCTTTTGTTGTGGAGCACAGGCTCTAGGTACGTGGGCTTCAGTAGTTGTGGCACGCAGGCTCAGTAGTTGTGGCTCGTGGGCTCTAGAGCACAGGCTTAGTAGTTGTGGCACATGGGCTTAGTTGCTCTGCGGCATGTGGGATCTTCCTGGACCAGGGCTGTAATCCGTGTCCACTGCATTGACAGGTGGATTCTTAACCACTGCACCACCAGAGAAGTCTACCAGTTCTTCCTGAGAGCTCCCACTGGAGTGTCTCTTTGATACTGTGGCCTCTTTGGTACTGTAATAAGCTGCAGTATTGGAACTCTACCTAGTGTCTCTGGTAATGAAAACTCTGGTGAATGTTGATGGTTTTGTTCTCAGATACCCCTAATCTGGCTTCTGTATTCCTGTCAGTACTTGGATTCAAGTAAGACAGAAAATGGTCCCTCAGGCAGCCCCCCCCTAAAAGTCAGAATAATGGACAGACATTCTACTTGTTTCTCTCACCAGGGAGAATATGTGAATTGAGGTTTTCCTCCTAATGGTGCCACACTGTGTGGGCAGTAGGGGTTCTGGCAAGAGAAAGTGCCATGAATTTTCCTGCTGACTTTGAGGCAGTTGGCTTAGTGCTCACCTGAGGTGCAGGATCCGTTTTTTTTTTTTTTAACTTATTTTATTCAAGTATAGTTGATTTATAATGTGTTCATTTCTGCTGTATAGCAAAATGATTCACTTATACATATGTATGTGTGTGTATGTATATATATATATATATATATACATACACACACATACACACACACACATATATGTATACACACACACACATTCTTTTTCTTTTCCATTATGGTTTATCACAGAATACTGAATATAGTTCCCTGTGCTATACAGTAGGACATTGTTCTTTATCCATTCTATATATAATAGTTTGTATATGCTAATCCCAAACTCTCATTCCATCCATCCCTACCCCACACACACATTGGCAACCACCAGTCTGTTCTCTATGTCTGTGTGTCTGTTTTGTAGATAAGTTCATTTGTGTCATATTTTAGATTCCACATATAAGTGATATCTTTGATATTTGTCTTTCTCTGACTAACTTCACTTAGTATGATAATCTCTAGGTCCAGCCATGTTGCTGCAAATGGCATTATTTCATTCTGTTTTTATGCCTAAGTAGTAGTCCACTGTATATATGACCACATCTTCTTTACCCATTCATCTATCAATGGACATTTAGGTTGTTTCCATGTCTTGGCTATTGTGAATAGTGCTGCTATGAACATAGGGGTGCATATACCTTTTTGAATTATAGTTTTGTCTGGATATATGTCCAGGAGTCAGATTGCTGGATCATATGGAAACTCCATTTTTAGTTTTTTGAGGAACCTTCATACTGTTTTCCACAGTGGCTACACCAATTCACATTCCCACAAACAATGTAGGAGGGTTCCCTTTTCTCCACACCTTCTCCAGCATTTCTTGTTTGTAGACTTTTTAATGATAGCCATTCTGACCAGTGTGAGGTGGTACCTCATTGTAGTTTTGATTTGCATTTCTCTAATAATCAGCCATGTTGAGCATCTTTTCATATGCCTGTTGCCCATCTGTATGTCTTCTTTGGAGAAATGTCTTTTTAGGTCTTCTGCCCATTTTTCAGTTGGGTTGTTTTGTTATTGAATTGTATGAGCTGTTTGTATATTTTGGAAATGAAGTCCTGTTGGTCACATCATTTGCAAATATTTTCTCCCATTCTGTAGATTGTCTTTTCATTTTTTTTTGTTTATGGTTTCCTTTGCTGTACAAAAGCTTGTAAGTTTAATTAGGTCCCATTTTTAAATTTTTGCTTTTATTTCTATTGCCTTGGGAGACTGACCTAAGAAGACATTGGTACGATTTATGTCAGACAGTGTTTTGCCTATGTTCTCTTCTAGGAGTTTTATGGTGTCATGTCTTATATTTGTCTTTAAGCCATTTTGAGCTTATTTTTGTATGTGGTGTGAGGGTGTGTTCTAACTTCATTGATTTAAATGTGGCTGTCCAGGGAGCTCCCTAGTGGTTAGGATTCGGCACTTTCACTGCTAGGACCTGGATTCAATCCCTGCTTAGGGAACTGAGATCCTGCAAGCCGCGTGGCACGGCCAAAAAAAAAAAAAAAAAATGCAGCTGTCCAACCTTTCCAACACCACTTGCTGAAGAGTGTCTTTTCTCCATTTTATAGTCTTGTCTCCTTTGTTGAAGATTAATTGACCATAAGTGGGTGGGTTTATTTTTAGGCTGTCTATTCTGTTCCATTGATCCATATGTCTGTTTTTGTGCCAATACCCATGCTGTTTTTTTTTTTTTTTTCTTCTTCGGTATGCGGGCCTCTCACTGCTGTGGCCTCTCCCATTGCGGAGCACAGGCTCCGGATGCGCAGGCTCAGGGGCCATGGCTCAGGGGCCTAGCTGCTCCGCGGCATGTGGGATCTTCCCGGACCGGGGAACAAACCCCTGTCCCCCGCATCGGCAGGTGGACTCTCAACCACTGCGCCACCAGGGAAGCCCCCCATGATGTTTTGATTACTGTAGCTTTGTAGTATTGTCTGAAGTCTGGGAGGGTTATGCCTTGCAGGATTCTTTTAACTGGTTTCTGGATTTCTCACAAAGGCACATGGTTTGTGTAGTATTGTTAAATTCCTGTGTCTATGGGAGAAGGAGGGTCTATGGCTTCCTATTCTGCCATCTTGCTGATGTCATCCTCCCTTTTCAGCCCTAGTTTTTGAAAAATCTTTCTGCTAGGTATAGAATTCTAGGTAGACTTTTTTCAAATGTTAGTATTTTAAAGATTTTGCTGTGCTGTTTTCTGGCTAGCATTATTACCAGTGAGAAGTCTGCTATCATTCTTATTATTTCTCTAGGTATTTCTCTGGCTCCTATTAAGATTTTCTCTTCATTACTGCTTTTAGGCAATTTGATTGTGATGTGGTGTGGGAGTAGTTTTTCTCATATTTATTTTGCTTGGAGTTCATTGAGCTTCTTGAATCTGGGGTTTTAAAAAATTTCACGTATTTTGAGGTATAATTAATGTATACAATTGTAAGATATTTAAAATGTACATCACAGTGATTTAATATACATACATATACATCTATTTTATTAACACATCTGTCACTTCACATTTATCTTTTTGTGTTTGAGAACATTTAAGTTTTAGTCTCCTAGCAAGTTTCAATTATACAATACAGTGTTATCAACTAGAGTCACTATGGTTTTCATGAGATCCTCACACCTATTCATCTTATAGCTGAAATTTTGTACCCTTTTACAAACCTCTCTCTATTTCTTCACTCCTGGTCCCAGTGGCAGATCAGAGTTTTTGTCTGTTCTCTCCGCACTGGGTTGGGATGTAGAGCCAACGTGGGTGGAGTGTTTTTGAGCTCATTAAGAACTTGTTATTAGTTTAGTGCAATCCTGTGACACTCCTGAATGCAAGCCCCATTGGCTTTCAGAGCCAGGCAATCTGGGTGCAGATTGCCTGGCTCTCTCTCAGGTGGCAGCTGCTAAAGCTGGTGTGTCAGATGTGTGTACAAGGTCCTTCCAGAGAGATAACTGTGACTCAGAGCAGACCAAAAGGAGAGGGTATGGGAGGTGTCCACAGTCTTCCCTAGTGTTTGGAGAGGATTGCAGTTAGCCTCTAGATGCATGCTAAATTAGAAGCCTGACCTCAGGCAGCATCTTTTAAAGTATGCAAAGAGACCCCTTTTAGGGAAAGACTGGGAGATGGGGGTTTGTGCGTGCTTACTCTGTGCTGAGCCCTGGGGGTATAGCCAGTTTAAGAATTGCTTTTTTATTTGCTACTGTCTGTGGGACTAGTGAATGGGAGCCTATTGGTTATCAGAGCCAGGAGATCTGGGCACCCACCACTTGTGAAGCAGCTGCAAAAGCTGAGGTACAGATGAGTATATTAGCTCCTTCCAGGGAGATACTGGTGACTTGGGGCAGCCTGAAGAGAGGTGGAAAGGTGAGTTCTGGCTTCCCTGGTCTCTGGGGAGGATTGCAGTTAGCCCCTAAATGCAAGTTAAATTAGAATTCTGACCTTCAGGCAGCATTTCTTAAAGTGTGCAAAAATAGACCCCATTCAGGGAAGACTGGAAGACTGAGTGGCATTTTTTGCCTGCTCCCTCTGCACTGAGCCCTGAGGATAGCTACAGCCAGTGCTCCTACAAATGGGTCTCATGGAGTTGCTGCAAGCCTACTGGCTTTCAGAGCTAGGTGTTTTGAGGGGCCACTCCTCAGACAGAAGTCAAATGTTACGGCATTAGTTGTTGGGTCCAAACCCTTCCCTTCCCTCGTCAGGGAGAAACTGGGATTTTCTTTCTTTTTTCTAATATCTTTATTGGAGTATAATTGCTCTACAATGGTGCATTAGCTTCTTCTGTATAACAAAGTGAATCAGTCATACGTATACACATATCCCCATATCCCCTCTCTCTTGTGTCTCCCTCTCACCCTCCCTTTCCCACCCCTCTAGGTGGTCACAAGGCACCGAGCTGATCTCCCTGTGTTATGCAGCTGCTTCCCACCAGCCATCCATTCTACATTTGGTAGTGTATATATGTCCATGCCACTCTTTCACCTGGTCCCAGCCCACCCCTCCCCCTCCCCGTGTCCTCAAGTCCACTCTCCACATCTGCACCTTTATTCCTGTCCTGCCCCTAGGTTCTTCAGAACCATTTTACTTTATTTTATTTTTTTTAGATTCCATATATATGTGTTGGTGTACAGTATTTGTTTTTCTCCTTCCAACTTACTTCACTCTGTATGACAGACTCTAGGTCCATCCATCTCACTGCAAATAACTCAATTTCGTCTCTTTTTATGGCTGAGTAATATTCCATTGTATATATGTGCCACATCTTCTTTATCCGTTCATCTGTCAATGGACACTTAGGTTGCTACCATGTCCTGGCTATTGTAAATACAGCTGCAATGAACATTTCGGTACATGACTGTTTTTGAATTATGGTTTTCTCAGAGTATATGACCAATAGTGGGATTGCTGGGTCATATAGTAGCTCTATTTTTAGTTTTTTAAGGAACCTCCATACTGTTCTCCACAGTGGCTCTATCAATTTACATTCCCACCAACAGTGAAGGAGGGTTCCCTTTTCTCCACACCCTCTCCAGCATTTATTGTTTGTAGACTTTCTGGCCATTCTGACCTGTGTGAGGTGATACCTCATTGTAGCTTTGATTTGTATTTCTCTAATGATTAGTGATGTTGAGCATCCTTTCATGTGTTTGTTGGTAATCTGTATATCTTCTTTGGAGAAATGTCTATGTAGGTCTCTGGCTCATTTTTTGATTGGGTTGTTTTTTTTGATATTGAGTTGCATGAGCTGCTTGTATATTTTGAAGATTAGTGCTTTGTCAGTTGCTTTGTTTGCAAATATTTTCTCCCATTCTGAGGGTTGTCTTTTTTTTTTTTTTTAACATCTTTATTGGGGTATAATTGCTTTACAATGGTGTGTTAGTTTCTGCTTTATAACAAAGTGAATCAGTTTGGGGTATAATTGCTTTACAATGGTGTGTTAGTTTCTGCTTTATAACAAAGTGAATCAGTTATACATACACATATGTTCCCATATCTCTTCCCTCTTGCATCTCCCTCCCTCCCTCCCACCCTCCCTATCCCACCCCTCCAGGCGGTCACAAAGCACCGAGCTGATATCCCTGTGCCATGCGGCTGCTTCCCACTAGCTATCTACCTTACGTTTGTTAGTGTGTATATGTCCATGACTCTCTCTCGCCCTGTCACAGCTCATCCTTCCCCCTCCCCATATCCTCAAGTCTGTTCTCCAGTAGGTCTGTGTCTTTATTCCTGTCTTACCCCTAGGTTCTTCATGACATTTTTTTTTTCTTCTTAAATTCCATATATATGTGTTAGCATACGGTATTTGTCTTTTTCTTTCTGACTTACTTCACTCTGTATGACAGACTCTAGGTCTATCCACCTCATTACAAATAGCTCAATTTCGTTTCTTTTTATGGCTGAGTAATATTCCATTGTATATATGTGCCACATATTCTTTATCCATTCATCCGATGATGGGCACTTAGGTTGTTTCCATGTCCTGGCTATTGTAAATAGAGCTGCAATGAACATTTTGGTACATGACTCTTTGAATTTTGGTTTTCTCAGGGTATATGCCCAGTAGTGGGATTGCTGGGTCATATGGTAGTTTTATTTGTAGTTTTTTAAGGAACCTCCATACTGTTCTCCATAGTGGCTGAACCAATTCACATTCCCACCAGCAGTGCAAGAGGGTTCCCTTTTCTCCACACCCTCTCCAGCATTTATTGTTTCTAGATTTTTTGATGATGGCCATTCTGACTGGTGTGAGATGATATCTCATTGTAGTTTTGATTTGCATTTCTCCAGTGATTAATGATGTTGAGCATTCTTTCATGTGTTTGTTGGCAGTCTGTATATCTTCTTTGGAGAAATGTCTATTTAGGTCTTCTGCCCATTTTTGGATTAGGTTGTTTGTTTTTTTGTTATTGAGCTGCATGAGCTGCTTGTAAATTTTGGAGATTAATCCTTTGTCAGTTGCTTCATTTGCAAATATTTTCTCCCATTCTGAGGGTTGTCTTTTGGTCTTGTTTATGGTTTCCTTTGCTGTGCAAAAGCTTTGAAGTTTCATTAGGTCCCATTTGTTTATTTTTATTTCCATTTCTCTAGGAGGTGGGTCAAAAAGGAGCCTGCTGTGATTTATGTCGAAGAGTGTTCTGCCCATGTTTTCCTTGAAGAGTTTTATAGTGTCTGGCCTTACATTTAGGTCTTAATCCATTTTGAGGGTTTTTTTTGTGTATGGTGTTAGGAAGTGTTCTAATTTCATTCTTTTACATGTAGCTGTCCAGTTTTCCCAGCACCACTTATTGAAGAGGCTGTCTTTTCTCCATTATATATCCTTGCCTCCTGTATCAAAGATAAGGTGACCATATGTGCGTGGGTTTATCTCTGGGCTTCCTATCCTGTTCCAATGATCTATATTTCTGTTTTTGTGCCAGTAACATACTGTCTTGATTACTGTAGCTTTGTGGTATAGTCTGAAGTCAGGGAGCCTGATTCCTCCAGCTCCGTTTTGCTTTCTCAAGATTGCTTTGGCTATTTGGGGTCTTTTGTACTTCCATACAAATTGTGAAAGTTTTGGTTCTAGTTCTGTGAAAAATGCCATTGGTAGTTTGATAGGGATTGCCCTGAATCTGTAAATTGCTTTGGGTAGTATAGTCATTTTCACATTGTTGATTCTTCCATTCCAAGAACATGATATATCTCTCCATCTGTTTGTATCATCTTTAATTTCTTTCATCAGTGTCTTATAGTTTTCTGCATACAGGTCTTTTGTCTCCCTTGGTAGGTTTATTCCTAGGTATTTTATATTTTTTGTTGCAGTGGTAAACGGGAGTGTTTCCTTAATTTCTCTTTCAGATTTTTCATCGTTAGTGTATAAGACTGCAAGAGATTTCTGTGCATTAACTTTGTATCCCGCTACTTTACCAAATTCATTGATTAGCTCTAGTAGTTTTCTGGTAGCATCTTTAGGATTCTCTATGTATAGTATCATGTCATCTGCAAACAGGGACAGCTTTGCTTCTTCTTTTCTGATTTGGATTCCTTTTATTTGTTTTTCTTCTCTGATTGCTGTGGCTAAAACTTCCAAAAGTATGTTGAATAATAGTGGTGAGAGTGGGCAGCCTTGTCTTGTTTCTGATCTTAGTGGAAATGGTATCAGTTTTTCACCATTGAGAATGATGTTGGCTGTGAGTTTGTCATATATGGCCTTTATTATGTTGAGGTAAGTTCCCTCTACTTTCTGGAGGGTTTTTTTCATAAAGCAGTGTTAAATTTTGTCAAAAACATTTTCTGCATCTTTTGAGATGATCATATCGTTTTTCCCTTTCAATTTGTTATTATGGTTTAACACATTGATTGATTTGCATATATTGAAGAATCCTTTCATTCCTCCAATAAACCCCACATGATCAGGGCGTATGATCCTTTTAATGTGTTGTTGGATTCTGTTTGCTGGTATTTTGTTGAGGATTTTTGCATCTATGTTCATCAGTGATATTGGTCTGTAGTTTTCTTTTTTGTGACATCATTGTCTGGTTTTGGTATCAGGGTGATGGTGGCATCGTAGAATGAGTTTGGGTGTGTTCCTCCCTCTGCTGTATTTTGTAAGAGTTTGAGAAGGATAGGTGTTAGCTCTTCTCTAAATGTTTGATAGAATTCGACTGTGAAGCCATCTGGTCCTGGGCTTTTGTTTGTTGGAAGATGTTTAATCACAGTTTCAATTTCAGTGCTTCTGATTGGTCTGTTTATATTTTCTATTTTTTCCTGCTTCAGTGTTGGAAGGTTGTGCTTTTCTAACAATGTGTCCAGTTCTTCCAGGTTGTCCATTTTATTGGCATATAGTTGCTTGTTAGTAACCTCTCATGACCTTTTCTTTGCATTTCTGCAGTGTCAGTTGTTATTTCTCCTTTTTCATTTCTAATTCTATTGATTTGAGTCCTCTCCCTTTTTTTCTTAATGAGTCTGGCTAATGGTTTATCAATTTTGTTTATCTTCTCAAAGAACCAGCTGTTAGTTTTATTGATCTTTGGTATCATTTCCTTCATTTCTTTTTCATTTATTTCTGGTCTGATCTTTATGATTTCTTTCCTTCTGCTAACTTTGGGTTTTTTTTGTTCTTCTTTCTCTAATTGCTTTAGGTGAAAGGTTAGGTTGTTTATTTGAGATATTTCTTGTTTCTTGAGGTAGGATTTATTGCTATAAACTTCCCTCTTAGACTGGTTTTGCTGCATCCCATATGTTTTGGGTCATCGTGTTTTCATTGTTATTTTTTTCTAGGTATTTTTTGATTTCATCTTTGATTTCTTCAGTGAACTCTTGGTTATTTAGTACTGTATTGTTTAGCCTCCATGTGTTTGTATTTTTTACAGCTTTTTTTAAAAAAATTATTTATTTATTTTTGACTGCACGGAGTCTTTGTTGCTGCTCGCAGGCTTTCTCTAGTTGCGGTGAGTGGGGGCTACTCTTCGTGCCGGTGTGCAGGCTTCTCATTGTGGTGGCTTCTCTCATTGCGGAGCACAGGCTCTATGCACGCAGGCTATAGTAGTGGTGGCTCATGGGCTCTAGAATGCAGGCTCAGTAGTTATCCTGCATGGGCTTGGTTGCTCCTCGGCATGTGGGATCTTCCTGGACCAGGGCTCAAACCCGTGTCCCTTGCATTGGCAGGCGGATTCTTTTTTTTTTGTTTGTTTTTGTTTTGTTTTGTTTTGCGTTACGCAGGCCTCTCACCCGCTGTGGCCTCTCCCGTTGCGGAGCACAGGCTCCGGACGCGCAGGCTCAGCGGCCATGGCTCACGGACCCAGCTGCTCCGCGGCATGTGGGATCCTCCCAGACCGGAGCACAAACCCGCACGAACCCGCGTCCCCTGCATCGGCAGGCAGACTCTCAACCACTGCGCCACCAGGGAAGCCCTGGCAGGCGGATTCTTAACCACTGCACAACCAGGGAAGCCTCCTACATCTTTTTTGCTTTAATTGATATCTAGTCTCATAGAGTTGTGGTTGGAAAAGATACTTGATATGATTTCAATTTTCTTAAATTTACCAAGGCTTGATTTGTGACCCAAGATATGACCTATCCTGGAGAATGTTCCATGAGCACTTGAGAAGAAAGTGTATTCTGTTGTTTTTAGATGGAGTGTCCTATAAATATCAATTTAGTCCATCGTGTCTAATGTGTCATTTAAAGCTTGTGTTTCCTTATTTATTTTCATTTTGGATGATCTGTCCATTGGTGAAAGTGGGATGTTAAAGTCCCCTACTATTATTGTGTTACTGTCGATTTCCCCTTTTATGGTTGTTAGCATTTGCCTTATGTATTTTGGTGCTCCTATGTTGGGTGTGTAAATATTTACAATTGTTATATCTTTTTCTTGGATTGATCCCTTGATCATTAGTTAGTGTCCTTCTTTGTCTCTTGTAATAGTCTTTCTTTTAACGTCTATTTTGTCTGATATGAGAATTGCTACTCCAGCTTTCTTTTGATTTCCATTTGCATGGAGTGTTTTTTTCCATCCCATCACTTTCACTCTGTATGTGTCCCTAGGTCTGAAGTGGGTCTCTTGTAGATAGCATATATATGGGTCTTGTTTTTGTATTGATACAATCAGTGTATATCTTTTGGTTGGAGCATTTAATCCATTACATTTAAGGTAATTATTGATATGTATGTTCCTATTACCATTTTCTTAATTGTTTTCGGTTTGTTATTGTAGGTCTTTTCCTTCTCTTGTGTTTCCTGCCTAGAGAAGTTCCTTTAGCATTTGTTGTAAAGTTGGTTTGGTGGTGCTGAATTCTCTTGGCTTTTACTTGTCTGTAAATGTTGTAATTTCTCTGTTCAATCTGAATGAGATCCTTGCTGGGTAGAGTAATCTTGGTTGTAGGTTTTTCCCTTTTATCACTTTAAATATGTCCTGCCACACCCTTCTGGCTTGCAGAATTTCTGCTGAGAGATCAGCTGTTAACCTTATGGGGATTCCCTTGCATGTTATTTGTTGCTTTTCCCTTGCTGCTTTTAATATTTTTCCTTTGTATCTAATTTTTGATAGTTTGATTAATATGTGTCTTGGCGTGTTTCTTCCTGGATCTATCCTGTATGGGACTCTCCGTGCTTCCTGGACTTGACTATTTCATTTCCCATATTTGGGAAGTTTTCAACTATAATCTCTTCAAATATTTTCTCCGTCCCTTTTCTCTTCTTCTTCTGGGACCCCTATAATTCAAATGTGGTGTGTTTACTGTTGTCCCAGAGGTCTGTAAGACTGTCCTCAATTCTTTTTTCTTTATTCTGCTCTGCGGTAGTTATTTCCACTATTTTTTCTTCCAGGTCACTTATCTGTTCTTCTGCTTCAGTTATTCTGATATTGATTCCTTCTAGAGAATTTTTAATTTCATTTATTGGGTTGTTCATCATTGTTTGTCTGCTCTTTAGTTCTTCTAGGTGCTTGTTAAATGTTTCTTGTATTTTCTCCATTCTATTTTCAAGATTTTGGATCATCTTTACTATCATTACTCTGAAATCTTTTTCAGGTAGACTGCCTATTTCTTCTTCATTTGTTTGTTCTGTAATTATATGCTGTGTGTTTCTCTGTCTTCTCATTTTGCTTAACTTAATGTGTTTGGGGTCTCCTTTTCCCAGGCTGCAGGTTCGTAGTTCCCGTTTTTTTTGGTGTCTTCCCCCAGTGGGTAAGGTTGGTTCAGTGGGTTTTGTAGGCTTCCTGGTAGAGGGGACTGGTTCCTGTGTTCTGGTGGATGAGGCTGGATATTGTCTTTCTGGTGGGCAAGACCACATCTGGTGGTGTGTTTTGGAGTGTCTGTGATCTTATTATGATTTTAGGCAGCCTCTCTGCTAAGGGGTGGGGTTGTGTTCCTGTCTTGCTAGTTGTTTGGCATGGGGTGTCCAGCACTGGAGCTTGGTGGTCGTTGAGTGGAGCTGGGTCTTAGCATTGAGACGGAGATCTCTGCGAGAGCTCTCGCCAATTGATATTACATGGGGCCAGGAGGTCTCTGGTGGTCCAATGTCCTGAATTCGGCTCTCCCACATGAGGGGCTCAGTCCTGACAGCCGGCCAGAGCACCAAGACCCTGTCAGCCACATGGCTGGAAAAGATGTGCTTTGAGTTGTGTGTCAGCCACTGCCCTGTTGTAGCTCTGTCTCAGCTGTCTGTAAAGGTCACCTAGGTACATTGGGTTATTCCACCATTCCTCAGAACTTTCACATGCCAGTCTGGGACTTGTAGATGTCCTCCTGATACTCTTCATTGAAATACCTTGCATTCATGGTGGTGAGAGATATGCTAATAGTGTTGGTTCTCTTCAGTTCAGAGACTGGGATAGTCTGAGCCTTCATGTGGCTAAGTCAGGAGCAGCTGGCCAGTGGTCCGAAAGTAATAACATGTCAGATTCCAAGAAGGCTTTCTGCAGCACCTGAGCAGTAGTCCCAGGCAGCCGCTCTGCTCAGCTGTAGCACTTTGACTGGGGACCTCAGTGGGACCCTCAAATGAGGATTTCTGCCAGCCCTAGAGCCTGACTTGCCCACCCAGGCAAGGCGCTGAGGAGAGCATCTCCCGGCCCCGTGTCACTAGAGGAGCAGGCACCTGGAAGGTGTGTGGCCAACAGCGTGGGAGAAACTGGAATTTTCAAGTTTCCTCGTGAGAGTATGTTGCCGAGCTGGCAGGGGGGCTTATGGCAAGAGTGTTTCTCAGCCTTTCCTACCTATTTTGGTCTGGATATTTCCTTGTTTGCCTGATGTGTAGGAGTTGCTCAGCTAGTTTCTGGATTTGCTCTGTGTGTAGCTGTAGATTCGGTGTGTTTGTGGGAGGAGATGAGTTTAGGGGTCTCCTGTATTACCACCTTGGACTGGAAATCTGTGTCTTTTTTTTTTATACATTTCATCAAATCTGGAAAATTTTCAGCCATTAGTATTTCAAAAAATTTTTTTCTGCTCATCCCTTCCTTAATTGACTTAAATTACAGGTATATAAGGCTACTCAGTAATACTATGTTAGGTTTTTTTTTCAGTTTTACTTTGAAGTTGATATTGTGTCTTTAAGTTTACTACTCTTCTGCTATGTCTAATCTTGGGGAGGCTTTTGGGGGTCATTACTTTAGTGAAGCTGGTGGGACTCAGGGATACCAAGATTCAATTATTCTTTTTATTAATGTTAGCGTGACTGTCTTTGTGGGTATAAGATGATGAAGATAGGGGAATATGGGTTATGTATCTTTGGAAGAATCTTTTTTTTTAATGAGGCTTAGGAATGTAAGTGAACAAGTTCTATGAAATCAGCCACATCTGTAGAATACCATTTCTTCATTATTAGATTATTGCTTAAAGTTGGAAATTCAAATACTGAATAGTTTACACAAGACAATGTAATTGTACAAAGGCAGGAAGAAAATCAATATGATACAGTACATAGCAGGTAATGCAATATGATGCAGTAAATACAAAAGCAGGGGAATAATCACATGGCTAAGGCAGTTGGAGAAAATGCAGGGGAAAAGCCAAGAGAGAAGGTAAGTTCCCATAGTTGGGACCATATCTTAGTCATTACATATAACTCAGGGAGAACATCGGGGAAAACAGGCAATGTAAACACATTTATTGAGCACCTCTTATAGGCCAGGTATGGTATGGTTCAATTTCTATAACCTCACTGCAAAGCAGTTATTACTATGTTTTAAGAGGAAACATGGTCAGAAAGGTTAGGTAGATTGCCCAATGTGTGTTATACAATGTCTTTCATATGCTGTATCTTGAATCAGTATTAGTTGAATAAATGAGTATGTATTTAATCAAGTGAAAGATATCTTGTGAATTTTCTTTGCTGTGCTTCTTTCTAATCTTTCCTAGAAAAATGCTAAACAGATAACTACAGGCTAGGGAAAGGACTGTGCTAGCTGGCATGCAGTAAGAGCAACACGAACAACAGTAATGGCAGTAACATATACAGACTCCCTGTGAGTTGGCCACTGTTTTGATTTACATGTTATTAACTCATTTAGTGCTGACAACACTTTAAGGTAAGTACAATCTTTATCTCTCAGTTTACAGATGAGGAAAGTGAGGTGCAGAGAGGTGAAATAGCTTGTTCACAGTTATCCGTTGGTAAGTAGTAAGGCCAGGATTTGAACTCTGATAGTGGAGCTCCAGGCTGTACTTCACACCTCTGAACTATCTTGCCTCTAGTGACTTGCTGCCTTTCTTCACTCTGGTTCACCTAGCTTCACCTTTGGGCTCAGGCCCAGATCAAGTTTTCCCTAATTTCTCCTTTCAGGCCTCTTACAGCCACTTTGGCAAGTACTGCTTCCAAAGCCAGTGGAAAACATTGATAGACTTCCCTGCTTTTTCTATTGTAAAAAGGGCAAATTGAAGTCATGGAGTAAGATACAGATCTCTCCTGCTTTCAGGTGGCAAGGGAGGTGAACCTAAATCAACCTTGCTGTATTTCTCAGATTACTATCTCAGCATATGAAGAAACAAAATACCCAGAATTTATAGAGAGTTTATTTGATCTACAAATCAAATGCGCCAAAGACATGAACAGAAAATTCACAAAACAAGAGGCAAATATCTTTATTTCAAAATCAACCTTAGCTAGATTCATTTTTGTTTTTTTTTCCTTGATATTGGCAAACTTTAAAAAGATTGATGTGACTGAAGCTGGAGATGGTAAGGATGTGAGGGGGGTGAGAGACAGTGAAAAGGTAATGGGATTAATGGATTATAGATTCTGATAGAGCTGAAGTAATGCCGGATTGCAGTATGAGAAGGAATAAACAGGAAGGACAGGAGGTAGTGATCAGAATATAGGATTTTACAATTGAGAATGTGAAGAATTTCAATTTATTGATAATGACAAGGTCTAGGGCAACACAGTCCAATAAAAATATGTGCTGTGTATATAACTTAAAATTTCATAGTAGCCAGATTTAAAAAAGCAGGTAAAATTAATTTTAATGTATTTTATTTAATCCAATATATCCAAGAGTAACATTTCCACATGTAATCAAAAGGTTATTGAGATGTTTTATATTCTTTTTTACATAGTAAATCTTTAAAACTTAATGTGTATTTTATACTTACTACATATCTCAATTTAGACTACTCACATTTCAAATGCTCAGGAGGCACACATGGCTAATGACTACTATAGTGGACAGCATAGGTCTAAAGTATGACCATGGGAATAAGTGGTAGGATAGAGAGACCAGGGTATTGGAAAGATCACCTATGTGAATACTAGAATCACCAAGAATGTTTTTCAGTCACCAAAAGGAACATGTTAGACCTACACGTAATGAGTCGGAAAGATCTCCAAGACATATATTGAAGGGAAAATTAATTTCCAGTATATGTATGGATAATACCATTTATTAAAAAAATATGTAAGTTACAAAAGAATACTACAAGGAAAAAGATGTGCTAACTTGATGACGGTTGCCTCTGGAGAATGGAGTAGAAATAGGATGAAGTGGGAGTGAAGGGGGACTTTCAAGTCACGCTCTATATACTTCTGGATCATTTGTATATCTCACAATAAGAAGGTATTCATGTACTTGTATAATAATAAATGTTTAAGAGTTAATATTAATACCATTGATCTTGTTATCTATTTGACTTGGTTTCCTCTCTTCCCCCAATTGCCTGCCCTTTCCTCAGAGTTTCAAGTATCATGGATTATTCTGAGAATACAAAGCTGGACGGCTACTAACCATTTTTTTTTTATTAGTAAAAGAGTGTGTGTATTTCATTTTGTTATATATGATGCTGTAAAGCACCTCATCAAGACTTCCATTTCTGTTTTGTGTTGCTTGGGGCCTCAGATGACCAAATCTTTAAATCTCAGGATGAATGTGATTAAGACAAGGAGAATGAGTTACGGGGTTCCATTCTGTGTCTTATTCTTTTCATCAGACAGCATTCATTTCCTCTCCTGTTTCCCTAACTAAACATGTAGCTCAAGAATGCTCTAGAAGACTTAAAGAAGCATGCTGTGATCTCTTTCTTTAGATTTTATGCTTCTTGAGGGCAGTGACTGAATTTTCGTACCCCTGGTGCCTATATTAATGCACTCAATAAATGTTCTTTAAATAGCACAGTGAAGGTAATAATTTGTCAATGATAAGAGCTAGTAAGTGTACTGAATTCGAGTTTAGAGTAGAGGAATGGGCTGTTATGTTATTTCTATATTGCTTTCTTGTGAACTTTCAACTTCCCCTTCAAAATCTAGGACAAATGTCACTTTCTCCCCATAGCTTTCCCTTCTGCACAAGTAGTTAACAGCCACACCCTCAGTGTGCCCAAAGAATTATGTGTATATCTCTCAAACCCTCTCATGCTATGTGTTCACATTTCTAATTGTGAGTTCTTTCTGGATAAGGATGATTTCTTACTATATGTAACACAATGTCTGAGACCTAGCAGGTGCTCAGTAAATGTTTGTGAATGAATACATACATAAATGTATAGATCAGACCTTGAGGCCTCAAATCCATTTCCACATACAATGACAAAACAGAGACGAAACCTACATTTATTTAATTACTGAATATTTATTGAGCACCTGCTATACACCAGGCAAAAGGAAAAGAAACAAATTGTCTCTCCAGAATTACTTTTAACTCTTTCAGCAGTGCCTAAGTCCTCATCATAAAAAAGTCCATTATACTGATTTAGTATACATTCATTCTTTGGTTAATCTTCATGTACAGTTTTCTCAAGTGTACTTTCAAATATTGCATAATGCTGTAGACCATGATATATTCCAAGGGCTGTCTGAAGTATAAGAGGAATCACCATTGCTTTTACCTCTGTTTGACAGAGCAGCAGCCAATAACGTAAAACCCTTCCTTTTGGTGGCAGTGGAACAGTATGATACCTAAAAACGAAAAAGGATTAATTACTTCCTCTGGAAGTAAATTCTATAAAAAATTTGTTGATGTCTCCTAAACTGATCATTTCCATTCTAGATCTTTCATGTAGATAGCAAAAAAGGTTAAAATTAGCTATTTGAAATATGAAACTATGATATTTTGATGAAAATGTGTCATTGGCAGCTAAAGAATAAGGAGAATTTATTAACATTAAAAAAAAAAGGGGGGGATTCCCTGGTGGTGCAGTGGTTAAGAATCCACCTGCCAATGCAGGGGACACAGGTTCAAGCCCTGGTCCTGGAAGGTCCCACATGTTGCGGAGCAACCAAGCTTGTGCGCCACAACTACTGAGCCTGCGCTCTGGAGCCCATGAGCCACAACTGCTGAGTCTGCGTGCCACAACTACTGAAGCCTGTGTGCCTAGAGCCGGTGCTCTGCAACAAGAGAAGCCACTGCAATGAGAAGCCCATACGCACACCGCAACCAAGAGTAGCCCCTGCTTGCCTCAACTAGAGAAAACCCCCAAGCAGCCAAAAATAAATAAATTAAATAAATAAATTTAAAGAAAAAAAGGGAAGAAAGGAAGAAACGGAACAAAAAGATGGACTTACTTGACTGCCAGACGTCCATTTTTAGAAAAAGCTAAAGCAATGGGATATAGAACACCACACACTATGCCAATCAGTGAACTTCTCAGAACACAATTTTCCCGGCTTATATTACCTGGAAAACAAAAGTAAATTTGATCTCCTTTTAAAACTCAGGATAAGAACTATTAAGAGTCTTGGGTCCTCATACAGTAGTTATTTGCATTGTCCTCAAGCATAGCAAAATAGTAGAAAGAATATTAGAAATTCAGTCTATGGCACAATAGACTAAATGTATCACATTTAAAAAATGCTTTTATTATACTTCACATAAAGATAAGTTACCTCTTACTTATATGGCTGTTGAAGAAGTAATTTCATAGTGAAGTATATTAAACTAGTAGACCAGATATCTGGATTTTAGGGTAGTACATTTATATTGTCCATGTGTCAGGCATGTGCTAGGGATACAGTATTACACAGAAGAGATCCAATCTCTGACCTTCAGGTCCATTTACTAAGAAGGAAATACATTAGACAAATATTTAAACAAATAATCTTAAGTGTGCATATGCTTTGAAGGTAAAATGAATAGAGAATGTATCTAGAAACTTAACCTGAGGGAATCAGAGGTTTCCCTGGGGAAAAGGTATTTAAGCAGGGACCTGATGAACAGGGGTCAGAGGTTCCGTCAATTACTAGTTGTGAAACTTAAGGTAAGGGGAGGAGGTAGGAAATAACATTAGAAGCCCATAATATGCCAGATACTATGTTAGACATTCAACACACAGTATCTTAATTCTTAAAACAATCCTGTGAGGTAAGTACTATTAGTCCTAATTCATAGATAAGACAACTGAGTCTCAGAGATTAAATGACTTGCCCAGTGTCACAAAACTTAAGTGAAATATGTAGTATACCAAAGCCTCCTTTTTTCCCAGTATATCATGCTGCTGCTTAGTGTACTTGAACATGTCTCAGCTTAGTTTCTTACCTGTAAAGAAAAGACACGATACTACTTGCCCTGGCTGATTAGGGGGATTGTTGTGGGGATGAAACAGTACAATATATGTGAAGGTACTTTGTTAGTGGTAAAGAAATACACAAATGTAAGGGACTATTATCAGCAGTAGCAACAGTATATGTTAATGAGTAATTTTACTTAGATAGAAACACATTATATGTTAATGAATTTAAATTTACCTGAATACAAAGCATGTCTTACAAGAAGCTCATAAGAAACTATGGTAGACAAAAATGGAAGTGTAGTCAATGATGCATATGTCTTCAAAGCATCATGTTTAACCTTGAAGCAACGTCTGAAAATTAAGTTTGCCAATATTCCAGAGAAACCAGCTGTTGTTCCAAAGGTCACTGTTCCATATATATTTAAAGTCCTAATTGGAAAAACAAAGTGAAGAATTAAGTTCAACAGAATATTCTTCTAATAGATATATCCTTTCCTGGGTTTGTTATTACATATTTACTCAACATCAAATTTTTCTTGAGCATTTACTATGCTCAATACTATACAAAGAAAGGTATTTTCTTTGTGCTGAGGGTGGGGCAGTGAATAAAGTGGAAAAAAAAAAAAAGAAAAAAAAGAAAAGAAATTCTACCCCTCATAGAACTTGCATTCTAATGAGAGAACAATATAATTATCTTCCTGAGAATAGAGTGGTTCTAAGATGGAGCTCTTTTAAAGAGAGAATGAATTTTGGCCACAAATAAATATGAATATGTTCCAATGTAGCCAAATTTTATGAACTATCTAAATCCAAGAATATTGTTCTTTCTACTAAAAGAATTAATTTGCTTAAGGTCATTTGAAAAAAGTTTTTTACATTTGGTTAGGCCTTCTAGAAAATAACTATTCTTAAGTAGTCCAGATATTTAAAATAATTTGTCTAGGATTTCCAAAATTTCATCCAAAGAAATTTGAAAGATCTAGTTTTTCTGACTCATACCTAAATCCAGAAATGTTTAAAGTCTAAGATCAACGTCCTTTGATTTTATTCTTGAGCTCTATTAACCTAAAAGTCAGAACGGTAATGTGAGACTATATGTACATCATGGAATCTGTATTCCCTTTTGCTGAGCTCAGCACTGTTACTGAGGTAATAAATTCTAAACTGAAATTAATTACAATTGATAATTAATATAAGTAGCCCTCAAAATGGTGTTCTCCTAATTACTTTTAATTAAAATATGTTTATTGCACAAATAACATTTCAACAATTTTAGAAACAAAACAATTTCAAGAGAGAAAAGAAATTTATCCAGTCTCAGTAATTCCAACAAACCACTATTTTCATCTGCTCATGTTTCCCTCCAGTTCTTTTTTTAAAATAAGCTTTCTTTATAACCAACTCAATAAAGTTAACAGGATCTTAGATACCTAGAAACAATGGCAATACAGAAGATCTGCAAATAAAGTTATTGACTTTCAGTCTAGGTGAGTTTCTTACTTTTCTTTTCTAAGATATTCAAAATTTTTTTCTATGATTTCGATGACCATTGGTTTTCTGAGTTTTGCATCTCCTAGAGAAGGACTGGACTGACCATATATGTATGTTGGCATCTTGATGTCCTGGAAAACACAAAAATCCAGAACCATAATAGCTAATGATGTTAATATTAAATCTTATAAATTCTACAGATTCACATTAAAAAACATTTAGACTCTAGTAAAAGTGTCAAGTACTGTCATCTGCTTTCACACACTTTGTTAATGATTCAGTCACTATTTAGTGAGCTCTTATTATGTTAGATGATGGCTTTTTGATTCACATAACAACTTTGAGAAATTGGTAGGATAATGGTCATCTCTACCTTTATGGATGAGACAACAAGGTTCAGAGAGGCTGACTTGCCTGAGGACTTGTTGTAGAAGGATAATTTAGTGAGATATTTTTTGTTTTCTTTACAGTTTTCCCTGAAGGTAGCCAGGCCCTTTGTAGTTCTCCATGCTCTAGCTTTTTCAGAGCTGAAAGTAAACAGTAGCTACTTGTTGACCACTATCTTTATCCTCTGTCTCATGAAAGCCTGAGCTTTTGGAGATTATGTTGACTTTCCTGGAGAGGTAGGAGAGAACAGGGATTGCCTTGGAGAATATCGAGAGAGAACATCAGAAAGAGGGACACATTCCAGCCTAGGAAGAGGCAGTGGATCATGGTTACCTTGGATTATATAAGGTATTTATATCCAGATCCCTACTGAGGCAGAAGTAGGGCCTTTGCTGGAAATTGCTATGCAGTATATCAGGGAGCCTGGACCTATGGCACTGGGCTCCAGGGTTGGAAAGTTCCTGTGTCCCAAGTGTGATGTATGAATAGACAGTTGCTAATGTCAAGGGACCATGAGGTTTGGCCAGTAGCATCTTAACAGAAACCAGTAGTTGAAAAAAAACAAAACAAAATTGGACCCTCAGAAAGGATCCCTTCTGAATATTTTGCTCTGGGTAAGACTCTCAGATTTCTGTGAAACGTCTTAATATTTGTTACATCTTTTGCCATACTGGCATTATGGGATTCCAGATTAGCCAATGAATAGATTAAATCTATGCCTTTCACAATTTATATGATTCTCCATTTTAACAACATTTATGGTCAAGGGCATAGACTAATAAGTCTCAAATTTTAGGAGTCCTGGGCAAGAGAATCGGAAAGGGTTAAGCATAGAAGACATAAAAGAGACTTAGTAAGATTCTCAACTTTTCATGTGTACAGGAATCACGAGTTTATCTGAAATGCAGTCTCTTGAGCTCCCTATTGAGATATCTGGATTCAACAGGAGTAAAGTCTAGAAATCTGCATTTTAATAACACCAAGTGATTCTGATGCTGGTAGTCAATGGACACATGTTGAACATCACTGTAATATTCATTTCCTGAATAAGTGATATGTTCCAACCCTAACTCTAACTAATGAAAGGCCAATTCATCCATGGTATCAACATCCTGAAGGTACAGACTCTTTTGAATCTTCATATGGTATTAAACAATGAGTAATAATGGACGAGTTTCTTTCCTTGCATCATTGAAGAACTGTACTCAAGCCAGTTCTATCTTTTTCTTTAAAATATCTGAGCAGGACAGAAAAAAAAGTAAAATATTTTATAAATTACAATTTTTCAAAGACTAGATTTAATCTTTTGCCTCTCTCTGACATCTAAATGGCAAATGGAAAAGACGAGATAGCAATATCTAAGGGAGATTCTATATCTAATCCCTCTAGTGTACATGAAGGCAGTTGTCAGTAACATGACAATTAACCAGAAACTTGGGAAAACTTTTTGTTTTGCTGTCATCCAATTCACTGAAGTGCCTTATTCCTCACAAAGAAAACTTTCAGGCAATCCCTTGTATCAATGTCCTACCTCGTCTACACCTCAATATATAGGAAACAGATATCCAGGATTATGATCCCAAAATACTGAAACAGGACAGCAAATATTTATTGAGTGCATAGTTTTTGTAAGGCAGTTATTAAAGCAGAGAAATATACTACTGATAACTTCCTGATAGAATTTTTACAAGTACTGAATTGTAAAAATTTCTCTATAACTAACATTTTATCTAAAGAGTAACCAGTTCAAGGCCACTCAACTAGTCACCACGATTATACCAGTAATATTTTATGGTTTTGTAGTGCTTTTATGTGTATTATTTCACTTGACCTTCAGAATTTTATTTAACATTCATCATTTGCTCAGACATTCACCTGGTATTTGAAAGCCCCCCGGATAAGCAAGATGTAGTCATCTCCTCAGAACCCATAACTCAGGCAGAGGTCAGGACAAACTGGCAGGAAATTTAAAATGCAAACGCGCCGAGTGAAGAGAAAACAGACTACATCAATCAGGACTAACCTTTAGGTCTCCTACTTTCTCCCCACCTCTTTTCATAGCAAACAGGGATTTAATTGCGCCCTGCATGGACTTGGGAGCTGTTCTCTTTAGACTTCAAATCCCTTTTACGCGCATCATTTCAGAAGAGTGCGGCAGCACTTGAGGCTGCAGAAATCACCGCCCCTACCACCCTGGGTTTCCGCCTACCTTGGACGCTTCCCCAACTCCCACCGGCACCACACCTGCAGCCCTCCTGTCAGCTCCAGCCTCACGCCCGAGCGCCGCCATTTTGGCGACTCACGTGACTAGTGGTGGGCGGGGACCCAGAACTCCCGGGGCGGGAAGTGGTGCGGGCTCACGCCTCTAGCCCTCATCCCTGGCCCGCCCCGACCCAGTCAAAAGCCGCGCCCTCCATCCTGGCTGTGATTGGGCCCGGCGTCCAGAAACGGGAGCCGCTCATTGGCTTCCAGGAGGTCCAGACTCCCATGGGCCCGCCCCCCTGCCAGGCCCGTATTCCCTTCTCTTTAATTTGTTACCGTAGCTCCCTCTTCTCGCCTCCTGAGGGGAACGTGGGGCGGTCCGAGCGCAGGGATGTCGCTGCGCGTTTTCTTCTCCTCAGGGTACCTCCGTTAGCTGGGGCCGAGCTGCCCAGCCCCTTTCATTCCTTCAGGGTGCTTGCCCCTCTGGTATGGCCCGTGTGTTAAGGCTCCGGCTTCTCGGGCACCTCCTCCCTAGAGCCCCCAACCGGCTGCCAGAGCAGCCCCGACTAGCCTCCTCCCCTCACAGCCGTCAGACTCCCCTTCTCAGTCTTTAGTCCCCTCATATTCTATCCTTTCTCCTCGCTTGGAAAGAGACCGGAGAGAATTTTGCCCCCCACCTCCCCGAGAAGACCCCCTTACCAGCCGGTGTTTCGGGTTGGGGGGCCCAGCGAGGACGCCTTGCGCCCTTTTCTGCGCGTTCAGTGCCCAGCAGTATCTCCCAGACCAGCACCCCCCGACCCTCCGGTCTCCATGTCTTAGAGAAGCCAAAATCGAGAGTTATATAATTTCTAGTGCTGCTGTTTCTCCTGCCTGAGGAAACACTTCATCGCGTGGAGGGTGCAGGACATTTCTGTGCTCTTCTATATAAGAACGGGGTGTGGGCAGGGGTGGCCGGCGGTAGCAGAGAGATTTGTTTTTTCTGCAAAAGGAAGGTGGGTAGTTTGGAGAAAGACTGAGGGAAAAAGGGTGGATGTGGAAGCCAAGCGGCCGAACTCTCTCATTTAGGAAACCGCGAACTGTTTGCACAGCTTATGCTCACATGCCTAATACTACTACAGCGTCTCAGAAAACACCTTTGGGGGAAGGTTTGACTTGTCTCGAAGAGTCTCAGTGTTTTTCCTCGACGGATAGGGAGCTGCTTGGATGCGAAGAGACGGCATGATGTGAATGACTCCAATGTGAAGAAATCTTCGCCAACTCATCCTGCATCAAGTGCCCATTGAGTAGCACTGTCACTTTAATGTCTCCATGCCAGGGGATTGCTTTCCTTCTTTTCAATCCTCTCGGTTAATACGTGGGAGGATCAGAATCAGAGGGGGCATTAAGGATCAAGCCTGAGGGGCTTGGAGAGCACAGAAGAAAAAAAAATGAAAGTGACAGCAAGCTGGATCCTGTCTTACTGAGGGGGTGAGATCGGAACTTCTGGTCCAGTGAATAGAAAGGGGCCTTTCAGTCTGTTCTGCCCCAGAAAACTGTCCAAACTCACCCACCTTTTTAGAGACTAGAGTCAAAGAGGTTTTTAAAAGTATTTTTTGGGGGTGTGGGTTTTAAATTTTTCTCTAAAGAATTGAGGGTTTTTAACATCAACCAGTTCATCTTTGAATTTGATCATGTATTGAGTAATGAGACAGCTGTGTAAATTTGGTTTGTGCCTTAATTGAGTTAGTCATCGAACTCCAAAAATGCTGCTGCCTGAAGAGGAGTTTTAATAATGTTTTCTATGCTTACAATAATTTTCTTTTTAAAAAGAATAAATGTTTTATAAACATTGAAAAACTCAAAAGCTATTTTTCTTTAAACTCCGTGGGCACTGTCAAAGTTGGTGGAAAAAATACATCATTTTTTCTTTATTTGAAAGAGAAGACAGCCTGGATTTCAAACAGTGAAGTGGTTTGCAACAGTTACCTGGCTCTTGGCCTCCATCCAGGTGGATCAAGTTGAGACCTGAAAAGAGATCTTGAATCCTGTGTCAGTGGAAAGACCCAAGAATGCCAGTCAAGAAGAAAGGTGGGCTATGAGGCTTTCTATATATGTTTCTCCTTTTTCTTGGTTTTGCTATTTGCAGTTTAAATTGTAGTCCATTTGAGAGTAGAATTTTGCTTGGGATGTAGTTGTTGTAATGATGTCTTTTCTGTGGTACATCATTCAGTAATATTATTTTACTAAATGAAAACCAAGTAGGACTGTTGTATTTAATTATAGACATTTATGGTTTCCTAAATCAGGTGGTATAAATCACCATTTGTAATCAGCGTAAATTTGATACCACAGATTTGGGATTTTCTTTAGCTTGCTTTCTTAGCTTGTTAAAGGTTACTTTTACAGTCTTTAAAAAAGAAACCTGTACAGTGCAGCTCTTCCTCATGGATTTAATATTTATCAAGCAAATTACATAGTTGTAAAAGATAAAGTTGTAGTGAATGCAATTATAGATTTATTATTTATCTTTTATTAAAAATAGCTTTCATGTTTGGGTTTACTCTAGTGGAAACTTCACTTTTGTGATAAAGCACCACTTTGGTAACTGTTGTGCTTTTCCAGATGTATACATTATCCAGTAACATGATTGGCAAATTCTGCAAGTGAGGTAAACACCTCACTCCCCACCCCCACTGATCAAGATCTGGAAGGTTCCTGAAGTATAGTTTATTATAGGTCACACCTTGGGATTCACTTTAGCCTAGATCTACCCCAGGTGAGCCTTGTTCACCTAAGGATCCTAGAGAAGCTGGTGTTTTTTGTTTTTTGACATTTTATAGAAGACCAGATCAACTATAAAGGAGTTTTTAAAAGAGTTTTAAACTAAAATGTGTATCAATACCCTTGAACTCTACTGTAGTGGACTAGTATAGATCCAAATGTTGACCGTTTATGTGAGTTGCTACAGTCTGAAACTAAAGCTTAGTGTGAAGGTTAAGGTGCAACCTAGCTCTGCATGATGTTTAATCCTACCTGTGGATTTGGAAGGTGTATTGAGGAAACTTATAATCAGTGAGATTCTTTATCCAGCTGCTGTCTGTAGAGAAGGACAATGATATACAAAACCTCTGAAACACCTAGAAATGTCCCTTTGTATGCTGGAATTTAAGACTGGGCTTGTTTCCTTCTCCTGCTCTCCTCCATAATATCACTGAGAGAAGTAAACTCTCCTTGAGATTTTGGAGCGACACCTGTCCAGACCTGACACAATTGGTTTATTTGGAACAAAAATGATTTGGGGGAATGTAGCCAATAAAGGATACGTCTCTTTGACTTATTTAGCTTGAGGTGTATTTTTATTCTTTCTACCATTTATTGTGCTCTAGTTAGTGTCCCTTTTGGACTTAAACTAGTAAGTGAATTAAACACATTGTGTGTGTGTGTGTGTGTGTGTATGTATGTATGTATGAGACGGAGACAGAAGAGGAAGAGAGGAAAGGGAGAGAGAGAGGGTTAAAAAGTTATCTGGGAAGGAGGAGGAAAGGCATTGTTGTTCTAGATATAACTTAACTAAGGGTGAACTTAAGATGTCTAAACTCAACAGACTGAGATTTTTACAAAAGTTCCTACCTTTAAAGAAAGTTACAAAAATTGCCGATACATTATTGAAAACCATACTTTATGAGAAATAATTTATTTCCTTCCCTGCTTCCTTCCTTCCTCTTCTTTCCTCCCTCCTTCCTCTTCTCTTATTCTTTACCAGTGGATTGATTGTAGTGGGTCAAATTTTTTAAGGAATCAACAAGTTCTAATTAGCAAAGTATAAAATTCTAATTAACAAGTACATATTTGGATATTACTAAAGTATATGCATTATGTAATTTACTTCATGAACTAATCTAGAGAAACAGCTTATCTTTTAAAAAATCTCTTAAAACTGTTAGTATTAAGATATATATTTTAAAATATTATAGACAACTAACCAAACAAGTTATGACATGTACATTATATTTTTAATTAGCTAAGCTTACTGTCTGTACTGTTTCTATAAGTAAAACAAATACTTTGAAGTATAACCTAGATTTATTCTGCAGAGAGCACAGTCCTCTATCATCCTGAGTCTTTTCTCTTTCTTTCTTTTTAATATTTGTGCTGCTTCTTTCGTATTTTTTTTTTTTTTTTTTGCGGTACGTGGGCCTCTCACTGTTGTGGCCTCTCCCGTTGCGGAGCACAGGCTCCGGACGCGCAGGCTCAGTGGCCATGGCTCATGGGCCCAGCCGCTCCGCGGCATATGGGATCTTCCCGGACCGGGGCATGAACCCGCGTCCCCTGCATTGGCAGGCGGACTCTAAACCACTGCGCCACCAGGGAAGCCCTCTTTTGTATTTTTTAAAAATTTATTTATTTATTTTTGGCTACGTTGGGTCTTCGTTGCTGCGCGTGGGCTTTCTCTAGTTGCGGCGAGTGGGGGCTACTCTCCGTTGCGGTGCACGGGCTTCTCATTGTGGTGGCTTCTCTTGTGGTGGAGCGTGGCCTCTAGGCTCGCAGGCTTCCGTAGTTGTGGCTCGTGAGCTCAGTAGTTGCTGCTCACGGGCTCTAGAGCGCAGGCTCAGTAGTTGTGGTGTACGGGCTTAGTTGCTCCATGGCATATGGTATCTTCCTAGACCAGGGCTTGAACCTGTGTCCCCTACATTGGCAGTCGGATTCTTAACCACTGTGCTAACGGGCCCTCTTTTTTCTTTCTTCATTGTTGCATGTGGTAGATAGGATGGAAGCTAGGCTTTATGTAATTTTAAACAATAACTATCCTCATAGAGCCAAGTGTTTATTCATTGTTGAATATATTCTTAATACAATAAGAAATTTTCATAAGACATATTTCTCACTTGTTATATATTTTGTATGTTATTGTAAAAGTAGAGAGTAGTTTCTCTGATTGGTAACACGCAAGCATGGTAGGAAGTGGGAATGAGTGTGACATCTGAGTACCTTTTTTTTTTTTTTTGCTGCACTTCACGGCATGCAGAATCTTACTTTCCTGAATAGAGATGGAACCCGGGCCCGCTGCAGTGGAAGCACAGAGTTGTAACCACTGGACCACCGGGAAAGTTCCCTAAGTACATTTTTAGGTGCTATTCTTGATTGTTCTTAGGTAAGCCAAAACTGCTATATTCAGTGCTATTTTGCTTTATGACATTACTTCCTACCTCTTCTACTTCACTCTCTTCACATTTTTATAGATCTCAGTTTTATCAACAGAACACTCATCATTTCTTCTTCAGAGATATTTTTCTCCCAACAGTCGCTTTTCATTCAGGATTCTCTTTTCTACAGTTGTAACTTGATTTGCTCCCAACTGAGCATTTATGATATCTTTGACCTGTTTTAAATTCTGAAAATTCAGGGCCAGTCCAAGATAAGTTGTATCAGCATTCTCTGTTATGATGCAAGGTCATGATGTATAGTAAGGGGCTATTTCAACAGACTTGTGAATTGATCTGATTTCATGTTGGATTAATGCAAGAAATTAAAGTTAATGATAGTTGTGTTCTCCCCTGTGGTTTTTGCAGAAAGTTGCTGTTTTAGGGATAAAATATACTTCAACAGAATTTTTTAGTACATTGCAGTTTCTTTATTGAGCAGTTTTTTCTCTTTATTGTCATTAAATATGTGAAAAAATCAATGCTTTTAATACTTTGAGGTTGATGCTTATTTCATTTGTGTTTTAAAAAAATTGTCCTATTCTGCTCTTCTTTTAAATTGGTATAGAAGTCTATCTGATGTAATTTACACGACACTTTATTTCCTTTGAATTCTTCTGTTGCAACTATTTTTAGCCATATAATAGAGTATGTATACCATGTACTGAAACTTAAACACTCTTATTTTCATAATTCACATGTTTTGACATTGTTCTTTTTAAAGGAAGTTGAAGAATGTTGTGTGATTAGAATCCCAAGACATGATATTGCCATGTATCTTATGGACATTTGTGAAATTGAGATTGTTGTTTCCTGGGTTTACACTCTTTCCTTTTGGTTGACTGTATACTTCATAAAAGTGTCATTTCTGTTTTTCTTTTTTTCCCCACTCTCTGGAAGGGAACTTATAACTCTTATGTTTAATTTTTCCTCATTTAAAAATTTCTTTCATTATCTATTTCCTGCACTTTGTGGCTTACCTTCTTTTTTGTAGGATCTCACTAGTTTATATTTGCCTTTCATTATCTAAGCATCAGAGCATACTCTCTATCTCTTTTTCTTCAATTACTTTTCTTCAATTACTAAATTTTTTTTCAGGTTCTCTAAAGGGGAAAATAGGTACCTAAATTTATTGATTACACCTGAGTAGCTATTTTATCCCTTCTGTACGTACTTCACCAAGTTTTTGTTTGAACTTTTGTGTTTGCTGTACCAGGATTACATTCAGATGCTTTTTCAATTTCAAAAAACTTTATGCTTTTTCTTTTTCCGAGCCAGTAGAACTCAAAAGAGTTAAGCCCTGGAGACGGATGGGAAAAGGCAGGTTTCAAACTTTTGTAATTTCTGTAAGTCAAAGTACGATAACTTACTGAAGATATTTTTAGATTTAAAATCCCTCAAAAGGGACATCTTGACCTTGGTTGAGAGAATTGTTAAAAATCATGACACCACAGATTTTTTTATTTTTAATTTAATTTACTTTATTTTTAGATACAGCAGGTTCTTATTAGTTATCTATTTTATACATATTAGTGTATACACGTCAATCCCAATCTCCCAATTCATCACACCACCACCGCCCCCACCCCCCCGCCCCCGGCCACTTTCCCCCCTTGGTGTCCATATGTTTGTTCTCTACATCAAGCCACAGATCCTTGATGTTGGAAAATACTGATCAATCAGGAGGCATAAAGAGAGAACATTCTGAAGAGAGAAATAGAAGAATACTCTGTATTCAACTACTGATTAGGAGTATGTTATGAAGCAAACAATAGGCATAGTGTTAAAATTATCTGTTATTTGAATTTATTTTACAGTTTTTATGTATTGGGAATGTTGCAAATGATATGCTAATGAATTGACACCATAAAATATTTGAACTGTTAGGTTTTTTGGGAAACTGCCCAAGTGCTCCATTCATGATAGAATATTTGATCTTTCCTTTAGGCCTATGATTGGTTACATCTTTGGGTGGAAGAGTCTAGTCAGTGAGAAGATGTACACAAAATATTGGATTTTTAAAACATCAAATTAAGACATTCAATTCATTTATGCCTTTGCCAATCAATCAATTAATCCATCACTCTTTTATAACAATACATTCAGTAAACTATAAGAATGCTCTTCTTTCTTAATTATATACTCTCATTATATGCTTTTATTTCTTAATATTTATTGTGTAACCATGTCAGTGATGATAGAATATTTTTGAGTATAATGCTGAGATGTATAAAATCTTTTTATTTTTTATTTTTAACTGGAGCAAGAGCACTTGTACCCCAGCTATAATTCCTGCTCAGGAGTTTGTAGCAGTCAAGGCACGAGGGCTCTGTATCCTCAATATAGGTTGCTTTGTCAGCAAAGGATCATGAGTTTTACCCAGTCTCTTCTGTCCAGTCAGTCATTCCAGATTCCAAGTAGTAAGCTTTCTGCATAGGTTCAGTTTTTAGTGAGTTTTTCAAAGCTATTTCAAGAATTATGGCCAAATCGCCTCTATTATGAAACAATTCTCCTGACCTCATTTGTTTTAGGATTTAAAATCAAGAGGAAATGATATAAAGTAGAAAATCCTATGAAAATGAATTAAGTTAAATCTTTCAAAGATTATGAGTAAGATTATGTATCCCATTGCTGCTGATGACACATCTTGCCAGCCATTAGGGCCCTAATTCTGTTAGAGTAAGACTCTGAGGCTTCTGTAGGGGGCCTATCATTTTGGAGAGTTGTGACATCTTTATCATTGAAAGTGTGGTGAGACTTGAAATAAACCTGTTAGGTTCTGTACTATTTAAAATACCTTATAGGTAATAAACTATAAATTATTTTAAAAGGTAAATTTGGGTATGTATTTAAGGAAATAGCTTTCCTTCTATTTATTTATTCCATCATTTATCCATTCAACAAAGATTTATTGAGTGCCTGCTATGTACCAGGCACTGTGCTAGGTGCATGTTTTACAGTGGCAAATGATATTCGGTGTCTGCCTTTATGATGCTTAAAATTTATTAGGGAGACAGATACGGACACAGGCAATTTCACTGTGTATATTGGGATTAACATCGTGTCATGTTCATTTCTTTGCATCATGTCCCTGTAATCCTCAATAGCAGTGATATTGTGGGAAAAACCTAGACCAGTTGTCAGAAGACCTGGCTTCTAGGAGAAGGGACAAGCTCTGATAATCACTGAGCTGGACTCTCAGTCTATAAATTTAGGTGTATAAGAAATATCCATTTATTTTCTATAGTTCAACTTTATTTTTGACTCTTAATTACTAAGTTGTGGGCAGAATCACTCCAATCCTTTTTGAGTTTTTTCCTACTTCCGTGGGGTTATGGTAGGGTTCCATCTGGAATGGGGGTATACTCTGGTCATTGATCATCTATATACAACAGTTTACCCCTGAGGCATGAGTTGTTGTGTCTAGATGATTCTTTCTGGTCTGGCAACAATTGCTGCTTCTAAGACATGTATTTAAATGTTTTTTTCCCAGAATTTCTGCATTTCTGTTTGCCTAGCTGCATAATGATGCTTTTCCTCTCTGGGGTCTTTCGGCCTTTCAGGCAATGCTGCCAGGAAACAGAGCCTAGATACCTGCTGCCTTGGGACCTGAAATCTTCTCTTATTTTTCAACTGAGAAAATCTCTTTAGACTGGGGAGGGGCTAGGAGATGTCCCCCTCTCTAAATGTACCTGAGAATCTCTCTTTCATCTCTGAAACAAACATTTCTTTTATTTGGAGGGTTTAGGCTTTTGGAAAGCAACACTGGGATAACTTTAAAATCCAGTCGGTTTTCTGTCCTGGTACATACCTCCCCTGAGGCAATAAAGTACAAAACCAGTTACCAGCTTGAATGAGAAGAAAGGAAATGGGAACATTTAGGGAGAGAAGAAATTAACATCTCAAAGTGCCAGCCTCGCACAGGTACTTCTTCACATGCCTTCTTATGATAATGCTACCAGGTGACCTTGTGAAAATCATATCATCTTTCTGAACCTCAGTTTCCTTTTCTAAAAGGGGTTTAATACTCCCCCCATATATGTTATTTCTTTTCCCCATCAAATAAGATAATATATATTAACTTCACTTTTATAAAGTTAGTGATAGAATTAGGACAGGAAGCTCATCCAATGTTCTTTCTACTGTATGAGTAAGGTATTCTTTGAACAAATGAATGGCATCATGGTGCAGTGGAGGAGAGTCCTGGGACGGAATCCTGTCTTTACCACTAGCTGAATAAGTTATCTAAAGAAGATCAACAGACCGAGCTTCAAATTCCTCATCTTAAGACATGACTGCACTAATAATACTCAACTCTTAGGATTACTGAGACAAAGAAAAATATCTAGCCCATGTGGAAATTATTTTAGGAATAGGAAAGTGCTATACAAATGCTTATCAGAATACTTTCTTTCTTTGTTTTTTTTTTGGTCCGAGGAAGAGGAAAATTATGTTCAGAGGAAAGTTGTCTCCTTCCATCAGTTGTCTGGGTCCAGCTCCCTGGACAGCTTCTGGAGTTAGCCTACCCAGATGTGGCAAGTACACATCTGGTTACAGAAAGGAAATGCCACACTGCTTTTTTTTTTAGGATAGAATAATGTTTCTTATGAGTATTTCTTCTCTTTCAATGTTGCTAAAGTAATCTGTAAACCATCCAATATTTACAAAATAATTGCAGTCTTTAGATCTGCTTTAAGTCTGGCCATACATTTTCCCCACAATTTAAATTCCAAGTTTTACTATTTTTTCATTTTCTTTTTCTAGTTTGTTACAACTAGAATAAGGCGTATTTCAGTATTCAGCTGAAGATGCAAATTACTATCTTCTTTCTTTCTATTTATTACTATTTAACCTTGTACTTTTCCCATTGTTCTCTTCAAGAATTCTGTAGAAATTCTGAAAGCATGACTTATCTGAAAGGTAGTAATATAAATTCACCATTTCATATTAATATATTTTTGTGTCAGTAGGGCAAATAGCCTTATCAACAGGTGTTTGTTGAAGTATATTTAAAAAATTTTGGGGGGAAGCGGCGGGCTGGAAGTATAGTATAATTGCTAAGGACAATTAAAGAAAAAAGAAACACTGATCCTTTCCCAATAAGTTACGTTTCAATATGGCATAATACTTGAAAGTATGGGCTTTGGTGCCAGATAGAGCATGGTTTATACCCTGGTTCCAACACTGGTTGTGTAGCCTTGGGCAAGTTATTTCATTTCTCTCAGTTTGTTTCCTCATTTGCAAAATGTGTATAGTAGTATTTCTTGGGGTTCTTGTGAAAATTATATAAGGTGATCTCTGCAGAATGCTTAGCATTGCTCAAAAAATACCAGCTAATTTTATTAGTAATAAAATGACACCTTTGTTGTATCACCTTGAACTGTATATTTTAATATTAAAAAAGCTTCTTTTTAAGGACCTGGTACGAGGATAACTTTTCTGTTGGCATTCATCATTTTATTATTTTCATATGAATATCTTAATTTACAAAATAACAAGAACAATAATGTCAATGATAAGAATTAAGCACATATAAGTACTTCCTAATAAAATATTTTTATTTGCTAGTCATAATGTCTTATATTGTAAATAATCAAAAACTGTTCAATGTTGCATATATTCATTTGAAATGGCGTGAGAGAGGGAAAAACTCTAATCATTTTTGTTTCTTTCAATTGATATATATCACACCGTAGTTAGGATGATCTTTCTAAAACTTTAAAAAATGGTCATGCTCATCTTTATTAAAAAATCTTCCATGGCTGGTTATTCCTCCTTCAGTATAAGGCCAAACATAGCATGGTCTGTATGGCATCAATTTACTTCTCTGTTCTCACGACCCCTGGTACCTCATCATAGCATGATCCCACTCTATTTTAATCTTTTACTTTGTTTAAATTTTCTATTTAATTATCTTTACTTTCAGACAAAAGAAACCCCTAAGACGGTAGAATATTTATCTTGTTCAGTGTTGAGTTCCCAGTGTCTAGAGCATAGTAAGATAAATATTTGATTAATGAATCAAAGAACTTTTTATCTTTATCAGGTTTTAAAGGTAGGACCATTTTAATTTATATGTTATAAATATAATTTTTATAGTAATAAACACATGTAAAAATAAGAGTTTCAACATATAACCCTAGATTCTAAAATTCAGTGATAAAATTATGTGTGATTGGTCAAGTTTTATTTTTTTTCCATAGAAATATGCTCAACTCTGTTTCTGGAGCATTAAGGGTGGTACTGTGGAGAAAACACTATGCTTGAAATCAAAAGCTTTAGGATTAAGCTCCAGATCTGTTATTCAGTAGTTCTGTGATTGGACAAGCCACTGCGAATTTCAGTTTCACGTAAAATAGGCAATATGACTTATCAGGGGTGGGAATCAGATCAGATAATGCACGTGAAAGTTCTTTCTAAACTAAAAATGTTACATAAATTTATTTAAAGGAATTTCAGTATTCTAAATGATTTGTGTATTTAGTTTACCCTTTCCTCTATTACACTTTGATCTTGGTTTTCTGAACAATACCATCACATGTTCTATAATTCTTCCTTTTATTTTTAGTTGTGGCAAATAATTTTATGTTATCCTTTCCCTCTTTCTAAAATTTCATTTGTTAGCAGTATTGCCGTTTGCTGTTTCAAATTTGAATCACCTGTCCCAAATTATTTGTAACTTTTTGGTAATGCTATTCTTAAACCAAATACAAAAGAGTTGAAGCTTAATTAACAGACACATGATTACTTATAATTCCAGTTATGTAACATTCACTATATCCTTTGAATTGCATATTTCATGCAAAAATTTTTTATTTAAAAAAATGATTTCTGGACTTCCCTGGCAGTCCAGTGGTTAAGACTCCACACTTACAATGCAGGGGGTGGAGATTCGATCCCTGATCAGGAAACTAAGATCCCACGTGCCACACGGCACAGCCAAAAAAAATAAATAAAAACTAAGGGGAAATTAAAAATAAAAGATTTCCCTCCTATTTCCTCCTGTACGTGCCTTCAGGTATTACAAATTTAGTTTCATCCTTTCAATAGACTCAGGAGTTGTATGAACAGATTTCCTTTAACAAAGAAAATATGAAAATTGAGGCCATTGTATTGGCAATTCAGGTGAAAAAAATCTCCACTTATACTTGGTTTAATTTGAACATCAATTAAAGTATTCATCCTGACTTACTTGGATGATTATCTCAACTTTCCACTTTATTCAAGTAGTCAACATCTGGCTAGGGATCTTTGACTTGTATAACAAGAGCCTTGTCATCTTTTTTTTTTTTTTTTTTTGCTTAATTTATCATCTTTGTATAGGTATCTAGTTTTAGATTACCTTTGAATTCAAGCTTTCATTAATCAGAAATAAGAATTTAATCAGAAATGGAGTTGACACTATGTAGTGATCATTATTAATAATCAAAAGAAGCGTAAAAGGGCAGCCAGAATTCCAGCATTAGATGCTGGCATGCAAAAGCCTAAGTTGTCTAAGATAGACTTGACCGTATTTAACCATTTGTTTTTTCTTATATTCTACCATCTTGTTTTATGTGTCAGATTTTTCTCATACAGAGATGAGAGGCATAATAAGCTCTGCTGGTTTAGAGAACATCTAGCTGCTTTGAATCAATACAGTGTCTTCCCCGGGTAGTCACTCAATAAATATATGTTGAACGAATTAGTGAAAGTCCCCTTATATAGCAAATTATATTTGTTGATGTGATTATGGGAATGCTATTGATACATTTTTGGGAATTGCCATTCACAGGAAAAAAATCTCAGAATAAGTGAGTACCTATAAAATTATATCTTTTTCACAGAGGAAAAAGAATTATAATTGTAAAGAAAAAAGAAAAGATTCCTGGTACTTAGACTTTTAAAAATTATCTGTTTAACAAATGAAAGAATGAGAAAGGCTAAAGCTTGAAGCACTATAGATAATCAGATAACTAGCGCCCAAAGATACATATGAGAACTGAGAGAGGTATACTATAATTATGACATTGTTGATTATTTACATTAGTGGTTAGGAATGCATTTAGAAGCTCAGGTATAGTAAGCCACTCTCTTTTCAGGGAAACAGCTGATTGTTTAATTGTTGACAAAATGGGGATTCAAATATTTGTCCCTGATTCAAAGAGTTGTTAAAAATATATCAGGTAAAGTTTGAAAGCATTTTTAAAAATTAAAGGTTTATACACATGTACTAGCATATGTTTATAACACCATCTTTTGTTAATATATGTCTTATTTTAAAATTGGAGACAGCTCCTGTGCATCCATATTCATTTTTATATTTCTATCCTTCCTAGGTAAAAAAAGAACTAATTACACAATGTCCTTCTCCATGCATTACTGCTTATTGAAATTCTCCCTTCTTTTAAGGGAGTAAACTATATTATATAGGAGCATGAGAGAAGGCCTCATTGATAAGGTGACATATGAGCAGAGATGTGAAAGAAGTGAAGTAGTAAGTTTCATGGATATTTGAAGGAAGAATGTCTAGGCAGAAAGGCAAGTGTAGAGTCCCTGTGGTAGGAGGGTTCTTGATGTATTTGAGAAAGAGCAGAGACCACTGTGGTTGGAGTAGACTGAGCAAAAGGAGAGGTGTAAAAGCTGAAATTGAAGAGGTAGGCTTTTGTCGAGTGAGATGGGGAGTCACTGGAGGGTTTGAGTTGAGGAGTGATCCTATCTGACTTCTGACTTAAAAACATCTTCCTGGCTGCTGTGTTTAGAAAAGACTGTAGGAGGGAAAAAGTGACATCATGTAGACTTGTAAGAGGTTATTTCATTAATGCAGGAGATAGATGATGGTCTGGACCAGGGTAGTAGCACTGGAGGTGGTGAGAAGTGATGGGATTCTGTATGTAATTTGATGTTAGAGCCAACAGGATTTATTGACGGATTCGATGTAGAGAGAGAGCTAGAGAAGAATGAATGACGACTCCAGTGATTTCTGGCCTGAACAGCTGGAAGGATGAGAGATGGAGAACGTTGCAGGGCAAGCAGATTGGGGTGGTGGATAAGATCTGGAGTTCAGCTTTGACAAGTTAAAGTTTGACATTTTCTTTTTTACCTGGAGAACTGGTTTGTTAAACATTTACCAGCATTCACTGCTTGGAAGCCTAGTGAAGAAAATGTTTCAGGAGTGCAACAGTATCAAATGTTGTTGATGGGTCAAGTGAGATGACTGAGAATTGACCACTGGATTTAGTAGGATGGAGATAATAGGTAACCTTGACAAGAGCAGTTTTAGTGGAATTACTGGAAAGAAAAGTCTGATTAGGGTAGTCTCAAGAAAGAATGAAGGGAAATTTAAAGGAGTTTTGCTCTAGAGGGGAACAGAGAAATGGGGACTATAGTTAGTTGGAGAGGAATGAGGCATAAAGGAAAGTTATTAAAAATCACTGATAATACAGTTGATTTGTATGCTGAAGGGAGTGATTGAATGGAGAGGAAAACAGTTGATGATGAAGCAATGTCCTCAAGTAGGCAAAAGAGACTAGGCTCAGGTGCTCAAGTAGAGGGGTTGGCCTTAGAGAGAAACACAAATATTTTATCCATAGTAACAGGAGGGAAGGCAGAATATAGGGGTGCAGTTACAAATAAGTCAGTATATGTTATGTTAGGAGCTTGTGGAAGTTCTCTTATGATTTTCCATAAAATAGCGTGATCATCAGCTGAGAATGGCTGTGGGGGAGAAGAGCTGGGAGGTTTGGGAGAAAGATATGAAATAAAGTACTCAATAAATATGAATTATTGTTATAATTGGTATTTGTGAAAGTGGTAGATTTGAAGGGGGAAAGGCTTTTAAAATTCAAAGACAATTAATTGTCTTTGTAGTAATGATTGTGGGTAATCACTTCACAATATATACGTATTATCAAAACTTCCTGTTGTACACCTTAAACATATACAATTTTTATTTGTTAATCATACCTCAGTAAAGCTGGAAGAAAAAAGAATGAATCTCAAAGCATGGAAATTTTGATGAATATCCATCATATGATTTGAAAATATAAGGTAACAGGAGAAGAGCTCTGGTCAGATGGAGAAGTGCCAGGAATACCAAAAGAGACTTTTGAAGGAAGTAACATTGACTCTAAGTAAAACTCTTACTCATGACAGAATCTGGGCAAAGGATGAAATTGTGGAAAACCAATGATAATTCCAGTCGTCTTTCATCCCAAATGATACCCATAAGAAACCCTTTTCATAATGTGCCTTATAAGTTTGTATATTGTTAGTTCCTCGGATAAGAATTCCTCAGAGAGAACAAATAAAGATATATATATATAATCATAAAAAGGAAAATTATCAATGTAATATTTAAAACTTTGGTCTGAACTTTGTTGCCATTTTCTCCAGAAGCTTTCCAGACATAATTTTATAAAACACAAGTTGATGATGAAAGCAGTTGTTTACTGGTTAAGATGAGTCTTGTCTTATCTCATAATGCATTTCAGGTCTGAGTAAATCAGTTACTGTATTTTGTATTCTTGGTGTACATAATTATTATTAGTTAAAAATATGTGACTTGACATTCTCCAAATAGATCTTCATATTGGAACAACGAAATTGAATCTTCTCACTTCCAAAAAAAAAAAAGAAGACAATTTTCACCTACTACACACAAAGACACTGTCACTTTGGTGACTTTTTCAAGGATATTTTGTCTTGCGGGCAGCGAAGACATGTAATCAAGAGCCATAATATAACAGTATGTATTAAGAATGCCTGCAGTATTTGTGTAGGCAAAATGGTTTGGAAGAAGGGTGACAGTGATTAATTTTAACTGTCAGCGATGGCTTTATGGAATAGAGAGCATTTGAGTTAGGTCTAAATTAAGGGAAGATAGGTTTTCAGTTGACTTGATTACTTTCTATGCATTTGACATTGTATTAAGTATTGTGTAATTTAATCCTGCTACCTGTGAGGAAACTGAAGCTCAGAGAAGTTAAGTAATTTGAGGGTCACACACAGCTAGTAAGTAGGTTTCAGACCCAGATCTAGCTGACAATAAACACTTTCCAATATAGCACACTGATTCAAGGTAGGGAATTGGGGTATGGGGGAGGATATTCCAATACAGGGGGCAGGAAGAGCAAAGAAAAGTGCAGAGGTGAGAAAAAGAGAAAGTGTGTGTGTGTGTGTGTGTGTGTGTGTGTGTGTGTGTGTTTTGGGAAGTGGAGAGGAGAAGTGAGTAATCCAATGTGACTTGGGCACTGTGTGTGTATGTGTGGAGGGGGTAGAATAATATATAGTGGGAAATAAGGCTAAATATATAACTTGTAAACAGATCATGGGACGGAGGCCTCAAAGGTTGTGTTAAGGAATCTGGATACTCTCTGGTAGGAAGTCACCAATTTTAAGATAATTTTTTCTGACAAGAGAGAGTCTCATCTACTATGTGAATATCAATTGGTCAGCATTTCATTCGGACCTTTCTTTTGTTTCATAGTTGCAGATTCTTTTGGAAGACAACAGAAATAAAAGTGGGTTCTTAAAATTGAGTTCATTGTAATTATCAATTTTAAGATAGTTTATGGAATTCATGATTAGTTTATTAAATTATTTTGTCATGAAATTAGGAATATAACTATAGAATAGTTTAATGTTAGCTTATTATTTTTCTAAGACCATAAGATAGAATTTTAAAATCATGTTTTTCAGATACTGACCGAGCTTTATCATTACTGGAAGAATACTGCAAAAAATTAAGGAAACCAGAGGAGCAACAGTTGAAAAACGCTGTTAAAAAGGTGATGGGTATCTTTAAGAGCAACTTATTCCAAGCTTTGCTAGGTATGTATTAAAAAATTATTTATCATCTTAATGATCAGAATTGGGCTTAAGAGTTGAGTAATGTGGTCAGAAAACCTGATAAACAAATTTAAAACTGAAATATTTTTCTTGATATCAAGTAGAAGAAAAGATTTTCCCCCCATTTTCTTGTTTAAGGTTATCTTAAAAAAGAACTTCTATAAAATAGAAATAAAGTGTATGTTAATAAAAATATTGAAAGAATGTTTTATATAGGAAGACAAGTTTACACAGGAAAAAACTGGAGTAGCTTATTGCAAAAAATTGAGGACAAATATGCTAAAGAAGGAAGTTTCCTTCTTCTAGACGAAGACTTCCCTAACACAAAAAGTGATGGGTCACATTCTACTCAGAAACATAGTTCTAGTTTTACTCTCTTCTTAAGACAAAAACAACTTTTTTCATCTTTCTTGCTACTCTTAAGAAATTTCATGATTCAAATTGAGAAGTTTATTTATGAAAATCTCAGTGCTTTGTCAATGCTTCATGAATCTAACTATATAATGTTTAACCTTTTGCGTATTCTTGAATTTATGGTTTATTTATGTATGTCTTTATACGTACATTTTTGCATTTATGCAGATAATTTTTAATTCTTTTTTTAGAGTTAAATAAAAAATAGAAACAAATACCTCCCCTCAACAAAAGCAACCAACTAACTAAAGAATTTAAAAAAAGACTCACTCAATTACACTATAGATTTTACTGGACTTAAACAGCATATTTTAAAGAAATAATTGAATCTACTAGACGTTATTATTTTTCAGGTCTGATGGTTATTGATATAGAAACAAAAAATGTGAATTTATGGGGGTAAATCTTGAAAATATTTGTGTTTTTATTATAATGAATGTCTACACTTACTGACAAAACTATAACTTCATGGTTTGAATATAATTTAAAAAACCATTAAATTTTGAAAAATTGAGAATCAGTCTATTGAATAAAAATAGAAGTAAAAAGCTTTATAGGATTATTGCCTGTGGATTAATTTCTTTAAAATATTCTTATATGGCTGGTAAGAATTAATGACACAAATAACTATAATCATCTTAGTTGGTATTAAATAAAAACAGCTCTAAATGGAGTCTTACAGAATTTAAATAAACCCTGTCATTAGAGAATAGTATTTTAGAGAACACTTTTAAGCAACGAATTTCTCAATTAAAAATTAATAGTTTTATCTAGTTGATAAATAGTAAAGGCTATTAACAGAATGGCAATGCCTCTAAATAGATTTGTATTATGTGCTTAGATAAGATTGGCTATGACTTTTGAGAGTTTGAGTTTTTGAGAACTTTATTTAGGAAGAATATTGTTGGATGCTTTAGAAAATTCTACTAAGGTAGTGTAACCATTTGGTAATGCAACATCATTACACGGGGAATAAAAAGAGGAATGACAAAGAGTTGTATTTTGCCATTGTTTTGAGTGAGTTGTAAATATCTTGGCAAAAAGCCTGTAGCGTAATTGGAATTTCTGTAATAAAATGAGAGGCAACAGTAATCTGTAAAAAGCTGTTACGTAAGTAATCCTGATGCCCAACTTTGAATGGATAGATTTGCTTTGGCTAGTCTTTTAAGTCATTTTGGGATAAACCAGAGTACACAGAATGGAGCAATGCTATACAACAAAACATAATTTTCTGTTGAATCCTGTTAGGTTGCTAAATATTGCTTACTAATTTATTATTATTGAATGTTTGAGTTGGTCTCACTGTGCAATTTTAAGGACACAAAAGAAGAAAAACTATGTAGCCCTGTGCATCCTGAAGGGGATTATATCTTTATAAATGGATAAGTAGGGAACCATTAATAAATAGGGCATTATTATTATTTTTTAACATCTTTATTGGAGTATAATTGCTTTACAATGGTGTGTTAGTTTCTGCTTTATAACAAAGTGAATCAGCTATAGATATACATATATCCCCATATCTCCTCCCTCTTGCATCTCCCTCCCACCCTCCCTATCCCACCCCTCTAGGTGGTCACAAAGCACTAGAGCATTAGTTATGCTCTGTATTTTGCTTTCTGCTTTGACTAACTTCCCTTCCCCATTTTTTTTTTGTTACAAGTGATGGAAGATAGTGACTTTCACCCATTGTTCTGGTATTCAGGTAGCCAGTATGTTGAAATGCTTTGCATGAATCTCACCTGAAGAAATAGAAGGGAATCATAGTGCAGAAAACCCATCATAAATGGATAGTAGAGTAAAATACTATTATTTCAGAATGTGCTGTAATATTTACAAGTGACCAGGAAACCAGGCCTTCTCTCTATAGATGAAAAGCATCACTTTGAAAATGAATACTATCCTCCTTTTGTGGTACTTCATCATATGCCTAAAAAAGAAAATGCAAACACGTCTTAAATAGTAAGATGGTATAATCCTTGAGGACAGAATTCTGTCTCCATAACTTTGACCATTATTATAGCGCAAAAAAGCATTTTATAAATGGGTTCTGTGATAATAGGGTGGAGGGTGATAGCAGAGGTATTGTTTTTTCATTTTTAAAATGACCTTATTTGATTATAAACATATATGCTCATTATGGAAATTTTAAAAAATAAAGTCAAAGAAGAAAAAAAAATCCAAGGGTAAAATGCACTTCTCTTATAGTAAATAGGGTGATGAACTGTTTAATTTTCTTCTTTCTTGCTTCTCTAGTCCCTGTATTCTTTGTTTTGGCTTTCCATTTACCAATAACAGAAAGTGTAAAAAAACACCTTAACTTTTAGAGCTTCCCTGGTGGTGCAGTGGTTAAGAATCCTTCTGCCAGGGTAGGGGACACGGGTTCGAGCCCTGGTCCGGGAAGATCCCACATGCCGCGGAGCAACTAAGCCCGCGTGCCACAACTACTGAGTCCATGTGCCACAACTACTGAGCCCATGTGCCACAACTACTGAGCCTGTGCTCTAGAGCCCATGCTCTGCAACGAGAGAAGCCACTGCAGTGACAAGCCTATGCACCGCAATGAAGAGTAGCCCCCGCTCTCTGCAACTAGAGAAAGCCCGCACGCAGCAACAAAGACCAAATGCAGCCAAAAATAAATAAATAAAATAAATAAATTAAAACAAAGAAAACAACTTAACTTTTAAAAAGTTAGTAATTAGTATTCATTAATGTACAAAAGAAGAAAAATGCCTGAAACAGCAAAGCTGCACATTTTGATGTTAGGCTTAGGGTGACATCTTGTGGTAATACTGAGGAAAATATTTTGTCCAATAGATAGTTATAGTTTTATGATGATTGCATTATTAACACTTCAGAATTTGAATATAAGTGAGTTGGAATTCCATGATATTTTATAGATTGAGTTAGATCTCTTTCATTTAGCATAGCTAAAACATTCAGACTTTCAAGGCACTCTATTAGGTTATTTACCCTTCATTTAGGTGGTGAAGGAGCAAGATGGAAATGTTTTTCTTTTTATACTTCCCTTCCAGATCTACTTTGAAATTTAAAGATATGTATTGCCACCATAATTATTTGTAAAAACCATTTAAATAATATAATGAGTTAGTTCATTTTTAGATATGTACTACAAAAGTTCTTTGCTTTTATACCTTATTGAAAATTGTCTTATTCTTTTTTAAAAAAATTTTTGAATTTTATTTATTTTTTATACAGCCGGTTCTTATTAGTTATCAATTTTATACACATCAGTGTATACGTGTCAATCCCAATCACCCAATTCATCACACCCCCACCCCCAGCCCCCCTACAGATGTTCTCTACATCTGTGTCTCAATTTCTGCCCTGCAAACCAGTTCATCTGTACCATTTTTCTAGATTACACATATATGCGTTAATATACGATATTTGTTTTTCTCTTTCTGACTTACTTCACTCTGTATGACAGTCTCTAGATCCATTCACGTCTCAACAAATGACCCAATTTCATTCCTTTTTATGGCTGAGTAATATTCCATTGTATATATGTACCACATCTTGTTTATCCATTCATCTGTCGATGGGCATTTAGGTTGCTTCCATGACCTGGCTATTGTAAATAGTGCTGCAATGAACCCTGGGGTGCATGTGTCTTTTTGAATTATGGTTTTCTCTGGGTATATGCCCAGTAGTGGGATTGCTGTGTCATATGGTAATTCTCTTTTTAGTTTTTTAAGGGACCTCAATACTGTTCTCCATAGTGGCTGTATCAATTTACATTCCCACCAACAGTGCAAGAGGGTTCCCTTTTCTCCACACCCTCTCCAGCATTTGTTGTTTTTAGATTTTCTGATGATGGCCATTCTAACTGGTGTGAGGTGATACCTCATTGTAGTTTTGATTTGCATTTCTCTAATAATTAGTGATGTTGAGCAGCTTTTCATGAGCTTCTAGGTCATCTGTATGTCTTCTTTGGAGAGATGTCTATTTAGGTCTTCTGCCCATTTTTGGATTGGGTTGTTTGTCTTTTTAGTATTGAGCTGCATGAGCTGTTTATATATTTTGCAGATTAATCCTTTGTCCATTGATTCACTTGCAAATATTTTCTCCCATTCTGAGGGTTGTTTTTTTGTCTCGTTTATGGTTTCCTTTGCTGTGCAAAAGCTTTGAAGTTTCATTAGGTCCCATTTGTTTATTTTTGTTTTTATTTTCATTACTCTAGGAGGTGGATCAAAAAATATCTTGCTGTGATTTATGTCAAAGAGTGTTCTTCCTATGTTTTCCTCTAATAGTTTTATAGTGTCCAGTCTTACATTTACATCTCTAATCCATTTTGAGTTTATTTTTGTGTATGGTGTTAGGGAGTGTTCTAATTTCATTCTTTCTCATGTAGCTGTCCAGTTTTCCCAGCACCACTATTGAAGAGACTATCTTTTCTCCATTGTATATCCTTGCCTCCCTTGTCATAGATTAGTTGACCATAGGTACGTGGGTTTATCTCTGGGCTTTCTATCTTTTTCCATTGATCTGTGTTTCTGTTTTTGTGCCAGTACCATATTGTCTTGATTACTGTAGCTTTGTAGTATAGTCTGAAGTCAGGGAGTCTGATTCCTCCAGCTCCATTTTTTTTTTACCTCAAGACTGCTTTGGCTATTTGGGGTCTTTTGTGTCTCCATACAAATTTTAAGATTTTTTGTTCTAGTTCTTTAAAAAATGCTATTGGTAATTTGATAGAGATTGCATTGAATCTGTAGATTGCTTTGGGTAGTATAGTCATTTTCACTATATTGATTCTTCCATTCCAAGAACATGGTACATCTCTCCATCTGTTGGTATCATCTTTAATTTCTTTCATCAGTGTCTTATAGTTTTCTGCATACAGGTCTTTTGTCTCCCTAGGTAGGTTTATTCCTAGGTATTTTCTTCTTTCTGTTGCAATGTAAAAAATTGTCTTATTCTTTATTCATTACTTTTATGTACAAGTATGGACAGAACTATGTATGTATATTTAAAAGGTTTCAACCCCTTCTAAAATCTTGTTAACCTTTTTTATCTAATTTTATTTCCTCTTACTTCACTGCAGTGTTTGAGGGGGAATTTTGGGGAAAGATTTAGAAGAGAATGGGTAGTAGAGTGATAGTTTCCTTAAAAGTCTACCAGTAGCAACATCTTAGAAAAGAACTTATCCTGCTTTATGGAGGCTTGCATGTCAGACTGTGTATTAGAGTAGGATATTTTTTATCCTTATAAAGCTTAGTGTATAACCCTATGGATACTTGAAATTATTAGCAATAGGGATGATACAGTAGATATACTGCATATTAGGATTTATCACCTCCTTGTTGAAGCCTTCTACCATGTCCCTACCTGTTAGCAGCTTTAACCAGCCCTTTCATTATGTCTCTTAACATTTAGTTCATATTACTATAAGGCACTTATTACACTGACTTATGATGAACTGAATATATTTCTGGTCCCTCAGTAGAATGTGAGAAGCTTGAGAGTTGAGGTTATATCTAACTAACAGTTGTACCCCCAGTATGTGAACCTTTAATAATAATAGGCCAGCAATAAATTTTTTATTCATTTATTCAACAATTATTTAAAAAATACTTGTTATGTATTACATATTGTGCTAGGCAATAGGGATACAGCAGTAAACTTTAGAGGAGAGGATCGTCCTTGCCCTTCTGGGTAAGTGAGAGAAATCAAGTAGAGAGAAAAGAGATGTTAGGTATGCAATCAGTTAATCATTTAAATATAATAGTAATAAGTATTACAAAATTGATCTGTATTGGAGTTTTATCAGATTTTAGTTTGAGTAAAAAAAAACTACATATTTTCTCAGTATAGTAATTCTAATATAATATTTTATTTCAAAATAACATCTATTTGAAAACATCATGGCTATATCGGTCTTGATTTGTCTTTGTAATGTATAATTTTTGCCACCTGATTATAAGAAAGTCTAAGAATTTTTTATAGATTTTAGTGAAATGGTTATATAAATTTGGAACAACTTGGCTTCAGTCCTCCAAAGCAGAGGTTCTCCAAGTGTTGTTTGTGGATCAGCAGCATCAGCCTCATTGGGAATTTGGTCAGCATTGCAGATTCTTGGGCCTCACCCCAGACCTACTGAATTAGAAACCCTGGAAGCAGGGTGCAGCAAATAGTGTTGTAATAAGCCTTCCAGGTGATTCTGATGCATGCTAAAGTTTGAGAACATATGTTCTAAATGGTTAGATATTTGGCCACTCAAGGAAAGTAATATAGTATGTGAATAGTATTAATAAATTTGGGAAAATATGACAGTGACATTTCTTCATTCTTGGGTTTTATAAAGACTTGATTTGATCTTTAAGAAATCCAATGAGCCATTATCATTCTGGGATATATCTTGACTACTTTGAGGATCCATAAATTTAGGAATATCATTATGGCATCTAATTTTCTTTTTAAAGGACAGTAGTATATCTGAAACATTTAAGTGATTGATTTTTTCCCTTTGGATGCTTAATGGTAGTTTCTACCTATGGGGCTATGGATAGAGAACAGCAGATAAGCGGCATTGAGATGCTGCTGTTGGCAAGTGGGAGGCTCACTCACTAGGGAAGTGCTTGCTGCCACTCACAGCCTCAAAGCATGTGCTCCTGTGAAACACATTTAATTACTGTATGTTATGGACATTTAAATAAGTATTGACTGGTCAAAGTGGTAAATGTTAGATTCTTAAATACCAAGGTCTACTCTGTTCCTACTTATTTGTTTAGAATACTCATTTCACTAAAATGAATGCAGGTATTTCAGTTATTGCAATTTAATTATAATAATTAGCAAGGTATTTATGAAGTGTTTACCTATTTACATGGGCATATGCAGGTGGATATTATTAAAAACCAAATTCCTACCCTTAAGGGTGTTAAAGTCAATTGGGAAGGTAATATTCACATATATACAAACAAATATAAGACAGGATGTAATCAAGGACTAAACTCTGGAGCCTAGACCAAACTGTAGGAGTTCAGAGAAGTGTGGGTTTATCGTAGGTTGGTGTTGCTGGGGAAGATTTTATATAAAATGTAAACTTGAGCTGGGCTTGTCAATGATAGGATTTGAGTAAGAAAAGAGGATAGAGAAGGACATTTTCCCCCATCCATCCATCTAATCATCCATCCATCCCTTTATTCATTCAAAATTATTTATTGAACACTGTGCCAGGTATAAAACTGGGGAGGCAAGCAGTAAACAAAATTGCATGAATAGTTTATATTTACAGTTGTGAAAATGCTACAGTGGAGAAGTAGAGGATGCTATGCGTGAGAAGCTTAACCTTAGCAGTGGAATTGGGGAAAGCTTTCTCAGGGAACTGACATTTTAGGTGATGACAATTAAACAGATTCATAGAGATCAGAAGGAGAGTGAGGTAGTAGATGTGACTTAAATGGGTTCAAGATGTTCTTGATATTTATGCTTTAAAAATGTTCTCTAGGGGTTGGCTAAAGCATCACGTTAGACTTAAATCTCTTCTAAAGGCTTGTTTAAGTTTCAGGGTACACTTGAGAAACAAGAGTAGTAAGCATAGGAGGTGGCCCAGACAGTCCTTATAATTCCCATTGTTAAACTGCCGTATACTGAGTGTGATTAGTTGTGTGCTTCATGTCAAGTAGGATCAAATATTTCTTAAGTTAAATTTGACACTTTAGGTTGGGTACCATCAAGAGGATTGTATGTCATTCTTGGCTCTGGACTTTGTATATTTGCTACAGGATTTATGTCACCAGATGGCACCATTTAACTAAATTTTTGTACTATGGATGCTTATAAGAGTGGTTGTTTTAAAAATGAAGGATGTTTTTATTTGTGCTATAACTGAATTAGCAAAAAATTAATTTTGATAGCATATTAGACTTCGATACACAGTAAGGTAATGAAGCCCCAAAAGTTTGTTGGGAGCATGAAAGCATCTGTTAATTTCTGCTAAGGTACATAATAAATGAAAATCTGGTGATGATCAGTATCGTTGATATATGGTAGCTGGCAAAAAAGCAGGGCACAATAGGCTTCTCCATCTATTTTTTCCCATAGCTAGAAGAATAATATTATGAATATTTTAGTCTTGAATTTAACTTTAATATGTAGGGAGTTGATATACATAATAACAAAAATATAGAGAAATTTCTAAAAGATTATTTTAGCAAAAAGCCTTTTCAAGATGTCTTAAAATATCATGGTAATAATATGTTAAACAATTTTGTCAATAGAGTGTATGTTCTATTGAACTGTAGAACTAATAAAATTAATAAAACATGATATAGACTTCTTTCTTAGTATAAACATTTATCCCAAGGAAATGAATATTTATTCTTAGTTAAAAACTTCCTTAATACTTTCCCAGCCAGTAAGCAGAATTAGTTACTTTCTCTTTTACATTCCTTTAGTATTTGTTCATATTTCTGGTGTAGCACTTAGTATGTTGTACTATTGTTAATTGCTTACATGTTGGTCTCCCTCAATAGACTGTGAGCTTCTTGAATGCAGGGCCTAGTTCTAATTCAGTGTCTGCCATGAAATAGTCAATCATTAAATTTCTTTCATTTGACAGAATCTATTTTGAACACTTGCTATCTAAGAGACACTCTGTTAGGCTCTGGGGATTTAGTCACAAGAGAGATGTGGACCCTATTTTCATGGAGCTCATGGTCTAATAAGGGAGACAGACATTAAATAAGTACAACTGTGATAAGTACTTTGAAATAGTTATTTGGATCAAACAGTAAAATCATAAGGAATTACTTGTATACTGGTATAATTCATACTACTGTATTGTGTTTGTTTAAAAATGTTTAGATACTATTTATTAAATGAAACATTCTAGTCTTCTATTATCCTTGGAATGAAATTCAAACTTCTCACCTGTAAGGCTCCCTATCACCTCTGCCTACCTCACATCTCATCTCTTACCACTCTTCCCTACTCACTGTACTTCAGCCACACTGGCCTTCTCTCTGTTCCTAAATGCTGCCCCAGGAAACTTTACATGCTTCTTTTTTGTTTGGAGTACCTTCTTATCTAAATCTTTGTCTTACCTCACTCCTCACCTCCATCCCACCCCTAAGTCACATCTATCACATTACCTGTTTTATTTTTGTCACTGTAGGTATCACTATGAGAAATTTTGTTTGTTTATGCATTTTGTATGGCTTTCTCCACTAGAATGTAAATTCCATAGGAGCATTCTTGCCTGTCTTACTCATTGCTGTATCTTTTATTTTAGCTTAGTGCTTAGAACATAATAGCCACTAAGTAAATATTTGTTAAATGAACGAATGAATAAGTGAGTGTTGCTGCATGCCTGGGACTGTGTTAGATTCTTGTTGAAGTTAGAAATGGACTAATTTGAAAGGAGAGGAAAGCGTAAGTAAGTAGGGTTTTATTTTCACTATGTTGTCCTTAGGTAGGCAGTTGTTGGCATTAAGTCAGCATCTCAGGAAGGTTCCAGCCAGCGTCTGTACTGACTGGGAATTATAACGTGACCTCAGGAAGGAATGTAGGAGTGTAGTGCCAGTACAGCCCAAGGCAAAAGTGTTGTCACCAGGTGGAGCACCTGGAGCTCTGCCTGAGCCAAAAGAATGGATCCCAGGTCCCACCAAACAGACTTCTGCATCAGAGGCTAGCAGTATGCCTAGTGAGCGGATGAACAGGGTCATTGCTCAAGGACCAGAGAAGCCCAAGGACAGCATGTAGATCCAATGAACACAACCTATTTCTATCCCCAAGACTATGACGGCAGATAAACCACAAGTCTGACCCCAGAATTGTCTACTCCCATATAACGGGGCATTATTTTAGAGAGAAGGAGGAGGCGTAGGCTATATGAATGAAAAGTTTTATCTGAGAGAGACTTTAAATTATTGAGCCAGACTACACTTTAAACTGGATTGAGTGGTCACTTTTCCCAATTAACCAGTGATTGAGGGCTTCTGAAGCTGCTGGATAAGACACATACACAGTAAAGACCTATACATTTTGTTTGCCACCATGCCACTTATACCATGGTGTGGTATAAGTTGTATGTGTGACCCTGCTATACTGAAGCATAGATCTCAATGTTGTTTCTTACCTCTTCATTTTCAACATTCAATTTGGTATTGAATGTCGAAAAGCATTAACAAGAAGGAGCAATGGGAGAAGAAATAGCCCACAAGTGTCTCACAGGAAAGGCTTCCCCTTTCTCCTGTTAGCTCTGGTTCCTGGCAAAAGATAGAAGCGGTGGAGAATGAGGAACATTGGTCTACCTTAGTTTGTTTACATGAGTCATTCCTAAGAGTTGCTTAAGAAACTATTTCTCCTTTACCTCATTTGTTGCTCAGAAGCCCAGAACTTCTAAGACTACGTTAGGAATTCCAAACCTTCCAATAATAACCTACAGATACCATACAGCATAAATTTTCCTGGTTTCTACTTTGAGTCTCTGGGTTCTACCTTATATTCAGTTTCCAGTTTGCTGTCAAAATCATAAACTTTCATAAAACCATAAGATTAGAATTTTCTTTACAGGACCATGTATATGCAAATTGGGTCATCAAATGTACCTAGAGCTACCAAACTCCAGTGGGCATGCCAGGTCTTACAAAATGAGTTAATCACGAATCCCTAAAAGTTTAAAGCATTGTTAAACTCACAGAAACAAATTATACTGAATATTAAATAATGCATTCAGAAAAACCTTCAGTTTTGAAAATAAGCCATTTGAAAATAAGCCATTCAGAAAGAAGCCTTGGTCTTTATAAATAGTTGCTGCAAGAGTTTTTTTTTTTGCTGTACTCGGACCTCTCACTGTTCCGGCCTCTGCCGTTGCGGAGCACAGGCTCCGGGCGTGCAGGCTGAGCGGCCATGGCTCACAGGCCCAGCCGCTCCGCGGCATAGTGGGATCTTCCTGGACCGGGGCACGAACTCGTGTCCCCTGCATCGGCAGGCGGACTCTCAGCCACTGCGCCACCAGGGAAACCCAGCTGCAAGAGTTTTTTGAAGAAGGGTTTAAGAGCTTTTCAACTGATCAAAATAGGACAATGATTATAAATATAAAGGTGACTTTTAGATTTCATTAATTGAGGTTATTAATACCATCCAACCAAACCTATTTATTTTAGGTGCAGGGCTCCATTTAATAATTTTTCAGGACATATGTTCACTTTCTCCTTGCTATTTTCCTCATACAAATCTAATTTTTTAAACTATATGTTTTTCTAGAAATGGAGCCCCTGGAGATACGGAAAATTTAACATATTTAGTAGGGTTCTCTGTAAGTACTAAATAGATTTTGATGCAAGACACTTCCTTTTCCTGAATTTGAGTATTTATAATTGTAACATGGAAGAGTTGGGCTAGTGCAATAAATTTCTTTATAAACATGGATGATTATGGAGAGGAATATGACTGCATCTTGAATGAAGGATATAGGAAAATGGATAGCAGTATTCTACATAACTTCATACTTTCAAATCTGTACTATTGTCATTATTTTGCCTTTGTTTTTGGACAGTCTGGTTCCTTTTATCAGTTTCTTGATCTCTGTTCTGGTAATCTCTTCCTTCACTGTATCTCAGCCACCCACTCTTAGATTTTACTCTATATCTTAACAATATTAATAACCACACCCCTCTAAAAAATCTCAGTTTTAAACATATTACTCTGTGACCATCACTCGTTACCTTCTATTGATCCAGTTCATTTCGGTATCTCCCATATCAATCATTGATCCCATAAGCACTGCTAAGTCATTGGCCCCACAAATTTTATTTTTGTGATCTGTTAGCTACCATAAATCTTCAGGTCCAGCTTAAAAGACATGATTCATTGCTATATTTAATCATTTTATATACATCTTCAGTTTCTTTGTTGTCTCTCCATCTGCTGGCAAAACCAACCTCTGGTTAAACCCATCTCTGTCTATTCCATGTCTGCACCATTGCAGCTAAATGTAGCTGGAGAAATACATACAACCTTGTTAACTGGTTTCACTTTAAATTATGACCAAAAAGCCTATTATGTTTCCTTGGACAGTTCACTTTCTTGTTCCCAGGGGGAGCATTTCATACCTTTTTTTCTCCTCAAATGCAATACACCGCACCTTCTTCAACTTTAGCTGCTGACCTTTCTTCTTATTTTATTGAGACAATAAAAACAATCAAAAGAGAACTTCCTCATCTTTTCAGTACTTGATCTACCAACCTACCTATATCTGTGTCTATGTGTTTTGCTTTTTCTTTTATTAATGTGGATAAACGGTCCCTCCTTTTATCTAAGATGAAATCCTCCTCTTGGACAGAGTATCAGAGTCCTGGAAGGTAACAGAAAGCCTTCTTGAAGAGAGTTTAATGAAGAATTTGTTTACAAAGAGATGGGGCAGAGTTAAGGGAATCAACCAGGAATGGAAGCACTCAGGGACTAGGAACAGTGGGAATCTTGAAGGAACAGGGAAAGCATGTGAGCTGTTACTGTAACACAAATAGAACTGCAATTATTAGAAGGCTGCCTGAGAGGAATGATGGCTTTAGGAAGAAGACAGCCACTGCCAAACCATGGCCCAGCAAGAACAGGGCTGGGTGAATAAACATCCCAACCCCTCTTTCCTCCCTTCCCTGATCTTCTGCTGGTTATTCCTATTAGTGGACCCCAATAGGAAGCCAGAGGACAAGTGAGCTGGTTAACACAGTCTGTAAAGGTCAGCTTCCCAGGGCACAGAGCAGGGTGGATAGGGGAAGAAAGATGACCTGGAAGGGCAAACAAAGAAGATTCATGACAGGTTATGTCTGCATTTTTCCTTATTTACTCAAAGAATATGCTACTATAATTATTTCTTCTCTCTTTGCAATTAATTTTTACCTTCCTCTTCAGTTATTAGCACACAAATGTCTCCTCTTAAGAGGAACATTTTAGGGTTAAGAGTATGGACCCTTGAGCCAGACGGCCTGAGTTCATATCCTGGGTCCTCTGCCACTTACTACTTGTGTGACTCTGGGCAGATTTCATAACCACTCTGTGCCTCACTTTCCCTGTCTGTAAAATAAGGACCATAGGAAAAGTACCCAACTCATAGGGTTGTCGTGAGGATAAATAAGTTAATATATGTATTGCATTTTGAACAGTGCCTAGCACATAGTGTTTGCTACTGTTGTCTTTAAAATCCATTCGCTTCATCTGTCATCTCCCTCACCTTGTCTTCCAACTTCTATCTGAGTTTGGCCAATGGGAGGTACTAAGAGGAGATCAGAAGTGGTGGAGGAGGGAAAGAGAGATGGGGATGTTTATTCTTGTGGTCCACTTCCTTCTGGGCCATGATTTAGCAGTGACTGCATTCTGCTTGTTAAGTCTACAGGTCCTGTCATGTAGCCCCTCTCCCATTTTTCTAATCCCCTTTAGAGCAAAATTTATCATGAGTTGTTTATACTCAGTCTGTGCTTCTTTGTCACTAATTTTCTCTTGAAGCTACTCCAAATTAGGCTTGTCCTCTCTACCCTAATGGGATTGTACTTGTCAAGGTTATAGAGACCTCTGTGTTGCTAATTCATTGATTAATTTTCAGGATTTATCATATTTCTCAGCAGCATTTGACATACCCAGTCATGTCCACCTTCTTGTACCACTTTCTTTACTTTCTCTCTTGACTTAAATGTTGAAGTAACTTGGCTAAGGTACTTCAGGCTTCTTCTTCTTCTTCTTCTTTTTTTTCCTATCTATACTCACTGCAGTACTTATATAGTCTCATTCAATCCCATGGTTTTATTTTATTTTAAAAAAATATATTTTATTTATTTATTTTTGGCCTCATTGGGTTTTCGTTGCTGCGTATGGGCTTTCTCTAGTTGCAGCTCTTCGTTGCGGTCCTCAGGCTTCTCTTTGCGGTGCCTTCTCTCGTTGCAGAGCACGGGCTCTAGGCACGTGGGCTTCAGTAGTTGTGGCTCGCAGGCTCTAGAGTGCAGACTTAGTAGTTGTCGCGCATGGGCTTTGTTGTTCCACGGCATGTGGGATCTTCCCGGACCAGGGTTCGAACCCGTGTCCCCTGCATTGGCAGGCAGATTCTTAACCACTGTGCCACCAGGGAAGCCCAGTCCCATGGTTTTAAATCTTACCTGTAGGCTGATGACTCCCAAACTTATGTCTGACTTCTATATATCCTATTGCCTATTTAATATCTTTCACTTGGATATCTATCAAGCATTTCAAAACTTAACATGTCCAAAACTGGACTTTGATTTTACCCCTCCCCACAACCAACTTGCTCCTCTTCTAGTCTTCACCATCACAGTAAATGTCATCATCATTTACCCAGAAACCCAGGAGTCATCATGGATTTTTCTCTTTCTTTCACGTTCTCATACAACCCCTTTGCAAGTCCTGTTGCCAAATTTTCAATTTAAGTCTGGAATCCTACCGATTCTTACCATCTCCCTTATGCCATCGTGGTCTAAGCCACCATAGTCTCTTTGGTCTACTGCAGTAGTTCCTGACTGATATCCCTTTGTTTTCACCCTTGCCCCAATCTATTCTCTACACAGCATCCAGAGTGACCTTTTGAAACAAAAGGTAATTTATCTCACTATTTTAAAAATTGTCCATTGGCTAATATAATTTGGTGAATGAAGGAAAAGCTAATTTACTATTGATGGTCAACTTTTAAATTTTGGCAAGATAACTACATTAACATTTTCTTTGTTTTTGCTTTTTGTTTAAAGTCAAAATCATTAGATTCTTTTTTCAACATAGTACTTTTCACTTAAGATATTCATTTAAAAGAGGTGCTTGTGTTTGCAATATTTTATAGTTAATACAGTGGGAATTTGCATTTGTTTTCAGGGTCTTTGTGCCAAGAGCTCAAGGCATCGAAGAATGTGATTTATGAGGTCAGAAAAGCACATTAGGTTAATTATGCTACTGCATTGCCAGACAATCTCTTGGAGTTTGCTGGTATGCAGTGATCAAAAGAGCATCATTTAAAATTGCTGGACCTATTAAAGCATGCAAATTTTACTTGTTTACATGTCCTGCTCTTTTTTGAGGTTACTGCTGGTAATATGAAGGAAACTTACGATGTCTTCAATACTATGAAAATTTAACAGAATAAAAATATGGATCTCTGTTAATAATATGACTTAGTTTCTAGTATTTAATGTAGAAGACTTCTCAGGTGTCTTTTTCCTTTTACATACTTGAATCTTTCTCTTAGAATCTTGATTGTATCTCAGCTGTTTTGAGAAATTTAAAAGTACCACTTAAAATGTATTCTTACTGATACAGTTACTCTTTATGATATATTTTCCTAAGCCTTTCATTAATTTATTTGTTAATTGAACAAATATTTATGGAGCACCTATGATGTGTCAAACACTGACTAGGTATGTATCAGTGAACAAGACAGACAGGTATTCCTGGTCTCACAGAACTTATAGTTAAGTGGCAGAATATCAGCAATATACAAACATAGCGTAGAGAAAAATAGGGCAGGGAAGGGGAATAGAAGAGTACCATGGAAGAGGAGAAGGGTTACTATTTTAAATAGAGTAGTTAATAAAGTCCTGTTTAGGAAGATATTTGAGTAAAGACTTGAAGGGGTTGAGGGATTGAGCCATATGGCTATCTGCAGAGGAAAGAGCAAGTGCAAAGGACTTTGAGGTAGGAACATGCATAGATTATTCCAGGAATAATAGGAGTCTAGTGTGATGGACTTAATCATTCTTGACTGAGAGGCAGTGGTAGGAAATGAGCTTGGTTATGGTAGGAGGAGAGATTATGAAGGGATTTGCTGGCCATTATAAAGACTTTGACTTTTATTGTAAATGAGCTAGGAATCTGTTGGAGACTTTTGAGATGATATGATCTGACATATTTATTTTTTGGTTTTTTGTGTTTCTTTTGTGGTACGCGGATCTCTTACTGTTGTGGCCTCTCCCGCTGCGGAGCACAGGCTCCGGACGTGCAGGCTCAGCGGCCATGGCTCACGGGCCCAGCCGCTCCACGGCATGTGGGATCTTCCCGGGCCGGGGCACGAACCCGTGTCCCCTGCATCGGCAGGTGGACTCTCAACCACTGTGCCACCAGGGAAGCCCGATCTGACATATTTAAAATGATCAACTCTGCATGTTGAGAATGGACAAAAGGATGCAAGGAATTAAATGGAGAAGATGAGTTAGGAGTTCATTGTAATGTTCCAGGTAGATATGACTGTGGTTTAGATTAGGGTGTGGCAGCAGAGAGAGTGGTGAGAAGTGGTCAAATTCTAGATTTTGAAAGTAGACGCAATGAGATTTGCAAACAGATTGGGTGTCAGGTATGAGAAAAATAGGAATGTTAAGGAGGAATTTTTTTTTTTTTTGGCCTGAGCATCTGATGATATTGCATTCCCATTTTCAGAGATGAGTAAGTCCAGGAAAGCAGCATATTTGGTAGGTGGGGTGGAAGACCAGAAGTCAGGTTTTGGAGGTGTGAAATTTGAGATGCTTAGTAGACACCCATGTGGGTATGTTAAATATAAGAGGGCTTCCTTGGTGGTGCAGTGGTTAAGAATCTACCTGCTGGGCTTCCCTGGTGGCGCAGTGGTTGAGAGTCCGCCTGCCGATGCAGGGGACACAGGTTCGTGCCCCGGTCCAGGAAGATCCCACATGCCGCAGAGCGGCTAGGCCCGTGAGCCATGGCCGCTGAGCCTGCACGTCTGGAGCTTGTGCTCCTCAATGGGAGAGGCCACAACAGTGAGAGGCCCGCGTACTGCAAAAAAAAAAAAGGAATCTGCCTGCCAATGCAGGGAACACGGGTTCGAGCCCTGGTCCGGGAAGATCCCACATGCCACAGAGCAACTAAGCCTATGTGCCACAATTAATGAGACTGTGCTCTAGAGTCCTCAAGCCACAACTACTGAAGCCAGCGCCACAACTACCGAAGCCCATGAGCCTAGAGTGCATGCTCCGCAACAAGAGAAGCAACCGGAATGAGAAACCCGTGCACTGAAAGGAAGAGTAACCCCCATTCGCCGCAACTAAAGAAAGCCCGTGCGCAGCAATGAAGACCCAATGCAGCCATAAATAAATAAACAAACAAATAAATAAAATATATAGGATATAGATTCTAAAAAAAAAAGAATCTACCTGATTTATTAGCACACATGAATTTAACTTTTAAGCCTTCTGGAATTGATTTATCAAGATAATTTCTAATGTGACAGAGATTAAGACTAGAAATAGATGACTCCTGAAATTAGAATTCTTGACTGAAAATAACAGACTACTACTATGTAACTTACGTAGAAAAGGGATTTATTGGAAGACTGTAAGATACCTTACAAGAACTGTAGTAAGGCTGGAGATCAGACTAAGAAAATAGGTAGGAACCAAGAAATATGAAGCACAGTCAGGATCTCCCTACAGAAAGAAATGTTCTAAGGATAGTGGCTCTTTGCCTTCACCAGTGACTATTAGCCACTCTACTGCTGAACTCTGGCTCTTTAACACTCGTCACTGTGCCTTATACTCTTCATTCTACCATAGCCATCATGAACTTTTTTTGACCATCTCAGTACTGCTAAGTCACTATATGAAGATTAAAAGCCCTCGCTTGGTTAAGAAATATGTGAATATAGCTGTGACATGATAAGACATAAATATTTGGTCTCTTCCCCCCTTTCTTAGTATACAGCTTATAACAACCTTGTAATGTAATGTACTGTTGGCAGGAACTCATACAATTCTAGTGGGAATGTAAAATCGTATAACTACTTTGGAAGATAGTTTGGTAGTTTCTCAAAAACTTAAGCTCATATTTATCTGAACCTGCCATTCTACTTGAATATATTTGCCCAAGAGAAATGAGAAACTTTGTTCACACAAAGTGTTATATAAGAATGTTTGTAGCAGCTTTATTCATAGTAGCCCTAAACTGGGTCCCAAATGTTCATCGGTAGATGAATAGATAAACAAATTGTGATATATTTATATAATGGAATACAACCCAGTAATAAAAAGGAACAAACTACAGGCAAGATCATAAATGAATCTCAAAAACATTATGCTGAAACAAAAATAAACCAGATACAAAAGAGTACATACTATATGATTCTAATTTATATGAAATTCTATTACAAACCTGATTTATTTTAACAGAAAGTAGATAGTGGTTGTCTGAGGTTTGGAGTCTGAGGTGGGAGGACAGATTGACTAGGAAGTGGTGCAAGGTGACTTTTAAAAAATCCATTTACCTACTGATGGATATTTGGGTTCCAGTTTGGGGCTACTATGAAAAAGCTGCTATAAACATTTTCATATAACAATTTTGTGGTGATAGAAATGTTCTATATTTTGATTGTGTGTTCATTATATGAGTGTAGACATTTACCAAAACTCATGAAACTGCATACTTAAAAATGAATCTTATTTTATGTAAATTATACCCTAATAAAATTTGATTTAAAAAGCCCACTGAGGTTGAAGGAAGTAAAGCTACTTACTCAAGTTTACATAGCTAGTAAGTGACAGAGAATAGATTGACACTTTCATCTATTTGACTCCAAGTTCATCCTCTTTTCATTATGTTATGCAGCCTTTTTATACACACAAGAGATAATCAATACTACATTGAAAATAAACGTGAGCAGAGGGATTAAAGGCCTTGAAGGTGAGGCAAGAAATATATATTTCATCCTGAAGTTCTTATAGATAGGAAAGAAGAGGAGAAATTACTTAGGTACTCCCTTCTCCATGTTTGCATTGTACCTTGGGCTTATTTATCACGTTTTATTATAATTATTTTACACAAATCTCTTTACCACTAGACTATCATCTAACTCATCTTTTATCTGTAGCTCTGACCGGTACATAAATGGGCTCAACAAATGGAATGAATGAATGAATGAGTCAGAATTACCTGATAGAGCTTTAGAGAATACTAATTGATGAAAGGCATAAGAGGAGGCCATTTTTGGATTGGAGGAAAGCAATTCTAAAATAAGCAATAGAAGACTGGAGTTTGAGCATGGTATACTGAAAAGAACATGGACTTTTAGATTAGATCCTGGCTTTGCCACTTATTAACTGTGTGATTTGGGTCAATTTGTTAATTGACTTCTTAGAGTCCTATAGTTTTTATCTGCAAATTGAAGATAATAATAATACTTATGGAGTTGGTTTTGAAGTTATATGAAATAAGATACATGAAGAGTGTAGCATATTCTTTGGCTAAAACCTGATGGTCAATACAAATGGTAAATATTTCCCTTCTCTCATTTTCTCTTCTCACTGGTATTCAGGAATGCTTAGCTCTAAATTGGACATCAGTCTTAAACCTGGTATTTTCATATTTACAAGGACTCTAGGCTGGAAATAGTTCAAAGTCATTTAAAAATTGCCTGGATCAACTTCATTTTCACTCACTGCTGGTGACTTTCTTCTATATTGACTCCAACATTTACAGTAGAATTATGCCAGCAGTAGTGGGTATTCTTGCTTGTAAGAGTATTACCCAACGACATTCTCTGGTAATACAGTTTTTCTTTGAAGCCAAGGTGTGGTTTTGCTTTTATTAAGAGTAGAAAGCATAGTTTTGTGGTTAAGAAAATGGACTGCTAAATCAACTTGGAGATAAGTCACTTATTAGCTGTGTAATCTTGAGGCTCAATCTCTCTCAGCTTCAATTTCCATATCTGTAAAAGGGAGGTAAAAGTATATAAGATCGTTGCAAGGATTAAATTAGATTTTAAATGTGCAATACTTAGCATGGTAACTGAAATATTGTAAATGCTTAATAAACGTATTGCTATAAACATCATTATTAAATTATTCAGGAGAGAAAACTCAATGAGAACTGTACCAGGGTCCGATTGGAACATTTAATAATGATGCTTATAGCAAAAATTTTATTGGAAAATTTGCAAGATTTATAATATAGTGAAGTTAGTATACAATGCCGTCTGTCAGTGTAGAACCATATGTGCTAACATTTCTTCTGGAGTTGATTTGACAAGAGTTTTCTTTTATGCTCTATCTGTTCAAATCATAACTGCCAAATATGCCTCTTGCCTTCATTATGCTGTTACTTTAGATTTCTAACTGCCAAATGCAAGGGAAATTTTGAAAACTGGTGAACAGTTGCTCAAATCTTAAATTGAGAATCATGTATATAGTTTCTGTATTGTAATATTGACAGGAATTTCAGGGTTTTTGAAAGTACTTTTGTCACTCATGTCAGTAAAAGCGAAGAAAAGATGGAAGTTCGCAGTTTTCCAAAAAAGCAGCTTTTTATATACCATAAAATTTACCCATTATAATACAACAGTTCAACAATTTGTAGTAAATTTATAGAGTTGTGGAACCATCACACGATCCAGTTTTAGAACATTCGCATTATCATAAAAAGTTCCTCAGTGCCAGCCCCAGTCCACAACTGATCTGCTTTCTGTCCCTGTAAATTCGCCTTTTCTGGACATTTTGTATAGATTGATCTTACAATATGTAATCTTTCACATGTAGGGTCTCACTTGTGATACTGTTTTAGAAGTTTACCCATGTTGTAGCCTGTATCACTAGTTTACTCCTTTTTATTGCCGAGTAGTATTCCATAGTATGGGTATATCTTGTTAAAAATATTTCATTCACCATTAGATGGACATTTGGATAGTTTCCAATATTGGATATTATAAATCATCTTGCTGTGAGCATTTGTATAAATGTTTTGGTGTTGACATATGTATTCATTTCTCTTGAGTAGATTCCTAGATGTGAATTTGCTAGGTTATATGGTGAATTTATGTTGAACTTTAAAAAAACGGATAAATTATCTCTCAAACTGGCAGTGACATTTCATGTTCGCACCACCAATGTATGATAGTTTCAGTTTCTCCACATCTTTGCCAACATTTAGTATTTTGTATCTTTTTGATTCTAGATAATTTAGTTGGTATGTAGTAGTAACTTGGTGATTTTGTTTTGTATTTCTTCAGTGACCAAAGATGCTGAGCATCTTCTTTTATTCTTACTAGCCATTCATTTATGTTCTTTGGTGAAATGTGTCTTTAAATATTTTGCCCATTTCCCCCCAAGCTCTACTGAGATATAATTGACATATAATATTGTGTAAGCTTAAGTTGTACAACGTGATGATTTGATACGCACATATGTTGCAAAATGATTACCACAATAAAGTGAGTTAGCACATCTTTCACCTCAGATAATTACCACTTTTTTTCTGTTGTTGCTGCCACTATGGTGAGAACATTTAAGATTTACTCTCAGCAACTTTTAAGTATACAATACAGTATTGTTAACTATAGTTACCATGTACGTTAGATCCCCAGAATTTATTTCTTTCAAAACTGGAAGTTTATAACCTTTGACCAATATATCCCCATTTCCCCCATGCCCTAGCCTATGTCAACCACCAATCAACTCTCTGTTAATGAGTTCAGTGTGTTTTTCCAGCTTTATTGAGGTAAAATTAACTAAAATTGTAAGATATTAAGTGTACATCTTGGTGATTTCATAGATGTGTACTTTGTGAAAGATTCCTACCATCTAGATAATTAACACATCTATCACTTCACATATTTATTTCTCCCTCTTTTTAATTATTTTTGGGTGGGACATTTAAGTTTTGCTCTCTTAGCAAATTTCAATTATACAATACAGTGTTATCAACTGTAGTCACTATGTTATATGTTAGATCCTCAGACCTTAATCATAGTTGAAAATTTGTACACTTTCACCAATCTCTCCGTATTTCCTATCTTCCCCTCAGAAACCTGGCAACCACTTTTCTATTCCCCATTTCTATGAATTTGACTTAAAAAAAAATGGACTCCATATATAAGTGATACCATGCAGTATTTTTCTTTGTCTGGCTATTTCACTTAGCATAATACCCTCAATTTTCATCCATGTTGTCACAAATAGCAGGATTTCCTTCTTTCTCATGGCTGAATAATTACACACACAATACATCTTCTTTCTCCATTAATCCATTGATGGACACTTAGTTGTTTCCATATCTGGAGTACCGTGAATAATTCTACAAGACACAGGAGTGCAGGTATCTTGTAGATATACTGTTTTCATATCCTTTGAATATATACCCAGAAATGGGATTGCTAGATCATATGGTAGTTCTACTTTTAATTTTTTGAGGAACCTCCATATTGTTTTGCATAGTGGCTGCACCAATTCACATGCCCACCAGCAGTGCACAAGGGTTCCCTTTTCTTCACATCCTTGCTAAAACTTATTTCTTGTCTTTTTGATAATAGCCATTCTAACAGGCGTGAGGTGATATCTCATTGAGGTTTCAATTTGCATTTCCCTGATTAGTGATGCTGAGTACCTTTTCGTGTACCTGTTGGTCATCTGTATGTTTTCTTTGGAAAAATGTATATTTAGTTCTTTGTCCATTTTTTAACCAGATTGCTTTTTTCTGTTGAGTTGTTTGAGTGTCTTATATATTTTGGATATTTACCCTGTATATGATATACGATTTACAAATATTTTCTTTCATTCAGTAGGTTAGATTTTCATGTTGTTGATGATTTCCTTTGCTGTGGCTTTTTAGTTTGATGTAGTACCACCTGTTTATTTTTGCTTTTGTTGCTTTTGCTTTTTGTGTCAAATCCAAAAATCATTGCCAAGATCAATGTCAAGGAGCTTACCCCCTGTTTTCCCCTGGGAATTTTATAGTTTCAGGTTTTAAACTTTAGTCTTTAATCCATTTTGAATTAATTTTTGTGTATGGTGTAAGATAGGGGTCTAATTTTATTCTTTTGCATGTGGCTGTCCAGTTTTACTATTTACTGAAGAGACTATCCTTTCCCCATTGTATATTTTTGGCTCCTTTGTTTTTTACTATTGCCATTTTGTTAGTTTTCCAGCTGTTTTGAAATTCTTTTGTTTTTTTCCTTCATCTCTGCCTTTGTGATTTGATGATTTTCTGTAGTGCTATACTTAGATTTATTTCTCTTTGTCTTTTGTTTCTCTATTACAGGTTTTTGGTTTGTGGTTACCATAAGGCTTATATAAAGCATATTTATAATAGTCTATTTTAAGCTGATAACAAGTTAAAACACATGCTAAAGCTCTATTTTTTACTCTACACCCCACATTTTGTTTTTGATATCGCAGTTTACATGTTTTTACTCTGTGTATCTATTAACAAATTATTGTAGTTATAGTTATTTTTACCACTTTTGTTTCTTAACCTGCATACTAGGGTTATAAGTGATTTACGTGCTACCATTACAAGAGAGTATTCTGAATTTGACTATATATTTATGTTTGCTAGTGAGATAAATACTTTCCTGTATTTTTTTTAAAAAACAGGAAAACTATATTTAGTACTTTTTTTACATGTGTTACAGTTTTTTTTGTTTTAGTGTGTTAAGATTTTTATTGGAGTATAGTTGATTTACAATGTTGTATTAGTTTCAGGTGTATAGCAAAGTGAATCAGTTATACCTATACATATATCCACTCTTTTTTAGATTCTTTTCCCATATAGTCCATTACAGAGTACTCAGTAGAGTTCCCTGTGCTATACAGTAGGTTCTTTTAGTTATCTATTTTATATTCAGTAGTGTGTATATGTCAATCCCAATCTCCCAAGTTATCCTTCCCCTCCGTACCTCCTGGTAACCATAAGTTTGTTTTCTACATCTGTAACTAGATTCCTGTTTTATAGATAAGTTCATTTGTACCCTTTTTAAAGATTCCACATATAAGAATTATCAAATGATATTTGTCTTTCTCTGTCTGACTTACTTCACTCAGTATGACAATCTCTAGGTCCATCCATGTTGCTGCAAATGGCATTATTTCGTTCCTTTTTATGGCTGAGTAATATTCCATTGTATATATGTACCACATCCTCTTTATCCATTCCTCTGTTGTTGGACATTTAGGTTGCTTCTATGTCCTGGCTATTGTAAATAGTGCTGCAATGAACATTGGGGTGCATGTATCTTTTTGTATTATGGTTTTCTCTGGATATATGCCTGGGAGTGGGATTGCTGGATCATATGGTAGCTCTATTTTTAGTTTTTTAAGGAACTTCCATATTGTTCTCCATAGTGGGTGTACCAGTTTACATTCCCACCAACAGTGTAAAAGGGTTCCCTTTTCTCCACACCCTCTCCAGCATTTATTGTTTGTAGATTTTTTGATGATGGCCATTCTGACTGGTGTGAGGTGATATCTCATTGTAGTTTTGGTTTGCATTTCTCTAATGATTAGTGATGTTGAGCGTCCTTTCATAGGTTTGTTGGCGATCTGTATATCTTCTTTGGAGAAATGTCTATTTAGGTCTTCTGCCCACTTTTGGATTGGGTTTTTTGTTTTTTTGTTATTGAGCTGCATGAGCTGTTTATAGATTTTGGAGATTAATCCCATGTTGGTTGCTTCATTTGCAAATATTTTCTCCAGTTCTGTGGGTTGTCTTGTTTATGGTTTCCTTTGCTGTGCAAAAACTTTTAAGTTTAATTTGGTCCCACTTGTTTATTTTTGTCTTTACTTTCATTACTCTGGGGGTGGATTGAAAAAGATCTTGCTGCAATTTATGTCAAAGAGTGTTCTGCCTATGTTTCCCTCTAAGAGTTTTATAGTATCCAACCTTATATTTAGGTCTTTAATCCATTTTGAGTTTATTTTTGTGTATGGTGTCAGGATTTCATGTATTTTCATGTTACTAATTAACATCCTTTTATTTCAACTTGAAAAAGTCCCTTTAACACTTTTTGTAAGGCCAGTTTAGTGGTGATGAACTCCTTTAACTTTTGCTTGTCTGGAAAACTCTCTATCCTTGAATTCTGAAGGACAACTTTGCTGGGTAATATATTCTTGGGGGGCAGTTTTTTTCTTTCAGAATTTTGAATAGATCATGCCAGTCCCTTATGGCCTGCAAAGTTTGTGCTGAATATCTTCTTATAGTTATATGGGGGTTTTCTTGCACATAACAGTTTGTTTTCTCATGCTGGTTTTAAGAATCTCTCCTTTTATTTAACTTTTCACAATTCAATTATAATGTGTCATGGTGTGGGTCTCTTTGGATTCATATTGTTTGAAATTCTCTCTGGGCTTCCTGGTTCTGGATGTCTATTTCTTTCCCCAATTAAGGGAAGTTTTCAGCCATTCTTTCTTTGAATAAACTTTCTGCCCCTTTCACTTTTTTCCTTTTGGGACCTCTGTAATGCATGCATTTGTCTACGTGATAGTGTCCCATAAATCTCTTAAACTATGTTTATTCTTTTTGTTCTTTTTCTTTTTGCTCCTCTGATGGAATGAATTCCATTGCCCTATCTTCAAGTGTGCTATTGATCCCCTGTATGGAATTTTTCAGCACAGTTATTATATTCCTCAGCTCTGTGATTTCTGTTTGGTACTTTCTTTATATTTTCCATCTCTTTGTTGGAATTCTTACTTTGTTCATGAATTGTTCTCCTGACTTTGGTTAGCATCTCTATGTCATTATTTTGATTCTTTATCAGGTATATCACTTATCTTTGTTTTTTTAAGGTCTGTTTCTGGAGTTTTATCTTGTTCTTTTGTTTGGAGCATATCTCTCTGTTTCTTTGTTTTTCTTGACTTTCTGTATTAGTTTCTGTGCATTAGATAAACAGCCACCTCTCTCAGTCTTAATGGAGTGGTCTCATGTAGGAGATGAACCTTATCATTCATCCTGGCCCCTAGCTCAAGACTGAGTTTCAAACCTTTGTGATTGTCCAAGCTGCCTTCTTTATTCTTAGTGATTCCCAGTTGTTGAGAGTATGCCAAGAACTGTCAGTGTCCCCAAAGTGAGGATCTCAGCATCTAGATGCAGGCTGATTAGAATCTGTACCCTCTGGCAGGAAGTTTCAAAGTGTGCAAGTAGATCTCTTTCAGGGAAAGACTAGGAAATGGGCTTTTCTGTTTGCTCCCTTTGTCCAGAGCCCTGGGGGGATAGTAGATTAAGAATTGTTTCTTTGTCTTCTGCAGTCCTGTGGGACCCACAAACAGAATCCCTGCTTTCCACCAGAGCCAGGAGATCAAAGGGTGTATCTCCTGAAGCAGTGTAAAAGCCAGGGTGCCAGACATGTATACAAGCTCCTTGTAGGGAGATAATGGGATTTGAAGCTGACTACATGGTGTCTGCTCGCTTTCCAGGCCTCTGGCAAGGAGTATAGTCTGTCCCCAGATGCATACTAAATTATAAGTCTGACCCTTAGGTAACAGTTTTTTAAGTATGCTAAAAGTCCTCTTTCAGAAAAGACTGGTAGGGACTTCCCTGGTGGTCCAGTGGTTAAGAATCCGTCTTGCAATCCAGGGGATGCTGGTTCGATCCCTGGTCGGAGAACTAAGATCCCACATGCCGTGGGGCAACTAAGCCTGCGTACCAGAACTAGAGAGCCCACGTGCCATGACTATAGAGCCCACGCGCTTCAGAGCCCACATGCCACAACTAGGGAGAAGCTCACTCACTGCAAGGAAGAGCCTGTGCACCACAACGAAAGATCCCGCATGCCACAACTAAGACCCGACTCAGCCAAAAAATAAATGAATAAATATTAAAAAAAAAAAAAGAAAAGACTGGTAAATGGGCATTTCTGTTTGCTTTTTCGGCACTGAACTCTTGGGGAATAGCTGGTTAAGAAGTGTTTCTTTGCCACAGTCCTTTGGAGCCTGGAATTCAAGCCTCACTGACCACAGAGTCAGGTGACTAAAGGGTGAGTCCTCTGGCAGCAGCTGCAAAAGCCAGGTGCCATACATATGTGCACATTCCTTTCAAGGATATCAATGAGACTTTTTTCTCATTCTCCAGATGTGTGGTAGTTGCTCAGCTAGTTTCTGGATTTGTTTCAGAGGGAATTGTTTTGTTTATAGCTGTAGATTCAATGTATCCATGGGAGGAGGTAAACTCAGGAGCCTCCTATGTTATCATCCTTGATTAAAACCCTTTTACCCATTTTAAAATTAGGATTTCTGTCATCTTATTATTAAGTTTTAAGCGTTATTTTATATTTTGGATACACTTTTTTTGTTTGTTTTATGAAATATACTAATAGAAAATATTTTCTCCAATCTTTAGCTTGTCTTTCACTTTTTAACATGGTGGTTTAAAATGGTTTATAGTTTTTATTGTGTAATTTATTGAATTTTTCCTTAAAGACTCATACATTTGGTATCATATCTAAACATTCTTTCCTAACCCCAAATGGTAAATATTTTCTTTTTCCCTTCCTTCCTCCCTCCCTCCCTTCCTTCCTTCCTTTCTTCTAGACATTTTGTACTTACTGTTTTTAGCTTTTACATTTAGGTCTATGATCCATTTTGTTTCGTTTTGGTTTTGGCTGCGCCGTGTGGCTTGTGGCATCTTAGTTCCCTGAGCAGGGATTGAACCTGGGGCCCCAGCAGTGACAGCACTGAGTCTTAACCCCTGGGCCGCCAGGGAATTCCCAGGTCTGTGATCCATTTTGAGTTAAGTTTTGCGTGTTGTGTGAAGTAAGGCTCTAAGACTATTTTTTTCTTTTTCCTTATGGATTTCCAATAGTCTCAACTCCATTTGTTGAAAAGACTATCCTTTCCCCATTGAGTTGCCTTGGCAACTTGTGGAATAGACAACAATTTTAGTTCCTGGAAGAATGAGACAATATTTTGTGGTCTTTTCTAGACCTTGCAACTAATTTGCAATTTAGATTTCAAAAGCTTTTTCATTTCCAAATTATGATGTCTCTAGGAAGTACACAAGGTCTTTTCTAGACCTTACAACTAATTTTGCAATTTAGATTTCAAAGGCTTTTTCATTTCCAAATTATGGTGTCTCTAAGAAGTACACAGAAAATCACAGCAACATGATTATTTAAATAACAATTAACTATGTCAACTAGTTGGAAAAACTAGTTGTTATTTTTGATCTAGTGACAAGAATTTAGACTCTAAAATTCCAGTATTAAGATAATATTCTACTAAGAGCAAAGCAAACCTATTCATATTTAATCAAAGGAATATTTATTTGAAGTTCGGAGCAATACAATTATACGAATATGTATACATTCGCTTGACATGGTTGTTTGTCTTTCAGGTAGGTAATAACTCCTATGTGTACTTTTTATATTTAGTTTCTAATATGTAAACTTGTGATATCATGTGCTACATTTGTGAGAACAGACCCATTTATTTCTTATATTCTGGTTCTCTCATAGCTTGTGTTACTAAAGACTCATAGTATCCTATCTGTAATTTTATCCTTTTTTTCTTAAAAGTGTTCTGTTTCATTTTACTTTTGATATTAGGTGTTGAGGCTGATAAAAAACTTCTCCCCACAACCACACCAGAGATTTTTTTTTTAAAGATTTGAGATTTTGAGATTTGAGATACCTTGCTTTTTTGCTGGAGTTGGTTTTCTATACAAATAGCAATTTCAGTGCTTAAAAACATTTTATATGATATTTACTTATTTAAAATAGTTTTCCCAAGTTTTGAGTTTCCATTATGTAAAATTTGCTTTTCAGAGTTTTTGCTTTTCAGTGAATTTAATCATCTAATAAAATGTATTTTTAAAATCTCTATATTAACATAACTATAAGAGAGAATGAACTTTATAGTGAAGCTTTGACTGAAGCTACTCATTTAAAGAAAATTCTGAAGTCTCTACTCTGATATTGTGAGGCTCTTTCTGTTATTTTGCTGTCATTCTGATTACCTGGTGCACATGGGTGGGCTTATAATATTTCTTGAGTTGTTAAATCTGATCAGCCGTCCAGGTCATCACATCTGCTACCACATCTGTGCTCTAGATTAATTTTACTTTTGATATTAGGTGTTGAGGCTGATAAAAAACGTAGGCTTTTGAATTTTAGAGAAACAATTCTTAGTAATAACATTAGTTATACAAAAGGTAACATAAAACTGTTAGTCTGAAGAAATGCTTTAAGATCAAAAGGCCTAATGATGTATTTATAAAATTAAATTAATTTGCAAATGCTAAGAAGATTTCATGCAAAATAAAAACTAACTTGACTTTGTAAAGAACAATAATTTCAGACTGATGTAATATGCTCTTATGGTAGGTCTGGGAAGTTATAAATTATGAAGAAACTATAATATAATCTTGTTTAAAAGTAACTTTGGTCAATTACAGTGGTTTTCAAAATGAATTTTTTAGAATCCTGGAGTCAGTGGGTGAGTGTGGACAGAGGTAGGAAAAATGCTAAAGTAGTGAGTTGCTAGGTTCTCCATCTAAATTTCAACTGGAATAGATCATCTTGGGTTTTACATGATGGAATTTCATGTAAATGTAATAGTAAATACACAGTGAAGAGACTTTTTATACTTGATTCCCAGAACATTATATTAGATATCCATATAATACCCATTTCAGCAATATCTCAGTGTAAATCTTACCTTTAAGTGAACGACAAAGTGTTACAAAATTATTATGTGACAATTCATTATCATTAGTTTCAAGAATTGCTTGCTGGATGTTTTTGTTAGGTTATGTAAATAACAAATTTAGAACAATTTGAAGTTACTAATATTATAGATCTGTATACTTAAGAGTATAAGAATTCTCTGATGTAATTTAAAAATGCAATCCTGGAATTGGCTTGCTAATGTCATATTTAAAATTTTGCTAAATAATTTTGCTAATGTTTATATGTGAGGTTAGGCTATAATTTTATTTTCTCATACTGTTCTTGTCCAGTTTTTGTACCAAGTTTCCATTGGCTTCATAAAGAATTAGGGAAGCTCTATCTCATTTTCTGTTCTCTAGAACATTTTGTACAAAAAAAGGGGTTGTTAGTTCCCTGAAGGTGTGATAAAACTTGTTTGTGAAATCATCTGTCCTTGGTGTCTCTATAGGTTGATTTTGTGACTTCTGCTTCACTATATTAAAATGGTTATAGGTCTATTCAAGTTGTGTATTTCTCTTTAGTTAGTTTAAGTAAATTATATTTTTCTAGGAAATTATCCCTTTTGTCTCTGTTTTCAAATTTATTGGCTTAAAGTAGTTCATACTGTTCTCTTATTATCTTAAATCTCTACTTGTAATTAAGTCTATTTCTTATTTCTAATAGTGTTTATTTTTTTCTCTCATTGCTTTTTATGATCAATATGGTCAGAAGTTTGACAACTTTACTATTCTTTTCAAAGACCTATTAATCTGCTCTATATTATTCTTTGCTTTATATTTTATCAAATTTGAGTCCCATATTTATTACTTCTTTTTTTCTGCTTTCTTTTGTTTAATCTATTGTTCTTTTAAAAAAAACTTGAGTTAAAATCTTGGCTAATAGTTTTCTGTTTTTTCTTCTCTAATATGTGTATTTCAACTATAACTTTTCCTGTTAAGTACCACTTTATGAATGTTTAATGTGTACATGAAAGGAATATTTTTCCTTAACATTGCCTTTTATATTCCACTTCTTTTTTGTATGTAGTTTCTTTCACATATCATTTAGGGTCTTTCAGTCTATTAGTGTCAATTTTTTAATCTGAAAATGTCTTTATTTTATTATTGAATGCAGTTTTAGCTGGAAATCCAAGTCCTTACTCAAAAGTCACCTTAGTAAGTCTTAACTTTAACCTATTTGAACTTGCAGCCTACTCTAACCTTGGCTCTGTCTCCCACTTCCCACCTATCTTGTCTTAATTAAAAAAATAGCATTTATTATAGTTTAACATATTATGTATTTTGTATATTTTTAAGTTTATTATTTATCCTCTTAGGATATAAGCTCCATGAAGCCAGGGATTTTAAACTGTTACTTGATGTATTCCAATATCTAGAAGAGTGTCTGGCACATAAAAAGTATATGGGTAAAAAGTACTTAATAAATATTTATTGAATGAAAGAAAAAGTAAGCTTAGGTTCTGGGTTTATATTTATTTTAAATTTTTTACTTGTAGATATTATTCTGTTCCTATCACCAGGATATAGGCGCCATGAAGGCAGGAATTTTTTGTTTGTTCTGTTCACTGCTGTTTGTTTTGTTCTAGGGCCTAGAACAGTGTCTGGAATTCAACAAATATTAGTGAATTAATGAAATAATAATTAGATTACTCTCCATCTAACTGTGTTTCTGTTGCATTCAGTGTGTCTTTACTGTGAGTTTGCTTTTAGCATTTTCTTTTTGTCTTTAGTTATCTGCAGTTTCTCAGTGATGTATCCCAGTGATATATCAGAAAAAAAGATTTATTTAAAAATTTTTGCATAGGATTCATTTGCTTCCTCAATCTGATCATGTTTTTCATTAATTACAGCAAATTCTTAGCTATTACCTATTCAGTATTTACTCTTTCTTATTCTCTCTTGAAGCTCCTATTTAAATAGACATATGATTGCCTTTTTCATTCACTCTTCCATGACTCTCATCCTCTCGTTTGTATTTTCTATTTCTTTATTGTGTTGCATTCTGGGTAATTTTCTCAAGTCCATCTTCCCATATAATAATTTTCTCTTCAGCTGTATCTAATCTGCTGATAATCCATATGTTGAGATTTTAATATGTTGGTGATTATATTTTTTATTTATAGAAGTTCTGTTTTTTTTTTAAAAATTGCTTATTTATCATGAGGTTCTTTCAGTATGTTTCCTTTTAAAGTATGTTTTTATTTCTTTTTTAACCTTTTAAAATAAATCCAAGAATATTTATTTTAAAATCTCAGATTGTTTTAGTTTCTAAAGGTTTTTTTTTTTTTTTTCTTTTTTAAGTAAAAACTCTGTTTTACTCATTTGTTATGTCTAGTGATTCTCCATTATGGTGAATCAAGTCCACATATGACTTGTAATCTTTATCAGGAGTTTGTTTTTCCATGAGAGTTAAATGTGTTGTAGAAATATCCCTAGAGATAAGTTTTATGTTTATTTTTGTTGGGTGCTCCAGGAGTCCTACTGTCTGAGGCTGGTTTTTAAAAGTTTCTTGGTTTGGGATTTTTGCCACTGATGGATGGTGCAGGATTGGAGTTTTGATTTCTCATGGGAGACTCCCCTTTTCCACTCACAGCATTCAGCAGCGGTAAACATTCTTGACATTGCCTTGGCCTGGAAGGTTCAGCTTTAAATAAAAACCTATTTATAAATAGGAAACTTTCAGTTTCTAGTAAAGGGAATTTCATTTCCAGATCTTGCCTCGGTCCCTGCCTAAGTATTAAAATTGTGACCCCAAGCTTTAGGATTATATATATCTGGGTATGATATTTGCTTTGACCACTGAAGTCACACCATCTATGATTATTATTATGACTTGAGTTCCCTCTATTTCTCTTATGTTGGGGATTTCCTCCTCTTCTTTTTTTTTTTTTAGCTTTGATATATACGTAATATTTGGGAGCTATATTTTATGCAGCATTCTGTATATGTTTGTAGTGGGATAAGATCTTCAGTTGCTCAATGTGGTACATTGTTACACTGGAAGTCTTGAATAGGAATACTCTAGTACTGAAACAAAATTCAAAAATTAAATATAAATCTGAATTTGATGCTGTATTTCCCTACTATTACATGCAACATCAACACATTAGTTTCAGCAAAACAATATCATCTGTCTCATAAAATTAATGTTATTAATTTGAATGTTAATGTTTTGTAGCTCTCTATATTTTTAACATGTAGATTTGAGTATTTTTAATTATAAAGGAATTATATGCATAATATTTTGTCTAACTTTGTATGTACTTAGATTACATTATAATATGAATATTTAAATCAACATTGGAAGTCCATCATAATTATTTTTCATAAAAAAGACCTCAAGTTTGAGAAACACTGAACTAATTATGACTGAAAAAACATTACATTTAGGGTGATGGTACTACATTAAACTTGAGTTTTTGTCTTAACTCTTACTGCTAATTATATATTCATATTGGCTCACCTTTTTGGGTAACATAGTGGCTTAGTCGTTACTCTTCTTATATTTATATACCTAAAGCAAATTTGTCTTTAAGGTATACACTATTTAGTATATCTAGTATATCTAGTATTTACATTTATTTTACTAACTTAGTAATGTCCCACAGAAATGAGCACTGATTTTTCAGAATTATTTGGGAAAGTTATTCAAAACACAATGTCAGTTATACTTCACCCCCTCCAGACATACTGAAAATGCTCTCAGGATTTTATCTTGAAACTAACAAGGAGCTACTGAAGATTTTAAGCAATATTATTGAACCAATTCTATTTTTACATTTTCTTTCTTGACTGTAAGACACAATAGTTTCTGAAAAGTTTTTCTCAGGATACAGGTGATTTAACTTGTCTCTCCTCTTGTTTAGACATTTGGCATTCAATAATCTAATGCCCATCATGTCAGAGGATATGGCCTTGAATATGACAGGGAGTAGGATCTAGGGAAAGCATTTTTAGTGTTTACAGTAAAGAGGAGCCAACTTTGAACTTGGGAGTTACCCAGAGTGGGCCTCTTATGATGCAGAATAGCAGGGATGGGATTTACCTAACCCAACCAGCCAGTTGCCATTCTTAGTAGGGAAGAATCTGTACCAGTGTTTCAGCTTTGATCCAGTTCCACCTTATGGGCCATCTAGCTGATCCACTTACATCCCTATCCATGACTCTCAGGGACTTCCGGTGTTACTGCATTTGGTAGCATGCCAGACAACTTGACAGAACCTTAGAAGGTCAGAAGGCATAGTCAGTTGCTTCTGCCCTCTACCTCCAACCTAACCAGTACCCAAGAGACACTGTCAAGGTTAACTTCATCATTGATAATCTTTATCTCATGGACAAGATACATGTTGGTGGTGGGGTAGACATGCTCACCAAAGATGGCAGTTTTTCCTCTGTACCATCTTTTGTTTTTGTCTTCTTTTTTTTGGTGGTTTAGAATGGAAATGCTCTTTTTTCATATTTATAAAATTTACATTTTTATTGTGAAATATTCAGACACAGGAAAGCATAAAGAACAGTTGATCATCTGTAGCTATGCCTAACAATAATATCACTTAGACATATTAACGTATTGATGGGTATTCTTTCAAACATTTAAATCCACATATACACAAATACATATATACATATGTATCTTATATGTATCTGACTGATACATTTGACTAGTTTCATTTCTTTTTAGATGCCTTTGGGCTGGGACTGACATTTACTCTTTAAAACATTAATTCAGTGATGAAATTATTTACTTTGACATTTTTGGCTGTGAAATGTCATATCAAATGATTGTGCTATGACACAAAAAGGAAGAATAAAGAATCATAGAATTATAAAATTTAATATCTAAGAGACCTTTGAGAACTTTAAGTCCTACTTTAAAACCCAGAGCTGACAGACAGGTCAGCAGTTTTTCCCCTGTCCATGTTGTCATATATTATGCAAACTTACAAAGGAAAAAAAAAGCTGTTATTGAAGATAGGCGTATAGAAGATGAAGCCTCACTCATAAATTTCCTTTCCACATAAACTAAAATTTCTCATTTTGTTCCATTATAACTTCAAAGGACCTTGCATAGTTTATTGACTAGTCATATACATAGGTATTATCCCATTTTTTTGCAACTTAATTTGTACACACAATTTTGTGCAGGTCCGTGGGGGAGTTCTTCAACATAATGTATCTCCAGAAGATGGCTTAAGAGTGGAGGCAAGACCCCCTTTCTTTTGGTGTAATTCTTAGGTTGAACTCAGAAGTAAATTTAGAATTGTAACTAACATCTTGTTGAAGTTGCCTAAAATGAGGAGGAAAGTAAGGAAAAAGAAATGAGAAGAAAGCACCAGCAGGACCAAAAAGTAGCTGCTGTTTTAAAAAGAATTTATTTCTCTTTTGCTGTAGGTTTACATGTGTTGGTGGGTTTTCACAATTCTGAAGTTGTTGTAAATAAATTAGCTGTAAAGCAGTCACAGATTGTTTTTTCTTAGTTTTCTAAATTCAGGTATCAAGCTGAGAAGTCTGTGGGGCTTTTAGTAACAGCATACAGTTTCATATTATGATTTTTTGAAAGTGGAGGCAGAAACAACCCAAATAATTCCATTTACATCTGAATTAAATTCTTTGGGCATTTCTTGGATTTTATTAGCAATTCAGTAAGAACTCTAGTATTAGGAGATATACAGTAATTACAAAAGAATGGGAAGGATAGAAGTAAAAGGGCACTGAATTCATAATGCAGAATTTCGCTGAAGTTATCACATTTTTGTGATTAGAGGGTGGTGGATAAAATTTTAATCCTTCAAAGTAATTTTCTTTGGATTCCAATCTGTGTATTTTTTACACTTACTCTACTAATTGTTCCATTGCAAATGTCAAATCAGTAGTAGTTTTGTAAGACGCCTCAATGGATTTGAGGAACATTTTTTAAGTCATTTACCGACCCAATTTTCATAAAGCCCATTAGTATATATTATAATAATAGATATTTATTGAAGATAAAACATATTTATGGGCTTCCCTGGTGGCGCAGTGGTTGAGAGTCCGCCTGCTGATGCAGGGGACACGGGTTCGTGCCCCGGTCCAGGAAGATCCCACATGCCGCGGAGCGGCTGGGCCTGTGAGCCATGGCCGCTGAGCCTGCGCGTCTGGAGCCTGTGGCCGCTGAGCCTGCACGTCCGGAGCCTGTGGCCGCTGAGCCTGCGTGTCCGGAGCCTGTGCTTCGCAGCGGAAGAGGCCACAACAGTGAGAGGCCCGTGTACTGCAAAAAAAAAAAAAAAAAAAAAAAAAATTATAAACAATGATACCTATTAGCTGTATGACATCAGAGAAATAAGTGACTTTTTTAGGGCCAGTGTCCTTACCTGTTAAACGAGGAAATGTTGTCGAATGCATGTTCATCTGCCTGATGCACAGTGAGGCCAAACAACCTCAGTTTGGAGCAGAGAAAGGTTTATTGCAGGGCCAAGCAAGAACAGGTGGCTCATGCTCAAAAAACCTGAACTTCCAGATGGTTTTCAGGAAAGCATTTTTATAGGCAAAATTTGGGGTGAGGGCAGCAGGGTGTGTGACTTTCTTCTGATTGGTTGGTGGTGAGGTAACAGGGCCGTGCTCCAGGAATCTTGTGCTCAGCCTGAAGTTACCATCCTCCACCTGGGTAGGGGCCTTAGTTCCTGCAAAAGAACTGAAAGATATTGTTACGTATATTCCTTAAGGAGGAACCAGGACCCTGCTTTATATTGTTTCTTGATTGCTTCTCTTTTGTTTCTGCATTTCCTTACTTCCCTGGATAGAAACTGTTTGAATTTGCTTTTTGGAACACAGGGAGGTCTAGGAGGCAGAAGCCTTTTTCCTACAAACAAGAAACAGGGGGACATGGAAAGGCCTGTACCCAGGAGGGCCCCACAGGGTCCTACTCAGTTTCAGAAATTAGCCTAAATTATTTCTAATATTCTTTTAAATTCTAAGTTCTATGAGGTCATTAAAAATGAGAGAAATAATTCAATATGTGAATGAAAGTAATCCATTGTAATTTAAAGTTACTAGTTTATAGATACTAATTATATCACTTCTATTCACATTAGTAGTGGTATCAATAATAATTTATCTTTCTGAATCTGATATGATTATTTCTTTGCTTTCTACCTTTCATAAGATAAAGTCAGAACTCCTCAAGATGGCACATTTGAGCAATTATAATTATAATATAGCCCCAACCTGTCTTTCTTGCTTTCTCCCTTAAAACCCCTGTACTACCCATATATCAAACTCTTTTTTAAAATTTTATTTAATTAATTTTATTTATTTTTTGGCTGCATTGGGTCTTCGTTGCTGCGCGTGGGCTTTCTCTAGTTGCGGCGAGCAGGGTCTACTCTTTGTTGTGGTGCACGGGCTTCTCATTGCGGTGGCTTCTCTTGTTGGGGAGACACGAGCTCTAGGCATACAGGCTTCAGTAGTTGCAGCATGTGGGCTCAGTAGTTGCAACACACAGGCCGTAGGGCATGCAGGCTTCAGTAGTTGAGGCGCGTGGGCTCAGTAATTGCGGTGTGTGTGCTCTAGGGCATGTGCGCTTCAGTAGTTGTGGCGTGCAGGCTCAATAGTTGTGGCTCATGGGCTCTAGAGTGCAGGCTCAGTAATTGTAGTTTATGAACAATGTAGTTTATAAACAATTATACCCATTAGCTATATGACATCGGACAAATAAGTTACTTTTTTAGGCCCAGTTTCCTTACCTGTTAAATGAGGAAATGTTGTCGAACACAAGTTCATGTGCCTGACGCACAGTTAGGCCAAACAGACCTCAGAGTTTGGAGCAGAGAAAGGTTCATTGCAGGGCTTAGTTGCTCCGCAGCATGTGTGATCTTCCTGGGACAGGGATCGAACCTGCGTTCCTTTCATTGGCAGGCAGATTCTAAACCACTGCGCCACCAGGGAAGTCCCTCAAACTCTTTTTTAATGATTATTTTTTGAGTGATAGCTTATCAAGATATAATTCACATACCATAAGATCCACCCTTTTAGAGTGTATAATTTGGTGGTTTTTAGTATATTCACAGAGGAGTAGAGCCATCATCACTAATTTCAGAAGATTTTCATAACCCCTCAGAGAAACTCTGTACCCATTAGCAGTCATTCCCTTTTCTCCTTCTGCCTAGTCCCTGCAAACTATTAATATACTTTCTGTCTCTATAGATTTACATAAACTGAACAATTCATATAGATGGAGTCATATAATATGTGGCCTTTTATGACTGGCTTCTTTCACTTAAGATGATGTTTTCAAGGTTCACCCATGTTGTAACATGTATCAGTTTTTCATTCCTTTTTATGGCCAAATCGTATTTAATAATAATAATAATAATAATAATTTATCACATACTATTTATCCACTTATCAGCTGATAGACATTTGGGTTGTTCCCACATTTAGGCTATTATGAATAATGCTGCTGTGAACATTCTTGTACAGATTTTTGTGGGAACATATGTTTTTATTTTCTTGGGTGTATACCTAGGAGTAGAATCGCTGGTTCCTAAGATAAGTCTATGTTTAACTTTTCGAGGAACTGTCAAACTATTTTCCAAAATGTTTTCACCATTTTATAATCCCACCAGCAATGAATGAGAGTTACAGTTTCTCCTCATTCAGACTTATAAAATATGGATTTAAAAAAATCTTTTTATTCATGTATTTACACAACACAAATTATTAAGAGCAAACCACTATGCACAGAGGTAAACATGAAGTAATGCCAGTGGTACTATGTTTATGGTATCTACAATGTCTGTGTGAAATGAAGTTCATATTTTATGGCAAGACAAGAAAAATTTAAACATAAAAAAAATTTTCCTTTGGCCTCCTCTCTCCCACCTACTGTGCATTGTTTACCTATATTATACATCAACCAAACCTCCCCCATTGGCAGAAATATCTGCTCAGCCATGAAGAGGAACATTCTCCTAGCACCAATAAGGCAACTCCTTAAAAGATAACATTCCTTCTTGATCTTTTAAGGGGCATCTAAAGATGACACTTAGATCTGGATTGTGTGAACTATCAATAATATGACATTTAATGTACAGCCCTCTGTCTCAAAAACCTTATATAACTGTGCCTTGACTTCTAATAGGTTCTTGGAGCTTTCTGAGTTCTTCCCAGGTTATAATCCTCAAATTTGGCTAGAACAAAGTTTTCCCTTTCTTTCTTAGATGGACTGATTAATTTTTCATTGACATATAGAACGATCCTCTACCCTTACAAAAGTTAGCTAAACTACTCCATGGAACCACACTGCAAAGCAGACAAAAAAGTCCAAATTCCTTAACATAGCCTGCAAAGCTCTCAATGACCTCCCCTTTCTCAACAATTTCTTTCCATGAGTCACAAGCTCTTTCTATCCTCTACTCAAAAGCAAGTGGAACCAAAGGCACACCTTAGCCAATTAAAAATAAAATCACAGTAAAGCAACTTTGGCATCTCTAACTTTGAGCCACATAATTTCTTCTCATATATCCCCAGATAACCTGGTTATAAAACATATATTCTAAATAATAAAATGAATTGGTTTTTGTTTTGTGGAACTTTTAGCATAAGATAAAGTTGGGGGAAGGTGTGGGACATTAAAATGATGACTTTGGTTTTAGGATAATTTATTTGTAATCCTTTCTGACAGAAATTAATAACTGGGGCCAGTTATCTAAATGACCCACTTTAATAGGGTCGTTGGTATATAAAAGAATGCTTACCTTTTTGCTCTCTAAATTGGGAGAGTCTTCTCTTCTGAAAGTGGTATTAACAGACCAGGTTAAAAAGAAAGGGAATGAGGTATGACAGCACTGAATATTATTGTACTGGAAATAATGATCTGTTCTATCTGTAGACCATTCCTTATGGGTATCAGTGGCTAGTTTATATATGGCACTCATGTACCTTAAGCCTATAACTGCTTCTGTTCATAGGTGGAGGAAAGAGATACAAAAGTAAATGAAAACATAATATTTGTGAATGAGAATTTCTACAAGGAGGCATAGAGAATACCAGTAGGTGATCTGTGACAGAATCACTAAGCCTGAAGCCTGCCTGCTTCTCATGAGGAACAAAGATCAGGGAAACTGTCTTGGAAAATCTTCTGAGAAACTGGTAGAGCTAGCTCCCACTAATTTTCTGCTTCTTTTTTTCTGGGTGTTTCAGTCTCTGAATGAATTATCATACTGAAAAGATACACTAAACATTAGTTTGCTTTTAAACTTGTGCTTTTATTTCATACTTAGGAGCACTTTTTCTTTCATATTCTATATAATGTAGAGGACCATGTAAGTGAGAACTTAGAAAAGCTGGGGATTATGACATTCAAAAATCTTCCCTTATTGTATATAAATTATACCTCAATAAATTAAAATAACTTTTTTCCCCTTTGTATTGTGTCTCTACTTGAATAGCAGTGGGTATAAATACCAGATTCTCTGGGTTGATTATCCCAGGTCTTTCAAAATTCTACCTTTGTGACCTTGGGAAAGTTGATAAATATTTCTGTTCCTTAGTTTATTTATCTATAAAATGGATACCATATTAGCATCTTCCTAATAGGGTTATTGGGAGATTTAGCATAATTCATTCAAAGATTGTTTAGTATGTTATTGTTATCAACTCCAGGGTGAGGAATAAGTCTTTCTTTCTAATTTTATCTTACTATGTGTCTCACCCTACTCCTCTGACCCCATGAAACCTGATTCAGTCACAGGGTCACTTTATTGTGCTTCCATACTTTCACAGGTTCACACTTCCTCTTTTCTTCTTGTTGCATACAGTCTCATACCATGTTTTCTCCTCCCACTAGATCTTATGCCTCTAGGCTTCTCAAGTGTTTTCATTGCTCTCTAAAAACCCCTCTCCTGTAACAATAATCATGGTCTACTTTTTTTTTTTGCCTTTGAGTCTAGCATTATTTCTTTATTGTCTGAAGAAGAAGGAGGAAAAGAAAGAAAGGGAGGAGAAATAGGAAGAGGGTGGAGGAGTCGAGAGAAAAAGATGAAAGGAGAGAAGTACTTGACTCAAAGTATACACTTAACAAATATTTTTGAATGAATAATAAGAATTCTTATATGCATATAAACTTTTTGCACTTAGTTTCCTCATATTTAAAATGGATAATATTCTCTAACGTATTGGTTTTGTGAAGATTAAATGAATTAATATCCAAAAATTAACATACAATCACAGTCTACTTTTGTTTGCTCTATTGAATTATGAGCTTTTGGGTGAGATGCTCTAATTTTTTCAGATGTGATTCATTTTTGAATGCCCTGGAATGCTGGCACAAAACAGATATTTAAAAAAAAATTGAGTTAAATATTGGCTTGGCTACTGAGGTTGCAGAAATTGGGAGTGGCAGTTCTTATTGTTTTCAGTTCACCTTATTTGACGCAGTTTTGCCTTATGATCCTGTACTAAGAACCTGGTGATGATCCGCATGCTACAACACTTGAAAGAGCCTCTCCAACAGCAAGACTTAACCATGCTGCTTATTTTGGAATCCAGGATAATGGAATAATAGCACTATCATTGTTTTACCATCCTTGTTTTAAAATTTGGGTCAAAATTAGTACTTCTTATATTTATAAGAACCAAATGATTTTATACACTTGTCATTTTAAAATAATGGCACTAGTTTTTATAAAAGCTTTTAATGAGTAGTAAGGAAAGAGAAAAATATGAGAACATTTTATTCTGTTATTTTTATTATCATATTTTTTGAAAATCTAATTTTTAAAATTTATTTTATGTATGGTGAAAATAAGGAGAGGGCAAGAAGTCTCTGAAGATAAAGAAGTCCTGAGTTGTCCCCCAGCCTTTTCCACTCAAGGGATCCAGTTCAGGAAATTGTAATACAACTAAGTCCAAGTGAATGGATTTAAAAATAGTAGTGTGTAAGAATTGTGTAACACACAGAGGGACAAAGCAGTCTAACTTTGCTTCTAATGCATAGTCTCAGGCAAATAGACTCAGGAAAGCAATCTTGGCTATGAACTGTTGAGGCCAAAAAAGGAAGTGTGAGAATGGTAGGTGAAACAAAGCAGAACTAAAGCAAACTTGGGTGCATTAGTACCTGGAGTATCCAATACTTTTTTAAAGAGAAGCAAACTTACACTCTGCTAGCCTAAATGTGTGCATGAGGAAAAAACCCTGTCTGGGCGAACCTGCCCCTAAGGGTACTTAGCTGGAAGAGAAGGTGGTAACTTTGTGTAAAGAAAATGGATCATGGTCTTCCTGCCACAGTCTCGTGAGGATGCATTACTTGACTGGTAGACAAAGGTAAACTCATCTCTGTGGGAGCTTTTGTGTATTGTACTAAATACATAACTGTATGTGTGGCCCTGGAGATGCTAGACCTAAAAGGGTTGAGAAAAGGGCAACTTGCAAAATAATCAAAAGGATGAAGGGTTTTATGTGTAAAGGTATACCTGAGATTAAGATATTTTTATAGAGAAATGGAAAGGTAAAGGGTGGATATGATCATAGTCATTGATATTGTAAGACATGTGAAGAGCATGAGTAGACTTATTCACCAAAGTCAAGAATACTAGAACTAAGTGGAACTTTTTAAAGTACGAAAAAAATCATTCTAGAAAAATAAAAGAGAACATTTCTGTATCAAATTAATACTAGATGCAGTGAGACTCAATACATGTGGCAGGTGAACAAGATAAAAATGTAGATATTTTCAGGATGGATTTAAGTAGATTAATAATGGTAATGGTCATTAGATGGTCTTTGTATATTAGTTATATTAGGTGGGGTACTGCTTCAGCAATAAATAATTCCCCAAATCTCAGTAGTTTTAAATACCACAGGTGTATTTTTCTCTCATGAATCATATTTATAATGTGTCAGGGCGTGGAGGTGGGGATGATTCTTTGTGTAGGTGCATATAACTATACTTCATTTATTTTCATTGCTGTATAGTATTCTGTGGTATGAATGTTCCACAATTTATTCAGCCTATTGTCAAAAAACACGTGATTGTTTCTAGTTCTGTTGCTAAGAACATAGTTTTACATAACCCTTGGTGCACACATGCACTCATTTCTGTTAGTTATGTGCTTAAAAAAAGGACCAGCTGTGGGCTTCCCTGGTGGTGCAGTGGTTGAGAGTCCGCCTGCCGATGCAGGGGATGTGGGTTCGTGCCCCGGTCCAGGAGGATCCCACGTGCTGCAGAGCGGCTGGGCCCGTGAGCCATGGCTGCTGAGCCTGCGCGTCCGGAGCCTGTGCTCTGCAATGGGAGAGGCCACAGCAGTGAGAGGCCCGCGTACCACACCCCCCGACAAAAAATAGGCCCGGCTGCATAATTTGTAGGGACCAGGGCAAAATGAAAATGTGGGGTCCATTGATCAACATTTATTAAGAGTTTTAAGATAGCCACAACAGAGCATTATATTAAACATGGAGTCATTTTAGGTTCAAGGCCCTATGCAACTGCACAGGTTACATGCCCATGAAACTACTGGGATTTGGGGTATTATTTACTGCTGCAAGATTACTCATGGGGATGTTAGGAGTAGAATTGCTGGTTCATAAGTTATGCATAAATTCAACAGTTGGGTAATATGACAAAGTGTACCAATTTACAGTATAGTCAGCAACGTATGAAAATTACTTTTCCTCCACATCCTTGACAGCATTGCCAGGCTTTAAAATTTTAGACACCCTTGTGTGGGTGTGATTACATCTCACTATATTTTATTTTGCATGTCTCTAATGATAAATGAAGCTTAGCATCTTTTCATATGTTTATTGTTCATTAGAATATCTTTGGTGAAGTCCGTATTTAAGACTCTTTCTCATTTTTTTTCTTTTTGCGGTACATGGGCCTCTCACTGTTGTGGCCTCTCCCGTTGCAGAGCACAGGCTCCGGACACGCAGGCTCAGCGGCCATGGCTCACGGGCCCAGCCGCTCTGCGTCATGTGGGATCTTCCCGGAGTGGGGCAGGAACCCGTGTCCCCTGCATTGGCAGGCAGACTTTCAATCACTGCGCCACCAGGGAAGCCCTCTTGATTATTTTTTATTGCTATGACAGTGTCAATGAGGAAAATTACAGAATAAACAATAGATTATATATATATAAAATGTATATAAATATATAGAAATAGTTTGTCTCCTAACAGCTTTAATTTGTTAATTTAAGAAGTGATTTACTTCCTAGTGATAAAAAGGCTTATGTTAGAAGCAATGAATATTATTACATTTATATGTTGCACTTTTAGTTTTTTTACATCTTTATTGGAGTATAATTGCTTTACAATGTTGTGTTAGTTTCCGCTGTATAACAAAGTGAATCAGCTATACGTATACATATATCCCCATATCCCCTCCCTGTTGCATCTCCCTTCTACCTACCCTCCCCATCCCACCCCTCTAGGTGGTTGCAAAGCACCGAGCTGATCTCCCTGTGCTATGTGGCTGCTTCCCACTAGCTATCTAGTTTACATTTGGTAGTGTATATATGTCAATGCCACTCTCTCACTTCATCCCAACTTACCCTTCCCCCTCCCCATGTCCTCAAGTCCTTCTCTAAGTCTGCATCTTTATTCCTGTCCTGCCCCTAGGTTCATCAGAACCAATTTTTTTGTTTTTGTGTTTTTTTAGATTCCATTTTTATGTGTTAGCATATGGTATTTGTTTTTCTCTTTCTGACTTCACTCTTTATGACACACTCTAGGTCCATCCACCTTACTACAAATAACTCAATTTCTTTTCTTCTTATGTCTGAGTAATATTCCATTGTATATATGTGCCACATTTTCTTTATCCATTCATCTGTCGATGGACACTTAGGTTGCTTTCATGTCGTGGCTGTTGTAAATAGAGTGCAGTGAACATTGTGGTACATGACTCTTTTTGAATTATTGTTTTCTCAGGGTATATGCCCAGTAGTGGGATTGCTGGCTCATATGGTAGTTCTATTTTTAGTTTTTTCAGGAACCTCTATACTGTTCTCCATAGTGGCTGTATCAATTTACATTCCCACCAACAGTGCAAGAGGGTTCCCTTTTCTCCATACCCTCTCCAGCATTTATTGTTTGTAGATTTTTTGATGATGGCCATTCTGACTGGTGTGAGGTGATAGCTCATTGTAGTTTTGATTTGCATTTCTCTAATGATTAGTGATGTTGGGCATCCTTTCATGTGTATGTTGGCAATCTGTATATCTTTTTTGGAGAAATGTCTATGTAGGTCTTCTGCCCATTTTTGATTGGGTTGTTTGTGATTTTGCTGTTGAGCTGCATGAGCAGCTTGTATATTTTGGGGATTAATCTTTTGTCAGTTGCTTGGTTTGCAAATATTTTCTCCCATTCTGAGGGTTGTCTTTTCGTCTTGTTTATGTTTTCCTTTTCTGTGCAAAAGCTTTTAAGTTTCATTAGGTACCATTTGTTTATTTTGTTTCTATTTTCATTACTCTAGTAGGTGGGTCAAAAAAATCTTGCTATGATTTATGTCATAGAGTGTTCAGCCTATGTTTTCCTCTAAGAGTTTTATAGTGTCTGGCCTTACATTTAGGTCTTTAATCCATTTTGAGTTTATTTTTGTGTATGGTGTTAGGGAGTGTTCTAATTTCATTCTTTCTCATGTAGCTGTCCAGTTTTCCCAGCACCACTTATTGAAGAGGCTGTCTTTTCTCCATTGTATATTCTTGCAACCTTTATCAAAGATAAGGTGACCACATGTGCATGTGTTTATCTCTGGATTTTCTATCCTGTTCCATTGATCTATACTTCTGTTTTTGTGCCAGTACCATACTGTCTTGATTACTGTAGCTTTGTAGTATAGTGTGAAGTCAGGGAGCCTGATTTCTCCATTTCCGTTTTTCTTTCTCAAGATTGCTTTGGCTGTTCGGGGTCTTTTGTGTTTCCATACAAACTGTGAAATTTTTTGTTCTAGTTCTGTGAAAAATGCCATTGGTAATTTGATAGGGATTGCACTGAATCTGTAGATTGCTTTGGTACTATAGTCATTTTCACGTTGTTGATTCTTCCAATCCAAGAACGTGGTATATCTCTCCATCTGTTTGTATCATCTTTAATTTCCTTCATCAGTGTCTTATAGTCTTCTGCATACATGTCTTTTGTCTCCTTAGGTAGGTTTATTCCTATGTATTTTATTCTTTTTGGTGCAATGGTAAATAAGTGTGTTTCCTTAATTTCTTTTACAGATTTCTCATCATTACTGTATAGGAATGCAAGAGACTTCTGTGCATTAATTTTGTATCCTGCTGTTTTACCAAATCATTGATTAGCTCTGGTAGTTTTCTGGTAGAATCTTTAGGATTCTCTATGTTTAGTAAAATGTCATCTGCAAACAGTGACAATTTTACTTCTCTTCCGATTTGGATTCCTTTTATTTGTTTTTCTTCTCTGATTGCTGTGGCTAAAATTTCCAAAGCTATGTTGAATAATAGTGGTGAGAGTGGGCAACCTTGTCTTGTTCCTGATCTTAGAGGAAATGGTTTCAGTATTTCACCACTGAGAACGATGTTGGCCGTGGGTTTGTCCTATATTGCCATTATTATGTTGAGGTAAGTTCCTTCTGTACCTACTTTCTGGAGGGTTTTTTCATTAAATGGGTGTTGAATTTTGTCAAAAGCTGTTTTGGTATCTATAGAGATTTTCATATGGTTTCTATCCTTCAGTTTGTTAATATGATGTATCACATTGATTTGCGTATACTGAAGAGTCTTTGCATTCCTGGGATAAACCCCACTTGATCATGGTTTATGATCCTTTTAATGTGCTGTTGGATTCTCTTTGCTAGTATTTCGTTGAGGATTTTTGCATCTATGTTTATCAGTGATATTGGTCTGTAGTTTTCTTTCTTTGTGACATCTTTGTCTGGCTTTGGTATCAGGGTGATGGTGGCCTCGTAGAATGAGTTTGGGTGTGTTCCTCCCTCTGCTATATTTTGGAAGAGTTTGAGAGGATAGGTGTTAGCTCTTCTCTAAACGTTTGATAGAATTCACCTGTGAAGCCATCTAGTCGTGGGCTTTTGTTTGTTGGAAGATTTTTAATCAGTTTCAATTTCAGTGCTTGTAATTCGTCTATTTATATTTTCTATTTCTTCCTGGTTCAGTCTCAGAAGGTTGTGCTTTTCTAATTATTTGTCCATTTCTTCCAGGTTGTCCATTTTATTGGCATATAGTTGCTTGTAGTAATTTCTCATGATCCTTTGTATTTCTGCAGTGTCAGTTGTTACTTCTCCTTTTTCATTTCTAATTCTGTTGATTTGAGTTTTTGCCCTTTTTTTTCTTGATGAGTCTGGCTAATGGTTTATCAATTTCGTTTATCTTCTCACAGGGCCAGCTTTTAATTTTATTGATCTTTGCTGTTGTTTCCTTTCATTTCTTTTTTTTTTTTTTTTTTGCGGTATGCGGGCCTCTCACTGCTGCGGCCTCTCCCATCGCGGAGCACAGGCTCCGGACGCGCAGGCCCAGCGGCCATAGCTCACGGGCCCAGCTGCTCCGCGGCACGTGGGATCCTTCCGGACCGGGGCACGAACCCGTGTCCCCTGCATCGGCAGGCGGACTCTCAACCACTGCGCCACCAGGGAAGCCCTCATTTCTTTTTTATTTATTTCTGGTATGATGTTTATGATTTCTTTCCTTCTGCTAACTTTGTTTTTTTTTTTCTTCTTTCTCTAATATCTTTAGGTGTAAGTTTAGGTTGTTTATTTGGGATGTTTCTCATTTCTTGAGGTAGTATTGTATTGCTGTAAACTTTCCTCTTAGAAGTGCTTTTGCTGCATCCCATTGGTTTGGGGTCATCCTGTTTTCATTGTCATTTGTTTCTAGGTATTTTTTGATTTCCTGTTTGATTTCTTCAGTGATATCTTGGTTATTTAGTAGTGTGTTGTTCAGCCTCCATGTGTTTGTATTTTTTACGGTTTTTTTTTTTCCTGTACTATCTAGTCTTATAGCGTTGTGGTCAGAAAAGATACTTGATATGATTTCAGTTTTCTTAAATTTACCAAGGCTTGATTTGTGACCCAGGATATGATCTATCCTGGAGAATATTTTATGAACACTTGAGAAGAAAGTGTATGCTGTTGTCTTTGGATGGAATGTCCTATAAATATCAATCAAGTCCATCTTGTTTAATGTGTCAATTAAAGCTTGTGTTTCCTTATTTATTTTCATTTTGGTTGTTGATCTGTTCATTGGGGAAAGTGGGGTGTTAAAGTTCCCTAGTATTATTGTGTTACTGTTGATTTCCCCTTTTATGGCTGTTAGGATTTACCTTATGTATTGAGGTGCTCCTATGTTGTGTGCATACATATTTACAATTGTTATATCTTCTTCTTGGATTAATCCCTTGATCATTATGTAGTGGACTTCTTTGTCTCTTGTAATAGTCTTTATTTTAAAATCTCTTTTGCCTGCTATGAGAATGGCTACTCCAGCTTTCTTTTGATTTCCATTTGCATGAAATATCTTTTTCCATCCCCTCATTTTCCGTCTGTATGTTTCTCCAGGTCTGAAGTGGGTCTCTTGTAGACAGCATATATACGTTTCTTGTATCCTTTCAGACAGTGTTTTTTGTTGGAGCATTTAATCCATTTACATTTAAGATAATTATCAATATGTATGTTCCTCTTACCATTTTCTTAATTATTTTGGGTTTGTTTTTGTAGTTCTTTTCCTTCTCTTGTGTTTCCTGCCTAGAGAAGTTTCCTTAGTGTTTGTTGTAAGGCTGGTTTGATGGTGCTGAATTCTCTTAGCTTTTGCTTCTTCCTAAAGGTTTTAATTTCTCCATCAAATCTGAACGAGATCCTTGCTTGTTAGAGTAATCTTGGTTGTATGTTTTCCCATTTCATCACTTTAAATATGTCCTGCCACTCCCTTCTGGCTTGCAGAGTTTCTGCTGAAAGATCAGCTGGTAAGCTTATGTGGATTCCCTTCTGTGTTATTTGTTGCTTTTCCTTTGCTGCTTTTAATATTTTTTCTTTGTATTTAATTTTTGATAGTTTGATTAATATGTGTCTTGGCATGTTTTTCCTTGGATTTATCCTATATGGGAGTCTCTGCCCTGCGTGGACTTGATTGACTATTTGCATTCCCATATTAGGGACGTTTTCAACTATAATCTCCTCAAATATTTTCTCAGTCCCTTTCTTTTTCTCTTCTTCTTCTGGGACCCCTATAATTCGAATGTTGGTGCATTTAATGTTGTCCCAGAGGTCTCTGAGACTGTCCTGTGTTCTTTTCATTCTTTTTTCTTTATTGTGCTCTGCAGTAGTTATTTCCACTATTTTATCTTCCAGGTCACTTATCCATTCTTCTGCTTCAGTTATTCTGCTGTTGATTCCTTATAGAGAATTTTTAATTTCATTTATTGTGTTGTTAGTCATTGTTTATTTGCTCTTTAGTTCTTCTGGGTCTTTGTTAAATATTTCTTTTATTTTCTCCTTTCTATTTCCAAGATTTTGGATCATCTTTACTATCATTACTCTGAATTCTTTGTCAGGTAGACTGCCTATTTCCTCTTCATTTGTTTCGTTGGTGGATTTTTACTTTACTCCTTCATTTGCTGCATATTTCTCTGTCTTCTCTTTGCTTCATGTACTGTGTTTGGGGTCTCCATTTCTCAGGCTGCAAGTTCATAGTTCCCATTGTTTTTGGTGTCTGCTCTCAGTGGGTAAGGTTGGTTCAGTGGGTTTTGTAGGCTTCCTGGCAGAGGGGATTGGTGCCTGTGTTCTGGTGGATGAGGCTGGATCTTGTCTTTCTGGTGGGCAGGACCGTGTCCTGTGGTGTCTTTTGGGGTGTCTCTGAAGTTATTGTGATTTTAGGCAGCCTCTCTGCTAATGGAGTTGTGTTCCTGTCTTGCTAGTTGTTTGGGATGGGGTGTCAGTCACTGGAGCTTGCTTGCCGTTGGGTGGAGCTGAGTCTTAGCATTGAGATGGAGATCTCTGGGAGAGCTCTCGCTGATTGATATTACTTGGGGCCAGGAGGTCTCTGGTGGTCCAATGTCCTGAACTCGGCTCTCCCACCTCAGATGCTCAGGCCTGACACCTGGCTAGAGTACCAAGAGCCTGTCAGCCACAGATCTCAGAAGAAAAGGGATAAAAAAAGAATAAAAGAAAAAAATTAAGTTATTAAAATAAAAAATATTAAAGAAAAAATTAATAAAAAAGAGCAACCAAACCAATGATCAAAGCCATCAATGATAAGAAGCAGTAAGAACTATACTAAGGTAAACATAAAAATCAGAAACTAGTCAGTCGCATACAGCAAACCCCAAGTCTACAGTTGCTCCCAAAGTCCACTGCCTCAATTTTGGGATGATTCATTGTCTATTCAGGTATTCCACAGATGCAGGATACATCAAGTTGATTGTGGGGATTTAATTCGCTGCTCCTGAGGCTGCATGGAGAAATTTCTTTCTCTTCTTTGTTTGCACAGCTCCTGGGGTTCAGCTTTGGATTTGGCCCTGCCTCTGCATGTAGTTCACCGTCTGGCGTCTGTTCTTCGCCCAGACAGGACGGGGTTTAAGCAGCAGCTGATTAAGGGGCTCTGGCTCACTCAGGCCTTGGAGAGGGAGGGGTCCAGAATGTGGGGCAAGCCTGCGCAACCAGTGGCCAGCATGACATTGCAACAGCCTGCGGTGTGCCATGTGTTCTCCCAGGAAGTTGTCCCTGGATCACGGAACCCTGGCAGTGGCGGGTTGCAGAGGCCCCCTAGGAATGGAGGTGTGGATAGTGACCTGTGATACACACAGGCTTCTTGGTGGGTGCAGTAGCAGCCTTAGCATTTCATGCCCATCTCTGGTGTCCACGCTGATAGCTGCGGCTTGCGCCCATCTCTGAAGCTTGTTTAGGTGGTGTTCTGAATCTCTTCTTCTCGCACACCCTGAAACAATGGTCTCTTGACTCAGGCAGTTCAAGACTTTTTCCCAGACTCCCTCCCAGTTGTGGCGCATTAGCCCCCTTCACGCTGTACACAGCCAACCCCAGTCCTGTCCCTGGACCTGAACACTGAAGCCTGAGCCTCAGCTCCCAGCACCCACCCGCCCAGGTGGGTGAGCAGACAAGCCTCTCAGCTGGTGAGTGCTGATTAGCACTGATCCACTGTGTGGGAAACTCTCCACTTTGCCCTCTGCACCCCTGTTGCTGTGCTCTCCTCTGTGGCTTCGAAGCTTCCCCCCCACCCACCCCCTGTTTCCACCAGTGAAGGGGCTTCCTAGTGTGTGGAAACTTTCCCTCCTTCACAGCTCCTTCCCAGAGGTGCAGGTCCCATCCCTATTCTTTTGTCTCTGTTTTTCCTTTTTTCTTTTGCCTACCCAGGTACATGGGGAGTTTCTTGCCTTTTGGGAAGTCTGAGGTCTTCTGCCAGCGTTCAGTAGCTGTTTTGTAGGAGGTGTTCCACATGTAGATGTATTTGATGTGTTTGTGGGGAGGAAGGTGATCTCCTTGTCTTACTCCTCAGTCATCTTGAAGGTCCTCCCCTCTACTTTTAGTTTTTATTTTGGACCTCTTTCTTGTTCCCAAATATAGGAAAAAACAAATATAAAGTCCTCATGGCAGGAGTGTGATTATCTTGATTGGGGCATCAAGAAGGCCACTGTGGTTGGAGAATGGAGGAGAGTGTGAGAGGAAATAAGATCAGAATGGTAGTTGAGTCAGATAGTGTAGGGTCTTATAGACCATTGAAAGAGCACTGTTTTTTTTTTTTTTTGCGGTACGCGGGCCCCTCACTGCTGTGGCCTCTCCCGTTGCGGAGCACAGGCTCTGGACGCGCAGGCTCAGTGGCCATGGCTCACAGGCCCAGCTGCTCCGTGGCATGTGGGATCTTCCCGGACTGGGGCACGAACCTGTGTCCCCTGCAGCGGCAGGCGGACTCTCAACCACTGCACCACCAGGGAAGCCCAGAGCACTGTTTTTTACCTGGACAAAAGCTGGAAACTTCTGGAAGATTTTGAAGAGAAGTCAGATGATCAGACTTGAATGAGTTATACTCATTTGTACATAGCTTCTTTAACTCAGTAAAGTTTTTTTAAGATTAATATATGTTGGTGCATGTATCAGTTTTTATTTCTTTTTGTTTTAAAATAGGATTTCATTGTGTGAATACACCACAAATTGCTTATCCATTCTCCTGATGGAAATTTGGATCATTTCCAGTTTCTTTCCTGTTACAAATCCACTATGAACTTTATTGTTAATAATTATTATTATTTTGTGGACATATGCTTTAATTATCTTGAGTATACCTCAAAGAAGAAAATTGCTCAGTTATAGGCAGGGTGTCCAGACATCCTGGTATGCTTGAGACCATCATCCTCATTTTAGCATGGAAAGCCCCACATCCCTGGAAGCCCTTAAGGCTTTCTAGTTATAGGATAGGTGTATCTTTAACTTTATAAGAGGTTTCCAAACAGTTTTACAAGGTGGTTGTGCTATTTTACAGTCCCACTAGAACTATACAGTGTGCCAGACATTGTGTGTGGTTATGAAAATTCAGTGGTGAATAAGATGGACAAGGTCCCTGCCCTCATGGAACGTATGTTCTGGGTGGTAAACGTTGAAGAAATGATTACAAGTGCGTTGTGTGAAACTCTGCTATTAAGCTAATATATTTACCTGAGCTATTCTTTTTGTGTTAAAAATATATTTGCAGAATGGACTTAATCCTTAGGAAGCGCATCTTCTCCCTGATAGGATATCTAAGAGTGGTACTACGATTAAAGCAGAAAGTTTTAGTACAGTATCAGATGTATGAGACTGAATTACAGCCAAGAAGTTCTCAGTTTTAGGCTTGGCTCATTTGAAGGGACTTTAGTATAACTCTTCAGGGTACAGCTAGTTTGGGGGAAATAGAGCATTTATGGCCACTTATTTCTTGTGCCTGAAAGATCCTTCTCTCTAGACTGCTTGACAATTTAGAACTTAGAATTTAGAGTCATCACTGTTGTTTATCCCACTGAAGAGGTTTCGGAAACAGTAAACTGTCTGGGAATCTCCACACATCTTCATTATTGTTAGCTTGTAATTTCAATTTGCTTTTTTGTACAGTGCCTGCAAGTTTTCTATTTATCCAGATGGTGCTCAGCAAATAAATCTCTTTTATATTGTATCAGGAACATCGCTATTCACCTATAGTAAATTGTTTATATCCTAAATTTAAAATAATTCCTCTGACTATACTTATTTTACGAGTTTCGATCTAAGACCAATTATATGCAGACATTTTTTTCCCCAGGCATTTTGACCTAGAAAGATTTTTGAAACAATCTGAAAGTTAAAAAGCATTACCTACCAAAAGGGCTCAACCAAATGAATTCCTGATTTTCACTCTGAATTTTGAAATTGCTTGAGGTTTATAAAATTCTCAAGTCAACAGAAAGAGTGGAAGATGTTTTATGTCTTAGGTAGAAATATTTTCCCAAGTGATGAGGAGATCCATAAACTCATTAAAGCCTTGTTCCTGTCCTTTAGGGCTAAACTTCTATGTTTCCATAATACTTTTCTTCAATTACAGTTTTTATCCCATAATGATCTGAGCACCTTTCTGTTGCTTCAGTTAGATGGTAATTTCTTAGTAAGCAAGAACCAGGCCTTGAGAAAGTACCTATTATAGTGCCTAGTACATAATAGAGTCTTAATGTATAATGGTTTCTTGCTTTGCAACTATAATAGTTTTCTATTCCTGCTGTAATAAATTACTACAAACTTAGGGACTTAACACAACAAAATTAATTTTCTTATAATTCTGGGTGTCAGAAGTCTGAAATTAGTTTCGCTGGGCTGCAGTCAAGGTGTCAGCAGATGGTGATCTTTGTAGAGGCTCTGAAGTGAGTATCCATTTCCTTGCCCTTTCTAGCTTCTAATGACTACCTCCTTTCCTTGGTTCCTTGGTTCCTTGGTGGCCCCTTCCTTCATCTGTAAACTGCCTCACTCCAGTCTCTGCTTCCATCATCCTAGTGCCTTCTCTGACTCTGACTCCTGTGGTCCTCTTTTGAGGACTATTGTGATTACGCTGGGCCCACTGGATAATCCAGAATAATCTCCTGTCTCAAGATCTTTAATCACATTTGAAAAGTTCTTTTTGTCATATAAGGCAACATTCATAGGTTCTGGGTATTTGGGCATGAACATATTTGGGAGACCATTATTCAGTTTACCATAGCCACTAGCAGAGAGCTTTGTATTTTGTAATTACTTAATACGTGTTTGGTGAATTGTTATATAACTTTTAATATGCTTTTGCCTGGGAATAGAGGTTTTTTGGTTTTGTTTTTTGTAAAGAAGTCCCAGAACCAATGTCTTTTCCTGTACTCTTTTTTAAAAAAATTTATTTATTTTGGCAGCATTGGGTCTTCATTGCTGCGCGCGGGGCTCAGTAGTTGTGGCTCGTGAGCTCTAGAGCGCAGGCTCAGTAGTTGTGGCACACGGGCTTAGCTGCTTCACGGCATGTGGGATCCTCCTGGACCAGGCCTCAAACCCATGTCCCCTGCATTGGCAGGCGGATTCTTAACCACTGCGCCACCTGGGAAGTCCCTTTTTCTGTACTCTTTAAAGAGCTCTGGTGTATTCAGCAGTGTCTTATCTTCTCCAAAGAGGTTTTACTTCTCTTTAGTTCACTTAAATTCAGATCAATAAATGTGGTCCTTTCCCCACTTAGTTTTGTTATTTCTTTTTTTCTCAATCATTCTTTCAAAACCCTTCACTATTCCTGGTATGTAAGATAAAAATGAAGATTTTTGAGTCTTTGTGAGCAACTTTTCTGTTTTGAAATGGTCTATCTTTTTTTGCCAATTGAAGCCCCAGCTTAAATATTACCTCCTTCATGAGACTCAATTTACCTCAGAGAAAGAAGGGAACTAACTAATGAGTATACTTTATACATGTTAAAATTCCTTCACATTTCATAAAATTTCTTCACATTTTATGATGATGATGGTCACAGAGGTCATTATCACATGCTTTGCAGTCAGTTGCAGAGCAATAATTTAAAACCAGGTATTTGTGGAAGGCTGGGCCACCTAGTGGTCAAGAGAATGTACTTGAAAACAAATTCAGCTTCAACCACTATCTATCTGCTCTGGTATCTTTATCAACTGAATAGATATAATCACAGGAACTTCATAGTACGTGTCTGTATGTGAAAATTAAGTGAGGGAGTGAGTGAGTGAGTGTATGGAAATTCTCTGTACTTTCTTCTCATTTTTCTGTAAACCTAAAACTGTTTAAAACTAAAGTCTATTAATTTAAAAAGTCAGATAATGACTGTAGAGTACTTAGCATAGTCTTGACATATATTAACTCTTTGGCTATGGTTTTTATTACTCTGTGACCTCTCTTTTTCTGTTACAGCATGGTTTTCAATCCAGATTAATGCTTCTCCTCTGAACTCCTGTAACATTTAATAGTCTGTATGATATAATTTCTTATTTTACAGGTTCATAGAATGTAACAGTTGTAAGGAATCTTAAAGGTCAACCGTGATAATTTTCTTAATTTCATATGAGGAAACTGAGGCACAGAGATGTCAAATAAGTTGTCCAAGGTCATACAATATTAAATATTTTTCTATTGTTTATTAATAAACTATGTTTAATGATTTATTAACATCATTCTTGTTCTTTGAAATTTTCAAGTGAAACATCAGTAACTGTTAATCCTGAAGCAATAATTTAATGGCATTAAATTATTATTAGATATAAATTATATGTTTCAATCCTTTATTCCAAAAGTTTTTTCACTTTTATAAGGGCATAGGTAGTTTTCAGTTTAAGTCCTTGAATAGATCCCCAATTTTTGACCAATGATCATGAAATACATTTGTATTCCTTTACATATTTCTTTTAAAATTTAATTTGATCTTTTTTTTCTTCAAAAAACTTTGATTCCTTAGCATAAGTTTTTTAACCTCTAATGTGGGCAATCACTTGAACTATTATAATAAAATTTAAACAAGGAGAAATGCAGTCATGATTTAGGTTTTTTCCTTTCTTTATGTTATTTATTATATATTTTCCAAGCCATGTGAAACCCAAGTGACTTTGCTTAAAAAATAATCTTGAATATGAACCAAAAGAAAAAGAAGCAAACATTATGGATTTGAAAAAATCAGGCCAGATTTTTTGCTTGAGGAGTCAAGTTTTGAGACATCAAGACTTGATCAAACCAATAATATTTGACATGAACTTATCAGTTGGAACTTAACAGCTGACTAATTCTACCAAGTTTTTTTATTAATGGAAATGTCTCCAATGAACACATATTTCACTAGTATGTCTTTTTGCCTCCTTATCTCATCTCCCACAAGGTACAAACCCCTGCTTTCTAAGATCTCTTTCTGTGTCTTGATCCCTAACTAGGTCTGTCATACCCCACTCCAGGCTCATACCATTCACCTTGCCCACACTACTCGTCTTACTGTCATAAGTAAGTATGAAGTATACTTAGAAGTATCTTTTTTTTTAAATTGAAAAAAACTGCCATCTATTTGACATATCTGATCTTTATTGATCATATTGATCAATTTATTCATATTGATATTTCTAACTAGTCTTTTTCATCATTATATAACAATCTCCCATATCTTATTAGTTATCAAGCCCTATCAGTTATATATCTTTCATGTTTGTCCTCTGGTCCCCATCCTCATTGTTCCCTCATTAGTTGAAGTATTCATCTGTTTTCTTTGGAATAATTTAAAAATAACCTATGGGTTTTTTTCCAACTACTAGTTTCTTCTTCCTAACAGTGTATCTTTCATACCCTCACAGAGTGATCTGTTTAAAATACAGATTTTGTTAATGTCCTTCCTGTGCTTATATCATTTATAATAATGATAGGTACCATTTATTGAGGGTATATTTGTGTGTGTGTGTGTGTGTGTGTGAGTGAGTGAGGCACTGTGCTAGATGCATTATAAACATTGTGTTTAATTCTCATACAAAATCTGTGAGGTAGGTACTGTTATCTCTGTTAACAGATGAAGAAATTTAAGGCTCATGGTAGTTAAATAATCTTCCCAAGTTTGTACATCTGCTTGGTGGATACGAAATAGATCCCAGGTATATATGGTTCTAAATCTTTCTTCTGTCTATGCAGTTTGTTACATATAGGATACAAATATTTACTCCTTGGCCTAGCATATGAGGACTTTCATGATTGAACTCCTTATCTACCTTGTCAGCCTCTTCTGCTAATTATGCTAATTTCTTTATTGTGCCATATACTGCAATGTTAAGCTTGCCATTCTTACAACTTTTTGAGTACCTACTTAGAGATAGGGCCAGGGATTATTTAGGGTACTATAGATAACAAGATCAGTAAGCTTACAGTCTAGTAGAGGAAAGAGATACGAACCAGTAAATACAACATAGTATAGTGCATACAATTTTAAGTGCAGAGGAGGAAGTGAGGGTGAGTCAGGGAGACTTCACGAAAGAATGAGATTTGATCTGAGTCATGAAGAATAATGAGTCACAGTTTTTAAGACTCTCCTCAAAGGTTAAGGTGGGGAAGGGTGAGGAAAATGGAAATAAGATTGTTATGAGGGAGGATAGGGTGTCATTAGGCTGGGAGAAGAAGGCTGGCATAGGTAACCAGACTCTGCAGCTCAGAATGGGCATCAGCAGTGTGGAAGCTCTGGTAGCGTGTCTGGCTGACCCCTGCTGTTCTGGTGGTGTGTGTATTCTGTTGAGAAAAATACTTGCATGGCAGTTCTAGCATACTTTATTTTTCTTCAAAACACTGTTTTTTCCCTCAAACCATTTATGACTTCTTTGGTTTCATATTATGTATTTTTTGTTTATTATTTGTATTTCCCACTAGAATGGTGACTGTATTTTGCCTGTTTTGTTCATTGTTGTGCACCTCGTACCTAGAACACTGCCTGACATATAATAGATACACAAAAAATTATTAAATAAATGATTGTTGAATGGATGATTTCAAGTGATGTGAATGGGTGTTTTAAAGATCATTAGAATCTATATATTGTGTATTTGATAGAGATACACCTTAGAGTATATTTTGTACATTGAAATTATTTAACTCTGTGGAACAGGTTGAAAGCATGGGCTCTGGAATTAAGTCTTTTGGATTCTGATTCTGGCCTTACCACTTGCCATGTATGTGTCCTTCTGCAAGTTATTTAACCTCCTATGTCTTGCTGTAAAATGGAGGATAATTATAGTACTTATTTCATGGTGTTGCTGTGAGGACTACATGACTTAGTACATGTAAAGTGCTTAGCGCAGTGTCTGGTACATAACTGGTGTGCAGTAACTGTGAGCTATTATTATTTTATTAAATATTTCCATGAGCACTAGGAAACGAGTAAAGGTCTTGGAATATGTACATTGGTAATATTCCATGAAGGAAATTATATGGGGGATGTTTTTGTATTAAAGTTTTTATATTAAAGCATTGATACAAATGTTACAAAATACATAATTCACCCATGATACCAATAGGACAGGCAGTTGAGTAAATAACATTCATAACACTCAGTAAATGTTTGAAGAACTATTTTGTAATTTCAATGTCAAATTGAATATAAAGTAATTTAAAAATTTCTTTTAAAATTAATGTAACCTGGTCCAGTGAAGCATTATCTCAATAACATATTTTTGAAATATTCAGTGTAGTCTCAATTAGTGTCTAATGCTAAATTACTATGGAAAATGAGCATCATACTGGATTTGCAAACACATTAGTCTCATTTAGTTTTTAACATTTCACATGTGTTGAATACAATTATAGCCACCTCACACTCATTCCAGCCCAAATATTAATTCATTAAAAAATTAACTTTATCATCCTCTTCCATCATTGAAAGGAAATGTTTATTTTGAAGAATCCTGTTGCTTACAGGATCTTGCCAGAATGCTCTTTTTAAAGCACATATGTGCCAACTCCCCCACTAAAAAGCTTTCAATACTTTTTTTTTTTTGTCTGAAATCAAGTGCAAAATTCTTGGTATGGTATTTTGGGCCTCTGTGATCTGGTCCTCATCTGCCCCTCCAGCTTGATTTAACCAGTGCTCTTCACTGTCTTGCCTTGTGGTTCCTTGAGAGCTCTATTACTTTTGACTTTTCCTTGGCATATATTGTTTTATCCATCTGGATACTCTTTTCCCCATCTGAATACCTAGAGCACTTTTATTGTTTTTTCAGGACAATTCAAATTTCATATTTTGAAGCCTTCTCTAAATTTCCTGGTGGAAAGTGCTTGTACCTGTGGGTATAGATGCTTTACATATTCTTCCTATAGTACTTTCACAATGGGTAGTTATTCCTTATAAGTTTTTAAAGTATGCATTAGTTATTTTAAACAGAGTTGCTAAATACATGTTTAAAGTATTGGTAGTGTCTCTTTCTGTTGTTCAGCTTTATTTTCACATCCCCTTCGTTTCAGTGTAGCTGAGTTTTGGGTCAGAGTCACTTTCTGACCCAAGAGGTCCCATACGGGGCTAGTTTCCTGGACTTACTACTACCAGAGGAGTTGGAGAACCTTTGAGGAGAAGAAACCTGTTGGCCATAGTTTCTATACCAAGGGTACACATGTAAAATGTACTTTTGTTGTACATCCATCATCCTTTTGAGTCCTTTGGTTGGAAGGTTTCTGACGCTGTGGCAAACATTGAGTTAGGAACAATCCTTAAAGTTATCTATATTTGTGACAAGGTGGACTCTTAAGACAAACGAATTAATTTGGTGGGCCTGGCTGTATTCAGATTACTGAAGTTGGTAGAAAGTATAATTTGATTGTTGAAATTTAGAAGACAAAATGTGAAGTCACATTTGCAATTCACTTACTGATCTTGATCTGGTCCATCCAGTAAGAGGACTGTTCTGAACAAGCCTAGATTATTCTAATTTTAAAACAGTTAACTTGTTTAAAAAAAGGAATAAATTAGAATATGAATTCTCTAACTAAAGCAGATTCCTGTAGGGCAGAGGATTTAGACATTTTATGGTGTAATTAATCTGTGGTCAAGTACTTGGGCTTTTGCTTCAGGCCTGATTGAACACTTGTTCTACCACTTACCAGCTGTGTAAATTTTAACAATCCTAAACCATCACCTCAGTTTTGTAAACTTCTTAACCTCTAAGCCTTGGTTTTCTCATCTGTAAAATGGGGATGATAACATTATTTATCTTAATGCTTAATTTATAGTTCCCTGCACATAGGAAGTACTGAAAATGATGGGAGTTGTTATTATTATTATTATTAATGAATTGTGGGTCAGTTGTTCATGTGTTAACTCCTCAATAAGATAGAAAGAACCCGCTGGGACTTGGTGTATGGGACTGGTCAACTATTTTGTTAGTGAATTAATGTAAGAGGAGTATCTGAAGGAAAAAAAAAGGAACATGGAACATTTTAGTTTGCTGCTCCTGCTTTATAATGGTGTTACTTTTGTTTTTTCTGTGATGGTGACACACTTATCTTTTTTGTTAGGCTATCACTCATATAATAAAAGTTTATGAGGTTTTGTGGATCTTCTGTCTGCAAATGGTAATAAGAATTTAGGTTTGGGAGATCTGGTTTGTGATGAGTTAAAGCACTATAGTAAATCATTATCAGTCTAGATATAGTCCAAGTCTTACAGTAGATGACAAGAAAGAAACAGAATCAACTCTGCTTGATTGCAGAGTAAGGTTATGTTTTAAATTTGTTTTAAAATAGGATTTAAAATTTCTGTAATTCATAGGGTGAAATCCCATTAATTTTACTGATTGAATTCTATTTTCCATTTATGTATTCTAATCAAACACATTGACTCACTACTAAATCTTAATATAATTTGGCCTATTGAGAACATTAGGAAAAAAAGTCAATGGAGGGCTTAATCAAGGAAGAAAGCTTAAATATGTTACTCTTACTTTCTGATCTAGCATGGGGAAGAATGTTAATTTACTCACGGATTTCCTGTCCCTATCCAAATGTACTGTATTCTCCTTTTATGTCTCTTGAATGTTATATTTCCATTTTATACTGTATATCTTTCTGTATTATTTTGAATTTAAAATAGAGCTTAATTGGACAAAAATTAGCACTAGAGTGTAAGCACCTAAAGACCCAGAGCGTTAGCTTATTCATATTTATATTAGTATAGTGACTGTTGAATACATGTTTACTGATGGTTGAGTGAAGTTTTTGGCAAATGTGTGTATATGTGTAGAGAGTGGAGAGGAGACGAATGAAGGAAAATGTGCTCTTAATTAGAGGATTTAAGAAGTAAATTAGTACTTTTAGTAATTATCATTACTGTTGTCCTTAAAAGTCCTGTTCAATAGGACATTAGTTAAATCTAACCATGATGGTTCTTTAAAATGTTATCACTGAGGGCTTCCCTGGTGGCGCAGTGGTTGAGAGTCCGCCTGCCGATGCAGGGGACGCGGGTTCGTGCCCTGGTCCGGGAAGATCCCACATGCCGCGGAGCGGCTGGGCCCGTGAGCCATGGCCGCTGAGCCTGCACGTCTGGAGCCTGTGCTCTGCAACGGGAGAGGCCACAACAGTGAGAGGCCCGCATACCGCAAAAAAAAACCCGTTATCAATGAGCAATGGCAAAACAGTTAGATGGATGTAGACACCTAAATGGAATTGACATCCATGGCTTAATGTCTGTTTTGTTTTATCTTACTTATGGATGACAGATATTGGCTATTATTCTTTCTGTGAAATTTCATTTTATGTAAGAAACAAATATATTTCAATGTAATATCCCAATACTTTTGTTTCAGATGAATTGATAATCATGTTTGTAACTGAGGGAAAAAACATATGTAAAACTATGTACTGGCTATTTTCACATCTTTTGCTCAAATTATAGAAACAGTTTTTGGCATGTACTCTTCGAATCCATTTTCTACATTGCAGTCAGAGGTATCTTTTCAATGCATATCTGATTCTTGCTCTTTTCCCATTGTATGTGTACTTTCATTTATGTGTCCTTAAAAAAAAATCAAAGCTAAATACAAACAACAGTCAATGTATATCAAATATGCTTTGGAAAAACACCAATATAGTTAGACAGTATTGGGCTCTATATAGTCTGGACTGCTGAACTTTGGTTTCATCTTGTACTACATCTCTTTATCCCAGGCCCACATGAATGCGGCAACTTCTTAAATGTTTTTAATTTTTTTCAGCTTTATTGAGGTATAATTGACAAAATTGTAAGATATTTAAAGTGTACATTGCAATGATTGGATATATGTATACATTGTGAAAGGATTCCTCCCATCTAGCTAACACGTATATATATGGGTGTGTATATATATATATATATATATATGTACATATATACATATATATTTTAATTTATAATTTTTTAGTGAGAACATTTAAGTTCTACTCTCTTAGTAAATTTCAATTCTACAATGCAATGTTATCAACTCCAGTCACCATGTAATACATTACACCCTCAGAACTTATTCATCTTACAACATTACACCCTCAGAACTTATTCATCTTACAGCTGAAAGTTTGTATCCTTTTACCAACCTCTCCCTGTTTCCCCCAGCCCCCAGCCTCTGACAATCACTTTTCTACTATCTGCTTCTGTGAGTTTGAGTTGGACTTTTTGAAAAATTAGATCGCACATATAAGTGAAAACATGTAGTATTTATCTTTCTTTGTCTGGCTTAGTTCACTTAGCATAATGCCCTCAAGGTCCCTCCATATTGTGGCAAATGGCAAGATTTCCTTCTTTCTCCTGAATGAATAACATTCCAGTGTGTGTGTGTGTGTGTGTGTGTGTGTGTATGTATCTTGTTTATCCATTCTGCTGTTGATGGAGATTTAGGTTATTTCCCTGTCTTGGCTATTATGAATAATACTGCAGTGATCTCATAGGGGTATGGATATCTCATCAATATCCTGTTTTCATTTCATTCAGATACATACCCAGAAGTGGGATTGCTGGATCATATGATAATTCTATTTTTAATTTTTTGAGGAACCTCCACATTGTTTTCCATAGTGGCTGTACCAAGTTACATGCCAACCATCAGTGCACAAGGGTTCCCTTTTCACTACATCCTCACAAACACTTGTTATCATTTGTCTTTTTTTTTTTTTGCGGTACGTGGGCCTCTCACTGTTGTGGCCTCTCTCGTTGTGGAGCATAGGCTCTGGACGCGCAGGCTCAGTGGCCATGGCTCACGGGTCTAGCCGCTCTGCGGCATGCGCGATCTTCCCAAACCGGCGCATGGACCTGTGTCCCCTGCATTGGCAGGCAGACTCTCAACTACTGCGTCACCAGGGAAGCCCTCATTTGTCATTTTGATGACAGCCATTCTAATATGTGTGAGGTGATACCTCATTATCATTTTGATTTGCATGTCTTTGATGATTAGTGATATTGAGCACTTTTTCATGTGTCTATTGGCCGTCCATACTTCTTCTTTGAAAAAGTGTCTATTCAGTTCCTCTGCTCATTTTTTAATTGGATTGTTTGTTTTCTTGATATTTAGTTTTATGGGTTTTTCTTTTTTTTTTTTTACACATGTTGGATATTGACCCCTTATCAGATATATGATCTGCAAATATTTTGTCCCCTTCAGTAGGCTGCCTTTTCATTTTGTTGATGGTGTCCTTTGCTGTGCAGAGGCTTTAGTTTAATGTAGTCCTTTATTTATTTTTGTTTTTGTTTGTTGCCTTTGCTTTTGGTATCATGTCCAGAAAATCATTTTCAAGACTGATGTCAAGGAACTTACTGCTTATGCTTTGTTCTAGGAGTTTTATGGTTGCAAGTCTGTGTTCCAATCTTTAATTCATCTTGAGTTGATTTTTGTGTTTGGTGTAAGATAGTGGTCCAGTTTCATTCTTTTGCATTTGGCTATCCAGTTTCTCCAGCACCATTTATTGAAGAGACTGTCCTTTCTCCCACTGTGTATTCTTAGCTCCTTTGTCACAAATTTACTGACCATATAGATTTATTTCTTGGCTCTCTATTTTTTTCCACTGATCATGTGTATGTTTTTAATGTCAACACCATACTGTTTTGATTACTATAGCTTTGTAATATAGTTTGAAATCAGGAAGCATGATATCTCCAGATTTGCTCTTCTTCCTCAAGGTTGCTTTTGCTATTCAGAGTCTTTTGTGGTTCCATACAAATTTGGGGAGTGTTTGTTCTATTTCTGTGAAAAATGCTACTGGTTTTGATAGGAATTGCATTGAATCTGTAGATTGCTTTGGGTAGTATGGACATTTTAACAGTATTAATTCTTCCAATCCATGCGCACGGACTTTTTGTTTATTAGTGTCTTCTTCAGTTTCTTTCATCGATGTCTGATAGTTTTCAGTTACAGGTCTTTCAACTCCTTTTTAAATTAATTAATTAATTTCAACATTTCTTGTAAGGCTGTCTAGTGGTTATAAATTTCTTCAGCTTTTGGTTTTCTGGATAACTTTTGATCTCTCCTTCAATTCTGAAGGACAGTTTGCCTTGTAGAGTATTCTTGAGTGGCAGGTTTTTTCTTTCAGCGCTCTGAATATATTATTGCCAGCCCCTTATGGCCTGCAAAGTTTGTGCTGAATATCTTCTGATAGTTATATGGGGGTTCTCTTGCACATAACACGTTGTTTTCTCTTGCTGGTTTTAAGAATCTCTCCTTTTATTTAACTTTTTACAATTTAATTATAGTTTGTTTTGGTGTGGATCTCTTTGGATTCATCTTTTTTGGAGTTCTTTTTGGGCTTCCTGGATCTAGATGTCTATTTCTTTCCCCAATCAAGGGAAGTTTAAGCCATTCTTTCTTTGAATAAGCTTTTTGCCCCTTTCTCTTTCTCTTCCCTTTCTCGTACCTCTATAATGTGTATATTTGTCTGAGTAAGTCCCTTAAGCTATCTTCACTCTTTTCCATTCTGTTTTCTTTTTTATTCTCTGATTGAATGGATTCCACTGCCATGTCTTTGAGTTCACTGATCCTTTCTTCCATTTCATCTAGCTTAATGTTGAACTCCTCTATTGAATTTTTCATTTCCATTACTGTGTTATTCTGTTCTGTGATTTCTGTTTGCTGCTTTATTATATTATCTTTCCTTTTGTTGAAATTCTCAGTTTGTTCATGCAGTGTCCTCCTGACCTTGGTGAGCATTTTTTTGAACATTATTTTGAACTCTTTATCAGGGAAATCTCCTATCTCTGTTTAATTAAGGTCTGTTTCTGGAGTTTTATCTTGTTCTTCTGTTTGGAACATATTCCTCTGTTTCTTCATTTTCCTTGACTCTTTCTGTTTTAGTTTCTGTGCATTAGATAAACAGCCATCTCTCTCAATCTTGATGGACTGGTTTTGTGTAGGAGATGAACCTTATCATTCAGCCTGGCCCTAGCTCTTAGTTGTATCTGAAACCTTTGTGATTGTCCAAACTGCCTTCTTTGTTCTTAGTGGCTTCTAGTAGTTGAAGGTAGGTCACAACCTGTCATGTTCCAAAGGGGACTGTGCCGTCAGCATCTAGAGTCAGGCTGACTAGAGGCCATACCCTGAGGCAACAGCTGTTAAAATATGCAAGTATATCTCTTTCAGGGAAAGACTAGAAAATGGCCATTTCTGTCTACTCCCTCTTTGCTGAGAGCTGGAGTGATACCTGGTTAAGAAGTGTTTCTTTGTACCTGTGAACGCAAGTCCTGTTGGCTAGGTGATCAAGGAATGCATCTCCTGGGTGGCAGCTGCAAAACCAGGAGCTTCTGATGGACGTGTCTATAACTTGTTCCAGGAAGACACTGGCAAGCTTTAGCTGGCCAGTGAGTGACCATGGAGAAGGCATCACAGTCTTCCTTGGTCTGGAGAGAGTTGCAGTTGGCCCCCTACATGTGTGTTGAATTAGAAGCCTGACCTTCAGGCTGCAGCTTTTAAGATATGCAAATTGGCCTCTTTTACAAAAAGACTCAGAGATATAGGCATTTCTGACTGTTGCCTCTGTGCTGAGACTGGGGGAATAGCCAGTTAAGAACTATTCCTTTGTTTGCTACAGTCCCATTGAACCTGTGAATGCAAGACCTGCTGGTCACCAAAGCCAGGTGATTGGGGTGTGTCTTCTCTGCAGCAGTTGCAAAAGCTGGTGTTCCATACAGGTTCACAAACACCTTTTAGGGAGATACCAGTGACCTGGAGTGGGGCAGGCAATTGTGGAGATAACTCCAGCATTTTTGCCTGCTTTCTGAGGAAGATCACAATTGGCCCTTAGTTGTGTGTGAATTAGGAGCCTAAATCTCAAGCTTTCAGTTTTTAAGATATGCTAATTCTCCTGGGAGATGAGCATTTCTGTCTGCTGACTCTGCACTGAGCCCTTTTTCAATTTTTTTTTTCTTGTCTATCTGATGTACAGGAGTCATTCAGCTAGTTTCTGGATTTCATTTTTTTTAAATATTTTATTTAATTAATTAAGTAATTGAAGTATAACTGACCTACAAGACTATGGTAGGTGTACAGCATATTAATTCCATATTTCTATCCATTATAAAATATCACCATCATAGGTCTAGTTACCATCTGTCACCATACAAAGATATTACAATGTTACTGACTGTATTTCCCATGCTGTACATTTCATCTCTGTGACTTATTTAATTTGTAACTGGAAGTTTGTACCTCTTCATCTCCCTCACCTATTTCATTTACCCCTTACCCACCCTCTCCTCTGGCAACCATGTTTGTTCTCTATATCTATGAGTCTGTTTCTGTTTTACGTTTTTTCATTTGTTTTGCTTTTTAGATAACACGTATAAGTGAAATAATATGATATTTGTCTTTCTCTGACTTGTTTCACTTAGCAAAATACCCTGTAGGTCCACCCATGTTGTTGCTTTCTTGTGGCTGAATAATATTCCATTAAATATATACCACATCTTCTTGATTGATTCATCTATCAATGGACACTTAGGCTGCTTCTATATCTTGGCTATTGTAAATAATGCTGCAATAAACTTAGGGGTACATATATCTTTTTGAATTATTATTTTTGCTTTCTTTAGAAAAATACCCAGAAGTGGAATTGCTGGGTCCAAAAGTAGTTCTATTTTTAAACTTCTTGAGGACCTCCATACTGTTTTCCATAGTGTTTGCACCAATTTATGTTCTCACTGACAAGTGCTGGAGGGTTCCCCTTTCTCTTGTTTTCTTTTTGATAATAGCCATTCTGACATATGTGAGGTGGTATCTCATTGTGGTTTTGATTTGCATTTCCCTAATGATTAGTGATTTTGAGCATCTCTTCATGTACCTACTGGCCATCTGTATATCTTTTTTTTTTTCGTTACGTGACCCTCTCACCACTGTGGCCTCTCCCGCTGCAGAGCGCAGGCTCCAGACGTGCAGGCCCAGCGACCATGGCTCACGGGCCCAGCCGCTCCGCGGCACATGGGATCCTCCCAGACCTGGGAACAAACCCACGTCCCCTGCATCGGCAGGTGGACTCCCAACCACTGCACCACCAGGGAAGCCCTGTATATCTTTTTTTTTTTTGGAAAAAATTTCTATTCAGGTCCTATGCCCATTTTTCAATCTGATTGTGTTATTTTGATGTTGAATGGTATGAGTTCTTTGTTTATTTTGGATATTAACCCCTTGTTGGATATATTGTTTACAAATATCTTCTCCCATTCAGTAGGCTGCTTTTTTGTTTTGTTGATAGTTTCCTTTGCTATGCAAATACTTTTTAGTTTGATGTAGTCCTATTTATTTTTTGCTTTAGTTTCTCTTGCCTGAGGAGATATATCCAACAAAATATTGATAAGACTTGTGTCAAAAGCCTACTGCTTATGTTTTCTTCTACAAATGTTATAGTTTGAGGTCTTACATTTAAAATTTTAATCCATTTTGAATTTATTTTTGTGTATGGTGTAAGAGAGTAGTCTGTTTGATTCTTTTGCCTGTAGCTATCCAGTTTTTCCAACATCATTTATTGAAGAGGCTGTCTTTCCTCGTTGTGTATTCTTGCTCCCTTTTTCATAGATTAATTGCCCTTTATAAGTGTGGGTCTATTTCTGGGTTCTCTATTCTGGTCCATTGATCTGTCTGTTTTGTGTCAGTACCATACTGTTTTGATAAGTGTAACTTTATAGTGTAGCTTGAAATCAGGGACCGTTATACCTCCTGCTGCTGGTGGGTGGGACTGAGTCCCTTTGCAATTGGCAGCACACCCTGTGGATTCCTGGGGCTGGTGCCAGCCCACTGGTTGGTGGAGCCACTTCTTGGGGTGGTTGGCTGTGAGGCCTTGGTGTTCCAGGGCTTGGTGCTGGCTCACTGGTGGGCAGGAATGGTTCCCCATGCACCTGGCTGCTTGGCATGAGGGATCCCAGGGCTGATGCCAATGGGCTGTTGGGTGGGTAAGCCCCCTGGCACTGTTAGGCTAGAAGGAGGATTCCAAAATGATGCTTGTCAGCACAAGTGTCCTTGTGGTAGAATGAGATTCCCCAAATGTCTGCTTTCAGTGTGTTTGTCTCCAGGAAGCATCCCAGTTGTCTCCTACCTTTCTGGGAGGCTCTCCAAGATCAGCAAGTAGGTATGGCCCAGGCTCCTTTCAAATTACTACTCTGTGCTGATTCCAGAGCATGTGGAGATTTTGTGTGTGCTCTTTAAGAGCAGAGTCTATTTCTTATGGCTCTCCAGTTCTCCTATACATAAGGCCAGACACCTGTCTTCAAAGCCAGACATTCTGGGGGCTTGTTTTCTCAGTGTAGGAACCCCAGTCTGGGGAGCCTGATGTGGGGCTCAAACACCTTGCTCCTTTGGGAGAACCTCTGCAATTGTGATTGTCCTCTCATTTGTGTGTTGCCTATCTTGGAAGTGTGGGTCTTGATTATACTGTATCTCCACCCCTCCTGCCCTTCTTGTTGTGATTTCTACTTTATATCTTAAGTTGTAAGAATTGTTTTCTTCTAGTCTTCAGGTCATTCTCATAGATAGTTGCTCTGTAAATAGTTGTAATTTTGGTGTACCTGTGGGAGGAGTATAGCTCACGGTCTTCCTACTTCACCATCTTGGTCACTCCCCTCTAGTTTCTGGATTTCTTTCACAGGGAATTGTTCTGTGTAGCTGTAGATTTGGTGTGTCCATGGGACAGTTGAGTTCAGGAGCCTCCTCTGTAGCCATGCTTGACCAGAGTGATCATTAGTATTTTTGTTTTTTATACTTGTGTTTATTTAGATTTCTCTACAGAGTGCAATCTTTCCTCCTCCTCATTCTTTCTTGTATCTTAGGTCTTCCTTTTGTGTGCAGTCCTTTTGTTTTTTTATTAAGAATTCTAATTATTTTTTTCATGAGGGGCTACCTGTCATAAACTGTCTCAAATTTTGCTCTCTGAAAGTTTGTTTTACTCTCTCTTGAGTGGTAATTTAGCTTAGTATATAATTCTAGCTTGGCAGCTATTTCCTCTTAGCACTTTAAAGACATTATTTAATTTTGTTTTCTGATTTTTCCTGTTGCTGTTGAGAAGTTATTTCTTTTTTAGGTGATTTTTTTTTCTCTTTGTTGTTAGTATTTTCTTTTTGTCTTTGGTTTTCTGCACTTTTTTTTTTTTTTTTTTTTTTTTTTTATGCGTTACGCGGGCCTCTCACTGTTGTGGCCTCTCCCGTTGCGGAGGACAGGCTCCGGACGCGCAGGCTCAGCAGCCATGGCTCACGGGCCCAGCCGCTCCGCGGCACGTGGGATCCTCCCAGACCGGGGCACGAACCCGTGTCCCCTGCATCGGCAGGCGGACTCTCAACCACTGCGCCACCAGGGAAGCCCTCTGCACTTTTAATGTAATGTTTTAGTTCAGGATTCGTGTCTTTTATCAATTCTCGAAAATTACTACATTTGTCTCTTCAAATATTGCTTCTTTACCATTATTTCTTTTTGAACTCCAGTGAGCCGTGTTAGATTTTCTTCTTTTATTTCCATAACTCATAACTTTGCTTTCACATTTTAAATCCCTTTATATCTTGGATTTGAATTTTTGGTAGTACCATTATATTTATCATGTTTCACTAATTTCTTTTGGGATAGGTCTTATGTTCTGTTAAGTAAATAAAATGTTAATTATCTGGATTTAAATATAAGAAAAATATTAAGTATCTGGATGTGAATATAAGAAAAAATGTCCAACAGTTCTATAGGGAAATGACAAAACTAAATTAAAGGTCATTAAAGAAAACCTAAACAGTTGGAGATATGTATCATTTTATTGTATAAGAATCCAATATAAAAATATCAGTTCTCCCCAGATTTGTCTGTGAATTCAATGTATTTCCAATGAAAAGGCCAAAAGGGTTTTTTACTGTAATTTGATGATTTGATTTTAAAATATATGTGGAATATTATAGGGCCAAGAATAGCTAAACACTGCTGAAGAACAGTAAGTAAAGATGACTTGCTCTATTATATATAACCAAGTTATTATTAAGCTAATGTAAATAAGTAAGATAGTATGTTACTGATGCAGAGATAAATACATCAACCAATGGGATAGAATAGCAAACCCAAAACAAGACTCACACATCTGTAGAACAAAAGTGGTATAGCAGATTAATTGGGAAAGAAAGGACTATTCAGTAAATGCAACTAGAAAAAAACTGATTTACTTTATGGAAATAAAGTAATTGAATATACCAGATATAAAAGTAAACTACAGATTCATCAAGGACTTAAATGTCAAATTCAAACTTTAAGATGTTTAGTGAAAAAATACTGGGGATATTACTTGAAATTTATGATATGGAGGGCTATCTTAAGAAAATCACCAAGAATGTTCATTATTAAAGTTTTAGATTATGATCTTTCATCAAATGAAATCTTAAATAAAGTGAAAATGTAAGTTATACATTTGGAGAAAATACTTAATGATACATATTACCAACAATAAATGTCAAGGATGTATAAATAATTCTTAAATATTGGTAAGAAAAAAATAATTTGTTCAAGTCACACAGTGGAGTATTATTCATTACTCAAAATGAATTATCTGTAGCTACATAATTGTATCTGTCAATATGTATCATATGTTTATATGTGTTAATATGGATGAATCTTATAACAGCAATATAACTGACTGAAAAAATTAAAAAAATGTATACAGGTTTTTACATGGTTTTTAAAGTTAAAAGATACTTTGTAAGAGTTCACACCCATATTCACATATACACAGTCAAAACTGAGGAATGATAAAAAGAGGTTTAGAATAGTGTTTATCTTGCATGGGAGCAGGCAGGGAATGGAATGAGGCAAGTCCATATAGGTAGATGCAAATTATTGTCAGCATCCTAGTTTTCATGTTGAATGGTGCTTTCATGGGTATTTATTATATTTAAACAAATAAACAAAAATCAAATGAGTAAAGAAGATTTTGCATGGACCAATAATGAGAATGTGATGTGGATCACAAATTATATTGAATCCAATTTTGGTCCATTAGAAGCAAAACAAAGTAAAATCAGGCAGCAGCCAGATGAAGAAGTGGGGTAAATATGCTTCAGGTTAGGTAACAGTCCATACATAGGTCCTTCAGTTGGAAAGCTTCAAGTGAATATTCTAGGAAGTAACAAAAGGCCAGACCAGTTAGAGGCTATTGAGTAGCACAAGTAATGGTGAGTTTTTCTAAAGGGGGTAACTGCAGAGAAGTGGACAGACTGAGAATTCCTTACTAAAATTGTTCAATCAATGGGATTTGTTTGATGTGAAGACATATGAAGAAGTGAGGGAGATGGAAAAATGTGTATTTTAGAACTTTGAAAAAGGGTAGAGCTGGGTGAGTGGATGGATTCTTACTTAATATTAATTCCAGCTCAGCCTAGTATAGTTATGTCAAGTTCAGCTCTCCATCTTAGGCCACTATTTCTCCTTACGGGATTTCTCCATCTGGGATGAACAAAGGAGGAAAGAAATGAAGATGAGATGGGGAAAGAAGAAAGAGATATGTAAGGGAGTCATTATTTCTTAGTGAATGTGAGTTTTCGGGTCATATTATACTATTGTTAGTAATAAAACAAAACAGTAATTTCCATTTTACTCACAGCAATTTTTAGACTTTATAATTTTAACGTTATCTTCTGTAAACTTCAAGGACCATTGAACTATTTCAATGTTACTGTGTTTAGTAATGATCATATAAAATGTTAGATGCACTTAAGAGGAAGAAGAGATTTGAATATCTTCTTTCTATAGACATGTTAAATCTATAAAGCAAGACTTTCACTGTGGTTGTAGTGTGTGGGTGTCTTAGAATAAAAGTAATTCCAACATTATCCAGATGAATAGACAATAACAAAAATGAGCTTATTTCTAAGCAAGACCTATAATTGAGCTGGTGAGCATGTATTTCCTGACACATTTCTGTGACTTCTCTGCATGTGCAGAGCAAATGTCTCTGACCCAGATATACTATATTAATGACACTGATACTGCATTTGATACATTTTCTTAAGTGATTCAGTCTTTTATAAATACCATTCTGACAGCAAGAAGCTGGTCCTAGGCCTGAATCTTTGTAATTTTCCTTAGTGACTTGGGTGATGGACTAGAGACCATGAACAACAAACTTGTGGATGGTATCAGGTTGTCATTGTAAGCACTGGGTTAGAATGCAAAATGATTCTGGCCAAATGGAAAGGAGAGTTCAAAATGGAACAAGTTTAAGTTTTGATGGGCTATTTATGATACCGCGTGATATATGATAGAGAAGAATTTGACATTGAAGTGAGAAGAAGCCAGGACTGAGGGGTTGGTGGATGGCAATATGCCAATTGGAGAACCCACTGGCAAGTGGATGTCACATAGACTTCCTCGTACACCAATTACCATGTGTCTACTCTAAGAGTATGATATGAAGAAGTTGTGCTAGTATAACATGTATCACATTCAACAGAAATAAGCCAAAGATAGTGCTTTATTAAGGGATGATTTTGTCCACTTTTGATGGTGGTAGCAAAGTGGGCACTGTTTAACTTAAGGTATGTAATCTATAGGTGTGGTTATGTTACCTATAGATAATAGGTCATATTATATTATTTATAGATACAGTATCCATTTGATGGTTCTTGATGAAGATAATAAAATAATGGTTTTTATCTAGAATAAGAACTCTATGCATTTTACTGTACAGTTAACTTTAGCATACGTATTCACTCAACTAAAATACTTATCCAATGTGTTCTCATGTCTTCTATTTACTTTGCTGAGGGAGAGACAAGAATACCAGTATGGCCAATAAAATAATCTTTATTCTGCTCCAGGATGGAATTCTTTGTTATTTCTCTGATCCCTTCTGTCTTGTTCCAGCAGCTGTCTCTCACTTGAGCACTCTTTCCCCTATGCTTACACTCTACTTGTACCTCGAGGATGGACACTCCTTGATTACAGTCCAAACTCAAAATGGGTCTCCTATTTTGTAACGTTATGATCCTCCCTGAGAAACACGAGGAAACAGCAGTTGAATATTTTAATTCTGCACATTGGTATGAGCAATGGATACTTCATTTTGAAACTTCAAGTTTTAAAGTGTTTTGTAAAAGCCATTTTGGGTGTTTAAATAACTAACTCATTGAACCTAAGGGATGAAACCTTAGTGATTTCTTGCTAAGATGTGCACAATCTCTTATAGACCTTTTTGAAAGGTGATCATTCAGGTTCTACTTGATTAGTAGCTGTAATGGGATGCTTAGTCTCCGAGGCAGCCCATCTTACTGTTGGATGAATTCAGTGGTTAAATTCTTATAATTTTTCTTAGGTAGATGTCATTGAATTCTTGAAGTTAATAACTCCAACCTATTGGCTTCTTATTGTTCTTATGATAAAGACAGATTCCTTATCATGCCCTACCAGTTCTTCATGGTCCGGCCCCTGCCTGCATCTTCAGCTTCATATTGTATGATTTTTTCTTATGCAGTCTGTTCCAGCCACACTGGCCTTTTAGTTTTTCTTTCTTTGTTTTATTATTCCTTAAGGTCTTTGCATATGATGTTCCTTCAGCCTAGAAAGCTCTCTTGCCAATCTCCTTTGACCTTCCACTAAATTAACCTTTACTTTTTAGATTTCAGCACAATTATTTCTTCAGTTAATTCTTCCATGACCTTCTTGATTAGATCGCACCCCCTCCCCCTGTTATATGCACTCATGGTGCTCTGTACCTCTTCTTTGTAGCTTGTACGATAATTGTGATTTTAATTAATTAGTGATTAATAGATGAATATCTTTTTAACCTATTACCCCTGTGTTTTTGTTCACTGTATGTTGTTAGCACTTAGTACTGAGCCTGCCACATGGCAGGTGTGAAATAAATATTTGTTGAATGAAATGAATGAAATCATCATAAGTCTGCCTATGCCTTACGTAGGAAAATTTCATTTCTTCTGCATGATAATGCTTCAAAAATTTTGAGAACGTAAATGTTTTTCTTTCAGAAGAAAATGTTGCACGTATCCTGTCCTTAAGTTGTCTTTCCTGTGACAAACCAGAGCCTTTCACCATCCTGGCTGCTTGCTCTCCTCTGCATGCATTCATATTGGTCAGTGTGCTTTGTACAGTGAGGCAGTTGGTTCTGAAAATAATGTTCCCAAATTGTGAGATGCCTTTAGGTTCTAGAAATTCATGTTAGAAAAAGAAATAGCTTTTTTGAGCTGAATTAATCTCTAGAGTGTGATATTTTAAGGTTTTGGTTCATTTTAATGCATTAAGTTAATTTCCATATAGGTTATCTTTTGAAGAAGAGAAATCCATTTCTGCAAATCTTGAAAATCACTATGAAGTGTTTTGTGTAAGTTAAACGATGTGCTTCCAAATCATTAATAAAGAATAAATATTTCCTGGACAATATTTCACAATAAAAATCCACTTTCACTCTTGTGATTTAGGAAGAAACAAAGCAAATGGTGGGAATGTGAAAATTAAAGACCTTAAATAAACTATGTTGCTTTTTATATCTTGCAACATAAAATAAAGATAATAAGTACACATATATGAGTGAGGCATTGTTAGTCTTTCTTATTTAGATTAATTAACAAATTAAGAAGGATTTATTGATTGTCTGCTACTTGTCATATTAAGCTAGATACTATTTTTCTGTCTTAGAATAATAACTTATTTTTCCGGTTATAAAGTTTATACAAATTCAAAGTAGACCATTTGGAAAATAAAGAGAACACAAAGATATTTGCTCTCTGCCCAGATATAACTACTGTTAAATCTCTGGTGCATTTATTTTCATTTCTATGTTAAGCCAATAAATATTGAGTGCATAGTATTTGCTACTTATTATTCTAAAAGCTAGAGATCCATAAATTCACAAAATAGATGAAATTCCTGTTCTCATGGAATTTATAACCTAGTGAGGGAGATATAAATTAAGCAGATAAAATATTAAATATGTCAGATGATGCACCATAAAAAATAAATCAGAGTAGGGAACTAAAGAATGTTATATAAGGTAAAAAGAGAAGACATTTCTGAAAAAGTGACATTGAGCAGAGAACTGAAGGAATCTCTCAGCAAATATATGGTTCTAGAATGAGTCAGGCAGAGAGAATAGGAAGTGCAAAGGATCTGAAGCAGGGGTATGCATGGCCTATTGGAGAAACAGCAGGCATGTCAATGTGGCTGCAGCAGAGTGAGCAGAAAAGGGACAAGATCTGACTTATATTTTAAAACAGCGGTCCCCAACATTTTTCGTACCAGGGACCGGTTTTGTGGAAGACAGTTTTTCCACAGATGGGGGAGCGGTGATGGTTCAGGCAGTAATGCAAGCTATGGTTTGGGCAGTAATGCAAGCAATGGGGAGCGATGGGAGCAGCAGATGAAGCTTCTCTTGCTTGCCCGCTGCTCACCTCCTGCTGTGCAGCCCTGTTCCTAACAGGCTGCGGACCAGGGGCGGGGGGGGGGGGGGCGGTTGGGGAATCCCTGTTTTAAAAGACCCACACTGGATACTTTATGAAGTATAAGCTCTAGGGAAGGAAGTAGAAGTAGGGATACCAATCAGGAGGCTGCTGTAATGGTACAGGAAAGAGAATATAGTGACTTAGACCAAAAAATGAGAAGTGGCTAAATGCTGGATATATTGTGATGGTAGAGGCATTGGGATTTGCTGATGGATCGTAAGTGGGGGAGTGAGAGAAAGAAAAGTGTCAAATATAACTAATTTTTATTCTCAGTCTTTTAAAATTTAATTAAAAAGAAGTTTGAAAGCAGAAAAAAGTATAAAACATAACTGTATAGTATAATTAATATTTATAAAGCAAACATCTATGTAATTATCATACAGATTTATAAATAGAATGTTAACAATACCCCAAAGCCTCACTTTTGTCTTTTCCCAGTTCCTAACTCTTTTCTTACTCTTAGAAGCATCCATTATTCTGAGTTTTATGTTTATCACTTTCTTGCTGTTCTTTAAACATTTATTGTTTCCCTAAAATATATATCTAATTAGCCTGTTTATAAACATTATATAAATTGAACAATGCTTTATGTGTTCTTTTGGGGTTTTCTTCTTTCATACGGGATTATGTCTGTGAGATTCATTAGTTAGTCTGTTCATTTTTATTGTTGTATAGTATTCCATTGTATGACTATGCCATAATGTATCCATTCTTCAGCTGTGGACAGCTATGAACTTTTTTGTATTTGTATCCTGGTGCACAAAGGTTTTTCTAGGGAATTTTTCTAAGACGTGAATTTTCAGATTTTAGAGTAAGTGATCCTTCTACTTAAGTAGTATGGCTAAACTGTTTTCAAAGTGGTTGTACCAATTTAGACTTCCAACAGCAGTTATTTCATGTTATTCTATATCTTTGCCCAAACTTATACTATTAATATTTTTGTCAATCTAGTGGATGGGTATTGGCTCCTTGTGGTTTAATTTGCATGGCTTTGATTACTAATGAGGTTAAGAATTCATTGTATGTTTATTGGCTATTTATATATTATTTTTTGTAAAGTGCCTGTTCAAGCCTCTTGATCATTTTTCTACTGGGCTGTCTTTTTGTTACTGATTTGTGGAAGGTGGTTATTAAATCCATGAGTTAAGCTCATTGTTGTTATACATAATAAAGATATCCTATTCCATGGCATGTTTTCCACTATTTTTATATCTCTTTTACTTTATGGTTGGTACTTACTGTGTTTTGTTTAAAATTTTCTTCCACTACCTAAGGTCATAAGTATATTCTCCTATATTTCTTTAAAGAGCTTCATAATTTTATCTTTCACATTTAGGCTTATCTTTTTCTTAAGACCAAACTCTTCAATGGTTTATTTTGCAAATGGGCTTCTTCTGAAATAATTTATCACTTTTATGAGGTTCATTAATCTTTGGACTCTAAAGATAAAACACACTGAAGACATTTTCCAGGAGTATTTTATAAGCTTATGTAATATAGAAAAAGTATGTCAGCAGCCTAATCCAGGACACTGTCTCATTTTGAGGATTAAAAAAAAAAAACCTTCTAAATTCAAACTCTGCTTACTTTCATTTTTTCTTCTTGTTTGCATATGCTTTTTTTACTTAAAATAGTGGAGTGACTGAACTAAAAATTGTGGTTCAGTTTTTCCCAGTACCCACACCAGCCTAGATTTTAGGCTGTAAATTTATGATACAACAGAGAGAGCTATTTTGCTCAGAAAATTATTATTTCAAAAAAAATATTTTTTTCTAAGTGTTTATTTTCCCCTCATTTGGAGCAGCAATAATTTACCAAAAAAATCAGTAAATGTTATAGAGGAAAATAAAATAGGTCAAGATAAAGAATGATAGGGTTGTTTTAGATAAGGCCACGGAAGGCTTCTCTGAGGAGGTGACATTTAAGCAGAAACTAAGTAAAATGAGGAGTTAAGACCTGAGAAGATCTTGGAGAAGGGAATTCCCAGTAGAGGGAGTAGCAACTTGCTGTAAGGTGGACATGAGCAAAATAATGAGGCTGGAGTGGAGTGCAGTTGTAAATTTATTCAGTTTCTAGTTATACTTGAAAATGTTTTCAAAATCAATTCTAAACCTGCTAGTTTTAATCTAATATGATGCACCTTATATACTGCCATCATATAATCTTTCTCAAGTACTTTTACCAACTCATCAGTAGCCTGTTCATAAACCTCCTGTTTACTAGTTGTTTCTATTATTTATTGATTTATTATTGGCCTGTCAATATGATTAAGGAAAGTCATTAACCATGGTTAATTAAATTTAACCCCTGTTTTTTTTGACCCTGGGGTATGATACGTAGAGTTGTCTCCTTGAGAAACCTCTCCATCAAAAATCAGCATCTTCAGTTTGGAATGTCTGACATTGAGACTTTTACTTTGGGGCACATATTTGTAACCACGTCTTTTTTTTTTTTCTTTCTTTCTATACCTTAACAATGTGGTCTATTTCTCTCTAACAGCAGTTGTTTGAGCCACTTATTTTTTTGTACCCAGCAGCCAAAAGAAGATGACTGTTTATCCTTGTGAGGTACCATCTCAGGGCCACTCAGTGAATTTTACTATGCCACGTAGGCTATATTTAAAGCCATACCATCCCAAACATACCCTCCAAATTTGATGAAAATGCCTAACTGCTTTCATATGACATGGAAAAAAGCAAAGAGAAACTTAATTTTATTTTTATATGTTTACTTTCTGTACTTAAAAAAAAGGAATTTGAAACAATGAAAAGCAACACAAATTGTAAAAATGCAAATATCAATAGGATGTCAGTATTAAAGGCAAATGGGAATACAAATGAGTATGGGATACTTTAGTCATGACTATCTGATTTGAACTGTACTAGAGTATGTTTTCAACACCTCAGTATGTCCAGACATTTTAATCCATTTGGATGGTTCATTTTCAGTGTTACAAATAAAAAATGTAGTTAGCTTAATTAATAGAACTTTTCAGCTTAATTCTGGCTCTATTTATCAGACTCCACTCTACTGATACAGGCACCATTTGTTGAGCACCTACTATGTGCTAGACATCAAACATAACCACGAACCTTTTCAGAATTTGATTGAGGGAATTTTACAAATGAAGGAATGGATGTTGATAGGATTTTACAAATGAATAAAATGAGGTCAGTTTAGGTTAAATGGGGCAGAGCCAGGATTTCAATGCAGATCTGAGTAAATTTAAAGTCTCTTTCTACTATACCATCCTGTTTTGCCTGTTTCAAAGAAGTTTTACTTAAATATGCATGTGGCATTTTTTTAAGCATATGTGCAGTGTAGTTTAAACATACTTAAGTATGACATTTAGTTTTTATTACTATGCACAGCTAAACAAAAAGAAAAAAGAAAACTTTAAAGACTTCAGAATAGCTTTCTATTTAGTTATCACTACCATTTACAGTCCACTTGTTTTCTAATCAACTTGTGTGTGCTTTTGGTAAGACCACTTACTCCTCTGGGCCTTATTAAGAAATTGTGTTGTTGAATGTTCTAGTGGCAAAACAGTTAATATTTGGGAATTTTTTGTTTATTGGTTTAAAAGTACTTAAGTGTGTGTTATGCTCTCATACCACACGAACACCTCTAAATAAGATATGTTTTATTTTGCACATTTTAAGCAATATTTAAATGTTATCCTATTGCATTTATTCCTTTTCAACTTGTTTTTTTCATTTAATATTACACCGATGAGATTTATCTTTATGGATACTTCTAGCTTGTTCATTGTTTTTTCCTCTGCTTCATAGTATTACATTAATAAGAGTATTCTAAAATTTACCTGTCCATTCTCTTATTGATGAACATTAGGATGTTTCCACTTTTACTTCATTATAAATAATTTGATTAAAACATTCATGTACATATTTTGAGACATATTTTCCACTGTTTCTCTGGACTAAATGCATAGATGTGGAATTACTGTATTATAGTGTCTGTTTTATATTGTGAAATGATTGCCTCAAAATGGTTAGTTACCACATCCTTCACTCACATAATTACCATTTTTTTGTTCTTGTTATGGTGAGAACATTTAAGATTTACTGTCTTAGCAGCTTTTAAGCACATAATATGGTATTGTTAGCTATAGTTGCCATGCTGTACATTAAATCCTCAGAATTATTCCTCTTGTACCCTTTGACCAACATCTCATTTCCCCCACCCCCAGCACCTGGGAACTACTAATCTACTCTCTTTTAATATGAGTTCAGCTTTTTTAGGTTTCACATATAAGTGATCATACAGTATTTGGCCTTCTCTGTTAGACATATTTCACTTAGGATACTGCCCTCATGGTTCACCCATGTTGTCACAAATGGCACAATTTCCTTCTTTTTTATGGCTGAATAATATTCCATTGTCTGTATGTATTTACCATATTTTTTTTTGCATCACTTTTTTTTATTAGTTGGGATATAGCACCATTAAAAAAATATACAGCACAAAAACCTTAGCTTTGCCATTTGTTACAGAAAAGGTTTTGCCCCAATTAGTGCACATCTGGGAGGTTTGCCTAGATTTCATCCTATTTTGAGGCTCATCGTGAGGGACCTCTTGTGGAACAGCTGAACATTCATGATCATTCACTCAGGTCTTTTTTTTTTTTACATCTTTATTGGAGTATAATTGCTTTACAATGGTGTGTTAGTTTCTGCTTTATAACAAAGTGAATCAGTTATACATATACATATGTTCCCATATCCCTTCGCTCTTGCGTCTCCCTCCTTCCCACCCTCCCTATCCCACCCCTCGAGGTGGTCACAAAACACCGATCTGATCTCCCTGTGCTATGCGGCTGCTTTCCACTAGCTATCTACCTTACGTTTGGTAGTGTATATATGTCCATGCCTCTCTCTCGCTTTGTCACAGCTTACCCTTCCCCCTCCCAATATCCTCAAGTCCATTCTCTAGTAGGTCTGTGTCTTTACTCCTGTCTTACCCCTAGGTTCTTCATGACATTTTTTTTCTTAAATTCCATAAATACGTGTTAGCATACGGTATTTGTCTTTCTCTTTCTGACTTAATTCACTCTATATGACAGACTCTAGGTCTATCCACCTCAATACAAATGGCTCAATTTCGTTTCTTTTTATGGCTGAGTAATATTCCATTGTATATATGTGCCACATCTTCTTTATCCATTCATCCGATGATGGACACTTAGGTTGTTTCCATGTCCTGGCTATTGTAAATAGAGCTGCAATGAACATTTTTGTACATGACCCTTTTTGAATTATGGTTTTCTCAGGGTATATGCCCAGTGGTGGGATTGCTGGGTCATATGGTAGTTCTTTTTGTAGTTTTTTAAGGAACCTCCCTACTGTTCTCCACAGTGGCTGTACCAATTCACATTCCCACCAGAAGTGCAAGAGTGTTCCCTTTTTTCCACACCCTCTCCAGCATTTATTGTTTCTAGATTTTTTGATGATGGCCATTCTGACTGGTATGAGATGATATCTCATTGTAGTTTTGATTTGCATTTCTCTAATGATTAATGATGTTGAGCATTCTTTCATGTGTTTGTTGGCAGACTGTATATCTTCTTTGGAGAAATGTCTATTTAGGTCTTCTGTCCATTTTTGGATTGGGTTGTTTGTTTTTTGTTATTGAGCTGCTTATAAATTTTGGAGATTAATCCTTTGTCAGTTGCTTCATTTGAAAATATTTTCTCCCATTCTGAGAGTTGTCTTTTGGTCTTGTTTATGGTTTCCGTTGCTGTGCAAAAGCTTTGAAGTTTCATTAGGTCCCATTTGTTTATTTTTGTTTTTATTTCCATTTCCCTAGGAGGTGGGTCAAAAAGGATCTTGCTGTGATTTATGTCATAGAGTGTTCTGCCTATGTTTTCCTCTAAGAGTTTGATAGTGTCTGGCCTTACATTTAGGTCTTTAATCCATTTTGAGTTTATTTTTGTGTATGGTGTTAGGGAGTGATCTAATCTCATACTTTTACATGTACCTGTCCAGTTTTCCCAGCACCACTTATTGAACAGGCTGTGCTTTTTGCACTGTACATTCCTGCCTCCTTTATCAGACATAAGGTGACCATATGTGTGTGGGTTAATCTCTGGGCTTTCTATCCTGTTCCATTGATCTATACTTCTGTTTTTATGCCAGTACCATACTGTCTTGATTACTGTAGCTTTGTAGTATAGTCTGAAGTCAGGGAGCCTGATTCCTCCAGCTCCATTTTTCGTTCTCAAGATTGCTTTGTCTATTCGGGGTCTTTTGTGTTTCCATACAAATTGGGAAATTTTTTGTTCTAGTTCTCTAAAAAATGCCAGTGGTAGTTTGATAGAGATTGCATTGAATCTGTAGATTGCTTGGGTAGTAGAGTCATTTTCACAATGTTGATTCTTCCAATCCAAGAACATGGTATATCTCTCCATCTATTTGTATCATCTTTAATTTCTTTCATCAGTGTCTTATAATTTTCCACATACAGGTCTTTTGTCTCCTTAGGTAGGTTTATTCCTAGATATTTTATTCTTTTTGTTGCAGTGGTAAATGGGAGTGTTTTCTTGATTTCACTTTCAGATTTTTCATCATTAGTGTATAGGAATGCCAGAGATTTCTGTGCATTAATTTTGTACCCTGCAACTTTACCAAATTCATTGATTAGCTCTAGAAGTTTTCTGGTAGCATCTTTAGGATTCTCTATGTATAGTATCATGTCATCTGCAAACAGTGACAGCTTTACTTCTTCTTTTCTGATTTGGATTCCTTTTATTTCCTTTTCTTCTCTGATTGCTGTGGCTAAAACTTCCAACACTATGTTGAATAAGAGTGGTGAGAGTGGGCAACCTTGTCTTGTTCCTGATCTTAGTGGAAATGCTTTCAGTTTTTCACTGTTGAAGACGATGTTGGCTGTGGGTTTGTCATATATGGCCTTTATTATGTTGAGGAAAGTTCCCTCTATGCCTACTTTCTGCAGGGTTTTTATCATAAATAGGTGTTGAATTTTGTCAAAAGCTTTCTCTGCATCTATTGAGATGATCATATGGTTTTGCTCCTTCAGTTTGTTAATACGGTGTGTCACGTTGATTGATTTGCGTATATTGAAGTATCCTTGCATTCCTGGAATAAACCCCACTTGATCATGATGTATGATCCGTTTAATGTGCTGTTGGATTCTGTTTGCTAGTATTTTGTTGAGGATTTTTGCATCTATGTTCATCAGTGATACTGACCTGTAGTTTTCTTTCTTTGTGACATCCTTGTCTGGTTTTGGTATCAGGGTGATGGTGGCCTCGTAGAATGAGTTTGGGAGTGTTTCTCCCTCTGCTATATTCTGGAAGAGTTTGAGAAGGATAGGTGTTAGCTCTTCTCTAAATGTTTGATAGAATTTGCCTGTGAAGCCATCTGGGCCTGGGCTTTTGTTTGTTGGAAGATTTTTAATCACAGTTTCAATTTCAGTCTTGTGATTGGTCTGTTCATATTTTCTATTTCTTCCTGATTCAGTCTTGGCATGTTGTGCATTTCTAAGAATTTGTCCATTTCTTCCAGGTTGTCCATTTTATTGACATAGAGTTGCTTGCAGTAATTTCTCATGATCTTTTGTGTTTCTGCAGTGTCAGTTGTTACTTCCCCTTTCTCATTTCTAATTCTATTGATTTGAGTCTTTTCCCTTTTTTTCTTGATGAGTCTGGCTAATGGTTTATCAATTTTGTTTATCTTCTCAAAGAACCAGCTTTTCATTTTATTGATCTTTGCTATCGTTTCCTTCATTTCTTTTTCATTTATTTCTGATCTGATTTTTATGATTTCTTTCCTTCTGCTAACTTTGGGGTTTTTTTGTTCTTTCTCTGATTGCTTTAGGTGCAAAGTTAGGTTGTTTATTCGAGATGTTTCCTGTTTCTTAAGGTAGGATTGTATTGCTATAAACTTCCCTCTTAGAACTGCTTTTGCTGCATTCCATAGATTTTGGGTCATTGTGTCTCCATTGTCATTTGTTCCTAGGTGTTTTTTAATTTACTCTTTGATTTCTTCAGTGATCACTCCGTTATTAAATAGTGTATTGTTTAGCCTCCATGTGTTTGTATTTTTTACAGATCTTTTCCTTTAATTGATATCTAGTCTCATAGCGTTGTGGTTGGAAAAGATACATGATACAATTTCAATTTTCTTAAATTACCAAGGCTTGATTTGTGACCCAAGATATGATCTATACTGCAGAATGTTCCATGAGCACTTGAGAAGAATGTGTATTCTGTTGTTTTTGGATGGAATGTCCTATAAATATCAATTAAGTCCATGTTGTTTAATGTATCATTTAAAGCTTGTGTTTCCTTATTTATTTTCATTTTGTATGATCTGTCCATTGGTGAAAGTGGGATGTTAACGTCCCCTACTATGAATGTGTTACTATCAATTTCCCCTTTTATGGCTGTTAGTATTTGCCTTATGTATTGAGGTGCTCCTATGTTGGGTGCATAAATATTTACAATTGTTATATCTTCTTGGATTGATCCCTTGATCATTATGTAGTGTCCTTCTTTGTCTCTTCTAGTAGTCTTTATTTTAAAGTCTATTTTGTATCATATGAGAATTGCTACTCCAGCTTTCTTTTGGTTTCCATTTGCATGAAATATCTTTTTCCATCCCCTTTCTTTCAGTCTGTATGTGTCTCTAGGTCTGAAGTGGGTCTCTTGTAGACAGCAAATATATGGGTCTTGTTTTTGTATCCATTCAGCCAATCTGTGTCTTTTGGTGGGAGCATTTAGTCCATTTACATTTAAGGTAAGTTTCGATATGTATGTTCCTATTCCCATTTTCTTAATTGTTTTGGGTTCGTTATTGTAGGTCTTTTCCTCCTCTTGTGTTTCTTGCCTAGAGAAGTTCCTTTAGCATTTGTTGTAAAGCTGGTTTGGTGGTGCTGAACTCTCTCAGCTTTTGCTTGTCTGTAAAGGTTTTAATTTCTCCATCATATCTGAATGAGATCCTTGCTGGGTAGAGTAATCTTGGTTGCAGGTTCTTCTCCTTCATCACTTTAAATATGTCCTGCCAGTCCCTTCTGGCTTGCAGAGTTTCTTCTGAAAGATCAGCTGTTAACCTTATGGGGATTCCCTTGTGTGTTATTTGTTGTTTTTCCCTTGCTGCTTTTAATATGTTTTCTTTGTATTTAATTTTTGACAGTTTGATTAATATGTGTCTTGGCGTGTTTCTCCTTGGATTTATCCTGTATGGGGCTCTCTGTGCTTCCTGGACTTGATTAACTATTTCCTTTCCCATGTTAGGGAAGTTTTCTACTATAATCTCTTCAAATATTTTCTCAGTCCCTTTCTTTTTCTCTTCTTCTTCTGGAACCCCTATAATTCCAATGTTGGTGCGTTTAATGTTGTCCCAGAGTTCTCTGAGACTGTCCTCAGTTCTTTTCATTCTTTTTTCTTTATTCTGCTCTGTACTAGTTATTTCCACTATTTTATCTTCCAGGTCACTTACCTGTTCTTCTGTCTCAGTTATTCTGCTATTGATCCCATCTAGAGTATTTTTAATGTCATTGTGTTGTGCATCGTTGTTTGTTTCATCTTTAGTTCTTCTAGGTCCTTGTTAAATGTTTCTTGCATTTTGTCTATTCTCTTTCCAAGATTCTGGATCATCTTTGCTATCATTATTCTGAATTCTTTTTCAGGTAGACTGCCTATTTCCTCTTCATTTGTTAGGTCTGGTGGGTTTTTATCTTGCTCCTTCATCTGCTGTGTGTTCTTCTGTCTTCTCATTTTGCTTATCTTACTGTGTTTGGGGTCTCCTTTTTGCAGGCTGCAGGTTCGTAGTTACCGTTGTTTTTGGTGTCTGTCCCCAGAGGCTAAGGTTGGTTCAGTGGGTTGTGTAGGCTTCCTGGTGGAGGGCACTAGTGTCTGTGTTCTGGTGGATGAGGCTGGATCTTGTCGTTCTGATGGGCTGGTCCACATCTGGTGGTGTGTTTTGGGGTGTCTGTTGCCTTATTATGATTTTAAGCAGCCTCTCTGCTAATGGGTGGGGTTGTATTCCTGTCTTGCTAGTTGTTTGGTATAGGATGTCCAGCACTGTAGCTTGCTGGTCGTTGAGTGAAGCTGCGTGCTGGTGTTGAGAAGGAGATCTCTGGGAGATTTTCGCCATTTGATATTATGTGGAGCTGGGAGGTCTCTTGTGGACCAGTGTCCTGAAGTTGGCTCTCCCACCTCAGAGGCACTGCACTGACTCCTTGCTGCAGCACCAAGAGCCTTTCATCCACACGGCTCAAAATAAAATGGAGAAAAAGTAGAAAGAAAGAATTAGGAGAAGTAGAAAGAAAGAAAGAAAGAAGGAAAGGAGGGAGGGAGGGAGGAAGGAAGGAAGAAGGGAAGAAAAAAAGAAAGAAAGAAGATAAAGTGAAATAAAATATAGTAAGATAAAATATAATAAAGTTATTAAAATAAAAAATAATTATTAAGAGAAAAAAACAAAAGAACGGACGGATAGAACCCTAGGACAAATGGTGGAAGCAAAGCTATACAGACAAAATCTCACACAGAAGCGTACACATACACAGTCACAAAAAAGAGGAAAAGGGGAAAAAATAATAAATCTTGCTCTCAAAGTCCACTTCCTTAACTTGGGATGATTCGTTGTCTATTCATGTATTCCACAGATGCAGTGTACATCAAGTTGATTGTGGAGCTTTAATCCGCTGCTTCTGAGGCTGCTGGGAGAGATTTCCCTTTCTCTTCTTTGTTCTCACAGCTCCCAGGGGCTCAGCTTTGGATTTGGCCCCACCTCTGCGTGTAGGTCGGTGGAGGGCATGTCTGTTCTTCGCTCAGACAGGACAGGGTTAAAGGAGCCGCTGATTCGGGGGCTCTGGCTCACTCAGGCCGGGAGGAGGGAGGGGCACGGAGTGCGGGGCGGGCCTGCGGCGGCAGAGGCCGGCAGGACGTTGCAGCAGCCTGCGGCGTGCCGTGCGTTCTCCCGGGGAAGTTGTCCCTGGATCCCAGGACCCTGGCAGTGGCGGGCTGCACAGGCTCCCCGGAAGGGAGGTGTGGATACTGACCTGTGTTCGCACACAGGCTTCTTGGTGAGCGCAGCAGCAGCCTTAGCGTCTCATGCCCGTCTCTGGGGTCCGTTCTTTCAGCCGCGGTTCGCGCCGGTCTCTGGAGCTCAGTTAAGCAGCGCTCTTAATCCCCTCTCCTCGCACACCAGGAAACAGAGAGGGAAGAAAAAGTCTCTTGCCACTTTGGCAGGTCCAGACTTTTTCCCGGACTCCCTCTCGGCTAGCTGTGGTGCACTAACCCACTGCAGGCTGTGTTTACGCTGCCAACCCCAGTCCTCTCCCTGCGCTCTGACCTAAGCCCGAGCCTCAGCTCCGAGCCCCACCCGCCCTGGTGGGTGAGCAGACAAGCCTCGCGGGCTTGTGAGTGCTGGTTGGCACTGATCCTCTGTGGGAAATCTCTCCGCTTTGCCCTCTGCACCCCTGTTGCTGCGCTCTCCTCCGCGGCTCCGAAGCTCCCCCCCTGCCACCTGCAGTCTCCGCCCGCGAAGGGGCTTCTAGTGTGTGGGAACCTTTCCTCCTTTACGGCTCCCTCCCACTGGTGCAGGTCCCGTCCCTATTCTTTTGTCTCTGTTTATTCTTTTTTCTTTTGCCCTACCCAGGTACGTGGGGAGTTTCTTGCCTTTTGGGAGGTCTGAGGTCTTCTGCCAGTGTTCAGTAGGTGTTCTGTAGGAGTTGTTCCACGTGTAGATGTATTTCTGATGTATCTGTGGGAAGGAAGGTGATCTCCATGTCCTACTCTTCCGCCATATTCCCCCTCTCTCTATATAAGGTTGCTTTTTAAAAACTTTGTTATTGGTGACTACGGTTTATCTATTTATTCATTTTTATTTTTGTCTGCTTAATCAACATGAAAAAAATCATGTTTTTCTATCAGCTATTGAAAATTTTTTATCTTCAGCTCATTGAGTACTGCCCCTCCCACATTATTGCTATATGCTTTCTTGTACTTCTCTTAGACATGTGTTGGCCTTGATCATTCTAATCTTCATATCTCTTTTCTTTGTTCCTTTTTATCTCTCTGTATTCCATTCTGGATAAGAATCTTATATCTGTTTTTTTCTCCCCCTCTTCATTAGTGCTTCTGTGAATGTTGTCTAATCAGTTTTCTGACCAAAGCCATTGAGTTCATTCAGTTAATTTTGATAATGCATATTCTTCATAATTAAATTTCTCTTTGATTCTTTTCCAAATTTTCCTATGTTTTTCTTTTTTTTCCCATATATATATATATTTTTTCACAGTATGATAATATACTTAACATCATTTCTCACAGCAAGGATACACATGGTGCCTGACCATGCAAATATTCCTGATAATTATCAAGTAGTCATACCTAACAAAAGTCTATATTGATTTTGAATTCAAAGTTTATAAGTAGAATTGGACAAGATTACAAAGCTATTTTCATTGAACTCTTAGGAATCCTAAAACCATCTTTTAAAAAAATCATTACTAAAATTCATGCTGAAATAATAAAATGATTCTACTAGGAAACTGTGTCCTTTAATGATAAGTATTTGAAAGAAGTCCTATGTTTTTCTTCATGCTGTCCTGTTTCTTCCTTATGGTTTTATAACTTCCATTATCTTTTTAATCAATTTAAATTCTGTTATTTTAAAGTCTATTTCAGATTGTTCTCTTTCTCAGGTTCCTGGGGTGCTCATCCTTCTGTTTGTTGTGTCTCCTATCTTTCATGGTGGATTATTTTCCTGTGTGTTTTGTGAATTTAGATTTTAAATGATAAGTTTTAAAATCTATGTTTATTTATACTATCCTGAATGTAAACATGAGGTTTCTGGAGCAGAGATCAAAGCTATTATTTCTTTTTTTTCTTATTTCTTTATTTCAGTGCTATTATCTCTTTTATCAGTAACTGCATTAGTTCTCCTTGCCCGACTTGTTTCCTCCTTCTAGGGTGAGGTGATGAGAGCCAAAGTCACTCTACATGTACTGAAGTCTGTACTGCAGGAGAGAAACTCTTTAGTTACAATTATTCCAGTTTATATAGGATGGTTTAAATAGCTGTCACACTCCCTTCCAGAGAGAGGGTGAGAAACCCAATCTCTCTAATGTAAGTAAGAAGAAAAGAAAGAGAAAGGGAAGTTTTCTGGGTTCTTACCCTTTGGAATGTAAATACATGTCTCCAGAGAGAAGATAAGACTACTTACTGTCTCTGGGCTTACAATGCCTAGAATATCTCTATGTCTCATCCCCCATGAAAGCTAAACACATACTCCCAGGAAGGTAAATCTCTCAGAAGTTTTCTCAGTCATCATTTAACTTCTAAGAAGTGTTATCTAACTCAGCATCCAGTAAAATTTGCTCAGAAAGCCCTAACCATGTAGAAACATGAAAATACTCATTTCCTGGCAATAACATCTTCAGTGGAACTCTTTTTTTTCACTCCTATGGGAATCCCACGTGGCCTAGCTTATAAGAATTTTTATCCAAAATTGTTTTGCTTTTGCTTCTTCCAAGTACCCCAGGGATATCACTGGGCCAGGAGATATATATATATATATATATATATATATATATATATATATATATATATTTAAGTTATTGGATTGGGGATTTCTGTTAATAAACAGGCAGTTTAATTTGGTTTCCATACCTTTGTAATTTCCCATCTGAGACACTTTACCTACCTTGTGGATATCTGGGGAGAAAATGTTCCAAGCAGAAGGAATAGTAAAGGCAAAACTTGTGAGTGTTAGAAGGACCGTGTGGCTGGAGGGTGGGTGAGTGACGGGCAAAATGGCAAGAATGAAGTTAGAGAGGTAGTGGGAAGGTAGCAGGAGCTTGTAGGGCTTTGGATTTTATGCCAACTGATATGGGAAGCCACTGGATGGCTTGGTGCCGAGAAGGGGCATAATCTGACTTTTGATTTAAATGGGTCTCTTTCACCGTTGTGTTAAAATGGGTTATATAGATGGATAACTGGTAGGATTATCATGTTCAGTACTGATTCCCTTCAGCCTGTAAGAGAGAAGGTGACTTCCTTTAGAGCTCCGTGGAAACCAAATACTTAAGGCAATCAATCCTGGTAGAATGCTTTAGTGGCAAAAATAGGTCACTAGCCTGCCACATCATATAATAGCAGCTACAAGCCTTATACCCTAACTCCTACAGGAGAGGCTGCTGAAGAATGCCAATGTTGATGGAAGAGGGTTGAAGGCCAAGTTTCTGCCATGACATGATTACTATATTTGGATCCCTCTGTGATCATACCAGGGTAGAGATTGGTGCCTTCCTAATTAGGTACCTTAAAAGTTCTACAACTCAATGGCTAGAGTTTGATGTCCAGTCCTGTTTGATCCGTGTTTGTTACCTCAGAATTCAATGGGCAAAGAGGATCTCATGCTAACGCACATGCTTGTTTCTTTTGCTATAAATTTCCTGAAGTAAAAGCTGTTCCAGGAGGCCTGGTGTTTGATTGTTTGCTCTTGTTTTCATGACAAAGACTCAAAGGGTGGGATAGGGGTGGAGTATGGGTAGGAGCAGGGAGAGCAATAAGGTAGTTATTGAAATTACTCAGGTGAGAGATGATGGCTTCTTTTACCAAGATGGTGGGGTAGAGGGTGGTAAGAAGCAGTTGTATTTGAGCTATATTTAGAAGGAAGAGCTGTTAGGATTTGCTGATGGAATGAAAGTGAGAGAAAAAGAAGAGTTATAATAATTTCATGGTTCTTGTTTTGCCCAGTTGGAGAAAACAAGTTTCCATTTATTGAGGTGGGAAGAGTATGCACACTCAATAAATGTATATTGAATGAAGTAATAAAGGGAAATGAATAGAAGATTGAAAAATGTGTATAAACGTAAGATCCTGTACCATCAATATGTTGTTGGTAACTAAACTAAAAGCTTAAAAAGAAGGCAGGGTCTATTTCGTTCACCACTGCATATCTAGCAATGAATATAGTACCTTGTATATAATGCAGTCTGTCTATATCTGTTTTTCTGTCTGTATCTCTGTCTCTGTGTATATATGTATATGTATTTTGAATAAATGGATGAATGTAGGAATGAAGAGATGGATGGATGTGACTGACATGCTTTGCTCTTTAGGCGCTGCAGAAATGTCACAGCGAATACTGATTGTATTGTCTTGATACCAACGTAAGTCCTTTTTTGGTTTGGGCGAGGCTTATGTTTTGTCCTTGTACTTGTGCGTATGGTCTTAGCACAACATTATAACTCAATGAGATTAATTTTTCAATATTCAGTACAGCAAATATTTTCTGTCCAGAGGAACTTTATTGTGCAAATACTGCAGAAAACTACAAATTATCACTCTGTTTTTGTCTTCTCCTGATAATAATAATCCTTTACCCTTAAAAAAATTGCTTAACATTTAAGAGTACATTCACAATTGTATGAGACATGCAGGATGGGTGTTATTAATAGTTATTTTAGTTAATAGAGATCTGAAATCAGAAGTATCTTGCTCTAGGTCACAGAACTAGTAAGCTATGATGCCATGATGTAAATTGAGTTTATTCAGCTAAACAATTCTGCCTCTTAACCAGCTGTGGTGGTGGTAGCGTCGGTATGTGAAACTAAGTACTTTGTGTTGGGCACAAGAGAGCTATGACCAACCCAGGCAGGTGATATAGCAGAGGACAGAGGTGTGAATCCTGGCCTAAAATTTCTTTAGCAAGTTATTTTATTCACTTCTCTAAGACTCAATTTATTCATCTGAAGAATGGGTACAAATCTACTTTCTCAAGGGTTTCTCTGAGAATTGAATAAGATAGTGTATTAAATACATAGTATAGTACTTGCCTTACAGTACATACCAAGATAATAGTACCTGACATTATTATTATATGCTCAAGCCCTCTCCATTGTCACTCTCTGTCTCTAGTACCATCAGTACCAATATCTGGGGGTGATTTTTGTTTTCTTTTTTATTTGCTCCACACATACCTCATTTCTGTATCTTCCTTTTCTCTCTCCTTAACCTTTCATGGTATATTAATCTACTGTGAATCTTCTGCTGTTTTCTATTTCTATAGACATTATCTATTAATGACACTTCAGAATTCTGAGGGATGTTTAAGAAAAACACAGTATTGCCTAATTTTCTCCTGACTGAATTTTCATTTTTTACCAGTTTGCAGTTTTTTAAAAAATTAATTAATTAATTAATTTAGCTGCACCGGGTCTTCAGTTGCGGCATGAGGGATCTAGTTCCCTGACCAGGGGTCAAACCTGTGACCCCTGCATTGGGAGCACGGAGTCTTAACTGCTGGACCATCAGTGAAGTCCCCCAGTTTGCAGTTTTTATTGACTGATTAAATTATCAATAGTATGAGGCCCCTGAAACAAAGAATGTATCCAATCTTTGGTGTTCTATAGATCATCTAGATTGTTTTTTATTCTTAGCTCCAAAGTATGACCCACTCCAGTCCCAAATTCTGCATGTGGTGAATGATCTAACTGGGATATTTTCCTCATCAACTTTGGCAATACTGTCCATATCCTTTCAGTTCAGTTCAGCAAACGTTTATTGAGCTCCTACTGTCAGTTAGCAATTGCATCATCTGCAAGTAGAGACCTCAATATTGTGCTTGAAGAAAAAAAAAAAATTTCCCCTTCAAAACAAGAAGTCCAGAGGAAAACAAGCCAGAACTGATACAATGATTCCATTATTCCCTCAATTTCCCAGCTTCCTACCATCTTTCCAGTCCACTGTTCACAGCATGTGGCTTTTGTCTTCATGCCTGTCATCTCATGAAGCAAGATAGCTACTATTCCAGTGTCACGTGCAAATTGCAGCCTAGAAGTTTAAGAAATAAGGGGAAAAAATTGCCAGTATTAAATGAGGAAAACAAAATCTTGTGTCCATTGTTCAGAACTGAATCACAGTCACAAAGCTCCTCTATCTGAAAGGCAGGAAAAAAAAAAAAAAAACAGGAAAATGGATTTGGGATAGGTAACTGGCAGTATTTGTTACTTCCCTTTTCCACAGTCTAGTAAAGGAGAAAAACAGAAATTATTATGAAAAGATGTGGTAATATTGACAAATTGATAATAATAGTCGAAATGTAATATGATGGGAACACAAAAGAGGAGGGGAGGGACTAACTTAGCTCTCAGTTCAATTCACCAGCAGTTATTAAATGCTAGATTATACTCTTGGAGATGCAAAGAAGAGTAAAACATTTCTTCATTCTGGGGAGGGTATTAGTCTGCTAGGGCTGCCATAACAAAATACCAGAGACGGGGTGACATATGACAGAAATTTAATTTCTTACAGTTCTAGAGACTGAAAGTTCAGGCTCAAGGTGCCAGCAGTGTTGGTGTCTGGTAAAAGCTCTCCTCTTGGGTTGCAGAGAGCTTACTTCTTGCTGTCTGCTCACATGAACTCTTTGTTCTCAAGGAGGGGGAGAGAAGAAATTCTTTGGTATCTCTTCTTATAAGGATACTTACAGTATCAGATAAGGGCTCCACCCTTGTGACCTCATTTAACCTTAATTACTTCCTTAGAAGCTGCATCTCTAAGTACAGTCCTACTGGGGGTTAGGGCTTCAACTTATGAATTTTGGGAGGACAGAGACATTCTGTCCAAAGCAGGGAGTTATCACATGCTAGACTGACATGTCCCCTCAGCAGTTTCCATCACCTTTCTGAGGCTGAGTATGGTTTGGAAAAGTGAAGATAGTAGAGATATTGGAGGTAAAAATCAGGGAATATTTTTCCTTGGTCTAAGTAAACACAATAAAACCATTAAAAAATACCTGAGTCCCTCTCATCTCTGGCCTCCCTAGTTCCAGGTGCTCAAGGACTTTTCTCACTGTCATAGCATTGCTGTGTTATGGACTCTAAGCATGGCAGCACACTCAGATTTAAGTATAATAGAGATCACCCAGGAAACTGCTAAACTATTTTTTGCCCAATGTCATGTTTTCTTTTCTTCTCTTTCCTTGTAGAAATAAGTTTTGTCACAATTATCAATAAACCTGAAAGAAGAGAAAAATCTGCTTTTTGTCTCAACTATATTCTCTTTTTCCTCTTCTGTTCATGTCAGCAAGCATCCTGAGACATTGAAATGGAGTACATAATAAACTTGAGGCTGAAAAAGGAAACCAAGAGAAGAAAAATGACAGGAAGGGTGTTTTACATCCAATAGAGAGAAATGATATATCTTAATATATATCTATTCTACAGCCTTTCTGTCTTTTTTTTTTTTTTTTTTTTTTTTTTTTTTTTGCGGTACGCTGGCCTCTCACCGCTGCGGCCTCTCCCGCTGCGGAGCAACAGGCTCCGGACGCGCAGGCCCAGCGGCCATGGCCCACGGGTGCAGCCACTCCGCGGCATGCAGCATCCTCCCAGACCGGGGCACGAACCCATGTACCCTGCATCGGCAGGTGGACTCCCAACCACTGCGCCACCAGGGAAGCCTGCCTTTCTGACTTTATATATGCTGAATTCCCTAGTGTATAAAACTTCTGTAGGAACACAACTTCAACTCAAATAACTGCTCTTTCTATTTGAATAGTAAAGTTTAGGAATAGAAGCTGCTAAAAGAAAAATATATTTGTGGAGGTTCTTTGAAAAATTACCCTTCATTTTCTAGTGCAGGTCAACAAATAAGCACCACCAAAATTGAAATCAGAGTTAAAAAAAAAAAAAAAAAGTGACCCAAACCCAAAACAAATGAAACTATACAATCCCAAATAAAAATTTACCACTGGCAACACCAACAACAAGCCTCACAAATAAATATAAATTACGAAACCCCCAATTATGTTCTTTGTTTTTAAAAGCAGGAACTTTCAGGACTCTCCATAGACAGCTGGCAACTAGAACCTCTCTTCGTGATCCTGTGATGGGGAACAATTGTGAAGAAATTAGGGCAGAGACAAGACAGATTGATCAAAATATTGAAAAGTGAAGGCTGATTCTGTAAAATAAGAATATGGGGGCTTCCCTGGTGGCGCAGTGGTTGGGAGTCCGCCTGCTGATGCAGGGGACATGGGTTTGTGCCCCGGTCTGAAAGGATCCCACGTGCCACGGAGTGGCTGGGCCTGTGAGTCATGTTCGCTGAGCCTGCGCATCTGGAGCCTGTGCTCCACAGCGGGAGAGGCCACAGCGGTGAGAGGCCTGCGTACTGCAAAAAAAAAAAAAAAAAAAAAAAAGAATATGGGTTATCCAACATGCAAAGGCCCAGAGTGAATTTGTATGGTATAAAAGGAATTATAACCAGGTGTTCTCAGTTTCCATTCAGAACGACATAAAAATCAACAAAATAAAAAAGTAAAATCTAAATGTATTAGGTGCTTACTGTATAACTGATACTGTACTATATACATATTATCTAGTTTAATCTTCACAATAACTCAGTGACAGATTTTTACTATTCTGATTTAATAAATGTGGATATTGAGGCTAAGAGAAGTTAAGAAGCTTGTAGAAAGTTACAAATAGTAGAAAATAGGAGTCAGGATCAGGATCCGAAACATGCAAGAGTGATAGAAAGAGTATTGTAGTCAGAGTAGAAGATTTTTTTTTTAAGATTTAATTTTATTTATTTATTTTTGGCTGCGTTGGGTCTTTTGTTGCTGCGTGCGGCCTTTCTCTAGTAGCGGCAAGTGAGGGCTACTCTTCATCGCGGTGCGTGGGCTTCTCATTGTAGTGGCTTCTCTTGTTGCAGAGCACGGGCTCTAGGTGCACGGGCTTCAGTAGTTGCAGCACACAGGCTCAGTAGTTGTGACTCGTGGGCTGTAGAGAACAGGCTCTAGAGAGCAGGCTCAGTATTTGTGGCACATGAGCTTAGTTGCTCCGCGGCATGTGGGAGTTTTCTGGACCAGGGCTTGAACCCGTGTCCCCTTCTAACACATTAGAAGATGTTAAAGCTTCAAAGTTGGGGAAAGTTTGGTGTGTTTGTGTAGTTGAAAGAAAGCTATTGTGGCTGATATTTAATAACAAGCCTGATGAAGTAGGCGAGGCTAGATAAATAAGACCTTTCTTTAATGCCAAGTGAAGAATTTTGTTTTTTTATCCTAAGGGCATTAAGAAGCCTTAAGCAGGAGAGTGACATGATCCAGTTTAATATTTTAAGATTACTCTGGCTGTAGTTGATTGGGTGAGTGAGTAGTGGTTACTGAGTGAGCAGTGAAATCAGGTATCTGTTGCAGTATTGTGAAGTAAGAGATGATGGTGACTTAGCCTGGTGATGGAGACAAAGAGAAGTGGATAGATTCAAGATACATATTTTCAGGTGGTATTTATGGGATTTGATAATGAGTTAGCTGTGGGTTAGTAGTGGAGAGGTTGAAGATGTTATCAAGGCTAACGTCTATACTTCTGGCAAGAGTAACTGAGTTGATGGATGTGTCATTTGCAGATATGGATTAGATTGGAAGATGAAGTGTGAGATGCCTGTGAGAGGTACAGATGGAAGTGTCATGTAGGTAGTTGCATATGTAGATTTGGAACCTAAAAGATAATTTGGGGTTGGTGATACGTATTTGGAAGCTGTTAATACAGAGATACTACTTAAAACAATGAAAGTGATTGAGATTTCCTAGGAAGAGAGTTTAGAGTGAGGAGAGGATTTGGAAAAAAATCTCTGAACAGCTCAAATATTTAGAAATATGGAGGAAAAGAAACAGGCAAAGGAGTCATAAAAAGAAAAAAAAGGAGAGTAGGAAGGAAACAGAGGTTATGATGTTTTCCAGGGGCGTTATATTATGGAAACCAAGAAAATAAGAAAAGAAAAGAGAATTCAACTCCTTTGAAAGCTTCTGAAAAGTCAGATAAGACTCATGGAAAACAGTAGATAAGTTAGACATTTGTGAAAGTATTTACAGTGTCATGATGGAAGTAAAAGCCAGGTTGGAATAGGTTGAAGAGTGAACTGAATTCTGTTACCAGCAAAATTGCAGATAAGGTGTCCTGATAAAACCTCTAATGTAAAATACCTACAAATACTAGGTAAAGTAGCAACAATAATTTTAAATGCACAAGTGAGCTCACAAGGAGGTAAGGGAAATCCCTGGAGGCCAAAAAAGAAAGGGAGTTAGAAATCAGAGTTGTAGGTGGTTGCTGATATCATGACTGTCCCTGAGGGCATTTGCTGATTTTGGTAAACTTTTAATGACCACAGCAGTGCAGGAGAAAAACCCCTACATTCGCATAGGTGGGAAAGTATCACCGAGAATGCACATAAAGCTATGTCTTTTACTTTATGATTAATATGAGGATAAAGTTGAAAAAAATATATCTCCCAGTCAACTAAGGAAGATTACAAGGCAAGTTGTCTCCTGGCCTGGACTCTGAGAAGAAATTAATAGAAATATCAAGGCAATATAAGCCTTGAGAATTGGTAACTACTCATATCACTTTCAGGTTAGAATTTGTGTCATTTTTTTGTCTAAGCAATCTAGAGCTGAGAAGAAAAAAAAAATCTTGATGTAGTTCCAGTTTGATAGCACTCTTAGGTGATTGGTAGAAGCAAATGCATATCATCATTCACTGAATGCAGCTTCAGTCCAGGCTTGTCCCTCAGAAAATTTTCAATAAAAGATGAATTGAGAATCCAAACTACAAAATAACTGAGAAATAAGTTGCCATAAGTGAGACATAGCAGAAACTATTCCTAAGCTCTTCAGATAATGTTGAAAATGTTTAAATAAAGGACAGACTCTCCAAGAAAATGACAAATACAATAATAAAGATTCAGCAGGTTAGGAAATACAAAATAGAACTTCTAAAAGTAAAAATTATAATAATTGAAATAAAAAAGCAGATGACATAAGTGAAGATTAAACTAAAGAAAATAAAAGATTAATGAAATAAAAAATGGAGTTGCAGAAATTATCACAAAGAGATAAAAAACATGAAAGAGTTTACGAGATGTAGAGGTTAGAAAGAGAAGGTCTGACATGTCTCACTGGAATTCCAGAAGAAAAGACTAGAAAAAATGTGGCAGAAGCACTTTGCGAGACCTGGATAAGAATATTCCAGAATTGATGGAACACCTAATTCACTGTTTCAGGAAGCACAGGAAATCCCAACCAAGAAAAATAAGTAGAAAAGAAGAAAGGATGTAAATTAAGGAGCCAAGAGTCCAATTCAGGAAGTTAGAAAAAGGACAGAATAAACTTAATAAATAAGAAAGAAGGAAATAATAAAGTGGAAAATATGTTGAAAAAGAGGCAAACAGAATAAGATAAGATTAAACAAGATAAGATTAAAGTAAATCAGTTTCTGAGCTGTTAAATAACACAGAGAGGGAGGAAGCATGGAAGAAAGAGGAAGGGAGGGAGATAGGAAAGGGGAAGGAAAGCAAGCAAGCAAGAAAGAAGAGAGACAATTAAGAAATGAAAATTTCAAACTACTTCAAATGTGTAAGTGCTTGATAAGCTAAAAGGAAAGAAAGGAGCAAGGCTGTGTGTAAATGGTTCAAGTATAGATGCTAAGTGGATTTATGGTGTTATTTCCCTGAAAGCAATAAAGTTAAGATAGATTTGGAGTATTGTGTCCTCCAAACCGTTCCCTTATCTGAAGCTATTTGCCTGGGTCCTAAATAGAGGCTTCCTATCTGCATGGAAGTATTTAGATCCTCCAGGCAAGAGTGGGATATTTCATTCTTACTGATATAATTTCAAAAGCAGTCTCTGATTATCTATGATTTTAGAGTACAAAGTTTCTTGGTGAATAAGAAAGCAGCCCTCCGGGCTTCCCTGGTGGCGCAGTGGTTGAGAATCTGCCTGCTAATGCAGGGGACACGAGTTCGAGCCCTGTCTGGGAGGATCCCACATGCCACGGAGCAACTAGGCCCGTGAGCCACAACTACTGAGCCTGCGCGTCTGGAGCCCATGCTCCGCAACAAGAGAGGACGTGATAGTGAGAGGCCCGCGCACTGCGATGAAGAGTGGCCCCCGCTTGCCAGAACTAGAGAAAGCCCTCACACAGAAACGAAGACCCAACACAGCAAAAATAAATTAATTAATTAATAAACTCCTACCAACAACATCTTAAAAAAAAAAAAAGAAAGAAAGCAGTCCTCATTCAAAGAAAGGAGTTGTTATGATTCTTTATAGCTGCAGCATTTTCTTGGGAGAAATATTTTTTCCTATTAACCTTACAGCAGGCTTTATCTGCTTCTCATTTCATTGAGGTGAATGACAGGGCAAATTTGTGGTGTCTGAATTATTATTTTTTACTTTCTCACCCCAAATCTGGTCTCAGAGCCTCTGCCCATCATCCAAAATTTCAAGGAGAATTGAGGAAATTCCAGAATATTGAATATAATGGTTTAAAAAAGAAAAGCTTCCACAAACTAGGAAGCTTTATGTTGTTCCGTATCAATATTCTAACTTATATGAGAAATTCATTGATATCTTTTTTTATAGGTTTTTTAGATTGGTAGATCAGCAAAATTAGTCCTCATCTTTGTAATGTGCTTTCAAGTGTACAAATTGCTTTAATTTTGATTATCTCATTTGTTTCTCACTATGAACTTCTGAATTTTCATATTAGGAATTGAGGTTAAGAAAGGCTAAGTAATTGCTCAGGGTCATGTAGCAGATTTATGTCTCTAAAGTCTATGATTTGTCCACTGATCCATGCTGCCTTTAAGTTCAAACAATCCCTGGAACTATTTGACATTTGGGAAAGCATTTGCAAGGAGCAAGGTTGATATCAATTTGGGATATGATTGTTTTTGTTTCTCTATCTCAAAATTGTTCTTCTCCCCTCCCCATTTTTATTGTTATACAGCTCTAATTTCAGTTAAAGTTCCAAAGTGAAAATTCTCAAGCGTTCTCCAACCCTGGCTGTTTAACCATGTTCATAATTGTGTTTGGGAAGTTTTAAGCTTCAAATTTTCACATGGGTGTTTAGAGTAATGAGTGAGGGGCCACAAATAAATAATGAATGTTACATTAGTTTTCTAGGGCTGCTGTAACAAATGTTACAGACTGGGTGGCTTTAACAACAGAAATTAATTTTCTCACAATTCTGGAGGTTAGACGTTCAAGATCCAGATGTCAATAGGGTTGATTTCTTCTGAACCTCTCTCCATGGCTTTCAGATGGCTGTCTTCTCTCTTTGTCTTCAGGTAGTATTTCCTCTGTGTGTATGTGTCCTAACCTCCTCTTTTTATAGGGACAATAGTCATATTGGATTAGCGCCCACCCTAATGAACTCATTTGACTTAAATACTTCTTTAAAGATCCTATATCCAGAGTTTTAAGTACTGGGAGTTAGGACTTAAAAATAAGAATTTTGGGGGGACACAATTCAGTGCATAACAAGTATGTTGTTCATTATTATATTTCTGGAGTCTACCAAAGTTTCTAGAACTTAGTATTTGTTGAATGAAAAAACAGAAAATTAAATTATCAGGATGAGAAGTTTGAAGACTTAAAATGAGAACTGCAAGATTAGTTAGGCAACCAGTCAACTGGATGGCTGATTAGAACTTCTATATAGGGTTAACGGGGATATGAGGAGAAAAAGCATGAAGTAGCAGAATTTTGATTAATGTATGGTTGTAAAATTTCCAGTGTTATTTTTGAGGCAAGGACATAGTAAACTTAAGATTTGATAGCAGCCAGGATACTGTCAGTTAGAGGGACTCCTTCCCCCAGAAGGGTGGATAGTTTAAGATGATCTTCCAGCTTTTGGGATAACCATTTCTCACTTCAGCCATTCACTTTTGTATTCCTCCTAATCAGTGTGTAGTCAAAATTTGATCTGTTTTACTTAGCAAAGTCAGATTACCTGAAATAAAACAAAGGGCTAAATTTCTTATATGAATAATTAAATTTAGAAGCCAATTTAGTTATGCATAAAAGATTAAGTGGAACAGTTACTTGCTGAAAATTACACTACAGTTTGACTTTTTATACAGTCAGCGCACATTCTGTTGTGTCTTTCTTCTTTCTAAATAATGTAAAATTGCCATGATTCATTAGTATAAAAGGTTTTGTTAAAATGGCAGAATGTATTTCTTTTCTTTAATATGAAAAAGAGTTTTCTTAAAAGTTTTTAATTTAAAAATAAATTTATATTCTAAATTTAAAAAAGAATTTATTTATGGCAGTGAAAATACTCTATATGATACTGTAATGATGGGTATGTCATTATACATTTTTGTTTAAACCCATAGAATGTATAACACCAAGAGTAAACAGTAATGTAAACTATGGACTTTGGGTGATTATGATATGTCAGTGTTGATCCTTTAGTTGTAAAAATGTACCACTCTGATGGGGGAATATTGATAATGGGGGGAAGCTATGTATGTGTGGGGGTAAGGGGTACATGGGAAATCCCTGTATCTTTCCTTCACACCCCCCAACTGGTACCACTGAGTAATATCTTTTCTAACATGGCTCCATCAGGACACAGTGGAAATAGCATAGACATTAGAGTTAGACTCATCTGGGTTCGCACTCTGGTTTCATCATTTATACTCTATGATCTAGTTAAGTTTTTAAAGCCTTATGAGATTGTAAAATGTGAAAAATAATATTGTGGCTTATAGAGTTGGAGTGAGGATTAAATAAGATGTTTATAAAGTACCTAGAACATTTACCTAATCAACAGTATTTACTAAATAAATGGAAGCTATTATAACTGATTAGTCTTAACCAATTAACTTTTATGAGAATTTCAAAGCAGTATATATTTATTATAAGAATTGTTAATTTTTTAAAGACTCTGAGCAACATTTTGCAATCTCAAAAGTAAAATACAACTAATTTCTTTTAGAAATCTATAACAAAACAACTTCCTTCAAAGTTAACATTAAATGGCACTATTATTTCCTGTGCTAATTAATAGAGCTTATTTTGGATTTGATCTGTCAGCATGATGTGGTAGATTGTACATTTTGTGGAGGCATGTTAACTGTCAGACTAGAAATGCCTAGTGAATTTAAAAGATCTTTAAATGTTCTCAAACATTTTGTCTTTAATGTGTCTCACTTTAAAGTAACTCTAAACACTATACCAACACTGTATTTTTCAAACAGATAAATTCAGAATATGATAGTTTGTAAGGTAAATTTTTTTCTTTTACTTAAGGGGTAAGGAATTCTTTAAAAACAAAGCCACAAGTTAATATTGTAAGAAATGGGACATGTGTGGCTTTGGGCAAATTGTTTATTATCTCTGTGCTCATTTGTAGAATGGATATAGTGCACCCATTGCATAGAATCTTTTAAGATACTGAATTCCTCAACAACATGCTATTTAAGATATACCAGGCACAGGGTTTGCTGGGGAAGTTTGTACAGATTGGTCTATCATTGTTTCGTACACATTTATACCCTGGACTTCTGTTGTTTTATCTGTTCTTTTCCTTTGTTTACTCTATTTTTGTCTTATTGTTCTAAATTCTGCCTCCTAATCTATTTTATTTTCTCATGAATATATTATTCTTTATATTATATTGTTATATTTATATTATATTCTTAATTTATAGCCTTTGAATTTCCTTCTCAATCTGCATTTTGGTTAATTTTCACTGTATACTTTTTATTTGTTTTACTTTCTTTATTTTAATATTTTTATCTTTGGTAACTTTGTTTAAATTTTTATTTCATTGATTTTTTAACATCTTTATTCGAATATAATTGTTTTACCATGGTGTGTTAGTTTCTGCTTTATAACAAAGGAATCAGCTATACAGAAGGAGGGTCTATGGCTTCCTATTCTGCCATCTTGCTGATGTCATCCTCCCTTTTCAGCCCTAGTTTTTGAAAAATATTTCTGCTAGGTACAGAATTCTAGGTAGACTTTTTTTAAATGTTAGTATTTTAAAGATTTTGCTGTGCTGTTTTCTGGCTAGCATTATTACCAGTGAGAAGTCTGCTATCATTCTTATTATTTCTCTAGGTATTTCTCTGGCTCCTATTAAGATTTTCTCTTCATTACTGCTTTTAGGCAATTTGATTGTGATGTGGTGTGGGAGTAGTTTTTCTCATATTTATTTTGCTTGGAGTTCATTGAGCTTCTTGAATCTGGGGTTTTAAAAAATTTCAGCTATTTTGAGGTATAATTAATGTATACAATTGTGAGATATTTAAAATGTACATCACAGTGATTTAATACACACATATACATTGTGAAAGGATTCCCCTCATCTATTTCATTAACACATCCGTCACTTCACATTTATCTTTTTGTGTTTGAGAACATTTAAGTTTTAGTCTCCTAGCAAGTTTCAATTATACAATACAGTGTTATCAACTAGAGTCACTATGGTTTTCATGAGATCCTCACACCTATTCATCTTATAGCTGAAATTTTGTACCCTTTTACAAACCTCTCTCTATTTCTTCACTCCTGGTCCCAGTGGCAGATCAGAGTTTTTGTCTGTTCTCTCCGCACCGGGTTGGGGTGTAGAGCCAACGTGGGTGGAGTGTTTTTGAGCTCATTAAGAACTTGTTATTAGTTTAGTGCAATCCTGTGACACTCCTGAATGCAAGCCCCATTGGCTTTCAGAGCCAGGCAATCTGGGTGCAGATTGCCTGGCTCTCTCTCAGGTGGCAGCTGCTAAAGCTGGTGTGTCAGATGTGTGTACAAGGTCCTTCCAGAGAGATAACTGTGACTCAGAGCAGACCAAAAGGAGAGGGTATGGGAGGTGTCCACAGTCTTCCCTAGTGTTTGGAGAGGATTGCAGTTAGCCTCTAGATGCATGCTAAATTAGAAGCCTGACCTCAGGCAGCATCTTTTAAAGTATGCAAAGAGACCCCTTTTAGGGAAAGACTGGGAGATGGGGGTTTGTGCGTGCTTACTCTGTGCTGAGCCCTGGGGGTATAGCCAGTTTAAGAATTGCTTTTTTATTTGCTACTGTCTGTGGGACTAGTGAATGGGAGCCTATTGGTTATCAGAGCCAGGAGATCTGGGCACCCACCACTTGTGAAGCAGCTGCAAAAGCTGAGGTACAGATGAGTATATTAGCTCCTTCCAGGGAGATACTGGTGACTTGGAGCAGCCTGAAGAGAGAAGGTGGAAAGGTGTGTTCTGGCTTCCCTGGTCTCTGGGGAGGATTGCAGTTAGCCCCTAGATGCAAGTTAAATTAGAATTCTGACCTTCAGGCAGCATTTCTTAAAGTGTGCAAAAATAGACCCCATTCAGGGAAGACTGGAAGACTGAGTGGCATTTTTTGCTGCTCCCTCTGCACTGAGCCCTGAGGATAGCTACAGCCAGTGCTCCTAACAAATGGGTCTCATGGAGTTGTTGCAAGCCTACTGGCTTTCAGAGCTGGGTGTTTTGAGGGGCCACTTCTCAGATGGAAGTCAAATGTTGGGGTACTGGTGTTGAGTCCAAACCTTTCCCTTCGCTCGTCAGGAAGAAACTGGGATTGTCTTTTTTTTCTCCAACATCTTTATTGGAGTATAATTGCTGTATAATGGTGCGTTAACTTCTGCTGTATAACAAAGTGAATCAGCCATACGTATAAACATAGCCCCATAGCCCCTCTCTCTTGTGTCTCCCATCTCCCTCCCACCCTCCCTTTCCCATCCCTCTAGGTGGTCACAAGGGACCGAGCTGATCTCCCTGTGTTATGCAGCTGCTTCCCACCAGTCATCCATTCTACATTTGGCAGTGTATGTCCATGCCACTCTTTCACCTGGTCCCAGCCCACCCCTCCCCCTCCCCGTGTCCTCAAGTCCACTCTCCACATCTGCACCTTTATTCCTGTCCTGCCCCTAGGTTCTTCAGAACCATTTTATTTTATTTTAAAAAAAATTCCATATATATGTGTTAGCATACTGTATTTGTTTTTCTCTTTCTGACTTATTTCACTCTGTATGACAGACTCTAGGTCCATCCACCTCACTACAAATAACTCAATTTCATTTCTTTTTTTAAAATTTTTTAAACATCTTTATTAGGGTATAGTTGCTTTACAATGGTGTGTTAGTTTCTGGTTTATAACAAAGTGAAGCAGTTATACATATACATATGTTCCCATATCCCTTCCCTCCTGCGTCTCCCTCCCTCCCACCCTCCCCATCCCACCCCTCTTGGCGGTCACAAAGCACAGAGCAGATATCCCTGTGCCTTGCGGCTGCTTTCCACTATCTACCCTACGTTTGTTAGTGTGTATATGTCCATGGCTCTCTCTTGCCCTGTCACAGCTCACCCTTCCGCCTCCCCATATCCTCAAGTCCGTTCTCCAGTAGGTCTGTGTCTTTATTCCTGTCTTACCCCTAGGTTCTTCATGACATTTTTTTTTTCTTCTTAAATTCCATATATATGTGTTAGCATACGGCATTTGTCTTTTTCTTTCTGACTTACTTCACTCTGTATGACAGACTCTAGGTCTATCCACCTCATTACAAATAGCTCAATTTTGTTTCTTTTTATGGCTGAGTAATAATCCATTGTATATGTGTGCCACATCTTCTTTATCCATTCATCTGTCGATGGACACTTAGGTTGCTTCCATGTCATGGCTATTGTAAATAGTGCTGCAATGAACATTGTGGTACATGACTCTTTTTGAATTATGGTTTTTTCGGGGTATATAACCAGTAGTGAGATTGGTGGGTCATATGGTAGTTCTATTTTTAGTTTTTTAAGGTACCTCCATACTGTTCTCCATAGTGGCTGTATCAATTTACATTCCCACCAACAGTGCAAGAGGGTTCCCTTTTCTTCACACCCTCTCCAGCATTTATTGTTTGTAGATTTTTTGATGATGGCCATTCTGACTGGTGTGAGGTGATACCTCATTGTGGTTTTGATTTGCTTTTCTCTAATGATTAGTATTGTTGAGCATCCTTTCATGTGTTTGTTGGCCATCTGTATATCTTCTTTGGAGAAATGTCTACTTAGGTCTTCTGCCCATTTTTGGATTGGGTTGTTTGCATTTTTAATATTGAGCTACATGAGCAGCTTGTATATTTGGGAGATTAATCCTTTGTCAGTTGCTTGCTTTGCAAATATTTTCTCCCATTCTGAGGGTTGTCTTTTCATCTTGTTTGTGGCTTCCTTTGCTGTGCAAAAGGTTTTGAGTTTCATTAGGTCCCATTTTTTTATTTTTGATTTTATTTCCATTTCTCTAGGAGGTGGGTTAAAAAGGATCTTGCTGTGATTTAATCATAGAGTGTTCTGCCCATGTTTTCCTCTAAGAGTTCTATAGTGTCTGGCCTTACATTTAGGTCTTTAATCCATTTTGAGGGTTTTTTTTTGTGTATGGTGTTAGGAAGTGTTCTAATTTCTTTTACATGTAGCTGTCCAGTTTTCTCAGCACCAGTTAATGAGGAGGCTGTCTTTTCTCCATTGAATATTCTTGCCTCCTATATCAAAGATAAGGTGACCATATGTGTGTGGGTTATATCTAGGCTTTCTATCCTGTTCCAGTCATGTATATTTCTGTTTTTGTGCCAGTACCAAAGTGTCTTGATTACTGTAGCTTTATAGTATAGTCTGAAGTCAGGGAGCCTGATTCCTCCAGCTCTGTTTTGCTTTCTCAAGATTGCTTTGGCTATTCAGGGTCATTTTTGTTTCCATACAAATTGTGAAAGTTTTTCTTCTAGCTCTGTGAAAAATGCCATTGGTAGTTTGCTAGGGATTGCATTGAATCTGTAAATTGCTTTGGGTAGTATAGTCATTTTCACAATGTTGATTCTTCCAATCCAAGAAGATTGTATATTTCTCCATCTGTTTGTGTCATCTTTGATTTCTTTCATCAGTGTCTTATGGTTTTCTGAGTACAGGTCTTTACCTCCTTAGGTGGGTTTATTCCTAGGTATTTTACTCTTTTTTTTGCAGTGGTAAACGGGAGTGTTTCCTTTATTTGTCTTTCAGAGTTTTCATCATTAGTGTATAAGAATGCCATAGATTTCTGTTCATTAATTTTGTATCCTGCTACTTTACCAAATTTTTTGATTAGCTCTAGTAGTTTTCTAGTTCCATCTTTAGGATTCTCTATAGTATCATGTCATCTGCAAACAGTGACAGTTTTACTTCTTTTCTGATTTGGATTCCTTTTATTTCTTTTTTCTTCTCTGATTGCTGTGGCTAAAACTTCCAAAACTATGTTGAATAATAGTGGGAAGAGTGGGCAACCTTGTCTTGTTCCTGATCTTAGTGGAAATGGTTTCAGTTTTTCACCATTGAGAATGATGTTGGCCGTGGGTTTGTCATATATGGCCTTTATTATGTTAAGGTAAGTTCCCTCTATGCCTATTTTCTGGACAGTTTTTATCATAAATGGGTGTTGAATTTTGTCAAAAGCTGTTTCTGCATCTATTGAGATGATCATATGGTTTTTATCCTTCAGTTTGTTAATATGGTTTATCACATTGATTGATTTGCATATATTGAAGAATCCTTGCATTCCTAGGATAAACCTCACTTGACTAGCGTTTATGATCATTTATGTGTGCTGTTGGATTCTCTTTGCTAGTATTTTGTTGAGGATTTTTGCATCTATGTTCATTAGTGATATTGGTCTGTAGTTTTCTTTCTTTGTGACATCTTTGTCTGGTTTTGGTATCAGGGTGATGGTGACCTCGTAGAGTTTTGGTGTAGTCCTCCCTCTGCGCTATTTTGGAGCGTTTGAGAGGATAGGTGTTAGCTCTTCTCTAAGTGTTTGATAGAATTCACCTGTGAAGCCATCTGGTGCTAGGCTTTTGTTTGTTGGAAGATTTTTAATCACAGTTTCAATTTCAGTGCTTGTGATTGGTCTGTTTATATTTTCTGTTTCTTCTTGGTTCTTTCTCAGAAGACTGTGGTTTTCTAAGAATTTGTCCATTTCTTCCAGATTGTCTGTTTTATTGGTGTATAGTTGCTTGTGGTACTCTCTCATGATCCTTTCTTTGTATTTCTGCAGTGTCAGTTTTGACTTCTCCTTTTTCATTTCTGATTCTATTGGTTTGAGTCTTTTCCCTTTTTTTCTTGATGAGTCTGGCTAATGATTTATCAGTTTTGTTTATCTTCTCAAAGAACAAGCTATTAGTTTTATTGATATTTGCTATCGTTTCCTTCATTTATTTTTCATTTATTTCTGATCTGATGTTTATGATTTCTTCTTCTAACTTTGTTTTTTTCTTGTTGTTCTTCTTCTTTCTCTGGTTGCTTTAGGTGTAAGGTTAGGTTGTTTATTTGAGATGTTTCTTGTTTCTTGAAGTACGGTTGTATTGCTATAAACTTCCCTCTTAGAACTGCTTTTGCTACATCCCATAGATTTTGCGTCGTTGTGTTTTCATTGTCATTTGTTTCTAGGTATTTTTTGATTTCCTTTTTGATATCTTCAGTGGTCTTTTGGTAATCTAGTAGTGATTGTTTAGCCTCCTTTTTATTTTTTACAGTTTTTTATCTGTAACTGATATCTAGTCTCATAGTATTAAGGTTGGAAAAGATACTTGATATGATTTCCATTTCCTTAAATTTACCTAGGCTTGATTTGTGACCCAAGCTATGACCTATCCTGGAGAATGTGCCATGAGCACTTGAGAAGAAAGTGTATTCTGTTGTCTTTGGATGGAATGTCCTATAGATATCAATTAAGTCCATTGTGTCTAGTGTGTCATTTAAAGCTTGTGTTTCCTTATTTATTTTCATTTTGGATGATCTGTCCGTTGGTGAAAGTGGGATGTTAAAGTCACCTATATGATTGTGTTACTGTCGATTTCCCCTTTTATGGCTGTTAGTATTTGCCTTATGTATTGAGGTGCTCCTATGTCAGGTGCATAAATATTTACAATTGTCTCTCTTCTTGGATTGATCCGTGATCATTATGTAGTGTCTTTTGTCTCTTGTAATAGTCTTTATTTTAAAGTGTATTTTGTCTGATATGAATATTGCTACTGCAGCTTTCTTTTGATTTCCATTTGCATGGAATATCTTTTTCCATCCCCTCACTTTCAGTCTTTATGTGTCCCTAGGTCTGAAGTGGTCTCTTGTAGACAGCATATATATGGGTCTTGTTTTTGTATCCATTCATCCAGTCTATGTATTTTGGTGGGAGCATCTAATCCATTTACATTTAGGGTAATTATCAAAATGTATACTCCTATTACCATTTTCTTAATTGTTTTGGGTTTGTTATTGTAGGTTTTTTCCTTCTCTTGTGTTTTCTGCCTAGAGAAGTTCCTTTAGCATTTGTTGTAAAAGCTGGTTTGGTGGTGCTGAATTCTCTTAGCTTTCGCTTGTCTGTAAAGGTTTTAATTTCTCTGTTAAATGTGAATGAGATCCTTGCTGGGTACAGTAATCTTGGTTGTAGGTTTTTTTCCCTTTCATCACTTTAAATATGGCCTGCCCCTCCCTTCTGGCTTGCAGATTTTCTGCTGAAAGGTTAGCTGTTAAGCTTATGGGAATTCCCTTGTATGTTATTTGTTGCTTTTCCCTTGCTGCTTTTAATATTTTTTCTTTGTATTTAATTTGTGATAGTTTGATTAATTTGTGTGTTGACATGTTTCTGCTTGGATGTATCCTGTATGTGACTCTCTGCACTTCCTGGTGTTAATTGACTATTTCCTTTCCCATATTAGGGAAGTTTTCAACTATAATCTCTTCAAATATTTTCTTAGTCCCTTTATTTTTCTCTTGTTCTTCTGGGACCCCTATAATTCGAATGTTAGTGTGTTTAATGTTGTCCTGGGGATCCCTGAGACTGTCCTCAATTCTTTTCATTCTGTTTTCTTTATTCCAGCTCTGTGGTAGTTATTTCCGCTATTTTATCTTCCAGGTCATTTATCCATTTTTCTGCCTCAGTTACACTGCTATTGAGTCCTTCTAGAGAATTTTAAATTTCATTTATTGTGTTGTTTATCATTGTTTGTTTGTTCTTTAGTTCTTCTAGGTACTTGTTAAACGTTTCTTGTATTTTCTCCATTCTATTTCCAAGATTTTGGAACACCTTTACTATCATCACTCTGAACTCTTTGTCAGGTAGACTGCCTATTTCCTCTTCATTTGGTGGGTTTTTACCTTGCTCCTTCATCTGCTGTGTCTTTCTCTATCTTCTTATTTTGCTTAACTTCTGTGATTGGGGTCTTCTTTTTGCAGGCTGCAGGTTTGTCATTCCTTTTATTTTTGGTGTCTATCCCCAGTGGCTAAGGTTGGTTCAGTGGGTTGTGTAGGCTTCCTGGTGGAGGGGACTCGTGCCTGTGTTCTGGTGGATGAGGCTGGATGTTGTGTTTCTGGTGGGCAGGACTGCGTCTGGTGGTGTGTTTTGGTGTGTCTGTGACCTTATTATGATTTTAGGCAGCCTCTCTGCTAATGGGTGGGGTTTTGTTCCTGTCTTTCTAGTTGTTTGACATAAGGTGTCCAGCACTGTAGCTTGCTGGTCTTTGAGTGGAGCTAGCTCTTAGCGTTGAGGTGGAGATCTCTGGGACAGCTTTTGCTGCTTGATATTACGTGTAGCTGGGAGGGCTGTGGTGGGCCAATGTGCTGAACTCGGCTCTCACACCTCAGAGACACAGGCCTGACACCCGGCTGTATCACCAAGACCCTGTTAGCCACATGGCTCAGAAGAAAAGGGAGAAAAATAAATAAATAAAAAAAATGAAAAGAAATAAAGTTTTTGAAATACAAATTAAGAAATTATTAAAAATAAAAAATTAAGAAGTAATAAAATAAAAAACAAAGAAAGAAAGAAGAGAGCCACCAAACCAAAAAACAAATACACTGATGATAAGAAGTGCTAAAAACTATACTAAAAACGAACAACAACAAAAAATGGACAGACAGAACCCTAGGACAAATGGTAAAAGCAGAGCTATACAGACAAAATCACACAGAGAAGCATACACATACACACTCACAAAAGGAAAAAGGAAAAAAAAAATATATCTATATATAAAAAAAAAGAGAGCAACCAAATCAATAAACAAATCTACCAATGATAACAACTCAAAATACTAAACTAAAATAAACATAAAACCAGAAACCAGTCAATTGCATACAGGAAACCCCATGTCTATAGTTGCTCCCAAAGTCCACCGCCTCCATTTGGGGGTGATTTGTTGTATATTCAGGTATTCCAGAGATGAGGTTCTATCTGTAGACTGACGACTCTTCAGATTTTATTTGTACTAAAGCTTTTCAGTGAATTTGCTCATTTAACAAAAGTTTTTGAGCACCTCTATCATGAGGATCAGGTACTATTTTAGGCAAGAAAACAACATACACAGAAAATTTCTCATAGAACTGCATTGTAATGGGTAAAATGGGCAGTAAAATAAGTAAAGTATATAAAATGTCAGATAGTGATAAGGGCTTTAGAGAATAAAGCAGGGAGAGGGGAGAGAGTGTGCCAGGATGAGAGGAGCATTGCAATTTAAAATAAGATGGCTCAGGAAAATCTCACTTTTGAAAAGGTAACTTTTGAGCAAAGACCTAAAAGAGAGGAGGCAGTGAACAAGTGAGTATCTGAGAGAAGAATATTGCAATCAAAGAAAATAGCAAATGCAAAAGCCTTACCGTGGTATGTTACTCTGAGTTATCTATTCAGCTAATGGGTTTGGATCTGAAAATTGGCTCAGGTCTGGGAACTGAGATTTTGACTTTTTATTGGGGAAACCACATTCAGCCTCCTGCTCCTTTGTACTTGCTTTTTGTGATTATGTATGTTAAGCAGCATCCTTATTGGCTGCCTTTTTATTTTGCCCTTGTGTACACCATGCTCTATTAACCACCTCCAAAACTCCTAGTGTGTCAAGCCCCTTGGCTCTTCCTCTGACATTGCCACTCATTACAGTAATTGCTGCCTCCTGCCTTCTGGCAGTTAAATGCTGCCACTTTGCAACTCTGTGACCATCTATCCTTCCATTCTCCCAGCCCTGTAAAGAACCCACTATTGAATTTCTTAGTGATGCTGATGCCCCTCTTTCTAGTACATCCCTAATGGCCTCAGTGAATGATGTGTTCTCAGGACCTTTGTGTGGAACATAATCCTGAATCCTCTGGCCTTTTGAAATATGTATGTTCCAGCATGCCTACTTTCCTTAACCTCTTTGTTCCTGCTTCTACCATCTTTCAGGGAAGCACAAGCATTTCTGCTTTACTGAAGGTTACTATTGTTTTTCCCAGGCTTCTCAGTGCCAATTCAGCAGAAAGTTTGCCCCATCCCTGGAGTTCCTGGTGAAGTTATTAAAGCCCATGTCTAAGTGTCTCCAAGTTGAAAAATTCATGCTTATCTACCCTGACATTCCAGCCCACTTAGCAAGTACCCTCAAAATCTAATTCCAGGTGTACTTCCTTGGTTCCTGCCAGTATATGCCAGCTAGTTCTTATAATTCTTTAGATATATTCTTTCCTCCCTTACCAGACTCAGGAAGTCATCAACTGGACTTAACCCTTGTTACTGATCTGACAGTGAGAATAGGTTGGGGCAGCTCTTTGGGTGGGGGGCATCTGTTTCCTTGTGGAAGAGAAGCGTCATCCATATTCTGCTGGTCACAATTTAGTCATCTGGCTGTGTCTAACTCCAAAGGAAGCTTGGTAATGGAATCTGTGTTCTGAGGAAGCAGAGGTAATAGGTTTGGTAAGCATGTAGCCAATTTCTGCCAAAATGTCTCTAGGACTTAAAACGGCATATTACCTTGCAAAGAAATGGCTCTTTTCCAGCTCTTGACATGCTGCATTTTAGGCAAAGAGTAATTCCACTGGGATTAATTTTCTTCTTGTGTAGCAATAGCTGCAAATGTTTGGTCAAGCATACTTCCCACCAGTGCTTCCTACCATACGCGGTCACTAGATTTCAGTATTTATTTTCCAGTTTATATTTTTAGATTATGTTTCATATGTTTTAATTATACTGAATTATGTCTCATTACATATTTTTGTATTTCTAAAAGATTTTCTATATTGGTAAGTTTTAAATTGGGATTAAAAATTTTCCATTGCAAAACATGTTGAATTAGCAGGTGAATGAAATAGAACCACTGAACATAAGGTAAATATTGTATAATGGAGGATATGTACTTGCAAGGTTGATTCTCAATCAAATCACACTTAGCCATTGGTAGATATTTAAAAATTGGAGACTTGATACAATGATTAGAAAATAGAGTAGGTTGGTAAAAGAAATATAAAGAGCTAGAAGAGGTTATAGACTTGAGTTGTCCTTGTAATGATTCACATACAAAAGAACAGCTTGATGAAAGATGAAACAAAGAAAAATCATTAGTATGAACATATCCTCTCAAAATGCAGTAGACCTAATTTAGCAGGTAATGAGCCTCATCTCCTATTACAAATCATTTTAGAAAAAAACTCCCTCATTTACAGAATTTTGCTTATTATTTAATCATTTGACATTTAAATATGGTTTGCATCATCAGTGATATTTTTTATGAAGGGGAGCAATATTTTAATTTTTATTTCACACATGAAGAAACAGAGGTATTGACTGTGTAGCACATTTAAGGCTCATATACATGTGGATTGGAATTTTAATGGATTGTATCTGACTTTCAGGCTTAATGTTTCCACATATAGAGAAAATTTAATCATAGACTATTAAAGTTGGAAGTGATCTTAAAGAGAGGCTCCCCATTATAATTGAGGAAAATGAGGCTCAGAGAGACTAAATAACTTCACTGTTACACAGTTAGTTCACCCATTTACCGCATAGATATGTTTTATGTTCTATGTAACGAGTACTATGTTCTAGTTATTGTGCTAAATTCTGAATGAACAACAATGAATCCTGCCCTCAAGGGGCTCATAGTTTGATGGAGGAGATTGACATCTTAAAGGGTATTAAGAGAAACGGCTATAGTTGATCAAAACTCAGTGATGGATCTTAAGCAGGGGAATTTTCTAACCCAATTTATATTTTATAAAGATTATAGTAGTAGTATTATGGAGATTTTTTTTTTCTAGTCTGCTTTTCTCTATTCAGAACATTCCAGGTTTCCCCCTCCCCCACCATGGGAAGTCTTTCCTGGTACCATCAGTTTATATTATTTGCTACTGTTGTATGCTGTCATATCTCTGTACTTTGCCTAACAACTTACTCTGTCTGAAAAAAACTCTTGATTTCCCTTTTGTTATCTCTCACATTTTCTTATTTCTGACTTCCTCATTCCAGTTAATGGCACCACCATACATCCAGGTTTATCATGCTAACCTCTGACAAATCATCTTTGATTCTTCATTCTCCCCATCCACACATCCAATCTATTAAGTCTCACTGACTGTACCTTTAAATATACCTTGAATATATTTACACTTCTTGCATATTCTGTTGCTGTTACTCTAGTCCAAGCCACCATTATCTCTTGCTTGGATTGCTTTTGTGGTTGCGTTACTGGTCTATCTAATTCTGCATTTGCTCCTGGAATCCATTTTTCCCACAGCAGCGAGAAGCCTCCTTTAAAAATGTGAATTTGATCATTTTATTTCCCTGCTTTAAACTTTCCATGGCCTTCCATTGCACTTAGGATAAAATCCAAGTCTTTACCATGTTCTGCAAAGCTCTACATTATGTATTCTCTACTGAGCTTTCTGACCGTATCTCCTATTCTTTCTTCCTTGTTCAGTGTGCTTCAGCTTGGCCCTGTCTGAGGTCTTTTACACTGTTTCTTTCTCCTGCATAGGATATTCTACTTCTGGATCTTTTCATGGATGATTCCTTATCATTTTGGTCTTAGCTCGCATCAGAAGAGCCTTCTCCAACTACCCAGATTAATTAGGCTTCCTGACATTTCCCACTTATTCTTTATCATATCACTATTTATTGTATTTTAATAGCACCTACCACTATTTGAACTTATCCTATTTTTAAAATTTAAATATTTTTTTCCTGAGAGGAGGATCCTTGTCTGTCATTCACTATTATATCCTCAAAGCTAGAAGAGTGCCTTCCCATACTGTTGGATGCTCAATAATATATTTTAGGTGAATGAATCATAACATATACCACACTTTGTACTATTAATAATTTATCTCTCTCTGAAAACTTATTGACTTATTGGTCATTTATTGACTAAGTGAATAAATGACCAATTCAGTGATTGAGTCTGGAGTCAAAGAGGTTACTTTGGAGACTACTGCAATGATAAATTGAAAGATAAAGAGGACCTTAACAAAACCAGTGGCAGAAGGGAATGAGAGATTTAAGAAACACATAGGAGATATACTTGAGTAGACTTAGTGCCTATTATAAAACATTGGCTATGAAAATGGAGGGGTCAGAGTTTGCATGAGAGTGTAGATGATGGTACCATTTACAAAGAGGGAAGACAGGCTTGGAGTAAACTGGATAAGGGGAAGAAGTGAGGTGAGATAAGGGAAGAAAGTAGTGAGTTTAGGTTTGGACTTGAGCTTGTGATACCGGTACATAATCCAGCAGAAATTTTAATAGGATATATATTTTTTGGTGCTCAGGAGAGATGTATAACTGGCTTTATAGATTGGTGTGGTAGGAGAACAAAGGGAGGGGAATATATCACGAAAGCTGAGGGAGAAATGGCAAGAATGAAGGAGTGATTGTTAACAGTATCAAATGATGCAGAAAGTTTTAATAAATAGAAACTGGAAAGTGTTCATTGGCATTAAAAAAAATTCAAATCCATTGATGATCTTATGAGAACCATTCCAGGTGAGTGGTTAGGGAGCTACTTAGTGACAGAGACAAGGGTAGAATTCATTATTCAAACTTTGTCACAGTTACCGCTTGCTCCATGATGCCTGTTCTGATCCTCCTCCAATGAGGTGTGAACTTTCCTCTTTTTTAAACCCTGTTGCACTCATTATATTCTGTTCTCAGTGTTTCTTTCTGACTGCTAATTAGGGAGACTTTCATTTTATCATTTAGATTTACAAATGGAAGATGGAAAAAGTCCCAATACTAAGCAGTCATATATTCTATATTTTTTTATTTAAAGTGACTATAAGTGGCTATTGCAGATTTAAAGGAGAAATAGTACATTTTGAGATGCAAATATGTACTGTTCAAAACACAAGTAAAATTCACAGGATGCATAGACTCTGCTTAAAATGAGAGGTAGCCCTTTCTGAGATGCCCAGAGTAAACATTTCCTTTCATTTGTGACTTGTTTACTAGATGGTGCCCTACCCTCACCTCATCCTTCTGTTTGTCCTTCATTTCATCTCTGAATCTCTTCTCATTTCTGAGATTTATTTCATCTTTAAATTACCCGGTCGCTCATTCCATCTCCATCTTTAAACCAATCTGAATTTTAATCAATTTCTGACCCACCCTTTTTCCCACCCTATCCTTGACCTCATCTCAAAGGGTTGAGACTTAGGAATGATGTGCCTATCTTAACACATGGTACACAATAATCATAAAAGCTGAATCATTTGCTTTTAGGAGGTGTCAAAATGCTCCAATGCCAAAATGTCCCTGAATCGAAGCTCTTGAGTTAAATGGACATGTCAAGATGCCACTGTGGTTCTCACAGGTGTTTACTTGAGATCTTATTAGTTTTGAGTTTACTCAACCAAATTATCCACTTCATAGGGTTAACTAGACTCAATGTTTCATAAACTTTCTAACACTGGTGTCTGTGAGTTCTTCCAGGAATCCCCATTCTACCTGCTGTGCTTTTATACCCACTCACAGGGAGTCCAAGTCTATCTTCTAATACATTGTTAGAGATGAGAATATGGGATGAGAATATGTGTGTGTTTACTTGATTTATTTCACTCTTAAAAAGAATCATAATATTTTTTAGGTGAATGAAAAGTCATTATAATAACTTTCTCCTAATTTAGAGACCAACGTTTTTAGAACTCGATTTTCAAAAACAATCTATAACCAGAAAATGAGCATAAGACACCTCTGGGCTAATAAAATATAGTTTGCCATAAAGCTTCTGCACTCAAAACTTTATGTAGCAAATTAAACATCTGCACAAAGGCATATTCCTAGGAAAATGACAGATGACAGCCTGACTCATGGGAGAAATAAGAAAACTGTCTTACAATATAGTAAAATAATTGGTGATTAGAAGAGGACGGGAACTAACATTTATCTCACATTTGCTGTGTGCCAATCATCTTAAATATATTATCTCACTGAATCCTTATCACAGTCCTATAAAGGTCTGTTCTTTTTGTACGGGTGAGGAAACTGAGATCCAGCAACTGTTACATGATTTGCCCAAGGTCACACAGCTAATAATAGAGGGGAGAAAAAGCAGACATTTAAAAATAATAATGGCTAACAATTATTTTGTGCTGGACATGATTCTAAGTCCATTATGTGTATCAACACTTTTTTTTCCCCACACACACACACACTGTATTTTATTTTTACAAGAGATAGATAAGCTGACACCAAGCATTGTAAATGGATGACCACAACAAAAGCAACAATGATTGCAATTACCAAACACGAAACACACTCATACTATGTCATAATATTGACATTCAGTCCAGTAATCCTCCACTGTAACAGCTCCTTTACTTTGCAGTGAAAATTAATTTGTATATTTTTTGCCTCTAAGTCCTTGTGGGATTTTTTTTATTCAAACAGAAAGTCACAAAAATTATAATCATCCTCATCAGTTCACTCAGTCCCATGTAATTAATTTTTTTTTCATCTTGATCTTCTGTTAGCACTTTTATGAATTCATCAGTTTTCCATTAGAGTTCTGAAAATGCTTATTCATTCAGTTCAGCAGTACAGTCAGTTACCAGAAACCTGTACTTGTCAGAGTCTTTTCCATGAATTCCTTGAAGATGAAACCCTTTTATAGGAACATTTTTGTAAAAACATCAGAGTACACCCAGAACTGTCTGTAAATGACAAAAGACTTAAAAATGACCACGGCTAAAGATTTGATGAAAGTTCATAATAATGCAGTTGACAAGGAAATTTAGTTATTTCTGAGGTATACATTTTAAAGTAATAACTAAACTTATGACTTATAACATTATACCAGAACATATAAGATTTTTAGAAATTTCATGTAATGTCTGAAACATTTATATTAACATATTTCCATACAAATAACCCAAAGAAAGTTTAGTATTAGTTGTTTTGTTTGTTTGCTTGTTTGTTGGTACTGCAGGTTCTTATCAGTCATCAGTTTTATACACATCAGTGTATACATGTCAATCCCAATTGGCCAATTCAGCACACCACCATCCCCACCCCACCGCGGTTTTCCCCCCTTTGTGTCCATACGTTTATTCTCTACATCTGTGTCTCAATTTCTGTCCTGCAAACCAGTTCATCTGTGCCATTTATCTAGGTTCCACATACATGCGTTAATATACGATATTTGTTTTTCTCTTTCTGACTTACTTCACTCTGTATGAGAGCCTCTAGATCCATCCACGTCTCAACAAATGACTCAATTTCATTCCTCTTTATGGCTGAGTAATATTCCATTTTATATATGTACCACAATTTCTTTATCCATTCATCTGTTGATGGGCACTTAGGTTGCTTCCATGACCTGGCTATTGTAAATAGTGCTGCAATGAACATTGGGGTGCATGTGTCTTTTTGAATTATGGTTTTCTCTGGGTATATGCCCAGTAGTGGGATTGCTGGATCATATGGTAATTCTATTTTCAGTTTTTTAAGGAACCTCCATACTATTCTCCATAGTGACTATATCAATTTACATTCCCACCAACAGTGCAAGAGGGTTTCCTTTTCTCTGCACCCTCTCCAGCATTTGTTGTTTGTAGTTTTTCTGATGATGCCCATTCTAACTGGCGTGAGGTAATACCTCATTGTAGTTTTGTATCAACACTTCTAATCTTCACAACAGCTTGATGAAGTAAATAGTAGTATCACAGTTTTACAGATGAGGATATTAAAGCCCAAAGAGGTTAAGTAACTTCCCTGAGTTGAACAATAAGAGAAAGAGGTGGAATTCAAATCCCAAAAGTCTAATTTCAGAGCCTATGCCTTTTACCTAGTAAGATAAAATGCCTTTGCCAAGCATTTATGGTATTATTAAGAAAAGAGGGCACTAACTTGTACTTCCTATTCTCCTTCCTTCTGATATCCAGCTCTCACTTCTTGTCTCCAGGAAGTTTCTTTTTTTCCTTCAAGCATTTATAAAACAAGGCTTTCTAATATGCAGTCTGTCTTCTTAACCATTACTTTATACTCTGTTAATACTTGCTAACTTTTTGTTTTACACATGTTGTTTCCTTTAATCCCAGCAACAGCTCCATAAAACTATCATCTCTGTGTTAAAAACTGAGGAAACAAAGACTTAAAGTGATAAAGTAACTTGGCTAAGTTCATATGGTAAACATGGAGCAGATCCAGAAGTCAAAACTATATTTGGATGACTCACACATTGTTGGTGGGCATGTAAAATGGCACAGCCACTCTGGGAGAGTGTCTGATACTTCCTTATAAAAATTAAACATGAAATTACCATATGTTCACACAAAATCCTATATATGAATGTTTACAGCAGCTTTGGTTGTAATAGCCAAAATCTGAAATCAATGAAGATATCCTTCAGTAGGTGAATAGTTATACAGTCTGTGGTACAGTCATACCATGGAATACTACTCAGCAATAAAAGGGATGAACTATTTAAAAAAAAATTTTTTTTTGGAGTATAGTTGCTTTACAATGTTGTGTTAGTTTCTGCTTTATAACGAAGTGAATCAGCTATATGCATACATATATGCCCTCCCTCTTGGACCTCCTTCCCACCACCCCCATATCCCATCCATCTAGGTCACCACAGAAAACTGAGCTGAGCTCCCTGCACTAAATAGCAGGTTCCCACTAGCTATCTGTTTTACACATGGCAGTGCACAGGCATCAATCCCAATCTCCCAATTCATCCCCCCATCCCATGTCCACACTTTGATTCCTTACATCTGCGTCTCTATTCCTGCCCTGCAAATAGGTCCATCTATACCATTTTCCTAGATTCCATGTACATGAATTAATATACAGTATTTATTTTTCTCTTTCTGGCTTACTTCACTCTGTATGACAGACTCTAGTTCCATCCACATCTCTATAAATGACCCAATTTCATTCCTTTTTATGGCTGAGTAATATTCTATATATGTACCACATCTTTATCCATTCATCTGTCAATGGACTTAGGTTGCTTCCATGTCCTAGCTATGGTAAATAGTTCTGCAGTGAACATTGGGGTGCATTTGTCTTTTTGAATTATGGTTTTCTCTGCATTTATGCCCAGTAGTGGGATTGCTGGGTCGTATGGTAGTTCTATTTTTAGTTTTTTAAGGAACCTCCATACTGTTCTCCATAGTGGCTGTATCAATTTACATTCCTACCAACCGTGCAAGAGGGTTCCCTTTTCTCCACACCCTCTCCAGCATTCATTGTTTGTAGATTTTTTGATGATGACCATTCTGACCGGTGTGAGGTGATACCTGATTGTAATTTTTATTTGCATTTCTGTAATAAGTAGTGATATTGAGCATCTTTTCATGTACCTATAGGCCGTCTGTATTTCTTTGGAGAAATGTCTATTTAGGTCTTCTGCCCATTTTTTAATTGGGTTGTTTTTTTTTTTGATATTGAGCTGCATGAGCTGTTTTTATATTTGGAGATTAATCCCTTGTCAGTTGCTTCGTTTGCAAATACTTTCTCTCATTCTGAGGGTTGTCTTTTCATCTCATTTATAGTTTTCTTTGCTGCGCTAAAGCTTTTAAGTTTAATTAGGTCCCGTTTGTTTGTTTTTATTTTCATTACTCTAGGAGGTGGGTCAAAAAAGATCTTGCTGTAATTTATGTCAAAGAGTGTTTTTCCCCTAAGAATTTTATAGTGTCTGGCCTTACATTTAGGTCTTTAATCCATTTTGATTTTATTTTTGTTTGTGGTGTTAGGGAGTGTTCTAATTTCATTCTTTTACAGGTAGCTGTCCAGTTTTCTAAGCACCACTTATGGAAGAGGCTGTCTTTTCTCCATTGAATATTCTTGTCTCCTTTATCAAAGATAAGGTGACCATATGTGCTTGGGTTTATCTCTGGGCTTTCTATCCTGTTCCATAGATCTATATTTCTGTTTTTGTGCCAGTACCATACTGTCTTGATTATAGTAGCTTTGTAGTGTAGTCTGAAGTCAGGGAGTCAGATTCCTCCAGCTCCTTTTTTCTTCCTCAAGATTGCTTTGGCTATTCGGGGTCTTTTGTGTTTCCATACAAATTGTGAAATGTTTTGTTGTAGTTCTGTGAAAAATGCCATTGGTAGTTTGATAGGGATTGCATTGAATCTGTAGATTGCTTTGGGTAGTATAGTCATTTTCACAATATTGATTCTTCCAACCCAGAACATGGTGGTACGTGTCTCCATGTTTTTGTGTAATCTTTGATTTCTTTCATCAGTGTCTTATGGTTTTCTGAGTACAGCTCTTTGCCTCCTTAGGTAGGGTTATTCCTGGGTATTTTATTCTTTTTGTTGCAGTGGTAAATGGGAGTGTTTCATTAATTTCTCTTTCTGATCTTTTGTTGTTAGTGTATAGGAATGCAAGAGATTTCTGTGCATTAATTTTGTATCCTGCAACTTTACCCAATTCACTGATTAGCTCTAGTAGTTTTCTGGTGGCATCCTTAGGATTTTCTATGTATAGTATTATGTCATCTTCAGACAGTGTCAATTTTACTTCTTGCTTTCCAATTCATATTCCTTTTATTTCTTTTTCTTCTCTGATTGCTCTCACCACTATTATTCAACATTGTTTTGGAAGTCCTAGGCATGGGGTGAACTACTGATAAATAGACTAGCTTGGATGAATCTCCAGGGAATTATACTGAGAAAAAAAATAGCCAATATCAAAAGGTTACATACTATATGATTTCATTTACATAATATATTTGGAAAGACAAAATTTTAGAAATGGAGGACAGAATAGTGGTTGCTATGGGTTAGGGATAGAGGTGGGAATGGGGTGAGGTGAGTGGGATTATAAAAGGAAGGGTATGAGAGATCTTTGTGGTGATCACATAGTCCAGTGTCTTGACTCTGGTGGCGGATGCAGGAACCTACACATGTGATAAAATTGTATAGGATTAGATATGCATGCATGTGCATGTACATGCACAGATGAGTATAAGTAAAACTGAGGAAATATGAATAAAATCAGTTGGTGGTATCAATGTCAAAGTCCTGGTTTTGATACTGTACCATATATGGTATTGCAACTATAGTTTTTTAGCTACCATTGGGGGAAACTGGGTGTAATATACAAAGCATCTCTATATTATTTCTTTAAAAATGCAATTATGTCAATTAAAATTTCAGTTAAAAGTATATCAGGGCATGAATAGTCCTGTAGGAAAGAAGGACAGATAAGAGGTACAATAACAGTTAAGTAAAAAGAAAATTGTATTACAGAAGTATTAGCTCTGTATATGCTTATACATTCTTAGAAGGTACTCTTGAGTGAATACAAAGTCTTCATGATAGTTATCTACAGATGAAGGATTAGGAATAAGTTTTTTCCTTTATTTTCCCTTTTTCTTTTAACTATGTCTATCTTTTGTTTTTCTAAATGAATTTATATTAGTTCTATTATAAAGAAAAATTAAACAGATCTATACTGGTTATAAAAAACAAACCAGGTTTGTTTCACTCTAAAATCTGTGCTCGTAAGCATTACGTGAGAAAATTATTAACTGGATTGTTGAATAGAGTTTATATATGAAAGCTATAGTACTTTGACAGTTTTGTCCCATTTGTACCCAAACCCAGTGACTTGAGGTTAAATCTGAGCTACCAGCAAATATTTTGGGAGCTATATGGGCTATCCATAATTGGTAAATTTTGCTTTATTTTATAATTTAGCTCATATTGCATCATGAGTATCTCCCCATGTCATTAAAGTTTTAAAAAATTGGATTTTTAATAAATTTACAGTATTTTATTCAGTAGATATGTAATGATTTTCATAACTAGACTGATAGTATAGGATAATTAGATTTTTTTCCACTCTTGTCGTATTAAAAAAGACACCATATTCAACATTCTCAATCATATAATTTTTTTCCCCTCTTTTGAATTATTTCTTTGGTATAAATTTTAGAAAGTAGGATCGTTAAGTCAAAGGGTATAGGTATTTTCATGGCTCTTGCAATATATTGCAAAGTTATAGTCTAAACTTTTTTTCAATTTAAAGTGTTACCAGTAATGTGTGAGTGTACTAATTTTACCATAAGCTAACTAAGATTGAGTATTAATAATTAAAGATTGACTATTTATAATATGTATTTCCTTTAAGGTAAATTTTCTATTTATATTCTCATATATTTAACTGTCAGCACCTCCATGTTGTTTTAATATGCATTTGCTGTAGACTGGATGTTTGTATCCCTCCCAAATTTATATGTTGAAAACCTAATGCCAATGTGATGGTGTTAGGAGGTGAGGCCTTTGAGAGGTAATTAGGTCATGAAGGCAGAGCCCTCATGAATGGAATTGGTTCCCGTATTATAGAAGTTCGAGAAAGCTCCCTTGCCCCTTCTGCCATGTGAGGATACAGTGAAAAGTTGGTAGTCTGCAATCCAGAAGAAGGCTCTCACCAGAACCTGACCATGCTGGCACGCTGATCTTGGACTTCTAGCCTCTGGAACTGTGAGAAATAAATTTCTGCAGTTTATAAGCCATCCAGTCAATGGTATTTTGTTATCGCAATGGACTAAGATAGCAATATTAAACTTTTTTGAAATTATAGATATTAACCTTTTGAAGTTTATAAAGTAAGTATTTTCCAGCTCTATTACTTTCCTTTTTATTTTGGTATTTTACTTTAAAAAATACTGATGTTTCAAATTTCGTGTATTTAACAGTATTTTTTTTGTTAGATGCTCTGCTTCAAACCTTAGAAAATCAACATCTATCAGAAGACCTGGAAGTAGTCTATTCTGTCTTCTGTAATATGAAATCTGTAATTTCACTTTTAGGTTTTTCTTTTCTTTTTGGTTTCTGGGGTAAGGCATGGATTTATGTTTTTTCATGCTCTAGAAGAACTAAGTCCAATGGTTAAAGATAGCCACGGAAACAAACTAGCAGCATGATACGGGGGAATGAGTATGAGCTTTGGAGTTGGTTACATCTGTTTTTGTGTGTTTACTCTTGGCTAAGTTTCTTAATTCTAAATCTCTTTCTTTATTTGCAAAATGGGAATAATAATAGTACTTACCTTAAGATGGTTGTGAGCTTGTAAAGCACTAAAAACAGTACCTGGCATGCTTGTAAAGCACTAAAAACAGTACCTGGCATGTGGTAAGCACTCAGTAAATGCCTGCTATTTTTATTATCGCTGTTATTACTACTATTATTATTGTTATGGAATCTCTATCATTGTCTAAGTAAAACTTGTTCCATAAGTAAAACTTAGATCTTGTCCTCTCAGTCTTACAGGCTACTCAGGGAGATAAATAACGTCGAACTCATACTTGTAATTGAAGTTAGAAAGTGAGCAATATTATAGGACAAATATAAAAGATTATTGAAAATTAAATATAGGAAGGTTATTCTAGTTGGTTAAAGTAAGGTTTCTTTGGAGCATTATTTACAATTAGGGGAATGGAACAAAGGGAATTCTAGGCAGAGTTAGCAATATGAACAAAAGTAAAGAGAAAAAGGAGGGACCTTCAAGATGGCAGAGGAGTAAGACGTGGAGATCACCTTCCTCCCCACAAATACATCAGAAATACATCTACATGTGGAACAACTCCTACAGAACACCTGCTGAACACTGGCAGAAGACCTCAGACTTTCCAAAAGGCAAGAAAATCCCTACATACCTGGGTAGGGCAAAAGAAAAAAGAAAAACGATACAAAAGAATAGGGACGGGACCTGCACCTCTGGGAGGGAGCTGTGAAGGAGGAAAGGTTTCCACACACTAGGAAGCCCCTTTACTGGCGGAGATGGGGGGTGGGTGGGGAGGAAGCTTTGGGGCCACGGAGGAGAGCGCAGCAATAGCGGCACAGAGGGCAAAGTGGAGAGATTCCTGTACAGAAGATCGGTGCCGACCAGCGCTCACCAGCCTGAGAGGCTTGTCTGCTCACCCGCTAGGACGAGTGGGGGCTGGGAGCTGAGGCCGGGATTCAGAGGTCAGATCCCAGGAAGAGGACTGGGGTTGGCTGTGTGAACACAGCCTGAAGGGGGTAGTGTGCCACAGCTAACCGGGAGGGAGTCTGGGAAAAAGTCTGGATCTGCCTAAGAGGCAAGAGACCATTGTTCTGGAGTGCTCAAGGAGAGGAACTTTCTTCCCCGTCTGCCCACAGAAGGCAGAGCACAGCCTAAATGAGCTCCAGAGACGAGCGCGAGTCGTGGCTATCAGCTTGGACCCCAGAGATGGGCATGAAATGCTAATGCTGCTGCTGCAGCCACCAAGAAGCCTATGTGCAAGCACAGGTCACTGTCCACACCTCCCCTCCTGGGAGCCTGTGCAGGCCACCACTGCCAGGGTCCCGTGATCCAGGGACAACTTCCCTGCGGGAACACATGGCACACCTCAGGCTGTTGCAATATTTTACTGGTCTCTGCTGCCGCAGGCTTGCCCTGCATTCCAATTATAACTACTGTACCCATCCCTCCCCCTGGCCCGAATGAGCAAGAGCCCCCTAATCAGCTGCTGCTTTAACCCCTTCCTGTCTGGGTGGTGAACACACGCCTGAGGGCAACCTACACACACACGTGGGGCCAAACCAAATCTGAACCCGGAGGAGCTGTGCGAACAAAGAAGAGAAAGGGAAAACTCTCCCAGCAGCCTCAGGAGCAGTGGATTAAATCCTCACAATCAACTTGATGTACCCTGCATCTGTGTAATACCTGAATAGACAACGAATCATCCCAAAACTGAGGTGGTGGACTTTGGCAGCAACTGTAGACTTGGGGTTTGCTGTCTGCAAGTGATTTGTTTGTTTTTAATGTTCATCTTAGTTTACTTTTTAGCGCTTGGTATCATTGGTGGATTTGTTTATTGGTTTGGTTGCTCTCTTCTTTGTTTTATTATTTTCTTTGTTTTTTAATTTTAATAATTAAAAACAACTTTTAAAAATTTATTATTTTAAAGTTTTTATTCTGCCTTTTATTCTTCCTTTTCTTCTGTGCCGCCTGGCTGACAGGGTCTAAGTGCTGCTGTCAGACCTGAGCCTCTGAGGTTGCAGAGCCAAGTTCAGGACATTAGACCACCAGAGACCTCCCGGCCCCACGTAATATCAATCGGCAAGAGCTCTCCCAGAGATCTCCATCTCAACACTAAGACCCAGCTCCACCCAACAGCCAGCCAGCCCAGTGCTGGACACTTCATCCCAAATAACTAGCAAGACAGGAACACAACCCCACCCATTAGCAGAGAGGCTGCCTAAAATCATACTAAGTCCACAGACACTCCAAAACACACCACTGGACACAGCCCTACCCACCAGAAAGACAAGATCCAGTCCCACCCACCAGAACATAGGCACCAGTCCCCTCTACCCAGAAGCCTACACAAGCCAGTGAACCAACCTCACCCACTGGGGCAGATACCAAAAACAAAGGGAACTGCAAACCTGCAGCCTGCAAAAAGGAGACCCCAAACACAGTAAGATAAGCAAAATGAGAAGACAGAAAAACACACAGCAGATGAAGGAGCAAGATAAAAATGCACCAGACCTAACAAATGAAGAGGAAATAGGCAGTCTACCTGAAAAAGAATTCAGAGTAATGAGAGTAAAGATGATCCAAAATCTTGGAAATAGAATGGAGAAAATACAAGAAACGTTTAACAAGGACCTAGAAGAACTAAAGAGCAAACAAACAATGACTAACAACACAATAAATTAAATTAAAAATTCTCTGGAAGGAATCAATAGCAGAATAACTGAGGCAGAAGAACAGATAAGTGACCTGGAAGATAAAATAGTGGAAATAACTACTGCAGAGCAGAATAAAGAAAAAAGAATGAAAAGAATTGAGGACAGTCTCAGAGACCTCTGGGACAAAATTACACACACCAACATTTGAATTATAGGGGTCCCAGAAGAAGAAGAGAAAAAGAAAGGGACTGAGAAAATATTTGAAGAGATTATAGTTGAAAACTTCGCTAATATGGGAAAAGAAATAGTCAATCAAGTCCAGGAAGCACAGAGAGTCCCATACGGGATAAATCCAAGGAGAAACATGCCAAGACACATATTAATCAAACTATCAAAAATTAAATACAAAGAAAAAATATTAAAAGCAGCCAGGGAAAAGCAACAAATAACGTACAAGGGAATCCCCATAAGGTTAACAGCTGATCTTTCAGCAGAAACTCTGCAAGCCAGAAGGGAGTGGCAGGACATATTTAAAGTGATGAAAGGGAAAAACCTACAACCAAGATTACTGTACCCAGCAAGGATCTCATTCACATTCGACAGAGAAATTAAAACCTTTACAGACAAGTAAAAGCTGAGAGAATTCACCACCACCAAACCAGCTTTACAACAAATACTAAAGGACCTTCTCTAGGCAGGAAACAGGAGAGAAGGAAAAGACCTACAAAAACAAATCAAAACAATTAAGAAAATGGTAATAGGAACATATATATCGATAATTACCTTACATGTAGATGGATTAAACGCTCCAACCAAAAGACATAGACTGGCTGAATGGATACAAAAACAAGACCTGTATATATGCTGTCTACAAGAGACCCACTTTAGACCTAGGGACACTATAGCCTGAAAGTGAGGGGATGGAAAAAGATACTCCATACAAATGGCAATCAAAAGAAAGCTGGAGTAGCAATTCTCATATCAGACAAAATCGACTTTAAAATAAAGACTATTACAAGAGACAAAGAAGGACACTAACTAATGATCAACGGATCAATCCAAGAAGAAGATATAACAATTGTAAATATTTATGCACCCAACAAAGGAGTACCTCAATACAAAAGGCAAATGCTAAAAGGGGAAATCGACAGTAACACAATCATAGTATGGGGCTTTAACACCCCAGTTTCACCAATGGACAGATCATCCAAAATGAAAATAAATAAAGAAACACAAGCTTTAAATGACACATTAGACATGATGGGCTTAACTGATATTTATAGGATATTCCATCCAAAAACAACAGAATACACTTCTCAAGTGCTCATGGAATATTCTCCAGGATAGAACATCTCTTTGGTCACACATCAAGCCTCGGTAAATTTAAGAAAATTGAAATCATATCAAATATCTTTTCTGACCACAACACTATGAGACTAGATACAAATTACAGGAAAAAAACTGTAAAAAATACAAACACATGGAGGCTGAACAATACGCTACTAAATAACCAAGAGATCACTGAAGAAATCAAAGAGGTAATCAAAAAATGGGCGGAAGACCTAAATAGACGTTTCTCCAAAGAAGATATGCAGATTGCCAGCAAACACATGAAAGGATTCTCAACATCACTAATCATTAGAGAAATGCAAATCAAAACTACAATGAGGTGTTACCTCACACCAGTCAGAATGGCCATCTTCAAAAAATCTACAAACAATAAATGCTGGAAAGAGTGTGGAGAAAAGGGAACCCTCTTGCACTGTTGGTGGGAATGTAAATTGATACAGCCACTATGGAGAACAGTTCCTTAAAAATCTAAAAATAGAACTATCATATGACCCAGCGATCCCACTACTGGGCATATACTCCAAGAAAACCATAATTCAAAAAGAGTTTTGTACCACAGTGTTCACTGCAGCACTGTTTACAATAGCCAGGACATGGAAGCAACCTAAGTGTCCACCGACAGATGAATGGATAAAGAAGATGTGGCACATATATACAATGGAATATTGCTCAGCCATAAAAAGAAATGAAACTGAGTTATTTGTAGTGAATTGGATGGACCTATAGTCTGTCATACAGAGTGAATTAAGTCAGAAAGAGAAAAATGCCATATGCTAACTCATACATATGGAATCTAAAAAAAAATATGGTTCTGATGAACCCAGAGGCAGGACAGGAATAACAATGCAAACGTAGAGAATGGACTGGAGGACACTGGAAAGGGGAAGGGTAAGCTGGGTCGAAGTGGTGGAGTAGCACTGACATATATACACTGCCAAATGTAAAATAGCTAGCTAGTGGGAAGCAGCTGTATAGCACGGGGAGATCAGCTTGGTGCTTTGTGACCACCTAGAGGGATGGAATAGGGAGGTTGGGAGGGAGAGGCAAGGTGGAGGGGATATGGGGATATATGTATACATGTAGCTGATTCACTTTGTTGTACAGCGGAAACTAGCACAACAGTGTAAAACAATTATACTCCAATAAAGATGTTAAAAAAAAAATTGGTCTTTCAAAAAAAAAAGTAAAGAGAAAAAATATCATGCACAAGATTCAGTTTGACTAGAATATAGTGATCAAGAAAGAGAGCTTGGGTAAATATGGTTGGAAGCCTAGAATGGGATCAGATTGAGGACTTGAATGTCAGGGTAGATTAAGACCATTCTACAGAGAAGGTGGTTGACATTGACAGTTTTTTTTTTGCGGTACATGGGCCTCACTGTTGTGGCCTCTCCTGTTGCGGAGCACAGGCTCCAGACGCACAGGCTCAGCGGCCATGGCTCACGGGCCCAGCTGCTCCGCGGCATGTGGGATCTTCCCGGACCGGGACACGAACCCATATCCCCTGCATTGGCAGGCGGACTGTCAACCACTGCGCCACCAGGGAAGCCCAACATTGATAGTTTTTGATGAGGGCATCACATGCTATGTATGTCTTATCTAGTAAACCATAAAGTGTTTTAGGGAAGAAGCTATGATATTTTTAGTTTTTTTCTAATTTATTATTTTATTTTTAACTTTTTATTTTGAAATAATTTTAGACTTACAGAAAAGTTGCAAAAGCAGTACATGGATTTCCTGTATATCTTTCCTTATATTTCCCACATCTTAACAGTTTATCATGTTTACTTCATCATTCTATATTTGTATATTGTCATTTTTTTCTGGTTGTAGTTACAGACATAATGCTTCTTTATCTCAATTCTTCAGTGTGTGTTTCCTAAAAACAAGGCCATTTTCTTACATATTTACAGTACAAGTATCAAAATTAGGAAGTTAACATTAATATAGTAATATTATCTAAATCATAGATCTTATTCAAATTTTGGCAGTCATTTCACTAATGTTCTTTATGTCAAAAGAAAAGAAAATATTGTTTAGAATCCAACCCAGGATCACATATTGCATTTAGTTGTCAAGTCTCTCCATTTTCCTTTAATCTGTAATGGTTCTTTGTTTTTTGTGACCTTGACATTTTGTGAAGAGTACAGGCCATTTATTTTGTAGAATCTTTTTCAGTTTTGTTTTTTCTGATCTTTCCTAATGGTTAGATTTAGGTTGTGCATTTGGGGCAGGAATATGACAAAAATAATGTATCCTTCTCAGTGGATCATATCAGGAGGCACATGGTATCAATTTTTGCCATCACTGGCGATGTTAACATTGATCACTTGGTTAAAATGGTGTCAGGTTTTTGTAGGTTACTATTTTTCCTTTTTTCACTAATAAGTATTTTGTGAGGAGATACTTTGAGGCTATGTTAGTATCCTATTTCTGGTCAAACTTTCACCTACCAGTTTTAGCATCCTTTGGTAATTTCTGCCTGGAACAATTATTACTACATGATTGAAATGGTGATTTTCTGATTCCATAAATCCTTCTACATTTGCTAGTGTGCTTTCTACTGTATGAAACAACTTTTACTTTTCCCCCAGTTATTTATGTATTCATTTATAGTTCTTATTTTATTCCATGGTTTGTAATCAATTACTAACATTATTTATTTTCATGTTCAGTTGGTCCCAGATTGGCCACTGGGAGCCCTCCAAATGGTCTCTTGTGTCATTTAGATATGTCATTATCATTATTTGAGCTCTTTTGGAGCAAGATGTTCCAGGCTGGACTGCTTTAAATATCTTTGTACTCTTCATTGTTTTGTACCTAGTAGATGATGAATAAATAATTTATGAGTGAATGAATACATGATTTACATAAACTGCAGGTGTACACATAGACATACTGTTTGTTTTTCTTTCTTCGTGTTTATACACAGAAGTATAATCACTCCGTCCATAAATACCTGGACAAAAGAAAGTCTCCAGTCTTCTGTGTTGCAAGAGCCTCATAGACTACTCTTACGAGTGTCCTGAAGTCCATCTAAATGCCACTTTTCCCCTCTTCATTTCCAAGCTTTCTCTTTCCTTTCTCATTTTATGCTTTATGTTTTTATTTCTCCCTTTTGTTTCCTTTACTTTAAAATTTCTCTAGTTACATATTCCATGTACTGTATTATATTGCTTATGTTACTTCTTTCTCTTCTTTCCCACTGTTCATCCCCCTTTGTACTAATTCTCTCTACTTCTACTTTTCTGTTTTCTGCTCTGAAGAGTGTTCTATCAACTCTCTTCCTTTCACTCTCTTCCTTTCGTTTCTCTTCCACTTTCCTTTTTCTGTTCTCTCTTTTCAGTGGGGTAAATGATATCTGCCTTCCTAGGAGGTCCACTAACTAAAAGGAGAGTTTGCCTCAGGAAGCAAACCTGCTTTGGTTTGTTTTCTTCAGTTTAAAGCATCCCTCAGCTGAAGCAAAGAGTGACAGTGATAAGCGTCAATCTGCTCCAAACGACTGGGGCTTGCTGTTTTAGTTTTTATAATCATTGCCATTAAAGTGTGGGCAAATCTGTTGACACAGACTCCTTCAGGCAGGGTTAGGAATCCCTCCCTTGTGTCTACATTAACACTCTGTATCAATTCGTAACACAGCACTTACTATGCCATAGTATAACTGTTTGTTTATTTGATTGTGAGGTTCTTGAGGGCTGAGACTATATTTTCTTAAACATCTACATTTTTAGTGTTTATCACAGTGCATTTTTATGACATACTTCACTCATTAAATACACATTAAGCAGAGCCTTTGATGTACAGTTGTACATGTTTGCACTACACAGTCCTAGGGGACACCATTCATATTACACAGATTTTAAACAGGTATACTCATTGTAGTTTTCTAGCAGATGGTGGTAAAGTATCTAGTTAGAAGAAAATCATTGTAATATGACAATTTCCCAACAGATGAAAGTAAATTTTTTGAGGAAAGGGTACCTTTCTCTAGTTTACTCAGAAGTGCCTTATGAGTCCCTGATTTGTATTCAGTCTATATTTACTAATATCCCATTTCCTGAGGATTGCATCTGGTTTATTTTGCTGAAGGCAGGTCTGTTACTTTGAAGAAGGTGAAATGCAGTGTATCACTAATATAAAAAATGAGGGGCTGATCCTCCTGTTGGGAGAAAATGCCTCTTCTGCCTCATTCCTTTTCATATATAGTTTCCTCTTCATTATTTTCATTGACTTGCCAACTTCTGTGGTTCTTTTTGGCCGTACCACGCAGCTTGCATGATCTTAGTTCCCTGACCAGGGATCGAACCTGTGCCCCAGCAGTGAAAGCACAGAGTACTAACCACTGGACTGCCAGGGAAGTCCCTTGCCAACTTTTTATTCATGTCTAATATATCAGTCAGTATAGCAGTAGTCATTTATTTGAGTATATATGTATCAATGCCATTACAAAGTGCTAACCCCATACCATATACCCAAACCCACATCCATCCACACAAACATTGCTACCTAGGATCAGATTGTACCTTTTGGTCCCAAGATGAAATCCTGTCCATCACAGTCTCTTCTCCAATTTAATATGCATTTAACTGAGGAGTTCCATACATCCAGTAATAACAGTGAGCAACATTTATTGATTACTTCCTATGTTGTAGGCACTGTTCTAAGAGTTTTTAGGTACCTTTGTTATTCCCATTTTGTATGGGAAACCTTGGCACAGAGAGTTCAAAGAATTTGCTGAAGATCAGATAACTGTGGCAGAACCAGAGTTCAAACCCAGCAACCTATATTTTTCTCCCCAAATATATACTGCCTCCTGCTGGCATTATTCTTGATAAGCTTAATCAGAACTGTAGAAAGCACTTTCAAGATTCTTTAGCATATAAACAGGCCTATACTAAAATTGTTATAACACTTTCCTTCTAAGATCCATCTCACTCCTTCTATGCAGTTTCTTTTCTCTATTCCATTTATTTTTTCTCTCTTCAATGTAAAATTCATACTGATAATAATAACAAACATTTATATGACACTTTTTCCTAACCAGATTTTTCAGATATTATTTTAGTGCTCACAATTATCCTGATTTTGATGTTTTCATAGTCCCCATTTTTGGGAGGGGAAACTGCCCAAAGTCAGACAGCTAAGGTGGACCTTGGAAGCCTTTGAGTCCAAGTAGTGTAGGTGTAGATTTCATGTGCTTAAACTTTGTACTATATGTGAACTAAATTCTGTGTAAACAGGGACTCCAAAGGCCTGGAGTCTCTTTTATGTGACTGTGTAGTTTTGGGCTAATTATGTCCTAGTTTTCTCATACGTAAGATAAAGAGTTTGATTTAAGTGATAACTACATTCAAGATGGTCAGTTTGTAATAGGAAAAAGTCATGGAAATAGGACGTCTACAGTCCAAAGCCTCTTAACCAATAACTAGTGGTGCAACTTTGAGCAAGCCATTCAATTTCTCAGAGGCTCAATTTTTTTTTTTTGTCAAATGGAAATAATAATGCCTACTCTTCACCAAATTGTTATAAGAACTCATTAAGAAAACAGCATGCTGTTAAAGATTTCTCTAAATATTAGACATATATCAGACATCATTATAAGTAATAACATATTTGTTGCAGAATCTTAATGATGAGGGCTGCACAAAAAAGAAGATAACAAGCACAAATAATTTTTACCATTCAGAAATAATCACTATTAACATTCTGTGGTATATACTGTCAGGTTTTTTTTTTCCTCTTATGGATATGAAGCAGTTGCTGTCAGGACCCCACCTGTATTGCTCAGTTCAGACTGTTTTCACTGAGCTCCAGAAGACTTTCAACTGCCAGTGTGTGCCTCTATTTTTGCGTGCCATTTTACCTGAGGGCTTTTTCAGGAGCCACAGATGGCTATTCTGCTCATGAAAGACAGGGACAGGCTGGAAGTGCCTGGAAATTAACACCTCCTAGGAGCAGCCTTTAAACCATGAACTGACCCAACTTGAAGTATAAATATTTATTCCATCCCCCTTGCTCCTTGGGTGGAACAATTCTGTGTTCTAGTCTGTTTCCCTGTATGATTAAGCTCCAGTTGTTCATTGTGCTAGCTGGTTTGGTAACGTACCTTTTACGGGGTGCCTTTCCTTGCCTGTGTCACTTTCCTACTCCCTTAATGAATAAATTGCCTTCCTATTCTTTTCTCCTGGTCTGCTTCTGAGGGTAACTCAAAGTTATACGTGAAAGGGTAGGGTCTGACACAGTAGTTGTTTAGTATATCCATTTGGATTCTTATTTTATATAGGAAGAAATCTAGGCTTGGGTATGTAGTTGAGCCAGGATTTGAAACCACAAGTTTGACTCCATAGCCTGAGCTTTAACTAATTCTGATGCATTTGGGAATATACTCATAAGAACAGCCTCCTCCTAAGTAATCCTCTTCTACTCTTGGTTCTACCACCTTTGAGCATCATAGGTTAGATTATGTTACTTCTCTGCTAAGAAATTTGTGAAGGTTTTCCATTTCACTTATAGTAAAATCCAGAGTTCACTTAATGGCTATAAGATCATACATGATTTGGCCTCTCTACCTCATTTCCCATGATTTTTCTCTCTCTCACTTTGTTCCAAGCATACTAGCTTCTTGGCTTTTCTGATAAATTGCTAAGAATACTCTTGCCTCAGGGCCTTTGCACTGGCCAATCTGTGTTCTTACCCTATATCTGCATGGCTCATCCTCCTATCGCCTTTAGGTTTCCACTTAAATGTTGCCTGCTCAGTGAGGCTTTCCCTCTTAATCCTATTTAAACTGTCTCCCATGTTCCTCATTTTCCCTTCCTTGCTTATTTTTCTTCATAGCACTTAGCATCATCTGATATACTATATATTTCATTCTAAAAACTTGTTTACTGGACCAGAATATAAGCTCTTACAAGAACATTATTATTTCCTTTACTGTGTTTCTGGTGCCCAAAACAGTGGCCTCAATAAATATTTGTTGACTAATGAGTGAATAAGATTAATGCTGATTAGTGTTATTGAATGCCAGAGGAGTAGAAATTTCCTACCAATAGTTTTTTGGAATCTCAGCATTTTTTGCTGGCCCTCACCAGTTGTAGTGTCTTTATGGTTTAGTCATTAAAGCTGTAATTGGGTTTTCTGTCTCAGTGACATGATGACACATCACAGCAGCTGCTTGGACTTAAGAGAATTCAGTTTTGATAGGTTGTCCAATGCTGTTGAGTGTGCTTTCAGTATTCTAATTTGTTTTGGGTTTTTAGAATTTCCTTTGAGACTTTCTTCCACTTCCCTTGAATGCTGACTCTTAGATTCTCTCATGCAGCTTGACTCTTTTCTTAGTGATGTTTGTCTCAACTTATACAGATACCTCAGTTTGTCTCCATCAGAGAGGATGTATTACACTTCAGTCTGGTTTCTCATACCTCATCACAGATATTTGGATGTAATTGTCTGATGGTCTCATGAATAAGTTTTCCATTCAGAACCTGAGGTTTGGCACTCATCAGTCTATCCTCTCTATATGCATTGTGTAACTCTATAATTGAAGAATAAATTGTGTGGAAACTCAGTACTGCCTATGACCTATGAAGTACAATTTACTGTGGTGAGTAGATGATAACTGTTGACTTAAAATGAATATATTCAATTTAGTTTTTTTTTTCATGAAAATGAAACACATTTGGATCATTTAGATTGATACTGTGGTAGTACATTTTGATAATCTAACTTTAAATCACACCTTCAGATCTAGCTCCTTTTTGAGACTTTCTTTCTCTGTTTCACTTACATAATTTTTAATCTGTTGGTACGATTCTGGACTCAGTATTTTCTTTTCATACCTCTTTACAGTTACCCTAATGTATAGGTTTAGTATTGTGGATTGGTGAAGGGTATGGACTGTGGATTCATATTAATTGTATTTGAACCCATTACTGTCAGTGATTAGCTCTATAACCTTGAACAAGTTACTTAATCTCTTTGAGTCTCAGTTTCTTTATCTGTAAAATGAGAGTAATAATAATAATTCCTACTTTATTGAGTTGTCATGGAGATTAGTAACATAGTACTTATGAAATACTTAGCATAGTGTCTGGCAGATGGTAAGAATTCAGTGCATATTAATTGTTTTTAAATATACACACAGAATACATGTATGTGCTGACTAGAAGTGATCTGCATGCTATCTCCATTCTCCATGTAAACTTTAATCTTCCCTCATGTTCTTTAGTTGCTTTTGGGTCTCTAAGTGTTATTAGGTAGAATTGTTATTAAACAGATAATTCACAGAGGACAAAGTCTTAGGCATAGGGACTTCTTGGCCATGCTGTACTTTTTTGTTTATTAGCCGCTTATTCCTTAGAGACTGTCTCTTCTTTATATGAGTTAAACTCATTTAGCCCTAGAATGTTAGGACATTCTATTCATATAACCCATTTTAGAAAAGGAAAAACTAAAATCCAGCATGCAAGTGGCAGAGCTGGTACAAAGCACATGATGCTTAAGAGTGCCAAAATATGCTACCTGTCTTTCTCAATACTCAGGGAATCTCAGTGGCGGAATAAATGGAATGTCATTCAGCAATTTAAAGAAAGAGCATTATATTACTCATTGTTTTCCCTCTCCCAGTACTCTTTTCCATCTAGGAGAAAAATATATAATTCCTATGGAATTTCAAAGGATTTTCTACAATCCTCTGACTGTTAGACGATCTCTTTACAGTCTCAAGATGGTTAATTTGGGTATAGAACCTATATACAATAATAAGAATTGTTTTCCTTTTTACAGCCTCTTAGACATGCCTACTCTCAGATAGAATGTTTAAAGTGACCACTGAAAATATTTTGAGGGTTAAGAGTTAGTATGTTTTATTGGAAAGAGCAACTTGATATAGACTCTAAATACCAACATTCAAATTTTAATAATGTCTATGTGAGATCACATTTGCCAGGACTAATGCTCTCCTGTTTTTTGAGAATCTCTTTTCCCTTGGTTTCATTGATATAACTTTTCTTAGTTCTCCTTTAAATAGGAACCATCCTGTGCTCTCCTCACACCCTGTGGATTCCTCTATTGTAGAACCTGTGCAGCAGTTTTGCAAGTGTCTATTTGTCTATGAACCCCATTAGACAGCAATCCTTATGCAGAAACTCTATCATATTAATCTGTATATCCCTACTCTCTGGCACAATGATCAGTCCATAATAGGTGATCAATGATAATGGAATAATTGGAATAGTTGGAAAATATGGAATAAATGAATTCTTATTCCTTTTCAGTCTCCTTTGATGGCTACAGTTCTTTTGGTCCATTCAGTGGTAGTGTTTCTAGGGCCTACACCTTTGGTCTTCTGAATTCACCTCTGTGTACTCTCCTTGAGTCATCTTACTTTCTCTTATTTTATGCCTATGTACGCCAACAACTCCCATATATTTATCTCTAATACTGACCTTTTACCTGAGGTAAAACTTGTATTCCTATCTTCTAGGTATCTTTACCTGGATCCTACCTTTACCTCTAATCCAGAGTAAGTTAGGGTCTCCAGAGCTTCCTTTTATGTAAAACAGTTCAAGCTGCACTTCAGTTTCTTTTCTACAGGTCTGTAGGCATCTATTAGTACTTCAAGCTTAAAATGTGCAAGTTAGAGGCTTGGAGGCTTATACGGTTCTTCTCCCCCCTCACCCACCATATCCCATAGCTCATCAGATCCTGTTATTATTTCTACCTTAGAAATAGCTCTTGCGTTGACCCCTGACTATCTTCATGCCAATGTCTTGTTTCAGGCCTCCCTCTTCTTTTGTCCAGTGTATTGAAATGGCTTATCATGTTTGGTCCTTTTGCCACCCGCTTCTTCCCACTGCAGTCTGTCTTCCACCTGTCTGCCTGAGGTATCCTCCCCACAAACCAATAGGCTCAAGCCATTATCCTGCTGAAAGAGCTTTGTAGGTTTTCACTCTCTCCTTTCACTATCTGATATTAACCTACTTCTCCAATTGCATTTCCCATATACCACCAACACAAACTCTAGACTCTAGTCACATTCAACTTCACTTTTTCCCTGAACCTGGTTCTTTTACGCCCTGTCTATATCTTTGCCCTCCCATTTGCCTGCTATGCCCTTCTCAGCTTTTTCTTCCCAACTTAAATGTTACCTCTTTTGTGAAGCCTTTCCTGAATATTCTAGCACTTTGTTCTTTATTAACATTTTCTCCATTTATGTTTATGTATCTACCTCACACTAGATTATTGAGAATACAGAACTTGTCTTAATCTATTCTTGAATTCCTGGGCCTTACTCAGTGATTTACTGCTCAATAAATGTCTGTTGAATTACTAAAACAGTGACTGAATGATTAATTGCATTTTCTTAGCTTTTTGAGAAGTTAACAATTATTTTAACCTTCTTTAGTGCTAAGCCAGATATGCTCACACATTTCAGTGTGTTTTGGCAGGGTCAGGAGCTGACATCTGCTGCAGGTTGCACAGACATCAGTTTTGTCTTTTGCTGTCACTCACCTGCTGTGTGTTGCTTTAGCTCCCAAAGCTTTACACTTTTCATCTGAAATTGGCTATTGCTATGCTCAGTAGTTTGTAAAATATTTTAGATGGACTAATGCTTTTAAATCTACTTCTTTCATTTGTTTTTAAACTATCTTCAAGTACACAAATCTTACAGTTCTCTGAACTTTTAAGCAAAAGATAAAAAGAGATAGAAGGCAGAGCAAACAATCTGTCTTGTGCTCATTTTATACATTTTTTTCTAGAATTTCCATTTTCTAAAGATTATTAGATTTTATATACATTGTTCTACATTTATTGAACTCAGCATAATATGGCCCCCTTCCAACATTACTGGCTTGACAGAAAGTAAGAGGATGCCCTTTTGCACATGGTGGTCAGAAATTAGCCAATATTCATTATTCACTATCGAGGTCATAAACAAAATACTTGGCTTCCTGACAGCTGCATAAGTTGCATTGTTCACATCCACAGCTGCCAGACTTAGAATGGTTACTGGCAGCTGACAAAGCTTGAATTCATAAAGTGGTCCTTCCTAAGATTTATTTTTGAGAATGTTATACATTGATTGCAATTAAATTGGGAGCTCACTAGTACTTATATTTAAATGGGAAAACTAAACCTAACATTTACTGATTTTTCAGAAAAATTGAGAACTTCTCCTAGTCCAAAGTGTTGCTTGATTTTCAGGCTGGTTAATTCTGAGGTAAAATGGGCTAAATACCATCTTATATTTTCTTACTGGAACAACTGCTTGGAACTAAGGCAATTAATAAAATGTTATGAAAGAAATTATGGGGCTTCCTGGGTGGCGCAGTTGTTGAGAATCTGCCTGCCAATGCAGGGGACGCGGGCTCGAGCCCTGGCCTGGGAAGATCCCACATGCCGTGGAGCAACTAGGCCCGTGAGCCACAACTACTGAGCCTGTGCGTCTGGAGCTTGTGCTCCGCAACAAGAGAGGCCGCGACAGTGAGAGGCCTGCGCACCGCGATGAAGAGTGGCCCCTACTCGCTGCAACTAGAGAAAGCCCACACACAGAAACGAAGACCCAACACAGCCAAAAATAAATAAATAAATAAAATTAAATAAAAAAAAATGTAAAGCAAGCATGTTTAAAAAAAGAAAGAAATTATGAAGTAAACTTTGCAATAGTTGATGTGCACTGGAAGGTTCTTCACAAAGATAAAATATACTTCATTAAAACAGAAGAGTCTTCATCCTTACTGTTGGTTTTTTGGTTAGTTTGTTTGCCTTTCTGTTTCCTTTCTTGCCCTTTCTGTCTCTTTCCTTTCCTCCCATTACAGTTCCTCTCTCCTTTCCCTCCTACTCGTTCATAAATATATATATATATTTTTTTGCGGTACGCGGGCCTCTCACTGTTTTGGCCTCTCCCGTTGCGGAGCACAGGCTCCAGACGCGCAGGCTCAGCGGCTATGGCTCACGGGCCCAGCCGCTCCGCGGCATGTGGGATCTTCCCGGACTGGGGCACGAACCCGTGTCCCCTGCATCGGCAGGCGGACTCTCAACCACTGTGCCACCAGGGAAGCCCTTGTTCATAAATATTAAACATCTTTTTTGTACTAGTCGCCATATTAGACACTGTGACATTTACAAGGGCAAGTAAAAAGACAAGCTCACTCCTTTTAAATGATCTAATAATTTAATGATGAAAAAAAGACATGTATACACATCATGCAGGAGAGTGAACTAAGTGGGAACCAAGGCGTTAGGGAGAGTTTTAAATGGGGGCTGAGTCTAAAACTTCCCCAACATCTATATTTCAAACTAGAACTGTGGTCTGGAAGGGCCACTTTAATTTATTTTAATTATTAAATTTTTTAAAGATAAAAGTAAGTTTCCTTTATTTCAATAGAGAATATTACTTTCTGAAAACTAAGAGTATGTAACAATGGGATGAATATCATGATGAAAAAGATGGAAGCACAAAAATAGAATTTTGAAAATTGTAAGCCAGGGATGCTGTAGAATATATTTCTACTATGGCTTGTAATTTGAAGTAAATGATCCTTAAGTATTCTTATGTCTGTCTGATTTTATGACTTGTAACTCAGAATAGTTAAAACATAAGGTGGTTGTAATATTTGTTAATGTTCAGTCATATACACAAACTGCAGAGTGATTGATACTAGAATTCTTCTTAATTCTTTGTATTCTCTAAGTATCATGAAATTATATATTTTCCAGATATTGACAGGAGATTGATCTCTCTCTCTCTCTCCCTCTCCATGTGTATCTATCTATCTATCTATCATCGATCTATCATCTGTCTATCTATCTGTCTATCTATAGAGAGGAATATATATGGGAGAAATAATGGGGCTGCTTTAATTTTAAATCCTACAGCATGATCTGTGTTGAGTCATCATAATCTATATTTATTATTTATCATGTATCTACTATGTGCCAGGAACTGTGCTTCATGTATATTATCTTATTTAATCTTCACAATGTCCCTATGAATTTATTCTATTTTACAATTGAAGAAAGATCAATGAAGAAAAAAATATCAGAGAAAGCACATTAGAAGTCAGTGAGATAAGAGTACCTGCATTCAAATCTTAGTTCTGTTAGTGATTAGTTGTGGGGTTTGATCAAGCTACTTCATCTCTCTAAACTTCAGTTTTCTCATTTTTAAAGTGGAATCAATAATAATACCTACACATAGAGTTATTAGGAGGGTTAAACAAGTTAATGTATTAAAGTAGTTAGAATAACAGGTGATACTAAGCATTATTATTACAAGCCTGAAATCAAATAACTAGAAAGTGGTAGAGCAGTTTTCAGATTCCAAAGCTTGTGGTTCTTTCACAATTTCTTATTGCTTCTAAGACATATCGAGGTCTATGTATCACAGGATTTAAAAAGTGAAATTGTCAATAATTGACAAAATTTCTGTTTATTTCTCAAAGAAAATATATATGAAAGGATTCTATTTAAAGGACTATTATTCCTTGGGGGGTGAACTCTGGCATCTCAGAGCCTATTAGTGCTAAATAGTGGTGCACATGTCACTTTTCAGGGACTGCGGAGTAGAATAAAGAGGAACTGTTATCTTGGAGGTGAGTTACTTGTGTCTCTTCCTCAACGGGGATTTGAAATTTTGCTAGTTCTTAGGATCATCCTGAGGAGGAGTTCAGTTCTCTCTCCCCAGCTGTTCAGAGCACCTGTTGTTTCCATGGCTCTCCTTTCCTTCTAATCTCTTTCAAAAATCCTTTCCGGCCTCAGTGATGGTGGTAGTGCGAATAGCTTTTTAAAACCACCACTTGCACAGTCTCAGCACAGCTTGTGTAAGTGCGATTTTAGGAATGAAGGCAAGAAGAATGTACTGATGTGAACAGGCTAAAGTATTATTATTTGTTTTTATCTTGGTTGGATCTTGTGTGAGAGATCCAGATTAATTTTGGATTTCTGATGTTCATCATTAGACTGGAAGTTCCCTACCTACAGGTTTGCTCTGTTAAAAAAAAAAACAAAAACAAAAAAACAAAAAAAAACCTGTCGTTTTTCATTATAATTCTTTTCTATTTATTCATCCTTATACAGAGCTTTATACAATTTAAGAGGAAATAACTCCCCCACACCCTTTGTATGAAACCCTTTCAGCTGTACCTTCCACTGACCAGTGAAGAAATGATTGTGGTGCACGATGGTGTGCTTCAGCCTGGGCTACAGATCTCATCCCTTATCCCCAATTCAAGCACATCTTGGGCTTCCAAAAAATAACCCTATTAGGCTTTGCTGCTAAATATTGTTTGAGAGTCAGATTAACTCATTTATTTCTCACAATTCCTGAGTAAGACAGTTTTGTTGTCCTTATTTTTACAGATGCAAAACTTGAAATTCAAACTTGGTCAGTAAGTTATTTATGATTGTCAGAAAGCTAAAGAGTTGTAGAACTGCAACCAATGTGTTGCTCGTAAAGAACAGGTTTATCTCATTAAGCCACTGTAAATAGGGGGCGGGCATGGGGAAAAGAGTATGAAAAGGAAGAAAACCTACATTTATTGAACTCCTGCTATGTGCTAAGAATTTAACATTTCTGGCCTCATTTAATTCTCACTGTAATCCAGTTACCTAAATATTATAATCTTCACGTTACAAATGAGGAAATTGGGATTAAGATTCAATAATTTACCTCAGTTTGATTTATAAATGAGGAGCTGAAATTTGAACCAAGGCAAGTCTGAATCTAAAGCCTATGCTCAAGATGAATGACTAATATTTTTGATGTTAGTTCCAACTAATTGTTTAATGAGTCATCTTTGAAGAGCTATTATATGCAATGCCCTGTATTAACCACTTTGTGGGAAACAGATGCCACCAAAGATGGACTAGTGTCAAATCTTAGACCTTCCCCTTACTGGTGGTCCTTGAACCAGTGATTTACCCTCTCCAAACCTCAGTTTCTTCATCTTTAAAAGAGGGATAATAGTACCTATCTTTTAGGGTTGTTGTGAGCATTAGAACTGATGTACTTGGTACCATGTTGGAATTTCATACATATTATAATTATGGGACTCACTGTTTAGAAAGGGAAGAAAAGACAAGTGCACATATCACTGTGAGAGCCATTAATAAGAAGTATCTTCAGAGAGATAAAAGTTCTAAGAGAAGGTTTACTTCAGCCTGACCCTGGTTGATGGGGGAGAACCAGTAAAAGCTTCATAAAGGAGGTGGCATTTTAAACACCAAAGGTTTGGTAGAATTCAGATATGGGAGAAGGGCATTCCAAATAGAAGCATATTTAAGAAAGCATGAGGGGTTTCAAGGCAAAGAGTGAGTCTAACTTGGCTGAAGTGCGGAGCTCTTATAAGGAATTTATAAGCTGTAAGATTGGAAAGATCAGTTAGCTTTAGGTTGTGGATAAAAGGAAACAGGGCTTTATTCAGTAGGCAGAAGGGAGCTGTTTATAGCCTTGAACTATTCTTTTTCTAAAACATTGTTATTACTAAAATTTTAAGTACTAAATTTTATTTTAATTACTGAAATAAGATATGTATGCTGGTTGATTTTAGAAAGTTGGACACTATTTGCTGCATTCTAACTTTTGCAGAAATCCTTTTTTAAAAAATTTTCAAATAATCCTTTTAAATATTAGTAAGAGCCATTTTGATTTAGAATTTCTTTTAAGCAAAGGATGCAAAGTGGGTGAGCTGGACCTACTTTTTAAATAACTGATTTATTGAGATATAATGCATATGCATACAAATCACCTTTTAAAGTATATAATTTAGTGGTTTTTCTTTATATTCACAGAGTTGTACAGCCATCATCACTATCTAATTCCAGAACATTTTCATCATCCCCCAAAGAAATCCTCATACCCCTCTCTCCAGCACCTTGGCAACTACTAATCATTTTCTGTAGATTTGCCTATTTTAGATAAATGGAATCATATAATAAGCGGTCTTTTGTGACTGGTTTCTTTCAATTAGCATAATGTTTTCAAGGTTCATCCACATTGTAGCATGCATTAGTATTTTATTCCTTTTTATTGCAAAATAATATTTCATGGATGGATATACTACATATTTTTTATCCATTAATGAACATTTGGGTTGTTTGCAAATTATGACTTTTATGAATAATAACTTGTGAACAGATTTTTTGTGTGGAGGTATGTTTTCATTTCTCTTGAAATGTGTACCTAGTAGTATAATTCCTGGTGACTCTGTTTAACTCGTTGAGGAACTGCCAAATTTTTCCAAAGTGGCTGCACCATTTTTGTTCATACCAACGTTTTTCCAATTTCTCCGCATCCTAACCAATACTTGTTATTGTTCATCTTTTATAGTAGCCACAATTTTTTGGTGTGAAACGTATCTTACTGTCATTTGATTAGCATTTCCATAATTATTCAATACTAATGATGTTGAGCATCTTTTCATGTACTTGCTGGCCATTTGTATGCCTTCTTTGGAGAAATGTCTGTTCAAATATTTGCCCATTTTAAAATTGGGTTGTTTGTCCTTCTGTTGTTAAGCTGTAATACTTTATTCTTGATAATGCCCCCTTATCAGATACATTATTTGTAAATATTTTCTTCCATCTATGGGTTGCATTTTGATTTTATTGATCCTTTCATTTGAAGCACAAATTTTGATGAAGTCTATTTTTTTCCTTTGGTTGCCTGTGCTTTTGATGTCATATCTAAGAAATCATTGCCTAACCCAAGGTTGTGAAGGTTTACACTTATGTCTTCTTCTAAGAGTTTTATAGTTTTGGTTCTTACATGTAGGTCTTTGATCCATTTTGAGTTAATTTTTACATGTGGTATGAGGTAGGGGTCCAAATTCATTCGTGTGTGGATATTTAGTTTTCTCAAAGCCATTTGCTGAAAAGGCTATTCTTCTCCCCATTGAATTGTCTTGGCACCAGTGTTGAAAATCAATTGACAATGTAAGAGTTTATTTCTGGACTCTCAGTTCTACTCAGTTCAGCTATATCCTATCTTTATGCCAGTACCACACTGTCTTGATTATTGTAGTAAATTTTGAAATCAAGAAGCTTAAATTATCCAATGTTTTTAGTCTTTTTCAAGATTCTTTTACTTACTCTGGGTCACTTGCATTTCTCTTTGAATTTTAGGATTGGCTTGTCAATTTCTGCAAAAAAAAAAAAAAAAGCTGGGATTTGTATAAGGGTCATGTTGAATCTGAAAATCAGTTTGGGGAGTATTGCCATTTTAACAGTATTAAGTCTTCCAATCCATGAATATGGGTTGTCTTTACATTTAATTTCTTTCAACAGTGTTTTTTGTAGTTTTTAGTTTACATGCCTTGCACTGCTTTTGTTAAATTTATTCCTAAGTATTTAAAAAATTCTTTACAAATGGAATTTTAAAAAATTATTTTCATGTGATAGAAGTGCAATTGGGGCTTCCCTGGTGGCGCAGTGGTTGAGAGTCCGCCTGACAATGCAGGGGACACAGGTTCATGCCCGGTCCAGGAAGATCCCACATGCCGTGGAGTGGCTGGGCCCGTGAGCCATGGCCGCTGAGCCGGCGCATCCGGAGCCTGCACAACAGTGAGAGGCCTGCGCACCACAAAAAAAAAAAAAAAAAAAAAAAAAGAAATGCAATTGATTTTTTATATATTGGATTTGCATCCTGCAACCTTGTTTAACTTGTTCACTAGTTCTTATAGTTTTATTGTGTTTGAATTCCTTAGGATTTTCTGTGTACAGGATCAAGTCACCTGTGACTAGAGATAATTTTACTTCCCACCTTTCAATCTGGATTGTTTTTCTTTCTTTTCCTGGCCTAATTCCCTTGGTTAGAACCTCTAACATAATTTTGAATAGAGGTAGAGAGAGTGGACATTCTTGTATTACTCCTCATCTTAGAGGGAAATCTTTCGTTAAGTATGATGTTAGCTGTGAGTTTTCCAGTGATACTTTTTATTTATGTTGAAGGGGTTGGGTCTATTTTACAGATTGATTTTTTTTTTTGAGTCCACCTTTTTAAAAAACATTGAGCTGACATGTAAAAATTAGGACATTTCACACAAAAATCTAAATTTCTGGCTTCTCTTGTTGCCACCTAGAGGAGGCAACAATTACTGCCTCCTCTAGGTGGATGGCTATGCTGTCTTCAGTTCTGAGTTTGTGAATCTTCTCTGATTCTTCTAAGAGATCTGAGGATTTACAAGTTTAGATCGATTTAGTAACATTTCTGGACTCCTATAATTTGAGTCATTACTAGGGTTATCCTCAGTAGCTTTTGTAGAAATTAGCTGGCTTTCAATGTGCAAATCCAATTTGATGTATAGTTAACTAGTCATAATGTTTCTCTGTACCTCTCTTTTCCATAGTCACTTTTAAATATCCCTGTATTCAGTATAGTTGACCAGAATTTACTTTCATGGAAAAAACCAGTATGGAATTCACTTGGATGCAGGGATTTATGGAAATCAAAAGCTGAGGGAGAATTTCAATGCAGTTTAACACTATAGTATATCACTGGAAGAACCACTATATATATGGTAACCTTTTCTCAAAAAGGTGTGTCTATCTTTTTTTTAATCTCTCAAATCTAGCACAGTGCCTGGCACTTGGTTGCCTCACTAAATTTGTGTTGAGTGAATATTAGCTGTTAGTAGTATTTAGATGAGGATTTCTTATGTGTGTAAAAACTCCAGGGACAATATTTTATGAAAAATCAAATGTAGTACTTTTATGTTTTGATGACACAAATAGTCATAGGAAATAATGTTTACCTTCTTTTATGTAATTATGCCACAAATATAATTTGTAAGTGATAAGGCTAATAGGCAGAAAACTTGATATTTTGTGACATATTAAAAGAGTTAGTGATTTTTTGTAATTAAAAATATTTTCTGTGAGTAAAAACTATGGCCATGAATTTTTAGCGTGTTAGGGAGTTTGGTGAAGATAAACTCTTTTTTATGTCCTATATGATATTGCAGAGGAAAACAGCAGCCAGGAGATACCTTTGAATGTCTATAATATCATTGCCATCCACTGACTGTAGGCTTTTGTGTTGTAGAAGAGCCTTAATTAGACAGTCTTCATTTATTTCCTGGAAGTAATATATCCTGATGGCATCAGTTGCCTTTTTAACATTAAATGTTTCATCCTCAGTGGCACCCAAATGGCTTTGACATTTATATTACATCCCAGAGTGCACATATTCTAGCTCAAAGAATAGAACGGTGTTGGGTAGCCTTAATATACTCCACGGAGCAACGGATGTGAAACAAATTATATAGTTCAGTTCCCAAGTTAAGCCAGTCTTCTTTTTGGAGGAACATGTAGGAAGATAGAGCTAGGGGATGATATTTAAAAACAATTTTTTTCTTGGCGATTTCAGTATTACATGCTATATATTTTTGAAGAGATCTTGTTTAAACCTATAGACAGGATTAAAAGCCAGCTGTTAGGAAGAAGCGTCTGTGGTCATATGTTTGGTGAGCTGGTGGGAGCAAGAGACAGAGCTGGGGATTCTGCCAACTAGTAGCAGATATCTGTGTTTAGAAGTACAAGGTCACCCCATTTTTCTAAGCATTTTCATGGAGTCCAAGGAAGTTCTTGTTCACTGTAAGTTAATTTATTTTCCTATTGACCTACTTATGGTGAATGGGGCATGACTGGTGACTTGAAATATTTCCTTAATGATTTGCTTAAATATTGAATTCTGGAGCTCTCGTATATTGTTTGCTTTGTTTGTTCTCTGTACTACTAAAATCATTCCTAAACTTATGATTAGAAAATCAGGGATTTAAGGGCTGACAAAGGGCTGAAAAAGTGTCTGGTAACTTGGAGCTTTACTTAGAAATTATATGTGTATTTCTCCTGTGAAAATGCCTATATTGTAATCTGACTAGTAAGTGCATGGAAAGATATATTAAAACTCTTATATGTGTAACAAACTTGTAATTTGGTTTGCCATTTTGTTGTGGTTTGAGTACAAGATTGCAAAATATCTTAATGGTATGTATTGAATATTGACCTTCCTAATTAAGAATTTGGAAGAAAATGTTGTCTTTTTTTTTCCCAAAAATGGTGTTTCCTATGTGATTTTGAGTAAAATAGCTGTAAAACTAGTTTTCCTTGTACTAAAATAAGTTCATTTTTTTCTTCTAACGTACATGTAGGTTAGTTTTAATAGCTAAGGATGATGATAAAGTTAATGGGTAATTAATCATTAATTAAGTACTAGTAATTAAATAAAGTGCTATACTAAACATTTTATATATCTTATCTCATTTGGTAACTTGAGGAGGTAAGTGAAAATTTTCACTTTATGTATGAGGAAATTGAAATCAGAGCCGTTAGTTTCCCAACTTGTACATGCTAGAGGTAGGATTTATATCCCTCTCTATTTATATTTATCTATATGCTTGTCATCCTGATCCCAAAGTTGATGCTGTTAACCATTGCTAGACTGCACTCCATGAATAATCACATAGCACACAGTAGTATTGCCAGTTCATGGCAATACTAAGGAGTGGAAACACCTTCAAGATGTAGAAATTGTTTCTTCAATTTCTGCTTGAATTGTTGGGAATTGACACTGAGCTCATCTCAGAGGAAGAGAAGACAACATTTTCCATCAAGTTGCTGTAAATCATGTTGATTCTGCTGTCTTTACAGTGGCACAAGTGTCATCATGTATTAATCTACATTCCAGAAAAGTGTGCCCCACGGAGAGGATGTGTGGCAACAGCTGGTTATGGCAGCTGTAGGTAATAAACACAATGAGACAAGCCTCAAAGTTCAGTCTCTTCTTTCTGCATATATCCCCTTTGTATATCAAAAGGAGTTAAGTATGTGTGTGCCAATTGTACTTAGCAAAGAAACAGAATCACCATGGTATTGTTATTCAAGTTCTTAGAATGTTAATGCCAGAAAGTACCTCCTTTTGGGACTTAGTACAATCATTAAGGAAAATGAACAAACTTGAATGAAATTGCTTTCAGAGAGTAAGGAACAGTGTCTTTTTTACTGCTATATCCCCAAAGTACTTATAACAGATACTTACGTAAGACTCAATAAATATTTGCTGATTGATGGATTGATTGCTCTATTTCACATGGCTGATAGTAGTTCAGGCTATAATCTGAGTCTTTTGACATTCAGGTTCAGTGCTTTTCTTACCACACTGAGCTGCTTAGGTTCCCATCTCAAAATAATAATTGCTTTCTCTTTTCGAAAGCAGGAAATTAAAGCTCTAAGAGATTAAGTAAGTGGCCCAAGTTCACACAGGTAGGCCGTGGCTGAGGAAGGTCATAAAGCCTAGTCTGCTTGATGCTAAAGTTTGTGTTCTTAGATGCCACACTGTACTGCTGCTTTCCAGACCATTAACTCACACCATATTTTATAGATGTAATTTGTACTAGTATCTTGAGACTTTTTTAAAAAATTAATTTACTTATTTATTTATTTTTGGCTGCATTGGGTCTTCGTTGCTGCATGTGGGCTTTCTCTAGTTGCGGCAAGTGAGGGGCTACTCTTTGTTGTGGTACATGGGTTTCTCATTGCGGTGGCTTCTCTTGTTGCGGAGCATGGGCTCTAGACGCACGGGCTTCAGTAGTTGTGGCTTGCGGGCTCTAGAGCGCAGGCTCAGTAATTGTGGTGCACGGGCTTAGTTGCTCGGCGACACGTGGGATCTTCCTGGACCAGGGCTCGAACCCGTCTCCTGCATTGGCAGGCAGATTCTTAACCACTGTGTCACCAGGGAACCCCTGTACTAGTATCTTAAAGCACTCTACAAAAAGAGAGTATGCAATATTATTTTTGACATACATTAGAGCTGAGTGGTTAAGAACAAGGATTCTATAGCCAGAGTTTAAATCCCAGCTCTACTACTTCGCATGACTTTGGCTAAGTTTCTCTGTGGCTCAGATTCATCATCCACCAGTGGTGGTAATAATAATACCTATCGCTCAGATTCATCATTCACCAGTGGTGGTAATAATAATACCTATCTCATGGAGTTGTTTGAGAATTAAGTAAGCATGAGGTGCTTAGAAGTGTTTGGCATACAGTAGACCTCATATGTGTTATTATTATTTCCTTGAGTATTAATTTCCATTGGGAAGAATTTATCTTATAGCCAGTGAAGCTTAATCCTGTTGTCCTCTCTTGTTCTGTCCTCTGGGGAAACAAAGACAAGTAGTGATCACCGTCACTGCATACTACTCTCTCTATTTAGTTATCATGATGAAGTTACTTTTTACTCTTTTCTAATAGGTTTCTTAATCTTTAAGCAAAGATCTGATTTCCCCAGTCCTTATACTACAAGGAATTTTCTGTATTTAAAGCAGGAAATAACATTAATACTTAGAGGATAAGAGCACTTGTTTTCATATGGTATACAAAGAACAAACAAATTTATTACTATAGCAGGAATTAATAGTCTTTTTTAACATTACCCTGTTGTCTTGCCTAAAATTAAGCTGTGTCTTTTAGGGTGATATAGTGAATAAACACTGGACTTGGGAATCAGAAAACCTGAATTCATGTCTCAGTTGACATGAAAATGTATAAAAAACATAACAGTGACTGCTATGATTACCTCACAAAATTTGGTGTTAACCAAATAATATTTTATATTTTCAAGGCCCACATTCAAATACTACCAGCTCAGTGAAGCCTTCCCTGACTCCTCTGGTTAGATTACATCTCTACTCTCTCTATATATGGAAAGCAATTCCTACAGCACTTTTCATCTCTATAATATTCTATTTCTTTGAGTCAAACAGACCATATCTTCCACTGGATTGTAAGCTCTTTGTGGGTATATATTCATTTTTGTTTTCCACAGACTGTCTGATATAGTGGCTTCAGTATGTGCTACGTTGAATTTGTGCAGTGGTACTTTGTAAACTGAAGTATATACAACTGTAAGATATTATTAATATCCACTTATTTGTGACACTCCTCTTTCTCGTGGGTTTATTTTCTAACTTACAGTAATGCATGCAGTTCCATGTCCAGTCAGAGTTTTCTCTGCATCTCCAAGTACCTTATCTTGGGGAGTGTCAACCAGGAGCATAATTAAATTTTTTATTAAGTTCCTGAATGCAAGTTGTATTGTCCTAACTACTGTCCAAATCAAATTGTCATGGTTTCTGCTGTACAAGAGCACAGTCAAAAATCATTATCAAATGTCTGCATGCAAGTTACGTTGTCCTTGGTAAATTGAATTAAATAATCAGATCAGTGATTTCTAGAATTAACAGTATAAGGAAGAAACACTTGTGTGAATACACTTATAATGGACTACTAAAAACTATTGAAAAAACCCCCACACTGATTGAATATGTAATAAATTTTGTTCAGAATTTTGACTGAAATGGGCAATATTAGATTTGGGTGTTTGGTCTAATTCCACTATGCAAGAAACCTTCACATTACTTCTTATTGGGGAAAATCTATGAGTATTGAACTTTGCACAAGTTTTTGATGTAGTCCCTGGCAGCTATGGAATGGATTTTTTTGCCTGTCCTATAATATTCTATGAGATCATAAAGTTACTCTTCTGTGAAATTTGATCAGTTTGGTCAGACATGAGGATGTTTTTGTTCAGTCTCATTATGATTAGAGAAGTAAGACCCTACGTGTGAATGTAGAAAAATGTTTCAGCATATAAAAATAAAAGTAAAAAAGAAGAAAGGAAACAAAAAATAAGAGGAAACAAAGGGAAAAGAAAAGAAAGGAAAAGAAATGAAAAGAAGGCCTGGATATTTATTTAACTTGTTTTAAACTATAAGTATATATGATATGTGAAGTTTAAATTTTTATAGATGATTGAATGACATCTCATCAGCTCAACAGGCTTAAAATATCATTTAGGTCCTCAAAACAGTTAGAAAAGTGCTTTGGGTTTGATAATTACTTTTTCAGAGGGGTATGTGTGTGTGTAAAAGATGTAGCACAGCCATGTTTAATTAACATTTATTAGGGGTTTATTCTATGCAATGCAGCACTCTAAGCATTTTACATTTAATCCTTTCAACAACCTTGAAATGTAGGTGCTATTATTATTTCCATTTTGTAGGTGAAGAAATAGAGAAGTTGAGTAACTTGCTGAAGGTCTCACAACTAGTGAGTGGGAAGCTGTTTATCTGGTCTTCCTGCTGATGACAATAACATTTGATTGCAGTTTTCAGTTAGGGTCTACGCCATCCTGAAATCTTGCTCTAAAAATCCTTAGTTATATTTAGTAATTTAGAATTTATAAAGTCAATCAAAAAATAACTCCCTCAATGGAGTGTGAAGGATAAATTATTTATTATAGAGTTTAGTATAATTATATATACTATATATATAAATATATATAAATATATATATATATATAATTATATATTCAGGATTTATATATATATAAATATATATAAATCCTGAATAATATGTGTTGGGGTTCTGCTGCATAATGTCATTTCTTTTTTACCAAGAAATTGGTGAAAATTTTTATGTCTGGCTGAAAAAAATGGCTCTATACTAGTCTGATCTAGGTTTTGCCTTGCATGTCCTATTGTTTGCCTTCTGTACCTATATTGCACTGGTCCCTCATTGCTCTATAGTGGTCTGAATGCTTCCTTGCATCAGAAATTTCTGTAAAAACCACATAGAATTTTTAACCTCTACACCTCAAGTTCAGATTCCCCCCCAACTCTTTATTTAAAAAAATTAAAACTTACTGTGAAAAGAGTGGTACAAAAAACACCCATATACATTCTTAGATTATCCAGTTGTTAATATTTTGTCACAATTGCATACCTTCTCTCTGTATGTGTATGTATTTGCTGAATAATCTGAAATTAAATTGCAGATATCATGACACCCTAATGTTCCAGCATGTATCTCCTAAGTACATGAAAGTCTCTGACAGGATACCACGATCACATTTTCTGTTTTCTTCTCTTATAGATGTGTATGACTATTGCTTGTGGTTTTCTTTTCATTTTTGAAATGTTTTATATTTTCTTGGACCAGCAATGACAGAGGATTCTTTGTAGGCAGGGTAGGTGCTTGGGTGGCTTGCTAGATTTCTTATTTTAAGTGCCCTTTTTATTGGTGTAGTAAAGTGCTTTTAAAAAGTATTTGCTAATACAAATGAATGTATATGCAAAACAGAAAACAGACTCACAAATATAGAAAACAAACTAGTGGTTACCAAAGAGGAGAGGGAATGGGGAGGGGCATATTAGCGTTATGGGATTAAGAGATGCAAACTACTATGAATAAAATAGATAAGCAACAAGGATATATTATATAGCACAGTGAATTATAGCCATTTTCTTGTAATAACTTTTAATGGAATATAACCTGTGAAAATACTGAATCACTATGCTGTATACCTGACACTAATATAATATTGTAAATCAACTCTACTTCAACAAAAAAAGTTGGCATTTTGTTTGGGGTAGGGGTGGGGTTAGTATACTTCTGATTTTGTGCTTCTCATTTGCTTCTGTAGGGCCCTTAATTTCTACTGCTTGCTTCCTTCTTTCCTTTCAATGCCAAGCCTCCAGGAGACTTCCCCTTCCAGGCTGCCTTTCTCTCTCCCTCTCTCTCTGCTCCAGAAGTGGATTCAACCTTCACTGAAGTTCTGCGATTCTTATGTAATTAAGTCCTGGACTTGATCATCAACAATTTCTGCCTTCTGGCTGCAGGAGATGAGAGTGTCTTTATATATTGCTAGGGAGTTCTTCTGACTTTTACAATTTGTCTTAATTTGTGATTAATGGCTCTGAGCTTTGCATTGTCTTTCTTCAAAGCCTTTATTGTACTTAGCAACATCCATTCAAATCTTTTGTTCTTATAATTATTATTTCCTCTGAACTCTTGTATGACTGAGATATTATACCTGCCATTATTTTCCCTACTACCAGTTTTTCATGCCAGTTGACCACAGGTGAAAGTTTTAACAACTGCACTGTTACAACACTCCAGGACTTATTATCAGTGCTCTACCTACCTCCAGTATTGGTGTTCTTGTTGCCAGGTGGCTGGTGGGTGCTAGAGCTCAAAAATTCCATTTTATAATTTGCTTTTTTCAGAATACTTCTTGTACCAAATCTCTTAGGTCAGTGACCCTAGGAAACAGATTCTGGGCTGGAGAATTTTCATATAGGAAACTTTACTGAGGAGTGCTCTCAGGAACACACCTATGAGGGAGTAAGGACACAAGAAGGCAAGTGATGAGTTGAACTACAAAGTGGTTACCAAAAAGTTCTCACTTGATGTACATGAGCCCTGGAGCTTAGATGACCTTTCAGAGTTATTCTAAGTTGAGGCAAGGTGACCAGATCTCACATTGAGCAATCATTGGATACTGGCTACCTTTGCAGAAGGGATGTAACTTTGAGTGAGGGAGCTCCCTTTGAGCTGAGAGCAGTTTCTAGGGAGGGACCTAGAGGTGAGCTGTTAGTAGCCAACAAAACTGGCAGCTAAAGATTTGAGGGCCTTGGTTTGATGGAGAAATCTAGGTCATACAACACAGTCTGCACTAGAAGGTGTAAGAGGAAAAGTAGGAAGACGTATCAAAAGGTCAGTGAAGTACTTCAGATAATGATAGCTTGGAGTTTGGGAGAACAGTGGAGGTAGTGAGAAGTGGTTGGATTTGGGATATATTTTAAAGGATTTGCTGTTGGATAGCATGTCAGAGGAGAGAGGGGTAAAGGGTGTTTTCAAAGATATGGGCCTGAACAACTGTAAGAATAAAGTTGCCTCATCAATTTAATGAGAAGTCATGGCTAACACACTTTTTCTTAAAGCAATTATATTAGCTGAAGAATATAACCTCTTTTTATAATTTCTAGCTGAAAAGAATGTGGGCCTATAGCTTTCTGTTTCTACAACATAAATTACCAAAATTGATCCATTTAGAAATTTAAAAATTGAAGAGACTCATAACCTTGGAATAAATTAAAACTTGGTCAAAGAATTATCTTTAATGAAATAAACTCAGGTAGGATTAAAGTCAGATACTTTAAAACTTTCAAAAATAGGAAATTCTTATGGAAAGTACCTACTTCCAAAGAAGTGAAATAGCGAGAAACCTTTGTAACTAATTTTAAGAAAATAGCATAACTCTGATATCAAAACAACACAGGTAACACTAAGAGAAGAAAATGCAGATTAATCTCATTTGCGAATATAGATTAAAAATCCTAATCAAAGTACTAATAAATTCTGATTCAAGAGTACATTAAGGACTTCACTTCAACTGTATGATCTACAGGGCTTCACTCAGTTATAATAACCCTTCGTCTATCAACCACAACTCATGCTAACGCACTGGAGTTGACCTTCTTATTGAAAAACCCACTTATCTGGGAGAAGGGAACAAGGCAAGCTCCTTCTGAAAAGCAGAATTGATTTCTGAGGGCTGTGGCTTTCTCATTCATAAAATGGTACTGATGGAGTGCAGCCACTTCACGCCAGGAACTCTGGTTTGAAGGGCCTGGTGCGAGGCCACTGCTTGCAGTTCCCTGTGAGCGAGTGAAACCGGACTCAGCACAGAGAAAAAGAAAACAAAAAGGTCGTATATCCAGTCACCTGCTCTCCACATCCAGATGAGATGTCCTGAAGGAAATTCAAGCTGAGCAAGTCCGAAGACGTGTGGATGAAAGGCTCTTCGTGCTCCAGCCCAGGAGGCAGGGCTCTGCCTCTGAGGTAGGAGAGCCAACTTCAGGACACTGATCAACAAGAGACCTCCCAGCTCCACATAATATTAAACGGTGGAAATCTCCCAGAGACCTCCATCTTAACACCAGCACCCAGCTTCACTCAACGACCAGCAAGCCACAGTGCTGGACAACCTATGCCAAACAACTAGCAAAACAGGAACACAACCCCACCCATTAGCAGAGAGGCTGCCTAAAATCATAACAAGGCCACAGACACCCCAAAACACACCACCAGACGTGAACCTGCCCACTAGAGAGACAAGATCCAGCCTCATCCAGCACAACACAGGCACTAGTCCCCTCCACCAGGAAGCCTACACAACCCGCTGAAACAACCTTAGCCACTGGAGACAGACATCAAAAACAACGGGAACTACGAACGTGCAGCCTGAAAAAGGAGACCCCAAACACAGTAAGATAAGCAAAATGAGAAGACAGAAAAACACACAGCAGATGAAGGAGCAAGATAAAAACCCACCAGACCTAACAAATGAAGAGGAAATAGGCAATCTACCTGAAAAAGAATTCAGAATAATGATAGTAAGGATGATCCGAAATCTTGGAAGTAGAATGGACAAAATGCAAGAAACAGTTAACAAGGACCTACAAGAACTAAAGATGAAACAAGCAACGATGAACAACGCAATAAATGAAATTAAAAGTACTCTAGATAGGATCAATAGCAGAATAACTGAGGCAGAAGAACGGATAAGTGACCTGGAAGATAAAGTAGTGGAAATAACTACTGCAGAGCAGAATAAAGAGAAAAGAATGAAAAGAACTGAGGACAGTCTCAGAGAGCTCTGGGACAACATTAAACGCACCAACATTCGAATTATAGGGGTTCCAGAAGAAGAAGAAAAAAAGAAAGGGACTGAGAAAATATTTGAAGAGATTATAGTTGAAAACTTCCCTAATATGGGAAAGGAAATAGTTAATCAAGTCCAGGAAGCACAGAGAGTCCCATACAGGATAAATACAAGGAGAAATACGCCAAGACACATATTAATCAAACTATCAAAAATTAAATACAAAGAAAGCATATTAAAAGCAGCAAGGGAAAAACAACAAATAACACACAAGGGAATCCCCATAAGGTTAACAGCTGATCTCTCAGCAGAAACCCTACAAGCCAGAAGGGAGTGGCAGGACATACTGAAAGTGATGAAGGAGAAAAACCTGCAACCAAGACTCCTCTACCCAGCAAGGATCTCATTCAGATTTGATGGAGAAATTAAAACCTTTACAGACAAGCAAAAGCTGAGAGAGTTCAGCACCACCAAACCAGCTTTACAACAAATGCTAAAGGAACTTCTCTAGACACGAAACACAAGAGAAGGAAATGACCTATAGTAGCGAACCCAAAACAATATATAAAATGGAAATAGGAACATACATATCGATAATTACCTTAAATGTAAATGGACTAAATGCTCCCACCAAAAGACACAGATTGGCTGAATGGATACAAAAACAAGACCCTTATATATGCTGTCTACAAGAGACCCACCTCAGACCTAGAGACACATACAGACTGAAAGTAAGGGGATGGAAAAAGATATTCCGTGCAAATGGAAACCAAAAGAAAGCTGGAGTAGCAATTCTCATATCAGACAAAATAGACTTTAAAATAAGGACTATTAAAAGGGATAAAGAAGGACACTACATAATGATCAAGGGATCGATCCAAGAAGAAGATATAACAATTGTAAATATTTATGCACCCAACATAGGAGCACCTCAATACGTAAGGCAAATACTAACAGCCATAAAAGGGGAAACTGACAGTAACACATTCATAGTAGGGGACTTTAACACCCCACTTTCACCCATGGACAGATCATCCAAAATGAAAATAAATAAGGAAACACAAGCTTTAAATGATACATTAAACAAGATGGACTTAATTGATATTTATAGGACACTCCATCCAAAAACAACAGAATACACATTTTTCTCAAGTGCTCATGGAACATTCTCCAGGATAGATCATATCTTGGGTCACAAATCAAGCCTTGGTAAATTTAAGAAAATTGAAATTGTATCAAGTATCTTTTCTGACCACAACGCCATGAGACTAGATATCAATTACAGGAAAAGATCTGTAAAATATACAAACACATGGAGGCTAAACAATACACTACTTAATAATGAAGTGATCACTGAAGAAATCAAAGAGGAAATAAAAAAATACCTAGAAACGAATGACAATGGAGACACAACGACCCAAAACCTATGGGATGCAGCAAAAGCAGTTCTAAGGGGGAAGTTTATAGCAATACAAGCCCACCTTAAGAAGCAGGAAACATCTCGAATAAACAACCTAACCTTGCACCTCAAGCAATTAGAGAAAGAAGAACAAAAAAGCCCCAAAGCTAGCAGAAGGAAAGAAATCATAAAAATCAGATCAGAAATAAATGAAAAAGAAATGAAGGAAACGATAGCAAAGATCAATAAAACTAAAAGCTGGTTCTTTGAGGAGATAAACAAAATAGATAAACCACTAGCCAGACTCATCAAGAAAAAAAGGGAGAAGACTCAAATCAATAGAATTAGAAATGAGAAAGGAGAAATAACAACTGACACTGCAGAAATAAAAAAAATCATGAGAGATTACTACAAGCAACTCTATGCCAATAAAATGGACAATCTGGAAGAAATGGACAAATTCTTAGAAATGCACAACCTGCCAAGACTGAACCAGGAAGAAATAGAAAATATGAACAGACCAATCACAAGCACTGAAATTGAAACTGTGATTAAAAATCTTCCAACAAACAAAAGCCCAGGACCAGATGGCTTCACAGGTGAATTCTATCAAACGTTTAGAGAAGAGCTAACACCTATCCTTCTCGAAGTCTTCCAAAATATAGCAGAGGGAGGAACACTCCCAAATTCCTTCTACGAGGCCACCATCACCTTGATACCAAAACCAGACAAGGATGTCACAAAGAAAGAAAACTACAGGCCAATATCACTGATGAACATAGATGCAAAAATCCTCAACAAAATACTAGCAAACAGAATCCAACAGCACATTAAAAGGATCATACACCATGATCAAGTGGGGTTTATTCCAGGAATGCAAGGATTCTTCAATATACGCAAATCTATCAATGTGATAAACCATATTAACAAATTGAAGGAGAAAAACCATATGATCATCTCAATAGATGCAGAGAAAGCTTTCGACAAAATTCAACACCCATTTATGATAAAAACCCTCCAGAAAGTAGGCATAGAGGGAACTTTCCTCAACATAATAAAGGCCATATATGACAAGCCCACAGCAAACATCATCCTCAATGGTGAAAAACTGAAAGCATTTCCACTAAGATCAGGAACAAGACAAGGTTGCCCACTCTCACCACTCTTATTCAACATAGTTTTGGAAGTTTTAGCCACAGCAATCAGAGAAGAAAAGGAAATAAAAGGAATCCACATCGGAAAAGAAGAAGTAAAGCTGTCACTGTTTGCAGATGACATGATACTATACATAGAGAATCCTAAAGATGCTACCGGAAAACTACTAGAGCTAATCAATGAATTTGGTAAAGTAGCAGGATACAAAATTAATGCACAGAAATCTCTGGCATTCCTATATACTAATGATGAAAAATCTGAAAGTGAAATCAAGAAAACACTCCCATTTACCATTGCAACAAAAAGAATAAAATATCTAGGAATAAACCTACCTAAGGATACGAAAGACCTGTATGCAGAAAATTATAAGACACTGATGAAAGAAATTAAAGATGATACAAATAGATGGAGAGATATACCATGTTCTTGGATGGGAAGAATCAACATTGTGAAAATGACTCTACTACCCAAAGCAATCTACAGATTCAATGCAATCCCTATCAAACTACCACTGGCATTTTTCACAGAACTAGAACAAAAAATTTCCCAATTTGTATGGAAACACAAAAGACCCCGAATAGCCAAAGCAATCTTGAGAACGAAAAAAGGAGCTGGAGGAATCAGGCTCCCTGACTTCAGACTATACTACAAAGCAACAGTAATCAAGACAGTATGGTACTGGCACAAAAACAGAAAGATAGATCAGTGGAACAGGATAGAAAGCCCAGAGATAAACCCACGCACATATGGACACCTTATCTTTGATAAAGGAGGCAGGAATGTACAGTGGAGAAAGGACAGCCTCTTCAATAAATGGTGCTGGGAAAACTGGACAGGTACATGTAAAAGTATGAGATTAGATCACTCCCTAACACCATACACAAAAATAAGCTCAAAATGGATTAAAGACCTAAATGTAAGGCCAGAAACTATCAAACTCTTAGAGGAAAACATAGGCAGAACACTCTATGACATAAATCACAGCAAGATCCTTTCTGACCCACCTCCTAGAGTAATGGAAATAAAAACAAAAATAAACAAATGGGACCTAATGAAACTTCAAAGCTTTTGCACAGCAAAGGAAACCATAATCAAGACCAAAAGACAACCCTCAGAATGGGAGAAAACATTTGCAAATGAAGCAACTGACAAAGGATTAATCTCCAAAATTTACAAGCAGCTCATGCAGCTCAATAACAAAAAAACAAACAACCCCATCCAAAAATGGGCAGAAGACCTAAACAGACATTTCTCCAAAGAAGATATACAGAATGCCAACAAACACATGAAAGAATGCTCAACATCATTAATCATTAGAGAAATGCAAATCAAAACTACAATGAGATATCATCTCACACCAGTCAGAATGGCCATCATCAAAAAATCTAGAAACAATAAATGCTGGAGAGGGTGTGGAGAAAAGGGGACACTCTTGCACTGCTGGTGGGAATGTGAATTGGTTCAGCCACTATGGAGAACAGTATGGAGGTTCCTTAAAAAACTACAAATAGAATTACCATATGACCCAGCAATCCCACTACTGGGCATATACCCTGAGAAAACCAAAATTCAAAAAGAGTCATGTACCAAAATGTTCATTGCAGCTCTATTTACAATAGCCCGGAGATGGAAAGAACCTAAGCGCCCATCATCGGACGAATGGATAAAGAAGATGTGGCACATATACACAATGGAATATTACTCAGCCTTAAAAAGAAATGAAATTGAGATATTTGTAATGAGATGGATAGACCTAGAGTCTGTCATACAGAGTGAAGTAAGTCAGAAAGACAAAGACAAATACCGTATGCTAACACATATATATGGAATTTAAGGGGAAAAAATGTCATGAAGAACCTAGGGATAAGACAGGAATAGAGGCGCAGACCTACTGGAGAATGGACTTGAGGATATGGGGAGGGGGAAGGGTGAGTTTTGACAGGGCGAGAGAGAGTCATGGACATATACACACTAACAAACGTAGTAAGGTAGATAGTTAGGGGGAAGCAGCCGCAAGGCACAGGGATATAAGCTCGGGGCTTTGGGACAGCCTGGAGGGGTGGGAGGGGGAGAGTGGGAGGGAGGGAGACGCAAGAGGGAAGACACATGGGAGCACATGTATATGTATAGCTGATTCACTTTGTTATAAATCAGAAACTAACACACCGTTGTAAAGCAATTATACCCCAATAAAGATGTTAAAAAAAAAAAAAAAAAGAGTACATTAAGGATGCCAGCAAAATGGTGGCACAGGAATTCTACTGGTCCTTTCCCCCCAGAAACATCATTTTGAATAACCGTCTACACATGAAATAACTTCACAGGAGCCAAGGATTCCAGGTGAACGATTAGATTACAGCACCTGGATGAAGCAGAGAAATAAGAAAGGATGCATTGAGGAGGGTAGGAAAGATAGATTCATACTACTCCTCCATTAATCCTCCCCCAAACAAGAGCAGCCCAGCCCAGAGACAGATCCCATGGCACTGGGCTCTCTGTGGGCTCCCAGGAACCCAGGCACTTCTCTCCTTCTGGCACCTGCTGGCTCCAGTGGCCCCAGGCAGTTCCTGTGGCCTCAAATGGCATTCATAGCACCAGGTTCCTGGTCAGGCTCCCAGGAACCCAGGTACCCCTCTCAACCTAGTGCCTGCTGGCTCCAGCAGCCCCAGGAGGCTCCTGTAGCCCCAGGCAATGATACCAGGCTGCAGATGAGCTCCTAGGAATCCAGGCCCCTGGCTCACCCTGGTGCCTGTTGGCTCCAGCAGTCCTAGGTGGTTTCTGAAGCCCCTGGCAGTTACCATGGTACTAACCTTCTGGCAGATTCCCGTGAATCATGGTCCATTGCTGACACTGGTGCCTGGCAGCTGTAGTGGCCCAGACAGCTCACATGGCTTCAAGCTCCCAGAGGGCCCCTATGAACTCAGGCTCCTGGCTCACCCAGGTGCTGGCTGGCTCCAGCAGCCCCAAACAGCTCAGTGGCCTGAGGTGGCTCTCGGAGTTCCAGTCAGCTTCTTAAGCTGCAGGATCCCAATGGGCTTCCAGACTCCTGGCCCATCCTACCACTGGCCTGTTACCTTGGCTGTAGCCAGCTCCTATAGCCTGAGGGTCCCAATCAATGCCTGCAAACCTAGGCTCCAGGACACTTGTGAACCCATGGTGTCTATGGGGTCTGGCACCAGGCTGACTACCACTATCTCAAGCTTTCAAACCACCCCAGAACTAGACTTCCCAAAGACTCCAGCAGCCAGCCTGCTTTCAGACATCACCAGACTCCCTACCCAGAATCTCTGGATAGGTTGAGTGACAAAGGGCTTCACCTGCTGAAGCCAGTCTGTAACGACTAGAAGAGATGCCTATGACCTCAGATGCACAGACATCAATGTGAGGTCACAAGAATCATGAATAATCAAGGACATATGACATCACCAAAGGAAACTAATAAAATTTCAATGGCTGACCCTAAAGAAATAGAGACCTATAAACTGACAAAGCATTCAGAATAATCCTCTTAAAGAAATTCAGAGATCTAAAAAAAAAACCACAGACAAATGAATGAAATTAGAAAAACAATACATGAACAAAATGAGAAGTTTGACAAAGAAATATAAAAAGAAATCTAAGAGTTGGAGAGTATAATGACAGAACTGAAGGATTTAGCAGAGGATTTCAACAAGAGATTTGACCAAACAGAAGAAAGAATTAGTGAACTAAAAGGCAGGTTATTTGAAATCATATAATCAGAGAAGCTATGGGATAAAGTTTAAAGAAGCAATCTTGGAATTATTTGAGTCCCAGAAGGACAAGAGGAAGAGAAAGCAGAAAACTCATTTAAAGAAATAATGGCAGAGAATCGCCCAATCTGGGGAGAGATTTAGATATCCAAGTTTATGAAATTAATAGGTCAAAATTTCAATCCCAAGTAGTTTTCACTAATATACATTGTAATAAAATTGTATAATCTCAAAGGCAAAGAGAGAATTTTAAAAGCAGCAAGAGAAAAAATATTCTCACATAAAAGGAAATACTCATAAGGCTTCCAGAGGGTTTCTCAGTAGAAATCTTTCAGGTCAGGAGAGAGTGGGATGATGTATCCAAAGTGCTAAAATTAAAAAAAAAAACTGCTAACCAAGAATACTTTGCCCAACAAAGCTGTCTTTCAGAAATGAGCAAGAGAGAGACTTTCCTAAACAAAACCTGGGAGAGTTCATCACAACTAGACTTTCTTTACAAGAAATGGTGAAAGGAATTCTTCAAGCTGAAATTAAAGGATGCTAATTAGTCACAAGAAAACATGAAAATATATCATGCTGGTAAAGGTAGGGATATTGTCAAATTCAGAATATTCTAATATTGTGAAAAGATGGGGGCACTAATCACTTGACTCTGGTATAAAGGTTTAAACGACAGTCTGACCTACAGAATTGTAAGATAATGTGTTATGTCAGCAACAGAAAACTAATATAAGCACCCAGAGACAACATGTATGTGTCCATATGGCTTCATCTTCAGGATTTAAGAACTGGAAAATTAGCTAACTCTTCCACCTTAATTAAACAATATTAAAAGAGCTATCACTTCAAAAAAATAAAGGTTTAAATGCCAAAAAATTAAAAGTAACTATAGCTACAAAAATTTGTAAATGGGGGGCTTCCCTGGTGACGCAGTGGTTGAGAGGCTGCCTGCTGATGCAGGGGATGTGGATTCGTGCCCCGGTCCGGGAAGATCCCACATGCTGCGGAGCAGCTAGGCCTGTGAGCCATGGCCGCTGAACCTGCGCATCCGGAGCCTATGCTCCGCAACGTGAGAGGCCACAGCAGTGAGAGGCCCGCGTACCGAAAAAAAAAAAAAAAAAAAAAAAAATGTAAATGGGTACATAATATAGAAAGAGGTAGATTATAATATTAAAGCATAAATTATCTTGGAGAGAAAGGGTGAAGCTTTGTATGTGATTGAAGTTGTCATTAGCATAAAGTTGACTGTTATAACTAAAAAGATGTTTTATGTAAGCCTCATGACTGACAAAGCAAAAACGTTCAGTAGATACATACAAGATAAAGAAAAGGGAATCAAATTCCTTGCTTACAAAAAAATCATCAACCCAGAAAGGAAGACAACACAACAGGAAGACAGGAACAAGGAAACTACAAAAAGCCAGAGAAGAATAAGATGGCATTGGTCAACCTTACCTATCAATGATTACTTTCAATGTTATTGGATTAAATTCTCCAATAAAGAGGTATAAAGTGGCTGAATGGATTAAAAACAAGACCCAACTTATGCTGCCTGCAAGAGACTCACTTCAGCTTTAAGGACACACACAAATTGAAAGTGAAGAGATGGAAAAAGATATTCTATGCAAATGGAAAACAAAAGAGAGCATGAATAGCTGTACTTATATCAGACAAAATAGACTTTAAGTCAAAAACTGTAACAGGAGACAGAGAGGTATTTATGTAATGATAATTCATTGAGACTATATAACAATTATAAATATATATGCCCCAAACATTACAGAACTTAAATAAGTTAAGCACAAGTGGTAACTGATCTAAAGGGAGAAATAGACAAGGATACAATAATAGTAAGGGACTTCAGTACCCCATTTTCAACAATGGATAGATCATTCAGACAGAAAATCAACAAGGAAACATTAGATTTGAACCATACTTTAACCAAATGGAAGTAATAGACATATGTAGAACATTCCATCCAACAGCAGCAGAATACACATTCTTCTCAAGCACACAGGGAACATTCTCCAGGATAAATATGTATTAAGCCACAAAACAAGGCTTAGCAAATGGACGATGATTGAAACTACACCAAGTATCTTTTCCAACCACAATGGCATGAAATTAGAAATTAATAACAGGAGGAAAACTGGAAAATTCACAAATATGTGAAATCAAACAGTACACTCCTGAATAACCAATGGGACAAAAAGAAATTTGAAAAGAAATTAAAAAAAAAATCTTGTAACAAAATAAAATAGAAATATGACATACCAAAACTTATGGAAATCACCAAAAGCAGTTCTTAGAGTGAAGATTTTAGTGATAAATGCCTACATTAGGAAAAAGGAAAGGTCTCAAATAAATAACTACCTTTGCACCTCAAGGCACTAGAAAGAACAAAGTAAGCCCAAAGTTAGCAAAAAGAAGGAAATTACAAATATCAGAGCTGAAATAAATTAAATAGAGAAAGGAGAAAGATCAATAGATCTAAGCTGATTTTGGACAAGATAAACAATATCGACAAACCCTTACTAAACTAAGAAAAACGGAGAGAAGACTCAGATAAAATCCGAAAGGAAAGAGGAGACATTAAAATTGATAAAACAGAAATACAATGGCTCATGAGGCTGCTATGAACAATTATGTGCCAACAAATTGGAATGACCTAGGAGAAATGCAGAAATGCCTAAAAACATGTAACTTATCAAGATGGAATCATGAAGAAATAGAAAATCTGAACAGACCAGTTTCTAGTAAGAGAGTGAATCAGTAATAAAAAAATCTCCCAACAAAGCCCAGACCAAATGGTTTCACTGGTGAATTCTACTAAACATTTAAAGAAGAATTAACACCAATCCTTCTCAAACTCTTCCAAAAAATTGAAGAGAAGTGAACACTCCCAAACTAATTTTACAAGGCCAGCTTTAACCTGACACCAAAACGAGATGAGGACACTATAAGAAAATAAAACCACAAGCTAATATTCTTGATGAATATAGATGCAAAAATTCTAAAAATAAATAGCAACAAACTGAATTCAACTGTACATTAAAAGGATCATACACCACAATCAAGTGGGATTCATCCCTGTGTTGCAAGGATGATTCAACATATGGAAATCAGTAAATATGATACACAACATTAACAAAATGAAGGATAAAAATCATATGATCATTTCAGTAGATGCAGAAAAATCATTTGACAGAGTTCAATATCCTTTCATGATAAAGGCTCTCAACAAATTGGGTATAGAAGGAATATACCTCAACAGAATAAAGGCTATTTATGACAAACCCATGGCACACATCAAACTCAACAGTTAAAGGTTAAAAGCTTATCCAGTAATATCAGAAAAAGTCAAGGGTGCCTACACTCACCATTCATATTCAACATAGGACTGTAAGTTTTAGAGTAATCAGGCAAGAAAAAGAAATAAAAGGCACCCAAATTGGAAATAAAAAAATAAAGCTGTCTCTGTTTCCATATGATAAGAATTTTTATATAGAAAACCCTAATGACTCCTCCAAAAAAAACTGTTAGAGATTATCAATGAATTCAGTAAAGTTGCAAGATACAAAATCAACATACAAAAATCAGTTGTGTGTCTGTACATAATAATGAACTATTGAAAAAAATAAAACATTGCCATGTATAATAGCATCAAAAGGAATAAAATACTTAGAAATAAATTTAACCAAGGAGGTGAAATATCTGTACACTGAAAATTACAAGATGTTGATGAAAGAAATTGAAAAACACACAAATGAATGGAAAAATATTCCATATCCAAAAATATTCCATATTCCATAGATCAAAAGAATTAATTTTGTTAAATGTCCATATCACACAAGGCCATCTGTAGATGCAATGCAATCCCTAACAAAATTCCAGTGACATATTTCACAGAAATAGAAAAAGCAATCCTAAAATTTGTGTAGAACCACAAAAGACCACAAATAGACAAAGTAATCCTGAGGAAGAAGAACAAACCTGGAGGCATCACGCTTCCAGCTTTCCAATTATATTACAAATCTATAGTAATCAAAATGGTATAGTATTGGCATAAAAATAGACCCATAGACCAATGGAACAGAATAGAGAGCCTGGAAATAAGCCCACATATATACAATCAACTAATATTTGTTAATGGAGCCAAGAAGACTCAATGGGGAAAGAATAGTCACTTTAATAAATGATGTTGGGAAAACTGGATAACCACTTGCCAAAGAATGAAATTGGACCCCTTACACCCCTCACAAAAATTAGCTCAAAGTGAATTGAAGACTTAACTATAAAAACCATAACTGTAAAGCAACTAGAAGGAAACATAGGGGAAAAGTTTCTTGATTGGTCGCAGCAAAGATTTTTTGGATGTGACACCAAAAGTGCAAGCAACACAAGCAAAAATAAACTAGTAGGACTATATCAAGCTAAAAAGCTTCCACACAGCAAAAGAAACAATGAGCAAAATGAAAAGGCATCTTATGGAATGGGAGAAATATTTGCAAACCATATTTCAGATAAGAGGTTAATATCCAAAATATATAAGGAACTCATACACCACCATAGGAACAAACCCAAGAATCCAATTAAAATATGGGCAAAGGACTTGAACAGTTTTCCAAAGAAGACATACAGTTGGCCAATAGGTACATGAAAACGTGCTTGAATCACTAATTGTAGAAATGCAAGTCAAAACCACAGTGAGATATTACCTCACATCTATTATCAAATCAAAAAGACAAGAAACAACAAATGTTGATGAGGCTATGGAGAAAAAGGGAATGGCGTTTTGTTGGTGGGGATGCAAATTGGTACAGCCACTGTGGAAAACAGTATGGAGGTTCCTCAAACAATTAAAAATGGAACTACGATTGGATTCAGTACTCCCACTTTTGAGTATATATCCCAAGGAATTAAAAACACTATCTTTTTTGTTTTTTGAAGTACAGTTCATTTACAATGTTGTGTTAGATTCAGGTGTACAGCAAAGTAATTCAGTTTATATATATATATATATATATATATATATATATATATATGTACACATATATATACATATTTTTTACAGATTCTTTTTCATTATAGGTTATTACAAGATATTGAATATGGTTCCCTGTGCTATACAGTAGGTCCTTGTTGTTTATCTGTTTTATATATAGTAGTGTGTATCTCTTAATCCCAAACAACTAATTCCCCCACCACCTTCTCTTTTGGTAATCGTAAACTTTTTTCTATGTCTGTGAGTCTATTTCTGTATTGTAAATAAGTTCATTTGTATCTTTTTTTTTTTAGATTCCACGTATAAGCGATATCATATGATATTTGTCTTTCTCTGTCTGACTTACTTCACTTAGTATGATGATATCTAGGTCCATCCATGTTGCTGCAAATCGCATTATTTCATTCTTTTTTATGGCTGAATAATATTCCATTTTACACACACACACACACACACACACACACACACACACACACACACACATAGAGATGTTGAGCATCTTTTCATGTGCCTGCTGGCCATCTGTATGTTTTCTTTGGAGAAATGTCTATTTAGGTCTTCTGCCCATTTTTTTTTTAATTGAGCTATATGAGCTGTTTGTATATCTTGGATATTAATCCCTTGTTGGTTGCATCATTTGCAATATATTTTCCTCCCTTTCTGTAGGTATTTTCATTTTGTTTATGGTTTCCTTTGCTGTGTAAAAGCTTTTAAGTTTAACTAAGTTCCATCATTTATTTTTGCTTTTGTTTCCATTACTCTAGGAAGTGGTTCCAAAAAAATATTGCTGCAATTTATGTAAAAGAGTGTTTTCCCATGTTTTCCTTTAGGAGTTTTATAGTATCTGGTCTTACATTTAGGTCTTTAATCCATTTTGAGTGTGTTTTTGTATATGGTATTAGAGAATGTTCTAATTTCATTCTATTACATGTAGCTGTCCAGTTTTCCTACCACCACTTATTGAAGAGACTGTCTTTTCTCTATTGTATATTCTTGCCTCCTTTGTTGCAGATTAATTGACCATAAGTGAATCAGTTTATTTCTGGGCTTTCTATCTTGTTCCACTGATCTATGTGTCTGTCTCTGTGCCAGTACCATACTGTTTTGATTACTGTAGCTTTGTAGTATAGTCTAAAGTCAGCATGATTCCTCTAGCTCCATTCTTCTTTCCCAAGATTGCTTTGGCTATTCGGGGTCTTTTGTGTTTCCGTACAAATTGTAAAGTTTTTGTTCTAATTCTGTGAAAAAAGCCATTGGTAATTTGAGAGAGATTGCATTGAATCTGTAAAGTGCCTTTGTAGTAAGGTCATTTTAAGAGTATTGATTCTTGGTGCACGTGCCCAGGCTGCAGCCAACCCGACAAGAGAATCCACCTTGAGCTGAGGGGGAGAAGGCCTTCAAACTCTCCCAAAATTTCAGGGACCTCCTTCTCCTCTCCAGTTTACCTCCTCAGTGCTGGCTGCCACTGCCCACTCAGCCCCAGTGAACTAGACGTCCAAGGTCACTGCTTTGATCTAGGACATGTGGCAATGCAGTAGGCCACCACTCAGCCTTTGGTGAAGAACCACATGGTCACCAGGGTATTGGTGCTCTGAAAGGGTGTCAGACCTGAGCTTCTGAGGTGGGAGAGCCGAATTCAGGACATTGGACCACCAGAGACCTCCCAACCCCATGTAATATCAATCAGTGAGAGCTCTCCCAAAGATCTCCGTCTCAATGATAAGACCCAGCTCCACTCAATGACCGACAAGCTCCAGTGCTTGACACACCATGCCAAACAACTAGCAAGACAGGAACACAACCCCATCCATTAGCAGAGAGGCTACCTAAAATCATAATAAGTTCACAGACACACCAAAACAAACCACTGGACACAGTCCTACCCACCAGAAACACAAGATCCAACCTCATCCACCAGAACACAGGCACCAGTCCCCTCCACCAGGAAGCCTACACATCCCACTGAACCAAGCTTACCCACTGGGGGCAGACCAAAAACAACAGGAACTACGAACTTGCAGCCTGCAGAAAGGAGACCCCAAACACAGTAAGTGAAGCAAAATGAGAAGGCAGAGAAGCAAGCAGCAGATGAAGGAGCAAGGTAAAAACCCACCAGACCAAAGAAATGAAGAGGAAATAGGCAGTCTACCTGAAAAAGAATTCAGAGTAATGATGGTAAAGAGGATCCAAAATCTTGGAAATAGAATGGAAAAAATACAAGAAACATTTAACAAGGACCCAGAAGAACTAAACAGCAAACAAACAATGATGAACAACATGATAAATGAAATGAAAAATTCTCTAGAAGGAATCAATAGCAGAATAACTGAAGCAGAAGAATGGATAAGTGACCTGGAAGATAAAATAGTGGAAATAACTACTGCAGAGCAGAATAAAGAATGAAAAGAATTGAGGATGCTCTCAGAGACTTCAGGGACAACATTAAACACACCAACATTCAAATTATAGGGGTCCCAGAAGAAGAAGAGAAAAAGAAACGGACTGAAAATATATTTGAAGAGATTATACTTGAAAACTTCCCTAATGTGGGAAAGGAAATAGTCAAGTCCAGGAAACGCAGAGAGTCCCATATAGGATAAATCCAAGGAGAAACACGTCAAGATATATTAATCAAACTATCAAAAATTGAAATCAAAGGAAAAAAATAAAAGCAACAAGGGTAAATCAACAAATAACTTACAAGGGAATCCCCATAAGGTAAACAGCCGATCTTTCAGCAGAAACTCTGCAAGCCAGAAGGGACGGGCAGGATATATTTAAAGTGATGAAAGTGGAAAACCTACAATCAAGATGACTCTACCCAGCAAGGATCCGATTCAGATTCAACGGAGAAATTAAAAGCTTTAGAGACAAGCATAAGTTAAGAGAATTCAGAACTATCAAACCAGATTTACAACAAATGCTAAAGGAACTTCTTTAGGCAGGAAACATGAGAGAAGGAAAAGACCTACAATAAGAAACCCAAAACAATTAAGAAAATGGTAATAGGAAAATACATATCGATAATTGCCTTAAATGTAAGTGGATTATATGCTCCAACCAAAAGACGTAGACTGGCTGAATGGATACAAAAACAAGACCCGTATATATGCTGTCTACAAGAGACCCACTTCAGACCTAGGGACACATACAGACGGAAAGTGAGGGGATGGAAAAAGATACTCCATACAAATGGCAATCAAAAGAAAGCTGGAGTAGCAGTTCTCATATCAGACAAAGTAGACTTTAAAATAAAGACTATTACAAGAGACAAAGAAGGACACTACATAATGATCAAGGGATCAATCCAAGAAGAAGATACAACAATTGTAAATATTTATGCACCCAACATAGGAACACCTCAATACATAAGGCAAATACTAACAGCCATAAAAGGGGAAATCGACAGTAACACAATCATAGTAGGGGACTTTAACACCCCACTTTCACCGATGGACAGAGCATCCAAAATGAAAATAAATAAGGAAACACAAGCTTTAAATGACACATTAAACAAGGTGGACTTAATTGATATTTATAGGATATTCCATCCAAAAACAATAGAATACACTTTCTTCTCAAATGTTCATGGAACATTCTCCAGGATATATCATGTCTTGGGTCACAAATCAAGCCTCAGTAAATTTAAGAAAATAGAAATCGTATCAAGTATCTTTTCCGACCACAATGCTATGAGACTAGGTATCAATTACAGGTAAAAAACTAAAAAATTACAAAGGAGCCTAAACAATCACTACTAGATAACCAAGAGACCACTGAAGATATCAAAGAGGAAATCAAAAAATACCTAGAAATAAATGACAATTAAAACACGATGACCCCAAACATTTGGGATGCAGCAAAAGCAGTTCTAAGAGGGAAGTTTATAGCAATACAATCCTACCTCAAGAAACGAGAAATATCTCAAATAAACAACCTAACCTTACACCTAAAGCAATTAGAGAAAGAAGAACAAAAAAAACCCCAAAGTTAGCAGAAGGAAAGAAATCATATAGATTAGATCAGAAATAAATGAAAAAGAAATGAAGGAAACAATGGCAAAGATCAATAAAACTAAATGCTGGTTCTTTGAGAAGATAAACAAAATTGATAAACCATTAGCCAGACTCATGAAGAAAAAAAGGGAAAAGACTCAAATCTACAGAATTAGAAATGAAAAAGGAGAAATAACAACTGACACTGCAGAAATACAAAGGATAATGAGAGATTACTACAAGCAACTATATGCCAGTAAAGTGGACAACCTGGAAGAAATGGACAAATTCTTAGAAAAGCACAACCTTCTGAGACTGAACCAGGAAGAAATACAAAATATAAACAGACCAGTCATAAGCACTGAAATTGAAACTGTGATTAAAAATCTTCCAACAAACAAAAGCCCAGGTCCAGATGGCTTCAGAGGCGAATTCTAACAAACATTTCGAGAAGAGCTACCACCTGTCCTTCTCAAACTCTTCCAAAATGTAGCAGAGGGAGGAACACACCCAAACTCATTCTACGATGCTACCATCACCCTGATTTCAAAACCAGACAAAGGTGTCACAAAGAACACAGCAGGCCAATATCACTGATGAACAAAGATGCAAAAATCCTCAACAGAATACGAACAAACAGAATCCAACAGCACATTAAGAGGCTCATACACCATAATCAAGTGGGGGTGATCTCAGGAATGCAAGGATTTCTCAATATACGCAAGTCAATCAGTGTGATACTCCATCTTAACTAATTGAAGGATAAAAACCATATGATCATCTCAATAGATGCAGAAAAAGCTTTTGACAAAATTCAACACCCATTTATGTTAAAATACCCTCCAGAAAGTAGGCCTAGATGGAACTTACCTCAGCATAAGAAAGGCCATATATGACAAATCCACAGCCAACGTTGTTTTCAATGGTGAAAAACTGAAACCATTTCCTCTAAAATCAGGAACAAGACAAGGTTGCCCACTCCTACCACTGTTATTCAGCATAGTTTTGGAAGTTGTAGCCACAGCAATCAGAGAAGAAAAAGAAATAAAATGAATCCAAATTGGAGAAGAAGAAGTAAAACAGTCACTGTTTGCAGATGACTTGATACTATACATAGAGAATCCTAAAGATGCTACCAGAAAACTACTAGAGCCAATTAATGAATTTGGTGTAGTAGCAAGATACAAAATTAATGCACAGAAATCTCTTGCATTCCAATACAGTAATGATGAAGAATCTGAAAGAGAAATTAAGGAAACCCTCCCATTTACCATTGCAACAAAAAAGAATAAAATACTTAGGAATAAGCCTACCTAAGGAGACAAAAACCTGTATGAAGAAAACTGTAAGATACTGATGAAAAAAATTAAAGATGATACCAACAGATGGAGAGATATACCATGTTCTTGGATTGGAAGAATCAACATTGTGAAAAGGACTATACTACCCAAAGCAATCTACAGATTCAGTGCAATCCCTATTAAACTACCAATGGCATTTTTCACCGCACTAGGACAAAAAATTTCACAATTTGTATGGAAATACAAAGCACCCCAAATAGCCAAAGTAATCTTGAGAAAGAAAAACGGAGCTGGAGGAATCAGGCTCCCTGATTTCAGAGTATACTACAAAGATTCAGCAATCAAGGCAGTATGATACTGGCACAAAAAGAGAAATACAGATCAATGGAAAGGATAGAAAGCCCAGAGATAAACTCATGCCCATACGGTCATCTTATCTTTGATAAAGGAGGCAAGAATATGCAATGGAGAAAAGACAACCTCTTCAATAAGTGGTGCTTGGAAAACTGGACAGGTACATGTGAAAGAATGAAATTAGAACACTCCCTAACATCATACACCAAATTAAACTCAAAGTGGATTAAAGACCTAAATGTAAGGCCAGACACTCTAAAACTCTTAGAGGAAAACATAAGCAGAACAATCTATGATATAAATCACAGCAAGATCCTTTTGACCCACCTCCTAGAGAAATGGAAAGAAAAACAAAAATGAGCAAATGGGACCTAATGAAACTTAAAAGCTTTTGCACAGCAAAGGAAACCATAAAGAAGATGAAAAGACAACCCACAGAATGGGAGAAAATATTTGCAAATGAATCAACAGACAAAGGATTAATCTCCAAAATATACAAACAGCTCACGCACCTCAATATCAAAAAACGCAATCCAAAAATGGGCAGTTGACCTAAATAGACATATCTCCAAAGAAGACATACAGATTGCTAACATACAAATGAAAGGATGCTCATTATTAGAGAAATGCACATCGAAACTGCAATGAGGTATCACCTCACACCAGTCAGAATGACCATCATCAAAAAATCTACAAACAGGAAATGCTGGAGAGGGTGTGGAGAAAAGGGAACTCTCTTGCACTGTTGGTGGGAATGTAAATTGATACAGCCACTATGGAGAACAGTATGGAGGCTCCTTAAAAAACTAAAAAGAGAACTACCATATGACCCAGCAATCCCACTACTGGGCATATACCCCGAGAAAAGCATAATTCAAAAGGAGTCATGTACCACAATGTTCATTGCAGCTCTATTTACAATAGCCAGGACATGGAATCAACCTAAGTGTCCATTGACAGATGAATGGATAAAGAAGTTGTGGCACATATATACAATGGAATATTACTCAGCCATGAAAAGAAATGAAATTGAGTTATTTATAGTGAGGTGGATGGTACCTAAAGTCTGTCATACAGAGTGAAGTAAGTCGGAAAGAGAAAAACAAATACTCTATGGTAACACATATATATGGACTCTAAAATAAAAATGGTTCTGAAGAACCTAGGGACAGGACAGGAATAAAGTCGCAGATGTAGAGAATGGACTTGAGGACACGGGTAGGGAGAAGTGTTAGCTGGGATGAAGTGGGAGAGTGACATTGACATATATACGCTACCAAATGTAAAATGGATAGCCAGTGGAAAGCAGCTACATAGCACAGGGAGATCAGCTTGGTGCTTTGTGACCAACTAGAGGGTTGGGATAGGGAGGGTAGGAGGGAGATGCAAGAAGCAGGGAGTATGCGGATATATGTATACGTGTAGCTGATTCACTTTGTTATACAGCAGAAACTAAAACAACATTGGAAAGCAATTATACTCCAGTAAATATGTTAAAAAAAAAAGAATATTGATTCTTCCAATCCAAGAACATGGAATATCTTTCTATATATTTGTGTCATCTTCAGTTTCTTTCATCAGGGTCTTATTGTTTTCAGCGTACAGGTCTTTTGCCTCCTTAGGTAGGTTTATTCCTAGGTATTTTATTCTTTTTGATGCAATGGTAAATGGGATTGTTCCCTTATTTCCCTTTCTGATATTTTGTTGTTAATGTATAGAAATGCAGCAGATTTCTGTATATTAATTTTGTATCTTGAAACTTTACCAAATCATTGATGATCTCTAGAAGTTTTCTGGTGGTGTCGTCACAATTTTCTATGTATAGTATCATGTCACCTGCGTACATTGACAGTTTTACTTCTTCCTTTCCAATTTTGATTTCTTTTATTTCTTTCTCTTCTCTGATTGCTGTGGTTAGGACTTTCAAATCTTTGTTGAATAAAGGTGATGAGAGTGGGCATCCTTGTCTTGTTCCTGATCTTAGAGGGAATGTTTTCAGCTTTTCACAGTTAAGTATGATGTTAGGTGTGGAGGAAACAGTATCTTGAAAAGATATTTGCATTTCTGTGTTCATTGCAACCTTATTCACAATAGCCAAGACATAGAAACCACCGAAGTGTATATCAGTGGAATGGAAATACGATGAAGTATTATTCAGCTGTAAGAAAGTAGGAGATCCTGCTGTTTGTGACAACATGGATGGAGCTTGAGGGCATTATGCTATGAACTAAGTTGGACAGAAGAAGACAAATACAGTTGCTCTCACTTATATGTGAGATCTAAAAGTGCTGAACTCAGAAGTTGAGAGCAGAATGGTGGTTGTCGGGGACTGAAGGGTTGGGAAAACGAGGAGATGTTGCTCAAAGTGTACAAACTTCCAGTTTTTAGATGATAAGTCCTGGAGATCTAATGTGCAGCATGGTGACTATAATTAATAATACTATACTATCTTGAATTTTTCACTACACACACCAAAAATGGTAATTATGTGGGGGGGTGGAGGTTTTAACTAACCTTATTATCATAGTTATTTTGCACTACATATGTGTATCAAATCATTACAGTGTACACCTTAAACTTACGTATGTTATTTTTCAATAATATCTCAATAAAGCTGAGGAAGAAAAGAGTAAATTGGAAAAAAATACCAAGGAAGATTTATTCTGCAATTGCAGTGGAGGTTACTATTAGGAAATATATTAATGTAACATATCAGTAATGGCACAAAGAAAATAAGAGACAATTTTAATAGGTAATAATACCAGCTCATGTTTTTGGAATCCTATAGTAAACTATGTTTTAGGTAGTGTTTTAAGTGATGTATATAGTTTATATACAAACCCCATGAGGTAGTCTTTTTATGTTCATATTTTACATGAGATAAACTGAAACACAAAAAGTTTAATAACTTGCTCAATTCACACAATTAGTATGTGCAAGAGCTAAGATATAAACCCAGGAAAAACTAGTAATATTAAAGTACTCTGCTAGATTGCCCCCCAATAAATAACAATAATAATACTATAATGTTTATAATTGGCTAACATTTATCAAGTGATTACTATGTTCTTGATACTACCATAAGCGCTTTAAATTAACTCATCCTCTCTATAATGATATGATGTAGGTATTATTGCTATTATTCCCATTTTACAGATAAGAAAAGTGAGGTAGAGAAAGGTTAAGTAAATTTCTCAAGATCACCCCACTGCTAAGTGGTGAGTTAGGATTTGATCCATGTAATCTCCCTTCATAGCAGATACTATACCACCTCTGAAACACTTTAACATTCATTATTGATAATAAAATAAAACAATGCAAAACCAACCAATCATCCAAAAACTATGTTATTAAACTGAATTAAAGGATTCTCCCTTAAAATTATTTTTTAAAAGATTTGTCTAAAATCACATTCTGTATTTTACTTCCTGGAGTTTTTAACACTAACCATATTAACATTAAATTTAGTAACAGGGTCTGGTTACATTAAATCAATACAATGTTTCAAACAACTTTTCTGGAGATATAAAAGATGTGAAAGCTACTCAATGAGAAGAGGAAAGCCATACTGATACATACCTAAGATGAAGTCGTGAATTCACAAAAATATAATTATTAATTCGTGATTGCAAAAAAGCTTAAGAAATACGTATTTAACAATTATTGTATTTTACAAAGATTATGAAAATAAAAGGGCTCAAGATTGATGAAAATATGTTAAAACATAAACATTATTTCCATGCTGGTGGTAATATAAATAAGTTCAACATTCTGGTTATATATAAGTCGAAAACTTAAAAATACTTTAACTCTCTTATCCAACAAATTCCAGAGGAATTTATTCCCAAAACAGTCGAGATAAGAGCAATTATTTATGCATAAGAATGTCAATTTCAGCATTGTTTATGATAGTAAAATATTAAATACACTTTGAATGTTGAATAGCAGATTATTGGTTTTTAAATTATGCTACATTCATTTAATGGGCTGTATCCATGTAATAAAGACATACTGACTGAGGTTGCACTCCTGTCCCAAATTTCTCCTGTTTCTAATGCCCCACTCAAATTTATGGCTTTTCATTTTATTTGGGTTTGGCCTAATAACACTCTAGAGTAAATAATTTTGTTGATAATTTTCTTTTAAATATTCATTTATTTATTATCTTTTTTGGAAAGAAGAAACAAGTCATTGCTTTTAGTTATGGAATGAGATGAAATAGAAACAAGTTAAGCAGGGATGGAAATGGTATTTGTAAAGATAGGGTGAAATAATGAATGTTGAAAGGCCTAATAATTTTGTCTGGTTTATGTTCCCCTAGAGGAGGCACTAAAACAAGAGTTAATATTTAATTTAAGTGGTTTATTTGGGAGATGATCCCAGGAAGCCCCAGAAAAGCAGTGAGGAAGAAAGACAGGGAAGGTAGGTACCCAGTAAAGGGTGCATTGTCAAGCTGGTAACTTAATCACAGTGGGGAACTCCAGGAGTCAATGTAGTGTCAGCCAGCCTCAGTTATTCTCTGTCACCTCCAGTGACAAAGGTGCTAAGATATTTATATACCAACTTCTGTTGCTAAGGGCTAGTTAAGGGCTGCTCTTTAGAGGAAAGGGATGTTCGTTTACTCTTTGACACTTCCAGTCTGCCCTACACAGTGACAGAGGCGGTGCTAGCTCCAGAAAAAGCCCTAAAGTTCTTTGGAAGTATGGCTTGTACCATAACGGTGAGGCCTGTGGGGATATGGCTGGGATTCTGAGTGTCTGATGCACCATCCTAAAAACATCTTTTAAATAGATGACATCCACAATTTGACAAGTTAGTAATTTTTTAACTATAACTCTATAAGTAGAGTAACAGCAACAGAATCTCATCACAATATTTATCTGTTAAGGAGAATTTCGAAAAAGTGGCTTAGCTGGACCTCAACCAAGATGCTTATTTACTGAAGAAATGAAAGAATCTTGCTGTAACTAGTTCATCTATAAATTATTGGTCCTCAGAAACAATTGGTAATACAATTATATCTGCTTGTTGGCAAATCTTCTATTAATAATGGGGAACATGATTTGTTTTAAGATCAGAAGGGACTAGACATTTTAATCCTATGAGCCAATCATCCTGCAAACTCTATGAGAAATGTTGCTGTCAACTTGTAATATACAAACCATAATTTCCCTGCATTATATGAGAAGAGGGACTCTTAATTTATCTTCAATTACTATTGTTATATTCTGACAACCATATGAGAAGATGAATGAACATTTCCATGTTTTATAAGCATTAAAATTACAAAGCAATTAAAAATTGTTCCAAATGGCTAGATCCTAGCATGGTGTCTGGTACACAGTAGGTACTTAAAAGTAATATTTTGGAACTCAATTACCATTAGCACCAAACTCTCTGGATTAGATTGATCTATTTTACTTATTCTGCAAATATTGAATATCTACAACACGTCAGTGCCAATTTACAATTTTAGCTAGGTGGTTGTCTGTGTATTATCTAGCAGAGAAAAATAGCTTAAATCACTTAGTAATGTTATACAACATATTTAACCATAGGAATGTTCCACAAGCAGAGGAAATCTTCACCCTTATTGTAAATTTTAGAGACTTGTTTGTCTTTCTAAAACTATTCCTTTGTCTATTCAAGCCTCCCTTCCTTTCCATTCCCCTTTATTGGTCTAGCTGTTTAACAGCTTGCTTAATAAGAGAATAGCTCACTAAAACTCCTGGGAAATTTACAGAAGATTACAGAGAGAAGCAGTCTCCACATTTCCTGCCTTTCTGCTCAGTAGAACATTGCATTTAATTGATAGATCAGTTTGGGTCTAGTGAGTACCATCATGGTTTCACTCATTCTTCAGATGTTCTGAAAACTGTAAATTTGTTGGATAATTTCATGCTTGCCAAGGACTCCTAACCCCACTGCCCTGGAAATCATTAAATTCTTATGCTCACTAGTTGTTTTAAGTTTCAGTTTAGTCATCTCTGAAATTTTGTATATTCTGTGACAGTATCTGCAAGCTTTGTGACTATTTAGCTTGGGAGAAGGGGATACATTTCAGGTAAAGTTAGCAATGTGAGCAAAGCTTGAAACAGCTTGGCAATTTAGAACTGGAAGCAATTTGGCAGGAGCCTCTTTGTAGTGGAGTAGGAAGGAGTCTTCAGAGTAAGGTTCCACAGGGAGAATCAGGTCAAACCAAGCAGTTAAGACTACATTCCTCAGTGATGTGGCAGCCTTGAATGAATCTAAGCAAATTAAAGATTTACAGCTTTGAGGAGGATGGACCAGGTCATCAGGGAGCAGTAGTGAAGGTAAGACCCAACTAATGACAGCACTTCCTATGTACTAAATGCTTATATGACATTGTGCTGAGCCCTTTACATGTATGTACTGTGTGATTTACCCCTAAGAACAACTGTGAGTTGGGTCCTAATATTATCCCCATTTTACAGATGAGGAAATAGATCAGAGAGGTTAACTCACTCAAGGTTATGTACCTAGTAACTGGCAGAATGGAATTCTTTCAGACTTCATAGTATACACTTTCAGTTGCCACACTGTAGTGCATACTTTTATTCTAAAACTCTTATTTTCTGAACTTGTTTGAAAACTGTGTTAAAAATTAGATCCCAAACTAAATCCTCTGTGCAGTGCAGGGATCTTCTGTGTATGATATCCTGTGGATAGTCTTTTGTTCTGCTTCAGCACAAATGAAGAGCTCAAATAGAGAGAATGGGTCTCTGATAATTTTCCTCATGTTGAACAGCTGAAGTATCTGTCCTGCTCCAAGCTCCACCCTCTGGAGAACATCTGGTTGTATAAATCTTTTTCACATTATAGCTCTTCAGATACTATAATTTCTTCCCTCTCAAGTCTTTATTTTCTTCAACTGAAGTATCCTTAGATCTCTCAACTGTTTCTCATATATTTTCTAGATAATTAGTCATTCTAGCTTCTTTCTTCTTGATGTATCCAAATTTGTGAAGTGTAGTGCTCAATAACAGATTCACTTTGCTGTACATCTGAAACTAACACAACATTGTAAATCAATTATACCCCAATAAAAATTAAAAAAAGACTGAACTCTGTGCGTCGTTTATGTTGTATAGAGTAAGATGAAGTACTCTTTTCAACTACTGCTCTTGCTTAGGCAGTAATCATGGGCATTAAGACTGGGCTCTAGAATCAGAATAGTTGCCTTTGGATTTTCGTAATGCTCTTTTATAGAAGTTGAGGTAATTTCTTAATCTTTCTTAAGCCTCTCCTCATCTGTAAAATGGGGTTAATTTTAATGCCTACCTGGTAACAAACTCAAGTAGTTTTTAGGATTAAATGAAATAATATAGATAAGTCTCTTAGTGCATTACTATTAGATGGCTTCCCATCTCATGTAGGGTAAAATCCATAATTTTATAATGGTCAGTAAAACCTATGTACAGTTTAGCCTCTATTATCTCTCTAAATTCATCTCTTATGTTCTCTTTGTTGCTCACTCTATTCCAGACACACTGGACTGTGCTGCTCCTTGATTCACAGGGCAAACTTCCACCTTACTCTTGTTCTTGTATTCAGTTATCTGCATGGCTCACGTCCTTACCTCCTTTAGATCTTTGCTCAAATATCCCTTTCTCAATGAGGCTTTCCCTGGTCATCATCCTATTTAAAATTGCTAACTACAGCCTTCTAATCTCTCCCAACACCCCGTACATCCCTTCCTGGCTTGATTTTTCTTCTCATCATGTACCACCAACTCTCACTGATGTATTTAACTTATTTATGTGTTTATTGTCTGTGTCCTTTGTCCCTGATCCTGACAAGGATGTTAGTTTCATAAAGGTAGGACTTTTTTGTAGGTATTCTTCACTCTTGTACCCCTGGAGCTCAAAACAGCAGCCAGCATGTTATTTATATTCAGTAAATCTGTACTAGTGGACTTGGGACTATGATCTTTTTCTTTAAGTTTTTTAAAACATAAATTTACTTATTTATTTTTGGCTGTGCTTGATCTTCATTGCTACGCAAGGGCTTTCTCTAGTTGCGGTGAGCAGGGGCTACTCTTTGTTGTGGTGCGCGGGCTTCTCATTGCAGTGGCTTCTCTTGTTGTGGAGCATGGGTGCTAGGCATGCGGGCTTCAGTAGTCGTGGCTCGTGGGCTCAGTAGTTGTGGCTCATCAGCTCTAGAGTGCAGAGTCAGTAGTTGTGGTGCACAGGCTTAGTTGCTCCATGGCATGTGGGATCTTTCCGGACTAGGGCTCAAACCTGTGTCCCCTGCATTAGCAGGTGGATTCTTAACCACTGCACCACCAAGGAAGCCCCGGGACTATGATTTTAACAGATTTATTAACAACAAGGTTTTATTCAGTCACATGTATTGCTTCTCATAGGATTCATCTAGTGCTTAAATTTAAATGAGTCAAGATCCAGTCTCTGTTGAGTTGTCATTTGGGTGGAAGGCTCTTGGAAAACTCCATAGAATTATACAAAAATGTATAGATTTTGCTCAGGCCTCTTTGATGTCTTTTTCATGCCTGGCATACCTGGCAGGGGTGGGGATGTTTTGATTCTTAAATTGAAGATCATTTTTATCTGTTGTTGTCATGGTCTTAGTGTATTGAGCTGAAGATCTCCTTTAACTTGAGTCTTCAGTCAGATCTTTCATCTCTTCTCAAACAAAAGCAAATTCAGATTTCTCCATTAATCTTTACAGACTGTTCACTCTCCTTATACATGTATGTTTGGCTATGAATTTCCGACCATTTAATAATGGCCGTATACTTAACATCTAAAAGTGTAGGCTGTGGGGACATATAACATTGAGCCAGACTGTCCAGGCTCTACTACCTATTAACTGTGTGACAACTAGGTACAGTATTTTTTTTTCTGTGCTTCCTTGTTCCTCAGTTTCCTCATCTGTAAAACAAATAGTATATACAGAGGAACAGTTAGCAAGCAGTAAATATGCAAAATATGGTGGTGGTTTTATTTAAGTAACCAACATTTCCTTCTAATTAATGTGTTATTAGTCCTTCTTTTGTAACATTTACTAATATAAATCATTATGGTAGATCATTGTAATAATAGTATACTGATAATATAAAGTTTTTATAATATGCTGAAATATTGGAATGGGAAACTCTGGCCTTTAGGATGGCATCCAGAATTCTTTTTATGGTATTCTACACTCCAGCCAGTCTAAATTTGACCCTGTTTCCTCTTGACCCTAAATGTTTTTATGCTTCTTATGTCACTCACTGCTCTTATAGTTTCTTGTCTTGTGATGGCTCTTCCCATATCTGTTTATACAAATTCTATCATGGTAAATCTCAGTTCAGTGCCGTATCTTCTCTGAGGTGTTTTTCTGATCCACCTGATGATAATCACTTGCCATTTGACATTAAGTAATAACATGGGACTTCTGTGAATTCCATGAAATGGAATAATGTACATCAATAACCCCTACCTTCAACCCCACTGCTTCCTATAACTCATCTCCTACCCTTTTCCCTCTAACTCACTCCCTTCTAACTACTTTGGTTTTCTTTCTACTCCTTGAACATGCCAGTATTTTTCTGGTTCCAAGATTTTTAACTTTATATTCCCCTTGCCTGGAAGACTTTTGCTTCAGAGGTACTTCTGACTTGCCCCTCATTTTACTCGGGGACTTCACTAAATGGTACTTGTCAGACAGGCCTTGTCTGACCACCCTATTAAAATAGCACCCCCAGCATCGCTCTCAAATTCTTTACCCTGTTTTTTAAAAACGGAATTATTCCCTGATATTGTGCTATATATTAATGCATTTTGTATGTGTATTATCTGTCTCACAAATAGTGTGTAAGGTTCAAGAGGATAGGGATATTGTCTGTTCTGTTCATGACTCAATTCTTTTCGAGAAGGGTATGTGACACTTAGTAGGTATTCAATAAATATTTTCTGAATGAATGAATAATGAATGAATAAATAGAACTGCCTTTACTGACATAGTTTCCTACCTCCCCACTGTCCTGGGAACATTTTAAAATATGATCTGAGTTTGGATTCTCAACCCTTTTATCAGTGCCCTTATTAAAACAGAAGTTTAATAAGCAGAAAAATATATATGAAAACTGGTACCGGTGTGTTTAAGTGAAAAATTGAATATAGAAACTGTGATTCCTCATATTATACAAATCCCATTCTGTTGGATGTCCTTCTCACCACTCACATAGTTAAAGAGTATAGCAGATACTGTTAATGCTTTAGTCATTGTTATTTCATTTCCGATAGCCTTCATGTTGGAGAATTGCTCTCAAACTGCTGGATACCTCTTTCTGCTCCTTTCTCCCACTGGGGGCAGCTCTTAACCAATGGCTTAAGGTTGTGACTATATAAATACTCCAGCCCTCTGGTCTCCTTAGAACTTTATACATGTTTTTTTGCACTGTTTTCAGAGCCCCTCCATGGATTTCAACTAAAGATACCATCTGTCAGATTGTGCTAAATACTGTACCCTTGTGTGGCTGCTTTCCTTTTAAGTCCTGCTTTCCTACTCCTCTACAATGTTTTTCTAGGAACACACTTTCTAGTAAATAACTTTCACATAAATTCTATTTTCAGGGTCTACTTCTGTGGAATCCAATCTAAAGCTAAGAGAGGGTGTATCTTTTTGAGTTGGCTTCCCCATTGGCCTGTGCTGTGAATTAGCGAGCTTGGAGCCTTGGCTCTCTCATCTTCCCTGAGAGTTCAGATGTGGCTATCATCTATGGTCCTTCTAGGACCCAGAGGCAACTGGGTATATCCTTGTCTGTGTACTTGCCTCCTTAGATGTTTGAAATCTTCTGTTTTGCCTGTAAACTTAATAGGAGAGAAAAGAAAAAAAAGAGAAGTGTCTGTGTGTGTAGGGGGGAGTAGCAGGCATCTTTTCCTTCTTTCCTGTAATCTACTTCTCTATGGTACTCTTCCCACCTCCACCCCAGTTCAGAAGTCATTAGAGTTTCTCCTTCTTCTGTTCACCTGCTTCTCCCTCCCTCATATTTCCTCTGTCATACCATGTCCTTTATTAGTGAAGAATATTGTCTAAGCTCTCTAATTATAGTACAGTATAATTAAAACTATGTTAAGCAATTTTTTGTTGTGAATGTCACCTCTAGTTGATTGTGAGGTGCGTTCGGGCAGGGTCCATGTCTTATTGATCTTGTTTTTCCCACAGTGCTCAGCATAACATTTGACATGTGATTAAATGTTTCTTAAACAAATTATAGTGACTAGATTAATATTAAAAGGGCATATATTAAGTTTTTTTCCTAGTCTTGCCCTCATCTCCAAAAAGAGTAATTATTTTCTTCTTTGAATTTGAGGACTTCTGGTTTGTTTTGTTAATTGCTTGTTGAAAAGTAGGTTTAAATTAATCTGCTTATCCTTGGGTACTTGGTGGAATTTTATAGGGTGAAAACTCATTTGTTGAGTGAAGAGGATTCTTCCTGTTCATCTAATGCTAATTACCACCCATCACTGAACTATCTAGAGCCTGAAGATGTATTCATTAAAGAGATTCTGAAGTGAATTTCACTCATGGGGACATCAGGTTAAAAGCCAACTCAGTGAGACTGTGTAAATTATTAGTGTGATAACGACACGTTTGCAGTCTGAAGGAAAACAAAGTTTCATCTGCTTTTTACTAAGTAACTTGCTGAAATTGCATTCCTGGCGGTTGTTTAAATTTTTGATTTTTATATGAACAAATGGCAAATCTAACCATATTTGTCTAGTCAGATTTCAGATAAAGTGCAGAGTAGTGAGTTCTGAAACAGAAACTTAGATAAGAAAAAGAAAAACAGTGATTGGCTATGAGAAACTACGTAGAGGCCATTTTTTTTAAAACTGAGGAAGCCAACAAGAAGTTGTTAATATTCAACTATTACCTTATGAAGAGAAGTACAGTCCCTCCTTTAGTCGCATCTGTGCACATTCAGCTAACAACTGTTTATCAAATATCTCCTAAGTAAGGGCCACACTATGCTGACTGTTTAAAAGAATTGACGATCCAGTGTCTGGTTCCAGTTAGGAGTTTACAGTCTGGTGGGAAGAAATTACTTGAAGCAATAGTGAACATTATAAGACAGTATATGGAACATGCTACATTATACTGGCTCTGATTATTATTCCTTTTACTGTGTTAGTTTAGCACATCATCATCTCTTGCTTTGATTATTGCAATAATATTTGGTGCTAGAAGCATAGTTATTGCTCATTTATTTGTTGTCTGAATGAGTGAATAAATGAATGGCCCAGAATCTAAAGACTATAGAAAATTAGAGGGGAATATGGGATCTGGAGTAGTCAGTGAAGTCTGCCTGTAGAAGGTATTAATTAGATTGAAAGCCACATGGGAAACCTAGTAGAAACAGGGCAAACATGGTAAAAGAGCTGTGGCTGTCCATCAAAATTCTCAGGACTAGGTGACTACAAATAATAAAGCCATATTTATTTTGGTTTCAGAGCTTTGTCTGAAATGTGAGCTCTTACCCTTATTGTGGTGATGTACAAGGGATACCACAACTGTGGAGTTTTTCTCTGAGGGGTGAGGGGTCTGAGTCCTACAATGGGAAGATGAGCCCATGAAATAAATGGCTTCAAAAACCAGTGGGGCTTACATTTAGGAGAGCTGAAGGGCTGTAGGAAACCAAGACTTCACTCTTTAAGGGTCTGCAAAAACTCACGTGTTCTGAGTCCCAGCATAGAGGCAGGAGCTTGAAAGGTGCTGGGGTCAGACCCACTTACTGATCTTAGAGAGCCTCCTGGAGAGGCAGAAGGCAGCTGGGTCTCCTCCCAGGGAATGAGATGCTGGTGGCAGCCATTTTTGTGATCTTGTTCTACAGGGCTGACACCTGAACTGGTGGGCATCTTTTTGGAATCCTCCCTTTGTCTGTTAGTGCCAGAGGCCTGCCCTGCCCACAAGTACACCCACAGCAGTCACTTACTGGGTCACACAGCCAGCTGTGCTGGGGGTCTGCCAGCCCAGCAGCTTGCCTGCAGCAACCACATGAAGCCAGGGGCCAGCCCCATCTACCATCATGCCCACAGCATTTGGCTCCACCACAACAAAAGGAAGAATGCAGACCCATAGGTGACACCCCTGGAACATCTGACTCTGGTGGCCAGAGGGGAGCATGCTGCTGGGCCCTATAGGACATCTACATAAGGCCACTTCTCCAAAATCAGGAGACATAACAGACCTAACGAATACATAGAAATAAACACAAAGAATTCAGCAAAATTAAGAGGTAGAGGAATATATTCCAAACAAAAGAACAAGACAAAACCCCATAAAAAGATAAATGAAGCAAAGATAAACAATCCACCCAATAGAGATCAAGGTAAGGATCATAAAGATGCTCATTGAACTTGGGAGAAGAATGGATGAACACAGTGAGAACTTCAATAGAGTTAGGAAATATAAAAAATAACCAATCAGAGCTGAAAAATATATAACTGAAATGAAAAAATATACTAGAGGAAATCAGTGGTAGATTAGATGATATAGAAATATGGAACAGCAATCTGGAAGACAGAATACTAGAAATCACTGAGCCTGAACAGAAAAAATAATTTTAAAAAATGAGGACAGTTTTATGGACCTCTGGGACAACAGCAAGCATACTAACATTTGCATTATAGGGGTCCCAGAAGGAGAAGAGGGAGAGAAAGCAGAGCAGAACTTGTATGAAGAAATAATAGCTGAAAACTTTCCTAACATGGAGAAAGAAACAGATACTCAGGTCCAGAAAACAGAGTCCTAAACAAGAAAAGCCCAAAGAGGTCCATACTGAGACACATTATAATTAAAATGGTAAAAATTAAAGAGTGAATTTTTTTTTTTGTGGTACGTGGGCCTCTCACTGCTGTGGCCTCTCCCGTTGCGGAGCACAGGCTCTGGATGCGCAGGCTCAGTGGCCATGGCTCACAGGCCCAGCCGCTCCACGGCATGTGGGATCTTCCCGGACTGGGGCATGAACCCGTATCCCCTGCATTGGCAGGCAGACTCTCAACCACTGCACCACCAGGGAAGCCCTAAAGAGTGAATCTTAAAAGCAGCAAGGAAAAAGCAACTAGTTATGTACAAGGGAAGTCCCATCAACTGACTTTTCAGCAGAAACTTTGCAGGCCAGAAGGGAATGGCATGATATAGTCAAAGTGCTGAAAGGAAAAAACCTACAACCAAGAATGCTTTACTCAGCCAGGTTATCATTCAGAATTGAAGAAGAGATAGAGTTTCCAAGATAAGCAAAAGCTAATGCAGTTTATCACTCTAAACCAGCCTTATAAGAAATGTTAAAGGTACTTCTCTAAGCAGAGAAGAAAAGGCCACAACTACAAGTAAGATAATTATGAAAAAAGTCTCACTGGTAAAGGCAAACATATAGAAAGGTAGTGGATCAACCACTTATAAAGCTAGTAAGAAGGTTAAAAGACAAAAGTAGTATAGTACAATCATCTTTATCTACAGTGAGCTGTTAAGCGATACACAATATAAAAAGATGTAAAATATATTGTCAAAAACAAAATGTAGTGAGGGAGAGTAAAAATGTAGGGCTTTTAAAAGGTATTTGAACTTAAATTGATTATTAAGTCAAAATAGGCCTGTATACATAGGTTGTTATATATGAACTTCATGGAAACCACAAACCAAAAACCTGTAATAGATACACAAAAAGTAAAGAAAAAGGAATCGAATAATGCTAAAGATAGTCATAAAATCACAAGGGAAGAGAGCAAAAGAAGAAAGAGAGAGAGAAGAACTACAAACACAACCAGAGGACAGTTAACAAAATGGCAATAAGTACATACCTATCAATAGTTACTTTAAATATAAATGGATTAAATGTTCCCATCAAAGACATAGGATGGCTGAATGGACAAAACAAAAAACAAGATCCATAATATGCTGCCTACAAGAGGCTCACTTCAGATCCAGAGACATTCACAGACTGAAAGTGAAGGGTGGAAGAACTATTCCATGCAAATGGAAGCAAAAACAAAGCTGGGGTAGCAATACTTATATCAGACGAAATAAACATTAAAATAAAAACTGTAACAAAGAAGGGTGTTACATAATGGTAAAGTGATCAATCCAATGACAGTATGTAAGATCTGTAAATATCTATGCTCCCAACATGAGAGCATATAAATACATAAAGCAAATATTAACAAACATAAAGGGAGAAATTGACAGTAATGCAATAATACATATTCTTTCCAAGTGCACATGGAACATTCTCCGAGATCACATGCTAGGCCACAAAACAAGTCTTAATAATTTTAATAAGATTAGATAAAATCATAGCAAGCATCTATTCTGACCATAACAATGTGATAGTAGAAATCATTTACAAGAAGAAAAATGGGAAAAAAACACAAAAACAAGGAGGCTGAACAGCTAAATAACAATGAATGGGTCAACAAAGAAATCAATGGGGGAATAAAAAATAACTTGAGACAGATGAAAACAAACACAATGTACCAAATCTATGGGACTCAGCAAAAACAGTTCTAAGAGGGAACTTTATAGTGATACAGGCCTACCTTAAGAAACAGGAAAAATATCAAACAATCTAAGCTTACACCTAATAGAGCTAGAAAAAGAAGAAAAAATAAAAGCCTAAAGTTAGTAGAAGGAAGGAACTAATAAAAATGAGTGGAAATAAATGAATTGAGACTAAGAAAATAATAAAAAGATCAATGAAATTAAAAGCTGGTTCTTTGGAAAGATAAACAAAATTGATGAAACATTACCCAGACTCATCAAGAAAAATAGACAGACCCAAATAAATAAAATCAGAAATGAAAGAAGAGCAATTACAACCAACACCACAGAGATACAAAGGATCATAAGAGATTACTACAAACAATTATACAGCAACAAATTGGACAAGCTAGAAGATATGGATAAATTCCTAGAAACATGTAATCTTCCAAGACTAAATCTGAACAAACTGATTACTAGTAGTAAAATGGAATCAGTAATCAAAAACTAACACCATGAACAATTAGATGAAGAAGAAATGGTATACACACACGCTCACAATGGAATGTTACTCAGCCATAAAAAGGAATGAAGTTCTGCCATTTGCAGCAACATAAATGGACCTAGGGAATATTATGCTTGGTGAAATAAGTCAGACAAAGACCAATACTGTATGATATCACTTATATGTGAAATCTAAAAAATAATACAAATGAATGTATATGCAAAACAGAAACAGACTGACAGACATAGAAAACAGACTTATGGTTACCAACAGGAAGAGGGAAGGGGGAAGGGACAAATTAGGGGCTTAGGATTAATATCAATAGATACAAACTACTCGGTATAAAATAGATAAGCAACAAGGATATACTATAAGGCACAGGAAATTATTACTATTATCTTGTAATAACCTGTAATGCAGTATAATCTGCAAAAATACTGAATCACTATACTAGATACCTGAAACTAGTATAATACTGGAAATCAACTATACTTCAATTAAAAAAAAAGACTCCTAACAAAAGTCCAGGACTAGTCAGCTTTACAGGTGAATTCTACCAAATATTTAAAGAAAAATTAGTACCTATCCCCCTCAAACTATTACAAAAAATTGAAGAGGAAGGATCACTCCCAAATTTGTTCTATGAGACCAGAATGACTGTGATACCAAAACCAAACAAGGATACCATGAGGAAAGAAAATTACATGCCAATATCACTGATTAACATAGATTTACAAATCCTCAGCACAATACTAGCAAATGAATTCAACAGTGAGTTAAAAGGATTGTACAACAGGATCAAGTGGAAGTTATCCGAGGGATGCAAGGATGTTTCAGTATCTGCAAATCAATCAACATGACATACCACATTAACAAGATGAAAGATAAAAACATATGATTGTCTCAACAGATGCAGAAAAAGCTTTTGACAAAATCCAGCATCTATTTATGACAAAAACGCTCAAAAAAGTGGATATAGAGGGGATGCATTTCAAAACAATGATGGCCATATATGACAAATACCCAGCTAACATCGTACTGAACAGAGAAAAGCTGAAAGCTTTTCCTCTAAGATCAGGAACAAGACAAGGATGCCCACTCTTGCCACTTTTTTCAGCATAGTATTAGAAGTCCTAGCCGTAGCAAGCAGACAAGAAAAAAAAGAAATAAAAGGCATGCAAATTGGAAAGAAAGAACTAAAACTAACTATTTGTAGATGGCATGATATTATATATAGAAAATGCTAAAGACTCCACTGAAAAACTATTAGAATAAATGAATCCAGTAAAGTTGCAGGATACAAAACTAATATACAACAATCTGTTGCATTTCTAGACACTAATAATAAACTATCAAAAAGAGAAATTAAAAAAACAATCCTGTATATAATTGCATCAGAAAGAATAAAAATAGCTAGGAAGAAACCTACCTAAGGAGGTGAAAGTCCTATACTCTGAAAACTGTAAGATACTGTTGAAGGAAATTGAAGACAACACAAATAAATAGATATACTGTGCTCATGGATTGGAACAATTAATATTAAAATGTCCATACTACCCACAGTAATCTACAGATTCAATGCAATCCCTATCAAAATACCAATGGTATTTTTCAGAGATTTAGAACAAATAATCCTAAAATTTGTATGGAATCACAAAAGACCTTGAATAGCCAAACAATCTTGAGAAAGAAGAACAAATACGGAAGTATCATGCTCACTGATTTCAAACTATGCTACAAAGCTGTATTAATCAAAACAGTATAGTACTGTCACAAAAACAGGCACATAGATCAATGGAACAGAATAGTGAGCCTAGAAATAAACCAACACTTATATGGTCAATTAATCTATGACAAAGAAGCAGGAGTATACAGTTGACTTTTGAACAGTGTAGGGATTAGGGTCAGCAACCCTCTATGCAGTCACAAATATGAATATAACTTTACAGTTGACCTTCTGTATCTGTGGTTCTGCAGCTGCAGATTCAACTGTTTATAGTGCAGTACTGTAGTGTGTATTTAGTGAAAAAAATCTGTGTTTAAGCGGAGCTACACTGTTCAAACCTGTGTGGTTCAAAGGTCAACTGTATAATAGGGAAAAAGCAGTCTCTTCAATAAATGCTGTTGGGACAACTTGTCAGATATATGCTAAAGAATGAAACGATATCACTTTTTAATACCATATACAAAAACAAGCTCAAAATGGATTAAAGGGGCTTCCCTGGTGGCGCAGTAGTTGAGAGTCTGCCTGCCGATGCAGGGGACATGGGTTCGTGCCCCAATCCGGGAAGATCCCACATGCCACGGAGCAGCTAGGCCCATGAGCCATGGCCGCTGAGCCTGCGCGTCCGGAGCCTGTGCTCTGCAACGGGAGAGGCCACAACAGTGAGAGGCCCGCATACCGCAAAAAAAAAAAAAAAAAAAATGGATTAAAGACTTCAATGTAAGACCCGAAAAGATAAACCTCCTAGAAGAAAACATAGGCAGTAAACTCTTGACATTGGTGTTAGCAATGTCTTTTTGGATCTGTCTCCTCAAACAAGGGCAACAAAAGCAAAAATAAACAAATGGGACTATAGCAAATAAAAAGCTTTTGCACAGCAGATGAAACGTTAACAAAACAAACATTAACAAAACAAAAATACACCCTACTAATTGGAAAAGATATTTACAAATGATATATCTGATAAAGGATATCCAATGGTGTGTTTTACTATCCAAAATATACAAAGAACTCATAGAGGTCAATATCAGAAAGACAAAAAAACAAAACCTCCCCCCCCACCCAAATTCAATTAAAAAATGAGTAGAGGACCTGAATAGATATTTTTTCCAAAGAAGACATACAGACAGCCAACAGACACATGAAAAGATGCCTAACATCATTAATCATCAGGGAAATTCAAATCAATACCACAATGAAATATCACTTCATACCTGTCAGAATGGCTGGTAGTAAAATGAATGACAACAAATAACAAGTCTTTGGGAAGTTGTGGAGAAAAATGAACCCCGGTATACTATTGTTGGGAATGTTAATTGGTGTAGCCACTACAGAAAATGATATGGAGTTTCCTCAAAAAATTAAAAATAAAACTACTATGTGATCCAGCAAATTCATTTCTGGATATCTATCTGAAAAAAACAAAAACACTAGTTGAAAGAGATATATGTGCCCCTATGTTCATTGCAGCATTATTTACAATAGCCAAGATATGGAAGCAACCTAGGTATCCATCAATAGATGAATGAAGAAGATGTGGTATACACACACACATACACACATCCATACATGCATACACACAGTGGAATATAACTCAGCTGTAAAAAAATTAAATCTTGCCATTTGCAACAACCTGGATGGATCTAGAGGGAGTTATGCTAAGTGAAATAAATCAGACAGAGAAAGACAAATACGGTGTCATCTCACATATCTGTGGAATCTAAAAAACAAAACAAATGAAACAAAACAGGAACAAACTCATACATACAGAGTACAAACTGGTGGTTGCCAGAGGGAAAGTGGGAGGGGAATGGATGAAATAAGTGAAGGGGATTAAGAGATACAGACTTCCAGTCATAAAAATAAGTAAGTCATGGAGAGGTAATGTACAACGTAAGTAATATAGTCAACGATATCATAATAATTTTGTATGGTGATAGATGGTTACTAGACTTATCATGGTGATCATTCCATAAATTATGTAAAAGTTGAAGCACTATGTTGTACACCTGAAAGGAATATACTATTGTATGCCAGTTATACCTCAATGAAAGAAGGAAAAATAAATAACTTGTTTTCTTTAAAATATTCTCTAAGATGTTTCATTAACTTAGTCTGACAACCCCCTACATTTCAATTATTCTGTCATTTGAGTAGTTTTTGTAAAACAAAAACCTGATCAACTTATTCCTTTGTTTAAAAGCCCTTATTGTTTCCCTATGATTTTAAGATAGAATTTGAAGTTCTTAGAGGCAGGAGGGAGTAAGATTATGAGCCTTACTATGTGCTTACTATGTGCCAAGCACCATCCTAAGTGCTTTCCATATATTATACCATGTAACATATATGTAATTATTTTTAATAATTCTTACAACATTCTTATGTGGTAGATACCATTGTTAGTCCCATATGTATGGAGGAAAGTTAAAGTTAGATAGATAAGGCAGTCGATCATAGGGGTAATATATGGTAAAGCTAGTATCCCAAATCTGGGTAGTTCAACTCCAAAGGCTAAGGTCTTGGCCACTACATTTTACTGACTCCTGAGAGGAGATAAATGTCTAACGGCATCAGGCTAAAGTACTTTAATATATCCATCATATTATATGAAGACTGTCCAATCAAAGTGAAAGTTGATGGCTGCCAGTATTTTCTTTTGTGATTCATTTTTATTGTTTTAGTGTTTCCTTAGCTAATGGCGTTCATTCTGTTAGTTTAAAAAAGTAATTTATGGTCAGAGATTGATCCTTTTCCTCTATTTATAAGTTCTTGGAGGTAATCTTTATTATAGTAGCTAAGAACATAGATAGCATTTTAAGCCTGACTGCTTGGTTTGAATCCTGACGTTCCTATTTGCTAGCTTTGTAACCATGGGTTTTTTGTGTCTCATTATCTTCATCTGTGAATAGGAGGGTGGTGGTGGAGGTGGTAATAATACTCACCTCCCAGAGTTGTTGGGAGGATCAAATAAAATAATCTTTAGAACAGTGCCTGGTATGTGGTAAGGACTACATATACAGTCGCTATATACCCTTCAGATCCTACAAGAAAGAGGTTTTAGCTGGGTAATGAATTACCAATAATTGACATAAGAGTGTCAGGGAAAGAGGAAGACAATAAACTAGGTCAAAAGAGTTGTAGTCATAGACAAGAATAAAAGCAATTACCATAGTGCTACCCCCAACTAATGGAGAGGGGAGATAAAAGGAGTCTAAAAAGTTGCTCTCAAACCTCATCCTTTTGGGGCTATACATAGGAAAAGGTTAACACAGGCTAGGCTGCTCTGTAACTTGCCTCCCCACCTGCCCATTAAAAAAAATCATCAAACAATAATATTAATAGTTACAGCCACTAATAGTTACAATTGAGTGCCTATTTGGTGCCATTTTTCACAGGAAGCTGAGGCCTAATTAAGTTCTGTAAATTGCCAAATATTATACATAGGAACTTGAAAGGTAATGTAGGCTGACTTCTGAACCCAGATGTTTTCCAGAAAAATGCATGTTTCCTAAGTCCTTTAACCAAATTCTGGAAACACACTGTCCAGGAATGGGGAGGGGTGATTGAAATAAAATTTACTGGATAAGGTGGGAAAAAAATAATTTTATATAAATTATATATAAAATCTATAATTCTCTTTTGGTTTCAAAAAGACTTTAAGCGCCTCAATGAATTAATATACATTCAATAAATTTTAATTATTGTACCATGTACTAGGCACTGCTCTAGATATAGGGCATACCATAGTAAACAAAATAGGCATATTCCTGTCCTTCTGGAGTTCTTTAGATCCAAAAGAAAGAATGCTACCTCTTTTGTAAATACAAAAAAGCTTGAGGTTATTGATTGCTAGGACATGCTCAAGGAATAAATTGTCCTATAGAAACTCACATCATTCTTTGTCATGAATAAACAATTTGTAATTCTCTTGTTCTAAATGATTCATTATAATAGACCTACTTCAGACTTACAATAATGGGCCTCTGTCTCATAATAATTCCATAAATATTTCTTTGTTCTCTGGGAACTTACATTTTCTTCTTGGGTTCTCATCTATCTATCAAGTATAATTCCCTTTCTTCATCATTATGCTTAAAAAAAGGACAAATTCTGTTATTCCTCAGTTTGAAGCAATTCAGACTCTAAAATATCACATTGTGTTAATGGTAAAAATGCCTCTGACGGGGAAAAATTATTCAGCAAGGGCTTTATATAAACAAGAGCAAAAAATAATGTGGAATTACAGTGAGCTACAGCAGATGAAGATAAAGAGGGTTCTGTGTGTTTATACCATATTTTCCCAGAAAAAGGCACCAAATGGGGAGTCTGTGGCTCTTCTACCTCTTTTTCTTGTAACTTGTTGTCTGCAATATGAAATTGGCTTTGATATGACTAAATGGATAGCTCAGGCAGTTTGTAATGAGATTCAGATTCTTTCATCTCTAAGCTTCGGGTTCTAAAGAGCCAAAGCTATTACTCTCTGTTGGGTGTTTGGTGATCTGTGCAAGATGGGTCACAGCCCAGCTTCTCAAGGCAGATAGATAGATCACTAAAAAGCTGATAAATGGTGGGAAAGGACAATCTCATTAGCTAGATCATTAACAATATTGTTTTTAGAGAAACCCAAGTGTGACTAAACAGGAGATTAAATTCTCAGCCTTGGATAGCAAACAGGGCCACATTAACAAGGCATCATGAAAAATTTTTATCCTACTACTGCCTTAGCTGGGGCATTGGATGGGCTGATACTGTACTATCTAGAAACTTCCATAAACATTTCATTAAAAATAAAAATATGCCTTTTTATCTTTAAAGCTCATGCTTCAAACAGAAGTGTAGCTTTTCCATTATAGTTAAACACATAAATCTCACCATCATCTCCCAGGAGAAAACCTATTTTTACTGCATCAGCAACAAAGCTGTTCTGAGAAACCTATTTCTTTTGAATATGAGCAAGTAACAAATAAAATTTTAGGAAGAATTTTGATAAGTATTCTTTAATATATTAAATTCACAAGGATTATATTTGACCACCATTTTCAAAGTTAGGTATTTTGGAAAAAAGAAAACAAAATAGTAAAGAAAAATAAATAGTTATTCAAAATAATCTCCACCCCATTTCAGAATGTTTTAAAGTAACTGAATGATCATCCACCATATATTGGATTGTAATTTCATTAAAGCACGTATCAAATCTGTAATGCCTAGAAAAATACCTTGCATGTAACTGAAACTCAGTATGTATTCAATATTTCTTTCAATCAATGTTATCGAGTATCTCATGTGTGCTGAGTACTGAAATGTTTGGTGTATGTTGCATATATACCACAAAAATTTCATATATAATATTAAAAAGCCTAATTTATTCAATAAAAGCCTCATTTTCAAGCCTCATTTTTCAATGGTGAGTATAAAACGTATTCTCAGAATAGTTTTTGCAAAAACAAAATAGGTAGCATGATTTAGAGTACTAGACTGAAAATTCAAAGTCTTGGGTTATAATTTTTCAGCAAGACATTTTATCTCTCTGTTTTGTTTTTCTCATCTGTGAAAGGAAGGGACAAGAGTTAATTATCTCTCGGTTTTGTAGTGGTCTCTGTTCTAAGACGTGTGAAATGTGGGAGAGACTAGCCAAAAATATTTGAGGAATGAGTATTCATAAGTGTGTGTGTGTGTCTGTGTGTGTGTGTGTGAGAGAGAGACAGAGTGGGGGGACGAGGACGAAGAAGAGCAGAAGAGGAGGAGGAGGAGGAGGGGGAAGAGGGTAAGAGAGGAAAGGGGATGAGAGAGGGAGACATGGAAACAGTGACCTTAAAAGCAAGTCAAATGTGGCATCTCCTGGGAATGATTTAGCAGTTATTCAACACAGTGCCAGCATGCCAGGAATTAAGTCAAAGAGCAAAGATGATATGCAACCCTTGGGGAAATTAGACCCAAATGAATGGTGGTGACACATGGCTGTCATAAAAGCTAAATGTATTGGTGCCTCCATGAGATGAAACCCAGGAATTATAAAAGCTGGAGGCATGGAGTGCCCCTGGCTTTGTGAGAAGGTGCAACTGTGGACATTTGTAGACCTCCCTTCTGTTCTCTTCAGGTGGGAGAGTGGCCTTCATATATCTGGGTTTGCAGTAATTATATATACAAATAAATATCGTGCTTAGTGTGGTTGGTGTATAGGAATCAATAAACAAATCATTTTGTCAAGTTAGTTTTAAGTTATACCATTTTTTACTTTATGTCTTGGAATAATTCTCTCAAGATGTGAGGTTGCTTTGGCCTTAAAATTTTGTGCTACTTAAGGATTAAAAGTTGGGAATAACTTTTCTTTTTTCCCTTTCCTTTTTGGATGTATAGCGTGGTAGGACGGAGAAGAGAAGGCTAGGAAAAAAAAAAGAATAACAGGATAATACCTAAACAGACCTCTGATTCCTCCAAGTGATGTAGTGACTCTATTATGATTTAGTGTTTACAAGTTACAATGAGCGAGCAATTTTCTGTTATAGATTTAGATACATAGTTGTTTCTGTCAGTCATTTTGGATTAAGTTTTTACTTTTAAAATGTGACTTATAATGTACATAGTTTAATGATTCAGGTATTTCTACAAGCTCAGGTCTACAGTGATCTTTTGACCCTTCTTTCTGTCATCTCTTGCTCCCCAGAAGTAACCTGTTTCAATTCTGATAGCTGATTCTTTTAATTTTTGTTATCTATCTCTTTATCACCAAGTAACACACTTATACATCTACCTCATATCTTTTTTTTTTAAAGAGTATCTATTAATTTCCTACCCCAGAAGATGGAGATATAGCCCTCCTTCATAGGAAGCCCCTCCCGCAAATACACAATCAACCATTTTTGCTTCCTTCCTATCCTTTTCTTCTGAATAAGGATGTTATAAGTTTGGTTAAATCAATATTTGTGTGTGTATGTGGTGGGGGGACACTATGTAAACCTCATATAAGCTAAGCTATGTATTATAATCTAATTACTTTTAATATTCCTACTGATGTTGTTGTTTTTCCTGTAGTTAATACTTGACTTTTATTCATTTGCTGGATTTTTAATGTAGCACTTGCTAATTTAATTCCATACTCCCTAACAATGTCAAATATGTCTCAGTACATTGACTCATCAGATATTCTATCAAATTTATCTACTTGATGACATCTCAGTAGCTTTCCGATCTGAAGGATCTTCCAATGTAGACTGGTTGCTCTTTATCCCTGGTTTACAATTCTTCTCCTGGGATCTTTCTTTACCATCATCCTGGGGATTCTTTTTACCTCTCTCTTGAGTTGGAGCTCTTATTTCCTGTATACTGTCTCTTCCCCCTTATTGGTTTATTCTTATATGTCGTGGAGCATCCAGTAACTTCTTTATGAAAGATTCATATGAGGTACATTTTGTGAGATTTTTTCATGTCTTTAAATGACTTCATGCTTATGTAATAGTTTGGCTGGATATGGAATTGAAAGTTTGAAAGTATTTTTCCTCAGAAATTTGAAGGTATTTTCCACTGTTTTCCAGCTTCAAATGTTGCTTTGAGTTCAGTGTCATTATAATTTCACATCCTTTGTGTGTGACCTGTTTTTCTCCAAGTCCTTCACTCCTTCTCCAGGAAGCTTGTAAGATACTATCTTGTCATCAGTATTCTAGAATTTTATAATGATGTTTTTTGATGTGGATATTTATGTATTGCCTGGGTACTTGGGAAAGCTCTTTAAGTCTAGAAACACATGCCCTTCAAGTTTAGAAAAGTGACTTAAATTATTTTATTAATTATCTTCTTTTCTCTATTTTTTCTGATCTTTCTAGAAATTCTATTATTCAGATATGGGACCTGCAGGATGGGTCATCTGATTTTCTTAGATTTTCTCTCTATAGTCCATCTCTCTTTGCTCTACTTTATGAGTGGTTTTCTCACTTCATCTTACAATCTTTCTACTCAGCTTTTGATTTCTGTTATCATGTTTTAGATCACTTTTGTTCTTTGAACCAAATTTATAAAATCTTCTTGTTTTATTAATGCAATATCTTCTCATCTGTTAGAGACTCCTAATGATTATTTCTTGAAGTTTTTTGCCTATTTTATCTCTGCTTCATTCAAGTTTTTGTTTGTTTTGTACTCTATCATATAGACACGTTGATCAGATGTTTGGTGACATTTGATTTTTGATTGTCTGCTTATATTTAAACTGGGACATTAAAACCTGGATAGAGGCCTTGAATGTGAATTGCCAATCATGGGCTTCACAGTAAGGTCATGTGGCTGAGTTGTTTAATTGGGGAAACTCAAGTGTCAGCATCTTCTGATCTTTTCTGGGAACCAATGACACTGTGCAGAGAAGGACCTTCCAGTACTTTTCCTGAAAGGTACAAGCCTGTCTGGTGTTCTGGTAGTTAAGTTGGGGAAGAGGGCTGAGGTATGCAAGTGTTTACTTAATTCCTATGTTTTGCTTTATGGTATCTCGCTCTCATCTTTGTGTCCTCTAGTCCAGAAACCCCATTTTTCCATGCAGAGAATAAATCCCCAATTTTCTGCTAGTAGGGAGGGACAGTCATCTGGTACACAGTGTGGAGGAGGGATCTAAGGTTCTATATACTTCTTGGATAGGTTTTCAGAAAGGTTCTTCTGTTATAGCCCTTTATTTCCAGAGATACTCAGTGCTGGTAATTCTTGATGCTTTTGGAGGTTCTGCAAAGTAAAGTTGGTTGTTTGCTTTTTCTATTCCTTCATTAAGTGTTCTAGATGGATTATTGTTTATCCAGTTGCTTTCTGGCATCTACAATTTTGTGTCTGTTGCCTCATTTCCCTTTCTCTTTGTCACTGTGAATTTATGCATTTTGAAAAATTCATTGCCAGTGCCTTATTTCAGAAGGAAGTGACAATAAATGCATGTCTTATTTTCCCACAGAAGTGCCATTGATTCTTTGAACTGGAGTTTAGTTCATAAGCAGTACAATTACTTTGACCATAGTTCAGTGGTTTATGATAGGGAGGAGAGTCTTTCCTCATAAACTTTTAAAATTCAACTGCCTCCTCCTCCTTTGGTGTCCTTTCTTTGGAGTTCACACAGTGCGTTGCTATTCTCTCACTTTTTTTCTCTCTTTATCTTTCTTTACCCTTGGTTCAGAACCTTCAAATAGCCCAAGCTTCTGAGCCTGAAATTCAAAGCTCTCCATAATATATGCATCTGTTTGTTCTCTTTCTCTAACATAAAATCTCTGCTTCGGTTAGTCTGGTTTCCCTCCATCACTCTTTCCTTCCATTTCCTTCCAGTTATTTCTTTGTTTATCAGACATCTATAAACCCTTGTTATATGTTCTTTTTATTAAAGATTCAAAAATGAACTGTCCCTTTCCTTGAGAAGCTTGCAATCTAATGAAAGACACAGATGTAAAAAATTTAATGCTCTGACATAGCACAGGTGCTATAATAAGATTCTAACAGAATACCGTGGGGCTACTTGGGGACAGAGTCGAATCCCATGTAGGAAGGTAAGCAAAGATCTCACTAATGAGGCATATTTAGCTTGAGTCTTACGATGTAGTATCTAGGAGGTCTTAGTGCTAGGACTTGTTTAGAGGACAGACACTCCAGATTGGCATGTACTGCTTGAGGAAGGTGAAGGGGCGAGTGTGAAAGATCTTGGAGCATAAAGGCAAATATAGGAGTAGTGAGGATGGAAAATTATGGGTGGGTCCAAGAGGGTGGATATTTGTACTTTAGAAACAACGCTCTTGTAGCAATGAGGATGGTAGATTGTATGGGTGCTCTTCCCAGTCAGTATGTCACAATCAAGAGTTTCCATGGAATTCTCACCTCATCCCTCTTCTTCATTCCAAATCTAGCTCACCCTTCAAGTTCCTTTTTATAAAGCCTTTCTTACCTGTTCTAGCATGTGTGCTCTTCCCTTTTTCCTTAGACTTTTACAGTGTGAATTATACCACATAGCACTTGATTATATATAATTATAAACTTGATACTATTTCCTTTATGTGTGTGTGTGTGTGTGTGTGTATGTACTGCACCTCTTGTCACTTTAACAAATGTGCAGGCTCCTAGAAGACTAATATAGTCCTGTGTATAATGTGACCCAACAGATATTTGATTTTTATAGCATTGATTAAACAAATATGCAGTGAGATACCACTATGTGCCAAGCCTGTGACATATTCTGCAAATTGATAGTGCATGGGTAAGTGTGCAGTCTCTGCCCATCTAAGAGGGAAGAGTTCAATTTTGAAATATATCTAAAATTTAATTTACTGGTTATATCCTTAATAGTCACAATCAGATTCTGATTTACCTATTCCCTCTCCACAGTTTAAGACACTTACTAGAGCAGTGATTCTTTTAGCTTTTACTTACCCATAAATAGAAGCTCTGGTGAATGTCTTGATACTGCCTTTCCTTGAGGCATCATTTTAATTACCAATCACTTTAATTTGAATTTTGGGGCCTAGAGCCTGCAAATGAATGGAAGAATTTTAAAACTGAATTTATTTATGAGCCGAAAGAGTCACAGAGTATTTTACTGTTTTTTTAATCTATTTTTTAAAGCTTGTTCAAATTTGGCAATAAAGAAGATAGATCTTCAATTTAACTGTAAATATAAGAGAACTGTGAATAAAAATTAGAAGTACATTCTGGGATAGAATTGTGGTTACTTAAACCTTTATGTGCAGTAGCCAGCTTTATCTTGATAAAGTGCAAATCATGATTCCAACCTCACTTAAATTTCTCTCCTTTTTTTTTTTTTTTTTTTTTTTGGTTTAAAAGAGTTTGGATTTTGTTTTCTATTTCTAAGACCAAAGCTCTCTTAGGAAGTTCATATATCATCTTAATTTATGTAGAAATAAATGGAGATATATTATGAAGAGGATTTAACCTTTTAGGCATATTTAGAGGAAGATATTCTATATTATGGACATTGTTGTATTCATACATATTGAAAGTGCATTAAAGTTCAAATGTTATCTGATTGTGTTATCTAGTTAAAGCTTATGGAAATTAATAAATACTTAGTTAAGGGGTTCCATTTGATTGTTAGTTGAGGCTTGATTGATTATAGCTTGACCAGTATTGGCTAATATTTGTTGAGTGTTTACTGGATACCAGAAGATGATGGAGGTCTGATGAAGTAGGATCAGACATAAAAAGTGGATGACTAATGGTGCTCCCTACGGGTCATCTGGGAATTCTTTTAACAGTGTGGTTGCTGTGCCCATCACACATCTGATGCAGGTTCAGTGAGCTTATATCTAACACTTGCAACCTTCTCAGAACCATTACCCTTGGGCTATCTCAGCAACTCAACCTGAAGCACTCCTCCCATCCCCTGTTGGTCTGATAGGGCTGTAGGGGATTTTAGGCCAAATCCAACATGTTCTTGCATAGTGCCTTTCCATCCGCCATCTTGTTTCCCTGATCTCCTACTAGTTACTCCTCAAAGAAATTCCTAAATAAATTGCATGACACTAATCCTCCTCTTAGGTTCTGCTTCTAGAGAACTTGATATATGGCAGTTGATATTTAAGAAAATGAGGAATGGTGGTTGTATTAAATGTTGAAGAAAGCAGCTCCTGTACTGGAGAGGATGACCCAAGATTTCAGAGAAGCCTTGAGCAGAATCAAAAGCTAGAAGTTTTTCACAAGAAAATGCATTATCAGAGCAGCTATCAGGGCCATGTTTTCTAACATTCATAAGTTCCTTGTTCTAGAAGGGCCTGATTGTTGTCCCAGAAGGAAGAACTTCACACACTGTATTGAAGAGAGTTGTAGCGAGTTTCTTCTTTTTTTTTTATTGGAGTATAGTTGTTTTACAATATTGTGTTAGTTTCTACTATACAGCAAAGTGAAGTAGAGTTCCCTGTGCTATACAGCAGGTTCTTGTTAGTTATCTATTTTATATATATTAGTGTATATATGTCAATTCCAATCTCCCAATTCATCCCCCTACCCACGATTTCCCATCGTGGTGTCTGTACATTTGTTCTCTACATCTATGTCTCTATTTCTGCCTTGCCAACCAGTTCATCTGTACCATTTTTCGAGATTCCACCTATATGCATTAATATAGGATATGTGTTTTTCTCTTTCTTACTTCACTTTGTATAATAGTCTCTAGGTCCATCCACGTCTCTACAAATGACCTAATTTTGTTCCTTTTTATGGCTGAGTAATATTCCATTGTATATATGTACCACATCTTCTTTATCCATTCATCTGTTGATGGATATTTAGGTTGCTTCCATGACCTGGCTATTTTAAATAGTGCTGCAATTAACATTGGGGTGTATGTGTCTTTTTGAATTATGGTTTTCCCTGGGTATATGCCCAGTAATGGGATTGCTGGGTCATATGGTAATTCTACTTTTAGTTTTTTAGGGAACCTCCATACTGTTCTCCATAGTGACTGTATCAATTTACATTCCCACCAACAGTACAAAAGGGTTCCCTTTTCTCCACACCTTCTCCAGCATTTATTTTTTGTAGATTTTCTGATGATGCCCATTCTAACTGGTGTGAGGTGATACCTCATTGTAGTTTTGATTTGCATTTCTGTAATAATTAGTGATGTTGAGCAGCTTTTCATGTGCCTCTTGACCATCTATATGTCTTCTTTGGAAAAATGTCTATTTAGGTCTTCTGCCCATTTTTGGATTGGGTTGTTTGTTTCTTTGATATCGAGCTGCATGAGTTGTTTATATATTTTGGAGATTAAGCCTTTGTCTGTTGATTCATTTGCAAGTATTTTCTCCCATTCTGAGGGTTGTCTTTTTGTCTTCTTTATAGTTTCCTTTGCTGTGTAAAAACTTTTAAGTTTCATTAGGTCCCATTTGTTTATTTTTGTTTTTATTTCCATTACTCTAGGAGGTGAGTCAAAAAGGATCTTGCTGTGATTTATATCATAGAATGTTCTGCCTCTGTTTTCCTCTAAGAGTTTTATAGTACCAGGCCTTACATTTAGGTCTTTAATCCATTTTGAGTTTATTTTTGTGTATGGTGTTAAGGAGTGTTCTAATTTCATTCTTTTACGTGTAGCTGTCCAGTTTTCCCAGAACCACTTTTGAAGAGGCTTTCTTTTCTCCATTGTATATCCTTTCCTCCTTTGTCATAGATTAGTTGACCATAGGTGATGGGTTTATCTCTGGGCTTTCTTTCCTGTTCCATTGATCTATATTTCTGTTTTTGTGCCAGTACTGTATTGTCTTGATTACTGTAGTTTTGTAGTATAGTCTGAAGTCAGGGAGTCTGATTATTGCAGCTCCATTTTTTCCCCTCAAGACTGCTTTGGCTATTCAGGGTCTTTTGTGTCTCCATACAAATTTTAAGATTTTTTGTTATAGTTCTGTAAAAAATGCCATTGGCAAGTTGATAGGGATTGCATTGAATCTGTAGATTGCTTTGGGTAGTATAGTCATTTTCACAACATTGATTTTCCAATCCAAGAAGATGGTATATCTCTCCATCTGTTTGTGTCATCTTTGATTTCTTTTATCAGTGTCTTCTGGTTTTCTGAGTACAGGTCTTTTACCTGCTTAGGTAGGTTTATTCCTAGGTATTCTATTCTTTCTGTTGCAATGGTAAATGGGATTGTTGCCTTAATTTCTTTTTCTCATCTTTTGTTGTTAGTGTATAGGAATGCAAGAGATTTCTGTGCATTAATTTTGTCTCTTGCAACTTTACCAAATTCATTGATTAGCTCTAGTAGTTTTCTGGTAGCATCTTTAGGATTTTCTATATATAGTATCATGTCATCTGCAAACAGTGACAATTTTACTTCTTCCTTTCCAATTCATATTCCTTTTATTTCTTTTTCTTCTTTGATTGCCATGGCTAGGACTTCCAAAACTATGTTGAATAATAGTGGTGAGAGTGGACATCCTTGTCTTGTTTCTGATCTTAGAGGAAATTCTTTCAGTTTTTCACCATTGAGAATGATGTTTGCTGTGAGTTTTTCATATATGGCCTTTATTATGTTGAGGTTTTTCATATATGGCCTTTATTATGTTGAGGTAAGTTCCCTCTATACCCACTTCCTGGAGAGTTTTTATCATAAATGCATGTTGAATTTTGTCAAAAGCTTTTTCTGCATCTATTGAGATGGTCATATGGTTTTTATTCTTCAATTTGGTAATATGGTGTATCACATTGATTGATTTGTATATACTGAAGAATCCTTGCATCCCTGGGATAAATCCCACTTGATCGTGGTGTATGATCCTTGTAATGTGTTGTTGGATTCTGTTTGCTAGTATTTTGTTGAGGATTTTTGCATTTATATTCATCAGTGATACTGGTCTGTAATTTTCTTTTTTTGTAGTATCTTTGTAAGGTTTTGATATCAGGGTGATGGTGGCCTTGTAGAATGAGTTTGGGAGTGTTCCTTCTTCTGCAATTTTTTGCAAGAGTTTCAGAATGATGGTGTTAGCTCTTCTTTAAATGTTTGTTAGAATTCACCTGTGAAGCTATCTGGTCCTTGCCTTTTGTTTGTCAGAAGATTATTAATTAACAGTTTCAATTTCGTTACTTGTGATTGGTCTGTTCATATATTCTGTTTCTTCCTGCTTCCGTCTTGGAAGGTTATACCTTTCTAAAGATTTGTCCATTTTTTCGAGGTTTTCCATTTTATTGGCATAGGGTTGCTTGTACTAGTCTCATATGATGCTTTGTATTTCTGTGGTGTCTGTTGTAACTTCTTTTGCATTTCCAATTTTATTGATTTGAGTCCTCTCCCTCTTTTTCTTGATTAGTCTGGCTAAAGGATTATCAATTTTGTTTATCTTCTCAAAGAACCAGCTTTTAGTTTTATTGATGTTTGCTGTTGTTTTCTTTGTTTCTATTTCATTTATTTCTGCTCTGATCTTTATGATTTCTTTCCTTCTGCTAACTTCGGGTTTTGTTTGTTCTTCTTTCTCTAGTTCCTTTAGGTGTAAGGTTAGATTGTTTATTTGAGATTTTTCTTGCTTCTTGAGGTAGGTTTGTATTGCTATAAACTTCCCTCTTAGAACTGCTTTTGCTGCATCCCATAGGTTTTGGATCATTGTTTTCATTGTCATTTTTCTCTAGGTAGTTTTTGATTTCCTCTTTGATTTCTTCAGTGATCTCTTGGTTACTTAGTATCGTATTGTTTAGCCTCCATGTGTTTGTGTTTTTCACGTTTTTTTTTCCCTGTAATTTATTGCTAATCTTATAGCCTTGTCTTCAGAAAAGATGCTTGATATGATTTCAGTTTTCTTAAATTCACCAAGGCTTGGTTCATGACCCAAGATGTGATCTATCCTGAAGAATGTTTCATGTACCCTTGAAAAGAAAGTGTAATGTGCTGTTTTTGGATAGAATGTCCTATAATTATCATTTAAATCTATCTGGTCTGTTGTGACATTTAAAGCTTGTGCTTCCTCATTTATTTTTTGTGTGGATGATCTGTCCATTGGTGTAAGTGAGGTGTTAAAGTCCCCCACTATTATTTTCTTACTGTTGATTTCCTCTTTTATAGCTGTTAGCATTTGCCTTATGTATTGAGGTGCTCCTATGTTGGATGCATATATATTTATAATTGTATCTTCTTCTTGGATTGATCCCTTGATGATTATGTAGTGTCCTTCCTTGTCCCGTGTAATAGTCTTTATTTTAAAGTGTATTTTATCTGATACAAGTATTGCTACTCCAGCTTTCTTTTGATTTCCATTTGCATCTTATATCTTTTTCCATTCCCTCACTTTCAGTCTGTACGTGTCCCTAGGTCTGAAGTGGCTGTCTTGTGGACAGTGTTTATATGGGTCTTGTTTTTGTATCCATTCAGCCAGTCTGTGTCTTTCGTTTGGAACATTTAATCTATTTACATTTAAGGTAATTATTGATATTTATGTTCCTATTACCATTTTCTTAATTGTTTTGGGTTTGTTTTTGTAGGTCCTTTTCTTCTCTTGTTTTTGCCACTTAGAGAACTTCCTTTAGCATTTGCTGTAGAGCTGGCTTGGTGGTGCTGAATTCTCTTAGCTTTTGCTTGTTTTAAAGTGTTTGATTTCTCCATTGATTGTGAAAGAGATCCTTGGTGGGTAGAGTATTCTTGGTTGTGGGTTCTTCCCTTTCATCATTTTAAATATATAGTGCTGCTCCCTTCTGGCTTGCAGAGTTTCTGCTGATAAATCAGCTGTTAATCTTAATGGGAGTTCCCTCGTATGTTATTTTTCATTTTTCCTTTGTTGCTTTTAATAACTTTTCTTTGTCTTTAATTTTTGTCAGTTTGATTAGTGTGTGTCTTGGCATGTTTCTCCTTCGGTTTAACCTGTCTGGGACTCTCTCTGCTTTTTGGACTTGGGGGGATATTTCCTTTCCCATTAGGGAAGTTTTTTTTGTTTGTTTGTTTGTTTTTTGTGGTACACGGGCTTCTCACTGTTGTGGCCTCTCCCGTTGCGGAGCACAGGCTCCGGACATGCAGGCTCAGCGGCCATGGCTCATGGGTCCAGCTGCTGCACGGCATGTGGGATCTTCCCGGACCGGGGCACGATCCCGTGTCCCCTGCATCAGCAGGCAGACTCTCAACCACTGCGCCACCAGGGAAGCCCCCAGGGAACTTTTTGACTATAATCTCTTCAGGTATTTTCTCGGGTCCTCTCTCTCTCTCTTCTCCTTCTGGGACCACTGTATTGTGAATGGTGGTGCATTTAATGTTGCTCCAGAGGTCTGTTAGGCTGTCTTCATTTTTTTCATTCTTTATTCTGTATTCTGTTCCGTGGCAGTGATTTCCACCATTCTGTCTTCTAGGTCACCTATCCGTTCTTCTGCCTCAGTTACTCTGCTACTGATTCCTTCTAGTGTATTTTTCATTTCAGTTATTTTATTGTTCATCTCTGTTTGTTTGTTCTTTAATTCTTCAAGGCCTTTGTTAAACATTTCTTGCATCTTCTCGATCTTTGCCTCCCTCTGTTTTCTGAGGTCCTGGAATCATCTTCACTATCATTATTCTGAATTCTTTTTCTGGAAGGTGGCCCATCTCCACTTTGTTTAGTTGTTTTTCTGGGATTTTATCTTGTTCCTTCATGTGGGACATAGTCCTCTGCCTTTTCATTTTTTCCATCTTTCTCTCAGTGTGGTTTTCATTCCACAGGGTGCAGGATTGTAGTTCTTCTTGCTTCTGCTGTCTGCCCTCTGGTGGATGAGGCTATGTAAGAGGCTTGTGCAAGTTTCCTGATGGGAGGGACTGTGGTGGGTAGATCTACGTGTTGCTCTGGTGGGCAGAGTTCAGTAAAAGTTTAATGCACTTGTCTGCTGATGGGTGGGGCTGGATTCCCTCCCTGTTGGTTGTTTGGCCTGATGTGACCCAGCACTGGAGCCTATAGGCTCTTTGGTGGGGCTAATCGTGGACTCCAGGAGGGCTCACACCAAGGAGTACTTTCCAGAGCTTCTCCCTCCAGTTTCCTTGTCCCTGTGGTGAGCCACAGCCACCCCCAGCCTCTGCAGGAGACCCTCCAACCCTAGCAGGTAGGTCTGGTTCAGTCTCCTGTGGGGTCACTGCTCCTTTCTCCTGGGTCCTGATGCGCACAATACTTTGTATGTGCCCTCCAAGAGTGGAGTCTCTGTTTCCCTCAGTCCTGTTGAAGTCCTGCAGTCAAATCCCGCTAACCTTCAAAGTCTGGTTCTCTGGGGATTCCTCCTCCTGTTGCTGGGCCCCCAGGTTGGGAAGCCTGACGTGGGGCTTAGAACCTTCACTTCAATGGTGGACTTCTGTGGTATAATTTTTCTCCAGTTTGTGAGTCACCCACCCAGCAGTCATGGGATTTGATGTTATTGTGATTGTACCCCTCCTACTGTCTCATTGCAGCTTTTCCTTTGTCTTTGGATGTCGGGTATCTTTTTTTGTGAGTTCTAGTATCTTCCTGTTGATGATTGTTCAGCAGTTAGTTGTGATTCTGGTGCTCTCACAAGAGGGAGTGAGTGCACATCCTTCTATTCTGTGATCTTCTATAGTGAGATTCTTTATGTTGTTATTTGCAGATAGTTGAAATTGCTGTCTAGAACTAGGTCCCATGTTCAGGTTTTATAGAAATTGATATGACAAGTATGTTGAGGCAGTAACAATCAGTATGAATGAAAAGAAATACACATGACTGAGAGTTGAATTGGCTGAAGTGGGGACTGAAGATTGGTTAAAGGGATTCTCAAGGAATCATTACCAAGTATTTCTGAAAGCAGTCACCCAGGAAAGTAGTATTGTCTCCTGGAGTGCTTTACTGAGTCACATATGCTTGCAGTGATTTTTTGCCCTGGGATGCAGTTATTTTCAGCTGAGGAAATGTAGATTCTGTTAGTGAGTAAGTTGGGATTAGTAAGTGACAGAATCACAGCCTCAGTTTAGATTTTTTCAGTCACTCATTTATTCACAAATACATATTGAAGTAGTTATAATTTGATGAGATTAGTGTATGATACAGCTAAGCACAGGTATTACTTAAGGTATTTGAATCTTAAAGAATGAGCAGAAAGGGCGGTTGAAGTTAGCATGACTTTTGAAGTAAAGGGACATGGATAAAGGACAATCGCCTTTGCCCAAGGAAGTGTGGATAGTTTGGTATAGCTGCATTGTAGTATGTGTCTTTGTGGTCAAATATGAGGCTGAATTGCTAGGTAGAAACTAGACTATGAAGGACCTTGTACATCATGTTCAGAAGCTGTAACTTTAATCTTGAAAGGGATGGTGTGTGACTAAAGGATTTTAAATGGGGAAGCAAATGGATCAGATTTGCATGTTAGAAGAACACTGTCAGCAGTGTAGAAGCATTATAATAATTCAAAGGAAAAATAATGAGAACAAGAATCATCATGTATTAATGGGGATGGAGATGAGAGGAAGACTGGAGAGATGCTTAGAGATAGTTGGGTTACTATTGGTAATTCTTTCTCCAGGAGAAGGAAAGTAGTAGAGGAGTATGTGGTTGTTATGGGAAAGTCTTGGAGGAGAGGAAAGAGGTAATAACCTCACTTTTGGACATGTTGAAATTAAAATGCTAGTTGGATAGTCAAATTCCTTGTTACAGGCTCCTGATCATAAGTTCAGAAAGCTTCTTACTATACCATGCCACTGATGGGGAAAAAACAATAGTGGCAAAGTAGAACAAAACATGTAAATTATGTACATGTACATCTATGTTGTTTCTTTGATTTAAAAAAATTTTAAATTTGAGGTGAGCAATGGTGATTTGAAGTCCCTTTTTAGGTATGGTTGTCTTTTATTGAAAATAATTTTCTTCTATGGCATTTCTGTGATCACTTTCCCTACTTCTGTAAAGTCCTTACTCTGCCCTTTGGTCAGAGCTGCCATATTTCCTGGGCTCTGTCCTCTTGCCTTCCTCACCTTTCTACAACTTCCTGCCTCACAGTCTGCCTTCTTCGTTCACTGTCAACTTTCTGCCTCTAGCCTGTTAAGGAATGGATGCCTCATCCCCATTTGCCCTCTTTGGGACATCCCTTACTGTTTTTGATATCTTATTGCAGCCTCATGAACTCTTATCTGTCCAATTATATAAACCAAATTTGGTATTTTTAAAAGCAATAGTATATCACGTGTGATCTATGAACTTTTGCTGTTGAGAAGGCACCACATAGGCAAGCAGTCCTTGCCCTTCAGGGTAACAAATCTTAACGGTCTTCTTTCTAAAGCCTTTGTCTTCTCATCCTTTCATCAGGCTAATGGAGGTAAGATTTTTAGGTAAGCAGAAAGAGGGATGGAAGTGGGGTAGTTGCTGCTTCTTAGGCAGGCCAGTTGAGATATTTTATAGGAATAAGAGTTGTATAGCAATGCAGCATGGGCTGGTGGAGTAAGCTGGATTTATCACACAGACCTGGTTTAAATCCTGCTTCCATTTCTTCTAGTTGTATGATCCTGGGAAAATTACTTAATCTCTCCCAGCTTCAATTTTCTCATGGAGTTGTGAAATTTAAAATAAATAATATATGAAAAATTATGTACTACTTGACATCTAGCAGTATTTCAAAAACATGTGAATTTCCTTTTCTTCTTGAAGTCTCTCTCAAGTGACACACCGTTGTACCTTCCTATTCTGTCGAATTATAGGGCGTTTTCCTTTAGTTGGTAAGCAATATTGTGCCCCAAGAGTTTTTAATATGCCAGTACTTACACAAAACTCAGATATTACTGTAAATATTTTTTTAAAGAATTGTCTTTATGAAATGCCCAAGAAGAATTTTGTCAATATTTAGAATGATATATAACTAGAATAAGGAGACTATGTGTATCATGATTTGAAATTGTCCATTTCTACAGTGTTGTCATCCATCCTGATTTGTAAAGCATTTAAAGGGTACATGCCTTCATTACTTCAACCCTGTGTGCTGCTTTCCTCTAGATATAATGGAAGACATTGGTTTTGCAGTCAACTTTCTGGAATAAAGAAACAACTATATTGAATTTTTGTTTATTTAAGTACAGTCTGTCCCATTTGTTCTTTTGGTTTTAAATCATGTATCTGATTTCAACATTTATTGCTCTGTTTGGAACAGTGTATAGCATAGAGTGTCACTGTCAGTTTTTTTTTAAATTTCCTTTAAGATTTAAAATAAATTATACAACAAAAAGTTAAAAAAAAACAGTAAGCAAGAGTAAAAAAACATACAATATGTTTAAGGGATATCTGACTTATCAATATTGAATATAAATGAGAAATCAATCAAGGTATAGCATATAGCCTGTAGGAATCATAATGCCCAAATAAATGGAAGGCACTTTGAGATATTATGAAAACACAATCAAAATGATAAATCACTATACTTTTTACAGTGTCCTATTGGAATAAGCAGTGTTGCATACTCTAAAGAGGAAATGGAAGAAATTACATTCGAAACAGTTTTTACTGAGTGGCAGTTCAGAGAGCTTAGTCATAGGTTTTATCTTATTGTTGTCCAAAGGTAAAAGAATAGAATACATGTGATAACTACTTTCAGGGGAAGCTAAATCCATATATCTTTATCATTGTTTTGAGCGTTGCTTCTGCCTGTGTTTGTCATTAGGCTCTAAAGAACTACCAATTCTTTTAACAAAACCAAGTCCTGAGCCTTTGAGATGGCGAGGTAAGGACAATCTCCTGAGAAAGTCTCATAGAAAAGATATTCGTCATAAAGAGCTAAGAGCTGGGGCCTAAGACAAGGATATCCTACAAGAATTCCTTCCTTTTATTGTCTTCCTTGAAAGATGAGGCTTGATCAGATTGAGGAAGCCAACAGTTTTACTTAAGACAGTAAAAAAGTGTTATCTATACTTTACAGATGGAGGACAGAGGTACAGAGAAGTAAATGCTTTATTGAAAATAACACACAACAGTGGGAGAGCTGGAATCAGGATTTATGACACTTATTTTGAGTGCTTCTGTGCATGCTTTATTTGTAAACATAGGGTTCTGCTATTATTATTATTATTATTTTACTCCCTTCACAACAGCTTTTTCAAATAAGCGATACATTCTACATCTGTATCTTAAATTTCTCTGTCAAAATGTTGTGTGATTTCTGGAAACATTTATGCTCAAAGCCCATTTGCTGTGGAAATACTACCTGTTGCTCTCATAATAGCAATATTTACACTGTGTAATCACTGCCTTTATCATTCTACTTCAGATTCTCCTAGCTGCTCTACCAGGTTCCCATCTACCTCAGAAACCATATACAGTCATTATGTTTTTGTAGTTTCAAATGTTATTTTCTAGTTCGTGTGTGTGTGAGTATGTGTGTGTGTGAGAGAGAGAATGAGAACTTTTTAGGCCATAGCAATCTGAAACAAATGCCAGGTTTTGCTATTAACCTTTAGGAAAAACTGACATTTCATGAGTCAATTCAACACATATTTTATTTAAAACAAAAACAAAAATTGACCGTGGTCTGGGCCAGACATGCTGTTGTTTTGGGGAATACAGAAATGAACAGGTCACAGTCCTGGACCATTAGAAGTTGGCCATCTAGTTTAGGGAGAGAGAGATAGACAGGAAATATAAGAGAGAGAAAAAATGATCTCATTGCCATCCCATAGTTGTAGTCAGACAAATCCAGACAGTAAGACATACAGCAGGACTACTAGTTTGGTCTCTTCAGCAAGCCCTTCTCCTATGAAAAAATGAAGGGGAACAGAGTTGTGCTGGATTAAAAGAATGGTTAACAGACATAACCAAATGCAATATGTGAACCTGGGTTCTGTACTGGTTTGGACAAAGCAGTTTAAAGAATACTTTTTGGACAAGTGGGGCAATGTGAATATAGACTGTATCAAAGGAAATGAAAATTTATTGACATAGAAAGGTAGAGAATAGTAGTTGAAAAGTTCATATTATGAAATAGCATGTAAGTTAGGGAGACCAACTTTTCAGAGAGCCAACTGAGGACACAGTTGTATTATACACATATGAGTTATTACTTTAACATAAAAATGTTATCCATATTCTTACATATTACATATTTATGCATGTATGCTATTACTGTATCACATGTTACATATACGTATTAAACATTATGACTTTATTATACATTATACACATTGCATATGTGTTATTTCAACATAAAAATAGGTGTTTTGGGGATTATATATTATTTAGTTTTCTGTTACATAAGTGCTATTATTTAAACATTGTGAGTAAAAGAAAGGTTGAAAAAAATAATATCATCAGGGTCCTACAAAATCCCACCTCTAGCCACCCACCAGAGACCTTTGCTGGGAGGAAAGGCAACCAAGAAAAATTACTAAGAAGACAAATGAAGATGCTGAAGAGGGAGCCTGAGATAGAGTTGTAGCAACTACAGTACTAGAAAGATTAAATCCATCCTAAATCTGAAAATACTATAAAAGTGCTTGGGTTGATCAGAGCAGGACTACAGGAAAAGGATTTCAGAATATAGCCCATTTAAAAGGACCAGCCACATGATTCAGAGGAACAGATTCATCTTAAAGAGACAGTCTTAGTTTAAAGGATCAAGCATGATTTAAATCTATATCTTGCTTTTAAAAAATTAACAAAATAAACCACTAGATAACTCGCTCAAGAAAGAAAAGAGAAAATACAGATATATAAAATAAGAAATTATAACAGGAAGTAAATACTGAAACAGAATAAATGGAAAAAATTATAAGTCAAGTTTGTAGACAATTTTGAAAACCTACCTAAACGAAATGGAAAATTTTCTAGGGAAATACAGATTATTGAAACTAATCCTATTAGAGTTAAAAAGGCTTAAAAGTCCAATTACTATAGAAGAGATAAAGTTATTAAGGAACTACATCGCAAATAAAACAAAACAAAATATGAGGCCCAGATAGTTTCACAAAAAAATTCTACTAAACCTTTAAAGGCCAGATATTTTTAATGCTTTATAAATTATTGCAGAGCATTGAAAAGGAAGACAATTAACATAGATATCTAACCCAAATAAAGACAAACAAAACTATTGTCTAATATCTCCCATGGATTTTGATGCAAAAATTCTAAACAAAATATTCGCAAATAATCCAATATCATATTAAGAAAATAATACATCATAACCACATGGGATTTATTCTCCAAATGCAAGGAAATCCACTATTATCACATACCAAATTAATCTAAGGGAAAATTGTATAATTATTGCCATTCAGACTGACTAAATCTTTGGAAAAAATTCCACTTCAATTCATGATAAAACACATTCTAGGAAATAGGAATTGAGGGATACTTTCTCAAGATGATAAAAAATATTTACCTTTGCCCTAAAACAAGTATTCCTTTAAAATCAAGAAACACTAGAGGCGGAGGCACCTGCTCTGCAGTTTGCATTAGGAGCTGGCCATGCAAAGGAAGGATCTGGAAAGTCTTTCTGGAGGGAGCTTGGGCAACATGGAGTTCCTGGGGCAGCTGTGAAGGAGTGTGGGCATCGCCAGGCTGGCTCTGTGGCAGAACTGGAGTTGGGGTCTTGTCTCTTACCTTCTGCCATCTTCTTCATGTGGGCTACCTGCCCTCCTAGGCGTTCGAACCTGTGTGGGACATGCCTGACCTCAGACTGGACCAAGCCTGACTCCCTCCCACCCACCCCAGGGAGCTTTAGGATGCTGGAACACCTCTCAGATCCACCGGGAGTCCTCCTTGCCTGAGCACCCTGGGGGCTCCTGGAAGCAAAGGGAAGGGGCATTCTGGGATGGTCAGTCCTGACTCTGAGATCTAGCGGTGGCTATTCCCCATCCCACACCCAGCCCTTCAGCAAGGCCTCCTGGCCATGTGTGTCCACCCATCTCCATCCCTGTGGCCACCACCCTGGTCCAGGCACCCCCTCTCTCACTTGGACTGCTCATGGCAACAGCCTGGTCTCCTGGACCCCCCTCTTCCACTGTTCTACGTGCCATCCTGCTTTGCCTGCTGTCAGGATGGGGTCCAGGCCTGGGCCTGCAAGGCCAGGTGGAGGACCCTTGCATGGGGCTCCCTGCCCACCCCTCTCCATGCTCCTACCCCACCTGCCTTCCCTGTCTGCAACTCTCAATCCTTGTGACCCACCTGCCTCCTTCACACATGCTGGTCCCTCGGCACTGTGGGACCAGTTAGTTGAAGTCAAGCAGGGGCTCCCTGCTTGGGCAGCCTGGGCCCTCTGCTCCCTCTGGCTCCACCCCCGATCTATCATGGCACTTGTTTTATCGTCTTCTTAGACGTGAGGTGCATTTCTCATCCTTGGTCTCCATCAAACGGGGTATCTGGGGAGGGTGGTGAGCTGATACAGGCCACTTTTGGTTCATTCATTTATGTCACTTCCCTGCACCTAGAGGCAGCTGAGTTTGTAACCTCTGAGGGCTGGGGGCCACCTGAGAGGAGGGGGTATCCACCAGCTCTGTGTGGACGGCAGGGCCAGAGGGAGGCTGGGGCTCCAGTCAGGAGGCCCCTGGGCATCCTCACGAGAGATGAAGGTAGCTGTGGGGATGGAGAGAAGCAAACATTTTCCAGAAACAGGAGTCAAATCAGGAGCATTCAGCAGTGGCGGCAGGAGCTGTGGGTGCCCCACCCATGTCCCCCAGCCCTTCACCGCCTCCTGCCTCCTCTCAAGGAACTTTCTCTGCAGCAGCCAGCACGTGCCCTTTTGTCAGACACCATTCACTGCCAGCACCAGCTTTGCCTGCACCCAAGAGAGCCGACAGCCTGGGCATCCATTCCCACAAGAGGTTTGCCCCTACCAGTCACGGGACGTGGGGGTAAAAAATCTCCGCCTCTCTGGCCTGATCAGGTCCCCCGCGGGGTGGCCCTCACTGCTCCAGCGTGAGGCCCCCGCGGGGTCCACCCCCTTGCTGAGATTTCCCCCACCCATGTCTTTCCTGGGAACACAACTGGACCCTCATCTGGGGTCTGCTTCCAGGGAACTCACACTGAGGACAGTCGCTGATCAAATCTGGAGGCTGAGAGGAGGGGAGAAGCCAAGTCCAGGCTACGAGGATGGCCGTCCCGAGACAGAGCACACTGGACTGGGAGCCCCGGCTGGAGGCAGGGCAGGGGTAAAGGTTTCCTTGTGGACAAGTTGCTATATTGGTCACGTTCACAGAAGTGCACTGGGCAGTTCACCATCCAGAAAAAAATGTGTCCCAACCCAGTGAGGCTCCCCTCCCAGCAGGGGCTGATGCACCTTTTCCTGGCCTGGACAGGCGGGCACAGCCGAGCCCCGGACATCTGCACAGGGCAGAGGGGGCCAAAGGGAGCCTTCCTGGAAAGTGCCTCCCAGGGGACAAGGCTGGTCCCAGAAAGCATGAGTCATGAACAAAGCAACCCAATCAAGCGCACTCCCCCACCTCCCCAGGCCAGGGCAGGCAGTGCCTCCCAGGCACTTGCCTCAAAGGGGCTCAGCCTCCTGTCATCCTCAGAGTCAGGATGAGTATGGGGACCCCTCCTCCCATCTCTATCTTTATCCCAGACAGCCCACATATGCCACTGGGCCCAGAGGACGTACCCATCAGCAGGTGGGGTGGCTGTGCCTCAGGACTTGCCGGGCTCATACAATGACACAGAGCCTCAGCCAGCTTCCTAACACCTTTCTGCTCGACCAGGCTGATGCTCCGGTTTCCCACGTGGGAATTCCCTAGGGCCCCTCCCCACCACCTGTGCTGGCACCCTGTAGATTCATGTGGCATGTGGGTACCAGTCATCCAAATGCCCTTCCCAGCACAGGACAGGGAGAGAGCCCAGCTCTGGGTGGACTGAAGTCCAGGGCACCCTGACCTCAGGACCCCTCAGCCCCTCCCTGCACTCCTAGACCCTCCCACTCCTCCAAGTGATGCCTTATGGTTGGTGGGCCTCTGCCCTGCCCCTCCCAGCTGTGAGTCCTGGGGCAAGGCCAGAACATGTACAGGGAGGATGGAGGGCTAGGTGGGCAGGTGATCCTGGAGTGGGGTCTCTCTCTCTCTGGGGTCCCTCCTGGCCTTCATAACCCTCTCACCCAGCTTCTACCCTGGAAGGCTGGCTCGGCTGTCCCCTGTAGGCCACCTACCCTGGCCTGCCTCCAGAGCTGGGGGCAAGGGACTCAGTGGGTTCTCCAGTCTCCTGGCCTAGGGCAGGATCCTGGAAGCTTATTATCAATAACAACCAAATCTATTAAGTGTTTACCCCATGCCTGGTCTTTGACTGAACATTAGGCCCCTGTCATTGTACTGATGATACCCATTTTCAAGATAAGGAAACTGAAGCTCAGGTTAAGCAACCTACCCCAAGGCACACAGCTGGTACATGGTGGCACTCCTATGTGACTCTCAATCCCCGGCCTTTGTATTCTTCATAAACCCATGTTGTAGATTAAGCCATACATACTCAAGGGTGACTTCTGGCAGCTTGAGAAATATCCATGGAATGAATAATCACAGCTGCTACTCTCTGAGGGCTGCCTACATTTTTATTTACTTGTTTGCCATTCAGGTGATCTTTTTGAAAAGATGGTTCAAAATGCCAAAGGGACAAAAAGGTCCCCATCGCCACCCCTCTGTCCCTCAGCCACCCTCCCTGATACAAGATTCTTAAGTTTCATTGGTGAGATAGTTAATGCATTCACCCCAATCCTAGTATACTATACATACTGTATTAGTTATCTATTGCTGTATAACAAGTTAGTCCCATATTTAGCAGCTTAAAATATCAATAAATCTTTATTACCTCACACACACACACACACACACACACACACACACACACACACAGAAACACTAGAAGTATTTTCACTAAGATCAGGAACAAGGCAAGGATAACAACTATCTCCACTATTATTCAACATTTTTTAGGGTTATCAGTCAATGCAATTAGGCAAGATAAATCAATTAGAGGCTTATGAATGAGTAAAGAAGAAACAAAACTATCTTTACTTGCAGGTGATATAATTTTGTATCAAGTTCCACCCCCCACCCCTGCCATCAATGCCCCAGAGAATCAATGTTAAAACTAACTCAACTACAAAATAGTTCAGTCAAGCATAGGTTATAAAATTAATATACAAAATTAAGTAGGCTTCATATATACAAACAATAAACAGAGAACGTAGTGGTAGAGAAAACATTATTTATAATAGCAAAGGTTAAATACATAGGAATAAATTTAAGAAGTGCACAAAATCATATATGAGGAAAATTTTAAAACACTCCTGAAAGATACTAATGAAGATTTGAACAAGTGGAAAAACATCTCCTATTCTTTTTTTTTCCATGTGTGTTGAGATATAATTGACATATAACATTGTGTAAGTTTAAGGTGTACAATGTGATGGTTTGATATATGTATATATTGTGAAAGTGTTACCTCAATAAGGTCATTTAACCTATCTATCACCGCACATACAGTTATTTTGTGTGTGTATCTGTGTGTGTTGAGAACTTTTAAGATCTACTCTCTTAGCAACTTTCAAATATACAGTACAGTGTTGTTAACTATAGTCACCATGCTGTACAATTCATCTCTGGAACTTATTAATCTTATAATTGAAAGTTTGAACACTTTGACCACATTAACACATTCCCCATCTCCCCACCCACCCCGGCAACTACCAATCTACTCTCTGTTTCTATGACTTTTGTTTTTATAGATTTCAAATATAAATGAGATCATATAGTATTTGTCTTTTTCTGTTTGACTTATTTCACTTAGCATGATGCCCTCAGGGTTCATCCATGTTGTTGCAAATGGCAGATTTTTTTTCTTGGTTGAATAGTATTCCATCATATATATCACATATTCTTTATTTATCCATCAGTTAACACTTAGGTTGTTGCCACTTCTTGACTATGGTGAATAAGGCTGCAGTGAACATGGGTGTGCAGATATTTCTTCAAAATACTGATTTCATATCCTTTGGATATTTACTTAGAAGTGGGATTGCTGGATTATATAGCCCTATTTTCAACTTTTTGAGGAAACTCTACACTGTTTTCCATAGTGGCTGTACCAGTTTACATTCCCACCAACAGTGCCCAAGGGTTCCCTTTTCTCTGTATCCTCACCAGCACTTGTTATTTCTTGTCTTTTTGATGATGGCCATTCTAACAGGTGTGAGGTGATATCTCATTGTGGTTTTGATTTGCATTTCCCTGATGATTAGTGATGCTGAGCACCCTTTTGTGTACCTGTTGGCTATTTGAATCTCTTTTCTGGAAAAAAGACATACCCTATTTTTGGATAGGGTGACTTAAAGTTATACAGGTGTCAGTTTTCTCTAAATTAATTTTTAAAAGTGTAATCTCAAAAAAAAATTTTATGTAATTAAACAAGTTGATCCTAAAATTCCTATGGAAAAACAGGCATGAAAGAATAGTTGGGTAAACACAGAAAACAGAAAAACTATGAGGGGAAAACTAAATTTACCAGACATTAAAACGTATTTTAAAACATTTATAATTAAAATAGTGTTGTACTGGTTCATGAAGAGAAACAAGTGGAATAGAATAGAAATTTCAGAATTAGCCCCCCAATACATATAGAAATTTACTATGTGACAAAGGCAGCATCTGTAATCGCTGCAGTAGAGGTAGACATTTAATATGCATGGTGCTAGGGCAATTGTGTGGCCATTTGGAAAAAGACAAAATTATATCTGTATTTCACACCATACAAAATAATTAATTCCTAGTGGATTATGTATCTAAATGTAAAAATTGAAATCATATAAGTACAAAAATTAAATATACATGAATTTCTTTTTCATCTTATATAGGGAAAGTCTTTCTACCTTAACTCAAATTCAAGCAACAATAAAAAGATTTATAAATTGATTACATAAAAGTAAAATATGACAACTAACAATAAAGTTAAAAGCCATCTGACACACTGGGATAAAATATTCACAACCTGTACCACAGACAAAGGGCTAATGTTCCTCATATATAAAGAATTCTCAAAAGTCAAGGAACAAATGACTGAAAACCCAATAAAAAATGGGGAAAAGATGTGAACAGAAAATTCGTAAGAAAGAGATATAAAAATGGCCTTCAAATATATGAAAAAAATCCTCAAATTCGCTTATATTTAGAGAAATGCAAATTTAAATAACCCTGAAATACTGTTTCTCCCCTAAGACTGACAAACATTGAAGAAATATGACAACATATTCTGTTGGCAAAGCTGTGCAGAAACAGGCACTTTCAAATGTTGCTGGTGGGGATGCAAATTGATACCATCCTCTGGAGGGAAATTTGGCAATATGTAACAAAATTACAGATGCACTTGTCTTTCAGTTTAACAATCTGCCTTGTAGGAATCTACCCTAAACGTATACCTCCAAAAAACCAAAAATGTTTATGCAGAAGGTTATTCATTGAAGCATGGTTTGTAATTGAAAAAATTTGAAAACAACTAAAATGTCCATAGGTAGGAGAGTGATTAAATAAGCTATAGTACTTCCATATGGAATACTATGCATCTGTTAAAAAAGAATAATGAAGATATCTATGAATTGATAAAGTATGAGTTCTAGGACATGCTGGTTAGTTAAAAAAAAAAGCAAAGGCCAAAAGGATATCTATGATATTCTATCCCTCATATAAGAAAGAAGGGGATCCAAGAAAACACATAGGTATCTGCTATAAGTGCAAAATAAATATAGGTAGGCTTAATCAGAAACTAAAGAGATTGGTTATTTACAGAGGATGAGTGGGAAAGGGATAGAAAGAAGTGGGGAATGGGATTCAGGTAGCAGGGGTATGATATACTTCTCTGAGTTCATCTTTTTGTGTAACTCTGACTCTTAGAACCATAGTAACATTCATATACCCTCACTTATCCTCAAAATAAAACCAACGAGAATATAGGTGAAACCCTAAATTTGAATACAAATATATAGGTTTCCCCTGCTTTTGGAAAGTAGAACATTCCTATGAAACCTTTCATAAGCAAAACTGGCATAAAGGAAAGAGTATCCCCCATTTTCCGAAAGTTCATGCTGCTTTTACGAAAGACCTACATTAGTATGGTAACAGATTTTTTCATAAAAGCAAAAATCCTGTTTGTATTTCTTTAGGTTAGCAAAAACAGGTACTAATGTAGGTCTTTGGTAAAAGCAAAGTGGCCTAACTCGAACTTTCTGAAAGTGGGGTGTACTTAATAAATTAACATAACTTATTACAAATGAGTAGCCTAACTACATTGAAGTGGATAGGAAAGAAAGCAACCAATGTAAGTAACTGTGGAAACTGTCTTGATTGGCTCCTCAAGGCTGAAGATCAAAAGAATTGTACATAAATGCTGTTCCAAGTGTCAAGGTCAAATGGGTTCTCTTTTAATTTATTATGAGAGATAAATTCTTTTTATCTTTTCTTTTGCTCTTCTGTTCTGGTGATACTTGGGTGTGACTATTTCTTGTGTCTTATGTCATATTCTCTTTTGTATTCTCTTCTTTTTTCTAGAATGAACCCTCAAATATAATTTTCATTTAAGATGCGTTTATAGAAACGTTCTCTGGCATTAACTCTTCAAACAGTGCCTCTCTTATACTTGCTATTCTCTCCTCTGGGAATTCCTTTTTTTTTTTTTTTGAGTTTCTGGTCTCATTTAAAAAAATTATTGGAGTATAGTTGATTTACAATGTTGTGTTAGTTTCAGGTGTACAGCAAAGTGATTCAGTTACACATATATATATATTCATTCTTTTTTTTAGATTGTTTTCTCATATAGGTTATCACAGAATATTAATTAGAGTTGGGAACTCCAATTTGATGTATATTTTTTGTCTTTTAATCTCTCTTTGTACATTCTAATACTTGCCACTCTGTGTTTCATTCTAGTTGATTTTTTCAGTTCTATCGTCTATGCTACTAATTATTTCTGCAGCTATATCCAATCTGCCATTTAATCTTATATTTTTAAAATTTAATGAATATATTTAATATTTCTAGATATTCTATTTGGTTTCCTTGCAAAATCTGCCTGGTCACATTTGATATTGCTGTTGTTTTTCATTATGCTTTCTACCCCTCTGTTGTTTTTTTATTTTTTAATTTGTACATGTAAACCTTATATCGGTAGAGTTTGTGGATCTGTTTGTAGTTTGTTTTTTTTGCTGACTCTTGCTTATGGTCACTTGCTTCTTCAGGATTTTAGTGATTTTTAAATAATTGTTAGCTCATATTCCTTGGAGGGATTATTTGAGGCCTAGTTTGCAGGTACATTCTTCCAAAGAGGTTTTGGTGTTTGCTGCTGACAAGTTCCTGGGGCTCTACAAAGCTGGGACCACTTTAAACTACATTTTTAGTTTTGACTCTGTATAGGTAGTATAAACTCTGGCCCCAAACCAGTATGAGGGTAGGCTTGCATTTAGGAATTCTCCAGGGACATGTTTTCTTCTTTTTTTTTGGTTTTCTTCTCTTTTTTTCCTATCCCTCCAAGATTTAAGACCAAAGCATACAGGTTTCTTACCATCTCCCTTTATGAATTAGCTTTTTTTTTTTTGCATTGCCTTTGGAGGGGCCTGTATTTGTTCCAGTGTCTCAATCCAATCTGTCATCTTTTCAGGGACCAATTTTTCCTTTCCACCTTGTATAGGACCCAGGTTTGTCTTCTGTAAAAACCTGAGTCCTAGGCCACCATGGATTGGTAGGTTACTTCTGTGATAAATGCCAGCTTCAGAGCTTGCTTACCCCTCTGGATTTTTGCTTTCTCTTCATTTCTAACCCCTGAGGATTTTCTTTATTTTCTTTCTTTTTTTATTTTTTGGCTGCGTTGGGTCTTGCTGCATGCGGGCGTTCTCTACTTGCAGCGAGTGGGGGCTACTCTTTGTTGCAGTGTGCAGACTTCTCATTGCGGTGGCTTCTCTTGTTGCAGAGCACAGGCTCTAGGTGCCTGTGCTTCACTAATTGCAGTATGCAGGCTCAGTAGTTGTGGCTTGCAGGCTCTAGAGTGCAGGCTCAATAGTTGTGCACGGGCTTAGTTGCTCCACGGAATGTGGGATCTTCCTGGACCAGGGATCGAACCTGTGTCCCCTGCATTGGCAGGTGGATTGTTAACCACTGCACCACCAGGGAAGTCCCTTTACTTTCTTCTTTGCTCAAACAAACATATAAGAAAATTAAAACAATTCTATTCAACATTTTCTTCTGTTCTAAATTGAGAGATTTCTCTCGACATCTAATCTGACTTACTGCCATGGAAGTTTCCATTTTGTTTTAGAGCAATGAAGGAAATGTAGACCCCATTTCTCATTCTTATTTTATGTCATTGTTACAGTTTCATTTCTTATCTATGTATACATATAAATTTCCCCCCCCACACACATATATATGTACGTATGTATGTATATATATAGTTTCATTTCTTATCCATATATACATAAACACTTCCTCTCTCTCTCTACACACACACACACACACACACACACACACACACACACACACACACACATTCAACAGGTCTTTAAGGGGAGAAAAGGTCAATGTATTCATTCTGCCATATGGAACTGCATGCTCAATTAGATCATTTTAAGTTTCTATTTTAAAATCTTGTGAAATTTTGTGCTAGAAAATACTGATTACGATGTTCAATTTATAGTTGCAGGATACTTTTACCCTGACATTTTAACCCAGTCAGTATTTTGACTTCCCGATTTTAATTCTAAAGATATGTTGATTTTATATCATAATTTATCATTTTTTTCTTCAGATTTAAATCAATACTGAAAAATTTTCTTTGAAAAAGTATCTTAGTCAGTCTGTTCTATAGTGCAGTTAAATGACTTCTAATTTTTTTTAATTTAAATTTTTATCTCCTGAAACTTTTTCATCAAAATCATTTCTCTTCCACCTAATCTTTACAAAGAAATTTTGATTGCAAATCAGAGTTTGTTTTTTCCCCAGTGAGATTATGTCTTCAGTTGTGAGTTTTCCTTTGGGGCCACTGTTTCTAACAAGCACAATTTACCAAGTTCAAATTTTGCAATCTAATATTTACCATTTGCAGTTCAGCTATTGTCAAGTTTGTGTTCTTTGAATTATTCTTACCAGTAATAATGTGTTACTGGATAAACTGAATTGGAGAATAATTTGTACTTGTTTCGTAGTCAAATTGAGAGCCATTTCTCTCAGTTATTTCAGAATGACCTAGTTTTCCAGGTTCATTTTATTGCTAATATGTTTTTTCCATATTCTACTAATTAGTTTGTGTACCTTATACTAAATGTTCACACTGGTGGGGTATCAGAGGATAAACAGAAGGGTCAAACAGAAGAAACAAAATAGATTCAGAGTTAAAGTAGTAAGTAAAATGGCAGAGTGAAACAGTGTAGTGAGAATGGGGGCCCAGAATGTCCTGCTTGGACACGTTTCATACTGTTCCAGCAAGTGTTTTTGACAGAGACTAGTTGGAAATTTAGTTGATAAAGACAACCTAAGCTATCAGTATCAAAGCTAAAGGCTGAATGGATATCATGTGGAGGGGAAACTTAATTCCTTTTCAGAAAGTGGAAAAATATTCTTTTCTGATGGCAAAAAAAAGACATGTAATTTCTTGCTAATAGTTTAAAAGAAAGCATCAGAGTGGTACTTTTTCTCTTTTGTTTTGGTTTTATGGAGTAAGAAGCCAAAATATTAGAGGAAATATTATATATTCCTAGTGTAAAACATCTGGAATGGCTAATCTAGACTTTCTCCTTTATTGGGTTTAATCAGCATAAGCAGGTGGATTTAGGCAATCTGGAGCTGTGATAGAGAAGTCTCCTGTTACCTGAAAGCACCTGAAATAATGTTTTTGCCCCAAAGAGATTAAAGTTCTAGAGACAGAATTTCCTGAATTATCTAGGGTGTTTGCTATTTTTTAAAAATTGAAGTATGGTTGATGTATAATATTATGTAAGTTATGCATGTTCAGTATAGTGATTCGCAATTTGTAAAGGTTATACTCCATTTATAGTTATAAAATATTGGCTGTATTCCGTTTTGTGTAATATATCCTTGTAGCTTATTTTATTATTTAATTTTAATTTTTAACTTTTTATTTTATATTGGAGTATAGTCGATTAACAATGTTGTGTTAGCCTTGTAGCTTATTTTATACATAATAGTTTGTACCTTTTAATACCCACCGCTATACACCCCTCCCCACTTCCTTCTCCCTACTGGTAACCAGTAGTCTGTCCTCTATATTAGTGAATCTGTTTCTTTTTTTTCAAATTATCTATTTATTTATTTTGGGCTGTGTTGGGTCTTTATTGCTGCGCGTGGGCTTTCTCTAGTTGCGGAAAGTGGGGGCTACTCTTCGTTGCAGTGCACAGGCTTCTCATTGCGGTGGTTTCTATTGTTGCGGAGCACAGGCTCTAGGTGTGCAGGCTTTAGTAGTTGTGGCTCGTGGGCTCAGTAGTTGTGGCTTGTGGGCTCTAGAGAGCAGGGTCAGTAGTTCTGGCGCACAGGCTTAGTTGCTCCGTGGCACGTGGGACCTTGCCAGACCAGGGCTTGAACCCATGTCCCCTGCATTGGCAGGCTGATTCTTAACCCCTGTACCACCAGGGAAATCCCATTTCTTTTTTGTTATATTTACTAGTTTTTTTTATTTTTCAGATTCCACATATAAGTGATATCATACAGTTTTTGTCTTTCTCTGTCTGACTTATTTCACTTAGCATAACACCCACCTATTCCATGTTGTTGCAAATGGCAAACTTTCATTCTTTTTCATGGCTGAGTAGTATTCCATTGTGTGTGTATATATACCACATCTTCTTTATCTGTTCATCTGCTGATGGACACTTAGGATATTTGCTAAAAATGCAAAATCTTGAATCTTACACCCAAGAATTCTGATTCAGTAACTTTGGTGTGGATCCCAGGATATTGCATTTTGAATGAGCATTCCAGGTAACTACAATGAACACTAAATTTGAGAATAATTATCTAGAAGGGCACATACCAGATAAATGTTGGAATGTCTTCAAGGGAAGAATTCAGGATGACATAGATATATTTTAGTTGTATTTGGAAATAAAATCCAGGATAAATTAAACTGTGAATGATAATAGCTTAGGCTAATATATCCTACTCACTTCAGTGTCCTAGCCTTCAGGACTTCCTCTCTTACCTTATTCAACTGTTCAAGTTTTGGTTCAATTGATTCAATGAAGAGATACATTTTTGCCTTTTATTTATTTATGTATTTTAAGAAAGGATGTGAATAAGAGTTTGTCAAATTATGCAAATCATGACTGTAGTTGAAGCCAGCATTTCTTAAAGCCTATGGATACACACTAGTGTCATATGAGATCTTAATTTTGTGATAAAGTGGATTCATCCTTAACTATATCTGTGGAACAGTGGGTTCAATAAAGTTAAAAGGTTTTAACTTCAAAATCTTTAAAAGTGAATATGCATCTTTATTCTCCAAGAGAAATGTATATTAAGTATTTATATGTCTTAAATTTTTTTTTTGACCAGAAAACTCTTCCTTAATGAGACATCTATTAACACATTTGGGTATATTGGTGTTCTTAGGAAAACAGCTTGTGGCCTCCTTGTTGAAACCGGTGCCACATGTCTGTAGACCATGGCAATATACTTAAAAATTAGGTTCAGATCTTCAGAAAACTGAATCTACAAGCTTGGACAAAGTGAAGTGAGGTGCCAAATTTATGGGTTGATTTTTGTGCTTGTTTTAAATCTTTCATATGTACTAGATTGTAAGCTTAATGCGGACAGGCACCATGTCTTATATAATGTTTTATCATTTTACATGTCAGTGATTTATTTTAGGTATAGTAATACTAGTATACATGGAAAATAGCCATACTCACTTGTACACTGTTAAAAACCACCAGGTGTAAATAGGGGTTTTTGTGTAAGAATTTGAGTAGAATATGACAAATGAAATAATTTACTTCTCTTTTTTTCCCTTCTTCAGGTACACCATCATTCACTTACAAATCATTTTGCTTTGTCCTGCATTATTTAGAAATATAGCAAACTTCTAAATTCCTTATATAGCTTTTTCCTTTAGGCGGCACTTCTGACGTATATTAGAAACTGCTAAAGATAAGTTTTTAGAAAAATCTAGATTTTAGTTGTCATTTTCCTTAGTAAATGGAGGTGAAGTTTTAGAAGTTTAAAAATAATAGTGTATCAATAATCAGATGTTCAGATGATTTCATTCTTTCCTTAATTTTACATAAAAATATTGAAGATAAAATAGGTATTAAATTAAACTCAGTGTATACATACTGAGTGCCCACTGTGTAGTAAGAGTTAAGGATGTAATGATGATATGAATATAAAGCTATCCTCACAGAGCTTACAGTCTAACAGGTAAGAAAGACAGGTATTGAACAAATAATCGTACATGCAACAAATACTTTGAAGGGAAGTATAAGGTGTTAACCTATTTTGCCTAGTTAGGAATGGGGTCCTTTGGAGCTAATATTTCAGCTGGCTATATTTTAGGAGACTGTTAATGATGATGATGGTGGAGAGAGGTTTGAATTCTAACATTAGGTCAAAGGCCTGGGGGCAAGTGAGAGAGAAAAAGGTTTTCTCCAGCTACTGATGGAAGTCCAATTCTATACATCTCAGATTTACCACGTCCAATACTGAATTCTTCATGCTCTGCTCCAAGCCTGCTTCTCCTACTATCTTCTCCATTTTAATAAATAGCAACTCCATTATTCCAATTGCTCAGACTTAAAAAAAAAGCTGATTATTTTTTTCTCATAGCCTTCATTTAGTCTCAGCAAAGTCTCTTGCCCCCTCCTTTCAAAATATATCCAACAATTTCTCATTACCTTGCCTTTTTTTTTTTAACATCTTTATTGGGGTATAATTGCTTTACAATGGTGTGTTAGTTTCTGCTTTATAACAAAGTGAATCAGTTATACATATACATATCTTCCCATATCTCTTCCCTCTTGCGTGTCCCTCCCTCCCACCCTCCCTATCCCACCCCTCCAGGCGGTCACAATACCTTGCCTTTTATTACCCGATTTCAAGCCACCATCATCTCTTGCCTTGAGCGTTGATAGCTTCCTATTCTCCCCATGGTAGCCAGAGGGACACTTCAACATGGAAGTTAGATCATGATATTTTTCTACTCAAACCTTCCAGTGACTTCCCTCTCTCTGAAGAAAAGCCAAAGGCCTAAGTATTATGCCACCACACTATGCTTCCGATGTCTTCTATCACAATTCACCTTTGTTCACTCTGCTCTAGCCTCTCTGTTTTTTTGCTGATTCTTGAGCATGCAGTAGCATATTCCTGTCCTAAGATGTTTTCACTTTCTCTTCTCTTTTCCTGGAATACTTTACCCCTGGATAATTACATGATTTCCCTCCATTCCTTTCTTCAGGTGTCTGCCTAAATTTCACCTCATTACTGACCACTTGATATAAAATAACATCTTTCTTCATTCTTCATCCCTTTACCCTACTTTATTTTTCTCCAGAGCACTTACCACCACCTGACACATGTCATATATTAATTTTGTTTATATAATTCTTGTATTTTTTTGCCCTCACACTTGAATGTAAGCGCCATTAGAATAGGGACTACATATATTTTTTTTCATTCACTGCTGTAATCCCTGTGCATCTTTTTTTTTTTAACATCTTTATTGGAGTATAATTGCTTTACAATGGTGTGTTAGTTTCTGCTTTATAGCAAAATGAATCAACTATACATATACATATATCCCCATATTTCCTCCCTCTTGCGTCTCCCTCCCACCCTCCCTATCCCACCCCTCTAGGTGGTCACAAAGCAGCGAGCTGATCTTCCTGTGCTATGTGGCTGCTTCCCACTAGCTATCTATTTTACATTTGGTAGTGTATATACATCCATGCCACTCTGTCACTTTGTCCCAGCTTACCCTTCCCACTCCTGGTGTTCTCAAGTCCATTCTCTAGTAGGTCTGCGTCTTTATTCCCGTCTTGCCCCAGGTTCTTCATGACCTTTTTTTTTTTTTTTTTTTAGATTCCATATAAATGTGTTAGCATATGGTATATGTTTTTCTCTTTATGACCTACTTCACTCTGTATGACAGACTCTAGGTCCATCCACCTCACTACAAATAGCTCAATTTCACTTCTTTTTATGGCTGAGTAATATTCCATTGTATATAGGTGCCACATCTTCTTTATCCATTCATCTGTTGATGGACACTTAGGTTACTTCGATGTCCTGGCTATTGTAAATAGAGCTGCAGTGAACATTATGGTACATGACTCTTTTTGAATTATGGTTTTCTTAGGTTATATGCCTGTGCTTCGTAATCAGCTTCTGTTGAGTGAATAAATGTATCTTTTTTATTGAGAGGCTGCATCAAACAGAAGTACAAATGCTGAACCAAGAATAGATGAATCTGAATTCTTAGCTCACCTCTGGTATTTATAGGCTCTGGAAATTTAGGCAAGCTGTTTACTTTTCCCGAATTTCAGTTTTGTTATCTGTAAATTGTGGCAGCTGGGCTATATGCAATTTAAGGACTCTTTCTCTGAACAGTGCTTATGATCCTGTAAGTCTTCAGTCTTTGGGCTCTTTCACAGATGTTTTGGTCACAGCATGTGATAAGATGTCTGTGGGCTGATGTTGAGGAGTCACTCTGTAAGGTGGCATGGGCTGGTAGTACATGGCTTCTTGCTTCAGGCAGCTGTAAAATATATGAGAAGCTCTCAGAACATGGTCTACGAACTTCTTCTACCTACGTCAGTGTCATGGGCTTTTCCCATAGAATGAAACATGATTGAATACCCAAAATGATGCCTTTTTTTCCCACAGCTAATATTGCCAAGTTGTAAACTTTGATTTAGGAACAATTTAAATTCACAGCTACTTATAAACAAACAAAATTGATGGTTGTAGACACTCCAGATTTCAAGCTGCATTTGAGGTCATCAGAGACACATAGTACTTTAAAACTATAACTTCTTAAGAGCTAGAGAGTACAAAGAGTTAAACTTCCTTGACTATGCTATTTAATGCAAATTACACTTTCTCTTTGAATGGCACCTCAGTGAACTCTCTTGTCAGAACTCTCTTGGTTGCTTCTTCCTTAATAATTTCCAAATTACTCAGAAACTATGTTGCATTTCTCTTCTCTACAGCACTTTCCAGATGATATCTCCTTACAACATGAGCTTCATAATTCAAAACAAATTGCTGAAACTGCACCTTATAAGAGGCTTTTCTTTAAAATACAAAAGACAGTGTTTAAATAGATTGTATCATGTTGCTCTAATAAAAACATTGATATAGCAAGAGCCCCAGAATTATTGAACAAATATTTGTACTATATAAAGCAGTAGAGAAAATCACAATGAAGGAAGCATTTATTAGAGCATTCATAAAGTTAATGGCCCATAAGAATATGCTCCAAGTTCACTATTGGTAAACTTCAGTATTAATAATTTCAGATGGGTTTGGGAGAGAAATTGCTATTTTTCAACTTAGTTTTGGGAAAAGGAAAGATTTTTAAACATTTTTGAATTTTTTTCCACTACTCTTTAAGGTTATAAGCCTTTGTGGTTTGGGACTAAGAAATAACATATTACATGGTTTTATTTTGGGCTGAAAGGAATTGCTTATCTGTGCATTATCATGAAGTAGAGATGTATAAAAAGAAACAGATCATTAAGTTACAGAAAGAGTCATTTGAAAAATAACATTTTTAATTTAAAAATCAAAATGTAATTAGTCATTTGAGATGTTTCTTGTTTGAAATAACTTGCTATCATCAACAGAATAGTGGAGATTAACTTGTGTGGCTTTTGTTAATGATGGCTTTATTTGTGGGTAAAATAAACAGTGGTAAATGCTTATGTAATCATTTACATAATGTGATAAACTTTATAATCTTGAATCTAAAATTGTCATGGATTGTTTTTTGTTTGTTTGTTTGTTTTTTGCCGTATGCGGGCCTCTGACTGTTGTGGCCTCTCCCGTTGCGGAGCACAGGCTCCGGATGCGCAGGCTCAGTGGCCATGGCTCACTGACCCAGCCGCTCCACGGCATGTGGGGTCTTCCTGGACCACGGCACGAACCCGTGTCCCCAGTATCGGCAGGCGGACTCTCAATCAGTGCGCCACCAGGGAAGCCCCTGTCATGGATCCTTAATCTCAACAGTGTGCCCTAATTGACAGAAGTATTTAGAGGGTTGCCAGGAGGGATAGTGGGCAGGAGGCAGGTGCAGTGGGGAGGGAAGCAGGTGGAAGGTAAAGATACTGCAACACTGTTCAACTTTCATGTTTTCTTATGGGCTACACTTACCTTCTGAATCGTGAAATGATTTTTCTTAGAAATTTTTCTTCCATTTGCTTTCTGCCCAAATTCCTCTTTCTCTATTCTTTTCTAGTCCAGTTGATTTTATATTTATTGCCCTTTTCACTCTCCTTGTATTTCAACCAAGTATAAGCCACAAGGCCTTTCAGGGAACGTTTTATCAGCTCAGAGATAATGAAAGATGAGAACGTATCCAAGGTAAGGCTGCCTGACTTCTTTGAGCTGTTATCCCATTGTATTCAAAATGTACTTACATCCTCTTCCTACTCATTAGCACTGTGGACTATTTATATCCCAAATCTACTGGGCTTCTGGTACTTCATTATGTTTTTTTTTTAAGCACTTGATGAGTACTGATCAGGAGTTTCCAGTTCTCAAACCATAATTTTTGGGGATTGATTTGGCTGTCTTGGAAAGCTGCATAAGCTTTCAGTCTACCAGGACTCCATCGAGCATAGGAAGAATTAGTTCTCTGATTCAGTGATCATTTAGGGATGCCAATATGCTGATTTGTTTCATAATACAGCTGATCTTAAAACTATACATTTTATAAAACTGGCAAATTATTGATAATGCACTCAAATTAAATTATGCTTCCACTATTGCTTATTCACTTTATTCTTTGTTGAGTCCCTAGAAATATTGGGAAGTGCATGAGAGCTTCCTAAAAGTGCAATCCTTTCCTTTCCTTCTGGAAGGAAAAAGAGGAAGTGAAAGAGACTATATTCTCATAGCATCTAGTACATACCACTATTTTAGCACATACAATATTTTCTTCAAATAAGAACCTGTGTTCACCACCAAGCTTTGAGATCCTTGAAAGATCCTTGAATTCTCTTTCACTCATTTTTTCTAGTCCAGGGCCTGCTACATACTGGAGAAACAAACATTTTGCGGGCACAAAACCATATCATCAGGCTTCCTTCAGGGCTATGATCCCTTCTACCTCCTGACTTGGGGCTCCCGTATTTTATTTTATTTTGTTTTTTATTTTTTTTACATCTTTATTGGAGTATACTTCCTTTACAATGGTGTGTTAGTTTCCCTTTATAACAAAGTGAATCAGTTATACATATACATATGTTCCCATGTCTCTTCCCTCTTGTGTCTCCCCTCCAGGAGGTCACAAAGCACCGAGCTGATCTCCCTGTGCTATACAGCTGCTTCCAACTAGCTATCTGCCTTACGTTTGGTAGTGTATATATGTCCATGCCTATCTCTCGCTTTGTCACAGCTTACCCTTCCCCCTCCCCATATCCTCAAGTTCATTCTCTAGTAGGTCTGTGTCTTTATTCCTGTCTTACCCCTAGGTTCTTCATGACATTTTTTTTAATTCCATATATATGTCTTAGCATACGGTATTTGTCTTTCTCTTTCTGACTTACTTCACTCTGTATGACAGACTCTAGGTCTATCCACCTCATTACAAATAGCTCAATTTCGGTTCTTTTTATGGCTGAGTAATATTCCATTGTATATATGTGCCACATCTTTATCCATTCATTCAATGATGAGCACTTAGGCTGTTTCCATCTCTGGGCTATTGTAAATAGAACTGCAATGAACATTTTGTACATGACACTTTTTGAATTATGGTTTTCTCAGGGTATATGCTCAGTGGTGGGATTGCTGGGTCGTATGGTAGTTCTATTTGTAGTTTTCTAAGGAAACTCCGTACTGTTCTCCATAGTGGCTGTATCAATTTACATTCCCACCAGCAGTGCAAGAGGGTTCCCTTTTCTTCACACCCTCTCCAGCATTTATTGTTTCTAGATTTTTTGATGATGGCCATTCTGACTGGTGTGAGATGATATCTCATTGTAGTTTTGATTTGCATTTCTCCAATGATTAATGATGTTGAGCATTCTTTCATGTGTTTGTTGGCAGTCTGTATGTATATCTTCTTTGGAGAAATGTCTATTTAGGTCTTCTGCACGTTTTTGGATTGGGTTGTTTGTTTTTTTGTTATTGAGCTGCATGAGCTGCTTATAAAATTTGGAGATTAATCCTTTGTCAGTTGCTTCATTTGCAAATATTTTCTCCCATTCTGAGGGTTGTCTTTTGGTCTTGTTTATGGTTTCCTTTGCTGTGCAAAAGCTTTGAAGTTTCATTAGGTCCCATTTGTTTATTTTTGTTTTTGTTTCCATTTCTCTAGGAGGTGGGTCATAAATGATCTTGCTGTGATTTATGTCATAGAGTGTTCTGCCTATGTTTTCCTCTAAGAGTTTGATAGTTTCTGGCTTACATTTAGGTTTTTAATCCATTTTGAGGTTATTTTTGTGTATGGTGTTAGGGAGTGATCAAATCTCATACTTTTACATATAGCTGTCCAGTTTTCCCAGCACCACTTACTGAAGAAGCTGTCTTTTCTCCTTTGTATATTTTGCCTCCTTTATCAAAGATAAGGTGACCATATGTGCATGTGTTTATCTCTGGATTTTCTATCCTGTTCCATTGATCTATCTTTCTGTTTTTGTGCCAGTACCATACTGTCTTGATTACTGTAGCTTTGTAGTATAGTGTGAAGTCAGGGAGCCTGATTCCTCCAGCTCCGTTTTTCATTCTCAAGATTGCTTTGGCTATTTGGGGTCTTTTGTGTTCCATACAAATTGTGAAATTTTTTGTTCTAGTTCTGTGAAAAATGCCAGTTGTAGTTTGATAGGGATTGCATTGAATCTGTAAATTGCTTTGGGTAGTATAGTCATTTTCACAATGTTGATTCTTCCCATCCAAGAACATGGTATATCTCTCCATCTATTTGTATCATCTTTAATTTCTTTCAGCAGTGTCTTATAATTTTCTGCAAACAGATCATTTGTCTCCTTAGGTAGGTTTATTCCTAGATATTTTATTCTTTTTGTTGCAATGGTAAATGGGAGTGTTTTCTTGATTTCATGTTCAGATATTTCATCATTAGTGTATAGGAATGCAAGAGATTTCTGTGCATTAATTTTGTATCCTGCTACTTTACCAAATTCATTGAATAGCTCTAGTAGTTTTCTGGTAGCATCTTTAGGATTCTCTATGTATAGTATCATGTCATCTGCAAACAGTGACAGGTTTACTTCTTCTTTTCTGATTTGGATTCCTTTTATTTCCTTTTCTTCTCTGATTGCTGTGGCTAAAACTTCCAAAACTATGTTGAATAAGAGTGGTGAGAGTGGGCAACCTTGTCTTGTTCCTGATGTTAGTGGAAGTGCTTTCAGTTTTTCACCATTGAGGACGATGTTGGCTGTGGGTTTGTCATATATGGCCTTTATTATGTTGAGGAAAGTTCCCTCTGTGCCTACTTTCTGCAGGGTTTTTATCATAAATGGGTGTTGAATTTTGTCAAAAGCTTTCTCTGCATCTATTGAGATGATCATATGGTTTTTCTCCTTCAATTTTTTAATATGGTGTATCACGTTGATTGATTTGCATATATTGAAGAATCCTTGCATTCCTGGAATAAACCCCAGTTGATCATGGTGTATGATCTGTTTAATGTGCTGTTGGATTCTGTCTGCTAGTATTTTGTTGAGGATTTTTGCATCTATGTTCATCAGTGATATTGGCCTGTAGTTTTCTTTCTTTGTGACATCCTTGTCTGGTTTTGGTATCAGGGTGATGGTGGCATCGTAGAATGAGTTTGGGAGTGTTCCTCCCTCTGCTATATTTTGGAAGAGTTTGAGAAGGATAGGTATTAACTCTTCTCTAAATGTTTGATAGAATTCGCCTGTGAAGCCATCTGGTCCTGGGCTTTTGTTTGTTGGAAGATTTTTAATCACAGTTTCCATTTCAGTGCTTGTGATTGGTCTGTTCATATTTTCTATTTCTTCCTGATTCAGTCTTGGCAGGTTGTGCATTTCTAAGAATATGTCCATTTCTTCCAGGTTGTCCATTTTATTGACATAGAGTTGCTTGTAGTAATCTCTCATGATCTTTTGTATTTCTGCAGTGTCAGTTGTTACTTCTCCTTTTTCATTTCTAATTCAATTGATTTGAGTCTTGTCCCTTTTTTTCTTGATGAGTCTAGCTAATGGTTTATCTATTTTGTTTATCTTCTCAAAGAACCAGCTTTGAGTTTTATTGATCTTTGCTATCATTTCCTTCATTTCCTTTTCATTTATTTCTGATCTGATTTTTATGATTCCTTCTGCTAACTTTGGGGATTTTTTGTTCTTGTTTCTCTAATTGCTTTAGGTGCAAGGTTAGGTTGTTTATTCGAGATGTTTCCTGTTTCTTAAGGTGGGCTTGTATTGCTATAATCTTCCCTCTTAGAACTGCTTTTGCTGCATCCCATAGGTTTTGGGTTGTCATGTCTCCATTGTCATTTGTTTCTAGGTATTTTTTTATTTCCTCTTCGATTTCTTCAGTGATCACTTTGTTATTAAGTAGTGTATTGTTTAGCCTCCATGTGTTTGTATTTTTTATAGATCTTTTCCTGTAATTGATATCTGGTCTCATAGCGTTGTGGTCGGAAAAGATTCTTGATACAATTTCAATTTTCTTAAACTTATAAATGTCCTATAAATATCAATTAAGTCCATGTTGTTTAATGTATAATTTAAAGCTTGTGTTTCCTTATTTATTTTCATTTTGGATGATCTGTCCATTGGTGAAAGTGGGGTGTTAAAGTCCCCTACTGTGAATGTGTTACTATCAATTTCCCCTTTTATGGCTGGTAATATTTGCCTTATGTATTGACGTGCTCCTATGTTGGGTGCATAAATATTACAGTTGTTATAGCTTCTTCTTGGATTGATCCCTTGATCATTATGTCATGTCCTTCTTTGTCTCTTCTAATAGTCTTTATTTTAAAGTCTATTTTGTCTAATATGAGAATTGCTACTCCAGCTTTCTTTTGGTTTCCATTTGCATGAAATATCTTTTTCCATCCCCCTACTTTCAGTCTGTATGTGTCTCTAGGTCTGAAGTGGGTCTCCTGTAGACAGCAAATATATGGGTCTTGTTTTTGTATCCATTCAGCCAATCTGTGTCTTTTGGTGGGAGAATTTAGTCCATTTACATTTAAGGTAATTATCAATATGTATGTTTCTTTTCCCATTTTCTTAATTGTTTTGGGTTCATTATTGTAGGTCTTTTCCTTCTCTTGTGTTTCTTGCCTAGAGAAGTTACTTTAGCAGTTGTTGTAGAGCTGGTTTGGTGGTGCTGAACTCTCTCAGCTTTTGCTTGTCTGTAAAGGTTTTAATTCCTCCATCAAATCTGAATGAGATCCTTGCTGGGTAGAGTAATCTTGGTTGTAGGTTTTTCTCCTTCATCATTTTAAATATGTCTTGCCAGTCCCTCTGGCTAGCAGAGTTTCTGCTGAAAGATCAGCTGTTAACCTTATGGGGATACCCTTTTGTGATATTTGTTGTTTTTCCCTTGCTGCTTTTAATATGTTTTCTTTGTATTTAATTTTTGATAGTTTGATTAACATGTGTCTTGGCGTATTTCTCCTTGGATTTATCCTGTATGGGACTCTCTGTGCTTCCTGGACTTGATTAACTATTTCCTTTCCCGTATTAGCGAATTTTTCAACTATAATCTCTTCAAATATTTTCTCAGGCCCTTTCTTTTTCTCTTCTTCTTCTGGAACCCCTATAATTCGAATGTTGGTGCGTTTGATGTTGTCCCAGAGGTCTCTGAGACTGTCCTCAGTTCTTTTCATTCTTTTTTCTTTATTCTGCTCTGCAGTAGTTATTTCCACTATTTTATCTTCCAGGTCACTTATCCGTTCTTCTGCCTCAGTTATTCTGCTATTGATCCCATATAGAGTATTTTTAATTTCATTTATCGTGTTGTTCATCGTTGTTTGTTTCATCTTTAGTTCTTCTAGGTCCTTGTTAAATGTTTCTTGCATTTTGTCTATTCTATTTCCAAGATTGTGGACCATCTTTACTATCATCATTCTGAATTCTTTTTCAGGTAGACTGCCTATTTCCTCTCATTTGTTAGGTCTGGTGGGTTTTTATCTTGCTCCTTCATCTGCTGTGTGTTTTTCTGTCTTCTCATTTTGCTTTTCTTACTGTGTTTGGGGTCTCCTTTTTGCAGGCTGCAGGTTCGTAGTTCCCATTGTTTTTGGTGTCTGTCCGCAGTGGCTAAGGTTGGTTCAGTGGGTTGTGTAGGCTTCCTGGTGGAGGGGACTAGTGCCTGTGTTCCGGCGGATGAGGCTGGATCTTGTCTTTCTGGTTGGCAGGTCCACGTCTGGTGGTGTGTTTTGGAGTGTCTGTGGCCTTATTATGATTTTAGGCAGCCTCTCTGCTAATGGGTGGGGTTGTGTTCCTGTCTTGGTAGTTGTTTGGCATAGTATGTCCAGCACTGTAGCTTGCTGGTCGTTGAGTGAAGCTGGGTGCTGGTGTTGAGACGGAGATCTCTGGGAGATTTTCGCCATTTGATATTATGTGGAGCTGGGAGGTCTCTTGTGGACCAGTGTCCTGAAGTTGGCTCTCCCACCTCAGAGGCACAGCACTGACTTCTGGCTGCAGCACCAAGAGCATTTCATCCACACGGCTCTGAATAAAAGGGAGAAAAAGTAGAAAAAAAGAACTAGTAGAAGTAGAAAGAAAGAAAGAAAGAAGGGAGGGAGGAAGGGAGGGAGGGAGGATGGAAGGAAGGAGGGAAGGATGGAAAAAAAGAAAGGATATAAAGTAAAATAAAATAAAGATAAAATATAATAAAGTTATTAAAATAAAAAAATAATTATTAAGAGAAAAAAACAAAACAAAACAAAAGAAACGGACGGTAAGAACCCTAGGACAAATAGTGGAAGCAAAGCTATACAGACAAAATCTCACACAGAAGCATACACATACACACAAAAAGAGGAAAAGGGGAAAAAATCGTAAATCTTGCTCTGAAAGTCCACCTCCTTAATTTGGGTTGATTAGTTGTCTATTCATGTATTCCACAGATGCAAGGTACATCAGGTTGATTGTGGAGCTTTAATCCGCTGCTTCTGAGGCTGCTGGGAGAGATTTCCTTTTCTCTTCTTTGTTCTTACAGCTCCCAGGGGCTCAACTTTGGATTTGGCCCCGCCTCTGCATGTAGGTCGTTGGAGGGCGTGTCAGTTCTTCTCTGAGACAGGACGGGGTTAAAGGAGCCGCTGATTCGGGGCTCCTTTAACTCACTCAGGCCGCGGGGAGGCAGAGGCACTGAGTGAGCGGGGAGTCTGCGGCGGCAGAGGCCAGCGTGACGTTGCACCAGCCTGAGGCGCGCTGTGCGTTCTCCCGGGGAAGTTGTCTCTGGATCCCGGGACCCTGGCAGTGGCCGGCTGCACAGGCTCCCCGGAAGGTGGTGTGGATAGTGACCTGTGCTCGCACACAGGCTTCTTGGTGGCGGCAGCAGCAGCCTTAGCGTCTCATTCCTGTCTCTGGGGTCCGCGCTTTTAGCCGCGGCTCGTGCCAGTCTCTGGAGCTCGTTTACGCAGCGCTCTTAATCCCCTCTCCTCGCGCATCAGGAAACAAAGAGGGAAGAAAAAGTCTCTTGCCTCTTCGGCAGCTCCAGACTTTCCCCCGGACTCACTCCCGGCTAGCCGTGGCGCACTAACCCCTTGCAGGCTGTGTTCACACCACCAACCCCAGTCCTCTCCCTGCGCTCTGATTGAAGCCTGAGCCTCAACTCCTAGCCCCGCTCGCCCCGGCGGGTGAGCAGACAAGCCTCTCGGGCTGGTGAGTGCAGGTCGGCCCTGATCCTCTGTGCAGGAATCTCTCTGCTTTGCCCACCGCACCCCTGTGGCTGCACTCTCTTCCGCGGTTCCGTAGCTTTCCCCCTCCGCTACCCGCAGCCTCTGCCCGCGAAGGGGCTTCCTAGTGTGTGGAAATCTTTCCTCCTTCACAGCTCCCTCCCACTGGTGCAGGTCCCGTCCCTATCCTTTTGTCTCTGTTTTTTCTTTTGCCCTAACCAGGTACGTGGGGGATTTCTTGCCTTTTGGGAGGTCTGAGGTCTTCTGCCAGCATCCAGTAGGTGTCCTGTAGGAGTTGTTCCACGTGTAGATGTATTTCTGGTGTATCTGTGGGGAGGAAGGTGATCTCCGCGTCTTACTCTTCTGCCATCTTCCTGGAAGCTGGCCCTGTGTTTTATTTTAGAGGTTCTGTGGATGTTGATTCTTTTCAGTTTTTGTATTCAGCGTTGGAGCAGGTGGAGTGTTTGTTGCTCAGTGGTTTTTAGTTAAAGTATAAATACTAAACCCTTTTAATGTCTTTACTTTCTTTTATCATAAAGGCCAAAATGTGTGGCTCCTCCTATGGCTTTACCACATGCTTATCTCTTACTCTTAGGCCACTGACATTTCTTTTAGATCCTCAAACAAAGCATGTTCCTTCCTCCCTCAGAGCTTTTGCATATGCTGTTCCCCCTGCCTGGAATATAATTCCTCTGTACTCACTCTCTGCATCCTGCCATCCTTCACCTTGAAAATTGTTATTCATTCTTTGGCTCTCATCTGGGAGCAGGAAGACTTTCCTGATTTCCCACAAATGGTCATGTTCCCCAGTTGTACTATATTGTACCTTTTCTACATTGCACTTACTCTAGTTTTCATTTAGTTATGTATGTATTTGATTCCTTTTGTTTCTCCCACAAGATTGTACGTTCCAGGAAGGTAAGGACCATTATTTTATCATTTTATCCTCTGTCTTGAATAGTCCCTGGCACAGAGAAAAGACTCAGTTCATCAAAATTCTGTTGAAAAAATAAAAACCCAGTTTTTTTTTTTTTTTTATTCTACCTGTTTTATTTCCCCCCCCCGGCAAAGCAGGTTTTCACATGAATGTAGTGGGGAAGCCCTCTATGTAGAGAGAGCTGAGTTCGTTCTGGCTGCTCTGTCCAAATCCCCAGCTGCATCCCCTTTAACTTTTGCATGTCTGAGATACTGGCTGGGAGCATTTAAATAAGCACAGGAAGCAGAGAGATTTTTTCCTACCTATTATGTTGTGTCATCTATAATATTCATTCCTCTTTTCTGCAATCTGTATGCCCACCCTGCCCCGTTACTATGCCACTCTGAGGTTTCAAGGTAATGGCTCAATGCCAATATTGTTCCTACCTGGTGGAAGACGGTACTAGATATTTTGAAGTATAAGTCTTACAACTGTGGCCACCTAAGGCCCAAATAACGGAACATCAGGATACTCAAATTAACAGTTAGATTATAGAACTCAATCCTTCTAGTTTATGAAGAAGTATTTATAAATAGAAGTAATATTAAATTAACCAGTGAAATTGAGAATAGCCATTTCAGGATGAAGACTCAGATAATAAGAAACAATTTTCAGTTAAATAATAATAGTTTATTTGATCTATTTGTAGGTATGTCTGACTGGATTCACAGACCAAAAAAAAAAAGACACTCTTTTCTGTTAGATCTGTTCACAGCTCAAGCCCAAGTAATAAGTGATGAGCAGTAATTTGATCCTTTAAAGTTTTTCCTAATTTGAATTGGGGTCATATCTTCCTCGGAGAGGAATGGAATGTAGCTGGGCACTGACAGAGTAGTCAAGTGGGGTGTGAGCTGAAGAGAAGCAGGAGAGCCTTCCAACCTGTGACTGGTGAACATTTTATTACTCCCTGTGTTTTTCCAAATCTTGTGCTGCTCTTCTGATTGGGGAAGGTGGAGAGGCAGTTTCCAAATATCTTGCAAGGTCTTTTGGAGGAAGTAGGAAACAAAGTGGCCTCATCCCTCTGTGGACTAAGTCTTAGAGAATTGGCACCCTAATAAGACAGCTGCGGAGTAAGCAGCTCAGGTAGGCAATTTTGGCATCAAGGAAACATGAGAGCTGCCTTAAGAGGTATCCTGTCTCCATCTTGGGTTGAGATGCTGACATCTCCTTTACTGCATGATGCTGTGCCTGTATCATTGTAGAGCATGTGGAACTATCCAGGAATAGAAAGTGGCTTGTTGTATAGTTATTTTACCCCAGGTTATTAAGACTCTAGGGTCATGCCACTGCTGAGCCCTCCTGCAGGCCCCATTCGAAATGTTCAGCAGAGCTGAGCTTTTTATGAGGCTATCTCAGAAGTGATTGTACCTAGGGAGTCATCACAAGTAGAATGGTTGTTTACCAAACTGATTAAAGACTTAGTGAGACAGAACAGGATGGTAATAATGGCATACAACATTGGACGGCTTTTCATATGCTTATCTACTGTCTGTATATATTTTGGAGAAGGTTTCTGTTTAAATATTTTCCCCACTTTTTACTTGAGTTGTCTATTTTCTAATTGTTGAGTTTTAAGAGGTTTTTTTTGGTATATTTTGCTTACAAGTATTTTTTTTGTCAGATATGTGTTTTCCAAATATATTCTTTTAGTCTGTGGCTTGTCTACTCATTCTATTTACAGTTCCCAGAGAGAAATTTTTAATTTTAATAAAGAATAAGTGATCAGAAAGAAAAGAACAGAATGGTAAGACAGGGTTGAATGGGGAAAGACTTGTCACATTCTAAGACAGGAGAAGCTAGCAACATTGACAGAATCATAGTGCTACTGTAGGACACTTCTTGGTATAGTAGGAAGTACTTGGAGAAGCTGGGAGCTCAGTGACGATCCTGCCAGAGACTTGTTGCCAGTGACATTACTCCCACTCCCCTGTCTTTCCCAGGTTGGAAATCTATCGTTTTTTGCATGCTTATTATGACAGGCACTTTATACATGCCTCAAATCCTCACAACAACCCTAAAAGGTTGGACCACCAGGCTTACATGCCTATAAATCTTTCCTGCCAATCCTATGTACCCTGAGACACCTCTGACTTCCCAGGTTTAGATGAAATGATACATTTGGAATCTGGCTCTGAAGTAGCCATTGCGGAGCTGGATGACATAACACAGAGGTATGGAGGAATTAGCTCTGCATGGGAGTGAGATGGGAGATAGGGGTGCAGTACCAGGTAGACACTATAACTTTTCTTTGTCGCCTCCATGAACTGCTCCATGGTATAGTTGCTGTTTGCAAACCTTACAAAGAAATATCCTTTGCTGAAAGACCTGCTAGGGCTCTTCATGGCTTTTCGTGAAGCTAATGTAATTATGCATTACACTGCGCTGCTTTGTGCGTTTCTTTGCTCTCCTTGCCCTGTTTTCTTCTCCTCACTGCTCCTCCTAAATAAAGGGCTTCTACCTTCTAAACAAATTATCAACCCTTTATATGCCTTAAGTTCTGCTTTCTAGGGGACCTGAGCTAAGACATACTATTATCTGAAATAGACAAAATTAAGGTATGTATAATTTACCTTATAAATTATATATATATTTATTCTGTTCTTGTATTATTGAATCTTTTCCTAGCTGACCTATTATTCTCTCCTTCATATAATATCTAATCCTATCCACAATGTATTGACATTTCCAAAAGATGCTTTATTAGCAGTGAGCTTAGAGTTTGCTTTATTTTTCTATGATGTCATGCACAAATATTTTAGACTTCAGAATACTGAAGGAAAATAATTCATTACTTTATGTTTTTATCTTTTACACGTCCTGGAAATTGGAAGCTGATTTAATATCCGTCATACTGCTTATCACAGGGCCTGGCACATTATATCTTCTCAATAAATGTTTCTTGAATGAAAGAATGATAATAACCTCAAGCCACTAAAATAAAGAAGCAACTCCGTTTTTCTTTAGTTTTTTTTTCCTATGCAGCTCCTTATACACAACTTTTGCTACTTAAGTGTTTAATCCAGAGGGAGTTGATTGTGTTATTTAAGTTTTTCAGGAATTGACTTATCATAGATCAGATTGATTTTTAAATTACTTTGGAGAGACCCAGTGAGTTTTGCAATTGAGGTCATATATTTGGAGAAAGGTATTATCTCAGTAGGATTGTAGCTATTGCTCAAGATTTTTCAGCTGCTGAATATTAAAAAAAAAAGACACATCGGTAGGCATATATCAGCAAACACCAACCAAGAAGTAAACTCTTCTAGCTTCAAGGATGCTGCAGTTTTCAGTGATGAGTCAATAGAGTCATTCATATTTAAATGCTAAAGATTAAAGTTTATTTTATACTTCACTCCATGTAGCACCCCTATTGGGGTGCTTTTGCATGAAAAACACTGTAAACACCTTGACTATTTCATATAGACTATTATATTATTTTAGTCTCTAATTCTATTTAAATGTTCATAAAGAAATATGGAGGTCTCCTCATTTCCTGCGAAATTCTGTAAGTTGTTCTGTCCTTACATTAGTTAACACGAGCTGCTGTAACAGAGAAACTCCACAATCTCAGGGGCTTTACATTATAAGCATTAATTTCTTCTTTGTATCAAAGACTAATGTAGATGTACGTGGTTAGGTGGTTTTCACTCCAGCATTGACTGAAGAATTTAGGCTTCTTTCATCTTGTTGTTCTGTCACTTGCCATCTTCAGCAGGAGGTTGGAGGAGACTCCCATGGTTATCTGCTGGATTATTTCCATTGGGTCTAGATATGATGTACATCACTTCTGCCCCCATTCTACAAGCCAGAGCTATGTCATATGGCCATGTCTAAATGCCAGGGAAGCTGGGAATTATGACCTGCCCGTGTGTCCAAAAGGGTTTCAGTGATTAGTGGCAGTGTCTGACAGTTCTTAAAGAGTGTATTGATCCTAAAGGATTTGAGGGTAGCCTGGCTAGCTCAGTTGGTAGAGCATGATATCTTAAAGGGTTTGACAGCATTTTTAAAGATTATTCATTTCTCAACATTTTTGCAATGTTTTTCTTTCCAAGTTACATTCATCAATTTAATGGCAAAAGCTCCTTGCGCTATGAAAACAAGATGGAGTAGGTGTCAGGCTGCATAGACAGAAAATTTCTAGAGGATTGATGTATCTTGAGTGATGTTTTTTCCTTTTGACTCTCAAATGTTTGATTTTTCAAGCTCCTAAGTGAGTAAAAACATTTTTAAAAAGTGGATGGAGACAAATCTGCCTTGGATTTTTTTTGTACTCTGAATTCTGTTTACCAGTGTAAAACTGAAACTTTAATTTCGGGGGATTTAGGAATTTGGGAATCTTTCATGCTGTCAACATGAATAAATCATACTTCAAAATAATGTCCAACATCTAATTTAATATTTACAACACCTCAAAGAATGTTAACTATGATAAGTTCATAATTTTTTTTATTTAGGCTTTTTTTTTCTAACGTCTTTATTGGAGTTTAATTGCTTTACAATGTTGTGTTAGTTGCTGCTGTATAACAAAGTGAATCAGCTATATGTATACATATATCCCCACATCCCCTCCCTCTTGTGTCTCCCTCCCACCCTCCCTATCCCACCCCTCTAAGTGGTCACAAAGCACGAGCTTATCTCCCTGTGCTATGTGGCTGCTTCCCACTAGCTACTGTTTTACATTTGGTAGTATATATATATCCATGCCCCTCTCTCACTTCGTCCCAGCTTACCCTTCCCCCTCCCCGTGTCCTCAAGTCCATTCTCTACGTCTGTGTCCTTTTGCTGTCCTGCCCCTAGGTTCATCAGAACCATTTTTTTTCTTTTTAGATTCCATATATATGTGTTAGCATACGGTATTCGTTTTTCTGACGTACTTCACTCTATGACAGACTCTAGGTAGATCCACCACACTACGAGTAACTCAATTTCATTTCTTTATATGGCTGAATAATATTCCGTTGGCTATATGTGCCACATCTTCTTTATCCATTCATCTGTCGGTGGACACTTAGGTTGCTTCTGGCTATTGTAAATAATGCTGCAGTGAACATTGTGGTACATGACTCGTTTTGAATTATGGTTTTCTCAGGCTATATGCCCAGTGGTGGGATTGCTGGGTCATATGGTAGTTCTGTTTTTAGTTTTTAAAGGAACCTCCATACTGGTCTCCATGGTGGCTGTATCAATTTACATACCCACCAAAAGTACAAGAGGGTTCCCCTTTCTCCACACCCTCTCCAGCATTTATTGTTTGTAGATATTTTTTCATTTTACCATCTTTATTGGACTATAATTGCTTTACAATGGTATGTTAGTTTCAGCTTCACAACAAAATGAATCAGTTATATATATACATATGTTCCCATATCTCTTCCCGCTTGCGTCTCCCTCCCTCCCACCCTCCTTTTCCCACCTCTCCAGGCGGTCACAAAGCACCGCGCTGATCTCCCTGTGCTATGCGGCTGCTTCCCACTAGCTATCTACCTTACGTTTGGTAGTGTATATATATGTCCATGCCTCTCTCTCGCTTTGTCACAGTTTACCCTTCCCCTTCCCCATAGCCTCAAGTCCATTCTCTAGTAAGTCTGTGTCTTTATTCCTGTTTCACCCCTAGGTTTTTCATGACATTTTTTTTCTTAAATTCCATATATATGTGTTAGCATACGGTATTTGTCTCTCTCTTTCTGACTTACTTCACTCTGTATGACAGACTCTAGGTCTATCCACCTCATTACAAATAGCTCAATTTCGTTTCTTTTTATGGCTGAGTAATATTCCATTGTATATATGTGCCACATCTTCTTTATCCATTCATCCGATGATGGACACTTAGGTTGTTTCCATCTCTGGGCTATTGTAAATAGAGCTGCAACGAACATTTTGTTACATGACTCTTTTTGAATTATGGTTTTCTCAGGGTATATGCCCAGTGGTGGGATTGCTGGGTCATATGGTAGTTCTGTTTTTAGTTTTTAAAGGAACCTCCATACTGGTCTCCATGGTGGCTGTATCAATTTACGTTCCCACCAAAAGTACAAGAAGGTTCCCCTTTCTCCACACCCTCTCCAGCATTTATTGTTTGTAGATTTTTTGATGATGACCATTTTGACTGGTGTGAGGTGATACCTCATTGTAGTTTTGATGTGCATGTCTCTAATAATTAGTGATGTTGAGCATCCTTTCATGTGTTTATTGACAATCTGTATATCACTTTTGGAGAAATGTCTATTAAGGTCTTCTGCCCATTTTTGGATTGGGTTGTTTTTTTTTTGATATTGAGCTACGTAAGCTGCTTGTATATTTTAGAGATTAATCCTTTGTTAGTTGCTTTGTTTGCAGATACTTTCTCCCATTATAGGGTTGTCTTTTCGTCTTGTTTGTGGTTTCCTTTGCTGTGCAAAAGCTTTTAAGTTTCATTAGGTCCCATTTGTTTATTTCTGTTGTTACTCCCATTTCTCTAGGAGGTGGGTCAAAAAGGATCCTGCTGTGATTTATGTCATAGAGTGTTCTGCCTATGTTTTCCTCTAAGAGTTTATAGGGTCTGGCCTTACATTTAGGTCTTTAATCCATTTGGAGTTTATTTTTGTGTATGGTGTTAGGGAGTGATCTAATCTCATACTTTTACATGTAGCTGTCCAGTTTTCCTAGCACCACTTATTGAGGAGGCTGTCTTTTCTACATTGTGTATTCTTGCCTCCTTCATCAAAGATAAGGCAACCATTGTAAAGGAAGTATACTCCAATAAAGTTGTTAAAAAAAAATAAGGTAACCATATGTGCGTGGGTTTATCTCTGGGCTTTCTATCCTGTTCCATTGATCTATATTTCTGTTTTTGTGCCAGTACCATACTGTCTTGATTACTGTAGCTTTGTGGTATAGTCTGAAGTCTGGGAGCCTGATTCCTCCAGCTCCGTTTTTCTTTCTCAAGATTGCTTTGGCTATTTGGGGTCTTTTGTGTTTCTGTACAGATTGTGAAATTTTTTGTTCTAGTTCTGTGAAAAATGCCATTCATAGTTTGATAGGGATTGCATTGAATCTGTAGATTGCTTTGGGTAGTATAGTCATTTTCACAATGTTGATTCTTCCAATCCAAGAACATGGTATATCTCTCCATCTGTTTGTATCATCTTTAATTTCTTTCATCAGTGTCTTATAGTTTTCTGCATACAGGTCTTTTGTCTCCTTTGGTAGGTTTATTCCTAGGTATTTTATTTTTGTTGCTACGGTAAAATCGGAGTGTTTCCTTAACTTCTCTTTCAGATTTTTCCTCATTAATGTATAAGAATGCAGGAGATTTCTGTGCATTAATTTTGTATCCTGCTCCTTTACCAAACTCATTGATTAGCTCTAGTCGTTTTCTGGTAGCATCTTTAGGATTCTCTCTATATAGTATCATGTCATCTGTAAGCAGTGATAGTTTTACTTCTTCTTTTCCAATTTGGATTCCTTTTATTTCTTTTTCTTCTCTGATTGCTTTGGCGAAAATTTCCAAAACTATGTTGAATAAGAGTGGTGAGAGTGGGCCTTGTCTTGTTCCTGATGTTAGTGGAAATGCTTTCAGTTTTTCACCATTGAGGATGATGTTGGCTGTGGGTCTGTCATATAAAGCCTTTATTATGTTGAGGTAAGTTCCCTCTATGCCTACTTTCTGGAGAGTTTTTATCATAAATGGGTTTTGAATTTTGTTCAAAGCTTTTTCTGCATATTTTGAGATTATCTTTTTGGTTTTTTTTTTTTTTTTTTGTGTGTGTGTGTGTGTTTGTGTGTGTGTGTATGGTACGTGGGCCTCTCACTGTTGTGGCTTCTCCCATTGTGGAGCACAGGCTCCAGACGCGCAGGCTCAGTGGCCATGGCTCACAGGCCCAGCTGCTTCACAGCATGTGGGAGCTTCCCGGACTGGGGCACAAACCCGTGTCCCCTGCATTGGCAGGCGGACTGTCAACCACTGCGCCACCAGGGAAGCCCCTATCTTTTGGTTTTTATACTTCAATTTGTTAATATGGTGTATCACATTGATTGACTTGCATATATTGAAGAATCCTTGCATTCCTGGGATAAACCCCACTTATCATCGTGTATGATCCTTTTAATGTGCTGTTGGATGCTGTTTGCTAGTATTTAGTTGAGGATTTTTGCATCTGTGTACATCAGTGACATTGGCCTGTAGTTTTCTTTTTTTGTAACATTTTTGTCTGGTTTTGGTATCAGGGTGATGGCGGCCTCATACAATGAGTTTAGGAGTATTCCTCCCTCTGCTGTATTTTGGAAGAGTTTGAGAAGGACAGGTGTTAGCTCTTCTCTAACTGTTTGATAGAATTTGCCTCTGAAGCCATCTGGTCCTGAGCTTTTGTTTGTTAGAAGATTTTTAATCACAGTTTCAATTTCAGTGCTTGTGATTGGTCTGTTTATATTTTCTATTTCTTCCTAGTTCAGTCTCAGAAGGTAGTGCTTTTCAAAGAATTGTCCATTTCTTCCAGGTTGTCCATTTTATTGGCATATACTTGCTGTAGTAATCCCTTATGATTCTTTGTATTTCTGCAGTGTCACTTGTTACTTCTCCTTTTTCATTTCTAATTCTGCTCCCTTTTTTCTTGATGAGTCTGGCTATTGGTTTATCAATTTAATTTGTCTTCTCAAAGAACCAGCTTTTAGTTTTACTGATCTTTGCTATTGTTTCCTTCATTTCTTTTTCATTTATTCCTAATCTAATCTTTATGATTTCTTTTCTTCTGCCAACTTTGGGGGGGGTTTTTTGTTCTTCTTTCTCTAATTTCTTTAGGTGTAAGGTTAGGTTGTTTATTTGAGACATTTCTTGTTTCTTGAGGTAGGATTGTATTGCTATAATCTTCCCTCTTAGAACTGCTTTTGCTACAACCCATAGGTTTAGGGTCGTCATGTTTTCACTGTCATTTGTTTCTAGGTATTTTTTTGTTTCCTCTTTGATTTCTTCAGTGAGTTCTTGGTTATTTAGTAGCGCATTGTTTAGTCTGCACGTGTTTCTATTTTTTACAGTTTTTTTTCCTGTAATTGATATCTAGTCTCATAGCTTTGGGGTCAGAAAAGATACTTGATATGATTTCAGTTTTCTTATATTTACCAAGGTTTGATTTGTGACCCAAGTTATGATCTATCCTGGAGAATGTTCCATGAGCATTTGAGAAGAAAGTGTATTCTGTTGTTTTTGGATGGAATGTCCTATAAATGTCAATTAAGTCCATGTTGTCTAATGTGTCATTAAAACTCATGTTTTCATATTTGTTTTGGATGATCTGTCCATTGGTGAACGTGGGGTGTTAAAATCCCCTACTATGATTGTGTTACTGTCAACTTCTCCTTTTATGGCTGTTAGCATTTGCCTTATGTATTGAGGTGTTCCTATGTTGGGTGCATAAATATTTATAATGGTTATATCTTCTTCTTAGATTGATCCCTTGATTATTATTTAGTGTCCTTCTTTGTCTCTTGTAATAGTCTTTCTTTTAATGTCTCTTACATTTGATATGAGAATTGCTACTCCAGCTTTCTTTTGATTTCTGTTTGCATGGAATATCTTTTTCCATCCCCTCAATTTCAGTCTGTATGTGTCCCCAGGTCTGAAGTGGATCTCTTGTAGACAGCATATATATGGGTCTTGTAGAGTGTCCATTCAGCCAGTCTGTCTTTTGGTTTGAGCATTTAATCCATTTACATTTAAGGGAATTATCAATATATATGTTCCTATTACCATTTTCTTAATTGTTTCTGGTTTGTTATTGTAGTTCTTTTCCTTCTCTTGTGTTTCCTGCCTAAAGAAGTTCCTTTAGCTTTTGTTGTAATGCTGGTTTGGTGGTGCTGAATTCTGTTAACTTTGCTTGTCTGTAAACATTTTAATTTCTCTGTCAAATCTGAATGAGATTCTTGCTGGGTAGAGTAATCTTGGTTGTAGTTTTTTCCCTTTCATCGCTTTAAATATATCCTGCCACTTCCTTCTGGTTTGCAGAGTTTCTGCTGAAAGATCAGATGTTAACCTTATGGGGATTCCCTTGTATGTTATTTGTTGCTTTTCCCGTGCTGCTTTTAATATTTTTTCTTTGTATTTAATTTTTGATAGTTTGATTGATATGTGTCTTGGTGTGTTTCTCCTTGGATTTGTCCTGTATGGGACTCTCTGCACTTCCTGGACTTGATTGACTATTTCCTTTCCCATATTAGGGAAGTTTTCAACTATAATCTCTTCAAGTATTTCCTCAGTCCCTTTCTTTTTCTCTTCTTCTTCTGGTACCCCTATAATTCATATGGTATCTTTAATGTTGTCCCTAAGGTCTCTGAGACTGTCCTCAGTTCTTTCTGTTCTTTTTTCTTTATTCTGCTCTGTGGTAATTATTTCCACTATTTTGTCTTCTAGGTCACTTATCCATTCTTTTGCCTCAGTTATTCTGCTGTTGATTCCTTCTAGAAAATTTTAAATTTCATTTATTGTGTTGGTCATCGTTTGTTTGATCTTTAGTTCTTCTAGATCCTTGTTAAACATTTCTTGTATTTTCTCCGTTCTGTTTCCAAGATTTTGGATCATCTTTACTATCGTTTCTCTGATTTCTTTTTCAGGTAGGCTGCCATTTCCTCCTTGTTTTTTGGTCTGGTGGGTTTTTACATTGCTCCTTCATCTGCTGCATATTTCTCTGTCTTCTCATTTTGCTTCACTTACTGTGTTTGGCGTCTCCTTTTCACAGGCTGCAGGGTCATATTTCCCTTTGTTTTTGGTGTTTGCCCCCAGTGGGTAAGGTTGGTTTAGTGTGTTGTGTAGGCTTCCTGGTGCAGGGAACTGGTACCTGTGTTCTGGTGGATGAGCCTGGATCTTGTCTTTCTGGTGGGCAGGACTGCATGTGGTGGTGTGTTTTGGGGTGTCTGTGAACTTATTCTCATTTTAGGCAGCCTCTCTGCTAATGGATGGGGTTGTGTTCTCGTCTTGTTAGTTGTTTGGCATGGGGCATCCAGCACCAGAGCTTGCTGGTCATTGAGTGGAGCTGGGTTTTAGCGTTGAGACAGAGATCTCTGGGAGAGCTCTCGCGGTTGATAGTACGTGGGGTCAGCAGGTCTCTGGTGGTCCAATGTCCTGAACTCAGCTCTCCCACCTCAGAGGCTCAGGGCTGATACCCAGCCAGAGCACCAAGACCCTGTCAGCCACACAGCCAGGTAAGTGGGAAGTTTCTTGTCTTTCGGAAGTCTGAGGTCTTCTGCCAGAGTTCAGTAGGTGTTTTGTAGGAGTTGTTGCACATATAGAAGTATTTTTGATGTATTTGTGTGGAGGAAGGTGATCTCAGTTCTTACTCATCTGCCATCTTGAAGGTCCTGGTTCAAGTTTATAAATTATAATTATAGGTTTTACAAATCCAAGAGGTCTCATTTTTAGGGTTTCCTTATGTAGGTTTGACATTAGCTGCCTAAGTAACATGGCCAAACTGTTGATGGTGTTATCAGGATAAGTTACTATCCATTCATTTTGAAGTGTAATCGACAATAAAATTGTATGACATTTCCAGTGTACAATGTGGTGATTTTATATACATATATATTGTGAAAGGATTCCTCCAGTAGAATTAATGAACACATCCATCACCTCACATGTTTGTCATTCTTTTTGTTTTCCTAGTGAGATCATTTAAGTTCTAATTTCTTGGCAAATTTTATTTATACAGTACAGTGTTATCAACTATCATCATCTTGTTATACATTAGATCCTCAGGCCTTATTCATATTATAACTAAGTTTGTGGTACTATCCATTCTTGATTCTTAAATGTATTTATTCATACAAAAATGAATAAGAGAGTCTTTTCTCTTAAAAAGACCTAAACTTGTATGTGAGTCAATTAATAAATACAATGCAATATGGCACATTTTACTAGACAGGAATGAACAGAGTGTGGTTAAAGCACAGAGACAATTGAGCCTTCAAAATGATTAGAAGTTTGATTCACAAGAGAAGGGGAGATAGAAAGCATATGCAAAAAGCCTAGGGTTATGAAAGATAATGGTGTGTTTAGTGAACATTGACTCTGTCCAGGTAGCTAGAGAACAGTAGAAATATTTGGTATTTTACAGTTCTTGGTATGTCTCAAGATACCTTATGATGTAGTGCTAACCAAGGAGTATGACTCAGGTTGTGAGAATGTCTTGAAATTCCATTAAATAAAAAATAATGAAGATTACTTGAGAAGTTTTTGGCTGATATGTGGGATGAAATACAACTTTGGAAAGATATGAGTTATCTTGAAATACTTAAAGAGCATGTAATAAAGGATATAACTTTTGACTATATGGTCCAGAGGAAGCAAATAAGACTAAGGGATGAAAGTTATCTTGAGGTTTCATCTTAAAATGTGGAACACTTCCACATTTAGAGCTGCCCAATGATAGAACAGTTCACCTCAGTGTGGGTAACCATAGACCAGATAATCCTTTGTTAGATTACTGTAAAGGGGATTTTATATTGACTCTAAGATATTATGATTCTGTTGATTCTGGGAAGTACTGTAACATGGACTCTTTAAATAGACTGTGTGGATTTGAATCCAGGCTTGGCAACTTTCTATAGCTTTGGCTAAAGGCAAGTGATTTAACCTTTCCACACCTGTAAATAAGGATATTATAGCACTGTCCTCTAAGACTGTTTGTGGGCTTCTCTGGTGGCACAGTGGTTAAGAATCTGCCTGCCAGTGTAGGGGACACAAGTTCGAGCCCTGGTCTGGGAAGATCGTATATGCCATGGAGCAACTAGGCCCGTGCACCACAACTACTGAGCCTGCACTCTATAGCCCAAGCTCTAGAGTCCGCAAACCACAACTACTGAGCCCACATGCCACAACTACTGAAGCCCACACACCTAGAGCCCATGCTGCACAACAAGAGAAGACACCACAAGGAGAAGCCCATGCACTGTAACAAAGAGTAGCCCCCACCACTGCAACTAGAGAGAGACCATGTGCAGCAATGAAGACCCAAAACAGCGAAAAATTAACAAATAAAATAAATAAATGTATATAAAAAAGAGTGTTTGTAGAAGTTAACTGAGATAATCTATGTAAAATGCTTGGCATGGTTCCTGGCAAATGATAAACATACTATAAATATTAATCCTCATTATCACCATGTTGTGGCTCAGTACAAGCCTCCCCAAAATATTCCACAATGGCATGTTGATTATTTTGAACTGAAGTTACTTGAGAAGTAGCCAATGCAAGAAGAAAACTCTGACCCTTCTCTATCCCTCTGAAAGCAGGAAATAAATCTCGCAGGTGAAGGGCACCCTCCATGCATCTGGAGGTAGAAAGATACCCTTATTGCCAGAGATGGAGAATTCTGGGCTGAGAAGCCTATATAAACAAGCTTTGTTACTTTAATTCAGTGGTCCCCAACCTTTCTGGCACCAGGGACCGGTTTTGTGGAAGACAGTTTTTCCACGGATGGGGGCGGAGGGAGGATGGTTCAGGTGGTATGGAGAGAGATGGGGAGCAGCAGATGAAGCTTCGCTCACTGACCCGCTGCTCATCTCCTGCTATGCATCACCATTTCTGACAGGCTATGGACCGGTACCGGACTATGGCCTGAGGGTTGGGGACCCTTGCCTTAATATACTAACCCAAACCCAAACTCTCTTTAGATTCCTCACTAAGTAAGCACCCAAATCCTAAGTTTCCTTGTCCTGTCAATTCCTCAGATAATTTTTAAAAATTTAATTTAATTAATTAATTTTTTGTACAATAGATTCTTATTAGTTATCTATTTCATACATATTAGTGTATATATGTCAATCCCAATCTCCCAATTTATCCCACAACCATTACCATGCCTCCCCCCTTGTTTTCCCCCTTGGTGTCCATACATCTGTTCTTTACATCTGTGTCTATTTCTGCCTTGAAAAATGGTTCATCTGTACCATTTTTCTGGATTCCACATACATGTATTAATATACAATATTTGTTTTTCTTTTTCTGACTTACTCCACTCTGTATGACACTCTCTAGGTCCATCCATGTCTCTACAGATGACCCAATTTCATTCCTTTTTATGGCTAAGTAATATTCCATTGTATATATATACCACATTTTCTTTATCCATTCGTCTGCCAGTGGGCATTTAGGTTGCTTCCATGACCTGGCTATTGTAAATAGTGCTGCAATGAACATTGGGGTGCATGTGTCTTTTTGAATTATGGTTTTCCCTGGGTATATGCCCAGTAGTGGGATTGCTGGGTCATATGGTAATTCTACTTTTAGTTTTTAAGGAACCTCCATATTCTCCATAGTGGCTGTATCAATTTACATTCCCACCAACAGTGCAAGAGGGTTCCCTTTTCTCCACACCCTCTCCAGCATTTACTGTTTGTAGATTTTCAGATGATGCCCATTCTAACTGGTGTGATGTGACACCTCATTGTAGTTTTGATTTGCATTTCTGTAATAATTAGTGATGTTGAGAAGCTTTTCATGTGCCTCTGGGCCATCTATATGACTACTTTGGAGAAATGTCTATTTAGGTCTTTGCTCATTTTTTTGATTTGGTTGTTTGCTATTTTAATACTGAGCAGCATGAGCTGTTGATATATTCTGGAGATTAATCCTTTGTCCGTTGATTCATTTGCAGATATTTTCTCCCATTCTGAGGGTTGTGTTTTCGTCTTGTTTTTAGTTTCCTTTGCTGTGCAAAAGCTTTTAAGTTTCATTAGGTCACATTTGTTTATTTATTTTTTTATTTCCATTACTCTAGGAGGTGGGTCAAAAAGGACCTTGCTGTGATTTATGTCATAGAGTGTTCTTACTATGTTTTCCTCAAAGAGTTTTATCGTGTCCGGTCTTACATTTTGGTCTTTAATCCATTTTGAGTTTATTTTTGTGTATAGTGTTAAGAAGTGTTCTAATTTCATTCTTTTACATGTAGTTGTCCAGTTTTCCCAGCACCACTTACTGAAGAGACTGTCTTTGCTCTATTGTATATCTTTGCCTCCTTTGTCACAGATTACTTGACCATTTGTATGTGGGTTTATCTCTAGGCTTTCTATCCTGTTCCATTGATCTATATTTCTGTTTTTATGCCAGTACCATATTATCTTGATTACTTTAGCTTTGTAGTATAGTCTGAAGTCAGGGAGTCTGATTCCTCCAGCTCCATTTTTTTCCCTCAAGATTGCTTTGGCTATTCGGGGTCTTTTGTGTCTCCATACAAATTTTAAGATTTTTTTCTTCTAGTTCTGTTAAAAATGCCATTGGTAATTTGATAGGGATTGCATTGAATCTGTAGATTGCTTTGGGTTGTATAGTCATCTTCACAATACTGATTCCTCCAATCCAAGAACATGGCATATCTCTCCATCTGTGCCATCTTTGATTTCTTTCATCAGTGTCTTATAGTTTCTGAGTACTGGTCTTTTAGCTCCTTAGATAGGTTTATTCCTAGGTATTTTATCCTTTTTGTTTCACTGGTGAGTGGGATTGTTTCCTTAATTTCTCTTTACGATCTTTTGTTGTTAGTGTATAGGAATGCAAAAATTTCTGTGTATTAATTTTGTATCCTGCAACTTTACCAGATTCATTGATTATCTCTTGTAGTTTTTTGGTGGCATCTTTAGGATTATCCATGTATAGTATCATGGCCTCTTCAAACAGTGACGATTTTACTGTTCTTTTCCAATTTGGATTCCTTTATTTCTTTTTCTTCTCTGATTGCCATGGCTACCACTTCCAAAACTGTGTTGAATTATAGTGGTGAGAGGGGACATCCTTGTCTTTTCCTGATCTTAGTGGAAATGCTTTCAGTTTTTCAACATTGAGAATGATGTTTGCTATGGGTTTTCGTATATGACCTTTATTAGGTCGAGGTAGGTTCCTTCTGTGCCCACTTTCTGGAGAGTTTTTATCATAAATGGGTGTTGAATTTTGTCAAAAGCTTTTTCTGCACCTGTTGAGATGATCATATGGTTTTTATTCTTCAGTTTGTTAATATGGTGTCTCACATTGATTCACTTGGGTATATTGAAGAATCCTTGCATCCCTGGGATAAATCCCACTTGATCATGGTGTATGAACTTTTTAATGTGTTGTTGGATTCTGTTTGCTAGTATTTTGTTGAGGATTTTTGCATCGATATTCATCAGTGATATTGGTCTGTAATTTTCTTTTTTTGTAGTATCTTTGTCCAGTTTTGGTATCAGGGTGATGGTGGCCTCCTAGAATGAGTTTTTGAGTGTTCCTTCCTCTGCAGTTTTTTGGAAGAGTTTGAGAAGGATGGGTGTTAGCTCTTCTCTAAATGTTTGATAGAATTCACCTGTGAAGCCATCTAGTCCTCGCCTTTTGTTTGTTGGAAGATATTTAATCACACTTTTAATTTAATTATTTCTGATTGGTCTGTTCATATTTTCTGTTTCTCCCTGGTTCAGTCTTGGAAAGTTATACCTTTCTAAGAATTTGTCCATTTCTTCCAGGTTGTCCATTTTTTTGGCATAGAGTTGCTTGTAGTGCAACTCTTATGCACTACAAGCATAAGCATCTTATGATGCTTTGTATTTCTGTGTTGTCCATTGTAACCTCTTCTTTTTCATTTCTAATTTCATTGATTTGAGTCCTCTCCCTCTTCTTCTTGATGAGTCTGGCTAATGGTTTATGAATTTTGTTTATCTTCTCAAAGAACCAGCTTTTAGTTTTATTGATCTTTGCTATTGTTTTCTTTGTTTCTATTTCCTTTTTTCTGCTCTGATCTTTATGATTTCTTTCCTTCTACTAACTTTGGGTTTTGTTTGTTCTTCTTTCTCTAGTTTCTTTAGGTTTAAAGTTATATCATTTATTTGAGATGTTTGTTGTTTCTTGAGGTAGGATTGTATTGCTAAAAACTTCCCTCTTAGTACTGCTTTTGCTGCATCCCATAGGTTTTGGATTGTTGTGTATTCATTATTTGTCCCTAGGTATTTTTTGATTTCCTCCTTGATTTCTTCAGTGATCTCTTGATTATTTAGTAACGTGTTGTTCAGCCTCCACGTGTTTGTATTTTTTACGTTTTTTCCCCTGTAATTGATTTTTAGTCTCATAGCGTTGTGGTCAGAAAAGATGCTTGATATGATTTCAGTTCTCTTAAATTTACTGAGGCTTGATTTGTGACTCAAGATTTCATCTATCCTGGAGAATGTTCTGTGTGCACTTGAAAAGAAAGTGTAATCTGCTGCTTCTGGATGGAATGTCTTATAAATATGAATTAAATCTATCTGGTCTGTTGTGGCATTTAAAGCTTGTGTTTCCTTATTCATTTTTTGTCTGGATGATCTGTCAACTGGTGTAACTGAGGTGTTAAAGTGCCCTGCTATTATTGTGTTGTTGTTGATTTCCTCTTTTATAGCTGTTAGCATTTGCCTTATGTATTGAGGTGCTCCTATGTTGGTTGCATATATATTTATAATTGTTATATCTTCTTCTTGGATTGATCCCTTGAGATTTATGTAGTGTCCTTCCTTGTCTCTTGTAATAGTCTTTTTTTTTAAGTCTATTTTATCTGATATGGATATTGCTACTCCAGCTTTCTTTTCATTTCCATTTGTATCGAATATCTTTTTCCATCCCCTCACTTTTAGTCTGTATGTGTCCCTAGGTCTGAAGTGGCTCTTTTGTAGACAGCATATATGTATATAGGTATTGTTTTTGTATCCATTCAGCGAGCCTTTATCTTTTGGAGGGAGCATTTAATCTATTCACATTTGAGGTAATTTTCAATATGTATGTTCCTATTACTATTTTCTTAATTGTTTTGGGGTTTTTTTTGTAGATCCTTTTCTTCTCTTGTGTTTCCCACTTAGAGAAGTTCCTTTAGCATTTATTGTAGAGCTGGTTTAGTGGTGCTGAATTCTCGTAGCTTTTGCTTGTATGTAAAGCTTTTGGCATCTCCATCAAATCTGAATGAGATCCTTGCTGGGTAGAGTAATCTTGGTTGTAGGTTCTTCCCTTTCATCACTTTAAATATATCATGCCACTCCCTCCTGGCTTGTAGAGTTTCTGCTGAGAATTCAGTTGTTAACCTTATGGGAGTTCCCTTGTATGTTATTTGTCATTTTTCTCTTGTTGCTTTTAATAATTTTTCTTTGTCTTTAATTTTTGTCAGTTTGATTGCCATGCGTCTTGGTGTGTTTCTCCTTGGTGTAGCCTGCCTGGGACTCTCTGAACTTCCTGGACTTGGGTGGCTCTTTCCTTTCCCATTAAGGAAGTTTTTGAGTATAATCTCTTCAAATATTTTCTCGGGTCCTTTTTCTCTCTTCTCCTTCTGGGACCCCTATAATGAGAAAGTTGTTGTGTTTAATGTTGTCCCAGAGGTCTCTTAGGTTGTCTTCATTTCTTTTCATTTTTTTTCTTTATTCTGTTCCACAGCAGTGAATTTCACCATTTTGTCTTCCAGGTCACATATCTGTTCTTCTGCCTCAGTTATTCAGCTATTGATTCCTTCTGTTGTATTTTTCATTTCAGTTATTGTTTGTTCATCTCTGTTTGTTTCGTCTTTAATTCTTCTAGGTGTTTGTTCTTTAATTCTTCTAGGTCTGTGTTAAACATTTCTTGCATCTTCTCAATCTTTGCCTGCATCGTTTTTCTGAGGTCCCAGATCATCTTCACTATCATTATTCTGTCATCTTTATCTGGAAGGTTGTCTATCTCCACTTCATTTAGTTGTTCTTCTGGGGTTTTATCTGTTCCTTCATGTGGGACATGGTCCTCTGCCTTTTCATTTTGTCTATCTTTCTGTGAATGTGGTTTTCATTCCATAGGCTGCAAGATTGTAGTTCTTCTTTTTTGTGCTGTCTGCCCTCTCCCTCTCAAATTTTTTGTTTATTTGTCTAATAAGTATAAAAAAGTAATTGCTTTTGCCACTTTTTAAGTTCCATTTCTGTGAGACCTCTGTGTGCACAAATTAAATTTATTTCTTTCTCTCATGTTTATCTGTCTGTGTCAATTTTATAGTTATTCCATCCACAAGAACTCAAGATGGGTAGAGTGGGAAACTTCCCCCTCCCCAGCAATGATCATTATCAAATGCTGGATAAATTAGCCTTCCTTATGTTTAATGACTCATGATCTGTAATGAACAGTGTTGTTATAGTGCAAGGGTTGGCAAGCATTTTCTGTAATTGGCCTGATGGTATATATTTTAGAATCTGTGGGTCACTACAGTCTTTGTTGAATATTCTTTTTATGTTTGTAGTTTTACAACACTTTAGATATGTAAAAAACATTCTTAATTCATATGAAAGTAGGCTGTCAGACAGATTTGGTATATGGGCTACTGACCTCTCTGATATACATGAATGGAGAAATTAACTGAATAAATAAGCAGCATGGAATTAAGAGAAAGCATCTGTGTTCATTAATAAATTAAGGTGAAAATGCTGATATTTACGGAGCACAATGTATGAATGGGATGTTTCACGTCCAGACTTGGAAGAGGAAAGGAGTGCTTGCATGTTGGAGCTACTTAAATGGAAGAGGAAGAAAGTAGAATCACAAAAATGCCTATTATAGCATCAGATATAAATGTTATGTAAGAGCCCCAGAATAGCATGATGGCTGTAAACATGTCAGATATAAAAGCCAAGAGCCTAATTACAGTTCCCATCTAGTCTAATCCTGTTACCATTAGCAACAGGGAGGACAGCATCTGGGTTTGCTATCCTACTAGTCTGATTTATTCCTAGCTTTTCTCCCCCCAAGCAATTGCTACCACTGTAGAGTACTGTAGGGAAAGAGATATCCAAAGACATCTGCTGTCTGTTTTAGACCACGCCTCCTGGGGTGAAGGGACAGTCTCTTGGTGGACTTTTTATAGGTCATGATTGGTTCCTTGCCTTGGAAATCCTACAATAAATTTTTAGTTCATTCATTCAAAACAGATTAACTTCTGGAAATAGATTCATGCTAACCTATTTCTATAAAGTGAGCTTGGCTCCAGAATATGACATTGATTGTTTTCACTATTCCCATCCCCCTGCCCCCCACCTCCTCCGCTTGTCACCAATATTATTTCCACTCAGGAAACCAATTTGGCACAAAGTTGCTTAGTTAGCAAAGAATTAGACAAAGAGGATTAGATATTCTTTTTTTTTTTTTTTTTTTTTTTTTTTGCGGTACGCGGGCCTCTCACTGTTGCAGCCTCTCCCATTGCGGAGCACAGCCTCCGGATGTGCAGGCTCAGTGGCCATGGCTCACGGGCCTAGCCGCTCCGCGGCATGTGGGATCTTCCCAGACCGGGGCATGAACCCGTGTCCCTTGCATCGGCAGGCGGACTCTCAACTACTGCGCCACCAGGGAAGCCCGATTAGATATTCTTAAGGAATGTGTACCTCAAGCTAAGGCAGCCTGATGGATTGCTTTTCTCTACTCTTGAGATATTTGTATCAAGAACCAGGAATCAAAGAACTTTTCTATCTAGATAGTGCTGAATTAAGACTGACAAACTCTTACTCTCCAATTCCCTTTTCTATTAGTCACCAAATCACTATTTCCTCCAATGTAACTGGATAGTTTATAGCTTTCTAAAATGATTATGTGAACATTTCAGAGCCTACTATGTGCCAGGTGATATAGTGGGAATATGGTGATGAACAGAAAGCAAATTACTGGCCCTCAAGGAACTCACAGTTAAATTTAGTACTATAATAACTATGAGAGTGGTAAGCTTAGACATGCACAGAACACTGAACAAGAACACCAGACTCAGCCTGCAGGAATTAGAGTAAAATGATGCTGGAGGAGTTAGGAAATAAGAGGTAGAAGAACTTTTCTGACAGAGAGAACAATATGTGTAAAGGAAGACTGTATATCATGCCCAACTAGCTATAGATAATTTTGTGTGGTTCAAGTGATGGGTGGGAGCAGGGAGGATGCCAGATTGGAATAATAGAGACATGAGCAGGGGCCCGATTATGACGTCTTATGTATTATTGTAATGAGTTTATGTTTCATCTGAATGGCAGTTGGGAATCTTCTCCTGGGGTAAGTTGTTTCTTCAGATTAGTGTTTATAACTTCATTTTACTAGAGAATGACTTTTTATTGACCTAGTGCTAATTTGTTTTGGGTAGAAAACCCTATTTGGAGCTTATGGTCACTTCTGTATAAATTGGTATTTTATCGGTTTGCAGTTGGTATAAAACTGCTGCATAACAGGCCATCCAAAAACTCAGTGGCTTAAAACAACAATTTTTTATTCTCGTGGGTCTGTGGGTTGGCTTGGGATTGTCTGATGTCGGCTTAGATTGCTTAGGAGGTTCTGGTGATCTTGAGTGGGCTCATGCTACAGTTCTCTGGGGGTGGGTCGATCGTGTTTTCTTTGACTAGGATGACTTTTGCACATGTGCCTCTAAGCCTCCTCCTGAGATTAAGAGGCTACCCTGGGCATGCCCCGCTCATGGTGATGGTAGAGGTGTTGGAGAGTGAGAACCATTTAAGACCTAGGCTTAGAATTGTTACACCATTACTTCCTCCCTCTCTATAAACCAAAGCAAATAACAAGATCAAGCCCAACATCAATGGAGTAAGTATATTAGTCCCATGGAAGTGAAGTGAGGAGGATGGAGTGAATATGTCTTAAAAATAATCTATCATAGGAACAATAATAATAGTATTTTTTGTGTGTGAGGATTAAATGAAAAATAATCCATGTAAGGTACTCAGCATAGAGTCTATCATATAAAAAAGCATTCAATAACTGCTAGCTGCTATTATTATTTGTTACATAGTAAAGTTAAATGATTTTGTGTATTTGTCAGTTCTGGCAGGAAATGAATGTCACTCCCAAAGGTTGGGTTGAAGATGATTTATTGGAGGTATTATTTACAGAGATGGGCATGGTTAAGGGAAATCATAAAAAATTGGAAGCCATTACCACCCTTACACCTGAGAGACAAGATTTTACCCAGATTCAGTAACAGCTTCAGCTACGGGGGAGGTGCTGCCTGATAGGAGCTGTGGCCTTAGAGAAAAGAACATAGCTACTGCCAAAACCTTGGCCTAGCAGGGAGGGAGCTGGTGGAATAAATACCTTTTCCTTTCTCTTCTCCTACTCTCTGGTTTTCTGCCATATCTTCACATTATCTGATCCCAGCCAGAAGCCAAAAGGCAAGGAATCTTAGTGACTTAGCCTGTAGAAGTCAGCATCCCAGGGTGCAGAATAAGGAAGAGAAAGGTGGGGAATGGATGCGAAGGGGTAAACAGGATAACCAGCATGCTTTCTGAGTCAATGAGTTTTCAAATAAAAAGTATCCCTTTTCTTCTCTTTAGTATTTTTTTTAATTAGAATCTGGCTTTCCAGAAAAGTTTGTTGCTTTCTCTTCCTTTTTAATTTTGTTGTGAGCACATATCACTACCAAAAACATTATTAGCCTAAAATGTCAGTGGTTTCGTTATTCAACTAAGCACAAAGAAAACTGTGCCTAAATAAGGGGACCAGACCAAACAGCACATGGATAAGGGATTGAATCAGTGTCCTGAATCAGTAGAGAATCTATTTTCACAGTTTTGAAATTGGACCATTGCTGTTGCAGAATCAGAAAACACCTCTTCCCTCATTGCTTTTTGAAATTATTTTATGCTGTGCAGTGATTCAACATTCCTGTGAAATTGAGTGGCAAGATCATCATGGTTTAGAGAAAAATGACCTCATGGTGAACTTGGCCCCTCTCTGCTGTCAGCTAGCCAAAGTCTTCTGAAAACTGCTAGAAAAAGTATTTCCTTATAAAGTATTTCTCATCATAATTAAATTCTCTATTAAGTAAAAGGAATTTTTTTTCATATGTTTAGAATCTGGGCAGAAATTCTGATTCTTTCTCTTTCTATTTTTTCCCCTCTATAGGCTGTCTTTCTTCTGTTTCTTATATTTCTGTTTTATGTATTTTTCATTTTTCTCTTAGTTTTATTCTCTTCTTCTTTTTGGGGGAAGGGTCATTCATTCTGACAAATCATAGTCACAGGCATTCATTCATCTGCTTAACAGATGTTTGTGAAGCACTCCTTTTGACGTGGAGACAGAGCAGCCTCTCCTTTCATTATGTTATGTGGATGACCAACCTGTCTTTACCTGTAATATTTATTTCAGTTCTGTTTAGCTATATTTTTTGCAGTATTTTTTATTTCTCCCCCTGCAGTCTCTGAATTTCTTGTGATTATATTTACTTTGTCATGAATTCCCAATTCCCAATACTTTGTCTTGACTCATTAGTATAAAAGAGCCCATTTATTTACCTGTCAAATTTGGAGATGGGGACCCTTTTGCCTTCCAGGTTGAAGGTAATGCTAACGTTTAAAAAGACCAATTACTGACCTGCCTGTGGCCAAGTTTCTACTTATACTTTCCAAAGGGTTGGAAGGTTTGTTCAGACCCACGGAACTGGCAGCAAAGTAAATTTGGACAGTTTGTGGTTAATCTCAAAGCCCAGAGCCTGGGACTAACCATATTTTTGTAATATCCATCTCAAATGTTTATCTTATATCTCCTACTTGGGCCAAGTATTTCATAGAATGTAAGGTCCACGAGAGCAGGGCCCTTGGTCTTTGCCATGTCCATAGTACATAGTACATAGAGCAATGACATAGAAAGTGCTCAATAATAAATGTTTGTTTGTAGAATAAATGTATTATACATGTCAGTGGTATAGGAGAGACTTACAGAAGAGGAACCAGGAGAGGGGGAAGTAAACTCACATTTCATGAACTACTATGTGCCAGTTACTATTCTGTATATAATTTAATTTATTCTTACAATAATCTCATGAGATGATTGTTATTTTCCTACTTTATGCGAGGAAATTGAATCTCATAGAAGTTAAGTAACTTGGCCAAAGCTACATAGCCAGTTTGTGGCAGAAGTGGAATTCAAACCTGTTTGTCTGATTCTAATGTGTATCTTCTTCCCCCTCTATATTCCTTACTTGTGATCCAGAAACATATGAAGATAAAGGAACTGGATCCATGGGTGGAGGGAGGGTTAGATATATACTAAAGGCTGCAAATTTTCTATGACATTTAAAACATTTTTGTGTTTTTCTTTCAAACATAGTATAAAAGAAATAAATTTAAAGCCTATTTGGGATCGTTTAGATAACCACTTTATAACTAAGTGCTGCTGCATGATTTCCTGGAAGACCTGTAATTGTGCTTGTGTTTATAGTTTCACTGAAGACAAGTGGTACTCTTTAAATGTCACAGCCTATTGTAAAGAGAACAGAGATGGACTTAATCCATAATCACTGCTTTACACCAAGCTAAGGCCAAGTCACATCAAGGCATGGTTAACAAATGAATTTGCATAATAATACTGAGTATCCTTTATGTTGGAAGTAGCGGCTTAGCTTCAGCAAAACATCATTCATCACATTAGATTAATCTTAATTTGAAGGTTATTCGTTTAGGAGTTTCGATTTATTCAATTTATAATTTTCAATTTTTATAGTTGTATAGGAGTTAGAAGCATAAGTAATTTATACCTCGTTTTATTTTTGTATATTCTTAAATGATTCTATAATAAAATATATTGCCAACATGATAGTGTTTCCTATTTCAAATTTTCTCTTTTAAAATACGTAACACTTTATTCAAGTATGAAAAAGTGATATAGCTGCTTGTGAACTAGTATATGTCTCTCATTTGATTGTAAGCTTCTCAAAGACAGAATCCATGTGATACTCATTTTGCAATCCCTACTCCACATCCTGGTACCTAGCATGTGGATGGTGTCAGCATGCAGGGGTAGGGAGTGCATGGTGTCAGAGGTAGGGAGTGGATGGTGTCAGAGTTCAGGAGTCATTCAATCATCCAACAATAAGAACATCCAACAACTGAGAAACTACAATTCCAGGCACTGTTTTTACAGGAGTGAATGTGACTGGCAAGGTCCTTGCACTCATGGAGCTTATATTCTGATGGGGGGAGACAGACAATATATAAATAAACACATATGGAAATAAAATGCTTATTTATTGAATAAATGCTGTGGGGAAATAAATTATTTCCATCTTCAGCACTCCACTGATGCTGCCATTGTTAAGGTCAGCAATGACCATCTTGTTGCCAAATGCATTGGCTGCTTTAGTGTCCTTAAATATTTTGTCCAATAGGCATTTTGTACTACAATCTTTTTTGTTTTAATATTGAGTTGTGTTAAATAACATTCTTGGACATTGAGTCATTCTCTCCTGTGCATTTCCTAGGTTTATGTTCTTTACCCAGATTTTTTTTTTTTTTTTTGCCTTATGGTTTTCTTAAAACAGTTCTCAAATTTATGCCAGATTTCTTCATGGAGACCATAGGCAACTTGAGAGCAGAGGCTCTCTTACTTTTCTACGTGTATATTGCTCTACACGTAGTGGATGAACAATACCTTTTGACTTGACTAATTGGGCTCCGCTCTCGGGTTTGCTATAGTTTTGTGTTTTTTTTTTAACATTTTTATTGGAGTATAATTGCTTTACAATGGTGTGTTAGTTTCTGCTTTATAACAAAGTGAATCAGTTATACATATACATATGTTCCCATATCTCTTCCCTCTTGTGTCTCCCTCCCTCCTACCCTCCCTATCCCACCCCTCTAGGTGGTCGCAAAGCAGCGAACTGATCTCCCTGTGCCATGTGGCTGCTTCCCACTAGCTATCTATTTTACGTTTGGTAGTTTATATATGTCCATGCCACTCTCTCACTTTGTCACAGCTTACCCTTCCCCCTCCCCATATCCTCAAGTCCATTCTCTAGTAGGTCTGTGTCTTTATTCCCATCTTGCCCCTAGGTTCTTCATGACCTTTTTTTTTTTCTTAGATTCCATATATATGTGTTAGCATACGGTATTTGTTTTTCTCCTTCTGACTTGCTTCACTCTGTATTACAGTTTTTAAACTATATTCTCTGTAATTGTAAGGGTTCACAAATCTGACCTAGGTAGGAACTGATGTGTCTGATGGCTAGGCTCCCTCCACCCTCTCTTCAACAGAACTTCCTTCCCTTCCTTTCCTTTCCCTGTCCTTCTCTTCCCTTTCCTTTCTCCTCCTTGATTAAGTTTATTCCTAGATATTTTATTCTTTTTGATGTGATTTTAAAAGGGATTTTCTTGCTTTCTCTTTCTGATAATTCATTAATGTATAGGAAAGCAACAGATTTTTGTATATTTATCTTGTATCCTGCAATGAATTCATTCATTAGTTCTAATAGTTCTATTGTGGAGACTTTAGGGTTTTCTATATATAGTATTAGGTCATTTGCAAGTAGTGACAGTTTTACTTCTTCCCTTCCAATTTGGATGCTTTCTATTTCTTTGGGTGCTTTCTATTTCTTTTTCTTGCCTGATTGCTGTGGCTAGGACTTCCAATCCTATATTATATAGAAGTGATGAGACTGGGTATCCTTGTCTTGACCCTGATTTTAGAGGAAAACCTTTCTTTTTTTTTTTTACCACTGAGTGTGCTGGTAGCTATGGGTTTGTCATAAATGACCTTTATAATGTTGAGATATGTTCCTCTATGCCAACTTTGATAATAGTTTTTATCATGAAGGATGTTGAATTTTGTCAGATGCTTTTTCTGCATCTATTCAGATGATCATGTGGTTTTTATCTTTTGTTTTTTTTTAATGTGCTGTATCACATTGATCGATTTGCAGATATTAAACTGTCTTTGCATCCCTGGAGCAAATCCCACTTGACCATATTGTATGATCCTTTTCATATGTTGTTGAATTCAGTTTGCTAGGATTTTTGCATCTATATTCATCAGAGATATTGGCCTATTATTTTTTTGTATGTATAGTTTCTTTGACTGATTTTGATATCAGGGTAATAGTGGCATTGTAGAATGAATTGGGGAGTGTTACCTCCTCTTCAGTTTTTTTTGAAATAGTTTAAGAAGGGAGGCATTAGCTTTACTTTCTATATTTGGTAGAATTCCCCTGTGAAGCCATCCGGTACTGGACTTTTGTTTGCTGGGAATTTTTGATTACTGATTCAGTTTCACTGCCAGTGATTGGTCTGTTAAGAACTTTCTGATTCACTTTTGGAAGATTGAATGTTTCTAGGAATTTATCCATTTCTTCTGGGTTGTCCAATTTGTTGGCATATATCTGTTCATAGTATTCTCTCATGAATTTTTGTATCTCTGTGCTTTTGTTATTTTTCATCTTTCATTTCTTATTTTATTTGGGTTCTCTCTTTTTTCTTAATGAGCCTGGCTAAAGGTTCATCAATTTTGTTTATCTTTTCAGGAAAAAAACAGCTCTTAGTTTTATTGATCTTTTCTATTATTTTAAATTTCTATTTTATTGATTTCCTCTCTGACCTTTATTATTTCCTTCCTTTTCCTGACTTTGGGCTTTGTTTGTTCTTCTTTTCTAATTACTTTAAATGGTAGTTTAGGTTGTTTATTTGAGATTTTTCTTGCTTATTGAAGTAGGTCTGTATTGCTGTAAATATCCCTCTTTGAATTGCTTTTGCTGCATCTCATAGATTTTGGAAAGTTGTGTTTTTATTTTCATTTGTCTCAAGGTATTTTATGATTTCTGCTTTGATTTCTTCACTGATCCATTGATTTTTTTAGTAGCATGTTGTTTGGCCTCCACTTGTTTGTGTTTTTCCCATTTCTTCTCCTATAATAGATTTCTAGTGTCATACTGATGTGGTCAGAAAGAATGCTTGATGTGATTTCTATCCTGTTAAATTTGGAGACTTATTTTATGGCCTAGCGTGTGATCTGTCCTGGAGAAGATTCCATGTGTGCTTCAAAAGAATGTGTCTTCTGCTGTTTTTGGATGGAATGTCCTGTAGATATTTATTAAGTTCAGCTGGTCTAATGTGCATTTAAAGCCACTGTTTCCTTAGTGATTTTCTGACTGAATGATTTGTCCGTGTAAGTGGGGTGCGAAAGTCCCCTGCCATTATTTTATCATTGTCAGTTTCTACCTTTAGGTATGTTAATATTTGCTTTATATACATAGGTGCTCCTATATTCAGCACATATATGTTGACGAGTGTAATATACTCTCTTGTATTGATTCTTTTATCATTATATAATGCTTTTCTTTGTCTTTTGTTATAATTTTTGTTTTAAAGACAACTTTGTCTGATATGATCAGCTTTCTTTCTGTTTCCATTTGCATGGAAAATCTTTTTCCATCCCTTCACTTTCAGTCTATGTTTATCTTTAGCTCTGAAGTTATAGTCTCTTGTAGATAGCATATAGATGGGTCTTATTTTTTATCTAATCAACCACTGTATGTCTTTTGATTGGAGCATTTATTCCATTGACATTCAAAGTGATTATTGATAGGTATGCACTTATTGCCATTTTCTTGCTTGTTTTCTGGTTGTTTTTGTAGTTCTTCTCTGGTTTTTTTTCTTCTTTTAGTTTCTTCCTTTGTGATTTGATATTTTTTTTAGTGTTATGCTTGTGCTCCTTTCTCTCTACTTTTTATGTATCTATTGTTGTTTTTCATTTGTGGTTACCATGGGGTTAATATATGTTGACCTATAACTATATCTACTTGTTTTAAACTGATAGTCATTTAAGTTGAAACACATTCTAAAAGATCCACAGTTTTTACTCCCCTCGTCCATGTTTTGTGGTTTTGATGTCCTATTTTAACTCTTTATGTCTATCCCTTAACCATTTATTGTGGTTATAGTTGCTTTTTGTCTTTGTACTAGCTTGAGTGGTTGATCCACAGCCTTTACTGTATATTTGCTATTACTAGTGGGTTTTTCCTTTTCTATAGATACTTACTTCTTGTTGTACAGACTTTTCTTTTCCACTTACAGTGTTCCTTTAACAGTTTTTGTTAATATTGATGAACTCTTAGTTTTTGCTTCTCTCAGAATTTCTTTATGTCTTCTTCAATTCTTTTTTTTTTTTTTTTTAACATCTTTATTGGGGTACAGTTGCTTTACAATGGTGTGTTAGTTTCTGCTCCATAACAAAGTGAATCAGCTATACATATACATATGCTCCCACGTGTCTTCCCTCTTGCGTCTCCCTCCCTCCCACCCTCCCCATCCCGTCTTCTTCAATTCTGAATGATAACCTTGTTGGGTAGATTATCCTAGGTTTTAGGTTTTTCCCTTTCAGCACTTTAAATACATCATGCCACTCCCTTCTGGCTTGCAGTGTTTCTGCAGAAAAATCAGCTAGTAGCCTTATGGGGCTTCTTTGTATTTGACTCTGTTTTTCTCTTGCTGTCTTTAGAATTTTCTCTTTAACTCTTGCCATTTTAATTATGATATGTCTGGGTTTGGGTCTTTTTGAGTTCAACTTATTTGGGACTCTCTGTGCTTCCTGCACCTGGAAATCTATTTCCTTCTTCAGCTTTGGGAAGTTTTCAGCCCCAATTTCATCAGATACATTTTCTATTCCTTTCTGTCTCCCATCTCCTTCTGGGACCCCTATAATGCAAATGTTAGTATGCTTGATGTTGTCCTAGAGGTGCCTTAAATTATCTTCATTTTTTAAAATTTGTTTTGCTTTTTGCTCTTCTGATTGGGTGATTTTCATTATGCTATCTTCCCGACTGCTTATACATTCTTCTGTATCACCTAGTCTGCTATTAATTCCTTCTAGTGTATTTTTCATTTCACTTACTGTATTCTTCAGCCTGACAGGTTCTTTTTTATATTTTCTACTTCATTATTAAAATTCTCACTGTGTTCATCTATTCTTTTCCCAAATTCAGTAAGCATTCTTATTTCTAATGCTTTGAACTCTTTATCTGGTAAATTATTTATAGGTTTTTTCAGCACCTTTTCTTCTTTTTCTTTTGTTTGAAACATATTCCTGTCTTCTTATTTTAACTTTCTCTGTCTCTATGAAATTAGATGAAACAGTCTCCCAGTCTCGAAAGGGTGTCCTTGTGTGGGAACATCCCTATGCAGTTTGCACGTGCCCAGTGGCTTTGGTGGGAGAACTGGATCTGAAGTAAGCATGCGTCCTGTCTTCCCCTGGGGTGTGCTGGAAGCTACCATCTTATGGGAGGTAAGACTAGAGATGGAGGGGCTAGAATCAGAGCCAGGTGTGAGCCAGGGCTTCTCCTGTGCTCACTGGCTATCACCTCCTTATTGGGAGTGGGGTTGGGGCCCAAGATGCTGGTGCAGAAGACCTAAGGGTTAGGTCCAAGCTTATTCAATTCCTTCTAATTGTGTGCACTTTCCTTGGCAGTGGTACCTCTGCTCTAGTGCAGAGCAGCACCAGAGCCAGAGGGACTGGAGCAGGCATCTGGTGCAGGCTGGGGTACACGCTGGGATGGTTGTGGAAAGCCACCCAGAGTCCAGGCAGTTTTCAATCTGCTTCTTCTGTGCTGTTCCTGGGAGTAAGCAAGCTTATATGTGTATGCTTCATGAGCAGAGGCTTGGTTTCTTACAGCCTTCTGGTAAGTCCCACTGGGTTTCAAACCAGCTAAAGGGACTTGTCTTCCTAGTGGTGGACCCCAGGGTTGGGGTGCCCAATATGTGGCTCAAACCTTTCACTCCCTGTGGACGATCACCTGAGCCTGTGATATTTCCTTCCTCTTCTGTGTTCCCTGCTAGGGGTGCAGTGCGGTTCCTGGGCAGGAGTTGCTCCATATGTAGGTGTGTTTTTGATGTGTATGTTGGGGGAAGTGAGCTCAGAGTTCTCCTACTTTGCCATCTTGATCTCCCTCTTGCGTTGTGACTTTTGTATCAACCTGGGTAATAATATAGCCTAAGTAGAGGAGATGATACATAGGGATTTGTGTCCATTTACATGCGTGTAGATATCACTTAATATTTATTGAATTGCATAGACCAAGATATTTACATATATGTCCTCATACTCTAACTTTCTTCTCTCCTCGCTGTACTATTATTACCATTCCCCATGGTCAAAATTAATAAAGAAAGATTATGAAGCTAATGCACAGTAAGATACCAGAGATGTGATTAAGATAAGTCTGAGTATCACTTCAAAGGTTTTTAGAAAACATAACTTTAGGCCTTAGGACTCTAATATCAACCCTGAGTGTACTTTTTAGGTCCAGAGACCCACCTTTCCTGTGTTCAGTTTTCCTTAAGTAATGAGGGTTTCCTGTACAAATTCAGGTGCAAGTAAAAAAGGCCAGAATCTCAAACACTGTATTAAGCCTGAAATATCATTCGAGACATAAATCAAACTCTAATTTGGATAGTGGGTAAGAGCAGGGATTCTAGGATCAAACAAATCTGGGTTAGAATCCTGATTCTACCATATAGGAGGAATCTCCTTAACTTCTTAACTTCTCTCTGCCTTAGTTTTCTCATCTGTGAAATGGAGATAATAATAGAAGCAAACTCATAGGTAGTTGTAAGGTTTGGTGGAATAATATGTGTGAATTTCTTACCATATCTGGAACATAGTGAGGGCTCAATCAGTGTAAGCCCTTATTATTTTTATTGTTGTTGTTATTAACTACTAGGTTATCCTGCCGTACCCTCAGCTGTAATACTCCCAACTTTAATCTCTACAACTATGCTAACTCTCTGTTTTGGCTTCTGTTCCTCCTACCATTATATTAACTGACTTTTTCTGCTTTATTAAAAAAAAACTTCTCAAGTGAAAGGAACTGATTCATTTAGTCTATCACCACCTTTGTAAGGTGGAGTTCTTATACCAGGCCGTTTCAGAGCCTACCATGCAGTCTAGCAATTGACTGATCTTGGGTCAGGTGCTCAGCAGTCACCAGGCAGGCTGGTATAGCTTATGAGTAGGAAATCCCTCAGAAGGGGAATGCAGGTCTGTCAGGCACTCTGGTGCTTCATAAAAGAGGATGGGGAAGCATGTACCTGCCATGTGGCTTGAAAGGGAGTACAGAAAAAAAGAGCCAAATTGTAATACTTTAATTAATAACAAATATGGTGCTTGAATGGGTCAAAGTTATATTGTTTGTTTAGGTAACTCATCGTTAGTGAGTTTGGGCAGCCAGGAAAAGGAAGTTTGGAAATAAAACAACAGACCAAACAGGTCACTCAGGGCAAAACCTGTTTTTGTGATGTATGACTAGAGTCTGTCCAAGTTTCTGACAAACAGTTGTTACCTAAAGAGGAACAGAATGTGGAGTCAGCCTTTCAGAATCTATTGACTCTAACCTCTTGTGAACTATAGGTAGTTATGCAGCTGCTTGGAGAGATTTCTTCCCATGATAGTCTGACCTCAAGTGCTCTCAAGGTCATTTTGTGCTGAGTGTTTTTACTATATCATTTGTATTAATTCTTTTAGGCTAAAGGTAGAAAAAGAAATAGTAACACTAATTATTTTTTAATGAATCAGTTGGATGGCAGGGAGGGATGGGCATTTTTCTTGGATCTGCAAAGCTAAGTCCTAAAGCTCCAACTGGAAAAATAGTGACAGCTGTTGGTTGTTATATATCCTTTAGAGATAAGGTTCTGATGTGCTTGGCATCTACCTGCATAGTGACTGTTAGAGGCTTATTCTTATATTTCTAGATACAGAACAAGTCAAGACTATAGTGGAAATCTTTGGGAATCAGGAGATTCAAGTCCTGGTTTAGTCACTACTAGCTTTATGTTCTTGGAGAAGTCACCTTAATTCACCAGCTCCAGTTTCATCATCTGTACAGCGAGGGGTTAATAAGATGATTCTCATCACTCTCACAGTTCTAGCACTGCATGATTCAGGCTCATGGCTTTTTTTCCTTTTTGTATTAGTCCATTCAGCCTTTTGTTTCCAGATCACGCCATGCAGTTTTATGCCTCTATCTTTTGAACCATATATATTCTTTGCTCATTCATTCATTAACTTCTGTATCCATCCTTTCATTTATTGATTCTCTAATTCCACATTTATTGAGTATATACTATTTTTCTAGCAGTGATGTTACAAAGTTTACTGACATGATCTCTACTCTCAAGATCCTAAAAGTCAAGTCAGAATATAACCATATCTCTGCCTGCTTTTCCAGCCTCGTGTTACACCATTCTCTTTCTTTATTGGATTTCTTTAATGTTTTTGCCATGCTTTCTTCTTCCTCAGGTTTCTGCACATTCTTCATCCCTTCCACTTCCCTGTCCCTAAATTCCCATGCCTGAAAATGCCTACTTATCCTTAGGGCTCAGTCAAAAGTTCTTCCTCCTTTGGGAATTAAACTCCCTAGGTTAGACTTTCTATCATGTGCAGTTGACCCTTGAACAACACAGGTTTGAACTGTGTGGGTCCACTTACGTGGATTCTTTTCAATAGTAAAAACTGTAGTACTACCCCATCCATGGTTGGTTGAATCTGCAGGTGCAGAACCTTGGATAAGGAGGAACCTTGGCTAAGGAGGGACAACTATAAGTTATGCATGGAGTTTCAGCTGTGCAGAGGATTGGCTCCCCTAACCCCTTCATTTTTCAAGGGTCAGCCATATTCTCATTAATTATGCTTTCTACTTCTAGCCTGACATTCATGACACTATAGTAACAACTTGGTAAACCATTACATATGTCCGTAATATGTCCAGAAAGAAAACTTTACTTCTGGATAATATGAATGTACATGTGTCCCCAAGGATGCTTCAGAATTCTTATTTTCCTTTCCCGTCTATCTGTTCATACAGAGTCCACCTCTGATGGACATAATATTTCTTTCCTTTATGGTCTTCCTACCTTTTTCTCCTTTTATTCTCCTTGTCTGATAGCTTCCCCTTCAGAAGGAGATTCCATTTATTGTCCCCTGAGGAGTTGGAGGGAGTGTTGTATTTTCAGGTTTACATATCTTTGAAGGTTAGTTTAGACCCTTAGGTACTTCAGAGTGAAAAAGCTACAAGACAAACAAATTGTTCTGTGCCTAACCTATTATAACTTAATTTCAATGTGTTAACTGTGCTAATAAATATTTTGTTTCTTTGCTCCCCAAAAAACAAAAGAGGAGGGAAATAAAGTGAAGGTAGGGAAATTTGTTTTGCCTCATTGTTTAGTATTTTTTTTCCTGCTAGACTTAGTTTTTGTCAGGGCAGAGACCAATCTGTCTTATTCACTGCTGTATTTCCACTGTCAGGCACAAAATACATGCTTAATAATATTTATGGGATAAATGAATGAATGAATGAAGGGTGAAAAAAGATATACTAACAAACTGATTTTTACCCTACAGGGTGAGATGTTCTATAGCATAGATATATGATATCCCTATTTGGGTATATTATATTTAAAGAAGATAATGTACGTATTATAGTTTTGTAAATCCTAAAATACTGTATAGCTACTTTGGCAAGACACTGATAAGCTCTATACTGCAGTGGTTCTCAAAGTATGGTCCCTGGGTCAGCAATATCAACATCACCTGGAAATTTATTAGAAAAGTAAATTTGGGGCCACATGTTAGACATACTGAATTGGAAATTCTAGGATGTGGCCCAGTAATCTGTTTTTTAAATCAGCTCTTCAGGTGATATTGGTGCATGATAAAATTTGACCACCACTGCTCACAAGGGATAAAAAGTGAAGTGTGACTTGGCCTATAACTTTGCAAAGCTTAGATGTAGGGAGATAAAGCATATATACCAGTGACATGGGGCTGTAAGAATCACAAGATAAATGCAAAGTGCAAAGGCAATAGAGGGGAGGATGGGAGAAATGACTTGTGGTGGAAGAGGCTTCAGGGATAAAGAACATTTGAGCTGGAACTGCCGAGTCATGGTCCATAAAACACTCTAGATGAAGAGAAAAACAAAATAAACAAATAAAATCCCTGTAAACCCAGAGCAAAACAAAGAAAATCCTACAATTATTCTAGACATAAAATATCAGTTTGTACTAGTTAAGACCACAGGCTTTGGAGTTAGACATATGTGATTCCTATCCTGGCACCAAAAGTTATGAGCTAAGCAAACTGGGCAAATTTCTTAACTTCTCTCTTCCTGAGTTTCCTCCTTTGTAAAGTAGGTAAAGTAATAGTTCTTATGTCAGGATATTTGGGAGTAGTAAATGAGATAATGTATTACATGTAGTGCTTAACATGCTATGGTAAAGTCTTGATAAATGGTACTTATTATTATTACTAACACAGAAATAAACTATTGAAGTTTAAAAGTTGCATAAGGGGTCTTCATCTAGACAACCAAGAAGAATTTACATCTTCTATTTCCTAGATGTAATTTTCATGCTTTTTTTATTTAAAAATTTTTTTAATGTTTATTTTTAAGACATTAAAAGAAACTTTGAAACAATCTCAAACTTGAACGTTCAATGCAATAATTTTTATCTCGAACTATTTGAGAGTAATTGGTCAACCTGTTGTTCCATCACCTCCTGATGCATTAGCGTGTATTTCCTGTGAACAAGGACATTCTCCTATGTAACTGCAAGGTAACCAACAAAATCAGCAAATTAACAAATGTCCCAATAAGATTGTGTTATAGTGAAGAATTCAGTTTAGAATCACATGTGGCCTTTAGGTGTCATGTCTTTTTAGTTTCCTTAATTCTGGAATAGTTCCTCAGCCTTAACTTGTTTTTTGTGACTTGGACGCTTATGAAGATAGGAGTATCACAGAAGCAAGGCTGTGTTCTTTTCACTGTATTCTATCGGGTGGCTCATGATTATATTTGCTTCATTTACTCATGATGTTTACTTTGAATACTCGATTGATGTGTTCCAGGTTTTAGGCTTCTCCGCTGTGAGGTTACTCTTTTCCATTTTGTGTATGTTTATACGTGTACATGTTTACGTCTATATGAATATTTATGTGTAATAAAAACCATGAGCTCACACTAATCCAATACCACATATTTCATTATAGTTTTCTTTATTTTCATATTTTGACTCCCTTTTCTGATAAACTCTCATTATCCTTATTTTATTTACTTATTTGGTCAATCTCCCTATATGTAACCACTCTTCCATTATCACTGCCACAGACACACTTCTTACCAAACTTAGGTTCTCACAACCTTCACTAGGCCACCCTTCTGCACAGATGACCTCCTCACCCTATGTAGCTGTGACAAAGCATCCCAGGCCTTCCCACAGCATGGGCACCCTCCTCATAGAGGTCAGGCTTTGAGCCAATGCTCCAACAAAATCTGAACTGTTTGGCCCTCTTCAACTTGTTTTGGTTTCAACAGCTCTCATCTGGCTACCTCTCTGTGAGAACTCCTTCCTTAGTGTGTCAGTCTGTATAACTGCTCTGGGCCACCTTCACATGTTGATGTCCTCTTCACCCTCCTTGAGCTCTGGCACCCTGCTCTGAGCCAACATAGCTCCTTTGCTCAACCTCCACCACCAGAATAGGCCTTGCTCTACTTTACCTAATGGCTCTAGAACTGAATTGTTCAGTAAGGAAGGAAGGGGAAGGTAGGGTAGGGAAAGGAACGGAAAAGGAGAAAGGGGATGGGGAGAGGAACAGGAAAGTAAGAGGAGCTCATAGATGTATTTTTCAATAAAGCAAGAGTAAGTATTACTATTTTCCAAAGATGGTGAATAGAACTATTATCATGCAGTTTTTCTCATCTGGGAATAAGTAAGATGGCCTTCTTGTTTGATTATGGGGTCTGTGTGGCTTTCCAGCTGTTTCAAGATTACTGCACAACATTAGCTCATCTAAAAGAGAACAGCAAAGCTTCCTGTCACACTTGTAGACTGCAATGGATTGGATAGTTCTTGTACCATAAAAACCATCCATCCGTAGGCTGGCTTTCCACTCTCACTTCAGAACAAAAGGTAGTATACTTTATTTAGCCAATGTAAAGGTAAGCTACTAATAGCTTTAATATATAGGGTAGCATATTTTCTAACCTGTACTTTTGTATTTGGACATATGATTTTCCCTCATGCAAACCTTTTAGATATTGAGGAAGTTGGAAAGAAAGGGAGGTGACATGTTCAATGGCTCTAGACTTTATTTTTCTACATTTTATTTAAGCAGTATGTTTTAGTAAGTTGAGTTAGCACAATAGATTGAAAGCTTAATATAATGGATATGATTATACCTGTGCTATAAGGATATGCATATGATAATTTTACATAATTAATATAATCTATCAACTCCAATCAATTATAATATAATTATGTCATTTGTGTATAATAATGTAATTATATATAATGGAAATTATACCATAACTATAATAAAATATTATCATAAATTTTATAGGAGTATACTTTCAATAATTTTTACAATTTAAAATTGGTCTTTCAGATAAATTGGTACACTGATGATGCAGAACAGTATTCTTTTTGAGATTAGCCATCAGCTGTCACTTCTTGGACCAGTTCCAAATGAAGTGATTACAGACTGTCATTTAGATCAATGACAAAGTAATGGAGTAGTGACACTTTTCTCAAGTGGTAGTTGACATTAGGTGTTTAATCTGCCAAAGAAACACCCTTCACCTCATGTTACATGTAGAAAAGACTAAGCTTTTGGTATTCATCAATAAAGCTCTATATAATCTTGTGTTATAATTCAGAACTCTATGTCCAAAATAAGAAAAAAGTAAAGAACAAAGTGAAACAAATTGAAAACAAAAAAGAAAATACTTTGGCAAGTTGTAATAAGAGTACCTGTGTACCAGATTTAAGGAGATGAGAGGGACACTGTCTTTTTGCATATCAGAGACAGAATTTTATTTTCCTACTTAACACATGGCGCTATCTCTAGGTATAACTTCTCTCTGTAGACTGAATACTGTTCTGGCCTCATCTGAGTTGTAGTTGGATTGATCATAAAATTGCATAAAATCACCATTAAACAGAATATTAAGTAAATCTGTGCTTACGTGCCTGACAATAAAGTTTCCCCCACAGTCTGGTTTCTTATTTCATACCTATCTTGTCATCTTTTTATCTTCTGCTTCTTATTTTCTGTTAAAGTCATCTCCAATTCCACAGGAAAAATCGTTACAATAGTATTGCATAACTAATATTTATTGAATACCCTGTATTCATGGCATGTGTAAAGCAAACCTGAATTGTTGATGCCAATTATGCCATCTGTAATAACATCTTTTTAATGTTTAAAATTTAACATTGTCTCCAAGCTTAACTATGCTGACCGTCTGTGGCTACCTCTATGTAGAAGCGTTTTTGCCTCCCCTTGGTATTCATCAGCTAGGAAGATATGGTCCTTGGAGCCCAAACTCTCATTCTGTTTGAGTTTCTGTTGATGGGGAGAGAAATTCAATAGCTTCTGCTAAGCACTGTGCAGTCGAGATTAGTTAAAATATTCTTGGTAACAGGCCTTGGAAGGTTTTTGAAAGAGTTTCTTAGGTTTGGTTTTCCTTCCATCTGGTGATCTGAAGAATTTCCTAAATGATATTTTAGTCCTGCATTTACAATGAGATATGCTAGTTTTAACATCAATACCATTCAATTAACCCCTAATGTTCCATTAGGCATATTACTGAGCATGATGTAGCAAAAAGACTGTAGGCTATTGTGCCAAATGTAGATTCCAATCCTAGGCTCACTACTGCACAGCCCTGTGACCTTGAGTAAGTCTGTTTCTCCATCTTTAAAATATAGGTGTAATAATAATGCCTCATAATATGATTGCAAGGACTAAGTAAAATAAATGATGTTTCAAAGTGTGGCTGCCTAACATATGGTGGGTAAATGACAAATGCTAATTTCTTTCTTCCTTTCTTCCCTCAACGAGCAATATCAATACCTAAACGCAGACTGGGAGATATGTGGTTTTTTGGGGGGTGGGGAGGAAATGTGGAATTTATGCAAGAATATGGAGTTTAAAACTAAGATCATACCATTTTACCTATAGTTTCTTATCTTTCTAGGATTTGTAGAGTTTACATGGTAAACCTTTGTGAGGTTAAAAAGGATGTATAACATTCCTGTATCTTAGATGATTGATGTGAAATTGAAGTTTAATTATCTCTTAGATATGGAATAGGACGTACCTGGTGGTAGTTTGGGAATATAAGTGCTGATAAAAGGTAGCTGATTTGCATTAACAATATCTTGAGTTTATTTAGTGCCTGCTTTTTGAGCAACTTGAAGTATCACACTTATTCATCAAAGATATATTTTGAATTAAAGTTTGTTTTAGGGGTTGTATTTTTAAGAACCTTTTTTTTTTGAGGCAAAAAAATACTATATTTTGCTTCATGCACATCTTATTGCATTTCTATTAACATTTCTGTTTTAATTAGTTACTTTTTTTACTTGTAAATAACAGTTTTCTGCCTCCTTTTCAAGTATTAATTCTACTTTATTGCTCCAAGTGTTCACTCTTAACTGTTCTGGAAGAAATGACTCCTACCTAAGCATATTCTGTGTTCAGGTTTCCAGCATTTAATGGGACCTCCTGTGTACACAGTATTGTTCAAAGATGATGTATTAATCAAAAGAATAATAGCATTTATTGAGTGTGTTCTATGTAACTGTTCAACTGTTTGAAGTACTTATGTATGTAAAGTTTTTAGGTGAAAAACTGAGGCTTAAAGAGTTTAAGTGTCTTGCTAAAAGTCACACATTTAGTAAGTAGCAGAGCCAGGGCCTGTCTGACTTCAGTGCTCGTGCTCTAACTTTTAGATTACTATACTACTTCACTTTTGCATTACTGATCTACCTCTCCCATCACATTCTGTACTTTGCTCCCCTTGGGGTCTTTTTTCTCTAGATATTTCTTAAAATGTTCCTGGATACTTCTCAATGCCATACTTAGTCCTGATATCTCCTAGTCACCTTCCCATTTTTAAAAACTTTATATTTTGAAATAAGTTCAAATCTACGGAAAAGTTGCAAGAGTAGTACAGAGAGCTCCTGTATATTTACTTTACTCAGATTCACCAATTGTTTACATTTTGCCCTATTTGATTTATCATTCTTTCTATATGTGTGTCTTTCTCTGTATATTTATATACATACATACATACACATGTGTATGTGCATATTATTAATGAACCATTTGAGAATGATTTGGGAACATCAGGCCCCATTATGACTAAATAATTCAATGTCTGTTTCCTAAAAACAAGAATATTTCCTTACATAAATAGTGCAGTTATCAAAATCAGGAAATTTTACATTGATACAAAACTATTATCTAATGCACAGTCCATATTCAGTTTCAGCAGTAGTCACCAAAATATCTTTTATAGCTATGTTTCCCCAGCCTATCAGGATCTATCCAGGATCACACATTACATTTAATTGTCATGCCTCTTTTTTCTTTTATATTTTGTTTATTTATTTATTTGGCTGTGTTGGGTCTTAGTTGTGGCAGGCAGAATCTTTCGTTGTGGCACGTGGGCTTCTCTCTAGTTGTGACATGGGCCCCAGAGTGTGCAGGCTCAGTAGTTGCAGCACATGGCCTCCCTAGTTGTGGCATGCAGGCTCAGTAGTTGTGGTGTGTGGGCTTATTATTATTGCCCCGTGACATGTGGGATCTTAGTTCCCTGACCAGGGATTGAACCCACATCCCCTGCATTGGAAGGCGGATTCTTAAACACTGGACCACCAGGGAAGTCCCTGTCATGCCTCTTTAGTCCTCTTTAATCTGCAGTTTCTTGACCTGAATATTTTTGAAGATTCCAGATCAGGTATTTTGTAGACTGTCCTACAATTTGGTTTCATCTGATGTTTCTTAATGATTAGATTCAGTTTATGCATTCCCGGGAGGAGTAACACAGAAATGATGCTATATCCATCTTGGTGGTTGATAACAGGAGGCTCCCAGTGCCAGTTTGTTCTAATTTGTGGGGAGATACTTTGAGACTATGTAACATTATGTTCCTCACCAAAATTTTACCCACTAGTTGCAGTGTCCATTGATGATTTTCTAATTCCATCATTTCTTCTATATTTTTTAACTGGCATTCTCCTGTAAGGAAGAGCTTTCCCTTCTCTTCCATTTAATCACTCATTTATTTTTATGTCAGGATGAATGCAGAGATTTTTATTTTACTCAATAGGTTATAATCTATTACTATTATTAATTTACTTTAATGCTCAAATTGTTCCAGATTTTGTTAGTAGGAGCCCCTTCAAGATGGCTTTCATGCCTTTTTGATATGTTCCCATGATTTTTCAGTACTTCCTTACTTTCTGATGCAAGTCCCAGGTTCATCTTATAGTTTCTCTGCTGTAGCCCTAGAGCGAGTCTTTATCCAGAAAGCCCTGGTTCCTTTTAGTAGAAGAAGGTATTTTGAAACCAAATTTCCTTCCCTCATCCCTTTTTTCCTTTCTCCCTCCTTTCCATTCTCCCTCCTTTTCCTTCTCTGCCTCCTCTTCCCTCCCTCCCTCCTTCCCTCCTTCCTTCCGTGCTTTGTCCAGGTATAGAAGCTCAATCATATCAGAATATTATGGAAATTTGTTTGAATCTTTTGTGTGTAAGCATTTCCTGATTCTGTGGTCTTAATTCTTCAATATATATTGGGTTTGATCATGTCTTTGGACTCTGGGTTTCACACTCATCCCTGCTATTGTTTGGGCTCCTTTTTTCCCTAACTTGGTACTTGATTTGTACCTATCACTGATGTTGTTTTCACTCTCTTTTCTTGGCTGTAAAATTTAACTTATATTTTCTTTTCATCCACATTTAACTTTAGCCTACTCCTCACATTCATATTTATTCTTCTAGTCCCAGGTAATACACTTAAAGAACCTTGACTGGCTGCCAGACTAAGATAGGACACTTACTCCATTGATAAGGACTTTATTAGAAATTCTGTTACTATGCTTCAGTGTGTAGTAGTCTTGGGCTCAAATGGACCAAGACAATGATAAGTTTTTGTTTTGCAGAAGTATGGTATCTGGATGCAGCATAAGGAAATTGGATATGAGCATTTATCCAGCTACCAAATAGAACCAAATGTTCAGGAAAAGCTAATGGAACACTAAGACTGCACTTTGTAACATCTTTAAATATAGCAAGCTCAACTGTGTTATACTGTTTAGCTGAATTCATAATCAGGTGTGTGGTATGGGAAATCCTTCAGAGAAAAGGGGATGCTAGAAGAAGCACAAGACATATGTTTTAAAAGAAGGTACATCTTACGAAGATTACCATTTCTTTATTGAGGCTGTATGGTGAGAATCCTCAGCTCATTTCAGTGAATTCTTTGGTGAGTTACAGCCATATCTGCGAATCACAAAAAAACAAATGAACCAACAATAACAAGCTCCAAAGAGGTTTCTGGTTGGCAGGCTGGAGAGATGACTGTAATTGTTCCCTTGAATACTATGTGTAGCAACATGATAGCTGGGATGGGAGGAAGCAAAAAAGAGCCTTTCCCCAGTCACTTTTATTCCAGCCTTTGAGCTAATAGATAAGAAAGTATATAAATATGTTAAACATCTTGCATTCTGGTTACTTTTTTGTTTTACTGTGGTTAAGTAGATAATTGCAGAGCAATTTGTGAGTCATACTAGGAAAAAAAACCTCATGATTTAAGTCATATTTTCTTAATTTAATTCAAGTTGTGTAAAAGGAAATCCATTTCTCAGTCACTCACCATATTCACAGTTTGTCCAGTGAGTTTTGGCATTAAAAAAATAATCAAATCTCCTTCAAATGAAACAAGGTTCTCCACTTCTGAGGATATTAAAAATAAGTTCCTCGGATGCTGGAAGGTATATCTCAAGGGGGATCTCTAAGGATCTTTTGAAGAAAGAGCACCATCACTGAAATAAGTATGTCATGTTGGATTGTCTCTGCTTGGAAAAAGATGAAATATTTTGAGTATATGAGTTTTTAAGGGTATGCTTAAAAAGACAGTTCTATTTACTATGAATTCCCTTGATCATGCTGTTTGATAGTTGAAGACCCAGCTGCGGCAGAATCATCTTTACAAAGGCCAGATCTCATCTTTATGGAATGTAGGTTAAAACAAAAGAGAGAGATTGGACTGAATAGATACTGCCTAAGATATCACCTGGAAGTTGATTTTTTTCTGTTTTAATGTGTCCTAAAGGCAGAGTACTGAAATGTAGTTCCTTTTAGTTGACTTTGTAGGTAATTAAATCTGAATCAATTTAGTCAATAATATTCACTAAGTAGTTATTATTATTATTTTTCAGTCAACAGGCAGAGTTCTTTTCTTGTCAACTTGCTTCTCTTACTGGGATGTCCCCTGACCCCTCACTCTGAAGAGAAAGAGGATTGTAATAACTCAGTAAGGGATGTTTGAAATGAGGGTATGAAGCCTTGGGTTCTAATCACAGAGGTGCTGTTTCTTACGTCCAGTGTTGCTGGTGGATCAGAAGCCATTGGCACCACCTGGGAGCTTGTTAGAAATACAGAGATCCAGGTTCCATTCCTGAGTTTAGTCATAATTTGCACTTTAACAAAATCCCCAGGTGATTGAGATTCATGTGTATGTTAGAGTTGGAGAAGCACTCATCTGTAAATTTGATAATAATTTATAGACTATTTAAAAAGTAATTGGGAGGTCAATATGGGTATGCCTTCAAGCATGTGAGGAATTTATTTAGAATGTATCGTTAGAGGTGGCAAAATGTTTTCATTTGAGGGAGGACTGTGCAAAATAAAAATTGCTTGCAGTTGTGATCAAATAGTCAAGTAGTCAAATCACATAGAAACATACTCCCAATAATGTGTAGGTTTTCTGCAGTCCTGGGTGTGAAAAGGTTTGACTTTATTCAATGATGTTTCTTCTCTATGAGCCTTAAATAGAGAGGGCTTCCATCTCTGGGCTTCCGTCCTCCCTCCCTCCCTCTCTTCCTTCCTTCCACAACTTTTGAATTCATGTAGATACCCCCAATTCCAAGCTAATACCAACTGTACTTTCTCATTACCCTCTACCATTTGGTGGAGAAGGCTATATAGAGGCCAAAGTCATTACTTGTAGGCCCTTTCAGCAGACAGAGTTAGGGAATATATGTATTTATACTAACCTGTGTGTATGCATATTTGTAAATATTTCTCTATGTATCTATTCATATCTCTGCCAAACAGGAGTCTGTAATGTTGTCTTCAAATCTAATCCAAAATCATATGACTCAGTCTAGTACGACACCCCACCCACTTTCTTTTTTGTAACTTCCTACTCCAACAGTGAGAAACCTGCCTCCCACTATCTACCATCCATTTATTTAATTTTCATTTCTAGTTATATATGTACAGTGGCTTCAAAATTGTTGACTTGGATTCCATGAGAAACAAATTTACCAACTAGAGTATAGACTAGGATGCTTTTGTGTAGTTTCTTTGTCTTTGGTTCTACAGTCTCTACTCATTTTTAGGTTATCAACTTTTTCTCCTACTGCCTTCAGTGAGGTTATTTCATTCATTTGTAATATAGTTAGATTCTTTTGTCACAGTCTGCACATCTTGGGATTCCCTGACCTCCTAAATGATTTTTTAAATTTGCATGCATTTGGTTTACTCTTTGTGCTGTAAAATTCTTTGGGTTTTGCCAAATGCTTCTTGTTAGGTGCCCACCATTACAGTATTATTACAGAAAGTTTTCATCACCCTGTGCTTTACCTATTCAACCCTCCTCTCCTCTCCCAGAGCCTCTAGAAATCACTGACCATTTTATTGTCTCTTTAGTTTTGCTTTTTCCAAACATTATATAAATGTAATCATACACTATGTAGCCCAGCTACCTGCCTGGCATTTTTAAACTTAGCAATATATATTTAAGATTCATCCATGTTTTTACATGGTTTGATAACTCATTCATTCTTATTGCTGAATAGTATTCCATTAAATGAATTTACTACAGTTTGTTTATCCATTCACAAATTGAAAGATATTTTGATTTCTTCCAATTTTTGCAGTTCTGAATAAAGTTGCTATAAGAATTTTAATGCAGGTCAAAATGCAAATTTTTAGGATTTCCTCTATTTTTGTTGTTTTTCTTTGAATACATATTTATGTAGTTTTTTTAATCAGCAAAATTTTCCATATACGTGTACATGGAGAAGCTATATGTGAAGTGGTATATGACATTTTGATTTTTCCCTTACATTTCTTTACAGATATTCAAGAATTTTATGAGATGACATTGCTAAATTCTCAAAAAAGTTGTGAGCAGAAGATAGAAGAAGCCAATCAAGTTGCACAGAAATGGGAGAAGACATCCCTTCTTGCTCCATGCCATGATAACCTTCAAAAGTCTGTAGAGGTATATTACTGAAACTTTTAAAGTACTAAATATTTATTTATACCAGTAAATACCAAAATTATTTATACCAGTAAAGAAGTAGTAGTTGTTAGTAGTGGTAGTTGTTGCAGTAGTAGTAATCATTATCAACAAATGTGAACAATAATAACAGAAACTTAGTTACATACCATACTGCCAATATTACATACCAATATTACATACCATGCTGTATATAATATTTACAGTTGAAAATCCAGATTTTGCCAAAAAATAAAATAGGCATAGGAAGGACATGATTCTTCATATTATATAAGTGAGTTCTGTTATGAGTATTGTCATAGTTTGAGCTGACTCAAGTATTGGGTGGGCCAAAAGTTTCATTCGGTTTTTTCTGTAAGATGACTTTAGTAGCACTTATGTGTCTTTAACTTCATTTGAAACAATTTTGTTAGATTGTATGTGACAGCTGTCATATCAGTGTGCATTATAAAATTATCAAAATTGGTGAATTTTTGTTTAGCCATTTTAATATTCAATATGGAAGAAAAAAAGCAACATTTTTGGCATATTATGCTTTATTATTTCAAGAAAGGTAAAAATGCAACTGAAATGCAAGAAAAGATTTGTGCAGTGTATGGAGAAGGGGCTGTGACTGATCAAATATGGCAAAAGTAGTTTGAAAATTTTGTGCTGGATATTTCTCACTGGATGATGCTCCACAGTCAGGTAGACCAGTTGTAGTTGATAGCGATCAAATTGAGACCAATCAATGTTATACCACACAGGAGATAGCCAACATACTCAAAATATCCAAATCAAGTGTTGAAAATTATTTTGTTGGTAATTTGTAACATATATTTAATTATTTATAACATATAACAGTAATACATGTATATTTAAAAATAAAGATGAGGCTATTAGAGAGACATCTTGCAAGATGATGCAGTAGAAGGAAGAGCCCTTACTTCCTCTTGCGAGAACACTGGAATCACACCTAACTGCTGAACAATCATCAACAGGAAGACACTGGAACTCACCAAAATAGATACCCCATATCCAAAGAAAAAGGAGAAGCCACAAGGAGACAGACTTTGACAGGACTCGGGAAACAGAGACTCCACTGTTGGATGGCACGCACAAAGTAGCGTGTGCATTAGGACCCAAGGGAAGGAGCAGTGACCCCATAGGAGAGTGAACCAACCTACCTGCTAGGGCTGGAGGGTCTCCTGCAGAGGCAGGGGGTGGCTGTGTCGCACAGTGAGGACAAGGACACTGGCAGCAGATGTTCTGGGGAGTACTCCTTGGTGTGAGCCATCCCAGAGTCCACTGTTAACCCCACCAAAGAGCCCAGGTAGGATCCAGTGTTGGGTCACCTCAGGCCAAACAACCAACAGGGAGGGAACCCAGCCCTACCCATTAGCACACAAGTGGATTAAAGTTTTTACTGAGCTCTGCCCACCAGAGCAACAGCCAGGTCTACCCACCACCAATCCCTCCCATCAGGAAACTGGCACAAGCCTGTTAGATAGCCTCATCCACCAGAGGGCAGACAGCAGAAGCAAGAAGAACTACAGTCCTGCAGCCTGTGGACCAAAAACCACATTCACAGAAAGATAGATGAGATGAAAAGGCAGAGGGCTATGTCCCACATGAAGGAACATGACAAAACCCCAGAAAAACAGCTAAATGAAGTGGAGATAGACAACCTTCCGGAAAAAGAATTCAGAATAATGATAGTGAAGATGATCCAGGACCTCAGAAAAGGAATGGAGGCAAACATCGAGAAGATGAAAGAAATGTTTAACAAAGACCTAGAAGAATTAAAGAACAAACAAACAGAGATGAGCAAAGAATAACTGAAATGAAAAATACACTAGAAGGAATCAGTAGTAGAATAACTGAGGCAGAAGAATGGATAAGTGACCTGGAAGAGAGAATGGTGGAATTCACTGCCACAGAACAGAATAAAGAATGAAAAGAAATGAAGACAGCCTAAGAGACTTCTGGGAAAACATTAAACGCAACAACATTTGCATTACAGGAGTACCAGAAGGAGAAGAGAAAGAGAAAGGACCCAAGAAAATATTTGAAGAGATTAGAGTTGAAAACTTCAGTAACATGGGAGAGGAAATAGCCACCCAAGTCCAGGAAGCGCAGAGAGTCCCATACAGGAGAAACCCAAGGAGAAACACACCGAGACACACAGCAATCAAACTGGCAAAAATTAAAGACAAAGAAAAATTATTGAAAGCAGCAAGGGAAAAATGACAAATAACATAAGGGAACTCCCATAACGTTAACATCTGATTTCTCAGCAGAAACTCTACAAGCAAGAAGGGAGTGGCATGACATATTTAAAGTGATGAAAGGGAAAAACCTACAACCAAGATTACTCAATCCCCACTTCATTTAGTTGTTTTTCTGGAGTTTTGTCATGTTCCTTCATGTGGATCTCATTCAGATTCGATGGAGAAATCTAAAGCTTTACAGACAAGGAAAAGCTAAGAGAATTCAGCACCACCAAACCAGCTCTACAACAAATGCTAAAGGAACTTCTCTAAGTTGGAAACACAAGAGAAGAAAAGGACCTACAAAAACAAACCCAAAACAATTAAGAAAATGGTAATAGGAACATACATATTGATAATTACCTTAAACGTGAATGGATCAAATGCTCCAACCAAAAGACACAGGCTCGCTGAATGGATACTAAAAGAAGACCCATACATATACTGTCTACAAGAGACCAACTTCAGACCTAGGGCCACATACAGCCTGAAAGTGAGGGGATGGAGGAAGATATTCCATGCAAATGGAAATCAAAAGAAAGCTGCAGTAGCAATACTCATATCAGAAAAAATAGACATTAAAATAATGATACAAGAGACAAGGAAGAACACTACATAATGATCAAGGGATCAATCTAAGAAGAAGATATAACAATTATAAATATATAGGCACCCAACATAGGAGCACCTCAATACATAAGGCAACTACTAACAGCTCTAAAAGAGGAAATCGACAATAACACAGTAATAGTGGGGCAATTTAACACCTCATTTACACCAATGGAAAGATCATCCAAACAGAAAATTAATAAGGAAACACAAACTTTAAATGACACAATAGACCAGATAGATTTAATTTATATTTATAGGACATTCCATCCAAAAGCAGCAGATTACACTTTCTTCTCAAGTGTGCACAGAACATTCTCCAGGGTAGATCACATTTTGGGTCAGAAATCAAGCCTCAGTAAATTTAAGAAAATTGAAATCATATCAAGCATCTTTTCTGACTACAATGCTATGAGATTAAAAATCAATTACAGGGAAAAATACGTAAAAAAACAAAAGCACATGGAAGCTGAACAGCACGTTACTGAATAATCAGGAGATCACTGAAGGGCTTCCCTGGTGGCGCAGTGGTTCAGAGTCTGCCTGCTGATGCTGGGGACACGGGTTTGTGCCCTGGTCCGGGAAGATCCCACATGCAGCAGAGTGGCTGGGCCCGTGAGCCATGGCTGCTGAGCCTGTGTGTCAGGAGCCTCTGCTCCACAACAAGAGAGGCCACAACAGTGAGAGGCCCACATACTGCAAAAAAAAAAAAAAAAAAAAAAATGAGATCACTGAAGAAATCGAAGAGGAAATCAAAAAATACCTAGAGACAAATGACAATGAAAACACAAGGATCCAAAGTCAGTGGGATGCAGCAAAAGCAGTTCTAAGAGGGAAGTTTTTAGCAATACAACCCTACCTCAAGAAGCAAGAAAAATCTCAAATAAACAATCTGAGTTTACACGTAAAGGAAGGAGAGAGAGAAGAACAAACAAAACCCAAAATTAGTAGGAGAAAAATCATAAAGAACAGAGCAAAAATAAATGAAATAGAAACAAAGAAAACAATAACAAAGATCAATAAAACTAAAAGCTGGTTCTTTGAGAAGATAAACAAAATTGATAAACCATTAGCCAGACTCATCAAGAAAAAGAGGGAGAGGACTCAAATCAATAAAATTAGAAATGAAAAAGGAGAAGTTACAACAGACAATGCAGAAATACAAAGCATCCTAAGAGACTACTAGAAGCAACTGTATGCCAATAAAATGGACAATCTGCAAGAAATGGACAAATTCTTAGAAAGGTATAAACTTCCAAGACTGAACCAGGAAGAAATAGAAAATATAAACAAACCAATCACAAGTAATGAAATTGAAACTGTAATTAAAAATCTTCCAACAAAGAAAAGTCCAGGACCAGATGGCTTCACAGGTGAATTCTATCAAACATTTAGAGCATAGCTAATACCCATCCTTCTCACTCTTCAAAAAAATTGCAGAGGAAGGAACACTCCCAAGCTCGTTCTATGAGGCCACCATCACGCTGATACCAAAACCAGACAAAGATACTACAAAAAAAGGCAATTACAGACCTATATCACTCATGAATATAAATGCAAAAATCCTCAACAAAATACTAGCAAACAGAATCCAAGAACACATTAAAAGAATCGTACACCATGATCAAGTGGGATATATCCCAGGGATGCAAAGATTCTTCAGTATACACAAAACAATCAATGTGATACACCATATTAACAAATTGAAGAAGAAAAATCATATGACAATCTCAATAGATGCAGAAAAAGCTTTTGACAAAATTCCACACCCATTTATGATAAAAACTCTCCAGAAAGTGGGCATAGAGGGAACCTATCTCAACATAATAAAGGCCCTATATGACAAACCCACAGCCAACATCATTCTCAATGGTGAAAAACTGAATGCATTTTCTCTAAGATCAGGTACAAGACAAGGATGTCCACTCTCACTACTGTTATTCAACATAGTTTTGGAAGTCCTTGCCACAGCAATCAGAGAAGAAAAAGAAATATAAGAAATACAAATTTGAAAAGAAGAAGTAAAATTGTCACTGTTTGCAGATGACATGATACTATTCATAGAGAATGCTAAAGATGCCACCAGAAAACTACTAGAGCTAATCAATGAATTTGTTAAAGTTGCAGGATACAAAATTAATGCACAGAAATCTCTTGCATTCCTATACACTAATGATGAAAAATCTGAGAGAAATTCAGGAAACACTCCCATTTACCATTTCAACAAAAAGAATAAAATATGTAGGAATAAACCTACCTAGGGTGACAAAAGACCTGTATGCAGAAAACTATAAGACACTGGTGAAAGAAATTAAAGATGATACAAACAAATGGAGAGATATACCATGTTCTTGGATTGGAGGAATCAATATTGTGAAAATGACTATAGTACCCAGAGCAATCTACAGATTCAATGCAATCCCTATCAAACTACAACTGGCATTTTTAACAGAACTAGAACAAAAAATCTTAAAATTTGTATGGAGACACAAAAGACCCTGAATAGCCAAAGCAGTCTTGAGGGAACAAAATGGAGCTGGAGGAATCAGACTCCATGACTTCAGACTATACTACAAAGCTACAGTATTCAAGACAATATGGTACTGGCACAAAAACAGAAATATAGATCCATGGAACAGGTTAGAAAGCCCAGAGATAAACCCATACACCTATGGTCAACTAATCTATGACAAAGTAGGCAAGGATATACAATGGAGAAAAGACAGTCTCTTCAATAAGTGTTGCTGGGAAAACTGTACAGCCACATGCAAAAGAATGTAATTAGAACACTCCCTAAACCATACACAAATATAAACTCAAAATGGCTTAGAGACCTAAATGTAAGCCCAGACACTATAAATCTCTTAGAGGAAAACACAGGAAGAACACTCTGACATAAATCACACTAAGATCTTTTTTATCCACCTCCTAGAGTAATGGAAATAAAAACAACAATAAACAAATGGGGCCTAATGAAAGTTTAAAGCTTTTGCACAGCAAAGGAAACTACAACCAAGATGAAAAGCCAGTCCTCAGAATGGGAGAAAATATTTGCAAACGAATCAACGGACAAAGGATTAATCTCCAAAATTTACAAGTGGCTCATGCAGCTCAATATCAAAAAAACAAACAACCCAATCCAAAAGTGGGCAGAAGATCTAAATAGACATTTCTCCAGAGAAGATACACAGATGGTCAAGAAGCATATGAAAAACTGCTCAGTAACACTAATTATTAGAGAAGTGCAAATCAAAACTGCAGTGAGGTATCACCTCACGCCAGTTAGAATGGGCATCATCACAAAATCTACAAACAACAAATGCTGGAGAGGGTGTGGAGAAAAGTGAACCCTCTTGCACTGTTGGTGGGAATGTAAATTGATACAGCCACTATGGAGAACAGTATGGAGGTTCCTTAAAAAACTAAAAATAGAATTACCATATGACCCAGCAATCCCACTACTGGGCATATACCCAGAGAAAACTATAACTCAAAAAGACACATGCACCCCAATGTTCATTGCAGCACTATTTACCATAGCCAGGTCATGGAAGCAACCTCCATGCCCATCAACAGACAAATGGATAAAGAAGATGTGGTACATATATACAATGGGATATTGCTCAGTCATAAAATGGAATGAAATTGGGTCATTTGTAGAGACGTGGATGGATCTAGAGACTGTCATACGGAGTGAAGTAAGTCAGAAAGAGAAAAATAAATATCGTATATTAATGCATCTATGTGGAACCTAGAAAAATGGTACAGATGAACCGGTTTGCAGGGTAGAAATTGAGATACAGATGTAGAGAACAAACGTATGGACACTAAGGGGGGAAAGTGGCTGGAGGTAGTGGTGGTGGTGTTTTGAAATGGGAGATTGGGATTGACATATATACACTAGTATGTATAAAATAGATAACTAACAAGAACCTGGTCTATAAAAAATAAAATAAAATTCAAAAAAAATTAATAAAGCTATTAGAATTGTACGCTCAAATCGTTTTTTACACATAGGATTGTGGAATCAAAAGTTTGCAGACTACTGTTTGGGTTAACAGTTACGAAGAAGTAAGGGAATTTGAGGTATGCCTTATGTTCATAGCTGAGGTTAATGTAGAGGCAGGGGCTGATCAATGATGTTTTTAAGTGGCAGTCAGTACTTTGAAGGCAGGTAGTAGTGTGTGTGCGTGTAACACACACACACAGTCTGTCAAAATTGGGGTTGTGTAGCTGATTTGGAAGGTACATGTGCTAATTAGTGCTAATTAGTGCTAATCAATGGCACTTTGATTGCCGGATCTTTGAATTGTTAGGCTTGAGGCCTCTGATGTACTCAGAATTGATTTGGAATCTGAGTCTAATGATTACCTTGATTCCTTGAAGAAAAAGTTAACAGTGACAATAATGTGTTAATTCATAGATGCCAACTATATGATGTTTATAAAATACTTAAAAGCATTAAAACATCTTAATTTCAATACCTAGAAGTAATTATTTTGACTTCTTCAGTCTTTTTTACTGTGCAAATATATGTACATAAAATTGGGACAACAGCATGTAGGGTGTTTTTATGACTTATAAATTGAATGCTGTACTAATAGTATTTACCCATATCGTGTCATTAAATATTTTTTTGAAAATATTTTAATGGCTATATTATATTCTACCGTTTGGAACTTACTTGAGCAGTTCTCCATTCAGAATTGAGGCTATCTCCAGTTTTCTGCTCTGAGCAATGTGTAATGGCCATCCATGTATATAAACACTTGTGCTTTTTCCAATTATTTCATTAGGGTTGATTTTATAAATGAAACTACTGAGGCCAAGGATATTGACATTTTTAAGACTCTTGTGACAAATTGTCCAAGTGCTTTTTGGAAAGGTGTTACCAGCAGTGTTTGAAAAGGCATATCTACCTATACCCTTAGTAGCATTAATTGTTTAAAGTATTTTGTCATATTAATAGATAAAATTTGTTACTTAATGCTTTAGGTTGAAATTATTTATTTATTATTGAGACTGAACTGTACTTTCTTATGATTATTGGCTATTTATATTTCTTTTGTGATTTATTCAAGTGCTTTGTCCATTTTTCTAAGTGGTGCTAGAATTCTTTTGGTTTTGCAAAACTGTTGCAATATTTTTAGTTTGTGGATTGCTGTTAATTTTGCTTATAGTGCTTTTTGACATTCAAAATATTTAAAATTTTTATGTGATAAAATTTACCACCTTTTTTAAAAAATTCTTTTTGCTTTGTGCTTCCTCATTCCAGGGTTAGTTAGTTAACTATTCTCCTATATTTTTTGTAGCCTCTTATTGCTTTGATATTTTCTCTTTTTGAATTTTTAAAAATTATTTTTAGTAAATTTCTAGATGCATAGTCCCAGACATATACCTAATTTTGTATAAATTATCAAATATATGCTTTTTATTCTAAATGAAGTTCTTTTTTAAAACTTTCATTTTTGCCTGTCTCTTCTTTTACTTGTTTCCTTCCTATGCTGCCATAGCTCTACCCTCCTCACGCACAAGGTACAAAGATTAATGTGTTTAATCTTTCTTCACTCATGTAATATGTATTCATATATAAACTATATACATGTATATTGGAGATGGATATATATATATATGTGTGTGTGTATATATATATGTATATATGCATACTGGAGCATGCACACACATATACACACAGAATTTTGCACAGTAATTGTTTCTCAAAAAACGTTCATATTATTTGAATGTTTCTTCAAGTTGTCTGGTATAGCTTTAGTTCATTCTTCTCATGGATGAATAATTTCATATTGAGTCTATCATAATTAATTCAGTCATTCCCCTCTTAATGGGAATTTACTGTTTCCAGTTTTCTGCCACTATGAATAGTGCTGCAATCTAATGATTGCATGTTCATTCAAACTTACTGATGCTTTTTATATCTATAGGATAGATTCTCAGGGGTGGTATTACTGGCTTCCAGGGTATGCAATTTTTTAATTTAAGTAAGTGTTGCCAGACTGATTTCACCTTTCACATTTCTGCTGACACTGCATGTCAGTACAATTTTATCTCATATCTATCTCAGCAATAGGTGTTACTGCTCTTCTTAATTTTTGCCGGTTTAATAAGCTTAATGATGCTTCATTTTTAACTAATTTCCAATGTTTCCAGACTATTAGTGAATTTGAGCATTGTTTCATATGTTTGTTGGGTATTTTAATCTGCTCTTCTGTGAATTTATTCATATTCTTTTCTCATTTTTCTATTGTATATCTCTTTGTTGTCTACTATTATGGGCTTTTTGTATATTCAAATGATTCAATTTACGCGATCTTGCTATATGTAGATTTTCTTAGGGATAAAGATTTTCCATGAATTAATATATACATGTAATGACTTTGGTTTATGATTAGTATCCTTTCAACAAATGTGTCAGCTAGAAAACTCATTAAAAAAATCCTTTAGGCTATTTACTCAGTGGTTATCTAAAAGATTACTTGATTGAATCCATATAATTCAAGACTTTTAATTGGTTTATGAACAGATACCAGCAATATAAGGAAGAATGATCAGAAAAAGATTCATGTGGTTAATAGCTTATTTATTTTTCAACATAAAATGAGGATAGGCAAAATATATTTAATGTAATCTGGGTTTCTCCATGTGCAGTTTAGGGTTTCTTTTAACTCTGTTCTATACATCTTAAAATCCCTTGTTTGGGAAGTCGTCAGTCTATGATGATTTAAATATTGGCCAGTTATACCCAAAATATAAGAACATGAACGCACACTAACTCGAATCAAAATGCTTCTGAAATAAGTCTTATTGCTCTTCCTTAATGGGCTATGTGAGACAAAGAGACAGTTCTGGCTGGTTTATTTCACTGAAGATAGAAGTGGGCACAGGGGAAAAGCATCTCTTATTTGGGGTCTCAGTGACCTGGGCCAGGACAGCTGAGGATCTTGTCCTGTGGGGATCGGCTTTCTAAAGTCAAAGTTTGGAAAGTGAGTCCAAGTTAACTTGTTGCTAAAATGGTCTAAATGAAGAACAGTAATTGAGAAATGAAGTGAAAATGAAGTTCATAACCAGAAATGCTTAGAATAACATTAGCCTAGGTTGATTCTGAAGATATAGTACACATGCTTTTTATGGTTTTTTTTTTACGTCTTTGTTGGAGTATAATTGCTTTACAATGGTGTGTTAGTTTCTGCTTTATAACAAAGTGAATCAGTTATACATATGTTCCCATATCTCTTCCCTCTTGCGTCTCCCTCCCTCCCACCCTCCCTATCCCACCCCTCTAGGTGGTCACAAAGCACCGAGCTGATCTCCCTGTGCCATGCGGATGCTTCCCACAGGCGAATTCTATCAAACATTTAGAGAAGAGCTAACACCTATCCTTCTCAAACTCTTCCAAAATATAGCAGAGGGAGGAACACTCCCAAACTCATTCTACGAGGCCACCATCACAAAACCAGACAAGGATGTCACAAAGAAAGAAAACTACAGGCCAATATCACTGATGAACATAGATGCAAAAATCCTCAACAAAATACTAGCAAAAAGAATCCAACAGCACATTAAAAGGATCATACACCATGATCAAGTGGGGTTAATTCCAGGAATACAAGGATTCTTCAATATACGCAAATCAATCAATGTGATACACCATATTAACAAATTGAAGGAGAAAAACCATATGGTCATCTCAATAGATACAGAGAAAGCTTTTGACAAAATTCGACACCCATTTATGCTTTTTATGTTTTTTTTAATTCTCACTTTGTATCCCCTCCTTTGAACTGAGCTTATTTAAAGCAGCTGGGGAAGACATGTAAGCTCTGTAAGGGCAACAATCATAAATCTTCCTTTTCTCTGATTCCTTAGCACCCACAAGAGTGTTTGTCACATAATAGGCTCAAGAAATATATGTTAAACCAGAAAGAAGTCCCTCTAAGAATGCTCTGGTTCCCAACTTCAGTCTGGCCTTAGGACTCCTTGCCTATCCCATTATGCTTCTCCTTGTCTATTCTCTTAGCTAAGTCTCCCCATGATGTAGACTAGAGTGGAGAATAAATTGGTATGCCTTAGTTGATCAAAGCTGGCAAAGGATGTCATGGGTAATATCTTCTGAATCAACAAGAATGATATTCTTATGTGACTGGTACATTGGCTCTGGAAACAGGTTTCAAAAACACTAAGGCAATGGTCATGCCACTGGGATATTACTTTCTGGTGGGTTATATATGTACTAGTACCTTTATTTTTAAAAAGGTTTTGTTAAGACATCCATAGCCTTTATAAATCATGGATAATGCAGGAAAATGCAAAAGGAGGTATCCTCTGACAACTGCAGTCTACTAGTCTGAGGCAAAAATCAAGAATAGTGGTTGAAATAATGACTTTATTTTATGGATTCAGGATTTAACTTAGTGTTCTGGTGTTTTTGTTTTATGTTTTAGTAGAGTCAAGTCAACCTCTTGAAGTATTTTGGCAATGTAAAGACAAAACCTGATAGCATAAGAATGAACGTTTCAGGGCAAGTAACCATTGGACTGGATATTTTAAAGACAGATAGGCATCAAATGTCTTCTGGCTGCAAGATGTCGGTGTTATTTTAATGCCAAGGAAGTGTTGCCACCCCAGCAGAAGGCTCCACAAGGAAGGGCACCATTGTACCCTTAGTGTCTAGCGTAGTGCCTGGCACAGATGAATAGTAAAGAACTATAATAGTGCATAGAAATTTTAACTTTATTTTTCTGTAAATCAGCATGATCTTGGTATGAAGCCTTGAATCTTAGTCAAGTCTGGGTTTTCTCAAAGCATTTCTGCTTTATACTTAATCACTTCCCCACTTTTCCTGTACCATCCTTTTTTCTCAGAGGGAACAGTTCCCTGGGGCACATATTCTGCCACTGCATCTCAGTGAGAGCAGAGACATTGTGTAATACTGTATATCACTATGTTGAGGACAGTGCCTCAATTACTATTGATGGATTGAATAATGTTGCTGGGAGAGACATGCAAGGAGGTGATACCAAGCAGGACCATATGGGGCCCCTGGGCACAAAAGCCTTCCTATGTCCCCCATTTCTTTGATTACAGGTTTCAGTCAGCCTCCACATCCTCTGAGTTCCAACGGGCAGTTTCAAAGAGTTGTTAATTAGGGAAGGGAGGGGACGTGAGACAAGGGAGAAACAGTCAAAGAGAAACAATAGTGCAGCTTTGGGGCAAGGTCCTGGTTCCCCCTCAAGGGATATACACAATATCTTTTTTTTTTTTTTTTTTTTTTTTGAGGTAGGCGGGCCAGTCACTGCTCTGGCCTCTCCCGTTGCGGAGCACAGGCTCCGGACGCGCAGGCTCAGCAGCCATGGCTCACGGGCCCAGCCGCTCCGCGGCATGTGGGATCTTCCCGGACCGGGGCATGAACCCGCGTCCCCTGCCCCACCAGGTGGGAGAAGTTAACTATATGCTGCCCACAAGCACATAGACCCCAGATGGTTGGAACCAGAAGGTTGATGATGCTGACTCCCATTTACCTCACTACCATCCAATCCGAAGAATGTCCACGAGGTGATCACGCCCTCTTTGAACCATTTCTATAAAACTTCTCACTACCCCCTCCAGGTTGGGACACAGTTTTGAGGGTATTAGCCTGCTGTGGCCCCCTTTGCCTGGCAATGCAATAAAGCTGTTCTTTTCTACTTCACCCAAAACTCTGTCTCTGAGATTTAATTCGGTGTTGGGGTAAAGAGGCCAGATTTGGCTTCATAAGCATCATGGTCATCATTCAGCATCTACTGTGAGATAACTCCTATTGGGACATTTCCTTCTTAATCTTCAGTAGTCATCACTCCTTTAAGTTGGCATTTGCAGCTGAGATGCATGTGTCCACCTGGTCTCTAACTTTAAGGTCCACTCCACCATCTGCTCATCCTCTTTATTCCAACCACAAAGCTTCTTCACTTTAAAAACAAAACAAAACTCCATCTGTGTATCTCATAGCTATTGTATATGGGCAAAAAACTAGCAGCAAAATGAGCATTTAGCTGCTTCCTGCTCTTCTTGGGGGTACGACGGGATCTTGTGAAGCTGTTCAGGATTTGCTATCTGGATATTCCTTTACCATTGTTTCCCCTTTATTCTCCTGTGCCGCACTGGTGTCAGGGAACTTCTTTAAAGGCTTAGGGTTGGGATAAGGATGCAAGCTGAAATGATTCTCATCAAAGTTTTCTTTTTCTCTTCTTTTACTCTTTTTATCTCACTCTTTAACATGAGTTTTTTGGTCAGAGAGAGGTGGACCACGTATATATAGTTATACGGAGAAACAGATTCCATTTAACTGCACATTCTTTTAAATCTTTCCAGTCTTATACCTGGACTATAGTTTTTGAATTTAAAACCAAAAATACGGTGGCTGTGCTTTCTGTTCTTATGCCCCTTGGAAGGTCTGGAGACCTTTAATACAGTAACTCAATTGTAGGATGGTAGGGTAAAAAGGATTTGCAAGGAAAACCCATTACTAAGTCATTAGGTCTTTCTGCAACAGATGCAGAAAGATTTGCTGCATTGGTAGTAGCATATATCCTGCACCTTGAATTTTAATGCCTGGCTTCCTACAGGAAAATTTACTGTAAAGAAAAGAGGACAGTAGATAGAAATCTCTTAATCAGGTTCTGAAAAATAAGAAAAAATAAAGTGAAGCTTAAGTCTCAACCAAACCTTTTTTTCCCCCTTGTTTTATTGAAACATAATTGATGTACAGCACTGTGTTTAAGTTTAAGGCATACAGCACAATGACTTCACTTACACATATTGTGAAGTTATTACCACAATAAATTTAATTAACGTCCATTTGTTTATATAGCTACCAAAAAGAAAAAAAAGGAAAGTTTTGTTCTTATGATGAGAACTCTTAGAATTTATTCTCTTAACAACTTTCAAATGTACCATACAGCACTGCTAACTGTAGTCATCATGTTGTACATTACATCCCCAGTAGTTTATTTATCTTCTAACTGGAAGTTTGTACCTTATGAAACCTTTGTTTTTAAAAGATACTTGTGAAAAATGCTGTACATCTTGCCTTGCAGTTCAACTCAGTAGTTCTTTGATATTTTTGATTCTGTGGTAGTGTCTCTCTACTTTCAGTTTTTTGCTATAAAATAAATTAGAAGTGATGGAAAAATGAGATTGGAATTTTGTATCATGCAGTATGACACTATATCATACTTAATATAATTTTAAGTGACTGGTTTTCTACTGCCCTGTTTTCAAACAGTGTACGTGCAATCTAGAAACCTTCACAGAGGAGAGGGTTTTAGCATTTCTGGTGAAACATAAGGCAGTATGACTCCTTTGTCAAAACCTGCCAGTATCTTCCCACTCAAAGTGAAGGTTAATTTCCTCACAGTGACCTATACAGCCCTGCAACTTGTGGCCGCAGTTACCTCTCAGATCTAAATCCTAGTCCTCACTCACTCCTGTCCTGCTTCTCTAGCCTCCTCACTGCTCCTCAAACACTTAGAACCTTGAATTTTTGCACTTGCTTTGTCCTTGGCCTGAAATGCTATTTCTTCAGATAGTTGCATGGGGAAGGGGAGTCATCTCTTTCAAGTCTTCAATGTCACCTTCTCAGTGATTCCTACCCCATTCTACTTAAAATATCCTTCTCACCTGCCCAGAACCCCTGTTATCATTCCTTGCTTTGTTTTTATTCATTGCACGTTTCATTATCTATCAGAGGAGCATTACGTTGTTGTTAAGAGCAAGCCCTCTACAGTCAGACCATTTGGGTTTGACTCCAAGCTCCACCACTTACTGGCTGTGTGAATTTTGGGGAAATTACTTAATCCCACTATATCTCAGCTGCTTCCTCTAAAATGGAATTGTCACAAGAATTAAACATTTTTTTCCCCTCACAATGAAATATTAGCTGCATGAGGGCAAGGATTTTTGTCTATTTATCACTTTTACTCTAGCACCTAGAATATTTCTCTCATTTTATCAATTACTTGTTTAGAGGTTTAGTTATATGATTTTGGCTTATAGTAAGTTTTCCTAACAACAAATATTCTAAAGTTTGCTCCACCTTTTTAGCCAGGACCATTTGAATCTTCCATGACAGTGAGCTGTATTTTTAAAATAAGGGCATAGCCCAAGTGACCGTTAATAGAATGATTCACTCATCCATTACTTCTTTCACTTAAATATTTATTGTCTAAGCTACTGTTTTTTGTTAGACTCTGTGCTAGATACATTCACTGGGAGACGCTGAAATTTAAAACATATATTTTTTTCCACTGACCCTGACCTCAAGGATCTTGTTTTCCAGTTGAGAGTCTGGGCTTTTAAGGATTAGTGCATGGGGATGGTGACTAAAACACTAACCTTGTAGTCAAATATATCTGGTTTATATATTTTATTCCTGCCACTCACAAGCTATATTACCTTGAATAAGTTATTCAATCATTCTAAACTGTAGGTTCCTAATCAATGAAGCAGGGAAAATAATTGTACCTACCTCAAAGGGCTTTGAAGTTATTATACGAAATTATCTATGTAATGTACTCAATATAGTACCTGTTACATAGCAGGAACTCAATAATTTTTATCTACTATTACTGTTGCCTTGAAGGATGGATAGAGTGTGTAGAAAGAGGCAAAAAGGGTGCTCCAGGCAGAGAGAACAGCCTGATTTAAGTCAGAGAAATGGTAAAGCATGGGAGGTATATGGGAGATTACAACTAGTTCTGTTTGACTGAAATGTGGAATACATTAAAGTAGGTAGGGAATATAGAAAGATCAAAGCTCTGTCATGTAATTCTTTACCATGGAGTAACCACTAGTAACATGTTGGCGTATTTCCTTCTAGCTATTTTTTTTAATACAGTGTAAATTTGTACAAAAGAGTGCTTATTATAGAATTGAGGTTAGAAATACAGATAATACTAGTAAACATTTATACAATGCTATTTATTTGCCAGACACTGTTCTAAATGTTTTAGTTGTATTAATCCCATTGCTTCCCATCTGGCTCTTCTTAACAGATCAATTATGTCTTCTAGGGTTTTAATAAAAGAAAAGAAAAGAAAAACTCACTCTGAAATACTCCCAAGGTAGTGTGTATCTCTATGTAGAAGATAATCCTGGTTTGATGCTCCATAGCTGATCATTTGGCAGTATTTCTCCAGCTGTCTTCTAATATGGCTGTGCCTGGTTCAATCTACTTCCATTTCCATAATAGGAGTTATTTCTCTGAGTACAGATTTCTTTGGAATCTTTCTGTTATTAAAAGGGGAAAGGAGAAGTTGGCTAGATCAGGAGTTATCCATTACATAAAGTTTTAGAATGAGTTTATGTTGTTTCAGTTGGTTGTCCTTCTGAGCCTTATTTGGTAGCATGGACCTTCCATATTACTACTTTCTGAAGAGATGGAGAAAACTTCTTTTCATCTTCTCCCTCCTGCATCCCCACACAAACTGAGGGAAGGCTTTTAAGGTAGAGGGAAGTGACACCATCAGCTTCTCTGCTCAGTCCCCTGTCTCTAATTTACCAAGGAGACTATTCTCGTGACATTAGAGTTCCTGAGGGTAGAGTTTGGGGTAATTATTCAATAGCCAGGGATTAAGGTATAATGATAAGTCCCTTCATATTGTGAGAGGGTCCTAGAGCAGGAAAGATTCCTGCTATTTCCAGCCCTATGAAGAAACATTTTCCCTAAGACTTCTGATGAAAGATCTTGTTATTCCAGCTATCCTTCTCTTTGTCTGATTCCATTTCTCATAGTCCTAGTTTATGAAAATTGTCCTTTTCTAGCTGATTCACCAAACCTCAGTTCTTAGTGAGGATAACATTATTTATTAATTTATTCTGCCAATATATATATATATATTTATTTTCAAGTCGTCAAGTTTATTTTACTCAGCAAATATTTATCGAGTGCTTTTTATGTTCAGGTACTTTTCTAGGTGATGAGAGTAAATTCTACTGGGTGTGAGGTGGGGAGCAGACAGAAAGTAAACAAGTAAGAAGAAAAAAAAACACAAGGCAGATTATGATAATTGCTCTGAAGAGAAAGAGAAAAAAAACCCTCAGGTTGACAAGGAGTCACTAGAAGGCTATATTTTACACGGTGACCAGAAAACATTTTATGTTGTTTCAGGCCTTTTTCTACTATAAAAGTCATGGTGATAAATATACATTGGACCCCACGAAATTGCTTATAATCAACATTTTTCACCCACAAAAATGACAATTTTATGTGGTTCAACCTAATAGCTGATAACCCTGAGAACTTCTATCTGACCAGATAGAATTTTAAGAGCTAAGATATTTATATTAAAGTTTTATTTCAAATGCATAATTGCTCTCTACCAATATTCATTGTGTATATTATTACATGTCAGAATAGATACATATCAACAAACAAAAAACTTTTTTTTGATTGCGTGCCCATTATAATCTAGTGGAGGGGAAAAGCAATAAGTAATTATCAAAATTAAATAAAGTATATGATACATTAGTATGTGATGATTGCTATGGGAACAATAAATATGGTTGAAAGACATTAGGAATGCTGGTTACAAGGGATAGCAATTTTAACTGAGTGGTCAGTGTAGGCCTCAATGGTGATATTTGAGCAAAGAATGTGAAGGGTGGAAATGGAATTATCTGTGAGATTATCTGGAGAAAGACCATTACAGGTGGAGGGATCGCTAGTATGAAGGTCCTATAGTGGGAGCATACTTAGTATATTCACGAATAGTGGGGCCAGGCTGTTTGGCTGCAGCTGAGGGGAAAAATGGAAGAAGAATAGAAGGAGAGGTCAAAGAGGTAATAGGGGACTGGATTATGTACAGTCTTATAGGCTATTGGAAAGATTTTACTCTGAGAGAAGTGAGAAACTATTGGAAGGTTTTGAACATATGAATGACTTAATCTGACCTTCCCAAAAGGCATGCAGAATCTTATGTTTTTAGGAATTAGAAATATTTTATTTTTGCCTGGGTTGGCTTGACTTGCCATTATTTTCCACAGGCTTCTTTACTGTAGGTCTATATTTAATGTCTATTAAAGTGGATAGCAAGGATAATGGAATCATTGTTTTGGATCCTATGAAGTCCCTGTAGTGTGCCCCCCAATGACTGATTTCTCCCTTGAAACAAAATCAGATGAATTCCCAAAGTAAAAGCTTTGGTGAGTTTTCTTTTATTCTTTTGTGAAAGAAGTGAACGTAGCATCCTCCCCACTTCTGCTTTAAGAATTTATATATATTAGTCTGTTTTATCCACAGAGCTTGAGTTGCTGAGCTGAAGCCTGCAATTCTTACTTGGTAACAGAAAGAAAGCATTTTTATATTACTGAACAATTATTAAACCGTGTTGCAGTAACAGCCTTGGGCCGGGAAGGAGGCAGCTTGACATAACAGAAAAATTGAGCCATCTGAGACCTCTGTGTTTGGATTTTGGTTTTGCCATTTGTAAGTTGCGTGGCCATGGCCAAATTACGTAACCTCTGTGAACGTCAATTCCTTTATCTGTAGAATGTTAAAATAATAATAATGCTTACCTCATAAGATTGTTGTGAAGAATGAATAATACATAAGGCATATAAAGTACTTAGTACAGTTCCTGAACCTAATAAATACTCCATAAATAGCAGCTATTTTGATATGATCTTATGGAAAGTCCTTTCACATCTCTGAGTCTCATTTACTTCATCAGTAAATGGAGAAAAAAAATCCTACATGTTGGGGAAAAGCAAATGAAAGGATGTATATAAGAAAGTTTTGAAAAATGAATTCTGTAAACTGCATTATATTAAAATGTGTGGTAAAGGTAGGATTTTCTTTTCCTATTTCATCATTCCTCCCTGGGGATTCAGATCAAATAATAGATGAGAATGCATTTCGCAAAGCTGAAGCATTATGTGAATATAAGATAATATCATCATTACTATATGACGTCCAAATATCTTCTCATATGCCCATTGCTGTTACTTGGAATTCTTTCCATGAGTAGTTTGGTGGAGCTGAACAGGAGAAAGAGAATAATAGTTATTCCTGTTAAAATGTGCATACCTGCTGTAAGACAGTACTGCTGTTGGCAGGCTGTTGCATGAGCTTGTCAGAGCTCCATATTGATATTTAAATAAGAACAGTAGTTTTTGTTTGTTTTGTTTTGTTTGTCTATTTGAGAGAGTGGGTGGAAAAAGAGTAATTATTTGGCATGGGGGACCTGGGTAATGGTAGGAAGGAGGTAGGGAATAAATGATGATAAATGGGAGTTGGGAGAGATGTGGAGTGGAGAGAAGAGGCAGAATCAGGGAAAGGGAAGCTTGAAGGAGAAGAGGATGGTCTCAAACATAAGCTTTAAACTATAGTTAATATTTTTGTTATACTAGTCTGGCAAAAAGCACAGAAATTAGCCCTTATAAGGAATGATGAAACTGTCTTCCCTTCTGTTCCCCTTCCCTCTTCTCGCTTTCTTTCCCTCACTTTTCTCCCTCCTTCCCTTCCCTTTGCTATCACTTGTAGAATATCTGCTATGTGTAGTGTCTTTAAGCTGCCACCTGCCTTTGCACACAACCGGTTTGTAAAAGCGAACCTCAGGAACACCTTCTTTATAACCTCAGTTCAGTTCTGCCCAGCTCCCTTTGACTTGTCCCTTTTACTTGATTCCTTCTTTCTTCCAGTCTTCTAATTCCTGACCTGAATACTAGTTATTTTCTTCTTCTTGGACTTGATATCATTCTCTATATCAGTGATAAAGATGCGGAAGACCAAGGCTCCTTTTTTAATCTTATACTTTAGTAGGAGTAACAGTGTCTCATATGTATAGACCATTACATCTTTGAAAATACCACTTATCTTTTTTTTTTTTTTTTTTGCGGTATGCGGGCCTCTCATCGCTGCGGCCTCTCCCGCTGTGGAGCACAGGCTCCGGACGCGCAGGCCCAGTGGCCACGGCCCACGGGCCCATCCTCCCGGACAGGGGCACAAACCCGTGTCCCCTGCATCGGCAGGCGGACTCCCAACCACTGCGCCACAAGGGAAGCCCTACCACTTATCTTAATTGATTCTCACAACGGTTTAGTAAGCCAGGTAGAGTTGACGTCGCTGTCCGTGTTAGAAATGAGGAAGCTGTGGATAGTCAGCTTGTCCAGAATCATATTGTTAGAAAGTGATGGAGTTAGGAGTTTGACTTCAAGGCAGGGATTTTCCCATTACACTACAGGAGAAAAAGAGCAATTTTCACTAGGATATTGGAGATGGGTTTCATGGCTAGGTAGCTTTAGCACTGGTCTTTGTGTGATGCTTAAGACTTTGGTTGAAGAGGCAGGTGTTCCAGATAGAGAAAACTAAGTGAAAGCTTGGAAGAGTAATAAAACCTGCTACCTATAATTGAAGTCCGGGCTAGGCACTTTTCATGTATTATCTCCTAATCTCTATAATAATCCAGCAAGGTAAGCATTTTATTGATTGATTGCTTATCTTTTTTGTAAATAGGATTTGAGATGGTAGGTAGATATTATTATTTCTAATTTGTAGAAGATGAAACTAAACCTCAGAAGAGTTAAGTAACTTGATCAACATTACATAGTAAAATGTGGTGACATAGGGATTAATACACATGTGCCTGACATCCCATGTCCCTTCCTAGGAAGGGAGGGGAAAGGCTTTATGGATAACGAGGAGTCAGGTTCAGCAGGCAGGAGGGCTGAGAATAAGATAGGTGACTTTAACTGACTGAGAGCTTTAACTACAATACTACAGAGTTTAGGCATTCTTCTTTAGGCATTTGTGAACAATAGAAAGTTTTTGTGTAAGGAAGTAGCATTATCGGCTGTGCTGAGGAAGATTCAGCTGGCAGCATCATGCATGATTGATTGGAGAAGGGAGAAACTGGTGGCAGGGAGACCAATTGCGTGGCTGTCACACTAGAAAATATTCAACGGAGTACCTGGAGAATTATGCATTTCCCTTCTTAAGGATCCTGAATAGTGGATTTTTCTTTACAAGTATCATTTGTCCTGGGTAAAAACTTGACTTAAAAAGAACAAAATTATGTTAAATTTAGAAAACACAGTCAAACTAACTTGTAAAAGAAAGGAAAATCCTAGTGACAAAATTAATTACCTAAGGAAACCTGTGAGTAACTTAATGGAGCTGGTGGTTACTTTGCTGAGGTTGAAGGTTATCTATGAATAATTTAAAGTAATAATTTTCTTTGGAGCCTTCTAGCTAATCTTCTAATAATCTGATCCAAAATAGTGAGAGTACTTTAGTTTTCTACCTAATATTGCTCAAATGTAATGAAAGTGGATCACATTCATACTTACTGGAATCACTGGACCTTAAAGGATATGTTATTGAGATAGTGTGTAGATATTTAACTGTAAAATTCCACTAATTTTGATCACTTTGAAATTTCTCTAAGTTTGACCTTCCTCTTCATCCACAATGCCACTGATCTAATTCAGTCTTTCATAGAATTTTGCTAAGAGGTTTGACAACAGGCTTCTAACTGATCCTCATAATCTAGTCTTTCCTCTTTTAACTCAACCTCCATAATCCAACAGTTTAAAAACTACCTATTGATCCTTATTGATTACTGACTGTTGTTCCATTTCCTTAATGTAACATTTACCTTGGGCCTTTATAGTCTGATCCAAACTTAAGTTAAGCCTAACTTAAGCCTTGTTCTTGTTCCTTCTTCTGTCTGAAATATTCTTCCCTTGTTTTCATCTGGAAATTTCCTGCTTAATCTTTTAAAGGCTTACTTGTCTATCACCAGTCTTCTAATGACCTCAAGTAGAACAAATTCTGCTCTCCTGTAGAACAAATTCTTTTCTCTTGTGTGCTGCTCAAGGCCTCTGTTAGAGGGTTCATTGTATTTTATTAGAACTAGTTGCTCAAGTGCTTCACCTGTTAGATTTTGAGCAGCCTGATATCAAGTATTAAATTTGTCCATACAGCTGTAATATGGTTTATTTACAGCTCATTAGGCAGTAAGTACTCAATAAATGTTTATTGATGATTGACTATACTTTCCTTGCTGTCTAAGAAAAATATACTGTTTTTCTAAATACATATATATTGTACTAGAAGCCTGTCTTAAAATTTCCTGGTTGACCCAAGGAAAAGGTTCTAGTTCTAGATAAGGAGGTTGTTAAAAGTACAAAAATGAGTCATGGTGGTTAACAGCTTACTCTGTCCTTTAAAGTACTTATTATGTGGCAGGCTATGAGACAATTATGGGCTTAAAATGATGTCGTGTAGTTCTACATCCTTCCCTGTGCAGGAACCTTATTAGCAGATTGTGTTACTCTCAGAGTCAGAGATGTTACTGGGTCATTAGCAGTCTTGGAGAGAATGGTTAGGGTGGAGGGACTATTTTCCCAGCTACAGAATTGATATGGGTCGATTGCTTACCCATTTTAATAACTTGTTCTCTTTAAAAATTCATTTATTGCCATTTTTGGAATTATGCAATTTTACAATTCCAAGCCTAATTCAACAGGTAGAGTATCTGGCAAAAAAGGCATAGAAGTCTTCAGATTCCCTAAAGTTTTCCTCCCATAGAGAAAGGAGCTTGCAGTATATGTAAGGGGTCAATCCAACTCTGAAAATATTATGGTGAGGGAATGAGATTTGTTCATGAGGTAGACCTATCAATAACTTGAAAATAAAAATGTAACTGTGAAAACTATTTCAAATATTCATACTCTATAAGCTTTATGTCATGCCACCTGTATGACATGGGAGTAGGTCTAAGGAAGTCTACCTGCCTTAGACTCTGTCCATGGAGAGTTTATATGGAAACCTCAAAAGGACTTGGTATTTTTATCAAGAAGTATAGTCTTGCTTTGAATCAGCTTAGTATTTTTTCTCTTAGGGAGATTAGCACTTTCCACAATGTATTGGGTTGGCCAAAATGTTCGTTTGGGTTTTCTATATCTTACGGAAAAACCCGAGCGAACTTTTTGGCCAACCCAATATTATAGTTATTTGTGAGGAAGGTAGAAGTCCCTTACAATATTATGGACTCAGGAACTGTTCCATGTGTATATGGCTTACATACCCTCAGTACTAGCCCAGATCCCTACATATAGTAGCCACTTACTAAATGTTCATTGGATAAATAAATTGATTATATTATTGTCTTATCTAAAAGTACTATAGTTTTAAAACTATATAAAAATATGAAACTGGGCACACTAATTGAAATTGGGAGTGTTACAGAAAATTTCTGATGTATGATTATCCAACCTGTAACACTGGTTCAGGAACACATTCCACATTTTAAGTGGAGAATTTCATTGTAAAATGAATGAAATGCACCTTCCTTTCTCTCCCACCATACTTTTGTTCCATTAATTTTTGTTTGTTTACTTTTTTGTTTGTTTTTTTTTTAACAACTTCATCGGAGTATAATTGCTTTACAATGCTGTGTTAGTTTCTGCTGTATGACAAAGTGAATCAGCTATACGTATGCATATATCCCCATATCCCCTCCCTCTTGCGTCACCCTCCCACCCTCCCCATACCACCCCTCTAGGTGGTCACAAAGCACCTAGCTGATCTCCCCTTGTGATGCAGCTGCTTACTGCTAGCTATCTATTTTACATTTGGTAGTGTATCTATGTCAATGCTACTCTCTCACTTCGTCCCAGCTTACCCTTCCCCCACCCGGTGTCCTCAGGTCGATTCTCTAGGTCTGCATCTTTATTCTGGTCCTGCCCCTACGTTCATCAGAACCATTTTTCTTTTAGAGTTCATATATATGTGTTAGCATATGGTATTTGTTCTTCTTTTTCTGACTTCACTCTGTGTGACAGACTCTAGGTCGATCCACCTCACTACAAATAACTCAGTTTCATTTCTTTTTATGGCTAATATTCCATTGAATATATATGCCACCTTCTTGATGGACACTTAGGATGCTTCCATGTCCCGGCTATTGTAAATAGAGCTGCAGTGAACACTGTGGTACCTGACCCTTTTTGACTTGTGGTTTTCTCAGGGTATATGCCTAGTAGTGGGATTGCTGGGTTGTATGGTAGTTTTATTTTTAGTTTTTTAAGGAACCTCCATACTGTTCTCCATAGTGGCTGTACCAATTTACATTCCCACCAACAGAGCAAGAGAGTTCCCTTTACTCCACACACTCTCCAACATTTATTGTTTGTAGATTTTTTTTTTTGTGGTACACGGGCCTCTCACTGTTGTGGCCTCTCCTATTGTGGAGCACAGGCTCCGGACTCGCAGGCTCAGCGGCCATGGCTCACAGGCCCAGCCGCTCTGCAGCATGTGGGATCTTCGAGGTCCGGGGCACAAACCTGTGTCCCCTGCATCAGCAGGCGGAATCTCAACCACTGCGCCACCACGGAAGCCCTGTTTGTAGATTTTTTGATGATGGCCATTCTGACCAGTGTGAGGTGATTCCTCATTGTAGTTTTGATTTACATTTCTCTAATTATTAGTGATGTTGAGCATCCTTTCATGTGTTTGTTGGTAATTTGTGTATCTTCTTTGGAGAAATGTCTACTTAGATCCGCTGCCCATTTTTGGATTGGATTCTTTGTTTTTTTGATATTGAGCTACATGAGCTGGTTGTATATTTTGGAGATTAATGCTTTATCAGTTGGTTCGTTTGCAAATATTTTCTCCCATTCTGAGGGTTGTCTTTTTGTCTTGTTTATGGTGTCCGTTGCTGTGCAAAACTTTTTAAGTTTCATAAGGTCCCATTTGTTTATTTTTGTTTTTATTTCCTTTTCTCTAGGAAGTGGGTCAAAAAAGGATCTTGCTGTGATTTATGTTATAGAGTGTTATGCTTATGTTCTCCTCTAAAAGTTTTATAGTGTCTGACCTTACATTTACGTCTTTAATCCATTTTGAGTTTATTTTTGTGTATGGTGTTACAAAGTGTTCTAATTTCATTCTTTTACATGTAGCTGTCAAGTTTTCCCAGCACCACTTATTGAAGAGGCTGTCTTTCCTCCATTGTATATTCTTGCCTCCTTTATCAAAGATAAGGTGACTGTATGTGCATGGGTTGATCTCTGGGCTTTCTATCCTGTTCCATTGATCTATATTTCTGTGTTTGTGCCAGTACCATACTGTAGCTTTGTAGTATAGTCTGAAGTCAGAGAGCCTGATTCTTCCAGCTCCATTTTTCTTTCTCAAGATTCCTTTGGCTATTCGCGCTCTTTTGTGTTTCCATGCAGGTTGTGAAGTTTTTTGTTCTGTGAAGAGTGCCAGTGGTTGTTTGATAGGGATTGCACTGAATCTGTAGATTGCTTTGTGTAGTATAGTCATTTTCACAATGTTGATTTTTTCAATTCAAGAACATGGTATACCTCTCCATCTGTTTGTATCATCTTTAATTTCTTTCATCAATGTCTTATAGTTTTCTGCATACAGTTCTTTTGTCTCCTTAGGTAGGTTTATTCCTAGGTATTTTCTTCTTTTTGCTGCAGTGGTAAATGGGAGTATTTCCTTAATTTCTCTTTCAGAGTTTTCATCATTAGTGTATAGGAATGCAAGAGATTTCTGTGCATTAATTTTGTATCCTGCTACTTTACCAAATTCATTGATTAGCTCTAGTAGTTTTCTGGTAGCATCTTTAGGATTCTCTATGTATAGTATCATGTCATCTGCAAACAGTAACAGCTTTACTTTTTTACCAATTTGGATTCCTTTTATTTCTTTTTCTCCTCTGATTGCAGTGGCTAAAACTTCCAAAACTATGTTGAATAATAGTGGTGAGAATGAGCGTCCTTGTCTTGTTCCTGATTTTAAAGGAGATGCTTTCAGTTTTTCATCATTGGGAACGATGTTGGCTGTGGGTCTGTCACGTATGGCCTTTATTATGTTGAGGAAAGTTCCCTTTATGCCTACTTTCTAGAGAGTTTTTATCATAAATGGGTGTTGAATTTTGTCAAAAGGTTTTCTGCATCTATTTAGATTATTATATGGTTTTTATCCTTCAGTTTGTTAATATGATGTATTACATTGTTTGATTTGCATATATTGAAGAATCCTTGCATTCCTGAGATAAACCCCACTTGATTATGGTGTATGATCCTTTTAATGTGCTGTTGGATTCTGTTTGCTAGTATTTTGTTAAGGATTTTTGCATCTACGTTCATCAGTGATATTGGCCTGTAGTTTTCTTTTTCTGTGGCATCTTTCTCTGGTTTTGGTATCAGGGTGATGGTGGACTCATAGAATGAGTTTGGGAGTGTTCCTCCCTCTGCTATATTTTGGAAGAGTTAGAGAAGGCTAGGTGTTAGCTCTTCTCCAGATATTTGATAGAATTCGCCTGTGAATCCATCTGGTCCTAGGCTTCTGTTTGTTGGAAGATTTTTAATCACAGTTTCAATTTTAGTGCTTGTGATTGGTCTGTTTATATTTTCTATTTCTTCCTGGTTCAGTCGTGGAAGGTTATGCCTTTCTAAGAATTTGTCCATTTCTTCCAGGTTGTCCATTTTATTGGCGTATAGTTGCTTGTAGTAATCTCTCCTAATTCTTTGTATTTCTGCAGTGTCAGTTGTTACTTTTCCTTTTTCATTTCTAATTCTGTTGATTTGATTCTTCTCCCTTTTTTTCTTGATGAGTCAGCCTAATGGTTTACCAGTTTTGTTTATATTCTCAAAGAACCAGCTTTTAGTTTTACTGATCTTTGCTACTGTTTCCTTTATTTCTTTTTCATTTATTTCTGACCTTATCTTTATGATTTCTTTCCTTCTGCTAACTTTGGGTTCTTTTTGTTCTTCTTTCTCTAATTGCTTTAGGTGTAAGGTTAGGTTGTTTATTTGAGATGTTTCTTGTGTCTTGATGTAGGATTGTATTGCTATAAACTTCCCTCTTAGAACTGCTTTTGCTGTATCTCATGGGGTTTGGGTCGTCGTGTTTTCATTGTCATTTGTTTTTAGGTATTTTTTTATTTCCTCAGTGATCTCTTGGTTATTAAGTAGTGTATTGTTTAGCCTCCATGTATTTTTTTTTTTACAGATTTTTTCCTGTAAATGATATATAGTCTTATTGTGTTGTGATCAGAAAAGATACTTGATACAATTTCAATTTTCTTAAATTTACCAAGGCTTGATTTGTGACCCAAGACATGATCTATCCTGGAGAATGTTCCATGAGCACTTGAGAAGAAAGTGTATTCTGTTGTTTTTGGATGGAATGTCCTGTAAGTATCAATTAAGTACATCTTGCTTAATGTGTCATTTAGAGCTTGTGTTTCCTTATTTATTTTCATTTTGGATGATCTGTCCATTGGTGAAAGTGGGGTGTTAAAGTCCCCTACTATTATTGTATTACTGTCGATTTCCCCTTTTATGGCTGTTAGCATTTGTCTTAGGTATTGAGGTGCTCCTATGTTAGGTGCATATTTACAATTGTTATATCTTCTTCTTGGATTGATCACTTGATCATTAGTTAGTGTCCTTCTTTGTCTCTTGTAATAGTCTTTATTTTAAAGTCTGTTTTGTCTGAGAATTGCTACTCCGGCTTTCTTTTGATTTCCATTTGCATGGAATATCTTTTTCCATCCCATCACTTTCAGTCTGTATGTGTCCCTAGGGTTTGAAGTGGGTCTTTTTTAGGCAGCATATGTATGGGTCTTGTTTTTGTATCCATTCAGCCAGTCTATGTCTTTTGGTTGGAGCATTTAATCCTGTTATATTTAAGGTAATTATCGATATGTAGTTTCTTATTTCCATTTTCTTAATTGTTTTGGGCTTGTTTTTGTAGGTCTTTTCCTTCTCTTGTGTTTCCTGCCCAGAGAAGTTCCTTAAGCATTTGTTGTAAAGCTGGTTTGGTGGTGCTGAATTCTCTTAAGTTTTGCTTATCTGTAAAGGTTTTAATTTCTCCATCAAGTCTGAATGAGATCCTTGCTGGGTAGAGTAATCTTGGCTGTAGGTTTTTCCCTTTCATCACTTTAAATATGTCCTACCACTCCCTTCTGGCTTGCAGAGTTTCTGCTGAAAAATCAGCTGTTAACCTTATGGGGATTCCTTTGTATGTTATTTTTTGCTTTTCCCTTGTTGCTTTTAATATTTTTTCTTTGTATTTTATTTCTGATAGTTTGATTAATATGTGTCTCGGCATGTTTCTCTTTGGGTTTATCCTGTATTGTACTCTCTTTGCTTCCTGGATTTGATTGACTATTTACTTTCCCATGTTAGGGAAGTTTTCGACTATAATCTCTTCAAATATTGTCTCAGACCCTTTCTTTCTCTCTTCTTCTTCTGGGACCCCTGTGATTTGAATGTTGGTGCATTTAATGTTGTCCCAGAGGTCTCTGTGACTGTCCTCAGTTCTTTTCATTCTTTTTTCTTTATTCTGCTCCCTGGCAGTTATTGCCACTGTTTTATCTTCCAGGTCACTTAACCTTTCTTCTGGCTCAGTTACTCTGTTATTGATTCCTTCTAGAGTGTTTTTAATTTCAGTAATTGTGTTGTTCATCAATGTTTGTTTGTTCTTTAGTTCTTCTGGGTCCTCGTAAAACATTTCTTGTATTTTCTTCATTCTATTACCAAGATTTTACAGCATCTTTACTGTCATTACTCTGAATCCCTTTTCAGGTAGACTGCCTATTTCCTCTTCATTTGTTTGGTCTGGTGGGTTTTACCTTGCTCCTTCATCTGCTGCATATTCCTCTGTCTTCCCATTTTGCTTAACTTACTGTGTTTGGTGGTCTCCTTTTCACAGGCTACAGGTTCATAGTTTCTGTTGTTTTTGGTGTCTGCCCCCAGTGGGTAAGGTTGGTTCATTGGCTTGTGTAGGCTTCCTGGTGGAGGGGACTGGTGCCTGTGTTCTGGTGGGTGGGGCTGGATCTTGTCTTTCTTGTGGGCAAGGCTGTGTCTAGTGGTGTGTTTTGGGGTGTTTGTGAACTAATATGATTTTAAGCAGCCTCTCTGCTAATAGGTGGTGTTGTGTTCCTGTCTTCCTAGTTGTTTTGGCCTGAGGCACCCAGCACTGGAGCTTGCTGGCCATTGGGTAGATCTGTGTCTTAACATTGAGACAGAGATCTCTGGGAGAGCTCTCACCAATTGATATTACGTTGGGCTGCTAGGTCTCTGGTGGTCCAGTGTCATGAACTCAGCTCTCCCACCTCAGAGGCTCAGGCCTGACACCCGGCCGGAGCACCAAGCCCCTGTCAGCCCTATGGCTTAGTAGAAAAGGGAGAAAAAAAGAAAGAAAGAATTATAGTAAAATAAAATAATTAAAATTAAAAATATAAAAAATATTAAAATTTTTTTAAAAAGTAATAAAAAATATGAGAAGAGTAACCAAACCAATAAATACATCCACCAATGTTAACAAGCGCTAAAAAGTATACTAAAGGTAAACATAAAAATCAGAGACATGTCTGTCCGAGACAGCAAAACCCAAGTCTACAGTTGCTCCCAAAGTCCACTGCCCCAATTTTGGATTGATTCGTTATCTATTCAGGTATTCCACAGATGCAGGGTATCTCAAGTTGATTGTGGGGATTTAATCTTCTGCTCCTTAGGCTGCTGGGAGAGATTTCCCTTTCTCTTCTTTGTTGGCACAGCTCCTGGCGTTCAGCTTTGGAGTTGGCCCCACCGCTGTGTGTAGGTCGCCCTCAGGCTTCTGTTGCCACCCAGACAGGATGGGTTAAAGCAGCGGCTGATTAGGGGGCTCTGGCTCACTCATGCTCGGGGGGTGGGAGGGTTATGGTAGTTATAAGTGGAATGAGGGGCGAGTCAGCGGCGACAAGAGGCTGGCATGACTTTGCAGCAGCCTGAGGCATGCCGTGTGCTTCCCCCCGCCCCCCGGGAAGATCACGGGACCCTGGCAGTGGTGGGCTGCACAGGCTCCTGGGGGGAGGGGGCAAGGGCAGGGGCGTGTGGATAGTGGCCTGTGCTTGCACACAGAATTCTTGGTGGCTGTAGCAGTAGCATTTGCATTTCATGCCCGTCTCTGGTGTCTAAGCTGATAGCCGCGGCTCACACCTGTTTCTGCAGCTCATTTAGGTGGTGCTCTGCCTTCTTTGGGCAGACAGGGAAGGATCCCCTCTCCTCACGCACCCTCAAACAATGGCCTCTTGCCTCTTAGTCAGTTCTAGACTTTTTCCTGGACTCTCTCCCGGCTACCTGTGGCGCACTAGCCCCCTTCAGGCTGTGTTCATGCAGCCAACCCCAGTCCTCTCCCTGGAATCTGACCTCCAAAGCCCGAGCCTCAGCTCCCAGCCCCCACCCACCCTGGTGGGTGAGCAGACAAGCCTCTCAAGCTAGTGAGAGCTGGTCGGCACTGATCCTCTGTGTGGGAATCTCTCCGCTTTGCCCTCTGAACCCCTGTTGCTGTGCTCTCCTCCGTGGCTTGAAAGCTTCCCCCCAGCCCACCCGCTGTCTTCGCCAGTGAAGGGGCTTCCTAGTGTGTGGAAGCTTTTCCTCCTTCACAGCTCCCTCCCAGTAGTGCAGGTCCCATCCCTGTTCTTTTGTCTCTGTTTTTTCTTTTTTCTTTTTCCCTACCCAGGTATGTGAGGATTTTCTTGCCTTTTGGGAAGTCTGAGGTCTTCTGCCAGCGTTCAGTAGGTGTTCTGTGGGAGTTGTTCCACATGTAGATGTATTTCTGATGTATCTGTGGGAGGAAGGTGATCTCCATTTGTTACTCCTCCGCCATCTTGAAGGTCCATCCCTGTTCCACTAATTTTATACTGTGAAATTTTCAAACACTGTGTTTAAAATTGTGTCTGTCAGTATTTCACTTGTGATATGTTTGAGAACACATTCTAGCCTCCTGGAAAATATGGTATCCAATTTGTGGTTGAATTATTTTCTTTAATTATGATATTTGTAGTACTTTTGGAAGAGAAATTAGCCTCTCAGTATTGGCACCCATGTTGATCACTGTGGGAAGAAATGCTTTAAAAATGTATTGGTAATAAGCTTTCAAGTTTCCTCCATGTCTTTTCATGGCTTGATAGTGCATTTCTCTTTGGTGTTGAATAATATTCCATTGTCTGGATGTAGCACAGTATGTTTATTCATTCACCTACTGAAGGATATCTTAGTTGCTTCCAAGTTTTGGCAATTATGAATAATACTCTTGTAAATATCTGCAAAAAAAAAAAAAAAGAACATATTCCAGGGTGTTTTGGGGACTACAAAATCTATATTAATGTACTATCAGTTAAACATTTTATGAAATTTTCACATATAGTACTGTTCTCAGTTATAATTTCATTATTAGTAATTATATGACATATTTGTATGTCTGCAACTGTGATTGAAAGTAAATAACACAAGATCATGGCTTAACATATGAATAAACCTCTGTTATTTAAGGAAAGAAAGTTGTTTTATTTTGAAATCTGTCATGGTCATCCTCTACAACCAGATGAAAAATGAATCACTTAATATAATACCAGGTATCATTCCAGCAGGAAAACCTAAGGAGTTCTGTTGTACAGAGCCTACAAGAGCAAGTGAGTCATAAACCCAAAGCCATTAATGCCTCAAGTCATTGGCTTAGCTAATTTCTTAAAGAAGTATATAATACAAAATATTCAGGAGATTTCTTTATAGTACTGTGATGGTTAATTTTATGTGTCAGTTTATTTAGGCTATAGCACCAAGTTATTTAATCAAACACTAATCTAGATGTTGCTGTGAAGGTATTTTGTACATGTGGTTAACATACAACTGGTTGACTTTAAATAAAGGAGGTTACTCTTGATAATAGATGTAAGCCTCATGCAATTAGTCGAAGGCCTTAAAAGCAAAAATGGAGGTTTCCCAGAGAAGGAATTCTGCCTCAAGACTGCAACACCAACTCCTCTTGAGATTCCAACCCGCTTGCTGGTCTGCCTTATATATTTCAGACTTACCAGTCTCCGTGACTGCAAGAGTCAGTTCCTTAAAATCAGTCTCTCTTTGTATCTCTGTCACTCTCTCCTATTAGTTGTTACTCTGGAGAACCCAAACTGATACAAGTACTAACACATTTAATAATAGCTAATATTATATAATACTTACGTAGCACTTATTATATTCCAGGCAGTTATCTAAGCATTTTACATATATTAAGTCATTTAATTCTTATAACAGTCATATAAGATAGGTAGTATTACTTTCATTTTACAGAAGAATAAGCTAAGGTGCAGAAGCTTTAAATGATTTGCCCAAGGTCACACAGGTAGGAGGTAGAAGAGCTAGGATTCAATCCTAGGAAGTCCATTTTCTGCTACATACTTCACAAAATGATAGGTTGTGTTCCTGGACACAAATCACAAGACAAATGATCAAGAACAGACCTTCATTTAATTCTTTTTCTTCTCTGTTTGTGATGGATTCAAGGTTGGAACCAGTGCCATTATACTTGCTACTGGCCTAATGTTAACACTACTATGAGCAGTTAGCATTTATTAAGCATATTAACTGTATTCTAAACTCTTACATACACTATCTCAGTTAATTCTTTCAATAATCATGTGAAGTTGGTTCTATTATTTACTATATTTTGCAATGCAATAGAACATTATGAACCCAAACTCAGTTCTCTCTGACTCCACAGTCTGTAGTCGTGATTCTTTCTGTTTCTTGGGGTATCATGGAATCCTAAGAATTTTAAGGAATCTTATTGTTCAACTAGTTAAAGGACGTATCCAATGCAGGATGTTTTATGTAGTACCCCATCCAGTGTCATCCCAAATTTCTCTGCCATTGCAGAAGCCTGAGCAGGTCAGCTAGGTGTGAGCTAGTGGACTGAGGACCAGGTCTGACATATTTTCTGAGGCAGTCTAAAGCAGAGGGTGTGGGTGTGGCAGATCCAAGCTGGAGGTTACAAGGAGGAAGTTGAAAGTCAGGACGCTGAGCAGCAAAATGCAAATATAATTCCAACAAAGAAGTAGTGGGCTTATAATTGAAAGGATCCAGGTGAGAACTAGATTGAAGCAAATACTTGCCAGGGATACTTTAACAGGCCAGTAGCTGTATGGTTGGAATGTCAGGCTACTTTAAAAGTATAACATTGAGATACAGAGTTTACTGTTTCCATTATGGGACTGTTCTAGTTGTTAGAAAGTTCTCCCATGATGGAATAAAAGCATGCTTTCTTAAAATTCTACCCATTACTTGTAATTCTGCAACACAGAGCAAATATACATTCTTTGCCATCAGTTTGAAAACCATCAATTATCCCCTTTTTCTACTCTCAACCTTTCCTACCAAGTATTTATCTGATATAAGCATCCCATAGAGCTTTTTAAGAGACATTAGCAGTCTCAATTATGTGTTATTTTAAACATTAAGTAAGAGTGTAAGAATAGGGTAATAAACAGTGAAGTATCTACCCACATTGTAATGGTGCTAACTGAAATAAAATCATTTGGAAGGGCTTTCTAAAAAAAGGGATGATAACAAGTCAGCCACATTTAGTTATAGCCCAAATATTTAAAATAAACTATACAGCTTTACTCATGAGGAACATGTCAGTAAAAACAGAAAAAGAGCTCTGAGGAGCTAGAACCAATTCTGCATTCTCTTAGAAATTTGTCAGGATTAAGTTAAATAATGCAAATAAAGTGCTTAGCACACTGCTTATCAGTAAATACCCCCAAAATGAAAGTTATTAAATATAGGGAGCAATTCCTATTGACAGACACATTCATGATCCTGAGGAGTGAAATCTCACAGTTTGATAGTAAAAGAAGGCAGGGAAAGAAAAATTAAAAGCAAAAAGCAAACATAAAACGTGCCATAGTCTGAGACCATTGTGCATTAGATAAACAGTCTGAAGCAATTATTCTGCTATAGCAGAGAAATAATTAATGTTCAAAGTAGTTTAAATTATTTTGTGTGATTTCCTTACGAGGAAAGGAACAAACATATTTTAGAAAGGCTTCCATGCAAAATAAAATTTTTATTTTAAAGGATTAAGCTCAAAGATACATGTGAAACTCTTTAAAATGATTATTCCACATGGTTTCAGATAGCTCAATGTTTGTTTGGCTTGGATTGGTTTGGTGTTGCTATGTCAGATTATTTGACAACATCCTTTCAACACCCACTGACTAAATACCTTATGTGGGGAAATGAATGGGACCAGATCCTTGCCCTAAAGTAGGTAATTATCTAGAAGGAAGACAGATGCACTCAAGTAGCACCCAAGTAGATTAATATCAAGTGCTAAAGTAGAGATGGATGCAAAATTTTATGGCAACAAGAGCAGGTTTATTAAATATGAATTATGTAATTGCTGCCAAGGAGATCCTGAGCAAAATGTTATTACCTAGAATTGAAAGTTCTTGCTCTCTAGAACTTGTAGTGCAACATTAAATGGCTTTGTTTTCTAACGTTTTGCTGGGACTATGGTAAAAATGACTCCCTATTGAGACAAATATTTTTTCATCACAATTGATTGGTTCTGAGTAATAGAAAGCAAAGTGGGCATAAGAAACACTTAAGCGGGCTTCCCTGGTGGCGCAGTGGTTGAGAGTCCGCCTGCCAATGCAGGGGACACGGGTTCCTGTCGCGATCCGGGAAGATCCCACATGCCGCGGAGCGGCTGGGTCCTTGAGCCATGGCCACTGAGCCTGCGTGTCCGGAGCCTATGCTCCGCAACGGGAGAGGCCACAACAGTGAGAGGCCTGCGTACCGCAAAAAAAAAAAAAAAAAGAAACACTTAAGCAATCACTTCTTCACTCTTTCAACACATTTTTATTGAGTGTTTAGAGTTCCCACTTTGTGTCCCATACTAAGGATACAAGATGAATGAGACCCCAGTGTTTGTAGTGGGAGCTGGTGTCCTGCCATGGAAGGAACACTGGCCTGGAGCCAAAGGGCTGGGGTAGGAATTCTGCTTCCTCAACTTCCAGCAGTGTGATTTTGAACCTGCCCCTCTTAACCTGTACAATGAAAATAAAAATATTTGCCTTGATAGTTGTTTTCAAGGTGGAGCTATATAAGTAAAACACCTAATTTGTTTTGGTTTTGGCACACAGTACATGCTCAATAAATGGAAGCTATGTACATGACAGTGCTTGTCTTTAAGAAGCTCATAGTCCAGTGGGGGTGTGCAGAAGTGCAGTCTATAATATAAGATGATGTCACATAATAGGGAGTGCTTAAGCTTGCTGTATAGAAAAAGGAGGGCTTCTTAGAGCAGGCAGCTTGAGAAAAATCTTGAAGAATGCAATGACAGTAAATAGAGTGGGAGGAGTTTCTAGCAGACGGAGCAGCATTTGCAAAGGTATGGTGTTTGAAAGAGAAAGCGTATTTTTTTCCCCCTAGGAATTGTAAGTAGCTCTGCATGGCTAGAACACAGGGTTTCTGTCTGGTGGAGCATGGTGGGAGGTAAGACTGGAGCGTGGATAGGATCAGATTAAGAACCTTACTTGATCTCTAAGGATTTAGGTAGTAGGAAGCCATGGGAAGATTTTAAGTACAAAATAATGCAGTTCAATAATAATAGCATGTAGACTGTTAGGAAGCTACACCCATGGGGCCAAAACAAACAAACAAAAAGTAACTTTTCTTGTGAAAAATCCCTGGGGCAAATACTGATTTTGAGAGAGCAAGTTGTGTAGTACCATGTAGTCTGAGAAGGGCTGCATGTAGTCTGTGCTTTCGGAGCCCTTGAGAGAGTCCATGTGGATACAGTACTGTAAGCTTGGCTTGGCTTTGGTCTTTTTAGCTAAAATGGTATCCATTCAATATCAATGGTCATCAGTAGTCCTTATCTATAGGTTTGGTGAATATAGGGTAGCAAAACTGAGTATTAAACAGGTTCAAACAAAAAATACACCTAATGATAGAATATAGCTGGCATCCTAAATGCCTATTCTGTTGTAGCTTTCATACCTTTGAAGTTCCTTTGATGGGAGAGATGCACCAAGGACAAGAACAGGCAAAGAGACACTTTGTTACTAGATGGGCTTTGGCCCCAGGCTTCAGTTTGTTCTCCTACTGAGGTGGAAAGTACCATGTAGAGTTTGGAGGTCTTCTGTCTTGCTTATAACTAGGCCTAAGGCCTACATAAAAAACTGGCTGAACTCCCTTTTTTGGTACCTTTGTCTAATAAGGCCTTCATCCTCATCTCAGACCTTGAGATGCTACTATATTTTGATGATGAAAAGAGGCAGGATTAGATAAACCTAAGGGAAAAATTGCCAAAGAAAAGGAAAATATATCTCTTTAAGGCCTAGAACATCAAGCTTAAGATGACGTTTGTACCTCCTGAGACTTATCCCTGGTCTCTGCTTGGTTTTCAAGGGCCAAGGGATACGAAGAGGATATTCTTTTCAAGAAGGTGGAGATTACAGGCTTTTTTTTTTTTACTGCACTGAATGCATGAGATGAGAAACTCTAAATACAGTGAATCCCCCAAAGGGAAAACCTCGAGAGAGACTTTAAATAAAAAAGAACACACCATTTGGATCCAACAGCTTTTAATCACTTCCCTCTGCACCCCACACCTACCATGACCCACGCAGAGTGGGATGGGACTGTGTCTAGACTGGAGAGATTGATGTGTTCCAGCCCCTAATGCCCTCTTATCCGGAGATCTGTGTAATGAAAAAAATGCTTTATTCATTGTTGGTCAGATGTTGTGCTCCTTTTTGGAAACTTTAGGAGGGAGATAGATAAACTTGAGGGCATTTAAAGAAGAGAGACCAGGAGGGCCAAGAGAGACAAAACCATGTCAGTCTCCTACATAGAAATACATGTGTTGAAGGCTGAAATTATATTTTATTAATCTCTATTTATGTTATCTAGCAGAGTGCCTGGCACATTGTAGGAGGTTAAAAGATGATAGATATGTTTTAATGAGTAAATGGGTAAGCCTGTGAATGAATACATATGAAGGAATTTAGAATTTAAATGACTAGGGGTGCAAAAACCAAAAAGTAATAGCCATGGAAGCATGAAAGATTTGACCTTCATGTGGAGGAAGATCCTCAAAGGACAGATCTAGAACAAAAGTGTTAGGGATATATGGAGACTGATACAGGCACGATGGAAGAAATAGTTGTCTAATGATCAATTTCATTTTATTGTAGTCATGGATATTCTATCCAAAAAACGTCTATTAAAAGTCAAGAAGTAGAACTCCTTGTGGTCTCAGTTATGTGGAACACAAGGTGAGAGAGAGATTCTTCTGAGTGCTTGTAATGCACCAGGCCTGTTAAGATTGTCATATGAATTCTCTCAATCTTCAAAACTTCCCACGATGCGAGTTCCATCATTATCTCCTTTTTAAAAATCAGGAATCTGAAGCAAAGAAGTTAAATATCTTGCCAAAGGTCACATAGCTCTTGGTAGAGCCAGGATTTAAATGCAGAATTTCTCATTCCGGGGCCTGCACTCAGATAAAGGCAGCAGAAAAACCAGAGAATCAGCCTCAGGAACTTTAGTCCCATGTTTATTGATATATTCATTCACTCACTCACTCACTCACTCACTTACTCACTCATCTGTTAGTTAAAAAAGTATCTGGGGGCCTGCCTGTAGCAGATATTATGTTAGGTACAAGGAATATATAAATGAATATGAAACAATTCCTCCACTCAAGGAGCTTATCTTCTCAATAGCTGTAAATTGTCTCAAATATATCTGAGGAAATATAATGAGGGGGAAGGCTAATGTGCATTTATTAAATAGTCCACAATTACTGGTCAAGGTTTTAAGGAGAAGGTGAAACAGAGCATGTGGGAGAGAGGTCAAGGTGGGGAGAATCCCGATGGAGGGTGGGCCAGAGTCAGGCAAGGAGAAGAGGTGGGACCCAAACAGGTTGAGGCCTTGGTAGCACCCCTGAACAAACAGAGATGGTATACGAAATCCACATTAGAATCCAGAGAAACCAAGGAAGTTTTCTTGGGAGGGTCAGCTGGACTGTTAATAGTTGACATCGTAGAACCAGTCTCGAACTGAGGGGACGTGGGGCTGCAACTGAACCTCAAAGGAGACAGGATGAGCCAATGATTTTGAATTCCAGCTTTGCTATATGTTAGGTGTATGATCTTTACTCTCTATGAACCTCAGTTTTCTTATCTGTGAAATAGGGATTATAATACTTACATCAAAAGATAGTTGTGAGGATTAAATGAGATTAACTGCAGGTAAAACTTAACCTATTGCCTGAACAAAGCAGGTACTCAATAAATGTTAGCTCCCTTCTCCACTAGTCAGCTTTGAGGGGAGCAGAGCTTGAGCCTCCCTTTCCCCCACGCTGATACTTCCTGATCCTAAAGAGCTTCTGCCTTCAGACATTTTATAGGTTTCATAAAAGTCAGACTTTTGGGTAGAACACAATTGTCTATTATAGAAGAGTTTTAGGGAGGACCCTCTCTTAGAAGTTTTCTAAGAACAGTTACATTGCCTATAAACATTAGATGTGTACAACCGGGTGACCATTTATCTTAAAGGTCAATTCAGTAAACGTGTATTGAAAGTTGTTGTGATAAACCAAGATCCTCGGGGGTTTGCCTTCTTACAGCAAAGTCACATATCCCAAGAAATAACATTTCATTTCCTTGAATTTTGTCCTTTAAGCAGAATACTAGATCTGATATCGTGGCTTGAATATTTTCCTAAAAATCTATTTAAGATAGTGCCTCGACCATTTCTTGATTTACTGATCCCTGTCACTTAAATATTACTTACACAAATAATAGGAAATACCCATAAGATTACAATTTTTCAATTTCAGGTTTTTTTTGGCCGGTACGCGGGCCTCTCACTGTTGTGGCCTCTCCCGTTGCGGAGCACAGGCTCCGGACGCGCAGGCTTAGTGGCCATGGCTCACGGGCCCAGCCGCTCCGCGGCATGTGGGATCTTCCCGGACTGGGGCACGAACCCATGTCCCCTGCATCGACAGGCGGACTCTCAACCACTGTGCCACCAGGGAAGCCCTCAATTTCAGTTTTAAAGAGATAAAGAATAGTAGAGAGGGACCTATTAAATAGGTGAATCAAAATAATCTGTATCCAGTATTTCTACAGCAGGGAAAGACTTTCAGAAAATGCATTTGCTGTGGAAGAAAGTGGTGGAAGGCCCCAAATTACATCTTACTCTAAGTTTGGCCTTTTGAGGCCTATTTTTTAAAAGGAGGAAGACACGCCTTAGTTAATGTAAGGCAGGTGAAAACCTTTCTCAAACTGTTCGTAAGACCACCACACTATCGGTTCCTGGGTCCTCTGAGTAAAAAGGCATATAAGAGCCCTTCTACAAAACCAGGGTCCAGATATTCAAAACCTCATTTAGATCCTGACTTCATAATATATTGTCTTGTGGCCTTTGGTAAATTTCTTAATCTCTCCAAACCGCAATTTACTCATTTGTAAAACTCTTCAAAGGATCAAATAATATTATATATGAATGCAGTTTATAAACTTAAATCCTCTACAATATTGTTGTTGTTTTAATCTTCTGGAAGGGTTACTTTGCTGGGAAGGTAAACTCAACCACAGCTTTGAAAGAGTCAGAGTTTAACATGAGATGACATTGGTTCACTTACCACCTTGTTGTACAAATAGATTTAGGAGAATATTGCCTAAATAGTTCCATGATCATTTCTCAGACTTACACGTACAAAATAGCAAGCTTTTCCATCCTTCTTATCCTTATCTTTATTTTTAAAAGCTTTACTGCATTGTTATTTAAAAATTCTAATCACATTTTTGTCAGAAGGAAAGTCTAATGAATTGTTGTAAGTAACATTTCTCAGACACACCTCCCTTGTGTTTAGTTTATCTAGTTTTAGAAATTCTTCAAATATAAAAATCTAACATTGATTCTCAAATGACTGTTTTGCTTCTTATGAACAACTGTATCATGTTTCTCTTCTCCATACGCTTCTGTTTAGAAGGCACGTCTAACTCCTTCTGTACTATTTTGAAGAGATTTCATTTGACCAAGAAATATTACCCCTCTCAGTCTTGATGTGCATATTTGCATGCCAATAAATGGAATGTGACTTTTACCTTTGGGCTATTTTCAGGGCAGTGATGATTTTTGGATTCTCAGAACTAAGCAAATGTGCCTAGATGGTCCAGGATCCACTTTTTGTATCATTAGGCATAATAAAATTACTCATTTGCTGTATATAGCATACATCAATCTTTATTTTACATCAAAAATGGCTGAGATCCTTTTATTCCTTTCTTCCCTGTTTTTGCTCTTTCATTTTCTAAATTTAGCTCACGTGTACATTGTTTCTATTTTTTTTTTCCAGATGGAGTAATTTATTGTAGCGCATTTTTTAGTCTATTTAATCACCTGAAGGATTTTGAGTTAGGTTTCCGTAATCATTCAGATAATTATAAATTATTTCATATTAGGTAGCTTATCTGAATACAGATTTTTCTGATTGTCTCTTCTTCTGCTGCTGGAACTGTTGCAAATAATAGTATTGAGAGCTTTGATGTCAGTAATACACCAAACACAAAAAAGAAACAACAACAACAACCATAAAATAATACATCAGACTTCTTTATTGAAGTACAGTTGATTTACAATATACTAGATTCAGGTGTACAGCATTAAGATTCAGTATTTTTACAGATTATACTCCATTAAAAGGTATCATAAGATAATGGCTATAGTTTCCTGTGCAATACAATATATCCTTTTTTCTTATCTATTTTATACGTAGTAGTTTGTATCTCTTAATCCCATAATGCTAATTTGCCGCTCGACCCTTCCTTCTCCCCTTTGGTAACCACTAGTTTATTTTCTGTATCTGTGAGTCTGTTTCTGTTTTGCATATACATTCACTTGTACTTTTTAGATTCCACATATAAGTGGTATCATATAGTATTTGTTTTTTCTCTGTCTGACTTATTTCACTAAGCATAGTATTCTTTAGGTCCATCCACTTTGCTACAAATGGCAGAACTTCATTCTTTTTTATGGCTGAGTAATATTCCATTGTGTATGTGCATGTATAAATATATGTGCACACCGCATCTTAATCCATTCATCTGTTGATGAACACTTGGGTTGCTTCCATGACTTGGCTATTGTAAATAGTGCTGCTATGAACATTGGGATGCATGTATCTTTTTGAATTAAAGTTTTTATTTTTTCCAAATATATACCTGGGAGTGGAACTGCTGGATCACAAGATAGTTCTGTTTTTAGTTTTGGGGGTACCTCCATACTGTTTTTCATAGTGGCTGCATCAATTTACATTTTCACCAACAGTGTACTAGGGTTCCCTTTTCTCTACATCCCTGCCAACATGTATTTGTGATGTTTTTGATGATAGCCATTCAGAAAGGTGTGAGGTGATATCTCACTTTATTTTGATTTGCATTTATCTGATACTTAGTGGTGCTGAGCATCTTTTCATGTGCCTGTTAGCCATCTGTATGTCTTCTTTGGAAAAATGTCTGTTCAGGTCTTCTGCCCATTTATTGAGTTGTTTGGTTTTTTGATATTGAGTTATATGAGCTGTTTGTATATTTTGGATGTTAACCCCTTGTTGGTCATAGCATTTGCAAAAATGTCTTTTCATTCTGTTGATGATTTCCTTGGTTGTGCAAAAGCTTTTAAGTTTAATTAGGTCCCATTTGTTTATTTTTGCTTTTATTTCTTTTTTCTTGAGTGGCAAATCCAGAAAATATTGCTATGATTTATGTTAAAGAGTGTTCTGCCTGTGTTCTCTTCTAGTAGTTTTATGGTTCCAGTTTTATGGCTTATTAGTTCTTCTTACATTTAGGTCTTTCATTTTGAGTTTATTTTTGCATATGGTGTGAGAAAGTGTAATCTCATTTTACATGTAGCTCTCTAGTTTTCCCAGCACCACTGTTGAAGAGACTATCTTTCCTCCATTGCATATTCTTGCCTCCTTCCTCATAGATTTATTGACCATCGGTGTGTGAGTTTATTTCTGGGCTTTCTATTCTGTTCCACTGATCTAACTATATATCTATCTATATATCTCTTTTGAGCCAGTACCATGCTGTTTTGATTACTATAGCTTTGTAGTATAGTCTGAAGTCTGGGAAGGTTATACTACAGCTTTGTTTTTTTTTGGAAGATTGCTTTGGCAATTTGGGGTCATTTGTGGTTCCATGTGAATTTAAGGATTATTTATTCTAGTTCCATGAAAAATGTCATGGGTATTTTAATAGGGATTTCATTAAATCTGTAGATTGCTTTGGATAGTTTGGCCATTTTAACAATACTAATTCTTCTAATCTAAAAGCATGGGATATGGACTTCCCTGGTGGTCCAGTGGTTAAGACTGCATGCTTCCACTGCAGGGGGCATGGGTTTGATCCCTGGTCAGGGAACTAAGATACCACATGCCATGTGGCACAGCCAAAAATAAAAGCACAGGATATCTTTCCATTTCTTTGTATCATCTTCAGTTTTCCTCATTGGTGTTTTATAGTTTTCAGAGTATAGGTCTTTCATCTTCTTGGTTAAGTTTATTCCTAGGTATTTTATCCTTTTTTGATGTAATTTTAATTAGAATTGTTTTTTCATTTTCTCTTTCTGATAGTTCATTATTAGTGTATATAAAATCAACAGATATGTGTATATTAATCTTGTATCCTGCAACTTTGCTGAAATCATTTATTAGTTCTGATAATTAATGGGTTCGAGACTTTAGAGTTTTCTATATAAAGTATTATGTCATTCACAAATAGTGACAGTTTTACTTCTTCCCTTCCAATTTGGATGAGTTTTATTTCTTTTTCTTGTCTGACTACTGTTGCTAGGACTTCCAATACCATGTTAAAGAGGAGTGGCAAGAGTGGGCACCCTTGTCTTCTTCCTGAATTTAGAAGATGTTCAGATTTTCACCATTGAGTATGATGTTAGCTGTGGGTTTGTCATAAATGGCCTTTATTATGTTGAGATATGTTCCCACTATACATACTTTGATGAGAGTTTTTATCACGAATGGATGTTGATTTTTGTCAAATGCTTTTTTTTGTATCTATTGAGATGATCATGTGATTTTTATCCTTCCTTTTGTTAATGTGGTATATCACATTGATTGATTTGTGAATGTTGAACCATCCTTGTGTCCCTGGAATAAGTCCCACTTGATCATGGTGTATCATCCTTTTTATATACTGTTGGATTTTGTTTGCTAATATTTTGTTGAGGATTTTTGCATCTATTGTCATCAAAGATATTGGCCTGTAGTTTTCTTTTTCTGTAGTGTCTTTGCTTTTGGTATCAGGGTAATGGTGACCTTGTGGAATGAATTTTGGAGAGTTCCATCCTCTTTGGTCTTTTGGAACAGTTTAAGAAGAATAGGTATTAGTTCTTCTTTATATGTTTGGTAGAATCCTGTGAAGCCATCCAGTCCTGGACTTTTGTTTGCTAGGAGTTTTTAAAATTACAATTCAATTTTACCTCTAGTGATTGGTCTGTTCAAATTATTTGTTTCTTCTTGACTCAGTCTGTGCAAGTTGCTTATTTTTAGAAATTTGTCCATTTCTTCTAGGGTCCAATTTGTTGGCTTATAACTATTTACAGTATTCTATTATGATTTTTTTGTACCTCTGTGGTATTTGTTGTTATTTCTCCTCTTTCATAGCTTATTTTATTTATTTGGGTCCTCTCTCTTTTTGTGAGCCTAGCTAAAAGTTTATCAATTTTGTGTATCTTTTCAAAAACCCAGCTCTTTGTTTCATTGATCTTTTCTACTGTTTTTCTGTCATTGTCTCTATTTTATTGGTTTCCTCTCTGATCTTTATTATTTCCTTCTTTCTGCTGACTTTGGGCTTTGTTCTTCTTTTTCTAATTCCTTTAGGTGGTAGGTTAGGTTGTTTATTTGAAAATTTTCTTGTTTATTGAGGTAGGACTGGATTGCTCTAAAACTTCCTCTTAGAACTGCTTTTGCTGCATCTCATAGGTGTTGGAGTATAATGTTTCCATTTGCATTTGTCTCAGGATATTCCTGACTTCCTTTTTGGTTTTTTCATTGACCATTGGTTTTTTTAGGAGCATGTTGTTTTGTTTCCATGTGTTTGTTCTTCTCTGATTTTTTTTTATTTTATTGATTTCTAGTTTTATACCATTGTGGTTGGAAAAAAATGCTTCTTGTGATTTCTGTCCTCTTAAATTTGTTGAGACTTGCTTTTTGTCCTAGCATGTGATCTATCCTGGAGAATGTTCCATGTGCACTTGAAAATAATTTGTATTCTGTTGTTTGTAGATGGAATGTACTGTAGATATCTATTAAGTCCAAACAGTCTATTGTGTCATTTAAGAGCACTGTTGCCTTATGGATTTTCTATATGGATGATCTTTCCATTGATGTAAATGGGATGTTAAAGTCCCCTAATATTATTGTATTGTTGTCAACTTCTCCCTTTATGTCTGTTATTATTTGCTTTATATATTTAGATGTTTCTATATTGGGTGCATGTATTTTAATGAGTGTAATATCCTCTTCTTTGTCAATCCTTTTATCATTATATAATGCCCTTCTTTGTCTTTTGCTATGGCCTTTATTTTAAAGTCTATTTTGTGTGACATAGGTATTGCTACTATTGCTTTCTTGTCATTTCTGTTTGCATGAAATATCTTTTTCTATCCCCTCACTTTCAATCTGTGTGTTACCTTAGACCTGAGGTGAGTCTCTTGTAGGCAGCATATTGAAGAGAAGACCTTGTTGTTGTTGTTTTTAATCCAATCAGCCACCTTATGTTTTTTGATTGGAGCTTATATTCCATTGACATTTAAAGTAACTAATGAAAAATATGTACCTAGTGGCATTTTATTACTTGTTTTCCAATTGTTTTTGTAGTTCTTTTCATTTCTTCTTTTTGTTTCTTCCCTTGTGATTTGATTATTTTCTTTAGTAGTATGCTTGTTTTCCTTTCTTTCTAGTTCTTGTGTATCTGTTGTAGTTTTTTGATTTGTGGCTACCATGGGGTTTGTATATATTGACATATAATTATATCTACTTGCTTTAAATACACCAGGCTTTTCTGTAAAGACTCTATTTTTTTTTAATTGGCCAAAAGGTATAAGGCACTTTCCTTATTCATTCCTTTTTAGCTGTAGGTGCTGATAATGTTCCTGAATGTTCTTTGCCCCTAACTCTTGATGACCATTGATGGCAGCTGTAGGACAGCCTGGTCACATTTCCAGGTTACCTGGTTACTTGCAGCATGTTTTTTTTTCTTCTTCTTTTTCTGCTAACTCTCCCTCTTTCTCCCTTTATTCCTCTCTCTCTTTGTATTTCTTTCACTATTCTGCTTTACTTCCTTCTTCTAGTAGTGAACAAATATAGTTTTTTTTTTTTTACATCTTTATTGGAGTATAATTGCTTTACAGTGGTGTGTTAGTTTCTGCTTTATAACAAAGTGAATCAGTTATACATATGTTCCCATATCTCTTCCCTCTTGCATCTCCCTCCCTCCCACCCTCTCTATCCCACCACTCTAGGTGGTCACAAAGCATGGAACTGATCTCCCTGTGCTATGCAGCTGCTTCCCACTAGCTATCTATTTTATGTTTGGTAGTGTATATCTGTCCATGCCACTCTCTCGCTTTGTCACAGCTTACCCTTCCCCCTCCCCATATACTCAAATCCCAAATATAGTTTTAAATTTGTCCTTCAATGCAGAGACATTAGAAATCATTTTCAAGCTTAAAAACGTATTTTCAAATTTAGAAGCTTAAGAGATGTGTTTGCATTCTAAGTATTTGATATTGCTCTTCAGATGTACCTAAGATTCTATTAATTTAGACTGCCTGATGTTATTGGGGCATAGGGTAGTAAAAGATGTAACTAGAAAATTGGGTGGCAGACTTGAAGTGTTTCTAAATAAATAATAACTCTTTAATTTCCCACTGAGTTCTCTGAACACTAAATGTTTGGAATTTTAAGTGAAAATAATTCAAATGTTTAGGGCCTAGAGTCTGTCATATGGAGTGAAGTAAGAAAGAGGAAAACAAATACCATATGCTAATGCATATATATGGAATTTTAAAAAGTGGTACTGATGAACCTAGTGGCAGGGCAGGAATAAAGACACAGATGTAGAGAATGGACTTGAGGGCACAGGGGGGCAGGGAAGGGGAAGCTGGGTTGAAGTGAGAGAGTAGCATTGACATATATACACTGCCAAATGTAAAATGGATGGCTAGTGGGAAGCTGCTGCATTGCACAGGGAGATCAGCTCGGTGCTTTGTGATGACCTAGAGGGATGGGGTAGGGAGGGTGGGAGGGAGGCGATATATGTATACATATAGCTGATTCACTTTGTTGTACAGCAGAAACTAACACAACATTGTAAAGCATTTATGCTCCAATAAAGGTGTGGAAAAAAATAATATATAGCATTCTTTGATGCAATTTATATACATAATTATCTATGTGTGTTAGGAATGTGTGGGTATAAATATCCACATGCGTGTTTGTGTGTGCATATATAATTTCCTTTCTATATAAGCATTAATTGTGGTAAATATAAAAATAGAATTAAAACACTAGCAAATATTAGAAATGAAAGTGTGTATTAATAGTGTGATATCAATGGAACTAAATAGGAATCCTTTTCATTATAAACCCACAAAAGGTTATGTTGGGAATTTTACTTTAAGACTATGTTATAGAAAATGTACTTGAGATGTTTAGTGACTATATAAAGTGGATGGCTTGTACAAAAAGATAGTTATTTAATGTAATTTTAGTTTTGTTTTGATTCAATTTTATAAAATTATTTAAGATTCTCCAACCAAATGATATATATACTATTATAATTATTAGAAATAAATATGATAACTGATGTTGGAGGAAAAAAATTTGTCAGTAATTAACTGTACCAAGATTCCTGTGAAATCATGCAGTCAAGGGCTAGAGTTAAATATTTTCAACTTTTCAACTATTATTTCGTGACTTTTTTTCCTGTTTTTTATGACTTTTTTCTAATAACAAAGCAATAATTCTTAATGTTGAAAACTTGGAAAATATAAATGTGCCTAAATTAAAAACAGAATGAAAAAGCAAATCATTAATAATGCCATAACACAAGATAAACAGTGGGCTTTTAGGGAATGTCTTTCTAGTATTTTCCTACATAAGCATATGAATATTTTTGTTTACAAAATTATATACTGCACATACTGTTTTGTAGTCTGTTTTTAACTTAGTAATATATTATAGATATTTTTCTTTTTTTGATAATTTTCCACTTTGATAAATATTCTTTCCCACATGATTTTTAATGAGTAGAGGATAATTGTGATAATATGTACTTTATCTTACTTACCAGTTTCCTATTACATTTAATTTGTTTACAATATTACACTTTATAAGTAATCCTCCCACAAAATGTCTTATGTATTAATTTTGTTTTGCCACATGTGATTGTTTCCTTAAGCGATTCCTAGGAGTGGAATTTTTTGGCCAACCACCTCTTTGATTTTTACTTCCATTACTATTCAGATTGTGCTGTTTCTCTCAGATTTTAGGAAACGAGCTAGGCTAGTTTTCATAGTCTCACTTTTCTGAGACAGTTCTTAATTATTGATCTCTGGCTCACAGACAACACCTAAGTTCTGTGTCCAGCTATCTTGTTGAGTAAAGTTGCAAATATCTGCAAATCTGCTTTCAGTATTTGACTGTTTTAGCTGAGTAATGCTGCTGAGGCCACTGGTCAGGAACTTTATTATTCCAGTGGTGAAAAAACAACATCAGAGAAAATATCAATAAATGTAATAATATTTTATGTTTGTGTGTTTCACAGTAGACTATAGAAAGCTAAGGTTTAAAATAAATCAATATTATACTAGACAGTTATATAGGGAAACATAGAAATTTATTTAAATCAAGAGAAACTAATTTAAATATACTCACAAATATAGGAAATAATTGTGTGTGTATAATAAATATATAATAATAAATAAATATGAATAAATAGGTGGTATAAGTTCTGGACAATTTTCAGAGATTTTTACCAGTAGATTTAGACCAGTTTCCTCAAATTTAAGAACCTATGGACTCCTGAGATTACATTCAGGAGTCTCAATTTTAGAAACACTGGTTTAGATTAATTAGTTTTCATTGCTGGAGGGATAGATTCAGTAGATTACCCTAGATATTCAAATTCTGGTATTTGCTAATACTTTTGTGTGTGTATATGTATATGTGTATATATTTTTTTTTTCTTTTTTTTGGCCCTTTTTACCAATTCATGCTTTCCTTTCCGCTTAGTGTTTGTTATTAGCCACTTACTTCTATTTAGCAAATTGATACATAAGAATTTATATTGGAGTGATTTTTCCAGCATCATTCCTTAGCCATCCCTTTCTTCCACCACATCAGAATGAGTTGCAACAGCTTCTCTGGACAGTCATCAAAGACCACACTCCATCTTATTCAGTTGACTCAGTGCTACTATTCTGATAACCCTGACTCAAAAACTTTAGTTTTTACATCCATTTGTGAATACTTGCTTGTGTTGGCTGTATAGTTGGGTTGCCTTCCCCATTTCAGTTAAGGCTCAGATCTCAATGCCTTTGTTTCATTGTCTCTGTTTGGCATTCCTTCCCTCCATCAGCCTTGGCCTGAGGGAGCTCCATCACTGGGCACTGACCTTTGCTATCTTATGAGAAAGGAAAATTTAGATGAAAAAGAAGTATTATAGCAGATCTAGGTTTTGTGTGGCCTGAAGATTTTGTAACTTGGGAGCCTCTCTTTCATGTAAAGAATATAAAATTACCAGTATGAAATTAGATAAGAAAGTGAGTATTTATATAGAATAAAAATGTATTATAATCAGTTATAAACTTTAAAAAGTGGAAAGTAAATATCACAAAATCATGAAATATTACGTGACATTTTAATTAACTATGGCTAACATACTTCTATAACACTTTTTCCCCTATTTTTTGGCTGTATACTCAATAATAAGCTCTTAATAAGATGCCAGATTTATAATATTATTTTCTATAGAGAGAGTTGAAGCATTTTTCTATCTTTTCTCTGCTGTGGTTGATCAAAATTTGTTTTCTTATTCATAATTTTGGAAAGTTTCTTTTAGCTTTAGCTGTTATTTGTTATTTAATATTAGTAAAATTTTAGGATGTTTTAAGATCTTCAAATTTGGAAAAAAATGTGTCAAGTTTTTCATATATGTGCTATTAGAGACATGCTTATGATTTATTGTAGTTGCTGCAGATTTGTACTGTTTAAGAACAGGAATTCCGATAATGCCTATTTCATTTGATTCCCATAAAAAAGAAAACAATATGGAACATTTATAATTATATTTGCTGTATTATCAAGTATAAACCTGGCAGGTGAGAACTTTCATTTTGCCTAGGTGTTAATGAAAACCGAATACAGTATTACATGTCTAATGATTGGAAGAATTTTCCACAGACTATTTTCTGGCATCATATATTCAGACTTTTTTCTCCTCCACTTTCTGCAGTTCTGGTTCCAGGTATCACAGGACATGCTCATATCACAATGCCACCTCTTGCCCTGCCACATTGGATGGTAGGAGTGTACTTAGAAACCATTTTTATCCTGAGAAAGATAACAATCTAACTATTGACAGAAGTGACTGTGAACTTCTTAAGTCAAGTCTATTAAATTCAAACTAAATGTGTTCCCTACTCAATAACTCCTTTGCTAAATCTCCAAGATGCCTTTGGTCATTCCAGTGATACCTTGTTCATGGGAGATATAATGGAAAAGTTGGAATGGAAAGACATAAAAATCTTAAACATTTATGGTTAAAATATCTTATATTTTTATAAATTTTACAAAAACATATGACCATGGAAGACATTCTTAGGACTCTTCCTAGGGCTTGGGAGACGCTTATCTAAGAGAGAGGTCTCGAAGCTTAAAGTTCACTACTTCACTAGTTGCACCTTTGATTATTTCTCTTATCACATTTAATTTTTGTTAGCTGTTTATATTTCTCTTCCACTAAATTATAGCTCTATTATCTACTCATCTTTGTATCTTCAAGTGCCTAAAAGAGTTCTGGGAACATAGCAGATGCTAAATAATTATATTTTAAGTATTGGATGAATAATACTTTTCTTGCAAGTAAAGGATGCAGTCAGCATGAGACTCCCCTCCAAAACTGGGCAGTGAATTTAAACCATATTATCACAAGAAAAGTGCATGCATAACTTTTTATGAGACCAGTGCTCTAACTCCTGAGCTATGGAGCCTCAGCTGCATGTATAACTTTTTAGGGTTAATTTCTTCATCATTTTATTTAAAAATCAGTACAATAATTGAGTACAGATTTTGAGATAGGTGCATTGCTATGACAATTTGCTAAACAGAATAAAAATGTATATTGTAAGATATTAATTATGCATTAAACTAATCCAGTGACTGATGCATAGCAGACAGACAATAAATATGTATCCACATATTCATTATCCATCTATACAGAGTATTTTCATTGCCTTAAAAATCCTTGTGCTCTGCTTATTCTCCCCTGCAACCAACTCCAGCCCCTGGCAACCACTGATCTTTTTAGTGGATCGATTTTTCCGAAGTGTCATATAGTTGGAATCATACAGTATTTAACCATTTTAAATTGACTTCTTCCACTTAGTAGTATGCGCTTAAGGTTCCTCTATGTCTTTTCATAATGTGACAGCTTCTTTCTTTTTAGTGCTGAATCATATTCCATTGTCTGAATGTACCACAGTCCAACACTGTTTCTTAAGTTGCATCTACTCTTACAGGTAAATATTTCCCAGCATCAAAATAGTAGTTGCTTAATATGTAGTTGTAACTAGTTTTCAATCTCATGGCACATGACCATAAACTATGATATATCTGAAAAAATTATACGTAGTCCCAAGTGAACATAAGAACTCTAGAAATAAAGCAGTAAAAATAATAATCCCCAGCAGAATTAGTGAAACCTAAGGCATTCATAAAGCATACTTTATTTCCAACATTTAATAATGGAACTTTTTTTTTAATGCTTATTGTGTCTACACTCTTTAAAAACATTCCTAGATCTATATTGTCTCTAAGAACAAATTAATTTTGCTGAATACATTTGGAATTTTGAAATATTCTCCGATATTATTGGCAAACCTATGTACTAAATATTATCCCTAGAATTTTTTCTCTAGCCAAAAGATTCCCAAGTCTGAATCTGTGACACCTTGTCTTTGGTTACCAGACTATCCTTAATCCCTCCAGTGTGTCCATAGGAATGATGCAAAATCATGCTATAGTTGTATATTCTCAAATTTGGTAATTATTCTTTGCTTAGCTCTCTGACATTCTCACATTTAAGCACATCCACATATCTTTCCGTATATGGGCTTAGTAACCTTGCTTCAGACTGCCTACTTTAAATGGAACGATCATCCCTATTGAACAAAAAGTCACTAGGAATCTCTGTCTCTTTCCTCTCATTCCCATTGCCACCTCCATCCTAACATCCACTCCTCTCCCAGTCTACAACTTCTATACTTTGCAGTTGTGATTATAAGCTGCTACACCCTAACTCATATCCATGAGACATGGCTGGCCAGCAGAAAGGTCGGAAAATTTTTTTGCTGATTTTGAAGCATGTCTCTAAATATTCTTTGTTTTTTGAACTGGAGAAAAGCTTTAATTCAAACAAAATCAGTCATGTTGAGAACGTTTAACTGAATGAAGCCAGGAATGGAAACATATTACAACTTTAAAATAATAATAGTCTTAATGTACTTTGCAAGAGTGGTTGCAACAAAAGGGTGTAAATATGCTGGCATGATATCAGGGCTAAATAATGAGGCAGCGAGAACACTAACATAGGCTTTGCCGTTACCTAGGTAAGTCACTAAGCAGATTAGGCCTCAGTTCCCTTGGTTGTAAAATGGCATTACTATGGCATTATGCTTGATCTAGCTATCTCACACAGTCCAGTGAGATATTGAGAATGAAAGTGCTTTGAAAAACAAAATGTGATGTACAGATATGAAAGATGATGACTATGTATCTGGTCTACATTTCTAGGTTGGAATGACAGAGAGTACACTGACAATAATATATAGAAGGTTGGCATCTGAGATCACAGAGCTGAAAAAAATAAGGTCCTAAGCTTCTTTAGGGTGGCAAGTTACAGAAAATGAATGTTGTCAAGACAATTGAATTTGGAAAGAGACCAAAACAATGACTGGAAAATGCTGATTGAGTTGCTGAGACATTGAAATACAAGGACCAACAGAAATATGTAATATATATAGTCCTTTGATTTGGGAAGATGATGAGCTAGTCTATATATTAATGTTCATACTTAGGATATCAAACTGAGCCTTCAATCTCTTTGTTGAACTTGGATAATCAGACTTACAGCAGAATAAAATATTCTGCTGTAAGTTCCTTGGCTATCTCTTGTCTCTGAAATAAGGGCAGCCTTTGGGTATGCACCCCCCTGGAAAGTTTGGAAAGCTTGGAAAGCTTCGTTGTCACCTAAAGTATAGGTGTTAGGAATTACTAACAATAAGAAGATTGAATAAGTAAAACATATAGTTTGTTAGTGATGAATGCTAAGGGAAAAAATTAGGCAGGAAGGGGCTGTAGGAAGTGTTTGGGTAATTTTGGGTAGAATGACCAGGAAGGACTCACTGAAAAGATGGTGTTTGAGTAAAGACCTAAAGGATATTCCAATGGTCATCAATGAGTCATGCTTCATTCCTTCCTCTGCCAACTCTACTGATCTCAGGCCCAGGAGGAGGTAGATGGATGCAGCAGTAATAGCATTACCGTTGAGCCACATGGTATTAAAAAAAAATAAAAATAATTTTATTTCTTTTTCTTCACTATTTCTTCCTTTAACATTTTCCCAATGGTATGATAGCAAAAGGGCTATCCTTAGTTATATTTAGGATAAATGGGATAAACTTGCATACAGTGATTTAAGAAAATGTGTGATTAAAGTAGGACTTCTATTTTTATAAATGATGATAGAAGAAAGCAAAATAAACATTATTTGATTTTAACATTAAATTTTATTAGCATAAAATGTGTACTTTGTTATTTCAGTGATTGATATACATGAAATTTCAGAGTGCCATTCCAAATTACATATGTTTAGAAGAGGTTCTGGAATGGTATTCTAGTGGACTCCCCAGCTAAAGCAACAATGCTCTTTAGTTATACTAAATGTCTAGTTACTGTCTAATACTAATTGGATACACTTGTTAGTTATCGTTATGTATCTTCTATATTCAGATTGGCTATAGACTCATGTTAATGTTATTTAACAACTATACAAATATAAGTATTCAATTATAAAGTACAATAAAATTATTCAACTATTATGTAATTATATGACTACTATCAAATACAACTGTTTTCATGAAGACATCATAAATTTAGTTAATGAGAATGATTCTCCATTGTACTCATTTAAAACTCCATGTTTGCTTTATTTTATCTGGCACATAGAACTAGATGGTAAAATAATAGTTGAGAGAGAGAGAGAGAGACAGAGACAGAGAGAGAGAGACAGAGAAAGAGTGAGAGAGAGAAACATCATAAAATGGTACCACTTGGAAAATCTGCATGAAGTGTATGTGAGAAATCCTTGTACTATTTGTTGCAGTGTTTCCTTAAGTATGATATTATACTCAAAATACAAAGTTTTAAAAAATGACTTTATTTTACCCTTATCATTTATGGATAGATAGTTTTGGTATAGAATTCAAGGTTAATATTCCTCTGAAATGAATAACTTTGCTGCACTGTCTTTCGGTATTCATTAAGGCTAGTCTGATGTTGTATCCATTTCTTTGTTTCTTGAGTACTTATCTACTACCTGTTTTTTGAGTTTTAAACTTTTGTTGATAGTGTTGTAAGCATTCAAAATGGATCCTTTAACAAAACAAATAAAAATCCCTACCATTCTGGAGTTCACATTCTAGCCAGGTGGGTGGTGGGTAGGGAAAGACACACTAAAAATAATAAATAAATAACTAATGTAGTTTGTTAAAAAAAGAAAAGTTCTATGGAAAAATAAAAAGTACAGTAGGTAAGGGTGAGCAGTATTGGAGTGGGAGTGGGTTGCAATTGTAAATATGATAGGGTAGGCATTGTAGAGAATATGAAAAGTGAGCAATGTTGAAGCAGGTGAAGGAATTGTCTGTATAGATATTTAGTGGAAGAACATTGCAAACAGAGGTAACAACCAGTCTAAAAATTCTTAGGAATATGCCTTCTGTGTTTTAGGGAAAGCAGAGAGGACAGTGAGGCTGGAGTAGAGTAGATGAGAGGGGGAGCAGTAGAATCTAGAAGGTAAGGTCAGACAGGGAATGGAGAGTCAGGTCACTTGGGTTTGTTTCTGTTGGTTATTTTAATGACTTTGGCTTTTGCTCTGAGCAAATGGGTATTTACTGCAGAGTGTTGAGCAGAAAGGTGATATGATCTGCCATTATTTAAAAGGATGACTCTGGTTGCTGTGTGAATAGTTTATAGAAGCCAAGAGTAAATTCAGGAGACTAGGCAGAAGACCATTGCATAATCCAGGTAGGAAATGTTAGTGAGTGGTAGCAATGGAAGTGATGAGCAATGTTAGGATTCTTGATATATTTTGAAGGTAAAGCCAACATATTGCCTAACATTTTAGTTTTGTCTGTGAAAGAGAGCAAGAAGTCAAGAATGTCTTCAGGGTTTCCATTATGAGCAGTAGAAAGAAGGAATGGACATCAGCCGAAGTGGAAGAGGCTATAATTGGAGCAAGTTTGAGTTGGGGAGGATCTGGCATTCAAGTTTCTTCAGGCTGAGCATGGAATTCCTTTTAGATATCCAAGAGAAGATGTTAAAAATTTAGCTGGATATACTCAGCCAAATTATTATTCAAGGGTTAATATGTATCTGAAGCCACTTTCATTTCCTTCTTGATGCCCTGTTTTTATCTCTAGAATCTTGAATCTTGTCATTATTATAGGGTTCTTAAATTTCACAGTGATGACAAAAATGAATGAATTTATTAATTTACTTTTATGATTAGAAGAAATAAACGTTTGAAGCATAAAATCCTACTTAACTCAAAACCCCCAAGCCTATCTATGATGCTGTGTTGCTGGCTTTTTAGGATGAACAGGAAAAAATGAATTGAATCCTGTGGGATACCTTTTACTAAAGAGCCCTTGTGATAGGTGAGAAATTGTCCCATGATCAACATTTGGATCACTGGCAAGAGTTCTGATTACTCTTATTCTAATACAACTACCATGATGCAGTGTTTAATTTCACAGAAACCATTGAACCATATCACTTACTTGATGGGTCTATTGTGTAAATAGTTCAGTAGAGACTTCCTGGCACATACTCATTTGTCTCTGATCATTGACACATGTAATAATTTAACTGGAGCTGTTTCCTTAGTGCTATACTCAAACACATTTCATTTTAGTATAATTAATAGATATTTATTTTTGCTGCCAAAAATAAAGGTACCAATAGCAATCTGACTATGATTATCATTTCTTTCCTTTGGCCCTTGACATAAATTCATTACATCATCCCATTACGGTTGCCATTCATTTCACAGCTATAAGGAGTAACACATACATTTTTTAAACCACAGATGTTGAGTTCCATATTTTTGCCCCAATGCATAAATAATTCTCTAGTATATCATTGGTAGATGACTATGTCACTGGAGCAGTTGCTGATGTTTATAATATAAATGATATATGCATATCGCTTTGCTTTTCCTCTCGTTGCATAAACTTTTACCACTAGCCAGTGATGACTGAATGTTTAACACCTAGAAGCATTGAAGTACACCTATTTAACTTCTAGATCACTTATGACTAAAAGTTGACATCTAAAAGAAATTGTTAGCTCTCAGGAGAAATAATACAATGTGGAAACTTTGGTAGGCATCCTCTTGGATTAGAGAAATAGGCTTAAATTCAATAAATCATCTATATTTATAACTATATAAAGCTGAAAGCTGCACCCCACCTGAAAAAATGTGGGGTGGTTGTGAAAAAACTAACATTTTAGGAGCACTTCATATATAACTGATGCTGTGCAAGGTGCTTTACATGCCTTATGTCATTGAAACTATAGCAACTCTAAGAAAGAAGTGATACTAACTTTATTCAAGATACGGTCACTAAAGCTAAAATGGTTAAGACATTGATGTAAGTACCATAGGAAGAAAGTGGGAAACCTAGGTTTCAACCTAAGCTTATCTTCTATGTCATTATGCATCTATAATTCTCTGATTTTCAAATTGAGGAAAATATTTAGAGATATTTAATGAGTTATTCAAAGTCAGGCAGGTGGTTTATGGCAGAGCTGGAATTAAAAGCCAGAGTCTCTCTAGGCTTTCCTGTTTACTACATTATTCTGTCTCCCTGGAAAGTTCTATAATTCATAATACTTAGAATTTGACCTTATGTTGAAATTTTGGGAAATTCCACAATTTGATTTCTCCCTAGAAATAAATGGTCCTTGCTTTCAAGAATAAGTAAGTGAAATTATGGAACAACTTAACTATGTTAATAAATATGCTCTTTGGCTGCTTTGGCATGTGGCTCTTTTCTCTTTAACTTTGAAATAAAAGACCTGTCTCATGTCTTTTACATGGTAAGGCCTACTGCTGCACTGAACCCTTTAGACGAGAAACAGAGGGCTGGAGAGCTTAAGTGGCTTCTCCAGGGAAACATAGCTGCTTGATAAGTGATAGGCTGCCATAAAAGAAGAGACCAGTGGTAACTTGTGATCACAGGAGAAAGGTTTTAGTGAAATGTTTCCAACTTTAAGTAAAGAGATTATTCATTCAACCCAGAATTATCTATTTAATGTCAGCTATACACCATATGCTGTATAGGTCTAGGGATGTAAAATTGGTATAATTTCTGAATTTAAGAAGCTCAATGTCTAGTCATAGTGGAAAACATAGAGAACTAAATAAACAATTGTAGTTATGAATCCTGTTCCTGATAAAATACAAAATTGACATAGGCTTCTAGCTTCCTCCCTCAAGGTCAACTATTGATAGAAACCCAAGAGCTATTAAGAATAATAAGAAACCTGTGGATAGACAGATGGGTGTTTGAACTGTTGGTGGTAGGGGGATAATTGTAGCCTAGGCCAGGTTTGGCCAATGAGGCTCTAAGAAGTTAAATTAGGGAAAGAAACCACTTGAGTTCTGCTCTTGATTGTTTTCTGCCTTTGCCTTGGGACACCCAATGCCTGACTGGTTATTCTGGGAATTGACAACTACATCTCAGACTTCTGATACCCACTTACTTGGGGTTGGGGCTTTATTAATTTGGGGCAGTGCTTAGATACCCAGAGTGGAATATAAATTCATAGGCAAATGTAATGAGACATCTGAGGAGCACAACAACTTCAAACAGAAAAAAGGCAACAAACAAATTATAGATGCCATGTATTATAAATCAGAATTGTTAGAACAGAAGGATAAGAATATCAGATAAGCATAAAGACCCATCAAAAAATTAAGATATTAGAATTGTAAGAAAAAGAAAAAATATAAAAAGGATCCAGATATTTTGTATAAGAAATATAATACTTGAAATAAAGAGCACAGTAAATAGAATAGGATAAATAATGGAATGAATATAGCTAAAAAATGGATTAGGAACTTGAAAGCAAAGAGGAATTGTTCAAGGAAGAAACAAGAGCAGCTAAATACATACAATATGTAAATACAAATCAAGAGAAATAGAGGATAGAAACTGAAGTGTCAATATTTGGATAATAGGAGTTCCAGAAAAGTGAAAACTAAAAATATAGAGATGATTTTTGAGAAAGTAATGGAAGTAGATTCCACAGAAGTAAGAATTTAAAAAGATGACTAACCTAAAAATAATGGGTCCAAAATACCAGACTGAAAAGATGAGACCCACATTAAGAAACATTATAGAAAAATTAAGAATATAAAAGACAAAATGAAGTTTATAAAAATTTCCAAAGAGAAAGGGCAGATCATATTGATAGGAACAAGAATCAAATTGACATCAGACTTGTCAATAGTAACACTGGATGCAAGAAGATGATGGTTTAACCTTTTTAAAGTTTGGAATGAAGAAGACTTTGATCTGGGTATGAAGTTGAAGTACTGGCCTGTAATCTATTTCTCTTCCTATTACTGGGCATGGGTGGTGTGATCTTTGGCAGGTGACCTAGGCTAATACGCATTTATACATGCTGATAACTGATGTTTTGATAAGTAGACATATAAATGATATTTACTAGGAGGAGAATCCTTATATATGGAATGTTCTTTTCACTGTGTCTCTGGGATAGAATTGCTTATGGTAAATAAATTGTAATCTATGGATTTATGAGACATGGCTACTCAGAAAATGTCATGTAAACTATACAACTACTTGGGGTATAAAACAGATGGTTTATAACCTAAACATGTGTAAAGTCTCACAGACTTTAGTTAGAGACCTCATCTATTCTGGCCAGATGGTGTGTCTAATGCAAGAAGTAAGGATTTGAAGAGCCATGTGGGATGTCCTAGATCTCTCCTTGATTTACTTGTGCCTCTTGATTGCTTCCATCCTTAAAATTATTAGCAAAGTTTGGTACTGCGTAAGATCTTAGAGTCATATAAGTTTGATTTGCTAATCTGATTCTTTTTATTAGCAAACTTACAACCTAACCATCAAAGGCATAGAAAAGAATGTCCTTAAATCTGATAAAGTTCCTCTTACACACACACACACACACACACACACACACACACAGCCTAAATTGAGAAATGTAAGAAATATTCCCTTTAAAATTGAGAATTGAGACAAGAATGGCTGTTATGTCCAGTTCTAGTTAGCAGTGTATAGGAGGTCCTATATAATGTTATAAAACAATAAAAAGAAATTAAGGAACTAAGGTTTGGAAAAGAGGAAATAAAATCAAAATTTTTGGTAGATGATATGATTGTCTACTATTAACTACTCCAAAAAAATCTATAAACAAGTTAATAGAAATAATAGAGTTTAGTAAGGGGGTGAATATAAAACCATTAAGCAGAAATCAGTTGTATATTTGAACATTAGTAACAAATAACTGGAAAACATAACTTTAAAAGGCATTTATTATAGCATCAAAAATCAAGTATCTAGTAATAAGTCTAACAAAAAAGTAAGTATGCAAAACTTTATTGAGGTATTAATAAGATCAAAATAAGTAAAGATATCTTATGTTCATGAATAGGAATATTTAATATAAAAATGTCAATTTTTCTACAAATTGGTCTATATGTAGAGTGTCATCTACAAAATTCCCAACAGTATTTTTCTTGGAACTTGATAACGTTATTAAAAATTTATATGGAATAGCAGGTGTCAAGAATAAGCAAGATACTTATAAAGAAGAGTAAAGAGGGGTGCCTTTCACCACCAGGCACCAAGAATTATTATAAAGTTATAGTAATTATGACAGTATGTTACAGTCCCTGGTATTCACCAATTACCAAGAATGAAAGATAACCTAAAAACAGACTTATGTATTTGAAACTTTGATATATAAAAGTGGTGGTATAATAAGATCAGTGGAGATAGGAGGAGTTATTCAATAAATTTTTCATACACATGGGAAAGAAAAGTTAGGTCCTTATTATCCACCATGCACAAAAATCAATTCCACATGGATGAAGAATTTAAATATCAAAGGCAAACCTTTAAAACCTTAACAAAATATATATATGAACACTACTCTAATATTGGAGATAGGGAATGACTTTTTAAAATAGAAGAAGAGCTAACCATATGGAAAAGGTGATAAATTTGACTTTAAAATACAAGAACTTTTATTCATCGTGTCATTTTAAGAAAGTGAAAAACCAAAGTACAAACTGTAAGATGTGTACAATACGTATCATCAACACAGGATTTATTTCACAAATATTTGATGAACAACATATTAATAAATGTCACGTAACTCAAAAGAGAAATAGTCAGGCATTTCACAGATGAGGAAACACATGTGGTCAATAAATATATGAAGGAATGTTAAACTTTATTATAATCAAGGAAAAGCAAAACAAGTCTAAGAGGAAATACCATTTTATATACATTTAGGTGGGAAAAGTAGACTGACAATACCGAATGGAGAGGATGTGGAACAGCAGGATCTCATGTATTGCTGGTGGGAGCATGAATTGGCACAGCAAATCTGTTTGGCATTATCTTATAAAATAGAACATTTGCGTATTCTATGGGCCAGCATTTCTAGTCCTAGATATATACCCTAGGGAAACTTTTGAAAATTTTGTACAGGAGACATTTACAGAAGTATTCATAACATGTCACCATAGTAAAGACCTGGAAATGACCTAAATATCCATTTACAGAAGAATGGATAGTGTTATGTTCATGCAATGTAATATTATACAGTATTCAAAATGAAGAAACTAAAGCACAAGCAAAAATATGGGTCAACTTTAACAATGTAATATTGAGTGAAAAAGGGGGTCCCAAAAGTTTACATAAATAAGTAAGCCTTTCATAAAGTAAAAACACTAAATCTAAATGACACATTTTTTCTCAGAACATATGTGAATAGAAAATTTTATATATGTACATGTATATATACATATACATGTATAGTGAAAGTCTATGTGTAAATATATGTAAATATTCACATAAAAGTATGCACTTATACATATAAAGCCAAGGAAACCTATGATACAATTTAGGATAGTAGTCAGGATAGTTTCAGGGGCTGGGATTGCGATCAGCCCCAAAAGTAAATAGAAGTTATTGTCATTTTCTAGTTTCTGTTTCAAGCGGTGGTTTGCTGATATTGTATTACTAAAGAGAAGGGAAGAAATAAAAAGAGGGCCAGGTAAATACCAGGGATGAGAATGTGTCATGAACCAAAGAGGATAATCAGTCTAATTTGGGGTACTTGAATCACACACATACACACAAATACACAATAATAGTGGTATTTTCTATGAGATGGGTAAGTATAAGTTGTTATAGGAGCACAGGAAAGCAGCATTTAATCCAAAGTGGATGAAGGGAAGAATCTGGAAATAGCTTGCCCAAAAAGAGGATGTCTGAGCTATAGTATTGATAACTTTCATTGTGCACATTCTATGTGTCCGACACTGTTCTAAGTATATTTATGTGTGCTGACTCATTGAATCCTCATAATAATAGGTACTATTATCACACTTATTTTAACGTGTACAGATCACTTAAGTAACAATGTTACTCAACTAACAAGTGGCAATTATTCTCCGAGATAGTTATTCTCTCCCACATACATGGTATTATTACTGTCCTTTTTTGACTAAATTTAATTTCTGTTTCCATCATCAAAGTTTGAGGGCCTTGGCAGTGTGACCCATGTCCCATTCATTGTTTATTTCCAGACCTAGAACAAGGTCTGAAACACATTATGTACTTACTAAGTGCTCATATAATGAGTATATGAATGAATAAATGAAGATTTAATAGTCTTGTTTTTGGTTTCTTTTTGGTGAGGGGACAAAGCAAGACCAACATGTAAACAACTTACTATAATGCAAGATATTTGCCTCCAGAGAAGTATGCACAAAGGTCATGACCTATTGTGAGAAATCATGTAAAATTTCTTAGAAGTGCTGTTTTAAGGAATGATAATCCCTATTTAGTCAGGGAAAATTTTTTGCTACTGAAAAAAAAGTGAGAGTGATGCCAAATAGGTCAGCAACACATAATTACTTAGCCAAGGCTAGTTATTTCATAGGCCCTTACATAGATGGAGCATCAGACAGATTAAAAGGAAATGTTTCAAAGTAGAAAAATGTAATGCCATGAAGTCTCTAATATAATATATAATAAAACAACACATTAGATTACCCAAAGTTAACTGCAGGAGGATGATGTTGTTGGGGGAGGGGATAGGACTAAAGAAAACCCCTGAAAACACAGTGACAGAAAGAATTCCCACACAGCTGATATAGGTAGTAGTGAGCATCAGTGCTTCCAGCCATTAAGATAGGGTGAGGTTCTTAGTGTTGTGGAGTTCCACTTAAATCAAGATCCTGAGAGAGCACAGAACAATGAATGGATTTTCTCATCCTGTAATCCTTGGCCATCATATCTAGCCTAGGTCAGGTCATTGTGGAGAGAATTCATCTACCCACATTGATAATGAGTAATTGTTCATAGAGATTAAATTTCCAAACTCTACTGGATCACGAAAAAATAATCAATATAGCACAGAGATTAAGAACGTGGATTCTAGAGTCAGACTGTCCAAAATCTAATTCTGCCACTTGTTACTTAAGTGATCTGTACATGTTAAAATAAATGTGGTAATAGTACCTATTATTGTAAGGATTAAATGAGTCAGCACACATAGTATACTTAGTGTCTGACACATAGAACGTGCACAATGAAAGTTATCTACTAATACTATAGCTCAAAAACCCTTTCTTTGGGAAGCTATTTCCAGATTCTTTTCTTCATCCATTTTGAATTAAGTGTTACTTTGCTGTACTCCCACAACAACTTGTACTTATTCATTTCATAGCAAATACCACTATTATTGTGTATTTGTGTGTATGTGTGTGATTCAAGTACCCCAAATGGGACTGATTATAATCACTGGTTCATGACACATTCTCATCCCTGGTCTTTGTATGGCCCTCTTTTATCCCTTTCTTTCTCCTTTCTTTTATCTTTAGTCTCAGAGTTCTCCAAGACAGGCAGCAGGTGTTCTCAGTCTAAGGAAGGGTCAGGCAAAGAACAGGATAAGAGGGTAAATGTCTCATTTTGCTTCATGATATCCTGAAGGTACATGCTCAGAAATTTGTTACGGAGTTTTAATTTGTTTGTTTAACAAAGATTTTTGAGCCATTATATGCTAGGCACTTTAGCCAAACACCAATAAATATGTTTTTGTTCTTGACCTCAGGTAACTTAAAGTAAGGTAGAAGAGCTCATAACTAATCAAAAATAATCCTATGGCTTCAAAAGTTTACTTAAATTCAGTGAAATAATGCATACTTTTGGGCTGACAGAGATTGGCTCTCATTATATGTTTCTTAATAATTGTTTCTTTTGTTGTTAGTGGCAGATTATTCTACAAAGGAGAATAATTAAAAAGCAAAGCTCCCTCTTATTTCAGCCTGTCTCTGACATGGTAAATATCCATGTACTCACCTGTTACACATATTTTAATTACTTTTTCCTCGCCTCAGGCTCTTGTAAGGATTTTTGTAGAAATCTCTTTGTTAAGGCATCTCACTTATTTCTCTACTAATCAGAAAATTCATTTATTTCTCCCTTTTTTGCCATTTAGCAAAGAATGTGAAGCTGTAAGAACTTTTTATGTAAATTTATGAAAGCTTAGTCTGGATTACTTTTCTGCTATGGAAGCAGTAGCTGTTTTATGGTTGGATCTAACTCTGGCACTTCTTTGGTGACATTTTGCTTAGTCAGTGTCATCTTTTCAGGTGCTGGGAAGTGCCATTTCAGCAGATGGATTAATGTGTGCAGATTGGCATGGCTCTCATGAAGTTTTGCTTCTGTGGGCTATGCATCTCCACATACATTCGTGTAGTTTCTAGAAATCTTCTTTTTAAACATGGTTCTTGGCAACTTTGAGGGGAAAGGGTGGCTTTGTCTTAATTTTAACCCATTGTGTCCTCACAGAAAAGTTTTCTTATAAATGAAGTTTTTATATTCCTGAAGTGGAAAGATCAGATAGATTTGGGTTCAAATCTCAGTCTAACTGTGTGAATTTGGGCAAGTTATTAAAAATTTTAGAACCTCAATTTCCTCATTTGCTAAATGTAGGATGAATCTCATATAGTTATTTGAGGTTTAATTAAGAACATTTATAAAATGTCTAACACATAGTTGGTGTTATGAGCTGAATTGTGTCCCTCCAAAATTCTTATGTTGAAGTGCTAATTTCCAGTACTTCACAATGTGACTGTATTTGAAGATAGGGCCTTTAAAGAGGGCATTAGGGTTGTCTGTAATCTGATCTGACTGATGTCCTTATAAGGAGAGTTTTGAGCATGCAGAGATACACCAGGGCTGTGCACGTACAGAGGGGTGACCATATGAAGAGGCAGGAGGAGAGTGTCCTTCTGAAAGCCAAGAAGAGACCTTACAAGAAACTAACTCTGCCAGTACCTAGATCTTAGACTTCGAGCCTCCAGAACTGTGTGAAAATAAATTTCTGTGGTTTAAGCCTCCCAGTCTTTCATATTCTTTTATGGAAGCCCTAGCAAAGTAATACAGTTGGCACTCAACAAATGGCAGCTTTCTTTTTTTTTTTTTTTATTAACTTTTAGAATGTTGGATTTGGAAACAGTGAGCCTGGGTTTGAATTCTCGTGCTTCAATTTCTTCATCTATAAAGTGGAGTGAATAATATCTGTCTTATAGTTAGTTGTAAGGATTAAATTAGTTAATACATATAAAGTTCTTAGAACAGGGACTTAATTTCTTTTTTTTTTTTAGTAAGCCACCTCACATCTACCTGATCCTTCCCTTATCCTGACTGCACAAGTGTTAAAAATATAAGCAATTGATGTGTGCATAGTGCTTTCATCTACTGAAGAAGCCTCTTGACTTGTGTTCCTACTTTCAGTCAATGTCTCATATATATTCTGCACATTGCCCAGGACTAGATTTCCAGAAGAGGCTCTTTACTTATTTTACAGCAGCTTTTAGTGGCTCATCATTAACAATGAAATGATCTCTATATTATCTATTCTGGCATTCAAAGCCTTCAAAAATCTAGATCCTAAGTGCCTTTCCAGTCTAGTTTCCTGTAACTCTTCTCCCTACTGCAAATACTCTTATTTATATTCCTTATATAGATACTTATAAGTGATCATAAGTACTTATGTTAACTTACTTAGATTGATTCATCTTCTCCTAAACACACTCTTTCCTACTTATGTGGTTTGATCCAGACTTTTTCTTCTAGCTGTAATTCTTTCTATGTTTATCTACCCTTATTAAAATCCTAATTGTTTATTAGGTTTCAGTTGTTCTTTTGAAGTTTTCCTTAACAATTTCAAACAAAAATGAGTTTTACTTGCACTTCTGAACTTTTTATTACTATAATTGTTGACCTTAAAGAGTTGTCGAATGCAAAACATGGATATATGGATGGATGAATGAATGAAAGGATGGGAGCACTTGAAAATGCTAATTTCCATTAAAGGTGGCACACTTTTGAAATAAATTATCACCTGCAGTGAATGATCCAATAGTATTACTTTTTTCCTCTTTATCTCTGTTTTCTACTTAAATGTACTAGTCAAAATTGATTTAGAAGTTATTGCATCTACATTATTATGAACCTTAGTGCATGAGTTGAAATTGAAAATTTATTTAAAAGTTTGTCTTCATTGAAATACTGGGTAAGCTGGGATGAAGTGAGAGAGTGGCATGGACTTATATATACTATCAAATGTAAAATAGATAGCTAGTGAGAAGCAGCCGCATAGCACAGGGAGATCAGCTTGGTGCTTTGTGACCACCTAGAGGGGTGGGATAGGGAGGGTGGGAGGGAGACGCAAGAGGGAGGAGATATGGGGATATACATATATGTATAGCTGATTCAATTTGTTATAAAGTAGAAACTAACACACCATTGTAAAGCAATTATACTCCAATAAAGATGTTAAAAAAAATACTGGGTTGAACATGTTGCTAGGCTTCCCTAATGTTTGTGAAATTGAATGAGTAGTTAGATAGATGCATGTATAGTAACATTGTAATTTTCTTTTCTGACAGGGACATTGGGAAGGTTGTTAGTGCCTGTAATGAGTTTTGTCCCCCCTTGATGGAAAGACACTATGCAAATACAGAGTGCAGAATAAAGAATTCCATCAAAACCAGAAGGGTTATATTGTCAGTGGCTGACAATATAACCAGAAGGGTTATATTGTTATATTGTCAGTGGCTGTTGATGGATTTAAAAAGTTGTGCCAAAAGGAAGAGAATCTAAAACATTACTTCTAACCCTGAGGCATGGTTTCGGGCTGAAAATCTTAACCCGAGGTCTTATGATGAACATGTTTTCATTCAGCTGAAACTATCACCTAGTAGATAGAATTATGGACTTAAGATTCTAATGGCCAGACAGAAAGTATGGGAGAAAGTATCTATTTCTCCCACTCTGGTACCCACACAGGTGCCTCATTTAATTATTTACTTAAAATTGATCGTTAGGTGTTTCCTATCCTACATATATCAGGCACATTGCTAAACTCTTGAGTTACAGTGTCTTGACATAAGCAGAGCCTGCCCTTAACCTGCCTGATCTGGGTCTGGCTTTCAGAATTTCATTCTCATCAGCTTATACCTAGAGATAATAAATATTCTTGCTGTGTACACTGTCTAATGGCTTCTTTCCAACAATATTAGAAGTAGGCAATTCAGAATGCCATTGCATTTTGCAGATGTTTGGAGGTTCAGGAAGGAAGAGAATGTCTTAGTCTGCTTGAATTGCTATAACAGAATATCACAGACTAGGTGGTTTAAATAATGAACACTTACTTCTCACAGCTCTGGAGGCTGGAGAGTCCAAGATCATCTTCCTTGTTTATAGATAGTAGTGTCTTGTTATATTGTGGAGAACAGAGAGGGTAAGCAAGCTTTCTCCTGTCTTTTCTTATAGAGGTGCTAATTCCAACATAAGGACTTTACCCATATGACTTAGTTACCCCCCAAATTTCCAATCTCTAAATATCATCACGCCAGGGATTAGAGTTTCAACATATGAATTTTGGAGGTACACAATCATTCAATTCATTGTAGAGAATTAATATCTTCTGAGTATCTGCTATATTCCAGCACTGGACTTTTTATTTTATAAACTTAAAAAGCTCTCAATGACATTGTATTAGACATCTTTGTTACGAGGTATACCTTCTTCTATCACAGAACTTATTTTACTGGTGGTTTGTGTCTATTTATCCAACTAGTGGGTAGGCTCTTGAGGGAAGGGGCTATGTATATCTTGTTCATTTCTGTATCCTCATTATTATTTTTTATTGATTTATTTATTTTTGGCTGCACTGGGTCTTCATTTCTGCACACGGGCTTTCTCTAGTTGCGGTGCTTGGGCTTTTCATTGCGGCGGCCTCTCTTGTTGTGGAGCACAGGCTCTAGGCGTTCAGGCTTCAGCAGTTGTGGTACACAGGCTCAGTAGTTGTGGCTCGCGGGCTCTAGAGCACAGGCTCAGTAGTTGTGGTGCACGGGCTTAGTTGCTCTGGGGCATGTGGGATCTTCCCAGACCAGGGCTTGAACCCATGTCCCCTGCATTGGCAGGCGGATTCTTAACCACTGTGCCACCAGGGAAGCCCTGTATCCTCCTTATATAGCAGGGTGTTTGGCATGTTGAAGGAGCTCAACTAATATTATTAAGTCATGAAAAATTTACAACATTACTTAATCTTTTTATTGACATTCCTAACCTCTCTGCACTTTAAAACGGCAAAGCTAATAGTCCTCAGGATTGTTCTGAAAATCAAATTAAAGGTGCTGTTAGATTAAGATGGCATATTGAAACTGCAGCACAGATTTTCCCTTTCCCAGTACTTAATTACGAAAGCAAAAAATAGTTAAAACTAGCCAGCACACACACACACACACACACACACACCACCATCACCACCACCACCACCACCAAATGAGGCAAGGGAGATACTCTAAGGCAACAATCTTTAAAAACTAGTGACCAAGGATGGACAATAAAGGTTTTAGAGTGGAATAGAGATATGCAGCAGAGTTTGGCTTCTAGTGACATCCAGACCTCCTACCGATGGTCTTACCTACATCATCACCCCTATCTCCAGTAAAAATCTAATTAGAAAGTAAGTAAGTTATAAGCAAAGGCTTCTGGAAATAGCTGCTGGGGAGAAACAGCTGAAATGATAAAGTAAATAGTGAGGCTGGCTTTCTTTGTGGAAAGTAAAGGATTCTAGGGGAACCATATGAAATATAACATTACAATTAGGAAAATTCAGTCCTAGGACAGGATGTTTAACAAAATCTCAGAAGAGAGAATGATCAGTTTTACTCCAAAGACTCCATATCTGCATGGTCTAGTTTTTCTTCTGTCCCTTTTATTCCCCTAAGAGTAAGAAATATCCAGACCTTACTTAAGCTGTAGCTGGGGACAGGAATGATGGGAAATAGCACCAAGAAGTCATCCCCATCATATCAGAGCAAAGAGAATGATCAGAAGAATGTCTTTTTATCTTATGAGGAAAAGAAAAAAAATGTCATAGTAACCTCCCAAACTACTACAACAAAAAAAATTAAAGGTATGAAAGACAAAAATTCAACATAGAATTAAATATAACTCATTGGCAGAAAGAAATTTATGCTATATAGAATCAATATCTCCAGACTGGAGTTTCTATTTTACCTTTTTCTTCTAGAGACTTATGATATATTGCTTAGCTGTAAAATTATCTGGGGCACCAAATAAAAGTACATTTAGAAATTGTGATGTCTGCAAAGTACTATTAACTAAGGCCCCATAAACCTGTGATAGGGCTACCTATATTTCCATGTCTTTTACATATTTCTGTTATGGAAAAATCAAGGTAATTAGATAGATTATTTTTACTCATATTGCCATATTCTGAATTCAGATTACTATTGAGTGAGACAGTAAGAGAGATGTCAATTTTTGTTTAATAGCCTCACTACTTCTATCCATTTACTATTGTAAAAGATAAATCACTACCATAAGACAAAAACAAAGGAAGGATACATAAGAAATATTGAAGGTATTGGTACTTAGTGTTTAGATAACACATTCATGGAAATGTTCCATTGTGTCTGTCTGTCTATCTATCTATCTATCTATCTCTATATCCATCCAGTGTGCTTTGAATGAAGAAGTGAGACTGTTGTTCTGGAAAGGTGTATTGATACCTCTGTTTGGATTAAAAATAAATTCAGACTTTTGTTTTGGGAGAAAGCAAATATGATTTACTGATGGTTTGATAATAACCGGCTTTGTCAATTAGATTATTTTGTGAGCATTTTCCATTAATTGAAGTGGGCTAATTTCACTCCAAGATTATGATGAAAATATGTTATCAAAGAAATATTGTTCATAGGTGATGGAATAATGGGTATCAGACTTACTTTTGTGCCATAAACAACTGTAAAACTGGACAAAAGGCATAAAGCAGCTGTTTTGGGGGCATTCAGCAACAGACAAGAAAAGATGGTAATCCCTGAAAAAAAATAAAATAGGTGAGTTTTATCTAAATCCTAACTTTCTGCCTGGCAGAGAATAAAAATTTTAAAGGGTGGAGAAAAGTGATGTTGGAGCTTATTCCTGCTGAAGTGGCTAGAATTTGCAGGGCAAAATACTAGAAATGAGAGAACTACCCTGAGAAGGAACTCCAATAATCTACATGAGAAATACCACTAAGTCTTACTGAAACAAAGATCACAAATGCAGGATGAAACTTAGTGAGGCCTGGCAGAGAGCAGCTTAAAGTAAATCTGTACTTTAAGAAATATTAAATTAAGTTCTTCAAAATGAAGGAAAATGACACCAGGTAGAAGCTCAGATATCCATAAATGAACGAAGAGTACCCAAAATGGTAAATATGTGGGTAAATATAAAATATTTTTTCTCTCATTTCTTAATTTCTTAAAACAGTTAACTCTTTAAAGCAAAAATAGTAACCGTGTGTTTTTGATTTATAAAACAGGTAGAAAAATGTATAAAAAACAAGAGCACAAAAAACAAATGTAGTAAATGGAAGTGTACTATTGTAAGGTTCTTACATTCATCTGTGAAGTAGTTTAATATTAATTTGATGTAGACTATGAAAATTTAAGGAAGAATATTGGAATTCCTAAAATAACTAAAAATACAAAAATGTATAGTAAAATAGCTAATAGAGGAGATTAAAAAAATTGTGTATATTATTTAAACCCAAAATAAGACAAGAAAGAAGGTTAAAAAATACAAAGATGGGACAAATAGAAAACGAAACAAATAGCAAAATGGTATTCTTAAACCCAACCATATCAATAATTACATTAAGTATAAACAGGCCAAGAACTATAATTAAAAGGCAGAGATTGTCAAACTGGATTTATAAACAAGACTGCCTACATGCTTTTTACTAGAGAAAAGTTTAGATATAAATATGCCAATAGGGTAAAAATAAGAATATGAAGAAAAGATAAAACATGCAAACATCGATCAGAAAGAAAAAGCTGAGTGTCTATATTAATATCAGACACAGTACATTTAAATATAAGAAGTATTACCAAAGATAGTGAGGTAAATTTCATAATGATAAAGGAAAATTTAAATACCTGAGATGTCTTGAACCCTTTGTGAATGAGTCACTAAAAAAGATGAAAACCTCATCTTAAATGAGAAGCATTCTAAAATATACATTTCCCTGTTCCACTGGATTTAAACATTTAAAAACATATTCTTTCATGTTTGCTTCTCTGATTCTTGTCATGAAGTTCTTTCACGTAAAATGCTGTTTCTCCTCCTTGAAACCCCTTTGCTATGTGACAACCTTCCTATTCCTCCTTCATGGAACAACTCGTGTATCAAGCAGACCACAAATCCCTTTTGGTGGCCTCATCATATTTAACCCTTTACTAGTTAGTCATCCAGTAAATATTTTTTGAGCTCCTACTGTGTACTAGGCATTGTTCTAGGCCCTGAGGATACAACAATGAATAAAATTCCTCCTGGGATATAGGGGATGGAGAACAGAATATAAATAAACAAATAAATGTGGAGCATGCCAGGCAGTGATATATGCAATAGAAAAAAATAAAAATTTAGGAAATGTCATTGAGGAGTGGTAAAGTAAGGCATCTCTGTAAAGCTGTCATCTTTTCAGAGCTGGAGCAAGTGAGGTAGGACTTTTAGATACCTGTGAGAAGATCAGCCTTGGTAGAGGCAACATCTGCAAAGGCGCTAAATCAGGAGTATACCTGGTTAGTATGTAAGGTAGATAGGATAAGAGTGTGGCTGGAAGGGAGTGAGAGAGTGACAGGGTCATAGCAGAGGAGGCCAGAGAGGTGGTAGGGGGCTACATATAGGTTTGTGAATACCTCATCATGAACTGGAAGGCCATTGGAGGGAGTTTTGAGCAGAGTAACATTACCTGACATATTCTCTAGTATCACTCTGCCTACAGTGTAGAGATTGAATTCCTTATCCCTTAAGGTAGCTAAGAAAGGATTATGCAAGGCAGACAGAAAATACTTGCAGATTTATTGGCCAGTCCTCCAAAGTAGATTTATGTCAGTGCCTTTTATGTGCCTTTTAATGATCCTTTGAGTTATTCAGAAAGATCTTTGACATTCATATTGAAATATTTTTTAAAATAGTCATATATCTTATGAGTGAATAAAGAGGTAAACATTGTATATTTTTACAGTTAATGGAAAAACAAAACAAAAACACATATCCATTAAACCTATGACAGGAATACCTACAAGAATATTTTTCTTTTTCAATTTCTTTTTCTTAGCTCCAGATTATAAACAGGTGATCTTTGTTTATAACTTAAATAACTTTGTTTGTAACTTATTTATTTATAACAGCTATCATTTCTCTTGACTTTAGGAGTTCTGGTAATATCCTCAATCACTAGGATGACCCAGAAATCTTCCCTTTATAGATGCTATTTCTCTTTTATTCCAGTTTCTCATTTTGCCTTTGACTTTCTGGGATAGGCAGGCATTGGGAGTGGTTTTCACTTGCAGTCATTTCCACTTAAACTCTCCTCCCCAGCACCATTCTATCTTTTTCAGTTGCTTGAGAAAGAAACCAAGATGTCTAAATGTAACACTGACTAAGAAGATTTAAGCTTCACCAAAGACTTTTAACTTTGATGTACAAGCTCCCTGTCTTTTAACTACCACAGGCAATATCCTTGGTTGATAACTCAGTTTTGGCTCTGAAGAGTCTTTTGTATAAGTTTTTCTTACTAGGAGAGCAGGGATAGGGTTCAGCCTAAGAAGTTTTCAGAGTTTCAGGTCATGAGATAAGGATTTTCAGAACTCAGAAACAACAGTATTCTCTTTCCATTGTGTTAAACTTGAATTCACTTTAGAGTAATCACTGTTTCCAACACATCATTCTCTTGAGTTTGTTATTTTACCAGTTCCTACAGTGTGTTCACCCCTTTCCACATTTATGAATTCATGGCATATTTATTCAGTTTGTGTTACTGTGTCTCAGTGTTTTGTCCTGAAATATTCAAATAGAGAAACAAGTGAATTACTGAATTTTTCATAAATACATTTTTAGTCTTCTTCTTTTTGATTTATTTTTTGTGAATGACTATGCCCAACATACTGGTTTTTCTTACAGCCTTCCCTTTATTTTGGGCATTTATCCGTCCGTTCAGCCATCCAGCCATCCAACCATCCATCCATCCATCCGTCTAGCAAGCCACCTGTCTAACAAATGTGCTATGTAGTTTTACTAAATTTCAGGCACTGAGCTATAAAGTTTGATACAAAATGAATAAGAATTATAGGTGTTTCATAAATGCGGTTTGATTACAGTTAAAACAAAGATTTTTTGAATCCATTGGAATTTAGCTTCAAGAATATTTCTATGTTTACTTATTCACTTATGAATTCATTTAACAAATGTTTAATCAGTGTCTACTATATATATATTTTTTTTTTTTTTTTTTTTTTTTTTTTTTTTTTGCGGTACGCGGGCCTCTCACTGTTGTGGCCTCTCCCATTGCAGAGCACAGGCTCCGGACGCGCAGGGTCAGTGGCCATGGCTCACGGGCCCAGCCGCTCTGCGGCATGTGGGATCTTCCCAGACCGGGGCACGAACCCGTGTCCCCTGCATCAGCAGGTGGACTCTCAAGCACTGTGCCACCAGGGAAGCCCTCAGTGTCTACTATATGCCAGACACTGTTAGAGGCTAGTATGTGAGAATGAACAAGGGATCGTCTCTGTCCTTCAAAGAGTTGCAGTTTAGTGGGAGATAAAGAAACATAACAAATGATTATGTCACAAAATGAAATAACTGTAAGAAAGGTCAATGCAGTGTTCTGATAGCAGCAGAAGGACAGGAGTGACTAACGCTGGGGGAGACAGAAAGCTTTTGGAGGAGGTCATGTTTAAGTTGGGCCCAGTTCTTCCTATTCAAAATGTTGTCAATAGACTAGCAGCAGTATCACCTGTTCCCAGGTATTACCTGGGAGTTTCTTAGAAATTCAGTTCTCAGGCCCCAGGCCAGACTGATGGAGTCTGAATTTAATTTTAACAAGATCCTCAGGTAAATTGTAAGCACATTAAAATTCGAGAAGCACTGATTTAAAGTAAGAATACTTTGGCAGTCATTGGTAAATGTGATTTGAGGGTTAATTTCCACTTTCTGTATTCTTCACAGTGGCCCTTGCTGCATCTTCCTCAACTTTGATACTTTAAAAAAAAAAATAGGCATGATTAACTCCACAGGTTTAGGACATGCATTTGACCTTGCATATTTCTTCACTACTTCAGGGATTGGGTTTAGGTACACTTGTAACAAAAATAATAAATAAGGAAGGAAGTGGTAAAAACAAATAAACAAACAAACAAAAAGAATACTTTGGCAGGTAAAGAAGGTAGATAAGACAGTTTAACCAGAGGAAGGACCACATGCAAAGGCACAGGACATGGAGGCACATGGCACATTTGTTGTGTTAAATCTTAAGGTGCATCACAGAAGGCAAGGGAGAGGAATTTGGTAAAACACATGAGTACCAGGCTGTGAAGGACTTATACTCTATGTAAAGAATTTTAACTTTTTCTGAGCCATAGGCTACAATTGGAAGATTTTAAGCAGATAAATGACATGATGCTTGAGAAAGACAATGAAGACATGTGAAGAACGGATTAGAAATGAGTTAAGGAAATGTCTGCTGACTACTCAAGAAGTTATTTCAGATGAGAGGACCTAAACTAACAGTGAATATTCAGAGCAGGGGCTGCATTCAATAAATATTTTGGAAATTGAAATGATGGAAATTCATGCTTGACTAAATGAAGGAGATGAGGAATGAATCAGAGATGACTCAGAGAAATTGAAAGATGGAAGCTAAGAAGCTATAGGGATGTTTGAGACCACCTCTGGGGTAGTAGCATAATAATATCTGCCCCAAATCAATGTCAGACTGCTTTGGGTTGTAAATAAACAGAGAGAAGAAAAAGAAAGAGAAGGCAGTAGCATGAGGAAGAGATAGAACTCAGAGATAGTATGGAGAGAAGGAATCAGTGGAGAAGAGACTAAAGTAACAACTCAGGGGAGGTACAAAAAATGGGACCAGGGGCGTAAAAAGAGAGTTGAATTTGGAAAGAAATAGGAACATCTGTCTCTCGTTTCCTGAACGGTTGAGTTTTTAAGATATGGCGGAGCTTGGGATGGAAGCTAGAGGATGGAAGAGAAGGAACTTTGTGCTTTATGACTGCTATTTTCTCGATGAAGTAGGAAGCAAGGTCATCTGCAGAGAAAGAGTGGGCTGGGACAGGATCTTGATGAGAGTGATGAAGGTTTATAGTAGCCACTTCAGGTTGTGGGAGAAGTAGCTGACTAGAGACAACTAAAAGGATTGCTGGGCAGTGCTAAAAGCCTAGAAGGGGTTGGAAACCGTAAATAACTTGTTCTTTTCTCACTCCATCATTCTATGACAGTCTCTCTTTCCCCTCCTGCCTGCTTTCTTTTCTTTTATAGTTTGAGCAGGAAATAATTTTCCAGTAAATTTAAAGCCTAATTCAGGCAGCAGAAAAACAAAGGCTTGTATTTCAAACACCTAAGATAAATCTACTTGAGATTTTATGTTTTAGTTAAAAATAATTAGCACTCTTCCCTAATGAAAGTACCACATGTCCATTATTGAAAACTTGGAAAATAAAGAAAAATAAATCGGATAATATCATCCACTGAGAAAATGATTGTTGATACTTTTTTCTTTCAAGTACTTTCTCTAAACACAGTTTTGTCTGCTTGCTTTTGGTACATGATTGTGGTTAATCATAGATTAAACTCTCTTGTACCTTTCTCTTTTCACCTTTTTAAGATTTGTAATATTTTTCCTGATCATAAAAGCAATTTATATTTATTGCCTATTTTTGAAAATACAGAAGAGTACACTGATGAAAATATAAATCACTCATAATTCCATCACTGCCATATGATGACTCAGTTGCTAAGGGTTTCGATGAAAGCTTCTTTGTCACACTTCAGAAAACATTTTCTAGCAACATTTCCTGCTAATATTTGATGCCAGGTTTTCTTCTTCATTAAGTTTAAACAGTATGGACCATAACAGAATTTTACCTGGAGAAAATCCAATCAGTGCAGCTACTACAAACAGCCCAGTCAGCTGTACCAAATTTCCCCCACACCCTACAGGCAGAGGTAAGGACTCAAGAGCAGAATGTGAAGAGGAGGAAGCATTGTAAGCTCCTATTTACCAAACATGTTCCTATGTCTTTGAACAATTATAAAGTACAGTTAACAAGCATCACGAAACCTGCTCTTCTCGTGAATGTAAGAGCTATTTTCCTTCCCCTCCCCTGTTGCCTCCTACCCCAAAGCTGACTTCTGTCAATTATGCCCTCAAGCAGTGGTGGCTCTAGAAATTTGTATGGGAGGGACTTTTAGGAGTGTAATAATCTCAAACACTGATGCAGCACTGTCTATGTGTCAAGCAGTATTCTAAGTATTTTACATAGATTAATTTTATTTAATCCTCACAACAAAACTGAGTGTTAGGTAGTGCTATTATCCCCACTTTGAAAATAATCAAACTAAGGCATGAAGAGAATTTGCCAAGAACACATTCTTTAAGTGGGGTAACTGAGTTTCAAAGTTAAGATGTCTGTCTCAGGATCCTTTTCATAACCCATGAACAATATCCAGCTGGAAGGGTAGCTGAGTGGTTTGCTTTGAGTTCATATTGTAAGAGCACATTTTATTTAGAATATGTATTTGGTGCAGCTTGAGGGTTGATTAAAATTCTCCCAACTCCCACCCTTATTCTACTTCCAACATCGAACCTTGGTATTATGACCGCTTTCTAAATTTTCTTGGTGGTCGCCATGAGGTGATCCAGATGTTTTAGTAAAGGCTGGTAGTGTAAGCTTCTCTGTATTCTAGATTCTCATCATGGTTTTAACTGCCATTCTCTTGTCTTCTCATCTTCCAGAAAAGGACCGGCTTGATTTAGGTGCTTCTTGCTTTCTCCAAGCTTGAAAATTCCTATGGCATTGCTGTTTAGTCCTGTGTCCTTAAAAATTATAAATGGTTCTTTAGCTGCTTCTAATAGTTTATAAAAATTAAACACTTATTCTTTAAATTACCAACAAAGCTCCTTTCTTGGCGTCAGCTTTGCTTGACACACTCAATCCTGACTTCCTTGCCTTCTTGACTTCCTTGACTGCTTCTTGTTTAGTTTCCAGGCTTAGAATGGTTGCTCTTCTGTCCTAGCATTGAGAAATCTGGAATGCACACTGGTGCTGTGTTCAGTGTTCTCACAAGCTGCTGGATGGACGAAAGAGAATGGTAAATGTAGTCTGTTGGTGCTTATGTCCCTGGCAAGCTAGCTTGGCTCTTCAGTTAGAGTTGACCATTGTGTCTCCAGGAGCGTTGCGCATAGGACCAGCTGGAACAAATGTTAGAAGGCAGGATGTTGCAAGGAAAACAGCAATAAATTCATCATTGAATCCATATCACAACTTTAATTATATAACATCTCCCTCTCTCCTTCCCTCCCTCCCTCCTCCTACTCTCCCTTCTTCATTGCCTTCCTCCCTTCCTCCCTTTCTCCTTTCCTTCCTTCCTTCCTTCCCGCCTTCCTTCCTTCCTTCCTAACTTCCTTCCTTCCTTCCTTCCTTCCCTCCATCCCTTCCTTTTCTCCTCCTCCTCCTTCTTCTTTCTCTCTCCCTTTCTTTCTCTTCCTTCCTTTCATTTTTTCTTTCTTCCCCATTCCTATAAGAAATATAGCATAGCAGAAAGAGCACAGGTTCTGAAGTTAGATAGCCTGGGTTCAAAGCCCGGTTTCACCACTTTACAATCTGTACATTGATCTGATTAACTTCTTTGGGGCTCATTTTGCTTATGCAAAAAACCATCTCATGAGGCTAGTCTGAATATTAGATGAGATAATACCAGTAAAATGATTAGAATAGTAATTTGCTCATTAAGCACTTAATAAATATTAGTTATCTTATCATTGTGAAAATATCTCTCTTTAGATTGTAAGTTCCAGAAGAGTGGGTATTTTCTTCACTATGTATGTCCAGTGCTGAGCAGAGTAGGTTCTTCATAAATATTGGTTGAACAAATAAATGAATGAGTGGTTGAATCTACCGCTAAATAGATATGTGACTTAGGGCACATTATTTAACCTCTTTGAAAATGTGTGCTGGGTGTTTGGGATATAATGTGTAACTCACAGGGCTGTTAAAGAATTTCATGGGATAAGAATATGAAGAAGGCACAAGAGCCCACAGTTTCAGAGCAAAGGCTTTGAAGTCAGGCACAAATAGTTTTGACTCTTATTCTGCAAGAAGATATGATCTTGAATAAACCATTACTCTTTAAGATTCAGTTTTTTCGTCTGCAAAATGGAGATCATAATTTTTATCTCAGAGAGTTGATGTAAGGATGAAATGAGACATGTATATACTTACAACATTGTTTTCTTAAAATAGTTTGTTACTAAGGGAAAGGACTTTGTAAGCATGAGAGCAACATAAAAACAGATTTTGACTTTTTATTAAATAGACAATTTTCCATTAAATTCTGCTGTACAGTGGCACCAAATAAGGGTCTAACTGTATCCTCAAAATTTAGGCAAGACTGAAGGGAATCAAGAAATAAAATTTTTGTTTAAAGAACCTGATGGTAATTTTGACAAGTTGCGATAATTCAAGTCTCATAGCTAGACTGATATGGTGTCCTAGAAAGTAATTTTTTTAACGGATAGAAGTGTGATTTGCACAAAAATAAAGATTTATTTATAATAGTCCAGATATGTACATTGTTTCTACTTTCCTAATAATAAGGCACAGAGTTGAAGGACACTAAGAAAGGTTTGAATTTTTATATTTAATGAGCATATTATTTTCTGTTTTGGAGAATTTGATTTTCTTAAGAACTCAAAATATTCCTTCTGTAGAAACCAGGAATGTGTTTTGCAGTAATCACTTAGTTGATATTGGAGAGAGGAAGAACATCCTCTCTCCAATATCACAGGCACTGTGTTTTGTTTCCCTTTATATCTTAAATCTTTGGCTTACAGAATGTATTCTTCATATATAGTTGTTGAGTGAATTAAATGAAAGTATTTGAGAAAAAGATTTCCACAGGATTCAACAAACATTTATATGTTAAATTTAGTTTCATCAGTAAATAATACTTAAGCACCCATAGTACCATTATAAAGACTGAATTGGTTCATGAATTTTATATGTACTCAATAGATACATAATATCAAACATGGCCCCCCAAAAAGAGTATAAAAATACACAGATGTTTCAGCAGGCTTGTATTATAATTATAAATCTGTGTTTACAAAAAATTGTGTTTGATTTGTTCATTGCTTCTAATATCATTCTTGGAATTTTTATTTTAATTCCTTGGAAAGCAATCACATTCTTAACTCAGTCTCTAGTATTAAAATAGGTTACCATGATAGGTCTTTCAGAATACAAATACACACAGAATTGGTATTTGGGGCAAGATCTGACTTGGATAAGTTCTAATTGTAAAAATATTACAGGACAATTTGTGTTACCCATAAATCTCTCTATTTTTGATAAGAGATTTACCATTCAGAACAGCCAGGCAAGGGGAATTGAAAAATCTTAGCCACAGGTCTCTTAGTAACTGAATATTTATAATAGAGTATTTCTTTTTTTTTTCACATCTTTATTGGAGTATAATTGCTTTACAATGATGTGTTAGTTTCAGCTTTATAACAAAGTGAATCAGTTATACATATACATATGTTCCCATATCTCTTCCCTCTTGCGTCTCCCTCCTTCCCACCCTCCCTATCCCACCCCTCGAGGTGGTCACAAAGCACTGAGCTGATCTCCCTGTGCTATGCAGCTGCTTCCCACTAGCTATCTATTTTACGTTTGGTACTGTATATATGTCCATGCTACTCTCTTACGTTGTCACAGCTTACCCTTCCCTCTCCCCATATCCTCAAGTCCATTCTCTAGTAGGTCTGTGTCTTTATTCCCGTCTCACCCCTAGGTTCTTCATGACCTTTTTTTTTCTTCTTAGATTCCATATATATGTGTTAGCATACGGTATTTGTTTTTCTCTTTCTGACTTACTTCACTCTGTATGACAGCCTCTAGGTCCATCCACCTCACTACAAATAACTCAATTTCATTTCTTTTTATGGCTGAGTAATATTCCATTGTACATATGTGCCACATCTTCTTTATCCATTCATCTGTCAGTGGACACTTAGGTTGCTTTGATGTCCTGGCTATTGTAAATAGAGCTGCAAGGAACATTGTGGTACATGACTCTTTTTGAATTATGGTTTTCGCAGGGAATATGCCCAGTAGTGGGATTGCTGGATCATATGGTAGTTCTATTTTTAGTTTCCAAGGAACCTCCATACTGTTCTCCATAGTGGCTGTATCAAGTTACATTCCCACCAACAGTGCAAGAGTGTTCCCTTTTCTCCACACCCTCTCCAGCATTTATTGTTTGTAAATTTTTTGATGATGGCCATTCTTACCAGTGTGAGGTGATACCTCATTTTAGTTTTGATTTGCATTTCTCTAATGATTAGTGATGTTCAGCATCCTTTAATGTGTTTTTTGGCAATCTGTATATCTTCTTTGGAGAAATGTCTATTTAGGACTTCTGCCCATTTTTGGATTGGGTTTTGTTTTCGTGATATTGACCTGCATGAGTTGCCTGTATATTTTGGAGATTAATTCTTTGTCAGTTGCTTTGTTTACAAATATTTTCTCCCATTCTGAGGGTTGTCTTTTCGTCTTGTTTATGGTGTTCTTTGCTGTGCAAAAGCTTTTAAGTTTCATTGCTGCTATTTGTTTATTTTTGTTTTTATTTCCATTTCTCTAGTAGGTGGTCAAAAAGGATCTTGCTGAGATTTATATCGTAAAATGTTCTGCCTGTGTTTTCCTCTAAGAGTTTTATAGTGTCTGGCCTTACATTTAGGTCTTTAATCCATTTTGAGTTTATTTTTGTGTATTGTGTTAGGGAGTGTTCTAATTTCATTCTTTTACATGTAGCTGTCAAGTTTTCCCAGCACCACTTATTGAAGAGGCTGTCTTTTCTCCTTTGTATATTTTGCCTCCTTTATCAAAGGTAAGGTTACCATATGTGTGTGGGTTTATCTGTGGGCTTTCTGTCTTGTTCCATTGATCTATATTTCTGTTTTTGTGCCAGTACCATACTGTCTTGATTACTGTAGCTATGTAGTGTAGTCTGAAATCAGGGAGCCTGATTCCTCCAGCCCCATTTTTCGTTCTCAAGATTGCTTTGGCTATTTGGGGTCTTTTATGTTTCCATACAAATTGTGAAATTTTTTGTTCTAGTTCTGTGAAAAATGCCAGTGGTAGTTTGATAGGGATTGCATTGACTCTGTAGATTGCTTTGGGTGGTATAGTCATTTTCACAATGTTGATTCTTCCAATCCAAGAACATGGTATATCTCTCCGTCTGTTTGTATCATCTTTAATTTCTTTCATCAATGTCTTATAGTTTTCTGCATACAGTTCTTTTGTCTCCTTAGGTAGGTTTATTCCTAGGTATTTTATTCTTTTTGTTGCACTGGTAAATAGGAGTGTTTCCTTAATTTCTCTTTCTGAGTTTTCATCGTTAGGGTATAGGAATGCAAGAGATTTCTGTGCATTAATTTTATAACCTCCTACTTTACCAAATTCATTGTTTAAGTCTAGTAGTTTTCTGGTAGCATCTTTGGGATTCTCTATGGATAGTATCATGTCATCTGCAAACAGTGACCATTTTAATTCTTGTTTTCCAATTTGGATTTCTTTTATTTCTTTTTCTTCTCTGATTGCTGTGGCTAAAACTTCCTAAGCTATGTTGAATAACAGTGGTGAGAGTGGGCATCCTTGTCTTGTTCCTGTTCTTAGTGGAAATGGTTTCAGTTTTTCACCATTGAGAACGATGTTGGCTGTGGATTTGACATATATGGCCTTTATTTGTTGAGGAAAGTTCCCTCTATGCCTGCTTTCTGGAGTTTTTATCATAAATGGGTGTTGAATTTTTCAAAGGCTATTTCTGCATCTATTGAGACGATCATATGGTTTTTTCCTTCAATTTGCTAATATGTTGTATCACATTGATTGACTTAGGCATATTGGAATATCCTTGCATTCCTAGAATAAACCACACTTGATCATGGTGTATGATCCTTTCATTGTGCTATTGGATTCTGTTAGCGTGTATTTTGTTGAGGATATTTGCATCTGTGTTCATCAGTGTTATTGGCTGGTAGTTTTCTTTTGTTGTGGCATCTTTGTCTGGTTTTGGTATCAGGGTGATGGTGACCTTGTAGAATGAGTTTGGGAGTGTTCCTCCCTCTGCTTTATTTTGCAAGAGTTTGAGAACGATAGGTGTTAGCTCTTCTCTAAATGTTTGTTAGAATTCGCCTGTGAAGCCATGTGTTCTTGGGCTTTTGTTTGTTGGAAGATTTTTAATCACAGTTTCAATTTCAATGCTTGTGATCAGTCTGTTTATATTTTCTATTTCTTCCTTGTTCAGTCTCGGAAGGTTGTGCTTTTGTAAGAATTTGCCCATTTCTCCAGGTTGTCAATTTTATTAGCATATAGTTGCTTGTAGTAATCTCTCATGATCCTTTTTATTTCTGCATTATCTGTTGCTACTTCCTTTTCATTTCTAATTCTGTTGATTTTAGTCATCTCCCTTTTTTTCTTGATGAGTCTAGCTAATAGTTAATCCATTTTGTTTATCTTCTCAACAACCAGCTTTTAGTTTTATTGATCTTTGCTATTGTTTCCTTCATTTCTTTGTCATTTACTTCTGATTTGATCTTTAGGATTTCGTTCATTCTGCTAACTTTGGGGTTTTTTTTGTTCTTCTTTCTCTAATTGCTGTAAGTGTAAGGTTGTTTATATGAGATGCTTCTTGTTTGTTGAGGTAGGATTGTTTTGCTATAGACTTCCCTCTTAGAACTTTTGCTGTGTCGCATAGGTTTTGAGTCCTTGTGTTTTCGTTGTCCTTTTTTTCTCGATATTTTTGATATCCCCTTTGATATCTTCAGTGATCTCTTGGTTATTTAGTAGTGTTTGTTTAGCCTCAATGTGTTTGTATTCTTTACAGGTTTTTTCCTATAATTCATATCTAGTCTCATAGCATTGTGGTCAGAAAAGATACTTGATACAATTTCAATTTTCTTAAATTTACCAAGGTTTGATTTGTGACCCAAGATATGATCTGTACTGGAGAATGTTCCATGAGCATTTTGTAAGAAAATGTATCCTGTTGTTTCGGGATAGAATGTCATAAAAATATCACTTAAGTCCATCTTGTTTAATGTATCATTTAAAGCTTGTGTTTCCTTATTTATTTTCATTTTGGATGATCTGTCCAGTGGTGAAAGTGGGGTGTTAAGGTTCCCTAATATAATTGTGTTACTGTTGATTTCCCCTTTTATGGCTGTTAGCATTTTCCTTATGTATTGAGGTGCTCCTATGTTGGGTGCATAAATATTTAGAATTGTTATATCTTCTTCTTGCATTGATCCCTTGATCATTATGTAGTGTCCTTCTTTGTCTCTTATAATAGTCTTTATTTTAAAATCTTTTTTGTTTGATATGAGAATTGCTACTTCAGCTTTCTTTTGATTTACATTTGCATGGAATATCTTCTTCCATCCCCTCACTTTCAGTCTGTATGTGTCCCTAGGTCTGAAGTGAGTCTCTTGTAGACAGCAAATATACAGGTGTTGTTTCTGTATCCACTCAGCCAGTTTATGTCTTTTGGTTGGAATATTCAAACCATTTACTTTTTAGGTAGTTATCAATATGTATGTTCCTATTACCATTTCCTTAATTTTGGGGGGTTTGTTATTGTAGGTCTTTTCCTTCTCTTTTGTTTCTTGCCTTAAGGAGTTCCTTTAGCATTTGTTGTAAAGCTGGGTTTTTGGTGCTGAATTCTCAGCTTTTGCTTGTCTGTAAAGGTTTTAATATCTCTGTCGAATCTGAATGAGATCTTTGCTGGGTAGAGCTAATCTTGGTTGTAGGTTTTTCTCTTTCATCACTTTAAATATGTCCTTCCACTCCCTTCTGGCTTGCAGAGTTTCTGCTGAAAGATCAGCTGTTAACCTTATGGGGATTCCCTTGTATGTTATTTGTTGCTATTCCTGTGCTGCTTTTAATATTTTTCTTTGTTTTTAATTTTTGATAGTTTGATTAATATGTGTCTTGGTGTGTTTCTCCTTAGATTTATCCTTTATGGGACTCTCTGTGCTTCCTGGACTTGATTGACTATTTCCTTTCCCATATTAGGGAAGTTTTCAACTATAATCTCTTCAAATATATTTTCAGTCCCTTTATTTTCTCTTCTTCTTCTGGGCACCCCTATAATTTGAATGTTAATGCATTTAATGTTGTCCCTGAGGTCTCTGAGACTTTCCTCAATTCTTTTCGTTCTTTTTTTCTTTTTTTCTGCTCCATGGTAGTTATTTCCACTATTTTATCTTCCAGGTCACTTATCCGTTCTTCTGCCTCAGTTATTCTGCTATTGATTCCTTCTAGAGAATTTTAAATTTCATTTGTTGTATTGTTCATCATTGTTTGTTTTCTCTTTAGTTCTTCTAGGTCCTTTTGAAATGTTTCTTGTATTTTCTCCATTCTATTTCCACAATTTTAGATCATCTTTACTATCATTACTCCGAATTCTTTTTCAGGTAGACTGCCTACTTCCTCTTCATTTGTTTGGTCTGGTGAGTTTTTGCCTTGCTCCTTCATCTGCTGTGTGTTTCTCTGTCTTCTCATTTTGCTTAACTCACTGTGTTTGGGGTCTCCTTTGCACAGGCTGCACGTTCGCAGTTCCTGTTGTTTTTGGTGTCTGCCCCCAGTGGGTTAGGTTGGTTCAGTAGTTTGTGCAGGCTTCCTGGTGGAGGGGACTGGTGCCTGTGTTCTGGTGGATGAGACTGGATCTTGTCTTTCTTGTGGGCAGGACCGTGTCTGTTGGTGTGTTTAGGGGTGTCTGTGAACTTATTATGATTTTAGGCAGCCTCTCTGCTAATGAGTGGGGTTGTGTTCCTGTCTTGCTAGTTGTTTGGCATAGGGTGTCCAGCACTGTAGTTTGCTGGTCATTGGGTGGAGCTGGGTCTTAGCATTGTGATGGAGATCTCTGAGAGAGCTTTCACCCTTTGATTTTATGTGGGGCCAGGAGGTCTCTGGTGGACCAATGTGTTGAACTCGGCTCTCTCACCTCAGAGGCTCAGGCCTGACCCCTGGCTGGAGCACGAACATCCTGTCAGCCACATGGCTCAGAAGAAAAGTGAGAAAAAAAAGAAAGAAAGAAAGAATGTTATTAAATTAAAAAATAATTATTAAAAATAAAAAAATTAAGAAGTAATTAGAAAAGAGAGAAAGAAGAGAACAACCAAACCAAGAAACAAATCCACCAATGATAACATGAGCCAAAAGGTATAGTAAAAACAAACAAACAAGAAATACCCCAGAGAGACAGAACCCTAGGGCAAATTGTACTTTTCTTGTTCTGCCATAGAACTGAGCAGAGTCCTGGAACGAAGCTCTGATTAGAAGATGGATTTCCAGAAGGAGCCAATGGGATGCAGAGCTCATATCCTCTTGTTTTTTTGTGTGTGTGTGTTAGGGTGGGGTTTGGCTAGACTTGGGCATTTAAGAGGAAATGTGAACTGAGGCCTTAGTTTATGTGAATTGTCCCGCCTGCCCCCCCACACCTTTCTCCTGACTCTTCCTCACACATCACCTTCTGTTCTGAGGATCGTTTCCTGGGCAGGAAGCTGAACTCCTCTTAGGGCATCTGAAGATATGTAGTTTACTCTCAGAGACCTTTTGGAAATATTGTGCCAAGCCCTAATATCTCTAAATTTATCTACATTTTTTTTCTTTCCCCTTTTCTTTACTCCTTGCTTATGAGGTCACATAAAACATTAGTAAATATCCAGACAACAAAGAAATAAAGAAGGAAGTTAAATCAGTTATCTACTCTACATAATTATAGCCAAGCTTACCTACTCACCTTTTGTAAGAGGGCAGTAAGCAATTTTCACCTTATTTTGGCAGGTTACTTGCTAATTTCAGGCCTTGCAAACACAGAGAGACAATTGAGGTAGTCTGGTGAGAAAGTCTTTTGTTTGATCCAGTGTTCAGCTTTCCTCCCTGCTATTTGATAGAAATAGCAGTCATCAGTTAGTTGTATGACCTAATAGGCATTTAACTTCTCAATGCCTTAGATACCTAGTCCAAGAATGTTGTGGTGCAGGAAGATAAGAAGATAATAGATGTGATAGTGCTTTGAAATTTTTGAGAGCTGATGCAGAAATACAGGGCATTGTCTTTTGTAACTCCTAAAGGCTGATTGCTGCAAATTTTCAGGTTAGATTGATTTACTCAACCACTGACTTGTTTGTCCTCTACACTTTTCCTGGCATTAGTGGTTATTTTCCTGAAGTCAGTACAGTCTGTCCTCAGTGATCAGCACATCAGTTGTGATGAGAGACAGAAATGAGACTCAGACCCGGGCAAGGACATTCTGCTTTTACTGTGCTTTTGCCTTCATGACTTTTTGTAAAGTGTGTGTGTGAGTGTGTGTGTGTGTGTGTGTGTGTGTGTGTGTGTGTGTGAGAGAGAGAGAGAGAGAGAGAGAGAGAGAGAGACAGACAGACAGACAGACAGGGAGAATGAATGTGTGTTTAGAAAAATGTAAATGCAAACTCAGAACTTTATAAACTAAAATCAACTATCCTTCCCTTTTCCTAACATTTCTTCACTCTCTTCTTCATCCCTTTTGCACATTACTCTTGCCCATCCTCTTTCCATTCATTTTTCTGCCTTATATAAGTTGGTGGTAGCATGGATGGTGATTGCTAACTTACAGGGGTTGATATGGTAGAAATTTATTAGGATTCTCTTCTGTTTTCTTTTTCTCCTTGTTTAAGAGAAACTTATTATTTGAAGAATTTTTAATCCTCTGCTTAAAACCATGCTCTCCACCTGTGCTTCAAAGCCACCCTCCTACCGTCTCAAGCCCAGTTAACCTGTCTGCCAGGACCCTTTCCCAAGCAACCAGTGTCACTTTTGGAAGCTGTATTTTGGGTTACTCAGAGGCTTATCTCTCTCCTTTCAACTGCTTGAAGTTGTGCCTCTTTAGTCCATTATGCAGCCACTTCTCCAGATACTACTGTTTCTCTTCTGAGTCAGATGATGGCATCAGCTGGCAATGAGCACCACTGCTGCAGTGGTAGAGGACAGCTCGAAGTTAGAGGAGAAGCTTGGGAAGCAGACAGAATCAGGCCAACTTCATCTCTTTTTAATGGATTTGGTTATACTGAAATAAATGGGGATTATCTGTAACTTGAACAAGATATATCCACTATAAATAAAAATACCTGATTCCCTACTTTGTGCAAGGCACTCTTTTAGGTCTTATGGGGGATACAGACAACAATTATACCTTTTGGGACACTTAGAATTCAGCAAGAGAGCTAAATATGGTTATTAATAACTGCAATTCAAGATAGAATTTGTGTTTCACGTTATAATATAGAAGAATGTAGCATAAAGGGGATAGAAGTTGGATGACTGAATGGATAGAAGGGATTTTAAAGGACTCTCTGGAGACAGAAGTGACTGGTAGGACAGAGTTAAGAAAAAAAAAGGGAAGAAGAGATATAAGACATCTTTCAGCAAAAGGAGTTTAATTCATCTGTCCCTTGAACAGAAGGCAGGCTGCTCAAGCAATGAGTACTACAGTCTGGGCTTTACCCAGGGCTAGAAAGTAAAGAAGCCCAGACAAAGTGATTAGAAGCAGGAGAGGTGACCATTCTTCTAGGATGGAAATAAGAGGATCATTCTTTGTCACATCCAAATCCTAACTCGGATAGTTAACACCTGGGAATGCTGAGTCATTGATCTCAGGAGCAACTGAATCTGAAGGTTTTCATGCCTGTGACAAGAGTGGTGAAAATGTACCACTCTTCACTATTTTGAAAAGCTTTTACTTACATCATGAATGGATAGATGGATAGAAGGGTGTGATAAGTATATTTAAAATGCAATGGGAATTTAGATATGGGAGATAATTTTACAGTTGATCATATGAGGGGAAATTTTTTATATCATTCATTCATTCATTTTTAATTTATTCATCCATTCTTCCATATAAGCCATTCGAGAAATACTAATTGAGACCATACTCAGATCAGGTGATGGAGATACAGTAGTCAATATAATAGATGTGGTTCTCTCTTGGAACTTATTATCTACTAATGAGACTATTCACAAATGACTAATGCATTACACTTTTGGTAAATTCTAAGAAGGAAAAGTACAGGGTGCTTTGACAGCATATAAAACAAGGGACTGGGACTTCTGTGGCATTCCAGTGGTTAAGACTCTGTACTTCCACTGCAGGGGGCATGGGTTTGATCCTTGGGTAAAAAACAAACAAACAAAAACAAAAAACAACAACAACAAGGGACCGGCCTAGTTTTGAGGGAATCATAACAGTGTTCATAGAGTAGACAGAATTTGAGGTGGACTGTTCTTACAGACTTGAGCTAGAAAAGTTTGAATAATATTGCTGATTCACACATTGTTTTTGCCTTTCAAAAAATATTCAGTTTCACTTTTACCTAGTTTATCAGTGTAATATTGAGCAGTGTACTGCTATACAGTAAGGAATGGCCTTCACTTTACTTTGTACACCTGAAGAAAATCTTCATAAGGAACATTTGCTTCTAAAGAGGTCTTGAGAGCAAAGACAAGGGACCTTGGTTATTGAAGTTGAATTACTCCTTGTATAATTCATGGGATATTCATAGTACTTTATCATAAATATGTATATGATTTAAATTTTTACATGTTTATGCAAAGTTATTTGTGCTCCATACATTGTGAATACTTTTAATAAAGCCTTCACATAGTTTATTTAAATTACTTGTTTAGTTGTTTATGTTTTCTACTAGATCCTTGATTTACTGAGTACTTAGCATAGTGCCTGAAAGAAAGTAGACACTCAATATTTCTTTCATGAATGAATTAAATTAACAGAAAACGGTAATATTTCTCATTAAAAGATTTTTTTTTTCTTTTGCGGTATGCGGGCCTCTCACTGTTGTGGCCTCTCCCATTGCGGAGCACAGGCTCTGGACGCACAGGCTCAGCGGCCATGGCTCATGGGCCCAGCCGCTCCGCGGCATGTGGGATCCTCCTGGACCAGGGCACGAACCTGTGTCCCCTGCATCGGCAGGCGGACTCTCAAGCACTGCGCCACCAGGGAAGCCCCCAAAAGATATTTTTTAATGATGCTTTGCAAGCATCACTTTATATGCTCTAGATATAACAGTAAATAAAATAGACTAAGTCTACTTTCATGAGGTGAGGGAGGTGGACAATTAAAAATAAACAATTTTTTATTTTATTGTTAGTTCAGGTACTCCAAGAAGCAAATACATTCTAAGACAGGATTAAATGGTGTAAAAGACTCTTGTGGGGAGATCCCTGTGAAGAATAAAGGAGAGGGAACAGGAATGAACAGGAGAAACTTCAGGGCATGATGCAGGTCTGAAAACTGTGAAAAGAAAGGGGGAAGGTAGGAGTTTTGGGGAGGAAGAATCAGAGAGTACAGTTCTAAGAAAGTTTCAGCAAGGTCAATGGGGAGTCCCTGAACTAAAGTTGCCTATTACAGGACTTCTGAACCCCTTAGGAATCAGCCTTTAGTAATGCTGTGCTCAGTTATTGGCTGGGAGCAGCCCAGGGGATGCATGGCCTCAGAGACCACAGAATGGATACAGACAGCTGGAGATATCAGTCAGTTTGCTCCCCTGGAAACTTCCCTTGAAGGAGATCTGAGTGGCTCACTTCTACCACTGTTGCAGTTATGAGGGAAAAAAGAGTAAGAAAAATACATGAAGAATAATGTTGCCATTTTAGATAGTTTGAACCGAGAAGGCCTTTTGGACAAGATAACACTTGAATATAAATCTGAGTATAAAGATAAGGAAGGCCATGTAGAAATCTTTGGAAGGAGTTTCCAGGCAGAAGGAAGTGCAAATACAAAGGTCCTGAGGAGGAGTAAACTTGGATTTCATGATAAGGAAGGAGAAGATCAGTGTGTCTGGATTACAGTGAGTGACGGGAAGAGGGATTTTATTCATCCATTCAACAAATATAATACTTATTGGGTGCCTACTATATCCTGGACAGTGTTCTAGGCACTGGGGATTCAGAAAGGAACTAAACAGGCCCCAAATCCTCTTCCCTTACTGGGTTTAAATTCTACTGGGGGAGATAGGCAATCAACAAGATGATGAATTAATTAGATAGTGATCAATGCTGAGGGGAGAGAATAAGGTAGGGATGGGGGATATGAAACGTTGAGTGGATGGTAGTGAGGGTAGGCCTTATTGAGAAAATGAGTTTTTAATGAACATCTGAAGAAAGTGAGAGAGAAAACCAGGCAGCTGTGAGATAGAGGGGTATTCCAGGTAGAAGAAAAAAATACAAAGCCTTTGAGGTGGGAGTCTGCCTAGTGTGAGAGAGGAACAGCCAGGAGGTAGAGGATGAATGAAGAGGGGATCAGTGAGGGAGAATAGGAATTGAAATTAGAGAGGTATTGGAAGGCCAGATCCTGAAGAGCTGTTAGATCATTTCAGTTAAGGGACCTGTTTTTCCATAGGTGAAGAGAAGCACTGGAGACATTGAATTTTACATTGAAAATTGTAAAAATAATTCTGCTCCCTAGTTTTTTTTTTTTTGTTATTGTTGTTTTTATAAATTTATTTGTTTTATTTTTATTTTTGGCTGCGTTGGGTCTTCGTTGCTGTGCGCAGGCTTTCTTTGGTTACGGCGAGTGGGGACTACTCTTCGTTGCGGTGTGCTGGCTTCTCACTGTGGTGGCTTCTGTTGTTGAAAGCACAGGCTCTAGGCATGAGGGCTTCAGTAGTTGTGGCGTGCGGGCTTAGTTACTCCGCGGCATATGGGATCTTCCTGGGCCAGGGCTCGAACCTGTGTCCCCTGCACTGGCAGGCAGATTCTTAACCGCTGTGCCACCAGGGAAGCCCCTGCTCCCTAGTTTTTGATGCATTCTTGTACCAGCAGCTTTAGCTGGTATAAGAAGGATCACTGCTGGGGCAGGTTGCCAACAGTGATGTCAGTTTAGAAACAGAGAGTGGGGAAAATTGAACTTAAATGAGTTGGTATCTGTATTCAGTGGTAAAGTATTACATGTTAGAATTGGAAGGATCTTAGACTGAACTAGGGTTATCTTTCAGTGTTATTGGTAAGGAAACAGGGGCTCTATGAGAAAAAAAGAGACCAAGGTCACAGAAATTGTTAGTGGCAGACCCAGGACTGGAATCTACATTAGAGCCCTGAACCACAGCTGGCTCTCCACATCAGTGTATTAACCCAGTGTGCTTGCAGAGAGGGTAAATGCATTTTGTGGGAGGATAGATGAGGGAGTGCAGATGAGCTTGTTTTTCACATAAGCCTTTTTCATTAAGGACTAGAACAGTTGGTGGATTCCTCCTTCTCACCTCTCCCTGGAGAGCCCTTCTATCCCTCCCTTGCTGGCAGTTGCCCATTTAGGTTATACATCCATTGAGCAGGAAGTGTGCTGATTTTGTGGTTCACCTCTTACTAAGACCTCCCTGGTCTTCTGGTAGCTGATCTTATTTGACTGGTAATTGCAAATCATCATATAATGTTAATAATATTAGTCTGTTAAATGACATTCATTTAACCTGGCTCAGCAGATATTTTATGCATGTTATATCTCCCTATTGGAATCACTGGGGCTGATAACCAAGGAAAATGTGATCAGTATGGGCTTAAATGGAAATAATATATAATGAAGCTGGCTTGACAGTAGGATTTTGAATTGGGGAACTGTATTCTAAAATGCTCAGTTGCTGTAGGTGGTTTTTGTCATGATTCCAAGAGGATTACATTTGAATTGTGGTGCGTTCTTTGCCGCAAGCGAGCGAACGAGCGAGCGAGCATCAGGTGTGTTAACATAGGCATCTTAACGCACTCCAGTGCGTTAAATAGTGCATTAAATAGTAAATGTGAAAAGGAAGGTGAAATCTGCGACTTATTTATCTTAGTCACTTGTGTGCTCATGAGAATATGCTATCTTTTGTCAGGTCACATTTAGTCAGTCATTTATTTATTCAGGAGCTATGCCATACAGGGAAGACATGTGCTTTGGAGTCACAGTCTAGTTTGAACTCTTGTTTTGTGGATTACTACCTGTGTGAACTTTGGTAGGTTACTTAATTCCTTTGAGCCTCCAACTTTTTCACAAATGAAATGAAAGTCTGTTTTGTATGGTTGTTACAAGAATAAAGTTAAGTAAATTTTATAGGATGTCTAATTACAATGCCCACCCATAGTAGGTATTGGGTGGGCCAAAATGGTTGTTCATTTTTTTCTGTAAGATGGCTCTAGTAGCACTTAGTTGTCTTTAACCTCGAAATAATTTTGTTAGATTGTATTGTGACAGCTGTCATATCAATGTGCATTAAAAAAAAAACTTATCAAAATTGGTGAATTTTTGTATAGCCATTTTAATATTGAAGATGGAAGAAAAACAACATTTTTAGCATATTATGCTTTATTATTTCAAGAAAGGTAAAAATGCAACTGAAATGCAAAAAAAAAAATTTGTTCAGTGTATGGAGAAGGTGCTGTGACTGATCAAACGTGTCAAAAGTAGTTTGTGAAGTTTTGTGCTTCAATTAATTAGATTAGATTAGATCTTACATAGATCTTCATAGATTTCTCACTGGAAGACGCTCCACAGTCGGGTAGACCAGTTGAAATTGATAGCGATCAAACGGAGACGTTGAGAACAATCAACGTTATAGCACGTGGGAGATAGCCAACATACTCAAAATATCCAAATCAAGCGTTGAAAATCATTTGCACCAGCTTGGTTATTTTAATCACTTTGGTGTTTGGATTCCACATAAGTTAAGTGAAAAAAAACCTTCTTGACTGTATTTCCACATGCGATTCTCTACTGAAATGTAATGAAAACGTTCCGTTTTTAAAACAAATTGTGATGGGCAATGAAAAGTGGATACTGTACAATAATGTGGAATGGAAGAGATCGTGGGGCAAGCGAAATGAACCATCACCAACCACACCAAAGGCCGGTCTTCATCCGAAGAAGGTGATGTTGTGTATATGGTGGGATTGGAAGGGTGTCCTCTACTATGAGCTCCTTCCGGAAAACCAAATGATTAATTCCAACAAGTACAGCTCCCAGTTAGACCAACTGAAAGCAGCACTCGAGGAAAAACATCTGGAATTAGTCAATAGAAAACTCATCATCTTCCATCAGGATAATGCAAGGCCGCGTTTCTTTGATGACCAGGCAAAAACTGTTACAGCTTGGCTAGGAAGTTCTGAATCATCTGCCATATTCACCAGACGTTGCACCTTCAGATTTCCATTTATTTTGGTCTCTACAAAATTTTCTTGGAAAAAAATTTCCATTCCCTGGAAAACTGTACGAGGGACCTGGAACAGTTCTTTGCTCAAAAAGATAAAACGTTTTGGGAAGATGGAATTATGAAGTTGCCTGGAAAATGGCAGAAGATAGTGGAACAAAAGGGTGAATACGTTGTTCAATAAAGATCTTGGTGAAAATGAAAAATGTGTCTTTTATTTTTACTTAAAGACTGAAGGAACTTTTTGGCCAACCCAATACTTCGTTACTTGTAGCTATGTACCATTGCTAGTAGTATAAAAAAAGCACTGTGGAAACTCAGAGAAGGTAGTGAATGTCTGAGGAAATCAGAGAGGGCATCTTGGAGGAGGTGACTTTTGATATGGATTTTAAATGATAAGAAGCAGTTTGCCAGATGCAGAGGACATGGAGAGGTAATCAGGCAGAGGCAGTAGTTTGGCTGGAGGCTAGCTGTAAAGATTAGAATGGAAAGATAGGCGAGTGGGTGAAACAGTTCATTTACAGTTTGATGTGATTTGAGTAGTGACAGGAAAGTTGTACTTTTCACCTCGTTTATAAATATCTCCTTCATCTAAGTCCAAGATATGCATGTGTGGAGTATAAGCTTGCATTGTGTACTTGTTTCTTTCAAAGTGCAAATGCCCTTTCAGAATGTAAAATTGATCCATTTCAATTTAATTTAAATGGAATTCAATTTAATTATCAATTATATTTAATACATCTATGTGCCAAGCATGGTGCTAATCCCTGAGAAAACTATAATTAATAAAAGGGATTTAACTTTGCCTCAAGAAACTCAACACATTGGGAAGGCCCATCCATTAATCAGCAGCTCAAGTGTTACTATCGAGAAGTAAAAAACGTACAGTGGAAGGATAGTTGCTTGAGCTAGAGCTTAAAAGAGGAATAGAATTCCCAGTTGTTTTAAACAGTCATTAGTACTTTAGAGGGAATTTATTGAACATGATTTGGATAGCTTGGGTAGCTAGAAAGATCCTTGGGAGGTAGGTTAGGGAAGTGGGGCTTCTGCTTCATAGTTACGCCTTTGGCTAGCCCTGTACTTAGAAAAATAATGCAATTGTTTGTATAGTCGGAGAAGCCATCTGAGAGTGTAAACTCTATTTTCCATGCTTATTAGCACAATATATGTGTGGCTGATGTTTGACATATAAAATATGAATTATGCATGAGCAATAGGGATGAGATGTAAAAATTTAGTTACTATACACTATATTGCTGATGAGATGGACAATTGAGTATCACTGACAAGTTGTCTCAACAGTGAAATGTGTTTGATGAAATGTCCATTCAATGATGAGATAATGAATTATCCCACTAGAACTGTGATAACTATAGCTTTGAAAAACAACTACCAAAAGGAAATTGAAATTACCTAGGTGAATCCTTGAAGATTTTTTTTTTGACGACAAAGAGTACTTGTGATGGTAATGAACTTAAAATAATAATAAAAGACTAGAACTTTCTGATCTTTAAGAAGGAATAGAGTATAAATCTATCCCATTATAAACTCAGGTGATTTCCCATTTTATTTTATTTTATGAAGGCTGGAAATATCTCTTCAACACTTATTGAGATGAAATAAGGCAAACATTTATTGTTTATATTCCATGTACTTGCTGCTTTCACAGTCATTAAGTCAAAGCAATATCAAAAACTCCATTTTAGCCAAAGTGGAATCTGAGTCTCATAGTAGATAAATGACTTTCCCAATGTCACATGGCTTGAAGGGAGCAGAGTTAAAATTCCAACTCAAGTCCACCAGGTTTTTAATTCTTAGGTCTTTCTACTATAAAACATTGCCCCTACTGGTTATTGAATAAAGGAATGCAAATATTTTGCATTACGTTCTGAAAAATTGAGAACAAAAATATTGGACCTGGGGCTTCCCTGGTGGTGCAGTGGTTGAGAGTCCGCCTGCCGATGCAGGGGACACGGGTTCGTGCACAGTTCTGGGAAGATCCCACATGCCGCGGAGCGGCTGGGCCCGTGAGCCATGGCCGCTGAGCCTGCGCGTCTGGAACCTGTGCTCCGCAACGGGAGACGCCACAACAGCGAGAGACCCGAGTACCGCAAAAAAAAAAAAAAAAAAAAAAATATATATATATATATACACACACATACATATATATTGGACTTGGATCTTTCTGATGTAAAGAAAAGATATAGTTGAACAGATGACTGCATCACACTTTGATTTCTCCCTTAGCTAATACTTATTGTCTGGATCAATCTTTCCTAAATTAGGTTGCTCATTTGAATCCCTTGGGTGAACTTTTAAAAATATAGATTCCTGGGCTCACCACAGAAAGATTCTGCATTCTTGGTACGATTATGGAACATATTTTATAAGGTTGCCTGTGTGATTCTGAAGTGCACCCAGGTTTGGGACCTACAGTCTAACCCATGTGATGAGTAGCTTACTCTTTCTACTTATTTGTGCCTTACTGTATGTACAGCTGCCCAGAGTCATGGTTAAAACTCTATTTTTACTTTTTGTTTTTATTATTTCATGGAAAGTATAATATAAGGAAAAGCACAAGTTTTAATCTCTCACAGGTAGTGCTTTCCATCGAGAGGTCAGTGAGCCACCTGCATAAGAATCCCCTTTGATAGTGTTAAAAAGTAGATCTATTACAAGACAGGGAGAATTTTAGAATTAATATTTCTAAAACCAAGCCAAGTGATAACTGAGTCATAGTTCACCTACAATAAAGTGCAGAGAACTTAAGTGCTTGGTTCAATAAACTTTGATATTTGTGTATATTCATGTAACCACCACCCCAAACTTTCATCACCCCAGAAAGCTCTCTGTTGCCTTTTTTCAATCACCTCACACATAATCTCAGACTTTTTTGTCACCATTGGTTAGTTGTGCCTCTTCTAGAACTTCATATGAATGGAATCATACAGAATCTATGAATTTGTGTCAGGGTTCTTTTGCTCAACATGCTGCCTTTAGTTAATTGATGTTTTTACATGCATTAATATTTTATTCCTCTTTATTGACGAATAATATTACATTGTGTTAATATAATACAACTTGTTTGTTCATTAACCTATTGATGAGTTATTTTACGAATTTTGGCTATTATGAATGAAGCTACTATAAACATTTTTGTACAAGTCTTTACGTAGACATAGGCTTTCAGTTCTCTTTGGTGAATACCTAGGAATGGAATTGCTGGGTCCTAGGATGTATATTTAACTTATAAAAAACTTACAAATAATTCTCCAAAATGATTGTACCCTTTTATACTCCCAGCAGCCAAGTATGAGAGTTCCAGTTGCTCCAAATTCTCAATATTTGGCAAAGTCAGTATTTTTTATTTTAGTCATTTTAATGTCATGTTTTAAAGCAAAAAATTTAAAATAGTTTTCCATCTTACTTGAGAGAACAATTTAATAAAAAAATACTTCATTAAAATGTTGGACAGTTAATATCTGCACTCAGATAAACATTAGAGAACAGAGTGAAAAAGAAAGTAGGCAAGAACTATACCAAGGGATAGCTCTGAATTGAGAGAGAAAACTAGTCTTTACTTGATAACAGTTAAATACAATGATTGAGCTGTTTAGCTTGCACTTAGGGGGTTATATTACTTTTAACTCTTGATCTAATTTATGTCCTTAATTTGTGCTCTAATGTATGAAGTAGATATTAGTTGTTTAACATTTTATAAACCATTACAGTAACAAAAGTTACTATTTTTGAAGAAAAGACACATGAAAAATCAGATTGCTAAAGACCTACTTCTTTACTGGTAGTGTTTCATGCCTAGGAAGTGACTAAAATGTGCATTCTTTATCAGCACCGGTAATAGTGAGATATTTCTCTTCTGTTTTTTGTTTGTCTTCAAAACCCAGTATCTGTTTTATACTTACAGTACAGTTCAGTATAGCTCCTCAGCCACAATAACCACATTTCAGGTGTTTAAGAGCCACATGTGACTAGTGGCTACCATATTGGACAGCACAGCTCTAGATATTGACTTAGTAAAAACTGCAGACAGACTTATAGAAGTTTACAGTTTGGTCTTTCTAACAAAATTTCAAGAAGGAGTATCTCCTTTCCATGGGCCTTTAAATAGTGTATTCAGAACCTTGTGAGAGGGTACAGATTCCCTGAAAGGATCTGAGCACTATCATAATGACATAACTGCTTTTATTGCACACCTACCCTATGATAGTACTTTAACCATTATCACATTATTTAAGTTTCGTGACAAACCTGAGGAATAGCATTGTTCACATTTCATAGATGAATTAACTGTGGCTCAAAATGGTTAAGTAACTTGCCAAAGGTAATACACCTGTTAAGTTTTCATTGTGTTCTTACAGGGGTCTGGTTTTGACACCTCTACAAATGTTTAAGAAGCTCTGCTCCCTGTAAAAAATGAGGTCTAGAGGTCTGAAATGATTTGCCAGTTTTCTAGTTAATAGCAGATTTAGAACTTGAACCCAGATCTCTTAACTTCTAATCTAGTGTTTTTTCCCTTATCCCACTTTGTAATAGATGTCCTTCCTATGACCACTAACCCCAGCACCTTTGTATGTTTTTTTCTTTATAAAAGATTTTATCTCAGGTGTTAGCTAGACTTGAATCTGATAAGATTCGTATGCACAAAGAATATGCTTCATCTGTCATTTATCATAATCTTGAAAAAAATAATTTTACCTCATTCTTTTTAAAAGCTTTGCATCATTCTATAAAGATGTACCTTAATTTATCTAGCTATTTTTCTTTCAGAAATATTTTGGCTATTTCCAACTTTCCACTATTACAAACAACGCTGCAATGAATAACCTATACAGGTATCTTAGTTCAGTGTGTGAGTATTTTTTCAGGATAGGTAACCGAAAATGAAGTCAAAATTTTAATAGAAATAGTCCCCCTAAGAAATTGTACCCATGACTATATTGCCAACATTGGATATTACCAATATTTTATTGTTTTTGTTGAGATATTATTAATATATAAAATCATATTAGTTTTACGTATACAACATAATGATTCAGTATAAGTATATATTGCAAAATTATTACCACAATAAGTCTAGTTAACATCCATCACCACACATAGTTAGAAATTATTTTTCTAGTGATGAGAATTTTTAAGATCTACTCTCTTAGCCACTTTCAGATACACAACACAGTGTTATTAACTATCGTCACCATGCTGTACATTACATCCCCAGGCTTATTGTAACTATTGACTACCTTCACCCATTCTGCCCAGTCTCCACTCCAGCAAACACCAATCTGTCTCTGTATTTATGAGTTCAGTTGGTTTGTTTGGTTTTTAGATGTCACACATAAGGGAGATCGTATGGTATTTGTCGTTCTCTGTTTGACTTTCTTCATTTAGCGTAATGGCTTCAAGGTCCACCCATATTGTTGAAAATGGCAGGATTTCTCTCTTTTTTTAGGCTGAATAATATTTTATATCTATCTATCTAAATATGTGAATAATATTATTTATATCGTATATCTATATCTAGCTCACATTTTCTTTATCCATTCATCCATTGATGGACATATAGGTTATTTCCATGTCTTGGCTATTGTAAATAATGCTGCAGTGGATATGGGGGTACAGATACCTTTTCAAGTTAGTGTTTTTGTTTCCTTTAGATAAATACCCAGAAGTGGAATTGTTGCATCATATGGTAGTTTTATTTTTAATTTTTGAGCAGCCTCCATACTTTCCGTAGTGGCTGCAACAATTTACATTCCTGGCAACAGTGGGAAAGTGTTCTCTTTTGTCTACATCCTTGTCAGCACTTGTTATTTCTTGTCTTTTTGATGATAGCCCTTCTAAAAGGTGTGAGGTAATATCTCATTGTGGTTTTGATTTGCATTTTTCTGATGATCAGTGATGTTGAGTACTCTTCATGTACCTGTTGACCATCTGTATTGTTTTCTTTGGGACAATGTCTATTCAGTTCCCTCCCAATTTTTAATTATTTATATTTTTACTATTGAGTTGTATGAGTTTTTTATATATTTTGGATGTTAACCCCTTATCAGATATGTGATCTGCAGATATTTTCTCCCATTCTATAGCATAATTATGAAACTTTTACCTTGTTTTATGATATTTTAATATTTACTATTTTCATAAATATCATCTCATTTAATTCTTTTAACAACTTTGAGTTATAAATAAGCTAAATGATATGCCCAATACCATGTAGGTCATAAATGTCAGGACTTGACTAGAGCTCAGGGCTTCTGATGTCCAGGGCTATGTCCCTTATACAATGGCATGAGACCTCCTAGTCATGGAGACTTTGTTCTAGTTGATTCAGTGCTTGGGGCCTTTGTTTCCCCATTTGTAAAATGAGGGACTTGTGGTATTTGACCCCTAAATCCTCTATCTCCTTATATCTGCGACTCTGTCTTTCAACTCCATAAATAAAAGATTAATTTAAGGAAAATATAAATTAAGGTGGTTGCTTTCTTTTACAGATAATCCTTTTGCCTTTCTTAAGTAATCGTCTTGGGTTTTCTTTGAATATCAAGGTGTCATTTATACTTAATATACGGGTTCTTTATGTGAGTCTAGCAGCCAGTGGTTGAGTGACAGGATGTCTGTAAGTTCTTTAACATTTTATGCAAATTTTTCTGCCTATGCAGTTATGTGCATTTTCTGTAAAACGGTTCAAAGTTTTTGTTAGATTTTCAAGGATGTCTAAGATCAAACAGAAAAAATAGAACCATGGATCTAAAATGTTACTTGACTTTTCACAATGTAATAGACACACATCATTTTACTAATATATCAGCTGTAAAAAGCAAGGTTCAATTATACCTGTAAAAGGTCTATCAGATTATATGGTTCTCTTATTACATAGAGGCCTAACAATTTAGTGCCTGTACTGCTTTGCCATAATCATATTTCACAAGCCGTTTTAAATCTATCCACAGTTTTCTTTGACCTTTACAAGGTAGAGAGAAACTTTCAGACTTTGTATAGACATAGCTATTCTATTGTGTTTTATGAGTGGAATACAAGTTGACAGAATGAAACAGGTACAGGTGATTCCTTTAATGTGGATCTCACAGAAGGATGCTTGCCTTGGTTTCTGTTCTCTCAAATATTACTTCTTTCTAGAGAACTGTGTGTGTGAAGATCTAATACTTTCTTTTGTATTTGGCTGGAGGAATTTGCAAGAGAAAGCTACTCTTTCTATGCATTTTAGATAAAGTATTCTAATTTCATGATAACTATCCATGTTAACTGTAGAGCTGTTCTGAAAACACTTCAGTGTATTGTCCCAATGAAATCTCCTGAATTCTAACAAGTAAACACTCAAGTCAGCCTCTGCTCTGGAGATAAAAACACAGGCTCCAGTGGTGTGCTAGAGCTAGCTTGTCATTAGCTCATGAAATTGATTTTTAAATTTTTAAGGAATTTTGCCACCTGTTCGGCATCATGTTGGTAGCTTGAAATTGGTCATGGTGGGGGTATTTATACCGTGAAAATAAGCAACCTCCTCTATTAATCAGGACTCCTACCCCCTGGGAACTGGGCTGTTAAACACTGATCAGCACACCCATGTTTGGTTTAGATATTTTCCCAGTTAGGATTGCATACTTTGCATATTATCTAATCAGCAATCCCTAGAGAAAATTCAAAATAAGGCAAAGTTTAAATAATTTTTTTCTTAAATTCTACCTCTGTAAAAATTCACATAGAAGGAAACTCCAGTCCCTGAAGTACCTGTGTCAAGTACTTCTCACTTGTTGCCAAATTGTAAGATGACAGAAGTACCACTGGAATAGAAGTCAAGGGACTGGGATTCAAATTTCCTCTTTGTTACTGATTTTATGACATTGAACAATCACTTCACCTTCTGTGCTCCCGTTAAGTGTAAAAGGAGGTAGAGCTGGGTGGAGTTTGCTAGTCTTTATGAAGCTACCTAGTATAAAAGTTCTTATTCCAAAGGAAGAATGAGTATTTATAGATACTCACTGTACAAAGAGTTAATATTTCATCTCATGTATAAAGCTTGGACATGCTTGAATGCAGAACGCACCACACAATCCCTGTTTCACTTATATGTCTGACCCACTGCTTCAGAGAGGTTAAGTGATTTAACCAAAAGTATAATCAGAACAGATGTCTGATTGCACACATTGTAGGCTTACCATCCACCTCATTCATATGTTCAGTTCAACTATAGGTGGTCGAGGGAGGCACCAAAGAGCTACAAGCTGTGGTCCCTGAACTCAAGGAGACAAAGCAACTAATGTGAAGCAGTTGTGATATGTAGCTGTGGTTGTAAGCCCAAAGAAGTTTAGAGAAAGGAAGAACCAATGTGGATAGGAGTAGTTGCAGAACATGTTATATAAGATGAAGTGGGATATATGTTGAGCCATGAAAGTGGGGCAGGATTTGGCAAGACGTTCAAACCTAATGTGTATGGAGAAAAGTAGGAAATAACCACTGCAATTTATTGAGAACCTAGTTTATACTGTGTGCTTGACCAAGTTATATACATCACTTCCCTGAAGGAAGGCTTTATTATCTTTATTTTCTAAATGTGGAACTTGAGCTTAAGAGAGGTTAAATATCCTATCTTCTAGTGATTGGCAGAGTTGGTATTATAATCAGGCCTATCCAATGGTTTCTTAGGTTGACACCTAAACCATAAACAACCAAAGAAAAAAGAGATAAATTGGATTTCATCAAAATTAAAAGCTTTTGTGCTTCAAAGGACACTATCAAGAAAGTGAAATGACAACCCACAGAATGGGAAAAAATATGCAAACAATGAATATGAAAGGGTCAAATTTCAGAATACATAAAAAACTCTTACAACTCACCACAAATAACCCAATTTAAAGTGGACCAGGGGTTTGAATATGCATTTCTCCAAAGAAAACAAAATGGCCTACAAGCGCATGAAAAAATGCTCAACATCATTAATCATTAGGGGAATACAAGTCAAAACATGAGATACCACTTCACATCCAGTATAGCAGCTAAATCAAAAAGACAGACAATTACAAATATTTGCTAGCACGTGGAGAAATTGGAACGCTTATACACTGCCGGTGGGACTGTTAGATGGTGCAGCCACTTTGGAAAACACTCTGGCCGTTTCTCAAGAAACTAAACATAGTTACCATATGATCCAGCAATTCCACTTCTAGGTAAATACCCAAGAGAATTGAAAACATATATACACAAAAACTTATACACACATGTTCATAGCAGCATTATTCATAATAGTCAAAGAGTGGAGCTAATCCAAATATCCATCAACTGACATATGGATAACCATACAACTGACATGTGGTATATCCATACAATGTAATATTAATCAGCCATATAAAGGAATGAAGTGCTAATACAAGTTGAAACATGGATGAACCTTGAAAACATTACACTAAGTGGAAGAAGTAGACCCGCAAAACATGTATGATTCCATTTGTATGAAATGTCCAGAATAGGCAAATCCAGAGAGGTAGAAAGTACCGTAGGTTGCCAGGGGCTGGAGGATGAAGGGATAGATAAAGACTGCTAATGGATACAGAGTTTCTTTCTAGGGGGATGAAAATGTTCTGGAATTAGGGGTGATGAGCATGTGCTAAAAACCACTGTGAAGTGTTGTGCACTCCAAAAGGGCAAATTTTATGATATGTGAATTATATCTCAATTTAAAAAGCAAAACAGGCAGTCTTTAGAGATGGCATCACAGGAGGCTCCTTAACTCCCCTCTTACCAGGTACTCACCGAATGGATAATTATATATGGAGCAGTTCTCTCTAAAAGAAACCCAGAAACTAACTGTGTGACTCCTATACTCACATTGAAATGGATAGGAAATGCTAAGACATACTCTTGCCGTAAACTAGACCTCTGGCACAATGCCATTCAGTTGGGATGGAATCCCAACTCCAACTTCTTCCTGAGGAGTGAAGGGTTAGGACCCCACACGTAGAGCTCCAACTTTTAATATTCCCACCCAAGGGACAGGTCCCCAAAACACCTAGTTCTGAAAGCCAATGGAGCTTGCTTCTGTAGCTTGTGTCCCTGAGACCCGCAGGACTATAACAAGCAAAAGAAGCTGTTATTCACGGGAGCTCAAGCACTCATTAGGCTCAGCTCAGAGGGATCGGGCAAAACCAGTCCATCTCCCAGTTCTTCCCTGAATAGGGTCTATTTGCATACTTTAAAAGCTGCTGCCCAAGGGGTCAGCCTTCTAATTTAGCAAGCATCTAGGGGCTCACTGCAATCCTCCCTGGAGCTCAGGGAAACCTGCAGACATCTTCCCTGTTCTCCCACTTTAGCCTGCTCTGCATCACTAGTATCTCCCTGGGAGGAACTTATATATACTTCTGGCACTCCAGCTTTTCTGTCTGTTGCCTGAGGGATGGGTCCCTGGATCACCTGGCTGTAATAGCCCACGGGGATTGCATTCAGGAGTCCCACAGGACTATAGCGCACAAAGTAGTTCTAAACAGGCTTAGGAGTACATGTGACTATTATTCAGCCATGAGAAAGAGGGAAATCTTGCCATATGTGACAACATAGATGGACCTTGTGGCCATACTGCTTAGTGAAATAAGTCAGCCAGTGGTCAGCTAATGCTGTATGATCTCACTTATATGTGGAATCTAAAAACAGCCAAACTCATAAAAACAGTAAGATAGTGGTTACGAGGACCTGGAATGTAGGGAAAAGGGGGAGGTATTGGTCAAAGAGTACATACAAACTTCCAGTTTTAAGATGAGTAAGTTCTGGGCTTCTAATATACAGCATGGTGATTATAGGTGTAACATATACTCCTAAGTTGCTGAGAGAGTAGATCTCTTTTTGCACCATAAAAAAGAAATGGTAGTTACATGATGTGATGTAGGTGTTAGCAAATGCTATGGTGGTAATCATTTTGCAATATAAGTATATCAAACCATATGTTGTACACCTTAAACTTAAACAATGTCGTATGTCAGTTATATCTTAATAAAGCTGGGAAAAAAACAAAACAAACAAAACAGGCCTGTCTTCATCCAGAGGCTTATTGCTTTCCATGCTGAACTAAGGAACTTGGGTAGATTGAAGTAGAGAACAGAGAGCACACTGTTTTTATGCCAGTTCAGGCATCTGAGTGTAAGAGGATGAGTTCTTGATTTAGGGAGATGGCAGAAGGAATGAGAGGAACAGCAGGAGACAAGGAATCTCAGAGAAATTTCAAAGCGAAAAAATAGGATTTGATGATATCTTGGACTCTAATGAAAAATTAGAAGAAAAAGTTGGGTCTCCTGATTCCAGATTAAATAAAGGTAAAGAATGTAAGGTAGCTCTCATAGTTCCTAGCATTTAGTAAGTGCCGGTTAAATGTTAATTTTCTTCTACTTCCTACTGCAATGACTGTTCTACTTATTTTCATTTCAAGGATCTCAGGTCTGTCTCTACATTCCCTGGCCATTCAGGAACTCCTGTGATTCCCCACCCGGGTCCCCTTTGTTTTGTACACTTGACCTCCCTACCCTATTCTTTAAAGATAACTAATGCTGTGTCATATCCCATCAGAGTTTCTCTGCTGAATTAAGTTAATTGTGCAAGATTATAATGATGATAGTAATAACTGCTACTTCTATGAAGTAATTACTATGTACCAAACACAATACTTGCTTTATCTCTTTTATACTTGCAACTGCCCTTTGAAGCAGGTATTATTATTCTCATTTTACAGATGAGGAAACCAAGGCACAAAGAGGTTAACTCATGTGTCCAAGGTCATAGTAAGTAGAAAGGATGGGTTGTCACCCTAAGTAATACTGTCTCGAAAGTCTGTACTCTTAATAATTGCAGACTATAGCCTTCCCCAGCAATTAGACCTATGTTTTTGTCTCCTCTAATCCACCTTACTAAACATATAAATTTGTTGTCAGATCACATTACATTCTGATTCTAGTTCATCCCCTTCATATTTATGTAACGTTGGCTAAGTCATTTTACTTCTCTCGCATATACAATGGCAATGATAACTTATTTAACGCTTCTGAGCCTCACAAAGCTCAGGATACTATGTAAATAATAGCTACCTCTCAAACTTATTTTAAGGCTTAAATAATGTGTGTAAGGCATATAGTAAGTATTCAGTATGTAGTAGTTCAACTTTTGCTGGAATGTCTGCCTATCTATCGATGGTAAGGCTGACAATTTATTTCTGTCATATCTATGCACGGGAAAAAGAAACCATGGATAACAAATCCACATACTTGGTCATACTTTGTATGTGAGACATAGCTTTGAGGCAGAAAGGCTAAGAAGTCTCATTGTAGCAATTTGCTGTCACAATCCCAAGGTTTCCTTCAATACCCCTGAGAAAGCCATTTCCATGCACTAGAAATTAGTGATGGGATAAAGATTTTTTTGGCATTAATTCATCTGGGAGCATGTCATGAAATTTTTCATCCTAATTAGGACTTTTTTCTTCCTTGCATTTCATAGAGATTGAGCTTTGTGGCCAGGGGAACTTGAAGGGGCCTAGTGTATAAGCCTGCGTGTGCACAGACGTGCATGCGTGCGCATGCGTGCGCGCGCGTGTGTGTGTGTGTGTGTGTGTGTGTGTGTGTGTGTGTAGTGGGGACAGGGTATGACATGGATGGCATAGTATTGGTTAAAGGATGCAGATTTAACTTCTGGTATTCCCCTCCACTACAGGGTCCAGAAATGTCTTGGCAAAGAGTATAAAAAGTTATGGCACACAATTTTGACTCAGGAGACACTTAGGTCCAGATATTCTGATCCTAGGAATGTTTAAACACTTAGTTTATGAATGTGAATACTTTTAATAGGACTATACCAGTAATTTTGCTCAAGGGAGAATTTTCTGGGGTACACTCTATTAAACCAACTTAATCCTTTTTGTGAATTTTCTATACTGAATATATAATATATATTCCAGTACCTGAAGTATTATTGGTTCCAAGTTTGCTGGGGTGAACCAAACTTTCATTCCTGGAGGGTCTATACCATTAGCAGTCCTTCATACACTAGGTTGTTTTAGTTTTCCACTAACTTTTATTTCTTTAACAGCTTTATTGAAGTATAATTTATATGCCATAAAATCCACTGTGATATATAATTTAATGACAGTTTTCTTATTTTAATTTTTCAAATCATCATAAAGTAAAGATGACTTTTTTGCTATATTGTTCTATGAATTTTAACATATATAGCCATTACCATAATCAAGATACAGGACAATTCCATTATCCCTAAAACTCCCTTAAGCCAGCCCTCAATAATCATACCATCTCCCTACTTCTACTCCATAGCCACTATTGATTTATTCCCAATTGCTCTAGTTTTGTCTATTCAAAAATATTATATAAATGGAATCATACTTTGTAATCTTTTGAGGCTAGCTTCTTTCACTCTGCATAATGCCTTGAGATACATTCATTATTGTGTGTATCAATAGTTTGAATTTTTAAATTGCTGAGTAGCATTACATTGGATGGATGTACTACAGTTTGTTTATCCATTCACCCATTGAAGGCTATTTGTGTTTTTTCAGTTCGGGTGATTATGAATAGAGCATTTATAAAATGTCACATGCAAGTTTTATGTAAACATAAATTTTCATTTCCCTAGAGTACATACCCAGGAATGGGATTTCTGGGTCATTTGGTAAATGTATGTTGAACTTTATAAGAAACTGCCAAACTCTTTCCAGGTGATTGTGCCGTTTTGTGTTCCACCTACCAAGGTGTGAGAGATGCAGTTGCTCTGCATCCTCACAAGTACTAGCTATTGTCAGTTTTTAAAATTTCAGCTATTTTAATAGGTGTGTAGGTAGGCAGTGGTGTCTTATCGAGTTTTAATTTGCTTTTCCTGATGGATAATGACGTTGAGCATCTTTTCATGTGATCCCTTGCTGTTTTTATATCTTCTTTGGTGAAGTAACTGTTCAAGTCACTTGTCCATTTCTAAGACTGAGTTTGGGGAGTTCTTTATATATCCTGGATTCAAGTCCTTTGTTGGATGTGTGATTTGCAAACATTTTCTCTTAATTTGTGACTTGTCTTTTATTTTCTTAATAGGCTTTCATAGAATAGAAATTTTAAATTTTGTTAAAGCCTAATTTATCAGCTATTTCTTTTAAGAATTGGGCTTTTGTTGTCATATATGTATAAACTCACCTTAGGTTTTTTAATTTTTATTTTTATTTTAAAGCCTGACTTCCAATAGATCACCCCAATATTTGGTCAGAATTTGTATCTAAATACATTGTCAGTAAGGCTTCTACCCTCCACTGATGGATCTGTGTTTGGGCTGGGCAGTCCATTCAAAGTTCGAGCAGTTTACAAGTCAATGCCAATTTGTACTTTCTTCTGGCACTCTCATATCTCCTCTGCAATTGTGCTCTCTATTCAGCCAGGGATGTGTGGAAAGGCTAGGGCCCTCTCTGGTCTCCCCTTGTAGCTGAGCAAGACCCTCAGGGACCTTCCTGGGGACAGACCCTCTGCTTTAGCTCCTCTCTGAAGTACCGAGATAACAGTATCTGATGCACATTTCCTGAGTTGTTTTACAGACCTGAAATCCCCCACCAAATGGAAGATGTTAACTACTTGATGACCATGAGCACACAGTCCCCAGGCCTCCTGGAGCCTAAGGATTGATAATGTTAACCCCTGTGACACTGCCCTGTTACCTCACCATCAACCAGTTAGAGAACTGTGCACGAGCTGATCACATACCCTGAAACTCCCCTTTCTTCACCTTGCCTTTAAAAATACTTGGCGGAAACCCATCGGGGAGTTTAGGCTTTTTGAGCACTAGCTGAACTTGAGCTTGAACTCTTTGCTTGGTGCCCTGCAATAAATGCTACACTTTCTTTCACCACAAACTGGTGTCAGTAGATTAGCTTTACTGCGCAGGGGTGGGTGGACCCAAGATAGGCTCTCGGTAACATCTGGAACTGTTACGAGGCTTTCCCATCAGCCAAGATTGCATGAATCGCTTTTCAAGCCCCTCTATCGCTATCTCATTTCCTTGAATCTTCCTATTAGACTTATTTCTAGTCTGGTGTTTTGCATACCAGAGCCAGTACCACAGCCTCAGGTTATCTGAGTTACTGGCTTTCTCTGTTTACTTGCCACAGACATTGCTGCCATTACTGCCAATGTCACTGAGTGTGGGTTTTTTTCATGTTCCATTCCAAATCAAGTGATTCCCTTTGGGTGGCAAACATAGTGTTTTTTGTTTTTGTTTTTAAATGACTTTTCCCATTCTGCTAGCACTAGTAAACTAACTGAACTGGGAGGAGTAGAGATGGGAGTAGGCCCAGGCAAAAGTGGTACTAAATTCTACTATTTTTATCTCATGTTGAGTAGTTTTGTATAAATAAGCATTTCTCAACTTGTTGTATGCCTTTGGTCAATTTCCATAGTCTTGAAACAGTCATTTTCGGCAATTTTGTCTAGTTTTATCATGGCTTTGTAAAGAGAGCACTTCACTATTCTAGAAGTCCCACCTCCATTTATAACCTTTTACATTTTATTCTTATTTTAATGAAGTTATTTAAACTTGGGTCCTTTTTTTCCACATAACTTTTAAGACAAACATTTGACTCATTGATCTTTGTTTTTGTCCATGTAAAATTGTACAGATTATAGCTTCTGTCATGGTGAATTGCTGCTGTTGTTGTTTGTGAGTTTGTGCCGTTTTTCCTATTATGTCAGTTTTCCCTAGTCAAATTTTATAGATCTAAATTTCTTCAGTTGAAGTCAAGAATAATTTTATTATGTGCGTTTTAGCAATTGTCAGTTTTATTTTAAAGATTTCCTCCCACCAAGGTCAGGTTTAGTAATACCCAATATTATCATTGAGATGTGATTCCATGGTTAGTTTTTTGAGTGTAAAAGATACTACAGTGTTCAGCTTAGCTATTATCATATTAATGGCTTTTAAAAATGTTGATTATTTCTACCAGTATTATCACCACAGTATCAAAAATATCCATGGGTTCAAAAAATCCTGCTTTAAATATCCTTTACATGGCGTACTTTGGGATATGCTTTAAAAATTATATATATATATGTGCTGATTTGATTTGGTATAATTTAAAAATATGTATTCTTAACCTACTTTTAATAGTTATTGATTAAAGTGATCTAAAGGAGCTTTGAAAATGAAATATATAATGAATTTAAACCTGGAACCCAAGACTAATAGTGTGATCTAAAATGGGGAGCTAAAGTTTGAGCTGACTGAGCTAAGCAGACAGTTCTCCATGATAGGTCAGTGAGTGGCAGTAATCCTGGAATTATCACAATATGCATGCATTAATACCTGTGTATGCTCTTTTTAAAAATAGACACTTTTAACTTCTCTGCAGACAGACCTTTAAGGGTTCCACATAGGTGAATTAGATGTTTCTATAATGCAAATCAGCAATTCTCCATTTCTGTTCATTGTATTTATTTATTATATTATTTATTATTTTATTTATTTATTAAACAAAACTATGTTGAGCACTCTTTGCATGTGTACTTATCAGGCATGGGTTAAACCTGCCTTGTCCAATGTGGTAATCATAAGCACATGAATTGAGATGTCAAGTACATATAAAATACACTGTAGATTTTAAAGAATTAGTACTAACTACTAAGAAATGTAAATGTAAAATATCTCAATAATTTTTGCATTGATTATATGTAGAAAAGGTAATTTTTTTAACATATTGGGTTAAGTTAAATCTACTTTAAAATTAATTTTGCTTCTCTCTTTTTACTTTTTTAATGTATCTACTAGAAAATTAAAAATTTTTTATATGTCTGACATTTGTGGTTCACATTATGTTTCTATTGGTCAGTACAAGAGACAGCAAAGACAAGCTATTTATTCATACAACTACAGTGTAGACACAGGGGAGTTACCAGAGGTTTCAGTCTAAATGGGAGACAAACCAAAGACAATTTTTCAGTGATTGGCTAAGTGATAAAGAACATGGACTTTGATGTTTCATTGATATGGATTCAAGTCTCTTTTCTGTAACTTACTCAGTACGTGATTTAAACCAAGTGACTTAAACACTGGGTTTCAGTTTTCCTTACTTTGTAAAATTTTTTACCGTTTTACCTTATAGAGTTTTTGTGAAGATTTAATGAAATGCTACTTGAGAAGTACTTAGCAGAGTCACTAGACTATAGATAATGCTTAATAAGTAACAGCTGTTATGATGATGGTGTTAATTATATTGTTTTGATGAGAATTATGGCACTTGTCTATAAGTATGTACAGGGACACTTGGATCAAATGGGTAGACCATAGAAAGTGACTTCCAAACTACATTTTACAGGATGATTAAGAACCAACCAAGTAGACAGAAGGATAGAGGGAAAAGTGTGAGTGGCAGTGGGAAAAATCATTAGAAAAATGCATGGAGTCATGAGAAAATCTCTCCTTTCCTGCTCAGAGTGAGATACTCTACCTGAGCATAAGCAAAGTGATGTGAAAAATTGAGGCATGCCACTAGAAAATTCAGTCCACAACAACTAGTTGTGCTGCTAAAAGAAGTGTGGGTCTGTTTATGTGTGTGTTTGTGTGCTTAAAATATCAGAAGGCTTTCTAAATATCTAAATTTATTATGTAATTCTTCAACCCACACCCAGCCTAAGAGGGAGACCTCCGAAGCCAGGTAAAGAGAACATAATGAATTTGATTCATCAAGTAAGGGAGAGCTTCTTCTTTAGGAATTAAAAAGCAGATAGAATAGACGTTTTTTTAAAAGAAGATTTAAAAAGTAAAAGAAACCTAAACATGATCGAGGATGCTATTTTGAAATTGGCTTTTGCACCATTTTCTGCAAACTAAATTGCATCTTGGTGTATTGATGCCAGAAAACAAGCTGAACTGAAAATACAAATGCTCCCAATTTAAAATCACCCATTGGAAATAAAAGAAAAAGCAGACAAAGTAATGAAAACATTTTAATGCTTATAGATAAGTACTATTTGGGGGATATTTTAATAAGCAAATGTTTATTTTACTTCCTTAGAATATTCTCTTGGATTCTAGATACATAAATTTCAACCCACGATCCCCAGTTGCCATAACAACTTGATGCCTTTGTTCGTGTGTCATTTTCTTATCACGTCAGTTTTTTTTTTTTTAAACTTTGGTTGCTATGATAACACAGTATAGTTGTTAAATCTATTCTATTCACATTTTATTCTACTGGAAACTTGTAATTTGCTTTTATTTTTCTATGAAGAAGCTCATATTACAGAAGTGTAATAAGGAAAATAGTGGCCTAAATTCTAATACAAGTTAATATTAAAAATTTAATTATGTGTATTAATTTATGCCCCAATGCTATTACCTTTGTGACATGGAAGATGGGTAGTGATTAAATATTCTACTCTGAAGGAAGAACCAACCTTTGCTGTACAGAATGAGGGAAACGGACAGTGTGAGTTGCAGTTAATCTCCATTCATGACTTCAACCAGTCTTAGCTAGAGAAAACTGGTGGTTTCAAGAAACAGTCACACCAAAACTGCAATTACTGGCTCCCTTAGAAGTTACCTTGCTTCACTACAAAATGTGAGCTCATTTATTACAAAGAATGAACCCTGGCTTAATAGAAACCCCTAATCTATGCTGACCCATCCCTACAAAAAGAGAAGATCTCTTTTATCAAAAGTCTTCTTGTCCTGAATTAGGTATTGAGGATATAGGGCTTTACATAAATTTCTTTCTATTTATTCGGCTAACGCCTACAGTTTCCTCTGTTTTTATTGCTTTTAATGGTACTTTCATAAAAACAACTAATTAAATCACTTAAAATTGATGATATTCTGGTCCCTTCTAGCTCTAGAGGTTGTTACAATTTGGACGGGCTGGATTGAGAGGCATTCCAGGGTATAAGGGAAAAAAGGCAAGTGACTAGGGTCAGAGACTTGGTTAGACTTTAATAATTACTAACTGTGTAACCCTGGGTAATTATCTGCTGATTCTTAGTTGTCAGGTCTGTAAAATATGAATGAAAATAATTAGCCCATAGATTTTTAGGGGGGAATTCAGAGAGACTATATTCAAAAGGCCTAATATAGTACACACCACATAATAGATGCTCAAAACATCATCCTTCTCCTATTCCCTTTCCCTGAAGGCCAGTGAGAGTGAGAAGCAGAAACCAGTGGAGTTCCAGTAAAGTAATGAGTCCAGGAGCAGCCTCCTCTCTCAATCAGCAATCTAATGTTGAGAGGTAAAGGGAGCATGGCTAATTTGAACTTAATTTGGACAGGAGTTGCTGTTCCTGATATCTCAGCCTGCCCAGTGCGGTAAATGGGGGGTATGGCAGCAGGAGCCCCCAAGAAGCCACAGTATTCAGTGTCTTGTGTTTTTGTAAGGGTGTTTGTGTTAGAACATGGACCCAACCACAACCTGAGGTTTCATGTAATAAGAGAAATCCTCCTGGCATAGGATTTGTCATTGGATCTGGAGTCAAATTTTGGCTCTGTTTTGGAACCTTGGAAAATTCACCTAACTTCTTGAAACCGCAATGTCCATATATGTGTAACATACTAATCAAAACATTAATTCAGGGCTTCCCTGGTGGCACAGTGGTTAAGAATCTGCCTGCCAATGCAGGGGACACAGGTTCAAGCCCTGGTGTGGGAAGAACCCACATGCTGTGGAGCAACTAAGCCCGTGCGCCACAACTACTGAGCCTGTGCTCTAGAGCCCCTGAGCCACAACTACTGAGCCCGCGCGCTCTAGGGTCCGAATGCCGCAGCTACTGAACCTGTGTACTGCAACTACTGAAGCCCGTGCACCTAGAGCCCGTGCTTTGCAACAACAGATGCCACCGCAACGAGAAGCCTGCGTACTGCAACGAAGAGTAGCCCCCGCTCTCCGCAACTAGAGAATGCCCTCGCGCAGCAATGAAGACCCAACGCAGCCAAAAATAAATAAAATAAATAAATTTAAAAACAAACAAACAAAAAACCCCATTAATTGAGAACCTGTAGATAACACCTACTTTGGGGTTTGTTACTAGTATTACAGGTAACAAATGTAACATACTTTCAATAAATGTTTTTATTTTTAATACTAGACTACTGTGGCTGACGGTGGTATTAATAACAATGACAATGTTGAATGGCAGTTTTGGGACTCTGGCTGATTTGCCTGGGAACCAGTGCAGACTTCTGTCCTAGCGGGAAAACAAAGAGGGATTTGGGATAGCAAATGAGTGCTCAGCGCTGATTCCAGGCACACTGCATCTTTGACTTAAGTCAGTAAGGTAAATGCCTGCTATTTTCAGCCATAGGTGAATATGAGAATGCTAGTATTCTTCCAGGCTTGGTCCAGACTGACTCTGGAAATGAGAGTGCTATGTCTCCAGATTGAAGAAACAAGCCTCTTTGCTTGAGAGGGACTGGGGAGGCTGGAACTGACAAGTGTTTGTGATCCTATTCCTTCTCAATGCCTGAAGCACTCTGGAGTGATAAGCGAGAGCATTCAGGGAGTTGCATCGACAGGCCACTAAGGTGTCATTTAGAATCTCTGCTGGAACAATGGAGACATATAAATTTAAACCCACATTCTGGGGTTGCCATAGTAACTTGATGCACTTGCTTTGAAGTGTCTTTTGTGTTCCCCCTGTTTTTCTTTCTTTTTTTTTATCATCAGGATTTTTACTTTGCCAGCAGTTCCCCAAATGTGGTTCACGTGGCTTCCTATCCTTCTATCTCCTCATCTCCCAGATAAATTTCTGCATTTGTCGCTGGAAAATGATTTTTACTTGACAATAATAGCTGAATATACATGTTCACACAGATATGCCTGTGTGCCTGTAAGTCAATGCCCCCGCAACATGCATGTGTGCATGTGCACACGCGCACGCACACGCACACACACACACACACACACACACACACACACACACACAGAGCCAGATAATTATGTTAGAAAAGGGATAGATTTCTAAAGCCTTTCAATGCTTTTAAAAAGGCAGATTGTATGTCTTAAAAATTGTAAAGTAAGTGGTTCATTCCTAGAACAACTAACTGATTTAGTATTTCCTTAGTAACTGCAATGTGGCAGGCTGAATAAAGAGTGTAATTCTCATTGCGTTTTTTTCCTACACTTGATTAACATATTTACATTGTGATGAGAAGTGTGCTTCAGTGTAAAGAGCACAAGAGACTCGGGTTTGCATTCAGACTCTTGTCATCTCTTACCTGTGTGACCTTGGACACGTTACTTGACCACTCTGAGCTTCATATGAAAATGGGTTGATGGTACCTTGTAAGATATTTGTGAGGAATAAACTGAGATCATAGAGTACCTAGAATAGGTCCTAGGACATTATAAACAAATGTTAATTCCTTTACATCTAAAGAACTGACAAAATGTATTTGAAAAGTAAAATCTATTTTGACCTCACTCATTAGATGAATGCATACTTTCTTTTTTACCATATGTACTTCCATATCACAAAGGTGAAGCAAATATGAAAATACAGGAGCTGAATAGTATGTAGTCTCCTTGCCTGGATGCTCACCATGTACAGAACTGACAATGGAAAAAGGCATTTCCTGGAAACCTCCAAGGGAAGATGACCTCTTGGCTACCTTCAGTTAGGATTTTTCATCTAGGTCTAAGCCTCGTTAGAAATATCAAGCTAATAGCATTTAGAAACTGTTCTATCTACTGAAAAATAATAGTCACCACCACACAAAATTCCCCTTTCATGTAGGGGGGGTATACAAGTATATTCTAAATATAAAAATATGTTTAATCAGGGGCTACAGGGAAGCAGGAAAATAACATTAGCCATGCAGGCAAAGGGCTATTGCCAAGCTGTGAGTGCTACTATTGCTATGCATTTGTGTGTAGTGTTGACAGCAAAAAAAATAACAAGGGGATAGAAGCAAAATTAAATTTTAAAAGGAGAACTGCAATTATATGACACAGCACCTGCTTTGTAAAAGTATTGGGTCTTTCAGAGAGTAAGTCACAGAAAACTAAGAATAAAGGAAAGAGATCACAAGGAAAATTCGTAATGGAATAATATCCAAATCACAATAATTTAAAAAATATATTTTCAAGTAACAGGGAAAATAAGCATGAAAGAAGAAATAATTTCTCCTTTAGTGCTAGTAAGATAGAGGTGATAGGTGAATAAAAATGATTGAATAAATATTTGACAGATTTATCAATCAAATAATGTTCCACTGAACAATTGAAGAGTTGTTTATTTGATTATAATTCAGAAAGAGGATGCATTTTGGAATCTAATTAAACCAAATTAGAACCCTGTTCCTGCCTCTTGGTAGCTGAGTAATTTGGGCCAAGTAATTCAACCCCAGTAAGCCTCAGTTTCTTTATCTGAGATAGGAAAACTGAATTCCAGTGTGGGTTCTTCTATGAAACTTTGTGTAAGATTGGAAGCAAATCGTTTTGCTTCTGTGGATCTTTTTCTCTGATGTATAAAAGGGAGGGGGTTAGTCTCTAGGTGGCAATTTCCATGAGTATACATGCAGCTCTGATATTCCTAGGCCCTATGTTCTATTTTAGTGCTGGTATTTTACTACATTGCTACAGCTAAAGCCATTAAGTCCTTTATTTTCAGGCATCTTCTGAAGCCACAGTTTAGGTTGGATCCAAAACTCAGATCCTGAAAGTAATACAGGAGGGCATCTTGTAAGGATTTCAGGTTTTTGTCATGTACTGCTTGGAAGTATGCAAGTATGTATCTTCTTGGAAGTATGCAGTTTATTTGTCCCTGGAATCTGAGTGTTGATAGTCAGGTAACACAGTATCCCCAGTTCTCTAACTTGCACTCAGCCTTAATGAGAGGACTTTTTGGTTTTGCTTCTCTTTTTTGAACATTAATGAAGCACATACTTTGTGCCAGGCACTGTACAAGTCTCATTAAAGAAAGGTTTAATAAAAATGACATACAATGTTATTCATTGTGAAAAATATAGAAATATATAAAGAACAAAATAAATGTCACCTACTATCACAGTATTCAGAGGTAATTACAACTATATTTTGATGGATTTTTTTTCTCAGTATTTGTGTGTGTGTGTGTGTGTGTGTAAACAAACTTTGAGTGTCATTAGTATATATTCTTTTGTAACATACTTTTTTCATTTAAAATATTTATGCCAGCATTTTTTATGTCCATAAAGATTCTTCTACAGCATAACCTTTAATACATATATAACATTTGATCATATGACTATATTGAGTCATTACAGAATGGACCAGTCACTAAGGATATGGACTCTGGAGTGAGACTATGTGGGTGGAAAACACAGCCACACCTCCTTACTAGCTATGTGTTCTTAGGCAATTTATTTAACTTCTCTAAGCCTCAATTTCCTGATCCATAAAATGGATACAATGATAGTATAATACCTCATAAACTATTGTGATGATTCAATAACTTAATTCTTATAAAGCATCTAGAGACTAGCCGGCCAATAAATATTAACTATCATTATGAACATTTATTTTGTACAGTCTGGTATCTGTTTTAAATAGATAAGTTTAGTTCATTTGCATTTATTGTAGGTCACAAAATATTTAGATATATTCTATCATTTTAGGACATAATTTTTTTATTAACTATCCTTTTTCTCTCTACCTTATCCTCCCATTATTTATCTCCTATTGTACTTAAAATGCTTCTATATTTGCTTTTTATTTTTATTCTGCTGGTTTGGAAAGTGTTGATTGTATTTCTATTTTTTATTGGTTATCTTTTTGGCATATACACTAATATATAAATTACTATAAGAAATTGGAAGTTATTAAGTATGTTTCTCTCTAAAAAATGACAGGGACCTTAATGTACTTTTAATTAATTGAACACTCCAGTCTCTCAATTTGTTTCCCTTATTTGAACATAAAAATTAATTTTTATTTAAAATCAATGGCGTATTAAATTCGTGATATATTTTGTTGATTTATGTGCTCACCATTGATCCATGAACTTATGTGTTCCTCTGAGTTCACTCTTCTTGCTTATCTATATTCTTTAATAATTTTTTTGGTGAGGGTCTTAATTATTAACTTATCTTGGTATTTGTATGCAAGTACCCCCACTTTTGCATGATAATTTAGCTGTATATCAACTTGTAATTTAGTAGTTAACTTTCTCTTGACATTGTCAACATATATTCTGTTCTCTTTTGGTCTCTATTATTGCTGAGGAGAATCTGCTTATCTTAATTGTAGTTAATCAGCTTTTTCTCTCTTGCAGCTCTTAAGATTTTCTCTTTATTTCTAATAATTTTCACTTTTACTGCCATGTGTCTGACTGCATACTTAACTTTATCTTGGCCAGTTCTTTAAAAGCTTTTTCTATCAGAGAACACTTATTTTATAAAATAGTTTTTAATTTGGGTTTTTCTGGTGTCTCCTATGATTAGATTCAGATTATACATTTCTGGCAGAAGAACTACAAAAGGGTTATGTCTTTCTCAATACCTTTCAGAAGGTATCTAAAATATTTGTCCAACCACTGATCATGCTAACTTCGTTCACTTGATTAACGTAGCTTCTAGATTCTCCAGTGTAAACGTACTATTTTTTCTGAGTAATTAGTTAGAATCTGGTAGAAGATACTTTGAGTTTAGATAAATATCCTGTTTTACCCACTTCCATTCACTAATTTTGGCAGTCGTTGATCATTCTTGTTCGAAACAGTTATTACTATGGAGGTTGCCAGTTAGTGGTTTTCTCATTTCTTCATTTCTTCTACACTTTCTTAATTGGCATTTTCCTATTAGGAAGAGCTTTCCCTTCTCCCTCATTTGTTGATTTGTTTATTTATTTCTACCAGTATAAATTCATGGAAAGTAAAGTAAGTCTTGCATGGAATTTTGTGGTTGTCCCCTCTTTGGCTTCTTGGGCTTCTAGTCCAGAATCAGGTCTTAAAACCATATTTTATTTCTCCCTCTCTGTTTTAACACAGAGGGTTTAAAAATCTAACTGTAGAGCCAGCACTCAGGTTGACTCAATTCCTAGTGATAAGGTAATCTTTGTAGATCTTCTTTTTACTGAATTGAATATTTGTTTCATTTCTGATCCACAAAGATGTTTATATTGTTTCAGATCCCAGCTATACCTTTTGTTTTTCCCCTTTCATATAGTAACTATTATTCCTGGGCATTTAGAACAGAAGAAGTATGTTGTAAATATAAAATCACTGGGTCACCTTAACAGGAAACATGAATATTATTTATTATGTCTTTTCACTATTTAAGGATGTATAGGTTATTTCACTATGATTAATAAAATTGTAATAAACATTCCCATACATACATTTTATGTTCATCTCTAGTTACTTCTTTAGGGTATATTTCTATAAGTAAAGTTACTGCAGCAATGGATAACTGTATTTCCAAGAACTTTTATAGATATTTCCCGTTCACTTTCCAGAATTATTGTACCAATTTATATTCCAACTCACTATGAAGAATAGTACCTTTCCGCCAAACCTTTGCTGATGCTGCTTTGAATTATTGTTATTATTTTTTGTAGGCTTGATAAGTAAAGAGTGTTATTTGGACATTTTGTTAAATATTCTAGGCATGCTTTAATAAGACATTTTGTTATTCTCTTGACATTTCTCCTCTTCTCTCAGAAGAATTATTTACAGCTTTTATCACAGAATTCTGTAGCCAGTTGTTTATTTAGTCTGTCTTCTCAACTAGGTAGTCTGCAACTTAAGGGAACTGACCCTGTTTTATTGAACAGTGATTTTCTTATGCTTGGCACAGAGTAGGTGACCCATGTATATTAGTTGAATTGACAAATTTACAAATGAAGAAGAAGAGAAAGCTCTTCTTTACTGGAGAATGCCAATGAACAAGTATGGAAGGAATGAAGGAATTAGAAAACCAGCATTGGCAACCTCCATAGTAATAATTGTTTCAAGCAAGAATCATCAGTGAATGTTAAAATTAGTGAGTGGACATGGGTGAAACACAGGATATTTATCTAAACTCAAAGTATCTTCTACAAGATTCTTATTATGCAGGGAAAATAACTTTACAGTGAAGAAACCTGGCAGAATCACCTTAACCAAGTGATCGACAGTAACATTACCAGTCAATGGGACAAACTGACAGCATGTGCCTCCTGTTATGGCATACTGAGAAGCACCCATTGTCACTTCTGTGGTAATCTTATGAGATATGTATAACCTGAATTTATTCATCAGGAAATATTAGCCAAATCTAAATTAAGAACATTTGACAAAATGTCCAGTACTCTTCAAAATATCAAGGTCTTGAAAGACAAAGGAAGACTGAATTGTTTCAGATTAAAGAAAAGTAAAAATACATGAAAAATAATGTGACAAATGATCCTGGATTGGATCCTGGACCAAAAACTAGTGACATCGGCAGGATAACTGGTAAAAGTTGAATAAGGTCCATATATTAGATTGTAATATTTTATCAATGTCATTTTCTTGATTTTTACAATGTTAACGTTTTGGAAATGTGTGTGAGGGAAACAGGGTATTCTTTCTCCTGTTTCTGCAACATTTTATAAGCCTGAAATTATTTCAAAATACATTCTAAAATTAAGGAAAAATATAAGCAGTAAATAAATAAGGCCAATATGTCTGTGTGATCTTTACTTTTTAAATATTTCTCCATTTTGACTCCTTCCCTATCATATCTCCCCTCAACCCTTCTTTGGTTTCATATTTCCCATGAGATAATCTAAATTCTTTGGCTTGATGTGTAAGACCTTCCTAAACTGGCCTCTGCTTATCTTTTCTATTTTATTTTTTTGCAACTCCTTGCCTCATGGTTCAGCAACACTAGATTCTCCAACTTCCTCATTCTGTTTTATTGTCCTATGTCTCTGCTTATCTCACAAATTATTTTTCCATGGTGTTCTTTGCATGTTTCTAACACTTCAAATTGAAATTGAAATTATCAGTTTATATAATTGCCTCACCTACTTCACTCTAAATTCCTTAAAGGTCTGGCATAGTAAACACTATTGAAATGTTCATTGAACTGAACCTATTTGAATTTCCAGAGCATTTTATCTGTATTTCTTTTTTGATGTACAAAGTCTTCTACCTGATTTATAATGATTTTTGTGTGTATTTCATTTCCTTTATTTTTTTTTGTTTATGGACCACATCTTATTTGTGCTTTCCTCATGACATCTAGTTCAATACCTTGTATGTAATATAATATTTTTTTGGCCACACTGTGCAGTTTGTGGAATCTTAATTCCCCCACCAGGGATCAAACCCAGGCTCCCTGCAGTGGAAGCAGAGTCCTAACCACTGGACTGCCAGGGAATTTCCTGTAATATAATTCAATACATGTTTGTGGAATGAACACATAGACTGAGGACCTTTTTTGCAAACTGATATCTAGTCTCTTGAGCTCTTTGGTAGTGGCAAGTTTTGTTTCTTCCTGTCCAACTTTTCAAGGAACTCGGAGGCCTTTATCTTCAGGGCAGTCACAATGGAGTTTACTATTCTCCAGCAAAAGACAATGATTTAGTTTAAATTCATCAGTTGTTTGTAATGCTGAGGTAGAGTCTATGAAGCACCAGCATGATGTTTCCTATGATATGAAAGAGTATTCAACCGCACATTTCTGTAGATTGCAATGTTTCTTATATCTGAAGAGGATATTATAAATGACCCCGAAAGCTCAGCTTCTCTGTTTACCGGTGCCGAATCAAATCTTAGAGACAGAGTTTTGGGTGAAGTAGAAAAGGACAGCTTTATTTCTTTGCCATGCAAAGGGGGAACACAGTAACCTAGTGCCTCAAGAACTGTGTCCCCCTCCCTGGGGAATAGGGAGAGGTGTTATAGGTCAGGGGCTTTTGGTTAGGGGTATGTGATAATGATCAAAGCAGTAACAGTTTTGCATTCTTCTGATGGGTTGGTGGTGAGGTAAGTAGGAGTCAACATCATCAACCTTCAGGTCCAACAGGTCTCAGGTTTACCTGTTTGTGGGCAGCATACCATCATTAATCATTAACTTCTCCCACCTGGAGGGAGTTTCAGCATCTGCAAAATAGACCTTGCCCCAAGGCTACTCTTTTTTTTTTTTTAACATCTTTATTGGGGTATAATTGCTTTACAATGGTGTGTTAGTTTCTGCTTTATAACAAAGTGAATCAGTTATACAAATACATATGTTCCCATATATCTTCCCTCTTGCCTCTCCCTCCCTCCCACCCTCCCTATCCTACCCCTCCAGGCGGTCACAAAGCACCTAGCTGATCTCCCTGTGCTATGCAGCTGCTTCCCACTAGCTATCTACCTTATGTTTGGTAGTGTATATATGTCCATGCCTCTCTCCCTCTCTCTCTCTCTCTCTCTCCCTCTCCCTCCCTCCCTCCCTCCCTCCCTCCCTCCCTCTCTTTGTCACAGCTCATCCTTCCCCCTCCGCATATCCTCAAGTTCCTTCTCTAGTAGGTCTGTGTCTTTATTCCTGTCTTACCCCAAGGCTATTCTTGACTGTTTCTCCCTGGTGTCACATCCCCTCCCTTCCCTAATTAACAACTGCTTGAAACTACCCATTGGAACTTGGGGAAGGTCATGGAGGCTGAATGAAGGCTGTTTTCTGTAATCAAAGAAATGGGGGACACAGAAAGGTTTTGTGCCCAGAAGCCCCACAGGGCCCTACTCTGTATCATAAAGTGAAGTAAAATTAGATACCTTATATATATATACAAAGGACAGAAAATATTAAATATAATTGGACTATTCCAGAGCACAGATGTGATATGTCTCAGGCTAATCTGTACAGTTCACAGCCATAGAGGATGGGAAGGGGCAGTGCTTCCCAGTGGCCTGGCATCACAGAGCTTGTTTAACTTACTTTTTTGATTTTATAAGGCTTTTGGTCCTTGAAAAGACACAGTTCTTGTGTGTGATCCTCACTAGTACTAACATTTATTTTCACAGAAAAAATTCCAGGTTTGAGCAAAATATTGATAGAATAAATAAATAAATAAAATAAATAAATAGACCAAGCAAATAGATCTACAAAACAGTTAAATCTGGTGATTGCTTATTTACCATACAGATTTTTAAAAAGAAATTTACTATAGGATTCTTTTAAATAGAAAACTTTTCCGATATATAAAAAGATAAATCCGTTTAAAGTTGGTAAATATTTGTCAAGACATTGTATAATGCAGAATACACCTGTGTAAACACCATGTAATTAAATAATTCAGTAAATACCTATGCACATTTATTTTGTTCAGGCACGTGAAGGATATGGAGATAGTAGTACACTCATTGCTTTCAGGGAACTTAACATGTACTTGAGTGGATAAGATAAAATTATAAAGTTAATTTTTCCTTTTGTTTATGTTGGAAGTTGTTCTTAAAAGAAACCAGGTGAGCTAATCATTATTAGAGATGTAATGGGGACGTATATATCCTGAGGGCGTCATGGAATAAGAGTGCCCCATCTAGCTGGATAAAGGGAGGGGTCCGCCCTGGCTTTGTGGAGGACAGGATATATGTGTAGTCCTTAAGAAATTGGGTAGTGGTGTCACCAGAAATGGGATACCCAGGAGTAGAAGTGGGTTCTGAAGAGAAAATGATTCCATTTAGATTGAATGGATTTGAGGTACCAATGTGATTTTTAGAGGAAATACATACAAGCGATTGAAAATGCAGGACTAAAAATTGGAATAAAGGTCCTCTAGATTTGAGTCATCTGGAAATGAGTATTGAGGAAGAACTACACGAAAGGAATTGTGGAGTAACAGCTGAGCTCTGGGGGTTAAAAAGAGGAAGAGGAAATGAAAGGGCAGAAACAAACAGGTAAGGTAGCATCTAGGAGAGAGATGTGTTTCGAATATAGAGATAACAGTTTCAAGAAGGAGGAATTAGTTAATGGTATGAAATGCCAGAGAAAATGGAAGATGATGAGGACACCAGCAAGTTAGAGAAAGTGGAAGACAGTAGGACTAGGAAGTCCTTGGTGAGTTTTAACAGTGCAGTGTTCAGGGAAGAAATGACAGCATTCAGGGATTAAAGCAGAAGCCACAGACCAGCTGTCCTTATGCAGACTCCGGCCTAAATTTATATTTTGTTTGGTCCATTCCGTGTCAGCTCAATGAAAATTTTTAAATATATAATTTTTGTCAACATTTAAAAATGAAAATATTTCACATAAAAGTTCAAACTTCCAAGTTTTCTTGAAAATTCTAAACATCTGGCAATACTGGGTCTGGGTTTCATCATTGCAACAAAAATGCCTGAAAATAACTAGAGACTGCACCCATTAGACAGACCATGAGCTCTCCATTTTGCCAAGGACCATCCATCTCTTCCTAAATATTTCTTATACCTGGCTCATGTTACTTATTTTAAGCACCTGACATTATTTGATATTTTGACATCTAGATCAGTGATTTTCAAACTAGGATGTGTCAAAGTCACACAAGAACCAAGATTGCAGGACCCTACTCCTACTGTTTCTGATTCAGTAAGTCTGGAGTGGGGGCCAAGAATTTCTCTTTCTAACAAGTTTCCAGGTAATGCTATTGCTGTTAGTCTGGGGACCACAGTTTGAAAGGTTAAATAAAGGGTGAGTTTTAAGGAGGCGGTTCAGGAGTTTAGTCCAATGGTTAGGTGCATAGACTTTGTGTTCAGACAGAACTAGGTTCTGCTTTTTTAACCCAGGAAATAAGGAGTGCCTACTTTATAGATTTCAGTTTTAATCTAAATGAGATAATGCATATAAAATATGTATACATATTCCTCAAAGCACCTAGCTTATTGTAACTTTTCATTAAATAATTCTATTGTTGTATTGTTGCTATTACTACTGCTGTTATGTCTTTCAAGAATATTGATTCCGGGAAAGAGAAGGTCAGAGATAAAGTGATCAGGGTCTTTTTTTTTTTTTTTTAAAGAATGAAGGAAGTATAGAAGTATAGAAGAAAATTACTATTTCCATGAGAGCCAAATTGATGGGAAGGAACCAGTGGAAGGAGTAATGGTAGGGATATGAAAGCATAGAAGTTCAGTCAAGGTACTGTATTGAGATTCAGGAGGTATATATGGCATACCAGCTGGTATGAGGTAGGAAAGCTGGGGATTCATAGCATCCAACTCAGCTGTGAGCTTGATAAGAAGGGAAGCTTATGCAATGGGTAGCATTATCTCCATATTTTAGATGACAAATGTGCGATTCAGAGAATTTAAATATTGTTCCATTCCACGCAGCTAGTAGATAAAGATAAAAGGATTGTAACTCATTTCTTCCTTATTCTAAAACCCAAGCTCTTTGCCAGAGGTGAAGAAACCTCTCTTACTCAGAGACTTGTATCTCAGAGGAATCATTAAAATCGTGGAGCTACAAAGGTACAGAGTGCACCACAGCTTGCCAGGAGCTTCCCACATAGCCTGCTGATCTGAGCCTCACTTTAAGGATGCTGATTTGTGTGTTAGCTGATAATGAAGACTGAGCAGACTGTCCAAATAAGACCATACTCTCTCTTGATTCCACTAAGGTGCTGGGCCTCCTTTCTGATGGTTGAGACTAAAAAGACAGTAGTCTTTTCTTGACTGCTAGAGGAAATTTGCCCAGATAGTCCCTCAGTTTTGTCAAGCATTTATGATTCACTCCTGCTGGCTGAGGTTTCTGACTTGCCAACTAACAGGCCATGTCATCTATATAGTAACAACTTTGAATATCAGAAAGTAAAGCCACCTCAGTGCTCACTCTTTATGGCAAAAGGCAGAGGAATTTAGGTATTTTGGAAGTGCTGTAAACATATTGGAGGCCTTACCATATGAATAGAAATTGGTCTTGGACCTTGAGTGCCAGTGGAATAGAAAAAAGATGTTGGAAAGATAACATACCAAGTGCCATCAGTGCAATGGATTTAGTTGCAGTTACAATGTTTGGAATAGCTGAGGCTGTAGGATCAACAACTGAAATCACTTAGCAATAATCCACTGTAAGCCTTCAGCTCCCATTAGCCTTTTCTGCTCTTCATACTTGACTATTGTTTTAAGATATTGCATCTTGTACTATCCCTGCAGCCTTTAAGTTCTTAAGGCTGTGATTTCTTTTTCCTCCTGAGATTCTCCATTATTTCTGCTGGACTACCTGGAAAAAATACGAAAAAGAATTGGGGAGTGATTTACATGTTCCTTTCGCATTTCCCTGCATTAGCGCCTCCTGATCAGGGGAATCCCCTCTGGGCTTTATGAGATTTACAGTGAAATGTTAATGCCTATTGGATATTCAGCAGTGAAAGCCACACACATGGTACATTGAATCAGCCCAAAGGGCCCCATGCACAGGGTCATTTAGCTTTTCTTCCCCACGACAAATCCTGCCTGAACCCAATTAGCTGAATCCTGGTGCCCCCCTCGCCAACCCAGCAGATTGTGATTTTGGTGCCTGTGCAACAGAATTGTAAGCGTTTTAAGTCCTTGCCCTCCCCAAAGTTCTCCAGCATGTTTGGATAGTGTGCATGACTATTATTCCCTCTTGGGAGCAGGGAAACTTTAGCTGCACTCTTAATCATCTTTGCTCTTAAAGCATCAGTATAAAGGGGAGGGAGGGATCATGAATCATGGTGAGTGAGAGCAGCTCTGTAGCAATAAGCAAGGTACAATTACTTTTTTTTGGCTGCATTGGGTCTTCGTTGCTGCCTGGGGGCTTTCTCTAGTTGTGGAGAGCGGGCTCTAGAGCACAGGCTCAGTAGTTACGGCGCACGGGCTTAGTTGCTCCATGGCATGTGGGATCTTCCCGGATCAGGGCTTGAACCTGTGTCCCCTGCATTGGCAGGCGGATTCTTAACCCCTGGGCCACCAGGAAAGTCCCCATTTACTTTTAATTATGACTGGTGTAAAGGTGGCTTGCAGCTCAGTGAAATGAACTTTTAATGTTTTTGGTCCACCCAGCGTCCTATATTAGCAACAATGCCATCAATACTGCCAATCTGTAGACTGGCAGATTAAACACTTGCCTCTCTGAGGACATAAACTGTACAAATCTGCATTACTCTGGTAGAGGCCCACAGTAGGAGCCTGATAAGACCAACTGGAATTAAGCTGCTGAATGAGCCTGCACTACTACCACTGCTGCCTGTATTAATCATCATACCAAATGTGGTAGCATATCCACCGTGCCAGACTGAGAACATGGTAAAGGACTCTCCGTTTCTGATGCACAGGTTAACTGGGTATCCTCAGGTGGTTGAGCTTGACATTCCTCTTAGCCAGATTGGAGCCCTTGTTTATTGTTTGTTCCTCTGTCTAAGCATCCATCTATTCATCTAATTTAATCTTTTATTTTTATTTCTTAAATAAATATTTATTGTCCCCTGGAAATTGAAAAAGAATAAGATATATTGCCTGTCTTCCAAGGAGCTCTAGCAGGACAGAGAGATATATAAACATGTGATATTTATAAATTATGGGAACAGAGAAGAGGAGCATCTACAACCAGACTGGAGTCAGAGAAGTCTTGATTTCTGCTCACCATGGTTGCAAAATTCTCTTCTTTCATAATCAGCCCAGGTACGTTTCTCCATAACTATTTCTGAAAGGGGGCAGGAATTTCTGCTCACCCAATCAGAAGAGAGTCAGTCACAATGAGGACACCATTTGGGAGGTGTCTTTGAGTTTATTTCCCAGTACTCAGCCTGCAATTTGTAAGTTCCTCCTCATTAACAGTCATTAAAGTAGAAGACCATCATTACTCAGCTGAGCATACAACTTGGTCAATATGTTTGCTCCCAATTCCAAAAGATGTCCCAGAAATCCTCTTTATCACCCTGCAAGTCCCTGATTCTTGTAGAAAATTATGACTCTGTCAGCATTCTCTCCTTGTCACCACAACTGTCAAGAACTGTGAAGGGTCTAAGATTTTATCCAACTTGCAAGCCAAGAACCCTGTCACAGTTTCATGGATGCTGTCAAAAGACTCCTAGGACAAAGACAAAGGACTTTATTTGCAATAATAGCAGTAGCCAGACAGAATTTTCTTGAATTAGCCCCTCAAGCCCCCATTTCTACAGGGCAATGCAAAGATGGCCAAGCAATACATTCACACACAATGGATACCAACTCTCAGTTTAGGGAACACAGATGTTTTACAATGGTCAGTAAGCAAAACTATCCTTTGCTTTGGAAGCAGACATTACTTCTATCATCCGAAGCTGTAGTGAGACAAACATCCTTGAAAAGACAATCCAGAGCAAAGACAGTCAGTGCCTCTGCTTGTTCTGAGGTTTCCAGTAGGTACCATAACGTAGAGATTCCTGCAAGTATGGGAACTTACATAAGGTGAAATCAACCCTTCTATCTTCATCTTCCCTTTAACCATGTTCAGCTTTTACCAGGTCATCAATTTACATTTGAATAATCCATGTTCAAGACTCCCTGGTGAGAAGCTTTGAAATTCATAAATCTGCCTTTGAATAACTGTCCCATTTTATGCTTTCTCTTTGGGAGAAATATAAAAGTGGGTTAGACAGTGTAGTCATATCCTAAACTGACATAAACAATACCTAATAATATTTATTCAGGTCTTAGACATTTTAATGTGCATGTTAAAAGTTTGAAAAACACTGAATTCACACTGCAGAAAACAAGAAGTATTGATTTCTTTAAACTTTATTTTTAGCTTACATGTTGCAGTGGACCAAAGGAAAATGCTTCATGTACTGAGCAAAATAAAGACAATCAGTGTTTTGAAAATGAAACTGACAAAAAGACAAGTATAAGTGTTAGAGCATTTTCTTTGTTTCTACATTTAACAGGCAAGATATTTCTTGTTTTCTGTAGAGTTTAATCTAATTTCTGGCTTTGGCCTGATCAGCATATTCGGTTCTCCTGCTACTGAGCTGACATCAACTGTCTATCATTTTGAGTAGTTGTGTATGTTCATTTTGAGAATTTCGTTTTCTGTGTTTTGGTGTATATTCTTAAGTTGCTGGTGATCACCAACCACTTGGTAAACTACTTCACTTCTCCTCTCTTTTCCTGTCTGGTTCAGGCCTTCCAGAAAAACTCTCACACTCTATTTTGGTGGTGGTTTTCAGGTCCTATTGGGCTTTTGGGACAATAGCTTCCCCCAAGCAGTCTGAAACTACTTCAGTCATTTCTTTGATTGTCATCTTGTGCACTTATTCAAGACAAAGAATCAAAACTCAATCATGTCCAGGGTAATGTTAAAGAGGTCATAGTGCTTTATGTGATGAAACCAAGAAGAACTTGAGTCCAAGGAAAGTACATATAAGTATTTTACTAAGTGTCAACTTCAGATTTCATTTCTCTCTGATCAGTTGTCATAAGATGGCCCTTACTTACTATAGCCCAATGATGTAAAATGGGGTTCCATTTTCTATTTTATTTATAAAGACACCAAACTTAATCATGAAAACAATGAAAATAAATCACGAATATTATTATTATAAACATGTATTAAGTATTTAAAGCACACATAAAATTCTTTTGGGATATCATTTCATAGGAATTGCATTTATTGAGGCTTCTCGAAATATACCTTAAATGATGATTCTTCTTGTCTTCTAAATCTTCTGTTAGCAAGCAGAGACAGTTGTCGTTATGGCTCCATAGGCCATCAAATTGCTTTCAAATATAGGGTGATATGTCTATGATATTCACTGAGTGGTAAATGCCAATTAAGGAACAGTTTCTCTGTGGATTATCGTTTACAACCTGGACTAATCTGGCACTGCCAATTGATTGAGCCTCCTGGTGTCGACTTGGGCTTGGGATTTGGATGGAGTTCTGAGTCAGTTCTGATTATGAATTTTGATAATTACTGTGAGGAATTTAGCAAAGTAAGAAAGGTTATATGGTGAATTGTCCTTTACCTTTATAAGAGCATGAAGCTTACAGCCAAATTTAACTATTGGCCAGTTTATAGAATGTCTCTGTTAAGGACCATTGTTTCCTCTGCCAAGACATGTTTTTGTTTTACATAGAGGATGTTATTTAAGCTATTTGAGATTGTTATAATATGCTAAATATGCTTCCAGGAAAGGAAGTCATCTAATTTGGCAGTGGCACTGTTTTTCTCCAAAAGGGGAGAGGGAGGGTGGATGTCCGTACTGGACTCATGAATACTTAGAAAACAAATTTTTAGACTTCCTGGCTGTCTAAAGAGGATATCTGTATTTTTGCTTCCTGAAAATGAAGTCATCAGGGCTTAGTAGGATACAAATGTGCCAACTTGTCAAATGGCTAAATTAAATAAGTGCTGGCAAATATACTAGGAAAACTTTTGTGTTTTTACCATGGGAAAACATATTGCTAGCCTAGCCTATGCTATTTATACTCTAAAAGCTTTTGTTTCTTTACCTTACAGGGTGGTTAAGAGATTTTAATGAGATCCTGATTATGACCGTGTTTAGTACTGCCTGGCAAATAGTAGATTTTCATTCTATTGAAAAGAATTGCAAGTCTAACATTTATGTTATCGGACGCTTACAAATAGTTCTTAGGGTTTCCTTGGATTCATGCCTATATTATATAACAAAGAGTCTATACCATTTTTTTTGCCTGGAAACCACTTGGCCAAAAGAGGCTCCTGCCTTGTAGATTTCTACTTGTCACTGCTTAAAATAACTTCTGGTTGAATTAAAATAAGTATCAGTGAGAATTTCTTAACTATCTTAAGAAAAAAAGATTAATTGCATGACAAACAAAAGAATAGTCATGATTATTATATGAACGTAATATATTATTGTAACTGTTTAGTTCATAGGCCATTCTTCAAAAGCAGACCTGTTTGGAAGTCACAATTGTGTAGATCTATTAAATATGACACTGGACTTTTTTTCTTCATCTTCAGAATTAGGGTGTTAGATCAGATTATTCCTAGGAATTCTTCAGATCTGATCATTCTATGACAGTCAATAGCAGACAATAAATTATACTGTGTGAATAGAGGACCCACTGATAATATAATTAAAGTATTTAAGCCAGCAGTAGCTACTGAGACCCACACAAATTTAGGCGTATGTTATATATCTAGAACAACTGACAGGAACAGCTTTATTAGGCCACATTAGTTTGAGAAGATTTCAATAGCACAATTCACAGGCCAGTGATTCTTGAAGTATGGTCCTCCAGCCAGCAGCTTTAACATCCTCTAGGGACTTGTTAGAAAAGTAAAATCTTGGGCTCCACCCTAGATCAACTAAATCAGATATGTTGGGTGCAGGACCCAGACATCCGTGTTTTAATAAGCCCTTCAAGTGATTCTTAACTACGCTACAATTTGAGAACCATTGCCATGAGTAATAAACCTCTAGGCTTCCCTTTGGGGAGTTACCATCTTTCCTGTCACATACTTTAAACCAGTCAGTTTAGGGAAGGCCAAGACAGTGATCCAAAGATTTATAAGGCAATTAAGATGGAAGAAATTGCACCATACCGACTCTTTAGGTTTCTTGTTTGCATTTCTCGTTTTTTTTCAGTGATCTGCCAAAAAAAACCCTAGGGGCTGATTTTCTAACATCATTTAGAAACATGTGTTAGTATCCTGTATTGCTCTCTACTCTTTCTCAGTTGCCCATTTTTGACTGTAGCTTAATTTGTAAAGGTCTCTTGGAAGCTATTTTGCCAGGTGGGAGGTGTCTTCCCTTCAGGTATTGATCCACAGAAATAACAATCTGAAATAACTTTCAACCGCATTTGTTACCTGTGTCCAGCAGGGAACGTTCCCCCCTTTCGTTATACTTTTAACCTAATTTCAATATGTTTGGAGATGTTTTTCCCATTATTGAGGCTTAGACAACTGATTTCTGCTCCTTACAAAGCAGTGTTTTCAAGTGAAGACTTTATCTTTGCTCTGGTTTAAGAGCTTAAGCGAATCTTGGTGTTGCCACTGGTCATACGATGTAGAAAATCCTGGAGTTACAAAGGGCAATACAATTTGCAAAATCTGTTGTAGACATGTTTTCCAGAACTGACGAAATTATGTAAATCTAGTGAGAAAATTAAAATTTAGAAAATGAAAAAAAAGACATCATTGAGAATTTTAGACCTTTGTTGAGGAAGAAATAGTTTACATTTAATGTGATTCCTTCTGTTGACTGAAAAAAAAATGCACAGCGTAAGAGTTGTGAGTTAAGTTTTATTTGGGGCAAAAGGAGGTCTATAGCCCTATAGCATTTCAGATAGCTCTGAGAAACTGCTCCAAAGAGGCGGGGGAGAGATCATTGTATATATGATTTTAGTGAAGGGGGCTACATGCAGTCAAGCACACGTTTTGGCAGAGGCTAGCTGCTAGTCACAAGGAGCAAATTGTACCGTTAATGATTTTAGTGTTTTTCTAGATATGAGGAGATGCAAGAATTGGGCTCATAAAATCTTCTCCTTAAAGTATCTAACTATCTAAAGACCTGTTCTGCCAGTTTTTCCCAGAGCACAGAGTGCCTCATTCCTTATCTCCACCCTGAACTTCTTTCAGGGGGTGTTGAAGGTCAGTGGCTGCAGTGGCTAGGGACCTAATCCTTGTAGAGGCAGATGGAAAGTGCCAACTTTTAGTTGACACTTCCTTCATTTTTATTTTATTACTATTATTCTCTTGATCAATTTTAAATAATTGGAAGTATCTTTTAGGGGTGTGTTCTGTGTTTAAATAAATGTAGTAAACAGAAGGTAAAATTTAGAGATTTGGTCTTCCAGAGTCCTAGTGAGAAACAATGAGGATTTTTAATCAGATCATAGAAAGAAGAGAGAACTTAAAGAAAGAATTGACAGGACCTGGCAACTAAGTAGATTGAAAGTTGGGTGGTACCAGAACAAAACTGGAGATATTTAGGTTGACTAATGGATAAATAGGGTAAATTCAATGATGATATATTAATTTTAAGATAATAGTGGAACAGCTAAGAGGAAATATTTTTCGAGGAGTCGGACATTATGGTTGAGAACAAAGTATGATATCAAAAGCAGGACAGTATGATAGAGTGAAAAGAGCAAAAGATCTATAGTCAGAGACCAGAGTTTATACCTTGGCTCTATCGCTAATTAGTCATGTGACCTTGAACAGATTAAATGACCTCCATTTTTGTTTGTAAAATGTAGATAATACCTATTTTGCCTATCTTATAGGGGCACAATAAGGATCAAAACAAATAGTTATATGTGAAAGGACTGATAGCTAAATACTTTGGTTATTTCATAACATTTGGAGACATGACCAGAGTGTTAAATGCCCCTTGAAAATATTTTAAGTTTTAGATAATTTTTTAGTTGTTTGGTATTTTAAACTTAATTTCTTAAGCAGAAAACAGATTCTTGTCAATCTTGTGCATTATAACTAGTTAGTAAAGGGACTAAGTGAATACCAGGCAAATACAACAACGGATGGGCAGAAAGTTGGGTCTCTTCTAACAAGAACAGAGAGGGAATCAGAGGGTGAGAAACTTCACTCGAGGAAACATATCAGACTGAAAAGGAAGCATGGTATAGGAATAAGTCATAATTGGAAGCCAGAGAACTTGGGTTGTTTTCTTTGGACTCTTACTATCTGGGTGTTCTTGGGCAAATCACTTGGCCAATCTCTGCCTCAGTTTTCTAATCTAAAGTGAAGGACTTTGACTAGATAATTAATGGGTCCTTTTAAGTTATAATAACACTTTCACAGAATAAGGAAATTATTAATTTTAGAGAATCCCAACATTGCCCTTAATTGTTTTTCAGACTAAAATGTAACTCTTAATGTACTATGTTGAACATCCACACCTTCCGATTAAGAATAATTTTGCAGTTCAGCTGTATTTCTCTATTTACTGTCCTTGCCAATATTTATAAGAAAACTTCTTTTTGGGAGAAAAAGAAGCCATGGAAAAGAAGGTTTTTTATGGTGGTTTGTTTTAGGGGATGAGAACATTTTTTCGTGTACATTAGATACTCTCCTTCGTCCTTATTTTAAAAGTGATGGTTCTGAGTGAATCTTCCTGGAGAACTAAGGTCAAAAATAGCACAGAATCAGAGAATTAAAAGTAATTTTAATGGTAATCCAGGGCAATGACTTTCCTCAGTCTTAAATCTCCTCTTCTGCTGCCCTGATAAAGGGGAACCTGTCATCTGCTGGAAAGTCTCTAGTTATATGTCTATTACGTATTTATATTTACCACCTCCCAAGGTAGCTCATTCCATCTGGGCAGGTTTAAGTATTATGTAGTTATACTTTTTTTTAAAGAAAGATTTTTTATTTTATTTTATTTTTAAATTTATTAATTTATTAATTAATTTATTTTTGGCTGCGTTGGGCCTTTGTTGCTGCACACAAGCTTTCTGTAATTGCGGTGAGCAGGGGCTACTCTTCGTTGCGGTGCACGGGCTTCTCATTGTGATGGCTTCTCTTGTTGCGGAGCACGGGCTCTAGGCATGCTGGCTTCAGTAGTTGTGGCTCACGGGCTCTAGAACACAGGTTCAGTAGTTGTGGTGCACAGGCTTAGCTGCCCCGTGGCATGTGGGATCTTCCCGCACCAGGGCTCAAACCTGTGTCCCCTGCATTGGCAGGCAGATTCTTAACCACTGCTCCACCAGGGAAGTCCCTATGTAGTTATTCTTATTAAACTCATGATATTCAAATTATTTTAGCATTGATTATATATTTTCCAATGCCAAAGTTAAGTGGCAAACTTCTAAGTATCTGGAATTAATGGGGGAATAATCTTTTTTATTTTATTTCTTTAATGGAATACTGTGGGTAACTCTGGCTAATTTTGTTTACTAATTTAAAACATCGAATGTAATTACTCCTCATTTCCAGGTTGATGAGGATACTGTGAGCATCTTTGCCTTTGAGCATCTTGTAGTGCCTCAGGGTCAATGTTCTGCCTTTTAAAGATTAATGACTGGACTTCTGTACTAGCATTGCTGGAGATCAGGTTTCTTGTTACTAACTTTGACATATTCATAAAGCTATTTTTAAACTAGTCAATCCAAATATCAATTTATCTATTAGCTGCCTCTAAAGCAACACAAATACTATAGAAATGAGATTCTGATCATTTAATATATCTGTATTTAGGAGCCTGGTTTTTACATATGTTTGAAAACAGCAATATATATTCTGTTCAGATAAAGAACAGAATATCTTAGAACCAAATATTTGCAGTTTATGGTATTTACTACCTGGATCAATGAGTTCAGTGATTTTGAAAGTGCAATAGATCACTATTATAACAATAATGGGATGCGACTTGGAGTTAGATGATCGAGGTTCACATCCTGGCTTATCCACTCAGTCAGTGGAGTACCCATTATGCACTGGTTTACCAACTCAGTAGCTGTATAAATTTGGGCCTCAGTTTCATCACGTGAAAAACTAAATTTATTTCACTGGTTGAGAATACTTAATGATAATAGGTATGTGAGTGTGCCTAATCACAGCCTGCTTAATAAAAAGTTAATGCTTAATCTGAAAACTATATGTACATATTTATAAATACTGTGGTTAGTGTAAATCACATCTGTAGAAAACAAGCTGTATTAAAAGCAATAGATTGCAAATTTCATGTTGACTCCTGACTATAACCCTATTTAAAAATGAAATAGTTTCCCTGTGATACATTTTATTCATTTATTTGAAAAAGTCTTTATTTAGCATCTGCTATGTGTTGGGCACTGTTCTAAACACTGGTGATATAGCCATGGACAAAACAGACAAACTTCTTATTCTCAGGAATAAATTTCAAAAAATAAGAGAGGAATAAAAAATATAATTTCAGATTGTGGTAATTGCTAAGAAGGAAATAAACCGGATTATTTAATGGAGAATGATGGAAGGGAATCTAACTTAAGGAGGTCAGGTGAAGAAGGCTTTACTGAAGTGGTAACATCTAAACAGAGACATGGATGATGAGAAGGACCCAGCCACGTGAAGATCCAGGGGAAGAGAGTTTCTGGCAGACAGAACAACAAAATCAAGGCCCTGAGGAAGAATGAGAGTGAAATACTGTTATTTGAGAAAGAGGTAGCAGGCAAGTACGATGGGGTGTAGGAAGGTGGAATGTGGAAGGGCATTTAGGAATACTACTGAGGTTATTTACATTAACTGGAAAGCAAAATTGCATTTCAGACCATATAGCTTTTTTGATTTGTGCTCTGTGCACACCTATTTGAATTTCTGTACTCTGTTCAACTCATAGCATTGTGTAATAGTGGGAAACATTGATCCTCATAAGGAATATACTTGATGTTCAACAAAGTTTATATAAACCGATTTGTTAGGGAAACAGAATTTTTATAGGATGATTTCATGATTTATAGTTTACTATACAAAATTATCGCAATTTTAAAAGTGTTTTAGATTTTGGTGATAATAATAAAGGGGGAGTTACTGGTTATCAATTAGCTATGTTCCATTTCATTTATATAAGTAAAATTTACATGCATTTCTGGTCTATACAATGAAAAATCATGAGAAAGTAGGTGAAAAGTAAACATTTCTTGACTTCTGTAGCAATTTTTGATTCACTCAAAATTTTTTAATTTAATTGTTATGTTTCTCTTACAAAGAATCACACACATTTAACGTGTGCAGAATACATAGACTCCGGCCTTGCATGATTTAATTTCAGGATCCAGTACTATCCAGATATTTATTCATCATGGGAATTCTTTAGAAAAGTCAGTCCTTTTCTAGTTGATCTGAATTTTCTATTTGCCTCTGGAGACTTTAGAAATGAGGGCAGGCATTTTGCCATGACCTGCCTGCAGTCTATTTATTTTACTAAGTTAACAAGCTTTGCAGATGTCACTTGTGTGCCTGCTGTACTGGGTAAATGGGGAACAGACAGACTGGGATGAGAGTCCACATGGGTAGATTTCTTTAGTTATTTTCCTTGGAGATAATCTTTCTTTTGGAGAGTCCATTCCTTCTGGGTTGCTCCCAAGGTCCTTATAAGCTAAGTAGGACTCATTATAGGAGCCCAGAGACAGGCCTGTCTTTTTAGGGGGATCACAAATTGTTTATACTTAGTCTGCATGGAGTCTAGGCTACCTTTGGCTAGAGAGGGCCTTTTGGCTCTGTCTGTGCCATACTCTCAAGTTGGACCAGGGGAGGCAGAAACTGCCTCAGGATTTGAGGTATGGTGAGATGAAAAGCTCACAGACTTTGCACTCCAGGTTGGAGGCATGTTGGTGCTGTGTCATCTAGGGAAAATTGTATAATCTCAGGGAGCTTCAGTTTCTTCATCTGTGAAATGGGAATTATATTTCCTTTCTGCAGGGTGTTGTGACCATCAGATATAATATGTAACGTATCTTCCACAATACTTCAGGTAATAGCCACTTGATAAATTACATCTATTAGTAATAAAAATGCTTTTATTTATTACTATGTTTCTATCACAAGGGCAAATGCCTAGTTTCGGCAGCATGCAGTGGTTGTTGCAGCACTTTAGCTGGAAACTGTCCTTTTCCATTATAAATTGGGTTGTTCCAAACCAACATTCTTGCATCAGACTGGATTTGCCAATAAAAATATTTGTAGCTGCATATATCTTCAGCTACATGCACCAATCTATTTTTTTCTTACATATATATATTTATTTTACTATATATTATATATTCTTTCTTTCATAAATATATATATATATATAATAGTTACTATATGCATTTATGGTTCTCACATGGACAAACAATGCATACTATAGGTTTTTTTTTAAACTTTCAAATTTTATTTATTTTTTATACAGCAGGTTCTTATTAGTTATCTATTTTATACATATTAGTGTATACATGTCAATCCCAATCTCCCAATTCATCACACACACACCACCCCACATCCACTGCTGCTTTCCCCCCTTGGTGTCCATACTTTTGTTCTCTACATCTGTGTCTCAATTTCTGCCCTGCAAACTGGTTCATCTGTACTATTTTTCTAGGTTCCACATATATGTGTTAATATACGGTATTTGTTTTTCTCTTTCTGACTTACTTTACTCTGTATGACAGTCTCTGGATTCATCCATGTCTCTACAAATGACCCAATAGCGTTCCTTTTTATGGCTGAGTAATATTCCATTGTATATATGTACCACATATTCTTTATCCATTTGTCTGTTGATGGCTATTTAGGTTGCTTCCATGACCTGGCTATTGTAAATAGTGCTGCAATGAATATTGGGGTGCATGTGTCTTTTTGAATTATGGTTTTCTCAGGGTATATGCCCAGTAGTGGGATTGCTGGGTCATATGGTAGTTCTATTTTTAGTTTTTAAGGAACCTCCATACTGTTCTCCATAGTGGCTGTATCAATTTACATTCCCAGCAACAGTGCAAGAGGGTTCCCTTTTCTCCACACCCTCTCCAGCATTTGCTGTTTGTAGATTTTCTGATGATGCTCATTCTGACTGGTGTGAGGTGATACCTCATTGTAGTTTTAATTTGCATTTCTCTAATAATTAGTGATGTTGAGCAGCTTTTCATGTGCTTCTTGGCCATCTGTATGTCTTCTTTGGAGAGATGTCTATTTAGGTCTTCTGCCCATTTTTGGATTGGGTTGTTTTTGTGATATTGACCTGCATGAGCTGTTTATATATTTTAAAGATTAATCCTTTGTCCATTGATTGGTTTGCAAATATTTTCTCCCATTCTGAGGGTTCTCTTTTCATCTTGTTTGTAGTTTCCTTTGCTTTGCAAAAGCTTTTAAGTTTCATTAGGTCCCATTTGTTTATTTTTGTTTTTATTTCCATTACTCTAAGAGATAGGTCAAAAAAGATCTTATTGTGACTTATGTCAAAGAGTGTTCTTCCTATGTTTTCCGCTAAGAGTTTTATAGTGTCCGGTCTTACATTTAGGTCTCTAATCCATTTTGAGTTTATTTTTTTGTATGGTGTTAGGGAGTGTTCTAATTTCATTCTTTTACATGTAGCTGTCCAGTTTTCCCAGCACCACTTATTGAAGAGACTGTCTTTTCTCTATTGTATATCTTTGCCTCCTTTGTCATAGATTATTTGACCATTGGTGCGTGGGTTTATCTGTGGGCTTTCTATCCTGTTCCATTGATCTACATTTCGGTTTTTGTGCCAGTATCATTTTGTCTTGATTACGGTAGCTTTGTAGTATAGTCTGAAGTCAGGGAGTCTGATTCCGCCAACTCCGAGTTTTTCCCTCAAGACTGCTTTAGGTATTTGGGATCTTTTGTGTCTGCATACAAATTTTAAGATTTTTTGTTCTAGTTCTGTAAGAAATGCCATTGGTAATTTGATAGGGATTGCATTGAATCTGTAGAATGCTTCAGGTAGTACAGTCATTTTCGCAATATTGATTCTTCCAATCCAAGAACATAGTGTATCTCTCCATCTGTTTGTATCATCTTTAATTTCTTTCATCAGTGTCTTATAGTTTTCTACATACAGGTATTTTGTCTCCCTAGGTAGGTTTATTCCTAAGTATTTTATTCTTTTTCTTGCAGTGGTAAACGGGAGTGCTTCCTGAATTTCTCTTTCAGATTTTTCATCATTATTGTATGGGAATGCAAGTGATTTCTGTGCATTAATTTCGTTTCCTGCAACTTTACGAAATTCATTGATTAGTTCTAATGGTTTTCTGGTGGTATCTTTAGGATTCTCTATGTATATTATCATGTCATCTGCAAACAGTGACAGTTTTACTTCTTCTTTTCCAATTTGTATTCCTTTATTTCTTTTTCTTCTTTGATTGCCATGGCTAGGACTTCCAAAACTATGTTGAATAATAGTGATGAGAGTGGGCATCCTTGTCTTGTTTCTGATCTTAGAGGAAATGCTTTCAGGTTTTCACCATTGAGAATGATGTTTTCTTTGGGTTTGTCGTATATGGCCTTTATTATGTTGAGATAGGTTCCCTCTATGCCCACTTTCTGGAGGGTTTTTATCATAAATGGGTGTTGAATTTTGTCAAAAGCTTTTTCTGCATCTATTGAGATGATCATATGGTGTTTATTCTTCAGTTTGTTAATATGTTGTATCACAATGATTGATTTGCATATATTAAAGAATTCTTGCATCCCTGGGATAAATCTCACTTGATCATGGTGTATGATCCTTGTAATGTGTTGTTGGATTCTGTTTGCTAGTATTTTGTTGAGGATTTTTGCATCTATATTCATCAGTGATATTGGTCTGTAATTTTCTTTTTTTATGTTTTGTTTTTGTTCTTTTGCGGTACACAGGCCTCTCACTGTTGTGGCCTCTCCCATTGCGGAGCACAGGCTCCGGACGCACAGGCTCAGCGGCCATGGCTCATGGGCCCAGCCACTCCGTGGCATGTGGGATCTTCCCGGACCGGGGCACGAACCCATGTCCCCTGCATCGGCAGGCGGACTCTCAACCACTGCGCCACCAGGGAAGTCCAATTTTCTTTTTTTGTAGTATCTTTGTCTGGTTTTGGTATCAGGGAGATGGTGGCCTCATAGAATGAGTTTGGGAGTGTTCCTTCCTCTGCAATTGTTTGGAAGAGTTTGAGAAGGATGGGCATTAGCTCTTCTCTAAATGTTTGATAGAATTCACCTGTGAAGCCATCTGGTCCTGGACTTTTCTTTGTTGGAAGATTTTTAATCACAGTTTCAGTTTCATTACTTGTGATTGGTCTATTCATATTTTCTATTTTTCCTGGTTCAGTGTTGGAAGGTTATACCTTTCTAAGAATTTGTCCATTTCTTCCATGTTGTCCAGTTTATTGGCATAGAGTTGCTTGTAGTAGTTTCTTAGGATGCTTTGTATTTCTGCAGCGTGTGTTGTAACTTCTCCTTTTTCATTTCTAATTTTATTGATTTGAGTCCTCTCCCTCTTTTTCTTGATGAGTCTGGCTAATGGTTTATCAATTTTGTTTATCTTCTCAAAGAACCAGCCCTTAGTTTTATTGATCTTTGCTATTGTTTTCTTTGTTTCTATTTCATTTATTTCTGCTCTGATTTTTATGATTTCTTTCCTTCTGCTAACTTTGGGTTTTGTTTGTTCTTCTTTCTCTAGTTCCTTTAGGTGTAAGGTTAGATTGTTTATTTGAAATTTTTCTTGTTTGTTGAGGTTGTATTGCTATAAACTTCCCTCTTAGAACTGCTTTTGCTACATCCCATAGGTTTTGGATCGTCATGTTTTCATTGTCATTTGTCTCTAGGTATTTTTTGATTTCCTCTTTGATTTCTTCAGTGATCTCTTGGTTATTTAGTAATGTATTGTTTAACCTCCATGTGCTTGTGTTTTTTATGTATCTTTCCCTGTAATTGATTTCTAATCTCATAGTGTTGTGGTCAGAAAAGATGCTTGATATGATTTCAATTTTCTTAAATTTACTGAGGCTTGATCTGTGACCCAAGATGTGATCTATCCTGGAGAGTGTTCTGTGCGCACTTGAGAAGAAAGTGTAATCTGCTGTTTTTGGATGGAATGTCCTATAAATACCAATTAAATCTATCCGGTCTATTGTGTCATTTAAAGCTTCTGTTTCCTTATTTATTTTCATTTTGGATGATCTGTCCATTGTTGTAAGTGAGGTGTTAAATTCCCCCACTTTTATTGTGTTACTGTCATTTCCTCTTTTAGAGCTACTAGCAGTTGCCTTATGTTTTGAGGTGCTCCTATGTTGGGTGCATATATATTTATAATTGTTATATCTTCTTCTTGGATTGATCCCTTGATCATTATGTCATGTCCTTCCTTGTCTCTTGTATCATTCTTTATTTTAAAGTCTATTTTATCTGACATGAGTATTGCTACTCCAGTTTTCTTTTGAATTCCATCCATTTGCATGGAATATCTTTTTCCATCCCCTCACTTTCAATCAGTATGTGTCCCTAGGTCTGAAGTGGGTCTCTTTTAGACAGCATATATATGGGTCTTGTCTTTGTATCCATTCAGCGAGCCTGTATCTTTTGGTTGGAACATTTGATCCATCACTTTTAAGGTAATTATCAATATGTATGCTCCTATGACCATTTTCTTAATTTTTTTGGGTTTGTTTTTGTAGGTCCTTTTCTTCTCCTGTGTTTTCCACTTAGAGAAGTTCCTGTAGCGTTTGTTGTTGAGCTGGTTTGGTGGTGCTGAATTCTCTTAGCTTTTACTTGTCTGTAAAGCTGTTGATTTCTCCATCGAATCTGAATGAGATCCTTGCCGGGTAGAGTAATCTTGGTTGTAGGTTCTTCCCTTTCATCACTTTAAATATGTCATGCCTCTCCCTTCTGGCTTGTAGAGTTTCTGCTGAGAAATCAGCTGTTAATCTCATGGGAGTTCCCTTGTATGTTATTTGTCGTTTTTCCCTTCCTGCTTTCAATAATTTTTCTTCGTATTTAATTTTTGCCAATTTGATTGCTGTGTGTCTCGGTGTGTTTCTCCTTGGGTTTATCCTGTATGGGACTCTCTGCACTTCCTGGACATGGGTGGCTATTTCCTTTCCCATGTTAGGGAAGTTTTCTACTAAACTCTCTTCAAATATTTTCTCGGGTCCTTTCTCTCTCTTTTCTCCTTCTGGGACCCCTATAATGCGAATGTTGTCCCTGATGTGTCATAGGCTGTCTTCATTTCTTTTCATTCTTTTTTCTTTATTCTGCTCCATGGCAGTGAATTCCACCATTCTGTCTTACACATCACTTATCTGTTCTTCTACCTCAGTTATTTTGCTATTGATTCCTTCTGGTGTATTTTTCATTTCAGTTATTGTATTGTTCATCTCTGTTTTTTTGTTCTTTAATTCTTCTAGGTCTTTGTTAACCATTTCTTTCATCTTCTCGATCTTTGCCTCCACTCTTTTTCGGAGATCCTGGATCATCTTCACTATCATTATTCTGAATTCTTTTTCTGGAAGGTTGTCTATCTCCACTTCATTTAGTTGTTTTTCTGGGGGTTTATCTTGTTTCTTCATCTGGTACATAGCCCTCTGCCTTTTCATCTTGTCTGTCTTTCTGTGAATGTCGTTTTTGGTCCACAGGCTGCAGGATTGTAGTTCTTGCTTCTGCTTCTGCCCTCTGGTGGATGAGGCTATCTAAGAGGCTTGTGCAAGCTTCCTGATGGGAGGGACTGGTGGTGGGTAGAGCTGGCTGTTGCTCTGGTGGGCAGAGCTCAGTAAAACTTTAATCCACTTGTCTGCTGATGGGTGGGGCTGGGTTGCCTCTGTGTTGGTTGTTTGGCCTGTGGCGATCCAACACTGGAGCCTACCTGGGCTCTTTGGTGGGGCTAATGGTGGACTCTGGGATGGCTCATGCCAAGGAGTACTTCCCAGAACTTCTGCTGCATCTGTCCTTGTCCTCATGTTGAGACACAGCCAACCCCAACCTCTGCAGGAGATCCTCCAACACTAGCAGTTAAGTCTGGTTCAGTCTCCTGTGGGGTCACTGCTCCTTTCTCCTGGGTCCCGATGCACACAGTACTTTGTGTGTGCCCTCCAAGAATGGAGTCTCTGTTTCTCCCAGTCCTGTCAAAGTCCTGTAATCAAATCCTGCTTGCCTTCAAAGTCTGATTCTCTAGGAATTCCTCCTCCCGTTGCTGGCCCCCCAGGTTGGGAAGCCTGACGTGGGGCTCAGAACCTTCACTCCAGTGGGTGGACTTTTGTGGTATAAGTGTTGTCCAGTTTGTGAGTCACCCACCCAGCAGTTATGGGATTTGATTTTATTGTGATTGCGCCCCTCCCACCGCCTCATTGTGTCTTCTCCTTTGTCTTCGGATGTGGGGTATCTTTTTTGGTGAGTTCTAGTGTCTTCCTTTCAATGATTGTTCAGCAGTTAGTTGTGGTTCCAGTGCTTTCACAAGAGTGAGTGAGAGCACGTCCTTCTACTCTGCCATCTTGAACCAATCTTCTCCTGGAGATTTTGACTGTGTCATGTGACCCTGTCTCTCTTCCACTGCTCCATATTATAGGTTTTTTAAAAATATTTTATCAGGAAAAATAAATGGCATAACTGGAGCTGTTTTCATTGTTTCAGTCCCCAAATATTTATTTTCTGCAGGTACTCTTTGTAAAGGAAAAATTTATTTAATTAAATTCATTAATTTATTTACTTGGTTGCACTGGGTCTTAGTTGTGGCAGGTGGACTCCTTAGTTGCAGCTCACTGGCTCCTTAGTTGTGGCATGCAAACTGTTAGTTGTGGCATGCATGTGGGATCTAGTTCCCTGACCAGGGATCAAAGCCAGCCCCCCTGCATTGGGAGCTCATAGTCTTAACCACTGTGCCACTAAGGAAGTCCCTGTACAGGTACTCTTAAGTGCAGGTACCATGCTAGGTTCCAGAGATATAGATTATATCTATCCTCATGGGCCCTAGATTCTAGGAGAATAACCATAGGGTATATTTAACTATGAGATATTTTTTCCCTTTTGGAAAGAAACAAAATAAAATAATGCATTTAAATGGTTAAGGTATGGACTTAATGCAAGTCATTTACAATAGCAATTTTCTGGTATCAAACTTCCAATGGTAGATTTTACTGAAAATCAATATATTCCTGGCTTGATATCCTTAACCTTAAAGAATATCAAGTAAAGCAGTTTGCAGGCTATGGCTTTATATCTTGCCAAACACTTCTTGTGAAATCACAAGACCAATTGAGTTCTATGTCAGTAAAAAAGTGCTTCAAACTGATGCCTTGTTAATTTTAAAAATAAAGGAATGTTTCCCTTGAGATGAAGGAGTGGATTATCTTCTATCATCTTTATATCTGAGGAAAATCAATGGAAGGCAACGTACACACAAAATAGAAAGCTGCATCCTAGGTAGAACTACACTTTAAAATGCTGCCTATTTACTTTTATCTAAACATACAAACATAATCCAATTAATCACATGTAATAAGTACAACCTAACGATTATAGAACATGTATATTCCACAGGCTTTTACAGCACATTTGTACTCACTTAACACTGTATGAGTGATGCTCTTTTTTTCCTCCAGCAGAGATTACATGTTTAGTTTGTGTAATGCCTTCTCTAAAGTACTTTTATTTAATGAAAACCCTTTGGATATGTTTATGTAAGCTGATTGTAGAAAGAAGAACGTTATTATTGATTCACTCCCCTTTAAATATAATAGAGTGCTTAGAATTCTTCCTCACAACTTCTAGCTAACTCCTGTGGGTCCTTCTCAGCTCAGCTCAGGGTTCCTCTCTAGAAAACCACCCCTGACTACTTCATTCTGGGTTAATTGCCTTTACTTTGTGATTCTCTAACACCCCAAGTGCTTATTGTACTGTACTATAGGTGTTGAATCACTTGAGGGCAGGGATTCTGCTAGCTTGTGCTCACCCTGGTGTCCCCAGTAAGTACATACTATGGGAATGGGAATACAGAATCAAAATTGCCTTTAAAGTGCTCATGGTCTAGTAGGTGATACAAACATTAATCAAAAAAATCATACCATGAGCCCTCAACAAACGTGTGTTAGATGAATGACTTAGGGAGTGTATATGGGAGGTCAGGAGCTATGCTAGATGAATTGCCTTTCTTTTCTGCAGGTCTTTATAGTTTACAAAGTGCTTTCATCTGTGATCAGCCAGGGTCAAAAGAATAATCAGGCTTCCTCTGCAAGTTTGCCCATTTCTTAGCTTTCTCCACTATAGGAAAATGGAATATAGTTCCAAAGGTATTTTTCTTCCAAGGATACCTTGTAAAATATCCATCTTCCTCTGCTACCCAATTTACTTCCTCTCTCTTTCTAATCCTCGACTGTCTCTGTTCTGATCGTGACTTACAAAGCCCAGGGCTTGGAATAAGTTACTAGGTACCTGTTCTTGGAAATTCATTTAAACTTTCAAGCTGGTGAGAATGTCACAAGTGCTTTGCAAATTTAAAGTGCTATAGGAACATAAAGCCTAATTAGCTTGAAGATGAATATGATAATCAGTATCAATTGCATGTAAGATGGTATGGTTTTATCAGGGAAGAACTCTGATACCTGGGAATGCTCAAGGACATGATGTTATACATACTCTGAGACGAGCTTAGGAAGTATTGAATTAAATTAAGCATCATGATGATGTAATAAATGAGGAGGTAAATAGGCAAGGAGGTGCTTTTTTTTTTTAACATTTTCATATTACTGAACCCCATAAGACAGTTATCTAATTGAATGGACTAGAGCATGGGTTTTATTTGTGCTGTTTAACTTGAAAATTATCTGAAGTTTATTACACCAGTAGGATAACAGTTCAGAGGAAATTTTCTTTTAACTATAAATATTTTTTGAGCCACTTCTTTTTCTTTTCTTCTCTGAACACATATCTGATTTGCTATGAATTTTAAACTTCTAAATTCTTTAGAAACAGTGTTCTTATTTTGGTAAAATAATGGCATGTCAGTTTCTGAAACATTCATCTATTTAGCAATCAGGAGAATATTGAGGTAAGAACCTGAAAAATTTATGAAAGGTAGAAGAGTCTTACATGGCCACACTTTTTTCAAATTATTTATTGTAGAAAATACATTTTTTATAAAAAATGAGAGGATGTTGGAGGAGTGGGGAATGGTTCTACTGGCATCTTAAAGAAGTGATCCCAATGTATGGGTCCCTAGACATTTCTTCTTGTTGTCGTCCATGGTCAAGTTGACTATCTGTTTTCTTCCTAGCGAGAAGGAAGCATTGATTTTCCATTTTATTGGTCAGGCAGTGCTTTCCATTTTGTCACTCACTTTCTCTGTCTCTTATTCTCCCCCCGCCCTTCTCTCTGCACCCCTGTTTCTTTCTGTTTCAAGTCTGTCTCTGCCTATGTGTCTAAGAGGATGAAAAAGAAAGTATATTATTATTTTTTTTCTAACATATATACTAGCTCTTTGCCTAAAAAAAATTTTTTTAAACATCTTTATTGGAGTATAATTGCTTTACAATGGTGTGTTAGTTTCTGCTGTATAACAAAGTGAATCAGCTATACATATACATATATCCCCTCATCTCCTCCCTCTTGTGTCTCCTTCCCACCCTCCCTATCCCACCCCTCTACTTGGACATAAGTACAGAGCTGATCTCCCTGTGCTATGCGGCTGCTTCCCACTAGCTATCTATTATACATTTGGTAGTATATACATGTCCATGCCCCTCTCTCACTTCGTCCCAGCTTACCCTTCCCCCTCCCCGTGTCCTCAAGTCCATTCTCTACATCTGCCTCTTTATTCCTCTCCTGCTCCTAGACTCTTCAGAAAACATTTTCTTTTAATTCCATATATACGTGTTAGCATACGGTATTTGTTTTTCTCTTTCTGACTTACTTCACTCTGTATGACAGACTGTAGGTCCATCCACCTCACTAGAAATAACTCAATTTCGTTTCTTTTTATGGCTGAGTAATATTCCATTGTATATATGTGCCACATCTTATTTATCCATTCATCTGTCAATGGACACTTACATTGCTTCCATGTCCTGGCTATTGTAAATAGTGCTGCAGTGAACCTTGTGGTACATGACTCTTTTTGAATTATGGTTTTCCCGGGGTATATATCCAGTAGTGAGATTGCTGGGTCGTATCAATGGAATAGGATAGAAAGCCCAGAGATAAACCCAGGCACATATGGTCACCTTATGTTTGATAAAAGAGGCAAGAATATACAGTGGAGAAAAGACAGCCTCTTCCATAAGTGGTGCTGGGAAAACTGGACAAGTACATGTAAAAGAATGAAATTAGAACACTTCCTAACACCATACACAAAAATAAATTAAAAATGGATTAAAGACCTAAATGTAAGGTCAGACACTATAAAACTCTTAGTGGAAAACATAGGCAGAACACTCTATGACATAACTCACAGCAAGATCCTTTTTGACCCACCTCCTAGAGAAATAGAAATAAAAACAAAAATAAACAAATGGCACCTAATGAAACTTAAAAGCTTTTGCACAGCAAAGGAAACCATAAACAAGACGAAAAGACAGCTCTCTGAGTGGGAGAAAATATTTGCAAATGAAGCAACTGACAAAGGATTAATCTCCAAAATATACAGACAACTCATGCAGCTCAATATCAAAAAAAAAAAATGACCCCATCCCAAAATGGGCAGAACACCTAAATAGACATTTCTCCAAAGATGATGTACAGATTGCCAACAAACACATTAAAGGATGCTCAACATCACTAATCATTAGAGAAATGCAAATCAAAACTACAATGAGGTATCACCTCACACTGGCCAGAATGATCATCATCAGAAAATCTACAAACAATAAATGCTGGAGAGGGTGTGGAGAAAAGGGAACCCTCTTGCACTGCTGGTGGGAATGTAAATTGATACAGCCACTGTGGAGAACAGTATGGAGGTTCCTTAAAAAACTAAAAAAGTATATTATTATCGAGAATGATGATTGTCAAGCGCCTCAAAGGCAGTCTGTGCAGCAGTTCGGGAGGGATTTGGGAGGAAGGGAGAGGGTTAATCATTTGCTGCTAGAATCCGCAGAAGGGAACACAGAGCTCTGCCCACGTAATAAGTGCCTGCAGGCAGCTAGTGAGGAGGGAAAAGTTTGGGAAAACTCATTTTTTGTCTCTCAGATGGTGGAACTTTTATGAACACTTTGGAACCTCCTCCCACCTCGATTTTATAATATACTTTAAATATTCAGGTTGTTTGTGTATTCACACGTCAGAGAAGGCACAAATAGGTACACAAATAAAAGAAGAAATCTAGCGTTTTTTAAGGTAAACCTCCAAATTCTCAGTTTTTAAAAAATGTACGTGGCTGGGATTTTCTTTTTGAAGCTGCTAGTCATTTGTAAGAAGCTGCCCTTGTAATTGCAAATGAGTTGAGATGTGATATATGCAGCACCGCATGCACCTTAGCTTCTCAGTCATACCTTTCGAGTCATTTAGACTGCTGGGAATCATGCTCATAATAAATAGCTTTTTATTACCCAAAGCCGCTCGCTGTTCTGGCAGTGGAACGACAGCCCTTTGATAGATGCGCTGGGTAGTTTTTTGTGTTGTGCTTACTCAGAGTTGTTAGTAGGAAAGACGAAGGCAGCAAAGGGAGGGGGGAGACTCTGGCAAAGGAGATCTTATGGGTATACTGAAGCAGCAGATCAGAATTCAGAAACAAGAACGAGAGCTGAAATGTGATTCTCTGGTGCTTGGTGTAACACTCATCTCCACGACAGAACTGTGTGAGGCACTCCGGGAGCCTTGCTCCGATCACAGAATCCACTTAAGGACCATGCAGCCGCGGAGCCCTGCAAGCCACCGGGAAGTTTTGCCGGAGATGATTTCTAGGGGATTTTCCGGTGCTTAGGAGAATCCTGCTTGCCTTGAGCTCTATGGAGGAGGGCTCGAGTTTCCCATGAGGGGCCCCCTTGGAAAAGCCGTCTGTGCAGAATCCAGCTTCTGCTTCTCTCTGTGTGCTATTTATCAAAAGGCTTTTCTCACCTTTGCTGAGTTGCTGGTGTGATTTCCATGTACTGAGTCCTGTGTAAAGATCCAGGATGGATTGCCTGTGCATTGTCACCACAAAGGTAGGATAGGAAACAGGGCTGTTGTTGTGTGCAGCATTTTTCTATTATTATTTTGGTCCTGTAATTAAACAGCTCTGGTAGGTGCTGCCAATTCGTGAGATAAAATGATTAGTATAATTTACTTTGCTGGGCATTTTGTTCCCCACGAACGTCCGAGGGTCCTGTCTTTATTTGATTTCAACTTCTTAAAGTGATATTGTGTGTTTGTGCAAATGAAGGAGAATTTGCCTATGTGTGTTTTTTTTTTTTTTTATGTCAGGATTTGCTTTTGCATCTATTTGTATCTCAATATTAAAATATCTGTAGTAGTAGTGTAGCTTACACATCATTTTAACATAATGTATCAGGGTAGTCTTTCTGAGTTTGATAATTAGCTTTTCATTTAAAAACCATGTCTTGTATGCTTGAAGAAGCCAATCAGCTTTACTGTGGCTTGACATATTGTTTCTGATTGGAGAATTCTGATATTCTGCATTTTAGTGATTTTTTTAAAGGAAAAATTCTTTAGACTCTGATTTGAAACAAACAAACACGATATTTAATGTTGAAATGAGTCTATTTTGATTAGAAGCAAATGAAGTATTTGTCTTATCAGAAATAGAAACAAAAGTGGGAGTAGAATAAAATCAATAGGCAATTCTTTTATGGGTTTACAGAAAATAGCTAAAAATTTCAAACACATTTTATGTTATTCTGTCATCAGTCCTGAATAATGTATTTAAATTTTATCATCACTGGTTATTTGAATAGAAATTACTATTATTTTTGGAAAAAACTAATTAAAATACTTTTGTTCATTAGATCGCTTTTCATTTTGCATGTAAGCATAATATGAGTTAATTCGAGCTGTATCTTTTAGTTTCTCACATTGATTGGACATCCATTAAACACAACAAAATCAATAGCTTAGTGCCTGAGACTCATTAAGTATAGATTTCCCACTGTGATCTCTTTTCATCACTGAAGAAAGATTATTTAATTTTGAATCCACCAACCAAGTTCTCCATAGTATGACCTTAAATATTTTACTTTTATAGATGATATTTCAGAAAATCTTAAGGGATATCTTCCTGTAGGACCTAGTATCACATGGCAGCTTCAGTTGATGTTAATAGACTTAAAGCCTAAAAACTTCTAGTGGGGTCAGTTGACCAGGCCTCAAAGTTAGATGAATACCTTATTTTATTTTAAAAATTGCCAAGCATCTCAGTGAATTTTTCTAGTTGTCAGTAAAAAGAAACTAAAGTAAATTAAAAAAAAAAAAGCTAAGTGGCAACTTGTATTTCCTTATATAATCCAGGAAAACAGTCTCTTAAATATGTTTTACTCTTCCTTAGGTGTTACACTCGGTGTTACTTTTCTTGAGAGAATACTGTCAAATCTGACCTACATGGATTTCATAATTATTTCAAAATCATAATAATTGAAGATACTATATAAAACATAATTAGTACTTTAAAAATGTTTTAAAAGGTTATTAATTAGAACTCAAAACTGGAAGTCTGTTGCAGTTAACAGATTAAGTCAACAGTGAAATCTGAGTTTCCTCAATTTGGAAAACATGATCTAATTAAAAAATGTGTCATGCTATATATCGACTTATCAAAATATTAATGACTACAGGTATAAGGTAAGAAATACTATTACTCTGCCTTAAATGCTGTATCAGAGATAAATGTCATTATTCCAGTATTTTGATTTATCATGTAAATTATACAATTCAACAGGACAAATACCCATGAATTTTCTGAATTAATTATATTCATGAATATTTCTAGGGTGGCATATGTAACATCTTTATAAAACAAACATACTTACAACAAAGTTATATTATGATGTTTAAATGGTAAATAATGCATGGTTGATTTAAAACCTGCATATAGGTGAGGAGTTATCCTAGAGGACTTCAGAATGCAAATCCTGTTCACCTCACCCACCTTCATTGATACTCTTTTTTCCCAAGTGGCCATGTACTTGGGATGCCCTTGTTCCACTTTCCTGGGACTCTTTGACAGGAAACTTGCCAACAACTTCGAAATTTTAATTCTATCTCTGTTCAGCCCCTATCACTTTTTTCTCCAGTAATGAGTCCACCTTCTAGCAGGTCTGGCTGAGACGCTTTCTTCAAGTTTTGCTTTGTGGAAACTTTCAGTAAGACTGGAACTGCTAACTAACTACCCTGATCTCTCCCAGGCTCTACCTCATCTGTGACAGATCTCAGTTATCACAGCTGACCACCACCCCCATCAAAGATTTCAGTGACAGGAAACATAAATACTTCCACTGGTTCTCTTCTTTCCTTCCCATCTTGGCATGAAACATACTTCCTGTCCTCTTAGATCCTTCTATGACCTCTCGGCCCTCTCCATTCTCATTCCCTTCTATCACACACAGTGTAGAAATAAATTCCTCTTCATGTCTTTGCTGCATATTCTTAAGAATAATAGAAGATTAATGAAAGAGATTATGACAAATCAAGACAAAGCACTGCATAATGGCAATCTAAAAGGATCTATTAGACATACCAGAGAAGTGTTTTTCATTTTAGTTTTTCTGCATGTAAAAAGAAGGAAATGATTATGACATGTTTCATAACAATCTAGCCCCCCTGATAAAAAAATCTTACCCTAGATATCACCCATAAGACTCAGATTGCTTAAGGTCTTAAGGGCTCCAGTCTGATCAGACTGATTTGCAGACCCCCACAGATTTGAAGTAAGATATTTTAGGCCAGAAAATCATCAGAGCAACCCAAAACACGGATTTCTGTCACATGGATCCCAAGGTCTTTTCAGATGTTAAGATAACTCACTTTTATAAGAAGATTGAATCATCTCTTTTATTGGAATGTTTCTGCCCAGTTTCAGTTTTAACTCTTTTGTCACAAATGTCACTACTGAGAAAAGAGAAGTGACAGGACTTAGTGTGAAGAGCAGGGCTCTGGAGCAAGACTTGGATTTAAATTGTTGTTCTTACAGTTATTGGCTTTAGGACTTGGATAAGGTTTTTAACTTCCCTGAGCCTTGATTTCCTCATCTGTGAGAAAAACATGATATTACCTATAAGTAAGTGATGTTGCCATAAAGTATTAAAAGTACCCAGCACAATTCCTGGCATAATGAAATAATTAACTATAGGGTAATTTACTGATCAACTCACAAGTTATATCTTTAATCTATCCCTTTCTTTGGATGTGGTCATTGAGGAAAATGAGATCATCCCAATAATATTGATTAAACACAATTTAGTAACTACTATAACATGTTTTATAGAGTGGACATTTCTTACATGTTTTGAATAATTAAAATATAATAATCCCAATAATTCTGACAACTAGAATACAAGGAAAATAATGTTAGACTGTGTTAAGACAGAAACATGCTGTTAGATGATTGGTCAATAGGAAAGCAGTTCTGGATAGCAGGCAGAATATTCTGGGCTAAATTTAATAAAATGCGAGCAGTTGGTAGAATTTTTCTTTTGCTATGTAGAAATGCTCAAGTATCATATGTACTAGCATATGGGATTTGATACAAGCACAGAAGAAATGTGGAACTGTGAAAAAAATCAAAGTAAATCTGTACTTTGTAACTTTGGGCACCTAGAGGCATCTGGGCCTCAGTGTCCTTGTGCCTGTGAAACAAATGTATTTTAATGTATCTCTGAGGTTCTTCCTTTTCTATCCTAATCTAATATTCTTCTAAAGTATATTATTTCTGCAAATAAAATTATTCATGTACACCAAGTTTCTTAAAAAGTAGTAGTGGGTGAATTATAAATTGGTATTTCAGGTGTCCATTAACCAAACTTATAAACATTTTTTAAAAGTTTTTAAAAATCTACAAAGACAATTGCAATATGCTATGTTGAATTACTCCTGTATTTTTTTTTTGTGTGTGGTACGCGGGCCTCTCACTGTTGTGGCCTCTCCCGTTGCGGAGCACAGGCTCTGGACGCGCAGGCTCAGCAGCCATGGCTCATGGGCCCAGCCGCTCCGCGGCATGTGGGATCTTCCCGGACCGGGGAACGAACCTGTGTCCCCTGCATCGGCAGGCGGGCTCTCAACCACTGCGCCACCAGGGAAGCCCACTCCTGTATTTTTTTAAATAAAGTCATGATGGTACTATTAATATTTAATATGTGTAACAGGTTGATGTGCATAATAAAATTCAAATATCAGAATGAAAAGTGGACCAGGCAGCATAAAAGAAGCCTTTATTGATGTTAATACTACATCTATTCTGCAAATAAGATATCACTTTTCGTATTTGTCAACCAGCCATCTTTTATAAGAATTAGAGTCGTTGAGAATTTCTAAAAGGAAATCAAAGTTGTTGCTGGGCATTTAAAAGATATTTTTGTTAATGCTAATAAGTATTATTTATCATTTTTAATAGAAAAAAGTGACATGTACTCACAAATATGTTCATCATAGAGGTATTTAAAATTATAGTTTTTTTGGGGGGGGGGACTAAAATTGTATTTATTTTCCAACAGAACTTTACATACAGAAAATAAAACAAATCACAAAGGCAACAAATGGTTGACCTGAGTGGCCCAGTCTTCATCAACAAAGCTATTTATTAATGCAGGTGTATAGTTGCATCTGCTTTCATGGTAAAACAGCACATCCATTCATTCATTTTATTCATTGAACAAGTATCTATCGAATGCCTAATATGTACCTGACATATTGGAAGTCATGGGGATATAATGAACAATCTGTTCTCATGGAACTTTTAGTCTAATGGGGAAAATAGCCAATTATAGAAATAACAGTGTGTGAAATGAGATGAATGTAGGGTGCTATGAAATGAGCACAGAGGTGTGCTTGGTTGCAGGGTAGGTTGGGATTTCATATCAGGAAAGGGTTTTCTGAGGAAGTGACAGACTGATATGAAGAATGGAGGGCACAATGAGGGGGAAAGAGTGTTGTAGGCCAAGTCCCAGATATGATAGATAGCTGGAAGAGAGAAAAGTAAGTGAGAGAATGGCACATTCAAGGAAAGGGAGGTCAGTGTGGCTCGGATGTAAGGTATCCAATGTGAGTAGCAATATACAAAGGATGCAGCCATAGGTAGGGGCCCAGTCATAAATATCAAGTTGAAATACTATCTTAAAGGAAATAGGATTTTCCTTCCATCATTGACACTGGTCCCAAATCCCAGTTTGCCCTGACTTCTCACCCATTTCGTTTCTCTGATTTGAGCTCTCTCCTTCCATTTTCTGCCACACCCCGCTTTGCGTATCCTTATGCCTGTTCAGTAAAAACAGTGGTTTCACCTTTCACTAGCTGGATGACCTTCTCTGAAATGTAGTTTTCTCTTCTATAAAATGGCACCTATCTTACAGGGTTGTTTTGACAATTCAGTTAGACAAGAACTATAAAGTACTTAGCATATTACCTTGTAAGGGGTAGGTGCACTGTTTTCTGCTGAGGGCCACAGTCTCCCTATCTTCTTATCTTTTTTTTGATGCTCTTCTCGTACTTAACCTGCCAGTGACACTGGTTCTGCTACCTATCATCTCAACCAAGCGTCTGCAAGGTGGCAAGTCCACTGAACAGAGATTGGAGCAGGGGGCTTAATGGACCAGGAAAAATCTACTGGGGGGCAGAGAAAGGGAGAAATACAGCTAATAGTAGGGAAATTTTAATAAACTCTGGCCTTTTTGTGTAGAAAAGTAGGAGAAGAGCCAATGTGAAGAGATTTCATGACTACATTAGTAACCTGGTATTAACCATTTTAATTGCATAAAACACTTTAGCATATGAATTCCATTAATATAATAGCTTAAATTTCCTTTATTAAGTATTCCATACGGCTGCCAGAATGATCAACCTAATACACAAATCCAACGGCACAACTCTTACGTGGAGGCCCTGTGATAGCACCCTATTCAACTCAAGATGAGTGATTGTCCAAATCCTTACCTTAGTATGCAGGTCTCCCTTGACCTGGCACCTCAGTTCCTCCCCTGTCTTATCTTCCATCATTCCACCTTGTATTTTATACTCCAAGAATGTTAAAAAGGCATGGGCCAGACTACTTCTTATATCTATGTTACCTTCCCTGTCCTTCATTAAACTAATTGGCACGTTGGCCTTGTTGGCTCCCCTCTGTGCTTTTGAGAGTATCAGCCATGTTTCTGCTTTGGAAACTTGTACTTGTTATTCCTCTGTCTAGATGGCACCATCCATCTGTCTAAATGCTATTTATCTTCCAGGTCTGACTGTACATGCCACAACCTTTCCTAAAATCTCCAGTTAGATTTTTTTTTTTTTTTGCGGTACACGGGCCTCTCACTGTTGTGGCCTCTCCTGTTGCGGGGCACAGGGTCCGGACGCGCAGGCTCAGCGGCCATGGCTCACGGGCCCAGCCGTTCCATGGCATGTGGAATCTTCCCGGACTGGGGCACGAACCCGTGTCCCCTGCATCGGCAGGCTGACTCTCAACCACTGCGCCACCAGGGAAGCCCTCCAGTTAGATTTTATATTCTTGGTATCCACTCTCATATTGTCCCATATTTCTGCTTGCCACAATTCATAATTATACCCTGATTTGTGTGATTATTTTCTCAGTGTCTGCCTCTAGACAGAAGCTCCATGAGGGAAGAGACTACATCTACTTTTCTCATGTTTGTATACATAATATCTGGAACATATTCTGACACACTGAAAGAGCTTGATGGATTTAATTAACTCATTTACTCCTCAGACCAACTCAATGAAGTAAAATCCTCCACATCTTAAAAATGAGGCCTGTTTACACAACTGAGCAGTTTCATAGTGGGGATTCAAACCCAGATCTTTGTTACTGATGTCCATGCTCCTATCCACTATCATTGTCTCCTGGTTAAATCACTTCAAGGTTATTATTTAGTTAAAACATACCCTTGATACTATATTTTGGATTTTGTTCCTTCTCAACCTGAACATCTAATTAAATAAGAATAATGCACCCTCATAATGGTTTATCATTATGGTTAAAGTTATTCGTAATTAGTTGTAGATTTGTAGTTTTTTGGACACATATTCGTAGCCTATAAAAATAAACTTTTAGAAATGAAATAAAATGTATCGTATGAATCACACCAGTCATCTGTTAATACATCTGTAGTAAATAGTCTTTCCTGCCAAACCCGATTACTAGGATGTTATTCACAACATCAACCCTTTTTGACACTGAGTAAAAGCTACGTGTGCTGTGAAGAGCTGTGAGTTTGAGAGGATTATCCTTTATGAGACTTCTAGGTAAATCTTACTTTATGAGACAAGTGTGGGTTTGCAAAGGAAACAAGTACAAATCAAATTTTGCAAATCAAATAATATTTAAATTATATCTGTATAATAGCCATATTATATGTTTTCAAAAATTTTTTTAATTGCATAACTGTCTTTATAAAATACAAAAGAATTCATCACTTCCCTTTATTATCTACCCATTATTTCATCTGAATGTTCGTAGTAAGATTATCTTAAAGCAGATTACCAATGATTAACTCGCCTGAGAGCTGTCTCATTGCATGTACGTATGTTTCACCAAAGGCAATTTGGGAATATGCATTGGACCAAGTTCAGAAATTAAAGTTATAGACGTGGGTTTGCCATTTATTATATTAGTAAACTTAGTCAACTCAGTTTACTCTCCCTGAGTGTTACCTTCTCAAGTCTGAAATGGGGATAATGATATTGGCTTATGAGTACTTCCTTCACAGGATTATTGTACAGAACCAAATGAGTTTATTTAAAAAATATAAAATACCGTATACATGGACAGGATCACTAAAATTATTGAAAGCAGGAAATCTTAGAGGAAACTGAGATCTTTTATTACCATTAGCATTACTGTATGTTGGAAAAAATGAGAGCTGTATCCATATATGTATTAGGACTAATTTTATGTTAATTACAGTGACCCAAACAAATTGGCCTGACAGGTCTGGGGTCCCTCAGAGAACTAGGTACTGGGCATTTGGACAGCAGCTGGCATCCACACTGAATTTGGCTTAGAGTGGCTGCATAGTATAGGGTTTGAAAGCATAGTCTTTGGAGTCAGACAGATTCTTGCTGGAGTCCTAGGTCTGCCAGTTATTAGTTCTCTTGTCTGGGCCAAGTTACATAACCTAAATCTCAGTTTCCTTATTTGTAAAATGAGATAATAATAAGCACTTCGAGGGGTTGTTATGAGGATTAAATACAATATTCATTGCCTCCACAAATATTTACTGAGTGCATACATGTTCCAGACAGTACTGTAAGCAGTAGAGATATAACAGTGAATAAATCAGACAAGGTCCCTGCCCTCATAGAAATTACATTATAGAGTGAAGAGACTGGCTATTAATAGATAATAAATATATTAAAACAGATAATAAATATAATGATAGCAATAACTGCTATAATTATAAAAGCTAAGAAACAGAATATAGAAGGATGGATGAGTATAAAAAGCAACAGGGGCTATATTAGATAGGGTGGACAGAGACGTTCTCTCTGTAAAAGTTCTGGGAACTTGAAAGGACCACCTTTGTGAAGATCTTGGGGAAGAACATTCTAGACAAAAGGAACAGCTAGTACAAATATATACTATACATAGGGCTTAGTAGAGCGGCTATACATAATGTATAGTCACCAAATAGCTGTGAATGTTTCTGTTTCTCTTCATTTTCTCTTATTTAGGGAATCTGACATTTAAGGATAAATTTCATAGTAGAATCATTAACTGAATTAGCTGGTTACCAAGCTAGTTGGCAGACTTCTATTATGTAGTCATGGTGATAGGAATTTCCTCTGGCTTTAGTGAATGTTTCCGAGGCTTATAGATATTTATCGGTGAGAGAAAGAGACCAAATATTTTAGTCTTTTCTTCTAGTGTGCATTCAAAATTAGTACCAGATTTGAAATCCTATGAAAATACTCTCCCCGCAAATACCTCTATTCTAATACCTCCTACATACATGTATCCATTTCTTTGCATTTAAGTAATTCAGTTCTTGAACTAAACTTTCAGGAGACAACAGGTTTTGTGAAAAAGTGGTTTGACAGTAAATGGATAAATTCTTAGAATTTAGAATTCTATTTACCCATTAAGTAATCATAAATCAAAAGTTCCAGGAAAATATCCACTCTGTGGAGCCCTCTGAGCATAAATCATTCTACTACTCTATTCTCTGCTCATTGGATAGTATGCTACTCTCAGTTGTTATGGTTAGTTAAATGGGAGTTGTTCTATCTTACTACAATGACATTTCCCAGTTGTTATGGCTAGAAAAGTGGGAATTGATCTTGGTTCTTATTTTTCCCTAAATTTCAATTTGTCCCAATTCCCCATTCACTCTTTGTAACTTTCCCATCCTTTCACTCCTATACATTTTCCATGCTGTTAACTGCAACCTTCCTTATAAAATAAAAATATACATACAATCCTAATCTCCCAATTCTTCCTACCCTCCCCTTTCCCTGCTGTGTCCACTTGTCCATTCTCTGTGTCTGTGTCTCTATTCCTGCCCTGCAAATGGGTTCATGTGTACCATTGAAATATATACAGTACCATGTGTAAAATAGATAGCTACTGGGAACCTGCTATATAGCTCTTCAGGAGTTCCCAGTCCCCTACTTCCCCATTATTCAAAGTGTGGTCTGTTGATCCGTTACAATGCATCCCTTCAGAGCTTGTTGGAAATGCAGAATCTCGAGCTCCATGCTAGAATTACTGAGTCAGAACCTGTGTTTTAGCAAGATGCCTAGATGATTTGTATTCTTAGTTGCTTTTGCACACATAGATTTAAGAAGCACTGGCCTACAGGAAGATAGAGTTTGCATAGCTTAACCTCACATACATGGCTCTCTATGCTCTGGCCCTTGTCTAACTTTCCTATCTCAGATCCCATCACCCTTCATGCCTTAGCTTGAACTATAGTCAATTATATTTGGTTCCCCAAACAATCTGAATTCCATTCTCCTGTTTCTATGTACCTGCTTTTCTTTATGTCTAGAATGCCTTTCAACTCTCTAACCTGATGCTTACTTAATGAGCTTCTTTTTAACCTTTAAGACTCAGCTCAAATGCAGATACCTCTGTAAATATTTTCCTTGATACTGCCCTACTGAACTGAGCTAGCCATTCTTCGTGTCCTCAGTACAATGTCTGTATGTGTATAATAGCCAACATCTAGTTGTACAATTCGTTTTTACATATGCCTATCTCTTGCTAGAATGTGAAGTCTTTGAAGATGGTAGGGAAGTTATTAATCATATTTATAGCCAACCACCTAGCATGGTGCTGACAGGTATACCATAAATGTTGATTGATTCTTTCATTTAACACACATTTGGTAGACACTGCGTTGCTACGTAAATGAATAAGTGGATGAAACACTTCTTTCCTGCAACTTATACAAATATATGTGTATATTTATATGTATATGTATATATACATATGTATGTGTGTGTATATAACATGCACTTCACAGGAAATATTTGTAAAAGGTATCTTTGTATTCTGATGGATAAACTATTCAGTTGACAGGCAATTGGTGAACTTCTCTGTGAATGGTTGCTGGTCCTGAAATGATACTTGAAACGTCATTTTACTATAAAATAAATGGACTAAAAGTCCTCACACACTCCAAGACGAGTAGCAACTGGATCACATCTATGATAAACCTACTTATAACGATCAACTTTTAAACCTCTAAAATTCAAATATAAAAATCCTTGTAAGTCAATAGCACATTTTTATTAAACAAAAGCTAAAGCAGCCAGATCAGGTTTTCAGTTTAATAAAATAATGCCAACTTATGTCTGTTTAACTTCTCAGAGATTTTATATAGTATGATACTTAACCTAGTTTTTGGGGAAAATTATTTGACTTTATAATATGTATATGTTTACCATAAATATATTATAGAGGTATAATTTTAAATTATATAGTATATTTTTAGCATAAAAACATTAAAATTTGTCTGAAAGCTATATAATAGAAAATTTAAAAATGGATTTATTGTCCTAAATTATTAGGTCATGAAATAATTGAAGAAATAATAAAGGTGTCTTTTTTTTTTTCCAAAGCAGGATGCATTATATTGCACTCAGCTTTCACGATACAAACTTGTCTAGGAAGGGAATGTGACTTCACAGCAATTCTGCGCTTTTTTTTTTTTTAACATTGCTTTGCATTTTAGAGAACAAAGTGTACCAGTACCATTGAATAGTTTCACCTCAAGTAACCTCCAAAAGGAACTTAAAAAAGCTATAATAATGATTATTGCTATACAGATGACATCAGTGCTATGCAAAAGGAGCCCTGAATAGGTGTTCTGTTATTCTGTGGTTCACATCTGAGTTAAAATTTTTAGTCACTTTCAAATATTTCCTTAAAATTATTCTGATAACCGACAGAAATACCACAGAATAATCAGATATACCACTTTCCCATGTATCAATATAGGCGACAATGGAGATTCTCCCTGAAGACCACTTACACATATTAAAAATTCCAAAAGTCGGGCTTCCATGGTGGCGCAGTGGTTGAGAGTCCGCCTGTCGATGCAGGGAACATGGGTTCGTGCCCCGGTCTGGGAAGATCCCACATGCCGCAGAGTGGCTAGGCCCATGAGCCATGGCCGCTAAGCCTGCGTGTCCGGAGCCTGTGCTCCGCAACGGGAGAGGCCACAACAGTGAGAGGCCCGCATGCCGCAAAAACAAAACAAAACAAAAAATTCCAAAAGTCAAATTTTAACATGTGAATCATACCATTTATTATCCATATCAGCAAGAATTGTGGTGTTCCCTAAAACACAGTTCAAAAAGTGTTAAAACAAAACTTATCTCTCCTATATTTCATGTTTTCACAAAGAGACATATAATTTATCATGCTGTATTTATGGTATCCCCAAATAAAATAAATTACTTATTTTTAAATATGGCTCTAATTAGAAAATGTGAAGAGGAGTTCTGGATATTCTTGCTGATAAAAAGTATTTGAAAATCATTTGCTAAAGACGCCATAAATAAAAACATATTTTTAGCAAAAAAGAAATTCTCCCTCCCTTGTCTTTGTGTGAGTCTTCTAGGATTTCAAGCTATGGTGCTTTCTTGCTAGTCCTTTAAAATAAAACTGTTCTGAATTAATACACATGTAATGTACTTAGCAATCTGAAGTTCTATTTAAATTGAGGACAGGTCTAATTGCTAGTTCTTCCTGGCTGACTGCTTGATGTTGGCTATGGTGCCTGATCTGCAAAAGCCTGCACATTCTTTCATTGATTAACATTTGTCCAAAAACATATATTCATAGGTGTCAGGAAGACAAGGCACATACAAAAACAATACCAACCTAACCCCCTTTGTGTTAGACTTTGCCGGAAGTTTTAATATCTAAGAAGAATCTCTGACAAGAAAGAACTATGTACATTTAAAATGATGGCATTCTAAGGGTATTTTTCAGAAAACACTGTCCAATGTATATGCAATTTTCAGAAACTCAAGAAGGTTATAAGAATAAATTGATATGAATTGCATATTTAATAGGTGGTACTTATGTCTTATCAAAAGCTCAACTTTTTTAATCCTTTATTCTTTGGAAATATGGTAATTGTCCCCTTTCCCATGTAGTTAATTATAAATTTCAGGAAGAATTAAGTCGTCTAAAACTCTTTACTATTTTTTCTTTGTCTCTATGGTAGCAGTGAAAATAGAAATGAATTGCTTTGATCTTGTTTCTGAACAGCTTTTCTTTCCTCAAAGGATGGACCTTATTTGGCAGACCTGAAATTTTAGGTATTTTTCATTAGCTGTTTATTCAAAAGAGGTATTTTTTAAAGGTGAATTTTAAAAAGTGTCAGGAAGAAAAATGTAGCTAATTTAAAATATCACAGCCTCTGTTTCCATAAGAGTTTGTAGTTTATGATATAATAGATAAGATCTGCCAATGAAGACTATTCATTGACTGCAATAGTAGATAATGTCCAAAGTTTCTTTCTTGCAGGGAGAAAAGTACACTTGTAGTTCATTTCTCTTGTTTCATCTTGTTATGTCAGTAGGATGCAGTGACAGCATGCAAATATCAATGGCATTTAAAGTATTTTACAAGAATATGTGTTTTTTTTTAAATCTTTTATTTAGAGACTTAAATTACTCTATTGCATCTAACTCTACATAACAATAATTCAACTTTGGAGATTTCTAGAGCTTCAGAGAATATTGGGACATGCTTCCACAAAAAGCTAAAGTACCATAATATATTTCTTAAGAATATTTACAGACCAATTATTTCAAGTATGTGATCCCAGACTACACAGTCAATTCTGGCTCCCAAATTTAGTCATCCTAAAACTGTTGCAGTATTTCCAATGTTCTTTCTAACTTAGATTTAAAACTTAGATTTAAAATGCCTGATGTTTGCGAAGTACTTTCTTGAACTTTTTCTCATTTAATTTTCATAGTGAGCATGTGAGATAATTAGTATTATTTTATACTCAGAGGTGAGAAAATAGGCTTAGAGAAGCTAAGTGGGATAGGAGAAAAATCCTTGGTTAGTAAAATAAATATTAATATTTATATAATATAAATATACTTATTATGACTAGAATGTATGTTGGACCCTGGGCTAAATATATTACTGTACTATCTCATATAATCCTTCTAATAATCCTCTAAAATTCTCTCCACTTTATGGATGAGAAAACTGAAACTCATTGAGACTAAGAAACTTATTCACAGATCTAGAAAGTGAAAAATCTAGCATTCTAACACTGGTCCAGTGGATTCCTCACTGTTTTAAACATTTTCCTCCACCACCTTTCAGGGTTAATGTAACGATAGAATTAGCTAACAACTCATGTCAAGTGTCTGGCATCTAATAGGTGCTCAATAAATATTATTTCATTATACACCTAGGAAATGCCTCTCTCCAGTGATACTGTAAAATAAGTTACAACAGTGACTCTCATGTGTAATAAATATTTAAATGTGGCCTGCTTTGAGCATTCAGAACTTATGTAACTCATCATAGTTAATTAATCCAGGAAGTCAGGTGGTTAGAAAATACTTTAACATAGAGTGTTAATCCTCTTATGTACTAGTTAGCCACAGATTGCACCTCTGCTAACCTGGGCAAATGCCTGCCTGGAGTCACAAGAGATTTTGGGGGAATGCATGATCATGACTCAGCATCACCATCACTGTCTGCTGAAAAACCTTCTTTCTCAGCATCCTGCGGAGAATGGGTCAGCAGAATTTTCCTCATTTACAGAAGAGCCAAATACATGATTCCCCAACACGATGACAATCTTAGTAAGGATTTCCTCAGAAACAAATTAGGCCAGCTCATTTTAAACATCTTTGAAACCTGAGAAAATAAAAGGAAACAAGTAGGAAGATAAGCCCAGGAAAGGATAAAGTTGTGTATTGAGGAACTGTGAGGAATTATGCCCAAAATGTAATGAGAAAGGTTAATACTGACCATGAGTGTGTTTAGCATCTGTAATATACTTTGAACAAGCAGGATAGAAGACACCTTATTTGGGGCTCCCCAGTGTTTATTTAAAACTTTTTTAATTGAAGTGTTGTTGATGTACGATATTAGATGTTATAGGTGTACAATATTTAGTCATTCACAATTTTTAAAGGTTATACTCCACTTACAGTTTTTATAAAATATTAGCTATATTCTCTGTGTTGTACAATATATCCTTGTAGCTTATTTTATACATAATAGTTTATTTAAAGCTTCTTAGTGTCCGTAATACCTACCCTGCTCTCTAGATGAAAACTCAGGCCGTCCTGTGACTGTCCATGAATTTCCAGTCACTTGCAAAGAATTAAAAGTCCTACAATCACTTAAAATCACAAATACAGTCTCAGTTACGTAATGAAAATTGTCCTGTCTCAAATATTAATCAAAACTCTGTACACTTTTCCTGATTAAATACTCTCTCTTCCCTACTATGGGATCTTCAGATAGGATGTCTGCTTTGGGGGAATGGTTTGGGGATAGGCTTCTTTCTTCTTTCTCATCATTTATTAGTTGGTTATTTATTCCTCCAGGTGTGGAGCATGATAGGGAAATAAAAAAAGCAGAGCAGAAAGTCCTTATTAGACTGGGATTGTCATATTTTTTGCTTTCTGAGCCTGACATATAATAACAAAAATGAAGAAACTATCTGATGTTTATGTTAGTGTTGATTATGTCTGGAAATCATTCTAAGCACTTGTATTAATTCCTTTAATCTTCATAACTGAGACAAAAAGAGGTTAAGCAACTTGCCCAGGGTCATCACTGTTGTGGGTCTTAGGGAGTTTCTCTTTCTGGGCCTCTCTGACTAAATCTCCTCTAATGTGGATGATGCATTTCTTCAGCCCCAAGTTTTACAGCAGTCCACTCCACACAGAAGGTTGTCTTGGCAGGCATTGTAATGGCTCCAGGATGGCTCTTTTGTCCTTACAAACTCTGAACATGGAGACTGGCCCAGATGAAGCCACCTCTCCTGAGGCAATAACCAGCTTGCCATGTTATCTTACTTGTTAAATTTTTCAGGGGTGAGTCAGATCCTAGTATACTCACCTCTTAAATCCAAGGGAATTATATTAAGCTTTAGGTATATGCTCATTGACGCCTCTTTCACTAATCTTAGGTGAAAAGTTAGACCCCTCCTAGCCCCTTTCCAAAGAAATCCCTTCTCTTTGTAAATCTCCAACCAGCTAACCCTTGTATATCCTCATTATCAATAAGGGTTTAGAGACCTGAAAGTGGTTCTTGATAATTTCCTTTGAAAATTATAGCACCTCCTTTGGAATCTCATTTTTATCATATCTTGGAATCTTAGACAGGGCTTCCAATATATTACCTTGTACATATATTTCTAACTATAGTATACTTTGGTACCTGGCAAAATATGATTTTCTCCTTTTAACAACTTACTTTGAAATTATATATCTTTATGGCAAATTAGGAAACTAAATGGATGAAAACCTTTATTTGCCTAAGGGCAATTATTTATACACATATGTGTGTACACAAACATATATGTATGTATGTATATATGCACACATTATATGTCTATATATATACACATTGTATATCTGTATATATGAAATTGATGATTTGGAGGCGTCCTGGGAGTTGTTTTTCTTTTTTCTTTTTTCAAATTTTTGGAAAATTACCTTAATTCTTTATGTGCTGAAGCATATGTTTGACTAGAAGTCAGAAAATGTGTTTTCTAGTAATTTTAGTAAGCATTAACTCATAGATATTAATGTTTATAATAATCCTTTGAATATAATTATTCATTACATTTATAAAAGTACTTTACATCTTACAGTGTATTTGCAGACACATTGTTATAGTCATTTTCGTTCTGCCATGCCACTTAGTTTTACCCCTTGTACATCATGTTTTAATCTCTTTTTCTTCATCTGTCAAACACCTGAGAGTTTTAGAAAAGATGGGAAAGACACCTTAAGTGCTTTTCCAGAGACTAAACTCAGGAGAGCCTCTTGAGTTTTTTATAGGATCAGGCCTGGATCCCTCCAGATCCATTCCCTGGCAGGACTCTCTGCTGTCCATGCGCTGTGAAGTAGAAATAAATGAGGGGAAAGGCCGAAGTCAGCTTTCTCTGTAGCATAGAATCATACTTTCCCCTCATTCCCAGGTTTCTGTGGCCCCAAATCAAGAGGTTTCCTTACCAAGTCCAAGAATACCTTGATTCACTATCAGATGGTACATGGTACACCTTTACCTGGAAGGCCCTCTACTCACCCTTTCCATCCTAAAAGCTTTATTGGAAAACTGAAGTGTCTTCTCTATAAAACGCTTCCTGATTTATCCAGTCAGAGTTCAACATTCTTGCCTTTGGCCTTAGTTTCCCTGCACAGTTTTCTATGACCCTTGCTCATCCCTTACTCCTGACCCCAAAATGGATGAGATGGATCTTTTTGATCTGTTATGTCACGTTTTATTTATACCATATTATTAATGTTGCTTTATAATTGCATGCTTATTAGTTTGTCTTTTTCCTTGGACTGGGAACTTCTTTAGACAGACACTGAGTCTTGATATATCCTTATTTCTAATACAACAGCTAGCACTTACTAATTTCTCAATGAATGTTTGTTGACCAAATAAATTAATAAATGAATGAATGGTCCTAGTTTATAATCCTATTTTAAATGTAACATATTGCACTGTATCTCCTAAAAGGTTGGGAGCTCTTTAAGAGAAAGGATTTAAATTTTTATATCTCTAAATTTTATATCTCTATATATACCTAGCATGGTACCTTCTATATAATACATGTTTGATAAATGAATAGCTGAATAAATATTTATATAGCACTATCATGTGATACTTCTCAACCCAGAAAAAAACTTCTATGATTATGAGAATCATTTTATTGTGAACAGAACAACAGAAGCTTTTAGTTTTTTCTCTGCTTTCAGAAGAACATGCTATTTTGAATGAAACATTTAGGTCAAAATTTTATTTGGATGAATCATTTCTCACCCTGCCACACACAAACTTGTTCTGAGGATTAAATAACGAAAATGTCTATATAGTCATTGGTAAACTCCAAAGCGCTCTAACAGATATAAGCCCCTGATACACAAAAAATTTCTACTCTCTCTGGGGATGGGACAGGTTGAGCAGAAAATCTTTAGAGTTTTCTTTGTCAAGTGTTTGTCACTATTGAAATTCTTTGTAGTTACATATTTACATAATCAATCTGAGATTTAATTGTCCAGCATATTTGGCTCATTTGCTCAGGACATTCTGGAATGAAATGTGTTAAGATGTTAAAGTTGGAAAAAGACCATCAAGGAAGATGAGAGACTTGGAGACATCAACCTATCTAAATAGCATAGTATTTTAAAAAGAGCAAAACCCACTGATAGTTTTGTCTCTTAATATAACATGTTTTTCAAGGTTAGCATTTCAGATCCTGAATCCTGATCGAGTCACATATCAACAATATAGAGGTATAAATATTCAGGGTAGATGGATGAGAGAGAGAAGGGGAAGTGAAATCTGTCTTTAGGGTAATTTGTCACCAACTTCTATCTTAAACTCTTACTTGGAGAGATAGGCTGGCTCTTGAGGGAATTCTAATGTTCCCTCTTGATTTTTGGCCTAAGAATTAACTTAAAAATAGCCTAGAGAGTGTCCTTTCCCCTAGTTTTCATACTGGTCCTTGCTGGCCTTCTAAAGGCTGGGGACCTGCCAAGTAGGCAGTAACCCCAAACTCTGTCATGGTGCCCACATTAAATATTGGAGAGAAAAAATACTAAAAAAGGAGAAGGAAAAATTCTAGGAAAAAGAGCAATTTTAACCCTTTTACTTCCACTGCTGTGACAATTCCCTTGACATATGTTAGATTTTGTCTTCCTTAGAAGCAGAGTGAAGTGGTAGGTAAAACCTGAGGTTGGGGTTTCCAGTAACCACACTTCACTGGAAAGCTCTTGTGAGATTATCTGGTCTGGCAGTTCTTAACTTTTACTACCATGCAAACTCACAGGGATATAACCATATCCTATGGTAACAGTAGATCAGAATGACAGGGATATTCAACTGGAAGGTATACCTCTTTGGAGGGGGAAACATATTAGATTATTGGGAGGAAAATAAGTTGGTATATGAGGGGATCAAATAAACCCCTCTCATTTTATACATGAGAAAAATGAGGTTTAAAGTGTTAAAGTAACTTTCCCAAAGTTCCACAGATAGATTAATGGGGACACTAGGTAGATTAATGGGGACACTACTGAAATCTAAGATCCTAACTTCTATTCCAGTCTTATTTTTTTCTAGTCACACACTGTGGATTACCAAATAATATATGTTTTCATGGAATCTGTCTTCAGTAGGCCTTTTTATATATCTGCCCCTGTGTAATCATATTATCAATCTTCTTGATTAAAACACTAATGGGAAGGCTTTAGTATCTAAAACTCAGGTAATAGTGGGACAGGAGACTCACACGGATTCCCATCTTTCTTTACTCCATGGTATATATCCATAGAAGCTTAAACACTACTTATTTATGCCCCTCATCACATTTTTTTTCTTTTTTACTATTCTTTTTCATTATGGTTTATCACAGGATATTGTATATAGTTCCCTGTGCTATATATTAGGGCCTTGTTGTTTATCCATTCTAAATGTAATAATTCGCATCTACCAACCCCAAATTCCCAGTCCATCCCTCTCCCTCACCCTTTCCCCCTTGGCAACCACAAGTCTGTTCTCTATGTCTGTGAATATATTTCTGTTTTGTAGATAGGTTGGTTCATTTGTGCCATATTTTAGGTTCCACATATAAGTGATATCATATGATATCTGTCTTTCTCTTTCTGACTTGCTTCACTTAGTATGATAATCTCTAGTTGCATCCATGTTGCTGCAAATGGCATTATTTCATTCTTTCTTATGGCTGAGTAGTATTCCATTGTATATATGTACCACATCATCTTTATCCATTCATCTGTCGATGAACATTAAGGTTGTTTCCATGTTTTGTGTATTGTATACAGTGCCACTATGAACACAGGGGTGCATGTATCTTTTTGAATTATAGTTTTATTCAGGTATATTCCAGGAGTGGGATTGCTGGATCATATGGTAATTCTATTTTTAGTTTTCTGAGGAACATCCATAATGTTTTCATAGTGGCTGTACCAACTTACATTCCCACAAACAGTGTAGGAATGTTTCCTTTTCTTCTCCACATCCACTCCAGCATTTGTTATTTGTAGACTGTTAGTGATGGCCATTCTGACCAGTGTCACCTATATATCCTCTTTTTCTTTTTTTTTTTAAATGGTGTGTTAGTTTCTGCTTTATAACAAAGTGAATCAGTTATACATATACATATGTTCCCATATCTCTTCCCTCTTGCGTCTCCCTCCCTGCCATCCTCCCTATCCCACCCCTCCAGGCAGTCACAAAGCACCGAGCTGATCTCCCTGTACTATGCAGCTGCTTCCCACTAGCTATCTACCTTACGTTTGGTAGTGTATACATGTCCATGCCTCTCGCTTTTTCACAGCTTACCCTTCCCCCTCCCCATATCCTCAAGTCCATTTTCTAGTAGGTCTGTGTCTTCATTCCTGTATTACCCATAGGTTCTTCATGACATTTTTTTTCTTAAATTCCATATATATGTGTTAGCATATGGTATTTGTCTTTCCCTTTCTCACTTACTTCACTCTGCATGACAGACTCTAGGTCCATCCACCTCATTACAAATAGCTCAATTTCGTTTCTTTTTATGGCTGAGTAATATTCCATTGTATATATGTGCCACATCTTCTTTATGCATTCATCCGATGATGGACACTTAGGTTGTTTCCATCTCTGGACTATTGTAAATAGAGCTGCAATGAACATTGTTGTACAAAACTCTTTTTGAATTATGGTTTTCTCAGGGTATATGCCCAGGAGTGGGATTGCTGAGTTGTATGGTAGTTCTATTTGTAGTTTTTTAAGGAACCTCCATACTGTTCTCCACAATGGCTGTATCAATTTACATTCCCAACAGTGCAAGAGGGTTCCCTTTTCTCCACACCCTCTCCAGCATTTATTGTTTCTAGATTTTTGATAATGGCCATTCTGAGTGGTGTGAGATGATATCTCATTGTAGTTTTGATTCGCATTTCTCTAATGATTAGTGATGTTGAGCATTCTTTCATGTGTTTGTTGGCAGTCTGTATATCTTCTTTGGAGAAATGTCTATTTAGGTCTTCTGCCCATTTTTGGATTGGGTTGTTTGCTTTTTTGTTATTGAGTTGCATGAGCTGCTTATAAATTTTGGAGATTAATCCTTTGTCAGTTGCTTCATTGGAAAATATTTTCTCCCATTCTGAGGGTTGTCTTTTGGTCTTGGTTATGGTTTCCATTGATGTGCAAAAGCTTTGAAGTTTCATTAGGTCCCATTTGTTTATTTTTGATTTTATTTCCATTTCTCTAGGAGGTGGGTCAAAAAGGATCTTGCTGTGATTTATGTCATAGAGTGTTCTGCCTATGTTTTCCTCTAAGAGTTTGATAGTTTCTGGCCTTACATTTAGGTCTTTAATCCATTTTGAGCTTATTTTTGTGTATGGTGTTAGGGAGTGTTCTAATCTCATACTTTTACATGTAGCTGTCCAGTTTTCCCAGCACCACTTATTGAAGAGGCTGTCGTTTCTCCGCTGTATATTCTTGCCTCCTTTATCAAAGATAAGGTGACCATATGTGCCTGGGTTTATCTCTGGGCTTTCTATCCTGTTCCATTGATCTATCTTTCTGTTTTTGTGCCAGTACCATACTGTCTTGATTACTGTAGCTTTGTAGTATAGTCTGAAGTCAGGGAGCCTGATTCCTCCAGCTCCGTTTTTCATTCTCAAGATTGCTTTGGCTATTCGGGGTCTTTTGTTTTTCCATACAAATTGTGAAATTTTTTGTTCTAGTTCTGTGAAAAATGCCAGTGGTAGTTTGGTAGGGATTGCATTGAATCTGTAGATTGCTTTGGGTAGTAGAGTCATTTTCACAATGTTGATTCTTGCAATCCAAGAACATGGTATATCTCTCCATCTGTTTGTATCATCTTTAATTTCTTTCATCAGTGTCTTATAATTTTCTGCATACAGGTCTTTTGTCTCCTTAGGTAGGTTTACTCCTAGATATTTTATTCTTTTTGTTGCAATGGTAAATGGGAGTGTTTTCTTGATTTCACTTTCAGATTTTTCATCATTAGTGTATAGGAATGCCAGAGATTTCTGTGCATTAATTTTGGATCCTGCTACTTTACCAAATTCATTGATTAGCTCTAGAAGTTTTCTGGTAGCATCTTTAGGATTCTCTATGTGAAGTATCATGTCATCCTCAAACAGTGACAGCTTTACTTCTTTTCTGATTTGGATTCCTTTTATTTCCTTTTCTTCTCTGATTGCTGTGGCTAAAACTTCCTAAGCTATGTTGAATAACAGTGGTGAGAGTGGGCAACCTTGTCTTCTTCCTGATCTTAGTGGAAATGGTTTCAGTTTTTCACCATTGAGGACGATGTTGGCTGTGGGTTTGTCATATATGGCCTTTATTATGTTGAGGAAAGTTCCCTCTATGCCTAGGTTCTGCAGGGTTTTTATCATAAATGGGTGTTGAATTTTGTCAAAAGCTTTCTCTGCATCTATTGAGATGATCATGTGGTTTTTCTCCTTCAATTTGTCAATATGGTGTATCATGTTGATTGATTTGCATATATTGAAGAATCCTTGCATTCCTGAAATAAACCCCACCTCATCATGGTGTATGATCAGTTCAATGTGCTGTTGGATTCTGTTTGCTAGTATTTTGTTGAGGATTTTTACATCTATGTTCATCAGTGATATTGGCCTGTAGTTTTCTTTCTTTGTAACATCCTTGTCTGGTTTTGGTATCAGGGTGATGGTGGCCTCGTAGAATGAGTTTGGGACTCTTCCTCCCTCTGCTATATTTTGGAAGAGTTTGAGAAGGATAGGTGTTAGCTCTTCTCTAAATGTTTGATAGAATTCGCCTGTGAAGCCATCTGGTCCTGGACTTTTTTTTGTTGGAAGATTTTTAATCACAGTTTCAATTTCAGTGCTTGTGATTGGTCTGTTCATATTTTCTGTTTCTTCCTGATTCAGTCTTGGCAGGTTGTGCATTTCTAAGAATTTGGCCATTTCTTCCAGGTTGTCCATTTTATTGGCATAGAGTTGCTTGTAGTAATCTCTCATGATCTTTTGTATTTCTGCAGTGTCAGTTGTCACTCCTCCTTTTTCATTTCTAATTCTATTGATTTGAGTCTTCTCCCTTTTTTTCTTGATGAGTCTGGCTAATGGTTTATCAATTTTGTTTATCTTCTTAAAGAACCAGCCTTTAGTTTTATTGATCTTTGCTCTCGTTTCCTTCATTTCCTTTTCATTTATTTCTGATCTGATTTTTATGATTTCTTTCCTTCTGCTAACTTTGGGGTTTTTTTGTTCTTCTTTCTCTAATTGCTTTAGGTGCATTTTTATTTCCTCTTTGATTTCTTCAGTGATCACTTCGTTATTAAGTAGTGTATTGTTTAGCCTCCATGTGTTTGTATTTTTTACAGATCTTTTCCTGTTATTATTACCTAGTCTCATAGCATTGTGGTCGGAAAAGATACTTGATACAATTTCAATTTTTTAAAAATTTACCAAGGCTTGATTTGTGACCCAAGGTATGATCTATCCTGGAGAATGTTCTATGAGCACTTGAGAAAAATGTGTATTCTGTTGTTTTTGGATGGACTGTCCTATAAATATCAATTATCTTGTTTAATGTATCATTTAAAGCTTGTGTTTCCTTATTTATTTTCATTTTGGATGATCTGTCCCTTGGTGAAAGTGGGGTGTTAAAGTCCCCTACTATGAATGTGTTACTGTCGATTTCCCCTTCTATGGCTGTTAGTATTTGCCTTATGTATTGAGGTGCTCCTATGTTGGGTGCATAACTATTTACAATTGTTATATCTTCTTCTTGGATCGATCCCTTGATCATTATGTAGTGTCCTTCTTTGTCTCTTCTAATAGTCTTTATTTTTAAGTCTATTTTGTATGATATGGGAATTGCTACTCCAGCTTTCTTTTGGATTCCATTTGCATGAAATATCTTTTTCCATCCCCTTACTTTCAGTCTGTATGTGTCTCTAGGTCTGAAGTGGGTCTCTTGTAGACAGCAAATATATGGGTCTTGTTTTTGTATCCATTCAGCCAATCTGTGTCTTTTGGTGGGAGCATTTAGTCCATTTACATTTAAGGTAATTATTGATATGTATGTTCCTATTCCCTTTTTTCTTAATTGTTTTGGGTTCGTTATTGTAGGTCTTTTCCTTCTCTTGTGTTTCTTGGCTAGAGAAGTTCCTTTAGCAGTTGTTGTAGAGCTGGTTTGGTGGTGCTGAAGTCTCTCAGGTTTTGCTTGTCTGTAAAGGTTTTAATTTCTCCATCAAATCTGAATGAGAACTTGCTGGGTAGAGTAATCTTGGTTGTAGGTTTTTTCCCTTTCATCACTTTAAATATGGCCTGCCCCTCCCTTCTGGCTTGCAGAGTTTCTGCTGAAAGATCAGATGTTAACCTTATGGGGATTCCCTTGTGTGTTATTTGTTGTTTTTCCCTTGCTGCTTTTAATATGTTTTCTTTGTATTTAATTTTTGACAGTTTGATTAATATGTGTCTTGGCGTATTTCTCCTTGGATTTATCCTGTATGGGACTCTCTGTGCTTCCTGGACTTGATTAACTATTTCCTTTCCCATATTAGGGAAGTTTTCAACTATAATCTCTTCAAATATTTTCTCAGTCCCTTTCTTTTTCTCTTCTTCTTCTGGAACCCCTATAATTCGAATGTTGGTGCATTTAATGTTGTCTCAGAGGTCACTCAGACTGTCCTCAGTTCTTTTCATTCTTTTTTCTTTATTCTGCTCTGCAGTAGTTATTTCCACTATTTTATCTTCCAGGTCACTTATCCGTTCTTCTGCCTCAGTTATTCTGCTATTGATCCCATCTAGAGTATTTTTAATGCCATTTATTGTATTCTTCATCGTTGTTTGTTTCATCTTTAGTTCTTCTAGGTCCTTGTTAAATGTTTCTTGCATTTTGTCTATTCTGTTACTAAGATTTTGGATCATCTTTACTATCATTATTCTGAATTCTTTTTCACGTAGACTGCCTATTTCCTCTTCATTTGTTAGGTCTGGTGGGTTTTTATCTTGCTCCTTCATCTGCTGTGTGTTTTCTGTCTTCTCATTTTGCTTATCCTACTGTGTTTGGGGGTCTCCTTTTTCCAGGCTGCAGGTTAGTAGTTTCCGTTGTTTTTGGTGTGTGCCCCTAGTGGCTAAGGTTGGTTCAGTTGGTTGTGTAGGCTTCCTGGTGGAGGGGACTAGTGCCTGTGTTGTGGTGGATGAGGCTGGATCTTGTCTTTCTGGTGGGCAGGTCCATGTCTGGTGGTGTGTTTTGGGGTGTCTGTGGAGTTATTGTGATTTTAGGCAGCCTCTCTGCTAATGGGTGGAGTTGTGTTCCTGTCTTGCTAGTTGTTTGGCATAGGATGTCCAGCACTGTAGCTTGCTGGTCGTTGAGTGAAGCTGCGTGCTGGTGTTGAGACGGAGATCTCTGGGAGATTTTCGCCGTTTGATATTATGTGGAGCTGGGAGGTCTCTTGTGGACCAGTGTCCTGAATTTGGCTCTCCCACCTCAGAGGCACAGCACTGACTCGTGGCTGCAGCACCAAAAGCCTTTCATCCACATGGCTCAGAATAAAAGGGAGAAAAAGTAGAAAGAAAGAATTAGTAGAAGTAGAAAGAAAGAAAGAAAGAAGGAAAGAAAGGAGCAAGGGAGGGAGGAAGGAAGGAAGGAAGGAGGGAAGGAAGGAAGAAAAGAAAGAAAAGATAAAGTAAAATAAAATTATGAAATTAAAAAATAATTATTAAGAAAAAAATCAAAACAAAAAACAAAACAAAATGGACGGATAGAACCCTAGGACAAATGGTGGAAGCAAAGCTCTATAGACAAAATCTCACACAGGAGCATACACATACACACTCACAAAAAGAGGAAAAGGGGAAAAAATAATAAAGCTTGCTCTCAAAGTCCACCTCCTTAATTTGGGATGATTGGTTGTCTATTTATGTATTCCACAGATGCAGGATACATCAAGTTGATTGTGGAGCTTTAATCCGCTGCTTCTGAGGCTTTTGGGAGAGATTTCCCTTTCTCTTCTTTGTTCTCACAGCTCCCGGGGCTCAGCTTTGGATTTGGCCCCGCTTCTGCGTGTAGGTCGCCGGAGGGCATCTGTTCTTCGCTCAGACAGGACGGGGTTAAAGGAGCCGCCGATTCGGGGGCTCTGGCTCACTCAGGCCGAGGGGAGGGAGGGGCACGGAGTGCGGGGCGGGCCTGCGGCGGCAGAGGCCGGCGTGACGTTGCACCAGTCTGAGGCGCGCCGTGCGTTCTCCCCGGGTAGTTGTCGCTGGATCCCGGGACCCTGGCAGTGGCCGGCTACACAGGCTCCCCGGAAGGGCGTTGTGCATAGTGACCTGTGCTCGCACACAGGCTTCTTGGTGGCGGCAGCAGCAGCATTAGCGTGTCATGCCCATCTCTGGGGTCCGTGCTGTTAGCCGCGGCTCGTGCCCGTCTCTGGAGCTCATTTAAGCAGCGCTCTTAATCCCTTCTCCTCGCGCACCAGGAAACAAAGAGGGAAGAAAAAGTCTCTTGCCTCTTCGGCAGCTCCAGACCTTTTCCCGGACTCCTTCCCGGCTAGCCGTGGTGCACTAAGCCCCTGCAGGCTGTGTTCACGCTGCCAACCCGAGTCCTCCCCCGGCGCTCCGACCGGACCGAAGCCCGAGGACCGAAGCCAGAGCCTCAACTCCCAGCCCCGCCCGCCCCAGCGGGTGAGCAGACAAGCCTCTCAGACTAGTGAGTGCCGGTCGGCCCTGATCCTCTGTTCGGGAATCTCTCCGCTTTGCTCTCCGCACCCCTGTTGCTGTGCATCTCCACCGCGGCTCCGAAGCTCCCCCCTCCGCCACCCACAGTCTCCGCCTGGGAAGCGGCTTCCTAGTGTGTGGGAACCTTTCCTCCTTCACAGCTCCGTCCCACTGGTGCGGGTCCTGTCCCTATTCTTTTGTCTCTGTTGTTTATTTTTTCTTTTGCCCTACCCAGGTACGTGGGGGGTTTCTTGCCTTTTGGGAGGTCTGAGGTCTTCTCCCAGCGTTCAGTAGGTGCTCTGTAGGAGTTGTTCCACGTGTAGATGTATTTCTGGTATATCTGTGGGGAGGAAGGTGATCTCTGCGTCTTACTCTTCCGTCATCTTCCTGGAAGCGTCCGCCCCATCACATTTTATGAGTACTTATATTCCTCCACCTAAGCACAGCTCACTTATTTATTGAATTTTCCTTCTTTACCATATGCTCCATAAAGATATATAGTATCTAGATGTAAAACAAGCTTATTATTACTACCCTCTACTAACAATAACAATTATGAATTATTACAAAGGACATATTCCTCACCTTTAACATTGGTATGACTTATCATAATTAAAAATAACTAGCATTTTAATAATGCTTTCAATTTCAAAAGGCTTATCTTCACATGTAGATAAATTATATTTATCTGGCTTAAGGTATCAGAAAAGAACAATAAAAGTGTCCTTTTACTTTGTGTGTTCTTTTTCATAACATCCTTGAAAATTGTGGTAATTATCTGAAGCAAATCTTTATCATCTGATAGAAGTCCCGTGAATTAGGTGAGATACTAACACTGTTCTACAGCTGTGACTCCCAAGACTCAGAGCCACCTCCTGTTAGCAGGCACTTGGTTGAGCTTAGCTTGAAACTGTGGTCATCTGACACCAGCCCAGTGCACCCTATGTACCCTGTTGGTACCGTATGTCATGTTTTGATTTAAACAAGAAAGCTGAGCATGGAGATTGATGATGTAAGTGTATTTTTATGGTGACTCTATCAATAATCCCTTAAACAGCACTTCAGAGTTTAGTGATGCCTTAAAAATATATCACCTAAATAAAGGTTTCTCTAAAAGGCTTACAAATCACAAAATAGGATTCTTAGCACAAGTACTGAATTCAGTACTTTATTGCAGTTAAGTTAGACATGTTAAGGATCACTGATAACATGCAATCATGTTAGTTGATGACATGTCTTAAGCCCCATTAAACAGAAAATGAAAAATACCAGCTTATCATAGAAGGAGCAAGCATGGGCTGCAGAGTCAGTAAAATTCTTGCTGCAGTCCCAGTTAGGCTGCTTTCTTGTAGGGTAACTTATAGATGAGTTTCTTACCCTCTGTGAGCCTCAGTTTTCTCTCCTGTAATGGGCATAGCAACACATCCATCCATATTTGTTATAGCAACTAGTGATAATGTACTGAGTCCAGAATAACCTTTAGCATATTTTGTAGCTCAGTAAATCACAGCTGTGGTTAATATGATTACTTATTAACATAATTTGTAGTATTTATATATTATAATTGAGTGTACAATAAGTAAAGATAAAAGATGTTGTATTAGAATCACCTCCTCCCCTTTTAGCACTAATCAGAACTCTTAAAGGAAAGCACTTCATTCTCTCTAAAAGGCCAATTAGAACTGAATTTATTGGAGTCACAGCAAAAGAATAGGTTAGCTCGAGATACATTTCTTATGTAAAAAGAAGTGCCTGGCAAATTGTTTAGAATGTTAAATCTCTGTGCTCCTTGTTTCATTTCTTTGTACCTCAGTTTCTGATGTGACAGGAAAGGCCTCTAAAATCTGTCCTGTACAACTCTACATTCTGGGATTCTATGAAATGCCCTAGAGAGAATCATCACCACAAGCTTACAATCTGGAAGGGGAGACAAGTAAACAAGTATTTCTGTACCTTGACTCAAGAGATTTCACAGGGGTACAGCATGTATTGGTGTCTTCTGGGAGCCTGGAGGAGAGACCAGGTCTGCTTCTAGGTTAGGAGGATTCTCAGGTGGTTCCCACCACAGGACCTGAAAGGCCAGTTGCTGAGGAAGCCTGGTTCCAAAAACCTAGGCCTTAGTGAAATACAAAAACCAAAGAATAATTTCTTGTGCCTTGATAAGAGTAGAAATGATATACCTAGTTTCTTTTAGCACTGCACCAAAAAATTATTCTCAAAGACTTCTCCTATACTTGTAAATATGGTAATAAACACATTGATGATAAACATATCAGCTGGTGTAGATTGCTGCACATCATATGTAGAATATAACATATTTTTTACTTATTTGCAGCAAAACCAAGGCAAGTGCCCAGCCCAGAATTGTTCAGTGGAAGCCCCTGCTTGGATGCCTGTTCACCACTGTACTGTAAGTTTATTTGATTATTCTAAGATTGGCAAGATTAAAGTATAATTATTTTTATATTTTGGAACAACCTTAGTGTAATGGGCTAGAATATTCTCTGAAATTCTAGAGTGGAGCAAACATTTTGAAAGGAGAAAGAATGTCTTCTCAGCAAGCTCTGCATTATAAGAAGCACCAGTGATTAGGGATTACATGTATTTCTTTTTTGGAGTGAGAGTAACTTGTAAAGGATTTGTCGAAATGGGTTATTGGCGGTTTAGAATTGAATAGTCTTTAAAATGAATGTGCTTGCACATATATTTTTCTCAATAGCTGCATATTCAGCAATACTTGATTTTAGATGCCTTAGAGAAGGATTCTTTCTCTTCTTCCATTGTGTTGACTGTTTAATAGTGATGGGTACATGGATTTGCAACTTTCAAGTCTTCCTGGTATAATAATAGCCTCTGCATTTGTGTGAAATCTTCCATCAGAGAATTTTCAAATGCCTTAGAAACAAACAGGTACTATGTCATCATTCCTGTGTTGTAAATGGGAAACGTAAATGCAAAGGAAGTAAGAATAAGTGCATCAGTTGTAAGGTTGGGAATAGATTCTGGATGCCCTGACTGTCCTTTCATGAATTCATTCCATGACTCTGTGCTCTGAATAAGTGAAGAAAGTGGCTGATTGTATGATATGCTTTTATATATACATTGCCTGATAGAAATGACAGTGGTTCCTCTGGGAACCGTGTGTGCTGTAACTGAGGGTTTGCCTGTCATGAAATAATTTGTGTGTGATGAGGACAAAAAGTTCAAAAGTTACTTTTGAGGCATTCCCCTCATTTGACCTACCTTGCAGAGAGTATAAAGTGATATGTGGAGTGCTTTAAATATCCTCATCTATTATTGAGATACAGGCTTCTGAAAGGTGCAGCTGGACTCTCATAGCAAGACTTATGACTGTGTTAAAAGGCAGTAGGCCTGGAGGAGCCTACTTTTCACTCAGATTGTGTGAGAGAATGAAGCCTCTTTCCTTGACTTTTGTTTATCTGTGGAAGGTGAGAAGGTGGGATCACCTTTAATGAAGGAGTGATGATAATGCTAAGTTTTGGAGGCATTCCTGCAGTGCAGAGGCAGCTCAGCTTGCTGGAGACATGGAGAATAAAAATGTCACACTTTTGTGAGCAGGTGGTCAGAGGGGAGTGCCTGCTTAGAGACTCTGCTGATGCCAGAGAAAGGGCGAGTTTTAATAATTCTATTTCTTCATCAATCACTCCTTTTATTGTATCCTTAATGATATTATCTCGCAATTACTGATTTATAATGCCTATTTCTCCAAGACCATGTGCTCTTCAGGTTCCTAGTATACCTACACCTAGGTAAATCCCTGGGTACATGGTAGAAGCTCTGTGAGTGTATATTTAATAAATGAATCTTCAATCTGTTGATTTCCTCTTTATAATAAGTTTTAATAAATTATTTTGTAACTCTCACATTTCTCGCTGAATAGGAATAAATATATTTTTACTTTGTTAGTTGGGTGGTTTCCATTTCTCACCTTCAAGTGTCCTTTTATACTTTCTCCTTCAGAGTACCATTGAATATGCGTTTTGAGGAATTTTGTTTTCAAACTAGACAAAATTTAGTAGTTAGATTCAGCTGTGTCAGGCACTATGGCAATTGCTAGAGATACAAAGGTAGATAGGATAGTGGTCCCATTTTATCAAATACATCCATGTATTCCAATTAGTAGCTGATCCTCCAATACACTGATAATTTCAGCTCAAAATAAAAGAAATTTGACATTTTAGTTACTTTGTGCAGTCTTATTGCAAGTAAATCCATGATTAGAATTCTGTCTTTTGGATTATTAAAAACAGCTCATCCTTCATTATTACTGTGGAGTTACCGCTGAGGATCTGAGAATCCCACATTAGGTCTTCCTGTTGTAGAACACTAAAGACCAAATAGATGAATACATTTAAGACCCTTCCTGAAGATCACAAGTCTGAAATGCCAGCACTTCAGTCTGATTTTCAGTTCTATGGTCAGGTGAGAGCATCAAAAAGATGTTTCTTCTTGTTTCTGCCATGGAATTGGTAGCTGCTCGTTGCGTAGATTTCCTTTGCCATTTACTTAAAAGTAATACATCTCCCAGTGGGGCAAGCACTTTCTGGAGGAATTGCACAACCCATAATGATTCTGCTTTCTCTGTCAGTAACCCCAGTCTACAAAAGTAGGCTCCTAGTGGCCATGTTTGGGCTCTGCGAGTCTGTGCCTGGCCATGACTGACTGATCCAAGAGATTAAATATCTGATCCCAGGTGAGGCTGTTGGGTTCTCTCTCCTGGGTATTTGAAATTTGTACCAGAGAGATATCAAACTGGTAGCCATCAGTATTGAATCATATGAATGACAATAGTTTGGAAAATATTCTATGAACCTCAGTTGCTGAGATTCCTTGAGTTGCCACGATTCCTTGAGTTGCTGTATATCTGCCCTTTGAGGTTTAGCTTGCTTAAATCTCTCTTTGATTTTGTGAGAAGGGCTCAATAACCTGCTGATAATCAGTAAGTTACATTTTTTTCCTTAAGTTATCTAGATTTTGTTTTATTTTGTTTGTTTGGGGGAATTTATTGCTCTTTGATTTATTTGCAGCCAAAAAGTAAACTCGCTTAACTAACATCTCCTGGTCAGCAACATTTATGGAGCTCCCACCAGAATTGATGTAATGAGTAGTTGTCTCAGACAGAATGAAGCACTCAGAACTGTGGGATTTTGATAATTTATAATAGTCCATTCATTTCAAATATCTGGTTATATATAACGCTTGGGTACATAAAAATGAGCAAAGAATAATTTGGTAATGACTTAACTCACATTATAAACTGAGAAATATGGCTAGTTAACAGTACAGTAATAAAAGTATATTTACATAACAAAAACTATATACAATATGTAAAGTAGTTCTGGTATTAATTTCCATTTTCTCATCTCTCAGGAAATAGAGAAAATCTTAGCCTCTAGCCTCCTATGTTTAAGAGAATGTCTTGTCCCCCTCAAATCCTCTATGGGCTGAAGCAGGTTATAAATAAATTAATACATACTTACATTCATGATAAATGGATAGTCTCTGTTATCTTTGTGCATTTTTAAATTCACTTGATTCTTTCCTACATTTCTCTCCCCGGTGCCCTATTCTTTCTTGGTGTTTTGCTCTGGAATAATTGTATCCTTATAGCTGGGCTTTGTTACTTTATTCAAAACAGTCCTGGTCTTTGTGTGTGCTTTTGCCTCCAGGTTCATTTTAAGTGCAGAGGTTTTATCATTGGTTTTTCCAAGAAACTTTCTCTCACCAAATTGTTTTTCAAATGCCTGTCAACAGCTACATATTGCCTTAAAAATTACTTCTATTACTACTTGATCACTCTCCTCTTGGATGCTCTCTTTTATTGACGCTGCACATCTCTGTAATAATGGGACCAAGAAGTGTTTTTAAAGACTTTTCCTTTTAGTCAGAATTACAATGTACAGATTGGGATTCAAGCTGAATAGAAAATTTACCTCCAGCAATTATACAGAAACATGGGCATATTTATACTTTGTGAATAATTATAAGTGAAATATCTTCTCTAGTGAGAAGTGTGACAGTTTTGTTTATTTATCTTTCCTTGTATGGCTACATTAAGCATTAGAATGATACCCTTCCTCACCTCTACACTTTACATTTAATTGGGTTGTATGCCCATTGGTTTGCACGATCACCAGTATGAACACAGTGGTTACCTGAACCCCTGCCACTTAGAAACAAATGAGAAGAGACCCACAGGTTCTGGGACTCAGGTGAAGACAGGCAGATCTCTGAATCTGGAGTGAACTAGGCTAAGAATCAGTTCCTGTCAGTTGGAAATAAAGAACCTTAGATTTGACCAGCTGCAGGAGGCTTGAGCAGCTGCTGCATTTCAGGGCAGATCTCTGGACCACTCAGTATGACTATGGCCTATGAGTGGATTTGGTCACTTTGAGGAATGTCCCCAAACGCAATCCTTAGTTATTAAGCATTACTCAGAAATGGCTGTAATGTATAATTTTACTGATTAGACATATGATATATAAATATACATATTTGTCTAGAATAATTGCTTTGTTTCTCTTTATGTTTGCACACCCCTTAGTTCCTGGAAATTTAAAAATAATGTAATGAGAGGAGTTTCTAAAAGCTAAGTTGAAAAAAAAATCCCTGCTATTATGGAGCTTATCATGGATATTGTTATTTCTGCGTATCTCTATTGTTATGTAGTATTCACCCATAAATAGATATGGGAAATATTTTTTAAAATCATATAAGCATTTGCAAATAAGAACACTGTACTCTGAATACATCAACCCTCATTTACTCATTCAAGGAGCATTTACTGAGCATATTTTGTAAGTTGTAACTGACCCTTTGATTCCTCAGGATAGAGCAGGGAACAATACATGCATATAATCATTATACTCTGTAATACATGCTATATAATGGTCTGTACAAAAAGCTATAACTTTTCAGAATGGAGATTTGCCTCAAGATGGATTTTGGAAGACAGAATATGCAGTTTTTGGTAATAGTTAAGTATAAAAGCTTTAGAATTGTATAAGTTTTGTGTTAAAATACAAATTCTGCCACTTACTAGCCGTATAACATTGGACAATCTACTTAATCTCTCTGAGTTTACACGTGTAACAGGATATTTTGAGATTTACATGAGATAATGCATGCCATGTGTTAACACAGCACCTGCCACGTGGTAATTGCTTGAAAAGTGGTAAGAGAAGAAAAAGAAAAGGATAGGTCATTCTAGAAAGTGATGGGGAAGGATGAATTGGTGAAGCAAAACATAAAGAACAGGCAATAACTCATTATTAATTTAGGGCTATTTAGGAGGGCCCTTTCTTCCAAAAGGATTCTGGCTTGTTCAGGAAGAGTTTCCAGGAGTTAATACACAACTCTTTAAGACTGTAAAAGGAGAAATCCTGAAGCTCTTGAAAAGAAACATTTGCCCTCTGACAGGCAAGAACTGATGATATGGAGTGTCATATTGAGATGTTTGTATTCTGAGTAATATAAAGCCATTTTTGAAGAGTGGGGCTAGATACTCTTTTTAATTTGAAAGCATATTAACATTTCACTACAATGTCTCTCTAGATTATGAAAGTAATTTTTCTCTTTTATGGGAAATCAATAAAAACAGACGTTCCTATAAGAAACCAGAGGAGATGTTCTTTTAAAGTGTTTATTGTTTCAGCATGTTCTCCCAGACTGCCTCCCATTACCCACAATTGGGATCATTCCCTCTAATTGAAACCAGTTAATACAATGTGCATAAGCTATTCTATACTAGTGCAAAGGTTTTTTTCACCCTGTTTTGGTAGCTTCTCCCCCACCTTTTTTTCTCCACAGTTCATTGTGTGACTTCCTTTTGTATACAGCCCAAATAAATACCCAGACCATGGTACTTAGAAACATCCAATGCAGTCATAAAACAAATAATGTTGTGTCTGCTCTCTGGGTGTTGTAGAGTTCCTAGGAACACAGACCCACTGGGCAAACTCTGCTGCTGGGAAATTACACCCAGGATGGCTTTGACGGGTATTGTCTTTCCAAAGACTGGATGTCATTTTTATTTTTTAGGGCAAGGTTTTCATACCATCAGTGGTTAGTTCCCTTATAGAACAAAAAGTTAGGATGTTATCAGATGATCACAATTTTAGGAAAATTTTGGAAAATTACAGAGTACAGGGCTTTAAATTGGTCTACACTGGGATTAGAGTACATCTGGCCATATGGGTGGTAGCCGTAGGGTTAGAAAAGAATTCAGAGGGGAAATTTCCTTAGAAAAAATCACAATGCACTTTAAGAGATGTGAGCTCTGTGGAATGGCTCTGATTCCAACTTGGATGTAGTTAGGGCTTTGAATCAAGGAAAGTATGAGGAAGACTAGGTTGATACAATGGATATATTGCTTTTTTCCCGTCTCTTCTGGCCATTATAGTACTTTCGACTTGTACTGGTTTCCTCTCTAGGTTCGAAAGAACCAGCCGGGAACTGCAGGATTCATATCAAATAATTTTGTTACACTGATCTTTGAAGCATGCTCAGAAAGGGAACCGACAGTATTTATGGGTTTGGGGGGGGGGTTCATGGGAGAAATGAAAGGGCATTTCCAGTGAGCACACATAAAAAACACACAGAGTAAAGAACTAAAGACATGTAAACATGTACCCAGCATGCCCTGTGCAGAGATGAAGGTTTCAAGTCCTGAGGTTGCTGGCAAGATCTGAGAAGCTATCCATCAGTGTTTTTATTTTTTTCCCACAGATTTACTGAAATATAATTCACACACTATTATAATTCAACCATTTAAAGCACACAGTTCAGTGACTTCAGTACATTCAGAGTTGTGCTACTCTCACTACTACCAATTTTAGAATATTTTCATGAGCTCAAAAGAAACCCCATGTCCATTATAAGCCACTCCCCACTCCTCTTCCCTCCAGCTCCTGGCGATCACTAATCTGCTTCCCATCTCTACAGATTTGCTTATTCTAGACATTTCCTATGAATGGAATTATAAAATACATGGCCCTTTGTGATTAGCTTCTTTCACTTAACTAGTATTTTCAAGGTTTAGCCATGTTGTAGCATATATCAGTTCTTCATTACTTTATCTTGATGAGTAATATTCTGTCATACGGCCATACCACATTTTGTTTATCCATTCATCAGTTGGTAGACATCTGTGTTGTTTGCCCTTTTTCATCATGTGAATAATGCTACTATGAGTATTCACGTGCAACTTTTTGTATGGACATATGTTTTTACTTCTTTTGGATATATACCTAGGAGAGGAATTACTGAGTTGTATGGTAACTGTGTTTAACCTTTTGAGGAACTGCCAGACTGTTTTGTAAAGCAGTTACACTATTTTACATTCCCGCTGGCAATGTGTGAGGGTTTCAATTCTCCACATCCTCACAACGTTTGTTATTATCTGTCCTTTTTATTGTAGTCATACTAGTGGGTATGAAGTGATATCTCACTGTGGTTTTGATTTGCACTTCCCTAATAATTAGTGATGTGTTGAGCACCTTTTCATGTACTTTTAGGCTATTCTTTTATCTTTGGAGAAATGTCTATTTAGATTTTTTACCTATTTAAAAATTTTTTTTTTCGTCTTTAAGTCTTTGAGTTGTAAGAGCTCTCTATATGTTTTTAATACTAATTCCTTATTAGATATGTGATTTGCAAATATTTTGTACCATTCTGTGGATTGTCTTTTTACTTTTTGATACTCTCATTTGAAGCACAAAAATTTAAAATTTTGTTTTTATATATACACTATATATATACAGTATATATATATATATATACATATATATATATCGCATCTTCTTTATCCATTCATCTGCTTTTTTTTGGAATTTTTGAATTTTATTTTATGTATTTTTTTATACAGCAGGTTCTTATTAGTCATCCATTTTATACACATCAGTGTATACATGTCAATCCCAATCTCCCAGTTCAGCACACCCCCACCCCCACCCCCCACTGCTTTCCCCCCTTGGTGTCCATACGTTTGTTCTCTACATCTGTGTCTCTATTTCTGCCCTGCAAACTGGTTCATCTGTACCATTTTTCTAGGTTCCACATATATGCATTAATATGCGATATTTATTTTTCTCTTTCTGACTTACTTCATTCTGTATGACAGTCTCTAGATTCATCCACGTCTCTACAGATGACCCAATTTCGTTCCTTTTTAAGGCTGAGTAATATTCCATTGTATATACATACCACATCTTCTTTATCCATTTGTCTGTCGATGGGCATTTAGGTTGCTTCCATGACCTGGCTATTGTAAATAGTGCTGCAAGGAACATTGGGGTGCATGGGTCTTTTTGAATTATGGTTTTCTCAGGGTATATGCCCAGTAGTGGGATTGCTGGGTCATATGGTAATTCTATTTTTAGTTTTGTAAGGAACCTCGATACTGTTCTCTGTAGTGGCTGTATCAATTTACATTCCCACCAACAGTGCAAGAGGGTCCCCTTTTCTCCACACCCACTCCAGCATTTGTTGTTTGTAGATTTTCTGACAATGCCCGTTCTAACTGGTGTGAGGTGATACCTCATGGTAGTTTTGATCTGCATTTCTCTAATAATTAGTGATGCTGAGCAGCTTTTCATGTGCTTCTTGGCCATCTCTATGTCGTCTTTGGAGAAATGTCTATTTAGGTCTTCTGCCCATTTTTGGATTGGGTTGTTTGTTTTTTAAATATTGAGCTGCATGAGCTGTTTATATATTTTGGAGACTAATCCTTTGTCCGTTGATTCGTTTGCAAATATTTTCTCCCATTCTGAGGGTTGTCTTTTCGTCTTGTTTGTAGTTTCCTTTGCTTTGCAAAAGCTTTTAAGTTTCATTAGGTCCCATTTGTTTATTTTTGTTTTGATTTCCATTACTCTAGGAGGTGGATCAAAAGTGATCTTGTTGTGATTTATGTCAAAGAGTGTTCTTCCTATGTTTTCCTCTAAGAATTTTACAGTGTCCAGTCTTACATTTAGGTCTCTAATCTATTTTGAGTTTATTTTTGTGTATGGTGTTAAGGAGTGTTCTATTTTCATTCTTTTACATGTAGCTGTCCAGTTTTCCCAGTACCACTTATTGATGAAGTCCAGTTTATCTGTTTTTGTGTCACTTGTCATATCTAAGGAGACTTCACGTGACAAGGTCACAAAAATTTACTTCTATATTTTCTTCTAAGAGTTTTATAGTTTTAGCTCTTACATTTAGGTCTATGATCTATTTTGAGTTAATTTTTATGTATCTATAGTGTATATGGATAGCCAAGTGTCTCTGAACCATCTGTTGAAAAGTATTTTCTTTCCCCATTGAATTACCTTTGCAGCCTTGTTGAAAATCAATTGACTATTAATGTAAAGGTTTACTTATGGAACTTCAATTCTATTCCATTGAGTTATATGGCTATCTTTATCCAGTACTATCTTGATTACTGTAGCTTTGTAGTAAGTTTGAAACTGAGAAGTGTACATCTTCAACTCTGTTCTTCTTTTGCAAGATTATTTTGGATATTCAGGATCCGTTGCATTTTTATATGCATTTTAGGATCTGATTGTCAATTTACAAAAAAGCCATCTGGGATTTTGATAAAGATTGCTTTGAATCTGTGGATTAATTTGTGGAATATTGCCATCTTAACAATATTAAACTTCCGATCCAGTGAATGTTTTTCTATTTATTTAGGTCTTCTTTAATTCCTTTCTACAATATTTTATAGTTTTCAGAGTACAAGTTTTTGCTTTTTTTTGTTAAATTTGTTCCTAAGCACTTTATTACTTGTGATGCTATTATAAATGAGTTTGTTTTCTTAATTTCATTTTTGATTGGTCATTGCTAGTGTATGGAAATACAATCAATATTTATTTATTGCTCTTGTACCCTGTAACATTGTTGAACCTATTCGTTTTAACAGCTTTTTAGTGAATTCTTTAGGATTTTTCTATATACACGATCATGTCACCTGCATAAAGAGATAGTTTTACTAGTTTTACTTCTTCCTTTCCAGTATGTATGCCTTCTGTTTCATTTTCTTGCCCAATTGCCTTAGCTAGAATATTCAGTACAATATTGAATAAAATTGGCAAGAACAGACATTCTTGTCTTGTTCTTGATTTTAGGGGAAAATTCAGTGTTTCCTCATTAAATATGATATTAGCTGTGGGATTTTTATAGATGACTTTTATCATATTGAGGAAGTTCCCTTCTATTACTATTTTATTGAGTGTTTTTATCATGAAAGGGGGATTTTGTTTGTTTATGTGTTTATTTTGATATTTGTTTTTAACACTTAAAATTTTCATGTGTTGAGAGAGTGCCTTGGCTTTCTATTGAGAAAACTAAGGAAAACTTTTCTAGGACTCCTGGAAGTATAATCTACCTACACAGAATCCACATCTGATTTTGCCAAAGGATAACTCTTCCCTTATTTGACAGATAAGAATACTGAAGCTCAGAGAAGTGAAATATTTTTTGGCATCACAAAAAATATTTTTTGGAATCCTTTGGGTACGCAGTCTGGTGTTGTTTCTGATATAATTCACCATCTCTCCAGAATAAATTTATGCTCTTGAGTTTGCTGTGAAAAATAATTATTCAAAAGAGACTGTTTTTTTTTTTTTGATAGCTGTGCCTTGTGTCATGAAAGGTGCTGCCTGGATTCTATACATTGAATGTTGGGTAACATTGCATTGTTGGACAACCATACTGGCAACCACAGTAGGACATTGAAGGTCTTCCTTCACAGCACTGTCAGGATTTCTAATCTTATATGATTTATTTGGAGAAGAAGACCATGTAGATAACTACTATTATAAAGAGAGTTATAATAAACCTGACTATTTAGAAATTTAGTTATGTCCTTCGGTTCAGAGCTAATGGAATTTTAATAATGGGTTTTCTATAAGAGGTTTTCTAGGTTCTGTCTTCTTTGTTTCATCATTTGATGTAGCAATTAAATATGAAACTTTCTCTCAGAGTTCATTCCATGACAGAGCTATAAGCTACAAGATTGTTTTTCACAGGTTTATAGAGGGATGCTGATATAGAATATGGTGATTTAATAATTTGTAAATTATTAAGAATACAAAAAAGCTATACTGTGATGGGTCTATGGATTTTCCTATCCAAGGGCTTTGTCTCTGTGTCCAGAAAAATTCCTGGAAGAATTGAGTTTTTGTTCTCTCTGACATCAATTTAAGGAAGCTTCAGCTATATTTACTGACCAATGTTTTACTTACTTAGTATCCAACAACCTGTATTATGTAGTATACACTGAGAATTATCTAGAAATAAAAATTATGTTGAAGTGAACTAAATCAATATTTCACAGCTCATTTACAGTGTACCTACCTATTCTAGACCTCACTGTGTGAGCTTCATATTATTTCTCAAATACATGTATTTGAACAAGAGAGACCCATTATACCTTGTTTCTGAGCCTATTTAGATACATTTCTAAAAATCATGGCTACTTATTACCTAACCCATTAGAAGATCCAGATAGTTAGAACAGGTGTATAGAAATTCAGGAGAAAGCATTACTAAAGCCTGGTATATTAGCAGCCATGGGACGTGGCAGTCAACAGTGAGGAAAGAAGCAAATGTTTAAAACAAGCACAAGCCCTTAAATTCTATGATGTAATTGAGTGGTGGGACCTGGGTACATCACAACTTAGTATTCTAACTGACATTCATAAATGTTGGCCATGGGTCAATACATAAAAATCTAAAATTATGTCCAAAGATTTTTTTGGAGAAGAATTACCTTTGTGACGTCTACCTGCAGCTACTAAAACATTTGCAAACTATTTAAAATGTTCAAAATATAAAAACATCGTATACTTCAAAGGATAAACTTGAATTATTGGGTAGATTCATGTTTGGAAACACCTCTTTCTTTGATGGTTTTGATTGATGAGCAGAGAGTTGGCACGTTTTCACTCATACAGACTCTCAGGGCAGTGGCTTCCTCTCTCCTCCAACTTAAATAGTTGAGTTATTGGTTTGAATTTGTGGTGGAGGCAAAGGTGGTATTGAGGGAGGCAGAGAGACTGACAGCAAAATAGGGAGGGATACGTGAAAGGAGATTTGCTTTGGGTTTTGTAGTGATTTTTAACAGTACAAGGTATTGACACTTGTTGGCATTACCTGAGCTTTTAAGTGTAGGTGCTTCCTGTTGAACTTTTCACTCATCACTTAAGGAGTCAGTGTTGCATAGTAGTAGGGGCATGAGTTTTGGAGTCAAGCAGAAGTTGAGATCTCCTTTCTCTCACTAGCCATATGAACTTCAGTAAGCATTTCAACAACTCTGTCTCCCTTTTCTCATGTGAAGTAGGAATGATAACAGATACCTACCTTGCTAGACTACTTTCAGAATTAAAGACAATGTATGCGATATGCCTAAATCAGTGCCTAGCACATAGTAGGTACTCAATACATGTTGTTTTTGTAATTATTATGGCATTATTATTATCAGCACTGTAGAATTCTGAAGATGGTTACAGTTTGAGATCTATATTTACCCCACAAAGGCACTTGAGCAATGAACTCTCAGATAGGTTGGCCTACTTTCAACTTACCTCAGATAGTGGATGTAATTGAAAGGTATAGAGTCTGAATGTTTAAATGAGTTAATTTTATTTTAAAAAGCATAAAGGTTTTTTTTTGACAGTGATTTCTATTACAATTTATATATCTTTGAAAGTCATTTGTGAACTTAGTGTCATTGCTATATTATTTTTTGGTTACTTGAATTCCTGAAAAATACTATGAGAGAATGGGTTTCAGCACTGAGTGGTGAAAGAGCCTCTGAAGCATATATGATTGGTTTGGTTATGGAGTGCTAAGTCTGGTGCAGTTATGATGGAATCTCCCTTCCTTTTATATTAACAAAGTAAATGAATGTCTTATGAACTCCTCTGGGTACTTTTCCCTAGCTATCATATTATCCCTTTTAAGTTGATGTTTTTAGATCATGTGAAACAAATATAGACATCATCAAGTGCTCTTGATTTGGGTGTTGGTGCTGTTCATAAACCAGCTACAGTTATGAGTTATGAATGACAGCTCTTCCAAGTAGATAATCCTACCTTGAAAACCTCATACTGCACACATCTCCTTAAAGAAACTTCTCCTACAACAATATTCAGGGGACGTGTATATTGCACAAATTTAGCATTTAAATGAAGGCCATATAACGTATGAACAGGAGTGTACTCTAAGTAGTAATGATTATAGGCTTTAAAAATATTTATTCTTTGTGCATTTTTTGTATATTACCAATTATGTATAATGAACCTAGAAATCCAAGGGAATAACAACAAAGTAATGTTATTTAAATAATTGAATTATACAAAGAAGATATGGAGGTGTTCCCGTCAAAGTCTTCCTTACGCCTGCTTACTAGTCTGACTTTCTGTGCTGCTCTTCTGATTGTGCTTATACCCTGCTCAGGCTTGCCTCATTAGATTTAGCTTTAGGTAGTCCAGATAGGGGAAGCTATTCCATGAGGCCATGTCTGTAGCAGCAGCCAGCTTCCTACGTCCAATACAGAGCAGGTGTCAATGACAAACCTCTTGAAGCAGCCTCCGGCTACTTCGGATCTCTGTGGAATTGTACAAATGTTTGGACAAACTTGGCCTGAAGAAAACTTTTAACAGGGCTTGACAGAGAAATGCAGCATTAATTGCTGCAGCTTCTCAAAGAAGTCCTGTTGGCAGCAGGTGGCATAGTCCCCTGACAGCCTCATAAAAACAACCCCTTCCAGTCTGGATTAATGGACTTGTTTCAGCAACAAAAGGTATAACAAATGTATCTATCAAAACCCCAAACCTAAGCATGATTGGAGGAGGTGGAAAAGGAGCAGGTTTCATAACAACCACTCTTCCATTAGAGCAATGAGGAAAAATGTATACAAACATTTGAGCATTTCATTTACCAATCCATATATTTTCAATCAACTCAGAGCACACACCTCATTGAAAAACTCAATGCCATTCAAGTTTGGATTGGCAATGTCTCCCAACCACAGGAAAAAAAATGCTAACTGATCTTGAGGACTATTTTATCTTATTGTTTAATTTTTATTTTTTAATTTTTTTTTTTTTTTTTTTTTTTTTGCGGTATGTGGGCCTCTCACTGTTGTGGCCTCTCCCGTTGCAGAGCACAGGCTCTGAACACGCAGGCTCAGCAGCCATGGCTCACGGGCCCAGCCGTTCCGCAGCATGTGGGATCTTCCCGTACCGGGGCGCGAACCCGTGTCCCCTGCATCGGCAGGTGGACTCTCAACCACTGTGCCACCAGGGAAGCCCTTGAGGGCTATTTTAGATTGCATTTTGGTGAAGTAAAAATTTTGCATAATTTAATATCCACAGCTTAATTAAAACATCCCATAAATATCCTCTCTCTAAATATGCTAATACTCTGTTGAAAAAATCTGTTTCTGCAATGTATTTGGTCATACACCACTGTTCTTTAGGTTGTGTCAGCATTTTCATTAAAAAGTTGAGCTCTGTTTATAACTCGAAAGCAAAAATGCATTCTGAGTTAAAACTTAATGTCCAAAGTCTTTGTCAAAAAGCAGTTTTCTAAAGTATACACAGAATGGAAGTTTATGACTCTGTGAGAGCTTGAAGTCTATAGGAAGACCTATAAGACACCAACAAAAGAATCTCATGTGTTTCTGTGCATCAGGACAGCCCACAGAATCTGGGAAAGAAGCTAGACTATGGAAGGGAATACAGCCTTTCTGACACTGTGCTGGAGAATCAGGGTACATAGGGTTATTCTTGGTTGCATTACTTGAAGGACACTGGAAGGATCATGGACTTTGGCATTACCTGGAACTGGTTAGAGTCAAACCTTTACTGCTTACTTAATTTGGGAAATTTCTTCACCTCTGAGCCATGTGTGTGGATTGAATGAGATGACAAACATAAAACTCCTGCACACCATTCATTTTCTTCTCTTATGATTTATGATGTTGTTTGAAGCCACTGACTTGCTTTTCCTCCATTGTTTAGAGTATTTTTTTTCTGAGAGTTGATATTTCTTTGAGTGGCTTTCCTTAAATTTATGTTGCTTAAACATAAAATACTAAGTCAAACAAATGATAAAATCATTCCAAGGCCACGCCCAAAGAAGGCAAAATATTATACAGAGTGTAAGGACATGTCACACAATTGTAGAGTAGATAGAAAATCACCTGTTTCTTCCCCACCAATCCCTAGTCTGGGAATTTGCTTTGCTTTCTGTAGCCTATACTATGTAGACAGAAGCCCAAACTGCCCAGTAATTCAACATGAGCAGGAATCCCTTGCCTAGGAAAGCCCTTGACAACAGAAATGTGGCCTTTTATAGATGAAGTGAGATGTTCTCTTTACAACTGCCTGTTTAAAGAAAAAAACAATTGAAAAGAGGGAGAATTTTAAATTTCCTGTTGTCAGATGAACTGTTCTCTTGACAAGAGCTAGTTTATTATCTCAACATGTGTTATTTAAACAAGCCTCAGTCTTCTGTAGCACATCTCCATTATTTTTTCGGCTCATCAAAACCTATTTATCCATCTATTTTTCCTCCCTTCATTAATTCTATAAATATTTACAGATTGCCCACTATGTCCCAGGAACTGTACTAAGTCCTATAAATTCACAGTGTAAGAAAATATACACAGACCCTGCCCCCGAGGAGGAAGCAACAATAAATTAAAGAATCCCATAAGTGAAGATAAAGTTGTAATTTTGATGAGTGCTACAGAAAAGATGTACGTGGTATATTGGGAGTGCATTTGAGGACGTACTGATGTAGAGAGGGAGGTCAGAGAAGGCTTCCTTAAGGGAATGCTAATTAAGCTTAAATTTTAAAAGTAGGATCAACTTGGGGAAGGAGGAAGAAGAGTATTCAGGAGGAGGGAACCATATACACAAAGATTCTATCTTAGCCGGGAAAGGAGCTGTAAGGCCAATAGGGCTGGAGGGAGAGCATATAGGGGCAGCTTGGTAAGAGAAGGGATTGGGAAGGGAGACACAAACCATCTAATGTTTAGGATTTCTTTGAAGTATTTTAAGTAAATTAGAGAGAGAGGAGTGAATCAGGTAACATGGTCATATTTGGATTTTGAAATCATCACTCTGGATGTTATGTGTAGAACAGGTGGGATGACGTAGAAAAAAAGTTATAGTTAAAAACAAAACAAAACAAAACTAGTTACAAAGCTTTTGCAGAAGTCCAGGCAAGAGATAGTGGTAGCATGAATTAGGGTGGTGGTGGTGATGAAGAAACATTGAACATATATGAGATTTTTAGGTTAAAACATTCCAGAACATAGATATGAAATGCATATGGGAGTTTTAAAAGGAAAGGAAGTCTCAGAGATGACTCCCAATTACCTGTGTTATATGAAACAGTGGGTAGAAGTATCATTTACTGAATTTGAGAACTCTAGGAAAGCTTCATTTTAGGGGTGGTAGTAGGAGATCAAGGTATTCATTCTGGATAACTTAAGTGTTAAAACTCTTATTTTATTGATTGAAGTACAGTTGATTTACAATATTATAGTAATTTCAGGTGTACAACATAGTGATTCAATATTTTTATAGATTACACTCCATTTAACGTTATTTTTAAATGACTATTTCCCTATGCTGTATAATATATACTTGTAGCTTATGTACTTAATACATAATACTTTGTACCTCTTAATTTCCTAACCCTATCATGCTTCTCATCCTTCCCTTTCCCCACTGGTAACTGCGAGCTTTTTCTCTAAATCTGGAGTCTGTTTCTGTTTTGTTATATTCTTTCATTAAGTGATAACATTCAATATTTGACTTTGACTTATTTGACTAAGCATAATACCCTCTAGGTTCATCCATGTTGTTACAAACGGCAGAATTTCATTCTTTTTAATGGCTGAGTAATATTGCTATATATGTACACATACACATGTGCACACACACACACACACACAGCCACATCTTCTTTATCCATTCATCTGTTGATGGACACACAGGCTGCTTCCTTATCTTGGCTTTTGTAAATAGCACTGTTATTAACATTGGGGTGTGTGTATCTTTTTGAATTAGTGTTTTCATTTTTTCTGGATATATACCCAGGACTGGAATTGCTGGATCATATAGTAGTTCTATTTTTAGTTTTTTAAATAACTTCCATACTGTTTTCCATAGTGACTTCACCAATTTACATGCCTACCAACAGTGCAAAAGTCTTCTCCACATTCTCTCCAACATTTTTTATTTGTAGACTTTTTTTTTTTTTGCAGTACGTGGGCCTCTCACTGTTGTGGCCTCTCGTGTTGCGGAGCACAGGCTCTGGACGCGCAGGCTCAGTGGCCGTGGCTCACGGGCCTAGCCACTCCACGGCATGTGGGAATCTTCCCGGACTGGGGCACGAACCCGCGTCCCCTGCATTGGCAGGCGGACTCTCAACCACTGCGCCACCAGGGAAGCCCCAATTTGTAGACTTTTTGATGATAGCCATTCTGACAGGCGAGAGGTGTTATTTCATTGTGGATTTGATTTGCATTTCTCTGATAATTAGTGATGTTGAACATCTTTTTATGTGCCTGTTAGCCATCTTTATGTATTCTTTGGAAAAATATCTATTCATGTCTTCTGCCCATTTTTTGAGTTGGCTGTTTGTTTTTGATATTGAGCTGTATGAATTGTTCGTGTTTTGGATATTAACCCCTTGTTGGTCATATCATTTGCACATTACTTTGTCTCATTCAGTAGATTTTCTTTTCATTTTGTTGATGATATCCTTGGTTTGCAAAAGCTTTTAAATTTAATTAGATCCCATTTGTTTACTTGTGCTTTTATTTGTTTTGCCTTAGGAAACAGATCCAGAAAAATATTGCTACTGTTTATGTCAAAGAGTGTTCTGCCGGTGTTCTCTTCTAGGAGTTTTATGGTTTTAGGTCCTACTTTTAGGTCTTTAATCCATTTTGAAAATATTTTTAGTATGATATGAGAAAATGTTCTAATTTCATTCTTTTACATGTACCTGTCCAGTTTTTCCAGCACTACTTATTGAAGAGATTATTTTTCTCCATTGTATATTCTTGCCTTCTTTGTTATAGATTAATTGACCATAGGTGCATGGGTTTACTTCTGAGCTTTCTATTCTGTTGCATTCATCTATGTGTCTGTTTTTGTGCCAGTACCGTAATGTTTTTGTTTTGTTTTGTTTTTTACATATCTTTCACCTTCTTGGTTAAATTTATTCCTGAGTTTTTTATTCTTTTTGATGCTATTTTAAATGGGTTAGTTTTCTTAATTTATTTTTTGGATAGTTCACTGTTAGTATATAGAAACACAATTGATTTTTGTGTGTTGATTTTGTAACCTGCAACTGTACTGAATTGTTTATTAGTTTTAACAGTTTTTTGGTGGAGTCTAGTGTTTTTAAAAAATTTTTTTGAAATAAGTTGATTTACAATGTTGTGTCAATTTCAGGTATATGGCAAAGTGATTCAGTTATATATGTATGCGTGTATGTGTATATATATATATATATATATATATATATATATATATACACACACACACAACATATATATTGTTTTTTTACATTCACTTCCATTATAGGTTATTACAAGATATGAGTGTAGTTCCCTGTGCTATACAGTAGGTCCTTGTTGGTTATCTATTTTATATATAGTAGTGTGTATATTTTAATCCCAAACTCCTAAATTATCCCTCTCCCTACCACCCCTTGTTAACCATAAATTTGTTTTCTATCTGTGAGTCTATTTCTGTTTTGTAAATAAGTTCATTTGTATCCTTTTGTTTTTAGATTTCTCATGTAAACGGTGTCACATGATATTTGTCTTTCTCTGTTTGGCTTACTTCACTTAGTGTGATAATCTCCAGGTCCATCCATGTTGCTGCAAATGGCATTATTTCATTCTTTTTATGGCTGAGTAATATTCCATTGTATATATATTTCACATCTTCTTTATTTGTTCATCTGCCGATGGACACTTAGGTTGCTTCCATGTCTTGACTATTGTAAATAGTGCTACTATGAACATTGGGGTGCATGTATCTTTTTTTATATATAAATTTAATTAACTAATTATTTAATTTGGGTCTTTGTTGCTGAGCATGGGCTTTCTCTAGTTGTGACGAGTGGGAGCTACTCTTTGTGTGGTGGGCAGGCTTCTCACTGTGGTGGCCTCCCTTGTTGTGGAGCACGGGCTCTAGGCACACAGGCCTCAGTAGCTGTGGCATGTGGGCTCAGTAGTTGTGGCACATGGGCCCTAGAGTACAGGCCCAGTAGTTGTGGCACACGGGTTTAGTTGCTCCATGGCACGTGGGATCTTTCCGGACCAGGGTTCGAACCCATGTCCCCTGCATTGGCAGGCAGATCCTTAACCACTGCACCACGAGGGAAGCCCCTGAGGTGCTTGTATCTTTTTGAATTATGTTTTTCTCTGTATATATGCCCAGGAGTGGGATTGCAGGATCACATGGTAACTCTAATTTTAGTTTTTTAAGGAAACTCCATATTGTTCTACATAGTGGCTGTACCAGTTTACATTCCGACCAACAGTGTATGAGTGTTCCTTTTTCTCCACACCCTCTCCAGCATTTATTATTTATAGACTTTTTGATGATGCCATTATGACTGGTATGAGGTGATACATCACTATAGTTTTGATTTTCATTTCTCTGATAATTAGTGATGTTGAGCATCTTTTCATGTGCCTGTTGGCCATCTGTATGTCTTCTTTGGAGAAATGTCTTTTTAGATCTTCTGACCATTTTTATTTTTGTATTGAATTGCATGAGCTGTTTGTATATTTTGGAGGTTAATCCCTTGTCAGTCACATCATTTGCAAATATTTTCTCTGCCCCCCAAAAATATATATATTTTCTCCCATTCTGTAGGTTGTGTTTATGTTCTGTTTATGGTTTCCTCTGCTGTGCAAAATCTTTTCAGTTTAACTGAGTCCCATTTGTTCATTTTTGTTTTTGTTTCCATTACTCTAGGAGATGGGTCCCAAAAGATATTGCTGTGATTTGTGTCAGAGTGTTCTGCCTATGTTTTCCTCTAGGAGTTTTATAGCATCTGGTCTTACATTTAGGTCTTTAATCCATTTTGAGTTTATTTTTGTGTATGGTGTTAGAAAATGTTCAAATTTCATTCTGACTATAATACCCAAGGCAATGTACAGATTCAGTGCAATCCCTATCAAATTATGAATTGCTTTTTTCACAGAAGTAGAACAAAAATTAAAATTTGTATGGAAACACAGAAGACCCTGAATAGCCAAAGTAATCTTGAGAAAGAAAAAAGGAGCTGGAGGAATCAGGCTCCCTGACTTCAGACTATACTACAGAGCTACAATAATCAAAACAGTATGGTAGGGATTCCCTGGTGATGCAGTGGTTGAGAGTCCGCCTGCCGATGCAGGGGACATGGGTTCGTGCCCTGGTCCGGGAAGATCCCACATGCCACGGAGCAGCTGGGCCCGTGAGCCATGGCTGCTGAGCCTGCGTGTCCGGAGCCTATGCTCCGCAACAAGAGAGGCCACAACAGTGAGAGGCCCACATACTGCAAAAAAAAAAAAAAAAAAATCAAAACAAAAAACAGTATGGTACTGGCACAAAAGAAAGAAATACAGATCCATGGACCAGGATAGAAAGTCCAGAAATAAACCCACGCACATGTTGTCAATTAATCTATGACAAAGGAGACAAGAATATACAATGGAGAAAAGACAGTCCCTTCAATAAGTGGTGCTGGGAAAACTGGACAGCTACATGAAAGTATGAAATTAGAACATAATGTTTTGATTACTGTAATTTTGTAGTATAGCTTGAAGTCAGGTAGTGTGAAACCTCTTGCTTTGTTCTTCAAGATTGCTTTGGCTATTCAGAGTCTTTTGTAGTTCCATATGAATTTCAGGATTATTTGTTTTAGTTCTGTGAAAAATGCCATGGGTATTTTGGTAGAGATTGAATTAAACTGTAGATTGTTTTGGGTAGTATGGAAATTTTAACAATGTTTTTCCAATCCATGAACATGGGATATCTTTCCATTTATTTGTATCATGTTCAGTTTCATCATCAATGTATTATAGTTTTCAGAGTATAAATGTTTCACCTCCTTGGTCAAGTTTATTCCTAGGTTTTTCGTTTGTTTGTTACTTGGGAGAGGATGCAATTGTAAATGGGATCGTTTTCTTGAATTCTCTTTCTGATAATATATTATTAGTGTATAGAAAGCAACAGGTTTCTGTATACTAATTTTGTATCCTACAACTTTCCTGAATTCATTTATTAGTTCTAATAGTTTTTTGGTGGGGATTTTAGGGTTTTCTATATATAGTCCCATGTCATCTACAAATAGTGACAGTTTTACTTCTTCCCTTCCAATTTGGATGCTTTTTATTTCTTTTTCTTGTCTGATTGTTGTGGATAGGATTTCCAATATTACGTTTAATAGAAGTGGCAAGAGTGGGCATCCTTATCTTGTTCCTGATTTTAGAGGAAAAGCTTTCAGCTTTTCACCGTTGAGTATGATGTTAGCTGTGGGTTTATCATGAATGGCTTTTGAGATATGTTCCACCTTTACCAAATTTGTTGAGAGTTTTTATCATGAATGGATGTTGAATTTTGTCATATGATTTTTCTACATCTATTGAGATGGTTGTTGATTTTTATCCTTTGATTTGATAATGTGGTATATCACATTAATTGCTTTGTGGTTATTGAACCATCCTTGCATCCCTATTCTAAATCCCACTTGATCATGGTGTGTGATTCTTTTTATATATTGTTGAATTCAGTTTGCTAAAATTTCTTGAGGATTTTTTACATCTATATTTATTAGAGATTTGGCCTGTAATTTATTGTTTTAGTAGTATCTTCTTATTTAGTAGAATGAATTTGGAAGTATTCCCTCCTCTTTATTTTTTGGAATAGTTTGAGAAGGATAGGTGTTTGTTTTTTCAAAAAAACAGCTCTTGATTTCATTGATCTTTTCTATTGTTTTTTTTAACTCTATTTTATTTATTTCCTTTCTGATCTTTATGTTTTCCTTCCTTCTGCTGACTATGGGCTTTTTTTTTCTAAGTCCTTTAGGTAGTAGTTTAGGTCATTTATTTGAGATTTTTCTTGTTTTTTGAGTAAGGCTTGTATCACTATATACTTCTCAGAACTGCTTTGCTGAATCCTGCAGATAATGGAGTGTTGTGTTTTTATTTTCAGTTGTTTTGAAGTATTTTCTGATTTGCTCGTTGATTTCTTCTTTGACCCATTGGTTTTTTAGTAACATGTTGTTTAGTCTCCATGTATTTTTGTTTTTCCCATTTTTCTTCCTGTAATAGATTTCTAGTTTCAGGCTGTTGTGGTTGGGAAAAAAAAAAAAAGCTTGATATACTTTCTATCCACTGAAATTTGTTATGACTTGTTTTGTGGCCTAGCATGTGGTCTATCCTGGAGAATGTTCCATGTCCATTTGAAATGGAAGTGTATTTTGACCTTTTTGGCTGGAATGTCCTATAGCTGTCTATTAAGTCCAACAGGTCTAATGTGTCATTTAAGACTACTGTTTCCTTATTGATTTTCTGTCTGGATGATCTGTCTGTTGATGTAATTGGGGTGTTCAAGTCCCCTACTATTATGGGATTATTGTCAATTTCTACCTTTATGTCTGTTAATATTTGCTTTATATACTTATATGTTCCTATGCTAGGTACATATATGTTAATGAGTGTTATAGCCTATTCTTGTGTTGATCACTTTAGCTTTATATAATGCCTTTGTTTTTCTTTTGTTATAGTCTGTTTTGTCTGATATGAGTATTGCTACCCCCACTTTCTTATTGTTTTCATTGGCATGAAATATCTTTTTGCATTTCCTCACTTTCAGTCTGTGTGTATCTTTAACTCTGAAGTGAATCTCTTGTAAGCAGCATACAGATAGGTCTTGTTTTTTCAGTCCAGTCAGCCACCCTATGTCTTTTGATTGGAGCACTTATTCCATTTACATTTAAAGTGATTATTGATAGGTATGTGCTTAGTGTCATTTTGTTACTTATTTTCTGCTTGTTTTCTTGATTCTTCTCTGTTCTTTTCTTCTTCTTTTAGTCTCTTCCCTTGTGGTTTGATGACTTTTAGTAGTATGCTTATATTCTTTTCTGTCTTTTTGTGTATCATAGGTTTCTGATTTGTGGTTAATATGGGGTTCATATATGCTGACCTATAACTTATCTGCTTGTGTTAAACTGGTGATCATTTAAGTTCAAATGCATTCTAAAAGATCTACGTTTTTTTACTCCCCTACCCAACATGCTGTGCTTTTGATGTCATATTTTACATCATGTTTATCCTTTCACTGTTAATTGCAGTTATAGTTAATTTTACAATTTTTTTGTCTTTTAATCTTCATACTAGCTTATTTAAGTTGTTGATCCAGTCTTTAGTATATATTTGCCTTTACTAGTGGGATTTTTCCTTTCCTGTAGATAATTACTTCTTTTCTTTTCCATTTAGAGAAGACCTTTTAACATTTCTTTAAGAGTAAGTTTAGTATTGATGAACTGTTTTGGTTTTTGCTTCAATTCTAAATGATAATCTTGCTGGATAGAGTACCCTAGGTTACAGTTTTTTCCCTTTCAGCACTTTAAGTATATCATGTCACTCCCTTCTGGAATGCAAAGTTTCTGTGAAAAAAATAAGCTGATAGCCATTTAGGGGGTTCTTTGTTTTTTCTCTTGCTGCCTTTAGAATTCTCTTTTTATGTTTAACTTTTGCCATTTTAATTATTATATGTTTTGATGTGGGTCTGTGGGTCACTCACAACTGTGCACTCCCCTTGGTCATGCCAGCCCTCACCCTAGTGTGGAGCTGTGCTGTGGAACAAGAAGGGCTGGAGCAAGTGCTTGGCTCAGGCTGGGATAGACGCTGGGGTGGTCTGCTTCCTCTGTCTTGTTTCTGGTGTAAACAAGTGAATGAATGCTTTTCATGAGTGGAGTCTAGGTTTCTTACAGCCCTCCTGTTAGTCCCACTGGTTTTTCAAACCAGCTAAGAGGCTTGTCTTCCCAGTGTCAGAGCCCAGGGCTAGGACACCCAGTATGTGGCTCAAACCACTCACTGCTGAGGGAGAATCTCTGAGCCTGTGTAATACCCTTCCTCTTCTGTATCCCTATCGGGAGACCCAGCCCTGACCCGATTGCTTCTTTACTTTTCCTACCAGATTCCATGTGGATCTTTCTTACAGCTTTGTTTGTACAAGAGTCTTTCTGCCAGTCTCCAGTGTGTTTTCAGTGAGAATTAATCCACATGTAGATGTAGGTGGGGGGCCTCTGCATCTTCCTACTCCCTTTTCTTGATCTCCCTACTCCAGTTTGAAGAGTCTTTAAGACATAAGTAGAGATGTCTAGTTGGCCTATGAAGATAGGCAGGAGCTTGGTTGCCGATAAGAGATGCACGGTCAAGGAAGATGCTTTTGCTTTCCTGAGTGAAAAATGAGAATATTTTAAAGCTAATGTGTCTGAGAAACCATCTGAGTTAAGGACTGAGGAGGGTTCAATAGGTTATTCAGCAAGGAAGTTATTGATAGTTTCAATAAAGTATTAGGGGTTGAAGAAGGTTTGGAAAAATAGGATGTTTACAATACATGCTTTAGACTAATAAAATCTTAGGTTTCATTGAAAAACACTGATGGGAGTTATCGTTAGAGTGAGAGTTAAATATGTAAGAGAGAAGGCCTAATCAATATAAAAGCTTCCTGAGAAGATGGAGATGGATGAGATCCAAAGACTGTGTGCCATGGTTGATCTCTAATGTGTAAGTACAGATGTGTAAAAAATATCAGTATGTGTGCATGTTTATGGTGGGAAATTGAGAAAAATCCAGTTTGATGGCTTCTATTTACTCTGTAAAATAGAAAGTAAGTGAGGAATTTGTTTACTGAGCGTGAGAAGAGAGGTGGAGAGAAAGGTATCAAATGTTGGAACTATCACTTTAGAGAATGGGAGGACAAGATGACCAGAGAAAAGAAATGAGACTGCCTAGAGTTCCTTTAGAGTGCAAGTAGAAGTTTAGTCCTTTAGGGAAAGTGCTTTCTGCCCAAACCCACTCCACAGTGTGGTCACTTTGTTTTGAATTCTCTCAGCTGCTGTACAGAGGCAGCCTTGATCACATCATACCAATGGACTTGTCGCATACTGGATGATTCTCTGGCTCTTTTATACACACATGTCTAATCTCTGCAACAGAAGAGGGCAACTCAAGGACAGAGAACATGGCTCCCTGATACCTAATAGAATACTGTGCCCATAATAGGGGTTATTAGGGCTTATAAAATTTAAAGGGGATTATTAAGCATGTGTCAAATATAGACATTCTATATATGAACTCAGAGCAAAGACATGATTCCATGTTTTATATATGGTTTTATATAATAAAATATAGAGATGGTCATCCCCGCCTTTTTCAGTTAAAAGGGTGACTTCTTTTTATCCTTGAAGACTTGGTCTAAGAGTTGTCACTTTGAAGCCTCTCCTGATCTCCAGTAATGACATTAATCTTCAAGAGAGTTATTATAGCATTTTTCACACTGGAGAACATTTCAATGTTCATATGATTCTCTTCCCCATTAGTCTGATTACTCATACAAAGTGGCTGAATCTTACTTAGCTTTCATTTCTCAAAGACTAGACTAGGGCCTAGTGTATGCAAGATGCTCATTAGAGGTTCTTGAAATTGGAATGCATGAAATTCAAAAGATGAACACAACAGAAATCAATATTGATTCTCTTGATTAACTTCAATTTCAGGAAAACCTGTTTTTCTCTCAATTTTCTGTCTCACCAGTTACTAAGTTTTTTAAATAAGGAAATGAAAATTTTCTTTCTTTTTTCTCACCTTCCACATTCAATCCATCATCATTCTTGTCAATCTACCTCCAAAATATTTCTAGAATTCAATTATCTTCATCTTCACTGATACCATCAGTGTTTAAATCACCATAATATCTTACTTGGACTACAAATAAGATTTTAATTTGATATTTCATTTTCATCTGCCCCTCCCCCAACAAGATAATATTCACACATCAGCTGAAATAATCTAAAAAAGTATAATTCTGATTATTTCAACTTCCCTTCCTCACTCAAAACCTTTTAATGGCTTTCCCCTGCACTAATGATGCATTTCACGCTCCTTGATGCAATGTCCTCAAGTCCTTGCATGGTGTGGCCTTTGCCTGTCTCTTCAGTTCATGGTATGACAGTCTTTCCCTCACTTATTGGCTTTAGCAACAATAATTTTTTTTCTAGTTTTAGAAGGTTCCAAAGTCTTCCTGCCTAAGAAGCTTGGCCATCACTGTTTCATATATCCAGAACATTCTTCTTTATACACTGAATGACTAGCTCCTTTTGGCCTTTACATTTCAACTTAAATGTTACCTTTTCAAAGATGTCTTCTCCTTCCACAGGTTCCTCCTGTGGGATTTCTCTCTCTCTATTGCTAATTCCTTACTGTTTTTCTTCATAAACCCCATCACAGTTTGTATATTATTTGCTTGCTTGTTCATTATATTATAGATTGTAAGCTCTGTAAAGGACAGGAATTTGTTTATTCTGTTTACTGTAGTATACCTGTTGCATAGAGTTCATTATATATTTGTTCAATGAATGAATTCCTGGATGCATCAATGAATTAATAAGAATGAATGAATGAATGCATGCATGCATGAATGAATAGAGCAGGTAGAATAAGATAGCTTGACCTCACAGGGTTATTGAGGGGATAACATATAGAAATGAACACAAAGAATTTTGGAAAGCAAATGTTTTGTACACTTACTAAGTATTTACATTATGTTAAATTTGCTGAATCCTGCATGGCTTCATTGCTTCATATTTTAGTTTGCTTTTGTGCTGTGAATAAAGATTTAGAGCATTTCGTGATATAGATTTCCTTGTCACTCTTGCTAAGAAGCAGCCTATTGATATGCCTTGGTTAATTAATTGAAACAAATTTCTTCATAAAAGAAAAGTCAAATCTGATGACCTTTGGATGATTTGTGTATATATGTGTGTGTGCATATAGTAATACATACTAGTAAGATGTGTACATCTTACAGAGAAGTGTGATGTGCCTTTTCTTTCTGATTGTGGAGTGCTACTTTAGCTTAATTGAATTGTTTATGTTTAGACAGTGAGACAGTGAGAGCTGCTATGTCTTCATGACAAGCAATATTTGGTAGCATTATTGTTTCACCTGGATTTTATTTCTTCACTCAATTGTTCATTTCTTTTCTTTTGTGTTGTCTAGGTTTTCTTTTACTTTCAAATTTCATATCAAAGACTACCTAGTATAATGCTTATATCAAGAAGCTAACAGGAACTTGATTTTCTCAGTCTTCTCAACTATTGTTTCTCTTTCTGTGTTCCATAAACTCTAGGTTCTTGAGAATAGCTTACTTGAACAATACAATTTTATGCCTGGTATCAGAAGTGGAGGAAAATCCTTTCAAAAGTGGATAAGTGACTTCACCTCCATTATGCTAAAAATAGGCTCAAATTTATTATGATTGATGAATTCCAGAATGTTGGTTCTACTGATTTACATTGTACCCTAAATTAGACCTCAGCTATGAGAAAAACGCCCAAATTGTGGAAATCCGGGCAGTTAGATATAATAGACTATGATGAATTAAAAGTATACAGCTGAATAAAGGTATTATTTCATGTTATCCTAAGGGCACATATGTATGGTGAACTGCACAAGATTTTTTGACCAAGGCATTATGAAATAGAAAATACTCATGATTTGTTTTAATTATAACTTCTCTCTCTGCAACTCAACCATACAAAATTGACAATAATGCCAATAAGACTTTTCACTCATCCAATAGACATATATAAATTACCTGTTATAACAAAGAACTTTTCTAGGAAGGCAGTGTAGTGAAGTGTTTTAAGATCACTGACTTTGGAGTCATAGTTCAAATGCCTCTTAGCTGTGTGACCTTGAGCATGTAGCTTAATCTTTATGCAATTTTATTTACTCACCTATGTGATAAGTTTTATGAAAGAGTTAAGATGGAAAGAAAATATTTCCTTCACATTGATGTAATTAAATTATGTAAAACTCTTATCAAAAAGAGGAATAAGTACTTGGTAAACAATAACCACTCTTAGTCTAGTTCCTTTTCTTATTCCTGTTTTTAAATAAATATTATTTTATGAAAAGTTAGCATTTCATAATAAGATAATTGTAAAATTTAAATTAAATAATAATTTTGGTATAGATGTAGATGAAAAAATGTATTGAGAAGATGCATATGACATGGTACTTGAAGATGATCACCCTATCCCACTGATAGCACTTAGTATTTTGAAGCCAGCCATTTTGTTGTTGACTCTAATATTGAACCCAAACCTGCAACCAGAAACTATATCCATTTGTCCTTGTTATTTTGACTACACAAACACAGTCTATTCTTGATCCATGAAAGCCTGCAATAGCCTGCAGTAGCATGGCATAGTCATGGAACTGCATGTTTTCTAAGTAGCCAGAACAAAGGTTGAAAGTTGCAGCGATTGCCAAGAAGGGACAGTTAGGAGCCAGATTATGGACAGCTTTGTATCACCAAGATGTCTCTACTATAAATGGCACAAATTACATGAGAGGAAAATTCATAAAGCTAACCTCGGCAATTTGTGTAATGATACAGCTTCCTTGGTTGGGTAGTCTTGGAATCACTGCCCAGCTGTGAGCACTGAGCCTAAAGGTGGTATGATCTTTGCATCGTGGCAGATATGGAATAAATGCAGGGAGTTTTGCCATGTCCTCTATCCAAATTTATTCCTTTGCATGTGTGTTTCAAAAAACTTGTAGGGGGCTTCCCTGGTGGCGCAGTGGTTGAGAGTTCGCCTGCCGATGTAGGGGATGTGGGTTCGTGCCCCGGTCCGGGAAGATCCCACATGCTGCGGAGAGGCTGGGCCCGTGAGCCGTGGCCGTTGAGCCTGCGCGTCTGGAGCCTGCGCTCCGCAACGGGAGAGGCCACAGCAGTGAGAGGCCCGCGTACTGCAAAAAAAAAAAAAAAACTTGTAGGCCTAGGCTCCTAAAATTGAGCATGTATTTCTCAATAGAGAGATACAAACATGTTATATCTTGGAGTACTATGATAGCATAGTTTTTGCTTTGCTCAGAAGAGTGGGGGAGGGGAGGGTGTAAGAGCCCTTTTAACAAGTAATAATTTAGCAAACTATATACAAGCACTCCATTGAATATCTACTATGCTACAAATTTATGACCTAATTGGGAGGGCAAAACACAAACATACAAAGAGATAAAGAACAATTACAGGCAGGAGATGTTAAGTTGCAAAGGAAAAATACTGACAGTTTTTCTGCAGATAGAGGAGGAAAGAACAGTTTTTAGCATCATCAAATGCCCTAGAGATAGTATCTAGGAGTTTCTATATTCCTAAAACTAATTTTAGAAGCCCATAACTAAAAAGACTTGCATGAGATGATGGACTGCTTTCTTGAGTTAGGATGACACTATGAATTGATGACAGTCCAAGCAAGGTGCAATACAGCTCCAGAATAAGGCTGCTAAATGCCACCATATATTTCTTAGTAATGCAGTGGACAGCGTTGTCATCTTGCTTGCTTTCTACTTTAGTCCCTTAAAAATTATCTGTGAGCAGAATTGTGAAAAAGTAACCAACAGAATCAAGACTCAAAAGCTTCTTGGCAGGTAGATATACAAAGTTTGAATGGTAGGGAGCACCATGCCTTCATACTCCAGACCAAACTAGCAATTTACATAGAACACACTATTTCAGTAGCTCTAAGGGTTATTTGCAGAGCTTCGAGGGACTATTTTGGTCATTCAAGATCATACCATTTTCATCAATTCTTGGTCTTTCTAATAAAAATGTCCCTTGCTCAATTTAATTTAAGATATTATTGGGTACACATATGTGCTAAGCATTGTGTCAGTCACTGGAATTATCATGGTGAGCCAGTCCCTACCAGTTCACATTTTTTCCCAGCAGAGGTGGAATGGTAGGTTTTGTCTATCTTTTGTTGAAGGATAATGGATAGAGACATGGATTTGCCCTGCCAAGGGTATAGCCATATAGCCACTCACCAGTTATGTTACTTGGATTTAGCTCATAACCTTCTCATCTTCCCAAACCATGATGACTGATCTCACTTTATATTTATACTGTTTCTATCAAGGGACCTCTGAAGGCCACCCTTAATCCTACTATATACTTCTAGTCCATTCACTGTCAACTCTGGAATGACAGAATATACCTTCACTTTCCTCAAAACTCCAGCCTCACTCTCAGCTGAAATTCTTGCTTTTTATTTCACTCAGAAGGTAGGACAACCAGAAAAGCACATTCACAAGGTTCCATCCCCATACTATCTGACCTGCTTGCATCTGTACCCACATATTCTGACTTCCCTTCTAGTACCCTACTTGAGGTCACCACCTACCCTCTGTGGGCTAGATCTCATCTCATCTCCTATTTCCCATCTAAAGACCACTTATCTTCAAATTCTCTTCTCTGTCTCTCACGCATCATCAGTTTTCTCCTTCCTGTGGATGTCCTTTAGAAACTTGCTATAATATCTTTTATTTTAAAAAATCACTTAATACTGCCTACCATTCCAGCTGCTGCCCCATTTCTTTTTTTTTTTTTTTTTTGTAGTGGAATCCGCAAGAAGTATCCATACTCCAATTCTATATCTTTCATTCCTTTCTTCCCATTCTTATTTGAACTGATTTTATTCAGGTTTTTCTTTCTAATATGCTGCCAAATCACTTTTGACAGGGTCACCAAGGATTTCCATGATGACAAATCCAATGGATGAGTTCTCAATTCTTAACCTATCCCTGTTCAATATCCTTCTTCTGAAAACTTTCTTAATTTGGCTTTGAGGTATTTCTCCCTTTCTCCTGGTTCTATTCCTACCAAAGTGGCTATTGTGACTCTCTCTCTTTTAATGGTTCTGCCCCATCTTCTTACCTCTAAATTTTACAACACCCCAAGGCTCAGTTCTAAGACCTCTTCTTTGCTTTGTGTATGATCACTCACTAGATGATTTCACCCAGTCCCTTGGATTTAAATTCCATCTATAAACTGATAAGGCCCAAATTTATGTTTTCAATGCATACTGCTCACTTGATCTCCAGATTTGCATATTCAATAGCCTACCGGGCATCTCCACTTGACTCTCTGATAGGAATTACAGACTTGTCCAAAACTGAATTCTTGTGTTACCTCCAAATTTATTTCTCTCACAGTCTTCCCAATCTTAGTAAATGGTAACTTTTTTTTTCTGTTTGCTTAGGCCAAAAGTATTGAAGTCATCCTTGACTTCTTTCTCTCACCCTGCATGTCAATAAATCCTGGTGGCTTTACCTTAGAAATGTATCCAGAAGAACATTTCTTACCACCTACACTTCTTTCACATTGGACCAAACCATCATCTTCTGGATTACTGTAATAGCCTTCTAACTTGTTTGTTTTTTTCGGTACGCGGGCCTCTCACTGTTGTGACCTCTCCCGTTGCGGAGCACAGGCTCTGGACGCGCAGGCTCAGCGGCCATGGCTCACGGGCCCAGCCGCTCTGTGGCATGTGGGATCTTCCCAGACCGGGACACGAACCTGTGTCCCCTGCATCGGCAGGCGGACTCTCACCCACTGTGCCACCAGGGAAGCCCTTTTGTTTGTTTTTTAAAATTTTTGTTTTGTTTTGTTTTGCTCTTGTCCCCAACAATCTATTCTCCTATAAAAATGCGAGTCAGATTATGTCACTCCTCTGTAAATCCTCTCCTGGACTCTGATCTCACTGGAAACCAAAACTGAAATCTTTACCTTTTTCTTTTACAGCCCAGTACATACCCCTTCAACATCTACTATTTTCCTTTCTCCTTCATTCCAACCCACTGTCCTCCTGAAATATTCTAGGCACGCTCCTGCCTTGAAGCTTTTTCCTCTGTCTGGAATGTTCTTACTCTAGATATCCATATGGCTTATTCCCTGGCTTCCTTCTGATCAGATCGAATTACATCTTATTAGTGAGGACTTCCTTAATGACCCTATATAGCACTCTTCCACACACACGGACACACACATATCATTTTTAGCTTGCGTCATTTTTTCTCCATAGCACTTATCACTACAATTAACTTATCTGTTTGTTTGTTAACTACTTTTCACTATAGAGTACTATACTCTGTGAGGACAGAGATTTGATTCATTTCAAGTAGTTTTAACCCTGGGCTTGAAGCAGTACCTGACTCATACTAGGTGTTCTATGGTTGTTTTTTTGAGTGAATGAATTGCTAAAATGAAGGTAATAATACCTGCATCAACTTTGGAGTGAAGATAAAGTAATATACTGCATATTAGCCCACTTTAAAAACCTGCAGGACTATAATTTATTGGCTTTTATTGTTTCTTAGATCCTGCATGATTGTAGAGTGCTGCTAAACAATTATCATAGATAGTCCAACCCTGCTTTGTGGAATCAGAGATGGCATGTCTCAGTCATACAAAATGGAGTGTATCCCTCTAAATAGAAATAGAAACTGCAAGCCAAGAACTGGTCTACATATATAAGGCAGGAGAAAAAAAAAAACTGTTGGATTTCTTTTTTTTTAACATATTCCCCACACAGAGATAAAAATAGTGTCAGCTTTGAACTTGAAAGATGACATTATACGTGCAGTAGCACATTTTTCATTTTTATGTATAATTTTTGACAATTATGATGTTAAATGTATTTTTAACCTATAGATTTGCATTAATATTGAGTGAGGTTTTAACTTTCCGTTCAGTGGCATTTAAATTTGTACCTTTAATTTTGGATCTGATTTCCTTTAAGTTCCAGCAGAGAAGTTAGAGGGAAAAAAATTTAGGAAATAGGCATTTGCAAATTTTATTGCCAAATGGATCCAATAATATAGGCTTCTAAAGCAATATCTTGGTCCACATTAGTTCCTAGCACTCCTTTTATTTCCTTTGTGGGCCTCCTGATAAGAAATCATGTCCCAGATGAAACATCACCTTCCTATGAGGAGCCTTCCCTGTCACTCTGATCCATAGGTAGGTCTGGGAGCTCTTTTCTCTCAAACCCTAACCCTAAACTACAACACTTTTTTCATACTATCATTATGGTGAACATTCTATTGATTATGTTTTTGTAAAGATAAAGTTTCTTGGGTACGTTAATACACTCATACAGTCAACAAACTTTGAGTTGCTGAATCTTTGCCAAGCATCATCCTGGGGCTGTGGTTGCAAAGATGTGTGAAACATGGTCTCAGTAACTTTGTCTCTTCACTAGGCTGTGAGTTCTTTGAAATTCAGTGACTGAGGCTATTATTTTTCTATGCCTGCTGATTAGCACAACCCTAAATAAATATATGCAGACTGAATGGACAATTCTCCTGGTTAGAACAGAAGTTCCTGAGGACAGGATCATCACTGTGTCTACAGTGCTTAATGCAGAGCCTGGTACATAATGAAAGCTCAACAGGTGTTATGTGGAAGGTAAATAATGGGCACTAAAGGGCCACCATCCATTCTGGTTTCTCAGACAGGCCAACAGAAAAGTAAGAAACTGACAGAGAATCTATGAGCCCTCTTGGCTCAAATTAGACCTTTAATCAGTGCTTTCTCTGGAGACCCTTTTCTGTGCATACATATGTTGAGTAACTAGCAGAACAGGACTCTAGATTGATCAGCTGAGTGAACCAGGGTATGACTAGTGGACCAGCAGATGCTGAGCTTCACTGAGGAAGGACCACATTTAGGGGTTGATGCTTTAATGCAGTTCTCTTGCAGACCTTGTTTACATGTCCATAACACATGAAATTACTCTTGAAATTTGGGGCAGGTTTGGTGCCTGAGAGACCTGTCAAAACGTTTCAGGGATGTCACCTCCAGGTGGGTGAAGAAAGTTTGGAAAGTTAATTGGCTATTTCCTGACTGAAGCCTGAAAAGTGAACTCATTAGGAAGTGCTTCCCAGCATGTACTCATTTTCAGATATTATTAATTCTTAACTAAACTGTTTTCATCTCATATGGTACATTTAACCGGCAGGTTCCTGACTAGTCAGCCCAGACAAACCTGTATTCTCTCTTAACCAGAGTGAAGAAAGATACTGTGATTCCTGCATATGTTGAATGGAATCCATAGATCTTTGTAAGACTTCTAAGCTCTTTGAGATTCAAGATATAACTTATTTATCTGTGTAACTCCAGCTATACCATACTTTCTAGTACATGGTAAATAGTCATTACTACTTTGATGAAATAGTGACCAACAGGCCAAATGTATGAATGAATAAATTAATTTACTTGAAGACTTGAGATCACCATAGGAGAGGCATTCTAAATAAAATTACTAAGTAAAATGGCAAGGGGTGTTGGTGTTCCTGTATCCCCCTTGGTATAATTTTTACTTCACAAGTTATCACATGAATACATCCTCCTTATAACAGTTAATGCATTACAGTTAAGGCCCCCTTGACTAGAACACCTAATTAGTTTTATTCCCAGAGATACCATTATTACCAGTTTTGTATGTGTTCTTCCAGACCTTGGTTTTTGCTAATTAGCGTATATAGTCGTCCCTTGGTGTCTGCAGGGGCCTGGTTACAGGACCCGCTGCAGATACCAAAATCAGCGGACGCTCAAGTCCCATAGTCAGCCCTCTGTATTCGCCATTTTGCATCTGGGGATTCAGCCAACAACAGATCATGTAGTACTGTATTTAGTATTGAAAAAAATCCATGTTCAAGTGGACCCACACAGTTCAAACTCATGTTGTTCAAGGGTCAGCTGTGCGTATGCATATTTGTGTGGATATATGTATCTCCTCAGAAAATATATAGTACAGTTGTGTGTATGTATGTTTAACTTGTTTAAATATGGTGTTACACTATTGTGGGTTTTTTTTTTTATTTGCTTTTTTCACTCAATAGTATGTGTTAAGGTCTTTCCATGTGGACATAGTTGGATTTACTACATTATTTCTGACTGCATACATGCTGTCCTAAGTAGTGCAGCCACATCACACTTTATTTCCTACTAAAAGCAATTTAAATTGCTTTTAAGTTTTCAAAGTTTTAAGGAATGATGCAGTGACCACCCTTAGACACACATCCTTATGTATGTAGATTTGTCTTTTTATATCTAGAACTAGAATTGTTAGGCCCCTGAGTATGCATATTTAAAGTTTTAAGAGATAATACCAAAGTTACCATACAAAGTGGATGATACAATTTACATTCCCACTAACAGTGTAAACATTATGTACTTCCCCATACCCTTACCACTGCTTTATATTATAAAAGTTTTTGATTTTTGCAAATCTGACTAGGTGAAATGATATCCTGTGTTACTTTTAATTCACTTACCTTAGATCGCTCCTCTTGTAAGGTTGAACATCCTCATGTGTCTATTTCCTAGTTCTATTTTCGTTTTTTAGATATCCTGCCTCCCTTTCTAGTTCTAACTTAATAAACAATGGAAAGGAGGGCATGACAAGCTCAATTAGGCTTAATCAGGCTTAATCTAACCTCACTCCTTAGTTCTTAATCTAACCTTCTTCCATAGAGCATTTCTCTCTAGGTTTATTTGTTCATTTGTTCCTTCATTTATTAATCACATTCAAATTGAACACACACTATGTGTCAATCATATACTGGGTCTGGGGTAATAGTAGGAAACAATCATAGTTTCTCCACTCACAAAGCTTACAGTGGGAAACATCTGCCAGTGGCTCAAACCCCTTTCCACATTCCTGATAGTATTTCTCATAGTGGCATTGCTAACTTTTACAAACCTGTTGATGTTTTTTTCATTTTTCTCCAAGAGGAGACTCAGTGCTCAATATTCTTCTCCCATGAACAGAAATGCCCTTCTTCTGTTTGTGGTCTAAAGTTGTTCAGATATATGTATATACGAATGAATCTTTTGCTGGAAGCTGTGTTCCTAGCTATTGTGAATTTACAAAATAAAAGGAAGCATAGTTAATTACCTCATGATTCCGGTCTGTATCATTAACGTATTAATTTCCTCCCTGTTAATCATGCATAAGGCAAGTCATCACTTTCTGATGGTAGGCACCTGCTGATTCACTGGCAAAGAGTGGTTGAAATGGTATCCCAAAAATCCTTCATCTCAAAACTTTAGAAGGAATATTCTGTGCCAGAAAGACTTAGTCTAGCATTTAGTTTAGACCTGCTGGTGTTTATTGCCATCTTGTATATCAGAACATGGCAAGAAAACTCATCTCAAACCAGATTTAAAAGTGATGCTAATGAGAGACTGAAAGCAAACAGATCCAAATAGATGTGAAGACAATAAGAACAAAATATCCACTACCCTTTTATTTATTTATTTATTTTTATTTTTATTTTTTTAACATCTTTATTGGAGTATAATTGCTTTAAAATGGTGTGTTAGTTTCTGCTTTATAACAAAGTGAATCAGTTATACATATATCCCCATATCTCTTCCCTCTTGCATCTCCCTCCCTCCCACCATCCTTATCCCACCCCTCTAGGTGGTCACAAAGCACCGAGCTGATCTCCCTGTGCTATGCGGCTGCTTCCCACTAGCTATCTGTTTTACCTTTGGTAGTGCATCTGTGTTCATGCCACTCTCTCACTTTGTCACAGCTTACCCTTCCCCCTCCCCATATCCTCAAGTCCATTCTCTAATAGGTCTGCATCTTTATTCCCGTCTTGCCCCTAGGTTCTTCATGACCATTTTTGTTTTTTGTTTTTTTTTTAGATTCCATATATATGTGTTAGCATATGTTATTTGTTTTTCTCTTTCTGACTTACTTCACTCTGTATGACAGACTGTCGGTCCATCCACCTCACTACAAATAACTCAATTTTGTTTCTTTTTTATGGCTGAGTAATATTCCATTGTATATAGGTGCCACATCTTCCTTATCCATTCATCTTTCGATGGACAATTAGGTTTCTTCCATGCCCTGGCTATTGTAAATAAAGCTGCACTGAACATTGTGGTACATGACTCTTTTTGAATTATGGTTTTCTCAGGGTATATACCCAGTAGTGGGATTGCTGGGTCGTATGGTAGTTCTATTTTTAGTTTTTTAAGGAACCTCCATACTGTTCTCCATAGTGGCTGTATCAATTTACATTCCCACCAACAGGGCAAGAGGGTTCCCTTTTCTCCACACCCTCTCCAGCATTTATTGTTTAAAGATTTTTTGATGATGGCCATTCTGACTGGTATGAGGTGATACCTCATTGTAGTTTTGATTTGCATTTCTCTAATGGTTAATGATGTTGAGCATTCTTTCATGTGTTTGTTGGCAGTCTGTATCTCTTATTTGGAGAAATGTCTATTTAGGTCTTCTGCCATTTTTGGATTAGACTATTTGTTTTTTTGATATTGAGCTGCATGAGCTGCTTGTAAATTTTGGAGATTAATCCTTTGTCAGTTGCTTCATTTGCAAATATTTTCTCCCATTCTGCGGGTTGTCTTTTTATCTTGTTTATGTTTTCCTTTGCTGTGCAAAAGCTTTTAAGTTTCATTAGGTCCCATTTGTTTATTTTTGTTTTTATTTCCATTTCTCTAGGAGGTGGGTCAAAAACAGTCTTACTGTGATTTATGTCATAGAGTGTTCTGCCTATGTTTTCCTCTAAGAGTTTTATAGTGTCTGGCCTTACATTTAGGTCTTTAATCCTTTTTGAGTTTATTTTTGTGTATAGTGTTAGGGAGTGTTCTAATTTCATTCTTTTACATGTAGCTGTCCAGTTTTCCCAGCACCACTTATTGAAGAGGCTGTCTTTTCTCCGCTGTATATTCTTGCCTCCTTTATCAAAGATAAGGTGATGATACGTGTGTGGGTTTATCTCTGGGCTTTCTATCCTGTTCCATTGATCTATATTTCTGTTTTTGTGCCAGTACCATACTGTCTTGATTACTGTAGGTTTGTAGTATAGTCTGAAGTCAGGGAGCCTGATTCCTCCAGCTGTGTTTTTCTTTCTCAAGATTGCTTTGGCTCTTCAGGGTCTTTTGTGTTTCCATAAAAATTGTGAAATTTGTTTTCTAGTTCTGTGAAAAATACCAGTGGTAGTTTGATAGGGGTTGCATTGACTCTGTAGATTGCTTTGGGTAGTAGAGTCATTTTCACAATGTTGATTCTTGCAATCCAAGAACATGGTATATCTCTCCATCTGTTTGTATCATCTTTAATTTCTTTCATCAGTGTCTTATAATTTTCTGCATACAGGTCTTTTATCTCCTTAGGTAGGTTTATTCCTAGATATTTTATTCTTTTTGTTGCACTGGAAAATGGGAGCATTTTCCTAATTTCACTTTCAGATTTTTCATCATTAGTGTATAGGAATGCAAGAGATTTCTGTGCATTAATTTTGTATCCTGCTATTTTACCAAATTCATTGATTAGCTTTAGTAGTTTTCTGGTAGCATCTTTAGGATTCTCTATGTATAGTATCATGTCATCTGCAAACAGTGACAACTTTACTTCTTCTTTTCTGATTTGGATTCCTTTTATTTCTTTTTCTTCTCTGATTGCTGTGGCTAAAACTTCCAAAACTATTTTGAATAAGAGTGATGAGAGTGAGCAACCTTGTCTTGTTTCTGATCTTAGTGGAAATGGTTTCAGTTTTTCATCATTGAGGATGATGTTGGCTCTGGGTTTGTCATATATGGCCTTTATTATGTTGAGGTAAGTTCCCTCTATGCCTACTTTCTGGAAGACTTTTATCATAAATGGGTGTTGAATTTTGTCAAAAGCTTTCTCTGCATCTATTGAGATGATCATATGGTTTTTCTCCTTCAGTTTGTTAATATGGTGTATCACATTGATTGATTTGTATTATATTGAAGAATCCTTGCATTCCTGGGATAAATGACACTTGATCATGGTGTATGATCCTTTTACTGTGCTGTTGGATTCTGTTTGCTAGTATTTTGCTGAGGATTTTTGCATCTATGTTCATCAGTGATATTGGCCTGTAGTTTTCTTTCTTTGTGACATCTTTGTCTGGTTTTGGTATCAGGGTGATGTTGGTCTCGTAGAATGAGTTTGGGAGTGTTCCTCCCTCTGCTATAATTTGGAAGAGTTTGAGAAGGAATGGTGTTAGCTCTTCTCTAAATTTTTGATAGAATTAACCTGTGAAGCCATCTGGTCCTGGGCTTCTGTTTGTTGGGAGATTTTTTTTTTTTTTTGCGGTACACGGGCCTCTCACTGTTGTGGCCTCTCTCCTTGTGGAGCACAGGCTCCGGACGCGCAGGCTCAGCAGCCATGGCTCACGGGCCTATCCACTCCCGCAGCATGGGGGATCTTCCCTGACCTGGGTACGAACCCGCGTCTCCTGCATCGGCAGGCGGACTCGGCCACTGCACCACCAGGGAAGCCCCTTGTTGGGAGATTTTTAATTACAGTTTCAATTTCAGTTCTTGTGATTGGTCTGTTCATATTTTCTAGTTCTTCCTGGTTGAGTCTCAGAGGGTTTCCACCACCCATTTATTACCAGGAACTCTGGTAAGAGTTTTGTCTGCATTTACCTCTGTAATTTTCTTGGTAACCTTGTAAGGTAGATATTGATATTCCCATTTTACAGATGAGAAAAATGAGTTTGAGAAAGGTTAAGGACTTGCTAAAGGATATATAGCTACTAAATGGCTAAGTTGGGCTTTAAACAGAAATCTGTCTGGTTCTATTGCCTGGCTTCTTCCTCTGGCCGTTGCCTGTGAAAGTGAAAATGCACTATTGGTGCCACTATCAGAGAGTAGACTGGGGGCTCCTTGGAGTGACCTGGCAGAGAATTCATTATGGTTTCATATGCTTGGCCTTCCTAAGGCTCTGATCCTGCACAGGATGTGGAAAACGTAAATTAGGGACCTTCAGTCTTCATGCCTGTATCTGTTCTTCATCTCTCCTTCGTTAATATTGCAAAGGGAAAAAAATATCACATTTTACATTTAGGGACAAGTATGTTTACTTGATATATCTGTGATAAATTTTGTTCTTTTGGCCACCTTCACTCATGTTTTAGTCAGAAGAATACACATGTTAGTATCTAGTAAATAATTTTGTTGTTATTCCAAAAGAAAAAAAACCCTCTAATTTTTGATGCTAATATGAATGTTCTAATTTTGAATGTGCTAAGTGGTTGATTGTTTTGTGCCTTGATGGAATGTGAGACTTATGTGACCCATTATCCAGAATACTTGAAGATGACATTCAAGTGATGAAATGTCATATATATGAATGATCAATTTTCTTAGCCAAATTTGTGGATGGCATTTACTGATATGTTGCTAAGAAAAAACTGGCAGCATACAGACTTTGATTTCTGCCACAGAGTGTATTTGTTAGCAGCATGGGCTTTGGAATCACACAGACTTGGGATTGTTTTCTGTCTCTTCCATGAGCTCTGTGACCTCCTACAAATTACTTAATTTCTCTGAGGTTTGATTTCCTCATTGTAAAATGTGATGATGGTAAAATCTATTCTATAGACTGCTGTGAGGATGAAATGAGGTGATGCATGTAGAGCCCTTGGCAAGAAGAGTGTGCTCAGTATATGTTGGCTATTATTATTCTTAGTTAAAAAATTAACTAAAGGGTAGTGTTCCTCAAACTATAGTTACTGGAATACCTGCATCAGGATCAACTAGAATGTTTGTTTAAAAATTAAATTTCTGGGTGCCAGTCATAACTCTCGATTCAGAATGTCTTTGGGGGGGAGGGTGAGCATAGAATGTACACAGTAGCACTCATTCATAGAGCTCATGAATACTGAATTTGGAGGACCACAGCCATAGGAAGAGTGGGGGAAGTGGTGCCTTACGCTCTGGTTCAACCACATATATGAGTGACTGCCATATGCCAGGACTGCCTTAGGCATAAGGGAAGTGAATAGGATGGCCCATTTTCAAAATCAGAATCAAAGAGTATAATAGCCCTTGTTTTTATAGCAGGTACAATTGTTGCTCTGAGGACAGTGAACTGCAGACAATTCTGTACTCATATTTTATTGGAAATCCACAAATGCTCACAAATCCTTCTTTGAGTGATGTAAGGGTACTAAGATTAAATGTCTTCCCACTCCATTTTTGTTCTGGCATGGACCAAACTATGTGGAGAGGTAATTTTCATCTGTGTGGTGGATAGCATAAAAACAAGGTCGGATGACTTTTGCTTCTTTTTAGAAATACATTTTTAGGGAAATCGTTTCCATTATAAAGGAGAAAGATTGTAAAGATAGTTAAAGCAGCTGTTTGGCTTCAAGGCTTAGTCCAGTCAATTCCAAAACTTAGGAATCTCCAGAATTTACATTGCTTTTGAAATTGGACTTTAAGGCATGTTCCTTCCCTAGAGTGCCTGATTTTTTCAAGTTACAAAGATCAGTTTACACTTGGATTTTTTTCTGTTTAGTGAAGACACAGTAAATTTTTTTGCAGTTGACTTTCATATAATTTATAGCAATGATTTGACATATCCATGAACGTCATGAATGAAGCAGTTGCACATTTTCAGTGAAGGTAAGGTTTAAGAATTGGATGCATTTATATAAATAAAGTGCATCCAATTCTTGAGATGTCTATCATCTTGTCACTTTCAAATGATAGTTGACATTTATTTACCATGTTACTATCTGTAGAGTGATTTTTCGCACATTGCATTTGGTCATCACATAGTTCTTTTAACTGATCCACAGTCAAGTTTGCTTTACCTTTGGGACATTTTGCCTGGCCTGGCTTGGAGTCAACCTATGAAATGAGAGTAATCCCCATCCCAGTGCCTGTGTCATTCTAATGGTCAGTTCTATTTTTAGAACTTGGGCTGCCATGGAATGACAAAGTCTAGTTTCCAAGTCTCGAAAATGGTATTAGAAGAGATGAAGATAAGAATAAATTCCTGCCCTCAGTAGCTAAGTGACTAATGTGCTGGATAGTTGTTCTGAGAACTTGATATAGATTAACTCATTTAATCCTTACAACCACTCTATGCATTAGGCATTATTATGGCCTCTTTACAAATGAGAAAACAAAGTTGCAGAGAGATCAGGTAATTTTCCCAAGATAACACAGCTGAAAAATGGTAGTGCTAGGATTTGATCATAGGCAGAGTGACTCTAGGGTCCATGCTCTTAACTGCTATTTTCTCCAACCTGCTTTTGAATAGGAAGAAAATCTCACAGGAATCTAAATACCAAAATGAAAGTTAAAAATGATAACACTCTTAGAAATTTCACAAAGAAGAAGTCATAAATTTTATAAGAATTTAGAACAAGGAAAATAGCTTGGGATAGGCCAGATAGATTTGCTCCCTAGAGGGTGCATAGTGAGTGATGATATATAGCACAGTAGAGTATAGTGAAGAAGCACAGTCTTTGTACTAAAACAGACCTGGGTTCAATTTCCAGTCCCTACACATAGCTATGGGACCTTTTGCAAAGAACCTCAGTTTTCTCACCTATTTAATATTAATAATAGTACCTATCCCACAGGCTTTATTTTTATATGGAAAGGTCAGGGATGGACAGATGGGTGGGATGCTGCAGAATTGCAGGCACAAAAATTGGGAAAGCAGAAATGCTTACGGAATGACTTGAGAGAGATTAAATCATCTGATGTAATGGAAGAGCTAGAATCTATATGGGGAAAATGGAGAGATTTAAAAATGTGGTTTGAGATTGGAGAATAGTAGAAGGCTATTGATGAATGTACTGCTTAAGATTTTAGGGCTTGACAGATATATATGGTTCAGTCTCTTACTACCTACATAATCTGGGTAGGTGTGTTGTGTAATCTCTCTCTGCCTCAGTTTTCTCATCTATAAAATTAGACCTAAGTAAAACAAAGTATGTAAAAATTTAAGCCTGGTTTGTGACACATACCTAATGGTCAATTAACATTATTAATATTACTATCAGTGGTAGTAGTATTCAGCAGGGAATGTGTGTGTGTGTGTATGTGTGTGTGTGTGTGTGTGTGTGTGTGTGTGTGTATGTATTTGTCCAAAGGAGTTAAGTAATGAAAATTATGTTTTTGAATCAAGTGCTGTCAGTCTACAGGATGAATTGGAGGGACCCCTGAGGCAGTGAAACCAGGGTGGTGGTAGCGCCAGGGTATCTATCTGTTAAGTAGGGTGGGCAGGGAAAGCTGAGCACAATTGAAAAGAAGAAAGTCTAGTGAGATGCTTTTAGAACCCTGACAACTACATAGGAAAACTTTTTAGCTATCTAGGTGTCAGTTACTGAGGGCCCAGGTAGGTTGTCTACAGTGGGAATGAAATGGAAGGGATGGGTGTGAGCAGGTTGTAATGGATCTATCTGCTGGACTTGGAGAACACTGGTTAGAGAGGCAGGGTAGGGAAGAAAGGCTGCAGGGAAATATGACTCCATGTTTTGGAGTTCAAATGGTGGTAGGCTGACAGAGAGAAGTCAGGAAGAAGATCTGACCTTTAGGGGGCAATGAGTTTTATTTCAGTGATATAAAATTTGAGTCCACAAAGGATCAACCAAGTAAAAATATTGAATAGGAGATTTACAATATATGTTGGAGTTTGAGGGGCAAGCCATGGCTGAAGGTAAAAATATAAAGGCAAATATTAGAAGTGATAATTAAAGCTATAATTGTGAAATAATTTTTACTAATTAATCAAAATAATTACCTGTCTTTTTACCGGTGTTTTAAAAAAATGATAGTTACATTTTAAGATCTATGATACTACCATTTAGGTACCATATATTCAGAGTGACAAACAACAGATTGGGGTATATCCTGGAAACTGACAACCAGGAAATGTGAACTGGATCGCATGAGGAAAAAAGAGTCATAGAATGAATGTAGTGTCTATTCTGGAGAAGATGTAAAGGTACGTTTTGGGCTGTTATGTGGAAGAGGGGGTAGATTTATTCTGCATGATCCAGGAAACAAAAGGATGCAAAAAAACAGTGTGTTTTCAATAATAACTTCTTTAACGAATCATGAACTCCTCCTCTTCACCAGTCACGTTCTAGAAGGGTTGAGATGATCACCTCTTAATATACTGGAGAGAGGAGACTCACTTTGTGGATAGGAGAACTGAGTGATTTACAAGATCTCTGTAAACTCTACAGTATGATTAGGCTGGCTTTTGGGCTTATTGCATGGAATGAAGTGAGGGAGAGAGTATTCCTAAAGTAACTAAACAAGTTTTTGAAAAAGATAAGAAGAGGATAATGGAAAAAAGATATTCATTTTCAGTTGAGACACAGTGACTGGAGTGGTTTCACTGAGCCAAGAGAGGTCAATGAAATGAGGTGCAGAGAGTCATAGTCTGTTCATGAACGACTTCAGAAAGGAACAAAAGGAGGCAGGGAAGAGGCATTTCTCGTAAGCTTGACTTGGTGGTGACTTTAGCCCAGGTTGGTTGTTGTCAAGTGATAGGGTAAATGGGAGCTAGATAAGGCTACTTTTTGCTGTTTTTTGCATGAAGCTAGGAAAAGGGAAAAGAATCCAGCTGAATTTCATGATAGCTTACCACTGTTCCTAATTTGGTGACTACCTGTGGTAGAGGTAGCATAACAGGGTAAAGAACTCCCCACCCGTTTATTCAGTAACCACCAAAATGCCAAATATTACATTCTAGGTGCCCTCTGTGTGTGTGTGTGTGTGTGTGTGTGTGTGTGTGTGTGTATTTATAGAGATACATATATACTCATACACATATATTTATATGTGTATACATGTACACACATTTGCCCATTTCTGTCTGTGTGTGTATGTGTGTTTGTGTGTGTGTGTGTGTGTGTGTGTGTGTGTGTGTGTACATCAGCCTGTTTAATCCCAGTATCGATTTTGAGAGGAGTATATTGCCTGCATTTTACAGATTAGGAACTAAAGCTCTCTAATGTAGTCATTTGCTCAGATTCTCATAAGCTAGTAAGTAGATACTGATAGTATCCAGATGTTGGCCAGCCTAATTAAAAAACAGCATGTTCTTCTAAGAAAATTGGATATCTAGATTGTGATATCTGGTTTAAAATCCTGAATTTGCCTCTGCGTATTGTGCAACCTTGGGCAAGTCATTCTAACTGTATCTCGTATCCTTCTCTGTGAAATGATGAAAAGGCCCTTGCCCTGCCTTTGGGTTCCTAGGGAAGAGAGATGAGAGTTTCCAAACCTGGAGCCGGTGAGGGGTTTTAAACAAGGGAGAGATCTGATCAAATTTATATTTTACATAGATCTGCTAGATAGTGTGGAAAATGTGGTTGAGGGAGACTAATATATTCCCAGAGAGCCTGTGAGAAGTAATGTTATTTATTTATTTTTTTTTTGCGGTACGCGGGTCTCTCACTGTCGGAGCCTCTCCCGTTGCGGAGCACAGGCTCCGCACGCGCAGGCTCAGCGGCCATGGCTCACGGGCCCAGCCGCTCCGCGGCATGTGGGATCTTCCCGGACCGGGGCACGAACCCGCGTCCCCTGCATCAGCAGGCGGACTCTCAACCACTGCGCCACTAGGGAAACCCAGAAGTAATGTTGTTGATAATAAATGGTTTACTCTCCTAGTGTAGTGGTATAAAAGATATAGAATAGAGGACACACTTAAAAATACTTAGTACAATGTTTCTTCACTATTTTTTCATTATCATCCCCCCCACCCCCAGGAGACTAGGAGATTTTTAGACATTTTACCCTAACTGACTCCCTGCTCAGTGAAATGTTAATACCACAGGGATTTATGTACGATATGTATATCTGTGTTTTATATAGAAAATATTTTTTACCCCTTTTATTAGGTAGGTGGAGCAAGAAAGAGAGAGGAGAGAAAGAGAGATCTATTTATTTAGAGAAATTGGCTCACAGGATTGTGGAGGCTGGCAAATCTGGAATTTGTAGGGCAGGCCTGCAGGCTGAAAGTCTGTGTTGCAGTTTTGAGGCAGAATTCCTTCCTTCTTCAGGCTTTGCTCTTAAAGCCTTCAACTGATTGCATGAGGCTTATGCAGTATGGAAGGTAATCTGTTTTACTTAAAGTCAACTTATTATAAATGTTAATCATTTAAAAATACCTTCATAGCAACATCTAGACTAATGTTTGACCAAATGATTGGGTACCATAGCCTAGGTAAGTTGACACATAAATTTAACCATCACTCCCCCTCTCCCCAAGAACCAATTTTCACTCCCCTGGGGGTGATATCATCCCTGCTGAGAATGCATGATTTAGGAGGTAAGATAGCAGGATGTACTGTGTATTAGATTAATTTATTGATTGAATATATGAGGCAAGGGATAGAGAGACACTAGAGATGATTTCCAGATTTTTAGCTTGAGCATCTGAGCACATGATGGTGCCATTCACTGAGACAGGAGAAGCAAAAAAAAAAAAAACTAGATTTGATGTGGAATATAATGAGATTTATATACAACCATGTGTGCATTTACATTGATATTTTAGCATGTTCATTCATAAGCCTAACTACTTATACCTGGAATTGAATAAAATTTATCAGAAAATCTTTTGAAAAGATAAAATGCTTTATATATAAAGTCGGTGATAGTGTGATTTACTCACTTTTAGCATTCAGGTCTGAAAGACCTTCTGGAAATATTTGGTATCATTTTCTTGCTTATATTTCTACTACTTGGATACATGCAATAGAATATATCTGCTGAGAACAAAAGTGTTAATTATGTGACAGACATTTAGTGTCATCCTTATATTTGTCTTACTAACAAATATACACATACACTTAATCAGTGTCTGCCTTCTATCTGCATTACTTTTTATTTTGCCTTTCTTCCCAACTAAGTTGTGGGCTCATGAAGGAAAGGAATAGTGGCAATTGAATCAACAAATATTTAGGGTCTAAAATCATCTTATTTGTCTCCAAAGAACCCAGATGAGTGCCTTGCACGTAATAGGTAGTAAATAAATATCAAATCTTCAATGAAGTGAAGGTTGTAATACAATCAAGTAGAAGTTCATCTACAAGGACTACAAATCATTGCTTCTTATCAAATCACTTTTCACAGATTTAGGAAGCACTGGGGATTATTTCCATAACACAACATAGATTTTATATTTCATTCAAGAAAGAATGGGAACAGCTCACTGAACTGCCTGTAAGTTAGAGGGTCATATAGTCTGTTGGTGCTAAAGTCTGTTCTTCATAACTTAAAGCTATTTTGTTTTGTAGAAACAAATTTTCTAAGCTGATAATCTATAAGTCTTTAAAAACCCTTTGGTTGTAAAGTCTGACATTTTTCAATGTGATAGCCTCATTATGTACGGAGTCTATATTGAATTTTTAGGAATTCCACAAAGTAATGTCAGCCTCATGTAAAAGATTTACTACTCCAACACTTGATATTGGGAAAATAGAAGCAAGGTGCATGTTTTGTAATAATAGTAAGAACCTTAAACAGTGGACTGGAGGCAAATTCGGGATTAATTGTTGTCATAGGCCAGGTTCCCCAGAAGAGAGTCTCAAAAAGTCTGAGATTTGTATGCAAGAGTTTATTAGGGAATGCTCTAGGAACTATACCTGGGACGGGTGAGAGACCCAGAATTAGGCAAAGGGAGTTGAACTGAGATCCGGTTGTAACAGAGGCCTTGGCTGATCCTACGGGGAGCTTTGATCCTGGAATGGTTCTTCAGTTGTTCTCACTGAAGCAAGGTTTCCTGAGTATTTGTACCACCACATCAACTAGTAATTGGACGCAAGTTGCCTAGGGGTGGGGAAATACTTTTAGTCAAGGTAACTTCCTGGAGAGAGGGGCTCAGCTGTGACCCTTAGCAGCGAACGCTCCTATCAACTGGGGGAATGAGGGTGTTGATCCTGAATTGAGAATGATATACATTGGTGCTTACTACAGATCCTTAAGCTAAGATTTTGTTTAGTTATCATTGTTTTAGTACCTTAGTTCTCCATTTAGACTTTTCACTTGTTGAATGCCTAGATACTTTGATGAAAATACCTATTGAGTTAATTAATCTATGTATAAGTGAATTTCATGATGTGTTTTTCCAGTTCCATCTCTGCTCCCACTCCTTCTGGCAGAGTCATAAAAAAATTTAAACATTGTATACCGCTGTAGCTCTGTTATTAGGGTCTTTATTTTTCTTTGATATTGATTACTCAGGTCAGAAGCCACAACTTAGTTGTGATGAGAATATTAACTCTTTCCAACTTCTGGCTTCAAGTGTTTCAGAGGCAGGTCCATGTAGAAGCCCTTTTACTTTGGCATATTTGCCTCTTCAAATAGCTTAGTAGCATATAACTTTCAAAGCACTCATTTCTATTGCCATATTAGATCTCTATGAAGTAATAGTTAAGATCATGGATTTCCATATAAAAAATGCATAATTTAAAAGTCTTCTCTTGCCCCTAACAAGCTGTAAGACTTTGGGTAATAACTTAACCTTCTCTGAGTCTCAGTTTTCCTATAGGTCTATAATATTACTTATCTTGAAGAAATAAAATATTTAACACAGTATTTAGGACATAATAGGCTTTCAATAAAAGGTGCCTGTTATTATTGTTATCTTCTCAACAACCCTGTGTAGTGAGTAAGGTGGGAACGAGTAGCCCCAATTTGCAGATGCATCTTTAAAGGTAGAAAATACTATTTAAATACAAAACATTTTCATGTACTTTTATAGCTGGAATACGGTAATCAAACACTAATTAAACTTAACTTGTTCTCTACATTTTTCAGTTGTTGCATTGATGTAGAATTTCATCCATAAGTGACAAACTTTACCTTTCTCCATGGCGTGAAAGAGCCTCATCCTATTTTCTAAATTACTCAGAGAGCATTATAACAACAGAGTCTGAACTCTTTAATTTTAGACAGCTAAATTGAAAAAGGCACAATTTCAGGTTTTATCAGTACAATAATGGGAAAACCCTACCTACTTCCTATATTGTAACCTCCAAAGTGACCCCTCTTTTTACAAGTTATGCTCATCTTCAATCATCTGGTTGTATTAACCTCATATCCTGCAGCTGAGTCATCTAAGCACTGGATGGGGAAAATTTCTAGAGTCACGTGATATGTTAGGCACAAAGTGACTGAGGTACTGGAGCACTTACCTGAGGAAGAGATTATAAAATGAAATGAATTGCAATGATAGAGAGAAAAACTGTTGGGAAAATTAATGGGGTCAATGCCTAGTTATTTTATGCTTTATAGTTTCTGACATTTTTATCTACTAAAACAAAAATGAGAAAAATACAACACAGAAAATGTGAGATAACTTACTGATAGTATTTATAGCTCACAATTGTTCAGAATTTGACCAACAGGATTCATATTAGTGAGATTGGAAATTATATATGTGTTCCTAAGAAGGACAAAAAGTAAAATATTTACATCCTAATCAATAGCTTTTCCTTTGGGAGGAAATATTAAATTTCCACAGCTTTTACTGCCTTTCTCTTTCGAGGCTTGACTGACATGTCACCCTTCAAACTATACGACACTTGCCTCCTGAGAGATATGTCCTCAAAAGCTGCGCATTTGTTGCTAGGGTCAACAGTTAAGTTGCTAATTTTGTATTTGCAGCTAATCAGATCAAGTAATTTGTGAGGAAAACACAGAGCAAAAGAATTCATATCATGTATATGTAGTCTTGAAAATATTTGTAGAAAAAGGATGCCATTACAGAAGGATAAGAGTCACAACGAGCCAGACAGATATTTCAATTTAAAAAGCACAGGCAAGAAAAGCAAAATAGACAAATAGAAAGTAGGTTCTTCGTAGCAAAGGAAACAATCAACAGAGTGGAAAAAAAAACCTACAGAAAGTATTTGTAAGCCATGTATTTGATAATGGCTTATATCCAAAATATGTAAGGAATTCCTAAAACTCAATAGCAAAAAACCAAATAACCTGATTGAAAAATGGGCAAAGGACTCAAACAGACCTTTGTCCAAAGAAGACATACAAATGTCCAACAAGTACCGTAAAAATATCATGAATGAGTGTTGACTTTAATAAAATGCACTTTCTGCATCTATTGAGATGATCATACGATTTCTTTTTCTCTTAGAGTAACAATTATTGTTTTATGTAGCCAATATTCATTTAGATTTACCCACATACTTTTTAAAAAATATAGTAGTGTGTATGTGGTAAACCCAAACTCTTAATTTATCTGTCCCCCTGGCCCCCACCCCTGCTATCCCCTTTGGTAACCATATATTTGTTTTCTAGGTCTGTGAGTCTGTTTCTGTTTTGCAAATAAGTTCATTTGTATCATTTTTTATAGATTCCACATGTAAGTGATATCATATGATATTTGTCTTTCTCTGTCTGATGTAATTCACTTAGTATGTTAATCTCTAGATCAATCTATGTTGCTGCAAATGGCATTATTTCATGCTTTTTTATGGCCAAGTAGTATTCCATTGTGTATACATACCACATCATCTTTAGGCATTCATCTGTGAATGGTCGTTTAGGTTGCTTCCATGTCTTAGCTACTGTAAATAGTGCTGCTATAAACACTGGGGTGCATGTATCTTTTAGAATTACAGTTTTGTCCAGATATATGCCCAGGAGTGGAATTGCAGGAGCATATGGTAACTCTATTTTTAGTTTTTTAAGGAGCCTCCATACTGTTTTCCATAGTGGCTGTACCAATTTACATTCCCACCAACAGTGTAGGAGGGTTCCCTTTTCTCCACACCCTCTCCAGCATTTATTATTTGTAGATTTTTTAATGATGGCCATTCTGACTGGCATGAGGTGATACCTCATGGTATATAGTTTTGGTTTGCATTTCTCTAATAATTAGTGATGTTGAACAGCTTTTCATGTGCCTGTTGGCCATCTATATATCTTCTTTGGAGAAATGTTTATTTGGGTCTTTTGCCCAATTTTTGATTTTCTGTTGTTGCTGTTGTTGTTACTGAGTTGTATGAGCTATTTGTTTATTTTGGAAGTCAAGCCTTTGTTGGTCACATCGTTTGCAATTATTTTCTCCCATCTGTAGGTTGTCTTTTCATTTTGTTTATGGTTTCCATTGCTGTGCAAAAGCTTATAAGTTTGATTAGGTCCCATTTGTTTACTTTGCTTTTATTTCTGTTGCCTTGGGAGACTGACCTAAGAAAACATTGGTACGATTTATGTCAGAGAATTTTTTGCCTATATTCTCTTTTAGAAGTTTTATGGTTATTTTTATTTAAGTCTTTAAGCCATTTTGAGTTTATTTTTGTGTGTGGTGTGAGGGTGTATTCTAACTTCATTGATTTACATGCAGCTGTCCAGCGTTCTCAAAACCACTTGCTGAAGAGACTGTCTTTTCTCCATTGTATATTCTTGCCTCCTTTGTTGAAGATTAATTGACCGTAGATGTATGGTCTACTTCTGGGCTCTCTATTCTGTTCATTTGAGCCATATGTATGGTTTTATGCCAGTACCATGGCGTTTTGATTACTGTAGTTTATAGTATTGTCTGAAGTCTGGGTGGGTTTCATAGATCTAGTACTCTGGAGAAATTCTCTACCTTTTCATGTTTTAAAACTAACTTTTAAATAAACTTCCTATTGATGTACAACATATACACGGAAAAGTACCTATATCTTAGGAGTACCATTTATTTTCTGAAACATATCAACCATGGTTATTTCAAGGGCCATTTTAATAACTCTAATATCTTGATGAACTGTGGGTCTGTTCTGTTTTCTACTTTTTCTTTTATTCTTGTTTCTTGGCAGGATATGAAGTTTTGTATTGAATGACAGCTATTATATATGAAAAATTATAGATAATCTGAATGACATCATCTTCCCTTAGGTTTTACTTTTGCTTCTAACGTACAGATAGATTAGGGGCCTATCACTTCAGTCCAATTATGGGCTGGGCTGAATTGAGGACAAAGTTTTAGTTTTTATGAGGGTAGTCTATTTTCAGTTTGCCTCTATCCCTATTCCTAACCTTAACCCGAACCCTAGCCTTAACCCTGTGATGTTTATCAGTGCATTCCCTCATTGGTGAGCCTTGAAGCCCAATTTTGTCTCCCCAGCATTGTGTGATTGTTAAAAGTTCCGCTTAGCTTCTCAGAGCCTTCACTCTTCTCACCTGCTTAGTCTCAGTTGCTGCTCTGCTGAGGCATTGCCTTGAGAGAAAAAAATATCACATAGGGCTGACCTTATTTCTTTGCACTTTCTTTTACTGCAGAATCTTCTATCCTCAAGTCCTAGCTTTCTTTTCAACCCTAAACTCCAATTTTTCTTAAGACTGCCAAACACTTTACTCAGCCGATGTTTTCTGCTCAGCTTTCTGTTTAGCTCCTCAGCCTCCTGGTTACAAATAGGAAAATGCTTTGAGGAGAAAAGTAGTGTTGAGCCCACCTCAATGAGTTTTCTTCTCTCAGGGCTTCTGGCCCCTCAAGTCCTGGCTGCCCTGGTGGCTCTTTGAAGACTTGAAACTGTTTTGATAATCCAGACTTTTGAGTTTTTCTCAGTAGAAGGTCTGGAATGTTATAAACTAGTCCATCATAGTCAAAATGGAAGTTCTATCTCCCTCTGTCTCTCCAATTTAAAAAGTACATAATTAAAAATAAAATTTATAATGAAGAAAATTTTTCTTCTAGAGGTGCTAAGTTTAAGGGTCTGTATTTGACAAAAGAACATGAGAGTGTGATTTGTCCAAAGTCATTCATTCATGTAATTTATGACAAAAATATTGTTAGAATCCAGTCCATTGTTCTTTGCTCTTCTAATTACTCAGATGTCAAATTTAACTTGTTTTGCTTTTAATACAGTTAAGGTCTTCAAATATGTATCAGTTGTTAGGGAGATAAATGAATTTCTCCTTTTATTAGCTAATTGATCCATATTTTTGTGACTCTGTCAGTTTTACTGTCTAAGTAATATATATTTTTCTACTCATTATCTTTTCCCCTACCTACATCTGCCAGTTCTTAAAAGATTGGTAAGGATAAAGTTTACATTATTTACCAACCTGTATCTTCACCTCGCTGAATCGTCTACCCTGTGAGGTAACAGGACAGGCATAATTATGCTTTTCTGATGAATGAGCCAAATTAGTCTCAGAGAGGTGACACAGTTTTTCCAAATTAGAGCCTGTACTACAATCTGCACCTCTTGCTTGAGTGTCTTTTTCCCCTACTACTAAAGCAGATGGCAACTCATCAAGCCTTATGCAAATCTTGGAATGACAGGATTGAAAGGCATCTCAGTTATAATTTAGTCTAATTCTGTCAATTTACAAAGAAAAACCTGAGGCCGTACAGGTGAACTGGCTTCCTCAGAGTCACATGGCTAGGAGATCACTGCATTGGTACTATATCTCATGCCCGATTCATTCCCTTATTTTTTGATAGGAAGAAAGACAAGCAAGAACAGACAGGACAATGTAGAGAAAAATTTTAAAAGCACAATGTAGTGGAATCAATAGGGCCAAACAGAAGGTAATTTAGAGTCATAAATAAATTGGTTCAGGAAGGGCTTTACTTAGATACAAGAGAGTGATTCTGAACTCCGAAGAAGACTAAACACAGGACCACACAATGAAGTAAGGTTGTTGGATTTCCATTTATCTGACAGGTCACAGGCAGCTAGAGCAAGTGTATTTCTGAGGACCCTTCCAATGTTGCAATTTATTAGATCTCACAAATTAATAATATAATGGGAAAGCTTATGAATTTTTTTCATTTTTTAAAAATTTCTCACAGCAACACAAAGTAATGATTCAAAGGTGTGCTTCTTGGTAAGGAATTTGCATACTAGTAAATAAATGTTATTCATTCTAGTTTTTAAATCAGTCATTATACTGCCAAACCATTTTAACAACTGTTAAGTAATTGTAAGTAAATCAAAACATTCACCAGTATATCTTGTAAATTTATTAGCAAACTTCATTTTTTGCTTATTTGGTTAAAATGAACAAATATGTTCCACATTTTTTTTTTTTTTTTTTTTTTTTTTGCGGTACGCGGGCCTCTCACTGTTGTGGCCTCTCCCGTTACAGAGCACAGGCTCCGGACGCGCAGGCTCAGCGGCCAAGGCTCACGGGCCCAGCCGCTCCATGGCACGTGGGATCTTCCCGGAGTGGGGCACGAACCCGTGTCCCCTGCATCGGCAGGCGGACTCCCAACCACTGCGCCACCAGGGAAGCCCCACATTTTTTAAAGTGTATAAAAAGTATGTCTCTTCACATAGGCCTGTATTCCTTTTTAAAATTATTTGTTTTGTCAGTTAATATTCAATTTCTTTGTGAGTATTAAGTTTCAAATAAAGAGATTACCATGATTTCAAAAACAACCATTTTTGGTTAGTGAGATTCATTGTTATATTACAGAATGTAATTTTCATATTCAGAAATAAACTATGAACTCCCAAGAAAAGTGTTTGTTCATTTTTCCGTTCATTCCCATGCTCATCTGATTTTCGTCACTTAGGAACCTTCATTATACTTCCTTGGCCTTTGTAATGACATTTTCAACATTATGGAACATTTTCTTTGATTTTTTTGCATATTGATTTTCAGTCCTGGAGCAAACATGCTCAATCTTTTCTTCTTGATCCCAGAGCGCAATTTTCTAACCATTCTTTATAAAATTTCTTCTGCTGAGAAGTATTTCTTTCTAGCTGTTGCAGCATTAATTATTTATAATTTTAAATGTATTGCTTATTAACCATTTTGATTGATCTGATATAGCACAAAAGCTACTGAGTTCCCAAAGGATACTCAAAAAGCATGAGTTACCAGATGGTTTTATGGACTGGTAACACTTATTGGGTGTCTATTAGGTGCTAACTCTATCTTGGGTACTTTCACATACAATATAGTATATTCTTTACTGTTACCATAAGCTCTGAGGAAGATATGATTAGCTCCATTTTAAACATTAGAAAATGGAGGTTTAGAATGACTAGCTAAGTTTATGTAGATAGTAAATTTGGGGATTAGAATTTGAACCCATGTCTAATTCCTCAGCCGTACCTTTCTGTATTCCTTGCTATAGCAAGAGCAGAGTGCTGTGTCTATTTTGTTAATTACTGCATTTCTAGTACTTAGCACAGTGTTTGGCACATAGTTAAACCTGCATACAATTTGTAAGATGAGTGAATTGGATTAATTAATGGATAATTTATTACACTTTATATTAAGGGGGAATTTACATGGTGTATGTATCTACAACTTTGGGTAATTTGATAAGTTGTTAAGCAGTTTCCTTGGGAAGGCTAATGGCATACTTTTTTGCAGAGTTAGAAATAGGCATCTCTGGTTTTGCTGCAAAAATGTATTTCTGGGCTTCCCTGGTGGTGCAGTGGTTGAGAGTCCACCTGCCGATGCAGGGGATGCGGGTTCATGCCCCGGTCTGGGAAGATCCCACATGAGGCGGAGCGGCTGGGCCCGTGAGCCATGGCCGCTGAGCCTGCGCGTCCAGAGCCTGTGCTCAGCAACGGGAAAGGCTACAACAGTGAGAGGCACGCGTACTGCAAAAAAAAAAAAAAAAAAAAAATTTCTTCTAGTAGAGTTAAGTCAATATTGCTGGACCAAAACTGGTAACAAAATAATGATTATCATTGCGTTCTAACATCCAGTTAAAGTTCTAAGGTATGATTGAAGGTCTAGAGACAGCCCTCATTTACGTGCAAAATGTGGAAATAATAGGAACTTAATGCATTTGCCTTGTTTAAGAATCATGACAATTGCTTCAGAGTTGACTTTGAAATCTCCTATTGTTCTTCATGGTGCGCTGGTGCTTGGCTATCTCACTTAATCATTGTGGTATTAATGATGCCACTAATGGCTTGAGGCTTTAACTGGGTACTTGGGCTCGGCTATATAAGTAAAAGGGAAACCTCTTAAGCCTTGCAGTAATGCTAATGCTGAACAAAAAAAGGCCAAATGCCCAACTTTATCCCAAGTTTACTGGGACAAATAGAAAAAGCATGAGTCAGTTTTAGACAAGATTGAAATCCAGGTGGAACTTGAGTGATGATCAGGTTTTGACATAAAAATGTATTAGGGACATAACAAATCACATTATTTCATATGTCTGTTGTTTGTTAAACATCTTTCATTGCTTCTTGTGCTTTCTCTGAGAGGAGAGTTCACAAAACACATTTCTTACAAATAGTGATGCCATATTGAACAAAACTTCACCTACCTCCTTCAGGGAAAGTTTGAAATCTTTGGTGAAAGGAGTGGATTGAGAAGGCTTTGGAAATGCCATCTTCTTGCTTCTTGTTCCTCTCTCTCTGTAATTTTGGTAGTGAAACGTAGAGCTGGGTTAACATTCTCTCGGGGGGTACCTTTAACTCTGGAAAATTTGAGGGTGTAGGTAAGGCCTAAAGAAAGGAAAGACAAGGACCTGTTCTTTAGGTCCTAGTACTGTTTTCTGCTTTAGGAAAAGAGGAGTCTAGATGTTTTCTTCTGTGTGATCTAGCCTCAGTGGCTAGAGTATGAGGGCAGACAGGGATTTAAGATAGAGTTCTATTAGGAATATTTTTAAACATGCCTTTTAAATTCCTTCTTTGTTCTCAGTAGACTTCTTGAACTTTTTTACCCTCAGTATTTGTATACTCTGTGTGTATGTGGTATGTGTGTGTGATGACATAGTAGGTTTGTTCTCTTTTCCTGAGAAGGATGGAATTGCTGAAAGATCCTCTTTATTTGCCAAATTTTAAGCATTATGGGCACTAATAATTTGGAAAGACTGAACACCTAGCTAAGGTGAGGAGAGGCCCCTAACAATTCCCCATGGGTAGAGGTTCCCACCATAGGTATGCAAGTTCACAGTAGGTGAATTATAAGAAAGGTGATTAGGGTGATTAGATACCTGCAGTATATTGGATATTAGTCAGTTAATGATTTTTTTTTTGCCTTGTTATAATCCTTGGTTTAACTATAATCCTTTGATATAACTAGGTTTATTCTAATTATATTTCCCCCACCTTTTTTTTTTTTTCTCTTAAGTTACAAACTTTACTTCTCTTTAGATACTTTAAAGTCTTTGTAGATACTGTTTAAACTCTGGGTACTTGCTGGGATGGCAATAATTTTTATTTGTGAATAGTAGCTCACTATCCTGCTTATATCATCTGACACTCCATGGCATGAGAAAGTACTGGTAGCACTTCTACAACCAATCATGTATCACAACCAAATATTTTAGATAATTTTGACAATTACCACATGTTTATTGAGAACCTCATGGCAGATAGTGAGTAGAGACCTGAGATGCTGCTCAACATCCTACAATGCACTGCCCCCCTCCACCCCACACAACAGAAAATTAAAACATCGGTAGTGCTCAGGTTGAGAAATTTTGATCTAATGGTATAGCAAATACTTATGGCCAGTCTTCCATATTGCAGACATAGTGCTGGATGCTAGAGATAGTGTAATCAATGCAGTAGATATATCTCTACCCGCATGGAAATACAGCTTATTTTGGAATATATGCATTAAACAAACAATGCTGTTAAAATATGCTAATTCCTTTTTTAAAGAGGGTTATGAGCTGGCTTCTGAGAGGTGATATGAATTGGTATCAGGGGACTGGCAATAATTTGACTCACCATACGATGGATGCTGCAAATCCTGAATCCCTAAATCTGTTAGCCTTCTATGTGTGCTCAGTCCTCAACAACTAGTGTTACAGAGGATTGAAAGGGGGTAAAACACATGGATTTCTTCTTTAAGATTGTTACAATATATTCATAGGGAAAGATCAATGTACACAAAATACTTAAGTATAGTCAATATATATAGCTAACCACTGTATGTATGCTCATCATTGTAGTATAGGAATTTTAATCCTAATCATAGTAGCTTAACTTCTTTATTTAATTTTACTGGGTAAGGGGAAGATCTTTAGGTATTAGGTATTATAAAAGTAACAACAGAGAGAATGACAAAACATTCATTTCTCCATGTTCTTCTTAGATTGTTATTTGTGTTTATGCATTTATACCTAATTCTAATTTTAATATACAAGTAATTTTTATCCTGATTTTCTCCCATAAAAGTCTTGTTTCCATTTTGTTGGGGTTTTCACCTTTATCGCTTTTAAAGGATCCATAAAATTCCACTGTATAGATAGACCTTAACTTACATAAAACTTTTTCTCTATTGATAGATATCTATAACCTCTTTATATGACAAAGAGATGACAAAACTGAAACCCAGAGATGTGAAATGACTTAACTAAATAATTACCAAGAAACACAGATAGGTGTCTAATGGTTTTTTAAAAACACAGATAAGTGTCTAATGGTTTTTTAAAAAATTGATGTATAATTAATATAGAAAAGTCTAAAGGTCATTTTTCACATTTCTGTAGAATCCGCAGAATAGAAAAGACAATGTGTGATTGCATATTCCCAAGGCATCTTTAAGTCTCTCTCTGGTCAACCTCATATTAAGTATAGCAGTAGAATCCATGAGAGTAAGTGATATTTTCTTCTCCATCCTTTCTTTAATTTGGTGGAATTTCCTGGGTACTTTCCTGGGTACTTGCATATGGAATATACCCATTTTTGAGGAATTTAGGCTTGTGGTTTGGCATGTTGTAAGAAAGATTAATATTGTAGAGGATGATTAAGAGGAGAAAGACTGCTAGTTTTCTCATTAATATTCATTAATCTTGGAATCTAGTCATTTTTAGTCTGGCAGTTTTACAATAGGTGCTTTTACATTGAAATAGCAAAAACTAATTGCTTTGTGTTATGTACTGAAGGTCAGAAAAAGGTATTGCTTTATAAGTGAGGAAACACTACGGAAGCTGAGAAAACTATTATCAGTCTTTAGTAAAATAAATTAGTAGACTATTAGCAAGGCAACTTTTGCACATTTTACTTAGTATGAATGAAAGCGAAGAGGGACCTCTAAGGCAACAAGAGTAGAATGCTCATGGAGATTATAGCAAATATCTCACTTAGTGGAAACTACATTTTCACCTACTAATAATCAGAATATCTTTCAGTTAGAGAAGAAATGTCTGTCTGACATTTACTGGTGATTTTTTGCAAGACTATACTTTGGACATATACTTAAGACATGCAAGTGTTGCCATGAGGCATTGCTGTTTTTTTCATTTAGCTTTTTCTGCCTGATACTATAAGGAGAGGATTTTTCTTTTAAATAATTTCTGTACGGAATTTTGTACTTCCATTTACAAAGCATTTCCACAGAGAGTTATCCCATTTTGTTATTTCAATAACCCTGAGACATGAGTGACCTTGTTCCCATTTTGCAGATAAGAAAATAGATCCTCAGGGAGATTATGCAATACATTATATTCTAGATCACACAACTGAGAAGTAGCCCAGGTATTCAGTGAGGCTAAATCTTGTCACTCCAAAAGCTGTGAAGTCAGAATTAGAAAGCCTCATCCTGGAAAAGTCAAATTGACCTTTCCTTAGCATAATGACTCTATCTGTAGACCCTTGGATTTGAATTTTTAGAGGCGTCTTCAAAGCAAAATGCCCTGCTTCTGTTTGTTAGCATTTCATTGTACTCAGATTTCAAAATGATTACCATGAAAAGTGTTATGAAAATGATATGTTCATTGTACTGATGAAAAGCCCAAGACACTCAATGAGGAAACGAAGATACTAAGATCCAGGGACAGAGATATAGGGATAACAAGCACTTGGCAAATACAGTCTTAGTGCCATTAGGCACTAAGTGCCATTAGGCACTGTATTTTTTTTTTTTTTAAAAAAAAGAATGATTTATCTGATTGTAAAAATATGGAAATTTAAGATTTAGGGGGACATTATGAAAAAGACAAAAGCAGAAAATAAAAATCACCTACAGTTCTGCCACTAATCATTAACTCTTCCTATATTTTAGTGTCTTGTTTTCTACTGTGTCCTATGGAAAAGTAAACAAGGAAATATTAAAATAGAACTTCTTATAAAATTTAAACAAACACACACACAAACACAAAGGGCATATTTCTTTACTACAGAGCATCTCAGAGCATTTAGTATGCTAAGATACACTGTGAGTCTCCAAGAGAAGAAGATGACATGTAGGTATTTTGGTAATACTGTATATAAAGGGTGGAGTAGAAAAAGTTAAGAAATTAAAGTGATTTGAATGCAAGTGGGTAGCCCTTAGTCTATATAAAGTTTAGGGAAATAATTTATATTATATGATGGTCAAAAGTAAGCCACCTATACACCATAAAATAATGGCATATTGGGGTCTTTTCTATTAGGCAAGCACCGTGCCAGCCTTCTTTAAAATAGTCACCTAGTTTAAACCTCACTATGTGAAATATTATCTCCATTTCATAGATGATGAAACTGATGCTTGCTGTCAAAATACCCTACTTGATGGATTATATTAGGCATGGTCTAGCAGATTAATGGAGCAAAACGGTGAAAATATAAAATTCAACAATCAGGGTATGGTGTATTTTCATAATACTTTTCTTTTTCTTCACCAGTCAAGAAAATCTAATCACTTGCCTCATCTGAAGGGTTTATACCCTATTCTCAGATTTCTATTGCTGTGCTCAAATTTATCTAATTGTATTTCTTCTTGTATCAGAATGCAAAATAAAATTGCTGGGATTTAGTACATAAGGAGTGTTGTGTGGCAACGGTCAATATACTGCTAAGCGAACTTCACCTAAAGCCCCTTCCCTGTGGTAGATACACAGCTCTCAGGAGCTAATTTCCTTTTTAACATGGAAGGAATTATGTTGCACTTTTGTAAATTCTCTTCGAGATTCTTTGAAATGAAGCTGTCAAACTTTTAAGACACAGAAAGGGGGTTTATGGGAGCTAGAAGACAGAGGAAGCAAGGGAGCTATGGGAGATAAAGAGTTCTAGGGTGAAAGTCTGGCTCTTCCACCAGACCTGAGCCTCAGGGAAGCCAAACTGTAGGTCTGGTTTTAGACCAAACTTCTGCTATCATTTGCTTCATTTGGGGACATATTTTCCAGTGACATATTGGATCCTTTCTCTGCCAACTAGTGATAATGATATTTAAAATCCTGTCGAGAAGAGCAGACATCTCTAGAGAAGTGGTCCTTTTCTTCCAAAGAGTTTTGCCTTCTGGAATTGTTAAAAAGAGTCATCACATTTCTTCTTCCCTTTTGAAAAATTGAGACTATCCATAGCACCTAAGTTCACGCCTTTTGAACTTTAAAAGTAGGCACGTGTTTTTGCACTTTTAGTATGTGTTGAAAATTTTGTGTTTTTAATATGTTGTTTTACTTTTCAAATTCAGCTTAATTATTTTCAAGCGGGTGTGATAAAAGATTAAATTGATATGTAGTACAGAAGTAATTTTTGTTTGTGTTTTTGTTGTTGCTTTGGCCTTCCTACAACCCCTATTTTTTTTAATAAAAATATTATAACACAATAATGAAAGTTTAGGAAAATAGAAGATAAACATCACTTATAGTTTCACTACTATAACAGTAAAGCTATCTTCACTTTTGCTTATTCCCATCTGTTGATCTCTGAGGGGAGCCAATAAATGACATTCCTCTTCTCTGCCTGGACTTTGAATAAGGCTTTGAATAATTTGAGAAATAAAACAAAAGAGTGGCAGATGAAGCCAAAATATTACCTTTATTACTGATTAAGCACAGGTTGGAACATGGAGCTTATTGTGAGAGCCAGGTGAGTCTCTCACTAAACCTTGCAATTAAGCAGACTCTTTCCTCATGCTAGCCCCTCCCCAATTGCAACCAGTAATGGATCATGCCTGATCTCAGCAGTGATGAAGATCATACCCATGGGGAGCAGATATTCTCTATGCCCACTTGCTCCCAAGAGGAAGAAGGGTGCAGGTGGGCTACACATGCCTGGTTTATTTTACCAAAACTGACAGGTAAATCATCCTTCTTCCTCATTTAGGTTGGAGTGAATTAGTAGGCAGAGAAAGGCCAGGACTTATACTGAGTAGGATCCTACCACAGGAGGAAAAATACTGTGTGGGAAAGAAGTTATTTCCCATGTGGTTAAGCTTTAACCGTTTTAAAAAAGAATAAAATATTAAAAACATCTTCATGAAAATAGTAGTCTATGATTTTTTTTTTTTTTAGTTTTATTTTTTTAGATGTTGGGGGTAGGAGTTTATTAATTAATTTATTTATTTTTGCTGCATTGGGTCTTCGTTTCTGTGCGAAGGCTTTCTCTAGTTGTGGCAAGCAGGGGCCACTCTTCATCGTGGTGCGCGGGCCTCTCACTACAGCGGCCTCTCTTGTTGCGGAGCACAGACTCCAGACACGCAGGCTCAGTAGTTGTGGCTCACGGGCCTAGTTGCTCCGCGGCATATGGAATCCTCCCAGACCAGGGCTCGAACCCGTGTCCCCTGCATTAGCAGGCAGATTCTCAACCACTGCACCACCAGGGAAGCCCAAGTCTATGATTTTTAGATTATGTTTTTAGGAGAGATCTGAGAAAAGGCATTCCTGAATATGGGGCTTTTTTGCTCCTTGGAAACTATTAAGAAATTGCTTTTCTTACGGGTTATACCATTTACCTTGCTGTCAAATTCCTGGTTCTTAAAGAAGAGTTCGAATAGTGTTATTATATTGCCAGTAAACTGGGCTTCAGTGATGATTGTATTAGAGTTGTGATTGTGTCCAGTGTGGCCACTCATGAATAATTAATTAATGAGTATTCTTTTCTAGCACTCTGGAGGTTACAGAAGAAGGTTAAGACAAGAACCCTGACCCCAGGGAGCTTTCAGTTTAATCAGAGGAATAAATATAATGCTTAGGAAACTAGAGCCAATTATAATTGTAAAATTGTGCCGTATATACCAGCTAGTCTCAAGACAGTTAACATTTATAAGCACAAAACACTCACAAGAGTGTACATTACCAGGATAACTTGAATCCTCTTAATTTATAAGAAAGGTAAATCATCTATCCTCTACGCAGTTACAGTCTAGAGGAGGAGACACAAAAATTAATAGGCATTTATGATATAATATGATAAGGAATAAGCACAGGGGTTGTAGTAGCACAACATGAGGGGCATCTAACACTTTCTTGGGGTGGAAGGGGCAGCTTTGCAGTGGAGATAACATCTAATGGAATTTTGAAATAAAAGAAAAGTAAGAGTTACCCACTTAAACAAGAGGGGTGGGTCAGTGTAACAGCAGTGCATAGCGGTCCAGAGGAGGAGGGGCAGGGGACATTTAGGAACTTGCAGTTCATTTAGAATAGTTTCTAGTAGCCTGGAATATGGTCAGTATTCATTAAAAATATTTTGAATATATAACTGCCTTACCAAACTTTGAATTTAAGATTAAAACATTACATACCAATCAGAATGTATTATTGGTTTGTGAGGACCTGGTAGAAGGAGAAGACAAGATTGGAGCATAGTATTTAGGAGAATTGAATATTCATTTTCACTTTGTATTAAACCAATACTTTATATGCGATTTTTCCATTAAACATAGAGCTTTTAAAATTAGATTTTAAGGGCTTCGCTGGTGGTGCAGTGGTTGAGAGTCCTCCTGACGATGCAGGGGACACAGGTTCGTGCCCCGGTCCGGGAAGATCCCACATGCCGTGGAGCAGCAGGGCCCGTGAGCCATGGCCACTGAGCCTGCGCGTCCAGAGCCTGTGCTCCGCAACAAGAGAGGCCACAACAGTGAGAGGCCCGCGTACCACACACACACACACAAAAAATTAGATTTTAAAAATTATTTTAAAGTATTTCATGAAAAGCAATCCAATTCTTTCTGTTATTTCAAATGCTTGTTTTTTTTTTCATTGATAAGGGATTGTAAAGAATCCTGAGAATTCTTTGTTGCACTAAAAGTCTATGCACTAGAAATTAGAGAACCAAACACCTAAATAACAGCATTTTGTGTGCCAATAGTTCATTATACTTCTAAAGTATTTTATTGTGGACCTTCTGTTCTTACATCTTTACAATTATGTTGACTTTGTGAATTCGATTTAATATACTAATAGATTAAACCAGTGTGCCAATAATTGGTGAAGTTTTCCCATCTATTCTATTAGTCATTTAAACAATATATATTTATAAAGCACCTACTTTATGGGTGGCATTATATTGGGCACTGTGGGGAATAAAAGTAAGCTCGATATAAAATGTGGTACAAGATTCAAGAAGATGTTAGAAGTCTTTTAGTTAGTAATTAGAGTTTTGAACTCTCTCTTGAGTAAATAATGTTAAAGGCCAAAAGAGAGGGAGGGAAAGGAGAGAGAGAGAGGTGCTGGGGAGAGGTGGAGAGAGAGAGAGAGAGAGAGAAAGTTATTTATAACAGAATTATGTATAATGTTCTACAATTGTGAATAGCCTAAATGTTCAATAAGAAAGTAATAATTAGGGTTTCCCTGGTCGCGCAGAGGTTGAGAGTCCACCTGCCGATGCAGGGGACACGGGTTCGTGCCCCGGTCTGGGAAGATCCCACATGCCACGGAGCGGCTGGGCCCGTGAGCCATGGCCGCTGAGCCTGCGCGTCCATAGCCTGTGCTCCGCAACGGGAGAGGCCACAACACTGAGAGGCCCGCGTACCGCAAAAAAAAAAAAAAAAAAAAAAAAAAAAGTAATAATTAAATAAACCAGAGAAATCTGTTAGTGTAAGAATGAAAGTCATTATGTTGTTGCAAAGACTGTAATAAAATAGAAAAAGGCTTATAATGTAATGTCAAGTTTTAAAAAGAGAATATAAAATTATATGTTTTATATGGGTTCCAGTTATTCTTCAAAAAAGTTCTATGTATACAAAACAGAAAGAAAATGTACTAAATATAAAGAGTGGTTACAAAAATATGATTTTGCTTTAGGACCTGATTGGTTATTTTGTTTTTCTAAAATGTCTTCAATAAATACCTCATCACAGTATTATTTGACTCCTGCATATTTTTAATTGACTTTAAATCCATCTTTAAAGTATTTAGCAATCTAATTTGGATGATAAAACATTTACATACAGACAGGTAACTAAATATACAGTACATGATAGATTTCTTATGAGCATGGTTGATCCATTTTTATTTACTCCCCATCTTATTAGAAAAATCAGTAACAATAACTATAATTTACAGGTACCTTATGTGTGCCAACCACGCTTCTTAGAGATTCACATACTTTATTTAGTGTTTTGTCAATTCCTCTCATATTAGACTAAGTCATTTTTCAGAGACCAAAGCCCTGCTCTTCCACATATAAGCTATGTGACCTTAAGTAGATGAGTACTCTTTTTTTTTTCAACATCTTTATTGGAGTATAATTGCCTTACAATGGTGTGTTAGTTTCTGCTTTACAGCAAAGTGAATCAGACGTATGTAAACATATATCCCCACAACTCCTCCCTCTTGCGTCTCCTTCCCACGCTCCCTATCCCACCCGTCTAGGTGGTCACAAAGCACCGAGCTGATTTCCCTGTGCTATGTGGCTGCTTCCCACTAGCTATCTATTTTACATTTGGTAGTGTATATATGTCCATGCCACTCTCTCACTTTGTCCCAGCTTACCCTTCGTCCTCCCTGTATCCTCAAGTCCATTCTGTACGTCTGCCTCTTTATTCCTGTCCTGCCCCTAGGTGCTTCAGAACCATTTTTTTTTTTATTCCATATATATGCGTTAGAATACGGGATTTGTTTTTCTCTTTCTGACTTACTTCACTCTGTATGACAGATTCTAGGTCCATCCACCTCACTACAGATAGTTCAATTTTGTTTATTTTTATGGCTGAGTAATATTCCATTGTATATATGTACCACATCTTCTTTATTCCATTCACCTGTCGATGGACACTTAGGTTGCTTCCATGTCCTGGCTATTGTAAATAGAGCTGCAGTGAACACTGTGACTCTTTTTGAATTATGGTTTTCTGAGGGTATATGCCCAGGAGTGGGATTGCTGGGTCGTACGGTAGCTCTATTTTTAGCTTTTTAAGGAACCTCCATACTGTTCTACATAGTGGCTGTATCAATTTACATTCTTACCAACAGTGCAAGATGGTTCCCTTTTCTCCACAGTCTCTCCAGCATTTATTGTTTGTAGATTTTTTGATGATGGCCACTCTAACCGGTGTGAGGTGATACCACATTGTAGTTTTGATTTGCATTTCTCTAATTATTAGTGATGTTGAGCATCCTTTCATATGATGGCAATCTGTATATCCTCTTTGGAGAAGTATCTGTTTAGGTCTTCTGCCCATTTTTGGATTGGGTTGTTTTTGTTTTTTGATATCGAACTGCAAGAGCTGTTTGTATACTTTAGAGATTAATCCTTTGTCCGTTGTTTTGTTTGCAAATATTTTCTGCCATTCTGAGGGTTGTCTTTGAGTCTTGTTTATGGTGTCCTTTACTGTGCAAAAGCTTTTAAGTTTCATTAGGTCCCATTTAAAAATTTTTGTTTTTATTTCCATATCTCTAGGAGGTGGGTCAAAAGGGATCTTGCTGTGATTTATGTCATAGAGCGTTCTGCCTATGTTTTCTTCTAACAGTTTTATAGTGTCTGGCCTTCATTTAGGTCTTTAATCCATTTTGAGTTTATTTTTGTGTATGGTGTTAGGGAGTGTTCTAATTTCACTCTTTTGTATGTAGCTGTCCAGTTTTCCCAGCACCACTTATTGAAGAGGCTGTCTTTTCTCCATAGTATATTCTTGCCTCCTTTATCATAAATAAGGTAACCATATGTGTGTGGGTTTATCTCTGGGCTATCTGTCCTGTTCCATTGATCTATATTTCTGTTTTTGTGCCAGTACCATACTGTCTTGATTAATGTAGCTGTGTAGTGTAGTCTGAAGTCTGGGAGCGTGATTCCAGCTCTCTTTTTCTTCCTCAAGATTGCTTTGGCTATTCGGGGTCTTTTGTGTTTCCATACAAATTGTGAAATTTTTTGTTCTAGTTCTGTGAAAAATGCCATTGGTAGTTTGATAGGGATTGCATTGAATCTGTAGACTACTTTGGGTAGTATAGTCATTTTCACAATGTTGATTCTTCCAATCCAGGAACATGGTATATCTCTCCATTTGTTTGTATCATCTTGAATTTCTTTCATCAGTGTCTTATAATTTTCTGCATACAGGTCTTTTGTCTCCTTAGGTAGGTTTATTCCTAGGTAATTTTTTCTTTTTGTTGCAATGTAAATGGGAGTGTTTCCCCAATTTCTCTTTCAGATTTTTCATCATTAGTGTACAGGAATACCAGAGGTTTTTGTGCATTAATTTTGTATTCTGCTACTTTACCAGATTCATTGATTAGCTCTAGTAGTTTTCTGGTAGTATCTTTAAGATTCTCTAGGTATAGTATCATGTCATCTGCAAACAGGGACAGCTTTGCTTCTTCTTTTCTGATTTGGATTCCTTTTATTTCTTTTTCTTCTCTAATTGCTGTGGCTAAAAGTTCCAAAACTATTTTGAATAATAGTGGTGAGAGTGGGCAACCTTGTCTTGTTCCTGATGTTAGTGGAAATGGTTTCAGTTTTTCACCATTGAGGATGATATTGGCTGTGGGTTTGTCATATATGGCCTTTATTATGTTGAGGAAAGTTCCCTCTATGCCTACTTTCTGGAAGATTTTTATCATAAATGGTGTTGAATTTTGTCAAAAGCTTTCTCTGCATCTATTGAGATGATCATATGGTTTTTCTCCTTCAATTTGTTAATATGGTATATCACATTGATCAATTTGCATATATTGAAGAATCCTTGCTGGGATTATTCCTGGGATAAACCCCACTAGATCATGGTGTGTGATCCTTTAAATGTGCTGTTGAATTCTATTTGCTAGTATTTTGTTGAGAATTCTTACATCTATGTTCATCAGTGATATTGGCCTGTAGTTTTCTTTCTTTGTGACACCTTTGTCTGGTTTTGGTATCAGGGTGATTGTCGCCTCACAGAATGAGTTTGGGAGCGTTCCTCCCTCTGATATATTTTGCAAGAGTTTGAGAAGGAATGGTGTTAGCTCTTCTCTAAATGTTTGTTAGAATTTGCCTGTGAAGCCATCTGGTCCTGGCCTCTTGTTTGTTGGAGGGTTTTTAATCACAGTCTCAATTTCAGTGCTTGTGGTTGGTCTGTTTATATTTTCTATTTCTTCCTTGTTCAGTCCCCAAAGCTTGTGCTTTTCTACGAATTTGTCCAATTCTTCCAGGTTGTCCATTTTATTGGCATATCGTTGCTTATAGTACTCTCTCATGATCCTTTGTATTTCTGCAGTGTCAGTTGTTACTTCTCCTTTTTCATTTCTAATTTTGTTGATTTGAGTCTTCGCCCTTTTTTTCTTGATGAGTCTGGCTAATGGTTTATCAATTTTTTTAATCTTCTCAAAGAACCAGCTTTTAGGTTTATTGACCTTAGCTAATGTTTCCTTCATTTCTTTTTCATTTATTTCTGGTCTGATCTTTATGATTTCTTTCCTTCTGCGAACTTTGGGATTTTTTTGTTCTTCTTTCTCTAATTGCTTTAGGTGTAAGGTTAGGTTGTTTAATTGAGATGTTTCTTGTGTCTTGAGTTAGGATTGTATTGCTATAAACTTCCCTCTTAGAACTGTTTTTGCTGCATCCCATAGGTTTTGGGTCGTCATGTTTTCATTGTTATTTGTTTCTAGATATTTTTTGATTTGCTCTTTGATTTCTTCAGTGATCTTTTGGTTATTTAGTAGTGTATTGTTTAGCCTCTATGTGTTTGTATTTTTTACAGTTTTTTTCCTCTTATTGATATCTAGTCTCATAGCATTGTGGTCAGAAAAGATATTTGATACGATTTCAATTTTCTTAAATTTACCAAGGCTTGAGTTGTGACCCAAGATACGATCTGTCCTGGAGAATGTTCCATGAGCACTTGAGAAGATAGTGTATTCTGTTGTTTTTGGATGGAGTGTCCTATAAATATCAATTGAGTCCATTGTGTTTAATGTGTTTATTTAAAAATTGTGTTTCCTTATTTATTTTCAGTTTGGATGATCTGTTCTTTGGTGAAAGTGGGGTGTTAAAGTTCCCTACTGTGATTGTGTTACTGTCAATTTCCCCTTTTATGGCTGTTTGCATTTGCCTTATGAATTGAGGTGCTCCTATGTTGGGTGTATAAATATTTACAATTGTTATATCTTCTTCTTGGAATGATCCCTTGATCATAATGTAGTGTCCTTCTTTGTCTCTTGTAATTGTCTTTAAAGTCTATTTTGTGTGATATGAGAATTGCTACTGCAGCTTTCTTTTGATTTTCATTTGCATGGAATATCTTTTTCCATCACATCACTTTCAGTCTGTACGCATCCCTAGGTCTGAAGTCAGTCTCTTGTAGACAGCAAATATACAGGTTTTGTTTCTGTAACCACTCAGCCAGTCTATGTCTTTTGGTTGGAGTATTTAATCCATTTACATTTAAGGTAGATATTGATATGTATGTTCCTATTACCATTTTCTTAATTGTAATGGGTTTGTTATTGTAGGTCTTTTCCTTCTCTTTTGCTTCTTGCCTAAAGAGTTCCTTTAGCATTTGTTGAAAAGCTGGTTTGGTGGTGCTGAATTCTCTCAGCTTTTGCTTGTCTGTAGAGGTTTTAATTTCTCTGTCAAAGCTGAATTAGATCTTTGCTGGGTAGAGTAATCTTGGTTGTAGCTTTTTCTCTTTCATCACTTTAAATATGTCCTTCTACTCCCTTCTGGCTTGCAGAGTTTCTGCTGCAAGATCAGCTGTTTACCTTTTGGGGATTCCCTTGTATGTTTTTTTCCCTTGCTGCTTTTAATATTTTTTCTTTGTATTTAATTTTTGATTGATTGATATGTGTCTTGGTGTGTTTCTTCTTGGATTTATCCTGCATGGGACTGTGCTTCCTGGACTTGATTGACTATTTCCTTTCCTATATTAGGGAAGTTTTCAAGTATAATCTCTTCAAATATTTTCTCAGTCCGTTTCTTTTTCTCTTCTTCTGGGATCTCTATAATTCAAACGTTGGTGCATTTAATGTTGTCCCAGAGGTCTCTGAGACTGTCCTCAATTCTTTTCATTCTTTTTTCTTTATTCTGCTCTGTGGTAGTTATTTCCATTATTTTATCTTCCAGGTCACTTATCCATTCTTCTGCCTCAGTTATTCTGCTATTGATTCCTTCTAGAGAATTTTTAATTTCATTTATTGTGTTGCTCATCATCGTTTGTTTGCTCTTTAGTTCTTCTAGGTCCTTGTTAAACATTTCTTGTATATTCTCCATTCTATTTCCAAGATTTGGATCACCTTTACTATCATTACTCTGAATTCTTTTTCAGGTAGACTGCCTATTTCCTCTTCATTTGTTTGATCTGGTGGGTTTTTGCCTTGCTCCTGCATCTGCTGTCTGTTTCTCTGTCTTCTCATTTTGCTTAACTTACTTTGTTTTGTAGTCTCCTTTTCGCAGGCTGCAGCTTTGTAGTTCCCGTTGTTTTTGGTGTCTGGCCCCAGTGGCTAAGGTTGATTCGGTGGGTTCCGTAGGCTTCCTGGTGGAGGGGACTGGTGCCTGTGTTCTGGTGGATGAGGCTGGATCTTGTCTTCTGGTGGGCAGGACCATGTCCGGTGGTGTGCTTTGCGGGTTCTGTGACCTTATTATGATTTTAGGCAGCCTCTCTGCTAATGGGTGGGGTTGTGTTACTGTCTTGCTAGTTGTTTGACATGGGGTGTCCAGCACTGTAGTTTGCTGGTTGTTGAGTGGAGCTGGGTCTTAGCACTGAGATGGAGATCTGTGGGAGATCATTTGCTTTTTGTTATTACATGGAGCCAGGAGGTCTCTGGTGGACCCATGTCCCTCACTCAGCTCTCCCACCTCAGCGGCACAGGCCTGACACCTGGATGGAGCACCAAGACCCCATCAGCCACACGACTCAGAAGAAATGGGAGAAAAGAAAGAAAGAACAGATGAAAGAAAGAAAAAATAAAATAAAGTTATTAAAATATAAAATTGTACTGCCTAGTCTATAAAATATAAAATTAAAAAATTATTAAAAATAAAAACATTTTTGAAGTAATAAAAAAAAGAAAGGGAGAAAGAAGAGAGCAACCAAACCAAAAAACAAATCCACCAATGATAGCAAGCACTAAAACCTATAGTAAAAACACACACACACACACATACATACACACACACACAAAAGGGACAGACAGAACCCTAGGACAAATGGTAAAAGCAAAGCTATACACACAAAATCACACAAAGAAGCATACACATACACACTCACAAAAAGAGAAAAAGGAAAATAAATAAATAAATAAATATATATATATAAAAGAACAAATCTACCAATGATAATAAACTGTAAATACTAAACTAAGATAAATATAAAACCAGAAACAAATTAGATGCAGAAAGCAAACCCCAAGTCTACAGTTGCTCCCAAAGTCCACCACCTCAATTTTGGGATGATTCCTTGTCTTTTCAGGTATTCCAGAGATGCAGGGTACATCATGCTGATTGTGGAGATTTAATCTGTTGTTCCTGAGGCTGCTGGGAGAAATTTCCCTTTCTCTTCTTCGTTCGCACAGCTCCTGGGGTACAGCTTTGGATTTGGCCCCGCCCCTGCGTGTAGGTCTCCTGAGGGCATCTGTTCCCTGCCGAGACAGGACAGGGTTAAAGTAGCAGCTGATTAGGGGGTTCTGGCTCACTCAGGCTGGGGAAGGGAGTGGTACAGAATTCAGGGTGAGTCTGTGAAGGCAGAGGCCAGCCTGATGTTGTAACAGCCTGAGGCAAGGCATGCCATGTGTTCTCCCTGGGAAGTTGTCCCTGGATCACAGGACCCTGGCAGGGACAACTTCCTGGCAGTGGAAATTGTCCACTGGCCGTGGCAGGCTGCACAGCTCCGGGAAGGAGAGGTGTGGATAGTGACCTGTGCTTGCACACAGGCTTCTTGGTGGCTGCAGGAGCAGCCTTAGCATCTCATGCCTGTCTGTGGTGTCCACGCTGATAGCCGTGGCTCACTCCTATCTCTGGATCTCGTTTAGGCATTGCTCTGAATCCCCTCTCCTTGTGCTCCCAGAAACAGTGGTTTCTTGCCTCTTAGGCAGGTCCAGACTTTTTCACAGACTTCCTCCCGGCCAGCTGTGGCGCACTAGCCCCCTTCAGGCTGTGTTCACGCAGCCAACCCCAGTCCTCTCCCTGGGATCTGACCTCCGAAGCCAGAGCCTCAGCTCCCAGCCCCGACCCGCCCTGGTGGGTGAGCAGACTAGCCTCTCAGGCTGGTGAGTGCTGGTCAGCACCGCTGGCACTAGTACTCTTATACTATCTGAGAGACAGGCTGTAAATTTGCTTCTAAACAGTTATCAGTTACAAGATTCATAGCGTGCATAACACAGTAAGGTTCAGAAAGTTCACAATGCAGAGCAATGGCTGTGGGTTGTGTTGAATAATCTTTATAGCTAGAAGTATGTGTCAGTTGCTTCTCACATTTTGATTTTCCTCTAGAGAAAGCATCATTTCCTGGTCACCCTCTGAAATGGTCTTTTAGCAAGATCACTGCATTGCTGAATTATCATTGTGTCATGATTAGATATGCTGGCTTGAACCATAGGTAGTCAGATGTGACTTGTACTTCTATCTTGCTGTGAGCATAACATGATATTACATGGTGTGGTGGGCAATGAAATAGGTATTTGTGTTATGTTTGAGCCACGTACTATTGTTTGTACTGCTTCATTGTACTTTGACTTCTGTATGTACAAGAAGTGGTTAAAAAGTGTATTCACATTGACATCTTTTGGAGAATTCAACAACTCTTTTCATCCTTGGTACATTCCAAAGGGAAAATTCTATCCAGTTTTTTGAGGATTAATCTATCATAGGGTTAGAATGTATGATCTTTCCAAGTAAAATGGCCTGTGGAACTTCCTCAGAAACTGAAAATGGAATGAAATTTCAGAACAAGAACAGTTATAGAGCACATATTGGATTGGGGATATACAGCAAGATTTTGCTATAGAACCTGATTCAGCTGATTTTCCCCTTTCTTATCCCTTCTTTGGGTGTTCTCATCATCTTCCAAAGGGAATTCACAGAGGCTTAGTTCTTGTTCTGTGAACTACTAAGTACTGCCAAGGTAAATTAGACAACACCTATGAGAGTTTATTCATTCAACCAACGTTTGCTGAGTGCCTACCAGTTTCCAGGCATTGTGGTAGATGCTGGAGATACAAAGTCAAATAAGAAGTGTCACGTACTCTCAGTGAGCTTACAATTTATTGATAAAATGAGATAACGTAATTAAGAAGCCCACATATTTGTATTTTTTCCATTTTCCAGCATTCTTCTCAGTAACATCTGTTTCTTATGCTGTTTTAAGCATCATCATCACCACTATGGTTAACACTAATTTAGTACTTACTGTGTTGCATATCTCATGCTTAGTGCTTTATTATGTACAATATGTTATTTAATCTTCAAACAACTCCATGAGGTAGGTGCTATTAATATCCATATTGATGAGGAAAACAGGCTGAGAAACGCCAAGTAGCCAATAAAAGTTTATACAATTAAGGAATGGTGGAAAAGGAATTAAAGCCCAAGATCTTGTTCATAATAACAGTGCTATATTGCTTCATATTTAGATGTATATATAATGAGTAAAGAACTATTTCCTCATTTGGCTGGTGCTGATTAACTGCCTAAACTAGATATAAGATATTACAGGTTAATTCTGGGAAATGGCAGAGTTTCCCAGATTTGGGGGAATCATGGCATTTGGGTGGAACTTGTTTAGAGATGAAGATGTTTTTTTTTTTTTTTTTTTTTTTTTTTTTTATGGCTGTGTTGGGTCTTTGTTTCTGTGTGAGGGCTTTCTCTAGTTGCGGCAAGCGGAGGCCACTCTTCATCACGGTGCATGGGCCTCTCACTATCACAGCGTCTCTTGTTGCAGAACACAGGCTCCAGACGTGCAGGCTCAGTAATTGTGGCTCATGGGCCCTGTTGCTCCACGGCATGTGGGATCTTCCCAGACCAGGGCTCGAACCCGTGTCCCCTGCATTGGCAGGCAGATTCTCAACCACTGCACCACCAGGGAAGCCCCGAAGATGGGTTTTTGACTGTGGTTAATGAATGCCTCTAAAGTCTGATAGAGAGAACCAATTACTGGGAAGAAAATCCCCATGCTAAGGCCCCTTGCTGTGAATAAACCCAAACTTGACAGACAGCAAACAAGCGAGTAAATAAAAATTCCAACAATTTTGTTTTGGGGCAAACAATATCTGACTACTAGTGGAATGTGAAATGGTTATTTAATTTAAAATCACTCTACAGGTGATTTTTAAAAGAGTGAAAAGGGACACAAAAGGGAGAAAAGAGTTATGTAAATATATATCTAGCCTTATTTTTTACAGTGATGTTATGGAAGTAACAAGTATTAATTGTCAAATTCCACACAATTCCCAGGTGTTCCAGGGTGCTCTGAGCAAAGCACATGCTATTTTTTTTTTTAATTGTATCATTGGAAAGCTCTGATGTTTTAACCCAAAGGACACACTGGACCTTACTTTGGTTTGCTAACTGTATGGCAAATGTCTAATTTAATTGGACATTGTCCAAGTAGGTTCCACAACCTTCATTCAACCTGAAACTTACAGAACAATAACATCCAATTTATAGAAACTCTTAACATAGTTCTTTTGCTAGTTGTTTTCTTTAAATTTTTACCTCATTGACATCTTCCTCTTGAGGTATTAAAATAGTATTTTAAATTAACTAAAGCAACACTTAAAAGCAACAGTAACCCCAAGCAACAATTTTTGGGGGCTTTTTTTGGGGGGGTTATAGTGGCTCTAGATAATGCATAATATAATCAAAACATGATACAGAGAAAGACACAAGTGGATATAAATCCTGATACTTCCTTCTACTTAAATGTCTTAGTACCTCAGTTACCTTATCTGTAAACTGAACCTAGCAATACTTCCCTCACAAGGTTGTTGTGAGGCTTAAGTGAAAGTATCTGAATAAATGCATGTACATAATTCAGAAATAAATAAACAGCAACTACTATTTATAATCATCATAATATCTTTCCATTAAAATGTTGTATTTCTTCTATATCAAAAATTGATATTAGGTGATTTTGCATAAAAGTGCTTTCACATATCTCAAGGATCTTCAAAAAGACAAGATCCGTTATTTCTGTAGCTCTCTGAATGATCAGTAGATATAACTTTTCCTTTTTGCATGAAAAGGGCATCTTTTACTCTTCTCTGAGGTGTGGCTGATAGTTATCCCGGTTTCCTAGGCTATTCCAAGTGTGAAATGAATCATGAGGTCTGAAATCATCATATCCCATGAGCATTCTTGTCCTTGAATTTGCTTCTTTGTCATTAACATGCAGACTTTACACAGAAAACATTTACCAGCCTTGGCATGATTTTCCACTGACTACTAAGGAAACCCAGGCTCCTCTTTGGAGGGGTTTAAATGAGAGCCTAGAGGTTTTGTTTCATGTATGTTTGTTGACTAAGAACCCGGTTTGACTTACTAACCAAATTATATCCAAAACACCATATACCCAGACATGACCCATATCGTTTGACATTTTCAGATCTATTATATATTCAGATAGAAATATACAGTCTATACTAATGAACAAGGTTAACACGCCTTTACTTATTTTAGAAACTCTTTTCCCTCACCAGTTAATTTAGGTTAATTTTAAGATTCTCATATATTTTAAAGTGGGTTAAAGTTATTTTTCCAAACTGCTTTTGTCAGGAATGAATGAACTTCTTTAAATAAGTGCCAAAAAAATAACACACTTTAATTTTAATTCTGGTAGGTGGGTTTACATTTTAAGATGCCACCCAGATTAGTTTTTCCTGGATACATTATTCAAACAATATTTGTAGTAAGAAGACCTAATGCTCACAAATCTGTGCTGTCATCACATTCTCCGGAGATCATATCTGTATAGATGAGTCTTTTTCTGAAGCAATGGCAAAGCACCTAATGAGGTTCCATCAAATTTAAGTCAGGCATCAGACCCGTATTTAATACCTATAACTGTTTGAGTTAAGCATGTTAATCTCCAATTTACAGAGGAGGAAACTGACTCTCAGAGGGGTTAAAACTTTTGCTGGAGGTCAAATGAGTGATGGAGCCAGTACTCAAATCCAGGTTTGTCTAACTACAAAGCCTGTTCATTTTCTACCATAACAGGATTCTAGTGATATTTTATATATATTTTAGTGATATTCTAGTGATATTTTAGGTTGCATAATTGTTTACCAGTGAAGTCAGGGCAGCAAAGACCAGGAGCTGGTGGCATGTAGATGCATGCTAAAACTATTGCTCAGATAGGATGGTTGATAGTAACACAGATCTTTTATTCTAGCTGTAAAGGGCTGCTAACAACTTTCAGAGGAGCCAGCAGGCATGCACCACTCTGCCTTCAGCCTTTCATTTATTAAGAAACTAAGTCTTAAAAATGAAATATCAGAAAGAGAAATTAGGGGAAAAAAATACCACTTATCAGTGCATCAAAAATAATAAAATACCTAGGAATAAACCTACCTAAGGAGGCAAAAGACCTGTGCTCTGAAAACTATAAGACACTGATGAAAGAAATTGAAGATGACAAAAACAGATGGAAAGGTAGACCATGTTCTTGGATTGGAAGAATTCATATTGTTTCAATGACCATGCTACCCAAGGCAATCTACAGATTCAGTGCAATCCCTATCAAATCACTGATGACATTTTTCACAGAACTAGAACAGAAAGTTTTAAAATTTGCATGGAAACACAGAAGACCCCAAATAGTCAAAACAATCTTGAGAAAGAAGAACAGAGCTGGAAGAATCCCATTCCCTGACTTCAGACTATACTACAAAGCTACAGTAATCAAAACAGTATGATACTGTCACAAAAACAGACATATAAATCAATGAAACAGGATAGAAAGCCAAGAAATAAGCCCATGCACTTATGGTCATTTAATCTATGACAAAGGAGGCAAGAATATACAATGGAGAAAAGACAGTCTCTTCAATAAGTGGTGCTGGGAAAAGCTACATGTAAAAGGATGAACTTAAAACATTCTCTAACACAATATAGAAAAATAAGCTCAAAATGGGTTAAAGATCTAAATGTGAGACTGGAAAACTCCTAGAAGAGAACATAGGTAGAACACTCACTGACATAAATCATAGCAATATTCTTTTGGATCCATCTCCTAGAGTAATGGAAATAAAAACAAAAATAAACAAATGGGAGGGACCTAATTAAACTTAAATATTTTGCACAACAAAGATAACCAAAAACAAAATGAAAAGACAAACTGTGGACTGGGAGAAAATATTTGCAAATGATGCTACCAATAAGGGATTAATTTCCAAAATATACAAACAGCTCATACAGCTTAATATCAAAAAAAAAAAAATAAAAAAAAGAAACAACACAATCAAAAAATGGACAGAAGATCTCAATAGACATTTCTCCAAAGAAGACATACAGATGGCTAACAGGCACATGAAAAGATGTTTAATATTACTAGTTATTAGTGAAATGCATATCAAAACTACAATGAGGGCCTTCCCTGGTGTTGCAGTGGTTAAGAATCTGCCTGCCAATGCAAGGGACATGGGTTCGAGCCCTGGCCTGGGAAGATCCCACATGCTGCGGAACAAGTAAGCCTGTGCACTACAACTGCTGAGCCTGAGCTCTAGAGCCCGCAAGCCTCAACTACTGAGCCCACGTGCCACAACTACTGAGCCCACGTGCCACAACTACTGAAGCCTGTGTGCCTAGAGCCTGTGCTCCGCAACAAGAGAAGCCACGACAATGAGAAGCCCACACACCACAACGAAGAGTAGCCCCCACTCACCACAACTAAAGAAAGCTTGTGCACAGCAATGAAGATCTAACACAGCCCAAAATAAATAAATTTATTTTTTTAAAAAATCTACAATGAGGTATCACCTCATGCCTGTCAGAATGGCCATCATTAAAAAGTCTACAAACAATAAATGCTGGAGAGGGTGTGGAGAAAAAGGAACCCTCCTACACTGCTGGTTGAAAAGTAAGTTGGTGCAGCTACTGTGGAGAACAGCATGGAGGTTCCTTAAAAAACTAAAAATAGAGTTAACATATGCTCCTGCAGTCCCACTCCTGGGCATATATCTGGACAGAACTCTAATTCTAAGAGATACATGCACCCCAATGTTCATAGCAGCACTATTCACAATAGCCAAGACATGGCAACAATCTAAATGTTCATCAACAGATGAATGGATATATATACACAATGGAATATTACTCAGCCATAATAAAAGAAAGAAATAATGCCATTTATAATAACACTGGATAGACCTAGAGATTATCATATTAAGTGAAGTACGTCAGACAGAAAAAGACAAATATCATATGATATCTCTTATATGTGGAATCTAAAAATAATGATACAAATGAACTTATTTATAAAACAGAAATAGATTTACAGACATATAAAACAAAGTTATGGTTACCAGAGGGGATGGCATGGGAGATAAATTAGGAGTTTGGTATTAACAACAAGTACCTACTGTATAGCACAGGGAACTATATTTAATATCTTGTAACAACCTATAATGGAAAAGAATCTGAAAAAGAATATAAGTATATATATATATATATATATATATATATATATATATATATATATATGTATAACTGAGTAACTTTGCTGTACACCTGAAACTAACAGAACATTGTAAATTAACTCTACTTCAATTTAAAAATTGGTTAAAAAAAAAAGAAACTAAGTGTTCATCACATGCCAGGCACTAGTTGAATCCTGGGGGTACTTTCATGAAGAAACGTAAAAGAGCCCTTGTGAAGCTTACATTATTGTAATCCTTCTCTCCTATCCTATCACATGTTGGTAGCTTATAGCTAATCAGTGCTCCTCCTCCACAGAAAATGAAGGATCGTGTTACATCTTTTTAATAGATTGCTGATCCCTGTTGTAGACAATCAGAACAATAAGGCCAAAGAACTTCTGTTTTATATAAGCCATATAAGAAACCAAAGAATGCTATATCAACAAATTTTTATCTAGAGAAGAGAGATATTGTGCTATACACAGAGTAGGTACAATATACTCTTTGAATAAATGAATGAATGAGTAATAAATTCATGAGGATATTTATCAAACTAGTTTTATGTAATGAAAACTGTGTAACTGTACTTTGTTTCTGCATTTGTTACTGGTTATATAGGCATTTGTTTGTCCTACTATTGCTATATATTAGAACTTTATAGAAATATTTTATTTCTACATTTATTTCTCTCAATGAAATAATGTTATTTGTAATTATTATTAATAGCTTATGTCGGATAGTCCACTGAACTAGACACTGTTTTAAATGCTTCTCACAACTGATACCACAAAAAAGATCCAATGCCACTACAAAGGATTATAAGAGATCACTATGAACAATTATATGCCAACAAATTGGACAACCTAGAAGAAATGTGTAAATTCCTAGGTACATACTAAGAAATCTACCAAGACTGAATCATGAAGAAGTAAAAATCTCAATAGACCAATTATTAGTAAGGAGATTGACTCAGTAATCAGAAAATTACCAACAAACAAAAGTCCAGAACTAGATGGCTTCACTGGTGAATTCGACCAAACCTTCAAAGAGAATCAATATTTATCCTTCTCACATTCTTCCCAAAAATTGAAGAGGAGTGGATGCTTCCAAATTTATTTTATGAGGTCAACATTACCCTGATACCAAAACCAGACAAGGACACCACAAAAAGATAAAATTACAGGCCAATATCCCCGATGAACAAAATATTAGGAAACCAAATTCAACAATTCATTTAAAGGATCATATACCATGATCAAGTGGGATTTATTCTAGGGGTGCAAGTATGGTTCAACATCTACAAGTCAATCAGTGTGTTACAGCACATTAACAAAATGAAGGCTAAAAATGATCATCTCAATAGATGCAAATGAAAACTCAACAAATCGAATGTAGATGGAAGCTTGACATAATAAAAGCCATATATGACAGACTAACAGTTAATATCGTGCTCAACAGGAATAAGACAAAGATGGCCACTCTCACCACTTTAATCCAATATCGTATTGAAAGTCTGAGCCAGAGCAGTTAGGCAAGAAAAAGAAATAAAAGGCATCTAAATTGGAAAAAAAAAAGTAAACTGTCACTGTTGGTGGATGACAATACTATATACAGAATACCCTAAAGACTTAACCAAAAACTATTAGAACTAATCAACAAATTCAGTAAAATTTCAGGATACAAAATCAATATACAAAATATGTTGTGTTTTTATATACTAACAATTAAGTATCAGAAAGAGATATTAAGGAAACAATCCCATTTTCAATTGCATCAAAAATAATAAAATACATGGGATTCAGTTTAACCAAGGTGAAAGGCTTGTATGATGAAAATTTTAAGACACTGTTGAAAGAGACCAAAGAAGACACAAAAAATGAAAATATATTTTCTGCGTATAGATTGGAAGAATTAATGTTCTTAAAATGCCCATACTACCCAAAGCAATCTACAGATTCCATGCAATCCCCATTAAAATTCCTATGGCATTTTAAACAGAAATAGAGAAACAATCCTAAAATTTGTTTGGAACCACAAAATACTCCAAATAGCCAAAGAATCTTGAGAAAGAAGAGCAAAGCTAGAGGCATCATGCTCCCTGATTTCAAACTATATTACTAAGCTCGAATTATCAAAACAATATAGTATTGTCTGAAAATGGATACACAGATCAATGGAACAGAACAGAGAGCCCAGAAATAAGCCAACACATGTATGGTCAATTAATTTACTACAAAGGAGGCAAGAATATACAATGGGGAAAGGAGAATCTCTTCAATAAATGGTATTGGGAAAACTGGACAGCCACATGCAAAAGAATTAGACTACTATCTTCAACCATACACAAAAATTAACTCAAAATGGATTAAAGACTTGAATGTAAGACCTGAAACCATAAAATTCCTAGAAGAAAATGCAGTCAAAAAGCTCCTTGAGGACTTCCCTGGTGGCGCAGTGGTTGAGAGTCAGCCTGCCGATTCAGGGGACACAGGTTCGTGCCCCGGTCTGCGAAGATCCCACATGCAGCGGAGCGGCTGGGCCCGTGAGCCATGGCTGCTGAGTCTGCACGTTCGGAGCCTGTGCTCCGCAACGGGAGAGGCCACAAGAGTGAGAGGCCCGCATACCGCAAAAAGAAAAAAAAAAAAACGCTCCTTGACATTGGTCTTGGAGGTGATTTTTTTATTGCAAAAGCAAAGGCAACAAAAACAAAAATAAGTAAGTGAGACTACATTAAACTATTCTGCACAGCAAAGAAAATTATCAGTAAAATGAAAAGGAAAATATGTACAAATTATATATCTGATAAGGAGTTAATATCCAAAATATCATATAACTCAATAGCAAAACAAAACAAAACACAAACATTTGATTAAAAAATGGTCAGAGTATCTAAATACAGTTTTCCAAAGAAGACATACAGATGGCCAGCAGGCATATGAAAAGATGCTAAGTGAAACAAATCATCAGAGAAATGCAAATAAAAACCACAATGAGATATCACCTCACATCTTTTAGAATGGCTATTATCAAAAATAACAAGAGTTGTCAAGGATGTGGAGAATTGCAAAACCTTCTTTATTCTCAAAAAATTTTTTTAAAAGCTGGAGTGACAAATTTGCTTTAATATAGTCAAACCTACACACATTTGGGAGCCAGTTATTCATGGGAGGTGCGGAGCCTTGCAAAATTCAAGACAAACCTATTGTTAGCTTAATCAAAGCCATTGAGTTGACAGCTACCTCATCAAGCCCAACTAAAGTGGTTTTATGATGATGACCATTTTGGAGTTTTCAAGTCCTGGTCAAATTTTAGGGACAATCTACACAAACTACTAAAGATAGTCTTTGGGTGAGCTGGTTGGTTGGTGTTGTCTGTGAAGGAATAGTGCTATTTCAAAGGGTTAGTGTTCGGCTTCCCATCTACACCTTCTACTTGCTGTTCTAATCTGAACGTATTTGTAAATTCCAACCAGATAGAAAGAACATCCATCCGTCACTGAGGTTAGCCAAGGATTCTAGACAAGTAGGTCAAAAGATTATCTGGCTGCCTGCCATTGGCTAAACCATCACACAAAGCCACAGGACTAGAATTATAGAAAGAAGCAGAGATGCCACTATTATGAAGCAGCCTCTGTATTTTGTGAGGGACAAAAAAGAAATATCAATAGAGAGACTTCTGTTTTTTATTTATCTAATGGCTGGCTCATTGAAATTGAGATTTTTGGCTTGGGGCCCAGAATTTTACTTTAATTCAAATACAGATGTTCTAATGTCTGTAGAATTTCAATGATACTGAGAAACTCATGGATAGCACAGGGAAATATATCGATAATTGGAGATGGGGAGTTCTTATCAAGGATACTGCAAGGGGTATTTCTGCTTTAGTTGGGAAGTAGAAGTACACTGATGACGTCTAAAGGCAGAAACTTTACTACAAAGTAACTGTGAAGTTAGAGCCTCAGGAAAGGGGAAACACAAAGTGTAGATCATGAGGAAGCTAAGAAAAGGCAAGAATGTATTCCTGTTGCAACTTTTTCTCCCCAGACATTGCTCCCCTCCATGCTCAAGACCAGACTGAGGTTTTCCACTCTCAGTTCTTAAGAATGAGCTCCTTAGGAATTCTGTCAGGCCTCACCTTCTTTCTGCTTTCAAAATGTCTCTTTCTGCCTTGGCTTCCTTATTTAAAATACTCTGGATATTTCATCTCGGTTTACCTTTCTTATTTACCAGTTTACCATCTGATTATTTGGTAATCATGCTCCAAACTGTTTACCTTAGGACCTGGAAACTCTAGAGTATTTTGCTTCTGATAATCATCTTCAGCTCTGTCACTAAAACTAAGGACATCTAATACTCTTCAGGACAGTATTAGCTGGATCCCATGGCTTTCTCCTGTGCCTAGAGATAGAACAATGAACCCCCAAAGTCCTTCACATCAATTAAACTAAACTCTGTGAAGAGTAAAACCTCTGATAAAATGAGAATTAGAGTTTCTTACCACTGTAAGATAATGTTTGATTTTTTGAGAAAAAATCCTTTCACTTATCTATTGATAAAGAAAAAAATGGAAAGATTCTTATATTACAGTGAAATAATACATCTAAGCATCAGATATGCTTTGAGCATTGTGCTACACTTGGATTCGTATTTGCCATGTATTCATCCTTCAAATAAAATATTTCAAATGGTTTTCCTCTCTTTATTTCTATATTAGACATTTAAGAACTGAAACTCAGAGTGATAAAATGACTTTTCCAAGGTCAAACAGTTATGTGTCTACGTGGAGCTCACTGGAGGACTTTTTTACTCTATCTACTATGAGTCCCTTAAAGGCTAAGTCTCAGTTGCCACTGGATTTGAGAACAGTAACCACAAAAAACAAGCAATAATGCAGTCAGTTGGCAAAGGGGTGAAGTTCTCTGTTTTACAAAATTATTTTCTACACTTTAACCCTTCCCAGATGCTGGTATGAAGTTTTTTCTTGGATATATTGTTTGAAATGTAATAAGGAGCACATGCCAGCCTGTATTTGCTGGGTGAAGTCTCTGACTATGGATGATTTTCAAGGGATATTCTCTGTAGTTTGAGCAGAGTCTTCAAATGAAATCTTTGAATGAGAAAATTGCCTCCCTCATTTAAAAATATTAAAATTTAAAGGACCTGGATTTCTTTACAGTAATAAAATAGATAACCTCAATTGTTTGTTTATTTTATAATTTTATTTGCAACCCAGTTACTGTTTACCTTTTGGGGAATTTGTATACCAAAACACACATAAATAGTATTTAATTCTTTTTGTTGTTTTTGCATTTTGCAAGATTGGGTATGATTTGCTTTCCATTTGGCATGCAATGTGTGAAATTTAGAAAGCTTTCTTTTCTCAGTTATTGGCATATTTGGTGGGGGGGGCATGTGATGCCAGATGCTCTTAAGGCATTAGGAATAGCCTTGTGAAGAATTTGCACCTGAGTAGGCTGTTAAGGCCCCTCTACCACCCATCAGTCTCTGAACTAAAATAAGCAAAGGCTGCCTCCTTCTGAATGTTTCACTGTGTAGTCTTCATCCAGTTTTTCTTTCATCCTTATTTTCTCTAAAGTCATTTTAAGCACACATCCATGGAGGTGGTTAAAATTAGAAATGGTGGAGAAAGAAATTCTCCACCGTTAAAAAGAAATTATAATTTCTTTTTAATCATTTAAATGGATAACTAGTGACTGATGAAATGAGTATTATTATTTCATGCCTCTTTAAAATATGGTTGAAGTTTTGAATAAACATTCACTTATTTAATGATAAAGAAGAAAAAATAGAAAGATTGTAATATTCCAGAGAAATAATACATAATCTGAGCATCAAGCAGACAATCATTGAGGATTGCTTTAAGATTACATTCTTATTTGCCAAATATTCATCTTTCAAACAAGATATTTCAAATGATTTTCTTTTTTTAGAACTCATAATTTGGAAGATGCAATGTTGGCTTTGTGAAAATTATGTATAATGCTTCTCTACATAGTTGAGGGAAATACTCAATAAACTGCATAAAACATGGCAGGCAAACAAACAGAAAATGTTTGGGTGAAAATGAGTGATGGGCTGAAAGGTTTGGAAGGATATTGTCTGGAAGATTCTTTCATGCAGTCACTTGGATTATTACTGTTGGAATAAAAATGAATAAACACTGGTGAGAAAGTTAGGCTTTATTTCAACATTGATAAACTTGATAGCATTTCCTAAAACAATAAGAATTGCTGAAATCACATTTTATTTTCAGAAATATGTATAGCTTCAAGAAGTTTTGCTTCAAGTATTTCTCAGAAGTTAAAATATAGACAGAGACTCCAATTCAAAATTATTTTAGTGAAATAAGAGTTGAGTAGTGAAGAGAATGAAGGACTAGTAATCAGTTGGTGGAGAAGTCTGGTTATTATTTTTTTGTGTGTAACTACAGGTTTTTCTTTATATATCTTTATTGGAGTGTAATTGCTTTAAAATGTTGTGTTAGTTTCTGCTGTACAACAAAGTGAATCAGCTATATGTATACATATATCCCCATATCCCCTCCCTCTTGAGCCTCCCTCCCTCCCTCCCGTTCCCACACCTCTAGGTCGTCAAAAAGCATCGAGCTGATCTCCCTGTGCTATGCAGCAGCTTCCCACTAGCCAGCCATTTTACATTTGGTAATGTATATATGTCAATGCTATTCTCTCACTTCGTTCCAGCTTCCCCTTCCCCCCGCCGTGTCCGCAAGTCTGTTCTCTACGTCTGCATCTTTATTCCTGCCCTGGCACTAGGTTCTTCAGTACCATTTTTTTTTAGATTCCATATATGTGCTTTAGCATCCAGTATTTATTTTTCTCTTTCTGACTTACTTCACTCTGTATGACAGACTCTGGGTCCATCCGCCTCATTACAAATAACTCAATTTTGTTTCTTTTTATGGCAGAGTAATATTCCATTATATATATATGTGCCACATCTTCTTTATCCATTCATCTGTCAATGGACATTTAGGCTGCTTCCATGTCCTGGCTATTGTAAATAGTGCTCTAATGAACATTGTGGTACACGTATCTTTTTGAATTATGGTCTTCTCAGCGTATATGTCCAATAGTGGCATTGGTGGGTCATATGGTAGTTTCATTTTTAGTTTTTTAAGGGACCTCCATGTGGTTCCTTAATACAGTGGCTGTATTAATTTACATTCCCACCAACAGTGCAAGAGGGTTCCCTTTTCATCACACCCTCTCCAGCATTTATTGTTTGTAGATTTTTTGATGATGACCATTCTGACAGGTGCGAGGTGATAACTCGTTGTGGTTTTGATTTGCATTTCTCTAATGATTAGTGATGTTGAGCATCTTTTCATGTGTTTGTTGAGAATCTGTATGTCTATTTTGGAGAAATGTCTATTTAGGTCTTCTGCCCATTTTTGGATTGGGTTCTTTGAATTTTTTCATATTGAGCTGCATGAGCTCTTGTATATTTCAGAGATTAGTCCTTTGTCAGTTGCTTCATTTGCAAATATTTACTCCCAAATTCATTCTATGAGACCACCATCACCCTGATACCAAAACCAGACAAAGATGTCACAAAAAAAGAAAATTACAGACCGATATCACTGATGAACATAGATACAAAGATCCTCAATAAAACACTAGCAAACAGAATCCAACAGCACATTAAAAGGATCATACACCATGATCAAGTGGGGTTTATCCCAGGAATGCAAGGATTCTTCAGTATACACAAATCAATCAATGTGATACACCATATTAACAAACTGAAAGATAAAAACCATATGATCATCTCAAAAGATGCAGAAAAAGCTTTCGACAAAATTCAACACCCATTTATGATAAAAACTCTCCAGAAAGTGGGCATAAAGAGAACCTACCTCAACATAATAAAGGCCATATATGACAAACCCACAGCAAACATAATTCTCAGTGGTGAAAAACAGAAAGCACTTCCTCTAAGATCAGGAACAAGACAAGGATGTCCACTCTCACCACTATTATTCAACATAGTTTTGGAAGTCCTAGCCACGGCAATCAGAGAAGAAAAAGAAATAAAAGGAGTCCAAATTGGAAAAGAAGTAAAACTGTCACTGTTTGTCCATGACATGATACTATACCTAGAAGATCCTACTATACATAGAAGACCAGAAAACTACTAGAGCTAATCAATGAATTTGGTAAAGTAGCAGGATACAAAATTAATGCACAGAAATCTCTTGCATTCCTATACACTAATGATGAAAAATCTGAAAGAGAAATTAAGGACACACTCCCATTTACCATTGCAACAAAAAGAATAAAATACCTAGGAATAAACCTACCTAGGGAGGCAAAAGCCCTGTATGCAGAAAACTATAAGACACTGATGAAAGAAATTAAAGATGATACAAACAGATGGAAAAATATACTGTGTTCTTGGATTGAAAGAATCAACATTGTGAAAATGACTATACTACCCAGAGTGATCACAAATTTAGTATGACTATTAAAAGAGGAAAGATCACCTATAGGTGAGTGAGAGGTATGGTATAATTCCTGGACTATTATGGAGAATAGAAGGAATAGTTGAGAAGAAGAATCTGACAAAAGCAAGGAAACAGAAAAAGGAAAGGATAAAGAACAAATATAAAAGGAGTAAACATGAGAAAAATAAAGCCATCATATATGTTATCAAAATTAATGTGAGTGGCTTGAGTATGCTATGGAAGGATAGGCTCTAAGATTGGTCTAAAAAATAAAATTCACCTATTTGTACTGTTTACAAATAAACACACCTAAAACAAAATGACAGAGTATTCTCTCCCTAACAAAAGTGTAGGTGAATAACATATCAGGTAATAGCAAACTAAATGAAAGCAGGTAAGGCAATATTAGTATCTGATCAATTTGATTTCAAGGCCAAAGGGATAAAAGCAAAATGAACAAAACAAAATAATGAAAAGCCCCAAATGAGGAAATATATAAACAAAAAGGTTCAACCATTTGGAAATGAAATGACACTTTTAAAAATAACCATTTTATGTAAAAAAGAAAAAGATACAAATCTGAAATTATAGATTACCCAGAAATCAAGAAGGGTAACACTTTACATAGGAAGTTATGCATAGAGCTAAAGCTGCATTCAGAAAAAATTATAGACGTAAACACTTTTATTGTTAAAAAATAAACATTGAAAATAAAAGGAAGTCCAACAAACTAAAAAGGAAAAGGAATAACAGTAAGTAAAAATGAAATATGAGAAAAATTAATATCAATATAAGGTAAAATTAATATAAGAGAAAATAAAATAACCAATAATACATCATAAAATATAAATAATAGTAAAATTGATAAATTTCTTGGAAAAATGCATCCAATATAAAAATGCTAGCAAATCTTATTAAGGAAATGAAAATATATAATATTAGGAATAAGAAAGGGGAAATAACTGCACATTCAATTACATTAAAAAAAGTTAAAAAGAGCCATTTATGATTTTTTTTAAATGTGATACAAAATAGGATTAAAGGAGATTTTTCACTGTGATAGAGACTTTTTCACAACAGCAAACAATAGAATTAGGTATAAAACTTTCAGAGAATTAACAATAAAATCAGAAAAAAATAAGTTGACCACCACCCCTACTACTAGTATTACTTAGATGATTCCAACGAATGCAGTAGGACATAATAATGGCATAAGCAGTATAACTTTTAAATAAAATAGTAGGAAACTTAGCATTATTAGTTGGTGACACCATAGAAAACTAGAAATTCCAAGAAAAGCAAAGTAATACACTATGAAACTACTGAGTTAACTGGGTAGAAGTCAATAATCTGTAGTAATTTAAAATCAAAACCAAGAAATACAATATCCTCCAGTTACCAACTTAATGAACCTATGCAAAAAAGCAAACGAGTATGCAAACAAACTAAGAACCCTTTAACCTCTCTGAGCCACCAATAAGTGCATCTTTAAAGAGGATCAAATGAGAAAATAAATACACAGCCCAGTGCCTCACACACTGAAGGAGCCTAATAAATATTGTAAGTTGACTGTCCTTTCTGATATTTTCTAGCTCTGTCTCTGAATCTCATATTTAGACAATTATATTTTGTTTATGTCTCTCTTTTTTTAAACGTTCACTCGCCCTTAGTAGTAATACCACAATATTGAATGCAAGTTATTTTTTTTAACTTTTATTTTATATTGCAGTATAGTTGAAAAACAATGTTGTGTTACTCAAAAGCTTTTGTACAGCAAAGGAAACCATAAACAAAGCAAAAAGACAACCCAGAGAATGGGAGAAAGTATTTGCAAATAATGCAACCAACAAGGGATTAATCTCCAAAATATACAAACACCCCATGCGGCTCAATGTCAAATAAAACAAACAACCCAATCAGAAAATGGACAGAAGACCTAAGTAGACATTTTTCCAAAGAAGATGTACAGATAGCCAAGAGGCACATGAAAAGATGCTCAGCATCACTAATTATTAGAGAAATGCAAATCAAAACTACAATAGATATCACCTCACACCAGTCACAGTGGCCATCATCAAAAAGCCTACAAACAATAAATGCTGGAGAGGGTGTGGAGAAAAGGGAACCCTCCTACACTGTTGGTGGGAATGTAAATTGGAACAGCCACTATGGAGAATAATATGGAGGTTCCTTAAAATACTAAAAATAGAGCTACCGTATGACCCAGCAATCCCATTCCTGGGCATATATCCAGATAAAACCATGGTTGAAAGGATACATGCACCCCAATGTTCATTGCAGTGCTGCTTACAATAGCCAAGACATGAAATCAGCCTAAATGTCCATCGACAGATGAATGGATAAAGAAGATGTGGTACATATATACAATGAAATATTACTCAGCCATTAAAAATAATGAAATAATGCCATTTGCAGTAACGTGGATGGACCTGGAGATTATCATACTAAGTGAAGTAAGTCAGACAGAGAAAGATATATACTATTGCTTACATGCAGAATCTTAAAAAAAATGATACAAATGAACTTATTTACAAAACGGACTCACAGACTTCAAAAACAAACTTATGGTTACCAAAGGGGAAAGGTAAAGGGGACGGATAAATTGGGAGTTTGGGATTGACATATACACACTACTGTATTTAAAATAGGTAACCAACAAGTATTTAAAATAGATAACCAACCTATTATATAGTACAGGGAACTCTGCTCAATATTCTGTTTAGGTCTCTTAACAATTTTAACAGACTACTTTCATATTGCCATGCAGATTAAAATTCTGTTGGGTGGTTAGAGCATTCCTTTTTATGTTTCTATCTTGTGACCGCCAATGAAGAAATGTGGACACATGGTAAGCCCTTCATTGTTTACCTGCAATATTGAATGGGCACTGATTCATACATCTTCAGTTTGTCTGTAACTCTGACAGACATTATAAGGGTTCTGGCCTTAGCCATGGCCTTTCATAGCAGGTGTTTCCTCAGTATAGAGTTACCCCCCAATTGTCTTGGACTTGTTAAAAAATTAGTGGTGACTTGGTGAATTCCAGTGGTCCCAAGCTTCTTTTCCTAGGAAATGTTTATTTCTATAATAAACTGGAACTTGTACAACTAATTGCTTTGTACTTTCATACGCTGCCCCTCCACAATTCTGATAATTTTAAAACCTTTTAGCAAATGCTAATGTATTTGCTGCCCCTATTAGAGGAGTAAATATTAATACTTTTATATTACATTGTAATCTCCTGATTCTGGATAAAGAATAAAGAAAAATATGGCAAATAACTCAATACTCTGATGTTACTAGTATTAATCTATTAACAAAATTATTTTTAATATATGTGTATATCACATGTGTATTCAAATTCTATACAGTTTTATCTCCTAGTTCTTTCACTAAATGTACTCTTGGCAAAAAAAAATTAAATTAACATATGATCACACTAGATTTGCTATTCTGTAACTTTTTGTTCATATATTTATTATGTCATAGGCTTCTTTTTAAGTCATTAGTTCTACTGCTTTCTTTTAGTTGTAGCTACCCATTATTTTATATGGACAAACTGCAATTTATTCAGCCATTTCTCTATTAATGAACATTTATATTATTTATAATGCTTTGCTATTAGGAACAATATCATATTGAACATTCTTAGAATCACAGCTCTGTGCTTACAGTCAAATATTTCATGAAGCAGATTCCTAGGAGTGCAACTGCAAGGTCAGTGTGCTTGTTTTAAATATTAAAAAGATGCTATCAGATCGTCCTTCAATAAGACTTTTAACAATTTGTATTCCCGTCAGAGCTTTATGAAGGTTTTCATTTCTACACATTTCTCAGAATACTAGGTATTGATAATGTTTTCAAATTTTTTAAGTGTGAAAAATAGTATCATAGTATTTTAATTTACGTTTCTTGTTTTATAATTGAGGTTGGGATTTGCAATTTCTTTACTACCAAATTTCTGTTCATATCCTTTGTCTGTTTTTCTAAAGTGTTCTTTTCTAATTTGTCCTGTTCTTAGTAATTTGCAGGACTCTTCCTATTTTAGATCCTTTTGGTTTCTGTAAGTTTGCTAAGTAGCTTCTTTCAGTTTATTTGTAGTTTGACTTTTTTTGTTGCCTTTTCTTTTAAACTCAGAAAAATTTAACTTTTATGCACTCAAATATGTCAATTTTATTTTTCCTTTTGACTTCTGGATTCTAATTATGTTTAAGAAAGTCTTCTGTGCCATCAATGTTAAAAAAATATCTTCAGGTATTTATTCCAAAATCTTTATTGTCTTATTATTTACATTTAGACCACTAAATCACCTGAAATATATTTTTGAGTAAAGTGTGAAGTGGGGATCTAATTTTGTCTATAGCAAATAGATAGCCATTTGTGTCTAAAACCTTTATTGAATAAATCATCTTTTCCCTTCTAAGGTGGAATTCACATTGATTATACATTGAATCCCAATCTGGATTTGGAACTATTTCTAAATTTTGTTCCACGGATGTACTTTTGTTCCATACTAGTTAAGTAAGGTAGCTTTTGAGTGAGATTCAGTATCGAAATGGGCAAAGCCCTCTTCCTTGTCTACTTTTACAGAATTCCTCTGCAATTACCAGTTATTCTTCTAATGAATTTTAGAATGATTTTGTACACTATTTTTGCAATTCTGGCTAGAATTGCATTAACTTTATATGTTAAATTGGTGACGATGAACATTTTAATTGTATTAAAGTGACGTTATATAAGAACATGATATATCTCTACATATTTTGTGTCCTTCAATTAAGTTTTATAGTTTTCCTTATTTAGGGGAACTAAATTCCTTAAATTGTTATTATTTTGTATCAGAGTGGACTGGCTTCAATTACAATCATTAGCTTCTATTCATATGTGAAACTCCATTAGGCATTTGTGATTCTAACATTTCACTGAGGAAAGCTAAACTCTAACAACTCTTCTTTATGATAACTGTTCTAGTCATCTAGCCTGGGGCCAGATGTCAACAGTATTGTATATCTGAATTAGGAAGAAACTAGGAAGAAATTTGCTTATTGTCCTTTGTGTTCAACGAATTTACCAGTGCTCTCTGTATACTTAAATGTACGAAAGATTTGGCACTGTCATGGTATAGTGGGTGTGTTTTCTATACACAGTGAAATATCTGTCAACAATTACAGAATGCATTTATTTTTAAATATACAAAAATACATTCAAAATGGATTAAAGACCTAAATGAAGGCCAGACACTATAAAACTCTTAGAGGAAAACATAGGCAGAACACTCTATGACATAAATCACAGCAAGATCCTTTTTGACGCACCTCCTGAGAAATGGAAATAAAAACAAAAATAAACAAATGGGACTTAATGAAACTTAAAAGCTTTTGCACAGCAAAGGAAACCATAAACAAGATGAAAAGGCAACCCTCAGAATGGGAGAAAATATTTGCAAATGAAGCAACTGACAAGGGATTAATCTCCAAAATATGCAAGCAGCTCATGCAGCTCAATAACAATAAAAACCAAACAGCCCAATCCAAAAATGGGCAGAAGACCTAAACAGACATTTCTCCAAAGAAGATATACAGATTGCCAACATACACATGAAAGGATGCTCAACATCACTAATCATTAGAGAAATGCAAATCAAAACTACAATGAGCTATCATCTCACACCAGTCAGAATGGCCATCATCAAAAAATCTACAAATATTAAATGCTGGAGAGGATGTGGAGAAAAGGGAACCTTTTTGCACTGTTGGTGGGAATGTAAACTGATACAGCCACTATGGAGAACAGTATGGAGGTTCCTTAAAAAACTAAAAATATAACTATCATACGACCCAGCAGTCCCACTCCTGGGCATATACCCTCAGAAAACCATAATTCAAAAAGAGTCATGTACCACAATGGTCATTGCAGCTCTATTTACAATAGCCAGGACATGGAAGCAACCTAAGTGTCCACCGACAGATGAATGGATAAAGAAGATGTGGCACATATATACAATGGAATATTACTCAGCCATAAAAAGAAACAAAATTGAGTTATGTGTATTGAGGTGGATGGACCTAGAGTCTGTCATACAGAGTGAAGTAAGTCAGAAAGAGAAGAACAAATACCATATGCTAACACATATATATGGAATCTAAAATAAGAAAAAAAAAATGGTTCTGATGAACCTAGGGGCAGGGCAGGAATAAAGACGCAGATGTAGAGAATGGACTTGAGGACATGGGGAGGGGGAAGGGTAAGCTGGGACGAAGTGAGAGAGTGGCATGGACATATATATACTACCAAAAGTAAAATAGATAGCTAATGGGAAGCAGCCACATAGCACAAGAAGATTAGCTTGGTGCTTTGTGACCACCAAGAGGGGTGGGATAGGGAGGGTGGGAGGGAAGGAGGAGATATGGAGGGAGGGAGCAATATAAATTGCTTTACACACCATTGTAAAGCAATTATACTCCTATAAAGATGTTAAAAAAAAAGTTTCTCAATGGTTATTCATTCACAACTAAGTATGGACTTAATTCTAGGACAGGATAATTAAAAGTGGCATGCTAATGAGTTCTGTGGTGGTTTTCAAACTAATGACTTAATGGAATTGAAAAAGGATTATTTTTTAATCAGTGTAATATTTTACTGTCTAATTTTTCTTATTTCTCTAGTTTCTGGTGTATAATTTGTTTTGACAGAATGCTCTTGCTGCATGGAAAGAATAACTCTAGATCCCTCTGCAGACATTTTAAGAGACCTGAATGTATGACAATATGTTAAGGAAGCCGAAAACAAAACTTAGAATGAAATGTTTGCATGAAGGACAGAGTTCCAAGTAGATTAGGTTCAGGGAACTTAAGCCAACGTATGGAGAGGGTAACAATAAGAAGAGACAAAAAAAGCACTTATAAAGCTCTTAGATGATTTTATTTTACTACAAGTGACACTATTCTTTCTGCATGTTTAAAGGCAGATGGCTGTATAGACAAAATGCAATGAGGAGTCAAGGCAATTAGTCATTTCCTTTGGGCTTCAGGAATGTATTATGGAGGGAAAATTTGCTTTGGGGGCCTACATTATGGAAATTCCTTGTCTTTGCTGATGGAATTCAGAGAAAAAATTACATAGTTTTCTACTTGGCCTGTGTTTTGTTACTCTAGCACAGATCAAATAGAAAAACACAGTTTCAAATCCATTTACCTTGAGGTTGTTTAGCAAAGGCTATAATGTTTAAACTGTTTTACATAAATGAAATTGTTTCAGGTCCATTTCCCTTCCTGTACTAGCTCCTGGTTCTTTGGTTGCTTGGCCTAGATTCTAAAGCCTGGGCAGAGCTTCATCTCTGTAATCCTGTATCTCATTTTATAAATGACTTACCTTTGTCTACTTTTCAGTAACTTTCTCATAAATTATCACATTTGATCTTCCCAAAAACTTAGTGAAATTAATGAGGCCAGTTTAATTACTGACAACTTTCAGATGAAGAAGCTAAGACATGGCAAGATTTAGAAGCTTAGACCAGTACATTCTTTTTTCACTTCAAAAGCTGATAATTCCTCAAATATCTAAATTTAATGAGAACATTAATCAGACCTTTACCAGTTTACCAGCCCAAACTCTATAAACTTCAATTCTATCTTTGTAAAATGGGCACGATAGTTGTTAACACACAGAGGTCTAGAGAGGCTGTAAAATAGTATAGATAAAGCGCCTAGCAACTTGTGTTGATGCTCAATAAATTACTAGGATTATCAGTGTATCTCTAACATAAGATACAGAGTCGGTATAGAGATACACTTCTATCATATAGTTTTGTAATTGTTTACCTTTGCAGCCTTCCTCTGAACTCACCTACAGTGAGTTCCTTGAGTGTAAAAGACTATTTTAATCTCTGGATTCTTTTGTGTGCTATAAATATTTACCGTGTTAATGAACTTAAGGTGTGTATAATTTTTAAATAGATTAATCCAAGAAGATAGGTAGAGTTACCAGTTTTTTGTTTTGTGGGCTTTTTGCTTTACAGTTGACCTTTGAACAACACCAGTTTGAACTGCATGGGTCCACTTATAGGCATATTTTTTTCAATCTTTAATATTATAGCACTACCCAATCTGTGGTTGGTTGAATCTGTGGACTCAAACATGGAGATGAGGAGCCCCAGACATGGAGGAACCACATATGCAGAGGACTGACTATAAATTATACATGGATTTTCAGCTGTGTGGAGAGGGGGCACCCTTAGTCCCCCTTTTGCACTGCGTGGAGGGTCAGCACCCCTAATCCTCCTTTTGTTCAAGGGTCAACCATATTTTATTTTTGGCATTTTGCAGTTATGCTACAAAATGACCTGTTTTTGCTCGGATGGACTCCATTACATAAGTTTTAAACTAGTAATTGTTATTTTGGTCTAAAACAGGAGAATGTCAGGAGTTGGAAATTTACTTTTCACTTAATTTAGCTGTGACAGTAATAACCTACATTAAAACCTGAAGGAAAAATCTAGGGACATATATAAATATGAGAGATCCAATTTTAATGGTTTTCTACTTATCTCATTCTAAGATTTATGAACTTAAAAGCACAGCACTCTTCTTGTTTTCAGAATCTTGTAGGTTTATATGAGACCTTCAGGTTTACTGACAAAAGTGAGAAAATATATTCCTGACTTTTCTTGTATGTCAGTTTTATTCTTGGTTTTCTCATAAATTTGATGCCTATGTCCTTATTTAATGACAATTATGTAACTCTAAAAACACCACATTAATTATTAAGTATAGTCAACCCTTACAGGTCTTATCAGTTGGACAAGATTCCCTCCCTGAGGATATGTCAGTAAACTTTTGTATTCTCAGATGTAATGAATGTTGCTGATAACTTAAAGTTCAGTGGATAAATAAATAATAAAGTAAGTGGTCTGTTCTGGGCCTGGTTGTTAGATAGTGATTTTGTAATCAATTGTTTATTCATTTATTTATTTTTTTGCTATTGAATTATATGAGTTCTTTATATATTTTGGATATTAACCCCTTATCAGGTATATGATTTGAAAATAATTTTTCCCATTCTGAAGGTTGTGTTTTCATTTTGTTGATTATTTCTTTTGTTGTGTAGAAGCTTTTTTTGTTTTTGCGGTACGCGGGCCTCTCACTGCTGTGGCCTCTCCCTCTGTGGAGCACAGGCTTCGGATGTGCAGTCTCAGCGGCCATGGCTCACGGGCCCAGCTGCTTCGTGGCATGTGGGATCTTCCCGGACCGGGGCACGAACCCGTGTCCCCTGCATTGGCAGGTGGACTCTCAACCACTGCACCACCAGGGAAGCCCTGTAGAAGCTTTTTGTTTGTTGTTATTAATGTTTGCTTTTATCACTTGTGCTTTGGGTGTCATATCCAAAACGTCATTGCCAAGACCAATGTCAAGGATCTCTTTCCATATTTTTCTTCTAGAAGTTTTATGGTTTCAGGTCTTATGTTTAACTCTCTAATCATTTTAAGTTAATTTTTGTGAGAAGTATAAGACTGGGGTCCAATTTTATTTTTCTGCATGTGGTTATCCAGTTTTCCCAGCACCATTTACTGAAGAGGCTATCCTTTTCTTATTGAGTATTCTTGGCTGCCTTGTCAAATAGTAATTGTCCATATATGCAAGGGTTTATTGTTTATTTCTGGGCTCTTGATTCTGTTCCATTGGGCTATGTCTCTATTTTTATGCCACCGCTATACCTTTTGATTCCCATAACTTTGAAGACAAGCTTTGGTCTTATTTTTCAGGATTGCCTTAACTCTTCAGGGTCTTTTGTGGTTCCATACAAATATTAGGAATGTTTTTTTCTATTTCTGGAAAAAATGCCATTGGAATTTTGATAGGGACTGCACTGAATCTGTAGATTGCTTTGGATAGTATGGATATTTTAACAATATTAATTCTTCCTATCCATGAACACAGGATATCTTTCGATTTATTTCTGCCTATTTCTTTCATCAGAGTTGTATAGTTTTTAGTGTATAGATCTTTCATCTCCTTGAGTAAATTTATTTCTAATTATTTTATTGTTTTTTATGATATTGTGAATGGTATTTTTTTAATTGAGATATAATTAACATACATTATATTAGTTTTAAGTGTACAACATAATAATTTAATATTTGTGTATATTGCAAAACAATTAAGTCAATAAGTTTAGATAACATCCATCACCATACATAGTTACAAAAATTTTTTTCTTGTGATGAGAACTTCTAAGATTTACTTTCTTAACAACTTTCAGATATACCATACAGTATTATTAACTATAGCTGTTATGCTGTACATTATATCCTTTAGACTTATTTATTTTATAACTGGAAATTTATACCTCTTGACTCCCTTCACCCATTTCACCTACCCCCAAACCCCTGCCTCTAGCAACTGCCGATCTGTTCTCTGTATCTATGAGCTTGGTCGTTATTGTTATTGTTGTTGTTTTTAGATTCCACATATAACTTAGGTCATATGGTATTTGTCTTTCTCTGACTTATTTCACTTAGTAGAATACTCTCAATGTTCATCTTTGTTGTTGCAAATGTCAAGATTTCATTCTTTTAATGGCTGAATAATATTGCATTGCATGTATAAACCACATTTTCTTTATCTGTTCATTTGTCAGTGGACTCTTAGGTTGTTTCCATATCTTGGCTATTGTAAATAATGCTGCAGTGAACGTGGGTGTGCATGTATCTTTTCAAGTTAGTGTATACATTTTCTTTGGATAAATACCTGGGGTTGTTTTCTTTGTTTCTTTTTCATATATTTTGTTGTTAATGTATAGAAATGCAACTGATTTCTATATATTGATTTTGTATCCTATAACTTTACTGAATTTGCTTATTAGTTCTAACAGTTTTTTGATGAAATCTTTATGATTTCCTCTATATAAGATCACATCATCTGCAAACAAAGATAATTTTACTTCTTTTTCAATTTGGATGCCTTTTATACCTTTTCCTTATCTGATTGCTCTGGCTCGAGACTTCCAGTACCATGTTGAAGAGGAGTGGTGAGAGTGAGCACCCTTGTTTTATTCCTGATCTTTGAGGAAATGGTTTCAAACTTTTACCATGCATTATGATGTTAGCTGTGGGTTTCTCATATATGACCTTTATTATGTTGAGGTGTATTCTTTCCATACCCAATTCTTTCAGTATTTATATTATGGTAGGATGTGAACTTTTCCAAATGCTCTTCCTCCATCTATTGAGATGATTATATGATTCTTATCTTTCATTATATTAATGTGGTATATCACATTTATTGATTTGCATATGCTGAACCATTCTTGCATAAATTTCTCTTGATCATGGTGTATGATCCTTTTAGTGTGCTGTTGAATTGTGTTTGCTAGTATTTTGTTGAAATTTTTTGCATCTATACAAATTAGGGATATTGGACTATAGGTTTATTTTTTTCTTGCGGTGTCTTTATCTGGCTTTTCAATCAGGATAATTCTGGCCTTATAAAACGAGTCTGAGAGTGTTCCCTCCTCTTCAATTTTTGGAAGAGTTTAAGAAGGATTGGCCTTAAGTCTTCTTTAAGTGTTTGGTAGAAATAAAGAGAGAAGACTCAAATAATTCATATCAGGAATGAAAGAGGAGGCATGGCGACTGATACCACAGCAATACAAAAGAGCATGAGAGACTACTATATGCCAACAAATTGGATAACCTAGAAGAAATGGATAATTTCCTAGAAACATACAACTTACCAAGACTGAATCATGAAGAAAGAGAAAATCTGAACAGACCTTTTCAAGTAAGGAGATTGAATTAGTAATCAAAAACTCCCAACAGAAAAAAGCCAAGGATCATATGATTTCACTGGTGAATTCTGCACTGGTATAGTTCCTGGTGAAAGTGCTATGTACTATTTTCTGTGCTAAGAACTTTATATATCTCATTTCACTTACTCTTTACAAGAATCCATTGCATAAAGGTGTTATTTTACTGCTTTTATGCAGGAAATTAAGTCTGAGAAAAGTTAAGCAGTTATGCAGATGGCATTGAATGAAGCCATAATTTAAACTCAAGCCTAAATCCTAAATTTGTAATTTTTAGTACTTCTCCCAATCCATTCTTGTTGTTGATGTTCTTCTTGTTTATTTGTTTTATTGCAGGTAGCTATGTTTCTTGATATTGGAGTCCTGTCTTCTGAGGAGAAGCCAGATTTTGTTATATAAACTAATTTAGGCGTAAGGCTAACATTACAAATAAATAAACTTCTAGTGTATTCTCCACCAAAATGTTTTTTTAGGAGAAAAACTACTCTAGTAATACTGTTCTAAGCTTTTAATAACATAATAACATGGATTTTTTTCTTAATTCACTATATTCCCTAACCTCTGTTTGCATAAATGTTATCTCCCAGTATTTCATGTTAGTTTATATTTTTCATTGCATTTGTAGAACAGTAGTGAATACAACTTGACAAAATAGCCACAAGGTACATAGTAACTTAGGATAGAAAACTTACAAATCCGTTTCAAAATTCTTTTTTTTATCTTATGAGCATTTCTTTTCTTCTCTAATTGAAGATTTTGATTTTATTGGCCAGGTTTTCACTTGTATTCATTGTTTATTATTTAAAACAATTGCACTGATAATTTTCAAATTATCAGGTGACAAGAGCTGGTTATTTCTTGTTGTTATTATGTGCTTTGACTTAGACTATTAATAGCAATGAGAACATTTAGGATTTAGGACATACTGTTTATCCAAGAGTCAGAAACTGGTTGTTGAATTTCTTTTTCTAGCTGGGTCTCCTTTGCTCTTTCTAAGTTTATGTGGTTTCTCCATGCAGTCTCTTCACAGCATCTAAAATTCTTTTGTGTTGTCTGTCAGGGTCCAAAGATACATGTTCTGAGACAGTGAGTGAGCCAGAAGCTACATCTAAGTCTTGAAAGGGATATAGCATCACTTTCATCATGCTCTATTAATTGAGCCATGTCACAAAGTGGGGCCCAAGTCCAAGAGGAGGGGACATAGACCCTACCTCCTAATAGGGGATGGCAAGATTCTATAAGAGCATATGGAATAGAAAATATTGCAGCTATTTTTGCAAAATACAATCTTCCATAAAAATACAATCTATGAAGGCAGATGAAAGACTAAATTTTTCCATACTGAAAAAGGAAAGGTACTTAATATTTATAAAAGACCTTCTATGAACTTGTCACTTTATATGAATGACCTTATTTATTGCTTACAGCAATTCTCCGTACTTTACAAAGGATGATATGGGCTATAAGGGTGATGATATTTGTCTAAGGCCACCTAACTTCTAAATGGCAGAGCTAGAATTCAATCCAAGTTTTTTCTGACTCCAAAACCCATAATTATTGTTATTTTTATGCTCACTTTAGCATAAAAGAATTATGGGTGAAAATGCTCATTTGATATTTTATTAACTTAAATTCTTTATTAACCAGAATATTCTTCATTCTATAGTATTTCAGTGTTTCATATCCATAATGATGTATCTGATGTTTCTGTTTAATCAGCAAATGTATGTTTCACTATTTTCATTGACACTTTAGTGGTAAGTACAATTCATTGCTTAGCATAATAACTATATTTATAATTATAATACCTATTGCTTTGCATTATAGTAATCTGTTTATATGTATATAACTCCTTGATCAAGCTGTGGTTTTCTTGATGTCAGTGAAAGTATCTAACTTATATATGTCCCTACAATTCATATATGGTCCCTATATGTGAAGCAGTAAAGGATAGTCATAGCTGCAAATGTTTGATGAAGGAATAAATTGAACTATTGGGAATACATGATATAGTCTTGTTTTCTAGGTTATTTGGTTAACCAGAAAACTCTACTCCCTGTCTGTAGTAGAAAAATTTGTATAAATAGAGGGCTCCTGTAAGGGTATGAAATTCTCTTAACTGTTTTGCGTAGTATAAAAGAGACTTGAAAAACTATAAAGGCAAGTATTTCTTGCAGAGGACAAGTCTTTAAGAATAGTATGACTCAAACGTGTCATTTTACATATGGAGAAACTGAGGCCTGGAGAGATTATGTAAGTAGTGTAATTTAAGGTTACACACCTAGTTAAAGTCCGAGAAACTATTCTCACCTATATTTACTTGCTCTTTCACTCCTTCCATTTCATTATTAATCTAATTTTAAATAGGTTGCTAGGAGGAGTCAAATGTTTTCATCAGTTTTGGAAGATTATGTTTTTTATTTGAGTTATGTCTCTGTGTAGAGTCAAAGTCTTAGATAGATTACATCTCAAGATATCATTTTATTCTATATATTTGATGATTTTATGAAATAGTTCATAAATGATGATTTATGAAATAGGAGAAAAATAAAAAGAACACTAAATGGAGAGTCACATTTTCGCATTTGCTAGTTACGTACTGTATTTTTGAGCAAAGCATTAAATGTTTCCAAGTCTCTATCCTTTTATTGCAGAATTAGGTAGCTGTAATGGTTCTCAGCCTGGGTCATTACAACCCTATGCAATTGTTTTGAAATGCATACATCGGAGGTGGGTTGCGGGTAGGGTGTCCCCTGACTGGGGACATTCTTGATAGTTTGTGGATAAAGCCCAAGGAAAATAAATATCCTTCAAATGTGGGGGACCAGCTCACACAACAAAACATTTTCTTGACCAAAATGACAATAGTGCTTATGTTGAGAATCAGTGAAATGTTGTTTTTTTTAATTCTGAAACTAGATTTTTCTAATTCTGAAACTTCTTCATGAGGCAAAGTGCTTGAGAAAATGTGTCTTAGTCTCAATACATGATAAAAAGATAAATAGAAGATTTTTTTTCCCTTGGGGGGGAAACAATTAGCATCCTTTTTTGTTTTCTTTTCATTCAATGCGAATGAATTATCTTGCAAGAGTTTAGACTTTAAGGAAGCCCATAAGTGAATTACCCTGAGAAATAGATCTCTGAGTCAAGTTCTGAGATGAATTTTGGAGCAATCCACTTGAGTCGGTGTTGAGAGTTCAACATATATATAAATGAAATTACTCTCCCTTTAAGCAATGCAAGTGGTAGAGAGTGAGAGATAATAACAGAAGAAAAGGTTTAAAAGATTCAGTGTGGAGCTGCCTTTAGCAGCCCATTAAGATGTTTTACGGAGTGGACAATCCAAGGGCATGTGCATCTCCTAATCATATATAAATCAGGTTAGGACTTGTGCTTAATGGAATTGGGTTTGAACTCTGAGAACATCTTTCAGTAGACTGAGCAAGCTGTGCTATTTATGGTCTTTAGGTGGTAAGGATGCTGACACATCCTTTTATTACTAGAATTTAAAAGAAATATATCATCAGGGTATCTTTATCCTATTGGGTGCAAATTGGAAAGCCGGTTTTTACTGTGCCTTTGTAAGAGAGAAAATACATTATTCTCTTGTATTAAGCAAAGGCATATGATAATCTTATCAGTTGCTATTATAGCATAGAAACTGGAGTCTAAATCTTCATTTTACTGACAATCACATTTCTAAGCTTTCAAATATATTTGAGATTGCATCGATCATTGTTTCATATGTTTTAGCCCTATTGCCTCAAATGTGAAATATTTTTGACTTCAGGTATTCTAGCTTGTATTCATTATTTACAGAGCTGAGAATGATGCTAGGTTCACGGTCAGAATTCTTTGAGTAAAATTAATTCAAGAAATCACAGGATTTCTGTGAAAACCTTTGTATAGGGGATCCCTTCAGGAACTATGGCAGAGCAGAGATGGGCTTGAATCTGCTGGTTTGGTCACTTGCCAACTATGTGACCCTGGGGAAGATAGGATCTTGTAAACAATAGGTTCTGATATGTCAGTTTCTCTAATAAGCTGTGTGAACTCTACTGTATTTATAGAACTTCACAATGATAGCCCCCATCTTTTGTGTTCTGACCATTTAAAAATGTTTTCTTTTTTAAAATGAGTTGTTTAGTATTATATGAGTGGAATTGATGTGCATCCAATAAATACCAGTATAGTAATAGACAATAAAATGTTTTTAGAAAGGAATTAATACTGTGTTGTTAACAGCAGAAGAATAGTTTTCTATATTATATTTGAGTGATATCTTCTGATGTTTAAAATCAAAATCTTTCCAGTGTAATATAGCTTCTTGCTTTTCCTTTTATTTGTCTGAATCTTGCACTTAGCCTATAATACATATATATGTACTGCCAGAGAATTATTCTAATACTTTTGATGATAAAGAATATTTATGACTTGTTTCTGTACAAAAGTCTGAGAGCCAGTGGAAGCAATTTGCTTTAGCACCCCAATTAATACATGATTGATTGTATTTGTTTTATTTCTTACATCTCTTGATTTAATTTTTCTCTGAAGTTTTTATTTGGTATCATTGCATTCTATTTTCATTTTAACTTTTCCTTGAGACAGAATAGAAATTTCTCTCCTTTGAGCTACTTACACTAGGTCTCTAGAAATCATTGTCTTACATGAGCATTCTTAAAGCAAAAGCTTGATTACATTCATCCTTTCATTACCATGACTTGCAAAACCCAACAAAATCTTGCCCTTACCTTTCCCTCTAGTTTCACCTTCTGCCACTCTCTCTTAGATTCCTGTATTTTGGTTCCACAGGCCTATTTCCTGCCTTTGGGCTTTTGTAATTGCCATGTCTTCCTTCTGAATACTCTGCCCCTAGATATTCATAGAATTGACTCCTTATCCTTCAGATCCCAGCTCAAGTGTCAGCTCCACAGCGGTTTTCCTAACTGGTGAACTGGAAATAGACTGTCCCATCAGTCACTATAATGCCATCCTCTTTTATTTCATTATAGTATTAATCAATATTAGAAATGTTCTTTTTCACTTATCTGTTATTGTTTCTCAGTCTTCATTCCACCCAGAAGATAAGTTCAATAAGAACAGAATTGTTCACCACAGAGCCCATAAGACATAGAAAAGTGCTGGCATGTAGTAAGTCTCAATAAATATTTGTTTATTGAATGAATGAGTCTACAGAGGCAGAGGCAGAGTGACTTGATTTCACAAAGCTAGACAGTGAGAGACAAGGATGGATTCAGAGGTCCACAAACAACATATTTGTAACTCTAAAGTATAAAACCTCTAAAAAAACAAAAGTTTTGTGTAACTTTGTCATCAAAACTCATTTGGGGGCTTCCCTGGTGGCGCAGTGGTTGAGAGTCCATCTGCCGATGCAGGGGACACGGGTTCATGCCCTGGTCCGGGAAGATCCCACATGCCGCGGAGAGGCTGGGCCCATGAGCCATGGCTGCTGAGCCTGCGCGTCCGGAGCCTGTGCCCCGCAATGGGAGAGGCCACAACAGTGAGAGGCCCGCGTACCGCAAAAAAACAAACAAACAAACAAATAAAACAACTCATTTGGTGGCAAAAACTCAACATAAGCAAATATGAGGTGATTTATACCTTTTTTTGATATATCCTACTTAGTATGACTATTCATATATTTTTATTGCAGAAATACTAATACATTTGATTATAGGCTTTTGCTCCAGATCCTGCTGGGGGCTATTATGTAATACCTGGTATATACACTGTGTAACCTTTCTAAAATTCAACTATTTCTGAATTCCAAAACACAATAGGCCCTAAGAATTTCGAATAAGGTAGGATGGACTTATATTTCAATTATATGTTCTTTCCCATGGAGAAATCAGGGAACTAAGATCAATTTAGCCACATGAGAGTGTAAAGAAATCATTTGGATTAACAACCTTATATTGCAGATGAGAAACCTGAGAGATTGAGTAAGCTATATGAAACTATGTATTAGAGAGCCACAGAGCAACAAATCTCTTACTCCTAGTCTAGAAAACTTTCTATCAAATCATAAACAGAAAAGGACAGTAAAGAATACCATACTTTACTCTCTTCTCTGGATCATTTCACATGTATCATCTGGTAATCTTAACAATGACCTGAAGTAGGTACCAATATTGTTTTCATATCTGAGTAAGGTTCTTTGAGAAGTATATATGTTGTCCAAGTTCACACAGATATAAATAACACATTAGGAATTTTGACTCAGAGTAGTCTGGCTCTAAAAACTTTAGTTGCAACCATGGCTTCTAACACGTGAAATTTTCATAAGACTACAATATCATGTGATTTCTAGAAATCATTTATGTACTACAAACCCTTTTTTCAATTGTTGAAAATGAATCAAGTTAAGTTCTCAAAAATAGAAAGAGATTTAAAATTCTATAGAAGTGGACCATTTTTCTATTGGAATGCTGGGTTTCAAGATTATTTGCTGAGCTTCCATGCTTGTTATGTGATAGTAAATTAAGAATACTTAGACATTCCAAATATCCAACTACTCTATAAGATCAGAGGTTACCAACAGAAAATGTCAATTGCTGAACAAAAGAATATAGCACTATTTCTCAACCTGGAGTAATATACCCTTCACACAAAAAACGTAATTCTCCTAGAACTCCCAAATTCGAACTGAATTATTTTTGTATTATTGGGTTGGCCAAACAGTTCGTTTGTTTTTTTTCCCGTAAGATGGCTCAAGTAGTGCTTAATTGTCTTTAACTTCATTCGAAACAATTTTCTTAGATTGTATTGTGACAGTTGTCATATCAGTGTACATTTTTTAAAAACTTATTAAAATTAGTGAATTTTTGTGCAGCCATTTTAATATTGAAGTTGGAAGAAAAAAGTAGTATTTTCAGCATACTATGCCTTATTATATCAAGAAAGGTAAAAACACAACTGAAACGCAAAAAAAGATTTGTGCAGTGTATGGAGAAGGTGCTGTGACCGATCGAACATGTTAAAAGTGGTTTGCGAAGTTTTGTGTTGGAGATTTCTCACTGGATGATGCTCCACGGTCCAGTAGATCAGTTGAAGTTGATAGTGATCAAATCGAGACATTAACTGAGAAAAATCAACATTATACCACGCGGGAGATAGCCGACATACTCAAAATATCCAAATCAAGCGTTGAAGATCATTTGCACCAGCTTGGTTATGTTAATCACTTTGATGTTTGGGTTCCACATAAGTTAAGCAAAAAAATCCTTCTTGACTGTATTTCTGCATGCAATTCTCTACTTAAACGTAACGAAAACATTCCGTTTTTAAAAATTGTGGCATGTGATGAAAAATGGAAACTGTACAATAATGTGGAATGGAAGAGATCAGGAAGCAAGTGAAATGAACCACCACCAACCACACCAAAGGCTGGTCTTCATCCAAAGAAGATGATGTTGTGTATATGGTGGGATTGGAAGGGAGTCCTCTATTATGAGCTCCTTCTGGAAAACCAAACGATTAATTCTAACAAGTACTTCTTCCAATTAGACTAACTGAAAGCAGCACTCCACGAAAAGCGTCCAGAATTAGTCAACAGAAAGCGCATCATCTTCCATCAGGATAACGCAAGACCGCGTTTCTTTGATGACCAGGCAAAAACTGTTACAGCTTGGCTGGGAAGTTCTGATTCATCCAACATATTCACCAGACATTGCACCTTCGGATTTCCATTTATTTTGGTATTTACAAAATTCTCTTAATGGCAAACATTTCAATTCCCTGGAAGGCTGTAAAAGGCACCTGGAACAGTTATTTTCTCAAAAAGATAAAAAATTTTGGGAAGACGGAATTATGAAGTCGCCTGAAAAATGGCAGAAGGTAGTGGAACAAAAGGGTGAATACGTTGTTCAATAAAGTTCTTGGTAAAAATGAAAAATGTGTCTTTTATTTTTATTTTAAAACTGAAGGGACTTTTTGTCCAACCCAATACTTAAATATACATAAGATTAAACTATTTAAGCTCCATGTGTTAATATTGATAACTCATATACAATTCTTTATAACTTAAATTAATCAAAACTACAAATAGGGCTTCCCTGGTGGCGCTGTGGTTGAGAGTCCGCCTGCCGATGCAGGGGACGCGGGTTCGTGCCCCGGTCTGGGAGGATCCCACATGTGGAGCGGCTGGGCCGCTGAGCCTGCGCGTCTGGAGCCTGTGCTCCGCAATGGGAGAGGCCACAACAGTGAGAGGCCCGCATAACGCAAAAAAAAAAAAAAAAAAAAAAAACCTACAAATAAATGCAATCCAAATGGAAGTCATTAATTTAGTATGACAAGTGATGTTTGTTGAAATTAAGTCATTGTCTTGCAATATCCATATGGTAATAACTGCTTCTGCCTTCTTTTTAATTTAGCATCACATGTTATTGTGCACTATATAAGGGCTCAGTTTTCCTGGAACTTTTCTATATTGTCTGTATTGTATTGAAACAACCGTGAAATGTTAGTCCATGTAGTGGTCCTTGAGGTCATTTGTACTTCATTTGGCTTGAACGCATCATTACTTAGTAAGTCCTCCTCTGTTCCTTTCTTGTTCTCTCAAGTCAATTAAAGTAAGACTCTTTGGCTGTAAACATGTGACTGTAAACACACATGCCAATATGGAAACTAAAATCTCAACACCACACTCGGTTAAAAGGTGGTCATTCAGGTAAGCCAGCACATCTATTCCATCAGTAACATCAGAAAGGAAAACACCAAGTTAAAAATCAGTTATCGTGGAGAAATTGAGGACCTTCACAGATTCCCCCAAGAGTCCAAGGACCCTAAATTGACAAACAATGGACTAACATATAATTTTATTGGTTTATCTTTAAAGCATTAATCTTTATTTTCACTTTCTCTTTCAACTATCAAAGCTTGGTTTATTATTTCTTCTGATTAAGATACTCTGTTATGAGCTCTGCCATTTTTGCAATATCTTTTAGGGCAATCTCAAATTTCTTCCTCAAAGATTAGCAAAATTTCTTTAGATTATGTAGCAAAACCAGAGCATCATTTCCATGATTATTTTTTTAGGGGTAGAAAATCACAGCTTCTCTAAAGGATATTGCAGGTTTTGGGGGGTTTGAGGGAAAAAATGCACTGTTGCCTTGAGCTTATGATTTAATTGGCCTCAAGTTGGAAAAGGATATCAGTATTTTTAAAAAGCTTTCCAGGTAATGTTAATGTGTCAACCAGGTTAAGCAGGTTGAAAAATCACTGATAGTTGAATGAAAACTCTCCATATCACTTTCGTTTGACATAATTCCCTGACAGCATCTAGCATCTAAGAGTCAAATCTAAGCTCCATAGCATGGGCCATAAAGGCCTTTAAAACCTAACCACTGCCTACATCATGATCGTTACATCGTAATATTCCTTTGCTGGGTTGCTTCACTAAGACTTGGATATATCTGTTAATGGGGTTTATTCAAGCTCTCAGAAGTTCTTTGTATAACTAATGGCTTCTTATGGGTGGGGCAAAGATAGGTTGCTGCTCCTCCTCCTGTACCCATGGCAATTATTGCTAAAGATACACGGGATTTTTTTTCCCTATTAAACCAGACTGGCCTTGGAATTATTCTCAATGCAATGCTCCAGATAGCCAATAGTAGCTAGAAGTTGGTTCATGAAATAAATTTATTTGTATTTCATGACTTAAAATATTCTTCATAATAATGATGAAGCTGCATTCAGATCAGCATACTTAATTCATTCCTCCATATATTTGACCCTTCTCAGGGCCATATTGGTGAAGCCAAGCCCTTGCTCCCTAGGAAGGAGAACAAGACTAGGATATTCATATTGTTAATTATGAAATGCATAGAAGAAAACGGAAAACCTTCTAATCAATCTGAAGCTAAATCTGAAGGAGTTACAACTGTCAGATAACCCTTAGATGTAAATGCAGTTATTCCACAAATATGTATTAAGTACATACTATATGCCAGACCCTATAAAAGAGACATTCACATCCCATAGTTCATTAAAGCCATACAATAAACATGTGAATCAAGTATCATTATTTTCTATTCATAGATGAGGAAACTGAGGTTCAGAAATATTAATGGACTTGCCCAATGTTGGCAAAATATTAAGTTGGTGGGCCAGGATTCAAATAAGTCCCTAAAACTCCAAGTCAATATTCCTACTACTTTATCATTCAATAAATATTGAATGGAAAATTATGTTAGTGGATTAAATACCAGAAAGACTTCTAAGCTTTCAGGACTAAGTGGTAGAAGTTAACCATTCTAGTATTACCATGAGGACCAAAGGAGCAAATATGTCTTGAAAAAAAATAAAAACACTTTACAAATGTCAGTTATTATTAGGATTATAATGAAGGTACACTCTTTGCCTGATGTGTATTGCTGACTTATTTAAATTTCTAACAGTACATTCCTCTAAGCACACTAGAAATTAAGGTGAGCAGACGGAACCCACTAGGTCATGTTGAAGGAATACACAGACTGTGTTAGAAATAGAGGACAAAATTATCAGTTTCTAGGAATAAGATCTCAAGAGATAGATCTGAAATTTGTTTAAATGATAGATGCTTTGCAAAGAGCCTGCCAACGTGAATAGACTGAGGAGTCCCCTTAGGAATATGATGCAGATATGCCATGCTTCCCAAGGCATCTCGTTATCTCTATATGTGTGCGAGGTTTATGGCTCTGTTACCTAAGTGCTTAGGCAAACACTCATTTTTCAGCTCTAGGCATGAGTTTTCTTTTTATCGACATGGGGATATACAGTTATGTGAACTCTGGAATGTTAAATTGAAACCATACAAGAGTATAGCCAATAACCAAGATGATGAGACCATTTCGTATAACTCCAGCTCTTCCATTAACCAATCGTTCAGGCTGTTTTGAAACTTAATAATAACTAAAACAAAGAAAAACAAAATAATCTACAGTGAACCTTATTAAGGGAAATATTTTCTGTATTATCTCCATACTTTAATTAATCATCAGGCAGGAATAGGAATATGTTGCTCATTCTTATCACATGAATGTCCAAATTCTATCAGAAAATACAAGTTCTGTGTCAAGAGATGGTTATTTCCCTCATTTTGCAAAAGATTTTAAAGTTTATATAAGATCAGATACATGTGTTTTTGAGCATGATGCAAGTCAGATTTAGAATATATAATAAACAGAGAATTTTCCATCTTGATATTTTTAGATGAAGAAATCTAAACAGAGAATAAAAACTAATAAAAATCTTCCTTGAGGTCACTGTGGTAAATGGTACAGGGATATCTGCCCAGGAATCTTATCGCGAAGGTTGCCCTCTCACTCACAAAGGTGGCAGACATGTTTCTACTTCATGATGTGGCACCACTATCATTGATTTGTCCAAGGGGGACTGGATAGAATCTTAGCCAGTTAGTTTCTCTTTTCCTGATATTGGTAATTGGGATCAAGGGATAGTCTATTCAAGCTTCTGGTTCAGATGGGAAATTTAGCTAATGCAAGAACTCTGCACTCTCACTCCAAACACATGGAAATTCCAGAAAAAATTTAAAATGTAATAATAATAATATGATTAAAGAAATAAAAGTAAAATCTTCAAAGAGCAAAAACAGAAAGAACCCAACTCTGAGTAGAAAGTGAAATTGGGATAACATCTGATATATACCTTAAGAACTGGGGTGTAATGCCTCATAGGGATACCTGAGGCCAAAGCTCACACATAGTAGGCAGCCAGAATTGGACGCTCAGTATAAAACAGAAAATTCCATATGATCCAGGAAGGCACCATGAAAGTAGGCTGATAATTCCAATCTTGGAAGGTATAAAAGCAACGTCTGATGTGCCTTCTCAGATTCTTTTGGTACCATTGTTTTGGACCCTCAACAAACACAATATTATCATTACAAATGCAGAACCCTAGGACATATTTCTAAAGATAAATTCAGAAGCAAAAAGTTATAGCATACACATCAGGGTAGTATGATAGGAGGTAATCAGAATAAGCAGCAAATGTGAGAGGAAACAAATAATAGAATGATCTAAAAGCAATTTTTAAATAAATGTCTTTAAAATTTTAAAAGCTTCTTGTGCTCTCCACCCACCAAGCCACAGATGCCCCTAAATTCATCATTGTCAGAGGTGCATCTGAACTTGGGAAGTGCTGCCTAATTGTTGTCTGAGAAGCTTAATGTACTTTACAGACCCTAACTGCCACACGGTCCCTGTCTCATGTCACTCTGTGAACAATGGATGCTATCTGAAAGATGCTGGTGACCATAATGATGGAGCCTAGGGCAAGACTGGCTGGCTCATAGTCTTGTCAGGGACAAGCACCCGGAGAACCACATGGCTGACATCGAAGTGAATGAAAAGCAGGTGGGGTTGGTTTTATGGGGACATAACTAGTCAGGAAGGTCATGACCAGCTGAGATCCCTTTCCTACCCAGACACTGATGTTATATTGATGTGTTTCTTCATCAATAACTATGGTAGGATATAAAACCTCCCAGAAAAAAGGAACCTGGAGATCAAGCATTTCTGTACATACATCATTCTTGTTGGGAACAGAAATCGTCTTCTGAAGAAGGAGTGCATTAGGCTGGAACTAGTCAAGATAAAGCAAGAGCCAGTAAAACCTGTGCCTAGAGGTGTGACAAATCAGATGGGCACTTTTTGGTACCTGGAATGTTTAACTAAACCAAAATAGAGTGAGGGCATTTTTTGAAATAACCACAGGTGGTTTTGCAAGCCGGTTATGGATAGAAAAATGCTGGGTGCCTTGTTTTGTAAAACTTCACTGCAAATGAGCACTCCTGTAGCTAATTTTTGATGTGCTGTTTATTAATCTTAGAGTATGATTACTGGTCTTTTTCATTTACCTATAATATACCTAAGATTGCAAATTAGAAGTTGTCTTGCTACTCTATTTAGAAGCAAACCATAATTATTGATTCTTCTATAACCAAACCATCTGCCTCTTCAGGGTCCCTATACTACCACTCTAACATTTCTCTGACATTTCTTCTCAGCACAACCAGTTGACCAGGTATCAATTCAAGGGATTTCTTACTTTCTTGCGCCTTTTAAGAAAGATGAATTGCTAGACTTTTGTGAATTAGGCTTTAACTGCTTTATAAATAACATGTCTATCATTTACCAACTGCAAGGCACTCTGATGGATTATCACTTCAGAAATTTCCTTCTAATTAGATATCAATGATCATGTAAATTTTGGAAATGTGTATAGCCTGAAAGGCCCAACCAAGTCCCTGGCACAGTAGCAAAAGTAGAGGTGTGGTTTCATGTTAGTTACCTTATTTTTATTGAATAATTTGTGCCTTTTAATGTATGTTACCAACAATAAATATATCTATCCCAGACTAGAGGTAATAATTTTGTAAAATTGAATTTAATACCGATATTTGTCATGTCTGTAGGAAATTGTAAAAAGAAGAGTAGACCTACTTGAGCTAGCAATAAAAAAATCCAGTCATTAAAAACAAACAAACAAACACAGGCTCTACAAGTTAGTTAAGTAATAGACAGGTCTTAATAATTAGTAAATTGAAAGAGAGATGTGAGTCACTCAGAATATAATACAAAAGATTAATAGAAAATGTAAGGGAGAAGTTAAGAGACATGGATGATAGAAGGAGAAAGAGTGGCATGAGTATAAATAGGATGGAGGTTAGAGAATAGAAGAGAGAGAATAAGTGTTAATTTTGGAAAAGATAGTATCTGAGAATTTTCCAAAAGAAAGACTGAATTTAATCTTTAGATTAAAAAGTACACCATAAAAAAAAAAAAAGTACACCATGTCCCAAGTAAAAATTAAATAAATAAAAAACAAACCCATACCAAGGCACATCATAATGAGACTATGATACACAAAGAATAAAGAAAAACTTGAAAGTAGAAAGAAAAAAGAAATTATCCACAAAGGAATAGCAAGCAGGCTTCCTGACACAGGAACAGTAGACACCAAGAGATGACCAGTCAGGCTGAGCTGGTCAATAGAAAGGAGATTAAACCTTAGAGTAAAACAAATTTACCTTCTTGTCATGTACATAGAGAAGAAGAGCAAGCCACTCAGCAAAGAGAAAGAATAAAGCAAGTACCTCTGTGGAAAAGCAAAGGGGACAGATCAGGAGAGAGAACACTTTGTATTCTTAATGATTTCCCAGGACCTGTCTCCGTCTCTTGAAAGACCTACCTGTCCTGTCTTCCACAAAATAATCCATAAATTCCCAATAAAATCCATCCCTTAAATTTCTTTCTTTCTTTCTTTTTTTTTTTTTTTTTTTTTTTTTTTTTTTTTTTTGCTTAAGTTACTTTAAGTTGGGCTCTATAATTTCTCACTAGGATGTTAGCCAAGACAATCTCTCAAAGTTTCCAAGGATTAAAACAAAAAAATTCAAATTCATACAGTATTTATTGAGTATCTATTAATACGCAAGTCTGTGTGTTTTCAAGGTGGTACTGGGGGTGGTGATGGAGTTGAAGTGGCGAGAAGAAAATAAGTGAGGCCACGTGCATGTTGTTAAGCAGTTTACAATCCAGTGGAGAGAGACAAATATGTAGAGACTGATTTTACTCTTGACAACACATAAAATGGTGGCTATATGAAGACATAGTAGAGATGAGTAGGACTGGAGACAGGGAGACTAAGGCTCACATTTGTAGCAGGGCTAAGGGAAGCTAACCCTAGCCTACATATTTTTCAGTCCCAAACCTATTCCAAATTTTGACAGAAATTGCCAAAGTTTTCATCATTAGATTTTGTCACACTAGTCCCATGATGGGACAATGAAGTGTCAATTTTCAAACCTTGTTCTGTGGTACCCTACAGTTTAAATAAGATACCTCACAAAAGAAATAAAAGCAAAAAGTAAACAAATGGGACCTAATTAAACTTAAAATCTTTTTGCACAGCAAAGGAGACCAACCACATAATGAGAAGACAACCTATAGAATGGGAGAAAGTATTTGCAAACCATATGACCAACAAGGGGTTAATGAACAAAATGTATAAATAGCTCATACAGCTCATATCAGAAGAACAAACAACCCAATCAAATAATGAACAGAAGACCTGAATGACATTTTTCCAAAGAAGACGTATGATAGCTAACAGACACATGAAAAGATGTTCAACATCACTAATTATTAGAGAAATGCAAATCAAAATGACAATGAACTATTATCTCACATCTGTCAGAATGGCTATCATTAAAAAAGTCTACAAATAACAAATGTTGGAGAGGATGTGGAGAAAGAGAAACATTTGTATACTGTTGTTTGAAGTATAAATTGGTGTAGCCACTATTGAAAACAGTATGGAGGTTCCTCAAAAAACTAAAAATAGAACTAGCGTATTATCCAGCGATTGTACTCCTGGATATATATCCAGAAAAAACTAAAATACTAATTTGAAAAGTTACATGCACCCCAATGTTCATAGCAGCACTATTAACAGTAGCCAAGATATGGAAGCAACCCAAGTGCCCATCATCAGACAAACAGATAAAGGAGATGTAATATATATGTAATACTCAGTCATAAAAAGGATGAAATTCTGCCATTTGTAGCAAGTGGATGGACTTAGAAAATATTATTCTTAGTGAAAAAAAGCAGACAGAGAAAGGCAAATACTCTATGATACCACTTATATGTGGAATCTTAAAAGTAAAACAAGTATATACACCAAAACAGAAACAGACTCACAGATCTAGAAAACAAACTAGTGGTTACCAGTGGGGAGAGGGAAGGAGAGAGGGGCAAGATAGGGGTATGGGATTAAGAGATACAAACTACTATGTATAAAATAGACAAGCAATCATATATTTTATAGTATAGGAATCATAGCCATTATCTTATAATAACTTTTAATGGAGTATAATCTATAAAAATACTCAATCACTCTGCTGTGCGTCTGAAACTAATATAATATTGTAAATCAACTATACTTGAATAAAAAATAAAACAAGGTGCTTCAGGAAATGCTACAGAGAGGGATGGAAGGAAACCCAATATCTATTTTAAACCTGCTTTCTTATTTTATGAATCTATTTATTTAACAAATATTTATTAAACAGCTACTACATGTCAAGATAGAATCTATGAACAGATTTGTGAATAAGAGTTGACTCATGGAACTTGTGGTCTAATGGAGGAAATAAGCATCAATCAAATAATCACACTAGTCAATGGATGTTGATGCATCCCGCGGAAAGGAGGCATACAAGCCTTTAAAAGACTATTGAAAACTAAAAATAGAACTACCATATGACCCAGCAATCCCACTACTGGGCATATACCCTGAGAAAACCATAATTCAAAAAGAGTCATGTACCACAATGGTCATTGCAGCTCTATTTTCAATAGCCAGGCCATGGAAGCAACCTAAGTGTCCACTGACAGATGAATGGATAAAGAAGATGTGGCACATATATACAATGGAATATTACTCAGCCATAAAAAGAAATGAAATTGATTTATTTGTAGTGAGGTGGATGGACCTAGAGTCTGTCATACAGAGTGAAATAAGTCAGAAAGAGAAAAACAAATACCGTATGCTAACACATATATATGGAATCTAAAAAAAAAAAATTCTCAAGAACCTAGGGGCAGGACAGGAATAAAGATGTAGATAATGGACTTGAGGACACGGAGAGGGGGAAGGGTAAGCTGGGACGAAGTGAGAGTGGCATGGACTTATATACACTACCAAACGTAAAATAGATAGCTAGTGGGAAGCAGCCGCATAGCACAGGGAGATCAGCTCGGTGCTTTGTGACCACCTAGAGGGGTGGGATAGGGAGGGTGGGAGGGAGACACAAGAGGGAGGAGATATGGGGATGTATAATATATATATGTACAGCTGATTCACTTTGTTTTAAAGCAGAAACTAACACACCATTGTAAAGCAATTATACTACAATAAGGATGTTAAAAAAAAAAAGAAGATGAGCGATTAACTACACAAGGTGATGGTTGAGAGGGAGAAATGAAGCAAGGGTGGGAACATTCCAGATGAAGAGAACAGAATATGTGAAGACCCAGTGATACAAAGAATGGGTTCAAAACTTTGATGTTTGCAGGGCTGGAGTGCAAAGAATAGGGAAAGAAAAATATGAGATGAGGCTGGAGAGATGACTCTAGACCAAACAGGGCTTGCATACCAAGTTAGTTAATTTTGTCTTTATTCTAAAAATTATAGCTATTGAAGTATTTTGCAAATAGGAAGAGATACTACAGATTAATATTTAAAATTTAACATTATTTTGAGATAATTCTAGACTCACATGCAATTGTAAGAAATAATATAGCAAGATCACATATACCCTTCATCCAGTTTCCCCAGTGTACCTCTGTAGTATAATATTACCACCATATACTGACATTAGTACAGTCAAAATAAAGAACATTTCAATCATCAAAAAGATCTCACATTGATTTTTATAGTTACACCCACTTCCATCTTGTCTTCAACCTGTGCTTAATCCCTGGCAACCACTAATCTGACCTCCATTTCTATAGTTTTGCCATTTCAAGAATGTTATATAAATGGACACATGCATGTAACATTTTGGGATTGGCTTTTTTTCACTCTGTGGAATTATCTAAAGAGTTGTTGCAGGTATCAGTAGTTTTTATTTTTGTTGTTGTTTTATTGCTGAGTAGTTTTCCATGATATACAGTCTGTTTAATCATTCACCTATTGAGGAAGATCTGGGTTGTTTCCACTTCTGAGTATTATGAAAAAGCTGCTAAATGTATTCATGTAAAGGTCTCTATGTGCATATATTTTGATATTTCTGAAATAAATGCCCAGGAGTGCAACGGTTGGGTTATATACTAGTCACATGTTGAGTTTTTAAAGAAACTGCCTAAAAACTAAAAATTTAATTTTTTATGAAACTTTCTAGTTTTCATTTTAGTTTCTTATCAGTAATTTTGAGTGATCCAGTTTTTCTGCATCTTCACCAGAATTTTGGTCTGTCCAAGCTTATTATTTTACTGATCTTAATAGGTATGTAGTGTTATCTCATCATGATTTTAATTCACATTTTCTTTTTTTTTTTTTTTTTTTTTTTTTTGCGGTACGCGGGCCTCTCACTGTTGTGGCCTCTCCTGTTGCGGAGCACAGGCTCCGGACGCGCAGGCTCAGCAGCCAAGGCTCACGGGCCCAGCCGCTCTGTGGCATGTGGACCGGGGCACGAACCCACATCCCCTGCATCGGCAGGTGGACTCTCAATCACTGTGCCACCAGGGAAGCCCAATTCACATTTTCTTAATGGTTAATGACATTGGATATCTTTTATGTGCTTGTTTTTCATCCTTATATTTTCTATGGTGAAGTATCTGGTCAAGTAATTTACCCAGTTTTAAGTTGGGTTGTTTGTTTTCTTGTTGAGTTTGGGGGGCTTTTTATATATTCTAGATATACATCCTTTATTGGATATGTGGTTTGCAAATATTTCCTCCCATTCTGTATTTTTTCCTATCATCTAAAAATGTTCTTTTGCAGAACAAAAGTTTTTAACTTTTGAAGTATAATTTATAGTTTTTTTCCTTTATGGATCATGATTTTGGTGTCGTCTAAAAATTATTTGTCTATGTCTAGATCCTAAAGATTTCCTCATTATTTTCTAAAATTTTATAATTTTATGTTTTATATTTAAGTCTGTAATCTATTTCAAGTCCATTTTTGTATAAAGTGTGAGACTTAGGTTGTGGTTTATTTTTTTTTTCCTGTGAATGTCCAGTTGCTGTAGCACCATTTTTTGAAAAGTCTTTCACTTTTGAAATGCTTCCTTCATTGGACTGCTTTGCACCTTTCCCAAAAACCAATAGGACGTATTAGTGTGGGTATATTTCTGGGTTTTCTGTTCTGTTCCATTGATCTATGTATCATTCCCTTCCCTAATATCATTCTTGATTACACTAGCTGTATAATAAATCTTGAAATTAGGTAGACTGATTCTTCCTACTTTATTCTTCTTTTTCCAGTTTGTTTTAGCTATTCTAATTCTTTTGCCTTTTCATATAATTTTTAAAATAATCTAGTTTACATCTACAAAACCAAAAATATCTCAATGAGATTTTGATAGTATTTGCATTAAACCTGTACATTAATTTTGGGAGATATACTATATTGAGTTTTCCAACCCATACGAAGGTATATTTCTCCTTTTATTTAGAAATTCTTGGATTTCCTTCATAAGCACTGTCTAGTTTTCAGCATACCAGTCCTATACATGTTTTCTAGACTTGTACCTAAGTATTTCATTTTTTTCAGAAACTGTAAGTGGTATTGTATTTTTTTTTTAGTGGTATTGTATTTTAAATTTTCGTGTCTACATATTCATTGCAAGTATATAGAGATCCAGTTGATTTTTCTCTGTTTATATTATAGCCTACAACCTTGCTGAACTCATTTATTAGTTCTAGGAGTTTTTTTTTTTTTTAATAGATCCCTTTGGATTTTCTACGTAGACAATCATGCCATGTACAAATAGAGTTTTATTTCTCGTTGATCTGTATTTTTTAACTTCCTTTTCTTGCTTTATTACACAGGCTAGAACTTCTCGCACTGTGTTGAATTAGAGTGATGTGAGTGGGCATCCTTGTTTATCTCCAACCTTATGGGAAAGCATTCAGTCTTTTACCACTAAATATAATATTATCTGTAGGTTTTCTTGATAAAGATGCTCTTTTATCAAGTTGAAGAAGTTCTCCTCTATTCCTACTTTTCAAAAGCTTTTATCATGAATGAGCATTGAATTTTGTCAAATGCCTTTCTGCGTCAATTAATATGATCATGTGTTCTTCTTTAGCCTGCTAGTATGGTGGATTACATTGATTGATTTTTGGAATGTTAAATCAGCTTTGCATTCATGGAATAAGCCTCACCTAGCCATAGTGTACAGTTCTTTTTTTAATATATTGCTTAATTCTATTTGCAAATGTTTTGCTAAGGATTTTTGCAGCTATCCTGATTAACATTGTGAAAAGATTTTTCTCTGTGAGTTCCAGGTTGGATGTAGGACCCAGGTAGAAGACTTCTGCGGTAATTCACATGAGATATGATAGTAGCTTGCACTAAAGTTGGGACAGGCAACAAGGAGATAAAGAAAAGCAGATTGCCGTAAGGGATATTTTAAGAGAATATGCAAGACCGGTTGACAGATTGGATATAGGGGTTGAGGGAAAAGAACATGTCAGAGTGACTCCTGGGTTTTAATTTGTTTACTGAGTGGCTGGAGGTATGATTCCCTGTGACATTAGAGAAATATCAGGTCCTGGCAGAGAGGATGGGTTATAAATTTAGTATAGGACATGATGTATGTAAATTGCCTTCAAGATGTCTAAGTAGAGATGTCACATAAGTAGTTGGGAGCTCAGAGCAGAGCCCTATGTTGGGAGTCATCTGAGGTAGTAATTAAAGCTGTGTGGATTTGTGAAATCCCTGGGGAGCAATTATAGAGTGAGAATAAATTGGGGCCATTTAATGGGTGGTTAGAGGTGGAAGAGCCTGCAAAGTAGAAAGAAAAATCAGCGGTCAGAGAAGTAGGAGTAAAGACAAGATGGTGTGGCATCATGGAAAGTAAGGGTAGAAATGTGAAAAGTATTAACAAAAGGAAAAAGAATTTTCAACAATATAAATCAGTGCTTAGAGGAGAGGTAAAATGAGGACTAAACCATTCGTTGGATTTGGTGACAGGGAGGCCTCTAGTGAATTTAATGAGAGTTCTTTGGGTGGAGTGAGGGGGTGGAAGCCTGAATGGAGTGAAAGATGAGTAGGAGGTGAGGAAGTAGAAACAGTGACTACTGAAAACCATTTCAGAGTTTTGGCTGTGAAAGGGAGGAGAGAGGCAGAGCAGTAACTGGGTGAGGATGTGGGAGTCAGGGAACATCTTTTCTTTTTAAGTGGAAAAGGCTTATGTATGTTTAAATGTTGCTATATTGGGCTTCTTTATAACTTTTCATTTATGGAAAGATTATAGGACTTTTTAAAAATGCCATACATTATTTTACAGGTAAAACAGAAAATATGAGTCATCCCATGGAATTTGGGACATAGGTATCTATAGAATTCCAATCAGAGCTCAGAGAAGGAGAATGGGCTCTTCTAAGGTGCATCTAGATGCAGCAGCTGCCATCCCCATCCAGTTACAGAGTCAGACCTGTTCAGGGTTACTCAGTGCTGCTTCCTGGGACCCTTGTCTTGTTTGGCTTTGGCTGGGTGGCCTAATCCTCCCTCACAGTTCTCAACCTCTTGGGGGTGTGTGTCTAGTCTTTTACAAGATTTTTCAGTTATGCTACCTAAATTTTATTTCTTCCTGCACAGATAGTTGATACAGAGGGTCTTAGACTATCTACAGACTTAGACCGTGTATTGATTAAAATCAGAAAATGTAAGAATATTGCTGTTAGTAGTAAAAATTAATAATACATTTGTGTCTTTAGTCCTTTGGGTGCCTTTTTAAAAATAAGTAGAATTACAACTTTGAAGGTTAAAGGGTAGCTCAATAAATTTGTCAGCTGGCAACATAGAATATTTCCTTTACTGAATTTTTATCATAGAAAAAACAAATACGTAAAGTAATTGTATAATAATAAATAGAGGACAAGAAACTCTTTGACTTTGTCTGGAAGAAAGCCAATAACTTACTCTGGCACTCGATAAAAGGACTGTAAGAGGTCTTTTAAAAATGATAGGAAATCTATTATTTGCATCATTTACCTAATTATACACACAGATAAAAGACCATAGATGAAGCTACCCTAGGGATATAGTTTATTATCACAAGTACATAAGATTCTGTGTTGTGTATGGCTACTCATCTATCTAGAGCTGAATAACCCACCACCGCCTTCCTACTTACCCATTACCACCCTTGGCATCAAATAAAGTAGAAAGTGCCCAGAACTAGAATATGGAACTTGGCTATTTTCCCTGACCCTCACTGAGTAACAGTGTCCTTATATAAAATCTGGGAGTAATAATATCTGACAAACTTCTCATATTAGGTTTTTTGTGATAATTACATTAAATAATTTTAGTTATCAAGAAGTCTGTACCTGTGTGTAACTTCAAAGATGCCCTTGTTTATTTTAACCAAATTTCACCTAAATTATTGATTCTCAAACTCTAGTGTGTGTCATGGTTAACTAGGGGCTTATTAAAATACAGATTCCTGGGTTCTAACCCCAGAGTTTCTGATTCACTAGACCTGGGTTGGGAGTTGAGAATTTGTAGTTCTTATAATTTCCCAGACAATGCTATTTATGCTGATGAGTGACCACACTTGAAGAACTAGGCAAAAGAGGATGGAGATACGATGGTCCTCTTTGAAGAAACAATTCTGGGTGCTTTATGACATATAACCTATGCCTTTTTGATGAAGTTTTCCCTTTTCATTTATTCCTTCCACAAAGTTAACATTTATAAAGGCCTTACTATAGGAATGGCAGTGTGCTAACTACTCTAAATGCTATAGCTTATTTAATCATATTGCAATCTCACTGGTAGATTCTATTATTATGGCCACTTTACAAATAAGGACATTTAGAAAGTTAACTAAATTCCCTAAGTTTACACTAGTAATAACTGGCTGAACTGGAATTCAAAAGGCTGTAGATTCCACTTTCCAGTTCTCGACTACTAAATAATACCACCACATGCCGGGAAGGAAGTTGAATGGTAAAGAAGTAGTGTTACCTCTGGGAAAGACCACTGATTTTTTTTTAAAGCACTTATGACAAGGATAGCCTCTTGCATGAGTCATATTTTCTTTTACCTTTCAAAGAGATTTTTTCATTTCTAATTGGACGGTTCTGTGCTTTGCCTTGGGACGACCGTCATCTTCGGCTTTGCCTCTCGTGCTTCCTTTTCCTGGTCTCTGTGGGAGAATAGTATCCATGTCATTTCTCCTGCTTCATGTAGATGAATATGGGGTTTTTCTCCTTTCAGGTTAGATTAGAGATAGCCAAATAACGGCCAGCAGGCTAAATACAGCTTGCTACATTTCTTATAGCCACAAGCTAAGAATGGCTTTCGTATTTTGAAATCATTGGATTGTATTTTGAATCATTGTATGACACATGAAAATTATATAAAATTCAAATTTCAGAATCCATAAATTAAGTTTTGTTGGAACACAGCCATACTCATTCATTTACATATTGTCTATGGCTACTTGGCATCACAACAGCAGAGCTGAGTATTTGTAATGGAGACTATATGGCCCACAAAGCCTAAAATATTTGCTTTCCAGCCCTTTACAGAGAGGTTTGCCAGCCCCATTTATTAATAGCTATGTTTTTCATACACTGTGCTAGGAATACAAAGGGGTGTAAGACACTGTCCTCAAGAAACTTGTCTTCTGTGTCATCATGGATCCTCATTGATTTTGAAATTAATTATGGGACTTAATTTAAAATTGTTTAACTCTGCTTACCTTTTGTTAAGTCTTTCTTTCTTCAGTTCTTGACCCTGTATATTAAGAGAGAGATTGACATGAGTTATGACAAGGAAATAACAAGACATGACAAGGGAATACCTGCTGGCCAGGGATTCTGGAACACTACATGCTACAAAGAACATATGAAGCCATTGATTGCATGCTTACTATGGTCCAGGTACTTCCTGCATTAGCTGATTTAAGTCTCATATCAATATTAGGAAAAAAATATTCTTATATCATCACACTGAAAATTAGAAAACTGAAGTTTAGACTTGCCCAAGCTAGAATACCATGGGATTAAAAATTGAACCCAGGCAGTCTGCCTGCAGTATCTGTATTCTTAACCAGCTAGGAGAAGGAAAGATTTAAGAGGGTCCATGAGAGCTATTTTTAAATGTTTGAGGGTATACCATGAGGAAAAGTGAGTGGACATATTTTGAACAAGTCCAAAGGGTGGAAGTTTTATGAAGGCAGCTTTTAATTTAATATAAGGAAGAGCACTTGACAGATCTGCCCATTAAAATAATAGATTATCTTCTGAGGCAGGTAGCACCTTCTGTTAATGTAGATGTTCAAGTCAAGAGTAAGTATCAGATATGACTATTTTGGGTTGGGAAGTTGGACCATTAAACTTTAAGAACTTCTCTTTTGAGCCACAGACAAAACCTTTCTAGCTGTTTAAGCAAATTAATGTAAATCACCTTAAAGCAAAGAATTCTTCAAGGAAAAGAACAAGAAGCATAGAAGCAACTTGTAAGGCACAGCAACAGCTTATTTCAAAACTGACTTTAAAATGTATTGTTTCTTTGTCTCAACTGCTTCATTTCTATCTTTATTGGAAAATGTGGAAAAGTATATTAAAAGACTCAGTTTTCTATAGGAAAGACTATATTACTATCAAAACCTAGAACTATTCCTTCACAGCGTGCTGTAGATACAACCCAAGTGAACATGAGGCCTCAGAAATGCTGTGATCTTCAATGAAAATCTAGTCCATTCATTTTATAATGTACTGACTTATTTTGTAAGACGCAGGTAAAGAAACCTTTTATGAGATAATTGATTAGGGGGTGATAAAGATTTAAACTTTTTTTTGAATGTGTCACTTGAATTCTCTCTGTTTTTCCCTACTCTGAGTCTATGGAACCAGAATTTATCTTCATTCATTAGTGCCAGGTAGCAAGAAAAACTTTTGTCTCCTTATATATGGGTTTATTTTTAGTGTTTGTCTGAGGGACTGCATACCATGAAGTTAAGCATCTTAGAAATATACATCCTTCCTTGGCTTTTGGGGGACTTTTTTCTCTCTTTAGTAGACATTTCCTCCTACATTTTTCCTTCAGTGTCTTACCTACATTTTCTCACAAAGCCAAAAGCTTTTTGACTTCCTTTAATGTATTCAGTACAACAAAAAAATTTAACAGTTTTAGAAATTATGATATGATATGAAATTATGATATGTAGTATTGAGCTGATTTTGGAGTTTTTCTCTAGGTCATTTAACATGACTGAAGGGGCTTCCACACCATGAAAGAATTACTATTTTAAACTAATTAACACTGAAAAAAAGTCATTCAGAAATTATTCTAATTTTTACTTCTCTCTGTCCACATATAAATCTATTTTTGACATTTGAAAATCTCATCAGTGATTCTTTTTTTTTTTTGTGGTACGCGGGCCTCTCACTGTTGTGGCCTCTCCCGTTGCAGAGCACAGGCTCCGGACACGCAGGCTCAGCGGCCATGGCTCACGGGCCCAGCCGCTCCGCGGCATGTGGGATCCTCCCGGATCGGGGCACGAACCCGTGTCCCCTGCATCAGCAGGCGGACTCTCAACCACTGCGCCACCAGGGACTCTCAACCACTGCGCCACTCTCAATCACCTCATCAGTGATTCTTAAGTGAAAATCTCATTTGCCTAAGATTAAAAAAATGAGGGGAAAGGGCCCATTTTCTCCTGTCTTCTATAAGCTTCTGGTTCTAGGATTCTCTCGTCTCATAAAATTTAATCTCAACTTTTATTATAACTCACACTGGATTCATGAATGCTATGTAAATGTTAAAGCAGATTTTTAATGCATCATCCTACTTTTCCATCTTTATATCTCTTTTATGAGAAATATTATGTGTCTAACTTGATTGCTTACTGTGTGCTAAGCATGCCTCAAACTTTCCTACCTTTGTGCTTTTGTTGATTCTGTTTCTCCTTTTAAAGTCACTGAAGGACAGATTTCACTACATGTTTTATTGTATGTAAAAAATGGCAAACATTGGGAGTAAACATTCAATTTCTCAAAAATGTTTTCTTTGTATCTCTGGTGAAGGCACAATGCCTCTGATTCAACATCAGTTCATCTTTCAGACCTTAGGCCCCTAGTACAGTCAGATACCCTGATAGTTAACCCCTAAAAGTAAACTCCTATACCAAGGAGTTTAAAATCTTGTGAATTGCAGTCTCCGTAAATCTTAGATATTCAATAAATAGTCCATAAATATTCAATAAATGGTTTATTTTATGGCAGAGAGCCTAGAAAGTCTTTGTTCCTCATTGCCAAATAACTTTTCGTTCCTTGGGTTAACATACCAATATTGGAAACTATTATTTAGTTAAATAGCATATTTTCCCTAAAGCATTTACTGAAAAAACAAATGTGCAAATAGATAAAGGAATATTTGGGGAAAAATTAGGTGTTTTCCTATCTCAATATCTGACACATAGGAGGCACACAATAAAAATTTGTTGACTGAGTGAAGGAATGAAAGGTAGATGAAACCCTTGAACATCTGGAGAGAGTTGGTCTTTAGGGTTAGGGAGAAGAGTGAAAGGAGTGAAGAGAGTGTTCAGATGGGATGACAAAAGCTCTGAAAGAGAAACTAGTGAGATTTGTATTCAATTACTTTACAATTATGCCTAGGGTTGGCTAGAGGAAATAGGAAAGTAGACATATTTCTTATTGGTACATCTGAATCTGATTAAATATAATTTTTCACCATGACATAGAATGGATTCTTCTACAGACAGCTGATATTTCTAGACTCTGAAGGAAAAACAAAAGATATTTTCTGAGACGACAATTTCCTCTGTGTCCCTTAGAGAGCAAAGAGAAATAAAGTGAACTTCCCCAGTGGAATCTCAAATTCTTGAAGCTTTTGTAATTGTTGGATATTTTCAAACAGACTATTCTCTTGATTTCCGTGTAATATAATTCTTATTTAAAGTATTGGAAGATAAAAAGAAGAGATTGAGGGTCTCTCAGATTTTGGTAAGACATGAGCCAGGTAAGCAGAGATAAGCAGTGGTCTCAGGTGTAGTAGCCCCAGGCACTTACCTGAGACTTCCCTGGCCCTGGCTGGAGGCTATGCCTGTGTGTTCAGCTTTAGATACTGAGGCAGCAAAGGTGACTGAATCCCAATTATTTTTTGATGGTGCTGCCTAAGGAATCTTAAATTTTTTTTTTATTCAGAACCAAATTTCTATTAAGGTATTAAGGTATAATGGGTGATCTGATTTGTTCTAAATCAGAACAAAAAAAAGGAAGACAATTCTGCAGTTTTTGTTTGTTTCTTTTTGTTTTTGCAAGTGGAAAATAAAGTCTTCTTTGAGTTTTTGATTTCCAGGCTTTAAATAGAGAGGCTTTCAACTGAAGCAATTACTGTATACGTATTGCTCTACACACATAACAAAGCCTTGCTCCAGCAGCGAATGCTTTATCCCAAAGAACTAAAAATTGAAGGTAAAAAAATGTTTTTGGAAATGTTGAAATTACATTTAAAAGTGTAACATTTTGTAGTTATTGCAACTTTGTAGGCTAATCAGAGCCTGGAAATTAGTGTGTTGTAATCTCAATTCTGCCACTAACATGTTGGGTGTCCTTGAATAAATCAGAAAATTGGTCTTTGCCTTAATTTCCCCATATATAAAACAGGAGATACAATAACTTCCTGGCTTGCACTGAGAAATAGCTGGTAAAATTACTTTCAAGTATTTTAACATTTATAAATGCTACTCTAGCCTTCAAAAATCATTTTTGGTTTATTTCTAGTAACAAAATAACATACTTTTCAGTACGATTGTTTTTAATGTACGGAAGTACAGAAACTAAAATAAAATCTTAATAATACTATTACCTCCCAAAGGCCCATGCTTGCAAGAGTTCAAAGCTTTCATCGTACTCTCAAAGGGGACTCTGACCCCCTAGTGGTGAGAACCACTTCACCACACAGAAACAACCTCTGTTATTATTTTGGTTTATACTCTTCCATTCTCTTCAATGCACACACTCACACATACATACAAACACGTACACAAATATTTATTACAATATTTTACATTATGTCAAATATCATTATTACATTATTTAGATATCATAAATATTGCCTTATATCCTTTAATTCTAAAAACATGTTTTTAATGGATGCATTGTATTCAACTACAATAGATATCCTAGACTATTTTCATTGGTTCCCTTTTGTTGGATGTTTAGAATATCTATACTTTGCTGTTATAAGTAAACCGTTCATAGATTTCTATTCATATAAATATTTGTATATGTCTTTTCTTAATTCTTTAGCATGATTGCCTGAAGATTGCTTCTTTGATGATTTTATATAATTATGATTCTCATTTGTTGGCTTTTCTAGACTGTTCCACCAGAATGGAGATTATTCATTCTGAAGAGCAGCACCTTTTTAAAACCTTGTTTTCTCAGAAAATATCTTGCAAATATTTGACTGTTCAACTTATATGTTCTCTACTGAAACAACGAGTTTAATGATTACAAAAATGGACTCGTGTGATCTTTCCCAAATTATGTAGTTTTCAGTCTGTGGGAATTGCCTTGAGGATTTTCCAATCATGAAAATCTAACATTGGAAGGAAGTCAAAATGATCTAACTCCTCAGTTTTAGGTCTTAACTATCTCCAGGTATATGCATTCTTCAAGGAGGTTTTGTTAAAAGCGTCATTTGTCACACCACGAATTAGAAGAGAAATAATGAAATAAAGGTAAAATGTTTTGTCTATCTCTTCTATGAAATAAAATAGAATTAAACCATGTTATAGCAACACATCTTTTATAGCAACACATTCTCTTGCTAGAAGGAAAACACTTCTTTTGATGAGTTTCCTAGTTGTATATATTTGTCAGCACTTGCCCTGAGAGCAACTTCCATTCATTTTGTGTTTATTTTTAGTGTCTCCTACCAGGGCTACCTTGGCAGTCTTTTTGACCTTTTCAGGACTGGTGGATGGTCCATTCCTTAGTAAGTAATTTTTCACTGGCAACCAACATATTTCATTTATGAGGTAACTTTTCCAATTCTTGTTTTTAATGATGTGTTCCCAATAGTTGCCTTATTCTTTATAAAGCGAGGTGCAGTCCAAGATTTTGCAATTTCCATACCATAGTAAAAAATGATTTCTTGCTGTCTTAAAAACATTGAGCTAGAATTGCAAGGTATTTGTTTATAATCTGTTGATTTCCTTGGAAGTCATTTAAAAGGATGTTTTTTTCTGCTTTTCTGTTTGTCATTATAGCTGCCTATGGGCTTTTTTGCTCAGTAGGCCCTGCCATACCTCGAATTCATCATATTCAAGACTGATCAGGGGCAACCCATTACCCTCTTCTCCTCCTCTATTTCCCTCAGTTGAACTACTGAGTGTCCGGTCTTCCAGGCTAGAGACTTTGGCCTCTCTTTTATCCTCTATATCTTTGATGATCCTCTGCCCCAGATTTTCGGCATATTTAAAATCCTGTCTTGTTTTTCTCTGTATCATGGGAAGTCTCAGAAATGTCAGAAATGTGATGTTTCCAGTTTCCAATTTCCAATTCCATGTCCCTCATTTACATGTGGCACAGAAATTTTTAGAAAGACCACGTATGAAGCCAATTTTTGGTCCAAAATAAAATTGTAACTAACTCTACAGAGTGTCTGTCACCAAACCTGCTTCTCTAAAAATATCTTTCAATTTCAATTCCCAGCACTATCCCTCCTCTTCACAGGCCAGGAGTAAGCCATAGCCTTCCATATGGTCTCCTTGCCACCAATAAATTCATCCTCCAATCCTTCTTTCATAACATTTTCCAACTAATTGTTTGAAAGGACCACCTAAGTCCCTTTTTTCCCGCCTCAGAAGTAATAACTGTTGATTGCTTTCTGTGATGGTTTTAAACCATAGTCCCATGAGTTCTAGTGTTCTGCTTCTGGTTCTTCAGGAAGCATGTCATGTGAGAGAGACAGTGAGGAGATAGTTTAGCTGCTGGGGTCTGGCTCGACTCCTGTTGCAATCGGAATTGCCTCATTTTTTATTGGATTTTTGTACTGGGGCTTGTTGCTAATGCACATGCTGTGAGATAGCTAGCTAGCCAGCTAGCTCTCTCTCTATAGATCTATATGTACCTATAGCTATATACATATTCCCGTTGCCAGTTTTGAGCTAATTATGAAAGAAGAGTAAATGTTACTATTGCTACCAAATAACATACAACATACACCTATTATGTGATTCATCAATAAATATCCAATGTGAATCTAGTTCACTAAATACTTATTGAATGAATAAACTAATATTCTTTCTTTCTCCCAATTCTTCAGAGAAGATATATTATCCCATTTTATGAGTAAGGAAACAGATTTAGGAAAAGTAAGTGAATTTGAAATGAGGTCTGCCTTATCCACAATACTCATGTCTTTCTTGAGACATGTTAGATTGGGACAGAAGGGAGGAGGATAGGAAATCTCCGATGTTTCTTTCTGATTTTTAGACATCAACCTCCTCATGCCCTCCTATTTTCTTCTGCTCTGGATCTAAGACTATCGATATGTTTTCCTCACCTTTAGTACCTGGAGAGACTACCTTTAGTATTTGAAATATCTCCCCTCACAAGCCTGGCTATGGAAGAGAACCTTTTAAGGTTTTGTTGCTGATCACTGTGGAGAAACAGAAGTTAACAGATGAACAAATGGAGAAGTTCCAAATTATAGAATCATAAATTCCTTCACTCCTGACAACACCTTGTCCCTAGCACTTGAGTGCTTCTGAACTGGGTCATTTAAGCCCAGCATAGGCACCTGCCTCCAGATATTGTACTTCGCGTTTACCAAGGCTCTACTTTTCCTTTCCTTTAGTAAAGATGTCGTATTCCTTTCCCTGCCGTGGGACCTCTTACCAAGTTGAAGGTACAATCATAACAGAACTTTTGATGTCCCCTTGTGTAGCATAGGCAGTTTATATCTTTGAAAAACTCCCTCAAGAAAACAAATCCACCACAAACTTGAAAGGACATGGACCCTGCCCTCAGTGAGTTCACAGTTGACAGGGGGAAACAAATCCATATAAAGTAGAATATAATTGCTATAAGAGCAGTTTCCTTTGGGAACATTGAAAGAATTAAAATCTTTCAAAAGAAGAAGGAAAGGTTTCATAGAAGAGATAGCATTTGAATTTTGAAGGATGATGATACTTGAGGTAGCAACTGAGACCTGAAAACAGGTTAGGATAGACAAGAGCTTAGATGGCAATCTAGACACATGCAAACGCAGAAGCCTGGAATAGCATAGAGTATGTGGAGACCTTGAGTCATTCAGAGTTGCTAAGGCCTAAAATTTGAGGTGGGGAGTTAAAAAGATGGAATCTTGCAGGTAGCAGAGGCAGAGGAAAAATGGTGATGTGATCATATTTGTGTATTTAGGGAGATTACTCCTACAGTTTTATATTCATGTGATGGCAGGTAGTGTAAGTAGTTGAACAATATCAGAAGTTTTTTTAGAGTTTAAAAATGTGTGCTGGGCTTCCCTGGTGGCGCAGTGGTTGAGAGTCCACCTGCCGATGCAGGGGACACGGGTTCGTGCCCCGGTCCGGGAAGATCCCACATGCCGCGGAGCGGCTAGGCCCGTGAGCCATGGCTTCTGAGCCTGCGCGTCCGGAGCCTGTGCTCCGCAACGGGAGAGGCCACAATAGTGAGAGGCCTGCGTACCGCAAAAAAAAAAAAAAAAAAATGTGCTGAAAACAGTCATTTGGGAGATGCAGAAATCTGACCCTGGGCCTCCCCTGAACTCATTTACTTCTGTGTTAGATAAAATTGGGCTTAACATTTCCCCCAAGAGGCTGTGATACAGGGTATACTGGGAAAACTTGCAGAGTTTGCCCAACAGTAGTAGGCGCATTACTGCAATCTTGTGAAAGATTTAGGCATCTTATGAACTATTTACATAATGTACAGAGTGCTCAATTTTTACTATATAAATTAATGCCAAAATATACACATCAAAGTTTCCTTCCAAGAATGGTTATAAATTGTTTGGGCCACCTGAGCACACAGATATAAAAATAATTTTCTAACTGACCCTTAGAGAATTAGTCACACTTCATATGTGTGTGTGTGTGTGTGTGTGTGTGTGTTTTCCCATAGTATTTTGTTCATATATCTATTTATGACACATTGGGTTATATGAGTTATATTTATTTTATTTTTGGTTTGAATGACTATCTCCAGATTAGATTTAAAATCTGAAAGGAGCTGGAGTAGACTTCTGCATCAACTGACTATTAACCTGAGCCTCCAATTTTTTTTTCTTTAAACATCTCTATTGGAATATAATTGCTTTACATTGTTGTGTTACTTTCTGCTGTATAACAAAGTGAATCAGCTATACGTATACACATATCCCCATATCTCCTCCCTCTTGCGTCTCCCTCCCACCCTCCCTATCCCACCCCTCTAGCTGGACACAAAGCACTGAGCTGATCTCCCTGTGCTATGAGGCTGCTTCCTACTAGCTATCTGTTTTACGTTTGGTAGTGTATATATGTCCATGCCACTCTCTCACTTCATCCCACCTTACCTTTCCCCCTCCCCATGTCCTCAAGTCCATTCTCTATGTCTGCGTCTTTATTCCTGTCCTGCCCCTAGGTTCTTCAGAACCATTTTCTTTTTTTTTTTAGATTCCATATATACGTGTTTGCATACGGTATTTGTTTTTCTCTTTCTGACTTATTTTACTCTGTATGACAGACTCTAGGTCCATCCACCTCACTACAAATAACTCAATTTTGTTTCCTTTTATGCCTGAGTAATATTCCATTGTATATATGTGCCACATATTCTTTATCCATTCATCTGTTGATGGAAACAGGTTGCTTCCATGTCCTGGCTGTTGTAACTAGTGTGGCAATGAAATTGTGGTACATGACTCTTTTGGAATTATGGTTTTTATATCAACAAAACAGGTGTAATCTTACTTACCTGTTATGAAATATGCCAGGAATAAGTGAAATAAAATGCAGATTCTTAAATCAGTGCTTGAACATTTCATATTCAATGAATAACTATTGAATGAAAAAATACTAACATGTTGAATACACCATGGCATAGAAAATGTCACTTGCACATATAGTAAAACAAAGCATGTTTTTGGCTCTCCATTTCATTTAGCATTTGGAAATGAATATTTTGGAGAGTAGATAACAAATAGAATTGGATCAAATGATAGTGCCTACACTAAATTATATGGCTTTTCATTGTTAATCCATTTACAAATTAAAATTTTGTGATGGCAATAAATATCGCTTAAGAATAGAAGCAGAGTCAAACTTCAAATATTATTAGCCTAAGTACTATGACTCCTTGACAGAAGAAATTCAATAAATATGCAACGTTCAGATATTGTTTAGAAATTCTCCTGAATACTGTACATAGATTTTATTTTAATGGGCAAGCCAAAGAGGTCTCAAAGATGATTTCCAATTATATACTCTTCTATTTTTTCAGATATGTGCCACGGGGTACGGGTCGGGGGATGAACGAATACATTATAAACAGAAAAATTTTATTTGAATTACAAATTAATAAATGAAGTTAGGCTTTCTTAATTTTTTTCTCATTTTCATAGCCATGTTTTCTACTAGGAGTGATTCCAGAAAGTTTTGATTGGAAACACAGTTACCATGATTCAGTGGAAGTATACTTTTTGCAAAACCAATATATTTTAATTCATGCAGCTTAATTAAAATATATTGAGGGGCTTCCCTGGTGGCGCAGTGGTTGAGAGCCCGCCTGCCGATGTGGGGGACATGGGTTCATGCCCCGGTCTGGGAGGATTCTGCGTGCCGCGGGGCGGTAACAGTGAGAGGCCCGTGTACCAAAAAATTTAAAAAAAATTAAAAAAAAAAAATATATTGAGGTCCTGGTTCCTAAAGTTTCCATTAATTTACTGGTTGACCTTCACGAAGGCATCCCCTGATTCCCCTCTGTAAAGTTAGCGGTGTAGACCAGTGAGCCTCAAGATTCCTTACAGTTTAGATACTCTCTGATGCCAACTTACCTGCAAAGTAAGCAGCTTAGTTGCAGGGATTATGGTGATCGTGAGGATGATGATGAGTGCCTTTGATTGAGCACTTACTATGTGTTATAGAAGTGTAGACCTGTGTGTGGTGTGTCTTCGCCTGAATCATCTGAATGTATATATCTCCAAGGTGATCTTGAAATTAAGCTGTTAAGTATAGCTATTCTCCTGTCTTCCTAAAAATTCACATTTTCTATTTTCACGAGAAATGTGTTTTTAATCTAAATGCAAAGAGGATTATCATAATATTTAGGTTGTCTCTGGAAGTGTTAATAAGTAATGGTATCATAGTTCCTCTGCAGATGCCTTACAGAAGCAGGCTATAGAGCAGACAAATGGGTTACTCCCAGGTTTTTACTCCCTTGCAGCTCTGACTCTGATGTGACCTTGGGCAAAATGCTTCATGTGAAAGGGCAGACCTGTTTGTCTTGCTCTGAAATCACAACACAGTGCAGATATTTTCCCCTCCGATTTGATTCTGTGGCTGAACGCTTGAGAATTAACGTGGGTGTTAGAAGTTTCCAATAATAGGCGTATGTTACCATAGACACGTCCTTTAAATATGTCAGTGGTACCTTATTGCAAAGCAGTACTCAAAGGCTTTCGGAGAAGTTGTGTTTTATGAGATCCCAAAATTATTTAGTTGTGAAAGATAATTAGAGATTTGACTTTCAGCTGTGAAGTGGTCCTGAGATGATCCTTTAGAGTCTTGTGGCACGTTATTATGGGTGTCATTGTTTAGAAAGTAAGGGACAAAAGATAATGAGTCTCTCTAACTACTCTAAGATAGTCTTATGGGTTTATTAAAGATGAGAACTTGACAAGGCAGTTTTAGTTGAAATAGATCATTTTTACCCCCCTTGCATTCGGGAGGAAATAAATTATCAACTGCTAGATTATTTTGTTTGGAAAAACCAGCATTAAAGAAAGAAATAGAAGAATCCTTGGCCATCTTTCCCACATTCTTTCAGCTTATCACTGCTACCATTATCTCTTTCACCATACTGTAAGGAATAATGAAGCAGATGATTCTACTTCTGTAAAGGAAATTCTGTGAATGAGAGGAGAGACTTTATCCCATGTGCCTTGCTCTGTGCTAAGCAGTATGGTGTTTCTTGTCACATATTTATTGAAATGCTTGCTTGGCGTTATACTAGGTGTTAGGATCACAAGGATGGAAAGACAAGGCCTCTGCAGTCAGTAAGCCTCACATGTGTTATCTCAGGTGCTCTTCAGAGTGAACATGTAAATTTGGTATTTTAGTATCTCTCTTCTTTTTAACATTAGGGAACAGGGTTAGGAGAGCAAAATCATTTGCCCAAGGTTACCTATCCAGTAAGAGGTGTAACAGAAATAGTATTCACAATCTGTCTGATGATCTTTCTCTATATCATACGGTTTATTTCACCTTAGTTACATCCACGGCAATAGAAGAGTAGAGTCCAACGTCTTGAATTCAGGTCCTGGCTGTACCTCTACTACCTGTGTGACCTGGAGCAAGTTATTCTACCTTGTGGATTCTCAGTTTTCTTGTCTACAAGGTCAGCACAGTAGTATGCTGGCCACAAAGTTTGGTTAAGGATCGTGTGAGATAATGCTTGTAAAGTACTTTGTATAGGCTTGATTGGCACATTATGGGTCCTAGGTAGTTGATGTTGCCCTTGTGGGTGTTAATAATCTAGGTGAGAAATATTGGAAATTTTTGTGGTTCTCAATTTGTTTGTTCCTTTGTTTCCTCAATCTGAAAGTTATAGCACCGTTTGTCAGCGGCAGGGGCTATTGGAACAGTGATGCAGTGGGAGTGGGGCTGGGGTGTGGTTTGGGGGGGATTGACTGCACACCGTGCTCTTGGAGGATCTGACTGGGGGTGGGCTGGGCTCTGGACTCCTCTCTTCCATTTCAGCTACAGTCCTTCGCTTTTATCTGTCGTTATAAATGATTACTCACATACTTTTGTTTGCAGAATGTTTGGAAAACACTGCCTTTAAATGAAAGTTGTGGGGAGGGGTGTGGATATCTCGAGATTTTCTAGTTCTTTTAGTTTATTAATATTTATGTCCTCATCATTGAATCATTTAACAGTATTTTTGGCACTTGATAGGGGTTCAATAAATGATGGTGAATGAATGAACTGATTAATAAAGTATTTACAAAGAGATATATATGTATAAACACACACACACACACACACACACACACACACACACACACACACACTTCGGTTAGAATTAGGGATAGAGAAAGTAATTAAGAAGCAGCCAGGGGCTTCCCAGGTGGCGCAGTGGTTGAGAGTCCGCCTGCCGATGCAGGGAACGCGGGTTCGTGCCCCGGTCTGGGAAGATCCCACATGCCACGGAGCGGCTGGGCCGGTGAGCCATGGCCGCTGAGCCTGCGCGTCCGGAGCTTGTGCTCCGCAACGGGAGACGCCACAACCATGAGAGGCCCGCGTACTGAAAAAAAAAAAAAAAAAAAAAGAAGCAGCCAGAACTGAGAGTAAATTGGGTGCAGGAGAAAGGTTGGAACTATGGGTGAGATTCTGGCTGGATGCTAAGACTCAGACATTAGGCTAGGCTGATCACTCTGCCTTTCATTTACACAATGCATTTTTCCTACAAACTGCTTTCACAATAATCTAGTGAGGTGGATAGGGCAGGCATGAGTCGCACTGGCGTGAGACCCCAGCTAGTGGAACTTTTGCCCACCTGTGCTATCAATTATACATTCTATTCAAACACCCATGCTGAAAATTCTTTTCATCTAAGCTTGTGCAGAGTGTGTGACAGGCACCTACCAAGCAGAATACCACAAAAGTCCTGTATAAAGGCTTTACTCATCTCCAGCCAGTTAAGGAGGCATGGAGCCTGAGCCTGCTCTCCTCACTGCTGCCCAAAGTCCCATTTCAATACTGTATCTTTCACCAAAGGAGCAGAGCAAATTCTCCACAAGGGAACACTGCTTCATAAATATTCAGTAATGCCACTTACATCTGACCTGAGAGAAACCTCCACTTGTTAGAGGACTGTGTTTATCAGCCCTTAGCTCCAGAGTATTGTATACCTGGAACTCTGCAAGGTTTGTGAACAATGAGAAACTTGAAAATGTTGTCATTGTTCTTGTAATCATCTTCATCATCATCGAAAGTGAGTATTTACTATAGCCCTTGTTTTCTTGGAGTGAAAAGAAGAGATGTTGGAAGAGACAAGCTATTTGCCTTCTCTAAGATTAGTGTCTTCATCTGTAAAGTGTGGACAATGAAACTTTCCTTAAAATGGGATGATACATGTGAAATTCCTTGCAAAGACCTGGCATGTAGTAGAAACTCATTAAATCCTTATTCTTATTCTTTCCCCTTGAAAATACTTCAGAATCACCACTCCTACAGAGCCAGTCTTTAAACCCACCAATTTATAAGTCTTTTTCTTAGCCAGTTTCTTTTTCCTCATCGTCTACGTACCTTTTCAACTTCCTTCTTTTTTTAAAGTTTGGTTGACTTTATTTTACTTGCTTTCTTTTTTTATTGAGGTATAATCAACATATACCATGATATTTGCTTCACGTGTACAACATAATGATTCAATGTTTGTGTATATTGTGAAATGATCACCACAATAAGTCTAGTTAACATTTGTTACCCCATGTAGTTATAGGTTTTTTTCTTGTAATGAGAACTTTTGAGATCTACTCTCTCAGCAACTGTCAAATATGCAATACAGCATTATTAACTAAAGTCACCATGCTGTACATTATATCCCCATGACCTATTTACTTTGTAACTGGAAGTTTGTACTTTTTGACCACCTTTACCCCTCTCGCCCCCCACCTCTGGCAACCATCAGTCCATTCTCTGTATCTACAAGTTTGTTTTTTTTTTTAGATGCCACATTTATATAGTATATATATATATATATATATATATATATATATATATATATATAATTCATGCTCATATATATATATATACATATCACGTTTTCTTTATCCATTCATTCATTCATGGACTTTTAGGTTGCTTCCATGTCTTGGCTATTGCAGATAATGCTGCAATGATCTATGTTCCTTCTTTCTCTCCCTATCTCTCCCATACTCAAGAGAACATTCTCCCCATATCTTTCTATATGCACAAGCATTTCTTCCACATGTTGATCAAGTTCTCCTTTTTCTGTGACTCTTTTCTGGACCACTGAGTAATATCATCATCTCCCTGCTCTGAGCATCCATAGGTATATTATGTTTGCCTCTAATTTATACCATATTAGTATAGATTTTATAATCATTTATTCCTTTATTTAACAAATATGGTACCAGGCACTGTGCTAAGTTCTAGGAATCTGTAGGTGAAAAAGATCCAAGCTGTGTACTCAATAATTCATAGTCTTCTTGGAGAAACTGACCAAAGGTAAGTAATTAGCAAAGTACTATAGATGCATGTCCTTTCATCCAAGTAATTTATATGCTGTTAAATGGCAGGGTCCCATTTTCTATTCCTCCTCTATAAACCTCCTTCCCTAGAACATCTAGTTGAGTATTAAGTAATTATTACACATTCGTTGCTTTGAATTCTTCTTTGTAGAGTTTTAATATTATAGAGCTTTATAGATCCCTGAGAGGGAATATTAACCAAAAGCAATCACCATTAAGATTCTGTATAAAGCCTCAAAGCTCATGGAACCCTAGGAATAGAAATAGACCCTTGATTCATTTAGAATCCATCATTTGCATCTGTGAAGCAAAAGTTTCTAAGTATTTAAGCAAAGTCAGGCTCTATATATAATCTTGTCTCTGGTGGAGAGGCTGTCTGACAAGCCAGGCTCAGAAGCAGGAGCCAATGTGATAAGTAGGTGATGAGTAGCCTCTTACCTGTAGTTCTGGCTAAAAGTCACGTATCAAAAGCATGCCTAAGGAGGGACTTCCCTGGTGGTGCAGTGGTTGGGAATCCGCCTGCCAATATAGGGAACACGGGTTTGATCCCCGATCTGGGAAGATCTCACATGCCACGGAGCAACTAAGCCCGTGCGCCACAACTACCGAGCCTGCAGTCTAGAGCCCGCACACCACAACTACTGAAGCCTGCATGCTCTAGCGCCTGCATGCCACAACTACTGAGCCTGTGTGCTGTAACTACTGAAGCCCACCTTGAGAGGGCTAGAGCAGCTACTAGAGCCTGTGCCTTGGAGACCAGTGCTTGGAGCTTGGGTATGTGGTCAGTTATGAAGGACCATGCATGTTTTTGGGGAATTGTCAAGGTTTGAAGTGGACAAGCAGTATAAAAATTCTTTAGCTAAGAATACTGAGCCTCCAAAACCTAGATATTGGCCCCTGGAATTTTGTAGGCAAGGCAGGGCCCTTTAAAGACACTCAATTCAAATAGCCAGCCAGAGCTTGCAAAACACAACTCTCACTGGAGTTCACTCCATGTTGCATTACCCAAGTGTTTTACTGACATGGAATTCCTACTTCCTCTAAGACACATCTGTGTCTTTCTGGCTGTATACTGAGCTAACTTTGGGCGCTGGAAATAATGGTGATTGAAAGATCACAGCTTATTAGCTTAATGTTTGCTTAGCCTTTTGCTGGAGCCAAGCACAAACAACCCAGAGGCAAATTTGGAAGCCCTAAATTCCAAGAAAGAGTTTTTGACCAATGGAGCTAAATAAATGCTGTGGGTTCATACGGGATTCTACAGTCAGCAAGTGTTACATGATCACAGAGCTTGTTTTCCATGTCAATAATATAAGTATCTTCCCGGAGGATGTGATTCAAGGACTCTCCAACTACTACTTCTCTCCAGAATTTGTTCCTGTGGGCTCTTTGACTGATTAATGAACTTGGGCTTGATAATGGAGAATTAAAACTCATTGAGATGGGGAGGAGGAGATGAATAAAAGGCCAGTGAAAAGGATGTGCAAAGGTCCAAAGCATAGTTTTTCCAGAAAGCAGGCCTAATATTAATAACTACTAATGTATGTTGAGTACAGTCGATGCTTCAAACTCAATATTAAAAAATAACACATTTTGGGCTTCCCTGGTGGCGCAGTGGTTGAGAGTCCACCTGCCGATGCAGGGGACACGGGTTCGTGCCCCGGTCCGGGAAGATCCCACATGCCGCGGAGCGGCTGGGCCCGTGAGCCACGGCCGCTGAGCCTGCGCGTCCGGAGCCTGTGCTCCACAACTGGAGAGGCCACAACAGTGAGAAGCCCGCGTACCGGAAAAAAAAAAAAAAAAAAACATTTAAAAAAAATAACACATTTTAAAAATTCATTTTTTACAACACCCCAGTAATAAGGGTACTACTAGTATTCCAGCATCTACCAGGTAGCCACTGGGACTCAAGCACAAATTTGTCTCATTTTAAAGCCTAAACTCTGCTGCCTCCCTATGCACAAGCATGTTATCTGGGGTTCATGGGTCCACCTAGGAAATTAAGCATCAAAGTCTAGTAAGTATGGTTCTTCTTGCCGATATTGGATTTTCAGAAATGTACACAGAAGTCATACCATAACAACATAGGCCTTAATGGCTAATCTTTACATATTTTTCATAACTAATAATGTGTATATTCAGAACACCAACTTTCTGCCAGTCCTGTTGCTACATGCAGGGTACCCTTTTGTAATGTGAACAGACAGATATGTAAACAACTCAATGTAATGAAAGAATATAACTCCCTGGGAGTACAGAGGAGAGAGTGACCCAATTTGCCAGAGAGGGTGAGGAAAATTTCAAAGAGGAGGTGGCATTTGAGTTAGACTTCAGAGGAGTTGGCCTCTGCCTTCTAAGGCTGAAGAATCAGCTTAGAATAAAAGTATGTGAGGTGGCCCTATACAAATTGCTGAAAGGTGGACTATAGAAATGCTTTTTTGTTTTATAAAGCACTACTTTATTTTTTTTTTTTTTTTTTTTTTTTTTTTTTTTTTTTGCGGTACGCGGGCCTCTCACTGCTGTGGCCTCTTCCGCTGCGGAGCACAGGCTCCGGACGCGCAGGCTCAGCGGCCATGGCTCACGGGGCCAGCCGCTCTGCAGCCTGTGGGATCTTCCCGGACCGGGACACGAACCCACGTCCCCTGCATCGGCAGGCGGACTCTCAACCACTGCGCCACCAGGGAAGCCCACTACTTTATTTTTAAATATCACATATAATGTAGAGTAAATTATATAGAAATGCTAATAAATGAGGTAAGAAAATGAATGCAATTTATAGTCCTGAAGTTATAATTAGCAAGCATGTAACGATATGGCAAAATATACTGAGGATGTAGCATACTATTGAGATAATATAGTGTAGTGGTTAAGAGCGCTGATTTTGGAGCTAGGAAGCCTAGGCTTGCATCCTGTTCTGTCTGAACCTGGGCAAGTCCTTAATCTTTCTGTCTTTGTGTTCTTCATCTATAAAATCGAAATCCTAATTCCATCTCTCCCTTTGAGTTGTGAGGGTAAAATTGGTTAATTCATATAAAGAGCTTAGGAGAGTACTTGCCACATGTTCAATCAACAGATATTGGCTGTTAATATATTTAAAAAAGGAAAATTAATATCTGTACTTTAGTATAAAGATACATGAAAAGTTCCCTTATTTTCTTGAGCCACTGGTTTGAAATGCAACTGATTTTAGACTTTGCCTTTCCGAAGAGTGTTGTCTTTTACATTTTCAGGGAAAAAAAAAACTCTTGAAATTTTACTGTTTTAGAATCATATACTCCGTATAATAGGATGTCACTTTAGGTGGGTTAAATAACCTATCTAGTCCTCATCTTCCTTATGTATTGGTTGGGAAAACTGTGTTGCAAAGTCCCTTTTAGGCTGAGTTATAACTGATTCTCTGAGTTATGTTTCCTCCTTTAGTACTGGTATGCAGTAGCAAAGGACCAATGTTACTGTTCCTATTTTAGAAACAAAGAGCTAGAAACACAGAAAAGCCAAATTATGTCCTAGAAAGTTGAAAACAGAGGCAAGATTATGACATAGGTTTAGCTTGTGAGGTTGGTCAAGACTCATTTTGGTAGAGGGAAAAAGTCAATGAGCATTGGTGTCTAATCCACTTGTGTTTAAATTTGACCTGGGTTCATGTCTAAGCTGTTCTGGTACCTACTGGCAGAACTGTGAATAATTTACATGTACTTAATGAGCTTCAGTCTCCTCCTCTGTAAAAACAAGGCTAACAATACCAATGTAATTCTTAGCCTAAATCCTCCCTAAGTGTGAGCTTCTTTCTTAGTTTTTCCATTTGGAATTTCCTCCCTCCTGAAAAGCTTGCTACTTGAGCTTTCTATACAAGCATCCACCTATGTTGCTTTTCAGGAACACTGTTCAGCTTTTTGCTCTGCTTGAGATTATTACCAGAGTCAGACCTCAAGTGAAGTGTCTGGGATTCTAAAATCATTTATCAGGCATAACAGGGAGAACCATATAGATAAATGGTATTAAGAGCTACCTGGGGTCCTCAACGCCAGGCTGTTGCCTGGCTCTGTGTCTTCAGGTCTTCCTCACAGGCTCCTCTTCTCCTGGAAGCAGGTACTGCCTCCCATTCCCTGTTAAGGGTTCTCCTGCTGTGTTCCTTTTCAGAACCTCAGAATTAAATTTCAGATATTTCCAAAGCTTATTTCCACCAAGGTCAAATAGTGTCTTTTACCAACTGGCAAACCAAACTAATGGATGTAATGTGCCCATTTATAAGTTATTCTTCTATCAATATTTCTTAAATCTTTGGCATTCTGTGAGCTAGTAGAGTTCTGGCAGATGACCAAACAAATACAGAAGTAGCAAATGTTCACAAACTCTAGAAACAACCAAGCTCAATTTAGCAGCTTCATTTGTAGGGGGAGTAAGAGGTATTTGCATCAGTGATTCTTTTTGTCCACATGTATCGTAGTCTTGATTTCTGTTGGTAGTTTTGTCGAATCTGTTTTATGAAATTTAATATACGATAGTATTAGTTCTTCCAAGTGCTCTATTTCCTAAAAAACCTTGAGAAGAACTCCCCTCTTGCGTGAAGTCTAAAATCCTCTGCTTATTCCAATTTATTGAGAGGCTGTATAGTATTATGATTAAGAGTACAGATTCAGGGGCCCAGCTGTCAAAATTCCAGTCCTGCCACATGCCAACCATGTAATGTTGGGCCAGTTACTTATCCTACCTGGGACAAAGTTTTCTCATCTGTGAAATAAGAATAAGATCAAGAGTTGTTATAAGGATGTATTAGTACTTGTGAAATAGTTAGAGCAGTGATTGGAACACAGTAAATACTCGAAGATGTTATTATTGAGCACTTGCTATGCACCAGGCATTAGGCAACTACTTCAATACAAAATGACTAATTTCCTTCCCTCAAGGAGCTTATAACCTAGTACAAGGGTCAGCAAACTATGGTCCGTAGACCAAATCCAACCTGTCACTTGTTTTTGTAAAGACAGTTTTATTGAAATGCAGCCATGCTCATTCATTTACGTATTTTCTGTGGCTGTTGTCTAATTCAATAGCAGAATTGACTAGTTGCAACAGGGATCATGTGGCCTGCAAAACCAAAAATACTTACTAACTGACCCTATATGGAGAAAGGTTACCAATCCTTGTGTAGAGGAGAACACAAACATATCAACTAATACATTTTTATGCAGTGGGGCAGATAGGCTTAGCATAGTGCATAGCATATATTTCTCAATTGCCTTCCCTGTGCTTGATAATGTTCCAAGTGCTAGAGATACAGTAGTAAACAGGCCAAAAAAGAACCAAAAACAAACAAACAAAAACCTTCTCAATCCACATGGAGCTAGGAGTCTAGTGAGGAAATAGCTAATAAATGAGAGAGATGAGTAAAGCATCACAAAGGTCAAGTGGGAGCCCCAGTGCTTGGAGTAGTATCATACCAACGTCTGGTGGGATTATGGCTACCTGTAATCAGGCCCCACCCAAACCTGTTCTATCTTAATTCCTGTCTAAAACTTCTGCTCAATAAAGCCTATCCCTTCACCAAACCTAGTGTATGGTATGCTGCTAGCACAGGGCCTTGCACAGAATAAGTGTTTAATAAAGATCTGTTGAATGAGTAAAAGAATCATCATTCTTTGTCCTATTTACTTTGGCTGGACAATCTTCTCTACTTTCTTTGATTCCAATCATCTTCAATGCCCAGGTCTGAGTTTTTTCTCCTCTAAGATGCCTCCCCTGACTATTCTTCCTTGATTTCCTCATTTTTACAACTCATATTGCTGTTTCCTCAGGGAAGACACTGTGTTATGGCCCGGCTGGTGAAAGCATCTAGATAATAGAAAAAGTAGATGTCAGTGTAGAGGTCCTAGGTGGGACTTGAGGTGGTTCTTTCAGGAAGGGTAGGATTAGAGTAGGTAGAGGATTGTAGATAAGAACTTTGTAGAGCACTGGAGATTCACAATGATCAAGACTGACATAGACTGTAACCCTCATAGAAAGGAAAAGAGCAATAAAATCAAACAGAAAGGAAAGTGGGATAATAGTTCATACAGGTTATATCTGAAGAGAGACAGATTGGAAGAGTGTGTTCATGGAAGAGGAAACTGGATATGCTAAGGCCTAGAGGTAAGAGAGAATTTGGTAGAGTTGAGGAACTTGAAGCACTTCAGTTGGCTGGAGCATAGCATTGAAGAAGGACAGTGGTGAGAAATAAGGCTGTATTAGAAAACAAGGGAGAGTCTTGTAAGCTATGGAAATAGGAAACTATTGAAGGACTTTAGGAAAGGAGTGATATGATTAGTTCAGATTGTCTGCAGTGTGGAAAGTAAATTAGAATGGAGTATGATTAAAGAGAGAATGACTACATCATGCCAGGTGCTAAATTTTTATTACCCCACTTCATATTCACAACTGCCCTTCAAATTAGGGATCGTTATTTCCATTTTATTGATGAGGGAAATAAGATTCAGAGAGATTAAGCAAATTGTCCATGGTCACAAAGCTAAAATGTGGATGAGCTGAGATGAATAGCCTACACTCTTTCTGACTAATCCCCAATAAGGCATAGTAGGGAAGGAAAGAGAAGGAGTTGGCTAGATAAAAAAGGAGGGAAGTGTATTCTAGAAATAGACAGCTACACAGGGAAAACTATAGCGTGACTGTGGCATTAGGTACTTAGCAGACAATATAGCTAGAAAAATATTGGGTTGGCCAGAAAGTTCATTCGGGCTTTTCCATAATATCTTATGGACCTTTTTGGCCAACCCAATAATGGTGGGTGGGGCGGATAAGTCAAGACCTAGAAAACATTTGGATTATGTATAACAGATGACAGGTAACTATAGAATTCCTCCAAACCCTCCTTCAAAAAATGGCATGAACAGATTTGTTTCTTTAAAGAGGTAATTGTGGAGTCAATGTAAAGATATAGGGAATGGTATGAGGCTACAGCCAGGAAGATCAGTATGACATTATAATGGTTCAAGAAAGAATTATGACGATCTAAGTTAAGGTAGTAGCAGGAGAGATGGCGCGGGAGTGGGGGGTTTCATGACATCCAGTCTACAAGGTGGAATGAATAAAGTGAGGAGATTAACCTCCTAGAACTAAAAGCACTTTAGGAGACTGGTAAGAAATAAAGCTGGAGAGGGTGAAAAGGCTCAGCTCATGGAGCGTGTTGGAGACTACCGACTTTAAAATTTAGAATAGGTTGTAAAGGCAAGTGGGAAAATTACCTTTAGGTCTGAATTGGTTTCAGGTTGTAGGGACAGAGTGTATAACTCTCAACGTGACCTTTCAGCTATGTGACTCTGGGACTGTTAATGTATAAACATAAAATCTTGTGTTTGATAAGGACCTTAAATGTTAGCTTGTCTATTTTTCATCTCCATTCCCCAATCCCCATTATTTATTTTACATCTAAGCAAATTGAAGATAGAGATGTAGCCACAAATCCCTGACTTTCTGACCAGTCCTTTTTACACCACACTGCAGCACTTAACTCTTGGTGAAATTTGGAATTAAATGAAGTTCTGGATTTACTCTTAAGAACCAAGAAATGGTCATGCTAATGAACCCTTTAGAGATGGTAATGTGCTTTACCTCTTAGACGCTAGAATTCTAGATATTTAATGCCTGATAAAAAGTACATTGGGGAAGAAGTAAACATAATTGTACTGCTGCCCTGAGAGAAGAGTAAAAGCATTTAATTGTTAAATTGTTCATTCCAAAAAGACACATTAGAAGCTTTTTAAGGTTACCACCTATGGGTGAGGAATGCTTGAGAGAAAATTTATAATTATGAAGTTTCTTAAATTCACTTTAGTGATTGGCTTCCCAATAAGTGAAGCTCAGTCAAGCATTTTCAAGAGATAGAGCAGTAATACTTAACTCATAAAGTTTTAAACGCAGGAAGCATAAAAGTGGACTTCTATATATATTAATTTAGTGCCTATGTACATTTCAGAATGACCTGCCTATGTTTATGAATTTTTAAAATGAGTCACATATATTTTTGCATGTCCTTTATTGTCTTCGTTATACAAACTAAAAGATTACACACGATTATAAATATATAATATACATACCTTTCAAAGCCATACTTCCATACATGCGGACCTATGCGTAGCTAAAAATCGAATACTGGTCAGCATTTATAACAGGGAAGAATAACAAGCAAATCAAACATTTGATTTCTATTTATGCTCCAGTCTTAATAATTAGGACCTTCCTTGTTTACAAACATACACTAAGTGTTTACTATTTCATTTACTCCTCACAAAAGCACTGTAAAACACTATGATCCTGAACATAAACATGTGCTCTGAATTGTGAAGTTCAAACTTTTAATGCTGTGTGTCGTGAGTTTGAGATCATGCAAACTTCATTTCTCATATTTAATGCAGAGATAATTCTTACCACATTAAGCTGTGGTAAGGATTAGAGATAATGCTTTAAAACCTCTCAGTATGGTTCCTAGCATATAGTGAGACCTTGTTAAGTGGTAAGGGAGCCTCGCAGTGTAAATAGAAGCATAGGTTTCCAAGTGTCAGTTATTTTCTGATTGTGTGTGCAAGCTTTAACACAAATGTGCTTCTGGCAAAGACAAGCTGACCAGCGAGCCTATTCATGACCAGGCTGTCCTTCAGGACTCCCTGCCCAAACAGAACTGGAGAACCCATTGTCACCTGGTAGCGACCACCACAATACTCTCTGGAACACGGCAAGATAAAAATAGATTTGAAGTAAATAATTAAACACATAAGGAGGTAGAGGTAAAGCCCCAAAGTTACTAAACACATCCTTTTCTTTCAGTAATATGCAGTTGATCGCCCACCCCCAAACTTTCCTGAGAATTGATGTTTTATAGGCCTGGCTTTGGGGGCATATTTATAAGTATATTTTATATATATATACACACACACACACAGGCATATGGGCTCATAGGAGGGGTGTGTGTGTGTGTGTTAATGAATACAGATAAGGGAGCAAGAACAAAGAAAGTGACTCCACAAAGGAAGGAAGATGTCCGTTTTGTTCACTCTGTATACCCAATACCTACTATAGTGCCTGGCACAAAGAGCACTTAGTAGGTGCTCTATAAATCTTTGTTAATGAATGCACACAGATTTATATCTGCATATGTGCATGAATATTTTAAATTAGCCTCCCTCTTACAGGAAGTCTATTTATCATTCACGATTTTTGTCACTGTATAAGTTAGGAAGAACAGGAGATCTGTGTTATATCTATTTTCAAAAGATCCTTATATTACTTTTCTAGTAATGAGACTGAAATAGCCATATTTGCTCTGACTAGGGTTTGGAATCAGGCAACGCCCACAGACAGCCAAGAGATTTTTTACATTAATCTTCTCATAATTAGGAGTCGTTAGAACATTGGAAAAGTAGTATGAAATCTAGCAGCGGTGAAGAATATCCTTAGCGCTGTGCAGATGCTCCAAACTTTAAAAATGCATAAATATGAGTGACAGTGAAGCAGGTTGTAGTCTATTTGAGAGTCAACCCCATATAATAATCAGAATACACTGTTGGAAGCATTTACTAAAAGGTCTGTTCATTATAACCCTCCTAAACGTGACTTCTTGAGTAGCAGCTACAGAAACAAGAACAATAGCAGTGACAATTTATCAAATATGTACTACATATCAGGCATCTGCTAGGTATTTTTCATACCTTATTTCATTTAAATTTCACAGAAATCCTATGAAGTGGCTTTATTTTTTTTTACTTTACACATGAGGACATTGAGGCTCAGAGAAATTATATAACCTACCAAGGTCATAGTACTTGTAACTGGTGGCTTCTGAGTCAATCACACATTCAGGGAACAAAAGTATATTTTGTACCTGCCAAGTTCCAGGCTTAGTTTATAGTAGTGGGCAAAAGAGAAATGGTCCTTACCATCGTGGACCTTACAGATTTAAGCTGAGGTGTTTCTGGCTGCAAAACCCTTGAGTCTATATTACTCTGCCCCCAAACATGCTACTCTTTAGGAAAAAGCCATGTATTTATATAAGTTAGCCAGGTAGATTACAATACTTCCTATTTTCATTTGAAAACAGAACATTTGAGACCAGCAAATTGAAGAATTCTTACTTTCAGTTGACTCACTGTAGGCTTGCCCTTGCTTTCTTTGGTCCTGTCTCCTGTCTGCCACGATTTTCTGCATCCCTGCCATTAAGGTTCATCTGTGGACATACACAGTAGGTTGCAGAAAAGCAGGCAGACAGCAAATTGCTTTCAAAGAAAAGACACTGAAGAGAAAGTTATACTCTGAAATCTAGACTCAGGGTGACTTACTATGTAGCAGAGAGAAAGAGGGAAATGTAAACAGAATAGAACAGAAGTTAGCCTGCACTGGGAAGGTCTTCCAGCAGCGTGGGAGAAGTATTTGCCATGGCAACACTTGCATCATCCTGCAGGGGTGGCAGGAATGCCTCGAGGGGAAAAGAGGACACCTCTTAAAATCCCATCTCCCTTTTACTAAAGCTGGAAATCTCATCAAAGAAAACTGGATATAGTAGGTAAGAAAGTCCTCTCCCCCTAACTTGCTAGTTGATTTTATAACAGACTAAATTTTCCAATGGCCTGTCCACTTTTCATCGTCACCTGCCATTGTTCTAGGTCAAGTTACCTAACACCATTTGCCTGTTAACACCTTTGTCTAATGAACAATTTGCCTAGATTTAGGGTACCCATGTAATTTATTCTTCAAATAAGGACATTTTTGAGCATAAAAAGAGGTGCTGTTAATTATACTGGGACAAAGGGGACAAAACCCAGTGCTAGTCCTGGTAAATTGGGACAAATGGTCATCCTACACAAAACTAACCCCCATTTTCTGTAAATGTTTGTGGAAATAAATAAAGGCTGCCCAAATGAGAATAAGCAGAGAATATTTATTCAGTGCTTGCTATATAGCAAGAGAGTCAGTCACCATCATTGGGTTTGTTTAGCAGAAACTCAAAAGGAGTTTTTCATAGTGGGAAAAAAGTATGACTTCAGATCTACTCTGATTGGAGCTTGTTGGCATGGGGAGACTCGAGATACAGGGCATTCTATGTGATTAGGGTGAATATTTGACTTTCTCTGGTCCAAGTTGGAAATAGAGGCAAAAATTAGGGAAACTGTCAGTCCTTGATGAAGTCCTGGCCATTTCGGGTCAGTTGACGCAGAGGTTGTGTCTCAAAGATCTATTGTCATATATAGTCTGGCCATTGTCCATTTGTATATTCAGTATCTCATATTGAATTGCTAACTTATTTTAATATCTTTGAGGAGTTTTAAGGACAATTTATCAAGGTTGTCTAAGATCACTTCGAATATAATTTTTTATTTTTAATAATTATTTATTAAATTTGCATCATTTGCAGATAATTGCATCATTTTATATCTTGTGAGTCATTCTAACTTATCTCCCTTTAAACACTTAGAGGAAATTTTAGCCTGTTTGTCTACAAACCTACCATGCAACAATAATTTTGAGTATGTTTAATTTTATTTTGTGGGTACTTTGAGAGATGCGAAAATGCACACATATACAAAGGGCTTGGATTTTACATAAATTGTTCATTAGCCAGATTTTCTTACATAACATGAAACATTGCCCTAATAACCTTGTTACTCTTATTTCCTGTCTACTCACACTTAGACACCCCTGGCCCAAATTAGGAAGGATGGTTGGCAGTTTCGAGAATGAGGTAGCAGCTGTAGATGTGACCAGTTTTGAACTCTTCCATGTGCATTTTGCCAGAGGAAGAAGACTTAACACATTTATGAACTTTAATTCTGATCATATTCTAGGTTTAAAGTCTAATTAATTAGTAGTTTAAGTAAATTTGTATGTCTTTACAAGACAAAATGTTGCCTCTCGGGGTCTGTTGGCTGAATTTGTATCTGGTGTGAAATGTAAGACTTTCAAAATCGAAGCAGTTTAATTTATTAGTGGTAGCTAGTGATCTATAATCAAGGTAGAACTCTTAGCAAAAGCAAGCCATATTTAGAATTGGTATGTAATAAAATGGTTAATTTATGACTTTCTTAATTATTTTCCCTGCTGTAGTCCCTTAGTGTTCTATGTCCATAAATCTGTATTTATAATCTTTATCATGAATAATAAATAATGGTTGATATTTGATTGATTAATGTTGGCTATCTATGAACCTTGTACTAGATACTGTGAACACAATAGCAGGATTAGGCAATATCACTATTCATAAGAAGGTCATGAGTTCTTGAGTGAGGTAAGCTTTTGATTTATAATGTTGTACAAGGAACTTAATTTTTCTGAGCCTCCATAACTGCTGGTGTAAAACAGTGATCAAACTTCATAGAGCTGTTAGGAGCAACACACACTATTCGGTGCTGCTTTTTCTTAGAACTAAGCACAGAGTTGAGACTCAGGAGACCTGGATTATAGTCAGATTTTATGACTTTGGACAACTAATTTCCTTTCTCTGGATAGAGTTTTCTCATCTATAAAATGAAGGGATTCTACCAGGTACTTTCCAAGGCCCCTTCTACCTCTCAGTTTCTCTGTTTCCAGGAACACAAGACACTACAAAGACTGATCTATTATCAGTCATTCAGTGTACTTTTAAAACTAGTCTTATATTTCTAATAAGTGATGATAATATTGATTTTTAATATTCTAACCTCACTTTTGTTTCCGTTGCTCTACTACATAAATGTCAAGTTTCTTCACTGAGTAAGTAAAATTGCTGTCTCTAACCTATTCTAGCCAAACCAATCTGCCTACCAACCCCTAAATAAATTAAATGAACTGTCCATTTACCTCTCACTTTTGCTCACAGTGTTCCCTTGGCCAGAAATGCTTTTCCTCATGCCTTTTCCTCCATCATTAGTTATTAAAATCCCAGTCATCCTCCAGAGCTAGCTGAAGTGTTAACACCTCTATATGCTCTTCCTTTGGCCTCTCACTGTCAAGTAAGCGCTCCTCTGATTTACCACTTGACTCAGTGTATCTCTCATAAGTAACTAGTGGAAAGTAACTTTTCGATACTGAACTGAACTTGGGTCCATTCACCATGCAGCAAAGCCAATTTACTGACACTGGGCTGTGGTGAAGGAAAATACAGCGTTTATTGTAGGGCCCAGCAAGGAGAGCAGGCAACTCATGCTCAAAAGATCCGAACTCAAAGGCAATCTTGAGGTTAGCACTTCAGGGTACATGACTTTCTTCTGATTGGTAGGTGGTAGGGTAACAGGATAGAGTTTTAGGAATCTTAATCATTAACCTTCTGATTCCAACCAGTCTGGGGTCTGTGCTCAGCATGTAGTCACCATCTTCCACCTGGGTGGGGGGTCTTAGTTCCTGCGGAACAACTCAAAGATAAGTGTCAGATTGTTATGTATATTCCTTGAGGAGGAACTAGGACTCTGTTTTGTCACCCAACTATTTTTTGACTGCTTTTCCTTTGTTTCTGCATTCCCTCACTTCTTGAATTAGTAACTGCTTGAGTCTGTTCTTTGCAATTCAGGGAAAGCCTAGGAGACGAAAGCCTTTTCTACAAACAAGGAATTGGGGACACAGAGGGGCTTTTGTACCAGGGAGGCCCCCACAGGTTGCTCCTTGGTTTTAATTGAAGCTAGAAAGACTTTAGTTTGAATGTGATTAGTAAATTATTTTTTCCTGTATGACCTTGCAATTTGTTTAACCCCTAGGGGCCTCATTTTCTTTACCCACTAAATGGATATGTTGAAACCTATCTAATGGAGTTGTTTTGCAGACTTCATAAGTTAATGCATGGAAACACTAGAATGTAGTAAGTGCTCATTAAGTTGCTTGATCAAGATCTATCCCGCTCTTACTTTTTTCCTTATCAGTTATCTAGGTAGGTATTTTATTTTGTAATTAATTAAAAAAAGCTCTAGAAGACAAGGATTATATCTTATTCTTTATAACACAGCAACTTCTTACAGTCCCTTTATAACTAAGACATACTTTTCCTCATGTTTAGTTTTTTAATCTTGAAAGTCATGCTCATTACAGAAAAATTAGGAAATTCAGATACTCAAAAGAGAGAGAATTATAACTACCATAATCCCATAATTTTAAGGTAACTACTGCCAGTATTTTGTTATTTAGACATTTTTCTATGTATCCATGTATATACATGTGTGTACATGTGTATGAAATATGTATATAGAATATATGTATAATGATTTTTCCAAATAATGTAATTTATTGAACATATAATACTTATCTTCCTCATCAGATACACTCCATCATATTTTAAAATATTCATACTTTACATTGATCTATTTAACTAATGGTGAAAATCCATGAGCTAAATCTTTGATTAATAATTTCTTTATCATACGTTTCTGTAAGTGAAATTTTCAAGTAAAAAGATACGTATATTTAAGGCTTTCATTCGTTTTATTCCCTCCCGTGGACTTCTACCAGTTCCCACTGTATCCTGTAATATCTAGTAGTGCTGAAAAATACTTTAAATTTATCAAAATACTTAATCCTCAAAATATTTGTAGTAGGAATTACTGTGACTACTTTACACATTTTAAAATGAGGCCAAATGAAAGGCTAAGGGAATTGTTCAGGGACATATCTAATTAATGGAAGTAATGCCAGGAACCCCTATTTTGGGTTCTAAGCCTAACAGTCTTTATCTCTACACAATAGGTTTATTTATTCATCCACTCGTTTTCTTGTTTAATAATTATTTTGAGTGTCTAGCTAAGTGACAAGGATACCATGTTGAAGACAGTTCCTAACTTCATAGAGCTTAAAATCTGGCAAGGAAATCACACATTAACTGAATAAGGAGCTAGTTCTAAATTATAGTAAGGCTGCAAAAGTAAAGAAAAATGGAGTAAGCATATATAGCAAGTGGACAAAAGTCAGGGAAGGGTTGCTCTGAATATAGGCCATCTAAGCTGAGAGAGGATAGGTAAGTATGTTTCAGCTAGACATTGGGGTCATGTGGGTAGAAGTAGAAGGGAAAGCCTTACAGACCAGTGTCTTTCAATCTCAACATTGTGGGAGGTTTAGCAGCATTGCTGACGTCTACCTATTAGATAGCAATAACTGCCCCCCCCCAATGAGTTATGATAACCAAATGTCCTTGGAGTGGGGGTAAAAATCATCTCTGATTGAGAACTGCTATTCTAAACATATGGAAAAGCAGTTATGAGGGAGGCATGCCATCTTCTAGGAATTGAAACAAGTTCATTGTGACTGGAGCATGGAATATGAAGTGGAAACTGGTTCGAAATCAAGTAAGGTTCATACCATACAGGACCTTGAAGATTTTGTTAATTATTCTGGACTGTATTTAAACAACACTGGGAAGCCAGTAAAGCTTGTGTATAACAGAGAGTGGTATGATTCAGATTTATGTTTAGAAACATTCACTTTCAGAGTTCTAGGTCCAAAATGGATTACAGGGGTCAAGAATATATGTGAGGGAAACATTTAGGAGACTCCTGAAGTAACCTATGTAAGAATATAGATTATTGCTATGGGGATGAATAAAGCAGTATAGGTTCTAGAAATATTTAAGAGAATTAGTCGTACTCAAACATTGGCTGGCTGTTGCAAGGGTAGAAAATAGATTGTCGAGGATGACTGCGGGATTTCTGACTTATGAAACTGGGTGGAGAGAAGTATCATTCAATATTAAAATAGAAAAAATGGAGGAGGATGAAATTTCAAGGAGAAATTCAAAGTTTAATTGTGACCATAATGAGTTCAAGGTGCAAATAACATTCAACTACTCAACAAGCAGTTGGATAAATGGATCTGGAGCTCAGAGAAGAGATGTGCATTAGAAAAATATTTGCAAGTTATTGTTATAGGAGTGGTAATAAATGTCAAGGAAATGAAAAAGGAAACCTAGGAAAAAGGTGTAGAATGAAAAAACATGAGGACCTAGATCTGAATCAGGCATATAAAAGTATGATACTAAGTGAAGAGCCAGTAAAGAGACTGAAAATTTGAAATGAGAAGACAAAGTGAGGACATAAGCCAAGGTATCAGAGTGTTTCAAGAAGAGAGAGAGAGCTCAACTGTTTGGAGTCAGCTAAGAAGTCTGGTAGGGTGAATTAGAGAAGTGATATTGGATGAGTGATATATTGGTTATGATGTCTGTTTTCATGGAGTGGTGAGAGCATAAGCCAGTACATTAAGGAGTCAGAGTTGGTGTGGAAAACAATGAAAGGGACAGAAAATGTGGTGCTGGCTTTCCTAAACAGGTTGTGTGCAAAGGAAAGAGACAAGACAGTAGCTTGATATGGAATTGTGATTAGGAGAAGAAGCCACTGTTTTGAAAAGCTACTGTTTTGAAAAGCTACTGAACAAAATAGACAAATTTTTATTATTTATTTATTTAAAGTTTTTAATTAAAAAAATTTTTTTATTTATTTTTGGCTGCATTGGGTCTTCGTTACTGTGCATGGGCTTTCTCTAGTTGCAGCGAATGGGGGCTACTCTTCGTTGCAGTGCACGGGCTTCTCATTGCACTGGCTTCTCTTGTTGTGGAGCGTGGCCTCTAGGTGCACAGGCTTCAGTAGTTGTGGCATGCAGGAGCAGTAGTTGTGCCTCATGGGCTCTAGAGCGCAGGCTCAATAGTTGTGGCACACGGGCTTAGTTGCTCCGTGGTATGTGGGATCTTCCCAGACCAGGGATCGAACCCGTGTCCCCTGCATTGGCAGGCAGATTCTTAACCACTGCACCACCAGGGATATCCCCAAAGTTTTAGATAAAGTAATTAATAAAAAAGATTCAAATAATTAAAATCAAAAATGAAATGAAAGTCTTTACAACTGATACCACAGAAATACAAAGGATCATGAGACTCTTATGAAGAACTATGCACAAGCAAATTGGATAAACTAGAGGAAATGGATAAATTCCTAGAAACATACAACCTACCAAGACTGAATCATAAAGAAATAGAAAATCTGAACAGACCAATAACAAGACAAGGAAACTGAAACAGTAATCAGAAGTCTCCCAACAAACTAAAGTTGAGTAACAGGTAGCATAACTGGGGAATTATACCAAATGCTGAAAGAAGAATCAATATCAGTTCTTCTCAACTCTTCCAAAAAATTGAAGAGGACTTCCATACCAATTTTATAAGGCCAGTATTACCCTGATACCAAAGCCAGACAAGAACACTATCAGAAAAGAAAATTATAGGCCAATATCCTTGATGAATACAGATGCAAAAATCATCACAAAATGCTAGCAAACTGAATTCAACAGCCCATTAAAAGGTCATGCACCATGATCAAGTGGGACTTATCCTCAGGAATCAAGGATGGCTCAGCAGACACAAATCAATAATAGTGACACATCACACTAATTGAATGAAAGAAAAATATTATTATCATCTTAACAGGTGCATAGGAAGCACTGACAAAATTCAATATCCCGTCATGACAAAAACTCTCAACTAATTAGAAATAGAAGGAATGTGACTCAACATAATAAAGGCCAGATAGGACAAGCCCACAACTAACATATTCAATGGCAAAAAGCTGAAAGCATTTCCTCTAAAATCGGGTACAAGACAAGCATTCCTACTCTTGCTATTTCTAATCAGTATAGTGCTGGAAGACCTAACCCAAGCAATTAGGTAAGAAAAAAAAAAATTAAATCAGGAAGGAAGTGGTAAAATTCCCTCTTTGCAGATGGCATGATATTATATATAAGAAATCCTAAAGACCCCACCAAAAAACTGTTAGATCTAATCAATAAATTTAGTAAAGTTGCAGGGCACAAAATCAACATAGAGAAATCAGAGGCATTTCTCCACACTAATAGCAAAATATCTGAAAAAGAAACTTAGAAATCAATCCTATTTAAATAGCGTCAAAAACAATAAAATGCTTAGGAATAAATCTAACCAAGGAGGTGAATGATCTCTACACTAAAAACTATAAAACTTAAATGAATAACTCAATAGCAAAAGGATAAATAACCAGATTAAAATGAGCAAAGGACCTAAAATAGAAATTTTTCCAAAGAAGACTTACAAATGGCCAGCAGTATATGAAAAAATGCTCACTAATCATTAAGGAAATGCAAATCAAAACCACAATGAAATAATCACCTCATACCTGTTAGGATAGTTATTATAAAAAAGTCAAAAGACAATTTTTAGTGAGGGTGTGGAGAAAGGGGAAAACTTGTACATGGTTGATGAGATTGTGAATTAGTACAGCCATTAAGGAAAACAGTATAGAGGTTCCTCAAAAAATTAAAAATGCAAGCACTGTATGATTCAGTAATTTCACTTCTGTGTGTATATTCAAAAGAAATGAAATCAATATTTTGAATAGATATGTGTGCTCCCATGTTCATTGCAGCATTATTCACAGTAGCCACGATATAGAAGCAACCTATCAACCGTTGTCAACATTGTTTTACTCGGAACTTTACCAAGAGTTTTCAACAGTCCACAATGTTATGTCACTGATAACAGTAATGCTTGAGATGTTTGAGTAAGCAATTCAGTATGCCCATGTTTGTCTATATATGTGGGTGCAAGCCCCTGACCATTTAACTAGGCTATTGGTGGCGTTTTCCCTGAGCATTTCCACTTTTAAAAGATTTTAAACTATTTTGAAAAAATTTTTCAACTATTTTACTTATTTCTTCTTTGTCTTGTATTATGTTGAATTTTATATCCTCTGTAAATACAGGCTATATTACTTATTTTTTATCATGATAGTGAGACATTAAAAATATTTGTATATAAATGGAGTGTTATTTCTGAAATGATTCAAAATCACTATGCAGGCACTGGGATCTTGAGGAATTTGCTCTGGACATTAGAATTGGAAGGTCTGGTGTTGGAATTCTACCTCTTAGCTTCTGTATAAATCTAAACAATTCATTTAGTCACTGCTGTTTTTCCTCACTGGATGCAAGGAGTGATGACAATATCTCCAAGGCTGAAGTGAGGATCAAGAATCAATTGGGGGGCCTCCCTGGTGGGGCAGTGGTTGAGAGTCCGCCTGCCGATGCAGGGGACATGGGTTTGTGCCCCGGTCCGGGAAGATCCCACATGCCGCGGAGTGGCTGGGCCCGTGAGCCATGGCTGCTGAACCTGCGTGTCCGGAGCCTGTGCTCCGCAACGGGAGAGGCCACAGCAGTGAGAGGCCCGCGTACTGCCAAAAAAAAAAAAAAAAGAATCAAATGGGATTTATTTCTACTTTCTGATTGAGGCAAGAGTACCCCAAGCATATACAGTAGTATGTATGTCAGAGGATTGTCAAAGCCATGGGATAAACATTTCACAGCCTTCTTGGCTTATTAAATCTAATGGTCAGTAATATAAAACATTACTTCATAATAAATACAAAGATACTGTTGGGTTGAATTGAACATTTATATGAATTTTTAAGATAACTAATGAGATGTTAGAGACATTCTATTTTGTTCCTATACCTCCAGGGGTAATAAGTGCATTCTCTTCTGCCTTTAGGGACACTTTGGTGGAAAATCCCGAGAAGTTCTGAAGTGCTTTATAATCTGTAAATCAGTTATTATTATCTCAGAAGAACTCCAAGAAAGAGGCAAGAAATGCCAATCATACTAAATCAATTCAGGGTTCTAATGAGATAAGCAAACTTCCTGAAAATTCTCTTAAATGCTGATTGGAAATCCCAGGGAAGTCCTAGAAGGTCTACAAAACCATGCAGGAAATTTTCTAGGTAGAGGTTAGTCAAGGGGAATGGTATCATCTTTTTTTTTTTCTTCTTACCTCTATCATTTCAGTCTTCTTTACACTAAAATCTACCACTGATTAAGTTTATTATGTATCAGGTACTAGGCTAAGCAGTTTGCACACCTTATTTATTTTCGTCCTTACAACATCCCTGTAAAGTAGGCTTGTTATCTTTGTTTTCCAGAGGAATACTCTGGCAGAGAGAGGTTATGTAATTTGCCCAAGGTCACTCAGCTGGTAAGTGATAGAAAAGGAATTTGAACCCAAGTTGTGGGGTTTTATTGTTGTTTGCTTGTTTGTTTGCTTTTTACTCCAAGGTCTAAGAGCTGTTAGAGTTTCTAAAGGGGAAAGAATTCTAAGTTCTAAGGTGTTGTAGGGCCTTCTTACTCAACTGGCATTCATCTCGGAACCCTGCGCCTCCACTCTAGAATTATCTCATTTGCACTGATAGTCATTCTCTCTTTATTTCCTATACTCTCTCCCCTCCAGCACTAATTTCTCCATCTGTACTCCTATGTTTGTGGGAGCCTTAGCTGTCAGTTTTCTTCTCTTCCTATTTAGAGCAGGAAGCTCTCAAACCTTAGCTTACATGAAAATACCCAGAAGGCTTGTTAACGCAGATTCCTGAGCCACATACCTAGTTTCTGATTTGGTAGGTCTGGGGTATGATGTGAGAATTTTAATTGCTAACAAATTCCCAGCTTATGCTGATGCTGCTAGCCCCAAAACCACACTTTAAGAACCACTTCCCAAGACTCTAGAGCAGGGACTGGCAAACCACAAGCTAAGAAATGTTCTTACATTTTTAAATGGTTGAAAATAATCCAAAGAAGAATAATGTTTCGTGACATGAGAACATTATATGAAATTCAAGTGTTAATCTTAATAATAAAGTTTTATTGGGACACATTATGTAAAATCTATCACTGCTTTCTCACTACAGCATCAAAGTTGAGTAGTTGTAATAGAGTTGAGTACTTGTGACCATGATCGTATGGCTTGCAAGCCTAAAATATTTACTATCTGTGCCTTTACAGAATCAGTAATTCTCAAGCTTAGCTTCACATTGGAATCACCTGAGGGGCTTTATAAAATACTGATTGATGTCTGGGTTCCACCCCCAGAGATTCTGATTTAACTGGTTTGGAGTACAACCTAGTTGTTCCTTAAATTTTAAACACACATATCTGTCTTGTCTAAATAAAACAAAGCAAAAAGCAAGCAAAACTACCAAAGTTACTCTGCCTGAAAGGACTAGATTTTCCAGTCTTCTTATTTTGTAGATAAGGAAAATGTCCAGAGAAATGAATTATTTGTCTATATCAATAGACATTGTTGCTGTTATTATCATATAATTAATAAATTATACTTGCCTATTGCTTTAATATTTTCAAAAAAATTTTTACAGAAACTAGGTTATATTCTAAAAAATATTACATGCGTGTCTTAGTCCATTTGGCCTGCTATGGCAGAATGCTATAGACTGGTGGCTTATAAACAGTGAAAATTTATTTCTTACAATTCTAGAGACTGTAAGTCCAAGATCAAGGTGCCAGCCAATTTGGTGTCTGATGCAAGTCAGCTTCCTGGTTCATAGATGGCCTTTTCTCTGTGTCCTTACGTAGTGAAAGGGGTAATGGAACTTTATTTTGGTTTCTTTTTGTAAAGATACCATTCCTATTCATGAGAACCTAATCACCTCTCAAAGGCCTCACCTCCAACTACCACTATATTGAGGATTAGGCTTCAACATATGGATTTTGGAAGAACACAAATATTCAGTCTATGGCAATGTTCATTGTAAAAAAAAAAAACGATACAAGCTAAATATATGTAGAGGTCAGGTTCTAAATGCAGTGCATAAGGTAAAAATTGCCTAGTGTCAGGTTTATTTGATAGCCAGTTTTTCAGTTAAGAACTAAATAAAGTAGTTGACTTACGTTTAAGGGCCGTGATTTAAGAAAAATATATTGTATGCACTAGAATTACATGCATTCCAGGGAGATGTCCACACTACACGGGGCACTCAGGAACTCAGATCAACTCAGAAATTGGTACATTCCTATCCCTCGTGTCATGATCATACCCTGAACTCTGCTAAATTATTGCCAGAATGGGGAAGTCCCCTTACATGTCCTAATATTTCCTCCTTTTCATCGTTTTTATTTCTCTCATTTACTGAGAGAGGATAGTTGTATATATAGTTCATTGTGGGTGAGGCCTCTGTAGTATATGGAAGGGTATAAAATGAAAAATGAAAGGTAATGTCTTACTCCTCACCTAAGCCAAGTCCCAATCCCCAATGATCAACGTTGTCAAAATTTTACACACACACACACACACACACACACACACCCCTACCACAATTGTATATGAATATACACACAAGTATAGGCTTATACCATACATACTCTTTAGCAATCTTATTTGTACATTTAACATTATAACTGGGACATCTTCCAGTAGAAGAATATGTACACGTGCCTTATATTTTTCTAATAATTGGGTAGTATTCTGTGGTAAAGATAAACTTAAATCTTACAACTATGTCTTGCACTGTGAATATAATATATATGTATGTATATGTGTGTGTCTATATATCTATATCTATATGAGATTAATTCCTGGAAGTTAATGTTGAATCATTACATCAGAGAGATGTAATGTGCCTTTTAAAATATTTGATACATTTCCCTCCAAAAAGTTTTCTCATGCTTCCCCATTAGTACTTGATATATCAATTTTAAAAACCTTTTCTAATTTGTATGCTTTTCCTTAAATATGAATGAGGTGGAGCATTTTTAATATGTCTTGTGGTCCTTTTGTGAATTGCCACTTTATGTTTTTTGCCTATTTTTTCATTCAATTTTATATTTTTTCTTAGTGATTTATTAAAATTCTTTGTATTTTAAGAAAAACTTCCATTGAATGTGTTGCAACTGTTTCGTCAGTTTGTCATTGTATATAATTTAGCCAAACAGAAGTTTGTTTGTTTTTTTTTTTTTAATTAATTATTTATTTTTGGCTGTGTTGGGTCGTCTGTGCTGCGCACGGGCTTTCTCTAGTTGCGGCGAGCGGGGGCTACTCTTCGTTAAGGTGCGCAGGCTCCTCGTTGCAGTGGCCTCTCCTGCCGCGGAGCACGGGCTCTAGGGCACAGGCTCAGTAGTTGTGGCGCACGGGCTTAGTTGCTCCGCGGCATGTGGGATCTTCCCGGACCAGGGCTCGAACCGTGTACCCTGCATTGGCAGGCAGATTCTTAACCACTGCGCCACCAAGGAAGTCCCCAAACAGAAGTTTTATAAATTTATATACTCACATTTGTTTATCTTTTTCATATGACTTCAGGCTTCCCCATCCTATATTATACAAAATCTAAACCCAACCAAATCTATGTTTTCTTCTAATATATTTATGGTTTCAATTTTTATACTTAAGTCTTTGATCGATCTAGACTATTTTGATGACAGGATTCCTCTTTAATCTTCTCAATGACACTATGAGTTAAGTATTATTCCCATTTTATAAATCTCCACTTTACCAGTGGTAAAAGAAAGGATCTGACATGGAAGTAATTTTCTAGGACTATTTGCTTTGAGTATTGGAGCCTAGATTTACTATGTTGCCTCCAAAAGTATGTAGCCAGTTATAATTTCCTTTTACAATAGCAAATATTGTTCTTTTAGCAGATACTGTGCCCTGTTGAAGGCTCTTTCTACAAATAGGGAATACTTTTTAGTGGAACATTGTCATTGTGGTTAACGCCTCATTTCCTGCATCTATAAATTGAGGATAATAAGTCAGCTGTCCTAGTACACATAATAAAATTAGGTGGTAAATCTACAGGTAGAGCATGTCTGTATTGGGATGCTGTGGGATGGGTAAGTGTTTGTGGAAGTTTTAAGCAGGTCCTTAAGTGTAAGAGCCCTTCTTTGGAATGTGCACACATTACCACTGTATCTGAAGTCAGATCAGAAGTCCTCACTCATTGTCTTGTCAGGGGAACTACATGTGCTTTTTCACCTGTAACTTCATTTTTGTTTAACTCTTGCCTGTGGACTGTTCTGAGATTTAGAACATTTTTTAGCTCTTTTGCTCTGTCTCTCTTGGGCCATCCAAATACCCTAGGGTGTATTAAGATAATCATAAAAAAGATACACAATTGCTTTTTTCCCACTCTTCCTAATGGAAAAAAAATTAACAATACCTATTCACAGATTGAAAGTTTGGTTTTTAAAAATCCTCTGAATCTCCAAAGGAGAAAGTCATTTTAGAATTCTCCTATGTTTTCCATGGTCTTGAGTTTCTATGTTTGGGTTTGTTTATTGGGAAGAGCTGCAGGAAATGTGACCTGCTATGACTTCAGGAGAGGAAAGTGTTATTAACAGAAATGCTTGGTTCTGCATTTAAAGCCATTATTAATAAAAGTTGTGGAATGATGAGAGTTGGGCATCCATGCCAATTTTTTAATGCCCTGGAAATCACTGGCTGTGTTGCAAGTGCTTAAAATTTGTAATTACCTAAACTCATATGACAGACGGAACTGGAAATCAAATTAAGTGGCTGCCTTCTCTTACGATGCTAAATAATCTCTAGCTTAAGACAAGATTGCCTTTTTCCTTCCTAAAAAAAGGCACAAACAATGACAGCCCAAAATAGCTATTTAGTCAGAACTGACGACACTTTCTGAATGCTTGTCATTAAGAGAGAAATAAAAAATCCTGCTTTTCTTTTTCCTTTAATTTCTCTCCCTTAAATACCTTGCTTTCTCCTGAAGCTGCCCAGGAGAAATGCCCAGTGGCTCTGACAGTGCCTCAGCACCACTACAGGCTCCAGAGGGGAGGTGGCTTATGCAAAACATATTAAAGAAAAATCCTAAAAGTCACTGCAGCTTTTTCTAGTGAGTTATGCTGATCTTCCCTGTTGCTGTAAGCTGATGGGGAACGTCATGGCAAAGACAAACCACTCTTTTTCCTCCTACTATTTTTGCTGCAGTGAGAACTGTTCATTTCTGCTTACATTTCGCCAGATAGCTTTAGAATTCTAGCTGAGCATTAGGGCTTCCTAAGGCTGGAAATAAGAGTGTAGAACCTTACATTGTACTTTGTCCTTTTGACTCAGTAAAAGCTGAGTTAATTTGCAGCATCCGGTGCCTGACAGGAATGACAACAGACAGTAGAATCTGACGATGTTTTTGAGTTAAGTATTTTTTTTTCCCCCTTATGGATTCATGGGGGCAGAAGCTTTTATTTTTCTCTCTGGTTCTCTCCCTTACAGAACCAGCTGAACATATTACATTCAGCAGCAGTAGCTACTGAATCTTTAGTTATGTTATATCCTGGAATCTTCTGTCTTCGTTCCAATCCCATCTTCTTCTATCGATTGTCATTTATCAACAAAGGTTAGTTTTGGAAAATTGGATGCATTTGTTAGTGAGCTTCGCAACTTTAGATATCCCTGGAAGATGTAACAGAAATTAAAGGACAGGGAAGTGAGAGAAGGTGGTACTTCTCAGCCATGTAACTGCAGATCACCCCAGGGGAACCCAGCTTACATTTTAGGGGACTTTATGAGACAGTGATCCTTTGGTCTTTGTCCTATTCCATACAGAAAAGCAGAATGAGATGTGTTTGCAGTGATTGGTAGTATTTGCCAAACAGGGTGCTGCATCGTAATAGCCTGGAATATAGAGCAGAGCTCATATTAAACCTCCAAAGGGAAAAGGGTTTCCTCTTCATTTACAGTCTGCTCGATGCAATCCCTTTGTAAAGTATCTAATAGGATAACACCAGGGCTCTCCAGAAATATAAGTAACTCATTGGTTAAATTTCAATTCTTCACCTTTCCCCCCCTCCTTCCTGGTGAGCTCATCCCCCCTCCCGTTTTTTTTTTTTTTTTTTTTTTTTTTTAACCCAGTGATTTAAAATGCTAGAAGGAAAGGCAACTGAAGTCCTAACTTTCAGCTGCTGAATTCTCGGCTAATTGAAATTACTGGGCACGATGCTATATATAGCCAATGAAGAGATTTTGAGCCCTCACTCAGTGCCTTCAAGACATGTCGTTTTGTAGTCAGAGAAAACAGAGATCAATGCATTTTCAAACTGACAGAGGGAACGGATGCTCCTTAGTAGCACATGCCCAGGATCGTGTGTGTGGGGCTTGCGCTGTGCTGAGAAGCTGAATACCGGTCCATATGCTCCTTATTTACTGCAATGTTCTTTGCATGTTACTGTGCACTCCGGACTAACGTGAAGGTAAGAGGAGGCGAGTCGGCAACTGGGCACAATATACATGTTAAATCAGCTGCAGAAAATGTCTACCTTGTGTAGCTTCAGGACTTTTCAGATTGCTGGCTGAGCAGGCAGATTATTACAGGTGGTTGCAAGGGCTTTGTTTTATTGTTGCCGTGCAGCCTCGCTGGTGGAGCATGTTGAAACGCTGCTGTGAAGTGACCTTCAGGTTTAACTGTTTGCAATTCAGGTTCACGCTCACACTTGGGGGGTGGAGTGGGGGGGAGGAAAAGATGAAAATTATTTAGGTAGGCCAGAACCAAGAAATCAGAGAAGGTAAAAGCCATGGAGTGTGCTTCAGATTAGGATTTAAAGTCTTTCTTTTAAAAAGTGCCGTGAGCTGCCTGTGTTCATGCAGCTTAATTGTTTAAGAGCTGGGGATTAAATTTAGTGGCTGTAATGGCATTAGGATGTGATCTGTGGGATACCTGAACATTCTGTTCATATAAACAAATTATTATCATGGGAAGTTGGTGATATTGATCGTACACATTCTCAGCGCTGAGCATGCTGGTTGCTCAGGCTGAGTGGGCACCACTGCCCTGGCGCCTGTCACCCCATTGACATTCACTTCCTGTAGCTAATGATTATCTGAAGTTGAGCTTAAGTTTGGGAGATTTACCCCTTGTCTGGAAGGACGTTGTTATTATTGGAGAGGTTTTCTGACACTCTGTTCATTGAGAACTGAGCCAGACAGACAGGCCAGCTGTGGAATTCCAGGTGCACAATTTAAGTGAATTATATACTCTGTTAGCAGTTTGAACTTGTATTTCTTACTGAAGAAAGACCAAAAGGAAAGTGATTGCCTTTCAGAAAAAATGTAAAAAAGGCAATTAAGACTTCATACCTAAAATAGAAATCTCAAAAAAAAAGTCAATGTAAAGTGTTTTCCCCTTTTATTTTACTGCGGGAGTATTTTAATGTGTCTGGGCACTAAAGTTTCATTTTCTGTGTTTACAAGTTTTATTTAAGAACTCCCTGCTGCTCACTGTCTTGTAAGCCTTTTTTGTTTTCTATTTGAATTTCAAACAGGTAGTATTTATGTTTTGATGACCAATTCTTTTACAACTACAGCCTGGAAGCATTCTGTGGATCATTTTGCAGAGTTCTACAGAATTTACTTTCTACTACTTTTAAGATTAACTTCAACAATCAATTTTTTCCATGCCTATGATGGATATAGTAAACAACATGAAAAGAAATATTTAAAAAGCTAGAGAGTGTGCCCAGATATCAACTTGGATTTCTCCATCACCACCTTCTGTTCCAAACTATTGGTATGGCATACATTGTTTTGTAAACTCAATGAATTGTAAATGTTTTCTCTCCTCATCTTTTTTGAAGGAGAAACATGCTTTTTTTTCAGATAAATCTCCATAAATAATTTAGATTAAGAGATAATGATTGTTTTGATATTTCATTGTTATATTTCAGAAGTACAAGAAAACGTGAGTCCAAAGTTCCTTTGTTATGGGTTTTGGGAAATCCCTTTTTTTTTTTTTTTTTTTTTTTTTTTTACTATTAACTACTATCAGTGGTCTTTGTGGGCTTAGCTTTAAATTTTTCTCATTTAAGTTCATAAGCAAGAGAATGAAAAGAGTTTTACCAAATATATCTTAATTCAGATGACTTTTGGATAATAAATTCTTAGTACTTTGGCAGATCTGTACTCTGATATAATACCTCTGATACATTAATCAATAGAAACTCAGACCACATACATTGCCACATACAGCATATCTAACCTTGCTCTGAGTAGTTTAACTTGAACTTTAATTATGCCTATGCCTTTCAATAATTAGCTCTTGCACTTTCTGGCATACTTTATCATTTTATAAGGTTATCTTTTCCTTCTGAGACAGCAGGGTTTGCAGAAGAGTTTGCAGATCACTTGGGGTCTGATATTTTACCAAGTTGGTGCAATAAAGTCTTACATGATATTTTTAACTTTTGATTTATATTATTATACATTTTAAAAGCATTTGATTTTATTTCTCTTGTGCCCAAAATTATTTATTTGCTCGGTTATGGTAAAGTCTCTTTTATAGTGTGTAGCTTCTCATGTTGCCGTGATTTAACATGATTGGTGTTACAGTGACCCAAAACTTTAAGGCGGTTAAAATTCAAAGGAAAGCAAAATCTCTTGCTTATGTTATTCTGCACAGAAAAAGCCCCTGATGTCACAGTCTTTTATTCTAGAATGATTGTTTTGTTAATTGGACCTTTATAATATAGTACAGTGAAAAAGATTTTCTGAGAGTGGTATGTTTTAATGTATTTCATATATGTTTTTATGTAATAATCAAGGCGTTAAATCAAGGCATTGATACACATACATACAGACATCAGAATGTGACTCATGGGTCACTATTTATTCATTTATCTACCAAAAACTTTCTGAAGGACAGCTATGATTTATGCACTGTGCTAGTCTGGGAAACTAAGATCAATAGAAAACAGTCCTTGCTCTCAAGAAGCTTCCAGTCTTGGAAAGGACACAAACATGTAAACAAATACGTGGTTTGAAATATTACAGAACCAGTAATGGACATCTATGCAGGGCATTATAGGGACAAAGCAAAACAGAATAGTGGCCAATTTTGCATGGACTTGTCAAGAAAGTTTTCACTGTGAAGTCACCTCAGACTTGAATCTTGACAGCTAATGGAGTTTTGCCAAGCAGGCTGGAGTGAGGAAGGCATGCCTGGTGGAGGGAATGACAAAAGCATGGAACACTTTGGAGAGCTGCAAATAGTTGAAATGGACGGAGAGTAGGGTCTTGCAAGGCTGAACATGAACTACTAGAGTAAAACAAATAAATAGGAGCTAAAGCCAGGGCCGTGAGAACCGGCTGAGCCATTATCACAATCTGACTCTTTAGAAATTGTGTTAATTTGCCACCTATTTCTAGAAGGAGAACTTTCGACAGAAGGAAAAGAAATGAAAACTTCTAGACAGAGGGTATTACTTATGTTGTATGTTTTCGTGTTAGTGTTAAGTTGTTGAGTTTGATGAACATTTATATCATATTGGCTTGGGTTTATCTTTTTAACTTTTTAAAGAATGTGATTAGAGCAATTTAATCTGAGTCTGGCCGCACAAAAGAAGCAATATGTTCATTACATAGATGTATAATTCCTCTCCCGTCTCAAATTGCTTATGTTATACATAAAGTACCTCTTCGATAAGAAAACATATAGGAAGGTTGTTGCACCAGATGTCCATCTTGTCTATAGAGATGGCTCTATTTTAGAAAGTAATGATATTGATGATAATAACTTACATCTAGGTGATACCTTTTACTTTTCTAAATACTTTTATGTTCCTCATCTCATTATTTCCCTCCTTTCATCTTGCTACTGTAAACACACCCATATATACTTGTGAGTCTACAATACCTGAAATATGAATGGCAGGTATTAGACCCATTTCACAGATAAGAAAACTAGGTAGAGAAAGGAAACGGCCAGTTACTCTGTTCCACAGTGTGTCAGGAGTAGACCTAATGTAAGGCTCAGGCCTCTTGACCCTTGATTCACTGCTCTTTCTAGTAAATCCTGCTGCCTACCCCATAGATCCAAGAATTCTGCTCTTAATTTTGAAATTCCTTGAGGGTAAATATAAGAGCTCTTTGGAAAAAGAGCATAGCAGAATGATTTTAAAGTGTGGGTTTTGGGGATTACAAAAGAACTAGGTTTAGGTATATCTTCCCCATTTATTTATACAAATTTTGTGTATAAGAAACTTTCTTAACCTACCTGAAGTTCAGTATTTTTATCTGTAAAATAAGGATAATGATATTTCTTAGGGATTATTAGAATTATGTGAAATAAGGCACGTAAACACTGTAAAAAATGTTCTTAGAATATAGTAAATGCTCAATTAATTTAATTCTTAATTGATAAAATTGAGACCACCAAATAGGAGTAAGACTTCAGAGTTGCCTTTATGTTAAGAAATTCTAGGAATTGCCCTATTAAAAGGTATCTATAGTTGATGAGAAACATATTTATATATAGTATCCCTTCTCCCACCACTGTTACCATCACCATCACACTTGCACATATGCTAATGTGTAAACTCTCTGGGACTGAGAATTCAGTTCGTTTTGTTCATATCTATATCATCAGCATCAAGAACAGCACCAAGGGCATAGTAGGTTCTCAGTAAATATTTGTTAAATGATTGTATTAGCTAAGTCCCAGATTTCTTTTTATTACTTAATCAGCTTCTTCCCAGATTTATTTACCTTAATGCTTGTTAAATTATTTTGAGAGAAAGGAAAAATGAAACCACAGATTTGAAAGTCATATAGGCTTGGGTTTGAATACTGGATTTGGCAATCACAAACCACTTGTACTCAGTCACATCCTCTGGATCTGCACAGCCAGATTTGTAAAGCTAAGTTGGAGGGAATCAATAATTCAAACTAAAACAATTTGTTATATGCCTAAATACCCTAGAATTCAGACATTCATCATGCTCATTTCTACCAGGTTTATTCAGTGAAGTTGCTTTTTTCCAAACACCCCATGGTTTTCTGCCTCTGAGCATTTGCTAGAATTGTTTCTTTCAATGGGTATCCCTTCTCTGCATGGTCACACTTGTCTAAAGTCTATCCTTCCTTTAAAAAATAGTACAGGACGTCTTCCAAGAAGTTGACCCCAGCCACACTAATTCCCTTACTTTATTCCCCCTTTGATTTTGTAAGTGCAATTTCTCCATCTTTCATGGCAATACATCTTATATTGCCTTATGCCATCATTTGCATTATTATCTTGCATTGCTAGCTACTTTTTTATGTTTGGGTATTGACTCACTCCAAGTAGATTTTAAGCACTTTGAGGACAGAAACTGTTTACTGTTTTCTTCATTATTTTTAGTTTGTTTGTATTTTAGGAATGCAAAAAATGATTGAAGGACTGATTGAAAGGGAAACTCGCAGAAACTCTGTCTCCTTATGCTGCTGACACCTACTCTTTGCTAGATTCTATGATAGTCCCACATATTGATGCTTTTAATAAACATTATTTGTTGTAGAGAGGGCTTGGAATCATGAATCAGAATGTGTAGACAGTTTATATAACACCTATAGCTCTCCAAATCAGGGGTGATCCCTCTCAGGATTCCAGTTGAATAATCATCTCTTTTAGGAGGTCAATAATGTATTAGTCCCTCACTGGGCCCCTATATTATGGCATCCAAATGGTTGTGAGCCTACTCAGTATATTGGGTTTATAATACCTAAGCCTACTCAAAATATTGGATTTATAATTTCTAATGAGGCTCTTTAATTCAAAACAAAAAAATTACAAGAAATTGATAAAGAATAAAATAGCAAAATGAACAGTGGCAATAATACCTACCATTTTCAAGCTCTTGGCATGAGCCATGGACTACACCAATAACTTTGCACATACTCTCTCAAAACGCTTTTCAGTGACCTATGAGGTAAGCATCATCATCATCATCATTATTTTGTAGATGAGGAAGACTAAAGTTTAAGGAACAAAAATAATTTGCCTAATATTACACAAATATTAGGTGCCTGTGAAGCCAGCATTTAAATCAGGTCTGTTCCACTCTAAACCTTTTAAAAACCTTCCTAAATAGATAATATAGCTATGTGGACTATAATTAATGTGTCACAGATACCTCAAATCTTTTTTTAAATAAAGTAAGGAATTAAGTAAATAATATAACTGTATATTTTACTTAGTATGAGTTTACTGTTTCTTCTCTTCTTTCTAATAAATGATGGTTACAGTCAGAGCATGAGGTTTTCTTCTGTATTCTACATTCATTCATTCACCAAATATTTAATGAGCATCTATTATGTGTCAGGCACTGACCTAGTTGCTAAAAATAACCGGGTGGAATAAAATAGATAATAATCCCTATCCTTTTAAAATTTATATGCTTGTAAGGTAAGCAGAAAATAAAAAGCACAGTTAAGTAAAATATATAGTGTAAATAATAAATGCTAAGAAGAAAAACAAAACATGGAAGGACCATCAGTCAAAAGTGTGAAGGTGGGAAGGGGTTGAAGTTACAGTTTTAGATAAAGTGGTTAGTGAGAGTCTCACTAGGAAGGTGACTTGTGAGGAAAGACCTAAAGGATGTGAAGGGATTAACCATGTAGGAAAAGGTAACAGAAAGGGCAAAGGCCCTGAGGTGGCATTTTAAGGAATGTCTAGGAGGCCAGTGTGGCTAGCAAGAGAAAGTTCAAGAGAGTGTCAAAGTGAGCGGATCATGTAAAGCTTTATAGGTTCAGCTTCTTCTTTCAGTGAAGGAAGCCAGTAGGGTTTTAAGCAGAGGAGTCACAAGGTCACTCAGGCTGCTGTGTTTAAGAGTCTTTAAGGGGACAAGGGTTGGCACAGGGAGACCAATTAGAACTTCTTGTGATAATCCAGGTGAAAAATGTTGATAGTTGGGATCAGGTTGGTGTCAGTAAGACTGGGGACAAGTTGTCCAGTTCTGTATATAATTTTACTTTTGGATATTTATCTTCTTCTTTGTCTTTTCCTGCCCTGATACCAAGTTCTCCTCAGCTGTGGGGTACTGGTTCTCAGCTCTTCCGTATTTGATCAGTATGAATTAGAGAAATACTGCTTTGATTTGTGGTTGCCATTGCAGCTTTAGTGCTTTTTAATCCTGTGAAAATTTTGAAGGGTAGATTACCCAAGACTAATGCCATAAATGTGCATTCAAGCCTTCATTTTATTTTTGGCTTAAAATCTTCTGATCCTCAGGGGACCCCACTGTAGTTCTGAAATAAATCTACTCTTAGCTCCTAGAGGGTAGGGATCGTGTCTTACAGATTTTATATCCCCATTACCTTTCATGTGGCAAAATATCAATAAATATTTGCTGAATGAATGAATGTTAGCTGCTCAAAGAGCTGGATGTATTTTGCAGACTGCATCTTTGGATTAGCTATGGTACCACCAAATACGAATAGATATACAACAAGGAGAATGAATTTTGCTTTCAACAAGTTTCTTCTCTAATGGCAAATTTATTGCCTCTTTTATGACAGTAAGTATGACAGTATTTCTCCAACATCAGAATCTCTGGGAATCTGGAAAGGACCCTAGGTAATTCTTATCGTAAGACAAATTTGGGAATTACTGTCTTACAGCTTATGTTTGGAAATAAAGCAGTGAGTCAGCAAGTTTGTTGAGAAACTGTTATGTGTTAATATTTGCCTGAGTAACATATATAGCCAAAGTATTTAAAACTTTCTGGACTGCAATCCATAAAGAATATAAATTAAAAATTGCAACTCTGTACAAGTTTCACAAAGCTTTCACAAGTTTCACCAGTACTTAACTTTACCAAAAGCTATGCATTTTGATATTTTCTATTCCATTTTAACCTTTTAAAAATTTGTTTCTTTTCTATAGTTTTGGTCAACATTTACTAAACATTTACTAAATGTTTTATAATCATAAAATGGTTGAGGAAATATAATTTATACTGACTAATTTAAAACTGACTTCTTCTTTTACCTTTATTAATGAATTTGAAAGAGTACAGAATGGGTCACAAGTCACAATTTGAAAAACACTGTAATATGCTCCCTGCTTTGAGGAACATACAGCCTCAGTTAGGAATATGCAAGTAAAAGATGACAAATTACAACAGTCAGTCAGCACTAAGCAGAAAACATGTGGAAATCCTTCACTAAACACAGGGAGGCTATCCATATAGCCTGGGTCATTTACCGTGTAGAATCCTCATTTGGGAATTCATGGTTCAGCACTTACTTCCCTGGCACTGGCCCTTGAGATTTCACCTAACCATCTACATAGCTCAGCATGCCTAATAGCAATAGCTATTGTTTATGAGTGCTTATGATGTGTCAGGCACTGTTCAAGGAACTTCATTCATTTACTTTTCCCAGTAACCTTAAGAGAAGTTTGATTATTAAACCTGTTTTACAGGTAAAGGGGCCCAGTCCCAGAGGGTAACCTGTACCTTCCCATGAATCTGGGGGTGCTTATACTGAAGACACATTAATAACTAACTGAAGTATAGGCACCCTTTGAAAGAGTCCTATTTGCTCAAATCTGCACCTTTTATTAGTGCAGTAAATAAGGTAACAAAACTCCTCAGGAGAGATCGGTATTGCTTGGAGAACCTAGCTCTTGAGAATTGAAAAGGGAAGGATGAACAATAAAACAAAGGAGACATTTGACCCTGAGAAGGTCTGGCCCTAAATATTTCTCAAATATAAACTAGATCTTTTCTTTTTGATTAGACTCATAAAAGACTATGGCACTTTCAAAATAGGCAGAATTTAATTGAAAGATGCTGAGGGAATATCTTTTTAAAAATGAAAGTTAGATGAGTAGCAGGGGACAAATATTGAGTCATCTTATTTACTTATTATTTAGTTTCTAATGGGTGTACTTAGATTTACATATTCTTTTAAAAAGTAAACATAGATTTATTTATTTTTAAAGGTCTACCTAGATTTATTTATTTTTTTAAGGTTGTACCTAGATTCAAAGAGGAAAGTGAGGCCAAACGGTATGCAGTGAGCCTGGAAGGAAGGGAATAAGGTAGATTTCTGAAGTGAATCCCTGAATCTTTTTGGAGCCCTGTGCATGTGTGTTGGATGTTTAGTCAATTAATTTATAATCCACACTCTTTCAAACTCTTTAGGAAAAATAAACTTAGGAATCAGTTATAATTAGTATGCATTGTAACTCAACTGTTTTTAAGATTATAATAGTAATATATGCTCATTATAGAAATTATGTAAATACAAAGAAGGACAAAAATTTATATTTGCTCATAACCTTGAAACTCATGTATAAAAGTTCTATTTTCTTTTCACTTTTCCTTATGTATGTGTATATGTGTGTGTTTATAAATGTGATGTGTTATGTGTGGAAGATATCCAGGATTAATTATTTGTACCCTGTGTTTGCACTCAATACCATAATCCTAAAAACATTCTCATGTCATTAATAATTCTTCATAAGCATCTTCTAAAATGGCTGCATAAGAGGGAAACTTTTTTTTTTGAAAAGTAATAAATAAAAGTAGGAGGGGACCGAAAGCATTGTTTTTCTCAGACGATTGCTTTTCAGCAGAGGTTAAAAAGTTTTCAAGTGTAACCTTGGAATAACTTTAGAATGAGATACAGTTTGGAAGAAATATACGGTGAGTCTGAGTTTCAAAAGGATCATTGCCACTGAACTTCATACCGGGAAAATATGTATACTTAATGCAAATTTATTTCTCTAGCTAGTCCCCTAACACTTTTATACCCACACCACCAAATAATGTGCTTTGAGCTGTTTGTGTGAGTGTGTGTGTGTGTGTGTGTGTGTGTGTGTGTATGTGTGTGTGTGGCTATTTTAAAAAGAAACCAACCAGACAACTTCTTTATTATTACTATTCTCCTAGGTATTTAGGGTAGAAACATTGAAATTATTTTTAACTCTCCAGCCCCATTGGATATGTAATCAGTTCACAAATCCTTGGAATGATTTCTTCTACTTCTGTGTCTTTCTACCTCTCGTCCCTCAGTGAGGGCTCTCATCTCTCACCGCATTGCCCCAGGCACATCCCGACTGGCTTTTCTATTCTCCCTCTGTTTCCCCTCTAAATGCGTCTTCCCCGTGGTGGCACCAAACTTATTTTTCTAAAACACAGAAAAGAACTGGCTATCCATATCTCTACTCAGGAACTTTCTGTGTTTCCCATTGCCCTCAAAATTATTCATCCCCATAGTATGGCCTCAACCACCTTTCCATCATTTACCTCCTTGTAGACACCACTTACACTCAACATAGGCAGCCAAAACCCATTCCAGCCATGTCTCAATCCACTGCTCATGACATAGAGGAGATGTGGAAAAATTGATGTTTAGTGGAAAACCTAGGTTTGAAATCCATCTCCACTTAGAAAATAGTCTACTACACTTCTAGGTGAATAAATCAGTTTTTCCAGTGTTTAATTTCTAATGTCTTAGTTGAGATGATAATCGTAACATCCCTCTAGTATCATGAACAAGGCTCAGGTATACTCAGGATCCATTAAGAAGATGTTGAAATATTTTAAAGAAGTCAGTGAAACACCAACTGAAGCGGTGAAGAAAGTTTGCTTTAAACTATGTAGTTGTTGTGAATTTGTGTAGCTGATGATTCCCTTATGATATATTTTGAATCCAGGGGACATAAGCTAGGACCAAATTCCTTTCTAAAATTTTGTAGTTCATAAGATAGTGACTATACAACAATGTTTAATCTTATCGTTGAGGAGGTGAGAAAAATCACCCTCAATATCTGTAGTTACACATCTCCCAGCCAATATCTCTACATGATATACAGCCTCAGTGAACTAAATATGAAACCCTCAAAAATTCTTGGGAAACCAACCACAAGATTTGCGTAATTGTTTCCTTAGTGGGCAGAAGTCTTTAATCCTGAAAATATTTTGATTAATTATAAAATAATGAAGGGAATTAAACCTTTTAATTAATATTTTGTGTTCTATAATAATTACATATATTTGGTAGTGTATGTCCTTACATTTTTAAAGAGATTTGCTAGATTAAAGTATTTAACACGTTACTTTTAGAATGTCAAGGAATTGATTTTGACTTGAGATTTTAAGATGAAAGATATACAGAATCTTACCATTTGTGAATATCATTGAAACATATAATAAAGCATAAAACTCTCCATATTTTAAGTTTTATTTATTAGATATAAAAGAATTATTTAAGTATGTGGGAAGGTGTGTTAGTCAGATAAAATACTTTAAAGGAAATTTAATATAGTAAATTTATAAATTCAGGTTAAATTTGTTTAAGGGGAATTTAAGTCATAAAAACTCTTAAAATGGTGATTGTAAAAATATTGCTTGACTTATAGGTAGAACAGTACACTTATAAATTGAACTTAAAAAGTTAAGTAGAAGCTAGACTTTTGAATTTATAACTTAAAGAATTAAGTATTAATTTTGTAAACCAAGAGAGCTCCAAATAATCTTTTCTGTACACAAAAGATGCCTTTAAACAGCACCAAAACACACTCACTGCACCTTGTATGGTTGTTACAAATCATGAACAGAATATGAAAACAGGACTTCCCTGGTGGTGCGGTGGTTAAGAATCCACCTGCCAATGCAGGGGACACGAGTTAGATCCCTGGTCTGGGAAGATCCCACATGCCACGGAGCAACAAAGCCCACCCGCCACAACTACTGAGCCTGCGTGCTGGAGCCCACGAGCCATAACTACTGAGCCCATGAGCCATAGCTACTGAGCCCGCATGCCACAGCTACTGAAGCCCGCAGGCCTAGAGCCCGTGCTCCACAAGAGAAGCCACTGCAATGAGAGGCCTGCGCACTGCAACGAAGAGTAGCCCCCGCTCACCGCAACTAGAGAAAGCCTGCGCACAGCAACGAAGACCCAACGCAGCCAAAAATAAAAAAATATATATATAAATAAATAATAAAAATTAAAAAATAAAAAGATGAAAATGCTTTGTAAATTCTAGAACACTATAAAAATATTTGTCATTATTTTTCCTTCTAATTGTTTAGAAAGGTATTTGCCTTTTCTTTCCCCTACATAATAACTGTGCAGTCCATCGGGACCCTGCCAGTTCTTATCCTCTCCCAGATGAAACTTCTCCATTTACTATCTTTCATTATTTTGTATTACTTTGTATTATTAGTGTAACACTTGTTATACTTTGTATTACTCTTGTAGCACTTTGTATTAATAGTGTAACATGTATCCCCTATATCGGAGGTATTTATTCTTATTTGTTTTCTTTACTAGAACATGAATTCCATATCTTCTTCAGTTCATTTTTAAAGCAAACATTAAGTGAGTCTCCCTTTTGTGCTAAACACAATATTCTGTACAAGGAACAGAGGCATTATTAAGAAATGGTATCTATGTGTGTTTTAGGTAATGGATTATTGGATTTAATTTCACAAAATCATTCTGTCTGAAGAAAATTCTATAATAAAACTTTTAGGGAAGCATTTGATTAGTTCAAAAAATTCTGTTATTGCAAATAGCAGATAAGAAAAATTCAAAATAAATAAAAATTTAAATTTCACCAGTGCAGTGAAAAACACTCACATTTTCCCTTAGATCTAAAACATCATTTCAGTGCAGATACAAGCTAGAAGATAGTTTTACAAAATGACTGGAGCAGTAGAGACTCGGGGGTAGGTGGAGATTACTCAGACAGAACTGTTGATCTGTAATGAGAATCAGTCAGGGCTGTCTGCCCATTCTCATTATGTAGACTCTGCTACCCACCTCCCATTCCTTTCCTCCTTCTAGTCCACCACAATCGGCAAGGCTGTTTTCTCTTTCCTTTAGTCCAGCAGTCAATAACATTGATTTTTGCAGCACTAGGTGATTCTCACCTCTTCTCTCATTATCCCGTCCTTCAGGGCTAAACAAAGCCAAGTTCCCTGGTGTGCACCACAGTCTGAAGAGTCTTAAAACAGAAATGGCTAGAGGCAGGATGTAGAGCTTTGGCTGGGTGGGAGGGATGGTCAGTGCCATAAATTCCTCAGGAATATCCTGCGCAGAATATTTTTGACAGTCTTAAGTAGGGGATAATATATCCTCCAGGGAAAAAGACTACACAATGTCTTCTTCACAGCAGTTCCGTTGAGTAGACTGAGGGGGGAGAAGCCCTGAGGTCCTACTTCGATGTGTAATTGTTACTGAACCTATTCAGGTACTATTCCTGGGGAAGAGGCCAACTCCAGGGAGTGAGTCAGAAGAGCAGCAGTACATAGCAGGGCCATGGATGGCCACAGTGTTGCAGAAGAAAAGAAGGAATTTACTCAGTGAGTGCTTCCTATGTGCTAGGAATGTCATCATCTTTATTTTAATCCTTGTAACAACCCTGTCAGGTATTGTTACTGCCCTCATTAAACAGATTGTAAAACTGCAACTTAGAGAGGAACATTAATGTTCCCAAGTCACATTCAAGAAGATGACAGCCAGTCTTTCCCATATATACCATACTGCTTTGCAGAGCCCCTGGATTTTCTTCTTGAGTGTTCATACAAAAGCTTCAGTAATCAGGAAGAGTGGAAACATGGCTACTTGGTTTAAAGATGAAGGGGAGTCAGGGAGCCTGATTCCTCCAGCTCCGTTTTTCGTTCTCAAGGTTGCTTTGGCTATTCGGGGTCTTTTGTGTTTCCATACAAATTGTGAAATTCTTTGTTCTAGTTCTGTGAAAAATGCCAGTGGTAGTTTGATAGGGATTGCATTGAATCTGTAGATTGCTTCGGATAGTAGAATCATTTTCATAATGTTGATTCTTCCAATCCAAGAACATGGTATATCTCTCCATCTATTTGTGTCATCTTTAATTTCTTTCATCAGTGTCTTATAATTTTCTGCATACAGGTCTTTTGTCTCCTTAGGTAGGTTTATTCCTAGATAGACCTAGAGTCTGTCATACAGAGTGAAGTAAGTCAGAAAGAGAAAGACAAATACCGTATGCTAACATATATATGGAATTTAAGAAAAAAAATGTCATGAAGAACCTAGGGGTAAGACAGGAATAAAGACACAGACCTACTGGAGAACGGACTTGAGGATATGGGGAGGGGGAAGAGTGAGCTGTGACAAAGCGAGAGAGATGCATGGACATATATACACTACCAAACGTAAGGTAGATAGCTAGTGGGAAGCAGCCGCATAGCACAGGGATATCAGCTCGGTGCTTTGTGCCCGCCTGGAGGGGTGGGATAGGGAGGGTGGGAAGGAGGGAGATGCAAGACTGATTCACTTTGTTATAAAGCAGAAACTAACACACCATTGTAAAGCAATTATACCCCAATAAAGATGTTAAAAAAAAAAAAGATGAAGGGGAAACTGTTGGGATTTGTTTTGATTTAGTAGTCTTAGGAAGGAATGATAGAGAGGGTTTTGTTGTCTAGCCAAGAGGAAAACCAACTGAGAGAGATAAGCTTCAAGTACTGTTTAGGAAAGAATTAGCCCAGGCTTGTGAAAGGGTGCCTAGATGCAGGGCTTTAATGGTCAGAAGAGGAATTTCGGGTTGCAGGACTATTCAGACTGCAATGCTCTGGAATTTTATGTGACCAAGCAGGGTTAGCTCTAGTAACCCTGCTTCTTAAATATCACAACCCTTGGTTTGAATTCTTTTCTATCTCTTTCCAGCTGTGTGAGCCTGAGCTCATTATTTAGCCCATCTTAATCTTAGTTTCTTCATCCATAAAATGGGGTGCTAATGGCTATCACATAGACATAGATTTTATTGTACAACTTAACGTGCTAATATTTACAAGCCCTTCAAAGTGTCTTATACATAAGGGAAATTGAGTCAATGGTAGATTCCTTCCTTCTTCAGTGATGTCCAACCCCACCCCCCCAACATAATGTGAAAGCGAAACCCCAGTCTTCCTTTCTGCTGAGGTATGAGTAAGGGCAATGTTACTACTCCCAGGAGACACTCCTTAGGAAACAAAGCCTTGACGATTGACATCAAATTCAATGATAACAATTAATTTCAAACCAAATTTCATGTGGTGGAGGAATGTGGGTGTCCCTAGAGCTGTATAGAAGTTTCTGAAGATACACCCTAGAGCTGCACTGTCCAAGAGAATAGCCACTAGTCACATGTGGCTGCTGGGCCCGTGAAATGTGGCTAGTTTGAATTGAGATGCATTATTAATCAGTGGAACATGTAAGATTTTTGAAGACTTAGTATGGAGAAAAAAGCAAACTATCACAATACGTTTTTTCTTGGTTATATTTCAAAATTATAATATTTTGGATATGTAGAGTTAAATAAAATATAGTATCAAAATTAATTTTTTCCATTTTACTCTGTTCAGTGTGACTACTAGGAATTTTTAAATTACATATATGGCTCACATTTTGGTTCTCATTATATATCTCTTGGGCAATGCTGACCTAGAGGCTAATGTGTAACTCATTCTTCCCATGGATAATCAGATACTTGATCAAGGTATTCTACAACCAGTGTGGATAGCAGTCTTTCTCCCTATCTAGGCTTTGAGATGGATGGATAGGACTCCTTCTAGCCCTGTGGTTCTAGGATCTTAGCACAATCATTGAATGTTAGACTTAAAAAGGAACTTAGAGAGTCCAAGTTTCGACTCTCAGCTGAGGTCCAGAGAGGTTAAGTGACTTGTACAGACTGCTAATGTCCAGTACTTTTTCCATTAAAATGCACAGCTTCTCAAATGCATGACCACTTTTCCCAATGAACTTAAATGTTTATACCATCTTGGAAGAATACAAACCCTGCCATTTGGGTGCAGGCCTGTTTCCTTGGAATAGAAAGCTTTCTCCTCTTTCATGTTCTGATGTGGTCCCAGTGGAGAATTCCTATTTGACCTTCAAAAATCATATACTAGTTTAACCTCCTTAGTGAATCCTTCCTGCCCCAGGCAAAATTAGTCACCTTCCGCTCTTCCTTGTCTATAATGCTCTATTTTAGCTCCAAACACACTCTGTGGTATTGACTTACTTACATATAAACCCCTTAAGTCAAAGTGCTTGTTTTGTGGGCCCAACATTAAGTGCATGGTAAGCCCGCAGTAAATATTTATTGAATTGAACTGTTTTTTGAACATTGCCACAGATTCCCCTTTACATTCTTATTTATGTTATTCTGTAAGCCACAGTCTATGCAAATTGGGAAATTGGGAAAAAAACCCACAACCAACTCTCTCCGTCTCTGTCTGTGTGTGTGTGTGTGTGTGTGTGTGTGTGTGTGTGTGTGCAGTTTTTAATCATCTGTACTTGCCAAAATGCTATCATGGGTTGGAAATGCCATTCCTTAACACTTATCTACATCTCCCAGTTAGTCATATGTTGAATTTCCTCATCAAAGGAATCTTCTCTATATAAATGAAGTGTGACCTGTCAGGGCGGATTGAGTAGGCCTGAAGAAGCCATGATTCAGACAGTCTCATTTCTATGAGGTGTACTTTAAATGCCACATCTTCAGTCAGCAGTCAGTCTCCCATGAAAACAAAATTGAGCTTTGTATTCCCTTTGGATTTAAAAAATGCATATTGAAGTTTGTGCTAGGAAGTGCAAATGTGTAGCCATACTGGTGATACACTTCTTTTGGCCTTTTGGCTTTCTCGAGATGAGATTTAGAAATGGCTCCATTTACCCAGAAAATTGCTTATAATTTTCCATAAGTCTTGTCTATTGATACCTTCATTTTAGCATTAAAAACTATATTAATTCAAAGAAGAGGGAATGAGCTTTTTTACCTTGCTGTATCTTGGATTCAGTTCCTTTCCCTCCTACTATGCAAGTATGTCAAGATAAGAGACAATCCAAATGCATAGAAATCTGGCGGTAACCCCTTGCCCTGACTCTTCTATTTTGTTCTCACTACTGACAATCTTATTTTCCAGGCTGCAGAAGTAAGAGACCTGTACTCATACTGGTCCATCATATTCACAGTCAATGATATAAGATTTTAAATTCATATAATGGAGACTCATTTTTTTATTTATTCAACTTTTATTTATTAGACATCAACTATGTATTAGCCACAGAGGCAGGCATCTTCAGACATAATTCTTGTTTAAATCCCTGTTTCAGAGCTGAGGTAACTAAAACTAAAGAGCGATGAAGTGACCTCTCCAAAGTCATTGCTTGTAAATAGTACAGCAAGCACTTAACGCTGGTCTTTATAGTGTAAAAAACTTGTGCTCTTTCTATGATACCCTACTGCTCCAGAATATAAAAGAAACAGTGGCTCACAGTGGTTAAGAAGGGGGAAATCTGGGGCCAAGCTACTTAGATTTGAATCCAGATTCTACGACTTTATAGTCTTCTGATCTTGGGCATGTTACTTACTATCACTGAGCTTCCACCTTCCTTACCTGTAAAGTCTGGTTAATTATGTTACTCCCTTTATGGGATTATATAAATTAATCTGTGTTATGGTTTTAGCACAGGATATGGTATTTTGTAAGATCCCCTTAAATATTTGGTGCTGTCATCATCATCTGACTGTTCCTCCTCATAATAATTATACATAATTTTTTTAACACTTAACGATGAGTTAGCCACTGTACTAGGTATTTATCTGTGTTAACTCTGCTTTTCACAGGAAATCTGAGGTAGCTGGAATTACCCGTTTTTACAGATGAGGAAACTAAAACTTTCAAATGTGCAGGTACTTTTCCAAGGTAATACAGTCAGTAAGTGGTAGCACTGGAATTGGAATAAGTCTACCGAATCTCAGTCTCTTTCTGTTATGCCTTTCTGACTCGTGGGATTTCTCCCCAGCCGCTCTAAGTAGCTATCTGTTCCCAGATGGAAGCTGTTAGGGTGAGGTTCTCTTGTTAATGTTGTAGTTGGAGCCTCAGAAGATAAGAAAAATTGACATGTTGCCCCCGCATCTGCACAGTGACAAACTAAAACCTTGACCCACTGACTCCCACTCTTATGTACTCTTGCTAGATAAGGCTGCTCTGGTGTCTGTCATCGGCACAAACCTCTATTTCATCCTCAACTGAGAACTGCCATTTCCTTCTCTGTTTCTACCAAGGTTCATATCTCTGTAGGTCTAGGTGGAAAGACCCTCACTCAGCTCTTTTAGCCTAACTTCAGTGACTTTATCTGTCAATGTGTATAATTTTGGAGTCTTCAGAAACAGTCTTATTCTTCTGTGACATTGTTTTGCACTATAGAAAATTCCACCTTCAGTCCACAACCCTTTTTCAAATCTTGATTTTTCTTCCACTTCTACTATTGCTACTCTAATACAAGATGTCTTTTCTTTCTTGCTGGGACGGCTGTAATAAATTCCTGACTGGGAATTATTCTTGACCTACTTCTATTTTCTTTTTTTTTTTTAACATCTTTATTGGAGTATAATTGCTTTACAATGGTGTGTTAGTTTCTGCTTTATAACAAAGTGAATCAGCTGTACATATACATATATCCCCATATCTCCTCCCTCTTGCGTCTCCCTCCCACCCTCCCTATCCCAACCCTCTAGGTGGTCACAAAGGACTGAGCTGATCTCCCTGTGCTATGTGGCTGCTTCCCACTAGCTATCTATTTTACATTTGGTAGTGTATGTAAGTCCATGCCACTCTCTCACTTCGTGCCAGCTTACCCTTCCCCTTCCCGTTGTCCTCAAGTCCATTCTCTACATCTTCATCTTTATTCCTATCCAGCCCCTAGGTTCTTCAGAAACTTTTTTTTTCTTTTTTAGATTCCATATATATGTGTTAGCATATGGTATTTGTTTTTCTCTTTCTGACTTACTTCACTCTGTATGACAGACTCTAGGTCCATCCACCTCACTACAAATAACTCAATTTCGTTTCTTTTATGGATGAGTAATATTCCGTTGTATATACGTGCCACATCTTCTTTATCCATTCATCTGTCGATGGACACTTAGGTTGCTTCCATGTCCTGGCTATTGTAAATAGAGCTGCAATGAACATTGTGGTACATGACTCTTTGTGAATTATGGTTTTCTCAGGGTATATGCCCAGTAGTGGGATTGCTGGGTCAAAGGATAGTTCTAGTTTTAGTATTTTAAGGAACCTCCATACTGTTCTCCATAGTGGTTCTATCAGTTTACATTCCCACCGACAGTGCAAGAGGGTTCCCTTTTCTCCACAGCCTCTCCAGCGTTTATTGTTTGTAGATTTTTTGATGATGGCCATTCTGACTAGTGTGAGGTATACCTCATTGTAGTTTTGATTTGCATTTCTCTAATGATTAGTGATGTTGAACATCCTTTCATGTGTTTGTTGGAAATCTGTATATCTTCTTTGGAGAAATGTCTATTTAGGTCTTCTGCCCATTTTTGGATTGGGTTGTTTGTTTTTTTGATATTGAGCTGCTTGTAAATTTTGGAGATTAATTCTTTCTGACTATTCTCTATAATGCAACCAGAGATAGATTTTTCAGATATGATTTTGATAATGTCATATATATCTGCTTAAATGTTTAAAAGGCTTTCCTTTGCTCTGAATATGTTTCATACACTCTTGTGCGATCTGGGTCCAGCCTAGCCCTCTAGCTTCACTGTCTACCATACCCCCTATTTTCCCTGTGTGAGCCACGCCCTCCTCACTTCAGTTCCTCAAAACATCAGATTTCTTTTCAATATAGTCTTCGCTGTATTCCCCCTCTAGAATGACCCCACCAACCCTTCATCTGGTTAAATCCTACTCATCCTTCAGATCTCATCGCAAACCTCCATCCTTCCTAAAGGTCATCCCTGCCCCTGTATTCTAGATCTGGTCCCTTCTATAAACTCTCATATAATCTGAGCCCATGCTTTATAGTACTTACCATAATTTGCTAAAATCTGTGTATTTCTTGGATTATATGATTACCATCTGTTTCCCAACTAGCTGGTAAATTCCATGATGTTAGAAACCATGTTGGTTTTGTCTACATTATAGCCTCAGCCTTAAACACAGTACCTGATACACAAAGTGCCCAACATAAGGATATATTATAAAAGTGAATGATTAAATGACCTCTGCACTGTGTCCCCAAAGTGGATAAAGTGTGTTGTTTCAGTATGAGTTCCCTGCATTCTTACAGTATTGACCTTAGATCTGGAAGAGAGCTCTCGTTCCACTCTTTATGAGTCTCTGGTTCTGATGAGTAGGGAAGGTACCTGCCTGTTTCCCCCAGGAGTCCAGAGGTCTTCCTGTAAGTAGATCCATTGGCGGTTCAAAGGAGTGATTATTATATACTGAGTGTCTATTTTCTGCTGGAGGCTATCTTAAATGCTTTACATATATGATGATTTCCTCATCTTCACACCTCTAAAAGTTCTAATTTAAACTCAGTTTTGTTGGCTTTAAACTCTTGATCTTACCTTTACATCAATTTACCTCAAAATTTGCTATGATTAAGCATCATCTGGATAGCTTGTTACAGTACAGATTCCTTTGCTCTACTCCCATAGATTTGGATTCTCCTCATTTGGGGAGGGACCAGAAATGTGCTGCTGTTGCTGCTTCTGGTCTGTGGACCACACCTTAGCTCTTCTACTATAGCTCTCTATTATAACTCAGTACCTCCAAGAATTCCTGACATCCTGACCTTGACTATACTTCTTAGTCAAACTGTTTAATCTCTCAGTCCTCCATTTTCTACTCTGTAAAATGGAGACAGTGATAGTTATTCAGTATCAGAGAGATATTTTAAGAACTGCATATGATAACTTGATGTGAAGAGTACATAAAACCTAACATTGATATTCTCTGTTTAATGTTTCATGTCTCAGTTGTAAGGAGTTATGGGCATGATAAGTGACAGAAGGAGGCAAACATTTTTTATAACCTGTCACCTTATTTTCTCTAAATTATCATGTCTCCTGTCCCAGGTAATATGTTTTTGTTTGATGATATATCCATCATCTCTCCTTCTCTGACCTGAGCACACTACTAATTGCTACCCCTTGGCTCTATGCATGTGTTACCCTTGCTGTGGGTAATGCACAACAGATGTGTCAGATCACAAGGTGATTTTCCCTGTCACAAGCATGCCCCTCCGCCCCCCGCCTGCTATATTTTGGTATATGTTAAAGTCAATTTTTTAGGGATGCAAAAAAATATATTTTAGTATTAACTCACAGTAAATGTGGAAATAGCTCTATTATTAAAGAAAATAAAGTTCATAAAATATATTCCTAAGGCTAATATTTTAAATGATATTTGACTGATTAAATACTTCGGCTATCCTGTCTGACTCCATTAGCACAATTATTTGTGGTGAATTTGTTAAACTAGGGATCTTACCCTGGGCTAGGCTTTAAATTCCAAATGAGATTTACACAAGGTATTTTTATTCTTTGAAGGAGTTAGATTTTTGTCATTGGTTTAATTTGCTTATAATTCAGAGAATCATTGGTTCTTGAGATAGTATTAAAAATCAATTGTAGGGACATTTAAAACTGCACTATGTATAAAATCCAGACTGTGGGAGACTCCATAGGTCAAAGAAACTTGTACAGTATGAGACACAAAGCTAAGCTATAGTGTCAAGGAATGCATACTTGGATAAATAGACTATAAGGAAATAGAAGAAAGGAGTTATTATGAGTCAAGATATGATTACATTTAAGGGAAAGAGGGGATTTTGATTGGCCTGAGGTACATAGAGACTTCTGTGGTGACTGGCAAAGTTCTATTTCTTGACCTGAGAGGAGGTTACAGGGGATTTGCCTTATATAATTAATCAAATTATACATTTTCTGTGGTTATCTGTATCTCTGCTTTATTTTACAGTAAAAAAAGCTTTAAAACACAGAAAAAAATAAATTTTATTACCATTATTTTTGTATTTCAAATTAAGAGATCCCAGAAGGATATTGTGTTAAGAAACAGTTTCTGGGACTTCCCTGGCAGTCCAGTGGTTAAGACTCTGATGGAGGGGGCACGGTTCGATCCCTGGTTGGGGAACTAAGATTCCCCACATGCCACGTGGCATGGCCAAAAAAAAAAAAAGGTAAGGAAAGAAAGTTTCTGCTAGTGCCTTTCAGTGTCATAGAGAGAAAGCATTGGATACTTTATTTGGACAATAAATTTTACAAAATTCTTTGAGTTTAGAACAGTGTTTAACATTGGAGGAGAGATGGAAGTAGTAGAAAAGAGGACCCTGGACACAGATACGTGAAGCAATTAGAAAAATTTACATGTTTTTTCTTTTCTTCTCTTTCCTCTCTTCCCTTCCCTTCCCTTCCCTTTTCTTATCTTCTCTTCCTTTTTTTCCTTCCAGTTTTACAGAGGTAAAATTGACATACATCATGGTAGAAGTTTAAGGTATACAGCAAAATGATTTGATTTACATACATCAGGATTTGATTCACATATGTCATAATCACAATAATTTCGGTGAACATCTGTAATCTCATATAGGTACAAAATTAAGGAAATAGAAAAGAATGTTTCTTGTGATGAAAAATCTTAGGGTTTACTCTCTTAACAACATTCATAGCAGACTGTAGCAGAGTTAACTACAGTCATCATGTTGTACATTACATCCCTAGTACTTATCTTCTAACTGGAATGTTCTATTTTTTTTTTTTTTTTTTGCGGTACGCGGGCCTCTCACTGCTGTGGCCTCTTCCGTTGCGGAGCACAGGCTCAGTGGCCATGGCTCACGGGCCCAGCCGCTCCGCAGCATGTGGGATCCTCCCGGACCGGGGCATGAACCTGTGTCCCCTGTCTCAGCAGGCGGACTCTCAACCACTGCGCCACCAGGGAAGCCCGGAAGGTTCTATTTTTTGACCGCCATCATCCAGCTCCCCCTCTCCCCACCCCCACTTCTGGTAACCACAAATCTGATCTCTTTTTCTGAGTTTGTTTGTTTTTGAAGTACAGTTGACCTACAACCCTGTGTTAGTTCCTGTTACACAACATAGTGATTTGATATTTCTATACATTTCACCACTGTAAGTCTAGTTATGATATGTCAACATACAAAGATATTACATAGTTATTGATTATATTCCCCACACTGTACATTTCATACCCGTGACATTTATTCTGCCACTAGAAGCTTATGCCTCTTAATCTCCCTTACCTATTTCTTTCCTACCCCCCCCCCGCCTTGCCAGAAAACACCTCTTTATTCTCTGTATCTATAACTCTGTTTAAGTTTTATTATGTTTGTTCATTTGCTTTGTTCTTTAGATTCCACATGTAAGTGACATCATGCAGGATTCCTTTCTCTGTCTGACTTATTTCATTATGTATAATACCCTCTAGGTCCATCCATATTGTCATAAATTACAAGATTTCATTCTTTCTTATGGCTGAGTGATATTCCATTATCACTGTGTGTGTGTGTGTCTGTGTGTGCGCGCGCGCATGCGTGCATACATATACATATCACATCTTCTTTATCCATTCATCTATTGACGGGCACTTAGGTTAATTCCATATCTTGGCTATTGTAAATAATACTGCAATGAACATAGGAGTGCATATATCTTTTCTGATTAATGTTTTTGTTTCCTTTGGATAAATACCCAGGAGTGGAATTGCTGGATCACATGGTAGTTCTATTTTTAATTTTTTGAGGAGCCTCCATACGGTTCTCCATAGTGGCTGCACCAATTTACATTCCCACCAACAGTGCACAAAGGTTTCCTTTTCTTCACATCCTCACCAACATTTGTTATTTGTTGTCTTTTTGATAATAGCCATTCTGACAGGTGTGAGGTGATAGCTCATTGTGGTTTTGCTTTGCATTTCCCTGATGATTAGTGATGTTGAGCATCTTTTCATGTGCCTGTTGGCCATCTGTATGTCTTCTTTGGAGAAATGTCTATTTAGGTCTTCCACCCCTTTTTGGTTGGGTTGTTTGTCTTCTTGATGTTGAGAGTGTTACAGATCTATTCTTAAACAAATAGAAATTCAGATCAAACCAGTTGGCTTTAGAGAGAAATACCTTACAGAGCTTGGTAAACAGTAAGTGCTTATTAAAATAAATTTCTTACTACCTTCCTTTCCTTATTTGCATCATGAAAACACAGAGAATATAGTATGTTCGTTCTAGCTAAGAGCTTCAGCAGTGGGGTGGTGTGGGGACTTCATTAATTCCATCAATATTTATGTTGCTTCTTTGGTGTATTAGATACTGCATATTAAAACATTACAATAAACATTTAAGACTGGTTTATTATCCCCATTTTATAAATGTGGAAAAACTAATGAAAGAAATGGTTTTTGTAGTTGAATTTAAAGCATAAATAGGACTTGAACTCTCATTTATGGACAGCAAAAAAGACATTTCCAGCAAAAGGAATAGCATGTAGCAATGTGTGACAACAGGAAAGCTTAAGGAGCATTTGGTAAGCAGTATATGTTAGAAAACAAGATCAGAAAAAATACATTGGAGCCGTGTTACGAATATCCAGGTGAGAAGTTATTACTTAACTTTGTAAATTATGCAAAGTTATTGAAGGTTTTTGAGTAGAAAAACAACACGTTATTTGTGCAATAATACAAACATTTAGTTTTTTAAAAAAAGGACTAGCTGTTTCCCTAGAATACTTCCAATATCGATATAATGTAGTTGAAACCAGAAGTGTTCCCAGCAATCAACTATCTTGGCTGCTGTTGGACAGCTGTCAGCATGACTACAAGTAGCCCTTGAGCCTACCTGGAGTAAGAAGTGGGCCCATGCAAAGATAACTTTTTGGAATATTACTTTGTTCATGGTGCATCTGACAATATGATTAGATAAACAAAGGCATATAAGTATAGCTAAAGTGAAGCTCAGCAAAAGGTAATCTTAAAATAAAGAAAAAGAAGTGCTTCTCTACACAATATAGATATTTTTTGCACCATTATGTATAAGAGGAAATAGTATAACTTTTTAAGGTTTTGTGTATATATTGTCTAGTTGTTCTGCCAGAAAGATTTTATTGGTCTTACACTTTCATCAAGGGTACATGATAGTGCCAATGTTAAAGAATCATTAAAGATGACTACTCTTATCTTGTTTTATAATATTTGGTTAAAATTTTTATTCTAACATTGGTTCATTTCTTATATTTACCAATGATGTTGAACATTATATAGACTTATAGTCATTTATATAGTATTTCTCATTTGTGATTTCCTTTCATATGTCATTGAAAAAAAGCAGGAACTTTTTTCTCATTTATCTGTAAAACCTTTTCACATACTAAGGATATTAATGATTTTTTTCTATTGCCTGTTGCAAATATTTTGTCTGAGGGGTGTGTGTAACTTATCTTTTAACATTTTTAAAGTTTTTTCTGGGTGGTGTTACTTATCTTTAATCTCTATTGGCTATTTATGTACATTTACAGAGAAAATGTCTATGTATAGGGTCCATTTTACTTTTAACACCCTCCAAATCTGATTATCACTAGAATCATTTGAGGGAGATGAAATTCCATAACTTAACTAGTTTTACTTGTGTAATTATATGGCTTTTCCAAACCTCTGTAAGGTAGAGATATTGCTGTATATCTTAGAGACATATACATTACTTTATTTAACCAAGTTCATGTATAATGCCAACTACTAGAGATATGAAGAAGAGTAAGAGACATTCCTGCCCCTGAGGAGCTCATATTGTTGTGGGACTCACTGGTATATATGCACATATACCATTAGGATGATGTAAGGAAACTCTGGGACTAGAGGGGCTTGGGTAACTATGTCTAGGGGAATTGGGAGAATCTTGAAGTAGATCTTAAAAGGATGAGTAAGAGGTAGGAAATTTCTGTTAATTGGAATGTGTCATAAAACTAGTGAAAGTCAGTGATCTTGTTTTGGGACTGGCAAATATATCTCTGTGTTCAGAATGTGGGGAAGGTAAGGTTAGCAAGATATGATTTGGGATAATATTGTGAAGTCTCCATCAGAAAGTTTGGACTTTATCTTGTTGTCATGATTTATACCATTACCAGTTTAAGTTTTCTTTTCTTTTTTTTTTTTTAATTAATTAATTAATTTATTTTGGGCTGTGTTGGATCTTCGTTTCTGTGTGAGGGCTTTCTCTAGTTGCGGCGAGCGAGGGCCACTCTTCATTGCAGTGCGCGGGCCTCTCACTGTCGCGGCCTCTCTTGTTGCAGAACACAGCCTCCAGACGCACAGGCTCAGTAGTTGTGGTGCACGGACGTAGTCGCTCCGCGGCATGTGGGATCTTCCCAGACCAGGGCTCGAACCCGTGTCACCTGCATCAGCAGGCAGATTCTCAACCACAGCACCACCAGGGAAGTCCAGTTTAATTTTTCTTAAGATTTAAAGTAGGGGAGTGTCCTGACTAGATTAGTGTTTTTAGGAGGATTATTCTGGCAGGAGAATTGGAAGATGGTCTGGATGTGGGGTCAGACAGGAAATGGGGGAAAGATTTAGGGAGTTTTTGTAGGTATTCAGAAGAGAGAAAGGTAAGGGCATAAACTATAAAATATCTTGGGAAAAGAAAGGAGAAATCTTATCGAAGAGAACATTAAGTCTTAGTAAGTATGTAAGAGTGAAAAAGAGGTAGAGGCTGAGACTTTCGTATTTTCAGCTTGGATAATTGATAGATTATGGTATTTTTAGTTATTTTAGAGAATTTGAACAGAGAGGAGATTTGGAGAAGAACATCAGTTTACATACGCTAAGTACCAGTTACTGATGATAGTCCCTGGGATTTGTTTAGTAGACAGTTACACATGCCCATCTGCATCTCCACTGTGAGCACTAAGCTGAAAATAGAAATTTGTGCATCATTACCACATAGGTGATGGTTGAAACCACAGACATGGATAATATTTCCTAGGGAGGCTGTGAAGAGTGAAAGAGAGCTATGGACAGAACCCTTGGGGATGCCAGCATTGTGGGGACTGGTACTGAAGATGAAATCAGATCCCCTATGTGAAAGCACTTCATGAGTCTAATGCACTTTTCAGATATAAGAAATTATAATTATTCTTATTATAATTATTAAGAATTTCAGCTTCTATAAGAGGGTGGAGATAAGTACTACCACATGATGAATTGAAGCAGAGTAGTTGCCGATTTAACCTCAGAGGCACTATGAAAATCTATAAGCAATTTTTTTATAAAAAAACATTTCAAATGCTAAGGTCAAAGTAGCCTTTGTCAAGGCTAAATAGGAACTAGAGTTCTTAGTTTTGCTTGTTCCAACTGTAGCCATGGATTTGCCATCTGGGAATTTGTAGTAACTGTAAGCAAGTATGTTCCCACTGAGTCATCATCCCCCATTGAGTTCTGGAGAAACAAGGTCTGGGTCCAGATTTCCATTCAAGAATTTTACAAAACTGCCTTCTAAGAAAGCCCAAGAAATCTTCATGAACCAGATTCATTTAAAATTGGTACATTCTTTGCTAGAATTGGCAATATTGGAGATATTTTTATGAAGTCTACAGAAAGAAAATCAAATAATTCATTATTATCACCGCCTATTTATTCATCTCCAAAATATTTTCAAAACTCATGTGTTTTATATTTTGTATTGAAAATTCATTCTTCCTTTTTATCTTAATTTGAAACTAAGGAAATACTTGCTCAGTAAATGGTGTAGTACATTAGAATCAACTATAGAATTTGAATATATAAGGAGTTTATATTCCACCTTTGATATCTGTGATATGGAACTTTATTTGCATGACCTTCAGTTAACTTCTTCTACAAAATGAAAGTAATAACAGCTAACTTACAGGTCTACTGTATAAATTAAAATACCCCATAGCATCATGAACATTTTAAAATATAAAACACTTTATTAATCTAAGGGACTAAATATAAAATTATAATAATGAACTCTGTCATGACTCTGAAAGAAAGGGCTCCGTTACTCTGGTTAACGGAGTAGTAGAATTTAAGATAAATTAGCTTTTGCTAAATGCTGAATCTTGAAAGACATTCATTTGACTTGAAAGACATTCATTTGGCTAAGTCTCAAAAGAGAGTACTATGTGGAAAATCTGTGATTAGATATTGACTGTGGTATCAAAGCTCAAAACCAACATCATCTCTTTAGTAAAGGGCATGGGTAACTTGGCTGTGACATCACTCATCATAGTGATTATCAATCTGTCTCTGCATATTGATAGATTGCAGAGAATAACTCTCAATTTCATTGTCCTCCTTCTACCATCCATGTCATTCTGTGGCCCTCCTGAGTCCTTGGGCTTAATAGAAGAAGATACTCAATGACTTCTACTCTGGTCACATCCACTGAAGGTTGCGGTAATTTTCCATAGCATTTATCAAATAAAATTACATGCTATGGTTATTGGTGAGAGACATCTATTTATATTAAGCTGGAAATGTATCAAGGGGCATTTCTTCACTTTAATTATTTAAATGTTTATCAATTATTTTTCTCTTTATATTAAAAACACTTTATCCCATATTTTATTTAATTATCTGTTTCACATAGGGGTTTACTAAGTATCTAAGGGAGGACAACAGGGTTAAAAAAAGATAGAAGGACACCGTGCACCTTAGGAAATCAGAATAACTTGTGTAATGAACCTCGATGGCCTAGAATATTGTATACTGAAAAGTAATCTTGAGGTTGATGATTTGATCTCAAGGGTTTAAAATAAAATAACATTTAAAAGCTGTAGTAACTTGTTTGGATAAGAAGCTGGACAGATAGTAAAGGGGAGAAAATTCCCAAGAAATAGATTTTTATTTCTGTTACACAAGATTATTTTTATTTATTTTTTTCTCAGCCCTACAATTTATTAACTTTGTGAGCTTGGTGGAGTAAACCAATCTCTCCAAACCTTGTTTTTTTAGTTATCTATTGTATACATATTAGTGTATATATGTCAATCCCAATCTCCCAATTCATCCCCTCCTGTGCACCACCTCCCCCTTCAGCCCTTGGTGTGCATAAATTTGTTCTTTACATCTGTCTCTATTTCTCCCTTGCAAACCGGTTCATCTCTACCATTTTTCTAGAATCCACAAATATGTGTTAATGTACGATATTTGTTTTTCACTCTGTATGCAGTCTCTGTGTCCATCCAAGTCTCATAAATGACCCATTTCGTTCCTTTTTATAGCTGAGTAATACTCCATTGTATGTATGTACCACATGTTCTTTATCCATTCAACTGTTGATGGGCATTTAGGTTGCTTCCATGATCTGGCTATGGTAAATAGTGCTGCAATGAACATTGGGGTGCATGTGTCTTTCTGAATTATGGTTTTCTCTGGGTATATGCCCAGTAGTAGGATTGCTGGGTCATATGATAATTCTATTTTTAGTTTTTTAAGGAACCAGCATACTGTTCTCCATAGTGGCTGTATCAATTTACATCCCCACCAACAGTGCAAGAGGGTTCCCTTTTCTCCACACCCTCTATAGCATTTGTTGTTTGTAGATTTTCTGATGATGCCCATTCTAACCGGTGTGAGGTGATACCTCATTGTAGTTTTGATTTGCATTTCTCTAATAATTAGTGAAGTTGAGCAGCTTTTCACGTGCCTCTTGGCCATCCATATGTTTTCTTTGGAGAAATGTCTATTTAGGTCTTCTGCCCATTTTTTGATTGGGTTGTTTGTCTTTTTAATATTGAGCTGTGTGATCTGTTTACATATTCTGGAGATTAATCCTTTGTCCATTGATTCGTTTGCAAATATTTTCTCCCATTCTGAGTGTTGTCTTTTCGTCTTGTTTGTAGCTTCCTTTGCTATGCAAAAGCTTTTAAGTTTCATTAGATCTCATTTGTTTATTTCTGTCTTTATTTCCATTACTCTAGGAGGTGGGTCAAAAAAGATCTTGCTGTGATTTATGTCAAAGAGTATTCTTCGTATGTTTTCCTCGAAGAGTTTTATAGTGTCTGACCTTACGTTTAGGTCTTTAATCCATTTTGAGTTTATTTTTGTGTATGGTGTTAGGGAGTGTTCTAATTTCATTCTTTTACATGTAGGTGTCCAGTTTTCCCAGCACCGCTTGCTGAAGAGACTGTCTTTTCTCCATTGTATATCCTTGACTCCTTTGTCATAGATTAGTTGACCATAGGTGTGTGGGTTTACCTCTGGGCTTTTCTATCCTGTTCCATTGATCTATATTTCTGTTTTTTTCTGCTAGTACCATATTGTCTTGTTACTGTAGCTTTGTAGTATAGTCTGAAGTCAGGGAGTCTGATTCCTCCAGCTCCGTTTTTTCTTTTTTTTCTTTTTCCTCAAGATTGCTTTGGCTATTCAGGGTATTTTGTGTACTCCATATATATTTAAGATTTTTTTGTTCTAGTTCTGTGAAAAAATGCCATTGGTAATTTGATAGGGATTGCATTGAATCTGTAGATTGTTTGGGGTATTATAGTCATTTTCACAGTATTTGCTTCTTCCAATCCAAAAACATGGTATATCTCTCCATCTGTTTGTATCATCTTTGATTTCTTTCGTCAGTGTCTTATAGTTTTCTGCATACAGGTCTTTTGTCTCCTTAGGTAGGTTTATTCCTAGGTATTTTATTCTTTTTGTTTCAGTGATGAATGGGAGTGTTTCCTTAATTTCTCTTTCTGATGTTTTGTTTTTAATGTATAGGAATGCAATAAATTTCTTTGCATTAATTTTGTATCTTGCAACATTACCAGATTCACTGATTAGCTCTAGTAGTTTTCTGGTGGCATCTTTAGGATTACCTATGAATAGTATCATGTCTTCTGCAGACAGTGACAATTTTAGTTCTTATTTTCCAACGTGTATTCCTTTTATTTCTTTTTCTTCTCTGATTGCTGCGACCAGGACTTCCAAAACTATGTTGAATAATAGTGGTGAGAGTGGACATCCTTGTCTTGTTCCTGATCTTAGAGGAAATGCTTTCAGTTTTTCACCATTGAGAATGATGTTTGCTGTAGGTTTGTTGTGTATGACCTTTATTATGTTGAGGTAGGTTCCCTCTATGCCCACTGTTCTGGGGAGTTTTTATCATAAATAGGTGTTGAATTTGTCAAAAGCTTTTTCTGCATCTATTGAGATGATCATATGGTTTTTATTCAGTTTGCTAATATAGTGGTATCACATTGATTGATTTGTGAATATTGAAGAATCCTTGCATCCCTGGGATAAATCCCACTTGATCATGGTGTATGACCCTTTTAACGTATTGTTGATTCTGTTTGCTAGTATTTTGTTGAGGATTTTGCATCTATATTCATCAGTGGATATTGGTCTATAATTTTCTTTTTTTTGTAGTATCTTTGTCTGGTTTTGGTATCAGGGTGATGGTGGCCTCATAGAATGAGTTTGGGAGTAATACATCCTCTGCAATTTTTTGGAGGAGTTTGAGAAGAATCGGTGTTAGTTCTTTTCTAAATGTTTGATAGAATTCACCTGTGAAGCTGTCTGGTCCTGGACTTTTGCTGTTGGAAGATTTTAAATCACAATTTCAATTTCATTACTTGTGATTGGTCTGTTTTATATTTCTATTTCTTCCTGGTTCAGTCTTGGCAGGTTATACCTTTCTAGGAATTTGTCCATGTCCTCCCAGGTTGTCCATTTTATTGGCATAGAGTTGCTTGTAGTAGTCTCTTAGGATGCCTTTGTATTTCTGTGGTGTCCATTCTAACTTCTCCTTTTTTCATTTCTAATTTTATTGATTTGAGTCCTCTCCCTCTTTTTCTTGATGAGTCTGGCTAAAGGTTTATCAGTTTTGTTTATCTTCTCAAAGAACCAGCCCTTAGTTTTATTGATCTTTGCTATTGTTTTCTTTGTTTCTATTTCATTTACTTCTGCTCTGATATTTATGATTTATTTCCTTCTACTAACTTTAGGTTTTGTTTGTTCTTCTTTCTCTAGTTCCTTTAGGTGTAAATTTAGATTGTTTATTTGAGATTTTTCTTGTTTCTTGAGGTAGGATTGTATTGCTATGAACTTCCCTCTTAGAACTACTTTTGCTGCATCCCATAGGTTTTGGGTTGTTGTGTTTTTGTTGTCATTTGTCTCTAGGTATTTTTTGATTTCCTCTTTGATTTCTTCAGTGATCTCTTGGTTATTTAGTTACGTATTGTTTAGCCTCCATATGTTTGTGTTTTTATGGTTTTTTCCATGTAATTTATTTCTAATCTCATAGTGTGTGGTCAGAAAAGTTGTTTGATATGATTTCAATTTTCTTAAATTTACTAAGGCTTGATTTGTGACTCAGGATGTGATCTATCCTGGAGAATGTTCCATGTGCACTTGAGAAGAAAGTGTAGTCTGCTGTTTTTAGATGGAATTTCCTCTAAATATCAATTAAATTTATCTGGACTATTGTGTCATATAAAGCTTGTGTTTCCTTATTAATTTTCTGTCTGGATGAAATGTCCATTGGTATAAGTGAGGTTTAAAGTCCCCCACTATTATTCTGTTACTGTTGGTTTCCTCTTTTATAGCTGTTAGCATTTGCCTTATGTACTGAGGTGTTCCTATGTTGGGTGCGTATATATTTATAATTGTTATATCTTCTTGGACTGATCCCTTGATCATTATGTACTGTTCTTCCTTGTCTCTTGTAACATTTTTTATTTTAAAATCTATTTTATCTTATATGAGGATTGCTTTCTTTTGATTTCCATTTGCATGGAATATCTTTTTCCATCCCCTCACTTGCAGTCTGTACGTGTCCCTAGGTCTGAAGTGAGTCTCTTGTAGACAGCATATATATGGGTCTTGTTTTTATATCCATGCAGCAAGCCTGTGTCTTTTGGTTGGAGCATTTAATCCATTCACATTTAAGGTAATTATTGATATGTATGTTCCTGTTACCATTTTCTTAATTGTTTGGGGTTTGTTTTTGCAGGTCCTTTTCTTCTCTTGCATTTCGCACTTAGAGAAGTTCTTTTAGCATTTGTTGTATAACTGGTTTGGTCATGCTGAATTCTCTTATCTTTTGCTTGTCTGTAAAGCTTTTGATTTCTCCATCAAATCTGAATGAGATCCTTGCTGGGTAGAGTAATCTTAGTTGTAGGTTCTTCCTTTTCATCATTTAAAATGTATCATGCCTCTCCTTTCTGGCTTGTAGAGTTTCTGCTGAGAAATCAGCTGTTAACCTTATGGGAGTTCCCTTGTATGTCATTTGTCATTTTTCCCTTGTTGCTTTTAATAATTTTTCTTTTCTTTAATTTTTGTCAATTTGATTACTATGTGTCTCGGTGTGTTTCTCCTTGGGTTTTTCCTGCCTGGGACTCTCTACGCTTCCTGGACTTGGGTGGCTATTTCCTTTCCCATGTTAGGGAAGTTTTTGACTATAATCTCTCAAATATTTTCTCGGGTCCTTTCTCTCTCTCTTCTCCTTCTGGGACCCCTATAATATGAATGTTGGTGCATTTAATGTTGTCCCAGAGGTCTCTTAGGCTGTCTTCATTTCTTTTCATTCTTTGTTCTTTATCCTGTTCCATGGCAGTGATTTCTACCATTCTGTCTTCCAGGTCACTTCTCCGTTCTTCCTCCTCAGTTATTCTGCTATTGATTCCTTCTAGTGTATTTTTCATTTCAGTTATTGGATTATTCATCTCTGTTTGTTTGTTCTTTAATTCTTCTAGGTCTTTGTTAAACATTTCTTGCATCTTCTTGATCTTTGCCTCCATTCTTTTTTCGAGGCCCTGGATCATCTTCAGTATCATTATTCTGAATTCTTTTTCTGGAAGGTTGCCTATCTCCACTTCATTTAGTTGTTTTTGTGGGGTTTTATCTTGTTCCTTCATCTGGTACATAGTCCTCTGCCTTTTAATTTTGTCTATCTTTCTGTGAATGTCATTTGCATTCCACAGACTGCAGGATTGTGGTTCTATTTGCTTATGCTGCCTGCCCTTTGGTGGATGAGGCTATCTAAGAGGCTTGTGAAAGCTTCCTGATAGGAGATATTGGTGGTGGGTAGAGCTGGATGTTGCTCTGGCGGGCAGAGCTCAGTAAAACTTTAATACACTTGTCTGCTGATGAGTGGAGCTGAGTTCCCTCCTTGTTGATTGTTTGGCCTGAGGTGACCCAGCAGTGGAGCCTACAGGCTTTTTGGTGGCGCTAGTGGTGGACTCTGGGAGGGCTGGTGCCAAGGAGTACTTCCCAGAACTTCTGCTCCCAGTGTCCTTGTCTCTGCAGTGAGCCATAGCCACTCCCGACCTCCGCAGGAGACCCTCCAACACTAGCAGGTGGGTCTGGCTCAGTTTCCTATGGGGTCACTGCTCCTTCTCCCTGGTCCTGGTGTAGCACAGTACTTGTGTGTGCCCTCCAAGAGTATAGTCTCTATTTCCCCCTCTCCTCTTGAAGTCCTGCAGTCAAATCCCCACTAGCCTTCAAAGTCCCGATTCTCTGGGAATTCCTCCTCCCATTGCCTGACCCCCAGGTTGGGACACCTGACGTGGGCTCAGAACCTTCACTCTGGTGGGTGGACTTTTGTGGTATAATTGTTCTCCAGTTTGTAAGTCACCCACCCAGTGGTTAAGCGATTTGATTTTATTGTAATTGTGCCTCTCCTACTGTCTTATTGCGGCTTCTCCTTTTTCTTTTTTGGTGAGTTCCAATGTCTTCCTGTTGATGATCGTTCAGCAGTTAGTTGTGATTCCAGTGCTCTCGCAAAAGGGAATGAGCACACGTCCTTCTACTCCACCATGTTGAACCAGTCTCTGCACAGGATTATTTTCAATGTGTGAAAAGTGAATTGAAGAGCTAAATTCATTTAGTTTTATCTTCTGTGATCCAGTTATGCATGTTATTTCCTATTATAAAAATAACCATCAAATTTAATACAGTGAATATATAGTGTTATATCTGTAATTGATTTCTTTAAATTTTAACCACTGAACTTTATGATATCAAGAACATAGTTGACTAATGAAGATTTTCAAATTGTTAAAGTATACAGAATAATAAATTTCTTTTGTAGATGAACGTGATTTTTTAAGTACTTGTCTATTATCTCACTATAGTGAAAGCATCTTGAAGACAGGAACTCTTTTACTACATTGTATTCCCAGTGCCTGTCACAGAATTTAGCACATAATTAAGTATAGAATATTTGTAGGTTAAATTAATGGCAATATCACCTAATTTTTTTGCTAAGAGTAAAGGTGGTTTTAATGTTTGAGTTAGGTTTTATATATCAATACAATTCTAGATTTTAAAATTCATTTTAATGTTCTTGATAATTAAAATTTGAGAAAGAGAACTTTGAAAGATGTTGCTTGTCAGAGAAGAATGTTTCATTAATGTATTCAATATCACTTCTAATAAAATGTACAAATCATTAATTTAGTCTATTAGTTCTATAAAATAGGTAAGAACGTTTTTTTTTTATTACCAGCCATTGTAGGAAGCCAAAGGTTGGAGGAAATGTTCTTAATGATCTCAGGAAGATTCTTTAAGCCTAGAAGTAATTCTCAGGAGCTAGGTCGTCTACCACTAGATACTGCATTAACTCTTTCAAGCCTCTAGTGTCCTATTGAGTGCACTGAAGCTGCAGTTTACCAAATGGTATCCCAGTGGTCTCACTCCATTATTGAAGCTTCCAGAAGGGCCCGTGTCTTTCCAGAGAGCAGTTTCAACGTTGGAGAAATCTGGCCTAGTGTATATTTTCCCAAGGTGATGCTTAAATGACATAGTGCATAGCTTTACCTTGTAGCATACACAGTCAGTTCTTTGTGTAAATATACTTCTGAACGATGAAGATGCTCCTTACTTCTCTTTTGCTCACCACCATTTCCAAGGGAATTAGAATAGATTATGGTGTAGCTTTATTTAAAAGTTAAAATTTACATAATATAATGGCTTATATGATTCAATAATATTGGTGCTTTGGATATTCTCTTAAGGCAGAAGGGGATGCTGGAGGTGGCAGGAAGAAGGAAATTTTGGGGGAAATCTCATGTATCTTTGAAGGTTACCAATATTTGTTCCATTGTTACATCCCTTGGGCCCCACTAATTGCTAGATACAAGTGAGATTCATAACATTTTTAGTCCTTTTTCTTTTAATTTAGTCTTGTGGTCTAGCTAGGAGGCAACATTGTTGAAATAACTGGGGCAATGACTCAGATTTAACATTTGTCACAGAGATTAGATTTCTTTAGGTCAACCATAGCAGATCAACTTTGCTTTCAGAAACCTTCCTCAGATCTATTGTAATTTCATCAAAGTAGTGAAACATGATACTATATGGCGTTTAGTGTTTAAAGAGACATCTCACATTCATTTTGATATTTTGTTAGGTTTTAAATGTTTTCTCTGTTCCATGTAACAGTTTTGTTCATTTAATTCTCTTTTCAAATATCAGATGGTCTAGCAGTCCATCTTATAGGCCAGAGTTTAAGCCCATTTTTCGTGCCTCATTTCAGTACTTCTTTATTCACTCACATCATTCACAAACATTTAATGAGTTTCCACCATTGAACTAATGCAAGTGATTTTACAGTTTAGTAGAAAAAGGCAGATATATGAATGTATATTTAATATGCAGTGTAATAATAGCTTGTAATAGAGGTGACAGAGTGCTACAGAAGAAACACAGAAGTGCAAATAACTACATTCAATCTGAACCTTACGGAGAAAAACGTCTGAGGAGGTGACATTTAGTTGGGCCCTGGAAGATAGGTAGTGATATTCTTAGAAGAAAAGACAGGATAGAGTGAGAAAAATTCTGGAAAGAGGGAGTGCCATGTAGATAGAGTAGAACAGAAGAGAAAGGGAACTTGTTATACCTGAGAATGAAAGTCATGGAAAGTGATTTCTAGTACAGGATAATCAGCAGTGTCAAATTCTCCAGAAAGGTCAAGTGGCATATAATTAAGAAATGATTCTGAATTTTCCATTTAGGAGTTTTCTAATGTTGAAGAGCATTTTTACTAGAAGGATAGGGACAGGACATAGTTTTCTGTAAAGTAAGAAATCAAATTGTGTGATGAAGTTGATGCAGGAGGTATTGAATACTTTTTCAAGAAGGTTCACAGGGAAGGAGAACCTTCCTTCAAACCTTCAAACCTATTTAAGGAGAACCTTAAATAGGTTTGATATTTGAGGCCAAGAAAAAAAATCAGCAAAGCAAAAATATGAAGATACAAGTTTTGAAAGGCTATTTTTGTTTAATAACTTAGTGGAATATTCGAGCTGATTAGATATTTTTCTACCCGTCCCCTCTCAACTCTGTGCTTGGCTTATTTAGCAAAATTAGTCTTATAAAAATTGGGTAGGAAAAAAGTACATTTTAATTATATGTAGTGTCCATTTCCAATGTTTTACCTTTGTAGGCTAAAACCTATATTTCCAATTTAAAATTATTTTTCACACCAAGCTTTAAGTTAGTTAGTGAATGATTGGAAAGATCCAGCTTCAGACTTATCTACCTTGAAGTTTGCTGTCTTGAAGGTAAATAAGCAGGGTTAATTTGAAAATAGCCTGCAGTCTTTTTAACATGTGCTCATGTATTTTACTAACTATTACACTTTATATGGTCAGAAACTATGTGTTCTACATTATGTCTGGACCGTTTTACCCAACATTTTTTTCTCACAGCCAGATATCTAATCAGTGTGAATTACCTTAAATGTTTTACTTACATGATATTTTAAAACCTTAGACTCCTGCTTCTCAAAGTCTCAGTATTGGAGAAGGCTCTGTGATTGAGATGTAGCCTTTTTTTTCCCTTAAAACTTAGTATCTAATGCTTATTTATTTTTATTTTTGTTTGTTTGCTTTTAAGGGAGATCGCAGCAGAATCTAATCTTTCTACCCTCCTGGAAGTTCTGGGAAGATATGATAATGAGCATTTTCAGTAGAAGGGTATTCACTCTAGAACATACATGATTTAAAAGATCTTAGGAAAAATGATAAGGTTTCTCCAGAATCAGAGTGCAGTCATGATTAAAGAGAAGAATATAAAGATTATTTTAATCCTAGGAAATTTCCCTTAGAGAGTACGAGAGAAGCCAGAACATATCATCTCTCTAGGTTCATTTAATAACTCCTGAATAACATAAGGTCATTTAATAATTACTGACTTAACAGACATGTTTAACCATATTGCTTATAGCATCATTGTTTATAACTGCAAAAACTGGAAATAGACTAAATATCTGTACATTGTACCTTATTTATACAATGGAATAATATGGAGTAATGAAAATTAATGAACTCCCCATATAGACTGCAATATGGATGAATGTTAATAACAATGTTGAGTTTAAAAAGAGAAGAAAATATATAGTATGATTCTATTTACATAAAATTCAGAAACAGACAAAATTAAGCACTATTATTTAGGGATATACATGTAAGTAATAAGCACAAAGAAAAGCAAAGGAATGATTAACACAAGACACTCTGGAGTCGTGTGATTTGATTGGGTATGGGTATACCTGATGCTTCAGAGCCACTGGTAATGACACATTTCTTAAGTTGGTTGGCTGGTACTTGGAGGTCCATTTTATAATTTGGAAAAGGTATGCATGTGTTTTATGCCCTTTTTATATGCTTCATATATTACAAAGATTACAATATTGACATACAGCAAGAACTCAATAAATGGTAGGCTATATTATTATCACTCTGATTACTATATATTATTATTATTACTGAATAAATATTTGTTAAATGAGTCACACTTCTTCTGTCAGAGATTTGTTAGGTGTTTTTCAGATTTCTTGCTACTGATGAAGGTATGGCATTACAGCAGGAAATTTGGGAGGAAAAATATGTAGCATTTAAGCATCTAGGTCTTTAATGAGCATCTAACTATTTAGAAACATCAGGGTGATTGGATAAATTCTCTGTCTTCATATGCATGTTTGGCACAATTTTGATAGAACCTATACTTGTAGAATTTGATACAAGGTTGGATAATAATTTGTTACTTGCAAAATATATTACAGATCTTATCTTCCTTATGAATTCAAAAAAGAACTCTGTAAAATGCATATGAAAGCTAATGATTTAAACAATTTGGTGTGTCAGTATTTCACTTTTTATGTTTCTTCTTCACAGGAAAGCCAACTCAAGCCAACTCTCAATTTTATTGTTTTCTATGCTCACTCCTAACTGATCAATTAACAAGTTAATATACTGGATATTTACAATGTATCTGTTCATGTATTCAAAAATATTAAAGATAGTAGTTATTTATTGGAAGTTTAATAAATGGCAGGTGCTCTGCCAAGTGCTTACATGTACTACCAGGTTCATTTTATGTTGTCTGACTTCCCAGATTTCATAAGAAGATGTCAGTTATTCTTCATTCTCAGCTGACCATTAAAGTGAATACCTCTGTTCCAACTTGACACATAAACCCCCAAGTACTTATCTTAAACTGTAACCTTAGATTAATCAATGCTCAATAACTATTGAAAGCTTGGCTGAGAGATGGTAATTTTGGAAGACCACCTTAAAACTCTGCAGAACTCCTCCTAGGATATCTAAAATCTATCTGCGTCTCAATCCAGCACTGGTGCTTCCCATTGCCCCCAAAACTACTTTATTAAACTACAGTTTGTAGTGATTTCCTAAGTATATATGATAAAAGAAGGAAAGCTATGAAACCATTGCCCTGTCTCCTGAATGTGCTGTCACCATATTTATCTTTATGAGAACCCATGGGAGAAACACTTATGTGGCCTCATTTGATTCCTGACTACTTTGCCCTGATCTTCTTGGTCTTTTTTGTCTGTTTTTTTAACAGTAAGGTCACTAAGAATCAGGTCACTGATTGTGCCTTTCTTTGGTTGTAAACTATTAAGGTGCTTTGAATCATATTCATGGCCCTCTAGTATACGTTCAATAGCTAACCACCTCTCTTTTTCAAAATAGTATCAATGTCGTTTCATTATATCTTTCCTACTTCTATTCTCTCTTTTTTACAGCCTTATTCAAATTAATATTTTTAAATTTAATATTTATATGTCGCCTCAAATCCTCTCTAGAATAAGGCAAATCATGTAAATAAGTTGAGTAACCATAATGTTATAATAATTTCACAATTTTATATATATTGTTTTAGGTGAGAACGTTAAAATAACTTGTCCAAAGTCATACAAGCTTATAAATGATGGAACCAACATTCAAATCCAGTCTGATCGTTCTGGCTTCAAAGCCTGTGAACTTTTCACGTACTACATTGCTTCTCATTGAGTACTCATTATTTATCAGACACTGCTCGGTGCAGTAGAGATGCAGGAATGAATGAGACAGCCCTTTGGAGCTCTCTGCCTTGTGAGGACAGCAGTAGAACTAAGCTGACACAGCTAGGGCATGGAAGAGGGATTAGCAACTTTGTTGTGCTGAAAGACCCCAGCATAGGTCGTGGATACCGTTTACCCTGAGTCGGAGGCAGGAGATTGGTCCAGCATCCTGAGCATGTACCTTAAGCAGTAGGCCTTCCAAGAGGAAATACTGAAGAGTTATACTTGCCTGACTCATGTGGCGTGGACAGTGTTTGGGCCTAACTCTCAGCAATGGCTTCCTCCTTCTCCTTCCTGCAATATGGCTACTTTCCTCTTCAAAGCCTTCCCTACTTCAGAGAATTGTTCAGACATTTCTCAGACCTGATTGGTCTCTCTGTTGGAACAAGAATGTGGAGCTCTTTTCCTTGTGTACTGTTTATTAGAAACCATTCTTTACTAAATACTCCACTAAGTCTGGGAGACCTGGAAGTTGTTGTGTATGAATATGTGTATGTGTGTGTGTGTGTGTGTGTGTGTGTGTGTGTGTGTGAGACGTGTGTGTGTGTGTGTTCACTAAATTACATGCTATAATTTGGGGGTGACCACATCACTGTAGAAGAATAGCAGAGGGATTGATCAATTCACACAATATGAGTATGTGGTGAAGAACAGTGGAAAGAAGAGGGGGTGGGGAAAACTGGAGAGAAGGGGCAATTTGGAGAAAATTATATAAGTGAAATGCAAGACAAGATTTCTGGTTTTGTAAAACTGTCTCATAGGAACACAGACCAATTAATATGAAACAGTTAAAGAATAATTAGGAGCCAAGGTTTTGTTGATGACCTTGACTATACCAGGAGTTCAGAGAAGAGTGATAGATGGTGGACAAGAGTAGCCAAGAAGGCTTTACCCAGGTGACCAGGCTCGAGAGCCTTTGAAAGATGGGAAAATTTAATCAGGCAAAGAAAGGACGGTATTGCTTAACACAAATTTATAGAACCCCAGTGACTGTTATTTAATGGAGACTATGTTCTATAAGCCTCACAGAAAATTGGTTTCATAAAATTCTAGATGCTTCCAAGATTATTCTTAAGTTTCTATGTATATGATTTATAATATCCAATCAAGTCATAAACACCCAGAAACCTAGAATGTTTCTTCTGTTTCTTCTCTATTGCCTAAATGTGCCTAGGACAGTGCTCTAAGCTAATAATTTCCAATAAATGCTTACCATTTGGCCATACCAACACCTTGTGAAGTCATAAATATAATAGCATCTACTTTCACACAGTTATTGTGTCCCAGACAGATCCACCTAGAACATTTGTAGCGCTTGAAGCAAAAGTACATATGGAAGCCACGCACTAAATATTTAAAGTTCTAAATCAGGCCAACGAAGTGTTACTGAATGCATTTAGCTTTCCTAATTCAACAAATATTCTTTCAAATAGAACATGTAAGGCCGGGTTCAAAGTGCGACTTAGTGAATGAATTCTCAGACTCTTCAGAATTCCTAGCCATAAGGAGGTAATATAAGAACAATACTCTTGAGCCCCTGGGCTAAGACCCACTTTATTCTTTTCCCTCTCCCCCTAGGCTTTATCCAACACTGGCTCAGGACTCATACTTAAGGTTATAGGCACTCCAGTGTGTTCTTATAAGCCACCCCATTTGAGATTCTCTCCTTACACCAGGGGTACACGTATCAGTGGGCTAGTGCACCCTCAGAAGAAAGATTAGGGAGTCAGCTAGGATCTAGAAGCAGGACAACTTGGGCAGGGATTCAGGATCCAGTTCTTGGCTGGGTGATGCTTGGGGTCCAGGTAGGCACATTCCCCTTAATCCCACAAACTCCTCACGGGGAAGAGTTTCTGCCAAGGAAGAGTCACAGTGGGGCCTTCTAAAGCATGTGGCCAGAACATTTTATTGATCAGAAGACTAGATATCAAAGTTGTTTAACTGTACAAGTTCTGACAGGTAGTACCTTATGGTGGAACTAGGATTCGGACCCTAGTCTATATGACTCCTGAGTCTCTTTTCTTCATTCGAGTGTTTTTCAGTCACTGGAAACTGACTTTATTCTCTGGTTTCTCATTTTCTCTCTTATTCCTCCATTTTATGTGATCAGAATACGGTGAGGGATGAGCTAGGGTTGAGAGGTGCAGGAAAGGAAGGAGTGAGAGCAAGAAAGGGCATGTGGGATTTTTGAACTTGAAATTAGTGGGAACCAAAAGTGGAAGGGGAAGAGTCAAGAAAGGAACATTACAGAAAGAGGAGAGGTCAGGATTAACCCCATGATTTTAAAGAACTGACAACACCCTTTATTTAGATTTCTTTTGAAGGAGAAAAATTCTCACAAGTCACCTGTGTTATTATTTTTATTATAGCGTATTATTTAAGCACACCCCAGTATAAAACCAGGTATAACTTTTATTCAGCTATAAAACAATCAAAAATTTAGAAAACAAATATAAACTAAAAATACTCCATTCCTTCATTCCTTTATTCATCCATTCAGCTAATGTTTAGCAGACATTTACTATAAAGCCAGACACTGGGGGTACAGTAGCAAACAAGACAGTTAAAGCTCCTTCTCCCATAAAGTTGCATGCTAGTGAGATGAAATTAGTATTAATGACATTTATTAATACAGAGGAATGACATTTGGCTAAAACTAAATTTCTATTCATAACATGAATACAATTCTGACAGCTTTTGAGTTTGGCATAGCTATACTGTACCACACATCCTAAGATGACTCAATAATCTGACCATTTGTCACTATTCATATTACTGCTAAATATCTCATAATACCAGTTAATTTCCATGAGGCATGAACAACATTTATATTTAAATTCATTTCTTATTAGCCATGACAATTAAATGATAATTGGCACAATTATAATCACAAGCATAAATAAAGACCCTGAAGTCACGTGTTAGTTAAAGGTGTCATTAAGATGATGTTGAACAACTTGTGGTATTTAATATATTATCATATACATAAAATGCAAAATTAAGAAATATATTGTAGAGAATTCCAAGATCCATGGGAAAACATCCATAAAGCTTACTCTGAAAAATGTTGTAATGAATGATGCTTTCTATTTTCTTTCTCTCTGACTTTTAATAGACTCTGATCTCTTTGAAGGCAGGGAACCACTGCTCTAGATCTGTATCCACAATACCTTTTATGTATGGTAGCACCAAGTAGATAAATAGACATGGTTTTTGAGTGAATGAACAGAGGAAAGGCTGAATAAACTCTGGGTCCAAAACACATTTAGTTTTCTGCAATTGAAATCTGCTCACCTGACCCTTGTAGTCATAACTTTTCTGTGCATTTCAAACATATAGCTGTAAATATACCAATGCTATATTATTTTTCATTAAGATTATCTAATCTTAATGAAAGAACTTAGAGTTTGAGAAAGAACTGTCTTCATTCTAATAGAACCCTTTTAATTCATCGATATTTTCCACCTTTTTTTTTTTCCACCCATTTTTTTATCCTCATGTACAGAGTTGAAATTGTGGTATATGTACACATGCATCTCTTCCTTTTCTATTACTTTATATACATTTTTAATGTTGATTAATAGTATATACCCCATATATATCATTTTAATATTTATCCTTATTTAAAAATTAAGGCATATTCATTATAGATAACTTAAAAATACAGATAAATAAAATAATAAAATAACACTAATATTCCTTCTATGAAGAGAAAACTGCTGTTATTTTCTTTTTTAGTGTACCCTTTCAGTCTTTTTCTAGTGTATATATGTAGTGTATGTTCTTTTTTCAAAAATGAAAACCAATGATATATTCTTTTAGATATAGTATATTTAAAACTGCTAGGGAAGTGCTGGTGTGTTAAAAACACAGGTAGGAGGCTAAAAGGAAACCTAAGATGTGTACTGACAACACACAGCTAAAATAACCACATTGTACAGAGCTTTGAAGCACCTGTATTTTCTGGGAACCTGGGTGAGGAATGGTAAGAAAAAGTCTGGGGATCAGAAGTGACTAACTAAGCCAAAGCCCTAAGAACTGGAGTTAGAAGAGAAGCAGGATCTTGTTGCTAGGCAACCAGCATTCCAGGAAGAGACCTGCAGACAGCACACCCGCTATTCTGCCCCCCAGCGTGATGTGTGCTGAGTGTTTGTTTTGTGAGGATGGCTAGACTCCCTATGCACGTTGGCCTCCAAAGTCCGGCATGTGTCCTGCCCATAGAATATGCCCCTGACCTTCTCATCGCAGTCTGCAGCCCAGATGGAAAAGACAAACAGCTCTGGGACAGACCTTCAGTAAAGCCCCTATGGGCTCACAGTGAAACTGCTGAGCAGGATCTGTCAAGACCTGGCTGTCATTGACTTTTTCTATCAGTGGCTTCAGGGCCCTGGGGGTAGGGAGGCATCTAGACTCAGAGCATGAAAAGCCATAACTACAAGTCTTTTCAGGCATATTCAGGACTACAGGAGAAATGTTGGGGTAAGAGGAGGGGGAGGTGAACAAAGTCTATTCCGTCTCCTCTGGGAGAAAACACTTGTCAGATTGCTATAGAATTGGCAGTGTGACTTTTTTACTGAAACGGTTAAAAATGGCAAACTCTGGTTCCTTTACGAATATGACTAATCAGTGTCCCTAAAATGCAGTGTTCTGGAGGATCTGACCACTCTACCGTATGATTAATCATTTGTCTGACACCCAGGAGGTAATTTGTACCTTTTGTACTTTTTCTGAAGCACAAGAGAAAGGAACTACCAGTTACTGAACTCTTATGTATCTGCAATCTCTTAACCACAAGTCCAGTATCCAAAAATGTACTGAAAATAAAGTTTTCTTTCTTCTTCTTATTTAAAAGAAAAACACAAACTTAGAGAAAAATTGCAAGAATAGCTCAATCAATCCTATATACCTCTGATTAGATCCATTAATTGTTAGCAGTTTGCCATAATTACGTAGAAAATAAAAAGGGTCTCATAAGTTTTCAGCAAACTAGTTTGGCAATAAAACGTGATCTGAAATAACAGGTAGCTATATATAGTCTTTATTCACTCTACTATTGTGAGAATATGCATATATTTCATTGCAGAACTATTAATTATTTGATTATGGGGTGCCATCTTAGACTCTACAGGGATGTTAGGTCATATATGGTACATGCATCTTTTTTTTTGGAATATCTTATTGGAGTATAACTGCTTTACAATGGTGTGTCAGTTTCTGCTTTATAACAAAATGAATCAGCTATACATATATCCCCATAACTCCTCCCTCTTGTGTCTCCCTCCCACCATCCCTATCCCACCCCTCTATTTGGTCACAAAGCACCGAGCTGATCTCCCTGTGCTATGCAGCTCCTTCCCACTAGCTATCTATTTTATATTTGTTAGTATATATAAGTCCATGCCACTCTCTCACTTCATCCCAGCTTACCCTTCCCCCTCTTCATGTCCTCAAGTTCATTCTCTACGTCTGCGTCTTTATTCTTGTCCTGCCCCTAGGTTCTTCAGAAACTCTTTTTTTTTTAGATTCCATATATATGTGTTAGCATACAGTATTTATTTTTCTCTTTATGACTTACTTCACTCTGTATGACTTAGACTTAGACTTAGACTCTACAGGGATGTTAGATCATATATGGTACATGCATCTTTGACCTTTCTAAAATCCATATAAGTTCTGAGTTCCAAAATACATCTGGCTGTAAGAATTATAGGTGGGGGATTATGAGCCTGTGCTATTTTCTAGATACTGTGCTGGGCAACTGACGTTTTTTATGTCTTTAATCTGCATAGCAATTACATAGAGAAGTCATTATCTGCACTTTATAAGTTCAGAGACATTAAAGAACTCCCCCAATATTACATAGTAAGTGGTAGATGCAGAATTTAAACCTAGGTACATCAGGCTCTCTTTTAATTCTCACTATGCTTGTTGTGCCCATGAGAAAACCAAGGTTATGAGATATCCCAGGGTTGCAATTGTAGATGTAGGGCCAGAGTAGAATCTGTTGCCTGAGGGAACCACAGAGGTCTGCTGCCTCCTCTGCTTTATGCCTTGGCAAGCTGTAGTCTTGTGCAGGTATCTAGATCTGTCCCCAAATCAGAGATGGAGGCAGCAAAACAAAGGAGATAGATATACACGCCGTCCTTCAAGCATCCCAGCTACTGTCTGCATGATGGATAACAGCAAGGGCTTTGCTTTAGAAGACCTCCACGTTCATAGTCTTCCGATCTTGCTTTCAGGATTTACCAGCTGCATGTCCTTAGCAAGTCATTTAACCTCTCAAACTTTACTTTCTTTACCTCTAAAAAGAGATAATAATTGTTCTTAAATTACAGAATTGTTGTAAAAATTAAATTTGATAGCACTGTACTTACCATATGGTCAGCACTAATCAATGTGAGAGATTACCATTATCATATCATTCCCTATTTGCCCTGATACACTCCAGCAGTGCAGAGGGTGTATGATTCTCACTGAAATCTGATTTTCATTACCTCAAGTTCCTTTCCTTGTTTATAGTAATGTCTGTTTGCCTCAGTAATGGTTGTTGATTGTAATACTGACCAACTAACCTTCCAAAGTAACACTCACTCTGCAAAAGCTGCCCACTTTATCCTGGAATACCCATTGCTTATCTTTTTGCATACTTAAGTCCTGCCAATATTTTAAGGCCCAATTTCAGTCTCACTCACCATGAAACCTTCACAGATTTCTATAGCCCTCAGTAATGTTGCCTTTGAATGCATTCCAAGAGCATTTGTTCTTTTTGCTACTGCCTGCCCCTTAGACTCCATAACATTATAGTATTTGCCTTGCCCTTTTAAATAGCTATGGAGATTAGGATCCATGTCTTTATGTTTCTTTGTACCTTTATCAGCAGTAGGTCACGATAGTTAGGACCCCATGAAAAGGTCTATAAATAAATACTGATGAGTTGAATATAAGAGCTTTTAATGTGTCTGGTAGTTTTCTCTTGAAAACTTTAAAATTTGAATTGGGACTTTTGACGCCTTAAGCCATGGATAGAAAATACAAGAAATATATATTACCCTTCTTCCCTCTCCTGTGGAAGATTTTAAAATTCAACTGTTTCACTCTCACAATAAACCCAGGTGCATCTCAAAAGCTTTTCAGCTCTGGTCAAGGCAAGCTTGGCCAGTGGATCAAAACCAAAATACTGGATAATACATATTCACTACTCATCACTTCTGCCTCCACCTTGAACACAGGAAGGGTAGAAGGATTTAGATGAAAGCAAAGCCAACCAAGATTAGTGCAAGTTCCTGGAAAAAGTGAAGCAGGGGAGGTTACTACAGATCTTAGAGAGAGAGAGATGGAGGATGGAAGCAAAATGAAAAAGGCCTTTTCTCCTGAAATAGCAAAAGAAGTAAAGATTAACAAAATAAATGAACAAGAGAAACTCCTGTTTAATAATCAACCTGAAGTGAGCTGTCTCGGGGTAGAGGGGGAGAGAAAGAAAAGAACAATGTGAACAAATGAGAGAGCCAAAGTATTATCGTTGTTGTTGCTCATAACATTATTCCGGAGAAACTTTCTTAACTCTCAGAAATAGTTTTTGAGGTAATGGATTGCTAAGGGGAGCTATGAATTGGTTAAATGCAGCTGTATAACTTGTGGCTACTAGATACAACAGATGTAGTAGCCGTGCTAAGGAAACTGAGAGGAACAAATAAATCTCATATGTAGCCTAGGAGACAGTCTACTGTAGTGAAAAAACATAGGGTGTAGAGGCAGATAGACCTGGATTTGAATTCCTGCTCTACTGATCTCTAGAAATGTGACCATGGGCAAGTGACTTAACTATTTGAACTTCAGTCCTTCTATATGTAAGGATCAAAGGGAGGTACTTGGTAAATTATTATTACTGCTCTGTCTTAATAGAAAAATTCTTATTGAATGCCTATTCTCTTGATCTTGATTAAGTGAACTGGACTGGGTTAAGTGGATGTGTCTCCTCAAACTTGTGCATTAACATGATGTCACCATTGGGAACTGACATAATCCACATCAGAAGAGGATACAGAGTTAATCGAGGTATCCCAGTTGTAATGAACTCCTTTTAGGCTTTTAATGAATTTTTTGCTATTTAAAATTTTTTCTGTAAATATGGATATAACCAGATGGTCAACGTTAAAATTCAAATCCCAAGGCTTCCCAGTATCTATAGATGCCAGCATTTTCACTTGCATTATCAGCTACCCAGTAAGTTTGAATTAAGAGTTTTACTTCTTCTAAGGGAGGCTGTTTTGTTTTTATTGTAAACTATAACCCTACATCCGGATGTTTCCAGTCTAATTCCTTGCAGAGCAATTTTTATGATTAACAAGTTAAAAAAATGTTTTCAACAGGGACAGATGGTGCTTTTCAATGTCTTTTAAAAGGTTCTCTGTATCTCTTGCACAGCAGAACCTAAAATATGAATTGGACATTGTATAACTGAAAATATATGGAAAAGGAAAAGTGACTTGTATAGTTTAGAGTCTATATCAACTCTTCTTCCTTCATGGAGATTTATTCTCTTCATTTTAGTAACATTCTTGGGATTGTTTCACATTGAAATCTGAGTGAGAATCTGAGCTTATCTACCTCTTAGACAGAAGCTTGAGATCACCTAAAGATGAATAGATTTATTTTTAAATTTTAATTTAATATAACCTGTACTTTACAATAAATGTTCCAAAATTACGCTTCAACATGATTAATGTTGTACATTGATGATTGACCATGTTTTACAAGATTGCATATAAAGACTAATGGACATAAATATATTCTTTTAAACATTCTTTATTTTCCTCCCTTGAATGATACATTTTCTATGTCTATGAGTTATCGGTTCCCAACCAAGTGAACTGCTTAATTAAGGTGATGGCAAGTACTTGGCAAATGAAGTGGCTTGGCATCTTCCGTGTTACACTGTTTTAGATACATTCCCATGTTATACAGAGGATACACAAAAATAATTCCATGAGTTGTGGGTGTGGTCCATCCAAATCTTTTCTGACAATGGCACTAAGAGATGTTTGAGGGTAATCATGGGCATTGTCCTGTGTGTTTTCTAAGGCAGGCACAGGGTCTGGAATCTCCCTTTAATAAAAGTAACTTCTAACCATCTTCCTTCTTTTTCCTTCATGTTTGCTAGCCATAAGAGATTGGTATAGAAAATGCATGACAGAAAAAAAAATCTTTTTGTTTCTTCTTAAATTTTGATAGTCAACAAGTACATATTTTTCCTGTATTATAAAATTGTAAGCCCCCAGAATGCCTGGGAAATTTGAAAGTAGTCCTAGAAAATATCTTGGTTATGGGGCAGGGGAAGAGGCAGTTGACAGAGATGGATGACAAAAAAATTTTGTGCACCAGCAGCTAACCCCAGGTTGTAGTTCAACATCACCCATTCTTCCAAACCTTTCTTGACCTCCCCAGTTTAAGCTGATGCCTCCTTTCCTCTGAAACTTCTCTAAGGGATTTATATGTTTGTGAGTCTCTCCACACTGTAAGCCCCATGGGAATAAGATCCCTGTATTACAAATCTTTAAATCTCCTGAACCAACACAGTACCTAGTGAATAGTAGGCACTTAATAAACATTTGTGAAGTTGATGTAATTGAATTTTCAAGTGGAGTATCTTTCCTTGTATTTGTTGAATATCATTGAGTCTTTCTGCCTGTGCTTAAGTTTCCTCCCTGGTAATGACTTGAAAACCCATTTAGTCCTTCTAGCCAATGGAGCATTAAATCCCTCCGTGGAAGGCATTGTATCCTAAAAGGGTTGATATTATGGTGGTGATGGGTTTCATTGCTAATAGCAGGAGCTACATATAATGAGTACCTGCTGTGGGTCAGACATTGTGCTACACATTTATTCTTTGACATGGGTAGTTTTTACTTCCATTTTACAGATAGAGAAAGTGAGGCTTTAAGGAACTAAGCAATTTGCCTAACCTCACAGAACCAGCAATATGCAGAGCCAAGAATTAAAGTCAGTTCTGTCTGACTGTGATTTCCATGGCATTAAACATTATTGTGAAAGTGCCTTCACACTGTGTCTGCCTTTGTACATGCCAGGAAGTCATTAGATGCTTACAAAAATCTGGTTCATTAAGTTTTCTGAATACTTGTGAAGCTTCTCAAAGTCATTTCTGATAAAATCTTTTCACCGTAGTATGCAAACAGCTTTTGCCAGAGTGCTGGTCTCTGTGAGGTTGATGAATATACTTTCCATTTTACCCTCTTGATTTGAAATTGACAATAACAAATAACTGTAGTTAGCATCAGAACAGAACCTTCTTAAAGCAGCATGCACATCATCTTCCACCTTGTATTGAGTAATTTAAACACTATTACTGAAAATTAATCTGAAGTTAGTGTCTAGTCAGTTAAAAGTTTGTTGATCAAGGTTACATTGAATGGCTGTCCTTTGCTGACATTGCTTTTGAATTTTCTTAGAATTTCAATGCTAAATTGCTAAATAGCTCTGTGGATGCTTATACATAATTTTATAATTTCCTTTTATTTCCTTTTCATTTAATCCAAGTATTGGATCACCCTTTCTTTTTTTGCCTTCTATTTATAAATTAGAATTTAATGTTTGCTTAGAGACCTTACTTTTTTTTTCACTTCGGACAAGTCCATCACTCCAAGACCTAATAGCCTAAAGATAAAATGGTTCAATCTTAACCAGAAAATGCTTAACTGAGATAACTCTGTAACACCAGACTATGAGCCCACTTGAAAATCATTTTTTCCTTTTTTTCCCTCAAAAATTGTCTACAGCAATGGAACTGTTCCTTTGATAAGTAATAAAGTGAATATTCTGGTGTGTGTTTTGATTTTGGGGGGAAAAAAGTCTAAAATGCATATAGCATATGTGTAAATAGCTTAGAATCCTCTATGTGCCATGACACTGATAAGGAAGTAGTTAAATAATCCTCTTTGGGCTTATGGGTGCCAAGCTAATATATAATGTTTTGCCACAAGAAATCTCATGGTACCCATGTTTCTGCACAATTCCTGCCAAAAGGAATTAAAATGCCACAGAACACAGGTTCTACAGAGTGAATGCAGATCCAGACATAGAGCATTCAGGTTAGAGACACAGAGCATTTTAGCATCACTCAGTTCCTGCTTACATTCTGCTCAAAGTAATGAAGGAAACAAAGTCTCAGAAGAAATCTACTGATAAGAACTCAGTCACTTAAATGAATGGCATCTTGAATAAGACTATGATTTAAATAAGCTCTTTGATGTAAGAAGTGAACATTTTAGCACTGATGGTTTAGGACAAGAATTTGAACCGCCAGAAATTTTCCTCTGACCACAGCAGGTTAAGGTATATCATCAGTAATTAGAGAGAACAGAAATGGAGGCGTGGAGGCTGATAAGTGAATAGTAAATGCTCTTTAAAAGTTCTGTATATAGTTCTCCTTCAGGAGTGTGGATTTAGTCATCTTCAACAAAACTTTTTGTCATCCTAAGGAAGTCTTGAATTAAAGAACTTTTGTGAATTCTGTTGAAGGTTTACACCTCAACTGAGTTGACTCAGCTGAGTATTACAGTCAGGATTCTGATGCCCAGAAAGGACAAATCCAGGCACAGCCGTATTCTTTGTTTCCTTAGAGATTTTTCGCCGTAAGGAAGGTTCATTATCTTGTTTAAGGACATCAGGATGAGAGTAGTAACAGTTTCATTTAATTTCAAGGGTTGTAATCATTCTTCAAGAGTCAGTGAGAAGGTCTGTAAAGCAGCCAACATCCTAGAAGGACAACTCAAATGTGAAAACAATAACCACAGTAGAAATAGCAGAAATTTTAAATATGTATTTTGAAAACAGCATTTAAAAGGAATAAAAGATGGAGTATGTGTCACATTTTGGAAACTTTAAGTGATTCTAGATGGCATTTTGGACTATCCCTGTCCGGGATATCGTTAAAAGCAATCAGAATTATAGACCTTCAGTCTTTGTGCCACCCCCAGTTGCTTACTTTATTTCTTCTTACCATTTGCCTTCCTGATTTCTCCACTGAGCATCATTATTGCTGTTTCACAGTCTGTCCTGCACAGTGGTTCACACCCGGGGAAAGTGTCACCCCCTGGTGCCTTTTTAAAATGTTTGGTCACGTTTTTTGTGTGTGTTGCAATGCCTGAGGGAAAGCTATTGACATTTAGTGGGAAGAGGCCAGGGATGCTAAGAATCCAGCAGAGTATGAGACAACATGCACAATTATCTGCCCAGAATGTCCACAGCATCCCCATTAAGAAGCAATGGACCTCTTGAATTGGCACCCCAGTTTTGGGTTGACTGAACTGGTTCTTGCCTTTGGAGCAGGTTATTTATTCTGGACTCTTACAGTGTGCTTCAGGCCCTCGTCAATGATTGGGGCTGTTATCTCCCTCATTTGGCTTCAGCCTGAGAGGGGAGGGATATTTGGCAAAGAGAAATTCAGGAAATGTGCTTGTCTTGGTGTACCCCATTCCCCTCTGCTGGGAAGCTGACGCTGAGAACTCAGCTTTAGGCAGATTTACAGATACCTGTTTGCTGAGATGCCTCCAGCTACACAAGTGAAAACTCACACAACAGGTGCAGAAAATGAATGTCAGTATCATTTCTTTTTATTGCTGTTATACTGCCTCCAAACACTGTGCAAAACATCAGTGTTGGCTGAAGTTGTGGGGCAGAGAATGTTGCCTAAGGTGCTTAGAATGCAATGTTTGTGTAAAGAAAAGTATAGAGAAAATATTTCTGACTGATGTATGAGATGGCTATTTGATTTTTTCATAAAGGATTAAGTCACTTCTAGGAGGTGAGGAGATTTGGCAATGAAGTATCTAAGTGATGGTTCAAGGTATAGCAGGAAAGAATATAGAAAAGGAAATCTGAAGCTATGGGGGATGGAAGAGGTAAAGAAGAAAAGAGGGAGAAATTGACAGAAGTAGCAACCAGATTGTACATCTGTCAGTTAATTAAGGATTTGAAGTCTATCGTCACATCCTGATCTACTTTGGGAGACTCTGGTTATCATTCATCTTATTTTAGGTTAAAAAAGAAAGAAAGAGAAACCGAAAAAAAAGCATATTCAATTTTCATTTATTCCATAAAAATATAGTTTTTGATATGGTTTAATTCTATGTACAAAGTGTCCCAGATCCGTATTTTTAAAAATTCATTAAAAGGTTTTGATGTAAGCAAATCTGATGTAAAACTATTACAAACCCAGCATCACACACTATTATCTAGATTTTTATTAAAATAATGTCTACAAATAAGAACCTCCAGAACCAAAGACATGCCAAACATCTGAAATCATGTCTATAATTACCTCCAGAAATGATTTGACGTAGCAAAATACAGGAAAAGAAAATGGAGCTCTTTCCTTTTAACCTCCTCAATTGGATTTTTTAAAAATGAAGTTCTGAAGGTCTTGGAAGTGAATAACAGTGAATTTATTTGAGTTTTCAATACTGTATCTTGGAATGTTTTCAGAACCAAGCCTTGTCACCTATTGTCAGGAGGAGATAATAGGAAGCTTTGCAAATGTCAAGGCAAAGGTCGTATCTGGCACCTTCATCTCCAGGTCTGATCTATAGGCACTTTCTAATTTTTCTTTTCCCTAACTTACTTGTGCCCTAACACCTCTAGGATAGTTTGAAGATACGATGACAAATTACATACTTCAGTTGGTTGCAGTATGCTACAATGTTATTTTTGATGTGTTCTCACATTCCTTATACTGTTATTTACAATTACTTCTGGCCCACCAAATGTAAGCTCCATTAGATTTTTATCTCTGTAGCTTTAGTATCTAGAAATGTACATTGCCTTAATAGTAGGTACTCAAGAAATGTTATTTAATAAATGAATAAATGAATAATTCATTTTCTTTAAATATTGCACACAGTAAGTCTAGAGATAGTTAATTATTGAGTTTGGGCCATACTGAACTTCTTTTTTTTTTTTTAATTTTATTTATTTATTTATTTTTGGCTGTGTTGGGTCTTCATTTCTGTGTGTGGGCTTTCTCTAGTTGCGGCGAGTGGGGGCCACTCTTCATCGTGGTGCGCGGGCCTCTCACTGTCGCGGCTTCTCTTGTTGCGGAGCACAAGCTCCAGATGCGCAGGCTCAGTAGTTGTGGCTCACGGGCCTAGTTGCTCCGCGGCATGTGGGATCTTCTCAGACCAGGGCTCGAACCCGTGTCCCCTGCATTGGCAGGCAGATTCTCAACCACTGCGCCACCAGGGAAACCCCATACTGAACTTTTATGTGGACTCTCCTCAAAGTCAGCCAATGCTAGTGCGTCAGGTCTTCTGAACACTCTTAAATATTATGGGGCAAAAAGGTTAAAATTTTAACTATGCCAGTGACCTTAGTTTCTTAAATGTACCTCTTTGGAATAAAGGAACGTCATAAAGTACTTATTACATGGAAATAGGGTTTATGTCATACTGATCATTTGTTCAATAAATCGTCATCTATATGATAAGCATATGCAAGGCAATACACTTATCCTTTAATAGTTTTATATTTATGCAAGCGGGAAAGGTAGAAATATACCTTCCAAAAAATTCAGGATGAAGCATCCATGTCTCAGGCTATTTCAGCCCTAAACTCGTGCCCCATTTAATTTGCTGGGCAGATTGCTGACTGACATAGAGAGGGGTTCTGAAATAAGTTACCAGGATGGCTGGACACTTTAATGTCTAAGTGTTTCAATAAGGATTCCCAGTTGGAAGTGATTGATGTTTTGAGTGAGCTCTCAGTTCCATTGAAGGCTGCCTCTGTCTAATAGACAGGGGCAAGCCAATTCTGCCTTCCACTGCCTTTTTCCTTAGTCATGCTTGGGGTTCTCCTTGTGCAGCCTCATAGTGACTTCTGTCTACCATTAAGTATTTGCCCTCTCTCTCGTGAGCTGTTGCCTCTCCATTCATTCTCATCTACTATGACTACTGCATTATCTTTGTCCCAAGTGATTCATAGTATGACGCTTGTGCTTTAAAAAAAAAAAATCACTTCATAGAACTCTTCTTATTTTCAGCTTGCTTGTTAAAAGCCTTTGAAGTTGGTTACTTTCTTCGGATGTCACTGATTTGGAATTTTTCTAGAAACATCTGTTAGTATAAATTATGCTAGATTGGATTTTTGTCCATTTGAGTACCAGAATTCACTGCCACAAGAAAGAAGTTGGGATTAGAAGCTTGATATCATTCATACTTGAATTGAAAGGTATTTTATACATATTTTGCATTCTAAACCCAAGCATATTTTGAAATAGATTTAATACTTTGTAATAAATGGACAGTGGTGGCCTCATAATTTTGGTAGATAACATAAAATATTCTGAAACATTGTCATGGTGTCATAGGGATCATCAATAAATAATAATATTGACCATTGAAACTCCCAGTTCTGTAACCCAATACTTTTGCTTCACACAAATAGACTTCCTGTTTTCCATAATCCCCAAACCATGTTGTCCTTCCCTAATTAGGTTGGAAATGTACCTTGGCGCTCACCCTGCCTCTTCACATCTTTATCATTAGAACATACACACGCATATACACACCACACACAAGGTCAGCTTTGCACCCGAGAGACTTCACTAACCACTGTGTCTTAAATGCTTGGGCTTAATTGACCTTCTAACCTATTGTCCTGTGATATAATACTGTCTTGAGCTATCAATAAGTTTTGAATTTCTAGAAGCCAAGAGTTATCTTATTCTTCTTAATAGTCTAAAGTGTCAAATATTTCATGGGGCTTTGGCACTTAGTAAATATTTGGTAATTTTTTAAGCATCTAATTGAGCCAGATATTTCATCCTGTTTGTGAGGCAGTAGGTGTTTTATGGAGTCATTAAAAGAGCAGCCTCTTTGCTGATTGACCTATGGCCATTGTGGTGACTGACAGACGCAGAGGAGCCTGGAGCTGTCACAGCTAGTTGCTGAGAACCTAGAAAAACCAGATGTACAGCCCAGTCCAAAAGGATCACAGACATTTCACAACTGCAGTTTTGTGGAGGGTTCATTCTTATTACTTTGTGGGAAGCTCCACATTCATGCTGGTTAGCAGAGAAGAGCTAGCAATTCATATTTTACAAATGTACACATCCAGCCTCAAAACCACACACTGATTTTACCTTCAATCTCTGGACAAACTTTGCTGTGCTACTAAGGGACAAATATCAGGGTTTAGCATGGTGAACCCATCTTTGAAGAAGAAGGGAGTCAATGGAAAAAACAGGATCATCACTGTCTGCCTCCAATTCTCTGTAGAAAATGTTGACCTATAGCTGATTTGTTATATTTTCCCTTTGAAAAGATTTTTTCATTTCCATGATGACTAGATACAATTTATTTCTTATTAGCCAGCATAATGAGCTGGCAGCTTGCTATGTTAAAAAGAGCTGCTTATAATATTAGCTCTATATTCTTGGGCAAGTTGCTTAATTTCTGTCATCTTCAGGGACTTCATCTGAAGTGTGGAGTTTTGGAAAACAAGGAGTAAGAAAGGATGAATTGCAAGTGAAAGGAGAGGGGATTATGACTATTCTTCTACTTTCATTGAAGTCAGTCCATTTGTTCCTCTTTTAGATCCTTTCAGAGTTCTTCTCTATTCTCTTTTGTCTTCTCTGTTAGAATTTATGTTGGTGAGGCAAGGGACAAGTTCTTTCTCAAACACTGCTCTAGTTCCACTTTCCCAAACAGTATCTGGCATATAAATAAATACATAAATATAACTACATATAAAATAATGTTTGTATAAAGTATACAGTTACTGTACTTTCCAGCTGTCCTCACAATCAGAGATAGCTTCCTATTTTGGTCCATATCCTTTTTTTTGTTTTGTTTTTTTTGTTTTTGTTTTTTTGGCGGTACGCAGGCCTCTCACTGCTGCGGCCTCTCCCGTCGCGGAGCACAGGCTCCGGACACGCAGGCTCAGCTGCCATGGCTCACGGGCCCAGCCGCTCCGCGGCACGCGGGATCCTCCCAGACCGGGGTACGAACCCGCGCCCCCCGCACCGGCAGGCAGACCCCCAACCACTGCGCCACCAGGGAAACCCGGTCCATATCCTTTTAATAAAACCTCATCACAAAAAGGTATCCCCTTTCAGAATCCTTTAATTTCACTGATAGCCTCATGTACCTAATGGCATAACAATCTTTTAATTTTAAGCAAACAAACTAAGAAACTTGGCAGTGGTGGTTGGGTTGTTGAAACCAAGAATTTTCATCAGGGCTCTTGTTCCTAGGAAAAGTGACAGAAGAAACTAGGGTTTAGCTTTTGCTAGGGTTTTTAAATAGATCTTTATTGGAGTATACTTACTTCACAATACCGTGTTACTTTCTGTTGCACAACAAAGCGAATCAGCCATATGCATACACATGTCCCCATATCCCCTCCCTCTTGAGCCTCCCTCCCATCCTCCCTTTCCCACCCCTCTAGGTCATCACAAAGCACCGAGGCAATCTCCCTGTGCTATACTGCTGTTTCCCACCAGCCAACTATTTTACATTCAGTAGTGTATGTACGTCGATGCCACTCTCACTTTGCCCCAGCTTCGCCCTCCCACCCATGTCCTCAAGTCCATTTTCTATGTCTGTCTCTTTATTCCTGCCCTGCAACTAGGTTCATCAGTACTTTTTTTTTTTTTTTTTTAGATTCCATATATATGTGTTAGCATATGGCTCTTTGTGACTTACTTCACTCTGTATGACAAGAGTCTAGGTGCATCCACCTCACTACAAATAACTCAATTTCATTTCTTTTTATGGCTGAGTAATATTCCATTGGATACAGGTGCCACATCTTTATCCATTCATCTGTTGATGGACATTTAGATTGCTGCCATGTCCCGGCTATTTTAAATAGTGCTGCAATGAACATTGTGGTACATGTCTGTTTTTGAATTACAGTTTTCTCAGGGTATATGCCCAGTAGTGGGATTGCTGGGTCATATGGTAGTTCTATTTTTAGTTTTATAAGGAACTCCATACTGTTTTCCATAGTGTCTGTATCAATTTACATTCCCACCAAGGGTTGCCTTTTCTCCACACCCTCTCCAGCATCTATTGTTTCTAGATTCTTTGATAATGGCCATTCTGACCGGCATGAGGTGATACCTCATTGTAGTTTTGATTTGCATTTCTCTAATAATTAGTGATGTTGAGCATCTTTTCATTTCCATATTTTCACTCGTGCTTTGACACTCCCTTTGAGCTTATATATAAGCTCATTAAGGTAAAGGGCAGTGTCTTTGGGATTTAATAATCATGAAAATATTATTCAGCCCCATGTCCTGTGGACATAATTATACCGTTGGCTATCCCATAAAGTTGTCAGATGATCTGATAACCTTATTCAGATGAGGAGCAGTTGGCTTATCCATAACATTGTTAAGATTCAGGTTGTTCTTTTCAGAAAAGATGGTTAAGGAGCCCAAAGGCTGGGTGTTGTTCAATTAACCTCAACATACTTTTTGAAAATTCTATGGGAAAAAAAGCAGAGATGTTATAGCTTTACTGAGGATGAGAAAATTCCTGAGTTATGACTGGGAGTGAGTAACCCTTTCTCCAGTCTCTTCAGGAAATCTTTGTTTTCTCATGCAGAAATGGTATAAGTGATGCAGGATTATATGGCTCTCCATGCTTACAGTTCTAATTTGATTGTCCTTTCAGGGCTTTGGTAAATGTGGTAGTTTACTAATGCTGCTGTAATGTATTACCACAAACTTCATGGTTTAAAACAACACAAACTTATTATCTTAAATTTCCTGTGAAAAGAAGTCAGAAACAAGTCTTACAGGAATAAAAATCAATGATAGCCGAGCTGCATTCCTTCCAGAGGTTCCAGGGGAGACTGTATTCAGCTTCAAGAGGGCACTTGCATTCCTTGGTTTGTGGTTCCTTCCTCCACAATCAAAATGCACTACACCAATTTCTGTTTCCATCCTCACATCCCCTTTTCTGATTCAGACCCTACTGTCTCCCTCTTGTACGCTTCTGATTACATTGGACTCACCTGGATAATCCAAGATAATGATCATTTTCCCATCTCAAGCTCCTTAATCATACCTGCAAAGTCCCTTTTGCCATGTAAAGTAATATATTTAAAGGTTCTGGGGATTAGTACATGGATGTCTTTGCCAGGGGCAGAAGGGGTGGCATTATATTCTATTTACCACAGTGAAATAGATCTAAGTGCATACTTCTAAAAATGCCAGTCAGACAAGATTTAAGTCTAGAAACAAAAGTTATAGCGTGTCTTTTTCTCTTAGTGCCTCACTTAAGTTCTTGGTTTTCCCCACATAAAATGCCATCTATATATTGCAGCTGCTTATTATCAGTCTCTTTAATTAAGCGCCTATGTTTACTCAAATGTGAAAGATAATCATTTGATAGCTTAAGTTAGATCTCTGATCTAATGGAAATTACCTTGTGACACTGTAAAGAGAGTAAGGCTGTTTAAAAATGTAAGACTGTGCATTTCGTACTTAACAAATGAAATTCTGGCTTATCATAGCTGACTAAAAAGCAATAAAAATTAAGGGAAACTAAATATAATCTAACTCAACCTCGAGATACAACCTAAGTGTTATCTATTTTATGAAATCGTTGCTGACCTTGCTAGGTAGAACTAGGCACTGCTTCCACTTCCCCTTTGCTGTGATAGCGTCACGTGCATAATTTTTTTTATAGCATTTACCACATTCATATATTGATCTGTTTACATGACTGTCTCCAAACTACCTGTAAGAGCCTCAAGGGCAAGCACTCTGTTCTGTTTTTCTTAGTACTCATGCCGCCTAGAAGGGTATCTGACACATAGCTGGTGTTCCACTGATGCTTTTTGAGGGAATGTGTTCCTTTGAAGGCTGTTTAACATCTCTTTGCTAGCTGTCTTACAACATTGACTGAGGAGCACAGTGATGAGACTGGTTCAAAGAGATGAATCAATAGAAATTCACTTCCATCCCTGGGAAAGCAAATCTGAGTACATGCCCCTACTAATGATGGGTCAGTGGCATTACTTCTCAGCACAAAGCACCTTCCAAATCATTATTAGGCGCACAGCACAGATTCAAGAGTATAAAGACAAATAAGTATGCTTTCAGAGGAGTAAGATAGGGTATAAGCAACTTAGTGAAAATTTAAAGTCCTGCGTTAACTGAGTAGAAATTAGATCTAGACAAACAATTGTAAATATGAAGTTCTACAGCTAGGCTTAGGGCATGTGAATCTAATACATTCTCTCTATCCTACCAGGAATGTTTAAACTCAATCATATTCCCTTTCAATCTGTTTTTATGCAAATTAAAAAATAACGTTTTAAAAATGTTTACGCTTTATTAAGGTATAATTGATATACATAAATTGCACATCATTAATGTATGCATTTTGACGAATTTGGGTATATGCATACAATATCACCACAATCAAGGTAGTAAGCATATCCATAACCTCCGAAATTGTTCTTTTGTTCGTGTGTGTGTGTGTGTGTGTGTGTGTGTGTATGTTTTGCGGTGAGAACACTTAACATGAAATCTATCCTTTTAACATATTTTAAAGTGTGCAGTGCCATATTGTTGTACTCCACAACTTATTCATCTTGCATAACTGAAACTAGTACTCATTTAGCAATAACTTTCCATTTCCCCCTTCCCAACTCCCTGGCAACCACCACTCTATTGTCCACTTCTATGAGTTCGACAATTTTAGATCCCTAATACAAGTGGAATCATGCAGTATTTGTCCTTGTGTGACCGTCTTATTTCATTCAGCACAGGGTCTTATAGGTTCATCTATGTTGTGGCATATGGCAGAATTTCCTTCGTTTTTAAGGTTGAATGATACTCCTTTGTATGTATATACTACATTTTCTTTACCTATTCATTTGTTGATGAACATTGGGTTGTTTACATATTTTGGCTATTGTGAAATGGTAAGGATGAAATGAACATGAGGGTGCAGGTACCTCTTCCAGATCCTGATTTTGTTTCTACTTAATATCTGCCTTCACCGCTTTGGTTATTTAGCAACCGTCTCATAATTTCGTCAAGCTTCACAATAGCTTCCTAGAGGTTTGAACATACAAAAAATTTTTTTTAATTTGTTACTGGTAGTGATCCTTGAACTTCCAGAATCTGGGTAACAGAGTGTAAAGGTCTCTTAGGTACTCTATTATTTTTTTTTTCCAGTGGTAGTTTTTTAATATATCAGTTTTTCATACATCAAGAGAATGGCTTGGTTCAATTCAAGTGGTACTCCTTTAGCTGTTTTATTCTTTTTATTTTTGTTTTGGGTTTTCTTTTCAGATCAATAGATTTTTTTCTTCAAATTGAAGGAGTTGAATGTAGAATGTGAACTTTAGAGCCAAGCTTTGGAGTTTACACCCCCTTCCACGATTTTTTTAAAATTCTTAAAATTTTTATTTTTTACATCTTTATTAGAGTATAATTGCTTTACAATGGTACGTCAGTTTCACTTTATAACAAAGTGAATCAGTTATACATATACATATTTTCCCATATCTCTTCCCTCTGCATCTCCCTCCCTCCCACCCTCCCTATCCCACCCATCTAGGTGGTCACAAAGCACCGAGCTGATCTTCCCGTGCTATGCGGCTGCTTCCCACTAGCTATCTACCTTACGTTTGGTAGTGTATATATGTCCATGCCTCTCTCTCGCTTTGTCACAACTCACCCTTCCCCCTCCCCGTATCCTCAAGTCCGTTCTCTAGTACGTCTGCGTCTTTATTCCTGTATTGCCCCTAAGTTTTTCTAACCATTTTCTTTTTTTTTTTTTTTTCTTAGATTCCATATATATGTGCTAGCATATGGTATTTGTTTTTCTCTTTCTGACTTACTTCACTCTGTATGACAGTCTCTAGGTCCATCCACCTCACTACAAATAACTCAATTTCATTCCTTTTTATGGCTGGGTAATATTCCATTGTACATATGTGCCACATCTTCTTTATCCATTCATCTGTTTATGGACACTTAGGTTGCTTCCATGTCCTGGCTATTGTAAGTAGAGCTGCAATTAACATTTTGGTACATGACTCTTTTTGAATTACGGTTTTCTCAGGGTATATGCCCAGTAGTGGGATTGCTGGATCGTATGGTAGTTCTATATTTAGTTTTTTAAGGAACCTCCATACTGTTCTCCATAGTGGTTGTATCAATTTACATTCCCTCCAACAGTGTAAGAGGGTTCCCTTTTCTCCACACCCTCTCCAGCATTTATTGTTTGTAGGTTTTTTGATGATGGCCATTCTGACTGGTGTGAGATGATATCTCATTGTAGTTCTGATTTGCATTTCTCTAATGATTAGTGATGTTGAGCATTCTTTCATGTGTTTGTTGGCAATCTGTATATCTTCTTTGGAGAAATGTCTATTTAGGTCTCCTGCCCATTTTTGGATTGGGTTGTTTGGTTTTTTGATATTGAGCTGCATGAGTTGCTTTTATGTTTTGGAGATTAATCATCCTTTGTCAGTTGCTTCATTTGTAAATATTTTCTCCCATTCTGAGGGTTGTCTTTTCGTCTTGTTTATGGTTTCCTTTGCTGTGCAAAAGCTTTGAAGTTTCATTAGGTCCCATTTGTTTATTTTTGTTTTTATTTCCATTTCTCTAGGAGGTGGGTCAGAAAGGATCTTGCTGTGATTTATGTCATAGAGTGTTCTGCCTATGTTTTCCTCTAAGAGTTTGATAGTGTCTGGGCTTACATTTAGGTCTTTAATCCATTTTGAGTTTATTTTTGTGTATGGTGTTAGGGAGTGTTGTAATTTCATTCTTTTACATGTAGCTGTCCAGTTTTCCCAGCACCAGTTATTGAAGAGGCTGTCTTTTCTCCACTGTATATTCTTCCCTCATTTATCAAAGATAAGGTGACCATATGTGCGTGGGTTTATCTCTGGGCTTTCTGTCCTGTTCCATTGATCTATCTTTCTGTTTTTGTGCCAGTACCATACTGTCTTGATTACTGTAGCTTTGTAGTATAGTCTGAAGTCAGGTAGCCTGCTTCCTCCAGCTCCATTTTTCTTTCTCAAGATTGCTTCTGGCTATTCAGGGTCTTCTGTGTTTTCATACAAATTGTGAAATTTTTTGTTCTAGTTCTGAGGTACTCTATTTTTAATGGCTCTCCAGACTACCCTGGCAGTTGCTTTCTAGAGGTCCTGAGAATACCACCATCAGTGATTTCCTGTTACTGATTCAGCATCAGAATTACTTGTGGTGCTTTATAAAAATAAGAATCTAGGAACCCGTCTGAAATCTATATGAGAAGTCTGGAGAGGGGTCTGATTAGTTTTCTAATGAACTTAGAATAGTGTTTCCTCATAATAGATCCTGAAGAAATATTAGTTTACTTTCTTTTTTTGTTTGTTTGATTTTTTTTTTCTTTGTGAACTCAGGTCTGGAAAGTGTACTAGGCTCTTTTGTCAGGGGAATGTTTTCCCCTGAAGGAAGAAGAGTGATATTAACAATCTGAGCTTATTACATTTGTATTTTGTCACACTATAAATAGGAAGGGTCAAGAGAGTTACTATTATGAGGTAGGGATGTATGTATATTTATATTAATATATAAATGTGTATGTTATAAACACATGATAATGACTATGTAAATAGGCACAGAGATACACATATACTTAATTTATCTATATGGCATTTCACTTCATCATTGTCAACAACTATTGTGAATTTCTTGGGGAGTGATTCAGAAGTGATCAACAGGAATGATAGTCAAATAGACATTTTTCTCTTAAGGGAAAAAGAAAGGCATTCTTATGTCATTCTCTCCTAACCTACTAGTATAGAGGAAAAGGAACTGTAACAGGCCTATTCTGAAAATTACTTGCAATATCTTAGGCTTTTCTTTCTCTAGGTCACTTTTTAAAGTCCTTGTTGAGAAGAAAATGAGAGGAACAGATTTTTCCATTTTTACCTCTGACCTCTCTGACTGTTCTCAACCTGCTTTAGAGGCTCCTCTTTTTCTACCTACCCCTAAAATACTGCTGTTCCCAGGTATTGATAAACTCCATCCATTCTCCTTGGATGATGTAATTTATTCATATTATGCTTGAAATAATGTTACTGACTCACAAGTCTAAATGTAAACCTTGATGGCCTATATGTACCCCATACTTTAAACGTATACAGTTGTCCTTAATATATTTCCATCAAAATCTTCTCTATTTCCTGTATTTCTCAGCTCTGTGTATTGTACTTTTATGTCTTCAATTACCCAAGCAATAAATCAGGAAACCTTCCTACCTACCCTCCTCCTGCTCCTTGTCTCCCACATCCAAGTCCCATTTATTCTACTTGCTTAATTAAGGAAGTTGAAACTAGCTGTTCCCTTCTCTCCTGTTCCTCCCCTCTTGCCTGGGTTTACACTCACAGCAGCTCATATGGAAATACTACAATAGTATCTTTAAGATTTGCCCTGCCTCCTGGTTTACAATCTATCCTCTCTGTTGCTGAGAGTGATCTTCCTGAAGCATAAGTCTAATCATGAGATTCTCCTGGACTCTCCACAAAAGCTTCAATTAACTTCCATTGTTCATAGCATAAAGTCTCAGTCTCAAACTTTCATTTGACATATGAAACCCTATAAGTTTGGGGTTCTTTCTTTATACCCCTTCAGATTTATATCCTTCCTCAATATTCACTGAACCTAAAGCTATAGATATTCTAAACTCTGCACATCCTCAAACACATGGTGCTGTTTCATATTCCCACACCTCTTGCATCACCCTGACTCCCTTAGCTTATCGTGCCTGTCCTGCCTCTTGCTGGTCACCTGAGGGGCACTTTCTCATCTTCCAGAATCACTTCATGGCCACCTTCTCCATGGAGCCTTACATGAGACCTACCCTCCAGCAGAATTGAGTAGTTCCATCTTTGTACTGACACTTGTGCCACAGTGTCACTATCACATATAGTGATAGGCTATATGGGTACAGTGGAAGTGCTATATGTAATCAAGTCTTGGTCTTCTGGTTAGGTAAATGATTCTTTCTTTTTTAATGTCTTGATCTGGAACTATGTATCTCCACCAGCATTTTTCCAAAAATACATTTTCTACCAAACTGCAGGGAATATTCCAAAATATTCTGAGTACCCTGCTTTAGGAAAAACCTGAAATTTCATATTCACCAAATAGATAAATTAGTGGCTGGTAATTTAGGTTCGTTACCAAACACTGACTCAGTGCCTACTTGGTACCTCTCATGCCAAGTGTTGGTGCTAGGCACCGGAGTTCAAAAGTTGGGAGCACACAGTCCCTCCGCTTGGAGAGTGTAGTCTAGAAAAAAGAAAAGGAGAAATTTGTTATACAAGATTATTTGTTACAGGGCCTCTCTTAGCAGTGATGTTATCAGGAGGTTTTTAAGTATCTTTTGATTTATATAGCATCTTTTCTGCATGCTTTTGGTTATATGTCAGATTCTTAAAGTGTGTCACACTTATAGCTTCCATAGAAGCACTATTCCAAATTCAGGAAGGAGCTTTGTTCCCCATTTTGATTATGTAAGTTTCAAGCTTTCAGAGTTTGCCAGAGCCACACTGATTTCAAAAATGGCATTAAACAGAACTATCTTAACTCAACCTTGTCAACTTTCCTGTGACACATGAAGGCACTAAAAGGCTCAGCCATCATATCCAGCTATCTGTTAGGTGCTGCTCACTGCATCTGAAATCCTAAAATTAGGGCAAGCCTCTTAGTGAACAGGAGGCAGCACTGCGGGCACCACAGGTTACTCACTAGCCATCACCTAATGGCTATTTCCATCCTATGGAGCCTAAGAGAGAAATAAGAATGTATCCATGACTTGTAAGTCCAAGCATGCACTATGGACAGATCAGCGCTAAGCTAAGTGCAGAGAAATCATGATCTCACAGCAGCTATAACGAAGGGGAAACCTAAATGTATAGTTCTGCTTTTCCCTGCTCTTAGTTGATAGCATTTCTCACAGATATCCAAAGTTTTCCATATCCCATCATTTAGGGGGTATTAACCAGATGCTGGCTTGGCATCTTAGTTCCGTCACTGTTATCAAGGCCTGGTCCCCAGATCTAGAATCTGAAAGAGCATAGTATTGCCAGGTATGACCCTATTCAATTATCCAGTAATCAGTTGCTCCCACTATATGCCAGGCACTTAGCTAGTAAATGACCTTTGTAGCCATTTCCTCTCTGAGATATTGGCCACCTCCCTGAGCTCCTTTCTGAGATCCTTTTTGTGAATGAGCCATACAAGTCTATGTGGGAGGCCTGTGTCCCCCTGACCCACCACTGTGCTGAGCCTGATACATCCCTGCTTTTTCAAGTGTCTGTAACTTTGACACACTCCTTGATTCCCCTCCGAAGTCCTCCTCCTCCTAGCCTAGGGGAGTTTTAGTCGTGGAGGTAGAAAGCTTTGGCATTTCTTACCCTGTGTTCTTCCAAATCTACAGGGAGTTCTTTCTGTTTCTCCAGCTGAGAGAGAGACTTTTTTTTTTTTTTTTTGCGGTACGCGGGCCTCTCACTGTTGTGGCCTCTCCCGTTGCGGAGCACAGGCTCTGGACGCGCAGGCTTAGCGGCCATGGCTCACGGGCCCAGCCGCTCCGCGGCATGTGGGATCTTTCCGGACCTGGGCACGAACCCGTATCCCCTGCATCGGCAGGCGGACTGAGAGAGACTTTTAAAACACAAAAGCCAAAAATTGAATCCTTGTTTGTCTGTTTGTTTTGGTGTCATCCCTTAACTTGAGGCAACGATTATAGAGTGACCTGGCTGACTGAATGGAGCAAAGGACAAGGAATATTAGAAAATACATATGTTCTAAAACGCTTATTTATTTATTTAAAATAGTTTTCTACCCTTGCAAATTGCTTGGTGAGCCTAGGATTTGAACAAGAGAAGATTTGGTAGCCTTATTAGATATTCTGTCTAGACCAGGAACAAACTTAATAGAACCTCCCCATTTTGTGCAAGCCTAGCAAATCTTCAGTAACGTGATAGTCACGTGCCTCTCTTCCATAATCATTATTGGGCAAGGGTCTTACAACTTTTTCTGCATTTACTCCCTTGCTCTTGATGCATCCCTTGCATTCTAAAGATTTTTCAATGCCAGAGACTTCTTGTGGCCCGTGTTAGTCCAAGGACATCTATCTCTTAGTCCAAGGACATCCATCTCTCTTTGTTTAAGTAGTGATAGCATTACTACTTTGTGCTTATCATGTTTCTCTAATTCCCTGTTCAGGCATCTTCTTTGTTTTGATAATGTGGGTGTTTTTTAACCCTAGAAACCAAAGGCAAACTGGAGACAGAAAATCTGGCTTATAAAATGCATGGCGAATATTTGGTTCCACATGTCTTCCAAAACTTGAATCTTGGAGCGCAAACATAACTTACCTAACATTCCTTAGGTAGTAAGTGAAAACAGCTCTCCCAGCTCCCCATGGCTCACACTCTGCTACGAGCTAAAGGAGCCCCTATTCGTACTTCTGGTTAAACCTCAAAGACTAGCAGAGAAGTAACTTCAAACACCTCCAGTGTGTGTTCGAGATGGAGTTCGCAAATTCTCTGAAACTGCAGATGATAGACGTAAAGGTAGATTTTGGTGGAAGGTAGATTTTGTTTCTATATGTGTCCGTTGCTACATGGTGACTCTCTTGAGGGCAGGAAGTGAATACTATTCATCTTTGAATTCCTACCTGCTAACTAGAAACAAGTTGTCTGACAACAGGGTGTACAATTCAATGTTTGCTTAGCTAGGTTGAGCTCAATCAATGTATATCCTTAAAAACATTATTCATTTAGTCACCAAATCTTTACTGAATACCTGTTATGTAAATGTGTTAGGGACTAGGGATACCAGGAGAGCCCAGGTATGGCCCCTGACTTTAAAAATTTTATAATCTAAAGAGGTAGATATTGTGCAGTGAAAAGAACGTTAACTTTTGAGTCAAGACTTGAACTCTTTTTCTGCCACTTATCAGCTAGGTCACGTTGGACTTGTCACTCAATCTCTCTGGGTCCCAGTTTCTTCACTTAAAAAAAATGGTGTGATAACTGCTTCATAGGATTATAACGAAGATTAAATGAGACCATATGAGATAAATTTTATCTATAATTGTTATAGTCTGTCCTCCCTCCTAGTCCTCCATCACTACCCTGTAAATAAACAAGAGCAAGAAACAGATTTCACTCACCCAGATGAGAAGAGTATGGTTCAGTGAAGTTGAGTGATCCAGGCTCATACAGCCAGTAAGTGGCAAGACAAGACTCCGACCGGCACCTGCAAAATCGTAGAGATTTCCATTCCCAGGAGTCTGATTCTATGATGAAAATCAGTGAGCTTCCTTCAGTGTAAACCTGCTCATACCAGTCATATCTTCCAAGTGAAGACTTACTCCAAGCCTCTTTTTGCATGACAGACTGAGAATCTTTTTGGTCTTGTCTTGGTCTCCTTCCATGGGTATGTGGTCTTTTTTTATGGTTTGGAAGGGACAGATATATACTTGGTCGGGCTCAGGTTCTAGTAGCAGATCACCTTGACTTTGATGATGACAGCGCCCATTGTCAGTGTGCCCAGGAAACTAGAGCAGAGGGAGCTCCCACAGAGGGAGCACAGCATAGACAAGTCTCACATGGCATTGATTGAAATCTGAGATTACTCAGACTTCCATCATTCACAACCTCTACAGAAAACTGATTGTTAGAAGGAATGGTATCTTGCTTAATCATTCCCTAACCTTTTGATCCTCTTCCCTGTTGATAATCACTGCTTAGCATATTTCTTGCTGCTGAGAAAGTGGGCAGGCACTGAGAAAGCTGCTACAGCCTGTAGCAGATTCTAAGGTTGCGCCTTAGAGGGTTGGCAAAGGATACCTTGTGAAGCTGAGGATTTTGTAAACATGTGTTTCACCCTGGAGAGTCTGAGCAATCAGTCCTGGACTTTTCTTCTCTAAACTGTTTATGCTTATGAAGGAAATCATTTAATCAAAGTGTGAAGGTGGATTTTTTTCTAAGCATTTTTGGCTTTGGTGGCTACTTTACATATATGTTATAGGAGCTTTTCAAACTGATTTGGTGGCTTTGTTCTATGCAGCCTGTCCATACTAATTGTGCTGCTAGGATGCATTTGTCAAATAATAATAGGCTAACATTTTCTTATTAATTTAAAATTGATAATGCTTACCACTTTCAAAAAGCTACGGTCGATTTTGTGGTTATTTGGCTACATTTGGAAATTTGGATGATTGAAATCTGCCATTTTCTCCTAGATATTTAGTGTCCAGACGCCCTCCCGCAAGAGCGCCACTCTGAGTCACGGACTCACACAACCTAAGATAGGTACAGCAGAAATGCATTCATGGGCTCTGCATGCCCAGATATGGGGTTTAGTGAAAGGATTTCTTCTGGGTTATAAATATATCTTTCAAGGCCACCCCTCCCTTTCAACAAATATCCTAGAACTGAGATGAAAATAGGTTTCATTTCAAGTGCCAGCTCTGACGAATTGATAGAGAGCCTTATAGAAATCTCTACTGGGAAGGATTCTGAGGCTGTATCCAGACTTCGTAGAGATGAATGCCTTGATTGATTAGCAGCATGTGCCATGGATGCAGCAAGAGTCAGGGGTGGTCACACTCTGGCCATCGTCTGTGTTGGGCTGTAAAGTTTTATATTAAATACAGTTGCTTCATAGGAGTAATTGAGAAGAGAGAGTCTAGCCTCTGTCAAGCCCTTTTAAAAGACCTTTAGGCAGTTTTTCCTTAGAGTAGTCCAAATGTGGTTTATTAATCTGCCCTGGAAGATTATTTCTATGTATAAATAATTCACTCCGTTCACTCCCCAATATATTGAATTTTCCAATCCCCATGCCTTTGCTTAAACCCTGTTCTTTTTTTCTCCACTTGGGAAAATTCTTCTCACTGTTCATGGGCTGCCTTAAATACTGTCTCCTCTTCTGTAAAGTCTTCTCTGACCTTCTCAGGAAGGATGAACAACTCTATTTTCCATCTCTCCAAAGCAATCCTCTGAATCTCTGTTACCACACCTGCCACATTACCCTGTAATTGCTTGTTCACATGCCAGAATCTAGCCCAGAACATTAGACATATGCTTGTAGGCTTGAAGTGGATTAGGCATTGTTCAGAAAAACTCATAGTTCCTTACTTAAAGCTGTTGAGCTTCTAAAGTTTATTTGGAGATAATACAGTGGGTGCAAATATGATGGCAGTGTTGACTGAGAAGGTAGAGGGAGGGAGATAGTAAAGAAAAGAGAAATAAATAATTAATGCATAGTCAGCCGGGAAAACAGTAAAACTATGTGTGATTAAGGGAGAACCTTTATAGGAAGGACAAGGTAACAAATCTAGGCTAATGCATATAAGTATGTGTAAAAATTCTGCCTGCCCTCAGAGTGATAGGACAGAGCTGACTCAACGCTTCTTTGAAGGTATCTGACAGCAGTAGTAAATTCTTACCTGGTCGGAGAAGAATTAGATGGTGAATCAGTTAAGCTGGAAAGCACATATCCCTTCTGAGGGCTTTCAAATTCTCTTTTAAAAATACTGTGTACATCAAAGCAAACATGTGTGCTGGGAGAATTGAGCTATAGCCTTTGCAACTCTCCTGCCTGTGACAATCAGTCTTCAATAGGATTGTGTATAAGTGACTGACCTGTGTGTATATTGGTCTCCACTCTCTTGAAGAGCGTACCCCTTCTCAGGTAGTAGTCAATTCCCTTAAAATCGCCCAAAACTGTACAGTTTCTAAAGAAATTTCATATGCTTTATTTCAATGAAGCCATACCAAGAGAGGTTTAAAAAAGCATGAGGACATAGAACTGTCTCCCTCTTAAATGTAGAGTAACTCAGAGAGGTTAAGCAAATGGTTCAAGGCTGCAGAGAACAGGACAGCCAGCCTTTAAACCTAGATCTTCATGCAAGTCCCATGTTCTTTTATTTGAACTTCCATACCTCTTTTGCTGTATTTCTTTTATCCTATTCTTTATTAACTTCATTTTCTTAACTTCACATGTTCCTGTTATATCTCTTTCATTACACTCTAAGTTCCTTGAAGTTCTTAATTATGTTTCCTTTATGGAAGACCACATGGTGCTAGCACAGTGTCTTGTTCTTTGCAAGTATACAATATGCATATTAGTTTAATGAGTAAATAATGAGTGAATAAAATAATGTAGGGATTAAAGAATGAGAGAAATAATAAAATTAATAATCACATAATGATGCCATTTTGGATGGTTTCCATTTTCTGGGACAAATTAATGTATGTTAAAGGGTAAAGGAAAGCCCATCTGAGATACTCATTTAACTGAGGACACGTTATAAAGGAAGAGAAGAAAAAGATACAGAGCTTTATTGAGGAAAATTGTCAGACCTTCTCAGAAAGAGAATTTCAGATGGAGAGGGCAGCCTTGGGAAAGGTCTGAATGGCAAGACCTGGCACTGGGTCAGAAACATTAGAAGAATGTAATTGGATAATCCATTAGACTGAAGACTTTTGAAAATGGAATTGTGAACTTTTGTATGCACATAAACAGCCAAGCCTGAAAAACTAAAGGTCAGCTTTGAACTGTGATAAAAGGGTCTGCATTAAAAAGGCACAGTTCTTTAAATGGTCAGGCGAATCTTGAGCCAATGTGAATTGGCTAATGAACTCCTCAGGAAGGAAAGAACAGGAAGCAGGGATTTGGGGCTTGGGGTGAGGCTGTCTCTTTGCTCACGAAAGGAGGGCAAAGAGGCAGAAAGGCACTAATATTCCTTAAACCCCCTCTAGGTGCCAGTTTCTGTGTCAGTAGTATGAATGTAAAGTGTTCAAATGATTGGAAACTGAGACTCAGAAGGGTTTAGTGATATCAGAAGTGACACAGCTGGTAGCAGAGCTGGGATGTAAATCCAGCCATGCTGAACTTTTCTCAGGCTCGTGAATAAACATCTCACAGTCTATCTTATTTCTAGGATTCTTCTACACATGCTGATCTCCTTTCTCCTTTCTCAGCTGTCCCTTTGTACCAAGCCGTTTTTTCTATATTTTGGCTCTCAGCTTAGATTACCACCCTGGAAATAGCTTTCTGACCCTCCAACATGAGAAGGGCACCCAATTTCTTGTTCCTATAACAGCCTTTTCTGCTACCATCTACCACTTGTGATATTTCTCATATTGAGTTCTGGCTATTTGTTTACTTCTTTTTTTTTTTTTTTTTTTTTTTTTTTTATTTTATTTTATTTATTTATTTTTTTTTTTTTGTGGTACGTGGGCCTCTCACTGTTGTGGCCTCTCCCGTTGCGGAGCACAGGCTCCGGACGTGCAGGCTCAGCGGCCATGGCTCACGGGCCCAGCCGCTCCGCGGCATGTGGGATCTTCCCGGACCGGGGCACGAACCCGTGTCCCCTGCATCGGCAGGCGGACTCTCAACCACTGCGCCACCAGGGAAGCCCTTGTTTACTTCTTTGTCTCCTTATTAACTGTGAGCTCCTTAAAAGTACGGACTGCATCTATTTTTCATTTTTGCCCCTAGCGCATAGCATAGTGCATGGCACATAGTAAGTGTTCAGTAAATATATACTTGATGAATAAATAGTTGAAGGTTCTTTCTGACTCAAAGCTTGTGCCTTTTCTACTCTTATTATTTACATCTCCCCCAGCTCTTCCCTTCTTGGCTAAGCCAATTACCATTTGGCTTTGGAGAGAATTCTCTTCTCTTTAATGTTTTCATTTTTCTTATTTGACTTTTGTATCTCATGTGAAGTGTTTTGGATTAGATGCTAAAACACAATATTCTAGGATACTAGCTACTGGGCCAAGCTGCCAGTACACTGGCAGACGAAAAGAAGGCAGAATTTGGGCTGTTGTTATTGCTAACACAGGTGTCCTTTATGATTCTTTTACAGATACCATTAGATTATTCATCAGATAGATTTCTTTACCAGTCAACCCTGGAAGTACAGTACACACATGAGATAGCTTTCAGACAGGAAGTGGAGGGGAATATGATTAATGGTGTGAATGAAAGTACCATTAAGATAGCTTTCTGTTTTTAAACAATAGAAAATCCTGGTATATATGCATAAAATATATTCTACCTGCAAATGAAGCTCTTGCTTCAATTGTCAGAAAATTACTTTCTAGGGGTAAGTCAATCAGCAGGTACTTAATGAACTTTCTCTGCTATTGTGCTGGGACCCACTGAGGGTAGAGTTGGATGGTGACAGAAACAAGGAAACAGACTGTGTGGACCATACCTGAAGGAGTTTACAGTATTATTATAAAGATATGATTAATACATGTGAAACAAGACAGCAAGAAGGCATATTGTTCAATGCTAACTCGTGAGTCAAGACAATAAATATAAAAGGATTTAAAAGAAGTTGAAATTCATTTGTTTTCTCACTGAACAAATGTTTATTGATTTCTGTGTGCAAAACATTGTGTTAAGCCCGGGGGGTCAGGGTGCCGAGATTAATACAACAAGTTTATGCCACTGAAGAGCTGGCAGTGTGTTCAGATTACATGTATGGATGTGAAAGTGATGTGAGGGGCGGGAATGCCAGAGAAGCACATAAATGGGTCTGTCTGAGAAGATGGGAAGGCCACATAGAGGAAATGACCTTTGACCCAAGTCTTAAATCCTGAATAGTAATTTGCACCTTTCTCAAGAAGAAAGTAAGCCAGCTGATTTTTTTTTTTTTTTAACCTTGCCTCTCCTCATTGGCTGTGATTGTTCATGACTGTTATCCTTAGCAATGGATGTAAAATTATATAGTGCTGAGGAGGATGAAGACATCAGAGGTATTTTGCCAGAAATGTCACATGTTATAGAAGAACCTTGTAGAATGGAAAGAGAGAAGAAAAAAAAGGAAAATATTTGCTTAATATTATTTCTTCATATTCTATTGTGTTTGCTACTTGTTACTTCCTCCAGTTATTTGTAAACTAGCATTCTTTTCCTTCAGTCTTCTAACATTACTTGTACTTTACTGTAGTTTTTATAATTTATTTTGATGTTATTCAATATCATTTGTACTTTTATATATTTATATCCTCCTATTGGATTTGGGACTTTTGAGAGCAACAATTGCATTTTATACTTTCTTTCAGGGGAAGAATAGGAAGGGACAAATATTTATTTTACACCTACTATATTTCAAGAGATGTGCTAGGTGCTTATATGGGGTACTTTATTTAATCCCTTTAATAATTCTATGAAATATGTTGCATTGACCCATTTCACACATATATAAACTAAGATACAAAAAGACTAAATGTCTTGCCCAAGCTAATACAGCTAAATAGTAAGTGCCAGAGATGTGATTCAGACCTGTAGTTATTTACCTCCTCTTCTCTTTCTACTGCTTCACACAATGTTAATTTTAAAATATATAGAATGTATTTTTATAAAAGGCAACGGCCTGACTAGTTCTCTTTATTTAAGCCATTGGTCTCATTCATTAATTAATTCATAAAATATCCTGCCATGTGCCAGAAGTTTTGGATTTTAAAAAGAGAAGATATTCATTGCTTTCATGGGAATTACCATTTAGTAGAAATAAGGTATCTTGAGACACTTGGGAACATTCTTAATTCATCTCTTTTAATAAGATGAGAGTCCTAATAAGGTCCACAATGTCTTATTTTAGGCAAATCTTTGACAAAAATTTTCAGAGCAGTTGGTTTCAAAAGAGTTACAATTAATCACCTTCCAGACCCCTAATCTCTTTTCAGGCCAGAGGTCCTCCTATCAGAAGCTGACTTGTACTTTTCCATTTGCAAATAGTAACAATAATTTTTCTGGGCAACTGTAACCTCAGTACTATTTCTAAACTTGGCCTTTAGGGATATACATATTTTTTAAAATTTCTTTAAGCTTCAGATACTGGCTAAATAACAACATGATTTACTGGTGCACACTTTTGATTTGAATAAACTGAATTTAAATCTTTAAATAAGATGTCAGTGAGCTACACGTTCATACAATGGGTCAAAGTCTCAGTTCTTCCTTCAAGACAAAATGAAATGTGAAAGAACAGTCTCCAACTTAGTGTGGGATTAACAAATTGAGATGCTAACAAGTATCAGTCTTGGTAGATGGAGAGGCACGGAAAAGCAGGAGTGATTTTTATGATCGAGTCTGGGTGAAGTCTGAAGGCTAAAGTAAATGCATACTGATTTAGCATGAAAAGTACACTTGATAAAAGGTTTTAAACTTTTGCTTACATTTCACAGGTAGCTTCCTTAAGTCTATAGTTTATTATATATTTAGACATGCAATAAGAATTCCCTTCTCCATACACTCCTCCTTTATCTTTAAATTTTTATTTTTCCTTCTCATAAGAAGAATATCAATACCAATTATCCTTATATTTAAATTGCTCCTTGAGGACTCACTATATACAAACACTGTGTTAGCTATTTTGCATAATCTCGTGCTGCCTTGATCTCACTTCTTACCTTCTCAGGAACCTCATTTAATGTCAGCTCCTTTCATGTTTCCTTAAACTTTACCTTTTCTATTAGGAACTTACTATTTCAAAAAGAAACACATTTTCTATTTGGAGTTTGCTTCTCCTTCTAGACTCTTTCTAGCTGCCTTGCTCCCTTCCCTCACCTTCAACTTATGCCTCACTTTGCTGCAACCTGTCTGTGCCACTAACATTTTTACCTAGAAACTTGTTTTTATTAAAACAGCAATAAAGTTGTTTTTATTAAAATTCTCTCTTTTCTTGACGTGACAACACATACATTTGTTTCTCTTATTTCCCCTATGACTGTTCCTTTTCAATCTCCTTCTTAGACTAGTTTTCTCTTCCTTTTCTTTATCTAAGAATAACAGCAGGAAGGCCAGTGTGAAGAAGGAGCAGAAGGAAGCTGAGAGGAGACAGAGGTTAGAAGAGGCTTCCCTGGTGGCTCAGTGGTTGAGAGTCCGCCTGCTGATGCAGAGGACACGGGTTCGTGCCCCGGTCCGGAAACATCCCACATGCCGCGGAGCGGCTGGTTCCGTGAGCCATGGCCGCTGCGCCTGCGCGTCCGGAGCCTGTGATTCGCAGCGGGACAGGCTACAACAGTGAGAGGCCCGCGTACTGCCAAAAAAAAAAAAAAAAAAAAAAAAAGAAGAGGCAGAGCCTTGATGGCCATGTTAGGGACATTGGTCTCCATCTGAAAGCAGCCGGAAACCTTAGAAAGGTTTGAAGCAGGGGTGTAATGTGATCTGATTTGCAATTTAGAGTAGAAGCAGGCAAGCATGGAAGTGGGAGTGACTAGTCATGAGAAAGGATAAGCTTAAATAAAGCATAATAGCTTGGACTAGGATAGTAGAAGTAAAAATAAAAATAAGTGAATATATTCAAAGAATATTTAGGACATAGGTGATGGATTGTATGTGAAGGGTAAGAGCGAGGTAGTTTATAGCTTGAGCAACTTGACAGATGACAGGACTGTCTGCTGAGGAAGAAGCAAGTTTGAGATACATCAATACTAAGGAAGTTAGTGAAGCTGGTGGTTAAAGGCTACCCCTCTTGGTCTCCTAATATCTCTGTATCTTCCATGCTAATGAAACCCAACTGTCATGGTTTCCTAATAGCTTTCCTGATGTAGAAGTGCCATGACCTTTTTGCAGCCCTCATTCTCCTTGACATTGTCGTACATATTTCACAGGATGAAATATGTGACAGCTCTTTAAATATTAAGACTATTATTTGGAAGAAGAATTAGAATGACTTTGTGTGGCCCTCAAGAGGAGAATGAGGACCTATGGGAATATAGATTTTAGCTAAGCATAAATAAAAATTGTGTAATGATTAATGAAAAGGAACATGTCAGGAAATGGTAGCAAGGTTCTTGTGATAAGAATTGTTTGTGCAATCCTCTGTGACCATTTCATGGAGATTATTGTAGTGAGGATTTATCCATTGGATGGGGGAGGATCTGAGAAGGGGTCACCAAATGACCACTACAGTCTTCTAACCCTGAGATTCTGTGGTTCTATGAAATTTCCATGTTCTTATTCCTCCCATTGTGACAAATACAGGAAATTCTGAATAACTGTAGCTTGAAGAATCTCTCCCGGGTGCTGACTGCTTATTCATTCAGAATTTTGTCATTTCTTTGAGTGCATGCATGAGAGCAGAATTTATTCAGAACAGTCACTCAGCAGTAAAACACGGAGAATGCATTAATGAAGCTACAGTAATTGAGGATTTTACCCAAGTGTAACTCTCAGCCCTATTTCATGCATCATTCTTCTGCAGTATGGATTGTACCTTTCTTAGCTAGCATGGAGTGGCCACCTTGGAAGAGCTGCGTGTTTTAATGATGTGAGAAGATATTTCTTGGTTTGATGATCCAAATAAGGGAATTGTTTGCGTCTGGAAATACGGTTGAGTTTTGAATACCAGGGTGCATTGGGAGATAGGGGGATAATGATATCCCCCTCCTCAGACACTTTACTAACTATCCAGCTACATTGTCTCAAGGCTGTCTGCTATGCATGTAACGAATAAGGCATTTCCTTTTTTTAACTATTGATTGCATTACCATTATTCACATTTAAATAACACCTCTGTCAATAAAGATAGTGAGAAGCTGCATTTAGTATCTACAGTTATCAAGCTGAATCTTTTCATGAAGCAGCATGGGCAAATTCCCATGATCTCTGGAAAGTGGTTTGTTTCAAGGGTGAGAGTGTATTGCTGTTTCCAACTTAGTGTGCAAAAAATAGGGCCGGGAGGGGTATGAGTTTCTCCAAAGACAGTTTTATTCTTAGTCACTCTCTGAGATTGTTCAACACGTCATGGTTGCTACTAATTTTTAGTCCCAGATGCACTGCAAGTTTATAAAAGCAGGACCCATGGTTGTCACATTCATCATTGTATCTTGTACATCTGACAAAGTGTCTGTCATGTGGGAGGCACTCAACAAATATTTGTGGAAGGAAGAAAGGCTGGCAGAGGAGGACTGGAATGTGATCTAATGTTAAGTAAGCAAGCATAGAATGGACACCTAAATATTGTCCGTGACGGAAAATACAAGTCACGCTCATGAGTAGGGGTGGGTACCAGAGTTTTATAATAATAAATGTCAAGAATGAGACTCAAATTCCGTGACCAAATTCTCTGTTTACATTGGTAAGCAGTTAACATGGGGCAGGAACATGATTGGCTCATTGAATTTCAGACCTCAGGAATTAGCTTCTTAGGCTGTTTTAAACGCTTCACTAGCCCTCTGAGTTCATCAACTGACACAATCCTGGAAACTCAAGGAATTGTTCTAGGTAGATGCTTGGAGAGAGTTAAAAATAAAGCAGGCAATTTATCTGCTGCCCTCACAGGGCTGAATCTTCTCAATGAGAGATATATTTTGTATGAAAATATAATAGAAATACATGATGAGTGTCAAGGTGAGTGATCACTGTGGGGTGCAGAGAGCAGTTCAGGATTCATGGGTGGGTAGGATTTACACTAGGCTTTCAGTACCTGATTTGGACCTGCCTCAACAATGAGAAACGGGAAAGCATTTTTAGGCAGGAGTCAGACATGGAGGCAGGAATGCTTAAATCATACTGAACGTCCACGTGACCAAATTTCAAGATGACTCACGTTAGAATTTCCCTTGAGTACAAATGATTCAATTTCTGAACAAAGATTTTAGCCTCATTGGGGAATGGTTTGCTGTGTGAAAAACAAGACTGAGGTTTTCAATGGACATGTTTGCCTTTGGTAAACATAATACCGATCTGTAAGTCTAGCTGTTGCCAAAAATAGAATGATTGGTAGTGGTGGTAGCATCAGCTGCTACTTCACTAGGCTTTACTTGCGTTAACTTATTTAATCATCCAAGAACTTGAGAAGTAAGCACTAATATCATTCCAGTCTTGCAGATCGGGAAACTGAGACTCAGAGAGGTAGGAAAGGAAAAAAAAAAAAAGAAAGGAAGGGAAAGGAAAAGAAAAGGAAGAAAAGAAAAGAAATAAAACATATCCATGGTCACAGAGCTAGAAAGCACCTACTTTTAACACAGGGTTTATAATGAGGGATAACGGGAGATTGGAAGAGAGGCAGGGATTTGACGCCAGTTTGATTGAGAAGTTTGGGTTTATTCCATAGTCTTTGGGTGGTTGTTGAAGACATTTCTGTCTTTAATGCCATGTGGGAACTAGGCTGGAACCCAATTCACCTCATCCTATCAGCACATTAGCAATGGCTGGGCTAATCCCTAGTGCTATGAGTCCACAGCAAACTGGGTCAGTGGGATTTCCCCATCCCCTGCGGCTGTTCAGGCCAGTCACAGGCCTCCAGAACTGACACACTACATTTCAGTTGCTCTTTCATTGATTCTTTAAGGCATCTTGAAATGAGAGAGATCATCTAATTCTCACTCAGGTCAAATTCTCTATTAGTATTCAGTCAGCTTGCTTTACCTCCCTGTCTGCCAAAAATCCACAGGTGACCAAATTTCAAGATGGCTCACATTGGAATTTCCCTTGAGTACAGATGATTCAATTTTTGGGCAAAGATTTAATTTAATTGGGGAATGGTTTGATGTATGGAAGGAGACTGGGGCTTTTCAGTGGACTTATTTGGCCTTGGTAAACTTGAGAATTATTGCTAATGTCATGTGGCAGAAGAATGTTTTAGCCTACTAGACTAGTTTTCTATAGTGCTGAAGACCTAGCACAGTCCTTGATGCATAGTGACACTAAATAAATATTTCCTTAATAAATGAGAGGACACATAAATTGGAATTAATGATTTGTGTCCAACTTTAAAATGTCTGATTTGAGAGAAATTTTGTAGATATTGGAACAAGTTTGAACAAGACAAATAAGAAATTGACCAGCTGCTTCCCTCATGAATCTTACTGTCACCCAGGAAGAATAGGGGCAGTCCACCAATCCTCCAGTGAGTAATATTGTTACAAAGAAAATGCCCTTTTCACTTTGTATTATGTCTTTAGTGTAAAAGATCCTGATGTTCGTTGGACCACACTTGCCTTTCAGAATGTCAGTGGCATCTTTCTATAGCCTCCAAAAAGACAGTGTGGCTCAGTGAGATAGAGAGTAGGGCTATTCAAAGTCCTTTAAAATCATAGGCTTTCAGGAGACCTATGTTCAGAGCCCTGCTCCTCCAATTATGCTGTGATACAAGGCAAGTAAATGGCCAGGCTGGACCTCAAACTCTTTATCTGTTAAACGGAAGGTAATAATACCTTCTTTGCTGGATTCTTTTTTTTTTTTTTTTAAATCTTTATTGGGGTATAATTGCTTTACAATGGTGTGTTAGTTTCTGCTTTATAACAAAGTGAATCAGTTATACATATACATATGTTCCCATATGCTGGATTCTTATAATGATTAATGAGGAAACTGTGTAAAGCACCTCACACACAGTAGGTACAAAATAAATCTCATTTCACGTCTTCTTTTCTTTTGTCAAATGAATAGTTTGTACAATTAAGCAATAAGTATAGCTCTGCTAAATTTGGTCTGTGTGGAGGTTCTAACACTGAGTTACTATGACAACTTACTTTTTTTTCTGGAAAGGCATTTTCTCTAAGATTGGTGATTTAAAAAATGAAACTGCTCTATTAAAAAGGTACAAAATACCTGCCATACATTTTTTGTACTCCCTCCCTATTAATCAATTTTCTTCAAGTATTTTCATTTAATTTTACTGTAAGATAGGAGTTGCTTTTTTCCAATAAACGTACCTGGAATATCATAAATCATGCTTTATTCCATTTATCTTAAAATGGTTTTCTTAAATATACTAGCTCATACTGAAGCATTCTAAGGACTTCTTTATAGACATCCAAGATCATAGAAGGTCAGGACTATTCATTGCTCTTTTAATCAAGGATGGCAAACACATAGCACAAATTCTGGTACTTCGAACATCCGTGCTCATGGCACTTATTCCTAATAGTCCAGTTTTTCCCTCAGAATCCTTCTGAACACAGCAGTGCAGAAAGCAGCTATCCTTAAATTGGTGCTACTGTGCAAGTTCATATCCATTTGCCTTTCATGGACTAAACCATGAGTGAGGTTCAGATGTTCATCAAGGTTGCTTGATATGCTGCCTGGAATTATATAACGTATACATTCCTTGGGTTAACAGTGCCTTCCTTCCAAGGATATCTTTGAAAATGTTTTTATGCAATAGAAGTGGAAACACAGTGACCCCATGAGATTAGGTGCAGTTTATCAACACTGATTGAGAGGAGAAAGATTGGGGCAAGGAATGATGTACAAGAGAAAGCAGCTACAGCTGTAGGTTTTCTGCAGGTGGGCTTGCCTTTGATCCAAAAGGTGAATATAGACCTAGTGTTTGTATTTTATTTTTGTTTTCGTTTTTTTTTTTTGCGGTACGCGGGCCTCTCACTGTTGTGGCCTCTCCCGTTGTGGATCACAGGCTCCGGACGCGCAAGCTCAGCGGCCATGGCTCACGGGCCCAGCCGCTCCGCGGCATGTGGGATGTTCCCGGACCGGGGCACGGACCCGTGTCCCCTGCATTGTCAGGGGGACTCTCAACCACTGCGCCACCAGGGAAGCCCTAGTGTTTGTATTTTTTTTTTTTTTTTTTTTTTTTTTTTTTTTTTTGCGGTACGCGGGCCTCTCACTGCTGCGGCCTCTCCCATTGCAGAGCACAGGCTCCGGACACGCAGGCCCAGCAGCCATGGCTCACGGGCCCAGCCGCTCCACGGCATGTGGGATCCTCCCGGACCGGGGCACGAACCCGCGTCCCCTGCATTGGCAGGCGGACTCTCAACCACTGCGCCACCAGGGAAGCCCTAGTGTTTGTATTTTAAATGAAGAAATTAAAGTTGAGCTATCAAGTCTGTTAATTTAATGTTTCCCAAACTTAAATAATTCACTCACCACCTTCATGATTTTTGATTATTCATTTGCCATTTGACCTATTATTAAATAACTATTTTATTTATTGTGCAATTTTATTTAAAGTTTATTTAAACACAAAATTTTATTTCTCTATTATGATATACATTTACATCGTTGAATATCATAGAATATAAACATAAGCACTTCAAAAATTAGACTATGACATTAAATTCTAGCTAGAAACCTTGTCTGTTAGTAACTCTAAGAAGCTAGTTCTCTCTTTGTAATAAAGCGCATATGTATGTTTTTATTGGTCAGAACTGGAAGGGTCTAATTTTTGAGAGATCAATACTGCCCCCAAAGTCTGGAAGACAAAGTTTTTCTCTAAAGAAGGCAATTCTCTGTTTCCTTTGCAGAACTACATACTTTTTTTTACAAAGAGAGAACCAGCTTCTTAGTCATTGAGACTTAAGTCATATAAATATACCTGTATATATATATATATATATATATATATATATATATATATATATATACATGCATACATGTATATGGGATGCACAAACACAAAACGAGCCTTCCTTCATGATAAAATCTGAAAAGTTATGCTCTTCCACAAAAATTAAAAAGGAATAGAGATTACCAAGTTGATTCTGTGAGTTTACATCTTACTCCTCTGAGCCTATGGCTGTAATAGGTAGAATACGTATGTGTAGGTATACACATATATACATATGTGTATATATAAATAAAAATAAATAAATAAATAAAATAGACATAGACTTGCTGAATTTGAGCGAGACTGATAAACATCTCTCTGTGAGCCAAAAATGGAACAGAAACATACAACTATAAATGAGAACTGAATCCATAAACCTCCTGGGTTCCAAGTTGGGCAGGAATATGATTCCACTGAATTAATAGGAACTGAGAAAACCACATGTGGCAAGGAACCAGAGCCAAGACCACTATATTACATGTCATGTATTCATATTAAGGAATTCTATACAGCATTGAAAATGAACTATCTACAAATACACCCAACAATATGCATGGAACTCTCAAACAGTACTGTGTTAAAAAAGACAAACACAAAAGAGCACACTTGACAGGAAGCAACTAGACGGCAGCATAAGGGGGGATTCTGGGGTCACCATAATGTTCTATTTATTGCTCTTAGTGCTGCTTACGTATGTTTTGTTTTTGAATATTCATCCACTGATACGTTATTATGTGCATTTCTCTATATGTACAGTTTTAAAAGACACTCTAAATTTCTTAGAGTACAAAAGTTTAAAAAAATAAAAAAAATAAATAAAAAAAAGTTTACTGAGGGACTTCCCTGCTGGTGCAGTGGTTAAGAATCCACCTGCCAATGCAGGGGACACATGTTCAAGACCTGGTCCGGGAAGATCCCACATGCTGTGGAGCAACTAATCCTGTGCACCACAACTACTGAGCCTGCGAGCCACAACTATTGAGTCCGTGTGCCACAACTACTGAAGCCCATGTGCCACAACTACTGAAGCCCACGCGCCTAGAGCCCAGGCTCCGCAACAAGAGAAGCCACTGCAATGAGAAGCCCGCGCACCAGAATATAGAGTAACCCCTGCTCACTGCAACTAGAGAAAGCCTGCTTGCAGCAACAAAGACCCAACACAGCCATAAATAAATAAATAAATAAATAAATTTTTAAAAAGTTTACTGAGAACTGTGAAACAATAATTTCACATGCAGATATGTCATAGTGAAACTACAGGGTATCAGAATAAAACCACCAGAGAGAGAAGGATGAGCATCCTCACAGGAACTATAATTAGATGGATAGTGAATTTCTGTCAACTACAATAGATGCCCACAAGTCAATGGTGTAATATCTTCAAATTACTAAGAAGACATAACTGTCAGTTTTAGACATATTTAATTGGCTTAGCCATCATTGAAGACTAAGTGTAAAAGAAAAAAAAGATTTTCTGACTTCTCAAGTAGGCCAGCCATAGGCCATGGCTAAAGGGATGCACATGAGCAAAAACAGATGGATTCATCTTAAATGAAAAAATAATTAAAATGTATTTGTAACTAAATATTGACTATAAGCATAACTTCTTAGATATAAACAAATCGTGGAACTAACATTTAGACAAAAAAAAAGGAAGTTGGAAGATAGTGAAAGTTCAGGAGCTAGTTAAAAGGTTGTGTGATCCTTGAGTTTTTCAAGAAAGGAGAGAGATACTGAATAATTTTAGGTTATATTAAAATATGTAGTGAAATATGCAAGTTAAGACTTAAGGAATTGATGACCCAGCAATTTTATATCTAGGTATATACCTGGGGGAAAACTCTCACATATCTGCACAAAAATACATATACAACACATTATTTATAATAATGAAAAGCTGAAAACAACTTTTAGGTCCATCAACAGGGGAATATATAAAATCATATTATTTGTGTATGATGGAGTACTATAACACAATTAAAAGAACCAGATCTACATCTATCAAAATATACAAATTAAAAAAATTATTGAAGTATAGTTGATTGGCAATGTTATATTAGTTTCAGATGTACAGCAAAGTGATTCCATTATATATTTTTTAAGTGTCTTTTCCGTTATAGGTTATTATAAGATATTGAATATAGTTCCCCATGCTATACAGTAGGTCCTCGTTGTTTATTTTATGTATAGTAGTGTGTATCTGTTAACCAATTTATTAAAAATTCAGAGACACAAATTGGATACACATCATATTCATGATAGACATTGTTTCTGGAGAGGTGAAGCCAACTATTATAGTGTATTTAAAAAGATAGCTTGATGAAACAATATCAAAATGTTAATATTTTAATATCATAGGGGATAGGTACACTGGGGTGTTCTTTGTTGAATTTTTCTTTATTTTTTATTTATTTTTTTCTCTCTGTCTGTGCCTCCATTTCTCCCTTGTAAATAAGATCATCTATGCCAATTTTGTCAAATCCACATATATGCATTAATTTATGATATCACTCTGTATGACAATCTCTAGGTCCATCCATGTCTCCACAAATGACCCAATTTTGTCCCTTTTTATGGCTGAGTAACATTCCATTGTATATGTGTAACACATCTTCTTTATCCATTCCTCTGTTGATGGACATTTCCATGTCCTGGCTATTGTAAATAGTGCTGCAATGAACACAAAAAAGTGACTTTTTGAATTATGGTTTTCTCTGGGTATATGCCTAGTAGTGGGGTTGCTGGGTCACATGGTAGTTCTATTTTTAGTTTTTAAGAAACCTCCTTACTGATCTTCATCATGGCTGTATCAATTTACATTCCCACCAACAGTTCCAAAGGGTTCCCTTTTCTCCACACCCTCTCCAGCATTTGTTATTTGTAGATTTTTTGATGATGGCCATTCTGACCAGTGTGAGGTGATACCTCATTGTAGTTTTAATTTGCATTTCTCTACTAATTAGGGATGTTGAGCATCTTTTCATGTGTTTGTTGGCCATTTGTATGTCTTCATTGGAGAAATGTCTATTTAGATCTTCTGCCCATTTTTTGATTGGGTTGTTTTTGTTTTTTGATATTGAACTGCATGAGCTGTTTGTATATTTTAGAGATTAATCCTTTGTCCGTGGTTTCATTTGCAAATATTTTCTCCCGTTCTGAGGGTTGTCTTTTCGTCTTGTTTATGGTTTCCTTTGCTGTTCAAGAGCTTTTAAGCTTAATTAGGTACCATTTGTTTATTTTTGTTTTTATTCTCATTACTCTAGGAGTTGGGTCAAAAAAGATCTTGCTGTGATTTATGTCAAAGAGTGTTCTGCCTATGTTTTCCTCTAAGAGGCCTTACATTTATGTCTTTAATCTATTTTGAGTTTATTTTTGTGTATGGTATTAGAGAGTGTTCTAATTTCACTCTTTTACAAGTAGCTGTCCAGTTTTCCCAGCAACACTTGTTGAAGAGGATGTCTTTGCTCCATTGTATATTCTCGCCTCCTTTGTCATAGATTAGGTGACCATAGGTGCATGGGTTTATCTCTGGGATTTCTATCCTGTTCCATTGATCTGTATTTCTGTTTTTGTGCCAGTACCATACTGTCTTGATTACTGTAGCCCTGTATTATAGTCTGAAGTCAGGGAGCCTAATTCCTCCAGCTCCATTTTTTTTTTTTTTCTCAAGATCGCTTTTGCTATTTGAGGTCTTTTGTGTTTCCGTACAAATTGTAAATATTTTTGTTCTAGTTCTGTGAAAATTGCCATTGGTAATTTGATAGGGATTGCACTGAAGTGTAGATTGCTTTGGGTAGTGCAGTCATTTTCACAATATTGATTCTTCCAATCCAAGAACATGGTATGTCTCTTCATCTGTTTGTGTCATCTTTGATTTCTTTCATCAGTATCTTATAGTTTTCTGTGTACAGGTCTTTTGCCTCCTTAGGTAGGTTTATTCCTAGGTATTTTATTCTTTTTATTGCAATGGTAAATGGGACTGTTTCCTTAATTTCTCTTTCTGATCTTTCATTGTTAGTGTATAGGAATTCAAAATATTTCTGTGCATTAATTTTGTATCCTGAGACTTTACTAAATTCATTGATTAGCTCTAGTAGTTTTCTGGTGGCATCTTCAGGATTTTCTATGTATAGTATCATGTCATCTGCAAACAGTGAAAATTTTACTTCTTTGTCAATTTGGATTCCTTTTATTTTTTTTTCTTCTCTGATTGCTGTGGCTAGGACTTCCAAAAGAGATCACTGAAGAAATCAAAGAGGAAATCAAAAAATACCTAGAAACAAATGACAATGAAAACATGATGACCCAAACCTATGAGATGCAGCAAAAGCAGTTCTAAGAGGGAAGTTTATAGCAATACAATCCTACCTCAAGAAACAAGAAAAATCTCAAATAAACAATCTAACCTTACACCTAAAGCAACTAGAGAAAGAAGAACAAACAAAACCCAACGTTAGTAGAAGGAAAGAAATCATAAATACCAGAGCAGAAATGAATGAAATAGAAATGAAAAAAAAATAACAAAGATCAATAAGACTAAAAGCTCGTTCTTTGAGAAGATAAACAAAATTGATAAACCTTTAACCAGACTCATCTAGAAAAAAGTGGAGAGGAGTCAAATCCATAAAATTAGAAATGAAAAAGGAGAAGTTACAACGGAGCCTGCAGAAATACAGAGGATCATAAGAGACTACTACAAGCACCTCTATGCCAATAAAATGGACAACCCAGAAGAAATGGACAAATTCTTAGAAAGGTACAACTTTCCAAGACTGAACCAGGAAGAAATAAATAATATGAACAGACCAATCACAAGTAATGAAATTGAAACTGTGATTTAAAATCTTCCAACAAACAAAAGTCCAGGACCAGATGGCTTCACAGGTGAATTCTATCAAACACTTAGAGAAGAGCTGACACGCATCCTTTTCAAACTCTTCCAAAATATAGCACAGAGAGGAACACTCCCAAACTCATTCTATGAGGCCACCATCACCCTGATACCAAAACCGGACAAAGATACTACAAAAAAAGAAAATTACAGACCAATATCACTAATGAATATAGATGTAAAAATCCTCAACAAAATACTAGCAAACAGAATCCAGCAAGACATTAAAAGGATCATACACCAAGATCAAGTGGGATTTATCCCAGGGATGCAAGGATTCTTCAATATATGCAAATCAATCAGTGTGATACACCATATTAACAAATTGAAGGAGAAAAACCATATGATCATCTCAATAGATGCAGAAAAAGCTTTTGACAAAATTCAACACCCATTTATGATAATAGCTCTCCAGAAAGTGGGCATAGAGGGAACTTACCTCAACATAATAAAGGTCATATATGACAAACCCACAGCAAACATTATTCTCAATGGTGAAAAACCAAAAGCATTTACTCTAAAATCAGAAACAAGACAAGGGTGCCCACTCTCACCACTATTTCCTTTATTTTTTTAATTAGAAGAATTTAATAGCTTTTTACTTGAAAATTGACATTTAATGTTCCAAATAAATATTTTTAAAACAATCCCATTGATATTGGGAAACACCATATAGCACTGCAGAAAAATCAGAAATTTCTGGATACGAGAGGCTAGTTGGTAAACAGCTGAAATCAATTGGTCAGAACTAGAAGTGTCAATTTTTGAGAGATTGACACTTCACCCAAAGTCTGGAAGATAAAGCTTTTCTCTTAAGAGGACCATTTTCTGTTTCCTTTGCAGAAAACAAGAGAAAACAATAATTTATGGATTCAACTACTGTCTTTTCAGTGAAAACCTTTTCTCTGAGACATTTTTTTAGCTTTATATTTCATGAACTAGTTACTCTGACTCTTCTTCTTCCTCATTAATTTCTTTTCCCTGAGATCTCAAAAGATAATCAGCAATCAGATATTTTCACTCAATAAAAGGCAATCAGGGCCATGCAAATTCAGTGTTTTCGGCAGAGACCAGTAAGTCTATAGGGTATAGATCCCTCATCATGTGTCACTAAGAGTTTGAAGTACTTTGTTTTCCTTCTAGAGAAGTTAGTAATGTCAAGTAAAGGATTTTTAGATAGGTTTAAATATTTAGATATTTGGTTTGTTCTATGTGTTATTGGCCTGTGATAGTTATGTAAAAGCACTATCATTCTTTTTTAAAAACAAAATATCTAAGCTTTACATATGTTATTTAATAGATGCACATTCTGGATACAAATCCCTTATCAAATTTTTGATTTGCAAATATTTTGTCCCATTTTGTGAGTTTTCTGTTTACATTTTTGGTGGTATCCTTTAAATAACAAAAGGTTTTAAATGTGATGATATACAATTTACCTTTTTTGTTGTTGTTGCTTGAATTTTGGCATTATATTTACGAAACTGTTTCCTAGTCCAAGGTCATGAAGATTTACTCCTGTGGTTTTTTCCTAAGAGTTGTGTAGTTACAGGTCATACATTTGGTCTATTTTGAGTTGATTTTTGTGAATGGTGTGAGGTAGATATCCAACTTTATTTTTTGTATCTGCATATCCAGTTGTCCCAGCACCATTTGTTGAAAACCTTTCTTTCCCTATTAAATTGTCTTGGAAAACTTATTGAAAATCAATTGACCATAAATAAAAGAGTTTATTTATGAAGTTTCAATTCTATTCTATTTATTTCTGTGTCTCTCCTTATGCCAATACCACACTGTATTGATTAATGTAGCTTTGTGGTAAGTTTTGAAATCATGAAATGTGAGAGCTACAACTGTGGTCTGCTTTTTTAACCTGCTGACCTTCCTGGGTCCCTTGCATGACCATATGAATTTTAGGATCAGCTTGTCAATTTTTTAAATAGAGGGGAAAAAAAAGGAATTTTGAAAGGGATTGTATTGAATTTATATATCATTTGGGGGAGTATTATCATCCAAATAGTATTAAGAGTTTCAATCCATAAACATGAATATCTTTCCATTTATTTAGGTCTTCTTTAATTTCTTTCAGTGCTGTTTTGTAGTTTCAGTGTACAAGTTCTCACTTATTTGACTACATTTATTTATTATTTTTGATGCTATTGTAAATGGAAGATTTTAAAATTTCATTTTTGGATTATTTATTGTTAGTATATAATAAATAATTGCTTTTATGTATATTGAGCTTGTATCCTGCAAACTTGATGAACTTATTTATTAATTCTATTAATTTTTTTGTGTTAATCCCTTAAGATTTTCCATATAAAATATGTCATCTGCAAATAGAGATAGGTTTACTTCTTCTTTTCCAGTCTGAGTGCCTTTTATTTCATTTTCTTGCCTAATTGTCCTGGCTAGATTTTCAGTGCACTGTTGAATAGAAGTGGTGAGAGCAGACCTCCTTGACTTGTTCCTGATCTTAGAGGCAACACATCTGTTCTTTTACTATTATGTATGGTGTTAACTATGGGTACTTAATAAAAGTTTATTTCTTGCTCACATTCAAGTCCAGTAGGGCCAGCTGAAGTGCAATGGATGGGGAGACCTGCTCCAAATAGTCATTTAGTGATCCAGGGTCTTCCTACTCTAAGTCTTCAGAATTCTCACTGTTTAACTGGGAGATGGGAAAATAGCAAGATGTTACATGGCAAATTTTTAAGAGCAAGGCCTAGAATAGTGGTACATTCTTTCTCCTTTCATGCCAGAACTCAATAACAGAGACACACCTAACTTCAAGAAGGACCAGTAAATAGTACTAGTCCTAACACTAGCATTTAGTAGATAAGGTAACCAACCATCCTGGTTTGCCCAGGACTGAGGGCTTTCCTGAGATATGGGACTTTTAATGTTAAAACTGGGACAATTCTGGACAAATCTGTACAGTTGGTCATACTAGTGACTCAGCTGGGATTTGAAACCATATCTGCCTTTATTTTTTTTTTTTTACATTGCTTTCTATCAAGGAGGAAAAAAATAAGTAGAGAGAAAGAAAAGCATTCATTGATTAAAAAATAAGGTTGGGACAAGGTTAAGAGCATGGACTTTGGAGTTAGAATTTTTGTGTTTGAATCTGGGGTTCAAATCTTGGCTCTGTTGTTTACTAGTTTTGTGAGCTGGGTCTCTTTGTGCTTTAGTTTTCTTATCTTTAAAATGGTGTTAAAATTGTAATTACTACTTAGAGGTGCTGTGAAGATTAAATAAACTAATATTTTTAAACCACTTGAAATACTGCCTAGTATAAGGATTTGTTAAATAAATAAACTAGCGTTTATTAAATACCTACTGTGTGCCAAGCACTATGCTGTGTGTTGGAAGTACATCAACTAGACAGAAACACGTGACTTTAAGCATCAAAAAATTTGTAATCAGAAGGCAAGATAGAACTTGAGCAAACAATGAGAAGTAGAATCATTTTATTAAAAAAGTCTCTTTGGGGGCAGTTGGATTCCATAAAAGCATTTTATATTGTATCAGTTTCTTTACTTTCATTCCTTTATTCATTCAACAACATACTGCCAACTACAGGCCAAAAACTGTTCTAGGTGCAGGAGTGGGGCATTCAGCAGTGAAAAAGATAGACAGTGTCATAGCTCTATTGAAGCTTAATCTTTCTGAGATAAAGAGACAATATCAAAGTAAATAGACAAATAATTGTAACAATCTCAGATTGTTGTAAGCGCCATAAAGGAAACACACTGGAAAATGTGATATATCATAAATGAAGAAAGCATAGTCAGGAAAGATCTGTCTGAGAAGTTACATTTGAACTAAGATCTAGAGAATAGGAAGGGACCAGCCATGTTAAGAGTTAGGGGAAAATTGTTCAAGCCTGAGGCATCCACAATTTCAAATTCTGTGGCAAAAAAGCAAACAAATAAAAAACAAACCCTGAACAATTGGGCCTTGCCTCATCTCCATGAGGTTCCTCTCAGAATCTCCTTTCCACTCCTTTCTCCATGTGATCTCTTCAGATGGGCTCTCCAGTTAGATAACTGGACATCTTACTTGGTGACTTAGGGCTCCCAAATGTACAAAACTGAAAGTTATCCTTCCTTATTTTTTAAAAAAATCTCTTTAGCCCAGTTTTATTGAGAAATAATTGATATACATCACTGTTAAAGTTTAAGGTGTACAGCATGGTGGATTGATTTACGTGTATAGTGAAATGATTACAACAATTGGTTTAGTTAACATCCATAATCTTATATAGATACAATAAAAAGAAAAAAAATCTCCTTGTGATGAGAACTGTTAGGATCTGCTCTCTTAAAAATTTTCCTATATATCATACAACAATGTTAATTATAGTCATCATGCTGTACATTATATCCATGGTACTTATCTATTTTATAACTAGAAGTTTGTGCCTTTTGACCACCTGCCTCCTATCCCCCTCCCCTGCCCCCTGCCTCTAGTAACCACAAATCTGATCTTTTTCCCTACGAGTTTGCTGGAGTTTTTAAAAATTATTATTAGATTCCACATATAAGTGAGATCATACAGTATATGTCTTTGTCTGACTTATTTCATTTAGCATAATCCCTTCAAGGTCTATCCATATTGTTGCAAATGGTAGGGTGTCCCCATTTTTATGGCTGAGTAATATTCCATTGACTATATATACTGTGACTTCTTTATCCATTCATCCACTGACGGGCACTTAGGTGGTTTTCCTCTCTTGGCTATTGAAAATAATGCTGCCATGAACATGGAGGTGCAGATATCTTTTTGAGTTAGTGTTTTCATTTCCTTTGTATATATTCCCAGAAGTAGAATTGCTGAATCATGTGGTATTTCTCTCTTTAATTTTTTTGAGGATCCTCCATACTGTTTTGCAAAGTGGCTGTACCAATTTACAATGCCACCAGCGGTGTACAACAATCCCTTTTCTCCACATCCTCACGAGCATTTGTTGTCCCTTGTCTTTTAGAAGATGGCCATTCTAACAGGTATGAGGTGATATCTTCTTGTGGTTTTAATTTTCATTTTTCTAATGACTAGTGTTGTGAGCATCTTTTCATGTACCTGTTTGCCATTCACGTGTCTTCTTTGGCAAAATTTCTATTCAGGCCCTTTGCCCATTTTTCAGTTGAATTATTTGGTTTTTTTGCTGTTGAGTTTTATGAGTTCTTTATATATTTTGGAGATTAACCCCTTATCAGATATACGGTTTACAAATATTTTTTCCCATTCTGTAGATTGTCTTTTCACTTCGTTGATGGTTTCTTTTGCTGTGCAAGAGGTTTTTAGTTTGTCATAGTCTCATTTGTTTTTATTTTGTTGCTTATGCTTTAGGTGTGATTTCCAAAAAAACCATTTCCAAGACCCATGTCAGGGAGCGTTTTTCCTATGTTTTCTTTGAGGTTCATGATTTCAGGTCTCACATTTAAGTTTTTAATCCATTTCAAGTTAATTTTGGGGGGTGGGGTAAGATAGAGTTCAATTTTCATTCTTTTACATGTGAATATCTAGTTGTCCCAGTACCATTTATTGAGGAGACTGTCTTTTCTCCATTGAGTATTCTTGGCTCCCTTGTCAAATATTAGTTGACTGTTTTGTCATGTCTTCTTAAAGGCCTAGTCCTGGAACTGGCACAGTGTGTGTTACTTCTGTTGCATTGTATTAGTTAAAGGCCGGACCAGCATTACTGTGGGAAGAGAATACTAGAAGGTGTGGTTCATTGGGAGAGGATTTTTAGAGGCTGACCATTATAGTCTGCCCTTTGGCTGCAAATGATCCATGTTCCTCCCACATGCAAAATACCCTTTCCTCTAGCACAAAAGCCTCAATTCGGATCCCATTAAAGCATCAGCCTCAGGTTTAAAGTCCAGGATCTCATCATCTAAGTCAGGTGTAGGTACAGATAAGACACCAGAAAATCTGAAGACCCATGAACCAGGGACACAAGTTGTATTTTCCCCACGTACCCAACATAAAATGGTGAAACAGATAGGAGTACCATGATAGACACTGCCATTAAAAAAGCTGGAGTTGGGGAGTCACATAGCATTTAATAATTCTGAAATCAAGTTAGGGACGTCACCAATTCGTTGTTCTGGGAGCAGAAATTGTATGTTGATTAGAGACCAGTTGTGCTCTTTGGGAGTACAGTCAGTCCCCTACATACAAACCTTCAAGTTGTGGACTTCAAAGATGTGAATGTGCCCAGAGAAAGGACGAAGAGAGAAAAGAGGAAGAAGAAGTAACTGAAGAACCAAAGAGATTCACGATGCAGGAAATGGCAAGGGGATTTTCTTTATTTGAGGAGGCACTGTTAGTTTTTGAGGCACAGGACCTGAATGTACAATGGTACACGAAGGTTGCAGCAGTCATTCAGAATGCAATCCATTGCTACCGTGTCATTTATGATGAGAAAAAAGAGCTGCTACCCAGGCATCACTGGATCATTTCTTAAAGAGGGTAGATAGAATTGAATCCAGCAGGCGTCAGGCGTAAGTGAAATTGCAGCTTGCCCTCCATCTCCAATTGCTGATGGTCCTTCAGCTCTACCATCTCCCACCTCCTCTCCCTCCTCCAGTCAGTATCTCTTCTTGCCTGTTCACTCCATGCCAGCCCCTGTAGGCCAGCTGTTGTACTGCACTACTGTACTTTTTAAGGTACTGTACTGTGAGATTAACAATATTTTCTTTATTTTTTGTGCTTGTTTGTTTTTTATGTATTATTTGTGTGAAAAGTATTATAAACCCATTACAGTACAGTACTATATAGCCTATTGTGTTAGTTGGGTACCTAGGCTAACTTTATTGGATTTAAGAGCAAAGTGGACTTAGGAATGCGCTCTCTGAATGGAACCCGTTCGTATGTAGGGGACTTACTGTAGTTCTCTTCAGTCTTTCTTACTTTTTTCCCCAATTTTTTTATTGCCTTTATTTTTTATTTATTTTTTACACTTATTGAAATATGATTTACATGTCATTCACCAATTTTAAGTATATAAATTGATGACTTTTGACAAATGAATGCAGTCTACCACAATAAATATAACCATAAACATACCCCTCACTGTTCTTAAACTATTTGTCATATCTACTCAATATTTTGCAATTAAAGTATGCATATTTATAATTATTAAATCTTTTTTTAAATTTAAAGTTACAGGCATATATAAAATAAAAGTACACCTTATTCCACTCCCTGATCTGTTCCCCAGAGTTAGCTCTTAAGAACTATTGGGAAGCCTCAAACAGATACCTTACGTCTTTTTTTTTTTTTTTTTTTTTAATTTGGCTGCACAACATGGCTTGTGGGATCTTAGTTCCCTGACCAGGGATTGAACCTGGGCCCTTGGCAGTGAAAATGTGGAGTCCTAACCACTGGATAACCAGGGAATTCTCATGTCTTCTTAAGATAAATGATATTGTATTATATATATTTTGATTAAAAACTTGATTATATCATCTATTATATATATATATATGCATAGATACATACCTATTTTGCTCTATTAGCACTAAATATATATTGTTTTCTAAAGAGTAACACTGATTCTCTTATTTATGTTTTTTCTTTTTTTCTTTTTTTTTTTAACTTGGGGTATAGTTGTTTTACAATGTTGTGTTAGTTTCTACTGTACAGCAAAGTGGAGTTCCCTGTGCTATACAGTGGGTTTTCATTAGTTATCTATTTTATACATATTTTAGTGTATATATGTCAATCCCAATCTCCCAGTTCATCCCACCCCACCTTTCCCCCTTGGTGTCCATATGTTTGTTCTCTATATCTGCCTTGCAAACTGGTTCATCTGTACCATTTTTCTAGATTCCACATATATGCATTAATATACGATATTTGTTTTTCTCTTTCTGACTTACTTCACTCTGCATGACAGTCTCTAGGTCCATCCACGACTCTACAAATGACCCAGTTTTGTTCCTTTTTATGGCTGAGTAATATTCCATTGTATATATGTACCACATCTATCTTATCTCTGTTATCTGGACTCCTGGATCTGTTTTGGGGGTTATCTTTCTTCCTAAATAATGGCCTATGTTTACAGCTAAGTAGCTTTCTTATCTTCTTTTTGCCTGTAAGAATTCTCTGTTCCTTTCAGTCTAAGCTCATATAATTCTTTTAAAAACTTTGTGTCTTCCTGTGTATCAGAGTATAAAAGTACTTTATGAGACAGAACCATAAATCTCTGAGATAGACTCCTTTCAACTTTGGGCTCAGTGTTGCTATGGTACAACATCCTTAAGAGACTTAGAAGCTGTCTTTTCTAGCTGAGAGAGTCTACCCAGAATGGCCTCAAATTTTTCTGAGGTATAATACCTTTGATTTAATCTCTTTTCTAAGTCCATGTTTTATTGGCAGTGCTCTGGATTTGTTTTTTGATCTGAAGCCATTCTTTACTCTAGATCCTTGCTGGCTGATGAACTAGGATTGAGGAACACTTTTTTTTTTTTAAGTTAGAAAGTCCTGGATTGGTAATATCTCTTGTAGATTCTACTTGAAAACTCAACATTTCCTTCTTTGGTTGGTTGTTATAGTACTTATTAATACAAAGTTAAAAACAAAAAACAATTGACACTTTCAGTATTCTTCCTGGAAATCTCTTTAGCCAAATAGATAAGTTCATTATTTATATTTTCTATTTTTCATGTTGATACAAGAGATGATGTTAAAATTTCCACTTTAATATAACACAAACAGCCTTTTCTCCAATCTCCAATAACAATGTCTTCCCTTTCCTCCCAGACTTCATTAACCATCTGCTATAGGCCCTTCTAGTTTCTGCTTGCCACCCAGTTCCAAAGCCAGTGCTATATGTTAGGTTTTAGTTATGGCAGGATCCACTTCCAGATATCAATTCCTATTTTGTTTTTTTTTATTGCTATGTAATAAAACATCCCAAAACTTAGTGGCTTAAAGCAACAATTTATTATTATCTCTCAGTTTTCTGTGGATTAGTTAGGCTCAGCTGGGAAATTCTTCTGTGGTCTTGTTTGGGGTGTCTTAAGAAGCTGTATTCAGATGGCATCCAGGACTGAACTCATCTGGAAATTTGACTGGGGTGTTGGGATGACTGAGCCAGAATTCTTACCTAGAGACTCATAGCTCCCCAAAGCAGAAGCTGCCAAGATTTCTTAAGGTTTAGGCACAGACTGGCATAAGGTAACTTCTGACATATTACATTAGTTGAAGCAAGCCATAGACAGTCCAGGTTCAGTGTGGAAGGTGACTACAAGGGGTTTGAATACCAAGAAACAGAGTTTATTGGGGGCAATCTTTGGAGACTAGCTACCACACATGCTGTGACTTAAGTCTCCAAAAGTTTACTCTAATTTCTGTGGAAAGAATGAACTTGGGGGGACACTATTAACTAGTATAAATGAGAGATAATTATGGCTTATTACAGAGGAGGTAATGGAGAGATGGAAAGGAGTAAACCGTTCAAGGTATATTTAGAGGTAGATTTGAAAGGGCTTGATGTATTGGTTGTGAGGGATGAATAATAGGGAGAAATCAGAGGGTGATTTCTCACTTTTTAGGGATATGCAACAGATTGAAAGTTGGGTGTCATTTACTGAGATAGGTTAGACTGTGGTAGAAAGAGGCTTAAAGCATTGACAACCAATAGTTCTGTTTTTGATTTAAGTATGAGAGATATATAAGACATGTTAAGTGAAACATATAAGTAAAGATTTCAAATAAAGAGGTAAACACACACATCTGTAGGTGAGGAGAAGAAGGCCAGGGCTGGAGGTACATATTTCATAATCATCAGCTATACATGATATTTAAAACCATAAGATTCTAACTGAAATCACCTAGGAAGAAATACAGGTGAGGAAGAGAAGAGAGCCCAGAATTGAACCTAGGAACTCCAATGTTTAAAGGTCAAGAGGAGGAAAAGGAGACAGGAAAGAAGACTGAGAAGAAGTGTAGAGTGAGGTATGATGACAGTCAAGAGTGGGAATCATAGAAGCCAGAGAGGAAACTGTTTTCATATGTAGCAATGGGTTAGCTATTTTACTGCTGATAAGTCTGTAAAATGAAGACAGAGAGATGTCCATTGGATGTCTTAAGTGACTACCTCATTTCATCCTAGTAAGTTGTTCATTGATATGTATTATTTTTATGTATTCATTATGTAGTTATTTATTTATTCTGCATTAGAATGTAAGCAAGCAGGGACTTCTTTCTGTTTTGTTTATTGTTGTACCACACCACCTAAAATTGTACCTGGCATATAATACGTGCCATTCATTAATTCAACAATCCTAGGAAGTTAATATAATTATTTTCACTTTATAGAAAAGAAAACTTGAAGATCAGAAATGTCAGATTCACACAGAGACTAAATTTGATAACCATGTTTCATATCCAGATATATGAATCTGAAGTCTCCTGGTATTTTCACTAAACCATCACCATCTACTAGGAATGTTGTCATGTGATCATAGGTTAACTGGGAATGTTTTGTGGTTAACTATTGGGTATATTTTTGAAAGGCATCATGATAGTAATTGTTGTTTGATTCAGTCTGTGATTGGAATAATAAAATCGGTATTTATGCTTCTGTGGAAGTTCTTTCTATCTTAAAATGCAACTGTTCTTCAAAACAACATTAATATGCACATTTAAAGATTTGTATATGATTTACATGTTGATCAATTCATTTTGCACTTCAAGTAACAGGGAAAATGTTCACATAAGTAATACATTAACTGATATAACCAAAACCGTCTTTTAAACATATGAATTGCAAAATAACAGATAATTTAACCTAGTGTATGTATCTTTTAAAATGCATTATTTTTTAAATGTCCATCACATAACATGCAAGAGACTTTATTTAAAATGATGATATATGTTAGTTGACTTACTTGGTTTCCTTTGACTTCCAATTAGTTTATTCTGTGTGGAGACCTAGAGACAGGATAGCAGATAAGGGAAGGAGTTAACTAGAGGCTGACAGAAAAAGAGAAAAATGAGGGAAGAGAAAGAAAAAGGGATAGGGTAGCAGAGAACAGAGGAGGATGAGGAGAAAACAGGGAGGACATTGAAGGGAGGTGAGGAAGAGGAAGAAAGATTCTGAGAGCATTCGGGTACCTGAGAATATGCAGTCCTTGGAGTGATGAAAAGAGATTCTGGAATATGCGGAGGGCCTCTTCCTTCCCGTGTACCTGAGATCACCAGTATAAACCCAAACAGATATAGGCATTTTGTATATACTTTATGCTATGCTAGGTGCTGTGCCAACCACTTTATATGTATTATCTTTATGTATCCTCTCTCCTCACTCAAGAACCTGCAAAATTTTTTATACATATATATATATATCTCCATTAAACAGATGAATGATGATGATAATAGTGGTGATGGCTAAAATGTATTTAATTTAGAACATATTTAGTAATTCAGTGCTTAGTACATGTTGGGACTATGTTCGTTGTAATCAACCCAATGATGTTGGTACTATTAGATACATAGGTAAAAAAACTGAATCACATAAGCTTATCTGAGATCATACAGTGAGTGAGTGGTGGAATGGGAATCTTAAGAATGATCTGATTCCAAATTCCTGTTCTTACCATCAAGTCACACATAATTGGTAGGAATATACATACTTCTATCCCTTACAGCCCTGCTATTTACATATCTTGGCCAATTTTTGCCTGTGTGCCCATGCATGTGCACTGAGTCATGGAATGAATTTGATGGTAGTGAAACGTAGCAAGATTGGCAGAGTCTATATACACACACACGTGCATGCATACATACATACACACAAACACACCTTCCCCTTGATGATCCCAAAGCTTCAGGGATACTCAGTATTACTCTTCCATTCTAAATCTCAGGGACCATTTATTTACATTTTTTTCCTACTACTCACAACTTTTCTGTAAGAATGACATTTGATCTGGTGGATAGGTAGAGCTGCAGAAAACTTCTCTGACCTTTCTTTTCCTTTTATTTTAGACTTTTTATTTTATATTGGTGTATAGTTGATTAACAGTGTTGTGATAGTTTCAGGAAACTAAGTGACTCACTCGTACATATACATGTACAAGTGATTACAAGTGATTCACTTGTACATATACATGTATACATTCTTTTTTCAAATTATTTTCCCATTTAGGTTGTTACATAATATTGAGCAGAGTTCACTGTGCTATACAGTAGGTCCTTGTTGCTTATCCATTTTAAATATAGCAGTGTGTACATGTCAATCCCAAACTCCCTAACACTTCCCCCCACCCTTCCCCCCGGTAACCATAATTTTATTCTCTAAGTCAGCCGTCTCCAACCTTTTTGGCACCAGGGGCCGGTTTCATGGAAGACAGTTTTTCCACGAACGTGGTGGGGGGATGGTTTCGGGATGATTCAAGCACATTACATTTATTGTACACTTTATTTCTATTATTATTACATTGTAATATATAATGAAATAATTACACAACTCACCATAATGCAGAATCAGTGGGAGCCCTGAGCTTGTTTTCACTTGCCACTCTGATATGGTTGTGATATGAATCTGAAAGCAGTTGATTTATTATGGTCTCTGTGCAGTCAAACCTTTCTGCTAATGATAATCTGTATTTGCAGCCACTCCCCAGCACTAGCATCATTGCCTCAGCTCCATCTCAGGTCATCAGACATTAGATTCTCATAGGGAGCATGCAACCTAGATCCCTCGCATGTGCAGTTAACAGTAGAGTTTGTGCTCTTATAAGAATCTAATGCTGCCGCTGATCTGACAGGAGGCAGAGCTCAGGCAGTAATGCGAGCAATGGGGAGCGGCTGTGAATACAGATGAAGCTTTGCTCGCACACTTGCTGCTCACCTCCTGCTGTGTGCCAGTTCCTAACAGGCCAAGGACCAGTACCGGTCCACGGCCTGGGAGTTGGGGACCCCTGCTCTAAGTCTGTGAGTCTTGTTTCTATTTTGTAAATAAGTTCATTTGTATCGTTTCTTTTTAGATTCCACATATAAGTGATATGATATTTCTCTCTCGGTCTGACTGACTTCACTCAGTATGACAATCTCTAGGTACATCAATGTTGCTGCAAATGGCATTATTTCATTCTTTTTAATGGCTGAGTAATATGCCATTGTAAATATGTACAATGCCTTTATAGTGCTCCAGACAGGGGCATTTGTTATATGACCATGTGAAGTAAAATGGGTTTTAGAGCAAAAGTTGAGCTGTTCGTTTTCTGCTTGTGGCTGTTAGGAACATCTAGAACTTATCCTTTGAAGCCACCCAGCCCCAATAGTCAAAGTATGGGTTCTGCCTTCATACCTCAAACCTTGTCTGTTAAGAAGAAATAGTGAAATAATGGGAATATTGTGGACTTCGAATCCTTATACATCATGCGTTAGCTGGTGATCCTGGACAAGTTACTAAACTCCAGGAACCTCAATTTTAACATCTATAAAGTAGAGGTAATAATACCTACCAAGCAGGGTTATTATGAGAAGCAGGGATAATTCATGTTAAGCATTTACAATAGTGCCATATTTATAGTAGAAACCCAGTTAAGTGTAAGTCGTCCTGATTATTGGAAGGTTGGATTTCCTGATCTTTATAGTCCCTCCTAATCCCATGGTGCTGAAACTGGGAGTCTAGTAAGATGCACAGGGAAAGGAAGGAATGACATGCTATACTTGTACCCTGCTGATGACAGTATAAATTTGTATAACTACTTCAGAATATACTAGTTGAAGATAGCCATAAAAATGTTCAAGCCCCATTGACCCAGGAATACCACTTCTGGAAATTTATCTTTAGGAAATAATTTAACAAGAGAAGAAAGCTGTAAGAACAAAACTATACAGCAATATTTATTAGAATGTTATTTATAATAGTAAAAATAAATAGAAACCTCTAGAGATGTGATTAAGTAAATTATAATACATCAAATGAGGATTTTTCTTAGGAAGAATTAGAATAGGGAATTGTATTTGTTATATAATGTTAAGTGAAAAATAAAAATGATATATGCACTTTGGTTATACTATAAAATAATATGCATATTGAATAAGCCTAAAAAGGAATGCAGAAAAATGGAGTTTTGTAGTGTGATAGGATTAAAAAAGCAATGTTTAAATTTTTTTAAAAATTTTTTCAAAAATAAAATCCATTTGTTCATGAATAAATATTTATGGGATGCCTACCATTTACTACATACTATTCTAGAAATAATGAATACCTCAGTGAACAAAACAGGCAAAAAAAGTTGAAAACTTATACCTAGTGTTTTCAGAGTATGTTGTAAACTTTTCAAAGTATTATTATGTTCACTTAACATTTGAATTTTCAACTAAACTTTTTAAAATTATGCAATATTAGAAACATACAAAGAAACATGGAAAACAATACAATACCCGTTCATGTACTTAGGATGCAGAGCTAACAGATGTTAATATTTCTCATTCGCTTCCCAGCTCCACGTCTAAGAAAAAAAAAAAAACAGGCTTGGCAAAAGCTGAATCCCTTCATCCCTTTCACCTTCTTTCGTACCCGAAGGTACTCCTAATGTAGTTACGTATCATCCCTATTTATGTTTTCATTTTTTCTGCATATATATATATAAAACCATGAACAATATATATTTTGTTGGTTTTAAAACTTTACATAAATGGTACCATGTAGTGTTTATCCTTATGTAATCATTTTTATTTCACTCATTTTTACTGTTACACAGTATTGCAATAAATGACTAAACAGTTTATCCTCCTACTGATTGTTTCCAATTTTTGCTATAATGCAGAATTCTTCAGTGAACATTTTTATGCACAACTCCTTGTGCAATTGTACCAGAGTTTCTAGGGTTTATGCGTAAAGGTGAAATTCCTGAGTGGTGGATGTGTGCATCTTCAATTTTAAAGCATATTGCCCGGGTGCCCTCACAAATGGTTTTAACAAGTGACACTCCCAACAGCAATGTGTATTCCATGGCATCCTCACCAATACTTAAATCATTTTTACCTGCTTGATACGTGGCATCCTCCTTTTTCTTTTAATCATTTAATCTTTCTTGGCTTGGGAAAAAATAAGGACAGGGTCCACGCTCAAGTCCAGTATAAGTAATTAGTGAAGGACACTGTTCCTAGGCAGACGGAAGGCCTCATCTTTGGAACTAGAAATAAGCCATGGAGAGCACTTTGAAGGAGGCTTACTACTGACAGTAATTTCAGTGGATTCTCATGCCTTGTCAAGTTTCCTAACATGTTCCTAGTAAGGTTATGGGTATTGAATGAAATGTCAGGTGTCCGATTCACAATAGGAGATTAGTGTTGCTTCCTTTTCCTTCCCAATTAAGAAAGTTCTCAGGGGACTTCCCAGGTGGCGTAGTGCTTAAGAATCCGCCTGCCAATGCAGGGGACACGGCTTTGAGCCCTGGTCCGGGAAGATCCCACATGCCGTGCAGCAACTAAGCCCGTGCGCCACAACTGCTGAGCCTGTGCTTGAGAGCCCGCGAGCCACAACTCCTTGAAGCCCGCGCGCCGAGAGCCCGTGCTCCGCAACAAGAGAAGCCACTGCAGTGAGAAGCCCACGCACCACAAGGAAGAGTAGCCCCTGCTCTCTGCAACTAGAGAAAGCCCGAGCGCAGCAACGAAGACCCAATGCAGCCAAAAATAAATTAATTAATTAACGTAAAAAAAGTTTTCAGGGTAATACACTAAATAACTTTCTCTTTGCTCATGTGTGTAAACGTGCTCAGATGCATGGTCTCTAACTTTGGCATGCATCAGAATCACCTGCAGGGTTTGTTAAGGCACAGGCTGCTGAATCAGTTTTTGATTCAGTAGATCTGGTGTGAGGCCTGAGAGTTTGCATTTCTTGTAAGTCCTCAAGTGATGTTGCCTTTCCTGCTGGTCTGAGAACCATACTTTGTGAACCACTGTTCTATATATGTGTCAGTAAGAATGTTATGTCACTGCTGCATGGGGGTTGGAGGATGGATAATTCAACTGATTGACTTGGTGATATTCCTCTCTATATAATATTGGGGCTCCCCTGAATATCCCTATGCTTTATTGAGGTGACAGTTCCTGTAGCAATGGGACAGTGTCCTACCTTCCTTCCTCTCAGCACATTTGTGGAATGATTCATGAAATCACAAAAGGATTGAACTTTTTTACTTCTTTCTGCCTGTCTGACTGATTACAAATGAGCTAAAATAAGCAGGAGATTTAGGGCAGTTTTTGCTGATAGGGAGCTGCTTGGCAATGGGAGCCATCTAGGGGAATGGGCAGGGGTTGCAGGGTATTCTTAGTTTAATTTAAGGTCATCCAACTTGCTCCCTTTTCCACCACCTTACCTTCTCTTCAACATCTTCAAACACAGACGTTCAGTGCTTTCTTTTTCTTTGAACCCTTGACTAGGATTGTTTTCCACATAAATTCAGGAACTTCACGACCATGCAAAAAGGAAGCAAGATGGAATTCTGGGGATCTGCCCACTTGAGTAGGTGCAAGTTTTAGACCAATTTTTTCTGTGCTTTCTATTTAAAACTTTTTGTTAATAACAATATAATTGAAATTTATTCATGTATGTAGAAAATATATTAATAAGCATATACTTCCTAGGGAGTATTTTTTATGGACACTAGGTATAAGTTGTTAATTTAGGAGCTCTGTATAGAGCACACTTCAAATAAAATATTACAGATTTTTAACAACAAAAATAAAATCAGTATTCTGGCATGGTATTAGATGTTGTTATAAATAGAAGATATAGTACAAAGGACTTCTAACATTGCAAAAAGCACTGCAAAAAGATGAGGTAGAGTAAGATCCTTGAAGGCAAAGGCTGTCTTTCTTATTTTTTTCCAGTTTTATTGAGATACAGTTGACATGTAACACTGTGCTAATTTAAGGTGATTTGATATATGTATATATTGCAAAACGATTACCATAAGTTTAATTAACATCCATCACCTGACATACTTATAATATTTTTCCCTGTGATGAGAACTTTTAGATCTACTTTGTTAACAACTTTCGAGTACACAAAATTGTTAACCATAGTCACCATACTATATATTATATCCCCAGAACTTATTCATCTTATAACTAGAGGTTTGTAGTCTTTAACCTTCACTCATTTCCCACACCACCACCCCCTGCCTTGGCAACTAGCAATCCATTCACTGTTTCTATGAGTTTGGTTTTTTTAGATTCCACATATAAGTGAGATCATACAGTATTTGTCTTTCTCTGTCTGACTTATTTCACTTAATATAATGCCCTCAAGGTCCATCCATGGTATCACACGTGGCAGGATTTCATTCTTTTTTATGACTGAATAATATTCCATTTATCTGTCAATGAACACTTAGATTGTTTCCATATCTTAGCTACTGTAAATAATACGGCAGTGAACAATCCAAGTGTCCAAGTATTTGTTTTTCTCTTTTTTTTATGATTTATATAATCAAAGAAATCTCCCTGCAGTTCTTTTTTTTTAACTTTTTATTTTATGTTGGAGTACATCCGATAAACAATGTTGTGATAGTTTCGGGTGCACAGCAAAGTGACTCAGCCATACATATACTTGTATTTATTCTCACCCAGACCCCCTCCCATCCAGGCTGCCACATAACATTGAGCAGAGTTCCCTATGCTCTACAGTAGTTGTCTCTCTTTCTGACTTATTTCACTTAGTGCCTTTGAGGTCCATCCATGTTGTTGCAAATGACAGGATTTCCTTCTTTTTCATGACTGAATAGTATTCCTGTGTGTGTGTGTGTCTGTGTCTGTTTGTGTGTGTCTGTGTGTCTGTGTGTCTGTGTGTGTCTGTATGTGTATACAACCCAACTTCTTTATCCATTCATCCATCAGTGGACACTTAGGTTGTCTCCATTTCTTGACTATTGTACATAATGCTGCAATGAACATGGGGGTGCAGATATCTCCTCTGTATAGTGATTTCATTTTCTTTGGATTTGTACCCAGAATTGGGATTGCTAAATCACATGGTAGTTCTATTTTTCATTTTTTGAGGAACTTCCATACTGTTTCCATAGTGGCTACACCACTTTACATTCTCACCGGCAGTGCATAAGAGTTCCCTTTTCTCCATGTCCATGCCTACAATTCTCATTTCCTGCCTTTTAGCTGATAGCTATTCTAAAAGGTGTGAGGTGATACCTCATTGTGGTTTTAATTTTCTTTGTATCTATCTTACTTTTTAACAACCTCAGGTTAAGGTAATCCCTGGCATAGAGCAAGTGTTAAAGAAATGAATGAAAAAGAATGATAAGGAATGTCAGAGTAGTACAATGAAAAGACAAGTGTTATGAAGTCCCTCAGATGTTGTTTTAATCCTGATTTTACTGTCTGGATGTTTTTGGACAACTGTCTTAATCTTTCTGAAACCTAGTTTTCTAGTTTATTAAACAAAGACTGGGTCCTCTTCCCTGTCTAAGATCATTGTGGTGGAATTTAAATGTAAACAGTGACTGGCACATCGGCACTCAAATAATACTGATTCACCCCACTCCAGCCCTGCCAATTTCCTAACAAAAAAAGCACAGTATTAAAATTGGTAAATCTATGGCTAATATGACCCGTATTTTCAGACTTCCTAGTACAATTATTAATTAGCAATTCCCTTACAGGAATCCTGTAAAATTCATCCATATTTTACAGAGATAATGAGAAAACGGAGCTTAAATATTCTGTGTAACTGCCTCAGGGTAAGTCAGTGGAGGAAAAACTAAGAGCTGGATTTCTGAGTTCAGAATTCCTGCTCCTCTGTCTTCTTCTCAGACTGTGAAGCCAGACTGTAACTCTTGATTCTTTTTTAGCAGCAGAGGTGATTTGGGGGCCTAGAGAAGTATAAGGTCATTTGAGTTTTTGTTATTCAGTTTTATATTTTTCTCAGACTGTGAAGCCAGACTGTAACTCTTGATTCTTTTTTAGCAGCAGAGGTGATTTGGGGGCCTAGAGAAGTATAAGGTCATTTGAGTTCTTGTTATTCAGTTTTATATTTTTCCAGTGTAAATGGGAGAAGAGGTAACCAGACATCAACATAAATTAATCTTTGCTGTGACTTATATAATCACCTTATCATTATATCTGTATTCACTGATTAGATAACATTAAAAATGTATTCAATGTAATAGCCTTTGAAATGGATGATTGTTTCCCAGAGAAGCTTTGGTGCTGAAAAACTGTATGTACCAGGACAAATCATTACATATTAATAATGACAACAACAATAGAGATAGCATTTATTGTCGAACTCCCAGATGTGGGCTACTGTGCTATAAGCTCTTTATACGCATTACATACATTGCTCCCCAATTATGTACATTTCTCTGAAGAAAATTCTATTTTTGTCCCCATTTTATCCATGAGAAACTAGAGCCTTAGAAAGTTTAAATACATTAACCTAAATTCATACTTGTCAAAAAGCCAACTCAGAAAGATTAGAATGTGGCCGGTCTACCTCCAGAGCTGGAGCTCTAAACACTAACCCTATAGATATTTATTGAGTGTCGTCTTTATTTTAGGCCCTAAGGATAGAGGAATTACCAAAATAAAAGACCCATGCCCTCTGGGAGTTGAAACCTGGCTCTAAATATAGAATAAGTAGCCCAGAGTGAATATGAGACAATGTTTTCTAAGTAATGTTCCATGGAACAAGGGTGTCTTCAGTTTTTGTTTTTAAAATGAAAAAGCAATCCTAACTCTAATAAGTTTGGGAAACTCTGCATGCTGTTATTCCTCTCTTACAGATGTACATTACATATTATTATATTAAAGTCAATGCAAAGGTCTGCTATTTAAAATATTAACATTTTCTAAAATTATTTGAAAACAAACTTTTTTCCCCAAATCATTTCTATTAATACCCATCAGGACACCAGTATTCTGTGGAACATAGTTTAGGAAATGCTGGGCTAGAAAAATTCTTTAATATTTAATCCCTTTGGTTTTTTCTGGAAAGAAAAATAAGGGGGGCTATAATCCTTGGTCTTCATGTTTTCCTGCACTCCAAACTCATACAGTATGTATTAGAGCAGCTCAGCTGTGAGCTTATAGTCTCTGTTTGTTTCTCAAAAAAATGTTTGTCATGTGCCTCATGATTGACAGGGCTCCATGCTCATTCGTTCTGCGTGGCCTCTCTTCCCTCCGTAGCTATCTTTCTTGAAAGTGTAGCTCTCTCCATTATGTCACCCTCCATTGTTCCCACAGTGTACTCATGCCAGGTCCAAATGTGTGGAAAGGACTGAAAAGGAGGAGGTGGTGGAGGTTTACAAGGTTTGTCCTAACAGGCAAAGAAAATTTCAAGGACTTTATAGCATTGGGAATAAGAATAGGAAAGAGCAGACCTGTTTACCTCAAAGGTTGTCTGTGAATGAATAGAAGAAAAGGCAGAAGTTTACTCAGATGGGAAAAGGTCTGTCTCAGGGGATGAGGGCTGGCAAATGGGCTCTGGTGGGTAGTTAACCTTTTTCTTTGTTTGGCTTTATGGCGTTCTCAGAATAGATTTGGAGTTCAAACTTTTAGTTTGGAAAAACTAAAGGGAATGATTTGTTTTCTTTATCACATATGGTCAAACATTATCTGCTGATCTATTATTTTCGAAGCAAAAACTTCTATTTGAAACAGTTATTTAATTATGTTAGAAATGTTTCCACTGCCCTCTATAAAGGCCTCCCTAAAATTATAGATCTTAGGAATATCTAATGCTGTTTCTTTCCAGAGATGCGTATTTATTATTTTCTGCAAAAAGGTGTGCCTTTCAACCTGTGTGTTCTATTTTATAAACAGTAAAATGCTAAATTAACACATGATAAGTGCTGAAATAAAAGTCTGTACTTTCCCTTTATACCCTCTTTGACAAATAAGTGCATAACTCTGTGCACTTTGTTTCTGAGAAGTACATAGCCATTTGGAAGTCCAGAGAAACCACTCGACTTCAGGAAGAACCTGAAATTTGTTCTTTGCGAAAAGCAATTATTTTTTTGCCTCTAAGATGGACTTCAACTCAGGAGATCACAAGCGTGTGCTGCTTCTGGACCCGAATCAACCTTCCATTATCTTAGTTTGATTTCCTAACAACCCACTATGGTAAGAATAACTAGTCCCTTTTTGAAGATGAGAAAAGTGGGTCTCAGAGAAACAAGATAACATACTGAGAGGTGATACTGTCAGTGTGCAAACCCCGTGTGGTCTAAGTCCCTATCCTACAGGATGGTGTAAAAGACTTAGAGCAATGCCTGGCATGTAGTAAGGATGAGATGAATGCTGGTTTCCATTCCATTTTGTCCACATTTGTTATCCTATGAGCAGTAAATAAACATTCTGCTGTAGTGAGCCTCAGACGCTGAACAGGTATTGGCTGCCTCTGCCCACTGGCATGAATTCATTAGCTCAGTACGTTCAGGAGCTTCAGCTTGCTGCGAAAGAAAGGGGTAGGGGCAGAGGGCAGTCTGCGACATAGTGGAAAATCAATCACACACTCTTTCTTTTTTTCCCCTTAGTGAATCTAAGTAGAGAAGGCTTTCAAACACCTTCCCTGGGAGTATGGGTTCAACGAGAACAAACTGATAAAATCTTACTATAGCTCAATTTGAAAAGTATGACTTTTGTTCATTAAAAAGCTCAGTTCAATATTCCAATTAAGCAAAATATATGCCTTACATTCACCACACAGTTCTTGTGCTTCATCTTTAGATGATACGCCTTGGCACAGATGAGGCTTTGGGATACAGACAGTAAAAGCCGGTGAAGTTGCTGAGCAAAACTGCTATTAGCAGTTTAATCACTTGTGTTAAATGCCATGGATATAATCCAAAGTGGGGGAAATTGCTTTCTGGAGTGCTGGACTTCAGCAGTTTCGTAAGCTTAAGAAATTTGCTCTCAGCAGGGTATTTGGATCTCAATCGTAAGTCTGTAAATAACATAAATAAATAATACAGTCAAGTACAGTGATTCGTAAGTAAAATCAGTGTAGATCCCTGATTCCACGATGCATGATTACTTATTTATATTGCTTTTCAGGCCTAAGAATTGTTGCATTATCCATTGGTTGAATAAAAAATTGTTTAGCTTCATTGTATTTGTTGATTTGCTTTATTTTGCTAGAATCATTGGTCACCATCCTCTGTACTCTGCCTTGCTTTGTCCCTGGAGTTGTCCTTGTTTCATTGTAGTTAAGTTCATAACCATTTGGAAGAACAGAAAGGCCACTCCTAGACTTCTAGAAGAACCAGGCTTTTGTTTGTCCTGCTTCAGAAGCATTTCTTTTTATTACCTGGAAAATGAACTTCCACCCAGAAGAACAAAAAGATTTGCTGCTTCAGAATCTAAATCAACCTTATGGAACTTAAGTGTCTCAAATAACTCAGCATTTGGTATTAGGCTGGTGCTAACCAGAGGTTTAAGTTTCTGATACAAACAAACTCATTTAATTAAATTCTCTCTCTGAGTTGTCCCTGCAGTTCTTGTTTGTAGTAAAGTTTCTAACTGTGAGCTTAAAACAGACAAAAAAAAAAAGAGAGATGAAGGAAGGAAAGAAGGAAGAAAGAAAGAAAAAAGAAGGAAAGAAAAAAGAAAAGAAAGAAAAGAAAGAGAGGGAGGGAGGGAGGGGGGGACGAGGAGGAAGGAAGGAAGGAGGGAGGGAGGGAAGGAAGGAAGGAAGAGCAACCCAGAATTCCTCTTTATTAATGGGATAGGATAGTGATGGTAGACACATATTATCATTAGTTCTGTGTCTATGGCACATATTGTTCAATCAAAACACTTTTTCAACCGTTTTTGGAAATTTTGAACAGTATCTGGCTTATAAGAGGTCCTAAATTGTTGAATGAGCTTATGCTGTGTTTCCTGAACTTAATTGCAAGCTGTCTGAGAGCAAGCAGTCACCATGTCTGCTTCATTAGGTGCAGTGCATCCAATGTAACTGCATTTTAAAACACCCTTAGAGGAAACTTAATTGCATATGGGTACTTGTCTTCCATTTAGATACTGGAGGGGGATGGATTATTAAACGAGGTGGTAAAGACAGCTAGAAATGAAGAATATAGACCTTTGTTCGGCAGTGTTGAGTTCATAGAACAGAAAATTGTCAGCGACCCAATGCAGGAGCAAGGAAAGGGTCATTTTCACTTTTTTTTTATTTCTCTAATTCTTCTCTGTAAAGCAAAGAGAACATAGGCTTCAGAGTTAGTTTAAATTCATGACATTTTTCACTAACTTGCTGTGTAACCTTGGATGAGATTTTAAATTGTTATATACCCCCTCACCCAGTTTGCAAAGATATAAAGTAGAAATGATAATTATCTCAGTTTATTTTTGAGATAAATAAAATGATTCAACATAGATAATACATTCCTGTCTGTTTCTTACTTTCAGTGAAGACCTTGGAGCAGCAGCTCTTTGAAATAGCATAGAAATAAAATAGAAATACACCTATGCCCCAAACTTGTCTCATCTCTGGCTTGCCCTTTTTAAATAGTCTAAACTGCCTTTATGTCTCCTTGTTCCGTCGGTCTCCAAAGAGTTGAAAGCAAATATGGGCATCTGTGTTGCTTTGTTATTCAGAAATATCAGAATTCGGTATCTGTGCAACCCCTAGAAATGCATTCTCAAAGAAAGAAGTTTTCTTGGCAGATATGTTGCCCCGTGGCCCCTTTTCAATTCTTTAAAGTGTACTGTGAAGTACTTCCTTTTTTAATATTGGGGAGCGGGGTCGTGAGGGGAGGGGGTGGGGGGAAGGAGGGAAGGAGGAAGGGAGGGGGGAGAGAGAAAGAAAGAAAGAGGGAAACTGCTTCCTTTGATTAATGGTATGAATTTCAACAGCTCAAGGCTCTTAAATTTTTCATTTTTTTGAGATTAGGAAGTGCTGAAAGTTTTCTTCATAATTGTATTGCTATTTATTGCAAATGTTCTTATATTTCATTAAGAGAGGTAATTTTTGAAGTGAAGCCAGGCTAAATATTGTCTTATAAACTGAAAAGCAAAGGTGTTCTAAGGGAGAGTTTGATTGGTTTTCTCCAGGAATCTAGGTACAAGCTAACTGATATGTTTACTTATTACCAAATTCCTCGCATTTTTATAGTTATACAGTCTGTAGGCAGAGCATCCCTGCATTTGAATCATACCAGCTTCTTCTCCTGACCCAGCTTAAGGCTACAGGTATGAAAGGCAAAGGCGAGTTCTTTGCATATTGGAGTCACCTGGGACTTGTGTGGGAAGGCTTTTGTTTTGCCTTATTTCACAAGGTGATGAGAGTTCACTTCTCAGCTGGAAGATAAGCTTAGCTAAATTAACTGAACACCCTTTTTCGCTCTTTCTCACCTCACCTCCAGACCTTTTCCCTTTTAGATTGGCTTCTGCTTGTTCCTTTGAGTTACTCCACCTGCCAAGCAAAAAGTTGCTGAGACCTGCTAATAAAATTTCACTTAGGCAGGGTGGGAGCGCTACAGCCTTGAAAACATAGAGAGCCTCTGTGTTTTCACTCCATGAAGGAGACATGACCTATCTCACAGAGTGGTTAAGCTTCATTCCTGCTTGCCTCCGCAGAGCAGGGCAGGAAAGGATGCTGTTAATGAAGGGAGGCTGTGGTTAAGAGCTCTGCAGAGCCATAGACCTGGGTTTGTATGCAGCGTTTGTCAATTCCTAGCCATTGACCTTGGGTTTTTCCTTTCTGAGCTCCAGTGACCTCATCTGTAAAATGATGAGAGTGACCTCATCATATAAAATGCAATATATATATTCCTGTGTTTCTCCTTATCATATATATATATAACATATATATATATTACTGAGTATAATACCTGCTGCATAAAAAGTACTCAATACATGGTACTAATTAATGTTTGATATTTGTACATTATGTATAATGTCATATGTCTTTCACTGATATTTCCTGTGTGATTAGCAGTTACCCAACTTCACTGCTAGCTTCCTTTGTGCAGTGTTGATGACTTAGCCTCAGATCCTTTCTTTGCACTTACTAATTTAAGAACCATACATCCTGATTCTTAATATAGACCTGAGTTAGGATATTATATTCTGTTTATTTGTAAACATATGTCTCAAATTTTAGTAAAGAAACTGTGATCGCTTTTGCCATAAGTAATAAAAACATACAACATCTTACACATCTTTTGATATAACTAGCATTATTGAGGGACTTATTTTTACTACATATATTACATGTGATACCTCATCCTCAACAACCCTTCCAAAAGGAAAGATCATTATTAACTTTGGGACTAGAGAGGAAACTAGGGTTCAGAGAGGTTAAATAATGACCAAGGTAAACTATACTTAAGTAGCTAAAACAGGATCGAAACGTAGGGTGTTTAGTTGCTCAACTCATGGTCTTTCCACTACACCAAGCTGACTCTCCATATCTAAGAATAATGTAAAAGTGGCTTTGCAATTCATGATTATTTCCATCAGTACAGACAGGGTTATCTCAAATTGTAAAGGTTTATAACAGCAAAGTATACTTCTCATTTATGTTATATGTCCATTATGGGTCATTATTCTGTGACCCAGTCTGAAGGAACAGCCCCTGTGTTCTGATATGAATGTCTTAAGGTAGGGGAAAAAATAGCAAAGATGAGACTTCCTGAGGAGTCTTAAAGCTTTGAGTCAGAAGGGCTCTATGTCACTTCTGTTCACATTCTATTGATCAAAACAAATCACACGTCCAAGCCCAGTGTGAGCAGGGCAGGGAGGTATACTCCTCACACAGGGAGGGCAGCGAATATTTGAGAATAATAATAAATATATGACAATATTATATGTGATTTATTTATTTTCCTTGTCTAATTTTATTTTACTCAGGCTCATATAAAAATGTGTTTGTATTCCCCAAAGCACACACCCCTGATGGTGGTAAGAGACAGTTCGAGGAGAGCTCAGTAGAAGAGAAACTCTGCTAGAGACTCACCATTGATTTGACATATTTAACGCACTATGTATTATTGGGGATAGATACTGCCCTTTTCTGTTGGCAGCATCTGTATACGGGGACTGTTCCACCATTTGCCAAGTTCATTTCTTTCACTGCTCTAAATCATCTTTCAGCACACCAACATACAGCAGTCCGATAAATGATTATTTTGCATTTTCACAGTGGCCAATGGAGCTGAAATTGTGTTTCTGAGATGATGTACTGAGCTAGAATTTCATTTTCATTTTCTATCACGCTAATGGTATGGACGTGATTTTATTGCATCTTAGCTTTGGCACCTCCACATCTTCATTCCTCCTCACTGCTTTCATTATAGGAGAACGCCTATGGCTTCATTGGCAGATTAAATATGAAAAGATCAATAACAGGAAGATAAGCGTAGGAGTTAACTGGAGAGGAAAATCAGAGGAAAATCTTTGATGTGATTTTTCTACAAGTGCTCTTTGTTTCCATCGTTACTGCTATTTCTCCCTTTAAAATAGAACCTTCAGTTTATTTTTTGTTTCCGGTGTCTCATCAACTATTCTAGTCCCGGTCTCAGCACCTCAAACTCGATAAAAGCCTCCTAACTTATCTTCCCGTCTTTAGTAGCTTCTCCCATCGTTTTCCATGAACGATGTAAAAAATGGTGCAATCGTTTTAAGCACCCAGGTTACAGAGCACCTCACAGAGCATATACATATAAAATCTTGGCAACTCCAATGAGAGCCCCGACCGCATCTGTCTTAGCTGATGGCACCTCTCCTGCCCCTGCCTATCCAGTCCTCTTGGACCTACCCTCATCTTCAGCTTTCCATCTTGGCATGGCAACTGGATGTTTAATTTGGCAAACTTTCCCCACCTCCATGTCAAAACTTGTCTATCAGTCTTTTTTATCCCAATTTTAAAGTCTGAAGTATTTAAGGCTTATGAGAACATACACATGGCCTATATCTGGATTCTGAAGAATAACAGTAAAATAAAATCCTATGAACCCACCAACCAAAAGAAGAAATTGGCTCTCAGTCTTTACTTTCAAGTTCTGTCAAAGTCTCTAAGTTTGCTCTTCTGGTTTGGCCTTTTTTTATTTTATTTTATTTTTTTGATCATTTGCACTTAGTTCCAGCCTGGATTGTCATCTCTCCAGCCCTCCTGTCAACGTCACCTGCTCCCACAGCTTTATCTTGGGCTCTTGTCCTGGCATGCTCCTCCTCCTAATACGTGAGATAGGAATTGCATCTAGAGCCAGACTACTCTTCGAAAAATTGTATTTTGATCAGTCAGTACCACCTTCCTAAATTCATAATCTAACATCATTTCTTTATTTCCTAATGAGTCAAGTCTGAACATGCCCTCAGGATTTTAAATCCCTCTATGAAATCATATTTGAAAGGGATCTGACATACATAAAAAATACTAGTTTTTCTTAGCTGGCTTTCAGTTGAGGTAAATTCCCATTCACTTTTCTGTATAATTTTCCACCTTCCTATCCAGCTCATCCTAGATGAGCTAGTAGGAAAACTACTCACTCTGTCATGCCCCTTCTAACATGGTGTGGTGGAAGGAGCAGAGACTTTAACACGAGGAAAATTTAGTTTGAGTCTTGAGCCCATCACTTACTAGCTGTGGAACTTTGGTCAATTTATGTATCACTCATCATTTGTATGATCATTCCCATTTTCCCCATCTATCAATGGGCTTATTAATACACTATGGGATGATTAAAAGATTAAATAGATGTTTTCTCTAAAGGATGTGGACTATATTAGATAGTCAACAAATTGAGTTTTATCAATACTTTTCTATCCAGTCTCCTCATGTCCTACAGAAAAACCTTTTTTTCTTTAATTTTTGAATTTTATTTTATTTTTTTATACAGCAGGTTCTTATTAATCATCAATATTACACACACCAGTGTAAACATGTCAATTCCAATCACCCAATTCATCCCACCACCACGCCCCCCCACCCCCACCCCCACCCTCACCCCACCCCCGCTGCTTTCCCCGCTTGGTGTCCATACGTTTGTTCTCTACATCTGTGTCTCATTTTCTGCCCTGCAAACCAGTTCATCTTTACGATTTTTCTAGGTTCCACGTATATGCGTTAATATACGATATTTGTTTTTCTCTTTCTGACTTACTTCACTCTGTATGACAGTTTCCACATCCATCCAGGTCTCTACAAATAACCCAATTCTGTTCCTTTTTATGGCTGAGTAATATTCCATTGTATATATATATATATATATATATATATATATATATATATATATACCATATATTCTTTACCCATTTGTCTGTTGATGGACATTTAGGTTGCTCCCATGACCAGGCTATTGTAAATAGTGCTGCAATGAACATTGGGGTGCATGTGTCTTTTTTTTAAATTTATTTAACATCTTTATTGGAGTATAATTGCTTTACAGTGGTGTGCTAGTTTCTGCTTTATAACAAATTGAATCAGTTATACATATACATATGTCCCCATATCTCTTCCCTCTTGTGTCTCCCTCCCTCCCACCCTCCCTATCCCACCCCTCTAGGTGGTCACAAAGCACCGAGCTGATCTCCCTGTGCTATGCAGCTGCTTCCCAGTAGCTATCTGTTTTACATTTGGTAGTGTATATATGTCCATGCCACTCTCTAACTTTGTCACAGCTTACCCTTCCCCCCCCCATATCCTCAAGTCCATTCTCTAGTAGGTCTGTGTCTTTATTCCCATCTTGCCCCTAGGTTCTTCATGACCTTTTTTTTTTTCTTTTTCTTAAATTCCATATATATGTGTTAGCATACGGTATTTGTTTTCCTCTTTCTGACTTACCTCACTCTGTATGACAGACTCTAGTTCCATCCACCTCACTACAAATAACTCAATTTCGTTTATTTTTATGGCTCAGTAATATTCCATTGTATATATGTGCCACATCTTCTTTATCCATTCATCTGTTGATGGACACTTAGGTTGCTTCCATGTCCTGACTCTTGTAAATAGAGCTGCAATGAACATTTTGGTACATGACTCTTTTTGAATTATGGTTTTCTCAGGGTATATGCCCAGTAGTGGGATTGCTGGGTCATATGGTAGTTCTATTTGTAGTTTTTTAAGGAACCTCCATACTGTTCTCCATAGTGGCTGTATCAATTTACATTCCCACCAATAGTGCAAGAGGGTTCCCTTTTCTCCACACCCTCTCCAGCATTCATTGTTTCTAGATTTTTTGATGATGGCCATTCTGACTGGTGTGAGATGATATCTCATTGTAGTTTTGATTTGCATTTCTCTAATGGTTAATGATGTTGAGCATTCATTCATGTGTTTGTTGGCAATCTGTATATCTTCTTTGGAGAAATGTCTATTTAGGTCTTCTGCCCATTTTTGGATTGGGTTGTTTGTTTTTTTGATATTGAGCTGCATGAGCTGCTTATAAATTTTAGATATTAATCCTTTGTCAGTTGCTTCATTTGCAAATATTTTCTCCCATTCTGAGGGTTGTCTTTTGGTCTTGTTTATGGTTTCCTTTGCTCTGCAAAAGCTTTTAAGTTTCATTAGGTCCCATTTGTTTATTTTTGTTTTTATTTCCATTCCTCTAGGAGGTGGGTCAAAAAGTATCTTGCTGTGATTTATGTCATAGAGTGTTCTGCCTATGTTTTCCTCTAAGGGTTTGATAGTGTCTGGCCTTACATTTAGGTCTTTAATCCATTTTGAGTTTATTTTTGTGTAGGGTGTTAGGGAGTGTTCTAATTTCATACCTTTATATATACCTTTCCAGTTTTCCCAGCACCACTTATTGAAGCAACTGTCCTTTCTCCATTGTATATTCTTGTCTCCTTTTTCATACATTAGTTGACCATATGTGCGTGGGTTTATCTCTGGGCTTTCTATCCGGTTCCATTGATCTATGTTTCTGTTTTTGTGCCAGTATCATATTGTCTTGATTACTGTAGCTTTATAGTATAGTCTGAAGTCAGGGAGTTGGATTCCTCCAGCTCCGTTTTTTTCCCTCAGTCCCGCTTTGGGTATTCAGGGTCTTTTGTGTCTCCATACAAATTTTAAGATTTTTTGTTCTAGTTCCATAAAAATGCCATTGGTAATTTGATAGGGATGCATTGAATCTGTAGATTGCTTTGGGTAGTATAGTCATTTTCACAATATTGATTCCTCCAATCCAAGAACATGGTATGTCTCTCCATTTGTTGGTATCATCTTTAATTTCTTTCATCAGTGTCTTATAGTTTTCTGAATATAAGTCTTTTGTCTCCCTAGGTGGGTTTATTTCTAGGTGTTTTATTCTTTTTGTTGCAATGGTAAATGGCAGTGTTTCCTTAATTTCTCTTTCAGATTTTTCATCATTAGTATATAGGAATGCAAGAGATTTCTGTGCATTAATTTTGTATCTGGCACCTTTACCGAATTCATTGATTAGCTCTAGTAGTTTTCTGGTGGCATCTTTAGGATTCTCTATGTATAGTATCATGTCATCTGCAAACACTGACAGTTTTACTTCTTCTTTTCCAATTTGTATTCCTTTTATTTCTTTTTCTTCTCTGATTGCCGTGGCTAGGACTTCCAAAACTATGTTGAATAATAGTGATGAGAGTGGACATCCTTGTCTTGTTCCTGATCTTAGAGGAAATGCTTTCAGTTTTTCACCATTGAGAATGATGTTTGCTGTGGGTTTGTCGTATATGGCCTTTATTATGTTGAGGTAGGTTCCCTCTATGCCCACTTTCTGGAGAGTTTTTATCATAAATGGGTGTTGAATTTTGTCAAAAGCTTTTCCTGCATCTATTGAGATGATCATATGGTTTTTCTCCTTCAATTTGTTAATATGGTGTATCACATTGATTGATTTGCGTATACTGAAGAATCCTTGCATCCCTGGGATAAATCCCACTTGATCTTGGTGTATGATCCTTTTAATGTGTTGTTGGATTCTGTTTGCTAGTATTTTGTTGAGGATTTTTACATCTACATTCATCAGTGATATTGGTCTGTAATTTTCTGTTTTTGTAGTATCTTTGTCTGGTTTTGGTATCAGGGTGATGGTGGCCTCATAGAATGAGTTTGGGAGTTTTCCTTCCTCCAAAATTTTTTGGCAGAGTTTGAAAAGGATGGGTGTTAGCTCTTCTCTAAGTGTTTGATAGAATTCACCTGTGAAGCCATCTAGTCCTGGACTTTTGTTTGTTGGAAGATTTCTAATCACAGTTTCCATTTCAGTGCTTGTGATTGGTCTGTTCATATTTTCTATTTCTTCCTGGTTCAATCTTGGAAGGCTATACCTTTCTAAGAATTAGTCCATTTCTTCCAGGTTGTACATTTTATTGGCATAGAGTTGTTTGTAGTAGTCTCTTAGGATGCTTTGTATTTCTTCGGTGTCCATTCTAACTTCTCCTTTTTCATTTCTAATTTTATTGATTTGAGTCCTCTCCCTCTTTTTCTTGATGAGTCTGGCTAATGGTTTATCAATTTTGTTTATCTTCTCAAAGAACCAGCTTTTAGTTTTATTGATCTTTGCTATTGTTTTCTTTGTTTCTATTTCATTTATTTCTGCTCTGATCTTTATGATTTCTTTCCTTCTGCTAACATTGGGTTTTGTTTGTTCTGCTTTCTCTAGTTCCTTTAGGTGTAAGGTTAGATTGTTTATTTGAGATTTTTCTTGTTTCTCGAGGTAGGCTTGTATAGCTATAAACTTCACTCTTAAAATTGCTTTTGCTGCATCCCATAGGTGTTGGATCGTCGTGTTTTCATTGTCATTTGTCTCTAGGTATTTTTTAATTTCCTCTTTGATTTCTTCAGTGATCTCTTGGTTATTTAGTAACATATTGTTTAGCCTCCATGTGTTTGTGTTTTTTATGTTTTTTCCATGTAATTTATTTCTAATCTCATAGCGTTGTGGTCAGAAAAGATGCTTGATATGATTTCAATTTTCTTAAATTTACTGAGGCTTGATTTGTGACCCAACATGTGATCTATCCTGGGGAATGTTCTGTGCGCACTTGAGAAGAAAGTGTAATGTGCTGTTTTTGGATGGAATGTCCTATAAATATCAATTAAATTTATCTGGTCTATTGTGTCATATAAAGCTTGTGTTTCCTTATTTATTTTCATTTTGGATGATCTGTCCATTGGTGTAAGTGAGGTGTTAAAGTCCCCTACTATTATTGTGTTACTGTTGATTTCTTCTGTTAGCAGTTGCCTTATGTATTGAGGTGCTCCTATGTTGGGTGCATATATATTTATAATTGTTATATCTTCTTCTTGAATTGATCCCTTGATCATTATGTAGTGTCCTTCCTTGTCTTTTGTAACATTCTTTATTTTAAAGTCTATTTTATCTGATATGAGTATAGCTACTCCAGCTTTCTTTTGATTTCCATTTGCATGGAATATCTTTTTCCATCCCCTCACTTTCTGTCTGAATGTGTCCCTAGGTCTGAAGTGGGTCTCTTGTAGACAGCATATATATGGGTCTTGTTTTTGTATCCATGCAGCAAGCCTGTGTCTTTTGGTTGGAGCATTTAATCCATTCACATTTAAGGTAATTATCGATATGTATGTTCCTATGACCATTTTCTTAATTGTTATGGGTTTGTTTTTGTAGGTCCTTTTCTTCTCTTGTGTTTCCCACTTAGGGAAGTTCCTTTAGCATTTGTTGTAGAGCTGGTTTAGTGGTGTTGAATTCTCTTAGCTTTGCTTGTCTGCAAAGCTGTTGATTTCTCCATCAAATCTGAATGAGATCCTTGCCAGGTGGAGTCATCTTGCTTTTAGGTTCTTCCCTTTCATCGCTTTAAGTATATCATGCCAGTCCCTTCTGGCTTGTAGAGTTTCTGCTGAGAAATCAGCTGTTAACCTTATGGGAGTTCCCTTGTATGTTATTTGTCATTTTTCCTTTGCTGCTTTTAATAATTTTTCCTTGTCTTTAATTTTTGCTAGTTTGATTACTGTGTGTCTTGGCATGTTTCTCCTTGGGTTTATCCTGTATGGGACTCTGCGCTTCCTGGTCTTGGGTGGCTATTTCCTTTCTTATGTTAGGGAAATTTTCGACTATAATCTCTTCAAATATTGTCTCTTGTCCTTTCTCTCTCTCTTCTCCTTCTGGAACTCCTATAATGCAAATGTTGTTGTGTTTAATATTGTCCCAGAGGTCTCTTAGGCTGTCTGCATTTGTTTTCATTCTTTTTTCTTTATTCTGTTCCACAGCCGTGAATTCCACCATTATGTCTTCCAGGTCACTTATCCGTTCTTCTGCCTCAGTTATTCTGCTATTGATTCCTTCTAGTGTAGTTTTCATTTCAGTTATTGTATTGTTCATCTCTGTTTGTTTGTTCTTTAATTCTTCTAGGTCTTTGTTAAACATTCCTTGCATCTTCTCGATCTTTGCCTCTATTCTTTTTCCCCTGGATCATCTTCACTATCATTATTCTGAATTCTTTTTCTGGAAGTTTGCCTATCTCCACTTCATTTAGTTGTTTTTCTGGGGTTTTATCTTGTTCCTTCATCTGGTACATAGCCCTCTGCCTTTTCATCTTGTCTGTCTTTCTGTGAATGTGGTTTTTGTTCCATAGGCTGCAGGGTTGTAGTTCTTCTTGCTTCTGCTGTCTGCCCTTTGGTGCATGAGGCTATATAAGAGGCTTATGCAAGTTTCCTGATGGGAGGGCCTGGTGGTGGGTAGAGCTGACTGTTGCTCTGGTGGGCAGAGCTCAGTATAACTTTAATCCGATTGACTGCTGATGGGTGGGGCTGGGTTCCCTCTGTGTTGGTTGTTTGGCCTGTGTCGATCCAACACTGGAGCCTACCCGGGCTCTTTGGTGGGGCTAATGGCGGAGTCTGGGAGGGCTCACGCCAAGGAGTACTTCCCAGAACTTCTGCTGCCAGTGTCCTTGTCCTCACGGTAAGACACAGCCACCCCATGTGTCTGCAGGAGACCCCACAACACTAGCAGGTAGGCCTGGTTCAATCTCCCCTGTGGTCACTTCTCCTTACGCTGGGTCCCGATGCTCACACTACTTTGTGTGTGCCCTCCAAGAATGGAGTCTCTGTTTACCCCAGTTCTGTCGAAGTCCTGCAATCAAATCCCAGTAGCCTTCAAAATCTGATTCTCTAAGAATTCCTCCTCCTGTTGCTGGACTCCCAGGTTGGGAAGCCCTGTGCTGCAATGAAGACCCACCATAACCAAAAGTAAATAAAATTAAATCTTTTGACTTCTGAGATGACTCAGTCATATGGCTGTAGGTAGGAGGCCTCAGTTCCTTGCCACATGGATCTCTCCTTAGGGCTGCTTGAGTGTCCTCATGACTCGGCAGCTGGCTTAGCCCAGGATGAGTTATCCGGCCCGCAGTCCCTCGGACTCCCGTGGCTTTGGCTGCTCGGACCCCTCCAGAGCCCGCAGCATCAGTGAGGCCACCCTCCCCTTGTGCTCCGGGGCAGTTCAGTGACGGCGGAGGGAAGAGACCCTGAGCTGGGAGTTCCAGCTCTGCAGAAATGTGGGCTCCATTCTCCAGAAAAACCTTTTTAGAAAGTCTTTCTATTTCCATTCTTTATTGAATATCCAGGCTTGGAGTTTACCACATATTGAATAGTTTTGAACAGGAAACTGGAAATATAAGGCTTCCTTTTGGAGACATCACTCTGACTGCTATGTGGAAGAAGGATCAAAGGAAATTGAGGGTGGAGGTAGCTGCAAATGTAGCCCTTATGAGAGGACATGGCAACTTAGGACATGGCAATGACAGTAGCAGTGTGGCTTTGTAATCTGTTTCTCGACCGTGTCACATACAGCTGAATAAAGCACTATTTCTGGGCCCCTCCCTGAGGCCCAAAATAGGTCTGGGCTAACTAACTCAAGTATACATGTGAAAGCATAAATGTCAAAGGTAAAGACATCATAGCTTGGGAGAAATAGTATTTCTCAAACTGAAGAGTTGAAGAACAATTTCAAGAGAAAATTACAGTTATTTGTTTGGGGAAGGCAGCGCTGAGCTGCAAGCCATGTGATGGGGACAAGTTTGTACGTTTTGCCTCCAAGAGTCTCCCTACTCCATCTCTTACACTTTAGCAAGTCTGTAGACGCAGAATGAATTCCCGAAGTCAAATATCGGAGCGTGTTAGTAGAAGTTAGAATAGGATGCGTGCTGAGGACCGAAAAATAAAACAAACCCTCCCAAAATCAAAAACACAAAAGCTAAACACTGAGGAGGTATCAAAGTAAATAAAATACAAAGTAAATAAAATTAAATCTTTTGACTTCTGAGATGACTCTGTATCAAATCATTACATATTGATATTTTCCTGGTTGGAAGGAGAAGAAGCTAAGAGATAAGAGAAGGGTTGGAAAAGATCTCAGGCAAGGCAGGGTAACAAAGCCACCTTTAGAGGGAGAAAAAGAAGGGAAAGAAAACATTCTGTAACTGATGCAGAAGGTGAACGAGTGAGGAAGGGTGCATGTCTATGGAAAAGACAGTGATTGAAACACTATGTGAACCAGTATAATTTTGCATCCTGCTGGTTTATAATGTGATTTGAAATAATAAGGGTGCTGAACAGAAGTTGCTGAAATCATCTGCTAATTCAGATTAAACTGTAAGGATGCCTTTGGATGAGATGGTTACCCTCAGTAATTATAGGAGTCTGAAATGAGTCTGACAGGCAGAAGAGAAATAGCAATATAAACACCAGCAGGAGTCAGTGAACACACCTTTATCACAGTTTACTACATTCCTGGATTTAATTGCTTTTGTTTTTTTGGTGGCTTTTTAAATAGCACATTTCTCAGACATGGTGACTCTTTCAGGAGACACAGTTAAGTTGAAAAGGGTCCCATGAGGTCAAGAGCTTGGTAGAAAAGTTGCAAGGTCCTTATAGTTTATAGAAGCCTCCCATGAGTAAGTTTAGTTTGTCAGCTCAGGCCTTATGAATTAGAAGGGACAGCACATTCTGCCTACCTTCTCTTCCTCATTGTACAAATGTGAATACAGTAGGGGGATCCTGTCACGGACTCTCAGTGTGTGGATATCAAGCTGGGATTCAAAGTCAGGTCTCCTGATACTTGCACCTGAAGTCGAGGGAACTGGGTGTTGTGTCACACGGTCCCTTTGTGGATGTTCAAAGGCCATACAGCACTGTACCCAGAGCTTGAGCACATAACTCCCCACCAAAGATTGTTTCTTGTTGGAGACTGTCTCTCCAGTCTTAGGAAATTAAATCAAGATGAGTAAGTGATTAAGTACGTTAATTTACAGGCTTTAAAGGGTATTTCTTACACCCACGTTGATTTTTCCTTACAGTTCTGAAGGTTCCAAATGTCAGGAGCCCACAGTCAAGGTCAGTTTAGATAGAAACAATGTGTCCGGTGGAGAACAAGAGCCTCCATCCCTATAATGCAGGAGGTGTGGCTGTGGGGGGGGGCCACGTGCTGGCTCTCGTAAGCTGCCATGTGCACTGTGGCCGTCTAGTAATTGTTAGCTTTGAACGTTGCAACGCTTAAGTCTCAGACACACAGTTTGGTACACGACCATACACAGTCCTGTGTGGTCCTCAGAACACGGCTGTTGGCATTGGGCAACTCTGCGGCACCTTTGGCAAGTAGTATAACCTCTCTGAGCCTTAATTTTTCCATAAAAATGGGAATAATATGACCGAGTTTGCTGAGTTGTCACAAGGTATATAAAAACTTAGGTGAAGGTACCTCGCATGATGCCTTATTGCTTGGTAGTGGTAGATAAGGATTCATTTTCTTCTAATTTCATAGAAACAAGCTTCTCAAGAAAGAGGATACATCATCTCCCGCGTCACTCATTAAATTATTACCCAGGAATCATCCCAGATGAGGCGATTTCTCTTCCCTTCCTTGCAAATCCCATAGTACTTGCTGTTTGGAATCAAACATTTTACAGTTACTGAGGATTTTTTTTTGTTAGTCACCTCTTCATAATTTTAACATTGTTTCCTCTTCTGTGAAAGTCAGCAACTATTCCTTAAATCCTCTGAATGCCTGCAGTACCTAGCAAAGAGCAAGGACCTTGTAGGCCTTCATTAAATGTTTATCAGCTGCCTGAATTTGTGAAGATGTGAACAGATGATGAGAGGGCAGCTTGAAGTCAGTGTTTCTCTTGCTAGGCTGCAGTTCTGCCTACAGGGTGTTTGGCTGTTAGGATTGCGAGGATTTTAGATTTGCTATGGGTGAGAGGGGCACAGAGCAAGAGCTGAGTTTTGGGCAAGAAGGAAGTAGTGCTGTTGAAACTCACAATGCCAGCTTGTTAATTCCATCCTCCTTACAGAGATTGCCTTACTTATCTTTACAGCTCACTCAGGTGCCTTTCATAATTCCTGTCGATCAGTATTTTTATAGTGAATGAGCAGAGCCATGCTACCTTTTTTTTTTTTTTTTTTTTTCCTTTGCGGTACGCGGGCCTCTCACTGTTGTGGCCTCTCCCGTTGCGGAGCACAGGCTCCGGACGTGCAGGCTCAGCGGCCATGGCTCACGGGCCCAGCCGCTCCGCGGCATGTGGGATCTTCCCGGACCGGGGCACGAACCCGTGTCCCCCTGCATCGGCAGGCGGACTCTCAACCACAGCGCCAGCAGGGAAGCCCTACCTTTGTTCTTTATGTTATATTTATGTTTGTGTGGTTCATTCATCCATTCATCAAATATCATTGAGCACCTACTATGTACCAGACATTGTTCTAAAGGCTTTTCTTCTAAAGTAGTGAACAAAACAGACTGGAATGCCAGACATATGGAGCTTACATTCCAAATGAAAATAAGTAAGGAGTATATTGGGACTGGCCAAAAAGTTCGTTCGGGTCTTTGGTGAGCTGTTACGGAAAATCCGAACGAACGTTTTGGCCAACCCAATATTTTGTTATGTCTGGTGATGATATATGCTGTAGAGAAAACAGAGCAGGTAAGGGAATAGGACGTGTGTGTAGTTGGGGGAGAGGGTAAATTTTAAATAGGATGGTTCAGGAAAGCCTCTGTGAGAAGGTGACATTCAAGTAAATACCTTCAGGAGGTGAGAGACCAAGCCATTGTAATACCCGGAGAAAGGCAGAGAGAATAGCAAGCGAAAAGGCTTAGACATAGAAGCATGTCTGGCATTTTCAAGGAACAAACAGTCCCGGCTGGGGTGGCTGCAGTGGAGAAGTATGAATATAACAGGAAATGAACTTCCTGTAGTATCTAGTGCTCATCTTAAGGACTTGATGGCTTTCTTCAGTGAATTCCTAAGAGTCAGTGAAAATTTGCAAGCTCTACACAGTAATCAGATGCTACAATGCTATTCATTCATTAATTCATTTATTCCTTCTTTCATCAATTCATTACTCAACAAATATTTACTGAGCACTTTTAATTAGAGCTTACATGTATTGAACACTTGCTTTACACTAAGAAATATGTTTCATGTGCATTTTATTTTTACACTTTTTATTTTATATTGGAGTATAGTTGATTAACAATGTTGTGTTAGTTTCAGGTGTACAACAAAATGATTCAATTATACATATACATGTATCTATTCTTTTTCAAATTATTTTTCCAATTAGGTTGTTACAGAATATTGAACAGAGTTCCCTGTGCTACACAGTAGATCCTTGTGGGTTATCCATTTAAAATATAGCAGTGTGTACATGTCAGCATTCTTAAATAACCTTCACACAACCTAATAAAGTAGCTGCTTTTATACTGCCATTTTTAGATGAAGAAACTAATGCATCAAAAGTATTTTTAAAACATGGTATCTATCTTCAAAAGATTCCTTATCTCACAAAGGAATTGGGATAACTACATAACAGTGTACAAGCTAGTTTATAAGTAGTATGGCTCAACCAAGGTGGAGAAATTTTGATAAAGGAGCAAATACCAGTTCCTTTTACACATTTTTTTTCCTTGAAAATATAATTGTGGTGACAGTATTTCTTCTGTGTTCTTTGTGTTTCTGAAAAGTCCAGACATATGTCGAGGTTTCCAAGTGCCAGTCCTTCTCTTTCTGCAAGAAAATGTCATGACGTTTACAAGCACCACCATCTTTACATCTTAGCCACATTGAGTTCCTGGAAAGCCAGAGTAACCCTGCCATTTCAGCTTGACAGTTTCTTTAAACTCCACAGGGTTCATCTTCTAAAATGAAATGGGGATAAAAATGGTCCCTAATGTTTCATAAAAAACTTTTGGGGGGAGTGTAAATTTTTGGAAAATAACTAAACAGACTTTACTAACTGAGCTGGTGCTTCCTTGCATTTAAAATGCTTTCACCATCTCTATCTAATTAATTATTTATACTCCTTGCCCATTAACTTGCTTTAAAAAAGAACCTGGCCCCTCCTTCCCATTTTCATTTACTAGTCATAACAATCGCATTCTATAGATAATAAATGTCTTGATTTCACCATTTATAAAACGCTGTCTCTGGGCTTCCCTGGTGGCGCAGTGGCTGAGAGTCTGCCTGTCGATGCAGGGGACGCGGGTTCGTGCCCCGGTCCGGGAAGATCCCATATGCCACGGAGCGGCTGGGCCCGTGAGCCATGGCCGCTGAGCCTGGGCGTCCGGAACCTGTGCTCCGCAATGGGAGAGGCCACAACAGTGAGAGGCCCGCGTACCGCAAAAAAAAAACAAAAAAAGAAAAATGCTGTCTCAACACCCCTGGGAGTGGGAGGTGGAACTAGTGAGTTTAATTAACTAATAAATAATTGGAAAGCACTTTGCCATGTAAAGTGTTTTGGACGTTCTAAGAAGAGACTTGATCTGGCTCCTGCACAGGTTTGAACTGCAGCGATGCAGTTCCTGCCTGTGGGTTACAGCTTCTGGAAGGCAATGGAGATGATTCCCCAAAATGATTGTTTCTCTCAGAATTTTGCTTTGATAAAATATTGATTGTGATACCAATATGTGACACATCTGAGCAAAAACACCCAGTTATGTTTGGCAATGAATGTGTTTTATGAGACATTTTGAAGTTTTCATCGGAGTCATACAATCAACATAGGCTGATCGTGACCAATCTGCTGGTGTAACATTCTGCAGGTTGCTTTTGGCCTTTCTTATTTGAGAAGGAAAAAAAAAGTTACCGCCATTTTCCATCCTGCAGTGTGAATCCACCAATAAACTGCTTAGGTCTTTACAGTCAATGAGACAAATCATTCATCTTGCTTTTTATTTCATGTTTCTGACTCTTTGCAGTGCTCAAGGGTTTATTATTTTCAGTGACAAAGAATCTTTTATATTGGGAAAGAGCTCCATAAAACAATGACTAACATTTGAGTCAAAGTTTTAAAAAAAAATTTTTATAAACGATAATTCATCATATAGCTCGTGGGCCAAATTTTGCCCACCACCTGTTTTTGTACAACTCATTTCATACATGATTTTTTATGGTTTTAAATAGCTGAAAAAGAATCAAGAAAAAAATATTTTGTGAAACACAAAAATGGTATAACATTCAAATTTCAGTGTCCATAAATATAGTTTTATTAGAATACTCCATGTCCATTCATTTATGTATTATCTATTCAGTTCTTCCACATTATAAGGACCAATGACAGGGACCATAGCACCTGCGAAGCCTAAAATATTTACTGTCTGTACTTTACAGAAAAGATTTACTGTCCCCCCCCCCCCCCCGATACAGGCTATTGTTAGAGTTCTATATATTAATGGATCGTATGAGCATGTAGTAAGTAAGATTACCTGTCTCTGGAGAAAAAATAGTTGTTCGTTGTTTCTTCTGCTATAGAAAAGAACCATGGTATAGCACTTGAATGAAAGGACTTTGGAAAAATGGTTATCATTAGGTAAAAAAATTTAAAGGCACTAATTTATATATTATATCCCCTTGTGTCATATTTGATGCTTTTTTCTGCTTTTGCTTATATTCAATTTTTCTATTTGTTCATTGCCCATTCGTTCATTCTTTTATATTCTACCTACATTTGTAGTCTAGCTACTCCATGCTGAGTACCCAGAGTAATGTAAAGTAGAATAACAAAGAACTCAGCCCTTGCTAAGTTCACACTCTCTTGGAGAAAATACCCATTTGAGCAGCACTTACAATGCATTGTAATGAGTGTTTCCATAGTTTTATGTGCAAATTCTGTGGAATCCCGGTAGAAAGATTGATTCATTATGGGGGAATGGGGCTCAGTCTCTCAAATAAAAAAGAGATTTGAGTTGGGTCTGAGGGATGAATAGCAATTCTCCATGCTTAAAATAGAAAAGGTCTCTTTAGGAGCAGAAGCCAAGGTCCACTGGACAGAGATATAAGAAAGTATGGTGTGTCTTGGCGAGGCTGGAGTAAAAGGTGCATCAGGGTTAGAAAGTAAGTTTGGTGAAGATTGTGAAGAGCATCGTCCATGAGACCAGGGGTCCGGTACTGTATCCGTCAGGCAATAAAGAGCCAGAGGATTCTGAGAGGGGCAAGGCATGGTTATCTGTGCGCTTTAGAAAAATACTCCAGCAGCAATGTAGAAGGTGGACAGGAGGAGAAAGAAACTAGAAAGGGAGAGTAGCCCTTGAAAGGTGAGGATCATTGTGAACCAAGGCCATCACGAGGAGGCTATCGAAAAGGAATAGATTATATTGTTTCTTGTTTTTGTATTAGAATCGGCTTGAGTCTTGCTAATGGTTCTGAACAACTCAGATTTTAATCCTGGGGGAAGGGCAGAGGTCGGGGCAGAGGGGAGTCCTGCGGTATTTTCTGTGTTTGGTAGAATAGTTTTAATTGCTGTTGTATTTAATTTTTGTTCTGAACCACATATGTAATTTTCTGTGGACTCTTGTGCTTTTAATTCCACGATGAGCAGTAGTCCTACACCCAGTCTGAGGGATTCTTTACTCTGGCGACCCTGCTTCTAGCTTTCCTGAGAATGATTCCTTTTGGGAGGGGCCTGAGAGGCCACCCTTGTAGCAGATGCATAAATCTCCAAGAAAGCCTGTGCAAGTCTGGTCCAGAGGGGTCCCCAGATGTGTCAGCGTCCAGAGGTGAGGGAGGCTGTATGCCGCACAGCAGTGGTGCTACAGCTCTGTTCAGGGCTCCTCCCATGGCGGCGGGGCACACCCTATGTGATTACTCTTGAGGTGTGGAATTGCAGCTGCTGCTTTCAATTCCTGGGATGCAAAGTCATTTGGCTCAGTCTGGGCATGTGCTGTCATCATTTCTAATGTCTCGGGCGAGACTGCATCTTGATTATCCAAGGTTTCCTATTAAATTGAAGTCTGCTCCTTGTCAGGACAATGGAAATTTAGATGGCTTGTCTTATCTGGGATGTGAGGGGTGGATCTGGGGATTACAGCAGGCTTGGATTGCAGGGGGAGGTTTTTATAGGATTATCTCCCCTGTCTAAGAAATATGACAGTACTAGAGATACAAGTATGAAAAGGTCACTTTTTCAGTAGATGGACTGTTTGAGTGATGTTATATATCTCAACTGCTCCCCTGTGACATTTGAATCTGAAGAGACTTGGGTCATGGCTTTTTGCCTCCCAGTGTCAATGAAGAAAAACCACTATTGACGTGCACTGAAAGTCCAAGAGATGACGTCTTCTGTGAAGTGACTACTTTGTCTAGATTTGACACAAAAAAGTAGAAGCAGCCTTATATAATAGAAAAATCATAGGCTTCAGAGTCAGGTAGATATAGTTGCAAATATCACACACTTTCTATTATGAGACTTCCAGCAAGTCACCCTTTTGAAGCCTTGCTTTTCTCAAGAAAAAGAAATTGTACGTTTATGTGTACATGAGTGTGTGTGTGTATGTGGTTGTGTGTGTGCATGCACATGCAAAGCACCTGCTAGAATCCCTGGTGAGTAATGGGCTCTCAACAAATGTGTTAATTTCTGACCACCTTTGAGAGAAATAGGTAATTTCAGTGATGATGAAAATGAACACCCTGGAGAACACAATACGGCAGTGTTCAGATCTGAGAAGGAGGCATCATGGCTTAATCAAAAAGTCCTGGATTTAGAGGCAAAAGATATCAGCTTGATTCATGAGTTTGCCACTCGAGACGAGAACCTGGACAAGTCATTTACCTCTATAATTCTCAGGTCCTATGCCTATACAACATGTACCTTACATGATTAAAACATATAATAGAGTTTTTATAGAGATGGGCTCGATTTTTGTGGGCCCAAACATTCTATAATTTGGCAGGGAGAACTTTAAGAAAATGAAAACAAATTGTAATTGCAAAATTAGATACAGGGCTTTGGAAGGGTCTCTTGCAAGTGAGGGAGCTTCATTAGCTTCATGGTAAATCTGCCTGAGTTTCTTGAACATAAGTATATTTATATAATACAATAGTATAATAAATATTTCTTGGATATGTTGGTGAAAAAAATGAATATGAATTTGTTAATATGAGTTAAACCTGAGTTAAAAAAAAACCTAAAAATTTCCTCTAGCTTTATGCAGGGCACATTGATTTCAAAACAATAAACCTTCAGTGAGGATGTAGGTGCCAGACACTGTACTAGGCATAGGTGAAACAGAGTATTACTTGCATGAATAATAAATAGAGACAGAATTTCTTGAAGGCATAATGCCTGTCAATCACTGTCCTTCATGTGGAAGTTTTGAATTCTGCAGTGTATCTTGAGGACATTCTCCTGACTGATAGAGAAGTATCATGAAATAGTATAAAGAAATATTTCAGAAATTAGGAGTTGTGAGGGATCAGTTTAGATTATTAGAAACAATTATTTATATATAAAGCATTTACTTGGCATGTGCTCAGAATTGAGTGAAGCACTAATACCATTCTATTAGTGGTAATATTAATACATACTTTTATGATTCCTTTAAAGGAGGAGAAAAAATATTCTCAGCAGATGGCCTGTCCTATCACCCCCTTAGTTATTTGTCCACAGATTTACCTGCAATAGCACCCACCCCTTCTTCTTTCAGTCTTGTCTTGTTTAAGGCAAATCCCTACCATCTGAGTAGCAGATGATTTGTCTGTGGCATTCAAGGTGAAGATACCTCTTTGCCAGAGTAATGGTCTTAACCTGTTGATAAAAGCATTGGTACCCTTACACTAGCAAATCACCATAGACAATGCATAATAGGTATTAACCTAAGACTAGAACAGGATGCTCATTCTCTCCTATACACATACGCCACAGATTATCAGAAGTGGCTGGGGCATGGGTGCAGGCTGGCTGTCATAGACATTATCTTTGTCAACCTGAGATTCAGAATTTACTGGCTAGTTATCCAGGGGATCTTTGTAGATCTACGCCCTAAAGCAGCCCTCCAAATCTGAGGTGCAAGCTTAGGAATGTGTGTCATTGGTTAGCTTTCATGCTGGGCACATCTAGATGTCTTCCTGGATGAAAAAAGTGGAATGTGCGTTTCCACTCCAAGCGTAAGGAGGCTGCCTCTCTCAGGACTTAAGTCCTTGGTGAGCGGGAAGCTTGGCTCTCCGCCCTCCTCAGGAGGCCCCTTTGCTTTGCTAGATCAGTCACCAGCACTGATAGTGAAAGGGCAGTTCTCTGGGAAAAGCACTTTGCTTTGGGATACTCAAATTACTCAATGAAATAGTTTCCTCCACAAAGTAGCAGTGGATTAAACACCAATCTGAGGGAGTCTTTCTGCTCTTTCAAAGCCCACATTGACCTGAGTGCCCTAATTTATGCCTTTTTCTTTCAAAAAACAGCACCTCATGCTTGTGCTTCACAGTTTACAAATAACTTTCACATCCGTTATCTATTGTGCTCTTAGCACCAGTTCTGCAGGTGAGTAGAACGTAGAGGAAGTAGGTAATTAAATAAGTAATAACATCCCTATTTTACAGATGCAGAAACTGAAGCACTGGAAGGTTTGGTGGTTTGGCAAAGGCCATACAATGACAGAATGGCGGTGATGGCTGTTCATAAGCCATTGAAGTGCAAAAGAACTCTCTTTCCATTATATTTTTGGCTTTGATTTACAGTTTACAAAAAGCTTTTATGTATATTATTTCATTTACTTCTAAGGAAATTTGACCATAGTGGTTGAGAGTATGAGTTAGATCTCTATTCCAGTTCCAGCATCACTGTTTACTAGCTGTGTGATATTGAAGATACCTCACTTCACTGACCTCAGTTTCCTTCTTGATAAAGTGAGGATGAGAATAGCTTCCTTCTTTTTTTTTAAGGAATTTTTTTTAATTCAAGTATAGTTAATTTACAATGTTTCAGGTGTACAGCAAAATGATTCAGTTACATATATATATGTTTTTCAGATTCTTTTCCGTTATAGGTTATTACAAGATATTGAATATAGTTCCCTGTGCTACACAGTAGGTCCTTGTTGTTCATCTGTTTTATATATAGTAGTGTATATCTGTTAATCCCAAATTCCTAATTTATCCCTCCCCCGCCCCTTCTCCTTTGGTAACCGTAAGTTTTTTTCTCTGTCTGTGAGTCTAAGAACAGCTTTCTTGCAAGGCAGTTGTGTGAATTAGAGATCCTCTGTAGAAGCCACATGGTATAGCCTCTGACACCCCAAAAACGCCCCAAAGGTGGCCGCTACTGCAGTTATTATCAACCATTCTATGAATCAAAAAATACCTTGACTGCTTTGCAAATGAGAAAACTGAGACCATGGGGAAAGGCAGAAGAAAATTCATTAGATTCCTAGGCTCCTTAAGAGAAAAAAGTGTTTGTAAATGTCCGTGGGGTGTGGAAGGTACAGGTGGCTCTGGCCACCATTACCAACATTCTTGGTCCAGTTTGATTTCAGATGAAGGTTTTGAACAACTTGTGCTCTAAGGTTTTTCAGTGGCCGGTTTCGTTTTCAGATGAATGGAGTTAGGAACAATAAAATGGTACCAGGTGTCCGCGTTTGCTTCTCCTCTGGAGGCTGACCTCTGTTTACACCTTTAATAAATTGAAGTCAGCCTACTATCAAATCAAGTTCCCTCTGCTCCAGGTGCCAGAATGTATGCAGAGCACCTTCCAAAGGTGTTATATTAGTATTCCAAAGTGAGCTGGCGATCCCCGTGGTGTCACACTTGACCTTCCAGAGCTTATGTTTACCCCAGACAGGTGTAGCCTGGTAGAACAAATTGAAAGCTGCTTGCAGCAAAATGAAAGAGTAACAGACAATACCAGTGTCACCCCTATTGGGACAGTTGCTACATTGGGGCTTGATATGTGAAAAATGCCGTGAATGCACTTTCAGCTCCAGGTGAGAGAGGGAGCTGGCTTGAATCCCCACCTATGGGATGGTGTGCTGTTTAACGGCGTCTGATCTCCTCACATGTGGGAGGCATCCCATCATAATTCATTCTCTACATTTCTCCCGGCTAATAGATGTGAGCACTGGGGCAGATAATCTAAGACTCATTTATACGTGGCTTTGAAAATCCTTAAATGAATTTTTCAGCAAATTGACCTTCTTAATTTAGTTTTGCTTAGGCTCTTAATTTATAACTCGCATTCTCCTTAATGAACAGACTATCTCTAGCTATCTCTAGAGTCCTGGAAATTTTTTCGAGATGCAATTCTTGTAAATTTACTTTAAACCACCAACTCCTATAGAATATTAATAATATTGATTTACCTAGTACTTATTGAACGTCTATAATGTGCCAGGAGCTAGAATAGTCTTGGTAATGCAGCAAGGAGGGAATTTCCCAGGCTGGTCAGGGAAGCAGAAATATTTCATATAAGGCAACAATTGCTAAGAACTTCTTCCCTCTGGAGATGTTGTCAAACTTCGACTGAATCACAATTCTACATCCTGGGACAGTCAAAACCTCTCTTCACACTTTCTGCAAGTTTCTGTGACTTACTTTCTATGTCTTCCTGTCTCCAGTGTTCCAGTGTTTCTGTATCAACACAGATACTGTTATCTACTCTCCCAGTAGGTACAAACATAAAGCAAAGCCTCATTCTCAGTTTGCCCCAGACACCGCTTTTATTTGCCACCAACAATTTGGGAGTTGGGTAATTTTGCTGGATAGTAACTGCCTAGTCATGGTGAATGTGTCACACATTTCAGATCACGGATTTTCCTACTATCTTGCTGTCTTCCTCTTCACCTCTGCCTCTGATGCTGGTCCCCTCATAGTCATTTTCCTCTTCTAACGCCTTCTCTCCTTTCTCCTTCTGCATGCATCCCCCCTTCTCTGCTTGAATCGCAGGAAGCAGCCCTATCAGGCCAGGCATCTACACAGGTTTATCAAAGCATGCCTTTCTTTAAAAGCAGATCTTTTACTGCAAGAGACTTTCCTAAGGAAATAACACCTTTCTGTTATTTACAGAAAATAAATAACACCATACTGCTCTAATCATAATACAGCAGTGTAAGTGTGATGAATAACAGTGTAAGAATATTATGAAGCACAGAGAAGGGGTATCTCACTTAGCCTGGAGGGAGTGGTGATCCTAACCAATGAGTGAAGTTGGCCAGACAAATTCGGCAGGTGAGGGTGAGGTAGGGAGGTAGGTCCTTCTAAGCAGAGGGACGAACGTGAGCCAATGTTCAGAGATGAGAAGCAGCATAATATACGGAGGGAATTGCAAGTAATTCAGTGTTTCAGAGCAAGAAGACAGTGGAGAGAGTGGTAGCAATTGAGGCTGGAGAGGCAAGAAGGGCTGGGTCGGGGAGGTTCTGAAGCGTCATGTTAGGGAGCTTAGATCTGACCGCACAGATCGTGAAGAGCCACTGACAGGCCAAAGCATGGGATAGACACGGATTTTTGTTTTGGCTTGATCACTCGAGTGGCTATGGGTATCTGTAATCTAGAGATGCAGAGCAGGAAATGCTTAGATTATCATCTAGTCCATAACCAGTTCGCAGAATTTGAGGTCCCAATAGTGAATTCTTCGATAGCACACCAGTCTGCCCATCCAGTGCCCAGCATGCTGAGGTGCCGGCTCAGAGGCTCCTGGGCACACTGTCTGACCCACACAGATGCCACAGCAAATGGGAGCCCTTCCCTTCCACCTAGCTGAGCAGTCCACGACAAACTGTCTTTGAGAGAGTCTTGTAATATGAGAAGCAAATGTAAAATTCTATAGGCTTATTTTGCTAAAGACTAAGCCGTAGGTTGCTTTTGCTTTTCCTAGTACTGTGTTAGGGATCGGGTAGACTATTTCCCCTAAGGTGGTAGCTCTGCAGGCACATAATGTGGCAATAAGTAAAATATGCTTTCTACGCCTTTCTGTTACAGCTTCTGCCTCTGAAATAGGCAGCACCCTGCATTTCCAAATGCTAGAAGGATGAGAAAAGTTCAGTCCCTTTGCAATGGGAGGTGTATGTGCTGGCAGGGGAGTGAGGGCATAGAACACTGAAATACTGAGAACCTGAGTAATAGCAACATTTTCTGTTAGGTTTGTGATCAGTGTTAGAGAAGTTATCTTTTGTCCCAGAAGTTTAAAGATACGATGTGTAAAGCATCCAGGAGAACCATGGATGGAGCCACTGCTTAACTGAGGACGACATCCCCAAAAGACCTTCATTCTGAGAGCAGCCTAGGATTCCCTCAGAATCTCTTACTCCACCTGGCATTCTTGTCTGGCATTCCCAAACTGGGGCATGGCTTTGGGTCCCACACTGGGCTCTTTCTTCCGAGCCTTAACTCTTTTCTTTTTTTTCTCTTCCATATATTCCAGAGAATAATGGAATGATGCTGGTTCTTAGAGTTGACAAACCTGGCTTTTGATCTTACTCCTATTATTTTCTAGCCAGGTAGCTTTGGGGGAGGGGTAAGTACCCTCTCTGTGCCTCGGTTATCTCATCGAGGAAATGCAGACAGTCTGCTATTTCTCACAGGATTGCTGTGATGATTCATCATAATGGATCTAGAGAACAAGTATAGTGCCTGGCACATAAATGCTCAAATAATGACAGCCACCGATAACGTTATCCTCAAGTAGATTTAACCCAATACCAGGACCACTGCTCAGGCTTAATTTGTGTGTATGTATCTTCAATTCTGTACCTGGATTAAACCTAGTGTAAATGAATGAAGCATCTGGAATCCTGTTTCTCATGAATATATTTCCTCTGTATACATATATGCCAGTGGATCTGGAGACCTTTTAAGGATAAACAGCCTTCCTATTAAATATCAAAGATGAGATTAATATAACTGGCTGGATAACTGCTCTCAAAAGACCAACGCAACAAGGGGAAATTCCAGCTTAGTTTGGTACAAGCACTGAGGTACAAGTCTGTAGTCTGAGTTGTAACAACACAGTGAGCCAATGAAGAAGCCAAGTGCATGGCATCGCTATATGGAACTTCAGTTTACAGCTTGCATTCAGATAGCACCTTTCAGTCTTCTTAACCCTTTGTTGTAATTCTCCTACACTATAGATGGAGGCCAGCTCACCCACTCTCTAGAATGAACCCGGAGAAAAACTCCCCTTTATGCCTCTACATCATATATGTTTCAAAGAGTTTTATATTTCCAACAGGAAAGAGTTGCTGATGTAATATAGAAGAGAACTGTCCAGAGGCTGTGGCATTTAAAAGTCAATGCTAAGTTTGTTGTTTTAAAGAAAGATTCGGGGGATATTGCCAACATTTATATTTCATATTGCTTGTGGAATTGCTTTCAATTCTGTCTCACTTAGGTCTCTGTAGAGTAAAGATTCCTAGGTTGCTATGGAAAATATGCACGTAAGCTGACTGCTGTGGTAACTAGTCACATATGGTGGAGAGGCATAATATGGCACAGGATTTGCATAACTAATTTGAGCATGTTAGTGAACAGCACAATCTGTGCCTAGGAGGCTAAGTAATCGGAGGCTTTTTTATATTATTGTACACACGAAACTATTAAGTACTAGTGTTTGTTTTTATATTGTCAGTTGTTGACTTCTCTCTGATTTCAGGCATCAGCTAACACAGTATATGACTATATAAAGGTGTGACAATGTGTGTGTGAGTATGTTTGTGAGCTTATAAAGTTGATTCAGTCTCATTATTTTAGAGTTACATCTGGAGTCCTAAGTCTAAGGCTGTTTTTCACAACATGAAACGGATTTAACTAAACTTCTATTAGTTTATCACTATTCAAATCAACTCAATCTAATTAATGTTTATTTGGGGTGGTTCTTTGCTAGTTATCGTAAGTATTTTTATTTGAGGTGCTACTATTTGCCCAGATCATGCTGTTTCTATCTTCAGTGCCTACAATGCTTTTGTCTCTATCTTAACCTAGAATAGTGAGTGATGAATGGTAGGTAGGAGATACTTGTGGTAATATAAACAGCCTCAGTTCTGGTGTCATGTTCTTTAGTATAAAGCATACTATGAAACAGTTTTTAAAAAATGGGATGTACCTATATGTAGCATCGTGAGCTAATGTCAATAATATTAGAGAAAACAATAACTTGCACAACAATGTGTGCAAACATGATTTCAATTTGTAATAATACTTGCAGAATTTTGTTTACATAAGGAATAGGCCTGAACAGATGCATGTTGTACGTGCTAGATTGATTAGTGACCCCTCAGAATTCATGTCCAAATTTCTCTCTTCTTATAAAGATCCTGGTCATTGGATTAGGTCTCACCCTGATCTGGTATAACCTTATCATAACATGATTATATCTGAAAAGGCCGTATTTCCAAATAAGGTCTCATTCTGAAGTTTCTGGCATACAGTTGCTGCGCATGTTTTATTAGATTTACGGCAAAGTATGCCATTTTCGGCAATTGTAAACAGTATTGTAGTTTTAGTTTTGGATCTGGAAATTTCTTAGTAGGGAAAAAAGTTGGGAGTTTTTAAGTTCATCAATTTAATTCCCTTGATTGCTGTAGATCTATTTAAATTATGTCATATTGGGTTGGTTGTGATAGTTTGTGTTTTTTGAGGAATTGGTCCATTTTTTCCTAAGCTGTCAAATTTATGCATGTAGAACTTCTTGTAGTACTCATTTGTTATCTTTTTGAGGTCTGATATTAGTAATTTATACCTTCTTTCTTTTTTTCTTTGTCAGTCTTACTAGAGGTTTGTCAATTTTATTGATCTTTTCAAACAAAGGGCTTTGTTTCATTGATTTCAATGTATTGATTTTCGGTTTTGAATTTCATTGATTTCTGCTCTTATCTTTTAAAAAATTATTTCCTTACTTCTGTTTGCTTTGACACCATCCTCTTACCAGTTGAAGTGAAGTGGAAAAGCCTTGCCTCTATTTATATGCCTTTACTAACTTTCTTAAATATTTCTTCTACATTCATTTAGAACCACATTAGATGCATTATAATGTTTGTTTCCATTATCAAACATAATTTAGAAAACTCGAAAGAAGGAAAGTCTACTGTATTTAGCTGCATTTTTCCTTACCACATTCTTTTCTTTTCTTTCTTGATATTCAAAGTGTTTTTTCTTTTATCATTTCCTTTCTGTCTAAAGAATTTTCTTTAGATTTTTTTGATTGGGGGTGTAAATCTGCTGGAGACACATTCTCTTAGCTTTCCTTTATCTGAGAATGTCTTGATTTTCTCTTAGTTTTTGAAGAATTTTTGCTGGATATAGTATTCTGGATTGATAGTCCTTTTTCTTTTCCAACACTTGAAGAATGTTCTGTTGCTCCCTTATGGCTTCTGGAAGGATTTCTGATGAGAAATCCACTGTCATTCAGATAGATCTTCCCCTGTAGGTAGAATGCCATTTCTGTGTTGCTGCTTTCACAAGGTTTTTCTTTATCTTTAGTTTTCATAATACTGACTATGATGTGTCTTGGTGTAGATTTCTTTGAGCTTATCCGGTTTGGGTTTTGCTCAGCATCTTGATTCTGGACGGGTGTGTGTGTGTGTGTGTGTGTGTGTGTGTGTGTGTGCGCGTGTACACTTGCCAAATTTAAGAAGTTTTCAGCCATTATTTCTTTGAGTGCTTTTTCAGGTCTGCCCTCTTTCTCTTCTCCTTCTGGGACTCTGACTCTCAAATGTTAGATCTTTTGTTATAGTCCCACAGATCCCTGAGTCTCTTGTCAGTTTTTTGAGTTAATTTATTCTCTGTTGTAATGTATTGGAAATTCGTTCGGGTTTCCAAACCGTCGTATGGAAAAACCCAAACGAAATTTTTGGCCAACCCAATATATTGTTTTATCTTCCAGCTCACTGATTCTTTCCTCTGTCCCCTCCGTTCCCTTACTGAACCTATCCATTGAGATTTTTATTTCAATTATTGTATTTTTCAGTTCTAAAACTTTAGTTTGAAACTTCTTTATATCTTCTATATTTTTGTTGTTGTTGTTGAGACTTTTTCTTTCTTGAGACTTTCTATTTTCCCATTTCAGATATGTTTATAACTGCTCATTGAAGCATTTTTATGATGGCTAACTAAAATTTTTGTAGGATTATTTTAACATCTCTGTCATCTTGGTGTTGTATCTATTGATCGTCTTTTTTCTTTCAGATTTAGATTTTCTTGGTTCTTGGTATGATGAGTAATTTTCTACTGAATCCTGTACTTCTGAGGCAGGAGAAGGGGAGGAGCTGCCTCATTATGGCCAAGTGGGGGCAGAAGTACAGGTTTCCCACTCAGCCTCTGTTGACACCAAAGAGGCAAGGCTCCATTATTGCTGAGTGGAAGTGAGGGTTCCAGCTCCCCACTGGGCTTTCACTGATACCTCCCTGGCTGAAAGGGATAGGAGTCCCATCTGGTACTGCACACTACATAGCCCCTACTGACATCATGGTGGGTGGAGGTGGGAGGGTGTGATCTTATTACCTTGGACAGTGACGAAAGTCTTAACTCTCCAGTAGGCATCCTCTGATACCACCCCACTGACAGGGAGGGATGCCTTGTTACTGCCAGGTGCGAGTAGAAGTCCAAGCCTCCCAAGGAGTCTCTACTGACACTATTGTTCATGGGGATGGCTTTAGTACTGCCCAGTGTAGTAGATGAATGTCCCGAATCCCTACTAGGCATTCTCTGACACTGTCCCAGAAGTGGTGTTGGGAAACCTCATTATAGGCTGACAAGGATGGAAGCCTAGATTCCTGACTTGGCCTTGGCTGGTGTGCGTGGGGTTAGGGCTGTAGTTTTTGTGTGTGTGTGTGTGTGTGTGTGTGTTTATGTGCGTGTGCGTGCGTATGTGTGGTGTTTGGCAGGAGGAGAGCAATTATAATCTAAATGTTTTCTGTCTTTCTAGGCTGCCCCTTTCCTGGGCCTTTGGCTGGAGAGGATTAGCTTTTGTTAGAGACTTATATGTGTGCACCTGTTGACACTTCTGGGTTTCCACCTTCCTCAGCTCTAACTCTGGAATATATGAAGCAAAAAGAAAACCCAGGGAACTCACTACCATATTGCTCCTTGAGTCCCTAGGTTCTCTATCTGGTCAGCTTGCTTATTTCTACCTTTTAGTCTTATGTTTGTTCTATATATAAAGCCCAGGGTTTCTAGTTGTACTTAGTAGAAGGAATTGGGAAAAGTACCTCTACTTCAGCTTCCCCAAAGTAAAAGTACATAGGTTTCCCTTTTATTATTTGTTTAGCACTTAGAATTTGGCACGTGGCATTTTTCCTGGGATCTGGGACATTATTGCCACTACAACTTGAGAGAGATCATCCCAAGCTACAAAATCTGGCTGGCAGTGTCACTGTAAACATAAAGTTGGCAGTAGTCACAGGCTGATTACAAAGACTGGCAGCCTTGCCCTAAGTACAGGCATGCACGACAAAGAGTCAGTGGAAAATAATAATGTCTGTCATCACCACAATATTTACCACGGGTGTACCATTTTGTCATTATTCTTAATAGTAGCAATAACAATGAAAACAACAATCATAATTGCTATGATATTTGAGTGCCTGTTTCAAAGTGGTTTGAGTACATCATGTAATCTAATTTGCACCTTAGCTGCTTTCATGCACATGCTTCACTGTGTATGTATGAGCTTATTTATTATCTACCATCAGGTTCTGTTCTAGGTACTACTAGGCATAAAAAGGAACAAGATTGCCTGGGTTCCCACTGTCTTCCCACTCTGGAGGAGATAAGCAATATATAGGCAAATAAATCAACGAACAAGACCTCAGATAGACATAGATCTTAGAGACAGTAAAACGTGGAGGTTTGATGGAGAATGCCTGGAGAGCAGGGACTAACTACTTCAGGGGATGCTTGCGGAAGACCTGTGCAACATGGGCTCTCTACAAGAGCAGTAGCCGTCTACCCAACCTCAGTGCCTTTGATGCTTATTAATAATTTTGAATGTAAAGGCTGAAGGCATATACATATCCTCAAAAAGGTAAGCTTTTGCTTTCTATTGGAATCATTGTTTCATTTCAGATGTTTCATAGGTTAGTGATGGAATGTAAGGTACAAAATGTTTAGAACTTTGAGTTTAGATCACAGCCCACTCATGTGCACTTTGGGCAGGATTGTGCTGGTCAGAAATATATAACCAGCTGTTTTTTCAGGACTCTCATATTAAAGCTGAAGTAAGCATGTGATTGACAGCGTTAGAGAACTTATTTTTCCAGTGCTTTCATCTCTCTGCTAGTGCTCTCTTTTGCAAGGAAGAAAACAGCTTTCTGTGAAAAAGAAACAAAATAGCTTCTTGAGGGGTAACCTTGTTGAGTGGTTGTTGGCTTTTAACAAAGAATATACACTTACCTTTACAATGATTAGTTACAGTTAAAAATAAGACCTAGCTACTATTTATTGAGCATCTGCTATGTGTTATGCACTTTCTGTATATTTCCCTTAATCTTTACAATTTTAGTGGGCAAGGGTTTGTTGCATTCTGTTTAGAAATGAGGATAAAAGACTCAGAATAAGCTGCTTTTCTCTGTTTGCATTCTTCCAACCCTGAACAATTATCTGTTCTCTGCTCTTTTAAGTGCCTCAGGGGCTGACCACTATTGTCTGACCCACCTGGGACTTCCTTCCTAGCTTGTTTCTGGTTGAGTTTAGACAAAGGGTGGCCCTTGCAAGAGATAAGAAGGCCAGAGAAGAAGAAGACTAGGGAATTTATTTCCTGCTTTAGTACTGTTGCATTTGGTCACTGATGATTGTAGCTTCTGCCAGGCAACAAACACTTCTGTGAAGGCCCCAGCTCTCATTGGACTCTAATTCTCTATTTTCCCCCCTTGCCCTGAGCCCTAGAGGAAGTAAAGCCTTCTTGCTCCTGCTCTAGGGTCCTGAGTGCCTCATTATTCCTTGTTGCTTCCCTTAACACTGCCCATACCTCCCTTCATTAAATTTCCTTCAGAATCCCATATGAATTGCCTTTTATTTCCTTTATGGACCCCCTGTTATGTAGTTAAATCACACAATTAGTACATGGTAAACCTGAAATTTCCAGGCTTCAAACTTCAATCTGCTCATTTCCAAAGTTTATGCTTTTTCTACTAAAATTAAGCTATGCTCCCCTATCCCCAAACATCAGATATATATAAAAGAGTTAATGAAAGAGTTAATGACTCACCTAAAATGACCACCATAGACTTAAGAAGCAATTGTTCTTACAGTCTTTTACAAATGTGCCCTCTACAGACACAGAAGCAGAAAACCTGCATATACAGATGTAATGAACTATGTGGGAAATTCTTTTGGTGTGCTCTTATTATCAAATTGGTCTACAGTTAGAAACCTTTCTGATCCATATGGGTGTTCAATGTGGTGGTTTTACTTCCATTACACTACATTGGGTCTGTGATCACTGTAATGTAGTTGAAAAGGTTTGACCATTTAAGACTAAGTATTTTTTATAGTTATGTCTTACGATGATCACATAGCTCTTTTCTCTGTGGGCATTAATATAAGATAATTGACCTTGGCTTCTATGATTTGCTTTCAGCTTGGGGACACAGCTCCCATCATGGTCAATTATCTCACAGTAATTCCAACAACAAAAGCAACTATTGCTTAATTAAGCAATTTCCTAATCAACTTCTTGGACTGGACAATATAGCATGGCACGTACTAATATGCCTGCTTTCAGTGGAATTGCTGCCCTACCATGGGTAACTCACACATAGTGTGAAATACTTTTTATATTGAACAATTTAGGCATATTAATACTATAAAGATAATTTCATATTGGAGACACTTTGAGTATGAATTAGGACTTCACTCCTAGCCCCCGGCCTCATGTTCAGTGCAGATAAGACAAATTGCTTTGTCTTTGCCAGTAAAATTCACCTCTCCCTGCTACTTCCCAGGCTTGCTCATCTGAGCTGCTCAGAATTACTGCAAAGTGCATAGTAAGAACTCTACACCCCCATGTGGTGGCAACAATATTCCTGGGAAATCATGTATGATAATAAGGACTTTCTTATTATTTATAAATTTTCTACTCTCTCTAAACATGGCATTTTTAGACCTCACTCAGGTTAGAACGTTTTTGTAGATTAGTGAAAATAACTTTTAAAATATTCTGTGTATAAAATTGTTAAAATCTATTTGTAAAGTGTAACTTTTTTTCTTGGTTCAATACAGTCATAACAACTAGAGAAAAGAGACTGAACCCGTAAATTAGACAACAGGTGTCAAAAATTTTATTGCATACTTTTTTTTAACATCTTTATTGGAGTATAATTACTTTGCAATGGTGTGATAGTTTCTACTTTATAACAAAATGAATCAGCTATACATATACATATATCCCCATATCTCCTCCCTCTTGCGTCTCCCTCCCACCCTCCCTATCCCACCCCTCTAGGTGGTCACAAAGCACCGAGCTGATTTCCCTGTGCTATGCGGCTGCTTCCCACTAGCTATCTGTTTTACGTTTGGTAGTGTATATAAGTCCATGCCACTCTCTCACTTCGTCCCAGCTTACCCTTCCCCCTCCCTGTTTCCTCAAGTCCATTGCCTACATCTTTATTCCTGTCCTGCCCCTAGGTTCTTGAGAATCTTTTTTTTTTTTATAGATTCCATATATATGTGTTAGCATACGGTATTTGTTTTTCTCTTTCTGACTTACTTCACTCTGTATGACAGACTCTAGGTCCATCCACCTCACTACAAATAGCTCAATTTCGTTTCGTTTTATGGCTGAGTAATATTCCATTGTATATATATGCCACATCTTCTTTATCCATTCATCTGTTGACGGACACTTAGGTTGCTTCCATGGCCTGGCTATTGTAAATAGAGCTGCAATGAACATTTTGGTACATGACTCTTTTTGAATTATGGTTTTCTCAGGGTATATGCCCAGTAGTGGGATTGCTGGGTCGTATGGTAGTTCTATTTGTAGTTTTTTAAGGAACCTTTATACTGTTCTCCATAGTGGCTGTATCAATTTACATTCCCACCAACAGTGCAAGAGGGTTTCCTTTTCTCCACACCCTCTCCAGCATTTATTGTTTGTAGATTTTCTGATGATGGCCATTCTGACTGGTGTGAGATGATATCTCATTGTAGTTTTGATTTGCATTTCTCTAATGATTAGTGATGTTGAGCATCCTTTCATGTGCTTCTTGGCCGTCTGTATGTCTTCTTTGGAGAAATGTCTATTTAGGTCTTCTGCCCATTTTTGGATTGGGCTGTTTGTGTTTTTGATATTGAGCTGCATGAGCTTGCATACTTCTTATGATAGTCTATTATACCTTCTTGGAGGTGGTGGAAAAAATGTTGGACTGTGATCAGAATTGATGGTTTCTAGATCTAGGCCTCCCCCTTGCCAGTTCTGTGGCTTTGGGTATCGTTCTTAGCCTCTGTATCCTTATCTGCAAAACAAGAGTATGATTCCTGCCTCATTTGTAATTTTATAAAGTTTCAAGTATAAAATAATGTTTTATTAAACTATGATTTAAACTCTCGTAATTATAATATGTAATTTCTAGCTAAAAATTTTAAATTGTAAAACTAGCTAATTAAAATTTTCAGAGGCTCTGTACACTGTATTTTGAAACACCATCTTAAAAATTATTTTCTTTAAATATTAGGAATCTTAAAAGCTAAAATGAATTCATACACCTATGAATCTATATTTATAGTGAATGTTGTAAACAGTGGCGAGAGGCAGAATGATGGCTGAACTAGTTGTGTTTCTCTTCCAGAATAACTACTGCTATCTTTTATGTTTCTATGTATTGGTTCTTAGTCTCTTTTCCAACTTTGTGCAACTTTGTAAAATTTCATATTCTCCCCTCAATATAGGGTAAAACCTGTTTTTCTGTCAAAAGTAGTACACTCCCCTTATCAAACTAGATGATGTGGTATTGACTGACTTTCTATTTTATGCCCGATTTATCCTACGGAGGTACTTTGAGTTCAGACAAATGAGTGAAAGAGCTTTCTAAAAAGCACAGTATAAATGGAAAGTATTATTATTATCCAGTGTTCAGCTGTACACTGGCTCTGGGATATTATTTATTACTGTTACTGATTTAAAATAGAAAGAAAAATGAAAATATAACCAAAGGTAGAAAACAGGTGAGTAGGAATAGGACAGAGAACCTGGGACAGGAAGAAACTTATCACTTGAGTGTCTCCTGGAAATCATTGGATTTAACACTTTGTGGTTCAGTTTGAGAGGTGAAATTGAGAAGGGGGAAAAGAACAAATGAAAAGAAAGAGTCTAAAAGCATCTTTCCTCTGGATCTGGGATATTGAAAGAAGATCGGAAATAAAGCTGTATTGTAAAATACTTTATTTATTTATTTATGGCTATGTTGGGTCTTTGCTGCTGCGCACGGGCTTTCTCTAGTTGCAGATAGCGGGGGCTACTCTTCGTACCTGTGCGCGGGCTTCTCATTGCTGTGGCTTCTCTTGTTGCGGAGCACGGGCTCTAGGCGCACAGGCTTCAGTAGTTGTGGTGCGCAGGCTTCAGTAGTTGCAGCATGCGGGCTTAGTAGGTGTGGCTTGCGGGCTCTAGAGAGCAGGCTCAGTAGTTGTGGCATACGGGCTTAGTTGCTCCGCGGCATGTGGTATCTTCCTGGACCAGGGCTCGAACCCGTGTCCCCTGCATTGGCAGGCGGATTCTTAACCACTGCACCAGCAGGGAAGTCCCAAGTATTGTAAAATATTTAACGATTGCCTTGATGCTCTTTAACAGACTTTGAAGAACAGTAGCGGAGACTTAGGGGATGTTTTTGAGTGCTTTGCATAACTTTGGATGGAGAAAGATCACTACAGCCATCATAAGAAAGCCCATGGACTGGGTAAAATCTGGATCTAGATATTTATTAGCAGCCTTGCCAGAAACTCTAAGAAAAGCAAGTGAATACCGGTAAATGCCTGTCCGACAATCACCATGAAATGGCTGTGATTTCTAGGCCTCCACCTTACAGGAGAGTTTGGAATTAAGGGCATAGAGGATTGATTTGCAAGATGTTGTGCCAGGATTATTTCTTTTGTATGTCTCTCTTTGTTTCAATCTCCTTTATCATCTTCTGGTTGATTCTGTAGAGAAGTTATAGGGCCAAGTTCATTTTGGATTTAGAAAACTCCATTTGATAGCGCCATCTTCAGTTTTCCTCTCAATGAACAAAATGGAACTGCCCTGAGTCCCCATGAGGTCTGTCAAAAACAAGGCTGCGAAACGATCATAATGTGAGGAAACCCATACAGTTCAGATCTGAGAATTTAGATACTTTTTTTATTGATTCAACCCCTTTTATTGTTGGATGGCCATGCCTCTGGGACTTTGCTGGGTTGTTGGAGAGCAAAAATTTTTGACCAAAGCAGTGACAGTTCTCTCCTTCTCATGGAACTTTCATAGTAGTAGGTGAGATAGATAGCTAAATAAATCATATTATAACTATATTATTTAATATATAACACACACTTATAGATCTATATTTACAGTGAATATACAGTTGAGGGAAACATTTTATACATGAGATAAAACATAATATAACTAACTATATAATGGCATATTAATAGAAGTAATATAAATAAAAGAAAGAAAATGTTTTAGAAGATATGAGAGTGTATGTTGAGAATAACCCAGGGTCACATGCACGTATTTTATGACCCTGGATGGGATTATTAGGCCACAATGACAGAGATATTTCTGAAAGTGGTACACAACTTACTTCTTGCATGGATTTATTCAGTAAATAGCTTTTTGACCACCTATTGCGTTCCAAGTAATGTGCTGGATAATGACAATGATTGTAGTTTGGATAGGATGCTGTTTGTTCTTTGAATCTCTCATAGAAGAGAAAGTGAGAAGTATGATGGGGAAAGACCCCACTTATTTGTGGCCTCTTCACCTGAGTGACCTGAGGTCTGGAAATTAATCAGTTGTGTCTAGTGTCTTGGATGTAGTTTCTTCCTTTTTTTATATTCCCACCAAACTTTGAAAGTAGCTCTGTTTGTTTACTGGATGTTCTATAATACATCTTTCACTAGCGAGAAGCTCGCAAATATTCATGAATGTCCTATGATGTACTAGGAACTAAGGCAGGAATTGGAGACAGAAAAATAAATGAGCAATTAGCACATTCTCTTTATTCATGAGGCTCAGAATATTATAGAGGAAGCATCCATATAGGTGCTTAATTGCCATACCAAGTGGGATGATAGAGGTATATATTGGATGAAGAGGTAGAACAGAGAAAATGAGCATTTCTTCCTCATGGTAGAGATGGAGTAAAGAGAAAAGTATAGAAAAACTTTGTAGAGGAGCTATGAAAGCTTAGATGGAAGAATTATTTAGAGAAAGAAAGGACTTCTATGCAGAAGGAACAGCATGAACAAAGATGGAGAAGTATAGAACAAGTAATTGGATTTGGCTAGAGTAGGACATAAGTAAAAAAAAAAAAATCGAACCATGGGAATCTGAAACATCCCAGGTTAGGGAGTGAGTAGAGAAAAAAAGAATAGTGGAGGCAAATGCAGAGGCAGTGGGAAGTAGAAGACTCCCCCCCACCAAAGGAAAACTTACCAGAAAGGCTTACAGAGAGTTGGTCTAGGAAGGCAGCATGGCTCTGCTCCTGGGGTCCTGGGCATGGGTGAGTGTAAGACACATCTAAGGCAGCCTGAGGGCACCCAGAGCAAAAATCACTATCTCTCCTGTGTTGGTTCCTTGGTCTCATTAGTGAATATCCCAGTGCTCAGCCACTCTAATTGGTTTGGGTTCCTAGTTAAGAGAGCTGGATTTTTTAAACATTTCTTCCCCACCAAGGCCATTACTCTTCAAAAGCCAGAGCAGTGCCAAGACTTACTTCAGAGAATTTTCCCGACCCTCTGAGTCCTAATTAAGGGAACGTCTGAACAAAGAGGAGAGCTTTGCCTGTCTCTCTGAACATAGGGAGGTGGTGTCCCAGAGAGATTTATAATGCTGGTTAATTCGGTGGCTGCAGTGGTTCTTTGGAGGATTTTCTGCAGCAGTACTTTATTGCTGCTGCAGTGGGACTATTTGGTTGAGGCAGCCCAGATCAAGGGGAAGAATGCTTCAGGGAAGATTTTCTCTAGCTCAGTGGGGCTTCATTCAGATCCCACATGAAGAGAGACAGACAATGGAGTTGATGTTTTATTTGGGAAGCCAGTGTTTTTGTGACTAGAAGGAAGACAGTACAGAGTAAGGGAGCTCAGTCCTCTACCTTAGAAGGTGGTCATAACATCACCAATCATCCTGTAATTTCTAGTATAACTTTCTAGCCGTATTTAATTAGTAACTTTATGGAATGTCCCCGTTTGGAATTAAGAATTCTGTGGCTTTAATTTTCCACTTTTACATATGATAAATCCAAATGGGGAGCTCCATATATCCATATATGCCAGTGGTACGTGGTATTTCAGTATTTCCTGTGTGTTGGGGATAAACCAGATATTGGATTTTTTCTTTCCTGTTTTTTTTTTTTGAATACTCAGTGTGAAGCTGGTCTTATTAATCTCATTTTTCAGGTACAGGATTGAGGATTTAGAATCATTACAGATTCTATTACTTATTCTACCGATAATGGGGCTGGGATAAGAAGCCAGGTTCTTGTAAGAATGATAAGGTTAAGTAAAATTTGAATTGTAAGTTCAGAATGAGTCATGATGTATTTTAAAAAAAAGTATTTCCTAGTTCTGGCCACTCCAAAGGGCCAGAGGCAATAACAGCTGAGTAGCTGTGAACACCACTTAGTGGCTTGAGTGTGGTTTCTAAATACCGTTTCCCAGTGAAAAGAGCCAAGGCTTCTTGAAAAAATATAACTTTTCAAGAATAAAGCTAGTTCTAGGTCTGAAGTAGGAAAAATACAACGTAAACCTGGAATATTTTATGTCAAAAGCAAATAAGCTCTCTATCAAGATACGTAGTGTCACGTTAAAAGGAGTCAGAAGCCAAAATGAGGCAAGCTGAGCATCCATAAGGATAAAATTACAATGAAGGGCTTCCCTGGTGGTGCAGTGGTTGAGAGTCCGCCTGCCGATGCAGGGGACGCGGGTTCGTGCCCTGGTCCGGGAGGATCCCACGTGTCGCGGAGCGGCTGGGCCCGTGGCCATGGCTGCTGAGACTGCACGCCGGAGCCTGTGCTCCACGGCAGGAGAGGCCACGACAGTGAGAGGCCCGCGTACCACACACAAAAAAACAAAAACAAACAAAATTACAATGAATTAAAACACACCAAATATGTTTAAATTCATGACTTCAGAGTGATATTATTTAAAAATCACCTCCTTGCCAGCTTTATAGGAAGTTAGGAAATCTATTCATTATTTTGAAAACTGGTAAATAAAGGGAAAGATTCAAACAGTTTCCTATAGGTTTTTTTTTTTTTTTTTGTTTGTTTTTTTTTTTTGCGGTACGTGGGCCTCTCACTGTTGTGGCCTCTCCCGCTGCGGAGCACAGGCTCCGGACGCGCAGGCTCAGCGGCCATGGTTCACGGACCCAGCCGCTCCGCAGCATGTGGGATCTTCCCGGACCGGGGCACGAACCCGTGTCCCCTGCATTGGCAGGCGGACCCTCAACCACTGCGCCACCAGGGAAGCCCTCCTATAGGTTTTGTACAAACTGAAATTTAAGAAAAGCAAATGTTTGAAAGGAAATGTCTCTTTATAGCAGTTTCTACTTAGTAAATTAGGAAGGAGTGATAGAATGTCACCATTTTAAATGAATAGATCTAGAATATATTTGTCGTGGCTGCAACAAAAGAGAGACAGTCAGGCATCATGGGATTTCTGATGGCAATACAGCTCACCATTGGTCTTGCCCTAAATATAGAGCTTGAGTGTGACCGAGTCTCTAGATTTAATTCTCATTTCATAGGAGTTACAGGAGACAATACATGGGGCAATACAATCAAGAAAATCCAGACTGTAGACAGCTTTACAGGACAAAAAATCTGGTTTTGTTTTGTTTTGTTCTTTTAACAAATAAATGTGTGTGCATGTGTGTGCGTGTGTACGAATGGGGGTGAGGGTATGTCTGTGGGATCCTGCAGATTAAAAGAGACTTAAGAGACACACAAAGCATGTATGGATTTGTTTTGAATCCTAATTTGAATAAACTTTTACAAAAAATTAGACAATCAGGAAAATTTAAATCCTATTAGCTGTTTGATGATAATTAAAGAATTTTTGTTGGTACTGGAGTTATGTTAAAAAGAAAGAGTTGTTATATTTAAATCTTCTGACTAAAATATTTACAGTTGAAGTGAAATGATGCCTGATTTTGCTTCAAAATAATATAAGGGAGTGGTTAGGAGTGTAGGTTAAGTTACTTTTGTTATGGGTTAATCACTATTGAAGCTGGATGAGGATATATATGGTGGTAGATAGTACTATGCTCTCTTCTTTTAATATATTTAAATTTTTCCTTAACAAAAAGTAAAATAGAGAAAGCGAGATAGAGAAAGGAAGGGAAAAAGGAAAAAAGGAAGGAAGGGAAGACAAAAGAAAGGAAGAAAGAAGGAAAGAGAACTTAGGTATTTCTGACTCCATAATCAGTGTTCTTATTTTCTATGCTCCATAATATTTAATATGTAATTTATTAAGGGTTATCAGGATACATAAGAATTATAAGAGTATGGTAGAAAACTCCATTTGATCCCCACCCCTCTTAGCCATAGCTTGTGTCTAAAGATTGTACAGAATAGGGTCTTAATACATGTTTATTGAATTAAATCATGTCTGGGTATGTGAAACATACAGAAACAACTAATTATTTGAAATGTTGAATATGTAACTTTGAAATAGAAATCAGGTATCAATTCTGGCCCTAGGTCAGCTGCCTTAGAGCTGAGGAGTTTTAGGCTGGTCACTTTGTTTCTCTGAGAATGAATAGTAGTTATTTAGTGGGCTTTTGAGAGGCTCCAGTGAAAAAACATATGTAAAAGCCAATTAAACTATAGTATTATATCGGTATAAGACACTCTTGTTGATTAGTACAGAATTTAGGTGTCATCAGAACTCAAAGAAAATCCTTCTCATAAGTTTAGGAATAGGAAGGTTTCATGAATGAAGGAGTGCATAAGTTGAACCTTGGAGAGTAGAAACTGTTTACTTTGACAGAAAGAACACTGCAGAAGAAGAGCACGGTGGGAGCAAGGATTCAGAGTGGAATGAATAGAGCATTTACAGGGCACAGAGTCGTGGAGACAGAGAATATCAGAGCTGGAAGGGATCTTGGAAATAGTCTAGCTCTGGGACGAAGTGAGGGAGTGGCATGGACATATATACACTACCAAATATAAAATAGGTAGCTAGTGGGAAGCAGCCACATGGCACAGGGAGATCAGCTCGGTGCTTTGTGACCACCTAGAGGGGTGGGATAGGGAGGGTGGGAGGGAGATGCACGAGGGAGGAGATATGGGGATATATGTATATGTATAGCTGATTCACTTTGTTATACAGCAGAAACTAACATGCCATGGTAACACAATTATACTCCAATAAAGATGCTAAAAAAAAAAAAAGAAAGAAAGAAAAAATTGAGAAAGCTAAGGCCCTGATAGAATAAGTGCTTTGCCCACGCTGGAAACAGCTAGTAAGTGGCTGAGCCAGGGACTCCAATCATCACTGTTTTTCCTCCTGTGAAAACTTCCTCTTAGTGGTAAGATTTAGCTGACTAGAACTGGGGAGGTGAGATTGATTAAGCAAGGTAAGACAAATTGATTTAAAACAGAAAGACTCTGACCATTAGGTTTTAAATGTGATCCCTTCTGGGATTGAGAAGTTTAGTATAGTTTTAAGCAGGAGAATTATCGGAAGAAGTGGTGGCTTGAGAAGTGTGTACTTCGTGCATAGGAAGGAGTAAGGGTTGAAATAGCAAGATAACATGGAATGCTATTGCAGCTCCTCATATGAGAGCACGAGGACTGCCCCAGAGGTATGCTGATGCTGGTTGGATGGAGAAAAGGGGCGCACTCTTTTTTTTTTTTTTTTTTTTTTTTTTTGCGGGCCTCTCACTGTTGTGGCCTCTCCCGTTGCGGAGCACAGGCTCCGGATGCGCAGGCTCAGCGGCCATGACTCACGGGCCCAGCCGCTCCGCGGCATGTGGGATCCTCCCGGACCGGGGCACGAACCCGTGTCCCCTGCATCGGCAGGCAGACTCTCAACCACTGCGCCACCGGGGAAGCCCAGGGGCGCACTCTTAAGGGGACAATTAGATGCTCTTGATGACAGACCTAAAATAACTTTATAGGACCACATAGGACTATAAGTAGATTAATATATTACAGAACTTGGTATAGAAGATGCAATTTTAAAACTACATAGCCATCTCTATTTCATCCCCCATTTAATAGTCATTCAGCAAACACAGTGAGAAACCTGAAATTCAGAGAGAAGAGTTAATTTATCCAAGGTCACATGGATGATAAACAATTGAGTCAAAAGTCAAGTCTGGTGCCATTTCCACCACTAGGATTTCTTAACCTGGCATCTATGGATCTCCAGAGAGTTGATCACTGAGCCTCAATTGTTATCTAAATGCTGTGGAGATATGTGAAAATTTGTAAATTTATTTGTCTGGGGGGCAGGTGAGTCTGGGCTAGTAGAAGTGAGTGTTGTAACTTTTAACAGGTCCTCGAAGTGATCTTAGCCAAAAGGTTAAGAACTTAAATGTTTATGTATTTAAAACGATATCATTTGGGATAAATATTAAACCAAGTTATATTTCTTTTCTCTCAAAACTTTTTCTCTCTCCCTCCTAACCCTCCTGAATTTTGTATCTGGGGATGGGAGAAAGTTTACATGTCCTCATGGTGACAAGAGTAAGCAACAGGACCTCATGTGCGTGTCTGTGATCTCTGGCACTTTGCTGGTATCCATGCAAGTATTCCTTGTCTTGCTTTCTAAGAATCATGCTGATATCCACAGCCGTAGACTGTGGCTGGTGACATTCCCAGAATCTTCTTTTGGCATGAATGGAGCTTGATGGATTGGCTCCATGTTGACGCCAGCTGGTACTTCAGGTCTGTCCCTTGTATCCTAGGTCTCTCTTGCATCCAGCCTATGGCTTAGACCCTCCCTTCTGTCACCTCTGCTCTGTGATCACCATTGAAGCTCTAAGGGTAAGCTTGAAGGCTCTCAGCTGTGAAATGTTGTCCAACACTAAGGGAATAGAGATACCTGGTTTGCTTCCGTATCACTTAGCTGCAAAGAATGACTCGAATGACATCTCCAACCCACTCTTTACCTAAATACGACTTGAAATCATTTTTGTCTCAACTGTAGTTACCCCTGTTGGCACAGAGCCTCAGTCTCCACATCTGTAAAATAGGGACAATATCTCATAAGTGTGTGGTAATAAAGATTAAGTAGGATAGTGTTTATAAACATCTAGAATAAGTCTTGGTATTTAAAGGACTATTGCTTTTATTGTTCTCCTCCTCCTCCCCTTCTTTTTCTTCTTCTTTCCTTCTCCTCCTTCTCCTTCTTCTTCTTCAGCAGCGGCCTCACAGATTAAGTCTTTTTCCTCTTAATATTCCTAATACCTATCACAAAGCTTGGGGCATAAGAGGAACTTAGTAAATATTTGATTAATGAATGAAATGAATTCAGAGAAGTGTCCTGTATGTTGCCAAAATAGCAGCAACAAAAAACCAAACAAACAAAAAGACCCTTAACTAGCTTCTCAGTTTATCTATAGCTGTTTTAGAAAATGTATCAGTATGGTATCTTAAAACTTATAAATATCTGTATTTCAAAGGATGTTCTTGAAAAGTATATACTGTTTAAAGAAACTAGTTCCAGTTTCTGAATGATGTTTGCTACAAGGTATTTGCTTGCCATATTCCACTGATTTATGTTCAAAAGACACCTTGTTTTGTACTTTTTTATGCTGTGTTCCATCCACATTTGGTAGTTCCAAACTTAGATTGAAATGATTTAGAAAGCACACACATTAGGTTATGATGAGCTCTAACTTGGCAGTCAATGAAGTGTTGTCTTTTTTTTTTTTTTTTTTACAATCATGGAGTAAAGTACTTAACAATTTATAGCCTGACTCTATTCTTGTATTATTTCCTTCTTTTTAGCTGCATGGCAGTTCCAAACAATTGAGCAGTTGCCATCTAGTGGGCAAAAACTGTAATGGCATAAAGGAAGCTGACGCCTTGATCATTGAAATGAGAACAGCATTGCATATACCTGGAAGAGGGAACTTATTAAATCCATTCACAATTTTTACAGCAGTGATATCTAAACTTAGACACTGGAGCTATAGAGAAATATCTAAAAGTTTGAAATATTTTTGGGTAAAATGAAAAAGAAAATTAAACCAAAGGCAATGCCGCTACATAACTATTAGAACAACTCAAAACAACAACACTAACAAATGACAATATGAAATGTTGAGGAGGAGATGAAGTAATCAGAATGCATACACACTGTTGATTGGAATGCAAGAGAGTACAGCAGCTCTGGAAAACAGTTTGGCAGTCTTATAATGTTAAACATAAACTTACCATATCGCCCAGCAATTCCATTCTTAGGCATTTATCCAAAAGAAATGAAAAATATATCTTCACACAGACATCTGTACACAAATGTTTATATAGCTTTATTCATAATTATCAAAAACTGGAAACAACCTAAATTCCATCAACTAAGTAATGGATACACAAACTGTGTTACATCCACATAATGGAATACTTCTCTGCAATATAAATGAGTAAACTATTGATACACATGACAACATGGATGGATCACAAATGCCTTTTGCTAACTAAAAGAAGTCAGACTCAAAAGACTCAAAATCATACATATTATATAGTTCCATTATGATGGCTGTATGGAAAACAGAAAACTATAGGGACAGAAATCATATCAGTGGTTGCCAAGGGCTGGGGGTTGAGAGAGGGGATGGATTACTAAGAGATATGAGAGAACTATTAGAATGAGGAAAATTTTTCTCTATCTTGATTGATTACAGCAGTGGTTACGTGACTTTAAAAGTTTATCGAAAGTCATAGAACTAACTGTACACCTAATAAGATGTACCTCAATAAAAAAGGGGGATCAAATACTTTAAAACAGCAGATTAAATAATCGGGCAGATTTGGTCATCATTCACTGAAAAAATGAGAAGGGCTATCAGTTATCAGATGCTAATTGCGTCGTGAGCCAGCAGTGAGAAATTGAGACAAACAGATGAGAAAGAATTCTTTACATATACCCTGCAGAAATTTTAAACTGACTCATCCTATTTGTAATAATTCTATGTAGAGTTTTTCCCCCCAAAGTTCTATTTGTTTATAATCTGTCCTAGGGTTTATAGATGTGTTGAATTTTTGGCTCTAGGATGCTTTGACTTTCTTTGTAACAATGAATCTATCTAGCACTGCTTTGCATAGACATGCACAATTGAATAACATTTTGATTATATTTTTTAATTTACCAAGCATTTCTACTCTTGTTTACTGCACAGCATGGTTAGGAAGTTATTGCCATTTCAAAGATCCTCTACTGTCAAACAGGTTAGTCTATTTCAAAATCTCCATTACTTTTAATTCTGAAGTGACATTATACAAGTAACCAAACATACATATTTAAAAAAAATAAAATTTACTACTGCTTTCACATTTAGTGGGCAATGTAGAGTTAAATTGTTTCATTATGGGGTTAGCGTTGTTTTAAAAATACCCCCAAATAAGCATAAACACAGCAAATAAGTGTAAGCTATGAAATAATGTGATGACTCAGACTTAGAACTGCCACAAGTGAGCAATAGTGACATCTTGAGGTCGGGTGGGAATGGTCTGTGTATGTGTTTTTCCTTTGTGCATAACTTTATTCATATTTATAAATATATAAACATTGAAAGTTGTTAGGCTCATAAGTATCCACATTCTCATCTCACAGATGAAATAAAGAAGGATTGAAAAGGTGGGCTAATTGGTCTAGGATAACATTGCTGAGAAGTGGCAGGACCTGAGCCTCAAAATAAGTCCTACTTCTCACTGTGCTCGTTCCATCACTCTAGCTCCCTCTTCTTGATGCTGGTACAGGTCTGCTCTGCACTGGGCTGCTCCTGATAATACATGTAGGAGAGATTGCCTATCATAGAAGAACCAGGGTTTTAGGGGAAGGCCAAAAGGAGACAAACCCATAAATACCTCCCGTAGGTCAATTGAGTAAAGTCTGTCTTCCGGTCCGGGAGTCCCATCATGTAGAATATAAGCTGTCTACTCTGGGGACCAGGGTACAACGATTATACAAACAACACTCTTAGTTTCTCCAAACATTCCTTTTCAGGTCTACCTTTTCTGTATAGGCAGTCTCTATTGAGTGTTTTATTCACCTCAGGTTTTCCAGTGGGATCAATCATTCTTTCACATAGCTTAATAATAATAAAAAAAAAAAAGTGGGCAAGAAAGCATTCTGGACTAGGCAAAAATCTCATCAATCTGGATTTCAGTTTTAAGATGGAAAGTGAGGACTTTATCACCTCTACCCAGGGCCCTTTGTGAGTCCCTGTTTTCGAAATCACATTTTGAGCATTTACTGTGTGACAAGCATCTTCTTTCATTTAAATCCATACAGCAATCCTAATTGCTTTGTGTAGCTCCAATGTATAGATGAGGAAACTAGAGGTATAAATATGTTAGGTAATATGTTCCAAGCCATAGAGCTAGTGAGTCATAGAATAACTGTCTTTTGGTCTGTCTGACTCCTAAGCCTTTTACCCTACCTAGTATGAATTCTTAAAAGCTAATAATTTCCCTTTCTCTTAAAAAATATACTTTTCTGACTACCATAATTCCAGTATTCCAACATAAAGATACATTGAATTTGCATATGCAAAACCATTAATCTCTAATTTAGCATCTACTATATACCAGGCATTGTGCTAAATATAATATTATCATATTTAAAACTCACACATGTTCTGAGGGGTAGATACTATCACCCCCATTTTAAAGATCGTGAAACTGAGACTGAAAATTATTTATTGATGTTCCCAAGATTACCTACTCAACCAGGAAATGGTGGAGCTAAGATTCAAATCCAGGTCTATTGGATCCCAAGTCCCATGTTTTACACAGTGAGAAACACATGGTCTTTGGTATTCAACAGGTCTACTTTTGAATCACAGTTGTCCCCAAAAGTCAACCACCATTACTTTTTGTTCACCTTTGTTCCGTCATTATTTATGAAGATATGTCTCTCATGCTAAATTATAAGCATCTTGAGGGCATGAATTATTTAACTTTCTATTCTTCCTCTTTCCCCTCTCCACTAATTACCCTAAACGATTAATAGAGTATCTACTTTGCAGAGATTTAATAAAGTGATTTATTGATTGAATAGAATAAAAGTATTGAAATATTAAATTATTTGAAACTGGATAGGAGTTAGCTCTGATCTAGTATGTTAGTTAATTCCTCCATCCATCTATTCATTTAATGATTACTTACTGCTGACTTGCTATGCTGATTTTCAACTGGTACACAACAATGTGGTGACTGTGCTCTTTTGAGTATCACTCCTGGCTGAGTTCCTGGCATATAATCATGAGCTAAACAAACAAACAAATAAATAAAACAATAACAACAACAAGACATGGTCATTGTGCTCATGAAAATTTCAAATAAATGTAAAATTACTACTATGGTAGGAAGAAAAGTAAAAGGTGCTATGACAGTGGATAGCAGGGTCACCTGATCTAATCTGAATGGAAAAGCACTTAGGATGAAAACCAGGAAGGGAAAAATCCAATCAGTTTCTCCATCATACAAATTTACTTTTCACTCAAGAAGGGTAATATTGGGCTTCCCTGGTGGCGCAGTGGTTGAGAGTCCGCCTGCTGATGCAGGGGACACGGGTTCGTGTCCTCCATACCCACCCCCCGACTCACTGTCAACAGAGAGCCGTGAGCCGTGGCCGCTGAGCCTGCGCGTCCGGAGCCTGTGCTCTGCAACGGGAGAGGCCACAACAGTGAGAGGCCCGTGTACCATAAAAAAAAAAAAAAAAAAAAAAAGAAGGCTAATATTACATTACTGCCTTATGGGATCAGCGGTCTTCTATAAATAGCACCATTCAATTATTCATCTCCAAAATGTTCTTGAACCCTACGATGGATGTGTCAATAATAGTAAGTTGAGTAATGCTCAGTGTCCCTATGGAAGGAGGATTGCTCCTCATTAAATGTCTGTTGAAGTGAACAGAAGGTGTTGTGGGAATATTTATTAACGTTCTTCTAAAGACTGTTCAGATTACTTTATGCATGAATGCTGTCATCTGGGTCAAAAGCTCAAGAAAAAGTTGTCAAGAAAAGGTGATGCTTGATATAATAAAATGGACTTACTTCACTGGTGAGGGAGGGCAGAAAAAGGTAGAATTTCTCCAGAGAAGTTCTCTTGACTTCTATATGAAGACAACCCTATGCCAAAATAGAGTGACCTAGGAGACTGGATACCTTATTTCTATGAGTTATTTTATATCTCCTAAACTTGGTCATTTTCATTAGCGGAATAAAAAGTGAATTGCTTGCTTAAACAGTTTAGAAATTAAGTATGATGAAATGATTCCATACTTCGCTCAGATGACAGCCAGGCAGTTAGGTAGATATATCTTCGGGCTCAAGTAATTCTGAAATTTTCCTCAAAGACCTTAAAATTACTCAACAGAAGATCTTGAAAAATTATATTTTTCAGACTTTTGTCCAATTCTTGTGTAACAGGGCACGATCCAAGCTTTTGCGAAGGCAGTGATTAGATGAGGGGAGCATGTTCTTGTGAAGTAGTCTGGGAGGCTGGGACAGCACTGTCAGATGTCCCATTGTCCAAGAAAGCTTGCTTTAATCTACTGCAAATATGGAACATCCTTCACGTTATAGTATCTTCTGCTCAGCCTGTTGAGACAAGTGGAGTTGCTGGCAGAAGTCTGATCCAAGTGTAAGTAAAGAGACAATTCTATTCAATTCAACAAGTATTTACTGAACACATTTGAGTACAAAGTGCAGTCTGTCCTGTGCTTCGTGGAGGCTCGAAAGACTCAGCAATCAGGTTTGTCATCTATTAGCAGCTTAAAATCTAGAGGTATTTAATATAAATATAAATTTATATTTTATAAATTTCAATTATGCTATAAGGCAATATATGATAAATAATAGGAAATTTACAAAGTACTCTGAAAATATAGGAATAGAGAGATCACTCTCTGCCATTAGATATCAAATATAACCATGTTCCCATTCCTGCTCTTAAAGCTCTTTCGTTTTCCCCAGCACCTGGTAGATCAAGTATAAGCTGCTTAGCATTGCACGTGAAATCCTCCATGAATTGACCCTGCCTGCATTTCCAGATTTTATACCTTGGTAATAGTAAACTGCTTGCAGCACTTTCTTTTTCCCTTGCTACCATCACTCCCAGAACTACACACTGAGCACAATGCTTAGCACATAGCTGATGTTAAAAAATAATAATAATTTTTGAATACATTTATGAATACTCAAACCATTCTGTTTCATGTCTTCATGTATCTATGAGTGATGTTCTCTCTGAGTGGAATGTTTTTCTTCATCTGATTACCATCTAGGGACTCATCCTTCAAGTCTTACCTGCTCTAACATCTACGTTTGCTGTCAGTGGCCCTCCTCTGTGCCGCCATAGTGGCCGGTATATCCCTCTCTCATAGCACTCCATTTTGGAATGGCCAACTTGCGTGTCTCTCTCCACACTATAAAGTAACATCCCTGATGCCAGGGGTCATATCTTATCTGTCTTGCTACTCCAAGTAGCTAATGTCTGAGAATAAAGTATAGTAGAACAGTTCAGAGTATAGATTTTAGAGTTAGATTGCTTGGGTTAAATCCTAATTGTTCCCCTTTTCTACCCATATGATGTGTATAAATTACTTAACCTCTCAGTGCCTCAGTTTCCTCATCTGTAAAACCAGGATACCAATAGTATCTACCAGATACAGTTGTTGTGAGGATTCAATTAGTTATGATAAATAAAGTGTTTATAACAGTGCCTGGTACATAATGAGCAACACACAGGTGTAAATTATTATTGTTAAGTGCCCAGAAATATTGATGAGAAAAACTGTGCAACTGTATGGAAGGGGGAGAGTCATTGAAGTCTTTGTACAAGTGGAAACTTTTGAAATGGAAGACTAGGTAGGTTTTGGTAAGTAGAGGTGGAGGTAATGTGGGGAGGAAGTCATTACAGGATAAAGTTAGAGTCAGGTAGAGTATAGCACTGGGAAATTTACATACCTCCATACCCACCCCCCCGACTCACTGTCAACAGAGAGCCAAGTGCTAAGATATGTTTTGGAAAGCATTCCTCCTGCAAGTTTAATTTCCTTCTCTTTTGCTGTCTCTCAGTGCCTCCTGGGGGAGCCAATAACATGGTGAGATGAAAAGAAGTTGCAGGTTTGTAGTGTTGACTGAAAATAGCATAAACTGCAAGCTCTCTAGGTAGACTCTTTCACTAAGGGTAAGCTAGGCAGATTTTATAATAAATGCATCTGTCAGTATCCATAGTAGAATATTAGAGAATAAAATAAAAATCTTCCCTGAGTTTGTTGCTCATACAGTTTCTCCCCTCAGAAGCACAGCTCCTAAAATTCTGCAAGATATTTTGGAGGAGGTAAATGATACAGGTATAGTTCACAAAATATGTGAAGCAGATCTCGTAGACCAAATAATACTCCTACGTTGACTTCCACTGGAAAACTGATGACGTTTGAAAAAAATCATTCTGAGAACCTCAGTTCAATGAAGTAACTACTGCATCCCTGGCACTTATCTGGATTCTTATCTAACCCATTTTTTTCTCCTAGTGGAGGGGCCAGTTGAGAGGTAGGGGTGAATAGAGAGCAGATGCACCTCAAGGTATTTCCTGTTTCTGTGGCCACAGGTGGGAAGAATGAGTAATAGTGTCCCAGAGGAGGCACTGAGGGCAAAATCAGAACTGTAGTGAGTTCAAACCAGCCTGTCAATCAAAGGGGCTGAACAGAATGTGATCATGGGAATATGGGTCCAAATGAGGTGACAGGTGAAGGAGACAGCACCACCAAGAATGAAAAGGCAAGCAAATAGGTAAATGGAAGTTGATTTAACTGTAGAGTTGGAAAGTGGGTACCACTGAGAGCTTATGATATACTCCCAGCCTATTAGCATGAGAAAGCTGGGCTTATTTAGAGGGATAGGGAGAGACAGGCCCTGCTGAGGGTGAAAAAGCAAAGCACCATTACTGCCCTTGAGGAGCTCCTAGTCATGCAAACAAAATTATAATACAGTGTGGTTAAATATTCTCTACCTTCCAAATACCTACTGAGCTCCTATATTAAAGCAACACGTTGCTAGCGTGGGGATGTGGCAGTGTATAGACAGATGCAGTCCCTGTCTTGAGGGTTTTGCCCCGGTCAACCAGATAATGGAGGGGGGATAAGTCAGGTCAGGAGAAGAATATTCCTGGCAAAGGGAATGGAATGTCTGTGAAGGTCCTGGGAAAGACAGAATTTGTTATAAAATGCTTTTCTCAAACATAGGCCATTAAGTTCAACATTTTCTCTAAAAAATATTCCATGCCTTCTGGGTCTTCGTTAGATTTCTCCCTACCTATTCTCATAGGATCCTGTACTTCTGCCGTCGTAGCGCACTTAGTATGAGCTATTGCACTTGCTCACTTACTGTCACATTCCCCACTGTGAGCACTCTGTTGAGAAAAGCAGTTTTAATCTCTGAGTTATGTCTCAGTCTCTGTGTTATATTTCAAGTGCCTAGCTCACTGATCGGCACATAGACATTCAATAAATATTTGTTGAATGAATAGATGAATGACGATATGAATGGATGTAGGGTCTCAAATATGAAATTTCTTGGCATTTAGTACCAGGATGGGGCAACGGGGATAGAAGGAAGAAAAAGGGAAGCCCTTTTATCTCTATGCTTGTTTTCAGTCCTTTTTTTTTTTTTTTTAAGTAAGAAATTGTATTAACTGCCTTACCTATATTCCCTTTAGAAGCTACTTTAAATCCTCTTGCAAAAGAATATATAAGAATGGGATCATAATAAATTCAGCTGTCAACAATTACAACAATTACACAGATTCCAAACATTTAATTTAATTTAATTCAAGAAATGTTTATTGAATACCTACTGCGTAAGGTACCATGAAGATAAAAAGAAATATAAGAATGTTTAAGACCTCCAAAAGCGCGTACTCTTAATTTTTAGACATTATTTGGATACTTGAAAAGTATAATAACAACGTTTAAGTGAGTTTTTTGGCAACTAATTTCATTCTGAACTTTTACCTAAACTATGAAGGTTGGACTTGATGGAGGTCCTATCTTATTTTCAAATATCATGTTTCAGTAAATAAAAATGAATGATAAAATAAGAAGATATTTTGGTTCAAAGTAACAAAACCCAACTTTATGCTCAGCTAAAACCAAAAGAATTTGTTATATAAATACAGAAATGAATAGTAGAACTCAAGGGCAGAACTGACCCTTCAAAATGGACTAAAATTAAAAAAAAGTAAGAAAACATTTTCTTAACTTCATTTAAGAGACTATCCCAGGTAAAATTTCATTGCTTCAATTACAGAATTCCAAGAGAGAGAATCTTATTGGCCAACACTAGTAGGGACAAGGGCAAGTGTAACAGGGAAGAAAGGGCATCCAATAAAGGATGTTACCAAGCCAGCTCTTGCTGAGGATAACTGGAGGATAATCCCCTGGGGAAACTGAAAAATTCCCAGTATAACGTACACTCAGAGTTATCCCATTTCAACTGGCAAAGGACCAATTACACATCAACTCCCATCAGTCACTGGTTGAGGGCTGTTATTAGGGGATGATAATCCCCCAGTACTTCTGGCTTGCTGTGCACTTAGAGAGAGTGGTCTTCTTCAGCTTTGGAGAAAGACTTCAGGCAAAAATATGCTGAGACAGGCAGTTAGATGTTGATGGACACACTGAAGTGGTGAGGGCGAGAGATATGCGTAGGGCTGAACAGCCCTAATTTCCATCTCTAATTTAATCAGATGTGCCTTGAACGGTGGGATCACGCAGTGATCCATGTCTGAAGATGACGTAGTCGGCTGCAGGGGTCAGAGTGGGCTGCATACCCCAAAGAGTAAGTACTACGTAAATGCTGTAGGACCTCAAAGAAGAAGAATATGGTCAATCTAACATGTGTGACTGGAAGGATAAGTGAACTTTGTTAAGTGATCTAAGTCTAAATTTAGAGAATGGGTAAAGGCAGGTATATAGGAATCACTCAGGCACATTATTAGCATGGTGAAGTTGTGAGTAGGAGATCAGGTTGGAGAAGTCCTCCAAAACAAGGTAAGGGGGCTTTGAGAGACGTTTGTACTTAATGCATTACATCATAAACTATATTGTCTTAGGGCCAATATTAAGGGAAGTTACATTTTTAATCCCTAAACTTTTAATAGTTTTTCTAAAGAAACCAATTTTATGCTATAGCTCACATTCATAATTTTATATAAAGACTTTTTATTAAATTTGCTTGTGGTTGGTGACACATAAGGCAAATGATTTTTATTTATTATAGAAGTGTTTTATATATAATGTTATTAAAGGATCAAGGCTACATTTAACTATTTTATAGTATGTAGTTCTGTATAGAAACTTCCCAGTAAGTACTTTTCAGTGGCCGATTATTAAAAGGTGATGAGAAAGAATTATAGACTCTGGTATTAAACATGCAATTCTTATCTAACAAATATTCAGCAAGCACTTACTGAGGGCTGTGCCCTTAATGGTAGGCACAGAACTGCACAGAAGAATGTTACTATCCTTGCAGCCTAGACATTCGTAGTCTCACAAAAAATGTAGATAAAAAATAATTTAAATATAAGGTAAAAAGTACAGTAATGGAGATGTGTACAAAGTGCTATGGATAGCTGCTAACTCAATGAAGAGAAGGCTTCAAAAAAGGTGCAGACCATCACATTCCAGTTAGAAGCAGAGGCAGAGATTAAAGACTTGATTGTATCTGAAACACTTATCTGCCAGGTTGTTTTTCTCTCCCCTAAGGGGAGTCAAACCCCAGACCATGGGTAAACATGTAGCATTTGGTAATGAAGCCAATTTACTAAATGGTTTGTGGAGAACTTTTTTTTTTTTTCTGAGTTTGCCCTTTTCTTTGGATGAATCTCTAAAAGGGCAGGCAGACTGGCAAGCGCATTAGAAGAAGCAGGAGGCTGAAGGTGAACCTTTATAAAAACTAGGACAGTGAGGTTACATGTCAGCCCAGGATAGAGATGGTGAGACGACCATTTATTCAGAGGCTTATTACCTAGAGAATGAAGTCACAGGAACAGAAAAGTAAAATTTACTATGTACATACATAGGCTATTTGGGCCACTATTAATCTAAATCCTCTGGGAAGAAAGGAAGTTGATGAGATGCCCAGGACTCTAAACTGAGATATGTTTTATAACATGTTACATAGAAGAAACAAAACTAATGATTCTGATTTCATGTGAATAATCCATTATAGCATAAATGTACCACACTATAGGAGTACCTAGAACAGAAAAAATATATCCATTAAAACTGTAATTCCACAGCAACTATAGTTACTGCAAGGTGAGTTTGAAAAGTATTCAGAAAAGATACCTGGATCACTGTGTATATATTTTTGTCAAAGGATCGTCATTGTCTCGACTGAACTTACCAGAATTAAAAATGATCTCTTCTTTCTAGAGTCCCCAGTAACATATGGAGAAGTGTTTATGTTGCAATAGGGAAAACGTCATCTATCATCATGCCTGCCTCTCTTGAAAAAAGGATGGCGTTTTTACCAGGGGCACTTTTGCTGGTGTGTGAGCAAATTGTTTCATCATAGAAAAGCAAGGAGGTTCATGATTCTCAATAACTACCTTCCAAAAACTTGCTTTCAGAATCAGTTGACTGAAGTTCTAGCATTTTCTAATTTATGTGAAAGGAGATGGATTATCATAAAACTCAGGACTCACAATTAAATATGGCTAGATTGGAAAGAGATGATTCTATGGTATTATTGTGACGGTTATGATATTACCTAAACCAGGGGTCCCCCTCCCCCAGGACTGGTCCGTAGCCTGTTAGGAACCGGGCCACACAGCAGGAGGTGAGCGAACGAAGCTTTACAGCCGCTCCCCATCATTCACATTACCACCTGAGCGCCGCCTCCTGTCAGATCAGCGGCAGCATTCGATTCTCATAGGAGCACGAACCCTACTGTGAGCTGTGCATGCGAGGGATCTAGGTTGCGGGCTCCTTGTAAGAATCTAATGCCTGATGATCTGAGGTGGTGCTTCGGGTGTCACTGTCATCCCCAGAAGGGACCATCTAGTTGCAGGAAAACAAGCTCAGGGCTCCCACTGAGTCTGCAGCATGGTGAGTTGTGTAATTATTTCATTATATATTACAATGTAATAATAATAGAAACAAAGTGCACAGCAAATGTAATGTGCTTGAATCCTCCCGAAACCATCCCCCCACCACGTTCGTGGAAAAACTGTCTTCCACGAAACTGGTCCCTGGTGCCAAAGAGGCTGGGGACCACTGACTTAAAACACCTGTGGTTCTGATTGAGCACTCACCATAAGCTAACAGTTGCCAAATTCAGACCTGACCAGGCTGGCTTGATTTATTTTGCATTAACATCCTGCATGACTTCATATTCATTATACTTGTTCAATATCTTTCTTCTTTAGGTGTAGAAAAGACAGGCACAGTGTCAGTCTTACTCATCTCTGGGTGCTAATCTGGCATCTAACAACAGTGGTTACTTAATTTTATATTTAACAAATAAATAAATTAATTGCTTTGTACATTTCTTAGGAAAAACAGCCTTTAGGAACTTTGCTGCTTAATAAATCTACTTGACCTTGTATATGAAGATCCTCAACTCCACACCTATGATATGTGAATATGTTCTTCCAGATTCACAGAATGTATGTCAATATTAATTCATATCAAAACGTGAAAACGTTTAGTAAACAGAACAGCATCACATTATTGTCATTTGTTGAATTATTTAAAATAATATAACTTTTGATTCCTGAATTGGCCTGGGGGAGAAGAAACCTGTAGGAGCAGACAGAATGGGTCCGTATCGGAAGACAGTGTCCAGAATAGTAAGATAATCAGAAAATACATTGTAAAAGTAATCAGTTCTCAGTTCAACAAACTTTTTTGAGTATTTGCCATGGACTTTCACTTGTAATCTCATTTAATTCTCATGACAATTCTGTGATGTAGGGATTATTGTCCTCATTTTATAGGCAGCATAACTGAGGCTAAGTAGCTTACTTCAAGTCTCATTTATATGTCAGAGCCAGGAATCAACCCAAGGTCTGTCTAACTAACAACTCCATAGCTTCCTGTTCAGAATTCAGATACATATTTTGTTGCTACAATGTAGAGCAATTCTGTATGGTTGTTCATGGCTCCACAAGGGACAATTAGGCCCAAAGAAGGAAAGTTAGAGAGATTTCAGATTAATCTAAGAATCACTGTTAGACTCTAAGACTATCCTGAGAGGAAATGAGGTACCTCTGGAGGCAGTGAGTTCCCTTCACTGGATATGTTCACATTTACAATCAGTGACTCATTGTCAAATATGTTGTGGCAGTGGCCCAAGCACTGGATTAGAGATAGTAGATTATTCATAAGGTACTTTTAAATCCTGAGGTTTCGTGGTCAGGCTAAAGAGAAATTCCCATGATCTTAGAGCAAAAGTCATGCCCTTTAGAATGAGACTTCATGGGCCTGCTGATGTCACCAGTTGATCCCCAGGAAGCAAGGAGAGAGCTAGCTAAGGGAAGACAACTTCATTTGGGAAATAACTGTAGCTTAAAAGCAACATGGTACAGCTGAAAGCATGTGGGATTTGGAATTAAATAGACCTGGTTTTTTTTTTTTTTTTACATCTTTATTGGAGTATAATTGCTTTACAATGGTGTGTTAGTTTCTGCTTTATAACAAAGTGAATCAGTTATACATATACATATTTTCCCATATCTCTTCCCTCTTGCATCTCCCTCCCTCCCACCCTCCCTATCCCACCCCTCCAGGCGGTCACAAAGCACCGAGCCGATCTCCCTGTGCTATGCGGCTGATTCCCACTAGCTATCTACCTTACGTTTGGTAGTGTATATATGTCCATGCCTCTCTCTCGCTTTGTCACAGCTTACCCTTCCCCCTCCCCATATCCTCAAGTCCATTCTCTAGTAGGTCTGTTTCTTTATTCCTGTCTTACCCCTAGGTTCATGACATTTTTAATTTTCTTTTTTTTTTTTTTTTTTTTTTTTGTGGTACGCGGGCCTCTCACTGCTGTGGCCTCTCCCGTTGCGGAGCACAGGCTCCGGATGCGCAGGCTCAGCGGCCATGGCTCAGCGGCCACGGCTCATGGGCCCAGCCGCTCCGCGGCATGTGGGATCCTCCCGGACCGGGGCACGAACCCGCGTCCCCTGCATCGGCAGGCGGACTCTCAACCACTGCGCCACCAGGGAAGCCCAACATTTTTAATTTTCTTAAATTCCATATATATGTGTTAGCATATGGTATTTGTCTTTCTCTTTCTGACTTACATCACTCTGTATGACAGACTCTAGGTCTATCCACCTCATTACAAATAGCTCAATTTCATTTCTTTTTATGGCTGAGTAATATTCCATTGTATATATGTGCCACATCTTCTTTATCCATTCATCCGATGATGAACACTTAGGTTGTTTCCATCTCTGGGCTATTGTAAATAGAGCTGCAATGAACATTTTGGTACATGACTCTTTTTGAATTATGGTTTTCTCAGGTTATATGCCCAGTAGTGGGATTGCTGGGTCATATGGTAGTTCTATTTGTAGTTTTTTAAGGAACCTCCATACTGTTCTCCACAGTGGTTGTATCAATTTACATTCCCACCAGCAGTGCAAGAGGGTTCCCTTTTCTCCACACCCTCTCCAGCATTTATCGTTTATAGATTTTTTAATGATGGCCATTCTGACTGGTGTGAGATGATATCTCATTGTAGTTTTGATTTGCATTTCTCTAATGATTAATGATGTTGAGCATTCTTTCATGTGTTTGTTGGCATTCTGTATATCTTCTTTGGAGAAATGTCTGTTTAGGTCTTCTGCCCACTTTTGGATTGGGTTGTTTGGTTTTTTGTTATTGAGCTGCATGAGCTGCTTATAAATTTTAGAGACTAATCCTTTGTCGGTTGCTTCATTTGCAAATATTTTCTCCCATTCTGAGGGTTGTCTTTTGGTCTTGTTTATGGTTTCCTTTGCTCTGCAAAAGCTTTTAAGTTTCATTAGGTCCCATTTGTTTATTTTTGTTTTTAATTTCCATTTCTCTAGGAGGTGGGTCAGAAAGGATCTTGCTGTGATTTATGTCATAGAGTGTTCTGCCTATGTTTTCCTCTAAGAGTTTGATAGTTTCTGGCCTTACATTTAGGTCTTTAATCCATTTTGAGCTTATTTTTGTGTATGGTGTTAGGGAGTGATCTAATCTCATACTTTTACATGTACCTGTCCAGTTTTCCCAGCACCACTTATTGAAGAGGCTGTCCTTTCTCCACTGTACATTCCTGCCTCCATTATCAGTCTGTATGTGTCTCTAGGTCTGAAGTGGGTCTCTTGTAGACAGCAAATATATGAGTCTTGTTTTTGTATCCATTCAGCCAATCTGTGTCTTTTGGTGGGAGCATTTAGTCCATTTACATTTAAGGTAATTATCGATATGTATGTTCCTATTCCCATTTTCTTAATTGTTTTGGGTTTGTTATTGTAGGTCTTTTCCTTCTCTTGTGTTTCTTGCCTAGAGAAGTTCCTTTAGCATTTGTTGTAAAGCTGGTTTGGTGGTGCTGAACTCTCTCAGCTTTTGCTTGTCTGTAAAGGTTTTAATTTCTCCATCAAATCTGAATGAGATCCTTGCTGGGTAGAGTGATCTTGGCTGCAGGTTCTTCTCCTTCATCACTTTAAATATGTCCTGCCAGTCCCTTCTGGCTTGCAGAGTTTCTGCTGAAAGATCAGCTGTTGACCTTATGGGGATTCCCTTGTGTGTTATTTTTCCCTTGCTGCTTTTAATATGTTTTCTTTGTATTTAATTTTTGACAGTTTGATTAATATGTGTCTTGGCATATTTCTCCTTGGATTTATCCTGTATGGGACTCTCTGTGCTTCCTGGACTTGATTAACTATTTCCTTTCCCATATTAGGGAAGTTTTCAACTATAATTTCTTCAAATATTTTCTCAGTCCCTTTCTTTTTCTCTTCTTCTTCTGGAACTCCTATAATTCGAATGTTGGTGCGTTTGATGTTGTCCCAGAGGTCACTGAGACTGTCCTCAGTTCTTTTCTCTTTATTCTGCTCTGCAGTATATTTTCCACTATTTTATCTTCCAGGTCTCTTATCCGTTCTTCTGCCTCAGTTATTCTGCTATTGATCCCATCTAGAGTATTTTTAATTTCATTTATTGTGTTGTTCATCGTTGTTTGTTTCATCTTTAGCTCTTCTAGGTCCTTGTTAAATGTTTCTTGCATTTTGTCTATTCTATTTCCCAGATTTTGGATCACCTTTACGATCATTATTCTGAATTCTTTTTCAGGTAGACTGCCTATTTCCTCTTCATTTGTTAGGTCTGGTGGGTTTTTATCTTGCTCCTTCATCTGCGGTGTGTTTTTCTGTCTTCCCATTTTGCTTATCTTACTGTGTTTGGGGTCTCCTTTTTGCAGGCTACAGGTTCATAGTTCCTGTTGTTTTTGGTGTCTGTCCCCAGTGGCTAAGGTTGGTTCAGTGGGTTGTGTAGGCTTCCTGGTGGAGGGGACTAGTGCCTGTGTTGTGGTGGATGAGGCTGGATCTTGTCTTTCTGGTGGGCAGGTCCACGTCTGGTGGTGTGTTTTGGGGTGTCTGTGGAGTTATTGTGATTTTAGGCAGCCTCTCTGCTAATGGGTGGGGTTGTGTTCCTGTCTTGCTAGTTGTTTGGCATAGGATGTCCAGCACTGTAGCTTGCTGGTCGTTGAGTGAAGCTGGGTGCTGGTGTTGGGATGGAGATCTCTTGGAGATTTTCGCCATTTGATATTATGTGGAGCTGGGAGGTCTCTTGTGGACCAGTGTCCTGAAGTTGGCTCTCCCTCCTCAGAGGCACAGCACTGACTCCTGGCTGTTGCACCAAGAGCCTTTCATCCACACGGCTCAGAATAAAAGGGAGAAAAAGTAGAAAGAAAGAATTAGTAGAAGTAGAAAGAGAGATAGAACAAAAGAAAGAAAGAAAGCATGGAGGGAGGAAGGAAGGAAGGAGGGAAGGAAGGAAAAAAAGAAAGGAGATAAAGTAAAATAAAATAAAGTAAGATAAAATATTATAAAGTTGTTAAAATAAAAAAATAATTATTAAGAGAAAAAAATATTAAAAAAGCAAAAATAAAATGGATGGATAGAACCCTAGGACAGATGGTGGAAGCAAAGCTGTACAGACAAAATCTCACACAGGAGCATACACATACTCACAAAAAGAGGAAAAGGGGAAAAAATAATAAACCTTGCTCTCAAAGTCCACCTCCTTAATTTGGGATGATTGGTTGTCTATTCATGTATTCCACAGATGCAGGGTACATCAAGTTGATTGTGGAGCTTAATCCGCTGCTTCTGAGGCTGCTGGGAGAGATTTCCCTTTCTCTTCTTTGTTCTCGCAGCCCCCAGGGGCTCAGCTTTGGATTTGGCCCCGCCTCTGCTTGTAGGTCCCCGGAGGGCGTCTGTTCTTCGCTCAGACAGGACAGGGTTAAAGGAGCCGCTGATTCAGGGACTCTGGCTCACTCAGGCCGAGGGGAGGGAGGGGCACGGAGTGCGGGGCGGGCCTGCGGAGGCAGAGGCCGGCGTGACGTTGCATCAGCCTGAGGCGCGCTGTGCGTTTTCCCGGGGCAGTTGTTCCTGGATCCCGGGACCCTGGCAATGGCGGGCTGCACAGGCTCCCCGGAAGGTGGTGTGGATAGTGATCTGTGCTCGCACACAGGCTTCTTGGTGGCGGCAGCAGCAGCCTTAGCGTCTCATGCCTGGCTCTGGGGTCCGCGCTTTTAGCCGCGGCTCGCGCCCGTCTCTGGAGCTCCTTTAAGCAGCGCTCTTAATCCCTTCTCCTCGCGCGCCAGGAAACAAAGAGGTAAGAAAAAGTCTCTTGCCTCTTCGGCAGGTCCAGACTTTTCCCCGGACTCCCTCCCGGCTAGCCGTGTCGCACTAACCCCCTGCAGGCTGTGTTCTCGTCGCCAACTCCAGTCCTCTCCCGGCGCTCCGACCAAAGCCCGAGCCTCAACTTCCAGCCCCGCCCGCCCCGGCGGGTAAGCAGACAAGCCTCTCGGGCTGGTGAGTGCCGGTCGGCCCTGATTCTCTGTGCGGGAATCTCTCCGCTTTACACTCCGTACCCCTGTGGCTGCGCTCTCCTCCGCGTGTCCGAAACTCTCCCCCGCCGCCACCCGTAGTCTCCGCCCGCAAAGGGGCTTCTAGTGTGCGTTCCTCCTTCACAGCTTCCTCCCAGTGGTGCAGGTCCCGTCCCTATTCTTTTGTCTCTGTTTATTCTTTTTTCTTTTGCCCTACCCAGGTATGTGGGGGGTTTCTTGCCTTTTGGGAGGTCTGAGGTCTTCTGCCAGCGTTCAGTAGGTGTTCTGTAGGAGTTGCTCCATGTGTAGATGTATTTCTGGTGTATCTGTGGGGAGGAAGGTGATCTCCGTGTCTTACTCTTCTGCCATCTTCCCGGAAGCCTAGACCTGGGTTTTAAAGCTACTCTCTGAGTCTCCTAATGAGTTTTAGTTTTATCATTCTATGAAATGGTGTAATAACATTACACAAAAGGGATTAAATGAAATTATGCTGGTAAAGAGACCAGCACATGGTAAACAGCTCCGGAGTAGGAACTATTAATCATTAAAATCCTCATCCTCGCCATCATTATCATCATCTCTTAGCCGGAAGGAAGGTGCCTCTTTGGAGGCCATCAGGCAATAATCATATCTTCTTCCTCTGTAGTTGGTCAGCCTCAGGCAACATGGACAGAGAATACAGTCTTGTAAATTATTAAGGCTGAAGAGATTTTACAGATTATGTAGTTCAATGTTCCTCAAATTACCTGTGGTGAAAGATGTGTGTGTGTGTATGTGTGTGTACATTTACAATCTGTTGCAGACCGATACATTTCTAAAATGTAATGAAAATGTATTACTAGAAAAATGAAATGAAGAAACAAAACCAAAAGTGCACAAAGTACAATCCCATATATTTTAAAATTTTCCAAAAACATAAAGACTAAGAGTATACCAAATAGTTGTAAAAATTTCTAAGTGCTTACTCTTTTTCAATACTGACTTTGTAGTGGATGGGGAACAAAGAGCTTGCAGACTAGTATTGGACCACAGATCACATGCTGAGTAGCACTGATCTAGTTCATTCCACCTATGCACAAAAGAGGGGAAGCCTGGAGTGAAGAAGGGACTTGCCCACTGTTACATAAACAAGCATCATTCCTGCAGCTTAGTTAGTTATTATCATTTAGGGCACCTAAAGACTGGGGATTTGTGTAAAAAAATCTACATACACATACCAGAAATTATAATTCTCCTAGGTACTGTAGGTTAATTCCTCTACCACCCAGTTAGGCAATTATAACGGTTTCTCATAGGTTTTTAAGTCTTTTGACTGGAAGTTAATGTTTTGTCTGAGATGAGGAAAGAAAACTAATGACTGTTAGGTACCTGCTTTGTAAGTACTAGGCTCTACACACAATATTTCGTTAAATTCTCACAACAACTCTCAAATGTGTGTGGAACTATCTAAATTTTTCAAAAACCCAGAAAAGGTAAGCAACTTACCCAAATGAACACAACTAGGAAGTGGTGAAACAGATGCAAGCCCAGGTCTGTTTGACTACAGAGTCTTTCTCTTTTCACCATGTCATTGTATAAATACAGTCAATAGCTTGGGTGTATCATGCTCTTGAAGGAAAATGCTTTCCTTTAATAGCTATTACCGTTTGCATAACATTTTCTGCAAGAGACTTTACAACCATTCATTCCTTCATTCTCCTATGTTGCTATAACAAAGCCTTCCATAAGGACTAGGAAAAAGAGGCATAGAAAGATATTCTTTAATTATAATTATTGCAAGTTGGTTACAAATACATATTCTACTTTTAAAACTTATGATAGTTAAGATTTTAAAAATCAGTTTTGGTAGAGTCCTGCATATCCCCAGCTTTACTCAATAGTCCATCTTAGCCTTTTATACCCTGACCACCACATATGTTTCCTAATTATTTTAATAATCTTTTTGGTAGTAATATATACCTATAGAGTAAACCAGTAATTCCATTAAAAATAATGTTTATGTATCTACTGAAAAAATAGTATTAATATTTTATCCCAAATTATAGTTCTGAAGGGAACATAAGCTTACACTCTGATATATTGGCTAATCCACCTGAATCTCATGCTGAAAGTGACCTTGTCTTTTTACCCTAGCAAATACTGAAAATTGGTCAGGTTTCCTTTTTGTTTTTAGACATTTTTTACAATGATATCTGTTGACCTACCCTAGATAGCCTGGGTAAGGGATATATACTGAAGATCTAAATGGCTACGAGATGAAATGACCAGAACCATTGGCCTAAGCCATAAATTGGCACGAGTGGTCAGTAAATATTAGCCTGTCAACATGGAAAGAGAAGGAAACATGGCAGAGGTGTTATAAAGATTATCAAGATATGAAAATTTATTTTTTCTAATAAGCAAGCAAACATTCAACCATTCATGCAATCCATATTATCCTTCAGCAGACATTTATTGAGTAGCATCTTTGATTCAGGTGTTGTGCACAATTTATTCAGGATCAAAGTTTTTTCTGACTCAGACTGAATTTGTGATTAGCTATGTCTTATAGAATATTCACTTTGACGTCTGGGGCTCTTCCATTCTTTCCAGATCTATATTTTTTAAATTTATGTTGGTTTGAATCTAGCTTGCTGTATGGCCTTGAGTGTGATACTGAAAGACATGTTGTAGAAGTTGCAGAGATCAGAGATTTAGTTCAAGTATCATGATTTTCTCAAAATGTCCTGTGAGTTATCGAAGACTTTTGGTTTTTACAACCAGGATCCCAGCACCTTTTAAAAATAAGTTCTCTATAAAATATATCTTGTATATAATTACTTGAAATCTTTTCTAAATGTCAGGAGTTTCTCCCAAGTTTACAATATATAATTGCTCTTTATCTGTTTAATAGGATCCTTTACTCAAACATTTCCAGATTATTTTATTCTACCAGATGATTATATATGTAAGTAAATCAAACACTTACTTCAGAAACATTCAAAATGAGCAGATAGACTCAGTGCTTTAAAGGATTTGTCCAAGATATTTCATTGCCTTTCTCCACCCATCCTTTCTGCCACAAAATAGAAAAATTTGTATAAATATTTATACAAAATATATAATATTTGTAATAATGCTTTAGAGTGTATAAAACTCTTCTCTATCCACTCATTTAATATTCAAAATAATTTTTGATGGTAAATATGGTCATTATCCTTATTTGATTGACTTCCACCCATTTGTTACCCTCATTTAACAAAGCTCATCAAAGGAGTAGTCTATTCCCTAGGTTCCTCAACTCACTTCAGTAAGGCTTATCTCCCCGTCATTTCACTGAAGCAGCTTTGGTCAGTTACTCATGATATCCAGCTTACAAAATACACTGGCCAATTCTCAGGCCTTATCTTTCTCTACCTCTCAACAATGTAGTACATAGTTGATCACTTATTCTTTCTTAAAACTTTTTCTTTACCTGGCTCTAGTATGATGAACCCTGACTTACTGCCTACATTTGGGGACACTCTAAAGTTTTCTTTCATTGGCTCTTGCTGCTATTCCAGTCTTTAATTATTGCTGTTGACCAGGGCTTAGTCTTGGGACCTCTTCTGTCTTCTAGTGATGTTCCCTCATGCCATCAAGCCAGATCCGTGACTAAGAAAGTTACATGTGCTTAGGATTCCAAAAATCCTATATCCAATCCCTACCTCTGCCCTGACCTCCATATGTATATACTTTAGTGCATATTCAGGATCTCTGCTTGGATGTCTAATAGTGACTTCAAACTTAGGTGAAAATAAAACTCTTCGTTCCTCCCACCCTCAGCATCTTCCCAGGCAAAAAAACAAGGAATTAATCTTTGACTCTGTTTTCCCTCAGAACCTACATCCAACCTACCAGTAAATTCTTTAGGCGTTAGATTCAAAGAACACCAAATCCAACTTTTTCTCACCTTTGCTACCCTTGCTAACCTGTCTGTGCCTGCCTGATCATTCAAACCATCTAAACTGTGGGAATTGTTTCCTATCTGGTCTCCCTGCTTCTGTCCCTTCCCTTATTGTCTCAGATGTCCCCACAGAAATCAGGATGATCCATTTGAAAAAGGAAGTGAGCTTCAATAGCTTTATGTCACAGAAGAAACTCTCTGCCCTCTTTTCTTGCTCTAACCCCACAGGCTTTGCTGTTCCTTGAACAAGCAAAGTTCATTTTTGCCTAAGAACCTTTATGAGTACCACTGACCCATTTGCTCATAACTTGTGATGGATAATTCCCTCATTTTTTCAGGTCTCTGCTCAAATGTCCTTGACTCAGAAAGGCCTTATTTAAGTACCTTATCTAAAAGAATCCATACACAGCCTGCCATTCTTTCTCCTTACACTGCTTTATTTTTGCTTTGTTCTTCACAGAGCTTATTGCTATCTGGTATTTTATATAAATGTTACAGCTTTATAGTTTGTCTTGTTTCTTCCATCAGAATGTACACTCTCTAAAAGCAAAGACTTTGTCTGGTTTACCCCTGTATTTCTAACACCCAGAACACTGTCTAGCAAAGAGTACCTATTCAATAAGTGTATTTGAATGAATAAAGGAAAGCAAAGGAAAGAGATTAAGTTATCCAAGAGCAAAGAACCAGGCAAGAAATAGGGAAAGAACTTGAACTCAAGCCACCTGATTCTAAAATCCGTGCTTTCTCCAATATATCAGATTGCCTTTCTGTTGAACTAGGGCATGGAAAACTTGAAAATTTGAATATTACCCTGGTATCAGCCATACCCCATGTGCCAGTGCGTCAACCAAGATATTGCCTTCTACCTTTCTGTATAAGAATGAGCTGTGAAATAGTTCAAAAGTTGCTGGAAACAAAGTAGTTAAGAACTTCTACATCCCCAATGCCTTCAGCCTACCGCTTAAATCAAAGAAAGTTAAAAAAAAAAAAAAATCAATTGATCTAATTTTGTTCTTTAGAAAACCATGTTTTGTTTTGTTTTTTTCCTTCCTGGCATCCTAACCTCTTCTAAGTAAGTGTTCTCAAACACAGTGTTGCTATACATTTGTGCATTGTGATCGATTGTAATTTACTACTGTTGAAGTATTTATTTACCTAAAAAACAAATGAGTCTACTGAAGAGTATCGATATCAACAGATCCTTTTACCTTTATGTGTGCCTTCTTAAGCTCTAGTGCTGAGAGAATTGCATGTAACCACAGCTGGTTTTTTGCTGTACTGCACCTAGTAATCTGGGGGTGACCATGAAATTGTGGCTCCCCGTGAATGCTGTCCCTTCTTCCGTGTATGTCACAGCACAGAGAAAGAAGGGTGAGAACCACTGTTCTAAGTTATTTTTGATGTGTATGAGAATTTCTCCAGGATATAATTGCTTGGGCAGGGTTTTTTCCTTCTTTTAAAAATGAAGTACCTGTTCCAGACGTGGCCCTTGTACTCCATAAATTCTCATAAATAATGCCTATGGTTTTTATGATAATAACAAGCACTGTCACCTTTTGACTGGTTGAAATCTTAGGCAAGTTACAAAAGCTTTGCAAACCTCAGTTTCTTCCAATAAAAAAATGGAGGTGATAATATTTATACCTCAGTTCTTTCAAAGATTAATTGAGATAAAGTATTATCCATAACACTGATTGGAGCAGTACCTGAACCAGGTGGTTAATTAGTGTTAGTCTCTTCCCCTCCGCAGAGTGCCTTTAATTCATCCTTTCTGACTTCCAACTTTCCCTCCAGAATGTGGTTGTGATTGTAAAAGCTGAACATGGATTTGCCGTCAGTTTCTCTAAAAGTGCAGATAATTGAGCTACCTAATTGTCTTATTTTTTCTAATTATCTACTCCATTCTTTTTTTCCAGTACTATCTTTGTCATCAGTTAAATTCATTCCCAATAACAGGGAAATTCTTGGCTTAATTGGATACTACAATGCCTGGTATAAATTTTATAAGCATTGTATTTATCAATTATCCAACCCAGAAACCACTGGGAAGTGTTAATTAGGTACTAAAAGCAAATTGGATTACCTTAGGGATCTTTTTAACAACAATTTTACACTCAACCAGTTGATTAGGCCATAAATTACACATATCATCCTAGGATCCTGTCCAAGTGTGTTTTGAAATCTTTGACTTTCTCTGGCTTGCCGTTCAACTTTGCACCTTTATAAAGTTATTTAAAAGTACTCCATGTTCTTAGGAAGCACCCTGATTGGTGGGATAGCATTGTTAAACAATGATGATTACGATAGCCAGCTTAAGAGGTCTGTCATCTCTGGCCAGAGAGTCAATTCTGTGCTGAACATAAGAGTATCATTTGGTATATAGTTTTTTTTTTAATAACTTTAAAACAATCTTTATTGAGATATAATTTATATATGATATTTAGTTTTTTAGTAAAGATTCGAGTAAAGTTTTGAACAAAGATTTTTCTCTGTAGACTCAGCAACAGGAAAATTTGTATACTTGCCTATGCCAGACCTGATCTCAAGTCTTACAATAGGATGTAGTGGAGTCTAGAGTCAGAACACCTGACTTCAAACCTCAAGTTTTCCTCTTCCTGGCTGTGTATTATTCGAGAAAATTAGTTTAATTAAATAAATCTTCATTTAGTAATTTATGCAACAAATACTTCATAAGCACTTATTATTGTTAGACACTCTTCTAGATATTTTAGATATAGCAGTGAGCAGAACAGACAACAATCCCTGCCTTTTTAAAACTTCTAGCTTACATTGATTGAATGTTGAGACACACCTATGGAGTTCTGGTAACGTGTAGCAGAAGGAATGCAAAGAGACTGAGAATAACGTCCTACCTGGGAGGAGCTCACCCTGAAGCCTTAATTTCCTTCTTTTTTAAAAAAGTAGGAATTAGGGCTTCCCTGGTGGCGCAGTGGTTGAGAGTCCACCTGCCGATGCAGGGGACACGGGTTCGTGCCCCGGTCCGGGAAGATCCCACATGCCGTGGAGCGGCTGGGCCCGTGAGCCATGGCTGCTGAGCCTGCGCGTCCGGAGGCTGTGCTCTGCAACGGGAGAGGCCACAACAGTGAGAGAACCGCGTACCGCAAAAAAAAAAAAAAAAAAAAAAAAGTAGGAATTATATAAATATGTATATTCCATATTCTTTGAGGTTTCTGAATGTCAGTTATAATCAGGTCTGGTGAAGAAGTATGGAAGCTGCATTTTCATTATAACTGTGTAGAAAATGTTTTTTGCTTTTATGTTTGTTTTGTTTTTGAGATGAAGAAGACTTTCTAGATGGATGGGACAACATGTGTGTGCAAAAACCTGGGGTCAGGGAAGAACAGGGTTTGCTCAAAGGACAATAAAATTCTAGTTGGTGGAGAGTAGTGTACAGGAAAGGGAGTAGTGGGTTATGAAGCTTGAAGGGTCATTTCACGTACTCCTCTACCATCTCTTTTTCAAGCTATCAGAAATGCCACTATAAATTCTTCCTAGCTTTCCTGAAAGGATAAAATCTTTGTTTGAACTCTAGTAGCCTTCTTAGAGGTCAAATATTAAGGGAAGAGAACATTGAATTAATGGAGGACTCAGAAACCAAGTATACAAAGATGACATAAAGTCTCTGTAAGTCTTTGCTTCTTAGCTGTAAACTAAGAATGATATCGACTTCATGGCTTACGAACATGGGACTAATATTTATTTATTCTTTAGATCACTTTAGGAAGGGTATACACAAATAAATTAAAAAATGAATATATGGCATACTCATTGATAACACATAGTAGGGACTCAATAAAAGTTTATTCAATAAACAAATCTATAAACGCATGCCCATCTCTCAAGAGAAAGGAGATACACTGTACAAAATTTTATAATGTTATGCAAATGAAAATGTTAATTATCACCTCACTGTTCTTAACTTTACATTATAGTTATCAGTATACATGCTTTTTTGAACATGTGACTACTAACTGCCCGAGAGTAGAGGCCAAATCTTCCTCATCTCAGGTTTGATGATGCCTGTCATTCAGAAGGGCTCAGTGAATGCCAGTTGGCTTGGTGGAGGTCACAGTAGAAGTTGGTGGGTAATCTAATTGATGGGCTTTCGAAAGTACTTAGTCTCTAAACAAGAGAGTAGGTTTTCTCATACATGATTTCCTGTCCCAGGATCCAAATGGAAGAGTCCTGTAGCTGCGCAGCCTGAAAGCAGATGTTGCCCTGTCAGTTATCTTTGATTCTACTTGAGAAACCACAGGAAGCTGGTTGCAGACAAATCATCAACACTGTAGGAACAGGGGAATGGCAGCCTACATGTGTGCTCACAGAGGAGACATGGCGCTTGGCCACACAGAGGTGAAAATGGCTAGGGCTGATCTAGAAGTACAAATAAGTGGAGTCTGGCTATTTTCTATTTCTACTTTGTTACAGAACTCCTTCCACTCTGCTTAGTAGTAGAGTCAGTTACTGAGACATTTGTGTTCTCTTTTTAATTAACCTTTTGATGGCAAGGACTGCATTTTAACCCTTCAGGGTACCCAGTACCTAAATTGTTGCATATAGTAAGCATGTGCCATAAGATATTTTTAGATTTCAATTATTTGAACTATACTGATACCTGCATGCCCTAGGGATGGGGGAGAAAGGCAGCCAGTGGGACTAATATTTATTAAACACCTCAGGGCAAGGAAGAGTATTTTCATATTATTTCATTTTATTTTTATAGCAATTGTATTTGGCAGCTAATATTATTCGCACTTTATTGTGAAGAGGTTGAAATGTCTACATGAATTTCCCGAGGTCATATATCTAGTGTATTACAGAGCTGGAATTCAAATCCATCTTTGCCTGACAACAACGCCTATGCATTTTCTTCTGCCTCAAAACTACGAGATTGTTTCCTTTGGTATAATAGCTGAAATTTAGTTCTATCATGGTAAATGCATTTTTACGGTAACTTCAAACCAATTATATGCACAGGTTGTATGAATATGATGAATTACTATATAATTTTAAAATTATGCTAATATTTCTGGTCATTAGAATGGTTTTCTAACAAGAAAGGAAATTACATTTTCCATTATAGCTTTCAGAAAGGCTTTTGGTTGCCTACCTAGCATCCATTTGCCCCCTCCCTTCTTCCTCACAGAATCTGTTGTTTGAGCATTTATTTCTCTACCACAAAACCCATGTGCCTCAGGAGAGGCATGACTTTCTCAAGCTCTGAGGGTTGGCCTGACTTGTCTAAGGTTAATCCCATCCCAGTGGAACTTGGCTAAAGTTAATCCCTTGCCAGTGTTTGGTTCTGGATTGGCTGTGTGATCCGTTTGAAGCCTATAAAATGCAAGAAGGGATTTTCATGAGATTTCTGGGAAATGTTATTCTTGATATTCTGAGAAACCTTCTGGATTCCAATGTCCTTTCTTCTGCACATTGCAGTCCATAGAGGTGAAGTCCAGAACTGCTATAGCCATCTTGCTACCTGCCTGAGGATACCACATGTCCACACAGAGGAAGGCCAGGCCAAGAGATTAGCATGGACATGGACCTGAACCCTTTGAATTAAGTTGACCTCAATGCTGTTCCAACAAATGTTCTTTTTGTTTAAGCACATTTGAGTTGGGTTTCCTATAACTCACTTCCAAAAGCTAAAACTATTTTGTAGCCTCAAAGAAATATGTGATAAACTTGATTCCTTTTCTTAGATTACATCATCATCTTTTTGTAGGTTCACCTTCATCCATAGAGTTAGCTGAGCAGTCCTCTTCTGAGTTCCCGGTGACCCTTCTTACAATGATTAACCCACCAAACACAAAATTATCTATTCCCCTGTCTACCTCACCCACAATCTAAGCTATCCCGAAGAAGAAACAGAATCTCATTTTTCTTTGTGTAGTATTCAGTCAATTCCTGTTGATAGACCTGAACTGTGCCTCCACAGTCCACCTGGAATTTTTGAGAAGCTCGTCATTCTGGATAGCTAAGTTTTGTAGATAGGTAAAGGTTAAATATTTCAAACACACAAGCACTTACAGCTCAATTCATTGCTGAATAGGAATCTTTATTAAATTCACTGCATTATTTCCTATTTTCTTAAAGTGTAACGGATATAGTTTAACCATTTTATATAATAATGTACTCAGAAATTACTCAGGTGTTCACAAACATTTAACCTATGATGGCTGATCCACAATCACTGATATTTTTTTAATTCATAAAGCTACTTTTTACTTATTAATTCACCTTCCCATGTTTTCTAATTGCTTGCAAAGGATCCCTCCCTTTTTTATTTTTATTTTTAAATCTAATATGGACTTGAAATTCTAATCCAGACCTTACATCTGGAACTATGTGTTAAGTAAGAACACACTGTTTTTGAGTAAGGGGCTGAGAGTGCCGCTTTATTGTAGATTCTAGAGTAACGAACTCTAGTATGCAAACTTTGGATATTTCTATTTGAATTTTCAGAGTTGTTTTCTTTATTCCTGGTTTTCAGGGTTTGAAATAAGTAATCTTTCTGGAGACGATTTCTCAAAAGATGAGCACAGTGTTTTGTAGTAGAAGTGATTTGTCTGATTTTTGGGTTTATTTTTCTTTGAACTTCAGGACCTGGAAAGGAGAAACTTTTGTGGTTTAAAGAAATGTCATGCTTAGTAGCTCCCTTTCCTGAAATTGCAGGTGGGCTTTCCAGTTTTTTCCCTTCAGACTTACTGATTTGTCTGTCTTCTCAATTTATTTTCCATTTGTATCTGGCTGTGAGAGAAAGCTTTTTGAGAAACTCCATATGCTTTCTGATAATTGAGAAGAAGAATGTACAAACATTAGCTCAGGTGGAAACTTGACTTTGCTCCTGCCTGCCTCATTTTAGCTTAGTATTTGGACTTTACAATAGATTTAAATATATTTAGCATTTTAAAAGAAAAGTGCTGCCTATTTCTTTTGAGGACACAGTACTGTAAATTCTGTAATTAGTACAGTCAGAATGGAAGAACTCTGCCTGAAAAGCTGTATTCATACAGGAGGAGTTTGCATAAAGTATGTTTCAGTTAAATCTTCAGAATTTGTTTCATGTTGAAATTTGCCATAGCAGAGTATGTAAGAAAGAACATTCAGGAAGGTGTCACAAGGCCTATACTTTCCAGCCCAGCTGCACCTCACATGCATTGTGCAAGAGTTAAAAGGTGTGCCTAATCTGACCTATTTCTATGTGTAGAAATTACATATGGTCTGATATACAGAGAAGGTGTTCAATTCATTTTCTCTCAGTTCAATACATTTAGTAGCTCATTGAGGATCTCTGGCTTTGTTGTTGTTTGTTGTTGTTGAGGGTTCTTCTACATATAAATTGAAAAAAGAGATGAAATCAAATCTCCTTACTCTAGTTAAAATCTACCCAACCAACATCTTGTCCCATTACTTCCCACCAAGCACCTTGTGATCCAACCACGTGAAACTTCTCACTATTCCTTGAGGATACTCGACTTTTATGGCACTGCTGTTCCCTCTACATGGAGCCCATCACAGCTTACGCACATGACAGATTCCTTCTTTTCAAGATCATGATCGAATAACATCTTACAAAAAGTCTTCTTTGTATTCCCCAGGCCAAACTTGTTGCCGCTCCCTGGGTTTCCCATAGCCTGCAAACGTTCACTGTCAACCCTCTTCTCACTTTGTCATATAAATTGCTTATTTGTGTGACTATTTGTCTTCTCTGGTGTGTGAGTTCTTAGAGGGGGAGAATGTATTTCGTACATCTTTGTATCTCTCGTTTCTAGCCCGGTATCTAAAATATAATAGAACATAATGAATATTGAATAGATGGATGGATTGATAGCTAAATAAGAATATAAATAAATAGAAACAATTTGTTGTAAAATTATTTTTAGATTGTTCTAACTAAAGGCAGTGGACAGACAAATTGATCTCTTAAAGATTCCTCAGAGCTATCAATCAGTATAGAACTTCTTGATTTTAAGCATATTTAAGAGTTGTGACAGTGTTGATGGATATGAATTTCATTTCTTCATAATTTTTGAGAATAAAATAAAATACTCAGTACCAAAAATATTTTTAGGTAGTTTCTATTAAGAATGAATTCCAGGGCTGTTTGAAGCATTTGCAGATTAATAATAATACTCTGATGATCAGAAACATTACAGCCTTATTTGCAATTATCATTTGAGTGTTGACCCCTGATGAACATCCTAATCTCATTTGATAGTTACTTTGACTCTTTAAAACATTTATTATCACTGTGATTACCTTTTCCCCCCAAAGATCTCATTGATTTTCCTGGAGAATAGATTTTAAATATAGAAACATTTTATATAAGGGAAATTAATATGTCTTTTTTATGCATTTCAGCTTACTTTACACATATCAACAACAACAAACACTTCTTGTTGAGAAAAATTTTATTGAAAAGTCATTTGTACTATATTTATTTATTTACTTATTTTTTATTGGGGTATAGTTGCTTTACAATGTTGTATTAGTTTCTGCTGTACAACTAAGTGAATAAGCCATATGTATACATATATCCCCTCCCTCCTGGACCTCCCTCCCACTGGCCCCCCATCCCACCCATCTAGGTCACCGCAGAGCACTGAGCTGTGCTCCCTGAGCTATACAGCAGGTTCCCACTAGCTATCTGTTTTACACATGGTTGTGTATATATGTCAATCCCAATCTCCCAATTCATCTCACACTCCCCTTCCCACTCCCAACCCTGTGTCCACACGTTTGTTCTCTACGTCTGCGTCTCTATTCCTGCCCTGCAAATAGGTTCATTTGTACCATTTTTCTATTTAGACTCCACATATATGTGTTAGTATACGATATTTGTTTTTCTCTTTCTGACTTACTTCACTCTGTATGACGGACTCTAGGCATTACCTCACACCGGTCAGAATGGCCATCATCAGAAACTCTACAAACCATAAATGCTGGAGAGGGTGTGGAGAAAAGGGAACCCTCTTGCAGTGTTGGTGGGAATGTAAATTGATACAGCCACTAGGGAGAACGGTATGGAGGTTCCTTAAAAAATTAAAATTGAACTACCATATGACCCAGCAATCCCACTACTGGGCATATACCCTGAGAAAAACATAATTCAAAAAGACACATGCACCCCAATGGTTATTGCAGCACTATTTACAATAGTCAGGACATGGAAGCAACCTAAATGCCCATTGATGGATGAATGGATAAAGAAGATGTGGTACATATATACAATGGAATATTACTCAGCCATAAAAAGGAATGAAATTGGGTCATCTGTACTATATTTATTAACTCATTCATTTATTTGAGTGATTGGCTAAACTAATAATTCTTGGGCATCAACTTTGTGCCTAGCACTGAACTAAGCACATATCAGTGGGAAAGAGACTTACGTAAACAAGAAGTGTAAATAAATACAATAAACTGGGAGACACCAATGTGTAGTACAAATAATGCAGGCTTTAGAATTTTGAAGTTGCCTCTGTACCCTAGCTTGACCCCTTTTCACCTAAGTGATCCTGGACAAGTCTTGAATCTCTCTAATGGTCTGTTTGCACATTGGAAAAATGGCTTTATGAGAGTAGAGTACATTTTCTTTTTGTCTCATGTACTATTACTCATCGATATTTGAGTCATAAGCATCAATAAAGGCTTCAAAAGGATGACACTCAAATTGATTCTTAAAGACTTAATAGGAATTTTCTGTACAATTATGAATAATGGTAACAGTGATCCTGGTAATAATAATTATACAAATAATAACAAAAATAATAGCACTGAGTCATACTTACTGTATAATGGGTAGTATTTTAGGACATTTTAGGTATTAAATCATTTGGATCTCTGAAGATTTTAAAATAAACACTTTTCTAACCCTCATTTTACAGATGAGAAAGCTGAGGTATAGACACTTTAAGACATTTGTCCAAGAACACTTGACCCGTAGCTGGTTGATCCTGGATTCAAACACAAGTAGTACAGTTGCTGAGCCTTACTTGTCAACCGTCAGCAGCTCCCCTGTCTTTTAGTGGCTGCCATAGAAAGCAATAGCAGTGATGATATTCCAATTTCTGGAAGTTGGGACTTTTAAGTCCTCCCATGTGGGGTAAATACCAAGTGTACCTAGGCATTATGGGGCCACGAGTTTGTCAAAATGTACTCTAGTGTCTAACTGAGGCTTGGGCTGAAGGGACACCTCATCACACCCTGTAAAATGCCCCAGGAGGCTGCACTAAATTTTATATATATATGTGTGTGTGTGTGTGTGTGTTTCTGTGTGTGTATATATATATATATATATATACACACACATATATGTATATAAATTGAAGTATAGTTGATTTACAGTATTGTATTAGTTTCAGGTGTAAAGCAAAGTGATGCAGTTACATGTATATATGTGCGTGTATACATGCACATATATTTATACTTTTTTGATTATTTTCATCACAGTTTATTACAAGATATTGAAAGTAGTTCCCTGTGGCATATGGTAAATCCTTGTTGTTTATCTATTTTATATATGGTTATATGCATCTGTTAATCCCACACTCCCAGTTTATCCTTCCCCCCTTCCCCTTTGGTAACCATAAGTTTGTTCTCTATGTCTGTTTCTGTTTTGTAAATAAGTTCATTTGTACTATTTTTTAGATTCCACATATAAGTGATATCATATAATATGTATCTTTCTCTGACTTACTTCACTTAGTATGATAATCTCTAGGTCCATCCATGTTGCTGCGAATGACATTATTTCATTCTTTTTTATGGCTGAGTAATTTTCCATTATATATAGATATAGATATAGATAGATAGATAGATAGATATAGATATATATACCACATCTTCTTTATCCATTCATCTCTTGATGGACACTTAGGTTGCTTCCATATCTTGGCTGTTGTAAATAGTGCTGCAATGAATGTTGGGTTGCATGCATCTTTTTGAATTATGGTTTTCTCTGGGTATATGCTCAGGAGTGAGAGTGCAGTATCATATAGTAACTCTATTTCTAGTTTTTTAAGGAACCTCCATACTGTTTTCTGTAGTGGCTGTACCAATTCAAATTCCCACCAACATTGTAGGAGGGTTCCCTTTTCTCCACATCCTCTCCAGCATTTATTATTTGTAGACTTTTTGATGATGGCCAGTCTGACTGGTGTGAGGTAATATCTCATTGTAGTTTTGATTTGCAATTCTCTAATAATTAGTGATATTGAGCATCTTTTAATGTGCCTGATGGCCATCTATATGTCTTCTTTGGAGAAATGTCTATTTAGGTCTTGGGCCCATTTTTTGATTGGGTTGTTAGTTTTTTTTTGTTATTGAGCTCTATGAGCTGTTTGTATATTTTGGAAATTAAGCCCTTGATGGTTTACATTGTTTGCAAATATTTTTCCCACTTTTTAGGTATTTTCATTTTGTTTATGGTTTCCTTTGCTGTACAAAATTTTATAAATTTGTTTAGGTCTCATCTGTTTATTTTTGCTTTTTTTCTATTGCCTTGGGAGACTGACCTATGAAAACATGGCTATGATTTACATCAGAGAATGTTTTGCCTATGTTCTTTTCTAGGAGTTTTATAGTGTTATGTCTTATATTTAAGTCTTTAAGCCATTTTGAGTTTATTTTTGTGTATGGTATGAGGGAATGTTCTAACTTCATTGATTTACATGTGGCTGTCCAGCTTTCCCAATACTACTTGCTAAAGAGAACGTCTTTTCTCCGTTGTATATTCTTGCCTCCTTTGTCAAGATTAATCGACTGTAGTGTGTGGGTTTATTTCAGGGCTCTCTATTCTGTTCCATTGCTCTGTATGTCTGTTTTTGTGCCAATACCACAGTTTTGATTACTATAGCTTTGTAGTATTGTCTGAAGTCTGGAAGGATTATGCCACCAGCTTTGTTCCTTTTCCTCAGGATTGCTTTGGCAATTCTGGGTCTTTTATGGTTCCATATAGATTGTGGGATTATTTGTTCTAGTTTTGTGAAAATGTCATGGGCAATTTGATAGGGATTGCATTAAATCTACAGATTGCTTTGGATAGTATGGCCATCTTAACTATATTATTTCTTATCCAAGAGCATGGGATATCTTTCTGTTTCCTTGAATCATCTTTGATTTGCTTTATCAATGTTCTACAGTTCTCAGCATATAAATCTTTCAACTCCTTGGTTAGGTATATTCCTAGGTATTTTATTTTTTGATGTGATTTTAAACAGGATTTTTTTAACTTTCTCTTTCTGATATTTCATTGTTAGTGTAAAGAAGGGCAACAGATTTCTGAATATTAATCTTGAAATCCTGCTGCCTTGCTGAATTCATTTATCAGTTCTAATAGGTTTTGTGTGGAGTCTTTAGGGTGTTCTATATAGAGTATCATGTCATCTGCATATAATGACAATTTTACCCCTTCCCTTCCAATTTAGATACGTTTTATTTCTTTTTCTTGTCTGATTACTGTGGCTAAGGCTTCCAGTGTTGGGCAGGGCCTCATCTTTGCTCTGTGGTTGTCACAGACCAATTGGGGGCAGTGTCTGCCCTCTAGTTGTTGGAGTAGAAGCCCATAGATCCAATTCTACCCAGTAGCATGAGGTAGGTAGAACTGGAGCACTCCTGGTGGGAAAGGAGATGCTGCGTTTCTTCCTCAGGAACTATCCACCAGAACGTGTGATTCTGTGATGCTGCCTTCCACCTGGTGGGTGCGCTCACAAAGATCACTATTGCTGGCACTGCCCTCAGTGGCTGCCTCTGCTTGGGAGCTCTGGTAATTGGCTCAGAGGTCCCTTAGGCATGCATGTGAGCTAACAAAGCCACCAGCATGTAAACCCACTGGAGCCACCTCCCCTGAGCCTGCAGATAATTGGCTGTCGACCCTCATGCACATGTATGTGGTCCTGGTCCAAAAATCCACAAGAGTGAGAACCTGTCTGAGCCGCTTCCCTGTGCCTACAGTGGGATTGCTGGTAGTGAGCTCAGATTTCAGCCCTGCCTCCAAGTGTGTGTGTTCACAAAGTTCATAGAACCAGTGGAAGCTGGAGCCACACCCTGCTGTGAGCATATGACAATGAGGCTGCTATGGCATATCCATGCCCCTCCTTTTGTGTGTTGACAATGGGGCTCTTATGGTGGACCGCAATCCATCCTGTATGCGCCCCCAGCTGTGGCCCAGCCACACTCCAGGTCCTTACAGCTGTCTCTGCACAGCCAAACCAAGTCCTCTCCCTGGGTCTGTCCCCTGAAACCCAAGTTTTAGCACCCAGGTGCTGCTCACATAAGTAGACACATGTCTTGGGCTGGGATGTGCAAGTACATGGCCAGGACTGTCTGTGCTGGTCTCTCTTTATCCTGCAGGGCCACAGACCAGTTTCCACACTCTCCTCACCAGCCTCTGAAGATCCCTGTCTGTCGCAGTGGATCTCTCAGCTGGTGAAGGAGGTTCCCAGGATGAACCGGGGTATGTGGTGACCTTTCTTGCAGCTTTGTTTGTATGAGATCTTCTGCAAGCTTTCGGTAGATATTCTGTGAGAACTGTTCCATGTGTAGATGTATTTGTGATGTAGTTGTGGGAGGAGGTGAGCTCCATGTCCCTCTACTCTGCCATCTTGATCTCCTCTCCCTAAATTAGATTTTAGAATGACAGGGTTATATGGGGCATAAATAAAATATTATTCAAGTTCGTATTACCCACTGATGAGGTAATTTTGTGCACTATCACTTGGGTTTGATACTGTTTTGTGAGAAATGGGTAGATCCTGCACCTAGCTTTTCTTCTACTGGCCTACTCTCAGATGTCAGAAATGGAGGCTGTTATCAACATTCAAACAAAAGTCTCAGATTCCTGAGCCAGGGAATTTTCATTCTTCAATCACATACTCGTTGCTTCATCAATATTTTTCAATTTTCAACTATAAAACATTGAGCTTTAATCACCAGAAACTTTTCATTTTTAGATATATATTTTCCTAGTGATACGAAATATTTTTAAAACTTAGGTAAAACTCATGTAAGCATGTACAAAGTAACTTTTGAGAGGTCTTAGCAAACTTATAAAGTAAATTTTTCTACCTCTGGAAAACTGAATCCAGTGTAGAATTCTATCTTCTAACAAAGTAGGTCATCACCAGCTTATGTAATACCCATACAGCAAGAAATTAAGCTAGGAGCTGCTTTGGTTAAAACCTACACCATTGGTGTTTAATTTGATAATTCACCTAGAAAATTAACGTAATTCTTTGATCTTGAATCTTAAATCATCTAAAATATTTTAATAAAGGTTATTGAGGTATGCTTTACATATAGTAAAGTGAACCAATTTAAAATTTACAATTTGATGGGTTTGACAGATATAGACACCTGTGAAACCACTGCCATAATAAAGATACAGATAATTTCTATCACCCCTGAAAGTTTCTTCATGCTGCATTTCAGCCCTTCCCTCCCTCTACCTCTAGGGTCTAGCCAGCACAATATGTTAATTTTTATTTTTCAGAATTTTATGTATGTAGAATTGTACAATATGAGCACTTTTGTGTCTTCTTTCAATTGGATTGATGCTTTTGAAGTTGTATGGATGTATCTTATTTTGTTTGTCCATTTACTTATTGATGTACATGTGGGTGTTTCCACTCTGGGGATATTATGAAAAAAGTTTCTACAAATATTTGTGTATAAATCTGTGTGAATATTGTTCTTTAGTACCTAGAAATAGAATGGCTGACTCTTACGTTTATTTCTAACATTTTAAGAAATACCAAACTACTTTCCAATATGGTTGGACCATTTTACATTCCTACCAGCAGTGTATGAGAGCTTCGGTTCCTCCACATCTTCATCAACACTTGGAATTACCAATCTTTTTAAAGTTGAGTCATTTTAATGGGTGCACAGTGGTTTTAATTTTCATTTCCCTGATGACTAACACTATTGAACTTTTCTTCTTGAGTTTTTATTCCATTCATATCTTTTAATATCACAAGAAAAATATAAATTTTACAGTCTCTTACAGCAAATATATCTCTATGGGAAAAGCAAGCAAACAGATCAGAATTCCTAATAGTCTGAAATCAAGAAGGTGACTGACTAGCTCTGTAGATATTGCAGTTATCATGCCCTTACATTTTATTTTTTCTGGCTGTAATGTTTATTCTTTCACACCACTTTGCTGCCTCCCTTGCACCAAGTGAGGCCCAACCTAGATGTTTTCTACACTATTGAAAAAGGGGACATCATATAAGAGTCAAGCATAGTCAACAGAGTGGCTACTAAGAAAAATAAGGGTTCTGAGGGTAAAAAGTAGAAAAAAAGAAAATTATTAAATATTGGAGTTCTTCAAAGCCTGATCCTCAGAATTTTTCTCTCTTATGCTCTTCTCTAAGATGCTAGATGATATCATCCATACCCAAAGTTTTAGTAAAACCCATTATAAGCCATGTATAAATTTTTATTTTTATCCCAGAAATTTACTCTGAGGTCTAGATACATGTATCCAACTTAGAGTTACAAAAGATACCTTAAACAAATGTACAAGCAAACAAACAAAAAATAACAGTGATGTCTTTCCAACCCATACATATGCACACACTCTATTTTGCTCCTGTTTAAGTATAGCATATATCAGTGAATGGCATTACAAATTATCCAGTTATATAAGCCAGAAATCCAGAAGTCATTCCTCATTTCCCTCCATATTTGATTCTGCACCAGTGCCTCTCACTTTTACTTCTAAAATGTTCCTTGAATCTAACCACTTTCCTTTGTTTCTGCTGGTGATACTCTAGTCTAAGTCTTCACTATCTGTTGTCTGCACTACAGGAAGTGCCTCCTAAATGTTTGACCCACTGTCATTAGTGCCCCTTTCCAATCTTCCACGTTGCAGCCAGAATGATTTTCTTGAAATATGAATATAATATCACATCCCTATTCCTTCTGAAATCTCTCTCCCTCTCTTTTATATACGCACATACATACACTTCTGGCCCAGATGGCTTCATTCTGATTAATTCTACCAAACATTGAAGGAAGAAATAATACCAGTTCTGTGCAAACTGTTCCAAAATATGGGAGGAGGCAATATCTTCCACCTCATTCTATGAAGCTAATATTACCCTGATACCAAAAACAGACAAATATAAGAAAAAGATACTATAGACTAATAGCCCTCATAAACATAGGTGCAAAATTCTAAACAAAACTTCAGCAAATAGAATCCAGTACTATATTAGAATTAAAATATATCATGACCAAGTGAGGTTTATCCCAAGATCATTGGGTTGTTTAATATTCAAAAATCTCATATTAATAAGCTAAGAAAAATAATCCCCTCCATAGATGTAGAAAAAAAATCTGAGAAAATCCAGTATCTATTTCTGATTAAAAAAAAAAAATCTCAACAAAATAAAAGGGGGCCCTTCCTCAAGTGAATAAAAAATCTATGAAAAATCTACAGCTAATAACGTACTTAATAGTGAAAGACTGAATACTCTCCCCTTAAGATCAGGAACAAGACAGGAGGAATATCCATTCTTACTACTTTTATGCACTAGTGTACTGGATGTTCTACTAGCATCTTCAGTCAAGAAAAAGGAACGAAAGAAGAAGTATGACTTTTTATCTGCAGATGACATGTTATGATCTCATGGAATTGACAATAACAAAAAAACTACCAGACAAATTGGTGAGTTTAGCAAGTTTGCAGCATAAAAGTCAATATACAAAACTCAATTGTATTTCTACATACTAAGAATGAACAGTTGAAAATTGAAATCAATAAAGCAATTCTATTTACAATAACATAGAATATGAAATATTCACAGATAAATCTGATGAAAGATGTGAAAGAGCTATACGTTCAAAATTATAGAATATTGCTGAGGAAAATTGAAGATGATCTAAATAAATGAAGAGATACCTTGCTCCTGAGTTGGAAGACTCAACATTGTTAAGTTGTTCATTGTCTCCAAACTGATCTAGAGATCCAACAAAATCGTACCAAAATTTGAGTAGAAGTGTTTGTAGATATCAGCAAGCTAATTCTAAAATTCATATAGAAATTCAAAGTATCTACGAGAGTCAAAAGAGCTCTGAAAGAAAGCTGGTTATAAAGATGGTGTTTGTGTAAAGGTAGACAATTAGATCAATAGAAAGGAACTGAGAGTCCAGAAATAAAACAGACGTATAAGGACAACAGATTTCTTTCTTTTTTTTTTTTTTTTTTTTTTTTGCGGTACGCGGGCCTCTCACTGTTGTGGCCTCTCCCATTGCAGAGCAACAGGCTCCGGACGCGCAGGCTCAGTGGCCATGGCTCACGGGCCCAGCCGCTCCGCGGCATGTGGGATCTTCCTGGACCGGGGCACGAACCCATGTCCCCTGCATCGCTGGGTGGACTGTCAACCACTGCGCCACCAGGGAAGCCCAGGACAACTGATTTTTGGCAAAGGCACTCAGTTCACTGGAGAAAGAAAGGATAGGCATTTCAGCAAATGGTGCTAGAACAATTGGATATTCATATATAAAAATATAAACTTGGATTCATACCTCACACTGTATAGAAAAGTCAACCCTAAATTTATTGTAGACCTAAATGTAAAACCTAGAGCTACAAAAATTCTACAGATTAGAGAACATCTTTGTACCCTTCAGGTCGGCACAGATTTCTTAGATAGGACATGAGAAGTATGAATGATAAAAAAAAATTAATTGGACAAAGACACTGTTAAAAGAATGAAAAAAAAAACTGTAGACTGGGAAAATATGTGCAATCATATATCTAATTAAGAGCTTAAATCTGGAATATATAAAGGGCTCTTAAAACCAACAATAAGAAACAATTCACTTTCAAAGATGACCAAAGATTTGAATAGAAACTACCAAAGAAGACATACAAGCAACAAATACAGACATGAAGTGATGTTCAACACCATTAGTCATTATGGATGTGCAAATTAAAATTACATGAGAATGGCTAAAATTAAATTGACTGACCATACCAAATGTTGACTTAGATCTGAAGGTACTGGAATTCTCGTACACTGCTGGTGGGAATGTGAAATGGTACAACCACTTTGGAAAACAGTTTGACAATTAAAAAAAAAACGTAAACGTACATCTGCCATGTCATAACCTTATCCCAATCCAATAGAAAAGGAAATATATATCTGTTCAAAGACTTATACACAAATATTCATGACAGTTATATATCCCAAAACTGGAAACAATCCAAATATCCATCAACAGGTGAATGGATAAACAAATTATAATGTATTTTTACAATGTGATATTACTCAGAAATAAAAATCAGAAATGAACTGTTGACACATGCAACAACCTAGATGACTCTGAGAATAGATTTGTTGAGTGGGAAAAAAATCAGACATAAAAGCACATATTATATGATTTCATTTATATAAATTTCTAGAAAGTGTAAACTATAATGACAGAAAGCAGATCTGTGGTTGCTTTGAGTTGGGGAAGTAGGAAAGAATTTTAGGGGCAGGGGTTATAAATGGGCATGAGGAAGCTTTTGAGGGTGATAGATATGTTTTCTATCTTGATTTTGCTGAGGGTTTCACAGATGTCTATATATACTGAATCTTATCAAATTGTACACTTTAAATATTTGTAGTTATACTTCAATAAAGCTGCTTTAAAATGTTTCTTCTGTAGTTTCCTAAGACTTTTAGAGCAAAACAAAAATCTTAAATGTAGCCTGCATAATCTGACCTCTACTTTCTTCAGCCTCTTCTCACTTGATGTTTCCCCTTGTTTTCTGTGTTCTAGCTATTGTGAGCTAATCTCGGTTCATTCCTGCCCTTCTTGTTTCTGGCAGCAAGTGTTTGTTGTATGTTCTTTCTATTTGAGATTCTTTTCCTTCCTCCATTTGTATGGTAAATTCCCACTCATCCTTCTGATCTCAACTCAGTAATCACTTTCCCAATTATGTCTTCTTTGACCTCCCTTATTAAATGAGATTCCCCCTATGTGCTCTCATAGAGCCATGTAGATATTCTCAAAGCACTTATCCCAATCCGCCTTCCTCACTTGTCTGTAATCCCCACGAGGTCAAGACTGTATTGATCTGTACTTGTATTCCAAACTTAGATTCCTGCCTAACATATATATAACAGACATGTGAAAATATTTGTTGAATGAATTAATGAATAATCAAATAGTAATTGGGAACCAAAAAGGAGAAGTAAAGTGAATGTGCTTAATATCATGAACCCAGCAAAGGCTTTTCTATGGTCATACGCTATCAACTTTAGCAAACACAATTCAGATCTTCCAACACATTATACTTGAGAATGATTGTCCTTGTAATGAAGGAAGAGAGCACCAGCATTTTTACAATAAGAATAATTCACACATTGTACCAAAAGATAGTTTTCCTACAATGATCTTATTTTAAGCAAATGGGAAATGGAAGTCTAGTTAGGCTATATTTATAATTCAGTGCCATCAGGGACTTTGACTAGCATGCTTGCACCTTATTAAGAGAAAAAGAGATAATTGTGTCATAATCTTAATTCTTTGGTTTGTAGCTGGAGATTGTAAGAGAGACCTAATGTCTTCACAGTTTCAAGTGAGCAACTGTTTCATTGAGTAATCATTTCACTTAGTTTGGATATGATTAGCTGAGGGTCTCTGCTTGCAACATAATAGAGTGGTGTTCTTCAGGGTAAGTCACCTCATTTAGTTCTTGCAGCTAGAAGAGCCATCTATTGTTCAGATGAAAGGAAGCTGATAAGGAAAATCTATTCGTAGTAAAGAAGCACAGTGACAATATAAAGCCATTTAAAATGAGCCATGTTTTTGACAGTCTTCCCCTGAATTGCTGCTCTCAAAGTTGAACTCGTATTTAGCATTTATTTTTGGACAATGAACAATCTGCCTTTGTTTCACAGATGGGCAAACACTGTATAAAAATAGAATTAGTGATTTCACAGGAATTTTGTTGTGTTTGGTTGACATATATTTGAAATAAGTTTCTCAGCTAGTTTTGGTATATAATGAATGAATAAATAAAGGAATGAATGAGTGAATAAATGAATACTATTAAGCCTTCATTAATAATAGGTGCCAGGTCAGAAAAGAAACAGGCAACAATACAAAAAGCCAATCTACAGAATGGGAGGCATATTTACAAGTCATATACCTAATAAGTGGTTAATATCCAAAATGTATAGAGAACTCATACAAGTCAGTACCAAAAACAAACAAACAATCCAGTTAAAAATGGGCAGAGAAACTGAATAGATATTTTTCCAAGGAAGACATACAGATGGCCAACAGGTACATGAAAATATGCTCATCATCACTAATCATCAGGGGAATGCAAGTCAAAACCACAATGACATACAACCTCACACGTGTTGGAATCACTGTCATCAAAAAGACAAGAGATATCAAGTCTTAGTAAGGATGTGGAGAAAAGGGAATACTTGTATACTGTTGGTGGAAATGTAAATTGGTACAGGATAGCTACTGTGGAAACAGTATGGAGGTTCCACCAAAAATTAAAAATTAAACTATCAGCAATCCCACTTCTGGGTATATATCCAAAGGAAATGAAAAGTGATATTGAAGAGACATCTGCAGTCCCATGTTCATTGTAGCATTACTCACAATAGCCAACATATGGAAGCAAGCTAAGTGTCCATCAACAGATGAATAATGCAAAGAAGATGGTGTGTGTGTGTGTGTGTGTGTGTCTGTGTGTGTGTGGAGAGAGAGAATGGAATATTATTCAGCCATAAAAAGAAGGAAATCCTGCCATTTGCAAAAACTTGGGTGGACCTTGAGGGTATTATGCTAAGTGAAATAAGTCAGAGACAGATAAATACTGTATGATATCACTTATATATGAAATCTAAAAAAGCCAAACCCATAGAAACAGAGAGTAGAATAATGGTTACCAGGGACTGAGGAGTAGGGGAATTGGGGAGATGTTGGTCAAAGGGTATACACTTTCAGTTATAAGATAAATATGTTTTGGGGATCTAATGTACAGTATGGTGATTACAGTTAGTGATACTGAACTATATACGTAAGAGTTTTTAAAAGAGTAGATCTTAAATGTTCTTACCACAAAAAATAAATAGTGATTATATGAGGTGATGAAGGTGTTTCCCCAACACTACAAAGGTCATCATTTGGCAATATATGAGTGTATAAATACATTGTGTACCTTAAACATACACAATTTAATATCTCAATTATATCTTAATAAAAACAGTAGGACTTTCAGAACTGAAAGTATAATGACTAAAATTTAAAACAAAACAAATGTTTTAAAGAACCGAAGGCAAAATTAAGAAATGGAAAGATATGTGAAGAAATTACCCATAGTGCAGCATAAGCAGCTAAAGAGATAAAAATTATTTTAAAAAAGGGAAAGTAAAAATATATGTGATTGCAATTTAAGGGGAAAAAAGAATAGAAAGCATGAGGGAGAGAAAAATGCAAAGTGGTATGCCTTCACATTTTTTTAATAATTGATTAAAGGCATGAATCCCTAGATGCAGCAATCAAAAGAAGACCTAAACAGGATTAAAAAAGTGAACTCCATATCTTATTACATTGGGGTGAATCTCCAGAACACCAAAACAACTAGTAAAATTGATCAGTGGGAAATAATTAAGCACTTACAGAGAAAAGACAACTGGATTGACTCTACAAAGTCCTGGGAGAAAATAGCTGGCAGCCTAGAATTTATACTGAGCTAAACTATCATGTAAAAGCCAATAAAATAACCAAATAAAATAAAAACAGCATCTTCAGACAAATCAAAATAAAAATCTACCAGCAGAGTTTGGCTGAAGTATCTCCTATAGTATATTATTTATGGAACATAACGAGTCCCATAAAATTTTTAATGGAAATATAAATTAATACAAACATAAATCGACTATTATACGTCAAAAAATTTTAAATGTTCATGCTCTTTACACCAAGAATTCCTTATCTATAAGTTTTAGCCTAATAATTTTGTTATGAATATGTGCAAATATTTGTCCACAAGAACAATTCAGTTTTTCTCATTATATTGAATTCAGAAATGTTTTTGACCCCTGACAAAAAGGGGCTTGTGAAATACACCATGAAATATTGAAATGCTGTGCCATCATTAATGGTATTTTTATAGGAAGATTTCTGCCTAAAAGCATGGATTGGTACCAAAGGTATATATTATTTTCAGAATTAGCCTACACTGTTATATACAGTTTGAATACAATTTTGTTGAAGCACTACTGGAAACATACCTCCAAAGTATTAAGATAAGTTATCCCTGGCAATGGAATTGTGAGTACTTTCAAATTGCTTTTTTTGTGCCTGACAATATTTTTAAATTGTTTCTATACTAAACTTTTAATTTTGTATTTAGAAAAAATATTATTAAAAATAAATGCTATCTTTGAGAATGAAAAAATATATGTATGCCAGGCACTTTGATAGGTTCTTTCACGCATGGTATTTTAATTAATCCTCAAAGGAACCCTGTAATATAGGTGTTATTATTTAACAACCCCTCCCCTTTTTTAACGGATCAGAAAATTAGCTGTCAAAGAGACTAACTGATTAACTCAGAATTAAATAGTAAGTATCAAAGCTAAGATTGGAACCCAAGTCCCAAACCTTGCTCTTTCAACACTGAAATCAAATTTGGTAAACAACAAGATCTAAGAAGAGTTGTTTTTCATTTCATTTTTCCTACTGAGGAAATTCTCACAGGTGGTGCAGAGAGTGATATTTTAGAGTTGCTTTTTCAAAATGGCACTAAGAGTGAAAGTGAATATCACGAGAAGTCTTAGAGGCAAAATTGTGCCTTATCTTATTGAGGCCAAGGACAATTATTATTTCAGAATACTTGCTCCTAAAACAAAATGGCAGAATTGATTCTGAATCAGTGGGATGGCATTTCCTCAATAAAGGTTGTGTCCTTTCAATGAGGAAGTTTGGGGGCAAGAGCTGAATTAGGAGACAAAAAAAGACCTACATTAGTTCACCTAGGGCCTGCGTGGGAGCTATGGAAAGCCTGGCTTAACCCATATATTTACTTGTTCTTTATTAATTCATTTATTGACTCAATCGTTCCAAACTACAAATAGATAAGAAAATTATTCCAAGTAAAGGTCAAGCAAACATGGCAAGTATGATTCAAATAAAGGTCAACCAGTCACTAAGCGTGACTGGCCCCAAGGGGTCTACACTTAGTGGCCGGTGAGTAGAACACTCAGAAATTACAGGGAAGACAAAGAGGTGACAGTCATGGTGAAGGCATGATGGATTCAGAGTCAGTTTTCATGGGTCCTGACTCTAATACAAACCCTCACTACAACTGTGTGTTCCTCAGTAAGAGGGATGTAGGAGACCTGAGAAAGGGCCTGAGGAGTCTTTGGGAGAGTAAAATTTGTAAAGAAAGGTTAAAGAGATAAAGTATGTATAAAGAGTTTATACATACTGGGTGGGTCTAAATTTTATTGGAAAAAAAAAACTCAGGAAATTAATATAAAGCTTCTCTAATTTACTGAGTGTTTAGTGCAAACCAGGTAAGAGGGACAGACATTTTGAAATACATTATTTCATTTAAGCCTTATAGCAATACCATTTTACAGAACGGGAAATGATAGTTCAGAGAAGTTAACTACATTGGTCAAGCATTCTTATGGGCTTCAAGTACATTTATTAGTACTTAATTATATATAATTTCTTACTGTTAGAAAGACCTGCTGTTACTTTTTATTTCATGGGAATCTCTTCAATTAGTTTATAAACTCATTGATGGCAAAAAGACATATTTATTTGCCTCTCTGCCTTATGTATTTCAGGAAGCTCAACAATAAAAAAACATAATTTGTATTATGAACTTATTGATGAATTAATTACATGAAGACATCAGTACTAAAGATTAAGTGAAAATAAGTGGACTGTAATTTGCAGTGAAAGGGAGTAGAGGGAAAGGAATTAAAGGTTGAAATCACACAGCTATTAGTGGCAAAACCAAGTATATCTGATTCGCTCCAAGTTCTTATGTTTTCTAAATCTACCATGCTTTCTTTATAGGAGTCACTCCCTTAAAGAGTTACTAAATAACAAACCCTAATATGGAAAATAGGTGAAAAATAGAGACACATTAGCTGTAAGTAACAGGCAGAGTGGCCTACTTGTTAAGAACTTGGCTCCTCAAGTCAGATTTCTTGGGTTCAAATTTCAATTCTATCACCCAGCTAAGCTGTTATCTAGTAAATTATTGTTCCCAAATTTTCTCTCCTTCCTCCCTGTGAGAGGATTATCCTTCTCCACTGGACTGACACTGGGTTTGGCCACATGACATGCTAATAAGATGTGAACAGGGAGTCGTTTTTAATGTCTGAAAAGAAATGTTAAGAGCCATTGCATATTCAACCATTGTTCATTTTTTCTTCTGCCATGAGAACATCAGGGACATGATAGAGGCTGCTCTTCTGTTCATAGAACAACATGGTAGAGTCAGGGTCATGCTATGAAGGATGTCTCACATGAGGAAGAAATAAACGTTTATAATTGAAAGCCATCAAGACTTTTTTGCTAGTTGATTCATTTAGTTAACTAGTATACCAGTTTTGTTAGCTTGGGCAAATTACTTAATCTCTCTGTGATTCAGTTTCTTTCTTTTTGTAATTTTGAGGGGTTGTGAGGATTAAATATGTTAATGAAGATAAAGTACTTAAACCAGTGCTGTGGTGGTAGATGTTTCTCTGAAGACAAAAAGTCTTGATATATAGTGTTTTCCAATTTATGTGATGTAAATACTTCCTCCATGGCTGATTTCAAGCTACCAGCTGATATCACTGAATAGAGAATTGGAAATAGGTACACACAATTGGCGCTCAAGAGTCAAATCTGGCTCCAGCACACTGCTGAATGTAAAACACCGCACGTAGCAAACACTATAGTAGAGCATATCAAACAGTAAGCACTATAGAAGAGTTTATTTTCTGAAGACAGGTGACTGAATGAAATGGCTTCTCAAATTTCCTTTACATCCTTAAGGTCCTATATTTGTAAGACCACTCAGAGAACCTCAACCCTGGAAGTAAACTTGGAGATACTCTAGTGTACCCATTTCATCTTAATAGACAAGGGAATTGGGGCTCAGAGAGGCTGAGTAGCTTGCTCAAAGTCATTCAGTAGGAAGAGACATCGTGGCTCCTGATGTCCAGTACACTCTTTTCCCTTCCAACATGAACCACCTCTTAAAAACTGCTATGAAAGGGATCAACAAAGAAATAAAAAAGTTAAGTAAATAGCTAGTGCCTCTTGCCTTGTCCCAATTTCTGATTAGAAATAATAATGATAATAAAAATAAAAGATTAAAATTAAACACTGGTCACATTTATTGATAAACCTGACTTTTGTGATTGTGAGTCTATTTTAAGGCAAGTTGTAATAAGGAAAAATATTTACTACTGTGTAGTTGTTATGTATTATTTTGTAAAAGTGAGGATTATTAGGAAGAACTGTATATGTTACCAGTCATTGAAATGTCTAATTAAGGGTGGTTATCTTGACTATTGAAATGGATGCATCATTCCTGGCATTCCTTAGTAATATCTCCTCCTAAAAATATTGCAGTACACCCTCATGCAGTATACTCCCAAATTAGCTTTTCAGACCACTAATGCAGTGTGTTCATATCTTAAGGTAACAGTGATTCATTTTGTTAACCATAGTGGTTACTGGCTGTAACTATGGAATGAATTGTCATGGAAACAACATTTTCCCTCCTCCCCCCTTTCAATTCACCCCAGAGCTATTACCCAGAGACAAGAATTAAGGGAAAGCATTTTGTCAGGTATATATGAACAGATAACAAATATACATACACACACACACACACACACACACACAAGTGTGTGTGTGTGTGTGCATGTGGAGAGACAGAGAGGTATAGAGAGGTTTAATCAATGAAGTTTCATTGATTAAAGTTAAACAGTAAAAGATCAAGGAAATAAAATATATATTTTCTTTGTATTTTGTCATTTCGTTCTGTCAATCTAAACCAGCACAAACTGTAGAATGGGAAATAACTTGAACATAGCAGCCTTTAATGCTGCCCTAGAATAGGAGGTCAGCCTTAGCTTGGGTAATTCATTAGGGAAAGGCAGTGTTAGATATTATTGGAACATCACAATATAGAGCATACAGTACTTTTGGGGTGTTTGAAATCCAAATTATAGGCTAATGAATAAGGGAAATATTGTACAACTTTTTTAGAATCCATTCTCCTTTGGAAAACCAGCCATAATTATAGATGCTCTGTAGGTGGAAGTGCTCACACAATCACACATTTTATGCTAACATAAAGGGAAAGAATGCTAAGGGATACACTTAACCTGTGAGTGTGACTTTAAGATTCCACAGAAGGCACCAGACCAGAGTTCTGCCCCTAAAATGTGACCTGGTATGTTTAAGCACATATATATATATATATATATATATATGACCTCCTGAGCCCCAGCAGCCTCTAGATATGCACCAGATTGAATCAAGCCCAATTCCTAATAGAGAAATTGACTAGGTAAGGACATCTAAATTTGTGTGAGAATCACAAAGCCTGAGACATAGTTGCCCTCTTCAGTTAGAACCAGATTTGCCTCAACTTTGACTGTCTTCCCATGCTGATCTTTGCTCATACTTTGTTCCATATTAATTTCCCTTCACGAGGTCTTAATTTGGTAGGCAGGACCCATATTCCTCTCATCAGGGGTCTGATTAGAAATGTAGATTTCTTGATATCCTCTTGGCCTATGGAATGAGAATGTAGGGTTAGGCCTGAGAATCCATCTTTCCTTCCTTCCTTCCTACCTTCCTTCCTTTCTTCCTTTTTCTTTTCTTCCTTTCTTTCTTTCTTTCTTTCTTTCTTTCTTTCTTTCTTTCTTTCTTTCTTTCTTTTTTTCTTTCTTTCTTTTCTTCTTTTTTAACAAGAACACCCACAGAATTCCAATGCAATCAGGTTTAGTTTCCATTAACTTGGGGCAGGAAGCTAGGGTATTTTGGATATGGGCAAGTGAGGGAAAGTTTATAGGGTCTGCATTTGACTTGACAGTTTACAAGTTCTTTTGTTCTTTTGTTCTTACTGGAACTTTATAAGTTGAAGCCCATAGTGATATTTGGGCTTCTGTTAATTTAGAGTATAAGTGGTCTGGTATTCTGGTAGAACTGCATCAGGAGGGCATGGTTCCAGCAGAGTTTGCTATGGATATTTAGGACTGTGTTGTTGCTCTATTTCAAGTGAGATCTGAGTTCCGTGCCCACTTAGAAAGAGACTTTTGAAACTACTACATTTATGTGAATGGGACAGGCCTGACTGTTCTCAAGTAAATCTGGAGACTTTAGAACATCCTTCTGGAGAGGTGTGTGATGTCTCCTATGATGTTGCTTTTTAAACTATCTTCCACCACTTTTCTTTGAATCTCACCTTCATGGCTCATTGATTATGTGACTTGGGCAAGTGATATAGCCCTCAGGGCATCAGTTTCTTCCTCTAGAAAAATGTGTCCAATAACATCTACCTCTCAGGCTAAGACTTGAGCTAAGCTATATAAGTACAGAGCAGCTGCTGTGGACTACCAGGGCTTTACCACAGGAAAGTGTTGTTTACCATCTCTAGTCTTCATAACTCTGCACGGTAGGGGTTAATAACCCCACTTTGTAGATAAGCAAACAGAGGCTCAAACACTGTGACTTACACAAAGCCATACTCACCACCAGAGCCAGAGTCTGATTCCAAATCCTGATGGCTTGCTCTCTTTCCACCAGCCAATTGTGAGGCACAGTGCCAGGCACTTAGGTGGCACCCAAAGAGTGCTAGTTTTACCCACTTCCTACTCTGCGGCCTTCCTATCACTTTTTTTTTTTTTTTTTTTTTTTTTGGTCTCCAACAAGCAGTTTTGCAGCTGGGCCAGCCACATGCTGATTTTCATTTTTAAAAATTTTTTTGTTCTTCTGCAATTTTGACAGCTTCACTTTCAAAAGAAAAAAAAAGAAAAGAAAAAAACCGATAAAGCAACCACCAGCCTTGTCATTCATGCTTCCCGAACAACAGTAATACTTCTGGGGCTTCTTGGAGCCTCTAAGACATCAAGGTGGGGAAGGGGGCGGACTCCTCCTTTTTGAGTTTGGAAAATGTTGTATCAGATAAAGCCATGGCTCTGAGGCCAAATCTACAACCCAGGGAGTGAGTAGGCTAGCTGACACAGAAGTCAAGGATGCAGGGCCCTAGCGAAACAGCCCACTTCTGCCCCAGGTTCCTTTGCCGGCCATCCACTCAGGCAAGCTGAAGTCGAAGGGAGAGGAGGATGCTCTCTGCAGGTTCCGTGCGGGCCTCCCTGCACACCTGGAGAACTCGGCCTTGGAGGTCGCCCACCCTAGGGCAGCAGAGGCAATGAGAGCCGAGTGAGATCTCCGGGTCACATCAGCGCCGGGAGCGCTCCGGCTCGGACCCCAGGGACTCCCGAGTGGCGAGGAGCGCACAGGCGTGCTGGGCTGGGCTGGCGAGCCTCGCGCTCCCTCCCTCTCTCGGCCCCTCCCTCCCACCCCACTTGCCCGGCCGGCGCTCCCCACGGTGACTCTGGATTGCAGCAAGCCATTGGCTTTTTACCAAACCGGGAGCTGCAGTATTTTTTTTTTTTTTTTTCCTTCAGGGAGAATAATTTCAGCCCCCTTCAGCTCGCATGACAATCTTGTGTGACTGGGGCGAGTAGGCGGGCACATCCTTTTACATACTGCCCCACCTCCTTTGAACCCTCCTCTAAGAGCCTGGCTTCCTTTTATTTTTCAAATTAAAAAAAAAAAATTACCTCCCCCAAATTCACCATAGGGGGGGGAACCCTTCTTGGTTCTGTCCCTCCCCCCTCCCCCACGCCTTGTTCCCCGGGGAAGGGAGACCCCGAGACGCTTGGTACTTGCCCGCGGCGTTGCTTCTACCCCGGCGCTGGGATGGCCGCACTGGGCGCAGGGGGCAGCGATCGAAGTGACCGCCGGGTCTAGGCTGTCGCTCCATGTGCCGGGTGAGCACCGTGTTCGGGTCCCCCAGCGCGCTGCCACTGCCGCAGCCCGGAAGGAGTGTGCCCCGTTGTTAAGGACCCTGACTGTTTTACACCAATGATTTGCCACTGCAAAGTTGCTTGCACCAATAACACTTTGTCGTTGATGTTTGGATGCAAGGTAGGACGAGGTTCATGTCTTTTTAATGCATGCTGCCTCCCTTGGGGGAGCAAACCATTCCTTTTGTTGTTTGTTTATGTGTCTGCCTGTTGGGAGAGTGACAGAAGCTACGACTTGTTCTGCTCTCTCTGGGAGCCGGCTGGGTTTGGGGCCGGGAGAGCTCACTGATGTTGGGTTAAAAACTCAGTTGTGACGGGACCCTGGTCTCTAATGTACAGAGGCGCCAAGAGCAGATAATGCCCGCCTCGGAAAGGGGGCGCCTTAGGTGGCTCTCTGCTTGGGATCTCTTTATATACTTAGCTAGTGACTGGGCTTCTGGAGGCTCCTCCGTGAGCTCCTGAACTCGTCACAGGTTGCCACCGCCTGGAGCCCCACAGTCAGGGTTAGCTGGAGTGGTAGATGCACTTGAGATGGAATTAAGCATATCAGTTTGCAATTTGACACTTTTCAAGCTGAGGAGCCTATTTTTATTTTAGACAGAAAATCTGGAGCCAGGCTCATGTTGCCCCCAATTGTGCATTTTTCTCTGAGCTTATACAATCCACTTGAAATCCACACTCAGAAATTTTATCCAGAGGTGGCGTGATTACTCAGTGAGTTTCTAGTGAATAACTGTCCCACACCAGATTTTTGTAAAGGGGATTGGTGTTCCCAAGGAAATGAGGTTTGAAGGTTTTTGAAGCAGGTTAGCATTCATTGCTCAGTGTCTGAAACTTTTTTTGGTGGACGCAATGATGCACCCCCTGAGAAAGATTCATAGAACTCGTCATTTGAGCAGTCTTAGCCAATGAATGGTCTGAGTCCATGTCACCTTACTCCTAGATACACACCTTCACTTCTTTTCATTATGAAAAACTGGGGGAGGGGGATTGTCTCACCTGTTTGTATAAAACACTTTTGGGGCCGCTATGATGGTTCTCTAAGGAGAGAGAGAGAGAGAGAACATCATATGAAGTAACTGAAAATTCACTTCTGTAAGTGAATAAAACTCACATGATCTCTGTCGTTCTGAAGGATAACACCAGTGACTGTATTGGATGCTGGCAAGCACCTTAGACAGTAGAGTTAATGAAACATATACATTCAACTTCATGGATAATGCTCAGAAGAGGTGTAGATTTAATGGAAAAATTGGGAGTCAAAATCATGAGTCTTATACTGGCTATGCCTAGAGAATTTCTCTTCTCTGAGCCCGAGTTTTCTTCTGTAAAGTGAAAAGTATGGATGAGATAATCCTCCACAGCTCTAACATCCTTCAATGATGTTGTTCATAAAATCATTTAATGGTAAAGTTACTGCCAGAGATTTATGTTTTTTACTCAACATGATAGGCTGTACCTTAGAGTCAGTTACAAAAGTATCGATCATACTTAAACAGTAGCCTGATACTCCTTGTGAAACCCCTGAAAAGGTCTGAGAGTTGTTGAAGGTTTGTGTGTTCATCACTGTCAGGAAGATATATGTAACTGAACAGCACCAATAACTAACTTGTTAGCTCCTCTCCTCACACAACCTGCCACCCTTCCCCCATGTGTCTATCCGCTTACTCTTCTAATTGTATTTCCAGCAGCATCTTAGCCATGGCTACTGTTTAAAATCTATTCCAATAAACATATGAGAATGCTTTGCAGTGCAAAATGATTATTTACAAAGGTGAATTATTTGCCAGGGGAAATTAAACACCAGCTAATAATCAAATAAGATAAGCTGTTGGTGTGGAGAATGTTGTTGAATATGCATTCAACCTGGGACATTCAAAAGAAGTTTCTTTTATGCTGTTAAATTTTCCCTGATTTTCAGATCATATTGCAGGGAATTGGTATATTTACAAATGCTCTTTTTTTTTTTTTTAATGTTGGGGAATTACGTTAGTTTAACTTCCTTTAAGTTCTCTTCCTTTTGGTGTTTCAGTTTTAAAAAGTCAGTTTGTGAGAGAACCATGTCAATAGAGTGAAATACTTAAATGAATGTGTTGGTAGATAATGTTCTTTGGAAAAGAAATCAAATTTCTATAAAATAAATTAATACTTTTAGAGAGTCTATCTCATTTTATTTTGCCAAGTATATTTGAATAAGATGATACTTAAAAGCCTTGTATAACGGGCTTGATAATTATATTATAAACTTACTTAACAGTTGGTTAATTATTTACTGGCTAATGTAAGGCTCCCACCTTGGAATCTTGGATATGGAAATAATGGAGCCTTCTATTCTAGCCTTTCTCTAGTGAAGTTCTTCAACACTATTTGACAGATGACAACAGAACATAATGTGGAAAAGTTGCATATTGTATAGGCCTGGGTTTCGAAGCTGGATGTACCCAGCTTACTAGATATATGATTTTTCTAAGTCTCAGGTTTTTCACTGGTGAAATGGCCACAGAAATAACTACTGCATTACATATTACTATGTTATTGAGAGGAGTACAATTTAAATGAGATACATGCAGTGTTTAGTAAGTATGCATTCATTAAATGACTGATGCTTTTATATGACCTTGGTTATTTTCATAACTCCACTGAGGGGGTTTCATCACTTATAGGAAGAATCTCTTTTACTCTTAGGGTAGTTCTTTCGATAAATTGTTCATTTTTGCTATGAGCTTGAGTATTACTTCTCTTAAAGTTATTTTCTCTATGCTAAGTATTTATATAAAATGTAGGAACAATTTATATATTGATAAAATATTCATAAAACAAAGTGGGTTTATAAAAATGAATGAAAAACTGATACCAAAAAATATTTATTGAGCAATCAATAAAATGCTAGGTACTAGAGATGTGGCAATAAACAGCTTTTGTCCCCAGGATCTCGAAGTCCAACTATACTAATTACGATAATGATTTAAGAAAACATATAAAATAAGGATTTTTAGCTGAATCTTTGAGCAATGAAAGTAGAATTTAAATAATTGTGGGGAAAAAAAAACTCATAGAGCTATGTCAATATGGAGGCTCCAAAAGTGCATTCATTCCAATATTATCTAGTAAGTTTGAAAATAAGTTTATTAGGATAAGCATTTATTTTCTTTCCTGGAAAATAATTAGTATGGCAAAGTCAAAAACCTTGTTTGTGTGTAAGCCAGACTTTGTCCATTTCAAAAGCACTTAAACTGTTCTTATTACACCCAAACCTAGTAATGGCTTGAAGGGTTCCGAGTAACTTGAGCTTTCAAGGCAGAAACCCCAAATAATTTTATTTTGTCACTTAGCAATCTCCAGCCCCTCCCCCCTTGCTGCATCCTGGTTGTCATTCAGCTTAGTTAACTGACTATATTACTTATGACTATAAATGTGAAGTGTCTTTCTGTACTAGGTTCTATCCCAGGCACCATGATAGGCATTAGAGATACAAATATGTATGACATCATTCCCTTTCTCCAGGAATTACAAATCTTTTGAGAGAGGTAATTCCACTTCGTTCCCTAAAATACAGAAAGCCACAGTCCCACTTGAGCTTAAGGTCTCATAAGAGAAATTAGAACACCATTGTTCAAAAAAGTTTTCCTGTTGCTTCAGTTCTCTTTTTGCCCCAGTCTCTTTTTACCAGATAATGCTGCTTATGGGAATGGGCTTTCCGTGGAAAAGGAGGCCTTCTGAAAGGCCTTTTCTTTTCATAGTAGTTTCCGTGTCATTATGTGAAAATAGGCATTAGCTTTACCTTTGTGTAACTCTATTTTCTCCACCTGCAAAGATCCAAGTTCTGAATGTAATTTCACAGCAGCCTATATATTGTTTCTCTTTCCTTTATCTTGTTCATTGCTGCATTGCAAGGACCAGCAGCCCCCGTGTGTCCCCTTCCCTTCCTTTTCCATTTTCTAATCACCATTTCCAAGGCAAAACATAAAAAGATAGGATGTTATTTTCCCTAATATTTCTTAATATCCTAATAATGCCTAATATTTCCCTGATATTTTTTATTCCTTAATAAAAGTACTTTGTAAAGTCCTATATTCTCTGCAATTATTCCTTTACTTTTTTTTAACTCAAAATAAGATTCTATTGAAATATGGCTCATACCTTACAAAACCTCTCTCTTCCCCCCAGATGGTCATTTGTTAATGTAACAACTCAACTGAATCAAACCATCAAGCCCCTAGGTGCACCAGGTACCTTTATCCTTTATTAAAGGATAGGGAAAAGCTCTTGGAAAAATTGTAAAGTCCTGGAACCTGTTTTTTCCAGTGAATGCATAGACATTGCAAAAACTGCTTCACCCCTCAAAGGAAAAGAATCATCTGGTAGAAAGCAACCTTTTTCTTGTCTATATGGTTACTCTTCCCAAAGAAAGAATAATGAGAATAAGGAAGAGATTTAAATGAAAGAAAATAGATAAACAAAAAGAGGAAATCAAAAGAAGAAAGAAGTTCTTACTAGAGAAATAAAAGGAAGCGAGAAAAGAATTCAGCTTGATTAAACATCTGCGAAGGTTAGACAATATCCTAGATGCTTTCCAGGGTCATTTTTTCCAATCTCCATAGTTATCAGACAAACAGAGAAAGGAAGAGGCAGAGAGGAAGTAAGAAAAGTACAACAAGATGATGGGAAGGGAGAGACATCAGGAAAGAGGAGAAAGAGGAAAGGGAATTGGGCTGTGGGCTCCCAACCTCCAGAGGGTGCTTTTACAATCTCCCAAGATTGGAGTGCTGTCAGCACCTCTCCAGTGGACTGTTCCCACGAGCCTGCAGGCATTCTCCAACCTCTCCCAGACTTCCTTTTTCAGTCTAGAAACTAGTCTCTGTGGTGGAAAAGTCGTTTTGTTTGCTCATTTGTTTATTCAAGCATAGCAAACTTTGTTATAAAAGAGTGGTGGTCCCAGAGGATTCATTAATCAATATCTCACTGTGTATATTTTTGTATTGGTAGAACAGTTTTTCTATAGATGAATATTGCCAGTGTCTGACCATTTTGGTATGTTCTTTGCTTTTATTTTAAACTAATATATGTTCATTGAAATACATTTAAAAAAAACATAAAATCATAAAGAAAACAAATTTTTAAAAATACTGTTGTCCCAGAGGACTGGAGATAAAAGCTATTAATATATTACTAATTTAGTATATTTTTCTAGTTTCCTGGTACTATGTTGTTGGTGGTGGTCCACATATAGCTTCATTTAAAAAATTTAGCTGGGTTTCCCTGGTGATGCAGTGGTTGAGAGTCCGCCTGCCGATGCAGGGGACGCGGGTTTGTGCCCCGGTCCGGGAAGATCCCACATGCCGCGGAGCGGCTAGGCCCGTGAGCCATGGCCGCTGAGCCTGTGTGTCCGGAGCCTGTGCAAAAAATTTAGTTGAAATCATATTGAGTTTACTTTTGAATGTTTTAAATTTATATTAGGATTTGTATATATATTTTAACGGCTATATAACAGGTGACCATCCTTATCTTTGGATATTTAATCCAAAGATAAAATTGCCTCCCACAATTTTCTACTATTAAAACAAAATAAATAAAAACATATATTGGGGAATAAATCTTTTTTTTTGGATTTGGAATTATTTCCTTTGAATAGTCTAGAATAAGTAGAATTACTGAGATATATTTTAAATATTTTAAGACTCTTGGTGATTGGTATTGCTACATCCATTTTTAGTATGAATTTGCACTGCCACAAGTTACATTATATGTTATAACATTCCCCAGCTTTAAATAGTTTTCCTCTACCTTGTGGATTTTTAAATATGAGGTAATTAGTTTGTTCTCCTCTGAATAAGTTTAAAACACTATTAGACTTTGAGTTAATTGTGGGGGGGGGGTCCCATGACTATATTGGTGTGTTCCAGTTTAAAAATATACAATATCCAAAAATCCAAGTGTTCAAAATGGGTACATTAAGTCAACATCTATTTACACTGTCAAGGCATTCATCCCTATCCCAGCACATACACACTAACCTGCTACCATGGCCCTGATACTGTTCTATATGCATTACAAATGTCAACTCACTTAATCCTCGTTATAATCTTCAGAGATGGGTATAATTGTTATCTCCATGTTAGAGATGGGGAAACTGAGGCATACAGAGTTTAATTAAGTTACCTAAAGTCACATAGCTTTTAAGTGACAGAGCCAAAATTTGAGCCCAAGCAGTTTATGTCTAGAGCATACACTCATTTCCAGAATTAACTATAGGTTTCTTTCAAGTGGCAACTTCCTCTAAGGACCTATAAGTTAGGAGTCAATTTGCAAAAATATAATTTATACCTACTTTTCTGAGAATAACTATGAGTCTGAATGCAAGACATATCTGTCAGAAGATTCAGCCTTATTGTAAATGTTTTTTGCTTTTTTTTTTTTTTTTGAGAGAGGAGTTTGACCTAATACACCATATCCTATAGTTTTCATGTTCTCATTTCCCATGTAAGGTTACTAAACCACCTAGACAGGAGGTGACTTTCTGAAGATCACACAGCATGTCATAGAGCCATAGCTAGAACCGGGTCTCCTAATTTCTAACTCAGTATTATGTTTCTATGCCATGACCTCTAACTATGAACTAGAATTTCTGAGAATGAAGGTGAGAGGAGAGAAATTGACAAGTTTTATCTGTAGAAAGCAGGAAAAATAACACCTTGCTTACAGGATTGCTTTAAGGATTAAGTGATATATCACATGTGAAAACATTTAGCACAATGCCTGGAATGTGGTAAATATTCAATATATACATTTTTTAACATCTTTATTGGAGTATAATTGCTTTACATTGTTGTGTTAGTTGCTGCTGTATAACAAAGTGAATCAGCTATACGTATACATATATCCTCATATCTCCTCCCTTTTCCTCCCACCCTCCCTATCCCACCCCTCTAGGTGGTCACAAAGCACCCAGCTGATCTCCCTGTGCTATGTGGCAGCTTCCCACTGGCTGTCTATTTTTACATTTCAATACATATTTTTGTCTTCTATTTTATTAAGGCCACTTTGCAAACTGGTAAAAAACTTGGAGACTGTTGATAGCTGAACAGTGTTCTTCAGTCAAGTACATTGAAATTTACTCAAGAGCAAATGAGGAGTACTTTAACCTACCAACACATTGTTAAAGTGTTTTAATGCCACAAAAGGCAGAATCAAGAAGTTTACATAATTCACACCAAAAAAAAAAAAAAAAATCCTAGATTAAATCTGACCCAGAAAGAGAAAATGAAAAATGAGCTAATGAATGAAACAGGTCCTGAATGTCCCAAAGAAGCAGGTTGCATAGGCTTTGTGTCCTATTTGACAAAGTGTACTTGCCAGTTCAAGGTCCTTTTCAAATTTTATTTTTAATAGTAGACACTTTAGGGAAGAAACTCTAAAAATCCAAAGACAAAGAGGGTTAAATATTATGCAGTCACTAAAATATGTTCACAAAAAGGAATGTTGAATCATAGAATTCAAGATCATGAAAAACCTCAGGCTTACTTTTTATATTCATTATGAAGCCTTTTGCCTTCTGCTTCCTTATGGATATCCAGGTAAAGTTCCAAAGTCCACGTGGTAAAACCATCTCCAGTCCCTTCTTAATTAAATTACCACTGGATTCCTATGGCATCCAGTACTCAATACTTGAATCTTAACTTTAATATTCAGTTGTAAATTCGGTTTACCTATTCTATTTGTCTGTCTAAACTGTGAGCTCCTTGGGGGAAGGGCCATATCCTATTCATTTAGTATAGTATTCATTTAGTATAGTACCTAAAAGATCCAGTATAGTACCTAAAAGATCCAATAAATAGACCTGTGCCTATTCAATACAAGGGAGTCAATATATATTTGTTGAATGATTGAGTGAATTATATGGGTGCTTGTAAATATTAGCTGAATGAATTTGTTAAAAAATAAGTGGTGTGTATTTTATTATTTTATTTGTCATTTTTCTTTAGCAGTTTGCCTCTGAGAACCTCTTGTGCTATCAAACTTCCTAGAGCTTATGTTCCCTGAAACATAGACTACACATTACTCAACGTATTACCCTGGTATGATGGTTAATTTTATGTATGAGCTTGAGTGGGCCATGGGGTGCCCAGGCATTTGGCCAAACGTTATTCTGGGTGTTTCTGTGAGGGTGTTTCTGGATGAGATTAACATTTGAATCTTTAGACTGAATGAAGCAGGTTGGTCTTCTTAAAGTGGGTGGGTAGGCGGGCCTCATCTAGTCAGTTGAAGATCTGAATAGAACAAAAAGGCTGAGCAAGAAGAAACTCCTTTTGCCTGACTGCTTTGACCTGGGATATCAGTCTTTCCTGACCTTTGGTCTTAAAATGAAATTTCAAATCTTCTTGGATGTTGGTCCTGCTGGCCTTCAGACCAGAACTTACACCATTGGCTCTCCTGGTTCTCAGGGCTTCAGACTTGGACTAAAACTACATGTCAGCTCTCCTAGGTCTCCAGCTTCTTGGGACTTCTCAGCCTCCATAATCAAATGATCTGATTCCTTATAATAAATCTCTTTCTGTCTCTGGAGAAGTCTGAGTAATATACCTGCTGTCTAGGGTGAGATGCCTACACATGTCATCACTAGTAAGTCATTCTTGTTTAGTAAGTTATGGAGGAACTAATAGATTATAAATACAATTGAATCTCTATGCCATGAGGATGTTGTTGCAGTTAAGCTTTTTTTTTTCAGAAGGTCATGGATTTATTTTGTTATAAATCACAGATTACAACTCCAGATGTAGTACAGTAGAAATCATTCAATGCTACTTTAATGATTTTTTCATCTATATTTATATCTACATCTACATATATGAATGTTCTTGTTAGCCTTATGAATACATCGTACATTGCAGTGATGATTAAGTACTCAATAATAATTTTTTCTCTGAAAATTTAAATGATTGGGTCAAACGGAATAAGAACATTGTCCTATATTATGGCTTCTAGAAACCTCATAACTAACAGAATATTTTTCAACATCATTTTTGTATATGTGTGTATAACTTCTAACATAAAATATATTATTTTTGATGATGTTCCATTGAATTATGTTTATAAAAATTGTGTCCAAGTTTCTAAGGTGATTTGAAACATTTTATTTGATGAGTAAGCATGCTGAAAATAGTCATCATCTCTAATATGCTGCTCTAATATATTCTGACTGCCTTAATCTCCACAGTATAGATTAAACCAATCAGGAATTAATATCACTGCAATATATCTCAAAGAATGATGAATGTTATCACTTTTATAAGATTTCAAATAATATGGTAGCTACTAGCATGTCAGTTGACTTGCTATCTAAGATTAGAAAACTTTGATTTTTCACTTGGAACCATGTCTTCAACTACCCTCCCTGTGTTTTGCAAAACTCTCCATTTTTGAGGAAAGGCAAGTACATTTGTCCATTAATCAATATGTAGCTCTCCCCTCGCTATTATATTTAGCATTATAGCAGGCACCTCATGGTTATTCAAACACAGTAAGGTACAGTCCCTGTCTTGGGACTCTTTCAGTTTGTCTAGTGAACCAGTGCAAGAAATACACATGGAAAACACAATCAACACGGTAGGCTGGGCTAACTCTTATTGGATATTCTTCATGCACGAGGTTCTGTTCTAAGGACTCTATGTAAATTAACTCATATACTACTCAGTAGTTCCATGAAGGAAGCCATCAATCCCTGTGTGACGCCATCACTTCATATGTACAACTAATATCAAGTGAGGATCCACAAAATAGAGTGAAGTAAGTCAGAAAGAGAAAAACAAATACTGCATGCTAACACGTATATATATTTTAAAAGTAATCTTATACCTCAATAGGTTAGGAAGCCCTGCTACAGACAATGAGAAGACACAAGAATGAATGATTGCCTTATGGATAGTTAGAGAAGGCTTTTTGGAGGTAATGAATTAATCTGGACTTTTCAAGGCCTTGGACTAGGTCAGAAACAATAAAGAGTTTGGCTTTGGACTCAAGTCTACTACTGCTATCTGTGATCCAGCACTTCTTTGCTAGTGTTGACAGAACATGACATCAGAAGGTGGTGACATGACATTGAAGGTGTACCTTTTCCTTGGGTGGATGAAGGGAAGGGAGAAAGGAGGAGGAAGAGGGGAAGGGTGTCAGGCTAGACGCCATCCTGCCATCTGGAGAGAGAGATGCTAAGCCCGAGTGATAAGCAGAGAGCTAAGCTAAGCGTGTGTGACTTAAGCCTGAGTGTGCTCTCCCGGGAGGCCAGCAGAAGTAGTAAGCATGTCCTGAAGGGAGAGACTTGTATCTGAAGGTGTTGCGTGATTGGACCTTTAGCTTTGTGACATTGGGGAAGCTCTTTCACTTCTCTGAGCTTCCATTTCCTCATCTATGCGATGGAGAAAAGATATATTTAGTGGGCTTGTTACACCAACCAAATGAGAAAGCAATTAATATGTTTGGGATATGATAGCCATTAGATAGATGTTAGTTTTCTTCCTTTCCCTAGGAAGATACAGCCCCATCCCATTTCACTTTCGTTTGTATTAGTGTAGTATGAAAGAGCCTAGAAAGAGGCTGTTTCACTTTCACATCTAGAAGTCAAGAGTGGGAAAGAAAAAGTTTACTGTGTGAACCAGAACAGATATTAGCTATATTCAACCCACATTTACTGAGCGTCCAGTGTGCCATCATTTTGCTAGGAAGATTTTATTTATCATCCCTAGTGTATTATTAACATGTACATCCCATTTTCTCCTATTTGAAGTAATTCTGGCGTACCCCTCCCCCCATGATTTTACCTCAGAGAGTCTGTGAGAGACTGTTCCCAACCCCCAAAACACCTTTCACGTGGGCACAGATTCAGTAATCTGTATGTTATCATAGCTGTTGTTACCCAAGGTATTGGTGCCTGAAGGAACTAAGTAGATAACCCTGTTCCTAACATTTGCTGCCTAAGAAAATTTTGCTTTGCATGTCAGTAAGCCTTATTTTCTTTATTTAAAAGGCCAAATGACCATCAGAAGGAATTGCTCCTTGGGATTCTGCAGCCTGCCTGATTTCCAAATAAACTTTTCTTGAGTTCTGTAAGATGAAAACACTTTCTCTCTGTGCTTGAGCCTCGTGCATTGCCCTTTGCTGAAGCTGTTTCCCCAGCAAATTGCTATGGTTGGTCTCTCAAGCCAGAGGGAAGAAAAAGGTTTTATAATGAAAATGCTGACACGTTCTTATCTACAGCAGTATGAGTAGGGATGCTATGATCTCATTTATTGTAGAAACCGGATGCCTGTTTTGGCTGAAGGGAGATCAGGCATCCTCCAGAGCTCTGGGGTTTTGAGTCTTTATCTTGAAAAGTTTGCAGTGAAAAAAATATATATAACTGTAGAGAAATAGGAAACCAGGGCTATACAAACTGCACCTTGTTCTTCCGGTAAAGTAGTAAGTTGAATTCCAATAAAGTTCTCGGATGAAGGTGGTCTGAGGGTTTAAGAGACTGGAAGTGGAGACTATGTATTTGCTTGCTGCATGCCAGACTTACTCTCTGTAATGGTTTTATCTGACTATTTAGAAAGAAACTTTAACCTTGATCTTATTCATACTTTAAAATAATGGTCATCACTATTATATGGATAGCATTCTGAAATGAGTTATCTTTTATCCCTCCATACAACAGCTCTATGAAGTAGATAATTTATAGAGGAGGAAACTGAAGCACATTGAGTTTAAAATCTTTTCACTAGGGATGTTCAAGTATCTGGCTGAAGACTTTTTTCCCAAGATATTATTCAGGTGATAAAATAACTTGTTGGACTGGAGATCCTTTTAATCTCTTTCATATTCATACTTCGTAAATGACACTATGTCTTGCCCAGAGTCACAAAGTATGTAGTGGTGGCACTGGGGTTTAAGCTCAAGTTTCTGATCGCAAGCCCAGGGAAAGACTCTCTTTTCTTTGTTTGTCCCTCCCTGAGCATTTCCTAAGGACTGACCATGCTTCCAAAGCATTCAACCAAGAAATTTCTGGTATCCCGCCAAGAACAGAGGGCAGAACTGGTGTTTGTCCATAACGCTCATTTATGTGATCAAGATGCGTAAGTGTTACCTATATGGAATCTTGAAGGGCTGAGGGTGTACGGTACATGGATTCAGCAGATGTGTACCAAATGAAGAAAATTGCATTGGTGCCATGAAGACAGGGAAACTTTTCAGATAGTAAGGACAGAAGTAGAGTTGAATGACTTCGATATATTGATCCTTACTTCCTGTGATTCTTCACCTCTTGTACTTAGCCCCTAGCCTGGAAATACAATGTCTTTTGTGCTCCTGGAATAGATAGAAGTGAGGGTATGTAGTTAGGCCAGATGAAGGTATTGCTGGTTTTCTCTTTCACTTTTTTATTTCCCACTCTTAAAAGTCCAGGGCTGGGATATTACCTTCCTACTTCCAGTCAAATCAGTTTCATCCGTAGTTCCATTTTCAGTTATTTATACTTTTAGTGTTAAGCCAAGAAACTCAACAAGTATTTGCATGTGTCAAAGCCCTGCCACTTCTGTCACAGGGATTTCTGGATGCAATCATATCCTTGAAAGAAGAAAATCTTCATCTCTGTGTAAAGATGGTCTAGGGGATAGCCTTTTTGAGTTCTAAGGAAGCAAAGAAAGATGGCTTATAAAATTGATTTCAGATGAACCAGCTTTCTGTGAACAAAAGCAGAGTCTGTGCTTGCTTGCATGATCGTATTTGTAGGCTTAGCTAATTTTCACATGTTGTCGGACCCACATGCATAGTTTTTGTTCCATTCATATGGATTCAGGAAGATAATTCCTAAATTTTCTAACCAAAAAAGGGCAACCCCACATGTTTTATTTTACTCTAACACTGCTAAGGTGTTCTGAATTTTAAATGAGAACTTGGCATTGGCATGTAAGTCTTCTTTATATACATCTTTAGAGAAGAGATCTGTCTGGCAAACCTTAGGTTTCTTTTGCAGGTGTCAGTTAATGTGTCCTCTTTACATTTAATTGATGATGTTTTATTTCACTTCGTTTCTCTTTGAAACAGTTTAGGAAAACTGTGCAGTAACTTCAGTTTCAATGCAACTGAATTTTAGCAAATGAGGAGATAATGAATGGACTGATATAGATCTACAGAGGTTCGACTTTTTTTTTTTAAACTAGGTACATAGCAAGATTACTTCCTGTCTGGAGAAGATTTGCCAAAATCAGTTTACTCAGTCTCAGAGTATTAATGTTAAGAACTTTATGTTGTGCCTCATAGATGATAGTTTTGAGGGTCCTTTATTACCAATCACAGACTCAGTTCCATCCCTTTAATCTAATTCTATATTAAGTTGTAGTGAATTTATTAAGGTGTTCCAATATACCATTCAGAAAATATTAATGAGATTAATATTTAAATATTTTAAATATTAACATATTTTTACATATTTTAAAATATTAATGAGGTTCATGTGGTGTGTCTACAGTTGCTTACCTTCAAATGAATAATCCTGATGTATTGAACAGTTTGAAGTTTGTGCCTTGTATACAGGCTGGCTGTTCAGACCTCTCAAGACACTCTTTGTAGCCATTTTTAGCTATGAATCATCTAGCACCTTGTACTGCTATTTAATGATTGCATATAAACATTCTACTTGCCTGCCCAGCAAGAACATTGTTAGTTTATTTTGCAAATAACTTATGTATTTTTCCTCTTCTGTACTTACCCAGTGCCTTACAATGGTATGGGTTCTTTCCCAGGAGGGAGGAGATCAAAGCAATTTTAATAGTATAGCTAATCCCTCCTTCTCCTTCAGGATCTGTTTGTGTCATCTCTCAAGAAAGATATTCCTGGCCACCACATCATCTGTCTGATCCCATGGAGTTGTGAACTTCTTTCTACCATACTGAACTGAATTGTCACAAGGCTGTAAATACCACAAGGTGTCAGAGTCTGGGACTTAACATCTTGAACACTTAGCTACTAGTATGGTGCTTGCAACATACTAAATGCTCAATATGTGTTTATTGAATAAATGGTTTATGTAATCTTTACGTCGAATTATTTAGTCAAGGGAGACCTACTATTAAGTTCAAAGAGAAAGGAAGCGTCCTAGTTTTGTTAATACTTTTCTAGCTTCTCCCAAAATGACACCCATCATACTTTATTTTTAGGGTATCCTTAGCTGCATATAATTTCTACCGAACTCAATTTCATACCATGAAAGCAGAGGGAAGAAGATGAGGTACTCAATGAATATAAGTTGAATGAACAAATAAATAAATCCCTCAGTTCCCAACACGGACACTGAGAAGTTAGTTGATAAGTACTTGGTGAAGAAATGAATGGATAAATGAATGGCTATAAACATAACATCCCACGATAACTTTATTTTGTGGGTTAGTCTAAATCCATCTTAAAACAATTTACAGTTTCCTAACAGCTGGGAGGGATTTGTTTTTGCTTCTATTGCTTATAAACTGACACCAGCTTTCATCTCTCTGACAGCCTCAGAATCCAGGTATGGTTTGATGTCTTTAATAGAATTGAATGATTTGTAGTAAGGCCTTTGAGAAGAGCTGGTCATGTATTTACAGGATGAAGCTTGGCTTCAGTGCTGCCACAGGACCTGGCAGCCTTGGTGCTCTGGGAAAGGAGATCATTGGAAAAGTCCCCTTGCTGTGGCATGCTGCTCAGCACCAGCATTTTCTCCATCCCAACTAAACTAGAATTATCGATCCCTGTGTAAGTCCTTCTGAATTAAGTCCAGTTAAAAGTAGTTTGCTTTCCATTTATTAGCTGAACTACTTTGAATGCTTCATTCCCTTTAAGAAATTGTTCTGGCCAACTAGGCAGAACTGCTAAAGACTGTTGCTAAGAGCAACCAGCTAAGAAGTTCTTAAATTAACTAACAGGCTACCTCAAATCCTTTCTAGATACGAGTCTGTGCACGTGTGTGCGTGCTCACGTGCCTGCTTAAATAACAGATGCATATGCAAATGAATAAATGAGTCATTACCTATCGATTCAGGTTAAGCAGGGCTGCTGTGTAAAAGAGCCAATCAAGAAGAGGAAAATGAATTAATTAATTAGGAGCTCTGCTCAGTAGTGGTTAAGCCATTTGAATATCAAAATGCTCCATATTTTAAAATCATTACAGTGGTATGAATTCTGGACTGCAGGTAGAAAATCTAGCTTGTGTACTGCACGAGGACCACGGCTCTCTTTTACTCGTGCATCACTCCACCCCTACTGCCCAGCATGATACCTGGCACATAGTAGGTGCTTATTAATATTTTCTCTATAAAGGAAGGAATGACTGCCTAGATAGTAGTCCCACTTTATCAATGAGGAGTTGGGTGAAAATAAATAACATTCCGCAGGTTTATGGAGAGAAATAGGCTAAGCTAGGCTTCAAACCCAGGTCTAACTCTGAAAACTATAGTCTGAAGTGAAATGTTGCTTTTTTTAAAAAATACTTTACAGCACCTAAGTCTAGACACTTCATGCCTTGTGAACTGGCACTTGTGAAGATAGTGTATCATAGAAGTAGAGATATGAATTCGCAAATTCAAAAGATCTGGATTGAAAACTCAGCTTCTATCATTTATTAGTAGTAGGAAAATGGGCGAGATGCTCAATATTTCTGAAGACTAGAAAAATGGAAATACTAGTGGCTTATTTAAACGCACATCGTAAGAATTAAATGAAGTTGTAAATAAAATTACATATATAAGCACTTGGTATGGTTTATGCTAAGAAATATTGGCTGACAGCGTTACTGTTACTTAAGACAGCGGAGAAAACGATGTGATAATGTGTTGTTCTGAGGAATAGATTACACCTAAATGAATGAATAAATAAATAATCTTGCATAACTGAATACTTGTAGTACTTTTTTTTTTTTTTTTTTTTTTTTTTTTGCCATTACGCGGGCCTCTCACTGCTGTGGCCTCTCCCGTTGCGGAGCACAGGCTCCGGACGCGCAGGCTCAGCGGCCGTGGCTCACGGGCCCAGCCGCTCCACGGCATGTGGGATCTTCCCGGACCGGGGCACGAACCCGCGTCCCCTGCATCAGCAGGCGGACTCTCAACCACTGTGCCTCCAGGGAATTCCTATAGTACTATTTTTTAATCTATTTTTTAAAGTTTATACGGGACTAAAAAATATGGCTCCTGGATCTTCCTAGTCCCAAAGCTATTTTCATTCTCTTATTCAACATTGTAACTGAAAATATCTTCAAAGTTGAAGACTTGGCCAAGTTGCTTATGTTAATTAACTTCATTTATATGCCTAAACCAGTTTTTCTCTAACCCTAGCTCTTGAGATCCAAGTATCCAATTATACGTTAATGTTTTGACAAAGTGTAATTTAGGGTGGGGCATTTTATAGAACTGAGCTTTATTTGTTTATCTCAGAGGAGAAGCATTTGTGGCAGAGAATTGCTTGACCCTTGCAAATATGAATATTTGTTTTTTCATTTGATGAACCACTTGTTTCAGTACCCAGTCTGTCTGGGTAGAAATCATGTTCTTCAATTTCTTATGGTTGTATTCAGATCTAATCTGAAGAAAGAAAGGTCAGTGATTTAGAACAAGTCAGAGTCTCATGGTTTTCTTCGGAGAAATTGAGTAAGTCCTACTACAGGGACACAATTGAAACTGTGATTCATGTGAGCTGTGGCACCTTACAGTCTTTCTTGTAAGGACGGCACATTCATTTTTAAAAGAAAGATGACTCAATTAATCTAAGCATGGGAACACCTCATTCATCTAGCATAATAAGGAAATTGCAGATTCTACTCAAGCACTTTTTTCTCAAATAAAGTAAGCCCCTTTAAGTGTGTAAAACATATTTTAAAGCATTTTTCGATGAAACTCTTTAGAAATACAGTATAAACGTCCCGGCTTCAATGATACTGTGAGGACCAAATGAAAACAGGCATGAAAGCTCTTTGGGGAAAAGTTGTCTCAATGAATAATTATTAATTAATTTCCTATTTAACAAGCATGTATAGATCTTTTCTTGTGACAGATTCTGTGTGAGGCTCTGAGAAGGCAATGATGAAGAAAAGAGAGATGGTCTCTCCTTCCTTGAATTTATAATCAGATGAGTAAACAAATACTTATACACTAACAGTTAAAAAGGAGGAAAAGACAAAATAGGAAATTATACAAGGCCTGATTTAAACTAAGAGGTCATGGAAGGTTCCCCTGAGGAAGTAATATTTGGGAAGGATGAATTAGAATTAGGAAGGTCAAGAAGAATGGCTATGGGTGGTAGGTGGAGGTTTCTGTGAGGTTCAGGAAAAGGAAATACTCGAGGGGATTATCAAGCTTAGTGACTGATAAATGGGGAAAGGAAGTGAAAGCAAGGAGAGAGTCAAAGGACATTTCCACGTTTTAAGCCTAGAGTTCTGGGGGAATGATATTAATGTCAACAGATCTACTGAAATTAGGAGTGAGGAGGAATTTGACTTTATTTGCATTTATACGTTAAGTTTGGGGTGACAGTGATCCATCCAACTGGTTGGCCAACCAGTTTCAATGCAGCACTGAGCAAGTGACAGTCCAGCTGCAGCCACGGATTTGAGAGTCGACCACTGTTAATGCTGTGAGAATGGGGGGCATGTAGAGAGAAATAGAAGTTTGGAAATCCCTACGATGAGAGGTGGAGTAAGAAGTTGAGTAAAGGAGACTAAGAGATTTAGTAATAAATAAGCAATAAATAAAGGAGAGAATCTCAAGAATAGGGGAGCTGATGTTACAAATATGATATGTATTGAATACTACCTTTCTAGTTTGTGTTAGGCATGTGGGGCATCAAGATGAACAAAGCAGACATATGGCCCAGAGGAGGAGAATAATTATTGAGAAAAAATGAGGTTTGGTGATTCCAGTAAAGACAACAGGTTGAAAGCTAAATTGTGGGTGGTTTGGGGGAGAGGGAATGCGGGAAGGATAGAGGCCACGGTTGTGTGTTATTTGAGGAAATCTTCAGAAAAAGAAGGGAGAAAAATAGGATGTGTTCTGGATGGTCTGTAAGGTCTAGTGAAGGCTCTGCTCCAGCTCTTAGGCAGCGCTACAGAAAGAAAAGACAAAGAGGACACTGAAAGTGGGGTGTAAAGGAAACTGCCCAGTATTAGGAATGGTTATCCTTACATTTCCAAACCAGCTTTGCTATGAATACATCCCTTCTATTTTCTGGGCTTCATTTTGCTTATCAGTACAAAGAGGTGGAGGTGGTTCAAATACTTCTAAAATCCCTTCCAGTTCTAACATTTTATTGGTAAAAGTCCCAGAGAGTAGAGTACTGACTTAAGGAGACAAGTCCCAGAAGAGATGGTCAGGGTGAGAATGAGGGCATACAACCTAACATACTATAATAGCTATAATAATAATAAGTGTAAGAGTTATTTTGAGCAAGGTACTGTGCTAGACACATTTTCCTTCACAATAACTCTTGGAAGCAAATGTCATAATTCTAGTGTTAAAAAGTATGAAGCCCGAGAGTATAGAGTTTTAGTGACTTGACCAAGGTTACCAGCAAATAAGTAGACGAGCTGAGATTCAAATCAGGCAGACATGAAAATAAGAGGAGATAGAGTTTTCTCTCCTACTGGAATTCTGCATCTTTAAGAAAATAGAAAATGATATGTTGGGAGTAAGAGAAGGGGTTTGGGAACAGGGGCCCATGAAGGGTGGAAAAGGTCTAGGTCAATCATGATTGGCAGTGGGTCCAAGAGAAAGGCAAGACAGCCCCACCCAAGTGGCGGTACCCAGGTCTGTGGTGTGCCTCCAGCCCTGTGACTGGTCTCGTGTACGGCATTCTGTTCTACAGCCTGAGAGCCAGAATGGAGAAGCAGGAACTGGAGCCAATCCAGGATCCAGGACTGACACATATGTCTTGGAGGAAGTTTAAGTGGGAGACCAGGGAGTGATGGCAGGATGTGCTACCGAGGCTGACTGCAGGCTCAAGGCTGGGCAAGGAGTCAGGGTAGCCAGAAGCTGGCTGGTAGTGTGGGTGCTTCCGCCTTTCATTGCTCAAGTTATCCAGTGTGTCTTCTATAATCATTCACAGTGCAGATAAAGAGAGGAGGACCTGGATAAAAAGCAGGCCAAGATTCAAATTCATATACCATCCCTACTCACCACAGGATGTGACGTGGCTTACAAATACTGTTACCATGCCACGTTGTTATTGATACGGTAGTTGAGTGAAATCTGGTTCTGTGGAAATTTGTATTCTGTTATTTCAGTTAGCCATATTTGGTCAGTTTTTCTCACAGAATAACCTCATTCTCTCACTTCAAAACCTGATCTTATAAAAAGAATTCTCAAAATATCTCAATACAAATTAATTTTTATATAACACTCATGATAATGAAGGCAGATTTTTTTGTTGTCATCTTTTTTGCTTTTGCCCTTAGGATTATTTTATGTATTCTGAGAATGGCTTCACTGGATACTCCTATTATTTCAGTGTACTCCAAATTATCTTAAGTAATTATTTTCTCTGGAAACTATAATGAATAAGATAAATATCACTACTCTATACAGTATCACCGCATGTTAAAACGACACAGTTAGTTACAAAGTAATGTCTTTAATAAGCATTGTGAGGTTTTACCAAACTTAAGTTTCTCTTGCTGGGTTAAGAGTCAATATTAACTAATAGCAAAGGGAATAAATGAACAAAAGTAATGTTTATTATATATCTACTATATGTAAGGAACTATTCCGAGTGCTTCATATACCTTATTTTTAAATTTTATTTATTTATTTATTTATTTATATTTTTGCTGTACGTGGGCCTCTCAGTGTCGTGGCCTCTCCCGTTGCAGAGCACAGGCTCCGGACGCGCAGGCTCAGCGGCCATGGCTCACGGGCCCAGCCGCTCCGCGGCATGTGGGATCTTCCCGGACCGGGGCACGAACCCGTGTCCCCTGCATCGGCAGGCGGACTCTCAGCCACTGTGCCACCAGGGAAGCCCACCTTATTTTTTTAATACTCTAAATGAACATATAGGTATTAGCCCATTTTATTTTTTTTTAAGACTTTTTTTTTTTTTTTTTTTTTTTTTTTTTTTTTTTATTATTATTATTTTTGCGGTACGCGGGCCTCTCACTGCCGTGGCCTCTCCCCTTGCGGAGCACAGGCTCCGGACGCGCAGGCTCAGCGGCCATGGCTCACGGGCCCAGCCGCTCCGCGGCATGCGGGATCTTCCCGGACCGGGGCACGAACCCGCGTCCCCTGCATCGGCAGGCGGACTCTCAACGACTGCGCCACCAGGGAAGCCCTTAAGACTTTTTTTTTTATGGATCATTTTTAAAGTCTTCATTGAATTTGTTACAATATTACTTCTGTTTTATGTTTTTGATTTTTGGCTGTGAGGCATGTGGGATCTTAGCTCCCCGACCAGGGATTGAACCTGCACCCCCTGCGTTGGAAGCCGAAGTCCCAACCACTGGACCACCAGGGAAGTCCCAGTGTTAGCCCATTTTAAAGATGAAGAAATAAGCTCAGATGGGTTAAATAAATTTCTTCCTGTCAGACTGCTAGGAAGTGGTACAGCCCACATTTGACATAGAGATGTTCGGGTTCAAGTTCAGGCACTTTCTCTAATATAGCCCATTAACCACTGTCATTAGTACATAAGACTTGCTTTCTTGAATTCTGGAAGCCATTCTATGTGAAAGCCCCTTCTCAATTACCTCAAAACAAAAAGTGGGTAGAAGGGAAGAGTCCTTTAGAACTGTTTATCCCAAATAAGAAATAAGGTAGTGAGTCAGTACACAGCCCATTAGGAGAAAGCGGAGGAGGACAGGCAAGAGAGGAGGGGATAGATGAGGTGGAAATCAAATGTGATCTTTTTTAGCATCTTCCCTGTACCAGATTCTAAGCTAAACACCAGAACTCCAGGTTGGGACCAGATCAGGTGAGATTTCTTCAAGAGAGTTTGGATTAGTAGAATCCCAACAATCATCCCTTATTTCTCTTGAGTCTAGGATTAATCACTGTCCAACCTCTTCTAAGGACTTTTGGTGACAGAAAGCTCTTCCCCTCACCAGATAGCTCATCATGTTGTTGGGCAGGTCTGATCATTGGAAAGGGTTTCCTTATATTAATAGTAATTAAATTAAAGCCACCAGTTATTACATCCCCCCCTCCCATGCATCTAGTATTTTATTAAGGTTATTGCTAAGCCTTACCCTATCCCTTCAAATGAAGTATGTCCCTCTGCCATAAACATTTGGCGAGATTTAGGACATGTCCAAGCCCTGACAGTTGATAAGGAACCAAACCCAGGTCTCTGACTCTTCGTTACACCAAGCTGCCTGCCTCTGACTTCTATCCATTGGCACTTTTCCAAGAAGAAATCCAGGATGTACAACTGAGTTCTGGAGGGACCTGGGGTTTCTGAATGCTCAGCAGTGAGATGGGAAAGAAATGGAGGTGGGAGTGGGGTACAGAGGTTGGTGGCAAGAAAATGAACATTATGGTGGCGCCCTGACTACGGGATTTTATCCATACGAAGATGACTATAAACCCCGAGTTAGAAAAATAGCAGTGCAGTAAAGGTCGATGACTATTCCACAGTATGCATATGAGGAGATGAAATTTTATTTTTAATGTTTGAATAACAGGGTGTTTTCATAGCTACCTAAAATGCCCTAAAGGAATTCAAAAGTGATGAATTATAGCAGAACAAAAAATACAAAGTATTTTTGGTTGACTTTTTTTTTAATGGAGTATAGCTGCTTTACAATATTGTATTAGTTTATACTGTACAGCAAAGTGAATCAGCTATACATATACATATATATATATATATATACCCTCTTTTTTGGATTTCCTTTTCATTTGGGTCACTACAGACCATTGAATAGAGTTCCCTGTGCTATACAGTTGGTTCTCATTAGTTATCTGTTTTATACATAGTATCAATAGTGTATATATGTCAATCCCAGTCTCCCAGTTCATCCCAGCCCCGCGCTTTCCCCCTTGGTATCCATACTTTGTTCTCTACGTCTGTGTCTCTATTTCTGCTTTGTAAATAAGATCATCTATACCAATTTTTTCAGATTCCACATATATGCATTAATATATGATATTTGTTTTACTCTTTCTGCTTTCTTCACTCTGTATGACAGTCTCTAGGTCCATCCATGTCTGTACAAATGACCCAGTTTTGTTCCTTTTTATGGCTAAGTAATATTCCATTGTATATATGTACCACATCTTCTTTATTCATTCCTCTGTTGATGGACATTACATTTAGGTTGCTGCCATGTCCTGGCTATTGTAAATAGTACTGCAATGAATACTGGTGTGCATGTGTCATTTTGAATTATAGTTTTCTCTGGGTATATGCCCAGGAGTGGGATTGCTGGGTCATATGGTAATTCTATTTTTAGTTTTTTAAGGAACCTCCATACTGTTCTCCATAGTGGCTGTATCAGTTTACATTCCCACCAACAGTGCTCGAGGGTTCCCTTTTCTCTACACCCTCTCCAGCATGTATTGTTTGTAGGTTTTTTGATGATGGCCATTCTGACCAGTGTGAGGTGATACCTCATTATAGTTTTGATTTGTGTTTCTCTAATAATTAATGATGTTGAGCATTCTTTCATGTGTTTGTTGGCCATCTGTATGTCTTCTTTGGAGAAATGTCTATTTAGGTCTTCTGCCCATTTTTTGATTGGGTTGTTTTTTTTTTTTTGATACTAAGCTGCATGAGCTGTTTGTATATTTTGGAGATTAATCCTTTGTCAGTTGCTTCATTTGCAAATATTTTCTCCCATTCTAAGTGTTGTCTTTTTGTCTTGTTTATGAGAAATTAACTGTGTCCTCATTTTTAAAGTAGTGGACATTTAAAAGGTACTCTTGTTTATGTCATTAATTCCAGATATCTTAGTGATTACTTTAAAAGGACATTTAATTTTTTCAGATGTGTATCTTGGGATATATGCTATAAAAGAACAATTAAAATTAGAGTGAAGTCTACACATCTATGACATGAGAAAATCGATTCTAAATTAAAATTACATTATGTAGACTAAGTGTCTTTTATAATTACTTATAATTTTAAAAATATACTCTATTTTTCATCTAAATGACCAAGGTTGGAATTTTTGCTCTGCTACTTATCCCTTTGTGGCCAGAAGAGTAGCTTAATCTCTTTGAGCCTTAGTTTCCTCATTTGTGGACTCGATTTAAAACCTACTGTATTGTTTTGCTGTGATGAGTAAATGAAATCACATTTGTAATGTATTTAGCACAATGATAACATGTAGTCTGACATCAGAATGAGAGAAAGTGAATCGGTTCTGTGGGTGAAAGAAAAACATTATGAATTTAAACATCTGGACAAGATGGCTACATCTCACTATTTGAATCTGCTTTCATAATATTTTGTGTCATCTGTTTAGTGATTTACATAAAGAGGCCCATTTAAGCACTGTTGTGTATTTTTCATAAAGCGGATTGAATCCCCTGACATATTTAGAGTAATTAAGAATTTCAAGTGAATATGTTTAATGTTATACTGATGTGTGTTTCTTTGATGATAGACATTAAATAAAATAACTAATTGAACTGAATAATTGAATTTTCAAAGCCATTCATTGTAAAAAATTAGTGGTACAAGAGTAATTGTGTTTCTATCAAAGGACATCATGACTAAACATACTGCTTTTTATAATGGAAAACAAATATATCTCATATTTCTGAACCAACTAGTTGTAACATAGTCAATGTGTACCTGATTAATTTGCACTTTAAATTACCATTAAAATTCCTTAAAAAGGAAAACTGAAAAATATGTGATGGCAACATACATTTTCGAGCAGAGTAGCTCGAGTTTGAATATTCATTCTTCTTCAGAAATGATTTTGGATAAGTACATTTTCTAAGCCTTGGTTTCTTTATCATTAAAATAGAGATAATAATAGTGCAACTTGTGGAATTGTTTTGGTAATTAATTGAGATAGTACATGGAAACCATCAGGCACATTGCATGTGTCACTGTGTAAGCATTAGAGGTATATAGTATTTCAAATCCATATAAATATACTGGAAAGACTGTACAAAGACAATTGTATTGTGTTTTTTCTAACAAAATTTGTTTTTAAATAAGTAATCATTGCCTGATTTTGTTTTATAAATCTGAATAATTATAGCTGACTTTGATTAAAACCAAGTTCACCAGCATTAACTTGTTTTGTATTCAAAATGTGCCTATACTTAGGAATAGATTAGGATACCAGTTAGGCTAGGAACAAAGAGGTTTATTCCGTAAGATGTTGGCTTGTCACGTTAGATTCTTTGTGATTATACTGCCTCAGGGAATCTAGCTGTAGTCACACAATCACAGAAAACATTTCCATGTTCCATTCCAGCAGTGCTCCCTTAAGGTTTTTGAAACAAAACCTAACAACTGATTAGGTTTCCTATATCTTTCCTGCTGTTCCCGTGATGCTTTTGTTTGCCCTATAACCACAGTCAGAGGAAAGAACAAAAAATGTTTTCATTTCTCTTGTTGCCAAAGCTAAAAATTTGGAAGTTATTCTCCTCGACTCTTCTATTTGTCGTACCTCCAAAGTCTATTCAGGTACCTAGTTTGCTGATTGGATCTCCTTAATATTTTGAATTTTTCCCCTCCCATTTATCTACACAGACACTGACCAAGTTTATACCCTCACTTCCTCTTACCTGAACTGAATTTACCTTTTTGACTAATCTGCCTCAAATCTCATCTCTCTCCTCCATGCTGTAACAAGAGGTAATTTTCTAAAATAGAAATCTGGTCATATTACATCTCTGATTAACAGCCTTCACATTGCCTGTAGAAACAAACAAACAAACAAACCTGAACTCCTTGGTGGAGCTCCAGACCCTCATGGACTTGCTCCTGCTTCTTCAGTTTCAGAAGTTAAGATTTCAGGCTCTGGAGTCAACAGGTTTTCTTATATGTAAAATTAGAATTAACAGTAGTACCTATTTCACTTGGTTGTTTTAAGAACAAAATGAGATAATATTTACTTACCTGTGTGACACATGGTAAGATGTCTCAAATTTAGGGTCCCTTAATATTATTTCTCATTTCTTCCTCCATGTATATCCTAGACATAACAAAGAGCCTTCTGTTCACCCAACTAGTGACATTCTCTCTTGGTTTTGTTTCTGTGACTTTGTGTTTATTGTTTCTTCTACCTGGTTTGTCACCACATAACCCCTTCCTCCTCAGCTCCTTTGTCTGCCTTGCATATCCTGTTCACCTTTCATACTTAGCTCAAGGATATTTCTTTTTGGAAGACGTTCTGATTTCCCCATTGACAGAGCTAGAAACTCCTCAGCACCCCATTAGGAGATCAAGGTCAAGAGTGTGTATTCCGGAGTTCCACTACGTGGATTTAATGTAATGTTCTTGGGCAAATTACTCAACTTCTCTAAGCTTCAATTTTATCTATAAATTTGTGTGAATGATAGGACATATCTAAGGGTATTACGTGAAGGTTAAATGAGACAATATATGTATGTGCTTAGCACAGTGCATGACACATAATAAAGGCGCAAAAACTATGAGTCAGTAACTATAATAGCAAGTAACTGGAGTTCATTGTCCTCACAGAGCATACATTGCCTCATGTTATCACAGTCTTGCTTATGTCTATGACTTTACATATACCAGACTGAAAATTCTTCTTAGACCTTCTATTTTTGTGTTCCTTGCACATGGTTTGAAAACTGTCTCATGATAGATCATTGGTATGTTTATTAAAGGAAAAATGGGTGAATATCTACTTTGGTGTTGCTCTCGCTTGAAAACTGGTAGGAATTTTATTTTTAGCAGTATTTATGGAGCAGTCAGCCTGGTATAGGGAAAAACATTTCATTTCAATAAACAACAAGCACTAAGCTCCAGTCTCTTTGAAGATGAGGTAAATATCTTATCAGTCTCCGTATCTACAAAACACATACATGCATTGCTCAATGAATGTTAATTATTGAATAATTTATGTGTTGATCTCCCCTATTAAACTGTGTCTAAATTATAAGCAGAGAGTATTCCTCCTGTCCAGTAGTATCATTCACATAGTAAGTGTGCAATACACTTTTTTTTTTTTTTTTTTTTTTTTTTTTTTTATGCGTTACGCGGGCCTCTCACTGCTGCGGCCTCTCCCGCTGCGGAGGACAGGCTCCGGACGCGCAGGCCCAGCGGCCATGGCTCACGGGCCCAGCCGCTCCGCGGCACGTGGGATCCTCCCAGACCGGGGCACGAACCCGCGTCCCCTGCATCGGCAGGCGGACTCCCAACCACTGCGCCACCAGGGAAGCCCCGCAATACACTTTAAATACTTTATTTGTAATTGTGGCCCAACTTATAGACTATGTAAAAAATTCGTTACAAATCATTCCATGCAAATTGTTGAAATCTCATTTCATGCTCTCAGACAAAGCTATTATAATTTTTATAGTATCAGTTATTTTAATAATTTTATTCCTTCTGTAATTATGTCTGTAATTTTTTAAAAGTACATGCTACCTTAAATTTGGGGACCATATGTTAAATACTTTTAAATGTGATACTACCGGAGTACAGAGTCTAGCGTTATTATGATCCAGAAACACTTTTGACATTGTGTTTGTAATCATATAACCCACATAGAACAGTGGAAGTTGAACACAGAGTGATTTGAAGCTACAAAGCTCAAGGTTCAAATCTTACCTCTGCCAGCAGTGCAGTCTCGGACATGTCATTTTATCTTTCTGAACTCAGTTTCCTCCTGCGGAAAATGAGTCCAATAAGACCTACTCTGCAATACTGTGAAGAAGGTTTGGAACACAATAGCAGCTCAGCCAAAGTAGCCATTCTGATTTTAAAAGAGCCAGCATTTTACTGAAGCCTCATTATTTTATCTTATCCACTAGTAAGGAATTCGTTCATGAGCATCCCTGTACTACAAGGTGCCCTAAAGCCCAGAGGGATGAGTGAATAGTTTAACGATTTCCTGAATGTTAACTGCCGGAAAATTGCATTATACAAAAGATGATTTGGGACATACAAAATGTTCTTGGAAACCACTGCTAACTTAACAATAGCTAAATCCATCTGCTCTCCTGGAGTTTCATTTATATTAACCCCACTCTGTATTATAAACCCATATTTGGACTGAATTGATTGTGGATTAATATCTGATTTATTGCCTAAAAATAGAAATAAAAGAAGATCCAATAGAGAGATCAAATTCAGGTGATAGGCCCTCGGTATTCACTCTTTCTTTGTTCCTTTCATCCAAGGGTTTTGAAAGGAGAATTTTTAAAATTATGGCTTATTCTCTAACAAAGTGGGTCAGTAAAATGGTTTATTGAATTTGTGTCATAGGTCTACAGAGGGAAGGAATGAGGCTGGTGTTGTCGGTTTATCAGTATGCCTTAGTTTCTCAATCACAAAAAGATAAAACATATACCTTCCTCAGAACTAAGAAGATATTACATGAATTCAATAAGACTGTTATGTTGAGATGATCAGGAAATAGATATACTGTATGTCTACAATGCAGTTTCTTATAAGGAGCTATTGCAAAGCTCACATCTCAAATTTCTAGGGCTGTACAATTTTCATTCAAGGGCTCCCATGAACATTTTCTGTTGGATACATGATGTGATACTTTCGCGGTGTTTTGTGTCCTCACATCACAACGAAACCACAGCTGTCTTAGAATAATTGCTTCCAAAGAACACTCATAACAAGGCTAAGGTGATCTGTCTTGAGAACCAGATGAGGTTTCCTTTCCTTCTTTCCTCCCTTCTATTTTCCCTCCTTTCCTTCCTTTCTCCAGTATTTATCTGGCTCCTACTTTGTGATAAGCACTGTGACAATTATAAATGATATGATACAGAGGTGAATAAGGGACAGTCCTGCCCTTAGTAGGTCTGTGGTCTATTTGAAACTATAAACTTCAAGCAATTACATATGATATGACAAGTGCATCAATCATGGGACCATATGAGGATAAAAAAGAGTTAACTTGAATGTCTAGTTTGGGGAAGTTGTGGAGGAAAAGACCTGAATATAATCTTGAAGAATGAATCAAAGTTTTCCAGGTGGGTAGTCACGAAGAACATCTTAGGTGGAAGGAGTAGCATATGAGAGGCAGTTCTGAAGTTCTGTGGACTCAATGGGAATAATACAAAGATCCCTATAGTGGGACTACAGTCCTTGTAAAGGGGAGTGTTGGGAAAGGAACACAGAGAGGTGGGGAAGGTCAGATCCTGTAAGGATGTGAGGAATTGTGGGCTTTATCCTGTAGGCAGTATAAGCCAGCGAAGTTCTTTTACCGTGAGAGTGCCTTAGCTTGTTTTTAGAGAGAATACTTTTTTTCCTATAGCATTTGGAAACGGGATGTGGTATTTTGGAAAGACTCTGGTGGCAGGAAGACCAGCTATGAGACTGTTGTAAAAATCTGGCAGGACAAATAAGAGTAAGTTTCAAGTAATAGAATTCTCTCGTGGACCCCAGGTTAGTTACAGGGCTCAAGTTTGGTCTTCATGCTGGGTTATTACATGGCAGCACTGTCCTGATGGGCTGAGTCAGCAGCAGGAAAATGCTAGCTGCTAGCACGGCTATCTCTAAATATCCGTCACAGAAACAATCAAGGAAAACAGTCCTTGTGTTATACTAAAGAGGGAAATTGTACTTAAATAAGTCTGCACGCATGCAAGTTATGTTTGTCTTACTTTCCACATCAATTAATGGAGATAGTAACACCACCTAAAGACCGGATGTTTTGAAGATTGACTAATGAATACTTCTAAGACATTGTTAAAATTTTTAACTCGTAGACCATTTGAGAAACTAATGAAAGCTAAGGCCATTTCCTAAGAAGATAGAAGCAATTGACATCATGTTTAGGAACATAAGGTTTGGGTCAAACAGATCTGGTTTAATTTCCCACATTAAGCTAGTATCAGTATGTGGCAGGTTATGTAACTTCTTTAAGTCTCAATTTCCTCATTGAGTTGCAATGAAAATTAAATAAGATAATGAATGTAAACTGCTTGGCTTAGTACCTGGAAAATAGTAAGTCCTCTGTAAATGTCAACTATTAATTAAATGGTAAATGTATCATTGCCATTTACTGTATCACAAACTTTTGCATAAAATTTCAGGTGATCTCAGACACTACATCCAATGTAGTGACCAGGGAAGCATGGATAAGAACCAAAATTGCACAGTGAAAGCTCCTTGCACAGTGTTTTATATTTTAATGGTTCTTAATAAATGTTTAATTTGAATTACCCATTTAAATCCTTTGTTTATATATTAAAATTTTTGTTTATTTAATCATGCAATTGACCTGGGTCTGAAAGCAAACTGGTTTCAGATGAACACATTTACAGCCAGATTTTTTCATTCTAAATGAAATCTAAAGGAATATACATATATACCTGGTATAAACTGGGAGAAAATAAGAGCAGAGACTTTTTTTTGTTAATTGAGAATCTGTGGTTGCAGGCAACAAAGTGAATCGTTCTGTATTTCTAGCTCCTGGAGGGCTATAATGAACAGATACATATTGTCAGAATTTTCTGAATTATTTAGTGACCGATTATGACTAATTATGGAGATAGTTGTAGTTTTGCAGCTTGTAAGGGTAGTTTGTATAGCATAACAAAGTAAAATTACAGCTGGTTTAAGAGAGCGGGATGTAGGAAAGAGAAGGGAAGTTTGTTCATTTTCAGTACCCATGTGATTCCTGAGCCTTGAGAATTTTAAGTGGGCTCACATTCATTAATTCATCGGTGAGCACTCACACATACTGTGGCAAGCTGAACGTGATGCTAATCGGTGAGGCTAAAAGAAGAGTTTGTGGTCTGGTGGTGGAGATGAACACGCAATAAGTAAGAGGTCTATAAAAAGCACTGTTTGTGGTGAGAGGAAGCCAGCAAGGAGAGGGGAAAGGCGGAGGTGTGGAGAGAGTGGCATGCTTTGGAGTTGTAAGCAATTTGCTTCACTAATATCATAGAATGCTGAGGAAGGAGGAAGTTATGGAAAATGAGCCTAGAAAAGGGAGGCAGGACTGAAGCATTGGCTGATAATTTATGCCATGCTACGTTGAGTGGGCTGCCAAGTAACAATACTCACTTCAATTAGTGGTGACATTTGTATTACAATAACTACCCAAATTAAATTCTCAGAATGTCCTACATGATAGACATACGTGTGTATATATGAAAATACACACATACAAAACATTTTATATTTATTTTTGTAGAATCTACATGTGTTTGGTGTATGCATGTGCACGTTGGGAATCTATAATAACAGGAGTGTTATACACATAACAGTAACATGTGTATACATATAATTCTAATGTTATTGGTTGTGTTAATCACATCTATTTAAGCTAGGGAAAGCTAAACTGAATGAATGAACGAAAATATAGAATAGGCTATTACTCTATTTCCAAATGATTTTCTGTAAGAAGTAATATTAAATATGTTTCGGACAGAGTGTTACCCAAAGATCTACTTCAATAAATATTTAACAATGACTTGTAACTATTGACTGATGTGAATAAGTATACATACTGTGCTTTAACATAGTTTGTTTTCTAGTTCTTAAATAATTTTCTGTTGTTTTCCCTCTCATTATTTAACATATTCATATTTTCATAGGTAGCTCAAGTAGAATTTTAGCCAATGAAAAAATGTATATCTTCTCTGAGTTGTTGCCAGTTCAAAATACTTATGAATACTTTGTGAGCACAAATAAGACGCAGATATGATTTGGGCATAGATCATTACCTCAGGCATCTTGTAGCGTAGCAGAGGTGGTAATATGTTAGTATTAAAAACAATTAAAGGCAATAAGTGGTATCATGAGAGAAAAATGTGAGAGTTTCAAATTGGAATGAATTACTTCCAACTGGAGAACATCACAGAGGGCTTAAAAGAAGTGACATTTGAACTGGTCCCAATGGAATGACTAGGATATATACATTTGGAAAGGAGTTAAAGGTGAAAGGACAGAATATTATAAAAAAGGAGCAGAGATATGGAAAACTGTCCTGTGGAAGATGAATAACATTTTATTTTATAGCTGAAAGCCATTTATTTATATCACGAAAATGCTGTGACTTTCCATATGAAGGGAAAGTATATAAACCACAGTTATAGTGACATCTGTCCATTTCATTGTCAATGAATGTAGTGGTTAAATGTGTGGGCTTTGGAATCAGACAATTCTGGCTTAGAATTACCAGCTCTGCCTCTTCTAAGGTGTGTGATTTGGGATAAATCATTTAATCTCTCTACAACGGTTTCCTTAAATGAAAATGGTAAGAATGGTAATGTTCTACTCACAGAACTGGTATAATAATTAAACGAGATAATGAATATAACGCACCTGTTATCACTGTGGCTGACACATAGTAATTATTCAAGAAACAGTTGTCATTGAATGGTACATAGGTCTTGAGAAAGACATTGACTTTTTAATTTCTTTTTTTCTTTCATTGTTCTCAGTGAGAGAAGGGATGGCAAGATAGCCATAGTGAATTTTGTTGATAATATAAGGGGAGAGTGGAAGAAGGAATACAAATACTCCAAAGTCCCCTTGCTTTGTTTTCTTCTCATTCTGTTTAATATACTTGAATTTTAACATACACCTAAGCCATGCAGTATGTTTTTTGAGTATTATCTACATGGCTCTGTTCAAAGCTTGGAATTGTCTCTATTCATCCTCCCTAGATTAATTATGGGTGTGATGTGTGCGTGTACATGAGTGCAAGTGCACGCGTGTGTGTGTGCTTGCTTTTAGCTATGCATTTTGCTGCCTCCTATTAGATTAGGTATAATCATGGTAGGACCAAAATTTTGCATGTGTAGTTTCCTGCTTTATGCTCTTATGGCTAGAATGATGAGAAAACTGATGTATGACCAATTGTACCTAGAGAATTGTCAAACCTCTTTTAAACTTCTATAGTATAAATATGGAGGAAGGGGAAAATAGAATTAATTACAGGAGAGGTGATGTCCTGGTGCTTGTCCTGAAGTACTTAACTATTTAGACGTATAACAGTTACTTAGGAACCTGCTCATTCTCATCCTTTATTTAACACCAGTGAAGTGAGTCACGTCCTCATTGTCTTTGACTCAGTAGTTGCTAAAGTTAAGTATTCTGTTGAGGAGGAAGGGTGATTCTGCAGTATATCCAATATGCTATTTCTTTCTGAAACATTGTTTCTTAATGGACACATTCATTAAAAAAAATTCAAAGGATCCAAAATAGAGTCTTTCTTTATTACATTCCATTCTGGATGCTGGTCCTGCTTCGAGAGGATGGGTAAGAAAACAAGATCTCAGATATTCCATCTCTGGAACTACTAGTAAAAGCCATTAAATGATAAATGTACGCTTAACAGGAAGTTATTTGCACATCTTCTTCTGATGAAACTATGTAAGCAGTTTCTCATTTCATATCTATATCCATATATCTGTATGCACATGTCATTAAAATAAGTTGTGTAAATGAAAAATCCAGCGAACAAGAAGGACGACCGTTTCTTGAGAAACTGCGGCGTCGAGTAACTGCCAGGCACTGCACTCGCGTTCTACGTGCATAATCTCTAATCTGTTTGATATCACAACGAGGAAGGTTTTATTTCACATTCTACGGATTAAGAAATTCAATCCAGGGTCATTTGATTTCTGTGAGCTAACTAAATGTAAACAGAAAAGTGTTGACAGATAATATACTGTCACTTTTGCTTTTGAGGATCTCATAATCCATCAGGGAGAGGAGGTGGGTGAGAGACTCCTAATAATGTGCAGTAAGTGTACTGTGGTGGAGATGCTGGGGGTGTAGACAAGGAAAGCGGGAAGGGTCACATCTGAGCTCATCTTGCCTGAAGGGCTTTTTCCATGTGGAGAAAGAAATGTCCTAGAATGGACATTTTTGGCAAAGGGAATGGGGTTTATTGTTATTAAGTAAAGAGATGACTACTACAAATAAGGATTTATATTTGTAATATTTTTGTTCATTGAACTATAGATGCACATCCAAAGAGCCTGGATGTACGTAGTCCTTTAAGGAATGACATAGTGCTATTAATATTGATTATTCTGCTTGGGCCTGTCTAGTTGTAAAACAGTTAAAAGAAGGGTTTCTTTTAGAACGTGAGTCTTAGGGCAGAGACTCCTCCCTGTAACTGGGTACTTCACTGAGCAGTCTTAAAGACTTGTGACCATTGAATTGGCACATTGTCTGAAGATGAAAATTTTATTTATTTATGACTCTCTAGGTAACTTCTTTTTGAAGGATCAGTTGTAGACTTAGAATATAGAGATTACAATAAATGGAAAGTTGGGCTTTTACATGGTCTGTGTACAGGCTGAAATCGAGTTGACTCAATTTAAAAATTCGGGCTGTTAGAAACAGAAGTAACTTTAGAGGTACTCATGTAGCCCCAGACTCATGAGAGATACTCATGTAGAGATATTCATTCACAGGAAGCAGAGGCTGAGTGTCTTGCCCCAGGCCCAGAAGAAAGCAGGTTCTAGAATCCAGTGGTTTGACTCCCTGTGCTTTTCCCTTTATAACATTTTTATCTAGTACTTTAAGAAAATAAAGATTTAACAGACTGATCTGTGTTTCCCCAAGATTCAGGTATAGAAGCCCTATCCCACAATACCTTAGAATGTGACTATATTTGGAGATAGGGCCTTTAAGAGATAACTAAGGTTAAATGGGGTCATAAGGATGGTGTCCTTGTAAGAAGAAGTGATACCAGGGATGCACTTGTACAGAGGGTTGACCATGTGAAAAAGCAACAAAAGGGTGGCCATCTGCAAGCCGAGAAGAGAAGCCTCAGGAGAAATAAACCCTGCTGGCACCTTGATCTTGGACTTCAAGCCTCCAGAACTGTGAGAAAATAAAAATTCTATTGTTTAGGCTGCCCAGTCTGTGGTATTTTGTTATGGCAGCCTTAGAAAACCAAGATACCTGGCAAATTTTCAAATTAATGAAAGAAGCACACTGACCTTGTTTCTTGATTATATGATAAAAGTTAGTTATACACTATATATTTTGACACTTCCCCACAATATTTATTTAATATTTGCTATTTTAGAGAGTGCTTCTCTCCTTAACAGCAAGAACTGTGCTTCATACATCTTTACTTCCCCTATGCACAGAATAGTGCTTGGCATGGAACAAGGGCTCAGTACCTATGTGAATAAATAAATGAAAGAAATGATATTACTCCAAGTGAGCATATCTTTCTCATAATTGAATCACATGCCTTTGATGTCAAGCATTTTTATCGGAAGAACGATGTTTTCCTTGAGATATACCTTCTCCTTTTCTTAATTTGGACATAGTGATTCCTTCCTTCCTTCCTTCCTTCCTCCCTCCCTCCCTCCCTCCCTCCCTCCCTCCCTCCCTTCTTTCCTTCCTTCCTTCCTTCCCGCTCGCTCCCTCCCTCCCTTCCTTTCTTCCTTCTGCGAGGCTTGTAGGACCTTAGTTCCCCAGCCAGGGATTGAACCCAGGCCCTCGGCAGTGAAAGCGCAGGAGTCCTAACCACTGGACCATTGTGGGCTGTGGTGAGACATAACACTTTTATATGGTAAAGTTCAAGGAACTACTGACAGCTATTTCCTGCTATGTCAAGAGGCCTTTAAGTCAGGTTCTTCTCACTTTTATGGTGCTTAGTAGGTTTCTCAACAAAAGTTATCTCTATACTTTATAATATTTCTTGTTCTCAGGCTCTTTCCTATTGCTCAGTGATGTCTCTGTTTAGCAAAGTCATCTGAGAACTGGGGACTACCATTTTAGTGTTTTCTGCTATCCCTCTGGTGTCACACACACATCTGATACATCCTCGAGCATGGCAGTCAGTTGTGCTTGCCAGCAGACAAATGCCACCTCTGTGAGTACTTATGTATTACACCACCTGGTGTAGGACTTATTTGCATCTGAAATCCTTCCATCCTCAGTTTTCAATTCATGGGGCAAAACTGTAGCAAACGTTATTCTCCTGATTATATATTTATCTCACTCAGTAACTAGCATCATTTTTTTTCCTTTTTTTCTTTGAATATTCCTTTCTGTTTGGCATCTAATGTGTATATGTATGAGGAAGGGAAAATTAATAGTGACCATAGTTCTGATCCTAAAAGATTTACTCAGAGTGAAACTCTGATATGTAGAAAACAGGGTGATACTAATCTTTAAAAAAAAGTTTCAAAAGTGCAGAGTGACCTGGTACATTTTGAATACCTGGAGGCGATAGCATGAATGAATCAAGAGAATGAAATAGACTCCATTTAAGAAGACAAGGAAGTTTGAAGAAGTTCATGACACAGATTGGAGCAAAGAGGGGAGGGATTTTTTAGAACAGTAAATGATACTAATGGAGGTACTCAAGTAGGAATTAGAAACTTTTATTGAGGAAAATACATTGAAAGTTGAATGATGGAATTTAGGTATTCTACCAATGTATAAAAACTGAGTTTGGATAAATAATAACTAGCACTTATTGGAAACTGTGCACTAGAGATTGATACTTATTCATATTCTCATTTAATCACCAGGACAATCCTATAAAATGAGTTACATCATTATAGTTTACTGATGAGGAACTGAAGACTCAGGCTGGGTTACTTATTCCAGTGGAAGTACTGGTTAGAATTTGGACAAGGTATGCCTGGCTCTAATTTTCATTTTCACACAATGTTCTGTAGAAGGCAAGGAAAAGTGAAATAAAATGTGCATCAGGGTCCAACGAGGAAAATAGAAACAATTTTAAGTATTTGAAATAGAAGAAATCTAATAAAATGAATAAATTACACTATCCATGGAAACAGCTAAGAAACAACCAGGCAGTGACAGGGCGACCTAGAGATTAACCACAGCAGGAAGACGCTCCCACTCCTAAGCTGGAGGATCCAAGCTTGGCGGGGGGTGGGGGGGCGGGGGGGGAGAGGCAGGACCAACCACAGGAATCTGGAACCACTGCGGGCCCATTCAGCAGAGCTGTAGCCAACAAAGAAGTGATACTGCTGCAGGATATGTCCTTGCAGGCAAGGACAAAGGGACAAATGCCTTGACTTTCCCCTTCCTCCTGCCCCTCTGGTCCTTTCTTGGATGCAAGAAAGTAAGGAGTGTGGTGGTAGAGATTCACTATCAACTCCTATTATTCTTATGGATGAAGGTTTCTCTGGCTCTCATATTTTAGATGGTCTAGCAGAGGAAAATAAAAGAACCTCAGGGTCAGTTGTTTATTAGATCCACAGGGAAGAGTTTGGATTATGAGGTGAGATAAAACATAGTTCAATTTCATGATAACTTAATTTTTCAGACTTTTAATACTGTGGAACCTTAAGGATTGGAAAGAGCAATGAAATGCCATTAAGTTGAGTAGTATTTTACCTAAGAATGGACTACTTTAGAAAGTCCTAGAAAAGGGAAACAGAAACGACCCTAGGTTTTAAAGACTGGGTAATTTGTTATTTGCGATCTGCAGGCATAGAGCATCGGGGAAAGGTGGCTTACTGAATGCTACAAATTGATGTGAACAAGGGAGCTGGGTATTCAAAAATGATTCCAAAAAAATCATGCTGTATTTTTGGACAAAGGCCTTTACCTCAAGAGGCATGGATTTGACAGCCTCTTCTGGAGAACCGTACTCACAGGCAGCATTTCATGGCTGACCTTAGGCAAGCAGGCAGAACTGGAGTCAGAGGCTGACTGAGTGCCTGCCCATATGCTTCTGACTTGAGCCAGATTTCCTGTTCATAAAAATGACTGACGGACCCACTAGGCCCTGCTCTTGAAGGAAGATCTCTGTTCAGTGCTTCAGATCTTGTGAATGAGTGAAGAGCCTCCATGAGGCATCGAAATTGCTTCTGGCTCAAAGAATACAGAAAATATAGGATGAAAGATGACTTCGAAATGTGTTTTCATTTTCGGAAATCCTGCCATGTTTCTGATGTTCTCTCAATGTGACTTTCATTTATTTGGAAACTTCCAGTGCCTCTGGCAGGCAAAACTAAAGCCCACCATAGGGGGAGTGAGCTTCAGGAAAGAAAGGGTACTATATGTATGGGAGGAACAGAGGGTACTGATTACCCACTGGATCTGGGAGATGGGCTATACTTGGTTCAGCTTGCCTTCTCTCTGCAAAGTTACTTGGGTCGTAATAGAACTTTAGCGTTAATGATTCTGGGATCATCTCTAGGTTCTGTTTATAGGGCTCATGTAGTTCACTGTTAATGCTTCCGGAAGGATATTTGCTCACTCAATAAAGATTTGTTGAGTATTTTCTATGTTCCAGGAAGTTGGCTAGACAGTGAGGACACAAAGATGAAAAGGGTGCTTTCTAGTTACCAATTGCTGCTTTCCAGGAAATCACAGGATATTGGAGCTCCTAAAACTGAGGTTGGATGGGATGGTAGAAAAGAATTCAGAAGTCTGGGATTCTAGACCTCTCTCTGCCACACATCACCTGTGTGACCTTGAACAAGTCATTTCCCCTCCCTCCTCAGTTTCCATGTCTCTCAAATGGGGTGAGTGTGGATGCTTGAAAATCCCACAAGGGATTATTGAGGATGCAAGAGATAATGTCTGGGTAAGAATCGTAAAGAGAGAAAAGGCTAAACAAATGAAAGCTGTCTTAATCACCTCAGCAACACAAAAATCTTATATGTTCTGTCTCTAGAAACATCATTCTGTAAAATTCTCAAAGCCAAACACTTCATTGAATGAGAAGGTAGACAGAGAAATAGGAGTTACTAGGCTGCAGTAATAACTCACATTTAACAAAAATGATTATATGCCAGGTTTTGTATATAGTGATTTATTTATGTGGTGTTATGGAAGTCTTTAACAATCCTGTGAAGTGGGAATTGTTACTCCCATTTAACAGAAGGCAAATAGTCTCAGAGAGATGATGGAGCTTGTCAAAGGTCATGTGACTTGTAAATGACCAAGTTTGGGGTTTGAAACCAAGTCTGAGTCATATGTTCAGTAAGTAAAAGTTACTTAACGTTTCCTGCACCTCACGCCAACCAAACCCTAGAGAAGTGTCTGTGCAAAGCTGGTGCTTCCTTCCTTGTGACATAGGCAGCCTGTCAATAAACATGTTCTAAGACATATTGTGTGAAGCCCTAGACATCCTGTGTATTGGTGAGTGGGGTGGAGACACTTAAAAGTAGATTTCTGGACAGAGAACAAGGAAAAGAAAGTAGTGTAAAGGAAGCCAAGACACTGGCAACAGAGACTATGGTGTGAGGAGCAAACTGGAAGCGGATGAACACCCAGGCTGAGATGAAGAATAAAATTAACACTCAAGGAAAGGCTAAAACGAATTCATGTGCTAAATGCCACAGGGGAATTACCTCCTACTTTTCAGTTTGTCATTTCATATCTGCCAGTACTCTTCTTGAGTCCTTGATATTGTAGCCAAAGTAGAAAATAAATACACATTCCACCTATCCTGTGCCTGACGCTGATTAAATATCTGTGATGCAAAAAAATATATAGTTTCCAGAATATATTTTATTCATGAGGAAATCTCCATATGAAACAAATTACTTAGGGGACTGAAAAACTGTATTCATCCAGGCTAAATCAGATACTTTCTATTTGAAATGTGTAAATTCGAGATGCTTTGTTCCTGGTTTTGTTGGTATAGCTGTTTTCTGAAACCTGCCTCTAAAAACAAGTCAACATGTATAACTGGGATATTTTGCCATGTAGAAAACAGGGTCGAGACCTTACTTGTTCGTATCAAGGACTGTCTCCTTTTCTTCTGGGTTCAGTAATAGGACACTGTATAGCTTGGTTTCACAATGAAATTGTTTCTCAAAACCTTCGCTCTCGGGCTTCCCTGGTGGCGCAGTGGTTGAGCGTCTGCCTGCCGATGCAGGGGACACGGGTTCGTGCCCCGGTCCGGGAGGATCCCACATGCCGCGGAGCGGCAGAACCCCTTCTTCTCTCCTCAAAACGTCTTGCTGGCTTAATTGATACTCTCAGCACACCTGAACGTAATGGCTTGGTGCTGCAACTGCAGCTCATTTCCTACCAGCTGCACCTGGTCATCTGAGAGCCCTCAAACCCTCTGGTGGTTGGGTTGCTCGGAGGCTGATAAACTTTGAGTACAAAACTCTTAGTTAATCCCTGTCCTTGGCTGCTTGTATTTTCAGCAGCTGATAGAGCAAGGGCAGTTTTTCTTCTAAAACCTAAAGAGTACTTTTTTTTTTTAATTCCTGGGTTGAAATCAAACATTTAGCCCATGATTCTTTTTTGAAAACTTTATTTTATTGAAATATAGATGATTTACAATGTTATGTTAATTTCTGCTGTACAGCAAAGTTGTTCAGTTATATATATGTGTGTGTGTATATATATATATATATATTTATATTCCTTTTTATTATGGTTTATTACAGGATACTTAATATAGTTCCCTGTGCTATACAGTAGGACCCTCTTGTTTATCCATTGTATATGTAATAGTTTGCATCTACTAACCCCAAACTCCCAGTCCATCCCTCCCTCACCACCCCCACTTGGCAACCACAGATCTGTTCTCTATGTCTGTGAGTCTGTTTCTGCTTCATAGATAGGTTCATTGGTGTCATATTTTAGATTCCACATATAAGTGATATCATATGGTATTTGTCTTTCTCTTTCTGACTTACTTCACTTAGTATGATCATCTCTAGGTCCATCCATGTTGCTGCAAATGACATTATTTCATTCTGTTTTATGGCTGAGTAGTATCCCACTGTGTATATGTACCACATCTTCTTTATCCATTCATCTGTCAATGGACATTTAGGTTGTTCTCATGTCTTGGCTATCGTGAATAGTGCTGCTATGAACATAAGGGTGCATGTATCTTTTTGAATTATAGTTTTGTCCGGATATATGCCCAGGAGTGGGATTGCTGGATCATAGTAGCCCATGATTCTTAAGCTTTACCATGAGCTCTTGTCAGTAAAGCAGTGAAGAACTTACAGTGGCACATAGACACAATTTAGCTTAACATGGCAGGGGTTCCTGAATCTCTGTATAAGTATCACCACCACACAGACATAGGAGAGTAAGTCTGGGAGAATGCAGATACTCTTAAAGCCAGGGAAAACCCCAAATTCACTTGAATTCTCCTAGCTGATCATAGCATTGAAGCACATTTTAAACTTGCTTCCTGACCACGTCTTTCTTTCTGCACGTCTTCCTGCTCAGCCACACCACGTGGACTCACCTCTGTTTCTGGTGCTCACAGAGTGCTTTCTTCTGCCAGAAATACTTTTCCTCCCCTTCCTGTCTGATAGCTTTCACTCATCCTTCAGACCCTGGCTTAAAAGTTACTTAACGTATCTTCAGAGATCCCATTGCGAATCCCCCAGACTAATTCGATCTGCAGCAGCTATTTATCTCTGCATCGTGATAAAGAGAAAACTGAGGTTTGGAAAGTTGGCACTGCTTATTTAAAACCGACCCAATGGCAGATCTGATATCGGAATCTATGTTCATAGAATTCTACCACCCGTACCTTCTGCTGTTTACAACTCTGACCTCCTAGAAGGAAGGAGGGCCTGATGAGATCAGAGCGATAGAGCAGCTGGCGGTTTGGTTTGCTGCGTCACTGAGTTCCGGAGTTAGGGCTCCCTAGGGTCCTCTGATTGACATTAGGTCAGTCCCAAGCCTGAGCTAGAGCCGAGGCTGCGGGGCCTGATGCTGAGACCCCCAGCCATCGAGACTGAGGGGTTTGTGGGGGGCAGGGAGGTTGGCACAGTGGTGCAGTGGCAGAACTCACAGACCTTCTCCCACAGCTGTAGGCCCCAGCTCTAGTTAGCAGCCCCATCAAAATAAAAGCTCATACTAACTCTAGGAGGCAAGACAAGGAGTAGCACTGAACCCTCCCCTCCCCAGGGCCTTTCCAGGACACTTCCCTCGGAAGCTACCTCACGGAGCCCCCGTGAGAGAGAACCAAAACCTTCCTTACATTTTCATTTTGTGCGACTGTGTTCAAAGCCTTTTACCATAAGAGCTTCACTTAACCCTCACAAAAGCGCCCTGAAGTCAGCAGACCAGGTACTATTATCCTCATTGTTCTTACAGCTGTCAAATAGAGTCACCTAGAGGTTAAGTGATTTACTGGGTGTCACATAGCCAGCAAGTGACTGCACTGAGACTGGAATGGCAGTCTCCCAATTTATGCTTCTGTGTGTTCTTCACTGCATCAGACTATCTCAAAAGCAGCATGGTAATGACCTTCCTCTGTCTGTCTGCCTCACAGGAGAGGATAGTGTCTCAGCAGCATGGATGGACCAGCCTTCCGTGCACAGTTACCGTTAGAGAGAGATCACGAGAACAGAATCTGATCAAACTCTGGAATCAGACTACCTAGCTTCCAATCTCAACTTCTCTGCTTACTGGCTGTGTGATATGGATCATGTTCCTCAACCTCTGTGTGTCTCAGTTTTATATCAGCAATATAAGTGGAATAGTGATAATACCTACCACACAGGGCAGCGCAGTGAGCAACAAATGAGTTATTTCAGGCTTTACATAGAATAGTGCCTGACATATAAGAAGCAATCCATAAATACTAGTTTGTAGTAGGGGTTAAATGGTTTTATTAGCTCCCTCATTTTGTGCACTGTCCCATTTAAAACAAAACTCAGTTACTAGGCTCACCCTACATAGATATTAGTCCTCATCATAAATTATGTTTTCTCTGGGCCACAGGTTTAATTATGGTCCAGAGAAAGCATGGTCCACGTGCACCATGACATTTAGAGCATTTCTGTCATCTTCTTTCTGTTGTTTTCTATATACTGTAAGAGAATGATACAGAGAACTACACTATCTTTCTGTTAGGCTTTCCCTCTAATTCATTTGAATTTATTTGCTGAGCAGACATAATTGACATGACACAATCTAACGAATTACCAGCCCGCACTCAATGTCCCAGCTTCTCTCTGCTGATCATTTACTCTTTCTACAGCTCCCTTCACCTGTCATGGAAATTGTCTCTTAGTAGGTTCATTTTCTAGTAGCAGTATTTTGTAAATGCTTAGCAGCAATGGTAGGCCTCATGATCAGCAAGGGAAAGGGGAGAGCTTTTCTACATGGTACTCTTTTGTCATACTGGTCTCTGCTTTTCCCTGTAAGTGAGCAGCAAGAATCACTGAGTCTGAATCCCAGCAGGGCCATGCCTTTAATTGCCTCCACTGCAGGAGCCCAGGACAGTAAAGTGAAGCGATTACTGACTGCAGATGGATTGTCTCATCTGCAGATCCCCACCTGCAGAGATCCAAGGAATTAATTGAAAGCATTTAAAGGTGCTGGTTGGAAAAGCCAGCATCTCCTCTTTTCCGTGTTCTAAAGTTTTATTCTGCCATTAAGAGACCCTGGAACCACTCATTGTGAGCATGAAACTGCATGTTCAAACACTTAAACCAATGCTCTCTACTCCCTAAAGTGTACCACTGTATAGCCTACATTTTGAAATCACAGACCAACAGTGTGCAAGCAGCTAGAGATCTGGCTTAGTAGCTTTGTGGCCTTCTTCAAGTTACCTAACCTTTCTGAACTTCAGGTTGTCCATCTGTGAACTTTCTCCTTCATGGAGTTTCTAATGAACAGAAAAGAAATGAGTTAAATCACCTAGCGTAGAGACAGGCACATATTCTCTTCTACCCCTCACCCCTTCCTATCAGGGGAAGAAAGGTTTGTGGGGGACTGGACAATTTGAAGGGATCCTCAGAATCACCAGTCACTGATCTCCAATATGATTATTGAATACATTTCCCAAATTAGCTTTTATATTGAAAGAAATTCAAGGTTCTGGTGATAATATAAATTAAACAGAAAGATAATTATTACAATGTAGTCATATAATCTGAGATGCAGTGTGGTTCTAATATATATTTACAGATCTTGTTGGCTACTGCATCCCAGTGTCCTGACTAGAGCCTGGCACATGGTAGATACTTGATCAATGTTTGTTGAATAAATTAATGAATGATATATAGTTATAATGATCCAAGGCATCGATTGAAAGCATTTAAACATGACAGAATGACCAATACCTCCTTTTCTCTGCATGCTCAATTTGAGTTCTATCATTTAAAAATTCATAGACTAAGGATCATGTTTATAACCATTAAAAGATAATTGACCTGAAAAAGAGAGCATTACATGCAAGCATTGTGTTAGCCATCATTTCCTTTAATTCACACACCAGATGTACAGGCTGTGGTGTTAGCTCCTACTTTATGGTGAGGTTAACTTTGTCCAAAGTCACACAGGTAAAAAGTAGAAGAGCAGAAATTTGAATCTAAGTATTATGTCTGGATCCAAAGCCAATGTTTATTTCACCACATCAAATTAGATAAATAATTAAGAAAAGTTTTAACTAAAGAAATGCCAACCTCTCTACCCCACAAGTGAAATAACTTCCTGAATTCCAAGATCAGTTTGAATAATAAAGATGTGTCCCTTCTGAGAGGACTGGCACTTTAGGAATAGCTAGATTCATCTTGAATTATGAGTAGGTGAGGAGGCAGGGTATTGGTTAGTCCAGAGGACAACAATGGTTGGTCTTAAAAAAGAGTATCATTTTCTTTGTACGAGTACTTAGTGCCTTAGGCATATTGCCATAGTCCCTTAGTGGTCTAGAGTTTTCGACAAAAAGTAGAATCGTTACAGGGTCAGAGAGACAGATGGGACTGATGGAAGCAGCTTTGCAAATGATCGAGGTGTCTTGCCTAGAGGAAGTCTGGTAAGGAGGAGGAAAGAAGCTGACCAGAGCTTGAACAGAGGCTGCGACCATATGTCGAAACAGAGAGATCAAGGGACAGAGTGAAAAATGTTAATAACACGAAGAGAAGTGCAGAGTTGGAAATGGCTCTAAGTTTGCTGTTTTGGAAAGCTGATGATGTGCCTTCACCTAGTGTTGCTGGGCAACCAAGTTATGTCCATGCGCAGGACCACCTGTTGACTCAGTAAGATGGCTCAGTTTGTAAGCTTCTATGACCGGCATATTTACTTGTATACACTCTCTGATATCAAATATTTTATGTGAATAAATAACCCCAAATGCAATATTTATGCCTTGTCACAAAGCGTGGGCTCTGGATCCAGACTGTCTAGGTTCAGATCCTGGTTTTACAACTTACTGTGTTTATAACTGGGTCTCAGTTTCCTCCTCTATAAAATAAAAAATCACCATCACAATACCTTTTTTGGCTAAGAACGAAGATTAAATAACTTTAATACGTGTGAAATATTTAGAACAGGTCCTGGCATAAAATAAACTTTCAATAAATGTTGACTATTATAAGTAACTTTTCTTGCTTTTTCCTTTATTCTCAAATCTTTTGCCTGTCACTTATCACAATTCTGGAGATTATTTCTGAGATAATTCACCTTCACATAAATATTCATATTTTTTCTTTCCCCCTGTTTCCTGATTTCCTTCATTCTTGCCTATTAGTTTACAAAAACCTGTCTGATTAACTATCTCTCTGGTCCATTTTGGAACCTAAAACATTGAGAAAGAGAACAAAAATGACCCAGACTTCCTTGGAAAAAGCCAGGTGGGATCAGTCATCAGTCTCCACAATCCATGAAAACCCCCATACTGACATCAGAACTTCCACATCTCCATCAGCCTCTGCAGACACCTCTCATTACGTTTTCTTTCCTCCAGCATCAGTACTTGTTACAAAACATTATTCCTTATTTAACTGTATTGTCCTTTTTATTCGATTTTACTTAGCTACTCTTATTGGAGTCATTGCTGTTACTTCGGAATATTTTTTTCCCATTGCAAACAGATGATGTTTAAGCTATGCTTGAGGTGAATATATTGCTGTGGGCTAGCTTGGAAACTTAAGGGCCTTTTGTAACATCATCCTGTGAAATGTATATGCCTTATCCTGAACAGCTGACTCAAATAGGAACTTTCTTACATGTAGATGCATACTCTACATAGCCATATATTATCTTGTTGAACTCTCAACACTTATACAATAGGTACTGTTATTTCCATATTATACATAAAAAATATGGGCTCTAGAGTTTCAAATAACTTACCTAAATCACATAGCAGTCAGGACAGGAGAAGGAACTAGAGCCCATTTCTATTCATTTTTTGTCCAGTACACCAGTCGCTCCTGCCATACACACACATTAGATCAGGGTATAGGTATGTATTTACAAATGAGAAGCCGGCTAGCTGTTAAATGTTAATGATGATGGTAGAAGTTACAAAGTTTTCAGGTATTAGTATGTGCCAGGCATCATCTTCAATGTATGATCTTTGTTAAGCCTCATAATAGTCATGAGGGATTAGACTTATCACCATGTACACATGTAGAAAATGATGCTCCTAGACGTGAGGAATGTGTCAAAGGTCACACCATCAGTGAGTAGCAGGATTGGAGTTAAAATTCAGTTCCGTTTGACTCTAAACTCCACATTTTGATCACCTCCACATTCTGCTTCTTTAATGGCTGGACAAAATGCATGCCTCCTCTCCCCGGCATGCCATGTTGAATCGCGGGTAGAGTAGACTGAAAACAGGCGTGGACTGCTGTTTCTCTTGTTTGTAAGTAAGATAACATCCAAGGAGAAAAATCAGAGCTGAACAGAAGGATGTGTGTGTCATGAGTTTACATCTGATTCACCAATCCTTGGGAACAGATGACATTGTGCAGAGTCTGAGAGAAAGGAACAGAAGTGCAGTGATGGAGTCCTGGGGTGATTCTCACCATCTGGATGTGGATGGAGGAAAAAGTGGTTGGCTGAGAGAGCCTGCTTTTCTGGGGAGTCTTTTAATGAATCCTCAGGGAGACAATTTGTTAGAAGTGAGCTTTTGCAACTCATTAGTTGCCTTGAAACTTAATGTCATTGGGCAGGTTTGGAATTTCTTCTTCAGTCCGTGGAGAGTTTTGCTTTGTATGAATATTAGCTTAGTGTTGTTCTGTCTGCAATTTGTACATGTGCTCTGAGTTAGCAGACTTTTTTTTAATGGTCAGAAATGATCTTCTGTAGAAATCTGAAAGATCTGTGTCAGATTATAATGATTCTATGCAGGAATGTTATCACAAGGAATGATTTGTAAGTAGTTCTAATTTCTAGGTAATAGATTTTTTTCTCCTGTTTGGTCACTAGAGAAATATTACCTTTTTTATTGTTTTTTCTTATAATAATGCCTTCACTGGCTTAAGAGGAGCCAACAGATTTATTTAATGGCTCCCCAAATCATTTGTAGTCAACAAGAGAGTTCCAGACTGTGAAGTTCTAAACTTCTCTCATAAATAGGTATAAGTGAAACTACTAGAATGCCCTGAAATGCACCCATCTTGGGGATGCCCTGACTGATTGAATACAATCCAAAAAGAAATCACAGCAGACTCATTTTCCCACATTTACACAACCTACTTTAATGAAAACCTTAACCGGGGACTTCCCTGGCAGTCCAGTGGTTAAGACTCCAGGCTTCCACTGCCGGGGGCCCAGGTTTGATCCCTGATCCCAAACTAAGATCCCGCATGCCACGCAGTGTGGCCAAAAAAAAAAAAAAAAAGAAAAACCTTAACCGAAATCGTTAGGATTCCACCCTTTGAGATTTAGCCATGCACCTAAGTTTTTCTTCCTATTATTACAAAATTCTTGGCATGTTTTTTCAAATACACATCTGATCAGATGTGAAGGGCTTAAAACCCTTCAATGGATTCCAGCCACTCTTGGGATAAAATCCATAATTCTTTTTATGACCTCCAGAGTCCTTCATGATCTTTCTCCCACCTCTCTGTGTTTACCTCCTGTCACCGCCCCCACTCACGCTTTTACAAAGCCCCTTTCTGCAGCAGGGTTCTGCCACATGCTGTTCCATCTGCCTGGAACATCCTTCCCTGTTCTCTTCACATCCTCCCCTGTTCTCTTCACGTCCTCATTTGCTCCTACCCTTTAAGTCTCAGGCCTTTCATTATATTCTGTCATAATACTCTGTTTCCTTGAGCAAGTATTGCAGTCTAATTAAATAATGATTTGCTAATAAGTACACTATGTTTATGTCTGTCACCCCTACTAGACTAAGGATAAGGACCACTTCTGTAATTCACGCCTGTATTTGCAGCATGTAGTACAGAATCAGGTACATCATTGGTCACACACAATGTTTTATGAATTAGTTGATATATCAGGCACTTAGAAGAGTGTCTGGCATAGAGTAAGTGCTCCTACTTAAATTAGATTAATTTTTTTTTAATTTTAATTTTTTGAAGTATAGTTGACTTACAATATGTATTATATTAGTTTCAGGTGTACACATAGTGATTTGAAATTTTTATGGATTACACACCATAACAAGTTATTACAGTATTATTAACTATATTCCCTGTGCTGTACATTACATCCCTATAACTTATTTATTTTATAAATGACAATTTGTACCTTTTAATTGCCTCTATCTTTTTCACCTGTTTTCTCATCCCCCTCCCCCTAGCAACCACTTATTTGTTCTCTGTATCTGTGAGTCTGTTTCTGTTTTGTTATATTTGTTTTTTTGTATTGTTTTTGAGATTCCACATGTAAGTGAAAACATATAGTATTTGTCTTTTTGTCTGACTTATTTCATTCAGCATAATACTCTCCAGGTCCATCCATGTGATTGCAAATGGCAAGATTTTCATTCATTTTATGGCTGAGTAATATTCATTGCATATACACCACATCTTCTTTATCTATTCATCTGCTAATGGATACTTAGGTTACTTCTATATCTTGGTTGTTGTAAATAATACTATAATGAACATTGAGGTGCATATATTTTTTTTGAATTCGTGTTTTTTGGGTTTTGTTGGTTAAATACCCAGGAGTGGAATTGCTGGATTGTGTGGTAGTTCTATCTTTTAAATTTTTGAGGAACCTCTGTACTGTTCTCCATAGTGGCTGCACCAATTTACATTCCCACCAAAAGTGCACCAGGGTTCCCTTTTCTTCACATCTTCACCAACATTTATTATTTTCTTGCCTTTTTGATGATACCCATTCTAACAGGTGTGAGGTGATATCTCATTGTGGTTTTGATTTGCATTTCCCTGATGATTAGTGATGCCAAGTATCTTTTCTTGTGCCTGTTGGCCAACTGTATGTCTTCTTTGGAAAAATGCCTGTTCAGGTTCTCTGCCCATTTTTTAATCAAATTCTTCATTTTTTTGCCATTGAATTGTATGAGGTATTTATATATTTTGGGTATTAACCCCTATTGGACATATCATTTGGAAATATCTTCTCCCGTTGAGCAGGTTGCCTTTTCGTTTTGTTGATGGCTTCTTTTGTTGTAGTACATGTTGATAAAAGGGTCTTGGATAGTGATAGAGGGCCTTGCGTCCCAGTTGTAGCTCTGCTATGTGGTCTTTGGAGTGTCATCTCATCTTTCTGGACTTCAGTTTCCTTGCCTTTACAAGGATTTCTTTAGAAATTTCATTTTTAAAAAAATCCCTGGAAACACAGGTTCCCTTAAAAGCCAACGTAAAGGGGAAAGAGAAAGAGCTGGTTTATTATCAAGTTAATGTTATTTTTTCAGGTTTCCAGCCTTTCTATCTGAAGTATTCTCCACATCTAGGGTGGTCCTTCATCTTCTAGATACAGAGAGCCAAACCATCATCAAAATTATTCTCACTGGGGGCTTCCCTGGTGGCACAGTGGTTGAGAGTCCGCCTGCCGATGCAGGGGACACGGGTTCGTGCCCCAGTCTGGGAGGATCCCACATGCTGCGGAGCAGCTGGGCCCGTGAGCCATGGCCGCTGAGCCTACGCGTCCTGAACCTGTGCTCCGCAGCGGGAGAGGCCACGGCAGTGAGAGGCTCGTGTACCGCAAAAAAAAAAAAAAAAGTTAAAAAAAAATTATTCTCATTGGAAAGGCTCTTATATCGTTTATTGAGTTCAATGAATAACTCTCATCTTCCCTCTCTGGTTTCAGTATCAGTTGAGAAACATATCAGCAGGAGGAGAACTATCATAGCATCTTTGTTACTGGTAGAGGACAAATTGGAGGATGTAGCTCTTATGTGAGATTCAAATGGAGCTGCTGTCTTTCTACCACTGTAACTCGATGGTGGAACAATCTACTCAAGGGACACAGAATCTTCAGAAGAGACACACATACCCAGGAACCTACCTCTCACTGATTTGGGTGGAGTAGGGAAGAGAAAAAGGCCAAATTCCCTGTGCACAACACCTTTGGCAAATAACTGTTCAGTCAGGGAACCTGGACTGATAGCCATCATCCAGTAACTCAATCTTCCTCTGTGAAAAGGAGTAAGAAGAGGACAGTGAGCTTGGACTGTTTGACTCTGGGGGAAGGGACAAAATATTTTTACTTTAAATGTCAGTTATTCAGTAAATTTCAATTAGGGATTAGGCAGTTTCTAGAAATAAGCAAAGTGAACCTGTTCCAGGCAGCTGGTACCATGGGAACCAGAAAATGCATTTGAGGGGTTTTATTTGGTTGGTTTGTTTTTTGTAAACTAGAGCCAAATATATATATATATATATATAGCCCAGGAGCACCAGGCTCCTGGTAACAAGCAGTCCAGGTTTCCCTGGGGCATTTGGGTTTTAAGCTTCCAGTTGTGGAATGTCAGGACTTAACTTATTCAAAGGCATCTTAGAGCCCCTGGGAAAGATTGTTGGCTTGGGGAGCCTTCCTGGAGCTTCTGATATTATTCCCTAAGTTCAGTGTTACCTCCCTAGGAGACAAAACCTGGTCCTTAGAGCCATTGTCATATTTATATCTTCTCTTTTCTAATTTCTTTTAGGTTTTTACCTCAAGAAGCTTATTTTCATGACTAGTTTCAGTAAGGCAGTGGAATGCATGTGGTGTTTTCTAAAGCAGTTGCCATAATACTGTGAATCTTTTGAGAGTTTGTGTATAGTTATTTGTGTGTCTATGTATTTGCATATACATATATTCATATTTATAGCTCTTCAGGTATGTAAACATAAATACAGTGCCACGTATGTGTGTGTCTTAACTCAGGGAGACTTAGCCAACAAGCAGGCTGCAACTTTCCCCTCATATGATTGGCAATTAGAGGAGAGAGACCAGGGTTCCAGGAGCTAAGCCAGCTGTGTGGCTAGTTCCCGAGGAGAAAGGTCAGCCTGGCAGTGTCCAAAGAGGCACAATGAATTTGACATTGTTACCTAAGGAGGTGTAATCTAGGAGGTAGTAGTTGGCCAAGGAGTCTAAGTAGCACTAATATTGAAATTCAGGTAGTCAGTTAATTCATTCATCCTTTGAGAATAAGAACTCAGACAGGTATTGGAAATCTAGGCAACAAAATCAAGACCCTGGACAGAGGGGGCTGCAGCATTGGACTGGATCACAAGAGTATCTACCTAGCAGGTCAGGTTTATTTCTGGTCTCCAGTTGTAGCTTTGTGCAAACAAGGAAAAGGAAGCAGAAGGCCAGATGTTATATTCTGGGCTTATGCCGTAGAGGTCGAAGGAAGGTTCTCCCTTGGGAAGCCTCCATAAATCCAGGGGTTTTCCAGAATACACATTTAGTGACAGTACAACTTAATTGATTAGCTGGTGGGGAAAAGACATCGTTATATGGACAGCCTTATTCAAGCTTGGCTCAGATGCTAGGCGAGGTGGAGTCTGAAGTCAGGACCTTAGAGATGAGAGGTGAGTCCCTGTAAAGAAAGTGAAGGTACATATGCGTGTATACACACACACACACGCACACACAAACACGTAGTATTCACATGTATGTGAACACAGAATCATGTGTTACAGTTGTGAAGATTAACTCAGAGCTGGTTTCTGTCCTTATATTGTCAAAGGCTGAAAGGAGATCAATGAGAAGTTGCAAATGAACTTTTGGTATTCCTGAAAGATCTCTCTTATCCCATCCAGTGGGATAGAGCATATCAGTATGGTCACATGTAGCTTGTGTAGAATATTGTCCAGGGATATCTGGACCTATAATGTAAAAAGAAAATGCAGTTTTACTAGCAGGTTGAAGAAATGTATGAGTCTGCAGTTAGCAGGAAAGAAGAGCAACGCTTTAGAAGGCAGGATAAACTACCACGGTGCCTGTTACTTAGTAAGAGTCAATAAATACTTATTGAATAACTTATATTTTGTTCATCCATGTGGTGTCATGATCATGATAAGTTTTCCTAGAGGGAAAAAATATCTTGAAGACTTATGGAAATTAAGCTTTTTAATCAAGTGGACTGTGTGAAGAACTGTCACCAATCAGAAAGTGACCTAGGGTCACACATATTTCCCTGATAGAGTTTGCTGTTGAATACAGTACCACCATGAACAAATAAGCTAGTCTTCATGAAAAAGAATTCAGAAAGATGGAAAAATTTAGAAGGGCATATGTCACTGTCACTATTATGCACCGCTCTGTTTTTAACTTCAGTTTTCAACAAATTTGCCCAGGGGTTAACCCTAGAGCATGTATATCTTGTAGCCATTATCCTTTACCTCTTGTGGACTCTGCTGCTCATTGGCAAGCAAGTGAGGAAAAGAACTGATGATTCAGGGTCTGGGCCTAAGGCCAAAGCTAATTAACTCTGGAAGTAAATGAAAGCTGTTACCCGTGTTCCTCAGAACAGAGCAAACCAATATTTGTATTTTTTGCTGTCCCTAGGCTGATGGTGCTTTGGTTGTGGTGGATAAATTGTAGGTAGCGTGGCTTTCAACATAAATTGATAGGTGTAGAATAATAGATGAGGAGGTATCCATAAATTATTTCTTTTAACATCTTACAGACTCCTATATTAGTTAAGGAGATACACTTATTTTGAAATATACGTAATACAGTAATTTTTCTAATCTCAGTTCAAATTTTCTTCCAGTTCTTCCCCAGAAGATTTCCTATTCCTAACTGTCACAGCCTTCTCTGCTTGAATGGGATTTTTTTTTTTTTTTTAGGACCTAGGGATTTTGGTGACTTTTAAGGGATTTTAGGTATTTTTTTGTTTGTAGGTTAAGACATTTTAAAAAATTTCCACCTAATCCGGATAATAATGCCACAATTTATTGAACACTTAGCAATATGCTAGGCACTTATTCATAATATCTATAATCACCTTACCCATCCTGTAATGTAGGCTCCATTTTGATGGGAGGAAACAGGTTGCATTTGGCAGAGTCAGGATTCAAATTCAGGTCTGGCTGTAAAGTCCATGCTACTTCTCTAAATTAGTTGGGATTAGGTTCAGCTGAATATAGATTAACCCCCAAATAATATTAATTAAATAATTTTTATTTTTCTGTCACGTAGAACAAATTCAAAGGAAGGTATCTCCAACACTGTCGGAATCTCTCCCTGCTCTACTATCCTAGCCTGTACTTTCCTTCTCCAAAATCATGTCATGGCTCAGGATGTCCACTGAGACTTCAACTACCAGATTTGCATTCCGGTTGGCAGGGAAGAATTAGAGGGGCTGGCAAAAGTGGTGTCTCAGGTGCCTGTCTCCATTTTAAGGAACTTTTTCTGGAAGTCCTGTCCATCGATTTTCACTTACTTATGACTTATTCATATTTATAACTCCAACACCTAGAATAGTTCCTGGCACAGTGAATGAACAGATGGATGGAAATGAGTGAATATGAGACTTAAACTTATAAAAGCCCAAGACATAGTTAAGACAACCTCAGATGTGTTGGCTTTTCATTCTGCTAGATGTGACTCTCTCTCTCCGTCTTTCTCTTTCTCTCTGTCTACCCTCTTTTCTCAACACATAGATACACCATCTGGCTCTTTCCAACTCATTGTTTAGGTTTTGACTGACTCAGAACTCTCTCAGAGAAGATTTCTCTGTCCTTTTGAAAGATATAATTTGTCTAAGCACCCCATTTGGTTTAACATAGCATCTTCCATTTAGTCTTATCAAAGCAGCTTCCACATTTTATTAGTTTTATTGCAATGAGCTGCTTAAAATAAGGACCTTGATTTGTTCACCATTATATCATTAGCACTTGGAATCAAGTCCAGAATACAACTGGTGTGCAGTTAATATTTACTGAAAATATGGGGGATATTCAAATGAGGTTCTGGATGCTATCATCAAAAAGACCACAAATAACAAATGTTGGAGAGGATGTGGGAAAAAGGGAACCCTTGTGCACTGTTGGTGGGAATGTAAATTGGTACAGCCACTATGGAAAACAGGATGGAGGTTTCTTAAAAAACTAAAAGTAGAACTACCATACAATCCAGCTATTTCACTCCTGGGTACTTATTCAAAGAAAACAAAAACACTCATTTGAAAAGAAACATGCATCCCAATGTTCATAGCAGCGTTATTTACAATAGCCAAGATATGGAAGCAACCTAAGTGTCCATCAACAGATGAATGGATAAAGAAAAGGTGGTGTGTGTGTGTGTGTGTGTGTGTGTGTGTGTGTGTGTATAAAATGGAATACTAGTCAGCCATAAAAAAGAATGAAAATTTGCCATTTGCAACAACATGAATGAACCTGAGGGGTATTAACGCTTAGTGAAATGTCAGATAGAGAAAGACAAATACTGTATATTATCACTTACAGGCAGAATCTAAAAAGTAAAGCAAACAAATGAATATAACAAAATAGAGAGACTCATAGATATAGAGAACAAACTAGTTGTTATGAGTGGGGATAAAGAAGGGGGGAGGGACAAGATAGTGCTAGGGGATTAAGTGGTTCAAGCTACTATGTATAAAATAAATAAGCTACGAGAATATATGTACAGCACAGGGATTATAGCCAATATGTTATAATAACTTTAACTGGAGTATAATCTGTAAAATTTTTAATCATTGTGTTGTACACCTGAAACTAATATAATATTGTAAATCAACTATACCTCAACTTAAGAAAATGAGGTTCTGGATGATTAACAAACTTCTCTAAAATCACAGAAGTTGATATGGGCCTAAGTCTCTGCCTTTGAAGTCTATATTCCATCAAGGAAGGACAAAGATACAAATTCAGGAGGACAAAACCAAACCAAAACAAAACATCTAATTTCATAAATCTGTTTGAAGCCTGCTGTCTTTTCCTCACTAAGTTACTATAGCCACTTTTGAGTTTCTTCTCAGAGTAGTGATTGACTCAGATGAATGTTCAGAAGTCAGGATTAAACCAAGGGGGGAAGCCAACACTAGTCATTGAAAAAGTGGTAAAATTTGCCCCGCTGTGCCTGCAAAATAATTCATAATTACTGCAGAATTTTCTGTATAAGCCACCTTTTATTTCATTCTTTTTTTCTCTGCCGAGGACTCATGTACATGGGCAATAGCCAAGACAAAAATGTCATTCTTTTTGGCAAAGAGAGGAATTTTCAGTGTTTATATGAAAATGGGTCCTCCAGGCAGAAGGCTGTACAGCTCATCCCCCCAGACCTGTCATCTTGCTCCTCTAACTGTAGGGCATTTATACAGTTAGAGCGTCTTCAGTGACACTGCTGCTCCAAGGTCAAGAGCGGCATTGTCCCACGTGCAGCCCTTAAGTGTGGAAAGATGGTGATAGGGCTCCCCTGATGTAGCATTTGGCTTTTTAACCTACAGAGCATACACTGTACGGATGTGTGGCCTCGTGCCAATAACATAAAACCCAAGATAGTCATGGCAAGTCACTGTTGTTAAAGGCTTGCTGAGAGGAGATTACAAATTTGTAATCTTCTTCTTTTCCTTTTTTTTTTTGCGTTACACGGGCCTCTCACTGTTCTGGCCTCTCCCATTGCGGAGCGCAGGCTCAATGGCCATGGCTCACGGGCCCAGCCGCTCCATGGCATGTGGGATCTTCCTGGACCGGGGCACGATCCCATGTCCCCTGCATCGGCATGCGGACTCTCAACCACTGCACCACCAGGGAAGCCCATGTAATCTTTTTCTATGGTAATTAATTCAAAACATGAAAGTAATAATTTTTAAAAAATCAGCTCTGTCATTAAGAAGAATACTAAGTTCATAGGAATTTTTGATATAAAATACATGTCTCAAAACAAATGGTGCTTTGGACTGTGAACCCCAAGTCTCACTAGAAGCACAGTGATTGTGCTTCTGTAATGTTAGGGTGGGAGTGATACAATGGGGAGAACCAGAGCTTTGGGTCAGGCAGACTTTGGTTCAAATCCTGGCTCTACCAGTATTTGTATGACTTTGAAACTCCTAGAAGCTATTTACTCACCTGTAAAGTGAGGATACTAACAGTTGGTTATTGTGATTACTGACAATGTATGTAAAGTGCCCAGCATATGTTTAATCAGAAATGGTTTGCTTTGATGTTTGAATTATTATGCTACCATACTCAATAGTAGCAGGATGGGAAATTTTGAGTGAGTCTGTTGTGAAATGGCCACAACTTGAGGTTCTACAGCTTCTGGTAGACACACTGGCATCCCATCATAAACACCCTACTCTTTGATCTCCCCCAGCCCAGAGCAGAGGCACCATAGAATATACAACTGAACTCACTTCTTTTCCTCATGGTTTACTTATAAATCAAAACTGTATGTAGAGAAGCAAGAAGAACTACAGTCCTGCAGCCTGTGGAACAAAAATCACATTCACAGAAAGATAGACAAAATGAAAAGGTAGAGGACTATGTACCAGGTAAATGAACAAGATAAAACCCCAGAAAAACAACTAAATGAAGTGGAGATAGGCGACCTTCCAGAAAAAGAATTCAGAATGATAGTGAAGATGATCCAGTACCTCGGAAAAAGAATGGAGACAAAGATCAAGAAGATGCAAGAAATGTTTAACAAAGACCTAGAAGAATTAAAGAACAAACACCTAGAAGAATTAAACAACAAACAGAGATGAACAGTACAGTAACAGAAATGAAAAATACATTAGAAGGAATCAATAGCAGAATAACAGAAGCAGAAGAACAGATAAATGACATGGAAGACAGAATGGGATTCACTGCCGTGGAACAGAATAAAGAAAAAAGAATGAAAAGAAATGAAGACAGCTTAAGAGACCTCTGAGACAACATTAAATGCACCAACATTTGCATTATAGGGATCCCAGAAGGAGAAGAGACAGAGAAAGGACCAGAGAAAATATTTGAAGAGATTATAGTCGAAAACTTCCCTAACATGGGAAAGGAAATAACCACTCAAGTCCAGGAAGTGCAGAGAGTCCCAGGCAGGATAACACCAAGGAGAAACATGCCAAGACACATAGTAATCATATTGACAGAAATTAAAGACAAAGAAAAATTATTAAAAGCAACAAGGGAAAAATGACAAATAACATACAAGGGAACTCCCATAAGGTTAACAGCTGATTTCTCAGCCGAAACTCTACAAGCCAGAAGGGAGTGGCATGATATATTTAAAGTGATAAAAGGAAAGAAACCACAGCCAAGATAACTCTACCCAGCAAGGATCTCATTCAGTTTCGACAGAGAAATTAAAAGCTTTACAGACAAGCAAAAGCTAAGAGAATTCAGCACCACCAAACAAGCTCTACAACAAATGCTAAAGGAACTTCTCTAAGTGAGAAACACAAGAGAAGAAAAGGACCTACAAAAACAAAAACAAAACAATTAAGAAAATGGTAACAGGAACATACATATCGATAATCACCTTAAATGTGAATGGATTAAATGCTCCAAACAAAAGCCACAGGCTTGCTGTATGGATACAAAAACAAGACCCACATATATGCTGTCTACAAGAGACCCACTTCAGACCTAGGGACACATACAGACTGAAAGTGGGGGGATGAAAAAAGATATTCCATGCAAATGGAAATCAAAAGAAAGCTGGAGTAGCAATCCTCATATCAGATAAAATAGACTTTAGATAGAATGATACAAGAGACAAGGAAGGACACTACATAATGATCAAGGGATCAATCCAAGAAGAAGATATAACAATTATAAATATATATGCACCCAACATAGGGGCACCTCAATACATAAAGCAAATGCTAACAGCTATAAAAGAGGAAATCAACAGTAACACACTAATAGTAGGGGACTTTAACACCTCACTTACACCAGTGGACAGATCATCCAGACAGAAAATTAATAAGGAAACACAAGCTTTAAATGCCATAATAGACCAGATAGGTTTAATTGATATTTATAGGACATTCCATCCAAAAACAGCACATTACACTTTCTTCTCAAGTGCACAGGGAACATTCTCTAGGCTTGATCACAAACCTCAGTAAATTTAAGAAAATTGAAATCATATCAAGCATCTTTTCCGACCACAACACTATGAGATTAGAAATCAATTTTAGGGAAAAAAATGTAAAAAACATAAACACAGGGAGGCTAAACAATATGTTACTAAATAACCAAGAGACCAATGAAGAAATCAAAGAGGAAATCAAAAAATACCTAGAGACAAATGACAATGAAAACATGATGACCCAAAACCTATGGGATGCAGCAAAAGCAGTTCTAAGAGGGAGGTTTATAGCTATACAGTGCTACCTCAAGAAACAGGAAAAGTCTCAAATAAACAATCTAAACTTACACCTAAAGGAACTAGAGGAAGAAGAACAAACAAAACCCAGAGTTAGTAGGAAAAAAATCATAAATATCAGAGCAGAGCTAAATGAAATAGAAACAAAGAAAACAATAGCAAAGACCAATAAACCTAAAAACTGGTTCTTTGAGAAGATAAACAAAATTGATAAACTGTTAGCCAGACTCATCAAGAAAAAGAGGGAGAGGACTCAAATCAATAAAATTAGAAATGAAAAAGGAGAAGTTAGAATGGACACCGCAGAAATACAAAGCATCCTAAGAGACTACTACAAGCAACTCTACGCCAATAAAATGGAAAACCTGGAAGAAATGGACAAATTCTTAGAAACATATAGCTTTCCAAGACTGAACCAGGAAGAAATAGAAAACATGAACAGGCCAATCACAAGTAATGAAACTGAAACTGTGATTAGAAATCTTCCAACAAACAAAAGTTCAGGACCAAATGGCTTCATGGGTGAATTCTATTAAACATTTAGAGAAGAGCTAACACCCATCCTTCCCAAACTCTTCCAAAAACTTGCAGAAGAAGGAACACTCTCAAACTCATTCTACGAGGCCAACCTTGCCCTGATACCAAGACCAGACAAAGATAGTACAAGAAAAGAAAATTACAGACAAATATCACTGATGAATATAGATGCAAAAATCCTCAACAAAATACTAGCAAACAGAATCCAGCAACACATTAAAAGGATTATACACCATGATCAAGCGGGATTTATCCCAGGGGTGCAAGGATTCTTCAGTATACGCAGATCAATCAATGTGATACACCATATTAACAAACTGAAGAATAAAAACCATATGATCATCTCCATAGATGCGGAAAAAGCTTTTGACAAAATTCAACACCATTTACGATAAAAACTCTCTAGAAAGTGGGCATAGAGGGACCCTACCTCAACACAATAAATGCCATATACGACAAACCCACAACAAACATCATTCTCAGTGTTGAAAAACTGAAAGCATTTCCTCTAAGATCAGAAACAAGACAAGGGTGTCCACTCTCATCACTATTATTCAACATAGTTTTGGAAGTCCTAGCCACAGCAATCAGAGAAGGAAAAAAAAAGAAAAGGAATACAAATTGGAAAAGAAGAAGTAAAACTGTAACTGTTTGTGGATTCCATGATACTATTCATAGATAATCCTATAGATGCCACCAGAAAACTACTAGAGCTAATGAATGAATTTGGTAAGGTTGCAAGGTACAAAATTAATGCACAGGAATCTCCTCCATTCCTATACACTAACAACGAAAGGTCAGAAAGAGAAATTAAGGAAACACTCCCATTCACCATTGCAACAAACAGAATAAAATACCTAGGAATAAACCTACCTAAGGAGGTAAAAGACCTGTACTCAGAAAACTATGACACTGATGGAAGAAATCAAAGATGACACAAACAGATGGAGAGATATACCACGTTCTTTGACTGGAAGAATCAATAGTGTGAAATTGACTATAGTATTCAAAGCAATCTACAGATTCAATGCAATCCCTATCAAATTACCAATGGCATTTTTTTCAGAACTAGAACAAAAAATCTTAAAATTTGTATGGAGACACAGAAGACCCCAAATAGCCAAAGCAATCTTGAGGGAAAAAAAACGGAGCTGGGGGAATCAGACTCCCTGACTTCAGACTATACTACAAAGCTACAGTAATCAAGACAATATGGTACTGGCACAAAAACAGAAATATAGATCAATGGAACAGGATAGAAAGCCCAGAGATAAACCCATGCATCTATGGTCAACTAATCTATGACAAAGGAGGCAAGGGTATACAATGGAGAAAAGACAATCTCTTCAGTAAGTGGTGCTGGGAAAACTGGACAGCCACATGGAAAAGAATGAAATTAGAACACTTCCTAACACCATACACAAAAATAAACTCAAAATGGATTAAAGTCCTAAATGTAAGAGCAGACACTATAAAACTCTTAGAGGAAAACATAGGAAGAACACTCTTTGACATAAATCACAGCAAGATCTTTTTTGACCCACCTCCTGGAGCAATGGCAATTAAAACAAAAATAAACCAACGGAACCTAATGAAGCTTAAAAGCTTTTGTAGAGCAAAGGAAATTATAACAGGACAAAAAGACAACCCTCCGAATGGGAGAAAATATTTGCAAATGAATCAATGGACAAAGGATTACCCTCCAAAATATATAAACAGCTCATGCAGCTCAATATTAAAAAAACTAACAACCCAATCCAAAAATGACCAGAAGACCTAAATAGACATTTCTCCAAAGAAGACATACAGATGGCCAAGAGGCACATGAAAAGCTGCTCAACATCACTAATTATTAGAGAAATGCAGATCAAAACTACCATGAGGTATCACCTCACATCAGTTAGAATGGGCATCATCAGAAAATCTACAAATGATACATGCTGGAGAGGGTGTGGAGGAAAGGGAACCCTCTTGCACTGTTAGCGGGAATGTAAATTGATGCAGCCATTATGGGAACAGTATGGAAGTTCCCTAAAAAACTAAAAATAGAATTACCATATGACCTAGCAATCTCACTCCTGGGCATATACCCAGAGAAAACCATAATTCAAAAAGACACATGTACCCCAATGTTCATTGCAGTACTGTTTACAATAGCCAGGTCATGGAAGCAACTTAAATGCCCATCGGCAGGCAAATAGATAAAGAAAACATGGTACATATATACAATGGAATATTACTTAGCCATAAAAAGAAATGAAATTGGGTCATTTGTAGAGACATGGATGGACCTAGAGACTGTCATACAGAGTGAAGAAAGCAGAAAGAGAAAAACAAATATCGTATATTTACCCATACATGTGGAATCTAGAAAAATGGTGTGGATGAACTGGTTTGCAAGGCAAAAACAGAGACACAGATGTAGAGAACAAATGTATGGACACCAAGGGGGGAAAGCAGAGGGTGGGGGTGGTGGTGGGATGAATTGGGAGATTGGGATTGACATATATACACTATTATGTATAAAATAGATAACTAATAAGAGCCTGCCCTATAAAAAATAAAATAAAATTCAAAAAATAATAAAATAAAGAAATTTTAAAGACTCCAAAGAGTTTATGAGGATTATATCCATCAATATTTATATTGGAGGTATTAAATGAGAAATTGAAAAAAAAATGTAATAAAAGTGCTCTAGATTTAAATATGATAAATACTTTGAATGAGTACTTCCTATCTCGAAAACCAAATTAGTAGAAGAGAGAGAGCCTGCCCTCTAAGAACTTACTCATCTTATTGAGAATATGGACATCTTGTTAATGAGAGATAACACTGAATGGTGAAGAAGCACAGGGAAGCTGAGAAGGTGCAAATGAGGTCAGGAGGAAGGTTGGATTGGACCTTGACCATATAGTTTCTCTTTCCATCTCATTCACGTTAAAGTCTTAACTCCTTAACTCCTTTGGATGTATTGGGCCTGTAAAATCTGATCTTTACCAATCCATCCTGCCATCATCCCCATACACCCTCATCTCCAGTCAAGAGAAATTTTTATATTTTCCACAACAGAACCTGTTTTGTTGTGTCTCAGTTCCTTTGCATGTGCTGGTCTCTGCAAGGAATGTCCTTGTCTCACCTTTCTTTGTCAGGTCAATGCTACCCCTTCGTTAAATCCTGACACAAGCTTCAACTCTTTTTAGAAACTTTCCTTTCAATACATGGATTGAATCCCAGGGGATTGTATACTTTACTTATTGTAGCACTTATTACCAATATTGTAAATTGCTCTTTTTTCTACTAGAAGGTGAGTTCCTTGTAATAATCGATGCAGGCCTACTGCTGAACAAATCTCAATGGCTTAATAGGATAAGGTTTGTTTCTCTCTCTTCATAGTCCAGATCTATGTGGTGGGTGGAGAGTGGCAGAGAAAATAGAGTCTGCTCCATGTAGATATTCAATCCCAGATCTAGATCTTTCCATCCAAATGACTCCAACCATCCCCAAGGTCTCGGAGTCACCCACTGATTCTCTCTGTCCATCTAGCTGAGGGAAGAGAGAGACCATGGAGGATCTCCAGGGAGGTATTTAGGGGGCTAAGACTAAAAATAGAGTACATCACTTCTTCTCACATTCCATTTGGTCAAAACTGTGTGAGGTGGCCCTTACTGACTTCAGAGGAGGCTGGGAAATGTAGTCAAGCTTTATGTTGGGGGGCAGTGGGGGGCGGGAAAGAAACATGGTTTGGTGAATCTTTGCCATAATATTTGAGGGCGTGTTGTTCATCCCTACGTCTGTAGCACATTACACCATAGATGCTAACTAATAATCTGTCAAAATAAGTGAAAAATTCTAAGAATGAATTAGTAAATAAGTAGATATGATGAGTAGAATATCAAAATAGTTGGTAGTGCATTAATTCTTGGGTATCAATTAATGGCAACAAAATATGGGCAGCCTGGTATTTGCAGAGAACAACCAGTGCTTGCCATTCTCCTGCCTTGGCACACATAGTCCCCATGCCTGGTGAATGTTTTCCTCAGGATCTGGGCACCTAAGGGCCTTCTATTTTCACCCCCAACCATTTTTGCCCTTGTTTCAGCTTCCTTGCCATTTCCCAAACATGCTATATGCGATCCCACCTCAGGACCTTGTTGTTTCCCTGATCTGAAACGTCCCCCCAACCCAGCAGCTGTATGTTTGTCCCTCACCTTGTTCAGATGTTACCTCAAATATCATCATTTCTGTGAGTCCTTCCTTGGCCACCAGACTTCCTCTTCCCCTCCCTGTGTTATTTTTCTCCATCGTATTTATCAAGATGAGATATACTGTATAAAGTATTTATTCATTTGTTCACTGTTGTCTTCCCCTACTTGAATATATACCTGTGAGGTCAGGGATTTTTGTCTATGTTTTTTTTCTACCACCCACACCTAGAGCAGTGCCTGGCGCATTGCAGATCCTTACCTATTTTTGAATGGATGGCCACCGTTTGTGTTTTGTTCAGTGCTTTGTGTCTTGTTGCATGAAAGTGAAAGATATTAATTTGACAACTGGATGTAAAACTATTGCCACAAAATGTTTGACAATTAGGTGTAGAAATGGAGGAGGGAAGAGGAAGATAACAATTATTGGTAAACAGTGCTGTGGCTTGACTCACAGCTTTAGAACTACAAAGCTATTGCTTGGAAAGAACACACCTGAAACCATCAGGGAATGTTTTGAAAGTGTCAGTGTTTCTTCCCAGAATGCTGATTTTGATGCCGTCCAAACATTCAATGGATACAGCTTGAAGGAATCAACTGTAGAGCTAAGTAAACCTATAATGAATACTTAAGCCATTTCAATTTAGTCTTATCAGAAAGGTCATTTAGTCAAGGAGGCATTTTGATCATAGCAATTCTCTTCACAGAAATGGTATCTGGGAAGCTGGTCTCTTTCTATTTGGCTATTCAAGGATAAATTTGGTATGCTGAGAATATTTGCCGAAACCTATCTTTAAAATTCAGCTGCTTAAAGAAAAAACAAATGCACTGTGGAATAGAAAATGCCAGAAGAATCCATTTAGCAACTTCTTTAATAAAGTCAGCCTAGAATGTTGGACTCAGAATCATAGTATTATGGAAATATAATGGAAAGGACTTACAGTTGAGCAAAATGGAGACCGGAGGCAAGGGTTCAAATATTTATTGAGAGTACTCTCTGTTGGGCCCTGTACAAAATACTTCATACAGAATAGGCATTGCTGTCTTCATCTGGCACTCATATTCAGATTGGTTAACTTACAACTGTCATACAGCAGGTATGTGGCAGAGCTGGGCCCGTAGTGAGAGCTTTCTGACTCAGAGTCCCTGTTATTTCTGTTTGCTTTCTCAAGGGTAGAGAACAACATTACCCCTCCACAAATTGCTCAACTGTGGAAAACATATATCCAGAATAACAACTCAAGTCGTTTGACTCTTAGTTCAGTGCTCTTTCTACCAAAGTTAATTTTGTGTGTAGGGAGACAAAGATAAATTTTGTCCAATAAAATCTACTTATTAAACGTCAATCTATACTCTATCCCCTCTTCTTTCAATTTTGACTTTAAATACTTTATTTATCTAAGAATATGACATGAATTTGTATTTTATCGTTACTGTGTTTTTACTATTTATGCTTATATTATTCATATTTTCATATTACCCATGTCTGTAGCTCCATAATAATGGTACTTTCTCCTTTACAAGAAATACATTAGCTTTTATCACTGTGTGGAAATATCTGGATAGCCTAATGTTTCTATCTTAAAATGTTGATTACTTACCTGCCAAGTGAGAATGGTGTCAGAATTTAGAAACACATTTGTATTTTCTCTCTATGTCGTCTCATAAATTGCAAATCAGAACATGAAGTATTCAGTATTAACAACAATAATAGCTAGCACTTACAGAGAGCCTAATATGTGCGAATCACAGGTTCCCTTTTTTAAATGTATATTGACTCATTTTATACTTACACAATCCTATTAGGCAAACATTATTGCTCTATTTTGCAGTTAAAGAAATTGAGGCACAGAGGGGTTAAGCAGATTGCTCAAGGGCACGCAGTTGGTAAATGACAGGGCTGGGACTCCAACCCAGGCAACCTTCCTCCAGAGTCCATGCTCCTAACTACTTCCTATGCTGCCTCTCAGGGTACATATCAGGACTTTGTACAAAATTCAGGAGGAGCCGATTTCATGCCCTCTTCTTTCGTATAGAAGCCTACTGTAGAAGCTATAGCCATATCTAACACAAGCCCACCATGTTTCTTCTGAATCCAGAAACTTAGCAGAACTAAACTGAGTAGTTGGGTGAAAGAGCATTTGAGGACATTGGGTGTTACAGGACTTATTTCTGGGAAACAGTGTAAGGAAAAGAGTGGAGCCAGACCTGGGTTCACCCCCCTCTTCCCACCACTCAGTCACTTTCTAGCTGCTTGAACTTGTACATGCTGTTACACTTTGTTGAGCCTCGTGTCCACATGTGTAAAGTTGAGTAGATAATGCCCAACTCTGAGTATTCAGAAAGACCCCCTTTAGAGGCAGTGTATCCAGAACACCTCTGTGATAATGGTCATGTAATAGATGCTCAGAGTGGTGTCATTCTCATCAATAATAAGTGAAATAAGATGGACTAATATATAACTCACATAATTTAGGCGAAACTGGGTTAAAGAAGATAAGAGAACACATAAGTCTGCCCTCCATGAAATGAAGCTTATTTTCAATAGTGTGGTGTAGTGATTAATAACTTAGACCTTTGGAGTCACTCAAAGTTGGGTGTTGATCCTATTTTGATCTCAGTTTCATACTTCTTGGCGATCTACCCTTAGGTAAACCTTCCTAAGCCTTGTTTCTTCATCCACTAAATGGGGATAATTGTAATTACCTCTGAAAACTGTTCTGAGATTTATGAAATTATTTAAATATAAATATATATTGTATATATGTGTGTATACATGTAAATACACATACTATATACATATATAAACACACATCTAATGACATATGGAGCTAGCTATTTGGAAAGTATATTCAGTTGGCACCAAATTATTTCACTGTTAATGGGAAGGTCCCTAGATGTTTGATCCCTGTACTAGTCAGGATTCTCCAGATAAACAGAACCAATAGATATCCATTATATTTATATCTATCTGTCTATCTAGAGAGATTTATTTTAAAGGATTGGCTCACATGATTATGCAGGCTGGCAATTCTGCAATCCACAGAGCCAATGTCCTAGTTTGAGTCCAAAGGCCAGAAGCTGCTGTAGAACCACAGAGCCAAAGTCCCATTTCAGAGGTCATTAGACAGGAGAATTCTCTCTTCCTTGGAGGAAGGAGGGTCAGCTTTTTGTTCTATTCAGATCTTCATCTAATTGGATGTGGTTTACATACATAATGGAGGACAATTTGTTTTACTCAGTCTATAGATTTAAATGTTAATCTCATTCAACAACACTCACAAAAGCACCAGAGTAACGTTGGACTAAGCATCTGAGTACCCTGTGGATTAGTCCAATTGAAACATAAAATTAACCATCACAATCCCTATTGGTCTATGATGAAGCCTCTAACTCCTTCATGAAAAAATATGTCCATTCCTTTGGGTCCAAAAGTTTTTCTAGGTTGAGAGGCAAAGAAATGCAAATGGGAGGAAAGGGGTTTAGGTAGCAATGCTTTAGCCTAATTCCTGGTTATGCCTATAGGAATCTTCAGAGGGTGGGAGTTGGGGGGAGCAACTTCACCCATTGCTAAAGAGATCATGTCACAGGTGGAGGGGATTTAATGTGCTGAACACTGTAACTATTTTAGATTTAGAATGTGAACTCAGCCACAAAAATAGAACTATACACTAATAGAATGTTCATCTATTCCCAGATCTTTTTTTAGTTGGCTTTAAAAATAAATTAAATTGGTCACTGAAACCCTTACATTTATTCATCAAACTTTTTCTGGTCATTGACTGTGTATCATAATTACATAGTCACAGGCAAATAGTCACAGGCCCTAGAAACTTAAAGATAAATGAAATATTTTTCCCACCCTTGAAAAATTCAACATCTAGAGAAGAAGATAGGACTGAAAAAAGTAGTAACGGTGTAATAACAAAAGTATTTATGAAATGTGATGTCATCATAAAGGAAAGAATCAACTGTCCAGGAAGGGCTGGAGGGGTGGTGGGTAGGGGTGAGGGCTGGTGGATAAAGAGCTGTTAGACTGACACATTTTCTCTCTGAGCTGGTTTAGGAAGAATGAATAGGAGTTTCCCGGGTGAGAAAAGAGTGCAAAGAAATTCCAGACAGGGGATTAGCATGTGGAAAATCATGGAGGTGAGAAGGAGTTTTGAATATTTGGAAAATATCAAAAATATGACTGATGTATATATGGAGAGGCAGTAAAGCATAATAGATATGATCTTAGCTTCTGAAGCTAGAATTCCTAGGATCAAATTTAGGCTTGACCACTTACTCACTATGTAACTTTATGCAAATTACTTAACTTTCTTTGCTTTAGTTTCCTTATCTGCAAAATGGAATTAAATAACATACAGAAAGCACTTAAAATAGTGTCTGGCACATTGTAAAGCTCCACAAATGTTATCTATCATCTTTATCATTGTATAAGTCAGCTGTGATAACAAATATACCCAGCATCTCAGTGATTTACAGAAACAACCCCTTATTCTTTACGTATGTACTTGTAGGCTGAGAGTCACTATGGCCAGTCTCTGGCTGAGTACCTGCTCCCCTTGTCCTCTCATCCTAGAACCCAAGCTAAAGAAATGTTAGCATGTCTCCAACTGAGTCATGCCATTTTCATGGCAGAGTGTAAAAGCAAGATTATTGGTAGAAACTCAGCTTCTGCTTAGACATAGCACACGTCGTACACATTCATATTTCATTGGCCAAAGCATATAATATGACCCAAACCAAAATCAAAGGACAGGATTGTATATTTTTTTAAAAGGAAGAGCAGTGGATAGTTATTAATAATTGAAAACAATAATACAGTCCAACATAATCATTGAATATCAGCATCTTCCTATTATTCTGTGTAGGGTGCTGCTGGGGGAAGGGAAGACGTACGGTAGAAAGAAACACAGAGGCCAGAACATACCTGGAAATCAATTCTAATTTCTTGGACACTTTCCAAGCTTTTTGGTCCACAGTGCCCTATCTCCCATCTGTCCTGCCTGGTGTTCTGTTTTGTTCTATGAGTCAGTCACCTGTACTCCAAGCTTAAGCTTGAAAAGCTGGGACCTTTGCCACATGTTACAATATATGGTAACTTGGATTTGAATTATAAATAGGGAACAAAAAAAGTTTATGTTACCACTGTAATCAATGTTCTGACCTCCTGTTTTCAAAGCACTATAAACATTTGTCAAAGTCTCCTATTAATTATAATTGTACTTGCTAACTCAGAGTTAGTTGTCATTTTTATTATGTTCCATGACTTTGTAATTAAGCCATTTGAAATAGATGGAATTTGCAGTTGTAGTGAGTAAATAATTTCAGGCTTGTTTTTCTGTTTTTGAGAGATTTGAGGAGGAGCCTTAGAATTGAAACTCCTTTTAAAGGGGACTATATGTACACAAATGTCGTTGACAGCTAATACTTGGCACTAAGTTATGGTTATATACAGTTGGTTATCCATAGAATAAAAAGGACCCCTTGAAAAATGTTAAAGTATTTCATAAAAATGTGGCTGCCACTTTTCTTCACTCAGAGGGAAGGCTCTTAAAGAATAAAAGAGCATTTGTTACTCTGCCTATAACTTTACTTTGGGATTAAAAAACTAAATTCTAGTTGTCAACAAAGGAAACTTGGAACTTCTTAATAGGAGTCCTATAGTCATGGCTTGGCTGTGGATACAAGTAGGAGATCTGGAGTCTAGATATTTGCAAGCCCCTTTGATTTGAGGTGGGGAGAGGGAGGCGTGGAGGGAGAATAAGACCAGTGGGACCTGCTGAAATAAAGGACATTTTCCCCAGGTCAGAATGTGCTCAATAACTAGATATGGGAACTTGGATCTAAGAACGGGAGAACCTCGAGATCCATATAAGGGGCCAACAAAAAGCTTCAGGGATAAATACGGCGTTGTGAACATACTGAAAACATTAATTATATATATTGGATTATAAAAAGGTGAATTTTATGGTATATGAATTATATCTTAATTTCAGATTTTTTTTTAATTTCAAAATTTTTTTTTTTTCTTTTTTTTTTTTTTTGCGGTACTCGGGCCTCTCACTGTTGCGGCCTCTCCCGTTGTGGAGCACAGGCTCCGGACGCGCAGGCTCACTGGCCACGGCTCACGGGACCAGCCGCTGCGCGGCATGTGGGATCTTCCCGGACCAGGGCACGAACCCGTGTCCCCTGCATCGGCAGGCGGACTCTCAACCACTGCGCCACCAGGGAAGCCCTAATTTCAAAATTTTTAACATAAAAAAGAAAGAAAAGAAAGTTGGTATTGAGCCTTCTTCCAAAATTAAAATCTGCCAATATTAAGCTAATTCTGACTTTGAGATTAAATAAATTCACCCGTAACTACAAGTGGGCATTTTGTATTATTTTCCATTTTCTAATAATTTCTTTGAACAGTAACATCTTTGATAATGTACATTTAGCAAGACCTGTTCTTCCAAATGGGATGTAAAAAGTTTTGTAACATCTTTTTGCTTATTAAAAGGCTGGGGCTTTAAAGAAAGGAACAAATTTATCATCCAAATAAATTCATTGTCCAAACCTGTTCATTCTGGGGAGTGAAAAATAGCACATAAGTATGCTGGGTCAATAGTCATAAATCAGGACAGTCCTAGACAAACAGGACATAAAGGGATCTAGAGAAAGGAGAGCGCAAATAAGTGCCATTCTATATTCTTATCCCATTCATTCATGTATTTATTCAGCAAATATTTGCTGTGCTTTTGTGTCTACTTTGTGGAAGCACAGATGTATAAGATGTGGTACCTGCCTTCCAAGTTACCCTGTTAATAGACTGTTGGACTAGGTTCTGATTTATTGATGCTGAAACCCAGAGCATCCGTCTCTGATCTAGCCTTGGATCAGGGAAGAGAGGGAAAAAGAGGAGGTGGTGAGGTTTCCTAGGATAGGTGATATCTGAGGTGACCTTCAAAAGGGAGAAGGTTAAGTGCAAGAGGAAGACATACTAAGGAAAAGGAACTTTCCAGTAATAAACAGCGGAAATAATTTAGCTCATGAAGTTGGTCTTACTGGCTAGGAAATTCGAAGAAGGTGATGTTATCATGTGGCCTGATAACTTGTGTCCTCTCAGGACTTACTTTTAGCTGACTGGCTCAGGAAATGTCTAAGGACTGACAATCTGATACTGACATCTGAATGAATGGCCATAGAGGCAGAGAGATAGCTTGAGGAGAGGTGGCCTTCTAAGTCCATGTTATCATACTGCATATGTTTCCATCTTTGGTTCCCTAATTAGAGAAATTTTAAAGGAAAAAAGTTAAAGCCCCCCCCCCAAATAAATAAAAGTGGAGGTGGATTTTGTATAGGTGATATTGTACTCCCTTTCTCTTTAACCTTGATTCAATATGTCTTATACTTTTTATTTTTAAGCAAACTTGAAAAGAGAAATTTCTGGATTTACATTAAATGATCAATATATAAATATTTATATCAAATACCTTTAATGATCAAGGACTATGCTACCAAATGGTTTTCCTAGATTCTAGAAACTTAGAGAACCCCACCTCACACAGACATACAGTCACACATACACACACGTTCACAACACAAACACACACACCTACAAATATACTAAATTATGAGCACTTCACAGGGTGGATTCATGTCTTATTCACTTTTGTGCCCCAAGTTTCTACCTCAGGTCTTGGCCCACAGTAAATACTGCATTATTAATTGGTGATAAATTTCCACTTAACAGCACACACAATAGAAATTGTTTTCATGGCACTCTGTAGTTTTAAGGCCCGTTTTACAAATATATTTATAATCCCTAGTGAGATAGGCATTAGTCGTATTTTAATTTTTTGTGAGAAGAAACTGAGGCTCAGAAGTTGAAGCAAACCCCCATGGTCATATGCAGTTTAAGTCAGAGGAAGAACTCAAAACTCCCTGCTTTGAATCTGGTCCACTCTCTAAATTACGTTGCTACATTTGTGAATGTAACTTATTTCCCTTCATTCTGCAAGGTAAATGCATGTGATGCTCTCAGAAGAAAAAAATAAAACTATTCATTGTTATTCAAGGGCCCTCAAGCTAGGAAACCGTCTCGTAACATCCCTAGAACATGCAGGAAATAGATGCTACCTCCAAGGACAACAAGCATTGTATTCTGGTGTTGTTTTCTACACACAGAAAAGTGTGTAGTGTGAAGTGGCTTTACCTGTAGTGAGTTGAGTGGGGAGTATATGTGGTAACAAAGTCATAAAACTTTATTTTATGATCCATCTGCAGACCCTGGGAAATGTCGCAGACTAACTTTAATTAATCATCACTGCTTGAATTGTTTTAGATCCTCCCACTCCCACATTAAACTGTAATGTATTCTTTATAAAAATGTACAACTTGAAGTTAATTTGAGTCCTTCAGGCCAAAGAGTTTATTTATAACATGCGGTGAAACATTTTATGGCCTGGCCCCAATTTCAATTAAATCACAAATTCAGGAAGTAGGAAAAGGAACTGGCCTACTCAGTCACCTTGCCCTTGTCAGAGGAATAAGCTCTGCATCTGTTGTATATTTCCCATTGCCTGGGTCAGTGTGTATATTTATATATCTCTTCATATTCAATGCTGCTGATCAAAACGGCTTTCATGTGAAAAAAGCATAGATCAAAAGGCTGGTGTGGGATGTACATTTTCCCTCTCTTACAGCCTGTTCCATCATGGTCTAGTTTGAAGCTAAGAATATTTTCTTTAGGTGTCAACAAAAGCACCCCTCTTTCTTGCTGCCTCAGATCATAGTATTTCTACTCTGGGGTCAGGTTGGTTTGTCCATCAAATTTCTTTCTTGTTAGTACTTAAGAGAGGTATCAGACCAGGCTTCAGGGGGTCATCTGGAGATAATCCAGATGGAGTGTCAGGGTGTCCAGTGAAATATTGGAGTTGCCAATATGAAGTCCAGGATCCTGGGAGCTGAGAGAGGTGCTGTGTGGTAAAGAATTTAATCTTATCCAAGGAGAGGTTCAGCTTTGCCCTCTCGACCCTTGGAATATTATGTCTGATAGAAACCCCCCGTTGCTTGGGACTTTTGGTCCCAGAAGGTCTAAGAGTGTGATTTGTAATGAGGTTTTGGGACTCTATAGTTAATCAGTTATACCTCTGGAAGGGCTGGAGAATAAAGGTCAACTATGTGGGCAGTGTGTGGTTCAGCCCCAGTAAAACTCTGAGCCCTGAAATTCGGGGGAGCTTCCTGGCTGGTAATGCTCTGTGCATCTTACCATAGATCAGTGCCAGGAGAGCAATGCATCCTTGACTCTGTAAGGAGAAGACAACAAAAGCTCCACTTCGGGTACCTTATCTGAACTCTGCTTGATGGACTGGACTTCTTTCCTTGGTTGATTTTAATCTCTACCCTCACCTTGTAATAAACCAAAATTGTGAATGTAACAGCTTTCAGTGAGTTCTGTGAGTCCTTCTAATGTATTAGAACTGAGAGTCGTTTGGGGAGACCTACAAGCTTACAATTGGTGTCAGGAGGGAGGGTGGTCTTCTGTGGCCCGTGTGCCCTCTAAAAATTAGTAGTTGGCCTAAATGCCTCACAGATGTGATGCTGAAAACCAATGTCCAGAGAATTATAAGGACCAGAAACTGGGAAAAGGAGTGAGGGACTGTCATGAGATAATTTGGTTGACTTCACATTTTTTATTTCTAGGATCTGTGAGATCTGTATGCATGCGTGTGTGTTCCTTGCTCCACAGTCACAAAAGCACTGTCCAGCCCCAGAGGACTGATAGAGCTTCTAACAATGGGCATACGTAGATATCCAGGAAATATCGAGAAAAGTTCATTGGTAGCCAAGAGTTACATAAAGAAGATGCCATTCCAGTCCAGACCCAAAGAATACTAAAGGGGAGTCTTGGAAAAGCATTATAGGAGATCCAGTGGAGGCTGGGGAGCAGATCACAGAGCCCATTCCTTAGGTCCAGGATCCAGAGACAGACAGGACTTCAGACAAAAGCGAGCTGGCGAAAGCAAGACAAAGCTCCACCCTGAAGCACAAGGTTAGATTAGAGCTACCACAAGTTGACTTGACACTTGTGTCAGTTAGAATTAAGTTTGCCTGTGAGTGACTGAAAACTTGACATAGAAGATAGAAGTTCCTTTCTCTCTCACGGTACTGAAACCTAGAAATAAGCAGTCCAGTCAAGGGTGACAATAACATGACTATCAGGGACGCAGAATTCTTCTATCTTGTTGTTCAATCAACCTCAACATAAGAAATCCACCTCCTACTCAAGATGGCAGTTCAAGATTAAGCCATCATGCCTACATTCCATCCTGCAGGAGGAGGAAGGATGGAAGAAGGACAAAGGGGCGAAGAAGCTATTCACTCCCCATTTAGGAATAGTTCCTCTAACAGAACAAGTCTACTTAAAGTGCATTGTCCAGCACTAAGTCAAATAGCCATACCTAGATACCAAAGAGGCTGGGAAATGTCATCTTTATTTTAGATGGTTATGAGCCCTGTACCCAATTAAAAACTGGGGAAATCTAAGGAAGAAGGAATAAATTACTATAGGAGGAGAATCAGCAGCCTCTGCTATAATATTGGGTTAGTGGACAACTACATTAAATTTTGACTGGGGATGGTGTTGAAGCCAGAGCCTATAGCTGAGATTAGACTGATATATGGACCGGGGGGCTGCTTTCTTAGGACGAGTGCTTCAAGAGCAGAGAGCCAGGCTGGTCACTGCCTTGGCTATGGCTCTTGGCTCCCTCTGTGGTTCCTCATAGCATTCCTATCTACAATCATTCCATCCCAGATTATTACTGTTTGCCATTGCTTGGTTTTCCCCACATGTGGTTATGTGGGGCTCCACAAGCTTCAGTGCTCTGAAACATTTCTGCTGTACACTTTCTTGCCATAAGGTTAGTATACATGTTTCCTTTTTTAATTGAAGTCCCACTGGGACAGGAACTAGTACATTTACGTGAGTCAGTCACGCCTGGTTTTAAATATCTGCTTTAGCTTTTACTAGTCACATGACCCTGAGAAAGATTCTTAATCTCTCTGGATCTCAGTTTTACCGTACGTAAAATGGGGCCAGTAAATACCCCCTTTGAGAATAGTTGTTAAGGTTAGAGATAGAGACAATACCCGATCCAGAGTTGGGGCTCAGTGAATAGCAATTATAGGTAAAACTGTTAGCTTTATCTGATCTTGAGATGATAAACATAGACGTGTATGTTTATATGTATCTCCAACATAGACTCTTGGAGGGGATAATTAAAGTGGTTCAATCATAGTGGTTCAGCCTACTATGGCCCCAGGTATTTTAAATGCACGTTATCTAACACCTGTAACAATCTTTTGAGGGAGTTAATCTTATTTCCACTTAACAGATGAGGATACCAAAGGTCTAATAATTTTGTGATTCTGCACGGTTACTTCATTAGTGCTAGAACTGAGATTTAAACCCCGGTGTCTGGTTCCATTATACTTCAGATTATTTAAATTCAACTGTCCTATTTCCAATTAAGGAAATGGGGCCCAACAAAGCCCAGAGACTTTTCCATGATCCTAAATACAATTCGTGGCAGGTTATGAGATCTCTAATAGCTAGACCAGAGTCCTTCTCTTTCCTCCCTACTATGCTATATTTAACTTATATTTCCTTTTTCACAACCTTCAGCTGTATTCTTAGTAAGATAAAGTTTTTCTGTTTTTCCTAACTTGCGGCGTTTTATATTGTTTTATTGATTCACATTTTTATATACTGATTGACCTTTTTAGAAAACAGCCTTATATAATTTGGGGGTGATTTTTATTTTCCTCCTTAGTTTGAATGAGTCTAATAGATGCCTTTGCAGAGTATTGAACAGATGTTGGATCTATTTCCAAATACTTTAGGAGGATTGGACTGGTTATACACATGGAAGAGATTCTTTGCTACTGACAGATGCATTGGAACTGAATGTATCATGATTCTAACCCATCTACGCGTGCCATATGGACCAACAATCGGCTCTTTGTATGGTGTTTCTCTCCACGCAGAGGTTGTATGCCAGAGTGAGACTTGTTAACTGTGTCTGTAGGTCTCCTTGCCTTTCTTGTGCCTGGTGAAAATTGACCTGAGGTAACAAGTTTTCTCTTTTTCTGTTATCAAGTCATGAATAAATTAGTCTTGCGTTCTACTCTGGGGCCCAGATCAATATTCTGCCGTTGACTGTTGACTGTTGATTGCTTTAGTGAATGGAAATGAACTGGCAAAATGCCATCCAGAAGATTTGAGCCCTGGCAAATGAAACATGTGCATGGGTGGATGAACAGGCCCCCTGAGAGAAATGCAGAGGAGCATTTGCATAGCTTCTTGCCATTTGTAAACATTTGCACATACATCTAATTCTTGCAACTACCTTATAAAGAAAACAAAGTAGATTTTTTGTCATCATTTTACAGGTGAGGACGAAGAGGATAGAGAGATTGTGACTTGCCCAAGGTCACAAAATAAAGTGACAGAAACACAACTCACACCCAGATCTCCTGGCTCTAAACTCTGCTGCTCTGTCTTCTGGGAATCTCTTTCTCTCCAAACCTGGGCCTTTGCCTCTGAATACTCCTTTTCTCTGTGACTTGGTAGTTTTCGCTTAATCAATAGCATTCAGTGACCCGTGAACTTTATTTTCTGCTCTGTCCCCTAGTAAAACATTCAAGATAACAGAACATTTCAATTCTTGGCTAAAAGGAAGTTGAGGATTATTTGTGCCATTGGATTAATAGTCTTTTCCCCACTTAGAACCCCCAGGTAGGCTACTCAGCATTAAAATGTGTGGAGTCAAATACGCTTGCGTTGTCCTGAGGCTTTTGGCACTCTTTGTAGAAACTGAATAACCGTGGATCAGTCAATGTTCTGCTTCTGTTTCCTTTTTTTTATAAGATATGAGATGAAAGGCAGTGGGGTAAGAGGCAATAGAATGGGTAATGTCACCTTGCAAATCTCTCAGTAATGGTTACAATGCATAGGGCAGATCAGAGCCTTTCTTATATCAGAGGTAGATGGCTGGCCAGCATTTCAGTTTTTCAGGGGAGCAAGTCTTTTATGATGCATTCTTGTTTTTAATTTTATTGGAGTATAGTTGATTTACAATGTTGTGTTAGTTTCAGGTATACAGCAAAGTGATTCAGTTAGTACATATATGCATTCTTTTTCAGATTCTTTTCTTATATAGGTTATCACAGAATATTGAGTAGAGTTCCCTGTGCTATACAGCAGGTCCTTGTTGGTTATCTGTCTTATATATAATAGTGTGTATATGTTAACCCCAAGCTCCTGATTTATCCGCCCCCCCCCCACATTTCTCCTTTGGTAACCATAAGTTTGTTTTTGATATCTGTGAGTCTGTTTCTGTTTTGTAAATAAGTTCATTTAGTATCATTTTTTAAAAATTAGATTCCACATATGAGTGATATCATATGATCTTTGTCTGACTTACTTCACTTAGTATGATAATCTCTAGGTCCATCCATGTTGCTGCAAATGGCATTATTTTGTTCTTTTTTATGGCTGAGTAATATTCCATTGTATTTATGTACCACATTGGCTTTATCCATTCCTCTGTTGAGGGACATTTAGGTTGCATTCTCTATCTATCTCTATGTTACACATAGAACTTCAATTAAAAGGAACAGAAATTCAGAAAGTGTCTGAAACTTCAGATATGTTTCTCCTTCAAGAAGCGTGCTTTTTTAAGGAATCAGGATATGAAAAATATAGAGCTATTTCAAAGCTCTGTGTGGTAAAGAGACAGGTGATCTGCTGAGGACAGGAAATGGGGAAGAAGAGAGTGCTAGGAAGCCTGCTGGAACTACAGCTACCTGGGAGTCCCAAGAGAAGGGAGGCAGCAAACTTCTCCCTCTGAATTGCATGCCAGAAGACACTCCTGTAGTAAGGGAACAAATGTGATGAAGCGAAAGGTTGATGCGAGGTAGCTTTTGATCCAATAAACATTTCTTTTGTGCCAAGTACAGAAATAAGTAAGACTCAGACTCTGACCTTGGACTCACCAGCCAGCAAGAAAAGGAAACAAACAAATATCACAAAACAAAACAGCAGGTCTTTTTGTAGAAGTAAGAATAACGGTAAGAATGATAGGACCTATTAAGTGGTGAATATGGGCCAGGTTTATTCTGTACATTTATTATTTGATTAGATTCTCCTAATAACTCTTTAAGGCATATACTGTTTTATTACCAATTACAGGTGAAGAACTAGGAGTCAGAGAGGTTAAATGACTTGGCAAAAGTTGCACAGCTAGCAAGTGAAATATAGCCACGTATCACCCCCTGCCCCCGAGGAAAGCGATCTGTGGTAGGCTCTTCTTAATTCTTTAAGCAAACAAATATTTATGCATGTCCAGTTATGCTTTAGATGCTATATGGAATATAAAGATAAGTGATCCGTAGTCCCTGCCCTTGAAGAGTTCATAGTAAATGAGGAGGAATTAGACAGATATGGTAGTCCCCAAGATTTAGTGTGAGGTGAGATGAGGTGAGGGGTCACACAAAACTTAGAGGATTTGGGGGGTTAAAAAGAGGTTCCATGGGGGAGCTGGTAGACAGTAGTAGAGTAGAAAGCTTTTGAATCTCTACAAGATATGGTCCACAGGCTCATGTTACAGCTTGCGGATATAGTGTACTATGTTGCTAGACCTACAAGGTACCACTTCATATTCTACAAAGAAATCATTTACATACACAGCCATCTGCAAACAGAAGAGCTGAGTTACAATTAATGCTGTATGTGCATAAGGAAACTAAAGCTAGAGATCCATCTGTCTCAGAATCTTGCAGAGTGATCAGGTACAAAAATGCTTTCTCCCAAGAAATGCTTAGAGAGGCAGTAAGCTACTAATTGCCTCATCCTTTCCCTCAGTTGTGACCTAGCTCCTTATTGCACACAAGAGCCAAGGGAATACCTGACACAGAGAGAAGTAGAAGACAATTTCTTGAGACTCAAGTAGAAACATGCACTATAATGGTCCATGAGTTAGGAGGACTTAAAAATATCTTGGTGGAATTATAACTAAGGGACAAGATAGTCTCTCTTGAATGTATAATGAGTTTGCTTCTGGCACCATAGTTTAAGAGGAGAACCCACAAAAGGGAGCTGGCCCAAGTGAGGACAGTCCAGTTGGTCATGTAAGAGACAGTCTAAGGTGGTAAGCATGTTTACTTAAATGAGAGAAGACGGTGAGGTAATAGGGAAGTCACTGGTGGTGAGAATAAGGAGGCTGATTGCTGGCTTCAAATAACTGACCCTAATGAGACTGTGGCTTTGTTCTGTTGATTTCAGAGATTGCAAATGGACGATGGAAGTTACCATGAGGCTCCTTTCAACATAATATGAGATGAAACTTTTTAAAAGGGCTTCAGTTAAGACTGAAACTTCTTTGTAATTCCTCCTACATGTTTCAGGTCTGGAATCATCTCAGCTTTGGTTATTGAAAGTTTAAGGTTGCCTTCTGTTATAGCTCACCATTATTCTGTACCATCTAGTTAATCACACTGACTCTCAATTCAGACTGCCTGGATTTATATCCAGTTTCTTCTGCTTGCTAACTCTGTGACATTGGATGAGTCACTAAATCCCTTAAACCTCAGTTTTCTCATCTATAAAATTTAAAATAGTAACGGTAAATATCTTATAGGGTACTTTAAAAGTTTAAATAAAAGAATGCCTATAAGAGTTGAGCCTGGTCCCTTCTGTGAAATGGACCTGGCTCACAAAGCGATTATTATTGTTATTTTTATTAGGATATCTATTAAAAAAGTACTGCAGCAGTTAAGCTGTACTCCATTTTGTCTTAGAAAACCTTTATTTTTCTTCTTGTTAAGTAGTATTTGTGTAATTTTGAATGTATTAGGAGAGGGCTCAAGTGACATTCTTGATGCCAAGTAATTCAGTAAAACCCAGATCCAGAAAACCTTTCTGTGTTCATAGGAAGATATTATGTGTCATCAGACAAATAAAAATGGAAACCTCCAAAGCCATGCTGAGGGCAAAGGTCAATCCTCATCTGTCTCATGGTAAATCTGGCACTACTTGAGATGGTCACAGATGGTTGGAGTCTAGAGTCAGATGGAGCTGTTGGTGTTCTATAAGAGACTATGACATGTAGATTCTTGTTTTGATATGATGAAAGCTGTAACTGATAAGTCTTTGGGAGTTTTCTAGAGGGGAAAGCTTTATTTTTTAATTTGCATAACCTGTGGGAAAATATAATCTTGTCAGCTGGTTACAAGACGTCTATAACCTTACCACCATGATCCTGAAAAGCACCATGAAAGCTAAAAACTCTGTAAGCTAGTCCAGACTCTCACTTTTTCATAGGTTTTAAGAGCCCAAAGAGTCAGGTGTAGGAATATTTAGGTTTTAATGCCACTAACAATGTAGTGGTCATAATTATTAGAAAGTGGAGGAAATACATTGGGAGATCAAGAATATATGGCAGAAGAATTTTAGAGGGAAATCAAGAAAACATGGGTTAGCCTAGAAGAATAACGGCCAGACAATTGTGATAGAAGTGGTAAAATATTAGTAAGAAGCATAAACTATTTGAATAAATGAGGAAATGCCTCATGTTCCTGGAAGACTAAATATTGTAAACATGTCACTTCTTTCCAAAGCAAGTCACAGGTTGAATGCGAACCCAAATAAGACATCTGTGTGTTTGCATACTTTTTTTGTTTTATTTCTTGATTTTTGTTTTGTTTTGTTTTGTTTTGTTTTTTGCGGTATGTGGGCCTCTCACTGTTGTGGCCTCTCCCGTTGCGGAGCACAGGCTCCGGACGCGCAGGCTCAGCGGCCATGGCTCACAGGCCCAGCCGCTCCGCGGCATGTGGGATCTTCCCTGACCGGGGCACGAACCCGTGTCCCCTGCATCGGCAGGGGGACTCTCCATCACTGCGCCACCAGGAAAGCCCAATTTCTTGATTTTTATAATAGTTTAATAAGAGATGACATAAGGATGGGAGATATATGAGAGTTAATGAAGAAATAGATCCAACAACAACTGGTTATTGATTGGCCATGTTGGCTAAGGGAGGGAATGTAGAATAATGCACAAGCTTCTATCTCAGGAGACTAGCTGGGTCATCATGGCTTTCCCTGGCACAGGCAAAATAGGAGAAGGAACAAGTTTGAAGAGGAAGGTAATGAAATCAACTTTTGACATCTGAAATCAAATTGTCAATGGAATGTCTAAGAAAATATATTTTATTATTTTTATTTTTTTATTTTTAAAAATACCTTTATTGGAGTATAATTGCTTTACAATGGTGTGTTAGTTTCTGCTGTATAACAAAGTGATCAGCTATACGTATACATATATCCCTCCCTCTTGTGTCTTCCTCCCACCCTCCCCATCCCACCCCTCTAGGTGGTCACAAAGCACCAAGCTGATCTTCCTGTGCTATGTGGCTGCTTCCCACTAGCAATCTATTTTACATTTGGTAGTATATATACGTCCATGCCACTCTCTCACTTCATCCCAGCTTACCCTTCCCACTCCCTGTGTCCTCAACTCCGTTCTCTATGTCTGTCTTTATTCCTGTCCTGCCCCTAGGTTCTTCAGAACCACCTTTTTTTTTTTTTTTTTTTAGACGCCATATATATGTGTTAGCATATGGTATTTGTTTTCCTCTTTCTGACTTACTTCACTTTGTATGATAGACTCTAGGTCCATCCACCTCACTACAAATAACTTAATTTCTTTTCTAGAAAAGATATTTTATAACGCTATGGGATACAAAGATCTAGAGCCAAGAAGATGGGTCTGGACTAGATTTATTAGACAGCATCAGTACATTAAAGTCATAGTTGAAACAATTGGCATGGATGCAATTACTTGGGGAAAAGCTGTCTGTAGACCAAGAGAAACAGACTGAGCCCTTGGGAAAGCCCAGCACTAAAGGAGAGGATGGAGGAAGAGGATGCTCTAAAAGTATGGAGAAACAATAGCCAGAGAGGTAGAAAATCAACTGAAAGAAATGAAAATAAAGGCATTGAGAAGGAGAAAGAAGTCAATCAAGTCAAGTTGTTCAGAAATATGGAGTACAATCATACTTACTTTCATGCACATTGGTACAACCTTTATATTGATAGTATCCATCTCTTATCATAAAGCACAGACCCTTTAACTCAGTCATTTCATTTCTAGGAATTTATCATACAAATATACTTCCAGGAGAACACAAAACATATCTATAAGAAAGTTTATTACAACTTTTTTTTTTTGTTATAGCAAAAGCTGAAAACGACCTAAATACCCCTCGACAGATGACTGGGTAAATATAGTGTATCTACACAAAAGAATGTAATGCAGCTATTAAACACTGAGATCAATACGTACTTATGGGGAAAGTCTGATGCACACTGTTAGAAAAAAATACAGGAGACTACAAATAGCAGTTTAGTAAGAGGTTAAAAGCAGAAGCCCTAGCTTCTTGGCTTCAAAGTTCAGAACTGCTACTTACCAGTTATAGAATACTGGGAAGTGTCTTAATTTCTCTGTGCCTCTCCTACTATCCTTTACTTTAGATAAACTCTCCAGTTGGCCCTTGTTTTTCTGAACCCTTTTCTCAATTCAGTAATTAAAATACCCAGTCTCATGCCAGGACTCCCACATCACCAATAGCTACAACAAGAGGGAGAGAGAAAGTGTTTTGCATTTGGCAACTAGGAAGCTAGTGGAGACCTCTACCAGCTGGTTTCAGTGGAGGAGCGAGGCAGAGCCCAACTGCAGTGGGAGAAGGAAGGGGTGAGAGGTGTGGAAGAGATGGAGCAAGTGTAGGCAGACTTTTGGAGCAGCTACAGAGGGAAACGTTAAAATAGAGGAAAGAGGTGTATTTAAAGATGTGAGGTTGCTAAGGAGGTAGGAAAGGATGGAGAGGGTTCTCAGTTCAGGTGGTGCATTAGTTTTGGAATGAGCTACTAAAATACACACACCCAGAACCTCCACATAGGAAAAACTGGAATCTAAGAGGGTTCCTGCTTAATAACTCCTATTTGCTTTCTACAGGAGAGAGGAGATGATGTTAGGGATTCAAAGAGTGTGTTGGTGGTTGGGATGGTCTCTGAAGAAAAATGGGAAAGGAGAGCTTCCTAGAGTCATTCCCTAGGATTTCTGAGTAGCACTAAGACCAGGTCTGATAATGGAAATCGTAGGTTTATGGGATCAGAGTGGCTCTGTGATTTTCCCTGGAAGCCCCAGAAGCAGGGCTGCAGGCATAGAGCATGGCTTTGGGGCCAGGCTGCGGGCTGTCTCAGAGGAACCCCAACACAAAAGGGCCAAAAACAAGATCTGCCCTTCCTAGTTTTGCTTCAGGCTAGCTCCAGGAGGAAACATAGTCTATCAAATAGAGAGGATATTTTGTATAAATTCCTTCTTGAAAAAGCAAGACGTTGATTTCCCTGTTTAAAAACATAATCCAAAACATTGACTAGCTCAACAAATCACAGCCACTGTGAATGGCTTTATGCATTAGCACCTAATTCATCAACACATCAAGTTCAAACACTTGGGTTGCTTTATTTAATACATGAAGTTCTCACCACCCTATTCATTACACTGCCTTTCTCTTTCACTCCTAATATCTACCTCTTAGGGCTTTATTCTATGGGATGTTGAATTGGTCTCATTATCAAAAATGAGTATTTTCTGTTGAGTATCACAATTCATTTTGATACTTTACTGTAACCTTTTTTGAAAGTAGGATGTACACTGTAACACTCAAAAGAAACATTACTAGGGAACCAGCAGAATATTTCTTTCATGAGAGAATTTTTTTTTAAACATCTTTATTGGAGTATAATTGCTTTACAATGGTGTGTTAGTTTCTGCTTTATAACAAAAATCCTCAACAAAATACTAGCAAACAGAATCCAACAGCACATTAAAAGGATCGTACACCATGATCAAGTGGGGTTTATCCCAGGAATGCAAGGATTCTTCAATATATGCAAATCAATCAATGTGATACACCTTAATTAACAAATTGAAGGAGAAAAAACATGTGATCATCTGAATAGATGCAGGGAAAGCTTTTGACAAAATTCAACACCCATTTGTGATAAAAACTCTCCAGAAAGTAGGCATAGAGGGAACTTACCTCAACATAATAAAGGCCATATATGACAAACCTACGGCCAACATCATTCTCAATGGTGAAAAACTGAAACCTCTAAGATCAGGATCCTCTAAGATCAGGAACAAGACAAGGTTGCCCACTCTCACCACTATTATTCAACATAGTTTTGGAAGTTTTAGCCACAGCAATCAAAGAAGAAAAAGAAATAAAAGGAATCCAAATCGGAAAAGGAATAAAGGTGTCACTGTTTGCAGATGACGTGATGCTATACATAGAGAATCCTAAAGAAGCTACCAGAAAACTACTGGAGCTAATCAATGAATTTGGTAAAGTAGCAGGATACACAATTAATGCACAGAAATCTCTTGCATTCCTATACACTGATGATGAAAAATCTGAAAGAGAAATTAAGGAAACACCTCCATTTACCATTGCAACAACAACAACAAAAAATACCTAGGAATAAACCTACCTAAGGGACAAAAGACCTGTATGCAGAAAACTATAAGACACTGATGAAAGAAATTAAACATGATCAAACAGTTGGAGAGATATACCATGTTCTTGGATTGGAAGAATCAACATTGTGAAAATGACTCTACTACCCAAAGCAATCTGCAGATTCAATGCAATCCCTATCAAACTACCAATGGCATTTTTCACAGAACTAGAAAAAATATTTCACAATTTGTATGGAAACAAAAAAGACCCCGAATAGCCAAGGCAATCCTGAGAAAGAAAAACAGAGCTGGAGGAATCAGGCTCCCTGACTTCAGACTATACTACAAAGCTACAGTAATCAAGACAGTATGGTACTGGCACAAAAACAGAAACATAAGAGAATTCTTAACAGTCATATTCAAGGGCTCAAAGGTTTGTTGAACTTTGGAACACATGGCAGTACTCAAGATGCAGGGAAGAAAACAAAGAACAAAACCTCCCCACCCCCGCAAAAAAAATGGCCTTAGTTGAGTATTTTGAGGCTCTAACACTGAATCATTGGGGAAGAAGTCAAAGAAAACCCTAGGTGTCTTTGGTTAAAATTTTATATTTGATTAACTTTGGTTGCTTTAGAAAATATAATAATTTACTCATAGGAAATTATAATTACCCAGAAGTGAGGCAATGTGGTATAACAGAGAAATGAAATAAAATAAAATGGTAGTCAAATAGCTAGAGTCTTGTGTTTGGATTTCAGTTCCTCATATGCACTTCATCTCCTTGGGCCTCTGTTTTAGACTGGGAAGGACTGGTATTTATTCTGAATCTGTTCATCTATACATGTGCCTTTTGCACTGATAACAAAATAGATTCCTGGTAACCAAGATAACAGAACCAGCCTGTTTCTGCCTCTGTGAAGTAAAGAGTGTGAATAATCCCTCTTTAAGGTCCCTTTTAGTTCTAACATGCTTATCATTCTTTGTGGCCTCTTTTCTCATGGTAGTTTTAATCAAAATAGCCAAATAAAATAAAGTAGAAGAGCACAGGTTTTGGCAGCAGTAAGATCTTATTCACAATCTAGTTCATATTTTTTTAGCTGTGTTACCTTGGGTACATTACCTAAACTTTCTAGGCCTCATTTTCCTTCATCTGTAAAAGAAGCTAGTAACTCCTACTTTATAGAATTGTTATGAGGATGAAATGAAGTAATGTATAGGCATCATAATTATCACAAGGCAGAGGCCCAATAAATGACATGGAAATCACTTTACTGTATATTCACATCCTATTTGGGTAATAAAATGCTAGCAAGTCTAGTGGTTGGTGATATTTGTTCCCCAGATACTGTTCACACCTCTGCAACAGGGGTTATCATACTGAACAGATGTTATTTATTTGTCTCTGTGACAAACTACCTGTGAGCTCTCCCCTACAAGTCAGCTCAGACAGTTTAATGAGAACGTAATGGATCCTCAAGGACCGTATGATCTAATGACTGCTTGACATCCTATAGGTGTTTAATAAAGAACTTTTTGTAATGAAAGAATACAGAAGTAGATGAATAGATGAATGGAATTAGTCTTATAAATTTTCTCTTTACAAAAGACAGAATTCTGGCTATCATACTTAGTTTTCAAAACATTTCTACCCCCTTAGCTATTGCAAATACCTCCATGAGAATAATTGTGGTCTGACACACCTAGGATCTGATTAATGCTTGTCTATATTTTTATATATTTTCTTGATTAAATTACAGCCAAATATGTCTTATCACCTATTTCATTGACAGATATTAACTTGGTGATGATAGTAGCTGTAGATCTATAGTAGGCATCATTGTCATCATTTATTTGGGTATAAGTGTAAGGATTGTTATGACCAAACCATTCCCTTCTGCTATTTCTTCAACTGGCAAAGTTGTACTTACCCTTCTAGGTACAGTTAAAATGTATCTCCGATGTGAAGCCTTCTTCAGTTCATTTAGGCAAAATTGTTTCTTTCCTTGGGCTTTTATACCTCTCTTTGTGCCATTCATACATATAACATTTATTATATATGTTGTATATAGTACATACAGATTATATATTAATAGCATATTAGATATTATATAAATGTCTCTAGAATTTATAAATTTGTATTACGTTTGTTTAATATTATCTCATTCTCTCTCTCAGTACCTACATACACAGGTCACACACAAAGACATACGGTGTGAGCCCTTTAATGACAAAGACCGTGCCTTAGTTTTAACTTGCTCTGCTGACGTGTGAAGAACAAGTTTTCTCATTAGACATCTGCCAGATAATATTTTGCATCTCAGGGCCTAGCATAGTGCTTATCGCATATACAGGCAGTAAAGGTTTGATGATTTTAATTAAACCAAGCCCTCAGTACATAGTATTAAGCAGGGACTGACTAATTCCTTTATTTTTGTTTTTTTTCCCTTTTTTTTGAATGTAAAATCATGTACTCTGAGGTTTATGGTTTTTGTTGTTTTTAAACTAAAATTGACCTTCCAGGCCACTGGTTTTCAGCGTAGGGGCTTATATATTATAAAGCATTGGATTCTGGTTGTTTCTGTCAGACTAATGGATCCAAGCGGTTCATGCTGTGCCTGTCTCTTGGGTGACGAGAAGTCTGCAGTAGTCATTCTGGATCCCTGCCTGGTCCTGACAGAGATATCAAGTAAACTTCAAAGAATTAAGGTCCAAAGAATTTGTCAAGAAGCTGCTTTCTGGACTTCCCTGGTGGCACAGTGGTTAAGAATCTGTCTGCCGATGCAGGGAACACGGGTTCAATCCCTGGTCTGGGAAGATCCCACATGCCGTGGAGCAACTAAGCCCGTGGACCACAACTACTGAGCCTGCGCTCTAGAGCCCGTGCTCTATAAGAAGAGAAGCCACTGCAATGAGAAGCCCGCGCACGGCAACGAAGAGTAGCCCCCGCTAGCCCCCGCTTGCCGCAACTAGAGAAAGCCCGCATACAGCAAGGAAGACCCAGCGCAGCCAGAAATAAATAAAATAAATAAATTTTAAAAAAAGAAAAAGAAGCTGCTTTCTTTGCTTACCCACAGACACTATTTTAACTGCAAGATTCTATAAACAACTGGCATCCTTTGTTTTTGCCTGGTTCGCATGCTTTTGACAAGACCTTTTTGCATTTACAGCTGTGGAGGTGGTCAAACCCTGTAGCGCCAAGTGATCTATACTGAGTTATTTGTATTTAAAGAACCTGTTTTTTAGGAGGAAGTGGCTATTTTTTTTCCCATCTACTATGGGCAGAGATTATCTGAAGCCACATAAGTTCTTGCTAACTCCTGTAAGCCTGTGATGTTTGGAGAACAGCATCCCCCTGCCCCATCCTGGGAATTTTTAAGGATCTCAGCTTTGTTTTCCACAGAAAGCTAGCAACAAAAATCAAAGCAAACATAAAACTGTAAAGATTTCAAAGCTGACACTCTCCTTGGAAATGTTTAGGAAGATGTCTTGCACCATTGTCTTTGTGGAAGAAATATGGCAAAGTGTCATATCATGTATTTTTCAGTGAGTTGGTCTGAATGCTGGGGGCCAGATTTCTTCTGTCCATCCTAGTGGGAGAGATGCCCCCACTGGATACACGCTTCGCAGGAGTACAGGCAATTAATAAATAAAGCATGGGAAATACTCACCTGTGATGTTTACCCCTTTTGCAAAGACGTTACTAAATATAATTGTGGATATTCACTTTCTGACTTACCTTTGTGTAAGAAGGGAATCTTTCTCAAGCTCTCAGATGAAGGGAAGTACAATCTGTTCCCAAGGCTCTGGGTAAAAATGACTAGTTTTTGTTTAGGCCCTACTACGTACCAGGTATTTTGAAAGTTACTTTACATGTATTATTTCATTTACCCTTAGAAAAACAGTAAGAGGTAGGTCTTATAACCCCCATTTTATTGATAGTCTTTTGAGGTTTAGTGAAGTTCCAAAGTTTTCCAAGAACACATGGGCTGGTGGTGGAGGAGCTAGGATATGAACTGTCTGCCTCCAAAGCCAGTTCCCTCTTTCTTATTCCTGACTGCTTTCTCTTTATCCAGTTTTGAAAGTAGAAGGACGGTAAGCTCATGGTTTTGAGGCTGGTGGGTAAATTTCCGTGCTAGGATATTAACTCTCTTACTGCAACTCTCTAGGGGTACAGATAATCAAGAATTGGCTGCAATATGGTTTTCCTATAGATGAGAGCTGTGTGTTTCCTTAGCACTGCAGTTTCCAAATTCAGGAGACGTTTTGTGTCTGGAAACAGTGGCAAATTATGAGGGAGGCCTTTGATTTAGTGACACAAATTTCCTGCTTTACCTACACCTCTCTCAGGTACCTGCATTACTCTCACTGTTTCGTACCTAGAAGAATGATTACTTTTCTACCCTCTCCGTTTTCTTTTCTTGGCCTACTTAGAAAATTACTTCATTCCAGTCAGACATCTTACATATATTTTTAGTACTTTTTTACCCTACATTTTCAAGGCACTCTTCTAAAAGAAAACGTTGCCAGACAGAAAAGTAAAGGTAATCTCTTGCTTTTGGAGGAGGTGAAGGAACCTCTTTCACCCATGGAAATGCTCACACAGATATGAAGTTGTCTTTCTTCTGAATCAGGTTTCATTCTAGGTAAAACAGTGAGATAGGCCTAGAGTGTGCAAATGGGCTTCCTATAAAACACCCTTGGCTCCCAGGTTTTAGAAATTGTCTTCAGAAACTCAGAACTCGTCTTCTGAGATTTAATATAACTGCATCTGTACTTGCAGTAGGCCAGTTGAGGAGGAAGCAAACACTCAACCTTTAGAAACATGCAGATTAGGTTAAAATTCCCGATTTATTGATACTATTTACTAACTTGGTATCTCTGGGCAAGAAACTGACACTTTGAGCTTGTTTGCTCATTTATAAAATGTGAATGCTTAGCAACATTTGTGTGAGTGGTTATAAGAATTTGAAGTAACATATATAAACTACCTGGCACAATGTCTGGATAGGGCTTTGAAGTAGGGCTTTAAAACCTGGTTGCTCTTATGGTCTTGGCATATTTAAGAAAAAGCTGACATTGCCTTATAAGAAGCAGCCTTCTATGCCCATTGGCTTTAAAGATAGTTTTTTGCTGTTTTACTGAGTAGTGAAAGATAAGTTGAGAGCTCTGTAAGCCTATTCATCTACAGAGAAGTTTTAACATAAAAAACAAGCAAAAACCCCAAAGTGACCAGTGCTTTAAATTGGTTCTCAAGGTATAGGTGAGACTGCTACTTTACAAGAGATAAAATTTTTCCAGATTCAGACAACCATTCTTTCACATTTGAGGGACTAACAACTATAGAAAAAATGTTACAGTGTACAGTGTGATTTTACTAACCTGCATTATGATTTTTGTTTTTCCTGCAAGCAAAATCTATTTTGTCCCTTAGCATTGCAGGTAAGCAAATCAAGGTAACACACCTGGGAAGTGTAGAGCCAGTTCATCAGACTCTACAGCCTGTGCTTCAGCTGCTTTTTTTTTTTTTTTTTTTTTTTGCTGTACGCGGGCCTCCCGCTGTTGTGGCCTCTCCCGTTGCGGAGCAACAGGCTCCGGACGCACAGGCTCAGCGGCCATGGCTCACAGGCGCAGCCGCTCCGTGGCATGTGGGATCTTCCCGGACCGGGGCACGAACCCTTGTCCGCTGCATCGGCAGGCGGACTCTCAACCACTGCGCCACCAGGGAAGCCCCAGCTGCTTTTATATAATGATTAAAACTGCTCTTTCTGTTTCTGAGGGAAGAAGTTACAGAAGCTGTATTAGTTGTTTGCAGAATTCAGAGGTTTCCTTTAGAAAGTTACAGCTTCAGTGAATTTACTAAAAGAGCCCAGTTCCTGAGCTGGCCTGCCCAGAAAGACTGCTTTTGCAACCCAGCCACCTCCCATCCTGGCCCTCAAGTAACTAACAAAGCCTCAGAAGTGCCAGCTGTGTACCCAGAGATACCCAGAGAATCTACCTTCAAATGTGTTTAATAGATGTATACGTGGTGATGGAAAAGGAATCAATTTAACTGTGGCCAGAGCTTGAAGAGAGTGGAATTAAGTTTAGAATGCAGGATATTTTATTCTTTTTAACTACTAGCTTAGACAGTCTTCCTGGAGAGAAACAATTGCTGTAGCATTATTTTAAATACTCTTCTTCTTCATGAAAGTCATTTCTTTGGATTCTTTTTAAATAGCTAAATCAATCTGCAAGTACTCTCTGGGTTTTTTGATAGAAGATGAAAAGACTGTGTCTTTACTTTTCTTCGTATCATTTCTCAGGTCTATTACAAAGTTGCACACATTTACCAGTAGTTCAGTGTACATTGTGTTTGAAAAAGAAAAGCACCAAGTCTCTCCCTCTCCCTCATTCCAGCAAGACTTCCTGTAGAGTGGGGGACCAGTGAGGGCCAGTCATGGTTTGCAGGTGGCACAGCAAGCAGGTGTGTGGCCTCTCTCCTGCTTTATTGTTGGTGGACCCTATTATTGTTTAACCCTATTGGCCTACCCTTTTGATGGTAAGCAACAGAAAGGCAGGTATTCTCTATTGTTCTCCCATTGTTCACCCAGAACTTAACACACTGTTTGGTACATAGTAGGTACTCAGAATGAAATTTTTAAAATCTCTGAATGATTGCAGAAATTCACTTAAAGTGCATATCTTTCTATCATCTTATAAAAGTTCTCATTATGTTGAAACATATTTATTTTGACTTGGTTTATACCCTATATATATATATATTGGTATAAATATATTCCCATGCAATTTAAGTAGGAAAAGTTTTATATATACAAAGTTACAGGAGTTGGGTTTAATTTACTATAAGAATTATTTTTCAGGACTTTGCCACATTAATTGATTGAGTGAATATGACTACTGTTAATTTGGAATTCATTGAAGAAAGTTTAGTAGTAAATTAGGAGTAAATCTTTACAGTTCAAGTTCTTATAACAACCTGAAAAGGAATCAATCCTTCTTAACACCCCTACCCCACAATTTCATTCTTTGACAAAAAATGACATTTCTACTTCACCTAATTGGAGTCGGTATTTATTTAACCAACTCACTTAGAATTTGTTATTTGCAACTAATGCTCTAAGAATTTTATGAATACTGAACTAATTTAATCCTCATAATAACCCTGTGAGTTTGGTACTTTCATTATGAATAGCAAGATTAAGCCCTTGCCCGAGGTCATCCAGGTAAGAAGAAGTAGAATGAGTTTCCAACCAGGCAATCTGACTCTAGAACCTTTTAAAATATGCTGCCTCACTGAAAAAGCACCCAGGAGGGATGTGTCAAGGTGAGGCTAATGTGCAGGGTACACCAACTCCGGAGCACTTGAGACTTGCTGGCTCCCTGGCAGTTTGGAGCACTTGCAGTTTGCTTCATCATTAGGCTTTGAACAGGTTTAAGGGTGGATTCAGAAGATCAAAGTAAAGAGCAGCTGAGAAGAGCATCTCAGAGAGGAAGCAATAGTAGCTAATACAAGCTAGCAGTTATTGAGTGCTCACTACGGGTTAGGCACTATTCTAAATACTTGTGTGAATTAACTTATTTCATCTTCAATATAACTCTTTAAAAAAGGTATTATCATTATCTTCATTTTACATATGATGAAGCTGAGGCACAGAGAAGCTCAATAATTTGCTGAAGAATGGGCAGCTGAGAGGCAGAAACTGGTGTTCAAATTCAGGGAGCCCTTAAGACCTCATACAGCTCTGCCAGTTCAACCTGTTTGTTATCTTGGTTCCCCTACCTGTTTTCCCACAGAGTGATCACAAGTAAAAGTCTTGGAATTTTTTTTGAAATTTGTAAACATTTTCAAATTTTATTTTTTTATTGAATTATAATTGATTTACAATGTTGTGTGAGTTTTAGGTGTGCAGCAAAGTGATTCAGATATATATATATATATATTCTTTTATATATATATATTCTTTTTCATTTTTGGATTCTTTTTCTTTTTTAGATTCTTTTCCCTTATAGGTTATTACAAGATATTGAGTATAGTTCCCTGTGCTATACAGTGAAACTCTTAGAATTAAAAGAGCTCATAGGCTTATCTTCAGGAAACTAATAGAATGAGAGGTGATGAGGGATGTCAGGCTGGAGGGAAGGGGAAACCCAAAGAGAACGTGTAGTGAGCTCCCTGGGAGACAGAGTTACACTGATTCTAGGAAGGGAGTGAATGTACCCAGATGAAAGAGCTCAGAAAGCTCTGATTCTGGGGAAGAACACTGGCATTGAGCAACCAAAGGCCCACCTGCAGCCTCGAGTAGCCGACAGACATTAGCCTACAAGTCCAGGAGCATGGGGTTTGAGTGTTAGTAGTGAGCCCCATGACTTCATTGTTACCTTGGAAATAATTCGTCAAATGCTTCCACATACAGTTTAAAACCTTGGGGTCAAGTGAACCTTTATAGTCAATATTAAAATTGTCAATGTTGAAAGTTAACAACAGCTGTTATTTGTTTATACTTTATTTATAGAAGGCTTAATGATTCCTTGGTTTTACAAAATAAGCATAATCAAAAGGTCACTTTTTAGCCAAAAACAGATATTTGGAATATGCCACAATCATATTGTCATTTTCAAAACATGAAAATATATGTTCAGCCCAAAAAAATATCAATGAAGCAAAAAATTATGGCTAGTTGAACAATTTCCAAAACTGATATTCTTTCTTAGATTTACTCTAATATCAGAATAAAGTGTCAAAACGAGCAGGTTTTTCTAAACACTAGGGTCTGGGATACAGTCATTACAATATTGGTTTATTAAAGGAGGAAGCTCAAAGGAATAAGAAAGGACTCATAACATGCTGATAGAATAACTAAATTAAAAGCTCAAAGAGAGCTAAAACCTAAAGCTGACTGTATTCATGCAGATGCCATCTAAGATCACACTGGGTAGTTTCAGATTTTATCAGTGGTCCTCAGGTTGGATATGCCTGTGTAGTAATGGAGGTCCTTGAGTTATCATCAATATTTCAATATAAATATGCTGGTGATAACATCCAACCAAGCTAATGAAGTCATCATGTTTTATCTTGGAATTCCATTAGTAGAATTCTGATGACATGCTGATCAGAAACTCTTTAAGTTGCTGAACACACACACACATACACATGTGTACATGCACAAATATGAAAACAAATTATTTCTCAAGATAATAGAAGTTCTATCTTGTGATAAATTATGAAGTCTCTTTTGATTTCCTCTGTCCCTTCTAGTTCATACTACAGTTCTATGATTTAATTTAAGCTAAATTTTGTAATGGGTAAAATTTAGACATTGGAGCCAGATAGGCCAAGGGGTATATGTGCCATCATTTTGTTGTTTTTTTACCTTAAGTGATCGCTCATCTTAACTTCGAGTCTGAACTTCCTCCCTTGCAAAACTGAGAATGATGCTTATTTTGTCACACTGCTGTGGGATAGTGCCTGGCACGTAGTAGATACACTCAAAATACTGATTTCATTTCTTCTTCCCATCCTTTCTGTGGTGCTATTAACCACTGAATTTTAGTGAAAGTAAAATTATCTATGTATATTTCTTTTTCACTTTTCAGCTGGGGCCAAGGACATACCTGGACTGTGTAGGAGGTTAAACAAAGGTCACAACTGATGTTCTGTTCATTTTTATTACTCTTGTTGAAATTGCCTATTCGTAATCTGGCAGGATTTCAAGACGATGGATTGAACAAGCACATCTAATACTGAATCAAAATGAAAGTGGAGGTTAAAGCTATTAAAGATGAAGTCATCCACCCAGGCAAAGAGATTTCCATTCTAGTTCTCTGAGGCAAACATAAGATTGAGAAACTAGGTAGAATACAGTGTAGTTAAGAAAGGCATTGATGTCTTTACCAGAAGCTAAAAGAGCTTCATATGGACATGTCTTAAATTTTTCTAAACCTTACAAAAATTTGGAGTTTTTCTAGGAAATACGATAAGAATAAAATGTGTACCTCTTCCTGTCCATGCTCTGAAGAGCCTGCATTATAAACCAGAAGCTTCACACTAAAGTCATCTTGGGCCATGGACCTCAGATCTAAACCAGAGTAAAATCACTGGCCACAGAGAGAGGTGAGGTGTCTGGAGGGTAGTGTCTTGCACTTTTTCCTTCGGCGTTTCTTTCCTCTGAACCCAAATTTCCTTCAACAAGAACAGATGAAATCATCTTTTTCTGAGTGCTGTCTCCCTTAGATCCCAAGCCACTGGCCTTACCCCTGCCCCTGCAGTGTCGGGTTTTAGTTTCTCATGCTGTTTAATCACCTGCACTTTCAGAGATCCATGTGTATTCAGCTCAGTTCCTGTGGGCATTTATCAAGCCCCTTCTCTGTGTTAGACCCTATGGGAGATACTGAAAATTCATTAGTCAATGTCATAGCCACTGCTCTTAAGTTGCTCACTGTCTAGCGTCAGAGCCAGGTAATTAAACAGTCATTCAGTTCAACATGAACCATATTGGGGTAGAGCTATAAACCACATACTGGGTTCCAAGGAAAGAATTATCACATAGCCTAGGGATTTGGGGAACTCTTTATAACCTCCTTTGTAATGTTTGTAGGGGAAACTCTTTGAAACCTTCTCCAGGTGGCCTTCTCTGACTCCCCTTGTGGCCTGTCCTTTGACCTTCAAAGCCCACTGGAGCTCTCTCTGTTTGAGCACTTACTATACTTCTGTTAATTTGTCCATTCAAGTGGGCACCCCTTGAGATTAGGAACCCATGCATGTGTCCATGCATGTCTTGGATGTCATTTGGAGTACAATTTTGCTAATCCTTGTGGTTGTAATTATTTCTGGGCTACTTTCCCTAAAGGCTCAAAAGTTGTATCTGAATCTTTGATTTTCACGCACATACATTGACACAGGCAACTCATTTAGTTGTTCAGCGAATGCCAGCATAGTTCTTCCCATGCCTTTAGTCCCATCTTAGGGGGAGTTACATAACCCCTCTCAGCTTCAGTTTTCTCATCTGTAAAATGAGGGAGATGATGGAGTTCTTAAAGGAATTAAGTGAAATAATGTGGGTGAAGACTTACTATAATGCCTGGAATATAGTAAGTGCCTTTATCTTTGTTTTTAACTATCAAGTTAAGGTTCTATACAAAATAATGAGAGAAGTGTATAGTTGGAGAGAAAGAAGATAAATAGTCTGTCCTTGTATATTTATAATTCAAATCATCTGTGTAACTAACAAATATGTATTAGGTATTGATTGTGAGCAAGGTGTTCAAAGTTCTAAATGCTTCAGTTTTCCATGAATGCTTGTACATTCTTCACATTCCTCTTTAAGCATTTGCTAGGCAAGAAATTAAGACCACAGTGGATGTGGGGTTTTCAGGTTAAAGGTCAGATGTGGCAAAGGGTATTACTGTTGACCCCAGAGGAGGGTGGGTGTAGAACAGAGAAGGGCTCGCTGTGCAGCCCTCATGAGAGGGGTAGCATTGGGCTTTCTGCCAGCGGCTGCCCAATAGTCCTTTTCATACAGGCTACATCCAGGCTGTGGGTTTTGAGACTGAATATGCTGATCTGTGTCTTCAATTTCTGCTTCCTGGGAAGAGCCAGAGAAAAGTTTTTTTGTATTTATTTTCTCTGAAGAACTTATTAAGAAAACTAGAGGTTGTTTTCTTCAAAGGATCAGCTTCTTGCTCTGTGCAGAGGTCCCCATTCCCACATTCCCCTCCAGTGGTTCCTTGAATTGTTATGACCCTCCTGTGAGCCTCTGGATGGCTCCTATAATCTTCATCTATCACCTTTTCATGTCCTTGTTGGTTTTGAGGTTTTTCAGCATTTCTCCATTTTCTACTCTGATGCTGCTTCATTAAAGGGCCTGTGTAAGCAGATTGAGAAAAGAGTGGGTGCTGCTAAAACTCTTAATGCTGGTGAGACACAACCTTAGCTTGTAGCTCACTCTGCAAAACTCAAAAAGCAGCCAGGGAAGGAGATCGCCATTCATTCATTTATTCATTTGACACATATTTTTAATACTTTCTGTGTGTCAGGTGCTCTCCCAGCAAACGGTATCAAAAGAGAGGAAATTTTTAAACCAAAAAGGATGTCAGAGATCATCTGAGAGGAAGAGAGAACCAGGGAGAGGAAGTGGCTCATCCAGGGCCACGCAGTTGACTAGAAGCAAAGCTAAGTCTCAAACCCAGGTTTCTGAATTCAGATCTCCTGACACACTCTTCATAGGTGTTTTAATGATTAAGCTGCAAAAAATGCCTTAAGTGCAAATAGGGCAGTTGTGCAGAGCTTTTTTGTTTTATCTATCTATCTATCTTTCTATCTACGTTGCTTTAAGAGAATATGGCTAAATGTGCCAGTGAGCTGGGCCTCCCCACTACACTACTTCAGTTTCTGTGGTGAGGCAGCACACTGCTCTAAGGTGACTTGCTTTCCTTTTTAGAGTTGCTTTTGTTATCCCACTTAATCCAAATCCACTGGGACCACAACAATTGAGACAAGGCCAGTGTGTGTATGATTTACTCAGCTCCTGTGTACTAAAGGTGGCCCTAAAGTTGTATGTTTCTAGTAAATAAGCCTGATCCAGAACCAAACATCCATCCATCCATCATTCAACAGTAACAATGAAAACGTAATGAGCATCTACTAAGTAACAGTTTCTGTGTAAATATATAATGAAGAATAAGATACAGAACCTACCTTTAAGGAACTTATTCCTTAACAGATAATTACAATATAGGGTGAAAAAAATGCTATGATAAACTTTTACACAATGTTGTAGGAGACTAGAGGACAGGCCCCCCTATTGGTGTCTGGGGAGAGAGGAAGAAAAGGTGGACAGGAGTATTTTCTGAAGTAATGAATGAGCTGTATCTTAATAGATGAATAGGAGATACTTAGACTAAAAAAAGAAAAATGTGTAGCAGTGAGTTGGGATGGTGGGAAGAGGAAGAATATCCCGCAAAGAGGGAGAAAGATGGAAAAAGGCACACAGCAGAGTCATGGTAATGGCCAGTAGTTAAGTGTGGCTAAAATAAGTGATCCAGGAAAAGAGGAAGCATTGCAGATGTTGTTGGGACCAGATCAAGAAAAGCTTTGTATAATATGCTGAGAACTCTGAATTTTATTCTAAAAACAAAGATGAGCTACTGAAGGATTTCAAACAGGGGAGTAATTCAGTCAATTATACATTTTAGAAAAATTATTCAAGCTGCAGTATGGAGAATTGATTGGAAGGAGTTCAGAATGATTACTGTTAAGTAGTCCCAGACTTTCTCTAAACGGATGCACTGTTCATGTATGTGCATCATAAACATTATTTGAATTCTGCACAGCCAGCCCGTCTTTCCACCTCAAGAGTAGAGTCCCATTTAAGGCTTAGGAGCTTGCCCAAGGGTGGAATTGCTAAAAAATATTTCATAGTTGCTGGTTTTTGAAGAAAGTGTACATTTATTCTGTTGTTTTATTTGTAAATCAAGATAGATTTTTATTATCCAGATAGGAATCACCTGAAATAAAACTGAAAGAGGTGAAAATTTGGGAGTGTTGTCTTTTCTGAGCTAGAAGAAACTTTAAAATATGGCCAGATTTCTAGTGGCATCTAAAAAGGTTAAAGGAAAAGCCTAAGCCACAAAGCCTAAAGCTTGAGTTATTAAATAATTTCAACATTTACCTTCAAGGATGGCTTAACTGGGTTAGAAGAATGATCTGAAAATTTGCTTGGATGATCTGTCCTCACTGCTAGACATGGTTCACTTAGTAGAAGTGGAGCACTTCATTAACATTTTAAAAAGTTTGTTTTATTCAAATAGAGTTGATTTACAATGTGTTAATTTCTACTGTACAGCAAAGTGATTCGGTTACATATATATATATGTATATATACACACACACACACATATATATCTATGCCTTCTTGTTCATATTCTTTTCTATGATGGTTTATCATAGGATATTGAATATAGTTCCCTGAGCTATACAGTAGGATCTTGCTGTTTATCCATTCTATATATAATGGTTTGTATCTGCTAATCCCAAACTCCTAATCCATCTTTCCACCCCCCAGCACCTTGGCAGCCACAAGCCTGATCTCTATGTCTGTGAGTCTGTTTTGTAGATAAATTCATGTGTCATATTTTAGATTCCACAAATAAGTGATATCATACGGTATTTGTCTCTGTCTGACTTATTTCACTTAGTATGATAATCTCTAGGTCCATCCATGTTGCTGCAAATAGCATTATTTCATTCTTTTTTATGGCTGAGTAGTATTCCATTGTACATACGTACCACATCTTCTTTATCCACTCATCTGTCGATGGACATTTAAGTTGTTTCCATGTCTTGGCTATTGTGAGCAGTGCTGCTATTAATTTAGGGGTGTGTGTATCGTTTTGAATGTTAGTAGTTTTGTCTGAATATATGCCCAGAAGTGGGATTGTTGGATCATATGGCAACTCTATTTTTAGTTTATTGAGTAACCTCCATGCTGTTTTCCATAGTGGCTGCACCAATTTACATTCCCACCGGAAGCTGGAGCACTTCAGATTGAAATCTGACTTCAGGCCTTATTATTGTAAATGTTCCTCTTAGCAACATTTGTAAAACATATTCCAGGGTATGTCTTCCTTTTCAGAGAGCTTCACCTTACTCGGAAAGGGAGAACTCTTTTTTTCTAGGTCAGTTGACTTCAAAACCAGAAGAGTCCGTTGAGCCTCGTATTTCTAATATTTTTTTCCTTCAAACATGATAAAATAACCTGTAATTTTAAAGATATTATTTGAGAGAGTTAGAGCTACCTCTGTGGAATGTCTTGAAAAAGACTTTGATATGGATGTTGGTAGGATTTCCTGAGTCTCTGCTGTTCTTGATGACAAGTGCTAAGCTTTTGATAGACTGAACTCCGAGTTCCTGTATTTGAAGTCTGGTATAAATATTTCAACAGCAAACTTCTGTTTGGCAAGTTGGCATTCAAATCTGATAGTGGGCAAGGCTTTAGGCAAAATTGTTGAATATGAATAATATACTCCTGTCACTGGCTCAGATAGGGACTGGGGTGTGACATCAAGGAAGGGTAAGTGAAATAATATCTATTGAACACCTAGTATGCCAGGGCAGTTACCTCTTCTTTTTTTTTTTTAATATTTGAATTTTATTTTATTTTTTTATACAGCACGTTCTTATTAGTTATCAATTACCCCTTCTTTAATTTAATTGTCATAATAATACTAAGGAGCATAAGTTGTTAAAAAGAAGTTTATCAAAGGAAAAAGTGTGTCAGAAAAGCAACTTGTTTAAAATTATACAGCAAAGAAGTGACAGAACCAAACCGTGTGCCCAGGTCAATCTCCCGATCCATCTTCTTTTTACTATTTCATGCTGCCTGAAATAGTACCAGCTGATACCTCATCTTCCTGGCACCCATTTAAAAACTTTCTTTTCAGTAAAGTTATTTTTTTTTGTATTGTAATTGCTGTCTTTTTATGTGTATGTGTTGCGACTCGGAGCAGGGCGGTTGGTAATGAAGCACGTCCTATTGTAACATAAACTTTGAACTTGCAATTGGTTATGGTCTCCTGAGGCCCTGGGATACCTTGAAGTTCTCGGTTTCTCTCATATACTAAGCTATCACCTCATTTGATCACTGTAACAAATCTATGAGGACACTTAGTTACTGTGACTCTTTCACAGACAAGAAAGGAGGATCAGTAAAGTTGTATTGCTATGGTACATATTAAAGTGCATCTCTGACTAAATCCTACATTGTTTTCTCTATAGTATATTTCATTCTTCCCAAAACTAACGTAACTAGGTCAGAAAATGTTATTATTTTATGTCCCGTCTCCTTAACTGCCTTTTTACGTTCATTCACTTCAGTTTCATTCATTCAACAGGCATTTATTGAATTGAATGTCTTTTATAGGCCAATCGCTGGTTTTGGCCTGAGACAAATAAGAATGAAAAAGATGGAGAGTTCCTACCCTACAATGAACACACACAACTTAGTGGATTATTTGCAGTATGCAACCTGCCATTACTTTTGGTAGCCTTGATACTCCATGAAGATAACTCATAGGAGAAACAAAACATGTTTTTGTGAGAGGAAAGCATTTGAGAAACACCCAGACTGAGTTCACAGGATTGGCCCCGTATTTCCTAAAACCAACAGACAAATCAAACAAATGATAAGGTAGCACTTGTGACTGGCTGTCACCCTATATCAAGAAAAGAAGGAACAGTGAGTGCAGGTGTTGAAGAGAAGACAGTGAAGCCGACTGCTGGAGACCCAGAGCTTTCTTCACTCCCTTCCTCCTGACCCAGAAATTGCTAGAACATGGAGAGTTAAGCCAGCAGAGTTATATTGAGGTGAATCTTTAATGAAAGAAAATTTTCATAATATATCATTCAGTTAAAAATAGCAGGTTAGAAACTATGTACATCATCTTATTCTCAAGACAATCAATATATGTCTCAGGGTATATAAGAAAGACTAATACAGTGTTAGTGACTATCTTTCAAAGATAAGATTTTGGATTTATTTTTTTTAATTCTCTTTTTTTGTGAAGTTTCTATAATAAAGTCATTGCTTTTGTCGTATAACAAATGCACTTTATTATAGTTTAAAAATTGTTATAAAAATAAAAGCCATGCAGTTAAAAGCACTGCAAATTCCAAAGTAAAATGTACCTGGATTGAAAATTAGACTGAAAATCATAGTAACAGCAAGAGCTATCCAAAACCTAATCTCTGGGCTTAGAAAGGCAGTGAAGAAACTCTTCCAAACAGTTTTTAAAGGAACCTGCTGCTACTTCGAATTATTTACTCAGACTCTGGTTCTTACAGTCCTTGCCCCTGCTCTGTGGACTGTAAGGATAGTCCTGGGTCCGCCGAGGCTGAATAGATGATGTGAGCATGTACCATGGCTATATGGTCATGGCGTGGCACTAAGGATGTCTTGATGGGTCAGTAAGGGAAAGGGTTGAGGGTTATCACTCATTCCCTGAGGCTGATAGCCTTCTCAGATAGGACAAGACACCTTGAATGTGTCACTTTCTGTATGACTCCAGTTGCCCTGGGAGACAGCAACGGTCTGAGAGGGAACTTTGTCCTCACAGTAACTGTAAGTGGTTTGAACTTGTTTTTTTTTTATTTTTAAGACTCTGTGTCTTGTAAGGTTATGGGGAAAAGGTGTGAGGAACTTGATCTCCCTTTACTCCTCCTCTTTGTCTCCCTCCGTTTTTCTTCCACCTCTCCCTGTCTCCCCCTCAGCAGCTCTCTTTCTCTCTCTCTCTGTTTTTCCTCCTTTTCCTTTCCCTTTCTCAACATGCCCTTCCCTCCTTCTTTCCACATGCCTTTTTTTTCTTTCTTTTTTTATTTTTGTGAGCACCTACTTTGTCAAGTTCTGTTAGGTACCAGGGACACCAGTGAATAAGACAGGCCCAGTATCTCTCCATAAAAAATAGAGAATGACAAAAGGGTTGTCAGAACACTTGCAAAATTTTAAAACCCGAGAAAGAATTTGAAATCTTAGAAATTTTCTGCACGAAGAACAGAAACTTTTCCCAGGCACTTCTGCCAGTGTGATCAAATGAAGTCAGCTGTTGAATCTCTCAGTCGGCTTCTAGGAGTTGTCGGCTTTAAGAGCTTGAAGATGCTTCTTTTCCCCAGTGACAGCTTCTAGCATTCTCACAGCTGCTCCCCAAAGCAGGCCGGTTTTTACTATCCCATGTGAATAAGGAACAAAGGGGAGTTTTTTTTTACTCTGAAATAATTTTTTAATAATGTTATAGTACCTTTGAACTCTAGTCAGACTCCGCTGGTTTTTTTTAAACAGTTTTTACAAAAGGGTTGGGGCAGAGGGACTTGCTTTTAAAGGTCAGAATATCCTAACTAAGTAAAACTGGCTATTGTGTCTCAGGAATTAGGAGATTCAGGAAAAGACAGAGGAAAGGTGACACTATAATTAACAGGCAGTTGCAGGAAAGGAAGGATTCATGCTGTGCAGTATGTAATTTGGAAACCAAATGTTCTTGTCAGAGAAACCTGGCCTTGTGCAGAAAGCCAGGAGGGCTGTTCCAGACAAATGGACTGAGAAAACCTGCTTCGTGTGCTGGCGAACCCCAGTCACCGGTTCTCTTTTCTGGACCACAGCCAGGCCATTCGTTATTAAATTCAACTCTTCATTTAATAATTATCGATCACGATCTATTCACCAGACACACTGCTGAGTATAGAGACACAAAGATAAATCATAAAAAAATCCTTGCCATCAAGTAGGTCTTTATTTTATAGAGAAGACTGACAAGCAAACTGACGTCCTGCTCTCCCACCACCAATCAAGTGACTTCTGAGACAGAAACTTATACAGGTAACCACAAAAGCAGGGAGGTAGAGCTCTTCAAATTGCCCAAGAGTTTGGAGAAAGCTCCTGAGAAAGACTTGAAGTATATCCAGGAAGACTTCCCCAGGTGAACCTGGAGGGGAGAAACATTCTAAGCGAAAGATGTAGCATATGCAAAGTCAGGAAGATGAGCAAGTGCTCATAAAATTCAAGGAAATCTACACAGTTTGTACAATAAGAGTGCATGATAGAGCCAAGAATGGTAGAAGATGGAGCAAGAGATATTTCAGGACAAACTGGAATACAGCCAAGTTAATTAACTTCTATATTGAAAGACTTTTAACTCAACAATTTGTTCACAGGTCAATTTTGTTAAGAAGGGTATAGTCGAAATCCCTCAAGGGTAGAGATTATATAATATTTTCTTTGCATAGCCAGCATGTAATGTAGTGCTTGACATATAGGCACTCAGTAAATGAAGACCTTGGGATAATCAGAGAGTAATCCTTGGCAGTGTTGAATTATTGATTCTAAAGGAGAGAGGGAGAGAGAAAGAGGAATATTGAGTTCTTACTGTAGGCCAGGCCCTGTGTTAGGAGATTTACATATATTATGCTAATTAATATTCACAATAGTCTCATGAGGTTTTTCATATATATATGCATGTATATGTATATACATATATACACACATATATCTCACCATTTTTCAGAATAGGCATTTGAAGCTTTGGGAAGTCAAGTCATTTACCATGGTGCCGTAGCTAATATATAACTAGAGGCACGATTCCAACTTAGGTCTGTCTTTATCTACAGCCTACATTTCTACTTTTAGGTACAAACCTTTACTGAAATTTCTACTACCATGCTTTGGGGAGAGTGCTGCAAAACGGGCTCATTTATAATAATGAATAATGTGAACTTACACAACCAGTTGATAATTTAATTTTTCTAGTAAATGTAAATTCTGTAGAAGTTCAGAGAAATTGAGTTGAAAATTAGCTTTTTTCCCCTGTATTTTGTAGGTTCGAGAAGCTTTATATTTAACTTACTACTACTGGTAAATGATATATGAAACAAAATAAATGAATAACAAATGAGACTGTTGAATAAACGATTGTGCATAGCCCTGTGTTTAAAGCAAATGCTTCCGAAGTTGCCAGTGTTAGATTGCTTGATGTACTGTGTTCTGGATATTTTAACTGTGTAGTTGATGACTCATTTGGCCTCCAAAGAGAGTGAGAGCATAAATATAACAGATGTGGAGGAGAGAGTGCTTCTAGAGCACTGCTTGGAAAACCTTGGGTAGTACTAGCTTGGGCTTACTGCCCTGGTAGCTGCCCCTCTCCCATAGCTTCTTTCCTGCCAGTGTAGTGCTGGCCTGCTATTTCCACACCCTGCAGCTTGTTGCTGGTTTTCTAAGCAGCATCTTTTTCAATTTTTAGGGTTTATAAGGATGTGATCTTTTTTTCCTTCCTTTTGCTCTCAGTTCAGGCCAAACGATTTTTTTCAGCCTTACCTGTCACAAAGCTCTGCTGCCTTCAGACCTCTGACTCGTGGGCAGTGACTGACTCCACCAGCTTTCCGCCCCAGGTCCCACATGCTTCCAAAAGTGCACATTTGCTGGATGAATCAATGGTGTGGAGGAGGATTCCAGATAGAGTGGACCTTCCCACTGCTGCGCGGGCTGCCCACGGCTTCTCTCCCACCCCAGTCTTCAAGGTCCTGAAGTGTGGTATTTCGAAGTGAAGAGAAATCCTGCCCAGGACTTTGTTGCCAGCGGTGCCAGAGAGAAGGGCTCCCTACAGAAAATAATCTGCCTGCTACTCCCCACCATGTAAATTTGAAAACCAGTGATGAATTATACATGTGTTCTTTTAAGACCTCCTGGTATAGTTGAAGGAGGGACATTATTTAATATGGGGGCAACACACCTGCTTTCTATATTCATAGTACTAAAAGATAATGCATCTAAATAACCCAAACTAGTCCCAAAATAATTCGTCCCCAATAAGCAATAGCACTTACCATTGTAATTATTATAAAACGGATGATGGTAATGAAGACAAAGTAGAGTATATTCTGTGTTTGACATCTAATTCTTTATCCCTGCCCTAAAGCTTTTACTAAATTTCACATTTAAAATGTAAGGGAAAAGAGAATATATTGATATGATTAGTAGATTTTGCGGTAATGCAGCTGTGATTTTTCTCTTATTCTCTTATAATCTAAATCAGTATATAGCCTTTCCAAATTGCATGATTTTCTTCCACATGTTAAGCTATGGTCTGGCCCATCATGGGAAAAACACAGGGTTTAATGAATTAAGAAAAATAGTCAAAACTTTGGATCATCTCAGACTTCAAATTGTCTATGTACTGATATTTTTAGGCAAATGTCTGCCATTTGAGCCTTAAGTGAAGGTAATCTAGGCCAAATGTGTTTCTGTCTGAAGTTTTAGTACTTTTATAATTTCCTTCTAAAAGAAATGGGGTCTGGCTTTCAGTTGGAAGATCTATTTTGTGGATTATAAGATTGTATTCTCAGAGTACCTGGAAGTTATGAGCAGATGTTCTGAGAAGAAACCCCAGGCTTGATTTGACTTCTAGGTGACACTTACAGAGTAACCTTGAGTAGGGAAACTACATAATTAGCCCAGTCTTGATGGGAAGTAGGCATAAGTAATACAGAAACAGCTTGTACAGAAAAATTGGAGCAGACAGTTTTGTAATTCAGCCCAGTTGCTGCTTCCTGTTTCTAGTGCAGTTGCCAGGAATGAATAAAGTAGACTCTGGTAAAGAGTGATTTGGGTGGAGTGGTGTCTTGGCGACATGCAGTGGCTTTGGGGGTGTGGGGGTGATATTAAACTTCAGATTTATAATTCTCAAAATTGTAAAGGGCTTTTGACTTGGATGAAACATGGATCCCTTCTGGGGGGTAACTACATTGCTTGAGAATTTTATTATGATATTCTTAAGATGGGGCAGTGGTGTGGGTCAGAGGGGAGTACATGTACTATTTGAACTATGACTGTCCTTGGAAATGCTTACGATGAATAAGAGGCAGGATGCCACAGGGAGGATCATGATGAGCAAATCTTGAGTCCTTACTTTCTGTCTCTGTTAAACGGGAATGGCAGTGAGAACCTTGTGGGATTATTGTGAGGAATAACGATAATGGATATGATAGATCTCATACAATGTCTGAGCAATACGTGTTCAGTACACGGCAACTCATGGTAGGAGTGATAGCCACAGTGGTCACATTCTGATAGTTGTGCGAATAGTGAGAATAAAAATAATAGAAATAAAATAATAGCAATCAATTGTTCTGTGTTTACTGAGTTGGAGGCAGTGTGTTAAAGCTTTATATCCATTATTTTAATTATGGAAATAGCCCTTTGAAGTGCGATGCTGTTATCATCCCATTTTAGAATTACTTGTAGATACAGTGGTGGTAGGGATGGTGGTAGTAGTAATAATAAGAATGCCCTAATAGAATTTCTGTCACCTCGGTGGTATAGACATAGGCACAGTATAAATAACAAGACTATATGCACACCAAACTTTCCCAAGCTCTTTCAAGAGCTGTACAGTTCTTAGAACCTCGATGTTGTCTCCTGATCTCTTTCCCAAATCTTTGACCCAAGTAGAAGAACTGCACATGTGAATGTCTGGTCATAGTGACATTTTTCAAAGGTTATCTATCAGACTTCACCATTCTAGTAAGCATCTCAACTAATACTCCTTAAGTGTCGACTGAGTGCAAGCACTCAGTATACTGTGGTGGTTGGGAAAAAGCCAGAATTTATTTCAGATTAGTCTAATCATTTGAAATAGGTATATTAGCAGGACATTTGTTTATTAAATACTATGTGTATGCATTGCGTTAAAAACAGATAATCAAGATAATAATCATCAGAACATTGTATGTAGGGAAAATTCCTAAGGATTTTCTGGATGAGAATTACATATGGGGTTTAGAACGTGATATTTGGAGTCCAAAGTTCCATGATTAACACTAAGTCACTAAAACTCTGATTTTCTATTTCCTCATCTGTCAAAATGTAATAATATTCCTACTCTACCTTTGCCATACTCTCACAGATTTAAGTGCTACATAAATTATAAAATGCTATGTTAACTTGCAAGTACTATACAAACACTAGTTGTTTTTATTATATGTATCTGGAAAGATCAGGGAAGATTTCATGGAAAGATTTTTCCTTAAACTGAGCTTTAATGATAGGATTTGGATATGGAGAGGAAGAGCTTATGTTGGGGAGATAAGAAAGCATTCCAATTCCTTCTTTTGCAAAGGGATAGGGTCGTCACAGTGATTCTTCTCCACATGGTGAAGGGAACGGCATAAGTAAATACAGGTAAATACGAAAGCTTAGGATTAAGTTAGTTGGGATATGTCTAGTCATCAGTAGGAAGCCATTCAACAGCAGGCAAAAGAGTAACATAACCAAAGAGCTGTGTTTTGGAGAATATTCTGTCCGTAGTTGATAGGATGCTCTGAAAATCAGAGAAACAAAAATACAGAGTGAGTTAGAAGGCTGGAGTTAATAAGAGCCTGAACTTGGTTAGAGGCTGTAGGAGTAGAAAGGAGGAAGTGGATATAAGAGATAGTACAGTGATTGACCATCAGAGATTGTCTTATCGCTCAGACTCCTCTGATATACCACCGTGGCCAACACTGATTTGAAAGAGCTTTTGAGGAAGTATCATAGTGGCTGATATCCTCCATTTCCTGCAAAATAGAGCTAGAGCATGACATTCAGATCTTTCCCAGTTCAGGCCTTGATGTGCCATTTTGACCTTTTAATTAATTGTACGCTATTGCCGTAGTAAATTGTCCGTTCCTCATTCGATGACCCAGTCTGATATCTTTCTTATGCTATCTCCTCTGCCTGTAACGCCAAGTCCAACACACTTATCCTTCAGTTGAAAGCTAAATAGTCATCTTCCCTGGTATATGCTCCCCGCCTCCACCCCCAGCAGTTAGAATTCCTGTCTCCTTCCTTGAAGCAGCGAACATGTTGCTGCCTTCGCTGGCCAGAATCAATGTATGCAAAAGTTAGGTTTTACTCTGTAATCAGTACTGATGTTTAAAGTTTTCAATCCATTGTGGGATCAGGTTCTTATGAAGGAATCTGATAGCTTTTGGGTTCCATATTCAAGAACCCTTGTGATCAGACCGATCCCACGTATGATACCTAATATCAGTGAGCCAGTGCTGTTGTCGGAGCATGCTGTTCAATCACACAGTCCTGTCAAGAAAGACTATTTCTGGTGACAGACTGAAAATTATACCAAATCATCTATCAAAGTTGTTAGACAAGAAAAAAGTCATTCAGAATAAAGTTATCTCCAAAATACCAATGTTTTTCTCTGACACAAAGGAAGGCACTTCTCTGCCCTCAATCATGCTGGCTTTTCCAAAGGTTGCTTTTGTAGCAAAATCCCTAAATACAAAGCAGCCCATTCTCTGAAGATAAACCAGTAAGTGGTAAATTATATCAAACAATGCCCTCTGATGTATAACAGGGGAAAGAGGGGTCCCTACCTTTTCACTTACTGTTGGACTTTCAAGAGTCTAATAACAGCTTTAAAAAATCGTTCTATTAATGCAAAATTTCAACAAGCAACTTCCTATGTTATAGGCTCCTCATGCTTCCTGGTAGGTAATTAGGATTGTTTTCTACCACTATATGTTGATAGCTTTTGGCTTGGCAGTTTTCTAAGCAGACACCCCCTTCCCCCCCAGTTATCCCACATGCACGCACTGTCACTCCTTCACTGTTCCTAGGACACAGTTACCACCCGTACTGGTGAGTGTAAGGTCTGCAGCTGCCCACTTAGACTGACTTTCACTTTTGTCCAGCTAATTGCAAATGCTTATTAGTAGGAACTGACCAACTGGGCAGTGAGTCAGCCAGCAGCCCCTGCTTTTAGTGCTCTTCCAAATTGCTTGTGTACTTATTTCCCATTTAGCAGGTGTAAAATGTCATTGAGCATTTTGCTTTACTTACTTTGTGTTTTCTGGATGAAGAGTAGTATTGAGGATCTTTTAATGTTTATTTAACATTCATGTTTCTGTGAAATGACCATTCAATGCTGTTTGCCTGTATTTTATTACATTGCCTTTTGTCTTATTGATTTATAGGAGTATTTGATATCTTGTACTGATTGACTATTGATATAAGTGTTGTGGATAGCTTCTCCCATTTTGTAGATTAAGCTCTTGATTTTAATGTAGTCTAACATATCAATTCTTTCTTTATAGTTGGCACTTTCTCTGTCTTGTTTTAAAAACATCTTCCTACCCCAAGATCATAAGGTTATCAAGCTATAACTTTTGTCTTTTATATACTTATTTCATCAATCTGGTTTTGATTCTTGTGTATTCTTTTTCACAGATAAATAAATAGTTGTCAAAGCACTATTTATTAAATGGTCTTCCTTCCTTTTCCCTCTAGTTATCTGCACTACTCACTCTGACCTATATTATATTTCTGTACTATGTGGGCCTCTTTCTGTGTTATCTATTCTGTTTCATTTGTCAATTTGTGTATCCCTGTGCAAAATCCACATTATCTTAATTAAGATTCTTTGATCTATTAGTGATGTCTAATAGATCAAATTCTTCTACCTTGTTTTGCTTCAGGAGTGTCTTGGCTTTGTTTAGGTTTTACCCGTTCATGTGAATTTTAGAATGAACTTGGAAAGTCCCACAGAAATCTTTTTTGAGGTTACCACTGGAATTGCCTGAACCTCTAAGTCAGTTTAGCAAGATTGATCTTTGTCTGATACTGAGTCTTCCTTCTATAAATTTGGACTATTTTGCATTTATTTGGATCTTTTGTGTCTTTCAATAAAGTGTTATAATTTTCTCCATAAATACCTTACATTAAAAAAATATCATTAACTTTGAAAAACTTTTGTAAGATTTTTCATCAGGTTCCTTTATTGTTATTGATAGTATCTCTCCCCCACCCCTTATCTATTGAAAGGAGCATATAATTTTTCTCCCTTACCCTGTTCAAGTGACTAATTACATTGATTGAGTTATAAGAGTTAAACCAACTTTGTATCCCTGGTGTAAGATGTTTTCCTTTTCTTTCTCCCTTCCTTCCTCCCTTCCTCCTTTCCTTTTTTCTTTCTTCCTCTTTTTCTATTTTTGCTTTAATTTCATAATTTGCTCTTATTATTATCATTTTTCTTCTGCCTTATTTTAGGTTTACTCTGTTTTAATCTTTGTGAATGCCTAAGATGGGTGATTAGCTCACCGAATCAGCCCTTTTCTTTCATATTAGCATTAAATACATTTTCCTCAAAATATTTTAGGTGCATTGGCATCCCATCACATTTGATATGCAGTATTTTTATTAACATTCAAATAAAACTTTTTATAAAAATTTATTTTATGATTTCTTTGAGCCAAGAGTTATTTAGAAGTTTTTTTTTTTCCTTTAATTTTCAAAAATATGAGGATTTTTTCCCTTTCTGCTATTGATTTCTAATTTGATAAAACAATGTCCAGGAAAAATTGTATAAATACATAAATATTCTTCTAAATTTATTTTAGCCTAAAATGTGGCCAACATTTTGCCAGTGTTCTCTCTTTACCTGGAAAAATGTGTTTTCTAATTGTTGGATGTAGGTTTCTAACTATATTCAGTAGGTCAAGTTTGCTAGTTATGTTTTTCAAATCTTCTGTACCTTTGCTAAATGTTTCCGTATTTACCCTATCAATAAGTCAATGTGATCAGTTTATAATCTCCCTCTTGGATAGTGGATTTGTGAATATTCTACAATATCTTCTTGTGTTTCTTTAAACTTTTCACATAGTCATTTTAAGTTATGTATCTGATAATCTTAATATCTGAAGTCCTTGTAAGTCTAAATCTGTTCTTGTTTCTCATGGTGGTCTGTTTCATTATGTCTCCTTAATTGTGACTTTATATTTTTGCTGAACTTAAATAATGGGAATTCTGAGGGTCAAAACTGGGGGGTATTTTCTTCCAGAAAGGATTAGACTTTGCTTTTCAGTAGAGCCAAAGAATTCTTTGGAATTGGGAGTACTTTGGTTTCTTTTGAGGGTTCTTTTAATTTTAGATTTTCATGTTCTGTGATCTCAGACCTGAAAACATTATTTTTCCTCAGGCATCCCTGGCTTTCATTTTCCTACAGCCCACTTTTCTGGTTTTGGTTGACAGGATTTTACTTGATACTTTGTTATTTGTTTTGGTCTTGCTGATTATTCTCACATTCTTGTGTGTCTGTGATTCATTGAACGTGTGATGGTTAGAATTTATTAGACACAAATGCATTGCAGCAGGAGGCCCACTAGAGTGAGTGCCTTGTGTACAATACTGATGGAAGTGGGAACATTTTAATGCAGATTTTGATCGCATTGATTTCCTGCTTAAAATCCTCCAGTAACCTTCAGGTTTAAGTACAATCTCTTTAGCAAAAGCATTAAGGCCCCAAGATCATCTCTCTCCCCACCTCTCTTATCTTCTTTCCTTTTACTTACCCATATGAACCTGTACTCTTCTATACCAACATCTTTATAATTTCCTGAATATGACACACTTTTTAAAGACTCTTTCTGCTGCTTCAGAGGCTTTTTACTATTTATCTATCAGGATACTTCAGCTTTTGAGTTTCAGTGCACAGATCACATCCTTTTTTAAGTGTTTTCTAAACCCAAAGACTAGTTGAAGTGCCCCTCTTCCAAATTCCCATAACCTTTATTTTAGCTTTTCACACTTTCTTTTTTTTTTTTTTTTTGAGGTACACGGGCCTCTCACTGCTGTGGCCTCTCCCGTTGCGGAGCACAGGCTCCGGACACAGGCTCAGCGGCCATGGCTCACGGGCCTAGCCGCTCCGCAGCGTGTGGGATCTTCCCGGACAGGGGCACAGACCTGTGTCCCCTGCATCGGCAGGCAGACTCTCAACCACTGTGCCACCAGGGAAGCCCCTATTTTAGCTTTTATAGCACTACATTACTTTCATTGCTTGTTTTTTCTATTTTTTCCATTAAGCTCTGAGAGAAAAGGCAGTTTCTTGTTTATTCCTCTGTTTCCAGTACATAATATTTAGGGTGAGCAAATACGCTAATCTCTTAGTTCTGACAGCTATTACAGAATACCATAGACTGGGTGGCTTATAAACAAAAGAAATTTATTTCTCACAGTTCTGGAGTCTGGAAAGTCCAGCGTCAAGGCACCAACAGATTCACTGCCTGGTGAGAGTCTGCTTCCTCTTTTATACATAGCAGTCTTTTTATTGTGTCCTCACATGGCAGAAGGGGCAGGGGATCTCTTCGAGGGTTCTTTTATAAAGGCACTAAACCTATTCGTAAGGGCTCCACCCTCATGACCTAATCACCTCCCCAAATCCTCACCTCCAAATACCATTACATTGGGGATTCAGTTTCAACATACGAATTTTGGAGGAATGTAAATATTCCATCTGTGGCAGCTAGGTTACCCAAGAAAGTCCTGGCTTTCATCTCTGGTTTTCCCAGGGTAATGATTAATAATACTCACTTTGGTTTTTGAAAGTGCCCACTTTGGGTGTGGAATTATATTTTTATCCTAATAATATCGTTGTAGTTGTTGAATGAATGAAAATATAAAAGAAAGGGAAGGAAGGAGGGATACTTAGAACTGGGCAATGAGATCTGCCTCACCTTTCTAGCTACATTTCTTTGTAAAAGTTCTTTAACTCCTTTGTGCTTTCATTTACTCATCTGCAAAAAAAGGGAAAATATCCCCCATCAACTTCAAAGTGAAGCTAACAATAATAAAAATTCTAATGTCTTAAGCTTATGTAGTTATTTAAGATTTACTAAGTACCTTCACAAATGTAATTCCATTTTTCTTCTAGTGATAGTGCTAGATAGTGAACATTTCCATACTTTTTGAACTAACACTTAAGGTGACCAAGAACAGTAGTTAGTGGGTGTTCGACGGTTCTGATGACTCCATTTGCTTTCAATCTGCATTTATTGAGAGTCTACTATGTGTAAGGTGCCTGTGTTAGGTACAGAGCTATTGAACTCATCTAAGGAAACTAAAGCTACACTTATTTTTCATTGGTCTCTCCACCCCAGAATTATAATCATGACAGCTAACACCTTCCATGTTATGTAACTCTCACTCAGAGCAATTAGAAGTGACAGAACAAATCAATGGGGAAATATTCCATTGAACTGTATCATCCTTATGAGTTGGGTGCTTGCTCGAGTGCTTGGTTGAGTAATTAAGTGTGGCTTTCACTTAAGAGTTCAATCAGTTATGTTTATTTTCTTCTTATTGGATTAACTCATGAAAAATTAAGAATCATGGCAGGGCTCATATGGCTACTTTGAAAGTCCTGTAAAACAGCAAATGTAGATTATAGCACAATTGATTTAACCCCTGTAGCCGAACTGATTGTCCAGAAGGTGAAAATGACAAGACAGAATAACAGTGATCATTATACATCTCGCATTATGTGGTGTTCTTCATCTTATAAAACTTCCACTCACATACTCTCAAGATGATTAAACTTGTTAAGTAGACAGGAAGGTATTTTAGAGATAAGGAAAGAAAAAAATTATTAGTTAGCACTTGTCTGACTCCAAGCTAAATGGTCTCCCTGACGACAGTTTACTGACACGAGATTATTCTAAATGCAAATTTAACCTGCTTTCCCTATTATATAAAACGAATTCCTCTACATTGTTATGAGTTAAAATTCAAACACTGTAACATTTGTCTACAGGCATCTCATGATCTAGCTCCTCCTTGCCTCGCCAGCCTTAATTTTAATCTAATTTAATTTTTTCTTTCACCCTTTATTCCTTTTTACCCCCCACGAGTGTCTGTCAGGCTTCCACACCTTCCTTCTTTACTCACACTGTTTCTACTGCTTGCTTATGTTCAGTGTCAGCTCAAAACATTACCTGCTTTTTTAAAGCATCTGCTGACTTTCCTTGCTTTTCCCCAAAGAACTTTTTTCTGTGGTCTCCGCAGTCTCTGTAGTTCTCTATCAAAAGATAGCACTTACTTTTTTATAAATCTGCTTCTCTTAGCTGGACTCAGTGCCCATTTGTTTCTGTTTTTCTAGCATGTGGCAGAGTTTCAGGCATATAATAGGCACTCAACACATATTTATTGAAAAAAGTAATACATGAATGAATAATATATAACGCTATTTATCCTACCTCACTTTATCTGAAACCACTGTTACATATTCATAGTTCTTCACAGTTGATCAAAAGTGTTCATGCCTCTCATTCCATCACAGAAATAACATGAGATGCATAGGCAGGCGAGGGCCTAATTTACAGCTGTGAATAGGGAGGCTCAGGAAAGATAAATGTCTGCCTCCCACTTGGTGACCATATGATGTCACTTCAACCTGAGAATGTATTCTTGCTGTGAGTGCTCTAAATCTGACCGTTTTAGCTGTTCTTGGGCAAGGGATTTCCACCATTGATTTAAATGACCGGAGGAAAGAAAGCTTAGAATAGCAGGTTCTAAAAAATCTTTAAGAATTCCAGAGAAGGATTAAAAACTTTTATTCTGTACTCTTCTCAGCTCATCATTTTATCTTGGCATTTAGGCATTGGGTCTACGGCATTGACGAAAAGCATCAAAAACAGTTGCAGAAGCAATAAGAGCAGTTGTTATTCACTTAACTTTCTGCAGGGCATCATGCCGACTGTTACATGCCTTTTCTCAACTCTCAAAACCAATTATTTTCATAGGTATGCTTTTCCTCACTTTACAGTTGAAGAAGTCGAACCTCAGAGTGAATCCAATACCTTGCCCAAGCCAAATAGCTAGTGAATGGCAGAGCCAGAACTCTCCCCTCTGGAGGGAGCTGGCTAACATCATTAGCCTAGTATGAAATTTTAGAGGTTACTTGCCAAGAACTGAGCTTCTCTTTGATGACTTAGATCACAGAGAGTCTTTTCCTAGCCTGACTTTGATGAACTGCTACTGGTGTTTGTAAGCTGCCTAATAGTATATATCAGCTATAAAATACCAATATTTCCTTCCTGATTTGGTTACCCTGAACATTGTGTGAAGTCTTGGTACCTCAAGAGAGATCAGTTGTCCTGATAGTATTGCTTGGAGGAATTCAAATTAGATCAAGCCAGTCCCCAGCGTGTCGCACTGCTCCTATTCAGCCTGGCTGCCCCACAGAACACTGCAGTGCAAACTTGTTCAACAGAATCTTCATCACCTTGTACTTGCATTCAGGAATTCATAATGTTCCATCTGTGCCCTCCTTTTTATAAAGATACATGATCTGGTATACGTGATTAAGGATTTGAAAGGACAAGACTTTGTAGCCAGATAGTTTTGGGCTCAAACACAGTCCTGCCACTTACCAGCTATGGAGTATTAGGCAAATAACTTAATCTTTCTAAGCCTCAGTTGATTCATCTGTGAAACTGAGCCAATATAATTATCTCATGAAGTCACTGTAGAGACAAAGTAGTATAGATATGGATATAGATCTATCTCTCTCTATATATATATTCCCACATATAGTGGGTGTTTCACAAATATCACTACTCCTCCCCTTTATTTAAAAATATTTTAAATAATATGAAAATATTACAAAACTTTTACAAATGAGAAAAGAAAATATATTACCTATAGTCCCACCACACAAATTAAAAAGCCACTCTAAGTTTTAGTGTATTTTGTCACTACACTAAATTTTCTTGTCATTTTTCATATGGCTATGTTTAAATCCTGCCTTTTCACTTAGTATTACATTATACGCACTTTCACAGACATCATCTACTAAGCAACTCAGCCATTCCACTCCTACGTATTTACTGAAGAGAAATGAAGCCATATGTTATATAAGTCCATAAAGACTTGTACTCTAATGTTTATAGCAGCTTTATTTTTAATAGCAAAACTGTGCAGATACCCAAGTATCCATCAACAGGAAAACGGATAAAGACATTATGACATATCCATACAATGGTATACTACTCAGCAACAGAAAGGGATAAACTATTAATACATGCAGTAATGTGTGTAAATCTCAAAATAAGTACTGTTTGCTAAATGAAAGAAATCAGACAAATAAGAGTGCTTACTAGGCAATCCCATTGATAGGAAATTCTAGAAAGCTCAAATCAGTCTTCAATGAAAGAAAGCAGAAAAGTGGTTGCTTAGGAATAAGAAGAGGTGGAAGGGAAAGATGACAAAGGTGCACAAGGAAACTTTTTGGAGTGGTGGATATGTTCAATATCTTAACCGAGCTGATAGTTTCACAGGAATTTATACAGCTCAAAAGTTATAAAATTGTATACTTTAAATATGTGTAGTTTAGGGGCTTCCCTGGTGGCACAGTGGTTGAGAGTCTGCCTGCCGATGCAGGGGACACGGGTTCGTGCCCCGGTCCGGGAGGATCCCGCATGCCGCGGAGCAGCTGGGCCCGTGAGCCATGGCCGCTGAGCCTGTGCGTCCGGAGCCTGTGCTCCACAACGGGAGAGGCCACAACAGTGAGAGGCCCGCGTACCGCAAATAAATAAATAAATAAATAAAAATAATAAATATGTGTAGTTTATTATAAGTTCATTCATACTTTAAAAAAACTGTAAAAATAAAAATTATATATCTTGGGGGAAATTACACTATAATAGTGAGACTATCCCCACTCATTTATGTTCAGATGGCTTCCAGGATTTTGCTGTTAAAAACAAAATTGCAATGAAAATCTTTGGCATAAAGCTATTATACATTATTTGCTTTCTCTTAGAATCAACTAATGGCAAAATCATCTTTCATTGGGTGAGAATGGCACATAAAAATCTTTGTAGTTCACTCCTCATTAGTGTAGGTGTTCTCATGAGGGAGTTATGTGTACAGTAGATTCACTAGCTGCTTTGTTTTTTGATGATTGTTATTACTGGTTTCCAGGTACCACCACTTGGGCCACTGATAAAAATAGAAGCATAAGGGCACACAGGTTACAATTAGAGTTGTAAAACGAGGAGTCTCAGTCAGGAGACCAGTTGTGTTGGAATTTTGAGTTTCTCTAAGCATCTGACCCCCTCAGGATTTCAGGGGCCTCATCAACTATCCCTATTGATCTGTATATACTACCAACCATTCTGTTCAATAGTCAACTACTCTGATCTCATCCAGTCACTTCTAGGTGCTTACTTTCCTTGTTAGTCAGTGGTGTTTTCTCTATAGGGAATGTATAAAGGTGCTGCCAGGACCATTTACTTCAACGTTGACCATTCATTTGTTCATACAAAAAAAAATTGCTGAGCTTGAACTATTTACCAAACATTGGATTCATACTGAGGAAAAAGCTATGAATAATACATAATTCCTGGCTTCAAAAGCTTATAGTAATTTTTGAGAAACCAGTAAGTAAATAATAAATTAGAATAGGGAGTGATTGGCCCAACCCGAGGCATAAGCCATTGGGGAACATCTAGCAGATACATGTATCCCAGCCTAAAGCATTAGGATAGACTTTCTAGAAGAAGTGACACCTCGGCTGGTAACTGGAAAAGGAAGAGTCAGGCAGAGAAACTTAGGGAGAGAGGGAGGAGGATGTTTTAGGCAGAATAAACAGCATGTAGAAGATACTAGAGGGAGAGGAGGTCTGGCAGTACTCTGTGGGTATGTCTATGACTCTGATGCTGGTGTGGTTGTGAATGACCAGGGCTACATACTCAAGCTGCTGCCCTTGGCCTAAGCTGCCCTATTCAGAAGAGATTGGCAGGCTGACACTATAAAGGCAAGATTGGCAAGATTAGGGAAGTTAGAGTAAGGATGGCAAGGGCCTTGTCATCGGGCCTGGGGCCAGGCCAGAAAAGAGTTTGCCACTGACCCTGTGGCTCAGGCCGCCCACCACCAGCTGACCTCTTCCTCCCTTCCCTTCTTCATCAATAGTGGAGTAGATTTCGTGTCTTTTAGTTCAGAGCCTAACAAGCCACCTGACTTTTCCCCCAGGTTAGTTCTGGTTTGGGTCACTATCTGGGACCTGTCGTGAACTTATGATGATGACCATATTGGTAAAAGGTTTTGGTTTTTGCTTTTCGTTTTTTTAATGTGTGCTTTCTATGAAGGACTTTTAAGAAGTATCAGGGGTAAAAATATACTACTAAAATATTCTGTAAAGTATTTGTTTTCTGATTACGAAGGTAATAGATGCTCATTATAGGATAATTATTATTATCAATTATGACTTTGAATATGTGTATTATAGAAAAGTTGGAAATCACAAAAGCATAAGGAAGAAAACAAACATTACTGAAATATTCAGAGGTGGCATAGTTCAAAATTTTTCCTTTTAGTATTATCTGTCTGCACAGCTCATTGTATCTAAACCCTTATGTATTTAAAATACATAAATACTGATAAGTAATGGGTCTGATAAATAATGGGTAAATAATGGGTCACTACTGATAAATAATGGGTCACTCAGCTTTTTCCCTTTACAATTACGACATGATAAATCATATATATTAGCTTATAAGATTTAGTGACATAAAATAAATTTATAAAGGTATAATTGTTGGGATATAAGGCAAATGTCATAATTTTAAAGGAGTGCATAAAATAACATATAGTTGATGCATTTAACTACCCTGCCTCCTATTACTGGACATTTTGATAGTCTCCAAATTTTATTCTCATAAATAAGTTAAAAAATATCCTTAAGCCCTTAGGTGTCTTTGGGCCTGTCAATTAAATGCTGCTAGTCATGACACGTTTCAGGTTGGTAAGAATGCTAGAGTCTGGTAAAATCACTCAGTGTCCTCCAGTAGTATAGCCCGTCATACATATAAAGGGAAGGCAGGGAATCTGGTAATTTTATTTGCGTATTGGCCAGGTTTTGGTTTCCATATATTTATACACATTATCTCACTTAATTTTCACCTCAACTGTGTCAGGTTTGTGTTAACCCATTCTACAGATGAAGAAACTAAGGCTCAGGGTGATTAAGTGACTCTCCCAAGTTTTGGGGCTGAGTTGGAGGTGAGACTTTCACCAGAGTCTGTCACATTACCAAAGATCATATTCTTCCATCTATACGTGTCTTCTCACAAAAATCAATGAGAATTATGGTGTTTCTTTTGTAACCCAGAAGTAAGAGTGTCTCTTTTTTTTTTGGTAAATGATAATAGTTAATCCTTGATCATTACTATGTGCCAAATACTGTTCTGAGTGCTTTATAGGTATTAACTTATTTAATCCTCCAAACTGAATGACATAGGGTCTATTATTATACCCAATATACAGATGAGGAAACTGAGGCACAGATTAACTACGTTGCCCAGAATACTTGGTTTATGGGCATGTAATTCAGGATTCAAGCCAAGCAGTCTGCTCTGGAGTCAGCATTCTGAACCTCCACTGCATTGCGTCTCAGAAACAATTGTCAGTTTCTGCCAGAAACCAAACAATAGATGTCGTCTTACTATATGTAGTAACATTACATCACATTAAAAGGCAGTGTAAGGATCAAGAGCACAGATTTTTGGAACCAAACTACCTCTGTTTGCATCCAGGATCTGCCACTTACTAGCTGCATTGCCTTGTGGCAAGATACTTAATCTATTTCTGAGTTCTTCGTCCATGAAATGGAGACAATAATAGTCAGCATCTTATAACGTTGTTATGGGAATAAGCATTTGTACTATACTTTACATAGTGCTTGGCATATACTTAGCACTATTTGAGTGTTGTTAAATAGGTTGTAGTTTATGAGTTCTTCCCTTCTGATTCCTCTCTCACAAACCACACTCTAGTAAACGGTGATCTCAATAGCAAGGTGAGGTGACCAGACACATCCACAACGTCTGGCTTTTTCAAAGGCCTTTCCCACTATTGATGGCCCAGCAAAGATCTGGGCTCCGAGGCTGCATAGTATCTTCTGTTTCTGTGAGATCTGTTTTAAAGGGAAGAATCAGCCTTGCCAACTTTCCAAATTTAGCCATAACTGGGTCACCTAAAAAAGTAGTGCACTGTTCCCTCAAGTAACCTTTTGCTTATGTTAATTTTATATGAAGCGTTCCTCACCAAATCTTAGCACGTTCTCAATTTCATGAGTCACTGCTTTGGCAGATAAGTGTGTGAAGAATGCCTTTTCAGGACTGTTAGCAGATGTGGTACAGCTTGCTTCTGCCCTTGGTCATGTCTGTATCTCTAGGGACTACTACTGTGGGTGAAAACAAACGAACAAACAGACAGGATCAGGTATGATTATTTTATTTTGGTCTTTTATACTGTACATTCTCCAAGAAGGAATTTTGCTTTGAAAGAGTTGAACCGAATCCCTAATATTGCTCGCTGGCTGGTGCTGGGCTCTGTGCTAGGCTCTGAGTACAAACAAGAATTTGATCCTGGTCCTGCCTTTAAAGACAGCACAGTCTCCTGTTGATCAGTCTCTAGAGAAATGCTTCTGAGGAACTGTCTTCAGTTTGAGGTAAGAGGTTGATTTTCCCAAGCCTAACTTGACATAATCACACGAATCATTATCTGACAGAGGGCCCTCTCCTTATACCTGCTGACTGGGGAAAAAAAAAAAAAAAAAGGTGTTCAGAGAGCTCAGTGCTTTGAGTCACATGAAAAGTCTGCAGTGAAGAACTATTCTCTTCCCAGTGGACAAAGGATGTGTGAGAGGAAGTCCACTAACACTTTGAGACAGCTTATCATAGACCAGGACCCATGTTAGAGATACGGTTATCTTAAACCTTGAATCAACCCTGTGGGGCGATTGTGTCTTTCAGCAGATGTGGGAACTGATGCTTATTAATAAACTCAGGTTAGAATAACCTGAGAGGTCCAGAGCTAGGGAGAAGTAGAGCCCAGAATTTGACCTTAGATCTGTCTGGCTCTAGAGTCCATGTATTTCCCACTCTAGGCATTATTTCCTTAGAGGGATCATTTTAAAGAAAAAACTTGAATTCGGTTATCTTAGAAATCCTAACCAGATTCTTTCTTTAATAGAGACAGTGCCAGAGTGAGGGATTTTTAAAGTCCACTGGCATCACCTTCCTGAAGAAATGGCCTCTCTTCTTTTATCATCAAATAATCTTACTCACACCTTTCCTTCTGAGTGCATTGCTATAGCCTATTTAGTTCAGCAAGGTTATGCATCAAGAAGTTGAGACTTTTATTTGCCTCTCTCAACGGGACAGGGTGGAAGAAAGACAGGAGCTTTGGAGCCTTACTGAGCTGAATTCTATCTGTATACCTGCTGCTGACTCTCAAATGGAGAGCAGGATTTGTTTGTGAGGTTTGTGAGGTTGGCATGACATATAAAATCATTATTGTTAATCAGCTAGACTATAGTTATGGCTTAATAAATTCTAGTCCCCTTCATCATGAGACATTTTGATTACTCACTGTCTGGGTGAGAGAAGCTCTTCTGAAGATATTTGCTATGCACCCACAGTGTCTTACTGTTTTAGGTGATTGGAGAACTAAAAGTCTAAATGTCCTACCCTTGATGCCCTTGGGTCCTGGATATAAAGAAAGGATAAAAAGTAGAAATAATTTAGAGACAAATTAAATGCTTTATAATGTGACATTTGCAGTAAATAAAATAGAATCCAGAGAAAGTGGAGACTGGTACTAGTGAGGCTTTAGGGAAGGGCTTCTGGCAGGGAGGGGTTTGAATAGATCTTGGGGCAGAAGGTGGGGGTCAGAGATAGAAGCTACACAGGCAAAAGGGAGAACTTAAACCATCAATTTTTCCTATGACTTTCCCCTTCCCTTTTTATTTCCTTGTTTCCACGGCAAGAACGTAGACGTAATTTTCCTTTTCATCCCCATTCCCCTTCCCTTGTACCTGTGCAGCTGTTTTACTTGATTATAGAAACATCATATTTTAAATTATTTCTTCAAAGTGGAGTCTTGGATGTGGAATAAATAGAATTAATTTTTTGGTGGACTTAATTATTTCTTTTAGAGGTATTTGAGCAGCTGCTGTCTTCCAGGTACTATGTGAAAGGTGGCTTTGGATAGCCAACAATCTAGTAGGAAAATTAAGACAAATAGAAAATAATCAATATTTTAAGGAGAGAACAGGAACAGCAGTGAAGAATTTTAGAGAATTTATGATTGGAGTGATGAGAGAGTTCTCATGAAGGGAAGCAGAACTTGATGCTCAATATCACTAATAACGAAGGAATGAAGATTAAAGCAATGCAAGATCATTTTCACCTATCAGATTAACAAAGATTTTAAAAGATTAATAGTGGTTAGTACTAGCCACTAACAAGTAAAAAATAGGTACTGTCATCACAGATGTAAATTGTGCATAATTATGAGACTGGAAATTGGCGTAAATTTGCTGGAAAACAATATGGTAGAATGCACCAATATTTAATACATGCATACTTTTATACTTGGCAGTCCTACTTTTACTAATATATCTATCCTAAGGTCACAACTGAGCAATACTCAGTATATTGTACATGATATCAATAGTAGTATGTTATCTAACATTATAACATTAGTAGCAACTGAAATGTCCATTAATTGGGGTATCTTAAATAAATTATGGCATAAACTTTGGACAATATGCTTGTAATTGTGCTTTTCCAAAAGGATGAATTAGTTCTGTACTAACTTGGAATGATGTTCATCATATGTTAAAAAACAAACCAAACAGATATCAAATAGTAACTCTGATCTCATTTATGTTAAAGCAGAAACTTCATATGGAAATAATTATCAAGAAGGATATATACCAAATAGCTAATAATGGTTATCACTTTAGAGTAGAAATAAAAAGTAATTTCACTTTCACTTTAAATCCATCTATGTTTCTTAAATGGATGTGTAATTTATAAATAAAAATTTGAAGTATTTTGATAAGTGGTTAAGAAGAGATTATTAAAAACCTTATTTTAGCTACAGGTTTGAGTATAAACCAGAATGAATATAAGGGCAAAGATGAAAGTCAATGTCCGCTGAGACACCTTTCCATATCATCCAGTGTTGACCTCGTCATTTCCTATCACATTATTCTGTTTTCAGTCCATTATATTGATAGTATTTAGCAATGTATCTTACCTTCTGGTTTATTTTTTAAATTATTTTGCTGAGATTAAGGACCTTGCTTATCTTGTTCCTTGCTGTATCCCCAGCACTTAGAACATCACCCGAATGAAAATTGTTTCACATAAATGAGTTGAATGAAATCAATGCCTGTTGAACAGCTATTGCAATAGTTGGCTTTTAAAATAAAATCTAAACACCTTAATTACAATTATAAGTCCCTACATAATTTGGCTCCTGACACCCTCTCTAACTTCATTATCTTATCCCCACCTCCATCCCCTCCAGGATCTGTACACATTGAACTTTCTTCAGTTATCTTAATATACCCTTCTCTTTCATCTCCAGACCTTTGTACATGTTATTCTTGCTTCTTGAAAAATTAACTGAGTTCTTCTCGTTCTTACCCCTGTTCATTCCTCTGGTATCAGAATAATTTAAGCAGTATTTTGGCTTAAGGTCACAGGCTCTGGATTTAAACATCAGCTTAGTTAAGAAACCTTAGTCAAAGTTTGTTGTTGTTGTTTAAATATCCTCATGTGTAAAGTAAAAATAATAGTACCTCTCTCATAAGGTTGTTGTGAGAATAAATGAGATAATACATGAAAAGCACTAAGGACAGCTGATGCACAGCAGCAATCTATTACATGTTAAGATGATGATGGTGATGATGATGACAGTGGCTTGTGGTGTGGTAGTTGTAGTGATACTGATGTCACCTTTTGGGGAAAACTTCCTACCCCAGGATGAGTTAGGTGCCATTATTCTTTAGTGAAAAACGAATTATCGTGTATCATTGCCCATTTATTTGGATCTTACTAGAGTATAAGCTCCATGGGATCGAAGACGGAGGTCATTGTGTTCACCAGAGTACCCACAGCACCGTGTCTGGCCTATAGTAGGTGCTTAGAAAATGTTTGTAATAAAATGACTGAATTGGATAATCTTTGCATGAAGCAATACAGTTAAGCTAAGATATAGTGTAGGAACCTAGAAGACAGATCTTGGCAATGGAGTAGAGTGAGAAAGAGTGAGAGGCAAGGATGACTCAGGTTCAGGTACTGGAGACTAGAAAAATGGCAAAAGCATTAAGAGAGAGGAATAAAATGAATGACTAGTCTTGGCCCTTCCTGTTGGCACCTAAGAATTATTTTTTGTCTTTATGCTTTCACAGCTAACCTAAAGGGCTCTTAGATTTATCATACTCTTTGACATCTAAAACTTTATGTTGTAGGCAAAACAGATGTATATCCCCTTCTACCAATAAGCAAATTGAAGTTCAGAGGTAAATGGTTAGCTTTAAGTCATGTTTGAATAGAAGGAAAGTCCTATTCCACATAGAAAAAATGTAAATTTATTTAAATTAGTCATTTGCGTATTTAGAAATATATATGGAAGGTCTACAATGCACAGAGCATCACGATCTGGGTATACAGAGATTTCAATGAATTGACCACTGCCTTAACAGTTCAGTACTTATTGGTAAAGACAGTTAACAAGTTCAAGACAGACCGATAGGCCTTCTTAAGGATTCAGATAATATCCTTTGGGAGTACCATGAACAGAGCAATTAGTTTTCAGTAGCAGATTTAAAGAAGGTTCTTGGATGATGTTGCATTTGACCTAGGTTTTTATGCTGTTCACTTTTCAGAATTTCACTCCAATATATTTCTTTCAAAGATAAGGTATACTTTGGTTCTAAACTAGAATTGTCTAATTTTCTCAATGTATTCATAAAAGAGCATTATCTAATGCATGTCTATCATTTAGCTTTGGATTTTAGGTTTCTGTAAATTGTTTTGCACTTTTTCTTTTAATTTAACTCAGCAACAGTAGCTCTCTGTTGGGAAGAAACACCGAATGCATTAATGTTTGAGGTGACAATTTTCAGCATACTTTTAAGATAGTCTGCAGAGCTGATAACATGTTGAGGAAGCGACTTCTTAAAGCAAAATAAAAGGTAGAATCCAAATGAGAATATCAAAGAGCCTCAGCTTGATCACTTTATTTCCCCACTGCATCCTCAAAGGTACATGAAAACAAAACTAAATTACACCTGACTCTTGGTGATAATAGGACAAAAGACTTTTAATATATGAAGAAGAGATGTCACCGGTATATGATCTAAGGAACTAAATTTAGATTGAGAATAGAATCATAAGGTTTATGAACTGAAAAGGAATGGATGGTAATCTAGTACAACCTTTTATTTGTCTCTATCTTATTTAGAAACTGATAGAAAGATTGAATTGAATTCATTTCAGTTCAATTCACTGAGGCAATTGCCTGATATTACTAGGTTATTAAATTGCTTAGTATTGCAAGGTTTCCATTACTTAATATTTTTCCATTACTTAATACCTTTATGAAATTGGGCAAGTAATTCAAGATCACTGTCTGCTTTTTTAACCAATAAAATGGGAAAATGGAGAAAATAATAGGTATCTCATAGAGCTATTGAGAGAATTAAATGAGATAATGCATGGAAAATACTGATCTGGACACTCTATTGTGGCCCATCCTAGTCCCCCACCTCTAGGAAGGTATTAAGATTGAATTCGTTGCGATGCAAGCAGCTGGCCACATGTGTTTCTTCCACCACAGTAATTCCAGTGCCCTGTACCATGCCTGACATCTAGTAGGCACTCAATAATTCTTTCTTGAATGAATGTATGAAGTTGACCTTTTTCATGTCTTTATATTAACTGATGGACTCCTGAAGGTGTTTAAATTCTAGACCTGTTAAATCTAAGCCACTTTTTAAACAAAAGGGTAAATTGAGACCCTAAGTGTTAAAGAGTTGGCTTACAGTGACAAAGATGAATAACTACAGTGGCAGATCCACTTGGGACTCAGGCTCTCTAACCTCTAGTCTAGTCTATTCTACCACAGACTTTAAAAATATTAATAATCACTGTGTTTTCCCAACATTCTAACTGTAGTTAAGTGTACTCACTCAAGACAATTTGGAGAATACACTTGTGTAGAGAACAAAATATAGTTTTATTATTTACTTATATAAACAATGTCCCACGCACATATGGTCACCTTATCTTTGATAAAGGAAGCAAGAATGTACAGGGGAGAAAAGACAGCCTCCTCAATAAGTGGTGCTGGGAAAACTGGACAGGTGCATGTAAAAGTATGAAATTAGAACACTCCCTAACACCATACACAAAAATAAACTCAAAATGGATTAAAGACCTAAATGTAAGGCCAGACACTATCACACTCTTAGAGGAAAACATAGGCAGAACACTCTATGACATAAATCACAGCAAGATCCTTTTTGACCCACCTCCTAGAGAAATAGAAATAAAAACAAAAATAAACAAATGGAACCTAATGAAACTTAAAAGCTTTTGCACAGCAAAGGAAACCATAAACAAGACGAAAAGACAACCCTCAGAATGGGAGAAAATATTTGCAAATGAAGCAACTGACAAAGGATTAATCTCCAAAATTTGCAAGCAGCTCATGCAGCTCAATAACAAAAAAACAAACAACCCAATCCAAAAATGGGCAGAAGACCTAAGTAGACATTTCTCCAAAGAAGATATACAGGTTGCCAACAAACACATGAAAGAATGCTCAACATCATTAATCATTAGAGAAATGCAACTCAAAGCTACAATGAGATATCATCTCACACCCGTCAGAATGGCCATCATCAAAAAATCTAGAAACAATAAATGCTGGAGAGGGTGTGGAGAAAAGGGAACACTCTTGCACTGCTGGTTGGAATGTAAATTGATACAACCACTGTGGAGAACAGTATGGAGGTTCCTTAAAAAGCTACAAATAGAACTACCATATGACCCAGCAATCCCACTATTGGGCATATACCCTGAGAAAACCAAAATTCAAAAAGAGTCATGTACCAAAATGTTCATTGCAGCTCTATTTACAATAGCCTGGAGATGGAAACAACCTAAGTGTCCATCATCGGATGAATGCATAAAGAAGATGTGGCACATATATAGAATGGAATATTACTCAGCCATAAAAAGAAACGAAATTGAGTTATTTGTAGTGAGGTGGATGGACCTAGAGTCTGTCATACAGAGTGAAATAAGTCAGAAAGAGAAAGACAAATACCATATGCTAACACATATATATGGAACCTAAGGGAAAAAAAAAAAAGGTTATGAAGAACCTAGGGGCAAGACGGGAATAAAGACACAGACCTACTAGAGCATGGACTTGAGGATATGGGGAGGGGGAAGGATAAGCTGTGGCAAAGTGAGAGAGTAGCATGGACATATATACACTACCAAAAGTAAAATAGATAGCTAGTGGGAAGCAGCCGCATAGCACAGGGAGATCAGCTCGGTGCTTTGTGACCACCTAGAGGGGTGGGATAGGAAGGGTGGGAGGGAGGGAGACGCAAGAGGGAAGAGATATGGGAACATATGTATATGTATAGCTGTTTCACTTTGTTATAAAGTAGAAACTAACACACCATTGTAAAGCAATTATACTCCCATAAAGATGTTAAAAAAATGTCAAAATTTAGGCATACTTCTTTGGCTCTTTCATTTAACATTAACGTAATTATTTTGTGACTAAATATTCTTTAAAAACATTTTAATGGTTTATTAGGGTTCAATTTGACAGAGATACCAAGTCTTGTCATTTCTTTTTGCTGTATATTTAATTAACAGTTTTTCACCGTCATAAATAATTCTCTCAGACACCTTTTTGCAAAATTGTCTGTCTTGTTTTCTGATTATTTACTTAGAATAAATTATTGGATGTGAAATAATAGCTGGATCAAAAGTTAGGTCCATTTTTAAAGCACTTAAATAATGAATATTAACACTATATTTCTTTCCAGAAGACTTTACCAATTTCTTTCTCAAAAGCAGTATCTGTGGGTATTTTTCTTGATGCCTCTTTTACCAGAAAAATGTGTTAATATTAAAGGATAATTTATTCCTTTTTTTCTTTTTTCCAAAATAATTCTTTCAGGAGCCTATGCATCACTACAGCTTCTAGAATAACATGTCAACACCAACCATCATTCCTCATTATCTTTTCTTGATAATACATGCTAATTACTAGTGTACAATCTCCATAAAAATAACAGAGCAGAGACAGCTTCAGCATAGCTGAGTCACTACCTTTGTACACACATTCCAAGCATAATGAAGTGAACAAAGGTCATATTTTAAATAGTCAAATATAAAGATGCTCTGTGATAAGAATATTTTTTCTTCTGTTAAGCCAATTATTATTTGGATATTTGAGCTTTGAGCATTTATAGCCATCATTTGAACATTTCTTGAACACCTATCACATCACCAGATTTGGAGGATAAATGATAAAAGGCTATGCCTTCCAATTTTTTTTTTCTCTCATTCTTTAATGAATGATGGTAAGACCTGGTTTTATTTTACAGATTTCTGTGTTTCCTGTTGTTATTTGAGAAACACCCAAGAATACTAGACTAAGCTAGGAATAAGGATACTCAAAAGTTCTGACTAACTTTTATCAACTGTGAGATGCTGACATTGAACACCTGCTATGGTACTTGTACATGATAAATTTCCTTTTCACCTTCGTGAAGAATGGATTTCACAAAATAACAAACAAGGTGCTTGTTCAAGTTATGGCCTATTCACCAACTTGTATTATAGAACAAGTTCCTTAACCTCAATAATCCTGAATAATCCATAGAAAATAACAATTCTGCTGACCCCACAGGATTATTGAGAGTATGGGGGGGGGAGACTAGCAGGTAAATGATAAAGAAGACACTAGAAATATACAAAGTAATAACAAATACTTAGGGTTTAGGTTGTAATTTTTTCCTAAGGCCAGGGACCAAGAAATTTCCTATGCTTGCTCTGCACCTCAAACCCCTTTTCATGAGATTTCTGATTAAGGTACCTATACATTAGGCATAGAAGCTAACCTAGCTTCTGAGTACCACTTCATAACTGAAGATTAATTCTTCAGTGGATTTTTACCAACACACAGATCTGGTAAAAAGTAAGAAACCATTGTGGCTTAAACCTGAAGGTATAAGATGGGTATCCTGCTCTTTCCTTTATGAAACTGAGATGTCTGAATGTGCCACTCAAATTCAGATATAGAGCATCTAAAATAGAAAGAGTGAGACCTAAATGGGTCTGCCCACAGGGCCACTGCTCAGTTTTGCACAGACAGGAAGCACAACAGCAAGAAAAAAGAGGATGGCCCAATATGCCTGGAGAAAGCTGACTCTACCTAGGTGAGCCTAGAGCATGGAAGCAGAAGTAGAAGATGGAGCTCCACTTACAGGTGCTATCCTGTGAGGCACTTTTCCTAGGCCCTACCAAGCCATGGCTTAATCCATGTCCTAAGCTCTGACCTATCAGATTATTAAAAATACATAAAGGTACAGTAGTGGAAATGTGGGTAGAACAGGTAGAAAATTCCTCCTATACACTCATGCTTTGGTTAGGTCTTGTACCTGGGAAAGGTTCTCAAAATTCAGTGATGAATGAGATCAGATAAAATGGGAAAAAGTGGAATGGGATTAGATGAGTAACTATCACAACACCAGTGTCTCAATCTTGGCTGCAAAATGGAACCACCTTGGGGGCCTTAGAAAATACTAATTTCTGGGCCACTCGCAGGGAGTCTGACTGAATTGGTCTTTAATGCAGTTTGAACTCCAGGATTCTTTCTAAAGCTCCCCAGGTGATTGTAATGTGAAGATAAGATTAAGAAACACTGATGTAGGAGATGCTTAAATATTCCTCACCTAAACAAGAATGAAACTTAGAAAATGGATGAATTTGGTCCCAGTTCCTTACATTTTAGGATCATCTTTTGCCTTCAAACTGATTTTTCCACAAAGTTCCCTTCAATTTCTATTTTCTTTAACGCATTTGGAGCAAAGTTACATTTGTACCCAATTATTCAGAGATTTATCCATAAGCTTATTTACTTGAGTACATCTATTGCCACAATCCATTGATTGCACAGAGACTTTCAATCCATTGAATCCCATCACTTTCTAACTACCCATCATACATTCTTGAATTCACTGCTCTTGTCCTGCCAAGATTCCGTCATCCATTACTATCATCACTTCCTTTGCTCTCAGCCAAAGACTTTGCCCCCTACTTCACGAAGAACGACATCTCCTTTGAGCTCCCTCATCTTCTCCTACCAATCCCACCAATGCCTTTTCTTCTTTGCCTGCCCTTTGCTTTCCTCCTATCATATTGAAAGAGGTTCACCTCCTCTACTCATGATCTTGTTCACTTATGCTTGGGGTACCAGCTCTTCTTCCCCTCTCAAAAATGTTGTTTTCTTATATGTATGTTTACAACTTTGACCATGACTGAAATAATTTTTAAAATCAAGGTAAAATGAATAAAAATATAAAATAGGTCTTGTACTGAGAGTCTTTTGAATTATCTGACACATTCAGACATCAGGCATTCCATATCACTGTTATTTTCATCTCTCAGAAGGTGCCTCTACACGCCATTATCAACACTCCATCAAAAACAAGTCTCTAAAACCTCACATTGGTTTTGGTTTTTATTTTCAATCACTTGCTGAAACTGGTCTTGTGCTCCATGTACCAACTTGTTTTTGAATCTCTCAGTTTTTTGGAATTATGAAGAGTCTTCATATTTACAGCTAAAGATTTTCTCTGGTGTTTGAGTATGAGAACCAGACATAGCTTCCTATCACCAAGGGAAAGTGTTCTTTAAAAACTTCTATTATGGAAAATTTCAAACATACCCAAAAGTAGACAGAATAGAATAATCAACCCCAATTTTCACATTCATGTTTCATCTACCTGCTCTTCCCACTTATGTGAATATGCTTGCTAGGATAATTTAAGTCATATAATTTTACCCATAAACAGCCCAGCATGTTTTTCTAAAAGATAAGTATTTTAATATAACCAAAATATAATTATCAAACTAAGCACAATTAACAATTGTTCAGTAATAATGTCTAATATTTAGTCCATGTTCAATATTTCCCAATGTCTTAAAACTGTTTTCTTTTCCAGCTTTATTGAGATATAATTGACATATAACATTTGGTATACAATGTGATGATTTAATAGACATGTGTTACAGAATGATTACCACAAAAAGAGCTGTGTTTTTAACAGTCAGTTTATTCTAATCAGGATTCAGTCAAGATCTGCAAATTGTATGTGATTAAAAAGCTCTTGATTAAATATCTCTTAATCTATCAGTTTCCCCTCTCTTTTCATCCCATGCATGTTAAAGAAGTCAGGATACATACCCTGGGTAATACTCTGGAGCTATCTAGCACTATTCTTGTGTTTTCTTTTAATTTATTCCTTTTCTGCTACCCCTTTTCCTGTAATTTGCTCATTTGGGTAGAGGCCTGACTAGATTGAAGACTTTTTGTGTTTTGGTTTTGTTTTCTGTTTTCAAATGGCAGGGATACTTTATGGGCAGTACTGGCCACTTCCTTTTGCCTCCCATCAGGAGGCGCATGACGCCTTGTCCCTGTTTTATTGATGCCATAATTGATAAATGGGTTCAGATGGTGTCAGCCTAATTCATCCATTATAAAACATAAAATTCAAGGTTTTAGAGATAGGTTTTCTTTATTTACACCACAATAACTGACTGCTGCTCTGACGGTTCATGGCTGCCATGGTCGTATCATCTAGACTTCCTCTTGAAAATCATCTGTACTTTACTAATAAATTAATACCAAGACTAGAGTGTACAAGAATGTGTATATCCATTCATCTCCTTTCTCACTGTAATCTCCATCACCACTGGCCTCATTGTTCTCATTAAGACAACATTTTGATATAATTTGTGGACTCCAGCATTTGTAAAGCTCAACTGGAGAAAAATGGAGTGCTTCAAAAACAGTATCAATTTTTCAGGAAAAAAAAAAAAGATGTTCCTGTAGCAATAATGATAATAGTTATAAGGAAGAGAAATACATGTGCTTCCCCTGTCATCAATCTTCCTTATAATTAATGTGTGTCTGTCTTCCGAGTTGGACTCTAAGCTCCACAAGCACAAGACATTCAGTCTGTTACTGTCACCACCTTGCATGGAGCCTGATACATAGTAAGCCTTCCAGAAATAGTATTTTTACTTAATGAGTAGGAAAGTGATGGATTTCTTGCAATAGGTTTGAGTTCAGTCCTCAGTTTGATTTTCTTTGAGAATATATCATCTCAAAATCAAAAAGGTCATCTGGTTCATATATAATGCTTTCGGAGGCAGCACACACTGGCCCCTTCAGCAATGAAGGACCCCACACTCCCTCTCAGTTGCTGCATATTTCATCTAGCTATGGTGCTAATTGCTAGAAATGTCTTCCAGAAGTTGGGCTGATATTTGGCACCCAAATTTCATCCTTCCTTTAGGAATTTCAGCAGAGTAAGGCTGATCGTTTTTCCATTTGATTAGAAACATTTGTAGTTTACTTAATAAATGTCTTCACCCTAAAATTAGCCAATGATAGGTGTTCATGTAGAAAATTTTTTAAAAATTAAGTCTTTTTTTTCTTATAATATCTCATTTAAATTCCTCAGACATTGGCCATTTTTTTCTATATTAACATTTCTTGAACTCTTACCCTTAAGATGCCGTATATTTGTTTTTGTTGATTTCTCTATACTGTAATACCTGGTTATTTTAAAAAGTGATTGTTTCTTTTAAAGTAAGCTTAAAAAATCAGACCAGATAATGGTTATACCTCCCTGCTTCAAAACCAGTCTTTCACATATTACCCAAAAAACAAGAAAGTATCAGGAACATTTGCATGATTTTGTGCCATTTCTTCTTTTGTTCTTTTATTTATGGTTAAAAAACATATTAAGCTTTCATCAGCAATCTGAATAAAGCTTGAAATCACTTCAGGAAGAATTAAAACAGGAATAACCTGTGAAGTCATTACTACCTTGAGTGGAAAGCCAAACAATGTTTCCTCTTTGCAGAACTAGTCTGTGCAGATCTGGGAAACTCCTCGTGCCTGCATGGCTCTCCCAAGGGGCTGGGCATGGTAAGGTTCAGCTGCTTGTGTACTGGTTCCATTCAAATAAGCAAAGAACATGTTCCCTTTCTACAAAGGGGCTTTACCTCTTCATGAGGTAGCTCTGATAATTGCTAAACCTTTCATTAAGATGCAGTTTGTGGTGTCTCAAAATAAAACCCAGAAATAGAAAATTTTCCATCTTAGCTATACTTTCAAGTAAAGTATGAGACCCAAAGAATAAATCTAAAACGAGTATCATTTTAAATCTCCATTTTGCAAAACGCTGTTGTGATTTTTTTTGAACGACCTACATTTTGTGATCTACTTTTTGCATGAAGGGTGATCTCATGATTCCAAAGAACTTTCATAGCAGCAGTTAACTGAAATGCTGAGTTTATGTTTTGGAAACATGCCCAAGAGTCCTGAGGTAGGAGGTTTGCTTTAAACCAGTAAAGATCACATGATGTTCCATACTCTGTTACTAATCCTCTATTCATAGTTGTATCCATGGAAACCTGCAATGGTCCCATAATTGCAATCGGCTCAGAACTGCCTGCTTTGCTGCAGGTCTCTCCACCTCCAGTCTATCACTCACACTGCTGTCAAAGTGTTTTTCTGTAAGACAAATATAGCACGGCATTCCCTATTTTATGTCTTATATATGCCAAACTTGGCCGTGCATGTCCTTTAAAGCACTATATATGGTCCAGGCTAATTTTCCAGCCCCATGTCCTATCAGTGCACCCCATATTTTAGCCACAATCTCCTTTATGGTCCTACCTTGCTCTATCATGCTCTTTTCTCATGCTTTCTTATGTCCGCCATCTTCTCTCTTTTACTCCTGGTAACTTCTCTGCAAGCCTTTGAAAAACCAACTCAAATGAAACTTCTTGGTTGAGGTCTTTGCTGGACCCCAGATGGGGAGTTACCTCTTCTCTATGTCTCCAGAGTATTGAAACCAGGCACAGGGAAGTTGCTAAATAAATGTTATGGCATCTTCCATTTCTCCCTCTCCAGAGTCTCCTTCCTTTCATTTTGCAAATATGACTGGAGTCTTCCCTTTTTCAAAGATATAAAACCTTCTCTCAACTCTTCCTTCCTTTCTCCAAGCTGTATCATTACTTGCACTTCCATTATCACCTAATTTCTTGAAAGAAAAAACAAGTCTGTATTGTCATCTCTCTGTAAAATTATGTGTTAGACAGGAAAACATAGTGTTTTGAAGTCACGTAAATTTAGAGAATATTGAATTAAACAACTGTAAACAGGGTTCTTTGTTGAATGATTGCTCAGTCTTTAATATGCTAATGCCACCAAAGGGATATGTTTCCTAACTTAATTGGCTATAGGGAGAATCTCAAGAGACTAGCCTTCTACTGGTGTATACTTTTTTTTTAAACATCTTTATTGGGGTATAATTGCTTTACAATGGTGTGTTAGTTTCTGCTTTATAACAGAGTGAATCAGCTATACATATACATATGTTCCCATATGTCTTCCCTCTTGCGTCTCCCTCCCTCCCACTCTCCCCATCCCACCCCTCCAGGCTGTCACAAAGCACCGAGCTAATATCCTGTGCCTTGTGGCTGCTTCCCCCTAGCTATCTACCTTACTACGTTCGTTAGTGTGTATATGTCCATGACTCTCTCTCTCCCTGTCAAAGCTCACCCTTCCCCCTTCCCCATATCCTCAAGTCCGTTCTCCAGTAGGTCTGCGTCTTTATTCCTGTCTTACCCCTAGGTTCTTCATGACATTTTTTTCCCTTAAATTCCATATATATGTGTTAGCATACGGTATTTGTCTTTTTCTTTCTGACTTACTTCACTCTGAATGACACACTCTAGGTCTATCCATCTCATTACAAATAGCTCAATTTCATTTCTTTTTAAGGCTGAGTAATATTCCATTGTATATATGTGCCACATCTTCTTTATCCATTCATCCGATGATGGGCACTTAGGTTGTTTCCATCTCCCGGCTATTGTAAATAGAGCTGCAATGAACATTTTGGTACATGACTCTTTGAATTTTGGTTTTCTCAGGGTATATGCCCAGTAGTGGGATTGCTGGGTCATATGGTAATTCTATTTGTAGTTTTTTAAGGAACCTCCATACTGTTCTCCATAGTGGCTGAACCAATTCACATTCCCACCAGCAGTGCAAGAGTGTTCCCTTTTCTCCACACCCTCTCCAGCATTTATTGTTTCTAGATTTTTTGATGATGGCCATTCTGACTGGTGTGAGATGATATCTCATTGTAGTTTTGATTTGCATTTCTCTAATGATTAATGATGTTGAGCATTCTTTCATGTGTTTGTTGGCATTCTGTATATCTTCTTTGGAGAAATGTCTATTTAGGTCTTCTGCCCATTTTTGGATTGGGTTGTTTGTTTTTTTGTTATTGAGCTGCATGAGCTGCTTGTAAATTTTGGAGATTAATCCTTTGTCAGTTGCTTCATCTGCAAATATTTTCTCCCATTCTGAGGGTTGTCTTTTGGTCTTGATTATGGTTTCCTTTGCTGTGCAAAAGCTTTGAAGTTTCATTAGGTCCCATTTGTTTATACTGGTGTATACTTGCTTCCTTGCACTTTCTCACACTTATACTTTAACTCAGTGAGCTCTAGTTTATGCCTACATCACATACCTTAAACCAGAAAGGTTACGGTAACTCACTGAACCCGTAAGTCAGTGGGTTTCAATCCTGACCACCCTTTGCAGCTTCTGGGGACCTTTAAAATTATTGTTGCCTGGGCCCCACCCCTCAGAGATTCTGATTTAATTGATTGTGGATGCAGCCTGGGCATGGGGATTTACAAACCCATCCCAGGTCATTCTAAATGCAGCCAAGGTTGAGAACGATTGCCCTTTGTCTCAAGATGTTAGTTCATTCTTTCATTCATCCTAAGTACTCAGCGCTGAGGATGAAGAAATAAAGAAGACATGGTCTTCTCCCTGACGAATCTTATGGAATACTAGAAAAGGACAAATATACATGTGATACAGGAACAAAGTGTAGCAGAGTTTACATTAAAAATCTTAGAGGATAAGAGGAGCACAAACAAAATTGTAGTGACTTCTATTTAGGGAATTGGGATGGATAAGAAAAGTTTTGTGGAGAAATGCCTATATGTGGTAGGCATTTGTCAGGAAGCTGGAGTGCCATTTGGGGAAGGTCATTTTAGGTTGAGGGAGGTGTCAGCATGACAAAGGCATAGAGTATGACAGTGTGGTTTTCAGGGTAATTGCAGCAATGCATCAGAGCTGCTGACAAGATGGAGGGGGAATGAAAGAAAACAGTAGAAATATAGATCAGGCCTCCAACCTGGAGAGTTTTGTATGACACTAATAAATGGTGAACTTTATTGTGAGAGAAATGAGAAGGGTTTCGGTGTCTGAATCAGAGAGTGGCATGATCCAATTTGCATCTTTGATTTGTCATGTCAATTTCTTACTAATTTGTACTCCTCAGGAGGGGGCCCATGTCTTAATTATCACTCTGCCCCCATCACCCATCATAGGCTTTAAATCTCTGTGCTTATTTGGTTGATCGATGTGTATCTTCCTCTCAAAAGATTTATGGTGTGCTCTATGAGAGAAGGACTCTGGCATTATTCACGGCTGTACAGTCCTTAGGAGATGCTGGGTAGAGATGCAGCATCTATTGAATGAATGCAACAGCAATGTAAAGGTAATGAATGCCTTCACCTTCTAAAGTACAAAACTTTGCCAGTGGCTTAAATCACTAAATTTGTAATTAGGTCTTTATTTTCTATTTTTTCCCCTCCATGCCGTCTCCTCCCATCCAGCAAATAGACAGCAAATATTTACAAGAGATTGTTTTAAATTTTGTTATTCTGGGTGCTGTCAGGTTAATCAGTATGTGTTTACTGAGTGCCTACCTATTCTATTCCAAAGCATGACAGCCTGTGCTGTCAGGAATTTTTAAAAAGTTCAAGATATGTCTCCTAACCTCAGAGCTTATCTAACTGGGAGAAAAGAAGTACCAAGCATAAATGATAGCTTAAGAAGACAAAGAAAGAATTGTGCTAAGTATCGTAAGATTTTTGAGAAGAATGGGCTCTCTTGGGACTTGCTGGGCAGCAATAATCACGGTAAATTTTCTGCCATCACCACATTTAGACGGTAATTCAGAAGCTGATCCCAACTGGACAGTGTTCATTACATACTAATTATTATTTGCCCTGCAGTGATTGTTATGTGTGATAGTGAGTATAAACTCAAACCTAGATGCTTACCATTGCCCTTCCAACAGGGAGAAAAAGGGCTGATTATAAAAGTTGCCATACCTAAGTTATTCCCCTTTTTCTCAGTTAATATTTAGAGGTGAATGTTTCTAAAGTGCACGTCCATGCTTGGGAAACGTTTGACTCTGTATACATATTACAGATGGTAGAAAGTCATATGCTTCAGCAAGAAAACACTGCGATATTTGGCTTATATATGTGTGGAAGTATGGGGAAAGACCTCAAATGAAATGTATTCTAGGAGATGAGATTTTAAAATAAATTACATTTCTGCAGTTTATTTCCACGTACATTTGGTCATTTTAAGAGTTGTTTGATAAAGATTATTGAGCTCTTATGGTATGCAAAACCCTGTTCCATGACCTAAGGTGATATAGATAATTAAGATGACCCTTGTCCTCAAAGAGTTCAGAATTCAGAGGGGCGAGGTAAATAGATAATTATAGAACAAATCAATATATGTTATGATAGAAAAATGTGTAACTTGTAAGAATATTACCACACAAAATCCGGTGTGCATTAAATATCATATTTCTTTATTTTCATTTCTGACTATTAGCCTTCAACAGTGTTTAGGAGAATTCTAGACTTCTAGCCCATCTAGGAGAATTGTTATTCTCCTCCCACCCTCAGTATTACGCAAAAGTTTTGAGGACCTTCACAAGACTGACTTTTCACAGGATGGAACCCTCTAGGGTGATTAGTAAGCAATGCACATTGGTTTCCATGAAGACATGAGTACTTTGCTTGAACCTCCACAGTCTCTTTAGTTCTCATGCCTTTCTGCTTCCCTGACACACATGGGTCATGGGAAGCATTGGTGAAGATGGGAATCTCACTCTCCAAGATTTGGCTTGTCTACAAGCACCTCGCAGACCTGTTTCCATAGACCTCACAAACCAGAGCCACGGACTTCTATTTCCTTCTCAAACTCCTGCAATCTCCCCTACTCACTTCCCAGAATCTCAAAGACACTCCCTTTCTTCTTTACCTTCTACTCATAGCCCATAATCTTTCCACTCCCTCTCCAAAGCCAGGACACCTAGAATAGTTCTTTCAAGGAGCCTGTAACTTCAGGGTGATTCTGCTGCCAGCCTTGTCAGAATCTAGAGGCAAAGAATAAAACACCTGTTAAGAGTTAGGGAGAAAGTAAAAGCATAATATTCTAATTATCCCGCCATCATCAAAGAGATACTAGGAGTACAGAAGAATGAGTGATTCATTCTGAAAGTAGGTGGTTAGAGAGAGCTACAAAAATGAAAGTGGTGTTTGAGTGGGTTTTGGAGGATTATTAGGAGTTGCTAGAGGGTTATTCTAGGCAAGGGGAAACAACATGGATTGGGGGATGGAATTCCATCTTCATATTGTCTGCGCCTCCAGTGTTTGGTACATAGTAGGTCCTCAATAAATGTAAGGAGAACTGGAATTGTGAGACATGTTAAGGAAATGACAATAGGTTTGGTGAGCCTGGAACAGCATGTATGCAAGGAATGAGGGAAATGAAACTGGGATTAGGGGTTCCCTTAAGCAGCCTAGCTATGTAGGTCATCCTTAAATATTTGGACTTTATTTTGTACGCAGTGGGGGATGCATGGGCTTGTTAAACAGAGGAGAGCTGTTATCAGAATGGAAAGTGCACTGGAGAAGGAAGTACCTGAAAGCCAAGTCCAGTTATGAAATGGTTCCCATGGATTGGGTAAGCTGTGAAGAAGGTACGAGGTGCTGGGCTCCAGAGGAAAACAATCCCAATTTCTTTACAGCAAGGTCATTGATTTTTCCACCAGTTAGAAGAGAGCTAAATAGCAAGGACTGGATAACATGATGGACTAGGTTTTCATGGAGTTCCTTAGACTCATAGGAGTGGGAGCCAAATCTTTAGAGTATTTTGCCAAACGCTGCAGGAGTGAATCTGACCCGGGAATGAACCTGCCCACTCAGTGAAGTTTGGAGCTCAGAGCAAGTCAGCTATCAGATGTGCTGGGGTCATTCAAATGCCAGAACTGCATTTTTAAAGACCAGGAAAAAACATCTGTTAAAACCCCCGTCTAGAATAAATACATTATTTTGTCTCTGAAACGATACTTTATGAGAAAAAATAAAAGTCATGAGAGAAAAGCATCTCTGTATTAGTCTACACATGCCATTAAGCTTAATTTACTGTTTTAATACAAAATTAAATTAATAGTAAATTTAATAAAATTTACCCACTTTTTTGTTATTTTTCAGACTTCATTATACATATGTTGTTAAACATCATATATAAAATGACTTCTACAGGATGTGTTTATATAAATGTTGGCTCAGGGAGCATGGTAATGTGAAACAAAGGTATCAGGGTATAATGATGGAATGAGAGAAATATTGGGTACCTTCTTTTCATCAGAGGTTCTCCCATAAAATACCTACAAGGTAGAGAAATGAACATAATCAGTGACAGAAAGACTCAGCTCAGTTAAAGCCAGAACGCATAAGCCAAAGAAAATAAACCCAGGATTTTCTTACCTTGCAACTCTACTGCCTTTTACTATATTCCAATCACAATAGCTGAAAGTGTTTTTCGTTTCAAACTGAACAGAAAAAACCTATCACCTGGATATGTGCTTCCAGCAGTATAGCAGAACAACAGTGACTTGAACTAGAACAGGGAGCGGTGAACCATAATATATTGGGATGTCAAAGTTACCCTGAGGAAAATTACTCAAATTTCTTTACAAAAAGGTGATTTATTTTTCTGATTTTACTGATAAGACTTGGAGCCCCAAGGTGGAAAGTGAAATATGAGATTCCTATATAAACCTGAGAGTAATTGGATTTTGAGTCTTTGTATTGTGTGTGTGTGTGTGTGTGTGTGTCTGTGAGTGTGTGTATGGGGGGGTGCAGGGTTGTTGGTTCAGATGCCAATAAACTTTACATTTTAAGTTATGAATGCATGGCCAATTTTAATAAGTAACTATCAGAAGATCACTAATAGTATATGAATGTCAAACTACTAGAGGGATAAAATGTAATGAAAGAAAAATAAATTTTAATCGATCAAAAAAGTCAATAAAGGATGAAAAGCAAAAAAAAAGATAAGAGAAACAAAATAATATAGAAAACAGTTTCAAATATAACAATAATCACAAAGATAAATAGATTAAATTTGCCAATTAAAATAGGAAAATTAGCATTTGAATAATAAAAAAGTCCACCTAACATGCCATTTGATAAGAGACACTCCTAAAATATAAGGACACAGAAAGTTTGAAAGTAAATGAAAAAAGTATGTACTATGCAGATGCTAAAAACAAGAAAACTGGAGTAGTCTACAAATAGACAAAATTGACTTTGAAATCAAATGGACTGTTAGAGCTAAAGAAGATCATTATATGATGATAAAAATGCTTATTTCATGAAAAAATATTCTAAACTTATGTGCACTTAATAAAAATATTCTTAACATATGGCAAACAAAACAAGGTATAGAGTAAATTAATAAATACATCATCATAATAAGAGATTATAAGATATCTCTGAATTATTATATCAAGAGGTTAACAATTACTATTTCTAGTAGTACGGTATACCACCTCCAGCAAAAATACAAATAAAACCATTAAAAGATTAGGTGCTTAAGAGCTAATTAAACAACATATATGCAAAACTTTTATAGAAAAAATTGTGTATTGACTTTTATTGAGATGTATTAAACGAGACTTAAATGCAGTGCACGCCATGGCATGGATCTAAAGATTCAGTAAAGATGCCATTTCTTCCAAATTGACCCGTATAGAGTCAATACAAGTCCTATAAAAATCCCAACAGGATTTTTTAACAAGCTTGACAACCTAATTTAAAATATCAATGAGAAGAGTAAAGGATAAGGAATAGCCAAGGCACTCCTGAAAAGAAGAGCTAGGTGGGGTTCTTGGCCTACCAGAAAACAAATACTGTATACTAAACCAATTCCAGCGAAGACAGTGTGGAATTGGATAAGCATAGTAACTAATTAAATAAACAGAGGGCCTTGAAACAGAAGTTAAGGGTACCAATTCTTGACCCAAGTTACTAACTCATCCATACCTCAGTTTTCTTATTATTAAAAAAGGAATGAAAATAGTACCTACTTGATAAGGTTATTATGTAGATTTAATGAGTTAATTGAACACTTAAAAGTTTTACTTTGAGTTAAAACTCTTAAAAGACTACCTGGGACATTGTATAAGTATTTGTTAACTGCATGGAAATGGCACTGCAGAACATTGAAGAAATGAGGACCAATTAATAAATAGTGAAAAACAAGGCTGGTTAAATACATAAATGAAAAAAACACAAGGTTTTCAACATTTTAGAAGAAATATAAGTGAATATCATTACGATCTTGTCATTAGGAAGTATTTCTTAAACAAAACACAAACCCATAAATGAAAAGATCGTTGGACTCATTTATATTAAAGTAATTCTGTTTATCAAAAGATACAAGGAAAAGGAAAAGCCGGATCCCAAAATGAGAGAGAGTATTTGCAACAGAAGTAGCCAACAAAGAATTTTATCGAGAATGTATAAAGACCTCTTACAAGTCAATAAAAATAAAAACAACCAGTATAGCGGAAAAAATGGTCAAGAGACATCATCAAACATTTGAAAAAGGAAAGTAAACAAAAAATGAATAAACATGTAACAAGATACCAAATCGCCCAAGTAATGAATTAATATAAATTAAGCCCAGTTCCATATTATATGCATTTATATGAGCATAAAATTAGGAAGCCTGACACCACCAAATGCTGTTACGATTGTTTCTTTTACACTACTGGACAATTTTAGAAAACAAATTGACATTGTTTTATGAAATTGAACATTATGACTTAGCACTTCCACTCCTGGTTATATATGATAAACTCTTGTAAATATTCATTGACCATGGCAACTTTGTTCCTAAAAAGAAAAATAAATAAATAAAACTTGGAAAAACACAAATGTATATCAACAAGAGGATACAAGTATAATTAATTTATGGTATATTAACACAGTGGAATAATATAGAGCAATACAAATGAATGAATGTGGATGAATCTTTGGAACAATACGGAGTGGAAAAACTGAGTCAAAGAAAACTGATATAACATTTGCATGAAGCTCAAAAACAAGCAAATCTGAACAATATCTTTTTGGGTAGATTCATATAAAATGATAAAAGAAGTGCTAAAAATATTTAGGACAGTTGTTAGAGCATAAGGGATATAAAAATACAGGATTCGTAACAGAGAGTATAGTACAAAACTATCAAATTCTAGTTTCAAAGTTGGTCTTTATTTTATTACTATACTTCAAAACTTCCCTTTATATTACATATATTCTTTTGCATATAAAAGCACAGTATGGTCAAAAATTTTAAGTTACGTACCCTTAGGGTACATTAAGGTGGAAAGTTTTCCTTTTAGACTCAACCCTTAAAATAAAGATGGACCTGTAAGGATTTCTGTGTTCATTGCACTGGTGTTGCCTGAAAGTGGATTTGAATTTTACTTTGAAGAGATGACAGAAATGAAATGCAGCTCTTCCAAACAAAGCAGTTGTTCATAGTGACATATCTTCTGCATCTGTGATAGCAGATGCTTTTAAAAGCAACAGAAAGAGGGAGCAGGAGTGGGTGGAATTAGAAGCAAATGCTTATTCATATGCTGCATTTGAAGCAGATTGGCCATGCTTCTTTCAGATACACTTGAGAACAATCTAATCTTAGCTGAAATTGAAATGTCTGGGACTGTTGAATTGTCATTGATAGGAGTTGGCTATTTTCTGAGTTTTTCAATGATGAAATGAAGCATAAAACCACAAAATCATCAGGCTAGAATAGACCTTTCAAGGAAGCTTGCAGTTCTTTTTTTCATTGGGTCAATGTAAGCAAAACCATGAAACTGGCATTCTTTATTCTTGACAACCACTGATATTAGGCAGCTCTTTTAGAAATAGAATCAGGAGGATACCTAGTCCTTAGCTGAGCTGCTTATAGCAAATGTACTTGCACACCTGTCCTAACCCACAAGGATTTCTAGAAAGGGATATACTATCATCACTCCAGGTCAAAATCATCCCCCTTTCTTATAAACCTTGTATCCAATCTAAATCCCTGTTTCTGCCATTCAAGACTCTTTTCTTTCATCTTGACCTTACAGAGGAGAACAGCTAGTTTCATAATTTAATAAACATTCTTTCACTATAGTTGGAAGATTATAAAATTACTCTTCAGATTTTTACTACCATGATTCACTGATAGATATATAGATATAGTTATAGATCTAGATCTAGATACAAATATATACAATTCAGACTTGGTCCATCATTCACTGCCACTATATAATTATATAGTTCCTTAATTCTAATTATTAGTATTTGGGATAACACTGACTCCTCCAACTTTTTTTTTAATGTCTTATCTTTGCCCCCTCCAAACTTAGTATAATTTTTATTCCTGCAATCCAAGTCCCTGATAATGAGTCCTCCTAAAATGTAATTTTCATTACACTGCCTTTTTTATTTAATGGAACTACGTTGATTTCCGAATGTTTGTCCAATCAAGTTCAGCTTCTCAGGCTAGAATTTAAAGCTGTGTTTCATCCCACCTAACTATCTTGCCAGCCTTTTCTTTCTCATCAGACCTGAGTTTGAAGCTTGGTCCTACCACTTTCTAAATGAGTACCAGTCCCTTCAACTCAGAGCTCCAGTTTCTTTACTTGTGAACATGAGCAATAAATAAATGTTGATTTTTTTTTAAAAAAACTGTCTCCACTTGAAAAAATGGATAAATCACTTTTTAAAAATGGTTAATACAATTTCTTGTAACTATTATAGATTTGGCATGAGATACACGATAAAATTGGAATTGTAATGCCTATCATGTCGTAAAGATTAAATTAGATTTCAGCAAAGCTTAGCAGAGTTGTCCCGTAAGAGGTACTCAGTAAAGTTAAAAAAAAAAAAAGCTCCCTCTTTCTCCCTTTAGGAAAAAAAATATTGGCTTAATGCTGGAGGAATGATCATGATAAGAGTGACTCATAGAGGAAATAAACATAGTACATGGTGATGAGATTTTTCCTTTACTAAGAAAGGCCTGGCTGGACGAGGAGAATGCGAGAGAGAAAAACCGACTCTGTCAGACTTCCAAAGATGGAAAGTCCTTTGCATTCATGTCACAACTTACATCATGGGTCTCAGATGTGAAGGTTTCTTATTGAAAAAAGACCCCAAACTTCTCATAATTGGTGTTTGCTGCAGTGCTCCTCCTGTTCATTAAATATTTGTAAAAGAAAATAAAATGATGAGTTCTACCATCAGGAAGGAACGAAGCAGCTGTTTTAACCACATATACTGCAGTCGTGTATAAAGACAGGATGACCTTCCCATGCTTCTCAAAAACAGAAGAGCTTCACTACCTGACTTTAGCACTTTTAAAGATACCTTTTCTTTTTTGTACTGAAACTTTATTAGTTTTGGATCAGTAAATGCTGAGTATTCTTTACATTGAGGCTACCTGCTAGTGAAAGGAATTTTTTTACACTTTGTATTATGTATTTTGGAAGGCAGCAGGTAACAACTAAATATGAAAGAAGCATCTGACCTCTTAGCAGGTAATGTGTAAAGTGAATTCAAGATCTGTGAATGAGTTGTCTTGCGTAGAGTATGAATGAAATTGCAACCCTAAAATTGCAACCCCAATACTATATTCACTCCAAAGGAACTATAAAGTCCAAATAGCTTGCCGTTTCTTTCCACGTTTCAGTGTTCAAGGATTCTTTCAGTCTTTTCAAAACACGAGGAGACAGAGCTGAGTGAGAGCACAGCAGCAGATTGCTGCCTTTAACTCGCAGCTAGAAGGTGTGTCAGATTCTTCCAGGCTGACCTCTTGAATGGGCTGCTCACTGGGACCCAAATCACACAGGGCCTGTGAACTGCTTTAGTGCGGTCTTATTTAAGTGTTTCCACCAGAGGACCAGAGACAGAGGGGGGTGAACACACGGCTCAGGGGTCTATGGATGTACTATGAGATTGTATGTGCAAGTCACAGAGCCAGCAATTCATTTGAAGACTCGGGTTTGATCCTAAAAAATCCTTGCAAATTTTACACTCCAGACCTTAATATATTCATATTTGTTTTAATATGCATTTTTCTTCATATCTATAAGTATATTTATAACCCAGGAAAATCTCTGTGGTTTCATGAAGGCCCTGGCATATTACAGCAGATCCCGTGTACACTGCAGAAGGACATAAGCAATTAATGGGTTACTGAGGATCTCAGGTGCCCGTAGCACCTCTACATTTGCATCTCTAGCGCACTTCCTCTCCCTGAGTTCCAAAAGTCCGCCGATAAGACGTATTCACCTTACTACGACAGGACCTTGAACGTCACATGCATAAAACTTGCTTGGCATCTTCCCCTCCTCTTGTACTCATTCTCATGGTGAGTGGCACCTTCCAGGCACTCAGCTGCTTAAGCCAGAAACTTGGGAGTCATCCCAGACATCTCATTCTCCATCAGCCCCCACCAAGTCCTGTCAAGTACGCCTCCATCTGTTATTCTCTCTCTGGACTGACATTGCTTTAATTTAGCCCTTTCTCATCACTGGCCTGAATTACTATTATAGGGATCACTGACTGGTCTGTCTGCTTCCCTGCCTACTCACCTACTACATCCCTAGTTTATGGCTGCCATTACTTTAAGATCCAGTCCAAATTCCTCAGTCTATCCAGCTTTTTATGATTTTGACCTATTCTTGCATTTTTAGCATCATGTCCATATTCCACAGATTCACTTTGCCAACTTCCCCATATTCCTGCCACACTAGCAACATATTCTTAGGATCTTCACACTGGCCATTCTGCCTATGCTTTGGGGCCTTTCCACATGTATTCTATTCTTAGAGTGTCCTTCCTCCCTTCTCTTTTCCATGTGGTTAAGTATTACTCATCTTCAATTACAGTTTAATGATGGAACTGCTGAGAATTTTCCCCCCTTTAACAAAATCCCAGTACTATTTTTTCCGCCTTTTCTCATAGGAAACCACAAACTTTTGGGCATTGTATATTATTGATTTTTGAATGAAAGAGGAGTTGGTTAAGGTCTTATCAGAAAACTATATTTCTCCTTTAATATGTGATTTAAGCAGGGTAGTTTCTTTTTAATGGTATCATAATTATCTCTATGAGAGTACATCTCTAAAAATATAATTTAAATCTACATAAAATGTCAGACATGTATATCATTTTCAGGACACACACACACACAAAAAAAGCCAAGAATAACATTGTCCAGAAAGTTTCCCCTGGTTCTTGCCTCCATTAGATTAACTGTACCTATTTGTGCTCATAAAATACTCCAGTATTACCCACAGTATAGCACCCAATCCCTGAGCTGTGATTGTTTCTTTCTATCTGCCACTGGACTTGATAGCAGGTGTTGAATTTCATGTCTGTGTCTCTAGTCCTTAATACAGTGTCTGGCACATAGTAGGTATAGAAGTAAAATAAGCATATGTCTGAATGAATAAAAACATGAATGAATTTCTAGAAGAGCTATTATTTGCAAATAGTCTTTATGGACAATACTATGGGCATACTACTAGTATATATATGCCCTACACACTGCTGGGGCATACTACTACGATGAACACAAAAGAAAGATCATGAGGCCCTTATTTGTATTACTGGAGGTTAGCTATAGGAGGGTGGAAAATACACACACACACACAGTTGAATAATAATGGAAGACACATATGAAAGCAAACAAGTATATCAATGACAGTAGCTCCAATAGATTTTAATATCATAAGCATATTATGATACTGTAATCATAATATCATACAATGATATAATATCATATGATGAGATATATATATATATATATGGATGAGATGCTAAAAATATATGTTGATTCTCCATAACATTGCAGAAATGAGTTAATTTTCTAATAATAAACAAATTATTGAATTTAGTCAAAATTCATCAATCAGTCTTTTTACTTACGACTTGCCCACTACACCCATTCAAAATGGTCCATGTGCTTACTCTTCTTAGTGTTCGTGCCATTCCCTCTGCCTGAATTATCTTTCAGTGTTAATGAGACCTTATAGAGTGACTATAATGTGTTGGACTGTGAGCTTGGTCCTTACCAAGACACTGTTTATTTTAATAACTTACTCTCGGGGCTTCCCTGGTGGTGCAGTGGTTGAGAGTCCGCCTGCCAATGCAGGGGACACGGGTTCGTGCCCTGGTCAGGGAAGATCCCACGTGCCGCGGAGCCGCTAGGCCCGTGAGCCATGGCCGCTGAGCCTGCGCGTCCGGAGCCTGTGCTCCGCAGCGGGAGAGGCCACAGCAGTGAGAGGGCCGCGTACAGCAAAAAAAAAAAACCCAAAAAAACCGTACTCTCTTTCTCTGCCTAGAAAGTCCTTGAAGGCTTAGCTTAATTATCTCCTCCTACATGAAGCATTTCTTGATTCCTAGGGGCAGAATTCATCAGTTCCACTTCTACAGGCTTTCATAACTTTTATAAACATCTCTTTCCACTAAACCAGAGATGGCAAATAGAATACACTCATTTATCTATTTAAAGATAGGTATATAGATACTAAACATCTACTATGTGCCAGCTACTAATGCTACATTAGTGAAGAAAATAAGTGATTCTTGCACTCGGGGAGGCAGGCAATAAACAATAACCATAATTAAAAGTGAACTATATATATGCACCACATCTTCTTTATCCGTTCATCTATCGATGGACACTTAGGTTGCTTCCATGTCCTGGCTATTGTAAATAGTGCTGCAATGACCACTGTGGTACAGGACATGGTGGGGGAGGGAGAAGCTGGGGCGAATGTAAAATAGAGAGCTAGTGGGAAGCAGCCGTGCTTTGTGTCCACGTGGAGGGGTGGGATAGGGAGGGTGGGAGGGAGGCTCAAGAGGGAGGGGATATGGGGATATATGTATACATAAGACTGATTCTCTTTGTTGTACAACAGAAACTAACACAGTATTGTGAAGCAATTATACTCCAATCAAGATCTATTTAAAAAAAGCGAACTGTATAACATGGCAGAACGATATGTGCTATTTAAAAGGGAGAGTATGCGGGAAAGGTATTACCAAGTTTAAATAGATCAGAGTAAGCCCCATTGAGAAAGTGACGTCTGAGAAAGACTTGCAGCAAGAGGGGGAGTGAGCATGTGAGAACGGCTTTCCAGGCAGAGGGAACAGCCAGTGTAAAGGTCCTGAGAAGCGTGTCTTGTCTGCCCCTGAGATTCTAATTGGTCTAGAGTGGGACCTGGCCATAGGTATTTTTAAAAGTTTTCCCAGGTGATCCTGCTATTTAGCCAAAGCTGAAAAACCCTATGCAGGATGTAGGATAACATAAATCATCTCAGGTCTCAAGAAACCTATAGTCTGTAGGAGATAGGCATGCGAACACGTATACTTGGTAGTTTAACGTGAAAATTGCTGTAAGGAACTTGTGCACAGAGTCTTGTGGGAGGACTTACTTCTCTTTATCCATCCTGGGAGTTTTAAAGCTTTCTGGAGGAGTCTGTCTGAACTGAGTCTTGATGTATAGGAGGTAACTAAGAAAGGAGTGGTTGGGGGAGAGGTAGAGTGTGTGACTGCCCCCTGGGGGGGGGGGTAGGCACATGAATTCCATGTGTCAGAAGGAGCGAACTGTAAGTAATTCAATATTGACAAATGGAGATTTACAGGAGATGAAGCTAGAAACGTGGAGAGGACTAAGATCTCAGAGAAGATTGTGTACACTGCTAAGGCACTCTGATTTTATCCTGAGTGCAGTGACACACTAATGGTGTTTCAGAAGCCAGTGACAGGATTTGGTTAGCTCAAAATGGCAAATCACTTCAGTGACAATGACAGGAAATTTTTGGAAAAGGACCCAGCTTAAAATAGGGCAGCCAATCACAAGGGTGTTAAAGTAGTCCAGAAGAGAGCTGATGGTGGTCCTACACAGGGAAGTTTTGTAGAGATGGGGAAAATCTCAGAGACACATTAACAAGGTGTAGTTGGGCAGAGTTATGATCGATTGGCTGGGTGGAGGCTTGTTGCGGGTGGAAAAGCAGCAATGGAAAGAGTAAGACAGTGCCCAAGTTTTTGACTTGGGCACGTGGGGGATGGTTATTCCAGTCACCAGGATAGGAAACCCAGGAGCAAGAGCACATTTCAGGGAAGGAAAGGGCTTCCTGGTTGGAACATGCCACAGTTGAGGTGCCAAGAGCAGCGGGCATGAGGTGATGACCAGCAGACCAAGAGTGTAGAGTGTCTTGGGATTCCACATCTTTTACTATGGTACCAGGCACAGGAAAGCCTGTGCTCACTTGAATTTTCTTCTAGGTGGTTTCATGAGTGTTAACATGTTCCTAAGATCATTATAGACAATGTTCAAAGCTCAAGAAGATATTTAAAAGAGCTTTAGCTTGGCTCCAATTTTTTTTTTTTTTTCGGTACGCAGGCCTCTCACTGCTGCAGCCTCTCCCGTTGCGGAGCACAGGCTCCGGACGCGCAGGCTCAGCAGCCATGGCTCACGGACCCAGCCACTCCACGTCATGTGGGTTCTTCCCGGACAGGGGCACGAACCCATGACTCCTGCATCGGCAGGCGGACTCTCAACCACTGCACCACCAGGGAAGCCCCTTAGCTCCAATTTTTTTTAATAAAATAACAAAAGTCTAATTGGTATCAGGCTCCCAAGTAGTAAAATTCAGAACATATTGAGATAAAGCCTGGTCCAAAAAAGAAGAGACCAAGCAGGCGAACGTGACACCAATTTGTTAATTTGACATTTCTGTTTAAGAAATTTAAGGTGTTTTGTTTTTGTTTTACTACTTAAGGGAAACATTAGCTTAGTGGAGTAATATGTGCCCCGTAACGTTACCTGCAAGATACGAACTCTGCAGCAGTAAGCATGTAGATACCTTTCTCTCCCCCTTGCTGAGGAAAATCAGGTTTTGGAATGATACCTGCACTTTCCTAAATCCCAGTCTCTGCATCACAGTCAGTTAGGCTCCTTCATTCAGTGAACAACACAGAGGGAATGGGAGCGCTGAGTCACAGAAGAAAGCTGAGCCGAGAGACAAGAGACCTGGAGCCTCCATGCTGTCACTACTGACTTGCTGTGTGACTGAACAAGTGATGCCCCTCCCTGGTCCTCACTTCCTTTTCTGTGAAATAAAGGAGTCGGTTGAGTAGTTGATGAAGTCCCTTCCCCACTCTCATTGTCTATGATTCTCTCATCACAGCTGCCTTTCAGAAATCTTCATATTCTTCTCAGTTGTTTATAAGGAGCTTTGAGAGTGACTCAGAGCTTGACAACTTGCAGCATGAAGATGAACCATTATTGCAAGCCAAGATCTTCACTCTGAAGAAATGCCTGGAGAGGGGCAGTGCCGTTATAACACCCGGGTTCATGGGCAGCTTTTCCTCCCTGCAGTCTCTGCTTTTCCTTGGGTGTAATAGAAACTGAACGTTTGCTTTTACGTTAAAGATCCTTCTCCTGTTCCAACAGAATGTTTGTGGTTCCAACCTAGGTGCCTGTGGCATTTGGTTCTTTGCCTGGCTGCCTTTATTTGAGGTAAAGACTCCCTTAAGTATATATGATTCAAGGTAGAATAACTTTTCTTCTCAGTAGTATTTGAAGTGTAACATCATTCATGATCTACCAGCCCACCTTAGCGATATGGTGCATCCTTTTTTGGGATCCCATCTCTTTCAATAAGAAGCAATATGGATTTGTATAGTGATTCCTAAAAGTAAGTCATTTAGGTTCTGTCATAATGGTTTTTTCATATCTAAATACCACCTTTATTTATTGTTAACGATTTTCTTTAGATCAATTCACTTTTTAATTTAATTGTATACATGTACTAGAAATAGAAACTGGCAAAAATTGCTAATCAGTAGGTAGCTGTAAATATAGTTAAACATTTTTAAAAATAGCTAAAATTAAAGGAAAAATTTTTATTTAACTCCTAAAATTATCTCAGTCCATTTGTGGATCACTTACCCCATAAGTGATACTGGCAACACTGGCTTTTTGTCCCAGAGGAAAACGTTACCTCATCCTTCAAGTTTGCTCACTGTGAATACAACCCTGAAAAATGGCCCAAGTGGAGAGTGGCCGGGGTATTTCATTCTTTGCATATCCAGCAAGAACATGCAGGAGCTTTCAAGGCTCACAGTGAATTTCTGCTTGCAATATTCTGAAGGCCAGCAATCTGGACTGGGCTCAGCTGGATAGGTTCTGCTGATCTAGGCCAGGCTTGGCTGATCTCACTTGGGGGCTGCTGGGCCTGAAGTGTTTCAGTTGCAATGGATCATCTCCTCTCCGCATAGTCTCTTTTTCTCCAGGAGGCTAGCTCAGGCTTGTTCACGTGGCTCTGGTGGCAGGTGTCACAAGAAGGAGAGAAGTGAGGCCTCATGAGGCCTCTTGAGGTCTGGGCCCAAACTGCCACACCATCACTTTTGTTGCATTCCATTGGCCAAGGCAAGTCATGAGCCACCCCATTTGCAAGGGGTAGATAATAGACCCCACCTCCTAATAGAAGGTACTACAAAGACTTGTGGCTAATTTTGCAATCTGCTATAACATCAGATTCAAAAAGGTGTAGATTTAAATCTAGACTCTGCTTAATCTCTCAGAGTCTCAGTTTCCTCTGTGTAAAATGAAGATAGAACATGTTTACCTCATAGTGATGTAAATATAAACTGAGAAGAAGTAGAGGAAGAACCCAGAGCAGTGCCTGATACATAGTAAGTGTGCAATCCATAAAAGTAGTTGTTATTAAACCCCAAATGTCCACATGTTCATTTAACCAGCTGTGGTTTACTGTACCTTCCATGATTGTTTTCTGTTCCCTGAAATGATGAACACATTTGGAAACCCAGGCATTCCCTCCCTCCACACCCCCACCACTCATTCATTCATTCTAGATCTATACTATTAACTGTAACTGGAATTCTGAGGCTTCTTGCATCTACATGTCACCTCTCCCGAAGCTCTGTGGGAGAAGAATGTGCTGTTGGTCCATGAGTGGGGAAAAGGCATTGAGAAGAAGGATGTACACATGGGCACTTGACATTGGTGAACAGAGGGAGGGGAGGGGGCCATGCTGAGCCACCAAGAGGAAGATATGGTAGAGACCAAACTGGCCTCTTCATAACCAGTTCATTGTAAGAGTTCTGTTGGTACGCATCCCTCTGAAATGGGCATGATATGGTCATAGGTTTCTTCTGATTGCAAGAGGAGGAGGAAAAAGAGAAAAAGAAAGAGGAGGAGAAGAAGGAGTAGGCAGAGGCAGAGATGATGAAGGAGAAAGAGAAGAAGAAGGAGAAAGGGAAGAGGAATAAAGGAGTAAGGGGAGGTGGGGGGGAGGAGAAAGGTATCCCAAGTAAGAAATAGCTAACCCATCAGCCGAAAACTTGTATTCATGACAAAACAGGATTTCTCCTTTCTTTCCATGTACTCTCCTTTATAGTGTAGGCCTGTGTGGCCCGGAGGAACACAGAGTTGGGCTATTTTGAACGTTCATAAATGTGAGTGGCCTCATCTCACTATTAACTAGAAGTGCTAACTGTTCTCTAATTTTAGCACATATCTTTTAAATGTCAAAAGACAGATTTTCCTCCAACCCCCTTTCCTAGTCCTCAAGCTTCGAGTCACGAGGATAACTTCACTCTGTGAAGAAATTGGCAGAAAAGAATAAAATGCAGAGGAAATTTTGGGACAAATTGATTTTAAAACATATTTCTAGTCCAGTATCTGGCCAAGTAGACACCAAAAATATATTTTCTGAAAACTACATTGATAAGGGGGAGGAGAAAGGAGAAAGAAAGATGTCCTCAGAGACAAGGGTAATGAAAATCAAGGAACTGTCCATCACAGGATTCAGGGAAGATCCAGGCTCTAGGAATTGAACAGCAGTAGATTTTAGAGCTTTCATATTATTGAAAGCAAAGCTGATAATGGGATGGGGTACCTATGCAGTACTTATTATTTTCCAGGCGACACCTACTATGTGATAGACATTGAAAAACATACCTGTTTGAAATACAAATCTATTCTGTCTTTCAAGAATCTTAGAGTTTATAGAGGAGAGATAGACAAAAGAGCAAATGGTTACAGTTGTGTAAGATTAGTCAAAAATATGCCCTGGGGACTATAAGTGAGCACAGGTGAGGTACCTAACCCCAGGAAGGGAGTGAGGAGAGCCTTCTTGTGGGAGATAATACCTGAGCTGTGTCATATAAAGTCAGTCATATAAAGAAGTGAGCAGAGGGCAACATAATCAGTGACAAGATGGCATGAAACTGCAAGGTGACTGATGTGGGTGATTATCAGTAATTGGGTGGACTTGGAAGCTGGGAAGTGAGGTAGTTCTAGAAGACCTATGGGCCATGACATAGAATCCATCTTTGTTCTACAAATATAGATTTTCAGTCATTACTTATTTGAAGGTCCATCCTTCCATACATTCATACATCCCACCATCTAACCACCAACTCTCACCTCATCCATAACTGAGTTGAGAACCCAAAAGTCAACAGAGGTGTTTAGTTGGGATTAGGCACTGCTTCCAGTTAACAGGAAACCAAATTAGCAGTAGCTTAACTGGAGCGGAAGTTTGTTTCTCTCTCATAGCACAGCCCAGGTATTCAGTGCAGGGGTAGGTCGCTACTGTGTCAGTGACCCAGTCTTTTCCCCTCTTGCTGATCCACCCCAGATGGCCTCAATCTTAAGTCAAAATGGCAAGACAAAGAGGAATTGGGAAAGGGAGCATAAATACCCTATCTTTAGGAATATTTCCAGAAACTGCCACAAAATACTTCTGCTTACATTCCATTGGTCAACGTTTATCACATGACCACATGTAGCTGCAAGGGAGGCTGTGAAATATAACCCTACTTTGTAACAGTAATGAGTAACGAGCATTATTCTGTAGCAGTTATGAAAGATAGGTAGAAATTCATGAAAGAGTCATCACTCATATATAAGCAGCTTTTTAAAAACATAACACAACACACAAGACTTAATTTTAAATCCGAATTGAGCAATATGGCCTCGTTTCTCAAGAAACCTCATTTCATACCATACTGGAATGCTGAACAGGGTTAGCAGTCCTTGGAAGCTTATTTTCCTACTTTCTAGGATTGTCTGAGCTCTCAGAAGAAATTTCCTCTTACCTCTTTATATTCAACTAAAAAGTTGAAGTTTTGTTAATATAGTGGAAGAGGAAAATAGATATTGTAAGATAACTCTGGCCAAAGTCAGGCCATGTATCCGTTTTATACAACAGGTCAGTTGTGTGGCCTTTGGTGGCTATGGAAGCCTGGAACTCAGGGCTTCAAACCTGAAGCAGTCCAGCATCAGTGTTTAATTCCAACTTTCAGATTTAGGAGATACCCTTTCTTGTAAGTATCAAGCACAGCACCTGACACACAGTAAGCACATGATGAAGGTGTGTTGAATTGTATTTATTTGCACGCTCCAGCAATGAGGTTGAACACATAAAGACATCTATATTTTATCAACCATATGTTTATTCAGATTGATTAACTCATTCAATTAGCATTTATTGAGCTTTTAAGGTCTTGCATGATGCTAATTGCTGGGATAGTTAGAAAAATGATCAAGTTATACCCTCTACGTTTAAGGAGCTCCTAATATAGCAGGAGCTCCTAATATAGCAGGAAGGCAGATGTATACACAACTAATTTTGATAGTTTTGTAAGTGCTACACAACACCAAGGAAATGCAATGAAGGTGTGTTATTTCAGCCTGATTTTTGGAAAAAGACATTACACAGGAGGTAGTACTTGAACTCAGCCTTGAAAGATGAGTAGCAATCCACCAAGGAGTCATCAAATGTATGAATAGTTCCTTTAATGTCACGTTGAACCAAGTATCTGTTCCAAATCCTGGTTAATCAATACAGCCTTTCTTCCCCAGGAAGCCTCATTCCATGCCATGCTCAACAACTGTCTAGTTATCTACCAGTATACTTTGCAGCTTCTTTTCTCACTGCCTAGGGTAGTTTGAGTTTTCATATATACCAAAGAAATCCCTTGTCGCCCTCTAGGTATCAAAATCATAATCACCCATAAACCAGTTATTCAATACTCTCCCTCATTCCTTTTTTCCATTCTTCTTTTCTGCTCTTCAGTAACATGCATGTGTCTAAGTTAAATGCTACCATTTACACCCCACAGCAAATAAGACATTCACCTTGTCTTATTTTCTGAGGTGAAATCAGTTTTTCAGCTATAGTGAGTGCGCCCCTGGAAGTGTGTCACTGCTGCTCTCTCCTCACCAGCAAGTATTTTCTGTTTTTCATCACAGAGTAGTTATGTGTTTCAGGCTTTGAGCAACATCTGAGTTTCCACCAGCTGTGTTTTGCGTTGTCCTCATTTTGTATAATTAAGAAAAACAGGAAGCCAATCACTTAAGTAAAGCTGACCCTCTTCATTCTGCAGACCCGAGAAAGGACTGCATCAGGCCTTTTTATAGTACAGTTTTCACAAAATTTATCCTGCAATCTGCTTGAAAGTGGAATGAGGCTAGAGGAACTGTGGCAGTGTGGTGGCCTTGCTCTTGACAACAAACAGCTGTGCTTTTCTGAAACCACACGGTCTGGTTTAACACTCATATAGTTGTCGATTGTCAACTCAGTTTGTCACATCGTGACAGAGGATTTCCCCTGCCATTTTTTACACCAGTGAAATCTTGGGGGACAGGGGGCCTTTTCACTTAGCCCTTAAGTTCTCTGTGCCTCCAACTTTAACCGTTTTTTGACCTTGATGTCTATAAACACTTGTGAGTTTCTAAGGAAGCCCTAGGCTGTTATCTGGTTTTACTAAAGATTAAAACCAATAATGTGTATATGAGAAAGCACTTCTGCTTCTATTTGATTAGAGTTTCATTTTCTTATATAGAAGAGAAATACAATTACATAATCATGTGAAATTTCATCTAGAAACAGTGGTTATGTTAGGGGCCAGCATTACTCACTTAGATTAAATATTTACTGAGTAGGTCATATTTGTTGATCATTATGGTCAGTATGGAGGATGTTAAGATACTTAATATGTAGACCCTGCCTTCAAGGAATTCATAGGCTTATAGGGGAAGCTGGCATCAGGACAACTAAACGTAATTTGTAGCAATATGTTACATGATATTGGTCCTATTCTCATAGGAGAGAGATCACTGTTTTGTGATCAGTTTCATCTCCTACCTACATAAATCTGAACTAGCACATCAATGCCTATCAAGTGACCCTTCCCAGCTAATATTTGAATGTGAGTAATAATCATTCATTCATTGAACAGATATGTGTTGAGTACATGCTGTGCTGTAGGCATTGTGCTGTATTTCTCAGGGTTGGAAATCTTCCTTCAGTGGTGTTCACAGTGCTTTGTGTGCCTTACAGAGCTGGCTAACATTTATTAGACACTGCTCTGTTCTAGTCAGTTTATTCATCAAATAAGCTTTATAAGGTGGGAACTTTTATCCCTTCATACAAGTGGAAACTGATCATGAAATTAATCTCCCCAGTGTTGTACAGCAAGTGATGAGTAGATTTACACCAAGTTCCTACAACCGTGCTGATTTCTCCTTCTGCTACTTTTGACGGCCCATGCTTTCAGCTAATGGAGACATTTTATGGGTATTTTAAGTGCATGGTACTGGTTGAGAGAGGACTATTTTATATGTCAGGAACCTCTACTGGAAACAGTGTTAACACCTACGTATATGGACAGCTGGCCACTTAGATGTTCTTTTAATTTTATCTAACAAAGATGGAAAAATTTTAGGTTTGCTTTGGAGTTTAGAAGAAAATGCTTTAAACATATACATCAGTAATACATCAGGAAGCATTAATACCAGGAAGAACTTCAGACATAGTTAAACAGAAATGGTGACACAAGAGAAGTTGGAGAATCTATCTCTAGAGGTCTTTAAAATTAGAATACAATTTTTTAGGTCTCACAAAATCATGTAGACTAGATTATCTCGTGAGGCCATTTCAATTTACAAATTCATCACATCACGTTGCACTGTGATGTTATCACTGAACAGGATTGAAACTGCAAGCACAACTAGAAAACAGGAATGACTTCCTGCTTTAATAAATATAGTTCAGGTAGCTGCCACAAGGTGGCAGTAGTCATACACTCACATCTCTGCTATTTAAGAAAATCACGGAATCAGAGGCAAGGGGGCCTTAGTCCAAACCATTTGAAAATTTGACACCTATAACCATGAGTCAACATAATTCTGTGAGGATTGCTTTTTATTAAAGAAAAATCTATATAAATATTAATTAAAGCACATTATATGCAGAATAAAAAAGAATTGGTGGAGCTATTTATGGTAATATTTAAAGTGGGATGTATTTTAAGCTTTTTTGAGTTCTTTATCTTACTATTCTTTTCCAACCAGCCCTCCTCCAGTCTCACCAAATTATGAAAGAGTACAGTACCCTCTTGGGTAAGGTTCTTTTAGGAGGCAGATATCTTCTTTTAGGGACATTTGTGGTATCCCCAGTGACTCTGCAGAGCCAGTCCCCTGAGGTCCACTCTGTTCCAAATTGCTGCAGCTCAGGGCTAGCAAGGATTTAGCCAGCCTCTTGCCCACTGTTCTCAGCAGTTTTTCTTCTATGGCAGGCAACTCATTCCTGTCAACACACCCAAGTTTTGATTAAATCCCTCAAAACATTGCAGAGAAAGAGAACACTGCAGCCACAGCTTATTGTCAAAGCATCAGTTAGGGTCCCTTACGATAGTTCTAACCTAGATAAAATAGCTGTGCTTTCTTCTAGTTGAATTTACTGTAATCTGACTCCCTTCTCTTCCTCTAAAGCAAAAACACCAGAAAGCAAGTGAGTGAGATCTGATGTTATAGCCTCTGAAATCTACTCTCCCTTTTCTCAGGTAAATGATTTACAATCACTCCATTAATAATATCAGAATACCTGCAGTACTTCTCACACATGAACATGACACATCAGTGTAACTCCCCAGCACAACAGAGAACTGCTGTTCTAACCTAGTTCCCTAAAAAATTTTGTATGAGGCATCTGTCTACCAGAGAAGGAAAGAGAAGACTTTGCTAAAGTCACATGTCTACTTAGAGGCAGAGCCAGGACCAAGGCTTAAGAGTCATTGTAGTCATACGATGTTCATTTAGCTGCTTTACAGAAACTTTCTGGAGCTAAGAGCTCTGGAGTTACAAGGAGTTGTAAGAACAAAACTGATCTTAGGGTCTGCCTTTTAACTGCTTCTACAGGGATAGCATCTGAACCCCATCTGTCAGCTATGTCACCTTGCCGTGTGCTAGGACACATTTTGACCCTTCCAGTGAGCCCCCAGAGCTGCTGCCCACAGCAGAAATACCAGGTTCTGGAGAAAAGCATAATTTCTTCCAGCTCTGGGGATTGTTGTCAAAAGGTCATGCAGTCTTTACTTCTCACTAATTATGTTAGGAAAAGGCCTCAAAAAATGTCAGGCTTTTTAAAAATGTATCAACATTCATATCAAATATAATTTAAAAAAACAGATCACAATGGTATCATGTGTAGTGTTCCCTGCATGCATGGACATGTGAATGTGGATTCATTCACTCATTTACTCATGATAGTGTTTGGGGACAGCCCACTGTTAGATGTAGCTAGAAAGGCCACAGTTGTCAGTGGAGTCTTCATTCACTCACTCAACATATATTTATTCAGAGACTGTTATAGTCTAGTCACTATGCTAGGCACAAGGAATGTGGCCTGACAGTGAGTGGATTTTTATAGAAATGTTACCCAAGATAAACTTACATATATGGAATTGAATTGTTAAAAAAAAGTTGGATTTTTTTTCTTCTAAGAAATACATTTTAAAGTTTTTTGCATCCTTATTATAATAGTTCAAAGTGCAGAGATTATTCTAGTTGCTTGGAGGAGGGATATCAAGAAATATGACAAGAGTACCGCTAAAATTAATTTAGTTGTAAGGTGGAATGCATACATCTCTGAGATTCTTACCTAAATAAATGATGCAAGCAATTCCAAAATACTATAGTTTGATTTCAAGCTAAATATTATAAGTGTTGAGTGATAAAACATAGAGGGAGAGAGCACTTTCAGAGGAAGCAAACCTGGAAGGCTTCACATAGGCCTTGGGAATTTGAATTGAGTTGGACTCTCCGTCAGGAACAAGTGATTTGTCTCGATTCAGAAAAGGAAATAGGAAGTGACATTTTTTTTTCCTCTTTTTTTTTTCTTTTACATTTAATAGTGTTTTAGAGGGCTTCCCTAGTGGCGCAGTGGTTGAGAGTCCGCCTGCCGATGCAGGGGACACGGGTTCTTGCCCCAGTCTGGGAAGATCCCACATGCCGCGGAGCAGCTAGGCCGGTGAGCCATGGACGCTGAGCCTGCGCGTCCGGAGCCTGTGCTCCGCAATGGGAGAGGCCACAACAGTAAGAGGCCCGCGTACTGCAAAAAAACAAAACAAAAAACCAAAAAAAACAACAAAAAAATAGTGTTTTAGAGCCTAGTATTCAGCAGAGGATAGAAAGGAAGTCATAGGAAGAGCTCACATTGGGTTGGAGTCAGGAGACCTGGGTGTGTTAGTCATTGGTCAGCCTGTGAAAATCATCAGGCCTGAGCAGGTCAGTCCTCTCTTAGGCAGGACACTGAACCAAAGGATGTGTCAGAGTCCCTCCAGCTCCAGGGTCATTGATTCTAGTAGACCTTGCTTGATATTGTAAAAGTGTGCTTTTTCAAAGCACGTTTTGTCCCATTACAATTGGCACAAGTCAAGATTGCAAAACAAGTGCCAGGCTAAATTATCTAAGTGGATTCTCTTTGGTTGAAACCTAGTTGCTATTTTATTTGACATTTATCATGTTCATCAACACAGGAAATAAAGAAATTGCCTGTTTTAAATCTTCAAATTAATATGTATTGTGTACCAGGTGCATGGTCTATTCTAGATACTAATATTCTAGATGTTAATGAACAATTCAAATATTTTCTCAGTAATTCAAGTGAAATGCTATCTGTATTTTCCAATTTGTGTTGCAGTCTTGCTATAGACTATAAAAACAAATTTTATTTCACTCAACAATGATTCAATAAATATTTATTGAGTACCTATAAATATCAAGCACTGAGCTTACAAGATGCAAGGGATATAAAAGTAAATTAAAACAGTTAAAACTTAGTCTCCTTCCTCAAGAAGATTATAACCTATATAAATAGACTAATTACATATTGGAGTTTAAACCAAGAGTATTGAAAAGTACAAAAGAGAAAACATTGGCTTCCTGGATTGACTTCATAGACAAGAAAACATTTAAACTGAGTCTTAAAAGAGAGATGGCAAAATGACAGCCCTCAGGCTATTACCAGCCCCTTGTTGAGATAAGTTTGGTAGCGTCTGGCATCATGAAGTCCACAGGGCAGAGTCTCATCTGTGACAGGAGGTTATCTGATTCTTATTCACACAGTCGTTGTGAAAATAAGAAGTAATGCAAAGTATTTAGCATAGTGCCAAGAACAGAGTAGGTGATCAGTAAAGGGAAACTATCATTTGTATTATTATCCAGACCTGTATGCATTGCTAGTTACCGGTACATACTCCAAATGTCCAGTATGCTTTTTCTTCATGGCTTTATTATGGCTATAATGAAGCAGTCATCTGTACATTTAATACCCACCTTCCCTACTAGACTGTGAACTCCATGGGGACGGAAGATCAAATTGTTTTGTTGATTATTATATTCCTAATATCTAGGAATAGCTAACAGAGTGCCTAGCTCAATAGAGGTGCCTAATAAATATGTGTTAAAATAATATGTAGTGATCGGAAGATACTAGTAAGGAATGGATTATTATTAAGAAGATGTAGGATCAAGTCATATAAAAAATGTGAGTACTCTAACTCTAGAATATCAATTTATTAATTTCTTTCACAGCAAGGGAAGGCACCCAACTCTTAGAGGAGTAGGTGCTCTGGAACTCAAGTTCAGTATGGCCCTCATTTTCTTCTTTCAACCCTCCATTACTCTCATCCATAAACTGGCCTCAAAGTAAACAGTCCATGGATGGCCAGGGAAAATAATGCAATTTCTCTGGTACTTTTGGCACCAAGCTGTAGATTTAATTCATTTTAACCTCCCCACAGCCCTTAAAACTATAAGAAGACCCCTCTCCTCCTTCAACCAATCTGCCTTGTGTCATGGAAAGTTTAGAGGAGCCCTTTCAGATCCCCTGAGGCTTCATTACTTTCCAAAGCCATGATGAAGCATTATTCTGAATAGAATTAAGTTCTCCTTCTTGCAATTAACAGCAGATGATGAAGCTGCCTGCCAGTTCTGTTGCCTTTCAGCTGGGTGTTTTTCTCTTGCTTGGTCATTTGTAAAATGTGAGCCCTCCTAATGGGAACCTAGTTATTCACTTGAATTAATGAGTTTCAGCTGAATTAACAGTGCCTAGCACACTGTGGGTATTCAGTAATAGTCAACAGCAATTTGTATGCTGACTTAACTTGCTCCATTTGAGAATGTTGGCTAAAATCAATATAATGTGGTTTTCCTACTAGATTTGACTTAAGGAAAAAAGATCAAGTTTCCAGATTTGGGACCCAGAATATATATAATCTTTAGCGGCTATTCCCTTTAAAGAATCTGAAAATTTTAGGCAAAAACTTTTAGGATGAACTTCTTTCTGTGTATTCCCAACAAATAGACAAGATCCTCAAGCATACTAATATAAATCTTTGATACTTAGATTCTTACTCCTAGAAGAATATCTGGCACAGAGTAGGCCTTTATCAAAATAATAGCTAAAAATAAATAGGAATGTGTCAGTGTGTCACAAGCCATACGTTAGGGCACAGCCTATTTCCTTCTATTCAGTGTTCCATCACCGTCGATATAATTAATTTTCAATTAAAATTGAATAAAACTTCTAGTATAAGTTAATACAGAGAGGAAATCTTCTAGGTCTAAACACAAGAAGATTAAATGCAAAATATCATTGATCAGGAAAGAGTTTATATTCACAGGACCAAAGAGATGAAGTTAGGTTTGGATTGCAGTGCAGCATATGGTACCTAGTGCCTTATGGCACATATTTGCACGTTGAAGCTTTTAATTAGAAGGAATTACAGTTCCGCTGAGATCCTTATAGCAGCTCTGGACTGAGACCCTTAAGAAAATCAATATTATGTGTTTGTGAAATTGTAACCTTTGTGGAAAATCAATAATATGCTTGCTGAGAAAAATATTTGACATGTCAACTGAATTAATGGAAACTTCTCATGCCAGTGGCTAAGCCCAATAATTTAATCACTTTATTAAGTGAATTACTTTACTATATCAGTATTCAAAACTGATTCACATGTGTACTCATTGCCTGGGTCTCTGTTTTCTGAGCTATGCCATCTCCCCAAGTCCTCCTGGCATAGCTCCTCATGGGCAGAAGCAGCATCTTGTTCACACCAGCTCAGTGTTTGTTTACTTTTAAATCATTTTAGTTTAATAAAATAAAAATAATAATAGGTAGAAGTTCTAACAATGTAAACACTGTGTTAAGTACTAGACATACTGATGGAAAATATAAATCACTCAAAATTACAATATTCACCTTCATACAATGTTCATTCATTCATTCAGCAAGCTACTCAACATTCATTGAGACCTATCAGCTAGGTAGACATAGTGTAAGGTCCTAGAACAGAGTCAGAGAAAAATCTATCATTGTCTCCCTGTTGGTAAGTAACAAACATTTGGGGAGCGGTAGACAAAAAGGTAAAAATGTCAGAACACAGCAAGACAGCTTTAATGGTCATATAGAAAAATGTTTTAAGGGGCTTAGAGGAGTGATGGATCACTGCTGGAGGAGACCTTGACCCCTCCAGAAGGTGGTGTTGCAACTGAGACTCATATTTGAGTTTCAATTGAATAGGTGGAAAAGAAATAGGAGAGTAGTCAAAGTCAACAGCCCTCACCATGCCATGGAAGTGTGAACAGCATGGTACAGATCTAGGAGGAATCTGATGTAGCTAGGTTATGCCCTGAGGCTGGAATGTGCAGAGACAGAGAAAATAGTGTGGAGTGCGTTTGGAGTAAGGGAAGTGAGAAATGCAAGTTCCAGACAGGTTATAGAAGGTCTTACATGTCAGTCAAGGTGTCTACAATGCACGCTGTAATTAAAGGGAATCAAATACGGATGTTAGCAGAGCAGCAACAGGTTCAGAGTTAAATTAAAAAAAAAAAAAAGTAAAGAAAAAAGACTTCTGATCACTCCTTTATAGAAGAAAGAAAGTGCTAAATATGAAAACATTACAATATGCAAGAATCATATGTAGTGTATCCATAAAGAATCTACTGAGGAAAGAATTCTTGCTTCATAAACTTTCTGAGTCAAGTTCACTCAGATCTCAGCATTGTGCTTTAAATTTGAAGATGCTTAGCTTGCCACCTTGTGGCTGAAGGGAGATCCTGCACATAGGGGACGTTTAATCTAAGACATAGACCAACCCCAAACCAGTTAGCGAACTAAACAAGTGTATGTTCAAGTTTATCACAAGCACTTGAGATGAAGAGGAAGAAAAAAAAAAAAAAAAAAAAAAAAGAAAGAAACTCAGAGCAAATATTAATTATTACAAAAGCCAAAAATCTGAAAATGATCCTTGACTCCTTTTCTCTTTCACTCTCATACATAATGCCTCCTTAAAGCCTGTTGATTCAGTTTCCGAATAGGTCTGATATCTGTCCTTGTTAGAAGTGTTTTTATTGATAATTTCAGGTTTTACTGAGAACACAGAATAATCGTAGCTGTTACATATTAATGGCAGGGTGCAAATTGGTATATTTCTGATGATAGAGACAACCATTTTGGAACAATTTAGTTATCTAGGAAAGCTGAAGATGTATATACTCTATCCAGAAATTCTACTCCTGGCCATATGCCCTAATGAGATTCTTACATATGTATACCAAAAAACATATACATGAATGTTATAGCCATGTTGTCATAATTGTGTTATTATTCCAGAAAGGAAAAGAAAAATAGTCTGAGTGCACTTTAGCAAGAAAATGTGGTGTCTCATACAATGACATACTGTACAAAATTTAAAGGAAATGAACTAGACCTATATACACCAACATGAATGAATTTCATAGTATTGCAGAAAAAGCTGCAATATGAAGCTGCTTATTTAAAGTTTCAAAAAAGACAAAATCTACACATTTTTTAGGGATTCCGTATTAGTCAAGGTCCTACCACAGAAACAAAACCTGTGTGTGTGTGTGTGTGTGTGTGTGTGTGTGTGTGGTGTGTGTGTCTGTGTGTGTATGTGTGTATTCAAGAATTTTTTTAGGGAATTGGCTCATGTGATCGTGGGGGATGACTAGTCTGAAATCCATAGGGCAGACGGACAGGATGGAAATTCTCAGGCAGGAGCTGCAGCAATAGTCCACAAATGAGATTTCTTCTTCTCAGAAATCTGTTTTGCTCGTAAATCCCTTCAACTGATTAGACCAGGCCCACCTAGGTTGAGGTTAATCTCTTTTCCTTAAAACCAATTTATTGTAAATGTTAACCATAGTTACAAAATTCCTTTAGAGCAACACCTAGATTAAATAATGGGGTACTATAGTTTAGCCAAGTTGACACGTAAAATTAACTTTCACAGACGCATATCTATGTAGTGAAACCACTGAGAAAATCAGAGAATTGTGAACACAAAATTTAACCGTGACTTTTGAGGAGAGGGAGATAGATACAACTGGGGATGGGTACCCAGCAGCTTCCACTGTGTTGAAAATACTCCACTTCTTAAAGCTGAGTGATAGATACAAGGGAGTTTATATTCTTTATGGTTTGTATGGCTGATACAAATTATTGTGTATTCATGAAAGACTTCAGAATGAATTTTCAATGTGATTTTTATCAAAATACAAAATAATTACTTTCTAAGAATGTAGCAATTCCCCCTGTATAAGCTGAGGGGTTGGGCTCTCCTCTCTGCCCTCGTGTGCTTTGGCCATTTAGGATTGCTGCTGTGACCCAAATCAGAAAGATGAGTCAGGAAGAAGAATGTCTAACCTGGAGTTAGGCCAATGCTCAGGTTTGTTAAAAACAATGAACAGGTCGTTTTTGGTGGGAGACTGACACAATATCTAATACCCCAGGCAGAATAGATAACAGTTACTTCAAGTCCATCTGCTACCTTCAAGTCACAAAGAATTCAGAATGGTGGAATGATAGACTGTGGGGGATGGAGTGGGAAAAGATGGAGAGGTAGGGAAAGGAAGGGTAGGGAAGTGGTAAGAATGCGCTTGGAAAGAGAAGTAGGAGGCAAGTGCAATATTCTAGGGAGAGGAAACAGGGCCTGATGGGGCAAAGGGCAACGAAAATGAAGAAAGAGAAAAGAACAAGACTCCCTGCTGAAGTAGAATGCATTTAACCTGTATTAGACTTGTTCACTTGGTAAAATGACTAAATCCCTCCTACACGCTAGAGGGGTCCTGAGATGGCTACAGATATAGCATCACTACCTTCATCAGATTCATTTTGGCCTTGACCTTCATATCAAGTGTCATGTTCTGCCAACTGAATTATATTGATCTTACTCTGGAAGTCATGTGAAGAATAGAAGCTGAAGGATTATCTTCACCTGTGGAGTTTTGTATTTGGGTGACCACAGAAATGGCAGTATATCAACTAGGTTATTTCTATTTATACTTTCTCTCAGTGGTATTCTATGTCTCCGCAAGGATAAAGGGAAACTTCCAGACCTTGACTTTTTTTTAATTAAAAAAATTTCTTTTTTTTTGGCCGTGCTGCACTGTTTGTGGGCTATTACTTCCCCCACCAGGGATCGAACCCGGGCCCTCGGCAGTCAAAGTGTAGAGTCTTAACCACTAGACCGCCAGGGAATTCCGCAGACCTTGACTTTTAAAGCAAAGAACCAAAGTATCTACCGTACACAGAAGAAATACTTGAGGGCTTCCCTGGTGGCGCAGCGGTTGAGAGTCTGCCTGCCGATGCAGGGGACCGGGTTCGTGCCCCGGTCTGGGAGGATCCCACATGCCGCGGAGCGGCTGGGCCCGTGAGCCATGGCCGCTGAGCCTGCACATCCGGAGCCTGTGATCCACAACGGGAGAGGCCACAACAGTGAGAGGCCCGCGTACCGCAAAAAAAAAAAAGAAATACTTGAGTCAAAGTTCTCTGCTAGTTGTATGAACTAGTTACTTAATTTCTCTCTGCCTCTAATTTCTCATCTGTAAAATGAGGGAAATAAAAGAGTAACTAAGTTTGTTGTAAGGATTAAATAAATAAATACCTGTAAAGCATCAATATATACACATGCTATCTTGTAGCCAGTCATCTGAAAGGTGATACTGTCAGTTCCCAGTAGGGCATCAGGACAAGAAAATGAGAAAACTTTCTAGGTTTTCTTGATTTGGGGCTTAGATCTTAAGGCTATAATAAGCACAAAACAGCATTCTACAATTGTGTATTCAATTGTGTATTTAAATAACCTAGATTAAGTATAGAAATGACTTCCCAAGGGAAGCATGTCTTATTTGGAGATTAAACCACCATAACCAAGCATGGATTATGAAACAACTTTATTTGAGGAAATATTAATATTTTTATGACAGTATCTGGTTGCCAAATAATCCTCTTTGACTGGAACCCACTGCCAATGAGGCCAGAGTCAAGGCCACACCTTTTGTCTTTGATTTTTCACCTGTTCCATGTTCCAGTGTCACTAAGAGCAGCTTGTCATGAGGGGCTTGGGGACAAAGGCAGCTGGATAAGAAGAGCTAGATGGATCAATCCCACTTGGGCCACCACCAGAGACAATTTGGACTGGTTGCCCACTTAGACCACCTGGCATCTTTCCATGGAGAACACACCTGTTCATGCTTACTTTTGGGTAAAGGAAGCATGATGAGGGGGCAAAAAGAAAAGAGAGAATTCAGGAAAAGCGCTATACTACTTAATGTAACTAAAATTTAACTCTAAGAGGTCATATGTTTTTTTACTACTGTATTCCCAGCACTTAGAATTTAGTGATTAGTTTATAAGGTGCTTGAGAAATAGTTTGTTGAATGAATGGGTGATGATGCGTCTTATTAGGAAGGGATTTTACTCTCTCTGGTGTCAAAGAGGAAGCACATGCAGACAGGCTGTCCAGGAAAACCCAGGAGCAGGCACACGGCCGGCCTGAAAGAATCCAGAAGAAGTTCTAGTTTCAGGTGGGCACGTGGTCTAGTCTCGGGAAGTCAGATATGGATGCAAGTGTTGGGCAGGTGCGAATTCCACAGCAGGTTCTAAGGTCCAGAACCTCAAATAGGTCAGAAGGGGAGTGAGAGTGGGCAGTGGTAGCCCATTCAGCACCTGTGTCTGAGACTGTTTTCTCTCTGCCTGCTGGATGGAGATGATACTCATGGACCGAGGAGGCCAGGAGCCTTAGCCCAGGTGGAAACAGTGATTGAAAGGGTAAGATGTCCTCACATACAGGAGAGAAACTGAATCTTGGAGCAGTGGAGGCAAGGCCTTTGCAACTCAGTCGGCCTCCCTCCGGGGATTTGTGCTCATCTATAATGCTGCTGGGATGCTTGCGAAAGCATGGAGGAAAGCAGTTCTCTATAAAGTAATAAGGTTGAATTGAATAGGTACATGCGTGTGTGTGCGTGTGTGTCTGTGTGTGTGCGTGTGTGTGTGTTGTGACCCTTCTGACAATACTTGAAATGATGAGCATATGACACATACAGAAATAGGAAGAGGCTTAGATTTCCTGAGCATCAGTCAGGAGTCAGGCCCTATGCCAAGACATTTATGCATATTATCTCATCAATCTCACATAGCAACACTGTTACGAGTATTATTAGCCCCATTTTACAAATGAGGAATCTGAGTTTCAGAGAGCTTCCACATTTGCCTGAAGCCGCATTGCCGATTAGTGACAGGAACAGAATTTAAACGCAGGAAACTGAGGTGCAGAGAGTTGGCGTCACTTGACTAAGCATTCTGCTGAAATAAACATTTCATCTTTTCTGGGCACCAGGCACCCTCAGCAGAACACAGCAGTGAATGACTCTCACAGATGCTGCAGCTGTGGCACAGCTGGTGGATTGAGTCAGACAGTGACAGCCCACAGGATCTTACTGCCACGGCTTGAATCCAGTGGCAGTTATCCCTGGAGCATTACTCAGACAGTATTTGAAGTTGTGCTTCAAATGGACAAACTAATTGTTGAGTTTGTTCCCAAATCATTGCTTTGGTTTCTTGGGAACAAAGCAATTTGACTTCAAGCTTTCTTCCTTCCCAGCTCCTCCTACTTCATTTGTCAGCTGCCAATCATCCTGGCATCCTTCAGCCAAAGTTAGCTCAACCAAATCTGTATAAACCGTTTCCAGGGCTTGAGAATTTTCCCTCACCATAAAGCTGGAAGTCCACTGGAGCTTCTCCATTACAACAAAGCAAATACTTGATCATCTCTTACATATTCTGTTTTGTTCATTGTTTTTATTCTCGAAGTAAGACACGTAGCTCAAAAAATGAAATTAATGATTACCCAGAGACAACCACTGTCAGCGTATGCTGTCAGTGAAGTGCATGCTTCCAGAGTTCTTCCCTGCCTTGCATACACTTTAATGTATTCTACTGTGCTTATCAAGGTTGGTACACTCGTCTTTGTGCCAAGCTGCTGGCCTGGGGTTTAGAGAGTCTCAGGTAAAATTACTTGGGGTGGCCTCATTGATGTGTTGTGCTTCCTTAGTTGCTCTAACTCAATGCTGGCAGACTAGGGGAGAAGAGAGAGGTCCCTCAGTTCCTGTCTTCCATATTATAATTTTTCCTCCTCTCATCTCCTTGCTCCAGAAAGCCACCAGCCAACACTCCTTCCCACGTGTCTCACACCCAAAACTTGAACAATTCAGTTTAACTGAAACCTACCCCACTTCACTACCTGTGCGACACAGTGAACCAGTTTCTCATTTTATTACTCAAAATCTGACAGGGTGCTATTCCATAATCAGATCTCCTATAGCCTCCAGACAGGTTTCTTGAGTACATGCTATTTTTAGAATGTGCTAGGTGTGGTGGAATACACAAGAGTCCTAGGAATTTACATCTCCACAGGGTGTAGTTCAGTTCAGAAACATTTCTTAGGCACCTCAGGGTCCCAGGCAGAATATTTGCTGCCGATGTTACAATAATGAATGAAGAAGTCTTTATGCTCCCATGAGAAAAGCAGATGCATACACGCTTTTTTTTCAAAAAAGAGGGATTCTCAGGGTATCAGTTATGTGAGCCCAGGAAAAAGGCACAGCCAAACCTGGGTGTCCAGGGAAAGCATCTCTGAAGAAATCATACATGAGCTAAATTTTAAGGTTGAGCAATAGCCAGGTGAGAGACAGTTGGGAAGGTTATAAGAGGAAGAGAGGACATCAAGAACAAAGCATAGGGAGGGGATTTGTCTTTCTTGTTCACTGTTGCATCCCTAGCACTTACAATATCTCGCGCATAGTAGGTGCTCAAGAAATTCTTTTTTTAAAAAACAGTGTTATTGGGCTTCCCTAGTGGCGCAGTGGTTGGGAGTCCGCCTGCCGATGCAGGGGACGCGGGTTCGTGCCCCGGTCCGGAAAGATCCCACATGCCACGGAGCAGCTAGGCCCGTGAGCCATGGCCGCTGGGCCGCGCATGCGCATCCGGAGCCTGTGCTCCGCAACGGGAGGGGCCGCAGCAGTGAGAGGCCCGCGTACCAAAAATAAAAAAATAAAAAACAAAAAAAGTGTTATTAGCTACAGTCACCATTGCTGTACACTACATCCCCATGGCTTAGTTATTTTATAACTAGTAATAAATTCTTGTTAAGTGAGAGGAGAGAGCAGAAATAGGAGTTGGAATGGTCAGAGCAGACTGAGTTGAGTGGAGATTGTTTAGGAAAGCCTGGAAGGATTTCAAGCTTTCAAGATGACATAAAAGAAGGTTGAAAAGTCCTTCGTGGGGTCAGGAGAGCTGCGAGAATGGAGCACAGGTTAGAGTAGTGTGAAAAGTTGTAATTGTATGCTTTGAGGAAATGGAAAGCAAAAAAATAAATTAAATAAAACTATATTTTTTTCCTTCAGTTAGTTATATTTTATATTTCTAAAGTCTAACAGACAGCACTAACAGTCTGAAGAGTTCACTCTTAGGCACCAGTTTTTGTGATGCTAGACCTGCAAAGTGCAAAACTTGACAGTTCCAGAAAGGAGAGCATTAGGGTTGATCGAGCAGCTACTATGTGCTAGTGATACAGTGTCTCATCCAATGCTCATATTTCTGTACGAGGTTGATCCTGTAATTCCCAGTTTATAGCTTCAGTCACCTGAAGATCAGAGATACCAGCAACTTGACAAATGATTCAAGATTTAAGCCCGTATTTCCAATGCCAGAAATCATTCACATTCCGCTGTATTGGGCTGCCTTTTGGGCTCAGCTGGCTATGTCAGTTTGAAACCCAGCTTTGCCATTTGTTTAACGCTTTGGAGACTCTCTGATCCTGTTTTCTCATTTGGAAATCAAAGTGATAATACCTTCTTCTTCCAATTCTTAAGAGAATTACTTGAGACAATGTTTCTGACAGTGCTTTGTAAATTGTAAATAGCAACCCGCATGTGTGACATCTTATACAAATTCATTTTACAATTCCACACCCATTATTTTCCCAGATCATAGGTCTGTGGTCCCATTCTGACTTTTCCAGAGACCTTCAGCTGTCTAATCCTACAGTGACCTCTCCTGGGTGAGCCTGGCCTCCCCTGGGTCTCAGGCCTCACTCTGAGTTTTAGGAGGGAAAGCTTGCCAAGCTCCATTTTCTGCAGCTTCAGTTAACAGATGGAGGGCAGCACTGAGCTAAAGTCCCCTCATGATTATTTAAATCATCAGTTCTTTAAAAAGGATCTTAAGATTCATTAAATATTCATGAAAGCATTCTTCCTGGCAGCTCCCTCATTGTAGGTACTTACAGAGGGTTTAAAATATCTGACATTGCTTGGAGGCACACACAGCTCTGTCAGTTGCAAGCAGAGAGCTGATTTGTAATTTAATTAACATCCTGGCTTGTCCTGTTCTTTGCTGCAAAAAGTGGGAAAGTATTTCCTTTCATTTGTGAGTTTTGTTTGAAAAAAATTCAAATGGAGCACCTGGGAGTGCTTTTCATCCCTCACATCTGTCCTGTTACTTACATCCTGCTGCCTCTTCGAAAAATTCCTATTTCAAATGTCCTTTGGGCCAGCTGTATTGCCGATTGTGGGTCTTTTTTTTTTTTTTTTTTAAGGATAACTTCACTTGGGGAAGATCTGTGTGCAATCAGCCACCAGTGAGCTTTGACACACTTTTATTAACTGTTTTGAGTAGTGGATTTTGGAGAGAAGTTTGGCCACAGGCTACTATTTGTTCAATGAATGTTGAGAACCTGCCATGTAGCAGGCACTAGAGGTCAGTAGTGAACCAAGCAGGCAGGGTCCCAGACCCCCGCAGAGGTTTCAATTTAGTGGGGGAGGCAGACATTAAGCAAATGATCACAGAAATAAATGTAAAATAAAAATGCGACGAGTTTTATGAAAAATGAATACACGGTACCCTGAAATCCTGAGAGGCAGGGAGCAGTGAGATACGGGGAGGAGAATCCCCTAATCTGAGAAGCCAGGAGGGTTCCTTGAGGAAGTAAAGGGGGAAATTAGGTATTTCTGTCTGGCCCTTCCTCCTCCCATTTTCCTCCTCTCTAAACCCCTCTCCTCCAGATTTGCAACGTGCATGCTACTGTTCTGGAGGAATAGATTGGAATAGTGGACAAAAAGGATGGAAAGGGGAAAGAGAACCCTGCGGTAGCCAAAATAGCAGAGAATTTATTTCAAATCAAAGAAATGAATATAAATACTGATCTGATCACTGCATTAACCATTCTTTTATCTTCTCTTGTTTCTTTCTTGTATCCATGTTTTCCCTCCAGAAAGGGAGGCAGTGGGTTAGAGAGAGGATGCCGTAGGTGTGGCAATGGAGGTGGGTTACAGGTCACAGGTCACAGATAGGCTAAGACATCATGCACAAAGGAAGCAGCTGGAAAAGAGAGCTGGCTGGCTACATACTGCCCGAGTCTCTGGTAAATAAAATTCCGGTAAAGAAATAGCAAAGTATTTAAACAAAATAGTTTCCTCAAAATAAGATGGTGGCTGGCAGGGCCTGGATGAGGATAGCCTGTTTTGAAAGTTAAACGTATACAGTCTTGAGAGGAAATGAAAACCCTTCATTTCCATGTAATTCATTTTTCAAGACTGCTTTCCGGCCTCTTTGGGTTTTTCCTGTTTTCTGAGCTGCATTCACTTCTTTCTTAGGGATCATCACTCTTTGCAAGTCTGTTATTTATTTTCAACTTTCTAAATGACTTCATGCTTCTCCTAAAGTCTGTGCTTCTCTTCTGCCAAAGCACATTTTTAAAACTGAGAGACTTCCTTCCAGCGGCAGCATTGTCAGCCGGTTCCATTGGACACACTCTCTGTGGCCATTGTTCTGACCTGACACTCCGTGGGAGACAGAGAGAGATGGCAGGGGCTCCTGGCCTCAAAGAACTTAGATTCCAGAGGGGGAGATAAGACTTGACGCAGAAAATGCTATTTGTTGCTATAGTAACAGAAGCCGAGGAACTAAGAGGTTTTGAGCATTTCCTCAATGTCAGGCTTTGTGGAAGAAACTGTAATCCTTCCTTAATTTTTTACCTGCTGTATAGTGTTGCTGTAAGTCTTAAATGGGATACTTTCTATAACACTCTTAGAAAAGCGGACAACATCCACTGTTAGGCATTATAATATTACTTACCTTTCAAGAGCACCAAACATATTCCGGTTCTCAGAGTTTGATTTGTTTCTCTGTCTCATCAGAACAGTGCCAACTCCTGCTGCAAGGGGGAAGCAGAGCACTTTTTATGCAGAAGCAGAGATAGATTCAGGTTTTTATTTATGAGGCCTTGAAAGATTTGTGACTTCTCCCTCAGCTGGTATACACTGTGCGCATGGTGCAGCACCATCTTCCAGACTATGCAGAACATCCAGTGATGGATCAGATGCATGTAGGCGCCTGCGTTTGAATCCTGGGTAACTTAGGACGGTTCTGATTCATACAGGCATCAACAGAATGTGGTGAGCAGAATCTGGTTGAATTTCCCAGCCTTTGGCCATCCACATGGAGGTCCTGTGGTAGAAAAGGAGTACCAGTATGATTACTTGCAGGTTCAGCTGGGAGGGCTTTTTGGTCAAATTTATTGCTCAAATGATTTAAGTTTAGTTCAGTTAAAGTCACATTCGTTGGTCTCTTACTATGTGTCTTACTATGGGGCACTGGAGATTGAGATGAATATGACTCCATCTCTGCTCAGAGGCTCTCATGGGCTAGTAGGAGAGATGGGCACACAGATCACTGTGGTATAGAGTTGTTGCTATTCAATAACAGGAATCCATGCAGAACACTCTGGGAGCATAAAGAAAGGACATCCTTTTAACCTTAGCAGTCAGAGAATGCTTCCAAGAGGTGATGACACCCAATCTGATTATCAAGGACCTGAAAATGTTTGCCTGATGAAGGAGCCCCAGGGGTAGAGGCTAAACCTCAGAAGGGGGAAACGGATAGGACTACAAAGTCAGGGACAAAATGATCTGTGACAGGGGACGTGAATAATAACCAGTCTTCCCTGTCCTGAGCACTTCTGCCTCACTCCTCTTAGAGCCGGGAGAGAAGTTATAATCAGTTTACAAAAGTTCTGTGGCTCCAGAGTCCCCTCCAAAGGACCAAGCTGAGGAGAGGCAGAGAAGAAGACACAGGTTTCAAAACAGAGGGCTTCCTCAATGGCCCTCCTTTTACAGGCAATGCAGAAACCCTCAAAGATGCCCAGTGTGGCATCAGTACCCAAGAGACAAGCCCTGGAAATGAGAGAGGACTCAGAATTGCCCAGAAAATTAGAGCTGATTCTTAAATCAGGGTATGACCTCTGTGGAGTTGTTTAATCTCCCTTGTTAGATGACTCTTGAAGATTTCCTAAGAATTATGTTTCCTGAAGGTAAAGTTAGTCTCTTAAGATCTTTGAGTCCTGATTAGTTTAGAAGAATATTTAAGTGCTCTAGCTCTAGAGTCAAACTTGTGTTTGAATCCTGGTTTGCCACTCACCAGGTATGTAAGCTTGGAAAAACCTGCCTCACTAACCAAGCCTCGGGAGGGGATGATGAGAACACCTATCTCAAAGGTGTGATGATGTGCATAAAGCATTTAGCATAGTTCCTGGCACATTAACTGCTATTATTATTGGTTTTAATATTACTATTAGTGTTAGGATTAGGATTTCTGTTAATAGTGTTAATATGAATAGTAGTCTTAGTATTACCAAAAAAGTCATTTTTGGTCCAGCCGACATTGAATCCAAGCAGAGAGATTTTACTAAACCACATCAGGGTGGTTCCTCTGGAGGCTCATGTTTCAGTTAAATATGGTACTTCTCACTGGTTCTTGTGGTCTTTTGCTTAGTCATCTCTTGGAGAAAACTGCAGAAATAAAGGAGGAGGAATACCTGGCTGGTACCAGGAAGAGTACTCTTTAGGTCTCTTGGATGGGCCCTATTGCCTGCAATAGATAGCAGTCTGCTTTTCAGCCTTGTCTCCTGCCATACTCCACCTCGCATCCCATTCTTAAACATCAGTTCGCCAGAAGCAGACCTAAAATGGGTAATAGTGTATATGTGATTTCTGGAAGGCAGTTCCCAAGAAAGGCCCTTAAAGGAGTAAGGAAAGCACCAAGGAGTTCTGTAAGAATGGAGGTCCAGGGGCGGTCTAGCTTCAGACTGATGCTGTCAGGTGCTTTGGAGGGTAATTTGCAGGGCATTTTGTTTCAGTTTGAGGGGTGGGATTTGGGGTTTCTAGTATAACTCCCAGACACATCTAAGTGAGGAGGCTTTAATCACGCAAGGACAATCTTACTGTGAAGTATGCAGATGTGGGCCTTAAATGCATAGAAGGGATTTCCGTGGATTTGGGCGGGGGCAATATCATCTGCTACAATCTACTTCAAGACCTCCCTGTTCCCTCAGAACGTGATCCCCTCTTATTACTTATCTCCTCTGCATATATTGTTGTCTTTGCTTAGAATTTCCCTTACCTCCTCCTGTTATCTTTCTGGATCCTATTGCAAACTGGAAAGCCTCAGACAGAGTTGGTGATGACCCATTTCTGCTCCCACAGAACTCAGTTTATGCTTACAGGCATTACCACTATGCATTGTGACTTACCTGCCCATATGTATACTCGCTTAATAATTTATGGTTTTCTTAAGGTCAAGAACTGGTTCATATTCAGCTTGTATTCTTAGCATATATTACTGAAAGGAAAGATGTGGTGAGAGATATATGATACTTAAGAATCTGGTGTCCTTTAAGATTGTGTCAAGCCAACGATGCGGTTGTCTTCTTTTGCTTAAACCTGAGTTCGTAATGTTTCACGCAATGAAAGAGGTTGCATCCAGCAGCCAAGATAACTTTGTAGCTTGAGCAAGTTATACCCATTTCATCCATTTGTTCAACTGTCACTCATAACTTTATTCAATGAATAGTTATTGACCATATGTGCCAGGCACTTGGCTAAGGACTGGAGGTACAAGGATAAACAAGACCAAATGGCCCCTCATTCTCACAAAACCTTATAGTTCACTGTAAAAACTCAAAATATACACAGTCATATAGCATGATAAAAGTTGTGATTTGGGGAGTATATAGGGAGTATGGGAACACCCACAAAACCTCAGATTTGCAGTTCACGAAAGCTTCCCAGAAAAGGTAATGTCAGAGTTGAGGCCAGAGGACCAATGTATGTTAAAATGAACAATTTTTACTAATAAAGCATTAATTGAGCATCAAGGTTGATTTTACAGTCTAATTGAAGCCTCTATCAGTCTTCAAAATGGGTTATAATTTTATGAAAATAAGTAATTTATGTAAGTTCTTTGAGATACCACGTAAGTTTATTATCTGTGTCCTGATAGTTATTTCTGCAAACAGTTCAGTGAGATGTCTATTTTTAATGAATGAAATCTTTCTCTAAACCAGCTGAATCCTACGGCAGGAATCTTTGAGGAGCTTCCGTAATCATTTTAACTTTGCAAAATTTTACTTTTGGTGCTCTTGGGTCTTTATGTTTTAGAACACAAGCACTTCCTGACTGTTATGAGTGACATGAATATGGCTTTACATATGTTAAATTTTAAAAAGCTTAAAAGAATTCCTCAAAAAACTAAAAATGGAATTACCATATGATCTAGCAATTCCACTTCTGGGTATCGATCCTAAAGAACTGAAAGCATAGTTCCAAAGACATTTTTGTACGTGCATGTTCATAGCAGCATTATGTACAATAGCCGAGAGGTAGAAGCCATCAACTGCCCATCTACAGATGAATGAATAAGCAAGATGTGGTATATACATAAAATGGGATATTATTCAGCCTTAAAAAGAAGGAAATCCTGTCACATGCTACAATATGGAGGAACCTTGAAGGCACTATGAAACAAGCCAGTCGTGAGAAGCAAATACTGTATGATTCCAGTGACATAAGGTATCTAGAATAGTCAAATTCATAGAAATAGAAAGTAGAATGGTGGTTGCCAGGGGCTGGAGAAGGGAAAAATGGGCAGTTGTTTAATGGGTGTATAGAGTTTCAGTTTTGCAAGATGAAAAGATTCTGACGATTGGTTACACATCAATGTGAATATACTTAATATTACTGAACTGTACACTTAAAAATGGTTCAGATGGTAAATTTTATGTTATGCATATTTAACATTTAAAAAAAATCTTTATATTTATTCCATAACCCTGAGGTATATATTTATATAAATATATATTTATATTTATATTTATAGGTTTATATTTATTCCATAACCCTGAGGTAAGAGTGGTGAGATAAAAGAGTTTAGAAGTAGTGGGGACTCAGCTCATGTAGTGGTGTGGGGAGGTGGCTTATGGCAGGATAAGGAAGCTGAAGGTTTGTCACGTGGGCAGTGGGAGCCACTGAAGGGTTTTGAAGAGAAGGACTCTGTCAGTTTGAGATCCAGAACACCAGCTCCCTGGCATATCGTACAGGATGGATGGGAAAGGGGCAATCTCAGCAGCAGTCTAACCAGTCCAGAGGCTCTTGCTGTGGTCCAGCTGAGAGCTGAAAACCTGAACGTGGGCAGTGGTTAGTGGAGGTGGTGGGGGATGAGGATGGGGTAGACTCAAGAACTATTTAAGATATAAATTGGCAGACTCAGTGACTTAGTAAATTGACAGATGGTAGGGGGTGGTGAAAGAGAGGATGGAGTCTCACTGACTCCTACTTATCTGGCTCGGGTGATTGCATAGATGGTAGTGCCTCCCTGAGAGAAAATTGAAGAGAGGGAGGAGATGTGGAGGGCAGATGGGCTGAAAGCCAGAGACACTAAAATGGGCATATGTATGACATTAGTCCACTTCCAGTGAACAATACATAACGGATCAAGAATGAATGTTAAACTGGATCCGTGTTTCTGAGGCAGATTACCTTCCCAAATTATTCATAGAGTTAGGAAAATGAAAGTATGGTATTTTGTAATTCACAGAAATGTTCTGACCTCCATGAAGGTTGTTGTGTGTTCTCCATGAAGTGTTTTATACCAAGCTGCTGATTCTGTTATCAGGCTTGGGCTTCATCGCCTTAATGTGAGTAGAGGAGGGGATGATGAGAGTAGAAAGAGGATTCAGATTCAGATTATCTGGACAGCATCCCAGCTCTAAGGACCACTAGTTAGGGGACCCTGGACAAGTCTCTTAACCTCTCTAAATGTTAGTTTTCTCATAAGTAAAATGGAGCATCATAGATAAGAAGAATTGCAGTGAAAGAAATAGATGAGCGTCTTTGCAAACTTCAGTCAAGATATTGTTAGCTGAAATTTTTGTTTTGAAACTAATATTAAGCTTGGAACATTGTAGAAAGCCTCCCTGGAAAATACAAGTAATGATAATCAACTTCTGAGTAAGAATGGACATCAGATTGAATTGCCAACCCTGGGTGGTTCTTCTTGTTACTGTCGGTTTATGAGTCAGACAGAGAACCGATGTCCAAGAAGTCATATTTTTCACCTAAAAATGAAAGAAGCATAGGCATGATTTTGTTAAGAAGATGTGTTGTTAGTAACCTGATGTAATAAAAATAACTGTTGGTGATGATAATAAATGGGTAGTGGGATGAGGTTAGACATCACAGGTAAGCCCGAGGTAGTGTTATGACAATGTTTGGACCATTGCCCCTAATATCCCTGTGCCATTCAAAGGGAACAAAGACAAAGCAAGGCAAACTAACATTTTATTAACTGGGTTGGGGGTAGGATATAGAGTATTCCCTTTTTTCTTTCCCAAGTAGACCAGTAGCCTTGAAATAATGAGACTCTAATGGGACAGGTCTGAAGGAAAAGGGGTGAGAAGCAAAGAGAGACAGAAAAGAGGGAAACCCAGGCCAACGCTGAAGATGGAGGTTGGCCCATGGCCATGTGTACTCTCCCACTGACCGTGCCTTGTCCTGACCCTTTTCCTTCTCTGCCAGCTTCCTTAGGTCTGCTTGGAAGACTCAAAGCACAGCCTTTGCCAGAGGACAAAGAGGAAAAGGGACCAAGAGAGAAGGAACTATTATTTCTTTCCCCTCAGGGAATCATATCAATATAATATAGGCAGACCCTTTGCCTTGATTTTTAAGTCCTTTAAAAGAAAACTCCATCTTTGGAAACTGTGATCTTTTGTCCCGGAGTCCAGCTAACCCAAATCAACACTCCTCTTCCTTGGATATGAAAGCAAGAAAGGATTGTCTTCCTTTAAGGCCAATACAAAAAATTCAGGTGGCAAAAATTTTCCCTTATTTCCTAGAGAACTTAAGGCTTAGACATAATCTGAATCAAAATTAGGTTTCCTGAATGATTGTATCAGAATTCCGTCTTCCTGCTCAGTACTTTTTCTTTTCCATCCTTGACCTAGAATTTTTAGCACATATTTAGCTACTCTGGTCATTTGGAGGGTTACCTACCTCCTCACCTACTTAGGTAAATAGTCTCAGTCTTCTTTGTTATCACCCTTCTGTATTTTATAAACAGAGATAGTGCATTCTCAGGCAAAAACAAGCATTGGTTGGTATTGATGATTGGTTCAGTATTGCTTCCGCTTGACTTGGTTAATGGTGACCACCAAAAGAGACTGCAGCAAAGCCTGTTTGGTGATGTCAGCAATAGGTATACACTGTGTCCTGTAAATGAAATGAGAATGTGACGTTCAGAACTGTACCCTTTGCAAACGCTAATGCTTTTCTCTTTCTTGTCTTTTTTTCCTAGAAGTATCGCTATCAAGATGAGGACACTCCACATGATCATTCCTTACCTCGACTGACCCACGAAGTGAGAGGCCCTGAACTTGTGCATGTATCGGAAAAGAACCTGTCTCAAATAGAAAATGTCCATGGATACGTCTTGCAGTCACACATCTCTCCTCTGAAGGTCAGTTCTTTTGCTCTTAGAGCTGGCGGCAGTGACTGGTTTGCATTGCTAAGGGAGATGTTTGCTGGCCTTAAGTGAGGCTCTTTTAAAACACTACGGTGAGACATGGTTGCCAAAGGGTCTTTCTGTGGTTTGGAGGCTTACTGGGAATTCCTGACACAGGGAAGTTCTTACAGTTATTTGTTGAAATGTCTGGCAAATCCTTTTAGTTGTTGAGAATGGGCTAAGGAAAGAGCAAACAGTGAAAAACTAAAAGGGAAAATAACCTGACCATGCATTTACAAAGTCCAGGAGGACATCAAGTTTTGTTCAGATCTATCTCTCCGTTTTATTCTTGGCTCCAGATAAAACAAAGGAAGTAAATATAACATGATGACACCTAGTAATTGCCTTACCACGTAGACTAAAAAGGAAAATGCGTGAGTTCGTTCATCAACAGCTCTATCTTATATTTCTTTCTATGTGGTGTCATACTTTTCCAACGTTTTCTACTTTTTTTCTTTAATTTAAAACAATTTCTTGATAAACGCTGTTTTGACAAGAGAGACAATGAAATGAGAGTAAGGATTTTCTGTGTTCCTTGGTTGCAGTTTACTCTGTCTTTTGCTTTGCTGATTCTATGGATTTTGTGTCTTGGATAAAAGCTTATAAATGTTGATTAAAGTCAAAAAAGGAAAAATGGAACTAGAGTCAGTGATGTAATAGAAGGCAATTGAAATGTAAAACAAAACGAAACAAAAAACTACCAAATAATCCCTTGATATTGCTAAAAATTTTTTTCTTTTATTTTGTTAGCTACAACATTCACTTCACTAGCACTTTCATATAGCTGTGTTGCAATAAAAAATGTAGTCATGAAGGGTGCCCTGATGCCTTCTGGGATCTTATTATACCTTCCAGAACATCAAAGAAAGGCTAAATTATGTTTAATATAGCTCCAAAAGTTGGTATAGTTTAATACCCTGGCATCCTAAAACCGCATTATCAAATAAACTAGTGCTAGTTACCACAAATTAGTTAGAATATTAGGCTAATTGTCAAATTCCAGTAAATATTTTATAATATGTAAAAATATGTAAATGTTTTGCCTGTGGAATCCATCGTTCAATTCTTCCCAGAGTCTCTTTGGAAATCATTGACTGATGGATGGGAATAGGTATTTTTAGCCAGGAGAAGAGTAGATTAAAGGTTGGAGAACAGGAATTTACCTTCTTATACTTAGGGCTGTCGTGTAGGAAACTCCATATTGGTGGGCAGAAGCAGAACCACTGTGCATAATTAACAGGAATGTATATTTAGGATCATTATAAGACCACAACTTCTGACAGTTAGAACTACCCCCAAAAAGTACCACTTTGCGAAGCAGGAATTCCCTGTCCCTAGAAAGCAGGCTTGCATGGTGACCTGGCAGTGGTATGGTGGAAAGGACTCCTTTTTCAGCAGGAGGGCACACAAAATTGTCTCTAAGTTCCAGTCTAACTATAGGAATCAACGATTCTATCCTGTAGTCAGATAAATACCTTCCTGCTTTAAGGACCTTTCATCTTTGCAAACAATTGCTCATCCTTAATCTGTGCTGACCAGTGTAAACTGAGAAAGGGCAGAGCTGGGAGACTGGACTGCACAGAGAGTATTTACACTTCAGATGTTTTTCTTTCTAACCGGATGAAAGAATCCCTGTAAGAACCTCCATGAAACCTCCCTTCCTTTTTGGCCTCCCAACTTGTCTTTCCCCGCTTCCTACCACTTCCTTTTTTAATCAGCTCTAGAGCATAGCTCCCAATGGCTTTAAGCTGAGAAGGACAATGGAGACTAGTCTAAAGCTAGCCTGGCAACAGTAAAAAATATGAACAAAATAATAAAAGCACTATCAGATCTTCATTTTGTATATTAAATTTTTAGCATATATTTGATAATATAATTATCTGAACATCTACAGTTTGGTGATTATACCATGTGTTATGCTACTCCGTGCCTCATTTGGAAAATGTCTATTAGAGTTGAAGGAAATTTTGCTTTTTCTGAAGATCATATCTCAAATATAAAGGAATCTTTCCTATCTCTCCTTTATCCCTTGATTCTAGGAATCTCAGAGTTAAGTGTCTTCCACTTTGGTGGCTTTTCCTTAGCTGAGGTTTTCTGTTTCTCCCTTCTATCTTATTTCTTACTATGTTCTTTAAAAAATTTTTTGGTTTTTATGTTTTTACTATATGATGTCTTTTATCAAAGGTTTCCCACATCTGCTTTAAAAGTAGCCACCTGTGAATAATAAATCTCTGATATGAAACATCAAGGTTAGAATAGGCTTTCCTTCCTTTTTGGAATCACCAGCTCAGTGGTGTGACCTCCCCCCTCCATGTATTGTGAAGAGAATGGAAAGGTGACCTCATCCAGGACTTCTGCACGCAGCCTGTGAGGTAGCTATTTGGGGGCTGGGACTTTTCCCTCATGACCCTCTAGAGGTGTTGTTTGTGCTGAACAAGATACACTCTTAGATTGTCCTAATGAAGAGACTGTGTACCTTTCTTCTACTAGCAACAATGATAGAGATAAATGTGCACAATTTTTCCAGAAAAGAAAACACCCCAGTGTGTTGAGCTTGCCAATTTCGTGGTGTAAACACACCCATCATTGCTGATTTCAGGCTACCAACCTGAAGCTACTGAAGATATTTGCAAAGATGGACACATGAGGCTCTCATGAGACAGGACAAGTTGGCCCAGCACAGCACTGCACTGTCAGGCTCAAGCACGTGTACTTTTATAGCAACAGGACACATTTCCTAATCAAGTTGTTAAGAGGTTATTATATTATCACAGTTCAAGTGTTTGGCAAACCTGCCATGATTAAAATCTAATGTGTTATTTTCTCATAAAGGAAGCCTATTAAAGTCATAGAAGTGCTAAGAGGGTACAAATTCTCCATTAGACCTGGCATATTTTCAGTGTTGTTGCTTCTTTGATCTGTCTGGTGCTCTTGGGTCAAGCATTAAAAGGGGGAAGAGTGAGGAGGCAGAACACACAATCATATAGCGCTCCCTGAATCCTACTTAGAAGACAATGGGGTTCTCTAGTATTAATTAGGAACTTACATGTGGCATGCCTGAACAGCGTGTGAGATTGCTGGAGAACAGTTCAAATGTCACATTCAGGGGGCTCTGAACCATTAGCTGAGTAATCTCATTGTTGCAGGTTTGACAGTCATTTCTTCCATCACCGCATAGCACTTGAAACCTCAGTTCTAAGATTCATCTGCCTTTGGAGGACAACGGCTGCCTGGCTGATAGATGGGCTTGCTTAGCCTGTTTTCATTAGAGTGGCTTGGCCAGTGTGAAGCATGGGGTTGGAAGGAGAAATGCAATTTAGTGGTTTATTTTCCTTGCCTCCAGATGGGGATGCTTTCTCTTCAGATGCTACCTTAGAATCTTCCACAAAAGAAATTGGCCTGTAATAAAGGCCAGTTTAGATCAATTCAATAAGTATTAATTGACTATCTACTAGGCGTATCATGATAGGTGGCAGGGAAACAAAGGGCAGTAAAACATTATTTTAAATATGCACATCGGGCTTCCCTGGTGGCGCAGTGGTTGAGAGTCCGCCTGCCGATGCAGGGGACACGGGTTCGTGCCCCGGTCTGGGAGGATCCCACATGCCGCGGAGCGGCTGGGCCCGTGAGCCATGGCCGCTGAGCCTGCGCGTCCGGAGCCTGTCCTCCGCAACGGGAGAGGCCACAACAGTGAGAGGCCCGCGTAACGCATAAAAAAAAAAAAAAAAAAATATGCACATCATTTGCAAATATTTTCTCCCATTCTGAGGGTTGTCTTTTCCTCTTATTTATGGTTTCCTTTGCTGTGCAGAAGCTTTTAAGTTTCATTAGGTCCCATTTGTTTGTTTTTGTTTTTATTTCCGTTGCCCTAGGAGGTGGGTCAAAAGGGATCTTGCTGTGATTTATGTCATAGAGTGTTCTACCTATGTTTTCCTCTAAGAGTTTTATAGTGTCTGACCTTACATTTAGGTCTTTAATCCATTTTGAGTTTATTTTTGTATATGGTGTCAGGGAGTATTCTAATTTCATTCTTTTACATGTAGCTGTCCAGTTTCCCCAGCACCACTTATTGAAGAGGCTGTCTTTTCTCCAGTGTATATTCTTGCCTCCTTTCTCAAAAATAAGGTGACCATATGTGTGTGGGTTTATCACTGGGCTTTCTGTCCCGTTCCATTGATCTATATTTCTGTGTTTGTGCCAGTACCATACTATATTGATTACTGTATCTTTGTAGTATAGTCTGAAGTCCAGGAGCCTGATTCCTCCAGCTCTCTTTTTCTTCCTCAAGATTGCTTTGGCTATTCGGGGTCTTTTGTGTTTCCATACAAATTGTGAAATTTTTTGTTCTAGTTCTATGAAAAAATGCTATTGATAGTTTGATAGGGATTGCATTGAATCTGTAGATTGCTTTGGGTAGTATAGCCATTTTCACAATGTTGATTCTTCCAATCCAAGAACATGGTATATCTCTTCATCTGTTTGTATCATCTTTAATTTCTTTCATCAGTATCTTATAGTTTTCTGCATACAGGTCGTTTGTCTCCTTAGGTAGGTTTATTCCTAGGTATTGTGCAAAGGAAGCAACTGACAAAGGATTTATCTCCAAAATTTACAAGCAGCTCATGCAGCTCATGCAACCCAATCTAAAAATGGGCAGAAGACCTAAATAGACATTTCTCCAAAGAAGATATACAGATTGCCAACAAACACATAAAAGGATGCTCAACATCACTAATCATTAGAGAAATACAAATCAAAACTACAATGAGCTATCACCTCACACCAGTCAGAATGGCCATCATCAAAAATCTACAAACAATAAATGCTGGAGAGGGTGTGGAGAAAAGGGAACCCTCTTGCACTGTTGGTGGGAATGTAAATTGATACAGCCACTATGGAGAACAGTATGGAGGTTCCTCAAAAAACTAAAGGTAGAACTACCATACGATCCAGCAATCCCACTACTGGGCATATACCCTGAGAAAACCATAATTCAAAAAGAAACATGTACCACAATGTTCATTGCAGCAGTATTTACAATAGCCAGGACATGGAAGCAACCTAAGTGTCCATCAACAGATGAATGGATAAAGAAGATGTGGCACATATATACAATGGAATATTACTCAGCCATAAAAAGAAACAAAATTGAGTTATTTGTAGTGAGGTGGATGGACCTAGAGACTGTCATACAGAGTGAAGTAAGTCATAAAGAGAAAAACAAATACTGTATGCTAACATTTATATAAGGAATCTAAAAAAAATAGTTCTGAAGAACCTAGGGTCAGGACAGGAATAAAGATACAGGCATAGAGAATGGACTTATGGACATGGGGAGGGGGAACTGTAAGCTGGGATGAAGTGAAAGCGTGGCATGGACATATATACTGTACCAAAAGTAAAATAGATAGCTGGTGGGAAGCAGCCACATAGCACAGGGAGATCAGCTCGGTGCTTTGTGACCCCCTAGAGGGGTGGGATACGGAGGGAGGGAGGGAGACACAAGAGGGAGGTGATGTGAGGATATATGTATATATAGCTGATTCACTTTTTTGTAAAGCAGAAACTAACACACCATTGTAAAGCAATTATACTCCAATAAAGGTGTTATAAATAAATAAATATGCACATCACTCTCCTAGGGAACCTCAGTTCTAATTATGTATGACTTATCTTCACTCTGCAGTAGGATTTCAGATTTCTGAATCTTAGGTACTGTGAGACCCCAAGCATCTAGCAGAGTACTCTTTACAGAGTATCTGTTAACTCTCTATCTCAGGTTCTTCATCTGTAAAATGAAGGTACCAATAATATTCATCTCATAGGATTTTTATACTAATTGAATGAAATAATACATGTAAACTGTTTAGTAAGTGTCTGGCACATAGTAAGCACAACCAAATGTCGCTTTTGATCTTGTTATTATCATCGACCTGCTACCATGACAAATACTTCAAAATCATTTATTTTATTTATCTCATTTGACCTCTATGAGATATTATACCTGATGTGAAAATTAAATAGTTCCCTTCAACCACAGAACTAGTGAATAGGAATGCTAATATTTGTGTCTTGGGTCTTTCTGGATACAAAATCTGTATTCTTTATCACTCCTGTGTTATATTACCTTCCTCTAAATGGTTCTACTATTTTTAAAGAGATCTTAATGTCAAATTTTCCTTCTTTGGCTCCAGGTGTGTAAAATTTGAAGGTCATTTTTTTCATATAACCTTATTCTTAAAAGTTAAGCAAATATAAAATGTAAGCAAATGTGTAAGACATTTAGTTTCCTAAATGAGAACCATGAAGTGTGGTGACAGATGGGAGCATGATGAGGAAATAGAAGGAAAATAAGTTCTATCTTTAAAATATTTCAATTCACCCAGTAGTAAACTCCCAAGGATTATGTTGCTTTCCCATGACAAAAAGTAGTTATTTGGGAGCTAGCTCCCTTTTGAAGAATCCCTTGAGATTGTAAGAATTTGTTTCTCATCAAGGGAGACACATTTTGTTTTGAGCAATTGGAGCGTTTTCTGCATTGTGATACAGTCCTCACACTAGGTGAAGAGAACCCAGGTAAGTCCACACCACAACCCTCATGCTTCTCCTTCCCGGGACCTGGCAAGATCTATTTCTGTCATTTTTATTTGGTTATTCATCTCTTAAAATGTTCATTCCAAGTGTGTTTAATTTTATAAACTATCTTATAATTTTCAGAAATGAGCAATGTAGAAGTTACACATTCAAACATTGATCAATAAATGAATAAAGCTACTCTCTATGCTCTGTTTCACATTAACATGGTATTTGTTAGATCACAAATCCAACCAGTTGTTTTGATTCTACTTTTATTCATAACCATTAGTTTTGTTTTAATAAATTTACTGTCAGTATATCATCATTATACAAACACCCTCAAGGTCAGGGTGTATGTTGGTTTTACTCATTATTATATTCTCAGTCCTTCAACACATACTTTGTTAAATTAGTTATTTGTAAATGGTAATATGAACAGTTATGAATAATTGCCTTCTGGGGGATTAGTGACATTGATATTAAAATAAGCAAGAAATTAAGGCACAAACTTCTTGTTTTTCTCTATCTGTTGTCCCCTAATCATTGATACAGAATTTCATCAATTTTAAACCTGATATTTCCTCATGTATTACATATCTGAAATCTGGATGTGTCCTAAAATCAATGACATCTTGCAATTAAAATTGGCAGCATCTCCTAGGGTGCATAAAAAATGGTATGTCTTACAGTCAAAGTCAGCAATGATTATTTACAAGGAAGATTAAAGGGTTTTTTTCATAGATTGGTGTGAACTGCTTTAATCAGATAAATATGATTTTCTATCTTCTAATTCTCATTGAGACCAGAATAAACAGTTCTGAGAAGATTTACCAAAAAGTGAGAATATAAGAAGTTAGGATAGACTCTTATACCCTTGAACAACTGGGCATTTGTTGAATATATATGGAAAAACAATGGAGAATCTGGAGGCAGTGCTAGTTTGGGGAAATTATAGGGGGCGATTTCTCACAAATGAGGAAGCTAATATACAGAACTGCAGGCAGGAAAGATAACGTGTACTTTGTTGCACAACTATTTTCTTAACAGGGTTGCCAGAGCCTGCCTTATAGGAAAGTATGTTTTAGACAACAGTACAATTAATCTTTCTTCGTGAAGCCTTTCCTATTAACTCTTGACCGACTCCACTTGGTTATAACGTCCTATGACACATGGAGTTTGCATAGTTAGCTTTTTTATATGCACCTTATTCTATCAACCTAAATAATTTTGTGGAACTAGGTATTGTCCTTTCCTTTAGATATTCCATTTATCTTGCTCCTAATAAATGTGTAAGCTCCTGTGAACTGGACCACATCTAATTTTTGTTTTGTTTTATTTTTCTTCTCTCTCCCTCATTGACATCTACAGTGAAACTAAACCAGGGTTTCCCAAAGTGCGTCTGGTGGGATTTTGTCAGCATTATAAAGAAAATAAAGAGATGAATGCTGAAAACATTTGAGAGGTTAAGTCCATTAACTTATTGAATGATTTCTCAGGCTTTAATAAGATAATATGAAATATAAACCTCTAAGATGGGGATATGGTTAATACGCAGTATTTTCCAAACATGTTTGGTCATGAGACCTTTTTTCCCAAATAAAATTTTTTTGTTTGGACACATAGACTTCTGAAAATACTATAACAGACACATATATGATGATGATTACAACCAATAGAAAAGTTTAACATAAAAATTTATTCTGGCCTTAGAAGCAGCCTCAGTCAGATTGAATACCTGGTCCTCTACTTACTGGCTGTGTGGGCTTGCTCATGTGTTTTTAACCTCCTTCAGCCTCAGTTTTTTTATTTGTGAAATAATGGCATTCACTCATATGTTTCTATAAAGTTTGAGCTCTGTAAAAAGAGCTCAGTGTTTGACACATAAGAAATACACAAAAATGGCAGCTATCCTTGTTGCTATTGATGTTTTGATATTAGTATGTATTAGTATGATTTTAATTTTCTAAACTAGAAACATTTATGGATGTTTTTTATTTTAATCTCTCCTTTGTTTTCAAATGTCTTAGTGTTCTCATCTTCCTCTCTTTATCCACAGCTGTTATCCCTGTTCAGGTTTTCATTACTTTCAGGCAGAAAGTAGTGTGGTTATTGTAAAACCTCATGGACTTTGGAGCCAAAAAAATAAATGTTTGAATCCTGACTCTGTACTTTCTGGCTGGGGAAACCTCAGGAAAATCATCTAGCATTTCTGAGATGCAGTTAAGTTTAATATGAACAGAACCTCTTATGTGTATTGATTGATTCATTTATTTATCAGTTCATTCATTTGTACAGTAAAATCTCTTCGACCTTCTCCTGTATGCTGGGCTCTATGTTATTCCCTGAAGATACAAAGAGGAATATGCCTTCGAGTTGCTTACAAGCAACAGTTAGATTCACAAACTTGGAGATGTATACATTATAACATGTCATGTTATGTGCAATAAATAAAGTAGCAAAGAAGAGGAAAATGCTCCCAAGACCTAGAGAAATGGTTTAATTTTCTCTGAGCTGGAGATCTAGGGACAGGTATGGTCAGAGTAAGCATTATAGGGGAGCTTATTTTGACTTGAAGGAAGTTGGAGATAAAGCAGAAAGGTCAAGTTTGTCCTAGACTCCAGCAGTTGTCTATCAGTATGGAAGAACTCTAGAAATGGCAGGTTATTTTTATTTATAATTGAGTAGGGCAGAGGGATGGAATATAAGGATTAAGAAGGGGTACAGAAGTGGGTCCAAAGCATGCCATCAAGCAAGGGAGATAGATGGGAACAGGTAATGAAGGGCCTTATGTAGAGATTGGACTTCACCTTGTAGGTAATGAGGAATGACTACACAATTTAAAAAGAGGAGAGACCTAGTCAGTTTTGCAAATTAGACCATTAGCCACGTCATGTAGCAGAGTGGAAGAAAAACAAGAAAAGGGTGTATCACAATCAAGGACATCAGGCAAAATGCAACAGGTGGACAAGCTCTGAGATACAGCAGAGACATTGGGGATGGAGGATGGAATCAACTAGAAAGATTATTGAGGAAAAGATATCATCAGGAACTTGAGAACTATTAAGTATAGAAGACAGAGGAGAGAGAAATAGAGGTTAATCCACACATTTTTTATTTGACCAGTTGTGTAGAGGAGGTATCGTGAAATGTAGTCAAGACTGCTAAAGGAAGAATAGATTTAAGGATGGGGTGAAAAGATTCTGAGGTTAGATCTGAATAACTGAGTTTGAGATATTGATGTTGCACTCGGGTAGAAGGGTTTAACAGGCAGTTTGAAATAAAGATCTGGGAATTTAGAGAGATCTGATCCAGAAATGGAGACTTAGGCATCTTCTGTGTAGTTGAAGCAGTATGGATGGGATTGCTCAGGAAAGGAAGAGGAGGCTGCTGGGGACTGAAACGCAGGGAACAATACCACCATGTTGGGGGTTTTATGGCCAAAGAGGACCACTGAGGAGACCATGAAGCAGTGAGTAATTTACTACAATGTTAGTAGTAGTAGTAGTCCCCTTAGTAGTCTAATGTTTCTATTTTTTAAACTGTTATACATTTCTAGTAAAAGAGGATCATATCTTATGCATTAAAAACATGTGGCACCTCTGTAGTGCCTAGAATTGAGTTGACCAAACACTAGATGACTTTTTTTTTAATTTAATTAATTAATTATTTTTTTTGGACTGTGTTGGGTCTTCGTTGCTGCACACGGGCTTTTCTCTCTAGTTGCAGTGACTGGGAGCTACTCTTCATTGCGGTGCATGGGCTTCTCATTGTGGTGGCTTCTCTTGTTGCAGAGCACGGGATCTTGGCACACAGCTTCAGTAGTTGCATCACGCGTGGTCAATAATTGCGTCACATGGGCCCTAGAGCACACGGGCTTCAGTAGCTGTGGTGCACAGGCTCAGTAGTTGTGGCTCACGGGCCCTAGAGCACAGGCTCAGTAGTTGTGGCACACGGGCTTAGTTGCTCCATGGCATGTGGGATCTTCCCGGACCAGAGATCGAACCCGTGTCGCCTGCATTGGCAGGCGGATTCTCAACCACTGAGTCACCAGGGAAGTCCCTACATGCCTTGTTACTTGATCACAAATTTTAGGAAGGAGGGAAGGAGGGAGAGAGGGATGGAGGAAAGAAAGAAGGAAGGAAGGAAGGAAGGGAAGAAGGAAAGAAAGGAAGAAAGGAAGGAAAAAAGAGGCAGAGGATGAGAGGGAGGGAGGGGAAAAGGAAGGAAGGAAGAAGGAAAGAAAAAACCTTATGAGATATATTTGACTCCAATAGTCATGGGATCTTGACCATCAACTGAAAAAATGTATTATTTTTTTCCTTTCTAGCCATAGTGCCTTTAGTAATATTAATAATGAGAAAACTAAGCTGATTTTGCTAGTGTAGAAAAAAAGTAATTTTCAAAAATGTAACCTTCATTCATTTCAGTCTCTCACCACTAGATGGTAGAAGCAGCTGACCTGATGGTTCAGGAAGCATCTGGTCTTGGCGGTGGGGAGGTGGGGGGGGAACAGATTTGTGAGGCTAAATTGAGAAGCTCTTAGTTAATAAAAACCTAAGAAGAGTTTGGCAGAGATTTGCATATTTGTGAATAATGCATTTTGTTCCAGCCCCAGACCTTGGTGAGAGGAAAGTGGTTGAGTGAAATATGGCCTTGACAGACATACTGAATCCAGGCACAAAAGCTCCTGGTCAAAATTCTAAGCAAATGAAACAATTCTTGCTTCAATTATCATTAATTGGAAAGGGTACCAACAGCATACCTCAAATAATCCTGGATATTTAAGCCAGAAGTTGGAAAAAGGGAAGAAGAAAATGGTGGGCATAGGACCTACCACAGTACCTCACAATTCAAGAATGCTCTCTAGAACTAGCCCACCATGGGTTAATGGGTGCCCACCATGGCTCTGGAAAGATAAGTCAGCGGAATGACGTCCAAATCTCCTATTTCTCTCAGCTATGTAACAAATATAACAACAATAATAATGAATTTTCTCTAAGAAATATTAGATTGTTATGTATATTAAAGGCATAATAAGTTTTTTTAAAAAATGAAGAGTGTTTAGAACAATCCTGTCATTAGTGATTATTTGTAGATTTAAGATATTCCTAGAGAGTTAACCCAAGACTCACCACAGTTCTTCTCAAGACTAGGATTACTGCCAAGGCTTTCTATAAGAATTAGAAATAATATACATAAAGCTCATAAAGGCTGCCCATCAGTAGTTCCCCCATTACAAAAAATCAGAGTCGTAACCTTTTAGCAAGCATGTTTTCAATTCTTTTTTTATTAGCAAAGGTATATAGAAATTATTTCAAATCTCACACATTCATTCATAAATAAGTGTTGACATTGATTGGGCTTTAGAATTCTTAACCCTTTCCCAGATAATCCAGAAAAGCAATAGCTTACAGGGGAAAGCAGATGGATTTTAGAATCGGACCTACTTATATTCAAATTCTGGCTTTTTTGCTTTCTAGCTGCGCCCTTTAGCAAATCTGTTGACTTTCCCCTATTATAAATAATAACTCACAGGGTTATTGGAAGAATTACTTAAGATAATACATGGGAAGTCTTTAGAATAGGATTAGGCACCTAGTAGGTGCTCAGTAAATAGTAATTATTTATAAAGTAGAAAATGTCTGTGTATGCAACAGCAAATCCGAATTTAAAATTAATCAGCTCTTTGAACTCTCAGTAGACATGGGCTCTTGTTATATTTTCACACTTGCTGTCCTTAAGAGAATGGTTTTACACTATGGAATAGTGTAAAATACAATATGGAATACCCCATCTCAGCTAAGCAAAGTTGGATTATCCAAAATTGTTGTCTTTCATATGAAAGTGAATGTCTCTTTGGCTAGTTCCAATAAAGTATAGCAAGTAAGTTGGGAATACAGCCAGGTTTTGAGTGATCCAAACAAGACTGTGCTGAAGCATAAAGAAATGTACTCTGCTTTGTGCCTGGTTTTGGAGGATGTTAGAACACGTGTACAATCTCTCAAGGTAGCTACTTGGAGGGAAGCATTGATTTAGATATGTAATTTTGTATTACTTAAAAATGTATTAGTTAAAAAATTTAAAAGCATTACTTCATAGTAACAAGTGGATATCCAGTAAGTGTTGGGTAATAGAGATATTTAACACACTTATTAAATTCACACATTAACCATTTAAGTCTAGAGAATATTATTAACCCATAAAGATGGAAATAGTTTTTGTTCTACGTCTAGCAGTGTATTTATAATCATACTCCGCTAATTCTAAATACAGATCAAATCCCACTGCTTTAAACTCAAAGGGATGACTCTAGCACGATTTTGTATGGTGTAATTCTGTTGTTGAAATCAAGTGTATGTTACCTGGGGTTTTCTTTAACAAGGAGATTTTGGTTATATCAGTAGTTTGTATTTGTTCATTTACTTTTGTTCAACAGAATTACTAGGTTCCTTTGGCGGGGGCTGGCGGGGGAGTACTGTGAGGCAGCTGCTAAGGTCTAAACTTCAACCTCATGAATTTTTCTTTCTTTGTATTCATATTCACTCACCAAGTTTTCTGTCTAGAGCTTGTTTTAGGAGAAATAATAACAATATAAAATGTAGGGGTTTTTTTGTTTTTTTGTGGTACGCGGGCCTCTAACCGTTGTGGCCTCTCCCGTTGCGGAGCACAGGCTCCAGACGCGCAGGCTCAGCAGCCATGGCTCACGGGCCCAGCCGCTCCACGGCATGTGGGATCTTCCCAGACCGGGGCACGAACCCGTGTCCCCTGCATCAGCAGGCGGACTCCCAACCACTGCGCCACCAGGGAAGCCCTAAAATGTAGTATTTATTGAATTCCTAATATATGCTGGCATTATTCCAAATGCTTTACATGCATTAGGTTATTCCATTTAACCACCCTGTAAGGTAGGTTTTCTTATGATTCCCACTTTATGGACAAGGAAAATGAGTGCTAAGAAGTTAGAAAAACTTTTCTACAGTTACACATTGAGTCCTTGATAGATGTGGGGTATGAGTTCAGCTAGTCTGACGTCAGACCCCTCACTCTTAGTCACACTGCTGAATTATTCACCAGCAAATGAGAACCATACAGTTTTAAAACTGAAGGGGATGGTAGAAATCATCAAGTTCAGGGTTTTCAAACTGCAACTGACCCATTAGCAGATGTGAAATCAATTTACTTGATAATTTTAGAATAGAATAAAAGAACAGAATAGAAAATATGAGAGTACATCACAAGTAGAAACGTTTGCTTCAGTTAAGTGCGGGTGTATACTGACTCACAATGTAAAGTATATTTCTTTCTGTAATCAAGGTCAAGAAAGTCAGGAAGCCACTGATCTGGTCCAACTTTCCCGTAGTACAGAAGGAAGGTAGGTGGGGAAGAAAACCTTAGGCCCAGAGAACTTAAATAATTTCCTAAAAACATATTGTCAGAAATGGCGGAGCCTGAACTTCAACACTTTATCGTATTAACCACTGCTGTTTTCTCCGTCAGTGTCTGTTGTGGCTGCCATTACTACCAACTGAGACACTTAAACAAGTAGTTCTGAAACTAGGTGTGTATCAGCCCAGCCCCATCCCACTTCACCAGTCCTGGGCTCTGTATTTTTATTTCCTCTCCAGGTGACTTTGTTACTAACATTGGGAACTGCTGTCTTGAACTCCATGATGCCACAGTGTTTATTGAATGACTGCCATGTGTATTACCAGGGCTTTACTAAACACCATGGGAGACAATAAAAGAAATAAGAGATAGAGCCTTTCTCTATGAAAAACTTAAATATATTAAGGAAATCAAGATGTGCACAAATCGTTTAGTGAACAGAACTAACCTTACTAAGTTACGAACGGCGTTCCAGGAGGCAGTTTTCAAATTCCTCTATAGGCATGCACAAAAGAAGCCTCATGAGGTTTATTTGAGAGAACGTCCTATGAGAAAATACGGTAGAGAACATTGAATTGATTTTCCCCAACTCTCAGAGGAATTGCCAGTGTCAAGTGAGTGAATTTAACCCCAAAGCAGCACTCCCAGGATGTCTTCCCCCAGGCCAACTGACTCAGCAAAATCACTCTGAAGGCAGATGCTTTGTTCCTTCTGTAATGGCAGAACACTGAGTGTGTTTGAGCTTGTGGCCAATTTGGAGTCACAGGTAAGTGCATTTAAAATGCACTCTAGAGGCTCTTGTTGGGGTCCCTCTGCCCATAGCACCAGGCAGGACAACCTACCCCACCCCCACCCGACGGGCCATTAAACCACAGGGCACACGTGGAAGTCATTTCAGAGCTCAGTTTGAAATTCTAGTGATTGAACCTCAGATCGGGTGCTGTAGAGATGTTCCAGTTTTATCTTTTCATGTTATATGTGAGGGAATTTAATAAGTTGTTTTATTGGTGGTTTATTTTCTCAGAGAACAATAAGACATTTATATAACCAGCTTTTACTTATAAACAAGCAATATAAAACTTAAATATAGAATTTCTTGGGGCTTCCCTAGTGGCGCAGTGGTTAAGAATCCGCCTGCCAACGCAGGGGACACGGGTTCGAGCCCTGGTCCAGGAATATCCCACATGCCGTGGAGCAACTGAGCCCGTGCGCCACAACTACTGAGCCCGTGAGCCACAACTACTGAAGCCCGCTTGCCTAGAGCCCGTGCTCCGCAACAAGAGAAGCCACCCCAATGAGAAGCCCGCACACCACAACTAGAGAAAGCCCGCACGCAGCAACGAAGACCCAACGCAGCCAAAAATAAATAAATAAATTCATTTTTTAAAAAACCAAAACTTAAATATAGAATTTCAAAAACAGGCTTCATTTCTCTATTATGAACAATTAAAGCAGAGCTGCCACTAGACATTCAACGTATTTATATGAGTCAGAAAAGGGAGTTCCTACTTAGACGACATGATACCCTGATATAACTTAGAGAATGTGCTGCATGGACCTAGGCAATAAATTCCCTAAAGAGCCAGATGACCTGGTGTTCAATAGTAAGACCATAGAAATATGGAGCTTAGAACTGAGTGGGAACATGTGAAATAACAGTCTAACTCCATTATTTTACACATAAAGAAACTAAGAGTCAGCTAGGTTATGAGATTTTCCCCAGGCAGACGCACACTTAATGCTAAAGCCGAGACAGGAATCTGGGTCCCAGATTCCCAGGCCAGAGTTTATTCCTCTATTTCTCAAGAAAAGCAGAGAATCAGGTGTGTTCTACTTAGCAGATCACAGAGGTTCACTTATTCCAATTTCCAGGAAATGTTGCCGGAAATTGTTATCACTAACTTTTTGTTTGTTGATGCCAATTTTCAGCTTTCTCAAAGGGCCAAACTGACGTTGTTGAAAATGGACAAAAATCTCTCTCATCCTCAATCTCTCCAGTGAAATTGCATGTATCAGTTTGATTGAATAAGAATAACATCTGCCTCATCATTAGTTACCTCTGATATGGCTTCGAATATTTGTGTAACCACTGATGAAATAGCTCTTTAAAAACAAATTTTAAAGAATCCATATATAAAAGACCAGTCTACGCAGTGGTGATGTTACTTTTTTCTTTTAGCAGGTGCTTTACCAGAGTTGCTGGGCCATGTGGGCTTGGTGTCAGAAGTATGCCATTTGGGAAATCACTGAACCTCTCTGAACCCTAGTTTCTACATTTGTATACTGAAGATAATAATAAACACATTTGGGGCAGTTACTGAGACTAAGAATGCTGTCATTGGCCAGCTTGAATTTTATTACATGTGCTTGAAGCTCCGCACCCTAACTCCCTGCCAGATTCCTGTGGCTACCTCCACCTTCCCTTCCTGTTTCTCTAGTCTCTATTTTCCTTTCCCTTCTCTTCTCATTTCTACTTCTTTAGAATGATCAATGGAGAACAAATCAGCAACACATGATAAAGAAAAAGAAGCTTGAGTGGTTCAGCATAAGTCAGTTCAAAGAGTTGTCTATATATGGGGCTCTCAAAAAAGTCAGTGTGATTTTTGGCTACACTAATGCAATTGTTATATCAAGAACAAAGAGGCGATAATTCTGCACTGTTCCAGAGTGGAGCAATAGGGTCTGAGAAGCACATTTCAGGGAGAATGGCAGCAAATTGGAGTGCTTCCAGAGAGGGGCAGATAGGCTGGTGAGGGGATTAAAACCATGTCAAATGGAAACATCAAAGGCATGAATGATGTGGTCCCTGGAGAAGAAACTCAGCTTAGAGGACATGGTCATTCGTGGCTTCAAATTGTTTATAACAAGCAACTATTGTATATAATCTCTCTAGATACTGTGACCTCTAGCATAAACAATGAGAAGACAGAGTCTATGTGAGTTATTTTTTTTCAGTAGAGCTGTCCAAAGATATAATGGGCTGCCTCATAAGGTAGTGAGCTTCCTGTCACTGAAGGTATCCAAACAGAGGCTAGAAAATCCTCAATAAAATATTATGGAGATGATTCACGTATGAGATAGGATGTTGAACAACAGTGTTTTTAACCATTTTGAAGTCATGAGCCCCTTTGAGAAATTGATGGAAACTATGAGTCCCTTTCTCACTAAAAAAACCCCAATAACATATACCCACAAAATTTGGGGGTAAAATTTCAGGGATGATTACTTAGAGGGTGGATCACTTAAAGCCCATCTATGTAATCCCTAAGGACCACAGCCTCAAAGTTAAGAATTTCTGGGTGGAAGGAATTTCAAGCTCCCTTCCATCTCTGAGAATTTATGACTGTCATTTCTCTGCCTCGCAAGGAATGCTTGTTCTTCTCAAGAAGAAATCTTTTGTAAGTGTCAGAAAAAATAGGAGGCGGCCTCTTTTTGATCTGGTCTGTCAGTGAGGCACCCCTGATTCCACAGCAGCTCTCAGCAACAGGGATCAACAGGTTCCCCCAGACAAGGAGAAGGACTGAGGGTCCATTTGATTCAGGAGAGTGCTCGAAATGCAGGACTTCTGCTTATGATCCCATTCCAATTAGTATTTTTGATGTATAGTCCGAAGGCAATTTTCTGTGTTCGTTAGTTAGTATCACAAGCTTTTCCCAGTTACGCAAGCCTAGAGCTATAATATCTTGCCTCTCTGAATTTGAGTTTTAACTGTCATAAGATTGTTTTCTTTACGCTTAATGGAAGTTGCATCCTAGCAAAGAACTGATTTTAAATTACCCCATCACCTTGCTAAAAAGATAATGCATTTTCTATACGATTCAGGCACAGAGGATTTCCGTTACGTGGCTAGACTCTTTATGGAAATGTCAGTCATGAAATGTGCACTGGATATTTATTTCTTCATCAGGGTCACAGAAGTGCACTTGAATTGGATTCTTCCTTTTCTCTATACCATTAAGATACTGATGGGTTCAGAGTTGCTGGGCTTGAAATTTTAAGAATAGCTAGCTCATAACATTTCACTTTCTGCTTTAGGGCAGGGTGAGTTGCTTATAAATCAGGCTGCAAATGTGATGAATTGGATGTCTCCAACTCAATTAGCTTAATGTAGGTAGGAGGATTTCCAGGTTTTGCAGCCTCTGTTTTACTAATCCTCTGAGCCGACTGTTTAACGTAAAATGTGGCTGTGTATTAATGCCTGAGCCTCAGAGAAACATGGTTGGTATTTTTCATTTCAACGTCTAATGTCATCCTGTATTTCATGGTTTTGATTTGGATCTGAAGCCACTGAGTGATGGTTCTTAACATGATATATTGTTGCAAGCCTTACCTTGTTACCTTTCTGCCTTCTGACCGAGTTAAGAAAGTAGTGTAACAGAATTGCTGCTGTCACTGGGTGATTTAATTGGTGTGTGGGGCGGGGGAATCTCAGCAATTTAAGGAAAACTGTAGAAGCTGGAGCTGTTCCTCTGTCAAATAAATGATCAGATGAGATGGGCCCCAGCAAAGCAGATGCTGACAGTTTCAAGAGCTTTCAACATACTCATCACACTTTGGTAATGAAATTTGTTGAAGGAATTGATTACAGAGTTTGTTTGCTTTTCGTTTTCTTAAGGAAACTATATTGAGGCCATGAATGTTTGTTTTAAAGAAAATATGTTAGATTTAAATCCATTTTATGCCTAGGAATATTATTTGCTATCTTCTCTATATTGCCTAGACGTTAGCATCCATGAGCTGAGGTATTATCCTCTGTATTTAATTCTCTTTCCGCCTCTTCTTTTTTAGCTCCCCACCCCACCCTGGCAGTTCCAGCTCTGTTCTAGCTCGTTAATTGTTAAGCACAGAGACTTTGAAATGATACCCACATGGTTAGTCCAAGCTCTTCCATAACTCTCTGTGTGTGACCTTGAGCAAGTCATTGGTCTCTCTAGGTTTTGCTTTTTCATGTATTACATGATAATATTGTAACCACCTTATGGGGCTGAAGTGAATTCAGTGAAATTGAGCATGTGCTGCTGTGTTCATGGTAAATTAAGGTTCAGGTGAGTTGTCAAACACTGAGTGCTTACTCTGGGCTAGGCACCATGATAAATACTATGCACTGGGTAAGATGATGATGGGACATAATCCATCTGCCTTGTATCCGTATATGATGTTTTATGGTTTACAGGGTGTTCTCACGTGTCTCCGTTCAGTAGTACAACAACCCTGTGAAATAGATGGCCTGTTATTATTACCTACATCTTTCAGAGAAAGAAACTGAGACCAAATGAGATTAGTCTATTTGCTTAAAATCACATAAATTCGTTCACAAATTCATAGTACAAACATATTGTGCATTTATTATGTTCTGCCCCGTGCAAACCCCTAGAAATTCAATGACAAACCATCCCTGTTCTAAAGGAGCTCAAAGTCAAGTGCGGAAGATAAACACATAAATAAGTTAAATAAAGTGGAAGCTCACAGGACAGAGTAGTCCCTTTCCCCCTCATATTCTCATACCTGATGTTTTTAAGACACTGCATCCTGACAGTTGGATCTACTTTGCCTACAGTGTTCTCCATGCACCTAGATGTTCTTGGTAAATACTGACATTGTTTACTCAGAAATCTGAGGACAGACAGGAGTTCTCATGCAGAAAAGCTAAAGAAAGGTTAGTATAACACAAAAGGTACAGTGGTGCTCCTACTGGGAGGGTATAGGCAGAGCTGTCTCTATTACTAAGAAAAGCCTATTACCTTTGGAAGTGCTGCCTGGCATGTTGCCCATATGTGAGAAGGAATAGCAATAATCCTAAAGCCCTTTGCTTGCCTTGGCTGTAAAAAGAGCTTGCCTTTGTACTCAGGGGCAAAGGCATAGACCCTCAAACAGCTGATTTTTTTTCTTGTCAGACTAGAGCAGAGTTTAAACCAAACGAGACCCACTCCATTTCTGACCACAGTTACTCTCTGCATTCTGGTCCCAGTTAAGTTGGTTGGAAACTGGCCTCACTTTATCCAAGGGCCTAGTTCGAGGGCATTCACTTCACACCTTCCTCAAGTTTGAGGAACAGCGATCATCTGAAAGCCTTTTGCTTGCCTTGGCTGAGAATGTCGGACAGTAGACTTGCAGGGTTTGGGGAATGGAGAACTAATTTCGAATCCTAGTTCTGTCATTTGCTAGATGTGTGACCTTGAGGGAGTCTCAATAAATTCACCTCATTTACTTCAAAGGGTTGCTGTGTGGATTAAAATGCTGTTTTTGTGTGTGGGGGTGTGTTTTTCTTTTACCAAATATTACCTAATCATAAGAACCATCCTTTTAAGAAATCTACAAACCTGAGTCCATTTAGACTTACAGAATCAGAATTTCCAGGCAAGGGCCTGAACTGCATTTTAAACATACATCTCAGATGATTTTTATGATTAGGCAGTTTTGGGAATCAAAGTATGTAAAGAGCCATCACTGTAGCCTGGCCCTCAGCAGGTACCATACACACTCCTTAACGGTTACTTAATATTGAAGATTGTTGTTGATGATAGTATTCATGTAAGCACTGGGCTGTTTAGGTCCTGACATCCTTGGCTATTGGCATACTAGTTGGCACTTCAGTAGTTGTCAATCTAAGTTATCTAATTAACTCACTTACTAAACACTGGCATTATTCCAGATGCTGTAGGAGAGACAAATTGTATATAAACTCTGATATAACCTGAAGTAATTTTCAACAGTTCCTGGAGGAGGAATTTTTTCAGTCTGGAGTCTAAAGAAAAAGTACGGCAACCATGCCAAAGATTGTGTTCATTTTTATCATTCATATGCTTATTCATTTCACTTGATTATTCCTACGTTAGATTGAAGGAAGAATGACATTATAGCTTAAAAAATGTTTTAACAACAAATTTAGAAAAAAAAAAAGTGTTTCCACACTGTATATCAGGAAATTATAAGCTGGGGGTTTTAATCTTCTTTTAATGCATTATCATTTTCCTGGCACACCCATCAAGCCCATGTGATAGATGTTATTACCTTTTTTTTTTTTTTAATCCAGAGAACATTTTCTGAGAAACAGACATATTTTTCTCCTTCTGGAGTAGAGTACAGTAAGTGCCTAGCCATTGAATCTTAAACATGAGGGCAGATGTTGTTCCATGTAAAAAGTTCTCCTGAGAACTTAAATTTATTCCTTAAAGTTTTGCAAATTACCACTTTTGATGGGAAATTTTCTAAATGGATTACTTGGCTGTTCCAATCTTAGAGAATACCAAAGTCTAACCTTCTTTTATTGTTCCATAGTCAATACTATGAACATAAATTATCATACTTTAATAATTCACTCAATGTTAATAAAATTCCCATTATGTAGGATTATAGAGAACAAAAAATGAATAAAACATGTTGTCTTCCTAGAATGAGTGACTGCCAAATGTCATAATTAACTTTTATTAGTTAGCTGTAATGAATTAATTAGCTATAATTAATACAAATAGCATTTACAAAGTATCCAACATGTGCCAAATTGTATATTACCCACATACGATAACTATTCCTCACAACAGTCCTATGAGGTTAGTACTATTTTTACTTCCATTTTACAGATGAGAGAACAGTCTCAAGCTATAGCTTCTCTAAAATTACACAACAAAAATAATTAATTAAAATAAAGTTACACAACCAGTTTAGTAGCACAGCTATGTGGTTTTGTTCTGTTCTGTTCTGAGTTCTTGTATCTGTTTTCTGTTTAGTGTAATTTGGGGCCAAATCCTCAGGAATTCTGACTCTTTCATTTATCAATAGCATGATTGGGCAAGATACGTATGTCTGAACTCACTTTCACATTTTTTTTTTTTTTTTTTTTTTGCGGTGCATGGGCCTCTCACTGTTGTGGCCTCTCCCGTTGTGGAGCACAGGCTCCGGACGCGCAGGCTCAGCGGCCATGGCTCACGGGCCCAGCCGCTCCGTGGCATGTGGGATCCTCCCAGACCGGGGCACGAACCTGTGTCCCCTGCATCGGCAGGCGGACTCTCAAACACTGCGCCACCAGGGAAGCCCTCACTTTCACTTTTTAAATAAAATGTGGTTAATATGATCTTGAGGATTCTTGGGTATTAAATTAGATATCACGTTTTAAAAAAAAAAACTAACAGTATCTGGCACATAATAGTTACTCATCAAAGTTAGCTTTTCCTTTCCAGTTTTACCAGACTAACAACTAACACTTCTTTGGACTTCCAGAATGGCAACTTCACCTTATTTAATTTACTGTTTCTAATTATTGTGTGATAAGCCCAATAAGAGTAAATGGACCCTGATTAAGTTCTGATTGTCTTTAAGGTTTTCTTTTTATCGTTGGCAGTCTGCAGTTTAACTTAAAGGTGCTTAGAACTGAATTTATCTTTCTTTATGTTGCTTAGAATTTGGTATACTTTTTTAAACATGAAGATTCATGTCTTTCCTTGTTTTTTAAAATTTCCAACCATTGAATCTTCCAGTATTGCCTCTTCTTCACTCTACCACCTCCTTCTGAGTAGATGTAAATCGAGCTGCTCATTCTATTCTCCATATCCCAATCTTTTTCATATATTTCATCACGTTTTCTTCATAGTTTGTATTCTGCATAATTTTCAATTCACCAATTCCCTTTTCAGCTATGAAAAATCTGCTGTTCAATTCACCCACTATTTTGTCATTTTAAACACGTAAATTCTGTACTTCCTCCCAAATTATCCAGTTATTTTTTTCTTTCTTTCAGATTGTTCATATACTAATCCTTCCATTTGTCATGTGTGCTGCCTCTCCCTCCTGGTGGAGCATTTCCTCATGTAGTTTGTCATTTAATGTTGTGAGCTCAACTTTGGTAGAACTGTTTTATTAGTGGTCATTACTCTTGCCATGAGCTATCCCTAGAGAAAAATTGTGTTGTTACTTCTGCTGAACACTTCACAGGTTTCACTTGTCCAGAACCACAGTTTTTTTACATTAATTTCTCAACTCAAGAGTGTCTCATACTACATGGGAACTGTAGGTTTGGAATACACATCCACAGGACAACCTGGCTTGCAGATTCAAATTCTTTCAGTAGACTTTTTTTTTTTTTTTTTTAATTTAAAGCGGAGACCATCTTTCTTGTTGCTTTCTTAAGACAAGATCAGATTAGTTCTCTTTATCTAAGGGGCAGCTTTGCCAGAATTCAGACCTCTGCAAGGGTCACAGTTTTAAATCCATGCCATATCTCCTATCCACAAGTGGGCATTAAAACACCAAACTATTATGGTTTATATAGTCTATATATATATATTACTGTTGGATTATAAGCTGACTGTTCTGGTTTCAAGTTTCTGCTCCATTTCTGGTACCTAGGAATTTCCAATTCTTGAGTTTGAGCTCAGCTCTGTATTTAAAATATTTATTTTTACATTTTATCCAGAATTTTTTTTTAATTAATTAATTAATTTATTTTTGGCTGTGTTGGGTCTTCGTTTCTGTGCGGGGGCTTTCTCTAGTTGTGGCGAGCAGGGGCAACTCTTCATGGCAGTGTGTGGGCCTCTTGCTGTCGCGGCCTCTCGTTGCGGAGCACAAGCTCCAGATGCGCAGGCTCAGTAGTTGTGGCTCACAGGCCTAGTTGCTCTGCGGCATGTGGGATCTTCCCAGACCAGGGCTCGAACCCGTGTCCCCTGCATTGGCAGGCAGATTCTCAACCACTGCGCCACCAGGGAAGCCCTATCCAGAATTTTTATACATTAGTATTAGGAGAGTCAACCATTTTGTAGGGGTCCATGTAGTCTATATACCTACATTAAGTCAGCAATAAACACTTATTGAGTATCTACTTTATATCAGTCACCAATGAAGGCACTAAAGATAGCATTGGTAAATAAAACAGAAGTTCCTATCCTCACAAACTTAATTATAGTGGAGTAGACAGACAATAAACAAATAAGCATATAAGGTAATACCAGATGTTGGTAAATGCTATGAAAAAAAAGCAGAGTAAAAAAAATGGTGATGTGGGGAAGTGATTATGGGAAGAATGACAATGAGAGACTATTTTAGATAGAAGGATGAGGGGAGAAATTTCTGTTAAGATGACATTTGAGCAAAAGCCTAAGAAAATAAAGTTAGCTATGCATATAATGGAGTAGCCCAATGAAAGGTAACAGCTAGTGCAAAGGCCGTGAGGCTAGACCATATTTGCTATGTTCAAGGAACAACAAAAAGGCCAGAATGGTGCACTGAACAAGAAGAATGATGGTGGGAAATGAGGTCAGAGAGGTATTGTGGAAGCTAAAATGAGGCAGGCACCTCACATGTTGTCTTATAAACCAAAGTAAGGACTTGTGGTTTCACTCAGAATGAGATAAGAGACCAGTGGAGGGTTTTGAGTAGGAGAATAAAATAATGCAATTTATATTTTGGAATGTATCTTTTTGGCTGCTCTATAGAGAATAGACTATCTATGTCTATATTACAGAAATCAAATATTGTCTCCTTGCTTGCTAAGCATGAGCTAGTATAGAAAAAGAATTACCTAATAAAGTTTAGCTTTTATAGATCTGGGATGATTTTTACAAACCAAACGCATTTCTAGCCAAGAATTAAAATACCTTTACCTTCTCCCAACCACATCTTAGGATTTTTATTTGAAGCAGTGGTATGTAGAGATATAGCTGTTTCTAATAAAATGTAGAGCAAGTTTGAATTTGAGAATAGAATTAATGTAAATTCCAAATATAATCATTATACTAATTCATCCTATTTCTTATGATACATTTTTAAGGTTGAATGACTTCTTTTGAAGTCTTCTTTCCTGGCTAGGAAATTATCTGACTCCTAGAAGAATACATAGTGTGAGATTCTGTTTGCCTTGAATTGAACTTGAAAGAACTACAGGAAAGCCAAGATCTGATTATCACTAAAAGGTTCTTACATTTTACAGTGCATATATATATATATATATATATATATAGTTATACATAAAGGTATGTCCAAAATGTCAGAGAGGATGGATGTTCCAACAGAGCATTCTACACTCTATTATTATTTGTTAGCATTTAGTACATCAGCTTTGTAAAAACAGGAGCTCAGTTTTGTCAGTATATCCAGAAGTGATCAGGTTCAAAGTATTGATTCATGTCAACCAAATTAATAAGGTTTTTAATCTCAATGTACACATTACTTCTCTGCAGAGCCTTCCCAGATCCCAGGAATCTAGATTAGCTATCCTCTTGGTGCTTCTATAATATCCTATATTTACCCCTGCCTTAGCACTTACAACACTGCATTGTAATTATTTGTTTATAGATCTTCAGGCTATTTCCCTTATCAGACTGTGAACTCTGTGAGGGCAGGAATTGTATTTGATTTATTTCTGTATCTGGAACAGTATCGTGTCTGACAAATAAGGAGGCTCAATGAAGATTTGTTGAATATATGAGTGAATGAGTGAATAGAAATCTGATGCCCACTAATCAATCTGCAGTGAGGGATAAATCTGCCAAGTGAGGAGAAAACTTTATTGGCAGTTCAGTCAGTCTTTCCAGTAGAAACGTCTACTTGGGAAGCCAAATTATAATAAAAAGTTTATAGAATGAACCCAGAATTAGAGCAAGGGAATTAAAACGAATGACTTGGACCACTGGTACCTTTTTTTCCCTGATTTTATTATTTTCTTTATTTTCTTATAGTTTATATTCGTTTCATTTTGTAAAGATAATATATGCATTTTATAGAAAATAAGAAATTTAGAGAAACACAGACATAAACAAAAGTCACCCATAATTCCACCGCCCAGAAGCAATTTGTGTTAACATACCAGTGTATTTCAATTAATCCTTCTGTAATGCATTTGTTCTCTCTTAGATCTCACTGGGGGTATAATTTTTCAGGCTGTATTTTTCCCTTCTCATCATAGAATCAATATTTTGCATGCAACTAAAACCACTTCCTGAACATTCTTTTGCATGGTTGTGTAGGCTTCCACTGTATACTCACCTGACTCTCTTAACTGTAAGACAAAGATTTCTCTAGAACATCAAAAAAGCTTCCATTCTTTTTCTGGGGAGAGAAGAGGCTGGGAGTCACCTGCATTGCAGGGGCTGTGTGTGCTGGCTACACGCTTCAGACAACGACAGTAGCACAGGTTTTAAGGCATAAAAGCATTGTTAAAATATAGCCCTAGATCTGCCCCCTTAAGGCAGCGGTCCCCAGCCTTTCTGGCACCAGGGACTGGTTTCTTGGAAGACAGTTTTCCATGGGCAGTGGGTGGGGGGATGGTTTAGACGGTAATGCGAGTGACGGGGAGCCATGGGGAGCAGCAGATGAAGCTTCGCTCTCTTGTCTGCAGCTCACCTCCTGCTGTGCGGCCTGGTCCCCAACAGGCTGGGGACCAATAGCAGTCCACAGGCTGGGGTTTGGGGACCCCTGCCTTAAGGAATGGACCACTGATACCCTTAAGCCATGGTTACCCCATGTCATCATCTCCACTAAGGATAGACTGGCTGAAGGAGAAGAATAATCGTCAGTAGTCTGCTGGTGTATCATTTCCTCTGGGAAGTTTTTGAGGTTGCAGTAGATTCTCATTATTTTTCTCTCCTTCTTCAGATTTCAGTTAGATCAACATCATTCATATTATACTACCCATAACTGCTGTAACTAGTTACCACAAAATTTGTAGCTTAAAGCAACATAAATATGTTTTCTTACAGTTCTAGATATCAGGAGTCCAAAATGGGTCTCTCTGGTTAAAATTAAAGTGTCCACAGAGCTCTGTTCCTTCTGAAGACTGTAGGGGGAAATCAGTTTCCTTGCATTTTCCAGCTTCTAGAGGATACCTGTATTCCTTGGCCTCTTCTCCATCTTTAAAGCCACAAGCATAGCATCCTTAAATTCCTTTCTGACTCTTTTTCTGTCCAAGCATATTCTTTTCTGACTTTTTTAAGGGACACTGTGATTATACTGGACCCTCCTAATCAAGGATAATCTTTCCATCTCAAGATCCTTAATTTAATCATGTCTGAAAGGTACTTTTGCCATGTAAGGCAACATATTTGTAAATTCCAGGGATTAGGACATGGACATCTTTGGAAGAACATCATTCTGCCTACCACAACCCTGACAGTCTTTCTTTAGAAAGTTAAGCCAAGATGTAATAGGTTAAACTGTAAAGTATACTGTTCTCCATTTACATTCTATCCTGCAACGATACCCAGCATATGTTTTGTTCCCCAAATCTCTCCTCTTCTCATGATTGCTGGTTTTGATATCATGTTTGTGTGGGGATGATTTCCTACCTTTACTTTATGATTGCCTTTACCAGTGAGCTTCCCCATTTGTAATTTTCTTGATTCTATTTGTGGCCTTTTCTTTTCCACCCAGAGAAGTTCCTTTAGGATTTGTTGTAATGCTGGTTTGGTGGTGCTGATTTCTCTTAGCTTTTGTTCCCCAAATCTTGACAAACATTTACAAGGTGTCTGAAAATAATTCACGATTTTTTCCACTGTACCTTAAATAATGATAATAATAATAGTAATAATAATAAACTACAATCTTTATTGTTGAACAAATGGGGAACTAGCCTAGAAATATTTTATCCCATTTAGTACCTACAGCAATTCTGCAAGTTTCCTTATTTTCTGAAGTTGAGAAAAATTTACACGCTTTCTCAAAGCCATTTAACCAATAAATGATAGAGCTGGAATTCAAAACCTGCAATAAATTTTACAAAGTCTGGAGTCTTAGACATGTTTAGATTTTTGTGAGGTTTGGAGTCTTAACCTTTCTAAGTCTCAGATTGCCTAACTACCAATGGGAATAGTACCTATCCCACAGGAATTTTGTGAGGACAAATGAGATGCTACCTGCAATGTATGCAGATGTTTAACACAATGACTGTTCTATAGTATATGCTCATGAAATGTTACTTTTTATTTAAAAACAAAATCTTAAATTTTATCCCCTACATCATGATATTTTTTTAACATCTTTATTGGAGTATAATTGCTTTACAATGTTGTGTTAGTTTCTGCTGTATAACAAAGTGGATCAGCTATATGTATACATATATCCCCATATCTCCTCCCTCATCTTATACTAATTATTTTTTATTTTTGTTTTTTCGTTTAATGCTAGCTTTCAAGGAAGGAAGACTATGTCACTTTTACATACTCGTTCTGTTTAAAATCCATCCAGATGTCTCAATGGGCTCTGTCAGGAGTGGGAGGGTCCCAATGGCTGCTCCCCAAAGCCAGCAGATCATTTACCACTGTTCCATTGCTCCATGTTACTCATTATGTGAGATAAATAGGATATCTTTTTTGTTGTTGTTGTTTTTTGCTTGTTTGTTTTGCGGTACATGGGCCTCTCACTGTTGTGTCCTCTCCCGCTGCGGACGCGCGGGCTCAGCGGCCATGGCTCACGGGCCCAGCTGCTCCGCGGCATGTGGGATCCTCCCAGACCGGGGCACGAACCCGTGTCCCCTGCATCGGCAGGCGGACTCTCAACCACTGTGCCACCAGGGAAGCCCAGGATATGTTTTAATACAATCATTTCACCGTGGTCAAAATGAGGTATAGAAAGATTGTCATATAGGAAGACACCAACAGGGCCAGTTCTCCTGAATCCAAGTGCAGCGCTTCAACCCACTGGCAATTTCAACTAATGTGACACAGAAGAATATGACACTGAATGGCAAACACACCCTCTATAATATTGCATAGCAGTGAGAACAAATATTTCTATTATGTACATTTCTATATATGCGTGTTTTGAAGGGAAGGTTATATTTGGAGTCACCTGTAAATAGATAATTCACCCAGTCTAAGAACAGCCAAATTTTAGAATTGACCCATAGATGTTGCTGCTGAAACATAGAATCAACATATTGAATGTTTTTTTTGTTTTCAGGTAAAGCTCCTCAAACTATCAGCCTCCATTATCTATATGTGACACTTTAGGTCATCAGTTATATTTCTAACAGGAAGTAGTGCTCTGTGAAGATTTTGGTGTTAAAAATGTCTTTTTAAAAAGGTTGATTTAAATGCCTGGAAAAAGTTATTACACAATTTCTTACTTTACCATCTAATCAAGTTTGGGTTTTAGGGGAAAAAATAAAACCTGAGGATGAAAAAGAATTGTTGGCAATCAGGTCAACACAATCTCAGAGTTTATCTTTGAAGTAGGCTTAAGTTGTATCTTTGATAAATAAGTAATGAGGTTCACATACTGGACTAAAATATCTAGTCGTAGCAGTGTTTGATAATAAAAGGGATGCCATTAATAATTGAGAATTGATAATACTCAGAATGGCTTCTGCTGAACTAAACATTTTAGTAGGTAGGATTTGGCCCAGCAAATGCAAACAACTGTGTCTGTGATTTCCCTGATTTAAGTTAGTATCTAAATAGTTGAAACTTTCTAACCTTTCGTAAAGGATAGTGGAAAGACCAGGGACTTCAGTGTCAAGCAAAGCTGAGTTGAAGCTCGGGCTCTTCCTTATATCTCTGAGCTTCAGTTTTCTTATCTGTAACATGGGTGTGCAATGCTACTACCTCATAGGATTACTAAATGAGATAACACATGAAAAAGGCCTGGAATAGGGTCTGGTACTTAGTGAGTGCTCAGCAAATGGCAGAAGCTCTTTTTCTTGTGTTGGCCTGAAACAGATAGACTGACAGATATTTCTCCAGCAATGATGGTTTTACTTGGGATCAGCAGAGAATTGCAATTTGGGGTCTGCAACCATGACAAGCCACGTGCAAATCTCCACACAAAAAAAGGAAAGAGAACACTTTTATAGAGGGGAGGGCTAGAGTAAACACAGTTCTTGGCTTTTCATTGGATGAATCCTTGCCAGGAAATAAGAGGAGTCTTTCTTCTTCCTGTTGGGCTCTGCTATCATCACAAGGTGTGAGACCTTTCTGGTCTCCCAACTCAATTTAATTGAGGTTTTGTTTATTAATTTTTTAGTTATTATTTTCATCAATAATATTAATAACCATGTTGGGGGAAAATCTGCATCCATATTGCAGTTACGAAGAAATTTTCACATTCACACTCAAATTCACGCTCAAATGCCATCAGAATGCACTATAGGGAAGAATACATAGTGATCTCCTTACAGAGTGCTTGTAAAGTTAAGAAGGAGTAAACGTTGAGGAGTCCCAGAATTTAAAGGTACCTTACAAACCTAACATGATGTTAAGAAGGATGCAGCTGTGCTTACGGGATAATATTTCAGTTGCTTCACTGAGATCTGTTTCTCGAGTATTTCTGGGTTTTTATTAAAGTCCTAAGATAAATGCCTATACTGTTGAACCCGCTGAGTCAGACTTTTCTTAAGGACCATCTATCACTTTAACTTATCAGGCAGTCTAGCCCGGAATCTGGAACACGTGGCAAAGACAGATTGCTTAGTTGGAGATGAGGACAACTTGGCCACAGAGGTCTCTCATCTCATCTGTTCTCATGAAAATATCTGTGACATTCTCTGAGGAAAGCCAAGAGACTGTTCTAAGAAGCACACAGGCTGACTGCCCTTCCAGCGGAGGACCTAGACAACCCAGAGAGCAGGCTGTGTTAGCGAAAGGTCCAAACTTTGACATTCTATTCCCCTGCTTCAAATAATCATCATCCATTTGTTCCACTCTTTACTCACTAACCTCTTCCCAAAATATAATTCAGAGACATTTATTATGTGTCTACTCTGCCATACTCACTGTTAGACCCTTTGCACATATTAACTCGTTTCATTCTAAGACAACCCTGTAAAATTGTATGGGGTATTCAGAGATGAATAAAGCTGTTTCCTTATCTTTGAGCAGTTCTCTGTCTACAAAAGGAGACCACTGCAAAAGGCCTCTTCCCGAGGCAATTGTGTTCCGTTTGGCCCTAGCTTTTTCAACCAATTACCCCTTTGCTCTGTACCACTAACATTTACTCTTATCCTTCAAGTCGTTATTGGAACCACCACTTCCAGGAGGATTTTTAGAATGTATTGTGGGAGACTCTATTCAGTTCCACTTTGCATAGTTCAGTTCTGGTCAGTTCTCTGCCTTTTTCTTTCCTAACCATTCCAATGAGGCACTTATCCCTGACCTTCCTCCCCACAGAGGATTTCTTCTGAGATGTGAGTGATGATACACTACTTTTCTGTCTGGTTTTCTTTGAGTTAAGGTTTTTGTTCTCTCCTTTACATGTTTACCTACATCTGTGTTTTCCATTTCTAAGAGTAAGATCCTTAGAGGACTGGATAGCTTATAGACCTCTATAATAAAGAAATAAATACCCGTAGAAAATGTTCAGAGAATTTTAAGAAAATCATCTAAAATGGGGTAATTCAGTGCCTTCATTTTACAGATGAGGAAAATTCAAAGTAAGCAGGTTGCTTAGGTTTATAACCTTGGTTGGGGGCAAAAGCAGGATCTGAAATAAAGTCTCCTGGGAATCAGTATATACTTTAAAAAGAAGTCCTTCACTCTTATTCTAGTGGTCTTTCCACTGTATCATTTATTTCTTCTTAACAAATTACTCTTATAGTGACTTGGTAAGGTAATTGTATCATTGAAGATAATTTTGGAACTAGAATATAATTTAGAGGACATTAGTTCAATTTTTATCATTACAGATAATAAAATCCCTAACATATACATTGTGCTAAGAGTTTACAAAAAACGACATACACTTGTTTCTCACAAAATCCCCATGATGTAAGCAAAATATTTTTATCCCAATTCCATAGATGAGGAATTAAAGGCAAAAGTACATGCAAAAAAGAGAAAAAATCATATATTGAACTCCTTTTTCCCCCATTACTCAGTTACAACTATTATTCAACTATTATTAGCTCTGTCCGATTTCCCCTACTTGCTCCCTGATCCCATGTATTTTACCATTTCTTCTGTAAACATTTCAGAATGTTTCCAATTAATAAGTGATTATTTTGTATATATTTTGAAGGTTTCCTAATTTATCACTTTGAAACAAAAATTTTACATCTGGGGATTTATGTTTTCCATGTTGGAGTAGTTAGATGGTTAAGAAGTCTGAGAGTTGGAAACATCATGTTTATATCCCAATATTAGTAACTTCTGTATGAGAACCTACTATGGGGCAAACAAGGAAGGAAACTGGGTTGGGGGAAGGAGGGGAGGGTGCACTTGCCAAAAATCCCATTGTGTAGAGTCAGATGCACTGAATTCAATAGATATCAACAGCATAATTAAGTAAGATTTACTGTAGGGTCTTTTAGAAAGTATTTGTGAATTGCTATCTGTAATTCATCCGATTCATGGAATAAGGACCTTTAAACTACTGTACTTTAGGACAAGCTCCTCTCTGCCTGGAAAAGTTGGTTAGCATGAGAACTGTTCTCAACATTAGTACTGTGTTGTGGTGTGGTTCATTGGCTTTTCAATTGTGGAAAACCGGATACATTTTCCAGTTCCAATGTACCCTGGACCTTGAATCTTATTAAAGTTTGTGAGAATTGAGGCCTTCAAATGGCCTTTGCATAATATCCCAGGTTCAAGTAGACAAGAGCACTTCCTTTGATGCTCTGGGGCTGCAAATGCAGGTCCCCTAACCTGCCTTAGGCAGTGTGCTTAGGTGACCCAAGCTAGATCACACTTCCTGGCCAGACTGGAGTGAATGCAAAGATGGGAAATACTCTGAAAAGACATTAAGCAGTTCTTTGTATTCATACCCCCTACAGGCTTTATTGTTTTTTGTCCATGTCCGAACCTAGTTTTCCAATGTTTCATTGATCTTTAAGCTATCCAATTTTCTAGCAATAAATTCCTTTTTTCCTTAATTTAGCCAAAGCCATTTGTTTGTTTGCTTTTTGTTTTCCCTTGCAACCAGATAACTCTGGCTGAGACATCATCTGTGTGTGAATAGAGTTTATTGCACTCTTGGGTGAAAACTGTCCATTCCCTCTTCAACCCCAAATTAGGGGGGAGCTGAGACTCGAGCAGAGTGACCTTCCTCTAGTACTCTGACTGGCTCCTTCTCATACTTCACATTTCTACTCAAAAAATCACCTCCACAAAGAGGGTTTATTACAACCACTCAACCTAGTAGTCCCTCTCCAAATCAGGCTATCGCATAACCATGTTTGTTTTATTTGCTTTATCACAATTTTATTTTATTGTTTGTTTATTTTTATCTCTGTATTGTGTCTTTACTCCCAAAATGTAATCTCCTTGAGGACAGGGACCTCATGTATCTTATTCATCTCTGTATCCCTAGAAATAGGGACAGTGCTTGGCAAATAGTAAGGTCGTCAGCTAATTGTTTTAAATGAATGAATGGGTAAATGAATAATCTTGCCCATGATCACACAGCTTTTAAGAGGAAGAGATTGGATTTACACTGAAGTAACCTGATGTTTCCATTCAGCCTTTGTGGGAAGTTTAAAAGCAAGTAGTTGACGTGTACGTGCACACACATAGGTGCATGAAAAAAGGAGAGAGAGAGGTACACAGACACAGTGAGAGAGAAAGAAAGAAAGAATGTTGAAGAAAATGGAAATATCTGCTTCTATCTGCTAACCTGGCAAATTGTTTGCATTTAGTGCCAACCCAAAGCTCTTAACTAAGGTGAAACTGTGAATCTTTGCTTTCTGTTTAAGCCAGTAAAGCATTTTCATCTAAGATATCCATTAAGGTGGCAAGTGTCTTTTACAGCAGTTTTGGTAGTAGCAGGGTTATGAGTCTGTAGATCGCACAGAGCCTCCCACTAGTAATGTATAACACAGAGCTTGTGTTCTAGCATCTCTTTGGAATAAACGTCATGGGATGGGGTTGTGAAAAGTATGGCATTTCTGAGTCCCCGGATGAATTTGAGCCACTAAATTTGTCACTGGCCCTACTGTTTAGTAAGTGGCTATTCCATCTAAAATCTGCCATTATCCAGGATTACATTAGGCACTTCATATACAGTATTTCACTTAATCTGTACCACAATGAGCCTGTGAGGCAGACATCATTATCCCATTCTACAGTTGAGAAAATAATACAGAGAATTTAAGTAAACTACCTAGGCAGTGTCAGTAAGCACATTCGGCATCAGGTTTGGGACTCCCTAGTCCAAATTCTTAACCACTCAACTATGTTTAGAAGAAGATATTAAAATCCTTGAAAAGAGGCGTCATTTATATTTAAACAAATTACTAAGGATAAAACAATAAGATTCACTATCTACAGTGGAAGCAGCCTGGGATTAGGCATTACTAAATGTAGGTTCCGGGAGTAGCTTTGATACTGTGTCTACATGATATTAAGCAGCTCATCCTGTGGAGTATTGGAAAAAAACCTTGTACCTGCCTCTCAGATGCCTGCATCCAACCCCAGCTTTACCATTGCCTGTCTCTGTTACCTTGTACAAATCACTTTATTTCTATCTGCTTCAGTTCTATAACTGTAGGATGAAAAAATAATACCTGACACATGGAGATTCAGAAAGATAATATGTCAGAAAGTGTTTAGAAAATTATAGTGCCAGGGATTAGGAATTTTAGGTAATGACTGCCTCAGCATTTAATAGATATTATTTTTTTAAAATATGGCTTTCTCGTAGCACAAGAGATTATCGCTTTGGTGTTTCAGCCAAAATTTCCATTTACACCTTTTTGCTTTGTTTTGTTTTATTTTTGTTTGTTTGTTTTTGACCAGTAGCTTTAATAAATCATGTAGGTGATGAATTTTTGCTACTGACATACTCTGTCTCCCTAACAGAGCTTTAGAAAGTTTTAGTTTTGTTTGTTGATGTCTCAGAAGATGGGTTTCATTAGGATGAAGACTGAGGTTTATTCATCTGCCTCCCCTGACCCACACATAATACCTGGCACCCAATCAGCCCCTTGTCATTGACTGAATTAATGAAGACCTATTACTTAGCCTCTTAGTTTCTTAATCATTGCAGAGTAGAATCGAGAAACAGCGTAAGCATTTCAGAGAATTTAAGCTGAGCCTAGGAATTGTTGAATATCATGCCAGGACATTTCATAACTTACTTACTGTTGCCCATCACTAGTTATCACTTTCAGTTTTAGTATCAGAAGACACACTGAGCTGATAGGCAGGGAGTGAGTACCCCAGTCTCCACACCACTGAGCACGTCTACCTTTGGAAACAATCTGTGGGAAGCTGTCATGTAGAAAATGATTGTCTTTTCATGTGGGTTTGTAGTCATTTCTTTTCTTACCATGAGTGCCTTGGTTCTGTCATCTGGTGTAGCGTGCATTTTGATCGCCAGTTGGTTACAAGCCACAGCTCAGTCAGTGGATACCTTTTAATATCTCCTTCCTTGAAACCTATGTGGCTGCCTGCTGTCAGATCAAAGTAATATGGATCCATGACAGACCTGAACAGAACTGACATTCAGTGGAGGTGTGATGGCATTTGAATGTCATTGATAAGAGATGATTAGTTGCTTTAATTTCCATGGAGGTTGACATGTTTCATTATGCAAAATAATAAACATGTTTTGTATGAATTCCAAGGTTCTCCAATTCATGACGTGAGAATTCTAATTAGTTTTATGTGAGCCGTACAGAGGGTAAATGAGCTTATAATTTTGCTTAAATTAAAATTTCAGCGATTTCCTCAGGGGTCTCCTCTGAAGATAGCAATATGCTCCCAGGGGAATCTAAGGAAAACTGGATTTCTAACTCCTTGGTCCCAATCTCTCTTACAAAAATCACTGCCTTTCTGATTGGGTAGTGGGATAGATACTCAGGTCTAGGATGTTTTAGGTAGAGCCCCAGCTCTGGGGCTTTAGAGACCAGGGGATATGGTTGTAATAGCAGTAATCTAGGGTTTGGGAGAGCTCAGAGCCAGCCCCAGTTCTGCCTCTCATTAGCTGTGTGACTTCAGGCAAGTCATTTAATGTCTTAGGACCCTCAAGTTTCACATATTAAAAAAATGAATATCATAATTCCTCTGAAATCCCATAGCAATTTATTTGTTTCTCTCCTATGAGAAGAGAAAGGAAGAGATCCTAATATTAATTGAACATCTTCTATCTGCAAACCTTGTGCTTAACACTTTCACATCTGTTATTTAATCTACGTAACAAGTAATAAACGCCATTATCTGTTAGAAGCGGTGGATATAATGACCTTCCTGATCCCTAGTCCCTCTCCTTGCTTGAGCCCCACCTGTGGACTCAGCCCTGCTCTGTACCTTGGAAGCCACCATGACCTGGGAGACTATGAGGAATCAGCATCAGAGCATCCTTGTTTCCTTGACATTGTGCCTATTCACTACCCTTCATTCGTTCTTCAAACACTCATGGTTGCCTACTGTGCACCGCATCTGCTTGAGTGAGCAAGCCTGAGTCCAGGACCTTACAGAGTTTGGAGAATAGAGGGGGAGACCATGTAAGTAAAGAGGTCATTCTGCCCAGTGTGAATGTGTTTGGTGCTAATATAGAGGTAAGCACAGGGTATTTGGAAGCACAGAGGAGAAACTCAACCAGTTTGAGGGTGGTCAGAGAGTCTCCTTAAAATAGGTGATAATTAATACATTTATTCAAAAAGATTTATTGAGTGTCCAGCAGTCACTATTCAATGAACGAATGACAGAGCAGTAAAGTGAGCACCATTAAGTCCCTTGTCTTATGGAAAGCAGGCATGGTAATTACCATCAGTTTGAAGGTGATGTTGAGAGCTGTGAAGGAAAATAAAGAAAGAGAAGGGGAATGATGGTTCAGGCTTGTGTGCTGAGTGGGGTGGTACATTTGTGTTAGTGCCGTCAGATCAGGCCTCTAGAATTCTGAGGTAACATTTTGAGCAGAGCCCTGAAGAAGATGAGAAAGCAAGCCAACAAGATATCTAGGCACAGAAAACCAAAAAGCACAAGGACCTTGAGACAGTAACTGCTGTGTCAGAGGAACAGCAAGAGTGACCAAGGGAGAGAATAGTAGGAAATGAGGTCAGAGATGGCCTGGGGGAAGATTACATAAACCTCCTAGAGCACAATGGGACTTAAATGGAAAACTGTTGGGGGATTTTTGACAAAGGGATGTCACAATTGGGTTGTTTTTAAAGGGGAGTGTACGTGTGTCTAAGCATGTGTGAGTAGGTGTGTATGTGTGCTTCAGTGGTAGCAGGAACAGAGAAAAGTAATGGGAGAAAAACTTGTGGTGCTAAACAATTTTGGAATTATTCTCAGGGCAATGCAAAGCCACTGAAGGGTTTTAAAAGGAGAAAGGAGTGGAAATTGGAGGCCAGGACACTCCTTTGGAAGCTGTTGCAGGAAGTCAAGGTTGACCTCTCGATATGTTCTGGATAACCCAGCCAGCACTCAGATCCCAGGTCCCATGACTCTGCATGGCTCCTGCTTCTTCCGTCATAGCTGAGGTTTTGTACCCACCGTCCAGTGTGCCTGCAGCTAGTCCTCTGCTGGGATCATTGCTTTTCACCTGGCCCTTGTCCTCGAAACCAAATTTATCTGTCAGTCATCCCCCGGGACTTTGTTCTGGCAGGTCACCTTCCTAGGCTGCAGCCCAATGCCTTGCATAGTCCTAACTCTGAACTCTTCTCTGTTTGCCTGGGTCAATTTCTAAGCCCATGTCCCTCTCTCTGTGGGGTGGCCCAGTGTCTGAGGTCTCAGGCCTTCCTGATGTGGAAGTCCCTGAGCAGCCAGTTTTGGAGAAGAAAGGGTTAGATTTTAGTATTCTACTTGAAGTCAAAGTATGCTGTAGACAAAGGTAGTCTTTATTGTCACTGCCCCTTTCAGAGCGCTTTTTACCTTCTTCCTCTCTTTCCCCCATCACCGAGTGCACAGTGGTCCCAGACAAAGGGCGTGGGCTGCACATTGTTTCCAGGCGAGAGTTAGAACTCCACGTGTTATCTTCTGTTTTTCCCCTTTCACACACAAGAAACATTTTGCAGAGGGACCCTGGAAAAAAATTGAGGGCAGAGTATACGCAAATGTTGTCCGGCTTCGAAGGTGGGTGTTCAAGTATCTAAGAGGAAGATGATTTTGAGCACAGAAGTCTCTGCCTTTTACACACCATGACAGTGGCGCCTACTGCCCACACTATCTGCTTCTAAAGCACCTCACCTGTACCGACTGAATCCATTCATGGATCTAACTACACTAGACTGTGACAGAGCTCTTGAAAACTTCTCATTAATTCTGTTCCAGGCCAAGATGCTCACTCAGAAAAAATGATCCTTTCAGACATCATGCTCCTGATAAAGTAAATGAAGACATGTTAAGCATCAGTAGTCGTTTTATGAAACTTCTATTTTTTGAATGCCTATCATGTGCTAACCATTGTTATAAGCACTTTGTATACATTATCAGGGACCTAGCAAAGTAGAGCATGTAACCCCCAATTTAGAGTTGAAAGCCCCACCATGTCCTGCATGGGCCTGTGTATTCTTCCCCCCGGATCAATTGTGACCTATGTGAGTGGTTAGAGCTGGGATCTGAACCCAGTTTGAGTGATTCTAATACTCACTGTTTCTTTAGACACCTTTGGCAGGCCATACTTCTGCCTACCACAGTATCCAAGGACCTGACCAATATGTAATATATAAAAACACATCAAAATAGAGCCGTTATTGTGACTCAGGCAGGGGTTAGCTGGAGAGGATGGAGCCTGGGTGGGGGGCAGTTGATGAGTGAGTAGGGGGAAAGTTGCCTAACATACCAATTCCAAAACCCACCACTACTTAGATTTAGAGAAGGAGGGACTGAGAGTTGCCTTTGTTCTTCTTAGAAAAACTGATTTCTCTGCTTGGTAATGGCAAATTACTTTTATCTAGGTAGTAAAATACATCAAAAGTCTGAACCTCTGCCAAAGGTAGAGATTCCCAATGAGCCAGTAGTAATCGACTGGATGATATTTGAGTCTGACCTGATTAATTCACCATCATACCATGTCCCCAGGCTGATGGACATTTCAGGTAGGAAAGGGAACGTGACTAGAAACCATGTCTTATACTTCTTCTTCTTTTTTTTTTTTTTTGTGGTACGTGGGCCTCTCACTGTTGTGGCCTCTCTCATTGTGGGGCACAGGCTCTGGACGCGCAGGCTCAGCGGCCATGGCTCACGGGCCTAGCCGCTCCGCGGCATGTGGGATCTTCCCGGACCGGGGCACGAACCCGTGTCCCCTGCATCAGCAGGCGGACTCTCAAACACTTCGCCACCAGGGAAGCCGTCTTATACTTCCTGAATCTAGTAAAGATAAGGATGACGTGATGATGATGATGATGATGGTGATGGTGATGATAATAATGAGAATAGTGATGATGACAGAAACAGCAACTAAGAGTTTTGAATTTGCAAGGCATTGCACTAAGCATTTTACATTCATTATCTTACTCTTCACAGTTTTGTGAGTTATGTACTGTTATTTTTCCCATCGTATAGCTGGGGAAACTGAAACTTAAAGGGGTTAATTAGGTATCTTGTACATACAGCATCTAACAGACATTAAATGATAGAACCACTATTCAAACTCAAATCTGCCTACTACAAAGCCTGAGTTCCTAACCAGGCTACTTGCAATATTCCAGAAAGACTAATCCAGTAAAACATTGGCTCTACAAAAGTCTTGTGTATTCTAAATAAAGAAACTGCTTCCTTTGCTTTAGGCTGGAGTTACATCACCCACTCTGCTAACAATGATTTGTTCAGCCTGATTGGAAGCTTGTTATGATGGTTCCAGACATATTGACTGTAGTTGTTTTTTTTTTTTTTTTTAATAAGGATCAAATCATCACTTATTATATGCAGTTGGCTTGGTAGGAAGATTCTTCAGTGCATGGAATCTATGGGGTAAAAAAATAAATGGAAACGTTTTATTGATACTGGAACAGTTGGTGCCTCTGTTCTGAAATGTAAGATATTCCAGCCTAAAAAGCCTTAAGTTTATATCTCTGGTGTGTGAAATTAAATTAACACCCTAAGTTATAAATTCTGTTGTATCATACTTTTTTACTTCATGTTTACTTAAAATGTCTTCTGACAATCATCCAAAACACCATAAACCTTTTCTTTAGCAACCACCTCTACAATAGAAAAGGAGACTAGTAAACTTCTTGCCATAGCAGATGAAGTCAAAAGATTTAAATGTGGAAGTGGTTCTTGGAAAAGGAGCTGAGTCAGGGATCAAGCCAGAGCACCAGGGCAACCGAATGAGGTGAAAACCCTGTTTGACCCTGGCAGTGTGAAAGTTTTAGAGACAGTTATGGCAAGAAAAACATTTCTGTAATTTTTAAGAACCATGGAACTTCATGCAAGTGGGAGTTGAAAATATTTTTAGAACTTTGAGGTAGGCTCTGCAGGCCATGAGCAAAGCTACCACTTGCTTTGGCTGTCAGAAATGGTCCAGAAAACACTTCTCAAAGATGGCTGCTTTATGGCAGCTGTGCTAGAGCCAAAAGGAAGACTGGATTATGACAAGCAAGGTGTGGTCATACACCTATCCTCCTTCTCTGTCCTGGACTAGGGCTCCATCTTGTTAGTATCTGCCACTAGCATCAGATTTCCCCTGATATTGGCAGTGTGTCCTGACATTCTGTCTCTTCCCATGCTTTTGCTTTTACATTGAGGAGTAGCTCTGGCATCTTAGCCTTGCTGATTTCTCTCTGCTCACTCCTCCGGCAATTGGGAAATAATTACTTCTGTATGTCATTCAAAGTGCTTTAATCATTATTTATTCACTTATTCATCCAGTCAATTAGTCAGCAAACATCTCTGACTATCTATTAAATTCCAGGCACTGTAATAGGGATGAAGACATAGATCTGTATCCCAAAGAGTAAGAGAGAGAGCAAAATAGATTGATCTAATAAGGGAGACAAGGAAGGCATTATCAGTATCCATTATGTACAGATGAGAAAAGGAAGACTCAAAGATTTTAAATCACTTGTCCTATTGTGGTTTATCATTAGCCAACTCCACCTTTAAATCAAGAGTCACAAACCATCAGGTGCTGGGTGAATATTTACTGAATGAACCTAGAATGGAAACCAAGATAGAGTCTTAGTAATGGGTTGGTATAACTCAGAGGATGTCCTCTTCAGGATCTTCTGACTTAGATATGGCAGGGATAAGTCATGGGCAGATGCTTCTTCTCATTTATTGTGTGTGCATGCCCTGACTGAGAAACATAAAAGATAGAAGTAGAAAAGAAATTATGAATCTCTACTACTGAGGTGATGCAGAGTGCAAAAGATACCTCTTAATGGTTTAGAGCACAGGACTGGAGCAAGCCTGCTTGGCTTCACAGCATAGCTTTCCCACTAACTTTTAGACCACCTGAATAAATATTTAAATCTCTTTGAGTCTCAGTTTCACAGTATGCAAAATGAAGATAGTAACAGAACCCATCTTAGAGAGTGGATAAGAATTAAAAGAAGTGATACACACACACACACACACACACACACACACACACACACACACACCCCATTTAGACGATCTAGTGGAATAAGCTGTGTCAGCTGTTATTGTCCCTACTTTCCAGACTCCAGAAGATAGAGGATGTCAAAAGAAGAGAACTAGCTTATATTGGGTTTTGAACTACATATAAGTACATATATTTCTTGTCCCTTTCAGGCAATTCTCATGACTTTTTCCAAAGTGCCTTTAGATCTGGTCTTCAAATCTGAGCTTCTTCTGCTCAGGCCTCTAGGCTTTTTGCCTGCTCCTGTTGACCAACAGGAAGTTGCTGTTCTGCTTGTTTTCTGTCAAGATATCAATAGCCTATTTCTAGGGACCAAAAATTAATATCCACTGAAAGTCATCAAGAGCTATGATTAAACAGGTGCCAGTAGGTTATTAAATCAGGACTCAGTTCTCCACACTTTTCACTTAATAATATTAATCAGCCCTGACTGCTGCCCAGCCCTTATTCAGTTTACAGTAATGGAATTTGGAATATACACATTTCAGCTCTTGTCCTGATTCCCAGCCACCATCTTCCTACTTGTAAAAATCATTTCTCATACTGTGTAATAGCAGTTTCAATTTATAGAACTCAAAATCATATGCCAGATTCTATCTTAAGCACATCACTAATATAATCTTACTTCTTCCTCACAACAATCTTGTGAGATAGCTACTACTGTTATTTCCATTTAACTGATAAGAAAACTGTGCTTGCCTAATATGACAGATCTAGCAAATCAGAGAGCTGGGGCTTGAACCCATTCTCTCTGACTTAAGAGCTCATGTTCTTATTAACCACTGAACATTCTGCTTTTCCAAGATTTGCTAAAGGTTGCCTTTTTCATACTCCTTCTTAATAGAATTCCTTCAAACACTTCTGAAAACACCTTCCATCTTCCTCTGTCTTTTCTTTGATTCTTCCTCTTCCTCCTCTTTCTCTTTTGCCAACTTGTTTTTTTCTCTCCTTCTCCTCCACCTCTTCATCCTCACTTTTCTCTTCTTTCTTCTCTACTTCATCATCCTCTTCCTCCTCAGGCAAAAATAATGCTTATACATGACAGAAAGTATTAAGAGTTATGAAGAAAAGATATTTTGAATGTCAATGGTTAGGAAGCATTTCGTGGAGGAGGTCGTTTTGAGGTGGTGATTAAAGGCTCAGTTGCATTTGGGTGCATGGACAAGTTCATGCAAACCGTTCCAGAAGGAAGGAATGGTATAAACACAGGCATCCTACTAGCATTAATGTGGAAGGGTAGAGTCAGCATCTTGGTTTGGTTGAAATGGAGGGTGACTGAGGAAAATTATTAGGAGCTAGATAATAAAGTGAGGCTAGGTTGAGGGGAGCTTGATATTTCAATGTGAGGGATTTGGACTCAACTCTGGGTTATGGGGAGCCCCGGGATACTTTTAAGCATGGACATTATATTTTCAGAGAATTGTCCTTTAAGGAAAATGATCTTCTGGCAGCAGATAGGATGAATTAGAGGAAAAGGAAATTGTAGGCAAAGTGGTAGCTTGGCTATTGTTGTCAAACTTGGTTTCTGTCAAAAACCAAATGAAGGATGACATTGACATCCATACAGACCAAGGATGTAACCCGGGGAATGTACATTCAGCATTTCAATAGCTGGAACTCTACCCCTTTCTCTACTCTCAATAAGGTGTACAGATAGGGATGCAAGTGAGGTAGAATCCTATTATTATGAGGATGGACTTAGATTTTTTTCTAATCTATTTTTTAATAAAATTATGTCCAAATTTTGCTCTTATTAATAGTAACCAAATTTCTTGAAATCCATCTCATTACTCTTTGCATCATACAAGAATGTCAAAGCCTCATGTCAAAATGCCATGATTAAAAGCAACTGGTGTTCATTAGGGTCATGGTAGTGGGAAAAAAAGAGGAGGTGGATATGAAAGAAATTATAGAAATTTAATTGAAAAGAGCTGGAAGCTTATTATGTTTCGGACAAGAAAAGAGGTTTCAGCAGAGCTCTTAGGGATTCAAACTGGGGTAATTGGGCAGATAGTGGTGCTAATGAGGAGTTAGCAAAATAAAAAGAGAAAAATACTACTGTGCAGTTTGTTTTATAGTATCATAAATTTTAAAATATCTTTATCCTCTACGTGTCAAAGATAAAGCAGTGGAGGATGGGTCTGTGGTATTGTGGAAAGGGGCAGAACAACTGATTTGAGCCTTCTCAGCAACTTATCAGGTATATAGTTTTGGATGAAGTTATTCAATATTTCTGAGTCTTGTGAACTGCTATTATTGCCAAACATTTGAGCAATTATGGTGGATCAGGCCTCATCTTTGCATATTCCAGTTAATACACCTTACATGGGTACTCTTGAAGAAGAGGAATCATATCTTTATCCCTTAGGTGATATTTAGTTGATTGGATCACAACTATAAATATTAAGTGTGCATTTAGATGTAAAATCTTAGACCTTTTTGCATCTCAGATAAACTACAGTATCTGTTACTTCCACCAACCTTGTCAGATATCTTGATTATTCTTCTTCACCTTTGTAATAGGTTTCACCATTGTCTAGTCCCTTTAAGATACCTGAAGTGAAAGCCCTCTTTCACACAGTCACCACTCTATTGTATTCCAGCCCACTTTCTGGCTCAGAGGCAGTGAAACAGTGAAGGGGAAGTGGAGTAAGCTGTCTTCCAAGTGTCCTTGACCATGGGAAAATGAGGGGTGCTGGTCACAAACGGAAGAGCAGTTAAGACAGAAATCCATCCAAGTCCGTGGGCCGAGGAAAGGGATCCTTCTGTGGACAAGTCACAGCCTGGAAAGCCTATATCCTACAGCAAAGAGACTAAAGACTAGCAAGGCTCAGTTGGCACAGCATCCTGGCTGTGACCACAGCCATCAACAGAGGCTTCCCTCAACTCTGACCAGATCTGGAGGTCATCACCATTCCCACTCCACCTGTAATTACCTCTCAGATCCCAGGACTCTCCTCCAGTAAAGTCACTAGTGAGGCCTCTTTCTGTCTCTAATTCTCTTTCTAATTCCTTTGCCATTGAAGAACTTCCCTTTGTTCCCTGATTTTGACTTTCAGTAGCTTGTTTTGTAATTCAGAAGACTAAACCCTGGCTCTATCTGCCTTATTTGTTTTTCCTTTTGGTTTCTGAGATGCAGTGGCAATGCTGGAAGTTCCTTTCATGACAATGAGGGAGAGAGACTACAAGTATAAAGATAGTATTTCTTGATACCTACAGATTTATTTAGCTTTTTATTCTGCGATTCAAATTTATTTCTAATTTGGTTTAATTGTGCCTCTCTAGCCATACCTTCCAACAATCCCTTTTCTCCAGTGAAGTGGGATTATCTTTCTGGAATATATTAGATGCTTTTTGCCTCCATGCTTGTTTATTTGGAATATACTCCCACTTCCCCCAGTTGGTTAAATCTCCTTTGTCTCAGCCTGTTGAAATCCTCCGATCTATTTTTCAATGCCATTTTAGTGGTACCTCCTTGATGGAGCCTTTCCTCATTTTCCAAGATATGCCCTTTATTGAATCTCCGTGGTTTTCCTTAACTCTCCTCTGGCCCAATCTCATCATAGTTATCTGTGTATTTCTCTTAACATTCTTACTAGTTTGTAAACTCCCTAAGCACTGGAGCAGTATCTTACTGTATTTCACAGTATCTCACAGATTTTATATTATCTTTCACCATACTTCTATTTGGAAAAAGTTTGAATTGAAAAGCTTTCAAAAAATACCCACATTATTAAGCCATGCTGAAGTGAGTAAGCTTTATATTATTTTAGAAATGTGATAACAAAAATATATGTAACATATTCCACCTGCTGATTGTAAGCTGTATATCCAAAGACATTCTCTGTCCCTCTGTTATTGTTGGGATTGTGATAACAATGCAAATTCTTGTGCAAATATAATCACAGTGGCTAAATTTTATTGAGTATTTTATTTATACCAGGCAGTATACTAAGTATTTTAAAATAAACAATAATTTTATAAGCACTGAGTTTGTGGTTTATCTTGAATTACTTAGATGAGTTTTATTGCCATTGGAACCCATATATTATAGAACCAAGAAAACATAATAACTTTCAGACAAATTCAGAATCTGAAAAGGAAAACTATGTTGCTATCGATTAACCATTCAGTGCATTTTCCCAATGTTTCTCTTATGTTTTCTGGTTGCCTAAGCAACTAGATAGATGAAGTCAAGTATGACAGCTAGATATTTTTTCCAAAATCAAAAGGTTTCTGTATAATTTTCCCTAAAACGCTCACTCCAGTTTGGTGGTGTAGATTTCTTATATTGAATTTTCTTGGCGTTTCCAGGTTTTTACATTCTCTTTATGTAGGGACTTCTTAATTGTACTACAAGATGTACTACATCATCAACTTACCAGGAGGCACGTTTTTCATTGCTATGAGCCTACGGAGAGTAGTGTCTTACTTATCCTTGTATGTCCAGTGTTTAACTTAGTGGCTGCCACATAGCATGTACCAAATAACTGTTGAATGAGCTATCGAATAGATAGAAAGATGTTTCTGTACTTTATCTTGAAGCTTCTGATTTTTTTTAAGCCAATGGTAATGAGCTTCCTTAGTGGCAGATGTTGCTCTGTTACTCCAAGGATGTCCATAAGATACTGTTCCGCCTTAGCTGGAAGGATTTTTTACCTTCTTTTCTGTCTCTGGGAATGAAAAATGTTATTTTAGGGAGATTTTTACACCTATTTTTCAATAGATGGAATTCATCTTCTCACTGGTATTGACATATAAATAATTAATCGGCGATTCACACCACCTTGCAATTTGGGGACTTAATTTTGCTGTACTCCTAGGAAAGACCTATCAAAAAGCAGATTCAGCAAGCTCATTTGGCAACCAGCTTGAACAGTCCTCTCTGATTTTGGACAATTTGTTCAGAGGAAACAAAAAGCATCATATGTTGATTTTTGGCCACCCTTAACTGAAACCCACTGACTTTGGGTTAAACCTGAGCTGAAGGAATGATCTAATGAAACAGAGTCTTCAAAATCTAAGTTGTCTGAGCCTTGCCGAAGATCTCTTAGAAGGCCTACTCACAGGTAATATTTGTATCACTCAATATCTTATTGAGATCTACTTCTTATATAGGAATAGAGAAGAAATGGCAAAGAGAGTGGTGTCACCTGACCTGCCACTCTTTATTGCTTACCCCTTTGTAATTAGAATGAGTCATATGAATAGTTCTGGCCAATAGATTGTGGGAAAAGTGATGTGTGTCATACCCAGGCCTAAGCAATATCAATGTATCTCCCCTCCAGTACGTTCTTCTGCTGACACAGAGATGGTGTAGCTACAAAATTTGGAGTCTCTTATTCTAGATCCCTGAGCGGTTATGTAGAGCAGAATGCCCTGCTGACCTGCAATGATGTAGTGTGAGTGAGAACTAACCTTAGTTTTATTAAGCTACTGAGATTTACTGTATTCTTAAAACAAACCTAACCTATACTGACTAACACAGAGGGAGAGAGAGCAAGAATTAACACTGATTGAGCACCCACTATGTGCCTACACTGTACTAGGACATTCATATGGTTTGCTGTTTCTGTCGTTGTTTTATTATTTTCCACAAAACCTCTGTGAGGTAGTTATTATAATCTCCATTTTACTGATGAATACATTGAGGCTGCAAGATTTGATGACCTTGTGGATAGCAAAAGATAGAGATGGTCTGTCAATAAATTTGTTTGTGTCTCAATCAATGGGGTTTCTCCCAACCCCATCCTGTTTCAGTGACACCATGTTGACTTCCATTAGCATGTACTTGCTAACTTTTAAGGCCAATAGAAGTTTTGAGCAAGCACAATTGAGGCCTACAAAGTCTCTTTATTCCTAAGGAGGGAGCCGGGGTAGTAGGGTGTAATGTGAGTATAGGGTGTCACCTAAAATGGGGACCAAATGCCCTGCAGGCATGAGCAAGGGATAATTCACTGGTCCAGACTAAGGTCCTTTCAGTACAGAAACTGCTGTCAAAAGAATCTAGCCCAATGATCAAAGTTAGAATTAAGGTACTAAGACCAGAGCCAAAGCAGTCAAGGTTGGGGGGTAACAGAGGACACTGAAAAATGCAGAGGCAAAGTGCTATGGACAACTATGTTCACAACTGCTTCTACTCTCCCTCTTCTGTCTTAAAGCAGAAATATTACAGACCTGCCTTCTGACAGCCATACGTATTGCCTACTTATTTAAGAAAAATTAATATTGATTAGGTGAGTGATCAGGGAGTCAGGGTAAGCCACTGGAATGAGTTAAGCATATTTGTGTCATAATGCATATTCAGTTATCATCCTTTAGAGTTATTTGGGTGTTTCTTGTAAATTATTGCATATGACTCACTTTGGCTCCATAGGGATTATGTTATTTAGTCTCATTATTGGGTATTGCTCATTCTTGCTAATGAATAAAATGAAAAATAGAAGTATTAAGTATTCAAAATATATCAAATTAAGTGCCATAGAGAGAGGGTAAATAGGGACGTGTTTACCAGATCCTTGCATGTAGGAGATAGGAGGCTCTTTTAGCTGAATGATAAACATCCAATAAAATTCTTTACAGTGTATAATGACTTCTGGACTTAGAGCCAGAATAACTGGGTTGAAATTCTGGCTCCATATAAGCTGTACAATCAGATTACTTAACTAAGCCACTCCTCTATAAAGTGAGTATAGATAAATTTACCTTACATGGTTGTCATGTAAGAAAATTATAGAGCAGAATACGTGTAAAAGCACATGTGATCTGGTGCATTATAGATGCATAATAGTGTTAGAGACTCAGTTCGCCCTTTGAATACATGGAATGTATTACCCCAGTAGGTTATTCAAGTTTAAAACATCAATGACTATTGTTAATGCTTCTAGTAAACACACATGGGCATAGCTTAGATGTGCCAAAAGAGCCACCTGGCTTCAAATAATCTTCAAAAGGGGAGAATTACCTTGGTGAACTCATCAAGCTCCAGGGTCAGGCTGTTGTTTTGAAAGCCCCACAACTCTAACTCAGCAGAATTACAGTCAATCAAACTCAGGGATACTGATCCATATTAGCAAGTCTCATAAGATACTGATGGAGATGAATAGATACTTATTGAAGTTTATTCATTTTAATGAGAAAAATTTCTAAGCTGACTAAGTGCCCACATACTCGAACCAGTTCATGAATCTGTTGCTACAGGAATTGTAAGGGGGAACCAAATGATAATGGTAACGTTACCTGGGTCTGAATAGGCTAGATTATGTGGGAGAGACAACCACAGAATCTGTGTCTTTAAACACCAAGGCTCACTGATCTCTCAAATTTCATGTTTTGTGATGGGGGTGGTGGGATATTTGACTTTAACATCCTTACTCAGGAACCCAGGATGACAGATGCTCCACTTCATGAAGCTGCTACAGCAAAAGGGAAGGAATGATAAGGACCTGGCACTTGTTTTAAAAATGCAAGAAATGACATATAACCCCGACAAGAAATGGCACATTTCATTGGCCAAAGTAAATCAATATGCTGTACTTAAGTTTAGGTCACTCTGGTCAGCTAAGCAGGCCAGAGTACCTTTCTGCACAGTCATTCTGACACAGAGGATGGGAGAGCACATGTTAAGTAGGAGGAGAACCTCATGCCCCCCCAAATATCCATAACTAGTTTCCAATAATCTGAAACAGATGCATCACTGTGAAGTTATTCAAAACCTTTTTGAATCTGTAGGAAGTACATTGTGGGAGGGGGAGGGGAGAAAGAGCAGTTAGGTACCCCTGAACTGTGAAATGAAGAAAATAAGATTAACCTCAGAGTTAACTTATAAAATCAAGCCTTATTAGATCTGGATATGTAGGTTATCTGAGAGAGACTGGAGGGCTCCCAGGTCAGCAAGACCTGAGTGTCATCTAAATGAGGGAATTCATGGGTATAAATAAAATATATCTATGAGAATGAGGTTGGTCAGCCAGCCAAGAGGAAATAGAGAGTCACTGAGGCAAAGCTTGGCAGTTCACATCCTAGTTCTATTCCAGGGAGAAGATGCTCTGCCAATAGAACTTTATGAGGGTGTAGGCATCTGGCAACTACACCTTTATGTGGCTAGAGGGACAGCAGGCTTACGGGCATTATGGCATTAAGCATTCAAGACTTAGAATGAGGGCTTCCCTAGTGGCGCAGTGGTTGAGAGTCCGCCTGCCGATGCAGGGGACGCAGGTTCGTGCCCCGGTCTGGGGAGATCCCACATGCCGTGGAGCGGCTGGGCCCGTGAGCCATGGCCGCTGAGCCTGCGCGTCGGGAGCCTGTGCCCTGCAACGGGAGAGGCCACAACAGTGAGAGGCCCGCGTACCGCAAAAAAAAAAAAAAAAAAAAAAAATTTAAAATGAAACCACCTTTGGTCTACCTACCTCCTTTACCAAGTGTACTCACCAATATCCAGTTCCCCCCTACTTTGGGGTACATGGGATGATTGTACTTTGAACAGTTCTACATTTGTCAACCGTAGTCAACATTTTTCTTTTCTGCTAAAATCCTTTAACAGATAGTGTCCTCAAGTCAGAAGAATAATTTATTCATTTAACTTTTTTGTTACTTATTGCTCATTTATTCCATTCTTCGTCATTCTTTCATACATTCAGCAGACTTTAGAATACCTACTATGTTGAAAGCCATATGCTTTGGGAAACGAGGAATGAGATAATATTGCCTTCAAATGACTTCATTTTGGAGAGACAGAAAAACATAGGCCCAAATTGTCAGAAGTATTAAATGAAAGCAAGAAGAGTACTTTGTGCTGAAATTCAGAACTAGCCAACTTGAGGGCTTTACAATATTTAACCATCCTATTAGATTTATTCTTCCAAGTTTACAAAAAACTTTCTAATAAATGATCTCATGTAATCCTCTCAACAGTTCTGTGGAAGGTAGTGTTACCCTCTTTTACAGATGAGTCAATACAAGTTTATTGAAGTTAAGCAACTTGTTCAAAGTTTCATTATTATTAACTGACATAATCCACATTTTCTAAAATGTTCTCATACTATAGGCTTATTTTAAATCCTGTGCCTACAGCACTTTTGATCCTGGATTCCCAACCAGTCCTATTGCCTGGATCATTTGGCACTACAAGTTACAGGAATACCAAGATGTCCTGATTTGGTGAAAGTTAACTTTCATGAAGCTATATTATAGGAAATAAGGTCTGCAACAGAGATCAACACTTGTTTGGATGTAGCCACTTAAAAAATTTTTCATATGGGTTACATGCATGTTTATTCTTTTGTTTATTTACCATTTGAAGAACAAGGTTTTGTTCTGAATTCTTTCTAGAAACATAGGTAGCTTTTATTATCTGTATAAATGAATTTCTCCACATTTCATTGCTCATCTTATAGAGAAATTTGGAAGAATGCTAGAAATGAATTTCTTTTGTAAATAAAAGTGAAGAAAAATAAAAATATAATGTGATGGAAGAGAAAATTTTCTTAAGTTAAAAAGACTGAAATATAGATATCAGAGAAGAAGGCTGTTGAATATTCACTTAAAACTTCAGGGACAGAACCTTGATGAGCTTGTCAAAGTCTCTGTCTTATCCTAAGTTATGTAGAAACAATTCAATAAACTTGTTTTGAGTGCTTATGTTACCCCACACTGAGTTAGGAAAGGAAGTTACAATAAGACACGCTCCTGGCTCTCAAAGATCTTGAAGCTTCATTGGGGGGAAACAGAAAAGTGGAGAATTTCAATACAGGAGAGAAAATGTTTGAACTATAAAGTGTTTTGTGAGTAGAAAGCACTGAGTTGCAGGTGGGTGTTGGAAGAATGGACTAAAATCCAAGAACAGTTTGGGGAACAGTGAGATAAGTCTCTCACAGGAAGCTGCTTCTGAACTAATACCTGAAGACTGACCAGGAGCTAGACAGAAAAAAGAACAAAGGACACTGGGTAAAAATAATGTTTACTACCATCAACTGAGTAACTCTATGCTCTGTGCCTGGCATCATTGATGACCATTGTGTAAATTACATTTATTTACATTGATTTACCATTAGTGTAAATTATATCCTGAAATTCTCTTAGCTACTCTGAGAGATGGGCAATATTTGCAAAAACAGGACAAGAGAAAAACTTGTGCAGTTTCCTTCAGATGACCAAAGAACTCTAGTAAGAAGCCTCTGGGTGAAAGAAGATGTGACAGAATACATATAATGAGGCAGAGTTTAAAAATAATTGGGAATAAGGCAAGAAAAACATGATATAGTGTTTGAAAATAATTGAAATTAAGGAAAGACATAGGAAAAGAAAAAAGGCAATTAGAAATCCAGATATAGTAAAAATCTAAATGACAGTCAAAAAATTAATAATAACTGGTACTGTTTATTGAGTGTTAGCCATATTCCAGGCCTTGTTTTACGTACTTCCATGTATTTTCTTTCTTTTAATCCTCAGAACAATCCTATGAGGGAATTCTTATTATCTTTATTTATGTATAAGGATACTGATGAGCCCAAGAGAATAGGTGAATATTTCTGTCAGTAAGAAGCGGAGCTGAGTTTTGAGCCCAGATATGCTGACTCCAGAGCCTAGGCACTTAATCACTATTTCTTTGACCTGCTGGATACCAACAATGGGATTAGCACAATCTATAGCTTTCTTTTGTAACATTATATTTTAGTTATGTCTTCCTGAAACTAGACCCTGTTTCCTATGAGGGAAATATTGCCAGGCCCTTGCACCTCTTATGTGATTTGGGAAGCATATTTTCCCCTTATTAAAGATGGCTAATCTCATCCACTGACTTTTTCACTGGTGTAAGTCTCAGGAAGTAAACAGCCTTCTGACCAGAACATGGGAGTTTATCACAGTTCCATGTATACTGACAGCTTTCACCGGCTATAGAGCAAACATCACTCACTCTTTTGCTTTTGTAGATAAGACAAAGCATTATAAGGATAGCTAAAGAGTCATGGGTACAGGAAACAATTTAAAGCCTAGGGTGTTGGGCTTCCCTGGTGGCGCAGTGGTTGAGAGTCCGCCTGCCGTTGATAGGGGACACGGGTTCATGCCCCGGTCCGGGAAGATCCCACATGCCGCAGAGCGGCTGGGTCCGTGAGCCATGGCCGCTGAGCCTGCACGTCAGGAGCCTGTGCTCCGCAACGGGAGAGGCCACAGCAGTGAGAGGCCAGCGTACCACAAAAAAAAAAAAAAAAGAAAAAAGAGTAATATGGTCATGCTGCAAAAAGGAAAAATGACCATAAATACATATAAAGACTAGGGTGTTAATGATTTTTTAAAAAGATATTAAAATCATAGATTTCCATATTTCTATGAAGTTGCTAAGGAGTGTAATGAAGACTCACTTAAAATCATTTTCCTTCTGTGCATTGTGTCCATGAAATAATATATAAGATGGGAAGAGTGTGAGCAAAACATCTCTTAAGAGTCTGAGCTCTTATTTGAAGTATACATATTTAAGAAACAAGGGAAATGAAGTTCTGAGACTCTCATAGAGAAATGAGAAAAGGAGGATACATTATAACAGAAAACTGCTATTTTTGTTCCTTAAGTGCCAATAGACTTTTTCCCGCCTTAAGATAAATAATTGCTTCTCTTTATGGCAATTATGATATAGAACTTTCATTTGATTATATTTTTAGTATGTTGAGTGGTCCTAATATGGATGCACTTAAACTGTGCCTTCCATTCTATTATATGAAAGTCCCACAGTAATTTGTAAAATTTAAATTTGCCATGACATCAATTAAAAATATTTTTTCTACCACCTCTTTTTGGTTAGCATATGTTTTGTGTTTCCTTTGTGTGTGTTCCAGTTTTTCACCACAATATATAGCACCTCTTTAAGCCTAGCTTGAATTTGGAAGGCATTATATTTCAGAAAAAATTGAAGGACACATTATCCATCTGTTAGACTAGGAGTTTCTCATAGGAAGAAGCTATGTTGTCTTCAGGTTTTATTTCCAGGACATAGCAGACCCTCAAAACATATAGGAATAAAATAATTAGTTGATTGGAAATAAATATGATTGTTTAATTGAACTAAATTGTATATAAACAAGAGTGGGATAGAATAAAGGGAAGAAAATGTTTACGTTAGGAAAGATAGACCTGAGAGATCCTTAATGCCATGATCCAAGAACTCATTTTGGCATCTCTTGACTCAAACCTAAGAGAAGTAGTTTGTCCTAATTAAGGGCATTTATCTAGTTTTGCTAGTGGTGAAACAACTTACTGCAAATATGAAAGAATGATTTCCCAAAACAAGTTTTGTTGTTTTCTTAAAATATTGATGAAGGGGTTGACCACGTGGTGGTAATGGGTATTTGAATGAGTGATATTTGGGGTTTAGAAACATCAGTCTTTATTGAAAAAGATACATCTTCATCTCTTAGAAGCAAACTTAAATAAGGTTTTCCATCAAGACTGTCCTTTTATGTAGCATGTTTTTTTATTTCTTAGAAGTATAATAAATAAAAAGAGCAGTGATTCACCAGGATGCAAAGAATTCAATACTTATGTCTATTGAATCTCTTCATCTGAATATGCCAAGGCACCTAAGCCAGTTTTCAGATTATATTATTAAGTAAAGAAGATGCCTTACACACATCACCTTTTATGGGTTAAAGAGTGAAGTTTGGGAATCAGACACATCTGGGTTCAAATTTAGCCTGGCCTTTTACTAGCTGAGGAGCCTTAGTCCCTTTTAAATCTTTGCATTGAGAAAAAGAATGTAATTATGTAACTGTGGTTTTGGAGACTATTCTTTCTAATTAGGGAACTCCCATTGGTTCTGAAAGATTTTAAATAAGTCATTTAACTCCTCTATACGATTTCCTTCATTATTGTTAAAATTATGTGACTATTAAGTTAGAAGTTTCAGTCTTAGGGATTTAACCTAAGGTAAACTATGCAGAAATTCGTGCATATGGGTGTTCATATGCAATGTTGTTTACACTAGACAAGAAAATTTAAAAGACCTAGATGTCTAACAATAGGAAAGTAGTTGAATTATAGTATAGTGATACATGAGAATTATATGCTGCCAATGAAAATGTTGATAGATGTACTTTAATTAAGATACGCTATCATATGGAGAAAAAGCAGGTGACAGAAAAATGTATAGCATGATTTTATTTTTTTAAACTAAGTATATTTGAGCAATATGGGTAAAAAATAATTGTTAATTGTGTGCTATATTCCAAACACTATTGTAAGTCTTTTACATGTATCATCTCATTTCATTTATAAAATAACTCCTACAGGCCTTACTATTAATATCATTTTTATATTTAAAAAAAAAAAAAGCTGAAGCCCTGAAATGTTAAATAACTTGCCCAAAGACACATAGTCAGTGGTTCCAGTACTTGAACCTGAGTCCATGCTCTTTACCACTGTGATATTCTTACCACTGCTTCCTAAAAAATCCATAATAATGAACAACACAATATTAATAATGGCCATCTATTAACCTCTTTTACTGAGTACATGGAGGCTTACAGATGGCATATTACTCAAGAGCATGAGCCTGGATCTTGCTTCTGTCACTTACTAGAGGTGTTACTTTGAAGTTCCTTAGCTTCTCTGGGCCTCAGGGTCCTCAGGATAAAAACAGGATTAACAATGATTTATAGTTCCTATACGTGTTAAACACGTTAATGCATATATATTACTTAAAATGGTGCCTGGGATAGGAAAAATATTTTTTAAGTGTTAACAGCCACTAAATCTGCCACAGGGCTAAGATGGGGTAGAATCAGAATTTGAAACTTGGTTTAACTCCAGTACAAATTCTTTCATCTATATACTGATTCTTCTAGACCAGTATCCCTGGTTGAGCGCTGTAATACTCATATTCTCCCAAGATTACAAATGAATTAATTCACCTTTTTTTGGGGGGAGGGGTATTTTCATATATTTCTTTGTGTGTGTGTGTTAGTTTCTGCTTTATAACAAAGTGAATCAGCTATACATATACATATATCCCCATATCTCCTCCCTCTTGCATCTTCCTCCCACCTTCCCTATCCCACCCCTCTAGGTGGTCACATAATTCACCTTTAAGTTTTCCCCACTGAAGGGCTAGAGAATGTTGTTTGAATAGGATTTCATGTGAAATAAAACAAACAAAACAAAACAGCCTTATGTATTTGCACTCTAATCCCTAGAGATTTTACAAGTACTTTACTCTGAGTTATTTGCAGAGCTTTCTCATCCTAGGAATAGTGTTCTCAGTGGTTTTGTGGGGGAGTTTTTATCATTTACGAGAAAAGGACAAAAAATATATTGGTCATGAAAAGTTATGATCCTTACCAGACTATAATTAGAAATCTATATTATTTTTATGCTGGGCTTCTTTTCTTTATTCAGCACATATTTGTTGAGTCCCCACTATGTTCCAGGCATGGTTCTAGGTTCTGTCTGCTAGTATTTTCTGTTCTCTACCCAATGATGACTATACTCATTTTCTACTCTGCCTAAGAAATTACCTGAAACCTTAGTGACCTGAAACCTTAGTGACTTGCCACTCATGGTTTTTATCTCATAGTTTCTGTAACCAGAAATTCATATAAGACACAGCAAGGATGACATGTTTCTGGTTCATATGTCTGGGGTCTCAGCCAGGAGACTCACAGGGCCTGGAATCATCCAAAGTTTCAACACTCAAATGTTTGGTAGTAAATGCTGGCTGTCTGCTGCCTTCTTAACTGTGGTTGTAGCCTGGAACATCTACACGTGGCCTCTCCATGTGGCCTGGACTCGCTCACAACATAAAGGATGAGTTCCAAAGGCAAGCGTCCCAAGAGAGAGAGCCAGGCAGAAGTGTTATCCTTTTTATGACCTAGCCTCAGAAATCACATAACACACTTTTACTTTGTTTTTCTTTAATATGGTAATGTCTGTAAACTAAAACTCTTTACATATGTTACTTGTTAATGGTGTTCAGTATGGTTGAATGCCAAGACTTTTCAGTGTTTATGGACAATTCTCAACTCTTTAACTTCTCTGATTTGAGGATTTTTTTCCTCCATAAAATGAGGGTGATGATAAGAATTACACCACAGATAATAACTACATTAAAATGATGATTAAAACTTTGTTTTAAAAAGTGAAATGCATTTTGTGTATTCATTTTACATCACAAGTTTTAAAACTTTCCTAGGAACCTGTATTCTAGAGAAATAATTTCCATATGTGCCATAGTTTGGTCAGCATACTATTCGTTTGGGGAGATCTTAGAGACAGATATATGGAGATTTGAACTCCTATTCTTTTATTAGCTATGCAATTTTGGACAAATTTCTTAACCTCTCTGAATACAGGATATTCATCTATAAAATAAGAAATGGCTATCCTCAGAGCACAGGTAACTTTAACCAATCAGTAATTTTATTCCTTGTAATTTGAAATAAAGGGCACAGAAGGAATGACATGACTGACCTAATTTGCAATTGTGACACTGGAGGTGACTTGCGGAGCATCAGCGTAGGAACGTATGCAATCTGATGTATACAGAGACACTGCTAGCTCATAAAGGAGCTTTTTGCAAAACGGAAACATACATCCTCCTCAGGAAGATCACTGCACCGCGCCAAGGCACACAGCTCAGGGACCAGAATGTGGGCTGAATTTCAGTCCTTGCCCAGGTAGGCTCCTTGGGGCACAGAACGGCTTGCACCATCATATACGGTGGCCCAGTGCCTTCCTATTTCATGATAATTTTAGTTGTTTGTGATAGAGGTCCTCATAACCAGAGTTAAATGCAATGATGTGCTATAAGCAGGCTCTTTAAAAAAAAGGCTCTGATTTGTAGCATTTGCTGATATCCATGGTGTAAATACTCGCACCATGACTGATTTCAAGCTACCAACATTTTGACAACTAGCTCACAAGACAATTATCTCTCACTCGCCTATAGGAGCCAACTCCAGCACACCCATAAGCAAAGAGTGAAATTCAAGCAACTGCTACAAAACAGCCCTGAGACCTCATAACTTCCCTTAGATACGAAACGTCCTATGAGCAGTTCCCATGGTAAAACAGAAGGGCTTCTAGGGCTAAAAGCAGTTTCATGGTAGGTATGCCTTTTCCTCCCCCACCAGATTATCTCCGTTTGACTGAGAAAAAATATTTCTTCACAAACTCTTATTGATTTCAATCTTATGGAAGACAAGTAGAAACATTTTAGAACATTATGTTTCAATGTACTGTGAAAAGAAAAAAATGTGCTATAATCATTTTTTTAAAAATGAGATACACTTCCACAAGATGGTTTGGGAGGAGAGGAGACAGGAGATGATGTCACAAGTCTTGTATTGGAGAGAAGCCAGGCTATGCCAGCCAAGAAAAAAATAACCTATTGGTTACATCTTGTTACAGCTCATCATGCCCTATCGGCTCATAATTCTATTTTTTGGTCATATCTAGCAGACTTTCTGGTTACAGCAAATGTCATTTTTTTCATTTGTCATCAGAAATGAAGGTTAAACTATAATCAAAGACTTGGTGGTTGGATTGTCTTTAACTTTATTTCTGTTAAGTTGTGTTTAACTTTAGTTTGGTTTTGTATCCTAGCACAAAGGAGGTAGAAAGATTTAGACAAAGGCATTCCTCAATAGGGGAAAGGCTAGTGTGACCTCCCTTTGATTCCATTATATTCACTTGAATTCAACAAATATAAATAAGACTTGCTCCCACCCCTCAAGAAGATTATTGTTTAGAAGTTGGACTCATCCAGTTTGATCAAAGAAAAGAAAAATACTGGTGCTACTGGTGGTAGTAGTAGTAGTAGTCTTAATAGTAGTAACAGTAGTAGAATAGTAGCAGCAGCAGCTAATAGAAGACCCAGGTTTGTACTTAGAATCTGATACTTATTGGATATGTGAACTTGAACAAGTTACTTGATTCCTCTGAGCCTGTTGCCTCATCTATAGAATGAGAATTCTACCTCACAGGATAAAAGGAATATATGTCAAGTTTTCAGTACCTTATCTGACACAGAGTGGGAGTAAAATAAACAGTATCTACAATTGTTAATAGTATCATCATCAAAGCATTACTGTGAGGATTAAATTAGGTAGCATCCCTTTAAGAGCATGCAATAATTATTTAATGAACGCCTACTGTGTGCTGGGTGCATCTGTAAACTGAGCAGCATATTCACTGCAACGATGAAGGAACACGCAGAGGATCAGAAATAGGGTTTAAAGAAAGGTGATATTGAGAGGAGCACAGAAGAATGGAACAAGAGGTCTTGAGAGTCTTACCCCAGTTGGAAGCGGCTAATTCCACAGAAGCATGCCCATTGCCCATCGCCACAGGATACCATAAATATGAGAATGAACTACTTCTACCACCTCGTTCAAAGGTAGAGCTGAAAGTCTATAGCTCACCAATGGTGGATCAGCTAGATGAGTTTTACCTGGACATAAAGATCAACGTTTTAATCAAACTTTGGAAAAATATTTGCTTTTAAGGTATAAATATTGAGAATGACTAGAGGAGCAATCAAGTTAGAAAACTTCTTTTACCCAGTCTTATGGTATTTGGTACCACTTCTTCAAAATGTAAAGGAGACAGGGAAACGACTTGCTTTTCAGAGAGTTTGTTTTGCAAAGTATCTTCAAAAGCATGCCTCACTGGATCTGCTAATTTTTTGGGTTTTTCTTCAATTACCCCTGGAGAAAATGGCTTTAGACTACTTCCAATAGAGCTAATCCTTACTTTTCTCTGCTCATTTGACACTACCTGGTAAAAATAATATGTCACTTCTCTGTATCTTGAGTATTTACTGTGCAGTTTCTGCGAATGACGTCAAGAAGGCTTTTCAGAGCATATGTTCAGTCTCCTTTCGGGTGATTTGCCTTCCCCAGGCACAGTGTTTTGTAAAAGACAACTGTACACTTTCCTCCAGGAAGCTTCATGCTCATTTCATGGAGCATTTTATATATTTCTTCGATATAAAGATACAGAAATGCTGTTACATTCACCTAGGCTATTTGTGGGTCAGGCTTTAGTGGCCTCAAAATGAGGACACTGTAATACTATCCTAATGGACAGAGCCATGTCCTTAAAGAACGACCCCCTTCATTGAAGAGAGGCAGTCCAGTGTTGCAGAACAAGCACTAGACAGGGAATCGAAAGATAGAACTTAAAACTCTAGTTCTATAAAACTAGTTGTATGAACTTCAGACAAGTCATATGACAGCTCTGGATAGCTATCTCCCTATTTGTGAAGTAGAGATTAGACTACATTAATGCTTAGGCCCTTCCAGCCTTTGCACTACTGTCACCCTAGGTCTGGGACATCTCCTGGCTGGCTCGAGGCACTTAATATTTTGCAAATTTAAGTCTTGAGTGGCAGGAATGAGGTTTTGTGATACTTGATTGAATATTCCTAATGGTAAATATTTTAATTTGTGACAAAATCCAGTGGTGATCTCTGAAGTTAACAGGAATTTGAAGATAAATATTAATGGGAAAGTATGAAGAAAATATGTTTTAATTTTTTTTAGTTGCTAGTACAGTCATATTCCCACAACCTGACCTTGATTGAATGTCCCCGAAATACCTCGTCAACACCTATTTTTCTGAGTGCTATTGAGCTGGGTATCTGACCCTTAAACCTACCCAGAAGCACAAAAATGGAAGGTGCTCAGAATGTCCCATCCTTGTCCTAACACTGCATATATGAATGGCTTCTGAATTGTTTATCTGATTGTCCCTTCTTAGGACCTTCACTTACCTAATGATTACCTACGGAATAAAGTCCAGAATCATCAGTATACCATAAAAAGTCCTTTCCAATCTGCCTTCTGCCAAATTGCTCATATGCCTTTTCCATCATCCCTCTGCACATACTCGAACTTTACTACTTCATCTGCAGATATCGACTTGTGCATGTATTTGCTTCTGCCAGGGAGTATGGTCCTAACAATTTATACAAATAAATCCCTTATGTGTAAGCATTGCACATGCAGTCTCTTTTGTGAGAATGCTGTTCTTTGCTTTCTGTGCCCAGCAAACTTTTACTCAGCCTCAGATCTCAATTTCTTGAGTCTTTCCTAACTCCAAATTCCTCCCCCAAGCATTTACCTCACTGAATGGCAATTATTTTTTTTATGCCTTTCTTTTAGACTCTAAACTCCTAGACAATAGGAACAATGGCTTATTTATATCTGCATTTTTTTTTTTTTTTTTTTTTTTCTTTCCGGTACATGGGACTCTCACTGTTGTGGCCTCTCCCGTTGCGGAGCACAGGCTCCAGACTCACAGGCCCAGCGGCCATGGCTCACAGGCCTAGCCGCTCCGCGGCATGTGGGATCTTCCCGAACCGAGGCACGAACCCGTGTCCCCTGCGTCGGCAGGCAGACTCTCAACCACTGCGCCACGAGGGAAGCCCTATATCTGCATTTTTTGCACCCAGCATGGCTGACACAGAAAAGATTCTTGTAAACATTTTGGTGAATAAGAAGAGGGAAGTGAAGTCTACTTAAATGAATGTCCACTTTACGCTCACCTCTTCTTTGAAACCCTCCTTGATTTACCCTCACTAATCCCCAGGCACTTCACTTTCCAGTTTTTCTATTTCACTCTTATCTTTATGTATTTGGGTTCAGCTATGTTTGCCAACACTTATGCTTTCTATATTTCATTTCATTTATTTTCATTAGACCATATTTTCTTTATACTTTGTCTTTTCATACAGCTCTCCCCGTGTGACTGTTTCAATAAAGCTGTGAATATTTCAATATGAATGTTATTTGTTTTGTGTTCATACCTTTTTATATTCATATTATCTATTTTGTCTATAATTAGATAGGAAGAGATGTTAAAAAATCATTTTGCTACAGCAACTTAGCAGAAGTACTGAATAAATATTTAATGATGGCAATGTGGACTCACTACAATATACAGAATGAAAATAAAGCAATTGCCACAATCATGCAATGTAAATCTCCGCTACAAAGATTTGTTGCCACTGAAATAGCTCCCATACAATATCTTACTTTTTTGCTAAGGCTTTAAAGGTTTAAATGAGTTCCTGAATTTTAACTTTAATTCCAAGGCCAGACAAGTAAGTCACTGGGCTTCGTTGTGCCATCAGCCTAATGTTCTAAGAATAGGAATGGATTGTTCCTGATCTTAGGTTCAATCCTCGGCTCTAAAGGAATTTCTGTAGCTTTACATACAAATTATATACAGCTAGTCTTCCTTATTCCTTCAATGTGTTCTTCCTCAAATTTACCCCTCTCCCTGGAAACTCTTGCCAGATTAATTTTCCCAAGACTATCCTTCATCATCTCACTCAACCAAGATAAAAACGTTCGATGTTAGATCCATTGAAGGGAGACTGATATGTTGAAATAGTTATACCATAGTATGGTAAACACTGTAGGGATGGATACATTATTCATTCAAGAAATATTTAATGAGTCTTTACCAGTCCTTGTAATGTGCTAGTTCCTGGGGTATAGATCGGTTTAGTCCCTGTCTAGGTGTTTGGGAAGACTTGCAAGGGAAATATATCAGCTGGCGTTTAAAGGTGAACTAGGAATTTACTACTTCATTCAAATGTCTTAATAATTCCTTACATCTATGAATTAATCTATGAATTCAAAGTCTCTCTCTTTTTCTCTTTTCTCCAGAGCAAAATATAATAGTACTGGAAAGCAAAATGGCAAGGATTAAAATTTTAAAGCAAAACAAAATAACAAAGGAGAACCCAGAACTTAATCTAATATATGAAACTTTGAGTTATATATATTCTAAATAGTTTAGCACCTTTTGGTAAAAAAAATTTTTAACATAAGTAAATTTGGGGAACGCAGTATTTTAAAGAAAGAGCTAAACTGCCAAAACATGTCTTGGTCTAATCCTAGGACAAGGACTCAGTGATGGGCAAAATTGAAAGGATTGACAAGGTACTCATCTGAAATACTAACAGCAGTTCTGCCTGCAGTGGAAGTAAGGGAGCTAAAGGCAAAGTTATACAAATATGGTAAATGGAGTCTTTAATCGGTGTGTTAAATTAGTGTATCACCGGTATGTACATGGGAGGTTTGGTGTGTGGAGGGGATGTGCACAGGGAGGATTATTGTTATTTTTCACTTGGCTGAGTTTAAATGGAAGGACTCGAACAGAGAGTAGGAAAATCAACATTTCTATCTTCCTTTGGGGAATACAGAACTAGCCAACAAGATCCAATTAACACACATGGAAGTCAAGGGACCATTTTATAGTAATTCAGCCTTCTTCATCTCATGTTCACTAAACCCAAAACTGTCCACTCAATCCAATAAGACATCCCCAATTTCCTTCCTATGTTAATTGCATTCTGTGTTATAAAATACAGGATAGTAGAGGAACACGGTAAAATAACATTTATTCAGAAGCTGAATCTTAAGATGGCACGACCATGTACACAAATTGTATACTTTATTTTATTTATATGTAATGCTATTATATGTAATGCTATTTATATGTAGTGTAATGTAATGCTATTTATATGTAATGCTATTATAACCCCCCAATATTGTCTTTCATTTTAATTTTTTCAGCATTTTATAAGACACATTTTAAAAGTCAGTACAATGTTGAAAGAATAATATAATGAACACCCATACTTTCTGGATTCAACAATTGTTAACCATATGCCAAATGTGTATTATCTCTCTTTCTATTTATGAAATTATCTTATCTATTAATTTATCTTCCCTGATCTATGCCGATAGCTAGAATTCACAGAACCATTTGAAGGTAACTTGCAGACAGAATGACTTCACTATTTATCTCCTACATAACCATAACAGCATTACCACACAAAAGACAACTAATAATTACTTCTTAATTATTAATATCCAGTTCATATGCAAGTTCCCCGACTATCCTCCTCAATTGTTTATAGTAATTTTTTTTTCCAAACCAGGATCCAATCATGATTCATGAATTATATTTGTATCATATCTTTAGTATGTTTTAATCTAATCATCTCTTCAGCTTTTTCCCATAACACTGAGCTTTCCCCCCACTTTTATTTTGAATAATTAAAAACCTACAGAAAAGTTGAAAGAACAGGAAACAAACACCATTATACAACTTTACCTTATTCACCAATTGTTAGCATTTTGCCACATTTGCTCACTGTAGCTCACTTGCTCTAATTCTATTATTTCTTCTACAGGCCATTTTTCTATAAAAATGTTTCCCTTCATTCTCTTAAGATGTTACTTATGTGAATGCAGGATGACTTAATACATTTCCCTTAGAATAAGGAGTTAGTATAAAAATCAACTCTAAGGATGGCAAATGTTCTCTTTCAATTTTTAAAAAAGTACCAACATTCTCTTTGATGTCCGCATTTGGTCAAGAGGAAACCCTTCAAATTGGCTCTCATGTTCTGGAACTTTTCCTGCCCCAAATATAAAATTAGTCATCTCTCCAAGGAACTCTGTTTCCTTTCAGTAGAAAATGATAATCAGAAAGCAAGATCTTGGTGCTAGTTATGTTCTTGACTACTGGGGTGTTGTTTCTTAGGCCCTTTTAGTGAACAGATAGGGAATATATATATTTTTTCGAATGTCATGAGTAGATAATGATATTTCCAATTCAAATCTAACATTACATAGTATTTCCTTAAAATTCCTTGACTTTATAACTCCTTTCTCTTACACTAAAAATGTTTGTTTTCTTAATAATATTTTTACTTATTTGCTTTATTCAAATAGCTTCAAAATTATAACACTAATAATACAAATAAACAATGAAACTATTGAATAAAATGTAGGGTTTTTGCAGTTCAACTTTTTTCCTTAGAATGCACTCAAAATAAGACAAACTGTATTTAAAAGTCACTTGAAATAATTATTTTCTCTTTGGGATTAAATTAGTAGTCTGATACACAGGCTGGGTTGTTTGAATTTGTTTGCGTTGTTAGAACTTATTGTTTTCTTTCCCTTAAATTTTATTTATTTTGTATATTTACGTGATTCAGAAGTAAAAACTGTGGTAAAAGATACAGCAGAGAGGTACTGCTTCCATTTTTTCCATTTCTCCCATTCCCCTGTAGGTGTAGTCATATATAATTCATTGTCCAAGTGGGATACTTTTGAGAAGGAATTGGATTACTTAAAGTAATTATAATTCATAATTTTTGAAATACTTAAGTATTGACTGAAGCCTAATTTTATCTTATCAGAGGACAAGTAAAATAGTCACACACTAAAGCAATTCTTTAAAAGCTTTTAAGAATATCTAAAAGTCTTTATATACTAAAAATAACATATATACATGTGTAATAAAGCAAGTTTAAAAATAAAAGATTCTATCCTGGACAAAATGACTTTCATTGGTGGGCTTACATTGTTACCAATTATTATTATTTTCTGTTTACCACTTGGCATCTCTTACCACAAAAGTAATGAAGTGTGTGTGTGTGTGTGTGTGTGTGTGTGTGTGTGTGTGTTTATTCTTTTCTTCCTTTCTAATGAGATAAAAACATCTTGCTTGCTATTTCACTTATTAAGTATACTTAAAATTATTCCATAACAGTCTACAGAGATCTTCTTCATTCTTTTTTATAACCACATAGCACCTTATTGGGTAGATGACCATGGCTTATTCAACAAATTCCCTGTTGATTGGATATTTGAAATTCTTCAGTGTCTTGCTGTTGTATACAGTGTTGTCACAAATAACCTTGTGGATATGCTCTTTAGTATTTATAGAGGCATGATTGTAGTGTAGTTTCCTAGAAATGAGATTTCTGGATTGGAGGGAAAACACATACGTAATTTTGTTAGGTACTGTCAAATGCACTGTCATAGGAGATCTAATGCTTTGTACTCCCACTAGCAATTATATGAGAATCTCTGCTTCTTTTGTCAACTAAGTTGTTATCAAACTTTGGAATTTTTGCCAATCAAATAATAGGAAAGAGTATCTTAGTAGAATTTTACTTCTAAGTGATGTTAAGCGTCTTTTCATATGTTTGAGGATCTTTTGTCTTTCTTTTTGGGTATGGTCTGTTCATGTCTTCTGTCCACTGTTCTCTTGGGCCTTTGGTATTTTTCTTCCAGATTTCTAGAGGTTCTTTCTATGTTGAAGTATTAGATCTTTGTGCCTGTGAACTAAGTTGCAAGTATATTTTTACAGTTTGTTATTCATATTTTGAAAAATGTAAATATATACATGTATATGGTTTTATTGCTCGTATTATATATATACACATACATATGAATGTATATATGTTATTGCTTGTGGATTTTGAGTTATATTTACAGAAGCTTTCTCCTCTCTTATGTTTTAAGGAATTAATCATGTTTTCCTCTTTTTTTTTTTCTTTTTTACATCCAGCTCTCAGATCCATTTGGAATTCATTCTAGTGTACAGTGTGAGGTACTGATCTAATTTTTTCTTTTTCCATGTGACTATCCAGTTGTCTCAATACTATTTTAAAATTTATTTTTTTTCTCACTGATTTGAGATGTCACTTTATCATACACCAAATCAATGTATATATTTGGGTCTTTTTCTCAACCTTTTTTTTGTACTTTAAGTAAATGTGCAAATATCATACTGTTTTAATCATGGATAATAATAGTCTCCAAAGGTCAGAAGAGATTATGGTTTTCCCAAGGTCAATTTATTGAAAAAAAAATTAGAGCCAGGATATGATCCATGGTAACCCTATGTTTGTATGATTTAAATAAGCTTCTAAGCAGCATCGTTATCTCAGTTAAATAAGTTATCTGATATAGTTATCGATAATAAGTGGTGGTGTTTGGTAGCTGTAAACTACAAAAATTAGGGGTGCAGAGTAGTTTTTGTAGCACAAAATGATTATCTTGTTAAAAGTCTTCTGACCCCTTTCCTAATATATGGATTATCCTATAGTCTAATTCCAAAAGCTCTTGAAGAACCCTTTACTTCCAGAAGTAGGATTTTATATGCATACATACTATTAGAGTATATATGGCAAACTTTGAGCTGATCTGAGTGGTAATGGACATGGGGGGTAGGGGGAGAGAGTCTCTATTATTGTCTCTTATGACCCACATTCTAATGTCCATGTAATGAGAATCCCTATGATGAATGCATTATTTTATAAATGTGAAAAAAACCCACTAGAAAATAGATATGAGGCAAATAAATGCTGTTTCCCTAGTGTTGCACAGTTTAAAACAAAAACAAAAGCCCACTGGCAGAAGCCATCTGGTCCTGGCAACCTTCCCGGTTAAACACTTTTAATTGCTTCTATGATCTTGGTGGGTTGATGTGCCATGGTTTACAGGGATTTGGGAGAACTGACCTTTATGAAGTAATCACAGTTGGTTGTACAAAAGAACTCCGAGTTACCAAAGCAGGCGGCATATCCTGCTGTGGGGCTGTGGTAATAAAAATGGATCGATGTGTGATGGTGTCCTATTTGGAATAACTTCACTGCAATATTCTAGATATAAGGCCATGCCAACAGCCAAAACATTCCACCTGGAATGTTCTGTGAGTTTTGGCAGTGATCATAAATCTAGTAGGGTCTGTAAGTGAGATTTGTATATTGTTAGTCACTCTTATGACACCAAGTCTCTTTTCTGTACATCATCTTGAATTTTTTATTGAAATATAGTTGGTACAATATTATGTTAGTACAGGTGTACTACATAGTGATTTGACATTTGCATATGGTATGAAATGATCATGCTAAGTCTAGTAATCATCTGTCCCCATGCAAAGCTATTAAAATATTATTGACCATATTCCTTATGCTGTATATTATATCCCCATGGTTTATTTATTTTATAACTGGAGAATTATACCTCTTAATCCCCTTCACCTATTTCCCCCAACTTTCTAACCCCTCCTCTATGGCAACAACTTGTTTGTTCTCTGTATCTATGAGTCTGTTTTCCTTTTTCCATTTTAATTTTGTTTATTTTTGTGTGTTTGTTCTGCTTTTTAGTTTCCACATATAAGTGAGATCTTATGGTATTTGTCTTTCTCTGACTTATTTCACTTAGCATAATATCCTCTAGATTCATCCATGTTGTTGCAAATGGCAAAAATTTTTTAATGGCTGAGTAATATTCCATTTTGTGTGTGTGTGTATCTCACATCTTATCCATTCATCTATTTTGGGAGAAGACATTTTCTGATACAGCATTGATTGGTATTTATTTTCCCTATCTATTTTTAATTTCATTCAGAATAAGTTTAGCTCAAGCTCTTGAATTATCACCTCTTTCTCTTGTACCCTTCCTCCTCCTCTTCAAACTTCTCTGAAATTTCTGAAGAGAATGGACCATACCCTGACCCCTTGTTCCTGAGCTATCCTTATTCAGAGCAGCTGTGTTCTCAGATGATGCATCCAATGAGGAATGCTGTAATAATGTGATTCTGTCCGAGGAACAGAGACTGTGTGGTAATAGAGAAAAGAAAATTACACTGGGAAGTAGAGAGCAAAGTCTGTGACCTGGCTTGGCTCCTGGGTGTGACCTTGGACAAGACCTGAACCTCTCTGAGACCTAGATCTTCCATCTCTAAGGCAAGTGGGCTGGCTCAGAGATCTCTGGTCTTTTTCCCCTTCTGACATTCTATCTCTTTGAAGGTTTGTAACCAATAAAAGTAAATTGGGACATTATATAACAAATACCTACCCCCATTTATGCATCTGACAGTTCCCAGAGTTAGCCCTTATGTTGCTGGGATTTGGTACAATATTCTTTCTTCGTAGCAAACACGATCACCTGTGTGATTTTTATGGGTGGGGCTGCTGAACTCTGTAGATTCTGTGACTGTTCCTACAAAGATAGGGGCCAGTTGTTAAGCAGGACAGTACAGTAACAGTTCTGCTCAGCTGAAGTTAAACTAAGACACTTCATTGAAATTTTGCATTTCTAATCCCTAGTGGGTGATGATGTAGTCATTTCCACTTTAGCATTAAAGAAAAGAAAAAGTAAAAAGTATTACGTAGTTAAGCCATTCGTAATTCTTATTTCTGTGGAACCAAACTGACATCCCTCTAAATATAAATAAATATTTTGCCCTAAGCGTAGAAAAATGATTATTCATGACTTTATAGCTTGTGCAAGAAGGATGACTGTATTCGCTTGTTAACATTGGGTCATTTCTCCGTTGTTGGACAAGTAGTACATTGGAGAGACTGAATAATGTTTCTGCTTTCTAGAAAATTAGATTTATATGTATGTCTAAAAACACAGCTGTCATTATATCTGTCATTAATTCTGCATATATTTATTTGCACTATTAAATAATCATGGGAAAAATGTTTTTAAAAATATTATTTTATAGTTATTAAAGAGAGTATCTGAGGAAAACAGGGATATAGGACCTCTTGCAATCACTTCCAGGAAGGCTGTAAGTGGTTCAATTTGTGGTTAGAGTTCCTGACTGCTTGGGAGTCATTTTGATAAGTGGGAGCTTCACCTCTCTGATGGGTAAGAAGTCTGTAAGAAAATGCTGATATTATTAATTGGAGATCATAGAATTTTAGAGGCAATAAAGACCTGTGGGATCATTCAGCTCAGTCTGTTTACTTCACTGATGAAGAAACTGAGGCATAAAGAAGTTAAAACTCTGTTCAACATTGGTGACTATTTTGAGGGGAACTAATTTGAGAGCTATATGATACCTAAGTTGATTCTGTGTATTGTATAAATATTAAGTTTTCGTTCTTGGAATGCTTATCTAGTACATCCTTCAAGTGTAATTTGTCATTTGTTAATTTATTTGTTCACTTTATAAATTTAATATTATCTGGATGTCAAAACAGACAAGCATAAAAATAATATTATGACCTATTCTCATTAATAAGTAAGAATGATTAGATTCTAAATAAAATACACCCAGCAAAAATTAATATAATATTATAAAAATAATATTATGACCTATTCTCATTAATAAGTAAGAATGATTAGATTCTAAATAAAATACACCCAGCAAAAATTAATATCAATTGAAGAATCATCTATGAAGGATAAGTGGAAATGAATCCCTGGAAGGCAAAGGTGGTTTAATTAGAAATCTATCATCATAAATCATAACATCTAAAATTAAATAAACAAAAAAGTATCATTCTAATATATGTTAAAGGCATTTGATAAAATCCAACACTCATCCTGACAAAAACTCTTAGAAAACTAAAAATAAAAGGCTACATATTTAACTTTGTAAATAATAGCTATCCCAGACTTACAATCTTTTTCATACTTAATGTTGAAAGACTAAAAGAATCCCCATTAAAGTTGGGGGAAAAGAAAGATAATTGTTGTTAGTGTTATGCTTTAACATTATTTGAAATTTCTGAGCACTGAAACGTAACATGAAACAGAATGAGACATATCCAATAGAAGATTAATTCCTTTTTTCCCCCAAAACTCAAGATGCGCCTAATATAAGACAGGTATTAAAAAAATCAGTTGCTTCCCTAATTACTCCAATAAAGAAAAAATATAGTTTTAAATATTCCATTTACAATAGCAGCAAAAAGTACAACATACCTAGGAATAACTCTAGTACTATCTATGCAGATATAGATGAAGAAAACCATACAATTTGGCTGATTGATGTCAAAGGGTATTTGAATAAATGATAAGTTAACCCATATTCCTGCATATGGAATGTGAAATTGAAATTGAAATTGAAAAAAAATTTAAAATTTTCTATATTTAATACAATTCATCCTAGACCAAATAATAAAGTATTTAAACCTAACAGAAGGATTCTGTGTTTGCTTAGACTAATAAATGGATGGTAAGAGTAATGTTAGTTGTCAAAGGGTAGAATAATGAATGCACTATTTGTCCTACTGCACATATGCATGAATAGCATACATTAATAAGCATTACAAAGCTGTAACAATTTAAAAATGGTGCAGTGCTGACACAAGAACTGGCAGACAGGCCAATTCAATAGAATGGCTAACTGTGAAATAGAGCTTAGTGTAAACAATAATGTCATATAGGATGAAGGAATGAATACAAATCAAAGAAAGAATGGATAGAGTATGCAAACCTCGGTGTTCAGAAAGCTGATAATTTGCTAAGAAACAAAGTTAGAGCCATTCTATATTGGTATAAAGAGTAGTTAAGAGAACAGGCTCTAGGGGCTGACAGAGTTCAAACAAACACCAGCTACATCACTTACTTAGTCATGTAATCTTGGATAAGCAAATCGATCTCTCTGAACTTTAGTTTCCTCACATATAAAAAGGGACAGTAGTAGTTATTTCCAATAACTATTAATATAAGTAATAGTTATAAGGAGGTTGTGGGAATTAACTAGGCGATAATTCATATAGTTAATTTAGTATACTGCTTGCAAATACCCTTCACTCAATAAACATGATCAGTTATTTCTATCAGACACCAAGGTGATTACATATGTATTAATAGGCTAATGTAAAAATAAAACCATGAAAAGTCCATATTTAACTGGTCTTAGTTTTGAGAAGGACTTTCTAATAATAAATACAATAGAAGAATTCACAAAGAAAAAATAGATGTGACTACATAAGAATTTAAAAATACTACGTTTAAAATATAAAAAGCTGCAAAGCCGCAAATAAAAGTTATATGTAAACTATAAAGAGCTCTTACAAATCAATATAAAAATCAGCAACGTCCTAGACAATTAACAAACATTAAGATAAATTCAAATAAGTTTTTTAACATTCTAAATCAATATTTAAAACAACGTAAATAAAAAATATGAATGTGCATCAAATTAGGAGAAGAATATGGCAGTGCTCCAGTTGCCAAGAGTGTGGGAAGATGATCACTCCATGATTCTGCTGGACAGGATTTATATCATGTAACATTTTGGAACGCAATTTGGCAACACTTTATAGAGTCTCAAAATGCTTTCACCATTTTAGTCTTATTCTAGGAATTCATCCTAGGGAAATAATCAGAAAGCAAATAAACATTTTTGTATACTTATTTTATCATAACATTGTTTATAATAGTGGGCACATCCATGAAATGGAATAGCGTGCAGCCAAAAGAAATCATGTATGTGAAGCATATTGAATGGTGGCTCAATTTCTCACAATAATGGCTAAAACATTATGCAATTTATTATCAGTAATCACACCAGTAGCTACATTTATCACTACATCTGCATCTAAATATGCACCTATACACAGAAGGAAATATACCAGTTTTCCAGGTAGATACCAGAATTACAGGTAAATTTTACTTTTATTTTATGTTGTGTATTTTTAGGTTTTCTACAATAATTAGCAGCACTTTTACCATCTGAAAAAATCAGACAAATAGTTGAAATATAGATGGCATTCTGTCTGTCTCTACTTTTTTGGAAGGTAATACTCACATATGATGTGACAACTTGCGTTTATGAGATTTTCTTGTATTTCATCAATTTTGCATGAATTTAAATTTAACCTTTGGAAAATTAATATTAGACTTTCTTTTTAATTTGTTTGTAAAACTTGGGAGTGAAGAACAAAACTGAGGTTATGAAATTGCTCTCAGAAACAGCTGGAAACATCATTCAGTATTGTATTAATGTTCAGTGCCCTTTCACAGGGAGCTAAGAGAAATATGAGTCTTGGCATATGTTATGTTTGCATGAAAGCTTACCAAAATCCCTGATGTATTTCAGTTGCAGGAGTGATAGGCAATAGCATTTTTTTGTCTCTGCCATACAGTTTGGCATTTGATTATAGTTTAGTGCTTCATAATATACTGTCTTTGGAATTTCTCCATCTTACGAACTCTCAAAGTATTTTATCTTTTTATTCAATTTTAGCACATTTTATTCCAGTTATCAAGTTTTTATTTATTGAGCAAGTTTTATCTTGTAGTAAATCCTACTTCTTCTACCAGATTGTAAACTCCTTGAAGTCGGGGACTTCTTATTCACTTCTTATTCACTTATATACCTCCTGGACCTCACCCAGAATATCTTGCACACGAAGGTAGTAATTTGTTACATGAATAAATAGAATAAATGAGAAATAACTATTTAATATATTGCCTTCTAATTGTTTCAGATTCTGTTTTTTCTCTGCCAAGATTGGAAGTTTCAGGAAAGCAAAGCCTAGCATGTCACATACTATTTTTGCCCACTTAAATTGTTTAACTTTTTGTTTTGCAAAGTAAGTTTAGATGAAATTATCTGAACATGGCTTATTACCACAACTAGTAGTTAACCTTAAACAATGAACAAGGATTTATTTAAAGATGTTGCTTTTGTTTTTAGCCTAATTTATGATAACAAGTGGTTGTTACTTAAAGCCTCATCATTTCCACTTAATCACTTCCAAATATTTGATAAGTACCTATAATGGACCAGGCATCATTCAAGCTAGTAAATAAAAAAAGGTAAAATTCCCTGCCTTCATAGAACTTGCATTCTAATGAGGATGGTGGGAGAGGAAATAAATAAGTGAAAATGATGTTAGGCACTGATAAATTTAGTTTTGAAAAATAAAAAGGGAACAACCAAAAAAAAAGCTTCATTGGAAAAGTGTCATTTTAGCAAAGACTTGAAGGAGGCGAGGGCATGATCCTATGGCTATCTCAGAATGAGAGTTCCAGGCAGAAGCTAGAGCAAGTCATAAGACCTGAGGAGGGTGTGCTCTTGGTATATTTAAAGCACAAGGACTAAAACAGTGACCCATTAGAAAATTTATACCGAAAGGTATAGAAGATCTATACCTGACTTTGCAAAGTTGTGATGAGGTATAAACTGCATGTAAAGCACTTAGCACAGTCTTGTACATATCAAATAATTGATAAGTATTATTTATCATCGTTATGTGAATTACATGAGCTAGACTCTTAGAACATTGCTAGAAAAAAGCACCATACACTGATGTCTTTTTAGGGTGAAAACATGTCTGTGTCAAGCCTACCTGATTCTAATACATTATTTCCTTGCATAACTAACTACTTGCTATGTATTCTTTACTTCTGGTGGATAACTACTTACTCATGTTTCTAAATAAAATTATTTAAAATGTGTCCATGGAGCTTCCATGAATGAGCTGAGGGAGTTTGAATTTGTACTATCCAAATGCCCAGAGATATCTGGCATGGGATTGCTCAGCAGGCTTTTCATGCAAAGTTACAGTGCTGAGGTAAAGGCCCTGCTGCTCAGAACCCAGTGTTCCATACTCCCTTGGTGATGGTTATGGTCGCTCTCATAGACATTAGGTCTTACAGACACCCTCAACGTGAGCCAAGTTCCCTTAATGGATGTGCTGGAAAGAGCTCAGTGTTACTGAGTCAAGAATGTAATTTGAGCTGTGCCAACTGGAAACAAATTGATCATTTTGGCCCACATACCTGAATCTGAAGAAGCCCTTCCCCATCAGGGAAGACTTTCCAACATGATGCAGTTAAATTCCCAAATGTTCCTGGATATGGAGTCCTAATTTAGATTCGCTGTTAAGCCCTTGAATATATTTTCAAATATGCCCTTTTAAATGCTCAATGGAAAATGGGATGAGGTTCTAGTATGTATTGTTGCATGCATGATCCTTAGTGACATTTTCTTTTTATTCCTTCCAAATTGGGAAAACAATTGCAAATAATTTCCTTGCATTTGGACAAAGAAAGGGAGCACAAAGTATTCCCAAGATCTCTTGGAGTAGTTCGTCTGTCAAAGATTGCTGAGATTACTAGTTTATAGACTTTGAAAACTTTGTTTCCTAAGCAACAGCGAAAAATAGAGTCAAAATCAATTTCTGAAGTCAAAAGTAAGTACCATGGTTAAGCCTGTTTCTATACCAAAACCAAACTAGATAAAATGGAAAAGAAAAACAGAATTAATTGGGTTTTCTTAAATTCTTTATTGATCCATTTGCAATGCAGGCCAGACAGAAACATATAGCCAAAATACTTTCACTGTTCCTAAAATGTTAAATGGTGTCAGAAATGGACAGGTGTGAAATTTCATTAGGAAAATTGCTGTAGGTGAGAGGGAAGAGAAGAACAGAAGTTAGGTAGAGATAGAATAAAAAAATAAAAAATAGAAGTTTTGGCTAAATTGTCCTAGTTTCTGCTTCTTTTCTTCATTATTTCATACTTTTTTTATGAAGTCATTTTGTCTGTTTTAAACGCTTCCCATTTTAAGAAAACCAAATATATTCAAGATTTAGATGACAAGCATCCTTTTATGTCTTGTTTTAACAACTTTATTGAGGTATAATGACATATGATAAACCACATGTTTAAAGTATATAATTTGATAGATTTTGACATATGTCTCCATCTGTAGATCCATCACCATAATCAAGACAGTGAACACGTCTACCATCCCCTAAAGTTTGCTTGTGTTTTTTCATAAACCTTCCCTCCTCTCACCCTGTCCAGTACCAGTCAACAACTGATATGCTCTGTGTCACTAAAGATTTGTTTACATCTTCTAGCATTTTATATAAATGGAACCATAATGGAATCATATGGTGTGTGCTCTTTTAGTCTGGCTTATTTCACTTAGCCTGATTATTCTGGGATTTGTCCATGCTTTTGCTCATACCAATAGCATTCCTTTTTATTGCTGAGTAGTATTTCATTGTATGAATATAATACAGTTTGTTTATCTGTTCATCTGTTGATGGACATTTGGGGTTTTTTCCCCAGTTTTTGGCTATTCCAAATAAAACTGTTGTGAACTCTGTACACTATCTTTAAATGAACATATGTTTTCATTTATGTTGGGTAAATGCCTAGGAGTAGAATTGCTGGGACATGTTGTAGATACACGTTTAACTTTTCAGGAAACTGCCAGACTTTTCCAGAGTCTTTATGCTATTTTCCATCCCCAAAGTGATTATTCCATTCTACATTTGCACACTTATCTCTCTCACTGGCTGGACATTTTCCTGAGTTCAGTTGGCTGTAAGAACATATCTATTTCCTCTATCTTCACCATGAGGATAGCTCCCAAATTTATGCCTCTAGTTATCATCTTCCTCTGGATCTTCAGCTCTGCAATTCCAACTGCTAATCATCTACTTTACTAGTACTTTTATGAGACTATGAAGATGGGGCACTGGATCCATGCCCTAGCTCAGTTCCCCTGAATTCTCTTTCCTTTGGCAGAACCCAGGGTAGAACTGCTTCCTGGCATGATTTCGCCCTATCATGAATAAAACCTCTCTTTAACTCTTTTCAACTCCTGTGAGACAGAATGGAACTTTCACGAAGACTTCACTGAATACTTCACCAAAGACATCAAGGGATATGAACACAGAGAATAAGAAGAGGGTTTTCTGATCCCTCACACAGCTAGCATGCTCATAGGAGCTAAAGTCCCTGCCCCAGGGAAAGAGGACTGATACCAAAGGACAGGCACCCTGCCCTCATCTGTAGTCAGGAGAGGGGATTCTGAGGCAGACCTTGGCTGGATTCACACAGTGCCACTGTTAGTTGAGTGACTTCCAGAAAGTTCCTTAACTTCTCTGAGTCTACTTATGTGTAGACTGGAGCCACCTCATAGAATTCTTTTAAGATTGAATAAAATAAGTAATTGTTTGACTCATATTAAATACTTGATGTTAAATTTGATAAACATTTTAACCATATAAAATCCAATACAAGCCTTAGATATCTGTATGTACCTTGACTCCAATGATCTTTTGACCCCTACCTTATCTTATATTCATTGATCTTATCTTTTTTCTGGTTATCACCTTTCTCCTAGCTTTACTACTTTTCCTACCCAGTTTAAATCTGGTAGAAATTCATTCTCTAATCACTTCTATTGCATAAATTCTCAACTTTCTTGTATTACTTTCACTTTGTCCCTTGTTTTCACAGAATTCACCATTCAGTAAGGAAACTATATATTAAATAGACAACTATAAATGTTGCAATGCTCAAGGACTTGGTTTTGAGCTTTTTTCAGTAACTCAGCTAGTGATCATGGCTTTATATACCAGCTATATGCCAATATCTTCTTTGAAATGCTAGACCTGTATATCCAGCAGTTCCCTTGATGTCTCCGCTCAGATGTCTAAAAATATCTCAAAATTAACATGTCCAGAACCAAACTTCTTATTTTTCCCTAGAAACCTGCTCTATCCACAAAATTCATTTCAGCTGGTGGTAAATGTAGCCTTCTAGTTGCTCATGTCAATAGGTCTGGAGTCATCCTTGCTCCTCTCTTTCTCTCATACCCATATCCACTATCTTAAAAATATGTCCAGAGCCCAACCATTGTTTTTTATTTCCATGTGCATTAGTTTTGTCCAAGCTACCATTACCTTTAAACTTGATCATTGCAATACTTTCTTAATTATTATCTCTGCTTCCAGCCTTGACCCCCTACAGTCAAAATTTTCAAGACAGCAGCAAGAATGACCTTATTAAAACATTATTCATATCGTGTTGCTACTCTGAAATTGCTCCCGACCTCATTCACAGCAAAAGCCAATTTGCCCACAATAGCTTATGAGGCTTACAAGTTCTACTTTCCACATTCTCCCTTCACTCACCTCTCTACCTTTCTGATCTTATTTTATACTGTCTTTCTTCTCACTCTGCTTCAGCTACTGACCTCCATAATGTCATCAGACAAGCCAGCCATAGTCTCTCGCATAGAATATTCATTTCCCATATATCCTTCTAGCTTACTTTCATTTCCTTAAGATCTCTACTCGAGTGACTTTTTCAATGAGGTTTACCTCAATCAGCCTATCAAAAAATTTAACCACTCTAACACTTTTTATTCCATTTATCTGTTCTATTTTTTCTTTAGCTTGTATCAATATTTAATAGACGATATATGTTGCTATTTATCTTTCTTATTATTTCCTCCCTACACTAAAATGTGAACATGAGGTAGGGATTGTTGTCTGTTCAGTTCATTGTTATATTCCCATTGCTTAGAAATACGGTGGGTGCATAGCAACCCTCAAAAGTGTTGAATAAATGAATGAATGGAGGAAGGGGTTTTTTTTTCATTACTTTGCTTACTTGACATATATACTCCTATCTTTTCCAGAGCCATCACAACTTGAACAGATCTAAAAATTAACACAGCATTACCCCTTTCACTTTTTATATGGATGTAGAAATCCCCAGGGCACAGGTTAAACCTCCTAGAATACACTGAAATAGAAAATGTCAACAACACTTCCTTTAAAAAAAAATCCTCTGCTGTAGAGGAGCTTACAAAGAACCCTCACGTGGACACTATTGACTACGAGGAATAATCAACAAATTATATTAAATCTCTAAGAAATTCATTAGTGAAAATTTCATAAGAGACTATAAAATAAGAATACTTAAAAGTATAATGAGGGGCTTCCCTGGTGGTGCAGTGATTAGGAATCTGCCTGCCAATGCAGGGGACACGGGTTCCAGCCCTGGTCCGGGAAGATCCCACATGCCGTGGAGCAACTAAGCCCGTGCGCCACAGCTACTGAGCCTGCACTCTAGAGCCTGTGAGCCACAACTACTGAAGCCCGCGTGCCTAGAGCCTGTGCTCCACAACAAGAAAAGCCATGGCAATGAGAAGCCTGCACACCACAAGGAAGAGTAGTCCCTGCTCACCGCAACTAGAGAAAGCCCGCGCACAGCAACAAAGACCCAATGCAGCCAAAAATAAATAAATAAAATAAATTTTAAAAGATTATAATGAGACAAGGGGAGAAATAGAAAGTAAAATGAAAGAAGGGGGTGCTCTAAAGCAAATGCTTCCTTTGTCTTAGAGATATCTCCAAGTTCCATGGGCTCGAATCTCCAGCTACTTTTGACTTCAAGTGCTCAGCCTATAAAACACCTGTCACATTTTTACATATTCTATCTCCTTCGTTATTCCTTTTTTTATTCATGTATTTAGAAAATTTGTTTCAGAGCACTTATTATGCACCAGGCACTTTGTTAGACACAGAAGATACAATGGTGAAAACACAAGCAAGTTCCCTACTTTCCTGGAATGTTCCACAAGGAAAGCAAGGAAAATATATATACTAAATAGATCATCGTCAATGTGACAAAATATTGTGAAAAGTAATGTATTGTGTTAAGGGACTGAGTCAGGGATCCAAATCTCATCTAAGGTGTCAAGAAAAAACGTTTCTAACATTGCTTTTACCTTTTTCCTACCATCATCACCCTAACTAAGACCCTCATTATCTCTTCTTCCTCCATCATTCTGCCGACTCTCCAACTCTGACCATATTTGTCATGATTAAGTGTTTATTGGCATTCTCTAATTACAGTATGGCTACAGCCTTTTCTTCCTTCTTTCCCACTATTCCTCAAACACATCTCATGTTTTCCAGCCTTTTTACTTTTACTCATGCTGTTTCAAGCAATACATATACTTTTTGTCTTGATCTGTTTTCTCAGCACCAACTCAAATTTCCTTTCTTGTTGAAAGTCTGTCTTCTCTACTCCAGCACGTGGGCTAGTGAATATTATCTGAACTCACAGCACTTGCCCCTTTATTTATTTTTATTTCATCATAAGCTATTGCATGATATTTTTTGTACTGTTACACTCTATCTTAAAGACAGGAACATTGAAGACCAGACAAGTTTTGAAAATCAAGAATTAAGGGAGGAGCAAACCAGGATTAAGTTACTTAATGTCTTAGAAATATCACTTTCTAATATATAAAAGGTAGATAATGTTATCTGACTCAGAGATTTCTTGAGATGATCAAATAAGATGAGACTATTTCCTAAAGTGTGGTTTACTGAAGATGGCACATGGCAAACATTTAAAAAATACTTTAATTTTAATTTAAATTAGAAAAGAAAAGTTGGAACTAGAATATAAACCATCAGTTCTCTTTTCAAAGAGAATTGTGGTTTACTTAAGATGGTACATGGCAAACACTTAAAAAATACTTATACTTTAATTTTAATCTAAATTAGAAAAGAAAAATTGGAACTAGAATATAAGCCATCAATTCTCTTTTCAACTAGACTTTATAAATTATTTCTGGTTTTTATTTTACTTTTTAATATTATTAATAAACATGTATAAACATAATTTATACATTATTATGGAGATGTCTTTTGTTTATTCTGGCGATGACAAGTTTATTTAAAATAAATTTATTTAAATAAAAAGTGAGTCAAATTAAATTTTAAAATAACCTAAACAACAATAGAGGTATTATGCGAACGTGCAAAAATGGATGAGGTTAGATAAATACTGAGGTAAGGCAAGTTAAATACTTTTGTGGGCAAAATACTTTGTATACCTTAAAGATGAAGTACATTAATTTCATGTAAAGATGCTTAACGTAAAGTAGCTGACATAGCGGAGGCACCTAGCAAGTTGGTCTCCTTTATATTCTTTAAGCCAGAGAGAGGTTACAATTAATATCAGGAATATTTTCGGTAACACTATCTGCAATTGACATTTGCACTGAGGATTTCAGCAGCTGCTGTTTCTGTTTTTATGTAGGAGGCAGGATGGAAAAGGAATAGATTATGTGTTTTCATTAGTGGGTCTCATTTTTAAGGAAATGAAAAAAGGAGTTATTTATTTATGAATATAGTTTTCTGTATTAAATTTTGCAAAAGATCACCTGTATCTATCTATGGAAGGGGTGGAATTACACAGTGAAAAAATGGCCAGCTGGTAGGCCACGAATCAACAAGTCTCATTGATTTATCTTTTGAAACGTTGGTTTTCAAAGCACTTTGAACCCTTCTAACAGTGACTTTGATTTATCTCTTAATGTATGAAGACGAGTATGAGGTAAAAATACAAATAGAGGGTAATAATAAATGCTTAATGTGGGTCTATATAGTGCCTTTCTTTCTTCTCCCAGGAGTATGAAGGAGTTTAATTCAAGTGATATGCTCATTCATTTGTGTATTCATTCAGCAAATAACTATTAAATTATTCAGATATATTTATTGAGTGGCTACCATGTGCAAAGGACCATGAGGATAGAAAAATAAATAAGGGATTTTCTTGAATTGTTCAGTCATTTAGGGGGCAACACTTAACTTCAAAGTAATCACAAATGAATGTCGTAAGAGCCAAACCTGAGATGTGTACAAGTGCAATAGGAAATGTTAGTTTTAGTGCATTAGTACAAACTGGCCCTGTCTCAAGGGATCAGGAAAGGTTTCATAGAGAATTACTGAGCCAAGTCTCAAAAAATGTGTAAAGATTTCTCAAACCACAAAGACGAAAAGGAGCAGAAAGTGAGGTGAAGAGTTAGGACTGCAGGCAGAGGAAACAGCATGTACAGTGATTCAATCACATAGAATGTGTGTGTCTGGGAAACAGAAAATACTTTGGTGAAGACCCAAAAGATGATATGGCAAGGGGATAACTTCATCAGAAATGGCCATTGGACTTAAAAGAACATTCTCTTATAGATCAATTCTTGGGTCTTATTGTTATGGACTAACAGATTATTTGTTTAAGGTGACTTTAGAAATTGATTATAGAGTCCAATACCCAGAGGTAAGACAACTGGTAAAAGTGAAATTAAAGCTAAAAGCAGTTACTCCAAAATTAGCACCCCACTTCCATGGGTGCGAGAAATCCTGCTGTTGAGATAGCTAGAATACTGGACTGTATAACTGAATCATAATTGATAAGAAAGTTCCCATGCCGAAGGGCTCTAATTAGATGGGCGGTGTTTAAATGTCTCTTATTTGTGGCAAGCTTTGGCAAAGCATGTAAATTTAAAGGGATTGAGTAGAATTCTCTGTTACAAAATTACTCAACTACCCATCTTTTAGCATTGTGTAGCTTTATCAGGAAAACTGTCTGTGGTCTTGTTTATTGCATTGATTTTTGTACTCACAAGTTAAAGTTCTTGCATGTTTCATGTGATATCCATTCTTTCTTGGCTGCTGGCTTGATATTCTTGAACTTTGCTCCTCACCTATATCCACTCAGTTCTACATTCCTTTGATAGTTATTGCCATATCAATCTATATCCCCAGTTGTAGCAAAATTTAATTGTAAGCATGTGGCCAATCATAACATGTGGATTCAGAACTACTATATAAATTCAGGATCCATTTGAGTTTTTCTTTTTATGAGAAATCTGTAAAATGAAAAGAGGCTCTGAGAAGACTCTCAAAAAAGAAAAAAACTATTTAGAAAGCTTAAAATATTCATTTGGCTCAGAAAAGAGACATTTGTGAAACTGAAAGTCTTTAAATTTATGAAAGATTTTTACAAGGGTTTGGAAACTGATTTGTTTTCTGCACTAATGGAATAAAAAAGAGGAAAGAACTTAAGAAGGTAGACTTCCTAACATTGAGGATGATTAAATACAATCATAAAAAGAGTTTAAAAAAAAATTCTCTGCTTCATAATACTAAGCACGTGTTCTCTGTCTAGACTATCGTTGTGTTTTTTTTTTCCTTTTTCTTTTTTTTTGGTCTTCCCTAAAGATTAGAGGATGAATAAAAAATAAAAATAAACATTTTTATTGCACCCATACTGTGTGTCAGGTACTGCCCTAAACAGTTTACGTGTATTATCTCATTTGATTTTTATTATCAACACAATGGCATTGTTTCCATTATTACCCACTTTATAGAATTGACATTACTTGTCCAAGGTCACAAATATGATGGTGGTAGTCTATCTCACATCTAACTTGAGGTAATTAATTATCATATGAGAGTGTCTTTTAAACAGCATTTTAATTAGGTGACTTCCTGGCAATCTCTTGCATGAAACATTTCACAATAAATCTTATACATACTATTGTCAGACATGCTTATTAAACACTAAAACCTCACATGTAGGCCAGTTAAATTCTCTAGGTTTTATTTGGGGGAAGATGGAGGGAGTGTTAAGTTAGAGGCAAGCCAGTTTGACTTATCTGAGTTTGTATAAAGTGATGGCTAGAGCAGTGATTTCTTGAGCTGACTATGGCATCCCAGGATATATGGGACTCAATAGGTATCCTTGGAGTAAGAGTGTGGGGTTTTGATCAGGGCAAGAAAGTTGACCTTAGGATCACCAAAGGAATAAAAATGAAACCGAGAGCCCTGCGTAAAACTGAAAACTTAAAAGCGTTCTCATTTAATGAGAGGGCTTCTAAAAACTTCACCCATTAGCCCAGGGAAGCAATAATGAAGAGTATTTCTATTATGAGTAGAAAAATGAAAAAAAAAAAAAAAAGTAAATTTAACACTTTTGTGTGAACAGAATAACACTAAGCCAAATATATTAAACATGGGACTGCTCCTGAACTAGTGAAATCTCTGGGCAACTAGCAGAAGAATGTGCAAAATTATTCTGTAGCAACAATTACGCAATTAAAGGTCCCTGGGACTCCCACAGGAAGTACAATCTTACTAAAGAAGATCTTAGAATAAAAATGTATAGTGACATGCAGAAGCTACCCACCATGAGTAGAATCAGCATGATTAGACTTCCAAGAATACTAGATGAAAAGAGTACCAGATAAGGACTACAAATTGAATATGTTTTAAATTAAAAACATGATGGAGGAAGGAATAAATGTCATAATAAAAGAATAGAACACCATGATAAGAGGCTGGGAGGAATTTAATATATAGAATGCCTAGAAATTTAAATATATATATAATAATTCATTAAAAATAAACACTCTGTAGATAGGTAAGACAATAGATTAAAACTTAAGATAAAAAAGTAAGAATGAGGTCTGAGAATATAACCCTGAAAGAAGCACAAACAAGGGAGGAGAAGAATAATAGGAGGTATAAAAGCAATAGGATGGGTCACATGAAAAGGTCCAGGAAAAATATAACAGGATATTAGGAGGAGAGAATAGAGAGAATGAAGGGGAAGACGTACTAGAAGAAATAATGACTGATACTTGTTTATAACTAATCAGGTTGAAGAAACATAATGAATTCCAAGCAGAATTTTAGAAAAATATTGTATTACAACTGTAGCTCAAAGAGACAAAAAGTCTTCAAACAAATCATGGAAAAGAGACACATTCTTAAAATAGAGCAATTGGATCGACAGCAGACATCTTATCATAAAAATAGATACCAGAAGAAGGTATGAGATAATATCTTCAAAGTGCTGAGGGAAAATCTTGTCAATCTAGAAATCTTTATTTACCTATGTTATCCTTCAAACTCTAAGGTGAATGTAGACAGTTCAGGAAAAATATAAAAATTTTGAACATATTTAACCGTCACAGACTTTTGCAGAAATAACTATTAAACTATATACATCAGTAAGAAGGAAAATTAGGAGGGTTAGGATGCTAAAAATAATGAGAAAATAAATTAATACATGTGGGAGTTATTTTGACTTTTAATTGTAAAGTAATAAATAACGGTGATAATAATGACAGATTTGGTCTGGAATAGAACTACTACAACAAGATGGAACTAAAATACTCTCAAACAATAACATGGAATACTGGGTATAGTATTAAAATCATCAATTGTACAACTTTATAAAACTTAATTTGAAAAATTAGATCAAATGAAAAGGGTGATTAGCACTTCAAATGTCAATATTTATTATAAAGCATAGTAATCAAGATGATGTGGTATTAGCACAGGTAAATAAAAATAGAACAATCAAAAAAGAACCCAGAAATAATTAAATGCACACTCATGTGATCTAGGCATATGACTTAGGATAAAGATAGACAACTGGCCATAAATATGGGGGGGAATAGATTCCCATCTCACACCATAAAATGTTTTTAAAAAATTTAAGACTTAGAAGAAAATATAAGATGATTTATTTATGAACTTGAGATAGGGAAAATTTTTCTTAAGATACAAAATGTACACACATAAAGGAAAACATTGATAAATTTCAGTACGTGAGAACTGTGTATGACAAAACATAAATGAAATTAAAAGACAAGTCAGAGATTGGGAGCAGACATTTTCAGTGCATGTAGTAAAGAATTAGTGTCCAGAATACATAAAATACTTTTATAAATCAGTAAGATATAGCCTAATTTAAAAATGAACAAAGGCTATGAATAGAAGGAAGTTCAAATAGCCATAAACATATGAAAAAATGCTAAGCCTCACCAGTGATTAAGAAAATGCACATCAAAACTACAAAGAGTTAACAGTATACATTATGTTTGAAAAAATTAATGTCTGATTATAACATGTCATCTAGAATGTAGGACTCACATAAACTACCAATGGACATATCCTATGATCCATCAATTACATTTTGAAGTATCTACTCTAGATAAAGTTGTATGTCCTTAAAGAGAGAGGTACAAGAATGTTTCTTGAGCATTATTTTGAGATGAATTCAAGGTGGAATGGAGTGAGGTGGGAGATTTTGATTATATTCTGAAGAGTTTATTTCTTTAAAATCAATCTGAATCAAATATGGCAAAATGTTAACATTTAATAAATCTAGGTGGTATGTACATTGGTGAGTGTTATATTACTTTTTTGTATCTCTGGGTGCCTAAATATAATTAAACATTTAAAAGAAAGGACATATGAGATATTGAAAGACTAAAGAATTGATTGTGATGATTTTGAGAGCAGAAAAAAGAAGAAGGCCTCGCTCATTATAATTAGAGTCAATAGGCTTGTTATTTGTAGTGACTCAAACATTTTTTCACACTTATCCATGACTGGTTGGTTCTTTGGGGCAGAAAAATAACTATTTGCAACTGGGTCATTGGTTTTAATGTACATATACAACTAGAGTGACCATTTTTCCTATTGTCCATACAGATAAAACATGCAGAAAGTATGAGCTATTCCTTTGCCTTTTTATCTACTACATCGACACTAATTATTGTGCTTTTTCCAGTTGACATTCATTATTGGGCTTATATAGAAACCACAAAAACAGTAATTTTCTTTCTGAGCTCCCACATTATTTTTCACACATCTGTTGTTATGCCATTCGGCATTGAAATTTATCATTTTATGCATCTATGTCCCCAACTACATACAACTTCTTGAGAGGAGGGACTGTATCTTATTCAGTTTGCGGTCCCCAGTGCTTGACAATAGTAATAATAATTAATACATTTTTGTGGAAAAGTATTGCTTACCTTTTTAATCATATAAGTAATAACATGAGTATATTCTCATTGTAGAAGACTCAAATATTGCACAACTATATAGACTAAAATGTAACTGTTTTTATCCTCTCTTTTCACTACTCTCTACAGAGGTAACGAACATCAACATTTTGGCATCTCTGTGAATTAAAGTTAAATATTATGTTTATCTTCTTTTAGTCATAAATTCTATGTAGTGTCTATTTGACACCTGCTGTTTGATAATAGACTAATATCAGACTTTAAGGGCTATCAACTATGTATATTATATATACAAACAAATCAAACAACTATTTAAATGTTTACTGGTTTTGTACATTAACTTTTTATATTTCAAACACGTATTTTCTTTGGTATATACCATACACCTAACCTAGACAGCTTTTCAAGCTACCAGATATTAATTTCTAGGGCTTAATATTTACTCTGTTTTTATAATTATTTATGATATATTTAGATGATTTTTAAAAGAAAATCATGTGTGTGCTAGGCAGAAAATGTAGCTGTGTAATTCTTAATGGCTTGATTTAAATATTGCATTTACCTTGAGAATTCAGAGGAGACTCACACTGTATGTGTTGAGGCATGGACCAAAAGCTGCTTAAAAGGATTAATGTTGCATCCCAAACTCAGCTGCACTGGTAGGCTTCTGTCATATGAGAGGTATTAAAAATGAAATTATAAAGGAAAATGTCTGTCCAGGTACTGATGATGTACAGATGGAAAGCATCTGAAAAACTTGTTTTCCATACACAGCAGAGCTGTAGAAGTTGTCTCAATCAGCAGAGCAATGGTTAAAGACTATTAGGATTTATTGTAGGCAGCTGCCGCCTTCTTTGTAGCAGGTACACCTGCCCAGAGAGAGGCCAGCAAAGATGGTTGTATAACATGGCAATGACTTCATTCCATCGACATGATACCCATCTTTAAAAAATCTTTTACAACTGAAAATTGTGGATATGCTTCTACTGCCTCTTCTAGAGTTTCCAAGTGTGTGAATTCTCTTATTTTGCCATGGACATATTCAAAAACTATATTTTGAATACCTACATTGTGCTAAGCATTTGCCTTACATGTAGGCCCTGACTACAAATGACCTATTCCACACTGCCCTTTCTATCTCCAAATACCTATTTAAGGAATAATAGTTATTACTGTTATCTTTAAAGTTAAATCTCAGCTGGTAGGCCCAATTTATTTTCTTAAGAACTCCATCCTATAAAAGTTCATAAAGCCTCTGGGTCAGGTGTGTGAAGAAGGTCATTAAGGGTTCAATATAACAGCAAAACCAACCAACAAAATGATCAAGCGTCAAAGATCTTACCAAGCGCCAGTTTTAGTGACTTAAGAAACCTTAGCTTATGAAGAAAGTGCAAAAATTGTTTTATGATCTGGTAGTCTCATCAGAGTAAATTAACATTCTTTGATTTCCTCTATGGTATCAGTGATATGAAAGCTCGGTATTGATTTCTCACTTCTTTATTGTTGGATTCCATCTTCAAATATTAAAAATGGAAATTTCTACTCATTAATATAGGGATGATTGCTCCCCCTCCCCTTTTCATCGACTTTATTCTGTTAACTGAACAGTCTTTTAACTAAATCACAGCTTAGACAAACGCATATGCGGGAAGAGTGAATTCCTTTAACATCACAGCAATATTGGGATAAGCTGTGGTCCTACCAAGTAGCTCTTTGAAAGCTAAGCAGGTGTTGTCATTTATTTATTTGTTGGATTTCTGTGGCACTTTTTTTTCCCAAAGAGTACAAGGTGTGATGTGGTGAATTTTGCACAAGGGTTGTCTAAGAGTGTCAAAGGGAAATTAAAGGAAAGTAGAGTGCATAGGAAATGAGAACACAGAGCAAAAGTAACAGCTAATGGCAAACCCCAGGTGGCAGTTAGGCGTGTTGATGAAGGTAGAAGAATCTGGGCTGCCCCAAGGGTACCACGGTTGGCTTTTCAGAACACTGAGTCATTTTACCAGAGCCTGTGCCCCCGGTGAGCACTAGACATTTCTGTTCAATACTCACATGGAGACCCCTAGACTAGGAATCAGAATCATAGACTCACAGGGCGGGAAGGGGCCTCCAAAATCTTCTGCCCAATTCTTTTATTTTACAGATGAGGCAAATCAAGCTCAGAGAAAACAAGGAAACATTTAGAAACAAAGCCAAGGTTTGAACCCAGCTTATTCATTTATTCAGCAAACATACATTGAATGCATTGTGTTCAACACAGTTCTAGGCACCAGGATTACTTTAGTGAGTAACATGGACATGGGTCCTGATCCCACACTGCCTTGTTCTACCTCCGATTGCTTATGAGGATATTCAGTGTACTTTATAAAATGGCATTCTGTTCACTGGAGACCCAGCACTCTTTGGGGGTAAACCTCAAGTGACGTAGAGTGAGAGAAGGGAATTCTTTTCCAATTTTCTGTAAGTGTGTTGACATTCTTTGGCCAACAGATGATCCCTAGGGCAAATCTTTCAGATCAAATGGAAAACATTTGCTGGACTGAGTCTCATTTGTGGATCAGTGGATGGAAGGTTTTCCTTGCTGAGATGAGCAGTTTATTTTTTTGTCCTCTAGTAGGATGGGCAAAGGCTTAGACATTATCTCTCGCTGGAGGAAACACCTGTCTCTTAAAATTGACTTTACCTTTAAAATGCCTCATAATAGTCTAAACCCTAGTAAGGTAATTGAAATTGGAAACACTTGGTGGTAGAATCAAACGTGAGAATTCTTCAAAGGAGAATGGTTTAAGAGTTGCCATAAATCTACCTTCTCAAAAGTGATATTACAATCCTCCATTTAACACTGGCTATCACTACAAGAAAACTCCCTTGTTAAAAGAAAAGGGAGTACATTGTTCTATTTTGATTTGAAGGTAGATTTAAGCCCCTCTCCATTACTCAGTCTTCAGGCAGTAAACCTGTGCTTATAAAAGCAGCCCAGGTTGCTTTAGGGGTGGAACCAATGAGTTTAAAAGCTGAGGACCTTCACTCCGCCATTAGGCGATAGATTTCATCCTGTTCACTTCGCCCTTTGTCCCGGGCCAGCCTGCAAAGAAATAGTGTTATTCTTGCAAACTGTGGGTAAGACTGGCTGATGAGCACAGGTAGGATTTTCCTTGGACCAAATGGAGTTGAGGAGGGGGCAAAGGAAGGACACTTCTGTTTTCCAGCCACCGTCACGGTCCGATCTTCTCGGAGGATCAGAGCGTGCTCCAGGCTCCGGGGACACCTGTTTGTGCCCACAGGGCCAAGTCCGTGGTGACCCTACCTCTCCTCCGTGCCTGGCAGCTCCTGTATTGGCTGATTTACCTGCGAGGCTGTGTGTGGATCTGTCTTTCCGCGGCCACTGCCGCCAGCACGTACTGTCAAGGCAGAGGGAAGCCAAGCGAGGAAAGCAACTGCCGGAGCCCAGAGCGGGAGGTGAGCCACCTCCCGGAGGAGTTGACTGCGGCTTCCCTTCCTCCTGACACGCATGGAGTTTGGTGGTGACGGAACCGAAGAACTGCAGGCAGATACTTAGCCGCCTGGATGTGTGTGCGCCGGCTGGGAAGGCAGCGCCCGCCCGCCTGACCCGGACCTCCTGTTGGCAGGATGTAAATATACCTGCGGACTGGCCAAACAGGACTGCCCTTCCCCCCAGCCCCTTCCCTCCTCCCACCCTCTCCCTCGGCTAACCAGCATGAGAGGAACTGAGAAAGCAACAGCCTGCAAGTGACAGCTCCAGACCGATTCCGCTTGTCTCTGATCCGAGGTGGGAAGTTGATTGTGCAGGAGCTTCGTTGCGAATTCCTTCCATTGGCATCGCTATGTTTGCCTCTATCTGGTATGCCAAGAAGCTGGGTCGCAGGTTCGTGCACAACGCCAGGAAGGCGAAATCCGAAAAGGTAGGGAATGAGTGGGGATGATTACCTCTTCGATTTGCCAACTGCCTGCTCTGGACTGCTGGTCTGAGTGAATACAGACGCAGGCTTTTTTAGCTTGGGATGCAAACTTGCCTCTCGCTGGGAATGTAGTCCTGCCACTTGCAGAAGGGGGAACTCTTGGAGCCTGGCTACTTGGGCGAGAGGCCTGGGGCGGTCAAGCAGAGTCATTAGCTGTTCAGACAAAATATTTGGTGAAATCATCAATTGATAGTGTCTCAACAGAGGCTTAATATTCCTTTAAATGGCACAGGGTGAAAGCAATTGAGCAGCTGAAATCTTTGCTTCTTCAGGGAGCTCTCTAGTAAACTTGTTGCTACACTGGCTTATTTTTATTACTGAAATCTTTGGTTCTGAAGGGGGCATTATAAATCCCTGAGCCTTCCTCCAGTACTTGTGTCCTAGTGTGTGTCCTAGGAGCACATATTTGGAACTCTCAGTAACATTGACCAGACTCCACAGGGGTGCTTGATATCTTCTCAGATGAACAAAGCCATCACTTCCAAAGTGTTTACAATGAGCAAGAATTCTATTTATAATCGTATAGTCCTGGCCATTTAGAGAATGGCTTTGTATTTCTTTTATTCAGCATGACTGGTTGTTTCCAGAGAACCTCTATGTAGATTTACCTCATTAGTTTTCTTTCTCTAAGAAATGAAAAAGGCCTGTAAGTCCTAAGCTGCATAACAAGCTTGCGTCTCTAATTTGCCTTATGCTTTCAGAGGCACTGGCCAAACTGTCATATTTAGGATATCGGTATCCAACTTGTTAGGTGATGGGGAAGCTTCCCAAGAAAACAACATTTTATGAAACTGAGATTTTTCCATATTATTTTGAGGATGTGATCTTTGGTCAAGCATCCTGTCTTAGAGCTTAGACCTACTCTTGAGATCGAACCAGAGGAGGCTTTCCTGGCCTGTGGCACAGTCCTTGCTCTCAACTGCAAAGATTCCTTCACTTTATCTTGCTATTTATTCCTTCAGAGTGGGGATGTTGATAAAATGGACAAGAATCCAGTGATAAACCAAGATGATAGTAGTGTGAAAAGAGAAAAAAACATCACTGGAGTTCTGACATTAGGGTTGTAGCCTTTCAGAATGTCCAGATCTGAGGATTGTAGAATGTTGACAGACTTGTTATTTAATGGCACTTTTGCTGGAGGAGTAGTAGAGGGAGGCAAGGGTGGGGTAGAATGGATTTCTTTCCTTTTCCATATATCGCAGGTAAAACAATTACAAACCTAATTATCATATACCAACACCATATATTGTGAACAGTTGGGTTTTGAGGGTTTTGCTTTGTGTTGTTTTGTTCTGCTTTAAGGAAAGAGACTTGAAAGTGGGTCTTTCACTGGAGCAAATATTTTGAAAAAGTGCCTTCTTCCTATGAAAATTACAGGTTGTATGGATGAGGGGACTGTCAGGGACCACAAATGGCTCTGAAAACCATTGGGAGATAATGCCTTATGCCAAATTAGTATGCAAAGAAAAGTAGAATCTCCCAGTGATACTTAATTCAGGCTTGGGCCTGAATGTGGAGAACACCAGCTCTATGAAATTCAGTGTACAGAACCTAAAAGGATGTTAATCCAAGGAACTAACACGGGCTTCTGCTTCTTGAGTGTGGGAAGAAGCTAGTAAGGGGCCTTCAGTATCTCCATTTCATTTCTGTAATGGCCATTGCTTGGAACAAGCAAGAAGAAACCAAATGTGGGGTTAAGGGTTTTTAATATTTTATCTTACTCAGAGATAATACTTTATTTGTGTTACTCAGAGAGTAAGGAAATCAACATTAGAGAACTGAAGTTTTGCTCCCTGAGTGATAAAGACTAAAGGAAAAATTATTAACTCTAATGCCCTTGTGTTAGCCAGAGGAACTAAGGAGTTAATTTTGAGCACTAAATGATGATAACTAACATGAAAGTAGCGTCTCGGTTTTTTTTTTTCTTTTTTCCACAGAATTTGTATCCACAGCGTTTCTGGAATAAATTAAAAGGTGTGCTGCCTTGAACAATGAACAACAAGGCCCTCAGTCGGTGCTTAGCGAAGGGAAATAGTTTATTTATTCTGAGTACCTCATTTTATCATATGGCTTATTTAAAACCAACTCTGTGAATTTTAATATTTGTCTAATGAGTACAGTAATATACTTCTACCGAGAAGGCAGTTAACAAATGATACTGCAAGCTGGATAAATTCCTATAATGTATTACTGTAACAGCAGAGATCATATAAGTACAAACAGGAAGGGGGATGTAAGGTGCTGCTGACTATATGTTGTCATGCTTTATTATACAAAGAAGGAAGATGTATGAAGCAAGATTATTGTTGAGTTTTATTTAGAAAATGACCGGTATACTTAAGTGTGAAAGAACTATTGATAGCTTCAGAGCAGATTTTAGCATTTGGGAGTATAAATCTGTATCAGAGACAGTGACTGTGATTTTGTTTTAGTACCTTCTATAAATTTGGGCTTCTTTTTGCTATAGGTAACATAGTTTATTTTCTCCTTTTCTAATTAAAACAACCTGCACCCATCATACCCAATCAGTCCTACTTTAGCATTCAGGTGTGGTTGGGGAAGTATATTCCTCAAGGCTGGGGTTAATTGAAAAGCTAATTGGGAATGTGCAAGCCTAAATGCCATCCCTAAACATGCAGTGTACCTTATTCATGGTTGCCTGGCCTACTGTTTTACCTCATCTAATGCCAATAGAATTAAATAGCTGCATGGAATTGTAGTAATAATAATAATGATAAAACAATCACAACAGTAACAGTATTAACGATAGTCCCTGTTCATGCACACATAATGCTTTAGGCCAGAGGGTTTCACTTAATCCTCTAAGGTAGAAATTGTTTTTCTTGAGTCCTAGAGAGAAGAGTAACTAGCCCAAGGTCACAGAGTTAGTAGTAAGTATTAATGCTAGGATTGGAAACTGAGTTTATCCAAGCTATTGTAAAAATGACTGAGTCTCTAGCCCTCTCTTCCATCTACCTATCATTCACCTGTCTTAATAAGTCATGAGGCTTACCGAATCAAAGTTACTGATGGTGTAACTCAACCCCCTTATTTCAGATAAGACTGTACCTAAGCTGTCTTAAATAGACAGTTGTCTGTCCTGTTATAAAGACTTTACACTCTTTGTTGCCTTTAAATAAGTGTCTCAAGCTATCATCTTGGCACCTATTATTCCTTTCAACTAGCTAGTAATTGTTATATCATCATAACCTAAACAATGGCATTTGTATTCATTACTTATCCTATAAAAAACCAAAGGTGTCTTTCACCAAAAAAAAAACCTAAATGCTTGGCAATTGTAGTTGTACTCTCTTTTTAGAGTAAGTCAAAGATGTTAGCTGATTCGTGTTGTCAATTGCTCTAAAAAAGAAAAAGAAAAGGCTCTTAGCTATTCTTTCATTAAAAAGACAGTACGTGCATACTAACAAATTCTGTGAATGAAATTATTTTAAATGTGATGCTGTGAAATCAAGACTGCCTGGCTGCAATAGAATACCTTCATTCAAATAATTTTTTTGACCCTGTGTTCTTAATTCAGAAGTTAGTGTCTTCCTTGTTTGCCACATTTCAACTTAAATTGCTCAATTTAATCAGTCTCTAGATTGTATTACTGTAAAAGGGCAGCTTTAAGGTAAATTGAACTGCAATTTCTGGTGACATAATCATATGCAAGAGTATAAAACACTTGAAGTTGTGAACCTTCACTTCTGCATCAGCTTCTTTCATTTGTTTTTAATTTTTATATTTATTTATTTTGATTTTAAGCATATACCATGAAAGTAGATGCATGATGCATTTAGAAAAGACTGGCATCAGTATCCATCATCTAACAGACACAACTGTGAATGAGCTTGGCTGTGATATATATTCTATGAGTGATGTAACTGAGCACAAATATTCTGACATTAGGCAATATTCACCTTGGAGAATTCTTTAAGAACCAACACACTGGTTCTACCCTTCTCTCCATATAAACCAAGCACATTAATTCAACGTAAACCGACATAAGGGGAAATTTAGTCATGTATTTGCTGGCAGTTTGGCCAACAAAAGAGAATACTGTCCTGGGTGATACTGGTAGAGCATAAAGAGCCTTGGGCTTAAAGTGAGAACTTGGAGGGAATTATAGTCCTGTTCTTTGCTATTTAGCCTGAAGCCAGTCATATGCCTTCTCTAGGCCTCAGTTTTCTCTTTGTCAAGTAGAAGTAACACCTGTACTTCAGTAGAACCCCAGTGTCTCAGGATACACTCCAAACTCCTTACCACGTCTACATGGCCCATCATGATATGGCCTCTGCTTTTCTCTCTGCTCTAAATCAGCATTCTGAACTATTTTCAAATTCCTGAATGTCCCATGCTTTTTCTAGCTTCTAGGATTTCGCTTATCCTGTTTGGCTGACTACTAAACCACAGACTAGCCGTAGCCCTAACTCTAAACTTAGGTGACATTATCATCACTAGGAAACCTTCCCTGGCCCCTACAAGCCCAGGATGGGTCTTCCATCGGCTCCCACAGCAGCTTGTATGTCAGTTGTAATCATCTTTATTTCTCATTTCTCATTAGAATGTGGATTCTGTGAAATGAAGGACCATTCAATCTTTTCCACCATATCTCTAGGGCCTAAAAGAATGCCTGGAATATGGTTGTCTCTCATATCCTATTTCATCAACTCTAGGTTGTCATCAGTTGCAAGATGCACCATTTTTTCATGTGTTACAAAGAAAAATATTGTCAACAGAACTATAACATATCATCAACTGTAAGATTGCATTGATTTCAGAGATGTTAAAATGTGAAAAAAAAAGTTTATTTTTAGAATCAATGAAGTATGGCATAGCTGAAAGAATGAATAATGAATGGGTTTATTTTGAGGATTACATGAGTTAATATCAATAAAATGTTTAAAGGTTACACTTGCTTTCAAATCACTTTTATTTCTTTGCAAATCATAATAATAGTTTGCATAGGAAAATATAATAGACAACCCTAAAATATATCATACATTTTGTCCTGTGCTGATCAGACTCAACCAGCATTACATATGCTATTCTGGATTTAGGAAGGTAAATAGATAGAGGGAAAATGAAGGTTATAGAAGAAATTGCTTAAAAGCCATAATCAAACTGGAGCCATTTAGGTTGCAAAAGAGAAACCTTTAAGAAGGCTCCTGGATTCTCAGTATACACTTATATGTCTAAATAACAACAACAATGATAGTTAACTTCTGTTGAATTCTTTCTATGAACTGAGAACTGTGCTTATACAAGGATCTAGTGAGATCATTACTCTTATTATTAATTTTTAGAACAAGAACACATCACCGGTAGGTGACTGGGATTAGACTGACTGGCTGACTCTAGAGCTCAAGCTCTTAATAAGGAATACCCTGTATGTATACACACATACATACAGAGTACCGCATATTACGTAATATACTGTATACATGTGTTTACAGTGACCTAGATATCAAGTTTATTTTTCCCTATGAAAGATAAGTGTAAAAAGTGAATTTAAATGTAAAATCTGTAATTGAGCACAGACATAAGAAGAAATGTCCTGATGTTGAAGATTCCCCAATCCTCGGTGAATGATAGAATCTTCCTATGTCCATTTTTGCCTCAGGGTAGGTTGAAGAGTAGCCTGACCTGGAGAGAGGGATGGACAGATTGTCCTCTCAGGTCTCTTTCTCGGAGCGTCTGAGTCTTTGAGAGCTCATCAGTCGTGAGCAGCAGCATGACTCAGCACCAGTGTCTGTCTAGCTGTGGTGACAGAGAGGACAGGTGTTTGTCCACGCTAAATGCAGCCCTGCAGTTCTCCCCTGTCACCTGGCACGTGAATCAAGCAGCAAAATGGACAGTAGCACCTGTTCTGAGGTCCCAACGCAGCTGCCCACCTTGGAAGAGCACAAGGACAGCTGTTAGCAGGACAGGGAGGGAGACAGAAGGAAAGGACAGGATCAGAGAAATGGCTAAAATGAAGGAGGGGGAGAGCGGGCTGGAGAGAAAGATAGCAGGTCACAAAGCCACTGTAAAATTGTTATTGATAATAGTAATGCCTATTTATTGAGCAGTTTACTCAGGCACTATTACATGCACTTTGCATGTATCATCTCATTTAATCTGCACTACAACCATCTAAGATAATCCTGTTATTAGCCCCCATTTTACAGATGAAGAAACTGAGGTGTAAGATGTTACAGATTTTGTCCAAGATCATAAGTAGTGGAACCAGCATTCAGGGCTAGGTCTGGTTGAATCCAGAGCCTGTCACCCTAAGCGCTCAGACCCTGTGCTTTTTAAACTGATCTTGGATCGGGTGAGATAGTGATGTGGAGAAAGGATCGACCAACACAACAGGCATCTTCTCATCTGCCTGTGCTTCATCTCTGTTGAGTAACTGTGCGGCTAGACAGAAGACCTGATTTCTTATTGGGGGTCCTCCAGGAACCAGATATCCAGATAGTCTACCTTCAGTCTAGTTTACGGAATTTTAGTTGCAAATTGTTTTTGTTTGTTTGTTTTGATTTGTTTCACCCTCAATATACCTTTAGAATGGTCTTCCTCTACCTGGTATTATTCAGTGGTATTTATTACATGAGGGATGGAGATGTAAGGAAAACTCTCCCATCCAGCCATAGTAGCTCAACCATGATGATCATTGTAGAGATAAAGTTAATAATCAAATAATGTACATATCTTATTTGCATATGTATTATGTTTATGGAGTTAATGGAGAAACCATCTCACTTTAAATCATGCCTTGTAGTATTCACTAATAATTTCATTTTAGGTAGTCTTATTTCCCCAAATAAATTATTAAATTGCTAATTAAGTTATTAAATCATTATAAATTCTGTCCCACTCCGGATACCTAGTACACAGTAGGCTCTAAATAAACCCTGGTTAAACTATTGACTTGGATGGAGGACTCTGAGCTGCACAGGAAGAAGACTGAATTAGGAGTCAGTAGACCTGTATGTTAACTGGCCCTGTCCCAACCATCTGTGCCACCTTGGCTAAAGTCTCTTAATCTCTCGGGGCTTGAGTTCTTCATCTGCAACCAGACTCCTTCCAATTCTAACTTTCTTTGAATTCTAATCCTGATTTGCTATAAGACTGCGGAGTCCTTAATGGGAAGGATTTGATCTCATTCGTCTTCGTACTCCCAGGACCTAGCACAATGCCCAGCACTAAGCAAAACTAATAAAATTTATGTCAAATGAATGTATACAAGAGGCCTAGGATGTCTTTAACCATTAGCAATAAGAATATAATGGCGAATCTACCTAATTTCAAGATGGGAGCCAAGTAAGAGATACTCAGGACTTTTCTTTCTTTACTGCCTTGTAAAGAAAAGGAAATATGAGGCATTTTAAAGCACTGGGGCTGAAGGCTCCCATCCCTTCCTTTCCCACTCTCCATGCCACAAACACTGGAGTGAAACCAGCAGAATACCAGAGTCCTCTTCAACCACCAACAATGGTATGTCACACTGTAAAATTTTCCAGCTGCTTTGTCCCACGTGCCAAAAGATTACAGATTTACGTTTGATCATGAAATATTTATTTCTTGTACTTTCTTAATCTGAAAATTCTAGTTATGTAGAGAATCCTCACCTCATTTGCTGTGGACTGAATTGTGCCTTCCCCATTCATATTTTAGAGCCCTAACCCCCAGTGCGATTGTGGAGATGTGGAGAAAAGGCTTTTAGGAGATAATTAAGGTTAAATGAGATTATAATAGTGAGGTCTTAATCTAATAGGATTAGTGGCCTTAGAAGAGGAAAGAGATCTCTCTCTCTCCGCCCGCCCCCCCCCCCCCTCTGCCATGTGAGGACATAGCAAAAAGTTGGCCATCCACAAGCCAGAAAGAGCTCTCTTACCAGAAGTCAAACCCTGCCAGACCTAGATCTTGAATGTCCCATCCTCCAGAATTGTGAGGAGGAAGTGTACTTCTGTTGTTTAAGCCACCCAGTCTATGGTATTTTGTTATGGCAGCCCGAGCAGACTAATATACCACGATGCCATGATGGCCTTACATGGTGATGTTCAATGATTTTCTAGTGCCCAGGGTTAAGGTCTCACTGCTAGGGAGAAATATGTAACCAGTTGAGTGTCCTTTTTAATCCAAAGCATGTAAATTCTAATAAACGCACAGCCTCTGCAGTGTCAATATCTTCTAGGAAGGGTTATTAAAATTAGTAATATAGTAGGAAAAAGGTGACGATGTAGAAGGTAAAGGGAATGAATGAGCTGCTTTTAGAGGATCACTGTGCTTGTCTTCATATTCTGTGGTCTAACCAAGAAAGCAACATATTTTATCATATTTGCTAACTGTTCAACCAGCAAATTTGATAAAATATGAAAATAAAGTAAAACTCATCAAATACTATCCTTCCTTTCCACACCTCCTTGTTGCTCTAGGTTACTCTGACTTATAAACAGAATTGGTTTGCTTTTCATACCATCAACTCCACAATTCCTCAATATGGGAGAACGTTTCTGCTATGAGGAGGGCTTCTGACTTTTCACCAGGGTTTACAGCAAGGTATGATGAAAGGGACACTGTCCAGGTTAGGAAGTCAGTGTCCATGGTGTTCATGACCATAGCACTATCGAACTATGTTATTTCACATGAGAAGGTTTGGTGAATCCCTAACACAGGAAGGGTGGAAACTGATGTACTGTGGGAGAGAAAAATTGTGTTGGAGGTGGGAGATTTGCAGGGGGTTGTACTCGGGAAGGTATAAGAGAATAAGAAAAATATATTTCTTCTTCTCTGAACACCATCCTGACCTAGGACTTATTTTCATTGTTTTCTAAGCTCTTTGGATAGGGTCTTTGTCATCTTTATTGACCCCTTTCCTTCATACATTTTGTGAATCCTCTTGTTGGCACATCCACCAACAACGGGATGTAGTTACAGACTCAAGTTTGAGTTTGACTCAACACCTCACTGGTTGGGCGACCTTGAGCAAGTGAATGCATCTTTTTAATTATTAGTGTTCTCATGTATTAAAAATAGTGATAATCATCCTTGCATGGTTTTCTGATTCAATTAAAAACTGCATGTAAAGTATCTGGTCCATTGTGAAACACTTGATGTTTCCTTCCCTCCCTCCTCCCTCCCTTGCTTCCTTCCCTGCTTCCTTCCTTCCTTCCTTTGTTCCTCCTTCCCTTTTCTCCTCCCTCCTTCCCTCCCTCCCTCTCTCGTTTCCTTCCTTCCATTCATTTTAACACTCCGCATAGTTCCAGAAAGGATGCAAAGCAGCTTTTGATAACGTCTTCATTAATGATTCCTTTTACTCTACTACTCCCTTGGGTTTCAGAATGGACTTGCCCTCCCATCCTGGTTTTATAGAGTGAGGAGACTATATCTCTGCTGCTAATTAGAGGGGGAAAATTTGCTGAGAACATTTTAAGTAAGAATTGTCAGTATGCTGACTATGAGGAAATTCTAGGTTTTCATTTGCTTTTTAGTATATGAATACTAGGTCATCCTTATAAAAAGCACATTCTCTGTTTGGTGAATGTCAATCAAGGCATATTACGTCTCATTTGAAGTGAAGTGATATGTATGGAATGACTCAAGGTGCTCATTTCCCAGCTGCTGACTGCATCACATCACCTTTATAGCTTGATTTCAGGTCTTGGGGGAAAAGGGGAGAGGAAGAGCTTCATGCAATGTTACACTGAATTTCATAACCTGAATGAACCTTCCTTTCATAAATGATAACTGTAACATTAATGACCACTTAATGAGTCCTTACTATGGGCAAGTTACTCTTCTAAAATTTTACATGTTCTAACTTACCTAACCCCCACAATGATCCTATGGGCTAAGTACTATTATATCCATATATTTACAGATGAGGCACAGAAAGGTCAATTAATGTGCCCAGAAACACAAAATTAGCATGTTCTGGAACCAGGATATGAACCCAAGCACCCTGGATCTGAGTCTGCATTCTTAAGCACGGTGCTGCATTATTTCCCATGTCTTTCTGATGAGCAAACTGAGTCTCTAGGCAACATGAGGTTTGGGAAGTTTCTTGCCCAGTGTAAATCGTTGTCAGCCAAACTTTGGAGATTTGAACTCAGATCTTCTGAATGTCCCTTCTTCTGACAGGAGACCTAATGACTCCACACACCATTGACATGAGTGCCCTTACGTTTTTTTCCCATGATCAAATCTCAAGGAGTTTCGAGCGTTACCCTTGTAATCCAAGATAAACAGCCGCCGATAGGTTCCTTCCATTTCACCAAAAGTATTATCGGTTGTATTCATAATATTGGATGGTGGTATTAATAACCTATGGTGATATTTTCAGTAAATAACTGATCCAAATTCATCTTGACTTATGATCCCTGCTTCCATTAAAAGAAAAAAAAGTCATCCAACAGGGAGGCATTTGGAAAACAATTCCACACCAGTGGTTGCATTAATTGCTACTTTAGATGTTCCTGCTGTGAACTGAATGGAGACACTTTGGATCTATTTCTTAGAAATAACCACCTTTATTACATCAGCTCTAGGATGCACAGTTTTGAGATTTTTAGAGGAAAATATCTTCACTAATCTGTTTCTGTTTTCCATTTTCATTCCATAAGTAATCCTTTTCATTGTTATCACCATTTTTAATGTTCTCAGATTTAATTTATGGAGGGTATGGGATGTTATAGGACATTTTTGCCTCTTGCTCTCAGCACACAACATTCTGTTAACTCCCCAAGTGTAACATTTTGAATATCATGTTTAATTCAAATATGATCCATTATTTTATTAAAGTTGTATTTTTCCCCTTGCATATCTCTAGAATTTGCAAGAGCTCTATGGAAATGGCGTATGTGATACACAAGTAGGAATTTCTTTTAGTATCTGTCATTTCTCCAGTATTTTGAGAAAAACAGGATGAAATGTAGCATAATGAAACGGTGCTTGTTGGCAGTTATGAACTACACTGTGCCTTTTAGAAAACAAATTTAAATACATTTCAGATTAATGTATGCTTTTTCTCTACTGGTTTCCTAAAATTCACCTATCTGGTTGTCCTCAACAGATTCAAAGTCATATTTTTTCATGTCTCCAGACATGTTGGCCCCAGAAGAATAAAATTCAAGTAAATGAGTTATCTGTGGCCTTTTAAGGCAATTAACAATTCACAATGCTTATTTGTCTCTTGGTATTGAACAAAGACTTACTTGCACCTTACTACCACTGATACTGTGCTGGGATTTATGAAGGATGCAGAAATGATCAAGCCATGGTCTCTATGCTGAGGAAGTTCAGGTATAGGTTAGGAAAAATGAAATATATACAATTAAAGCAAACTCTTAGGTCTGCTTTAGCAGTATAAATAACACATTTATTTCTTCTGCCTTGTCAAACCCTTGGTGTTTTTTGCTGAATCATAGCATTCTAGAGCTGTGGGATCTAGAATGTGCCTAGATTGTAAATCTATCTGTGCCTGATTGTAAACCACCTGGCATATATCTCATTCACAGAGCCCTGTTTTCCAAGATTAGAATAAAACACACCTGGTTGGGCTTCCCTGGTGGTGCAGTGGTTGAGAGTCTGCCTGCCGATGCAGGGGACACGGGTTCGTGCCCCGGTCCAGGAAGATCCCACATGCCGTGGAGTGCCTAGGCCTGTGAGCCATGGCCGCTGAGCCTGTGTGTCCGGAGCCTGTGCTCCGCAACGGGAGAGACCACAACAGTGAGAGGCCCACATACCGCAAAACAAAAAACAGAAAAAAACACCTGGTCTGATTATGCTCTTAGGTAGCACATGTGGACATGCATAGTATCCTAGGGAAAAAAAAAAAAATCTTAAAGAAACTCTCCTTATTTTTAATACTTATCTTAAGATATATTGGGACAGAAGAGTGGAGTATTTAAGGACACAATTTCTGGATCCGGACTTCCTGGGTTCAAGTCCCAGCATTGCTACTAGCTGTGGGACTTTGAGCAAGTTATTTAAACTTTCTGTGCTTCAGTTTTCTCATCTATAAAGTGAGAGTAATAGGACCTCTCTCATAGGGTTGTTATGGGGACTGAGGAAATATTTGTGATGTAAAGGCAATTAGGTGCTTTTAAATACATACTATGAGAGAGGTCTTTTTTTTTTTTAAAGGGATTTTGGGTTGAGTGCAGTTCTGTGGAACCTTTCAAATGAGTAGGCAATTCTTCCATCCCATGTTCAGACTCTGATTTTGACTTGCAGTACAGCCACTTTGAACTGCTTCCTAATCATGTGCTCTACAACATCAGCACAGATGGGCAAGCAAAGCACTGCCCCAGTACAACAACCCTGAGCTTTACTGAGCTTTTGGAAGGTGACTCTTATCTGCAGCCCTAATGTAAGCAGCTGATCTCACCAGAGATGCTAGGATCACTGCCATTTGGTTGTTGAGTCATTAATTTGAAAAACATCTACCCAAGAGTGTCTGCCTTGATATCTACCCAAGAGAACATCCTCTGAGGATGTAGGGCAAAGGCCTCTAATTAGTATAATGAACTTCTGTCTTCCCAAAGCACCAGCTCTGCTTTTGGAAAGGAATCAACATCCGTCATCACTATTTGTTGCTCAGTGATATAGATACTTCCATGTGTTTCTGTGCTCTTAGGAGCTGTTCAATGGATATGAGAACATTCAAATACTGGAGACAGCTTACTTTTTATTTCTAATTAACATTTTATGTTCTAGAATATGTGTTGCCTCTTTTTCTGTATCCTACCTATTTCTAATTTATACAATTTTATCGCTGATTGAGCAATACCATGTCTTTCTGAAATAGAACTATTTTCTTCAAAGAAACTGAACAGTAACTTTGAGTATTTGGCAGAAAAAATTTTTAACAATCCATAAATTTATTCATCTGATATGTGCCTTACAATATGCCAGGAAGCTGGGGTGTGATGGTGAATACAACCTATTCGGTACTCAAGGAATACATTGTGTAGTGGATGCGGAAGACAATACTCCAACTTGAGTGTAGTCTATTTTTGATAGTCTGTCTGTCTCTTGTGACAAAATATACATAACATGAAATTTACCATTTTAACCACTTTTAAGTTTACAATTTGTGCCATTAAGTACCTTTACGATGTTGTGCAACTATCACCGCTATCCATTTCCAGAACTCCTATCGTCCCAAACAGAAACTCTCTACCCATCCTGATAGTCTAAATGTAAAAAATTTCAGACTTTCCCTATTTGACCTTCCTAAAAATCTACTGATTAATTTACAGTAGTTCCATTTACCTGTCAAGGCTATTCTAAGAATGTTTCAGAAATACTTACAAATGTCTGAACTTCCATTATTTCTTTGATAAGATTTTATAACATTTGAAGTAACGATATTAAGCATTTTGTTACAAGTAATGTAATTTAGCTGAGTACCTTTAGCTTTACTAAGATTAGCAATTAAATATTTAGCTGTGTGGTAAATTAGCTATGCCATGTGATCACTGGAAAATGGGGGCTCCACTTACTGCAGCATAAATGTTTTACAAGGTATTGTAATGTAACTAGTAAATTAATAATAAGAATTTAGGTTTCAGCTAATTAAAATCTTCCTTAGCATTTATTAACTTGAGAGTCTGAAGTAAAACAACTATGACAGTGATAATAACTGTTGCGATGGTTTAGCTGCACCAACCGAGGATAAAATAGGGAAAATAGAATATGTGTGACTAGTTGTAAAGATAAAAAGTCAGTTTCCAGCTCTCTTTATGAATTCTGACTGGCAAATCTAAACCAGGATTAAATATTCACTGGGGAGAGAGACTTTCTCGTCAACTTCATACCCTTATTCAGTCAAAACATTTTTAATGAGAATTGACACAATTGCAATAGCAAACAGTCAATTAAGTAAATTTTAAAGAGCATCATGAATGTGCCCAGAATCGAGCTAAGTCACTGAAACCGTGTAATCAGACATGAAGAACCCAGTTCACAATCAGGTTATTATGCCTAGAAGTTATTATAATACTAATAGCTAATAATAATATTAGTAATATATAGCAAGCCTTTTTGCAGATGAAGAAATTGAGGCCCAGAAATATTTGGCTTTACGTATCCAATATTTGTCTTCATGAATCAGCTCAGTCATAACCTAAGGCTTTATTTCATATAATGGGAACTATATGTAAGGACAATGTGAAAACATGCCAAGGAAGATATGGCTGTGCATCGTCACTCCATCTTTAGTTTATTTGGGAAAACACTGTGGTTTGGTTGAGGAAGCAACAGCTTTAGAGTCGGAAAGACCTGCCCTTGAATCAGCTTTGCCTTTTACTGCTAGCTGGCAAAGTTATTTAACTTCTCTGAGGCTCAGTTTTTCCATCTGTAAAGTAGAGTTAAAAGTGGCAACTCACTAGCATAGCAGTGCCGTCGATAGTAGATGTTCAAAAGTCAATTTATTCACTCAAATAGTAATTGGAATTCTTAATAAATGCCTAATATATTCTCAGTTAAGGATATAAAAATAAAGTAGAAATAAACTACCAAAGTATCCTCCCCAAGTTCTCTGAAGAGTTCAGGCAAGTGAGGGAGAAAGTTATGTAAATAGACTACCATATAGCATGACAGCTGAAATTTATTCATCAAATTGTGCAATAAGAGAAATACTGTAGAATCAACTTGATTTGGAGGCATAAAGGGAGAAGCGGAGATGAATGAAGAGACCTCAGAGAGGGGAATGATGCTTAGGAAGAGTCTTAACAGGATGAGAAGGATTTTTGCCAAGCAGATGGGGTGAGGGAAGTCGTTCTGAGCAGAGAAAACAGCTTGAGCAAAGAAAACAGCTTGAGCAAAGCACAGATTCCTCAAAGAGCATAGCCTTTTCATGGAACAGCAGGAGGTTCATCGTGGCCTGAGCTCAGAGTACACATGGGTGAGTGGGAAGAAGAGACTTTGGAAAGGTCGAACGGGGCCAGATGGCTTGGCTTGCTAAGAAGTTTGTATTTTATTTGATGAGGGATGGATCACCAGTGTCACCGAAGGGTTTTAAGAAATGAGGATGGTAGGAGGGGGGCAGGGTGGGGAGGGGAGCTGTAGTGGGGAACGGAGGGAGAGGAGGGATGGAGAGAGGGAGGGAATCAGATTCAGACTTTAGGAAAACTGATCTAGTGGCAGTATGAAGAATATATTAGAGGTGAGCAAAAGTAGAGGCAAGGTGACACTTCAGGTGACTGTTGCAATATTCTCAAACTTCAACAGGCATCAGAATCACCTGGAGGTCTTGTTAAACCACAGATTACCGAGCTCTATTCTCAGAGTTTTGGATTCAGTAGGTCTGGAATGAGGAACAAGAATTTGCATTCTTAACAAGACCCTCTTCTGAGGATCACGTCCATAAAAATGATAAGGGGCTAACCAGGACCTGTACTGCAGCAGTGAAATAGAAGCTGTGAATGAAATTGTCAGGGCCTCATTGATTAGAAGAAGTACCCTTACGATACATTTTCGCATGCTGAGATTTTGCTCGGCTAGTATTTCTTTGCCTGAGGCATTTGATAATGCTGGAGGGTATTAGGGGAAATAAAGTGCACCAGCTGTTGCCTACCAAGGTCACAGTGTATCAAAGAAACCTGGGGCCCTCAGTGAATGTTAATGCAGGAAACTGACCTTGGGAATTTCTTAACTCAAGTTCCTTTCTTGTGGTGGTGGTTAAATGAAGAAGTCAATTCAGATTGCAGAGAAGAAATGCGTCCCGGGTCACAGGGCTGGTTATCTAAGGAGATGGGTCTCTGATGCAAGGCGCTGCTGCAGAAGAGACTTGCGTTCTGACCCGTCCACATTCCCTGTGCTTTCAGCTGTAATTATGGTCAAAGGGAAACAAATCTGGCTGCTTTTATGTTGTTTGACTATTCCAATTTTTTAAGTAAGCATATACTTTAATAAGGTTTGTATGATCCTTGACTCTTGGTCAGATAAGATTTTTGTTTATTTGGTGCATGTGTTTGTTTTTAATCCGAACATGATCTCTCTAATGATCTTTTATTGTAGCCACGGTTTCTTTTTCTTATAGTCCCATTGTTCTAGGGAAATGGGCTTCATCTGCTGACTGTAGGAAAAAGGTTTCAATTGACATCTTTAACTCTGGGTGGTTACCTCGGATTTCAAAGAGGCAGTCGATTCTTCCAGAATGTGAGGGTGTGGCCTGAAAGATCCAAGCACACTGCGTGTGATAAGGTGGCTGGGGAAAAATTTTATGCCCTTAATTAGGAATGAGGTGAGGTAGCCTTCTGTCAGCAGGAGGCTCAGGACACAGGCCTGTAATTGCGATGAGTATAATGGGATTACCTCACATTGAGACTTGTCCTCACTAACAGGGGCTCAGAGCCTTCTCTACAGACCTGCACTAGTGTGGAGCAGAGAGTGTTGTAGTGGGATGTTTTGAAGAGAGAATTGATTGTGTAATTTGGAGGAGTTTTTCCTTCCTCCTTCCTTTTGTGTGCATGTGTGTGTCCATAGTGGAGTAGAGCATACAGATATTTGTGTGTCTCCATTATTGGGCTTCTGATGGAAGGGCTTTTGAGGGTTGTCTTGTGTATGAGACAGTATATTCAGGGTGCTCCAAGTAATGTCCAGAATAAACATACTGTACTTCTGCAAGCACTTGACGTGATTGCCTAATATTACAGCTCATAAATATTTACTAAGATAAAGTATTATTACATTAGTCAGTGTAAATTTCTCCCAGGTATAGGGATAGATATTGACCAGATATTAAGTGCAATGAGTGTTTTGAAAGCATATATAGAACTTTGCATGCATTTTAATTTCAAAATAAGCAGGTTTGAGTTAATTAAGCACTAGGGATCTTATATGAGCCACCAATTAAGTAATCTCTCCCTCTCTCTGCCTCTGACTCCCTGCCACTTTTCCTGCTCTCTCTCTTTTCCCTCTTCTCCCCTCCTCCCCCCCCTTTTTCTTTTTTTACTTTATCATCCATTCACAAAACTGTGAGTACGTGTTTACTAGGGAATGTGTAAGGCGCAGTGACTGTACCAAGACTGATAAGACAGAATTTTTGCCTTCAAGGAGTTTACATTTTAATGTCAGAGGTAGGCAGGCATGCCACTAATCAACCACAAAGCAGTTTGTATCTCCAGTTAAAAACCAAGAGTTTGGACACACCAAAGAAGAAACAAAGAATACCAGCCAGGCATAGACTATACTTTGCGGAGAATATTGAAAACAAAGTGATCATAAAGAACAAGGGGGACTTTAATAGGCAGAGGAAGGTAGGACAGCATTCCAGGGTGAGAAAACAGAAGAGAGAGACAGGAGCATTTTAAGGAAACTGAGTATATTTATTCTGGCTGGAGAGCTCAGTATCAGAGAGGGTACTGAGAGTTGCATCTGGAAGGAAGGGTTAGGCCAGATTGGTGAAAGCCTTGCACATATAATAAGTAGCTAGAATCTAATTCCATGAATAGAAGGAAAACATGGTGTAATGAATTCAGAAACCACTTAGACAAAACAATACATAGTTTAGTAATGGTTAAAAACACAGGCTGTACCAAGGTTTCAAACCTAGGCTTTTGTTCATTGCTTAAGTTTGAGAAATTTATTTAATGTCTCTGAGCCTCAATTCCCTCATCTTTAAAAGTAATGATACCTCCTTCACGTGCTTGTTATAGAGACTAAGTTAGATGATGTATATAAAGCCCTTAGTATAGCACCCAGCTATAATTCTTAACCAGTATTGCCGTTTTTTCTTTTTCTCCTCTTTTTCCTTTGTCACTTAAGCTAAAAGAATTGTAAGCCCCTATGTCTTCGTAGAAGTAGACTAGAAAGTAGCAGACATTTTATTCAGGGTCTTTTCGAGCCTTATTATCTGCTAGGGCTTATGGAATACACTGGTAACACAAAGATGAATAAGAGTCCAACAGGTAAATAAGGAATTGTACTGCAATATGGTAGTGCTATAATGCAAACTGTTTATGAAGTGTTTGGAGCATGAACAAATTGATACATTCTAAGGGCTTATAGTCGAAAGAACACATTCGCATTATCTTACCATATAGTTATAAGAAACTTGGACATAACCCAACATATTAAGGGACAATAAAGAATTTATATTTTGTGTAAACTAAAGGTCTAAATCAGGGTTGAGTGATACCCTAAAAGTACAAGTGGAGTGAGGGCTAGGAAAATAGGAAGTCCATTCCCAAATGATACAGGGTGCAAAAAGAAATTCAATTTTATGAGTTTAATCTAGGAAAACTTCCTGGAGGAGGTGGATTTCTAATGCTGCTTAAAACCTGGCAAATGATATATTGACAGATAAGGTAAGAAAAAAGCACGTCATGACTTTATGAATTCTGGCACTGTTTTGAAGAAGGCAGAGGGTCCCAGTGAGAGGTGAAAAGGTGAGGAATATCTGTAAGACTATCTTAAAGAAGACCTAGAAAGACAAAGTTGGAGAGAAAATGGGCATGACTGGAACTGAGGCATGTGTATGGCACCCTAGTGAATGGCTTTATACTCAAAGAAAGTAATACAGAGTCTGGATTTTCAAAGTGTCTTGGAAGGCAAATAAATTATTGTCCTGGAGAAGGGGGGAAATGGTGATAATGGACCATCTATGGTAAGGAGAGTTTGTGAGAGCTGTGGGAGTTTGGGGAACTGATAGACTTCAGTTCATGGGAAAAAGGCAGGGACACTAGCATGTATTAAGCACTTGCTATGAACCAGGCATGATTCTAGATACTGTTTATATTTTATCTCATTTCATTCTCACATTAATACTGTGGGACCAGATATATTTCTGGTATATATAGGCAGATATATCCCTATTTTATAGGCAGGAAAACGGAGGATCAGATGAAACAACTGTATCAAGATCACACAGTCAGTAAGTGAGAATTAAGAAATCCAACTAGAATATTTACAATCAGAAACTTTAAATTCAGTATTAAGACAAAACCACACCAATATCCTTCATCCATTCATTCATTCAGTAACTAATCGTCCAGCCCTTACTGTGGGCAGGACACTGTGTCACTGTGTTTACCCTTCTTGGTCTGCTAACTGTGTAATCTCGGAAGAGCCACTATTCTGTGACTATTTTCTAAACTGTTAAATAGTCTTGTGTGAGGATTAAATTCTGTAATAATCTAATGCAAAGCTCTTTCACACAGTAGCCACTCAGTCTTGTTAGTTGAATCCAAATTTATATGTCAACAATTACCAGGTAATTACAAGCCATCCTTATTTATTCCTCAAGGACACACAAAGATCAATATTTGGCATCATTTTATTAGTTTTTTTTTCAGTTATTTCTGTTTATGTGCAGTACTATAATGGTGATGAAGCTGATGATAACAGTAATGTTAATAACAGTCGCAGCAACCTTTTATTGAGCGTGTACTGTGTGCCAGGACCTGTGTTAAGATAATGCTTTATATTATTTTGTTTAATCCTGAGCAGAAGTACATAAGTTAGAACTATTCCCATACATATTTTATATGTGAAAACTCAGGCTTCGAAAGGTTAAGTAACTTTGCTGAGATTGCATAGCCAATAAATGGCAGACCAGGATCTCAAATCCCAGAATGTCTTACCACAAACCACATGATCTTAATCATTAGGTGATACAACCTTATTATTTAACAGAATATGTTAGTGAGGCAGACCATCCTTTCTCCTGGTTAGTCAGACTTAGTGAACTTTCACTCTAATTCATGCTCTTTGCAGTTGGTTACTGGTGTTCTAAATGCTTTTACTTGCAGGAGACAGTTCCATCCTCTTCCTTAATTAGAAAAAAAAAGAAAAAGTGGTTTTGCTGCACATCCATAGATATGCCACGGCACACATCTACTGAAACACTGATTTTCTTGGACAGAAAATGTGAGATTCAGTTTCTTCTTGGTTGGGGAACACTTTCCTTAACAGCATTTAATGGTAGTCTTTCTTTTTCTCTTGCTAAACTATCCAGGAGTAATGATTGTGGGGTTGATTTTTGACATGTATCTTGGAGAGACTAAAATAGAACAAAGAACAATGAGATGAGATCAAGAAAGAAGGGATATTGGTGTCAAGGCTGGGACATAAAGTGGAAAAGGGAGAGTTGTATGAACCTTTGATGTTTTAGATTCTACACATTTCAAATTTGAGATTCAAAGTGAACAGGGAAAGAAATGGAAGGGAGTCATCTAATTTGCAGAAACCCAGAATGGTAATTAAAATCATTAGAGGAGGAGGAAAAAAATAACAACAATAACAGCTAACATTTATTGATGGTTTTTGCTACACAAAGCATTCAACGTGTTAATCATTCAGTCCTCTCAACACATGTATGAAACAGGTGCCATGATCACTGCTTTATAGATGAGAAACTTGAGTTTTAGAGCAGTGAAATGACCTGAAAAAGGTCACACAACCAGTGAAGCCAGAATGAAGCCCATTGCTGTCTGGCCTTAGTGTTGTAGCCATTAACTACCATCTCAACCATCAGAGTGAGTCAAACCCGAAGGTCCAGAAACAGGCCCTGTGACTCATGGGCCCTGGCCTCACCTGCTCCAAAACCCCACCTTGAGTTCATGGATCCTAATTTTCCCTCGTGATAACATGCATCAACGATAATGAGAAAACTTGGCCTTTGGAGTTTGGCGGTCATTTCTAGTCGCATGATTTTCAGCAAGATGCTTTATTGTCTTCATCTATAAAATGGGAGAACATAATATAAAGATTATCTAAAATGAACGCTGAACTTTTACATGGTGTCTTGTACTTGATTCATGTTCATAACAGTATATAAAATACAATAAAATGTTTTAACGCAATACCTGGCTCCCAGAAGGTACTCAGCAAATGCTATCTATAGATTTGACATCGTGAGCCTTAGCCTCTGACTCTGGAAATATTCACAGGCCTGTGCAATGACATCCATACTTCTACCCAAAGAGACAAGCCATCTGTCCTTAACTAACACTAATCAACCTTCCAAGACAGGTTTTTGTATGCGACAAGGTTATAGTCAAGCTTCTTGGAATAACATCTTTATTAAATAAAAGCTGTATGCCCTTAGGGGGATAGTAGTACGCAGTGTATAATCCTCCGCTTTGCATATTGAAATTCAGCTACCAGACCTTGCAAAAGGAATGCAGAGGTATCTTAAAGTGGAGAATGACCTTCACATTTTCGTAAAATAAATGATTCATGTGGAGACCATTAATTCCACCCATACTCTATTCCCCAAACAGCTTTATCCATCCTGAAAAAGGCCTTTCATTTTCAAGGATAAATGATACATATTTTTAATATAATTTTGAAAAATCAGGTGTGTCATTTATTTGTCATGCATAATAAAATACATGATTAAACATTGCTCCATAATTAAGGCATTAAGACTTGGAAGTGGCAAGAAGCTACCCTCAAGCAGCATCCTGAGTTAGGGAGATTATATATAAACAGTTTCATGGTCTTAAGCGCTGTTTTTGTTCCTGTTTCATTCTCTCCAAGTGTCATCGGATAGGTCAGTCTTGATTATATACCGCATTTGGATACGTCCTTTAAGCAGAGTGATCAAAGGCTACTCACCTGAGCTTTTCAGATAAAACCTAAGGAGCCAACATTTTAACCCACATATAATGCTGATCCATTTCCCAGTAATCAAATAAAATGGATTTTATCATAGATATCAATAAGTTAGTCCAAGTTTGTGCCTCAATTTGTGCATCAAAACCCTATAGTGGATAAAGTAGGGAATAAGCCATTTCCTTTTGTGGTGGTGCGGCAACGGTAAAAGTAGACATTTCCGATTCGCCTACCTGCCTTATGGATTTTTGTCAGCTCTGATGAACAAGTAGTTAAAACGGACTGTACTGAATACTTTATTAATGACGATGATCCCAATAAAGTAATGAGTAAACTTTTGCCAGATCCTGTGTGAAGCACTTTAGATATACCCACCTATTTAATCCTCACCATAGTCCTATAAGGTAAGTATTGTTATTCTGCGTTACAGATGAGGAAACAGAGGCACAGAGATAGGTAATCTATCAGAGCATGATCTCTCTTAGAAGTTAAAAAAAAAAAAAAAGGAAAAACAAAACATAATAGCGATGGCATGTGATGGTTGTTTCCTGCATGTGTAAGACATAGGTGTTCTCTTAGAACTGGCTGGGGTTTGCTTTGAACTTAGTGTTGATACCATGATAAAGAACACTCACACATAATAGACGTTTTATACCATTGAATGGAATTGAAGGTTCCCAGCAAACTCTCAGCTAGTTTCCTCCTGGAGGGGTCATAATATCTGAGTTGATGATTATTCTGAAGGATAAAAACCTTCTGTATTACCATATCTGTCAGGGAGAAGGATGGATAAGTGCAGAGGAAAGGTTCACTGAGATGCCCTCATCAGGGATAATCATATTCCTTCCTGATTTTCAAGTAATGCCCCATTTGATAGCTGATGTCAGCAGGTATTATGTTATGAAAACCTGTGACTGACCCCTGCATGGAGTTTACCAAGTGTGGAGGCTCTGCAAAGCACACAGGCAGTCTGAGAACAGTGGATTGCGCTTGACCGTGTAATCACGTATTCCTATGAATGCTTCATGTGTCTTGGGGATGAGTGCAATAGTGAGGGCGCATTACATTTCTGGAACTCTTTGCTGTCTATCCTCCTACTACCACAAAGCTGTTCTACCTCTTTGTTTTAGTCCCTTTGGGCTGGTGACATTCTTCAAATATACTGTCTATACTTAGAATTCTTCTGCCTTTGCTTACGTCTCTTTTTCTTCTAGAAGGCTCTTAACTATTCCTTAAGACCCAAGTCAAGTATCACTGTGGACCTAGTAGTTCCATTTAGTCCACGCTCTCTGCCGTACTCCTTTCATATCTGCAGACCCAGGCAGTGGCGTGATGGTTACAGGTAAGCAGAGACAGAGGACTGAGCCAGGCCTAAAGGCCTTGCATGGAAGAGTGGACCCAGGGCTGAGGCATCAGACAGCAGGAAGTAGATCCAGTTAATGAGGCAGCGACCTCTGAGCCTGTTAAGGGCATTCATTCATCATGATTCAGTGTCAGCCACTGTCAGTTAGTGGAGATTAAAAGACTTGTTTCTAGTCTTCAAAGAGCCTAGACTAGGAAGAATCATAGACAGAGTGTGAGTTCCAGAAGTTATTATCTTGGGGATCTTCTGTAGACCTCACATGCTGGGCTGTGCTTCTGGCATAGAACTCCAGTCCTTAGAACAGAGGCCACTAGAGTAAGTCCTGGGAACCAGGGTGTAGGAGAATGGTTGGAAAACTAAAGCTTAAAATCATGGGGCCTTTCCTGGGGCAGGTGCTTCAGCTGGCAACAGAGCAAACTCAGAGCAGTCGGTTTGGAAGGATGGCTGGTGCTTAGCTCCATCACATGGGGCCGAAGACAGTATAAAACTCTCTTTGTTTTATGTTCCTATTGAGCTGGGATCTATTTTTTCCCCTACCTTTGTGTCAGTTAGTAGCTGTGCTACCTTGGGCAATTCTCTTAACTTCAGCAGCCTAGGTTGCTTCATTTAAAAAGAAGATTAATCATAATTGCTTCTCTGGGTTATTCTGAGTTCAATGGACATTTAACTCCCTGTGCAGTGTCTCATGTATCTAAGGTCTCAATTAATGGTAATATCATCATTATCATCATCACTATTACCATCACCATCACAACCATACGTATTATAACCATGTGTTATGGGACAGACTTTAGCTAAGCACAGCTATAGGGTGCTAGAGATTACAGATGCAGAAGCAGGAATTCACACACTTCCCCATTATGACACTTACATCTAAACTTTGTCAGTGCTGTGGAAATTCTATTTGTCTGTCTTATTAGATTATAGGTTCAAGTGCACAGCATCTGACATTTTCAGGTTATGTCGCACAAAAGAATGACTCAGCCAGAAAAAGAAGTCCAGAAATGTCTCCAAATTCTGTAGCAAGAACTAAAACTGGTCTATGGTTTGTTCATTGTTATTTACTGGGGCTTTTAAACTTATATAAAGGAGGTATTAAGGGACAATTGTAGCATAATAATGATATTTGAAATATGATACTAAACGCTTTGTGATACTATGGACACTTAGTTCAGAGCCATTGGATGTGATCTTATGCTCTCTGAACCCCTCGCCAACCCTAACTCCACCATCCATCCACCTTTTATTTATTTCTTCCACATTAATCTGAGAGAGAATAAGATCACCGATGTTTTCTAAATTGTCTTAAATGGTGAGAGAGTCATTGTCTATTTTCTCATTATAATTAATTGAATCAGTGTATGACTAAGATCTCTGTGGTCCATTGATTTCAGTTTTATTTGTCATAAATGTTGCTGTCCATTCTTGGTAGATTTCTAGCTCTAGCAATCATAAGAAGGCATCTGCCTCCCTTGTTATTTTCTGAAAAGGTAATATATGTCCACAGTGCCAGCAAATTTGTATTCATAAACCTCAGCATATAAGGAGCTGTTGTGTCAGGAACACTGAAAATGTGATAAATATTAATTTCTAAATGGGAATTTCGTCAAGGACTTTTAGAACCAGCGTTTCAGGTTTTTGTTTTTGCCCTTGGAGTTTTCTAAATGATAGAAATAAAAGTTGGCGGTTTTTAATAGGGTCTTGTTTCCACCTTCAGAGGTCTGCTAATATTTTATTTTTCTACATGGTGTGATTCTACCCTTGATTATTAAAGAGCTGTGTTTTCTGCCTTTTTTACTGCATCGCTCTAGTTTTCATAGGTGTATGGAGCAAGGGTGTGTGTTTACTTGATTTTACTCTTAGAAGTCAGTACTCACTATTTTTAAGTACAAAGATAAGAAAATGGCTTTCTATAAGTAAAATAAGTTCAATGTTCTAAGAACTTTACTATGATATGCATAAGGTCTTAAAAAAAATCCTTCAAGTTTAAGTGTTTAAAAGAAATGATTGTTCATACAGTGGAGTCATTGTTTGGTGTTCTGTCTTGTTTGGAGTGAGCTGCCAAAGGATCCATCTAAACTGACTGAGCAACTTCAGTCAAGGGCTGTAGCCTCTGGCAAAAACCCTTCCTTTTGGTCCGTGGATATTTGAAAATGGAACTTGAAATGTTCATGAGGAGTGGGGGGTTGAAGCCAGAAGCTCCCTGGTGTAGGCCTGGGTTTGAATCCCTGATGCACCACCTGTAACCAGCTGTTGTGACTTGGGTTGAGTCACTTAACCTCCATTTGTGAGATAGAGGTAACGATACCTACTCTACAGGTATTTTGTAAGGATTAACAGAAACAACATGAGAGAGTGCTCAGCCATCGGGGCTCCGGAAGTGAGCTAGCCTCGCCAGGGAGTTTCCAGTCCGGTCTCTGCTGCTCATGTACTGTATGATTTTTGTGGTCCCATTTTTCTGTTCTATAAAAAGATAGCATTTCATTAAATAGCCTCTCAAGTTACTGTAAGTTCTGTAAGGTCACAATTCTAATTCTCTTGTCCAGAAAGGAAAAACTGGGATCTGCTTGTATGGGCTGTGCTCTGTCTTTGCCTCCGGACTTCCTGGTGGGGGGAGGGAGAAGGTGTAACACATCTGCAATATGCACATTTTCAGAGAACCAGGGAAAAAAGTTGATTGCACTAAAACTAAGTTCAACATGTTTGCTTCGAATGGTTCAGAAAGCAATTTGGGGGCACGGTTACCATGCTGTGGCCCTGATAAGAAGGTAGAAAGATAACAGATTAGGGTTGGAATCTTTACTAAGTGATCCTTACCCCTTCCTCACTAAGTGACATTGAAGAAGCAATCAGCTTATATAAGCCTTGTTTTCCTTATCTTTAAAGGAACAAAGATTGCCAATTTGTTATAAAGATTAAATGTGGTACACGTAGCAAATAGAATGTGTAATGCATGAAGCACATTGTATGTACTTAAGAACTGGTATTTTCCTTTTAATCATCCTGTTCACTTCCCTGTAACTGGCCCTCATGATTTCCCTGCCAACAGTTTCAGTCTTACTTGATGTAAAGGTTTCAACCAAAGAGCCACAAACAAGGTTGAGATTCTACACTTGATACTGATTAGGATGGAGTGATGTTGCCAGGAAAATTCTGTGGAGGAGACAGAACCACTGGCATAGAGGGCCCTTCTAAGTCCTGCAGTGAATGTGATTCCTCCCGATTGCCAAATGGCTCGTCTGTTAACCATGCACTTTGGAGGAGGACCCGGGGAAGAATCATGGAGATATAAAGAGCGAAATGCGTTTTTTAGGGGGAGTGCGGGGAATTCAATATTACTGGAACATAATGTGCAAGGAAAGGAATAGAAGGACCTGAGCAGACAGGGGCCAGATGAGGGAAGGCCTTGCAAAGGGTGAGTCACCGGAGGATTTTAAACTCCAGAGTGATGTGATCAGATTAGCAGTGAGATCATTCTGTCAGCAGTGTGGAGGATGAATTCAAAGAAGGTGAGACTGTAGGCTTAAGATCAGCCAGGGCCTTACTTCAGACATCTACTGAGAAATGACAAGGCCCTGAACTAAGGTAGCGGCACAGGAGAAAAGCTGGTCTGCAAGGTAGTTTAGGTATTGAAATTGACAGACTTGATGACTGCCTGGATATAGGAGTTAAAACAAAGGTGGCATCCAGGGTATCTCTCAGGGCTTCAGTTTGGCCCATTAGGTCAGGCTACCTCTGAGATCCCAGAAGCCCTTGCTTCCATGGTATTCTTGCTAGTCCTTCTTGGTGGGAGAAGTCGCTTCTTTTGCAACAGTTCCTTTGCGTTCTTGTTTATACCACACTCATTGCATGCCTTGATTTATTCCTATTTGTGTGCACAGCCATCTCCCCCACTTGATTTTAAACTTGTGATAAAGCTCAGGTTTAATGAATCCCCAGTAAGGGCTAGTCAATCGTCTTAATTATGTGCCACATATCACTTGATTAGCGAGATATATTTGGCATATGTTCCATGTCTTCTTCTAGGCCACAGATTAAATCGTTTTTAAAGGCCTTGGTCTCTGGAATGTCTCCTGTGGAATGCTACTTATGACCCACTCGATGATTCATTATTTACCATTTTCTGATTTCTTTCCTTTTCTTAATTGATTAATTGCTCTGGATCCCTAGACCATCTTCTCTAAGCTTATTGACACCCAGAAGAGAACTTCAAAAATGTTATTCTGTTTGGAATAAATTAAAGCTGCTGTCTCTTCCTGGTTCTTTATATACTCCTATGCCCTTGAAGGAGATTAGATTAATCAAATTCGATCTATTTAGTTTGAAAAGGTGCTGGCTGTGGGTTAGTATCAATACCTTCTTCATAGTGCCTGCATGTGAGTCTGTGATCCTTGTTTCACAGAACTCTGATTTGTGAAAAGCAGGTCTGCCAAGGTGAAAGAGTATAGAGAAAAGGACACTTCTTGACAGTGACACCGGGAACTTGGACTTTAGCAGTGGTTCGGCCACAGGCTATCTGTGCAGCCTGGGGAAAGTCACTTCCCCTTTTGGGCTTCAGGGTCCTCATCTGTAAAATGGAAGTGTTGGACTAGAGCTTTAAATATAACTCTCCAATATTCAAATACTGTTAGATATCTTAAAGTGGGCTTGATACCCCCAAGAGCATCTTTCACTATTAAGTGTTCCTGGTCCTACAGAGCAGAGAAAGAAGCAAGGCAAACGTGGGTGGGTCCAGGATCTAGAAGCAGAAGGGAAAAAAGGAAAAGTAACCAGACCTAGGCCCAGAGGTTTTTGGGAAGCACTCCAGTTGAATAGGCAAGGTACAGAATCCGAAAGGTATAGTCTTAGAGAGCAGGTGGTCATCTAAATAGTCAGATGGCAAGAGGGATAGGGGGGATTGTAGCCACAGCAGGCAGATAGTGAGAGGAAAGGAGGGAACCCAGGAGCATGTAATGCTCAGGAGTCAGAGTCATGGAAGTCTGTCAGGGATTAGCAGGGTCCTGGCCACCTGCCTGGGTTCATGGGCAGGGCAGAGATTAAAAAGGGAGAAAGGCGAGGGAGATAAGAGCAAGACAGAGCTCCAGGCTTGGCCAGCCTGACATATTAGGCAGGTCTCCAAAAGGGAGATTGCAGAGAGAGGCAAGACAGAAGGCGAATTCTCAGAACTGGGCCACCAGGTGGGGACTGAGTTGCCGAAGCCCAGTTATAAGAACTGGGACAAAAGGGCAGGACTAGATTAATAGAAGGAAGGTTACTGCTGAAGCCTCAAGTTTTAGAATTTGGGATACTGTGAGGTCTCTTCTAATCCACAGCTTTTAGGAAGCAGTGATTTCTCCTGTCTTTTAGCTGCCCGTCTTCTACGAGTGACTGACAGTCTCCTTTCCCTTCCCTACCCTCTCCTCTGCCCTCAGTATCTCTGCCCTCATCAGTTTCATTGAGAATTTACTAAATGCAAAGCATGTAGGAGTAAGGAATGCTCTCGGGAAAGAGAGCTAGGAACAGGAAAATGTAAAATCAAAATACAACGTGATAAATGCAGCAGAGAGATATGTGCAAGGTACAGAGAGCACTGAGGAGTTAGAAGCCAATTCCCTCCAGAGGAAGTGAGGACCGTGTCCCAGAGGAAGCACTCTGAACAGAGCCTTGAAGGGCAGGTGGCAGTTTGCCAGGTCGAAAGGTGGGGAATGGGCAGAGGGAACTGGCTTTGTGTGTGGGCATGGAATGGACATGTTCAGAGGATATAAGGGGCTAAGTGTGGTGATAGCAGGCAGGTGGCGGGGTGTTCTCAGAGATCAATGAGGGTAGTAGATGGGGAATTTTCCAGAAGCAAGTGTACTAGCGTTGATGACAAGGAAGATAATATTCTTAGCAGAAAAGAGACCAAGATGGAGTATGGAGAAGATGGTAACAGTGAGACCAAGAAGGAGGCCATTACTTATGGTCCTGGCAAGAGACAACAGGGATGGAACCATGACTGTAGCAGTGAAAATGAACAAAAACATCAGATTTAAAGGAAAGAAGCAAGGGACCCACAAAGCTGCAATTAAGCTAAGCAATTGCTAGGAGCCAGGAGCAAACAGCTAGGAAACAGGATTGAGTCTTTCCTTAAATGTCACTCTCCTAGTGAAACCTTCTCTGGCTACTTGTTCAGTACATCCTCACCACATTCCCAGTCTCCCTTTCTGACTTTTTTTCTCCTTAGTACTTTGTAGTACCTATCACACCACATATTTTATTTACCTTGTTTGTTTTGTATCTCCTCCCATTAGAAGGTAGCTCTCTGAGGGCAAAGCTTTTGTCATTTAAGATCACTGTTTTACCCTATATCCCTAGCACTTAGAACTCCCTGGCATATAGTAGACAGTAAACATTGAATGAAATCAAGGCACCAGCAGCCATGGACCAAAACTTATAGCACGGAAAGACATACAGTCATAGGATGTTTGACATTAGAGGAGCACTAGAGACCAGACTAGACACTTTATTTTACAGGAGGCAGAAGTGACTGGCCCAAGGTGGCACACCGAGCACGTCAAACAGAGAAAATAGGAAGTGAAGGGTCTGCGGGTGTGTGGCGCCTGGTCTCCCAGGGGCTGATTGACATGCAGGAGAGGAAATAAGGATGAAGGTGTCATGGCCTGGCTGGTGAAGAGACACTGCAGCTACAGGTCATTCCTGATGTCAATAAACAGAAACTTGCCAACATAAAACATAAATCATTAGATTTCCTTTTGTAACTGAAACATACTGAAACAATTGTTTCCTTCTTCCAAGGACTATTCTCATCCCTTTTGTCCTTTGCTCTCCCTATTTGTGAATCCCCCTCCACACACACACACACACACACACACACACACACGCACACACACGCACACACACCAGGCATTGTTACAAGAACATAGGATCCTCTGAATTCGGGTATCATGTATCAATACTGCCTCTTTTCCATAGTATAATTGTGTTTTTGTTTCCTTTCTTTTTTCCTTTTTCCCTCAATAAACATCAGCTCTCAGTAAATACCAAGCCATTTGGCCTGTAAAATGTGAATGGCTTGGTTATTTTTCATATCTAGAAATGTTAAAAGATTCTAAAAGGTGTGAGAATTTGAAAATTTTGTGAAGAGTTAGGTTACTACTTTATTTTTCATCTGTCTGTTCATTTGTCCATTTTTTCCCTTCATTCACTTATTCTCCTGTTCAACACATATTTCCTTTGCATTTACTAGCTATAAAAGGTTGGGTTGTTGGGAGTACAGAACTAAATCAAGGAGTTTACAGCCTGGTAAGAGAGAGAGGAAGTCAGGCAAAAGCACACTTTCAATAATTTAATAGACATTCATATCTAATTTGTGTTCTACCTATATATGTTTAAGTCATGTAACAAATATTTGCCCAATATCTATGTATCCAGGCACTGTGTTAGGCAATGCGGATCCAGTAGGCAGTAAGACAAAACCAAGTCCCTGCCCTTATAGAAATTACATACTAGCTGAGGGCGCAAACACTAAATGTTTGTGGTATGTACTACAATGAAAAATTGCATGTGGGGTGCTTGCTTTGCCCAGGTAGTAAGAGAAGCTTCTTCAGAGAGGTGATATTTGAGTTGAACTCTAAAGGCTGAACAAAAATGAACTAGGTAAGGAGAGGTGGAGTTGGGGAGGAGAAGTCTTAGAGGGAACAGCATGTTTGGAGGCCCCGAGACAGGAAGGGCATGTCTCATTAAAAGATTAAAAGAAGGCCAGCGTGGATGACAGCAGCAAGCGGAAAGTTAGACTAGAACAGTATACAAAGACCACATTGTGTAAAATGCTATAAACCACATCAAGGATTTTGCTCTTCTGCCTCAGAGCGATGAGAAATCAATAAAGCTTATAAACCCAGGAAAGTATGATAAAATTTTATATTTGGAGGATTGGAGTGAGGCAAAAGTCAGTGAGATGGGAAAAATAAAAGGGATGCATAAATAATACAAAAAAATTCAGAAAAGTAAGATTACTTCCTCTGAGAACATTGAAGAAGTATTAATGGAAGAGGTGCCTTTGGACCTGAGCTTTGAAGAAGGAATAGAATTAAGGCATATAGGAATGGGAACTGTGAGTCATCAAGGACACTTTCGACAGAAGGCCAACATTGGGAAGGTTAGGGAGATACGAAAGCACAGGTGATATATGGGGACTGGCAAGCCAATAATTCTGCCTGGAGTATAAGACAAACACCTGAATTACATGAGTGAGAAATAGATCAAAAAGCAGAAGTGAGGGTGGAAAGGTTTGAATATCCAGCTATTTAAATGTTATTATGTAAGTAAACAGGAGTCATTGAAGGATTCCAAGCTGACAAGTGCATGATCATATCTGTTTTCAGGGAGATTAACCACACAGCAAAGTGTAAGGGGGATTGGAAAGAATAGAGGTTGGTGGGAATGAGAACGGTTGGGAGTCTGGCACAACAGACTAGGCTGGAGTCAATAAAGGCTTGAATGAGGGTGATGGTAGTGGGAATGGAAAGGATGCAAAAGATATTATGGTGGTAAAATGAACAGGACTAGGCAACTGATAGGCCGCTACAGAACGTGGAAGAGGTTTAAAGACTTCATAGCATCGTCAACACCTCATTTTATTTGGTCTTCTGTACAAACCTTTGAGGTAGGTTATACATGTGGTGTCCTGGAATACAGACTGATAACCGAAAGATATCTTACCCACATGCCACAAATAGCTGTGTTATTACTGTAGCAGTTTTTGGGTGACTCCCAAATGAACTGAGTTTTCAGTGTTAACCTACTAACAATGATTTCCATGTCCTATTAGCAATCACTTGAACAATCTATTCCTACCAACAGAGGATATCTTCTGGAAAATGAATTTGAGAAATAGTAGATGTCTAAAAAAACAGACTGAGAACATTGTTTTGCAGCATTGCATGCTCTGGAAAAAAATAGTTGCGGTGGGAAGGAATTTCTCCTTTTCTGTTATATAAAGCTTATGCTAAGACACATAAAATATATAACAAGTTCTATGACTTATATTGCCAAGTTTTTTTTTTTTTAAGTGAAAGGCTAATCTTAAAATGATTCAAATGAGAAGGCAGTGCCACTAGTGGAAAAAGCCCTGGACTTGTAATAAAATGAGAAATTTTTGAATTTATCTCTATTATTTATTAGAGACGTAAGCTGTATTTTCACTTAAGGTCTCTAGGTCTTAGATTTCCCATCTATAAAATGAAGATACTACTACCTGCCCTGCCTAAGTCATAGAATTGTTATAAGGATCAAGTGAGTTGATGTATGTGAGTGGTACAATCCTAATATCATCAGACCTAGCGAGGTACTTCAGTGTAAAAACTCAAACTGTCGCGGACCACATCTTTGAATCTCTAAACACATATCTAAACACAGGGAAAGGTGTTATATTAGATAATAAAGGTTGATAGATGAAAAAGCTTGATCACAAATTTGCCAGTTCTTCATTAGAATCCCAAAATAATTGGTCATATTTTGTGTTATTTCACAGAAATGGTGCCACATCTGCACTGTGTAAAGTGATGGTTTTTAAAAAGTGGTCCTTGGACTAGCAAAACTAGGGACTTTTTAAAAATGCAAATCATCGGGCTCACCCTAGACATATACTGAGTCAGAAACTCTGAGGGTGATACTCAGAGTTTTGTGACTTAAAAGGCCATTCAGGGAATTCTCATGAACGCTAAAACATGAGAACCATGGATACAGAGGGAAAAACCTGGACTCTGTGTTCAAACCCGGAGTCAAATTCAAGCTCTGACCTTGCATCATGCAATGACCTTGGACTTGTTCTTTATCAATAACTGCCCCAGAATTTCCCCACTGTGGCCGAAGATTCAGAGGGATAAGATAGTATAGACACATTTTATCCTTCTTAAAACACTCGCCTACTGGCTAGGCTGACATAATATTTATTAGTTCTTCAGCCTACAAAAAGCTTTTCTTTCTTCTTTGCCTCCTCCTCCTTTTTTTATAAAATTTCTTTGGGTGGAAATAATGTTCAAAGAATTGAGTTTTTGGTTAAGCTGTTGGACCGTAGAGAGAAATGGCTTATCTGAAAACTCCAATAATCTAGGGAAAAGCAAGGACAATTTTTTTTTATTTTTGACATTTAAAACGTAATTTTCAAAGTGTAGAGGCTACTCCTTAGAAAAGTGCAATTTATGCTGTTAAAAATTCATATTAGTGTCTGTACCTTATGAAAGTTCATCTGCTTCAGATATACCGAACATGCACTTGAAAGATAGCTGCTATGAAAATGACTAGTTCTCTTCAAAAGTGTGTCTATAGCTAAAGTATAGTAGTTAAGTTCTTTGGGGTCACCACCTAAAATTACCCTGTTGCTAAGCATAAAGATTAAGACAAGAGGCCAGGTCAGGGTCCAGTACACTTTTTTGTTCTGCTAGAAATGAGCTCCATAGATGTTTACATTGAGTCCTAAAATATTAATTAAGAGTACCAAAGAAATCCTCAGTGAAGCCACTTAGACACAGAGGCCAGAGGAGATTCATCTATTCAACTGCTATTTATAGAGTACCTACCGTGCATGAGGCACTCTGCTAAGCACTGGGCAAACAGAAGTAAGCTTTTAGAACAGAAGCAGTTCTCCTCATTGAAGGGACAGCATAGCAGGAAGAAGGACATTAAACAAATGATCACAAAAATAAGTACATAATTATAAGCTGTGATAAGTCCTGTGGAAAAAAAAAGTACAGGGTGTTTGGAAAGCATATAATAGGAGGATCTGTAAGTCTCTGCCCTTGAAGAGGTTACAGGCATCTTTAATGTGCTTTGCATCTTTTATGCTTGAAGCTGGTCTATGTTGCTTTTTATTGCTACTCATAGGACAGATTGACCAGAGTTTTTACCAAACGACTGTCCTGCTGCCTGACCTTAGGAAAATTACTTAATCTCACCAGGGTTCAGTTTTCTCAACCATAAAATGGAACAGAAATACCAACCTGGTACGATTGTTATAAGGATTAAATGAAGGGAAAAACAGAACGGCATGTGCTTGGCACGTAGTTAAGTGCTCAAAGAATATGAAGCATGTTAGACAAGAGGAGAAGGAGGAGGGTGATGATGATGTAGTAGTTGGGACAGTTAGTAATTTAAAATACTGTACTCTTGATACTCAGGCTAATATTTGTTCCTTAGAAAAAGATATATATAAAATAACCAAAATACTTAAATACACACACAAAAACAATATCTAAAATCCCCTGCCTAGTCTCTTTTTTGACTATATGTTGACAGAGTCCAGAGAGTTTTAGCGTGAAAGAGTGAGAGGAAGACACTTGATTTCAAATGCTGGTCTGCTCTTTTGGTGATAAAGCAGTGGTGCTCTTCAGGTTTCTAAGATAACTGTCAGTGAAGGATTTGGAGAGGAGGGCTTTCTTGTGAGAGTGGACACAGAAGCATAAGAAGGCACATCAGACAGATTCACTACCATTGAGGTCCTGATGCATTCTCAGGATAGTGGCAAAGTGAAAAGAGGACTAAACTGAAGCCTGCAGTCCTTGCTTCCAGTCCTGTCTCTACCTTTCCAATGAGCTGTGCGGTCTAGATCATCTCTGTGAGCCTCAGTTTCTCCTTTTGTAAAATAGCAATGAAACGCAACATATTCAGCCAATGAATTTCATGCTTCCTTAATGAATTAAACCTACTTTAGGTAGACCTAGTATCTTGTAAGGGATAGTGAGTATTGAATGAGATGATGTATATGAATGTTTTTTGAAATTTTAAGGTAGTAGTTAAACCTAAAATTATTTTTCATAATATTATTACCATCATTTGGACCTTATATTTTTACATGTAAATTTTCTGTCTTCCCAAAACCATTTGTAAGCCCCTGGAGTATCAAGAGGATGCCATATTTGTTTTAGTGTCTCCCAAATAAGTGACCAAAGCAAGATTTCCAAGCACATATTGACTGAGCTGTAGAGGATCTAGCACATTTGAAGAAATCAGAAAAGTTGCTGGGAGAGACACAGGAGCACAACATTTCTAGTGGGTGACATGGTAACAAACCAAAGTATGTAGCTTTCTTAGATAAGCATACAGCCAGAGGTAGTGGGTGGGCCAGACCTGTTGAGCAGAGTTTTCGGGTTTGTCAATGAAGCCAAACTTCAAGCAAAGACAAGCACCTTGGACATTTGCGGAATCACAAATCAAAGAATAGTCATTCTCCACTTACTTTTATTCACTAAATAAACTTTTATTGAGTGCAAGAAAGGACAAAAATACCAGCATGGCTCCTACCCTCAAGGAGCCCACCACCTAGTGCGGGAGGAGAGATACATGCATGTAGTACAATTTGAGAAGCTCTGAGATGGAATTATCTATAAAGGACTAGGAAATTAGAAAGGAGGCCCCTGAGCAGGCCAAGGAAGGCTTCTCAGGAGGGGTAAGACTTGAGTGTAGGAGAAGGAACACTGTCAGGGCACCAAAGGAGAGAAGGGCATTCCAGGCATTTTCAGTCCCTATTTTCATGTGGTGAACAGCCTAAGGGAGGCTCAAGTTCTTGTTTAAGCCAAGAGATGTGTATCCCTTATGAGAGACATAATTAAGACCCCAATAAGTTAATTTGTTAGTGGTTCCTCCCTTTTCATGCATACCAGCCCTAATTTATTCTTTACCTATAATATACATATTAAAAGGTGAAAATGTGAAACTGTAACTGAGGAAGTGTCATAGAGTTCTGAAAACGAATTCACTGTAGGAGTCTAAATACAAAATAAATATCAGCTCTTTAAGCTGCTTCTTTACTGAGTGTTTTGAGTCAGCAGTAATTCTGGGTATGGAACACATAATGTGCTTCATAAATTGGGCTGACCCAGAATATTGCAGCTGATGTTACAGCATAAATCATACAGACTCTTATTTTGCACAGTAAGAATTGTGTAAACCCACTGCCACTGGGCTGTGAGTAATGTTTGTGGCTTATTTTGTTTGATTTACCTTTGCTCTTACCTAAAACATCTAGGAATATCAGCTCCATTGCACTGCTTAACATACCCTTAAAATGAAAATATGAAAAGAAGTTTTAATCAACAAGGATAAGGTTAGGGGCCTTAAAATCCTCATTCCTACTGGTACCTGGTTTGAGGGATGGAAGTAGATACGGAACAGCAGTCCTTCCTGGCTTGCAGGTCATAATTAATCCTCCAATCTAGCATGAGCTCCACTCTTTCTTTATAGTACCACTAGTATCTGTCTTCTCTTTCTCCTATTCCTTGACATTTTTGCCCTCTGCTTCCCTCCCTGTTCTCCCATACCTCTGGTCCTGACCATACGCTCCCTTTTAAGGGCTTTCAAACATACCACCTGGCTGACACTCCCTCTACAGGTGATCTGATGAATCCACTACGATTACCGTGGCACCGTTATGTTATATTCCTTTCAATTCTTGTTATACGTCATCAAAGCTCTGTGTATCATCTGGTTAAAAGAACTGTAGCAAAAGTGGAAGGAAAGCTTTCAGATCTGAGACATTTTAAGTAGGAGAATCACTTGGATTCTTATAGTCTGTTTTTTTCTAGATAAAATTCATTGTTATAAAAATAAAGCATTGTGAAGAATTCACGTATAATTGATTTCTGCATCAAAGCAAATTATGGTTCATTTGTCCCAGATGAAAACAGAACCATTGTTAATTTTCATATACTGACAAAGGCATTTTCTCCTAAACTAGACTAGTAGTTATTTCAACTTGCAAAACCTAGTAATAAGCCTGAGTCCTTAGAAGTAGAGAAGAAATTGAAAATGTCAGCATGACATTAGTGGCTTTACTGAATATTTTTCCTCATGGTTAAAAGGTAGTATATGCAGCAATGTAAGCTAACTTCTGTAACAGACAGTGGTGACTTAATGCAATGCAATCCTATAGCTCTCACATCAGAGTCCTGTGCAGTTGGTGATAGACCTCTGGACCACAGAGCCCTACTCCTTCCACCTTTGTCACTGCCACTTTCATCACTTGACCTCCAAGATTGTCAAATAATAGAAAAAGAGGGCTTGGAGAATTGTATAAGAGGTTTCATGACAAGGCCTGCATTGGCCCATGTCATCTCTGCCCACATTCTACTGGACAGAACACAATCAATGACACCAATCTCCTATCAAGCAAGGCTGGGAAAAGTCATCAGCTTGTGGGTCCAGGAAAAAAGATAGCAATTTGGTGAATACATAGGAGTGTCTATGAAATAATTTTATAATTTATAATGAAGTGATTATTTTATAATTTATCAATATAATTCCCACTCCTTTTTCCTGTTTCAAAAATAAATCTCCCTCAAGAAGCTCTAATAAAGAGAGGCAGTATATATATAAAAGTATATATAAAAGTACAGACTTTGGAGTCATGTCAACTTTAGTACAAATTTTTCTTTTGTTGACCTGTTGCCTTCTCTGAGGTCTTTTTCTTTATTCTTGAATTTTCTCATTCAATCGTTGGGAATCAAGATACCTAACAAGAAGATGCTGTGATGATAAAATGAGATAATGTATGCAAAATAGGAAGTAGTCAATAAATGATAGTTATTATTATTTGTATGATTAGTAAAAACAGTGTGAAGAATATTAATACAGGTGACATTTATAATTAAACCTCTTTCACTCCTTTGCATTTAGGACATTTTCTTTCATTCAAACCACATTTTTGCTCCCAATCCCTTAAGTCACCCTCGGACAAAATGTACTGCAGTCACAAAATAAAGGAATTGGGTGAGGGAAGGAATGTCCCTAGTTGTGGTAGTTCACAGACTTTACAGATTTTTCATTTTGTTGGGGTAGGGGTTGTTAGCTGCCCAGTCCGTGGAAATGTGATGACTGTCGTCCCAATGGCATTAGGATGACTCACTAGAGAGCTTGTTTTCACCAACTCTCTCGTCTCATCTGTACTGGGGAGGAGTCCCCATTGTACTTCTTAGGCAGAATGGCTTACTGAGGTTTTTCTCTCCCTAATTTCTGTGAAGTGCACTTTCTCCTTGATGTATGCCCATAAATCACAGACATTTGCAAAATAAGTAAAATATTAAATCTAAAGCTCAAGTGAATTTATCACAAATAATTTAAGTAGGAGAGTTCTCAGTCAGTGCCCATGCAGGAAAGCAACTGTCATCTGGTACAGGATGTTTCTTTCCTATGGTTAAAAAAAAAAAAAATCAGAGTACGATTCCACCATTTATTGGTCCTAAGCATCTTTTATGAGAACTTTCTCTGAAGAGATACGGTTAAAGACTTCTGTTGCTAATGTTTTTCGTTTTGCAATGAAAACCAACTATGAAGAGATTTAGCTCATGTAAACTTAGTACATTGAATTATTCAGTCTCTCCTGGGAACTCTTCACTTAGCTGAGAGAATTTTTATGGGAAAAATGGAACTGTAAGTGAAATATATTTTCATTCTGGTTCACAAGTGGGATAATTAAAGCATTAAGTAAATTAAATATGTTGCTGACATCACATGGTAGAATGTCAGTGGCCAAGAAAAACTCAGGTCTCTTAATTTCCAGGTGCATATGCTCATATTTAAACAATTTGTCTTTTATTAGCCCTCTTATTGTTTGATATGCCATAATGATTCTATAAACATTATAGGAGAAGAATATGTGAAAGATTATTTAGCCTAGCCCAGTACCCTTGAGCAGCTGAATGATTAAACAATTCAAAACAGGGATTTGTGTTTCTGGTAATATGTTGGATTACGTTATTTGGACCACCTTCCCCCTCTGACCACAACTTAAAATGTTGTGTATAATAAATTAGAAAAACAGGGCTTCCCTGGTGGCGCAGTGGTGGAGAGTCTGCCTGCTGATGCAGGGGACACGGGTTCGTGACCCGGTCCGGGAAGATCCCACATGCTGCAGAGCGGCTGGGCCCGTGAGCCATGGATGCTGAGCCTGTGTGTCCAGAGCCTGTTGCTCCGCAATGGGAGAGGCCACAACAGTGAGAGGCCCGCTTACTGCAAAAAAAAAAATAAAATAAAACAAACAAACAAAACTTCTTAAAAGTACCAGGAAACTAACAAGATAGTAAAGAATTATCAGGCAGAAACCTAAGTGAAGACAGGAACCCAGAGAGTTGTTGTTGCACTAAAGCTACTTCTGCCCTGAAGGCATTTGCTGAACCAAGTGAACTTGAACTTTGAAACTAATCAACAAAGACTTCAGATTGGAGTTGTAAGATATAAATTTTAAAATACTTATCCTCACTGTTTAAATTAAAGACAAGCTTGAGTGAATAGTACAGAAAACTATAAAAACTGTTCCAGCAGATTTGAAAAAAAAAATTAGAGAACTTCAATAAAAGAAACAAAATTGAAATTAAAGACAAAATTGAGAAGTATAACAGATTAGTCAAAGCTGGAGAAACAATGAGTGAACTAGAAGATAGTTTGGAAGAAATGATCTAGAATGCAGAGAGACAAAGCATTGGAAAATATGAGAAACTGAGAGACATTGAAGATAGTTGAGAAGAAGGACTGATCAGTATCTAATAGGAGTCACAGGAGGAGAGGATATATAGAATGTGGCAGAGGCAATATTTGAAAAGGGAAATGGTCAAGAAGTTTCTGGAATTGATAAAATGCACAGATATACATATTTAAGGGGATTCATGAATCCCAAACAGATTTTTAAAGTCCATGCCAGATATTGCATGGTGAAAATGCAGAACACCAAAGGTAAAAGCATATCTTAATAATCGCTGGGGAGGAGAGACAGTGTATATCCCAACATACGTTGAGAAAATAAATCTCATTCTGTAATTTTATCTTTAAAAAGCAAAGGCTAAATAAAGATATTTCAGCAAAACAGTACCTGAGTTTGTCACCAGCAGACACTCACTAAAGGATTTTCTAAAAAATCCTAGGAAGAAGAAAAGTGACCCTAGATGGAAAATCTGAGCTGCTAAAAGAAGGGCAAATACAGTACTATATATGTGAGTTAATCTACATGAATATCCATTTTATAAAAAAATATATATATATGTAGTAGAGTAAAAGTATTGAATAAGTTTAGATTTTGATAAGTATACATGTTATAATTTCAAGGGTCGCCAACAAAAACCCAAAAATAAGAGAGAAAAAATAAATCACATAATTTTAAAAATCAATGCAAAATGGCAAAAAATTGAGAACTATAGAAATATAAAACAACTGGGACAAATCAAAAGCAAAAATAAGAATGTAGCTGGAAAGCCAAATATGTCACTCATTACGTTAAATATTAATGAAATGACTGCTGTATGAACCAGATAGCTGAGTAAATGTCACAATAGAATGGTAAGAGGAATAGATAAGTCACCCAAGGAATACATTTTGTGTGATTCTATGTATTTCAAAATAGGTAAAACTGTATTATATTGTCAAATAATGGAGGGTGGTAAACTCTGTAAAATAAGGAAATAATTATTAGAAGAGCCAGGGTAGTGGTTACCCATAAGCATTCAGAACGCTGAGTATTTGGGGAGTGGCCTTTTTTTTTTTGCGGTACGCAGGCCTCTCACTGTTGTGGCCTCTCCCGTTGCGGAGCACAGACTCCGGACGTGCAGGCTCAGCGGCCATGGCTCACGGGCCTAGCCGCTCCAGGGCATGTGGGATCTTCCCGGACCGGGGCACAAACCCCCGTCCCCTGCATCGGCGGGCGGACTCTCAACCACTGCGCCACCAGGGAAGCCCTGGGGAGTGGTTTTTTATGCTTGTTCCTTAAACTGTATATATATATGTTTTATATACTTTTCTACAAGTATATTTTATATACATATTTCTTCCAATAAGAATGTTTCTAAAAGGTAGGCAAATAAATACACAAATGACTTTGTATACATCTTTGCTATGTAAGCGTTTCCTTGTGTTTCTTTATTATTTCTTTTGAACAGACTACCAGAAATGGAGATCAATGGGTCAGACCATTAGCAACAGTGATTCAAAGTCAACCCTGTCTGATTTTTGGCCATTTTCATTGAGTATACATTACATTCTACATACTGTTATTTTACCAAAAATTTTATGTCACCTTCTATTGCAACCAGGAATGCATGAGTACCAAAGCCTTTCTTTTGGCACCAAAACTGACCATTTAAAATATCCATTTCTAAGTTAACTTGGAATTACTTTTTATATTTTCAGTGGTGCTTATGCTATGTTAAAAATAGTTTCTCATTATAAGAAGGTATAGTAGAGGAGCTAAGAATGTAGCCTCTGGACCCAAACTGCCTAAATCAATATCCTAGCTCTGCCAACAGAAGCTATGGAAACATGGGCAAGATATTTTACCTGTTTCTCAGTTTCCTCATCTGTAAAATGAGAACAATAACAGGATCGATCCCATGGGATTGTTGAGAGGATTAAATAAATGTAAACTGTCTAAAACAATGTCTAGCACATATTAAGTATTCAATATATGTTTACAAATACTTTATTATTACAAGCATAGAACAAAATGGATTTGACTTTAGCACAAATCACCTCCCTTGTAACATTATACCTATAATTAGTAAAATATGGTATGGCCAACCTAAAAGACAAATATTAACCTGCTCCTTCAGGAATATTGACTAACTAATCTCCTAGACATTCTTCTTCCCTGAGGAGTTCTGGTGGTTAGTGCTGACCATGGGGAAAGAGTGTGAATCAGAGGGAGGATCAAGAATTTCTTATGGTCACTCATTTAATTCAATAATGAATAGTTGAGCTATATGCCTGTCTCTGCAGTAGACACTTGGAATACTGCATTGTGCAAGGCACTGCACGCTAGCAGGAGAGAGGAAAAACAAACATTGAATCATTGGAAGAAGAGGCACAGGTGCAACGGGAGCAGGTTGACATCAGGTCCTAGTCTTATTTAAGACATCAAAAAGAACTTTCCAGAAAAATAATTGACAGTTAGCTCTTCCCAGTGTACAAATCTCTGATAGACTATCTCATCATTGATTCTTCACAAAGACCCTGTTATGAAGATAGCCAACCCCTATTTTACAAGTAGGGAAGCTGAGGTGCAGACAGGATGGCTGGCTAGATGGAGTTGTTTCCCTCATTTCCAGAAATGCGCTGGGATTCTTCTGAAATGAAAAACCTACTTAGATGGCACTTAAGGTTCTCTTAGTTCTCCCTTAGCAGGCAAAGTCTGGAATCCACGGTGAGCCAAATTCTAGCACACCAAACCGTAAACAGCAAGCAGCTGCTTTGACTTTTTTTAAAGCATTGACAGGAAATCCCAAGCTAAATTTAAATTGGGCTTTTAGAAAGACACAATTCAAGGAAAAATAATCAGCATCTAGTTTTGTTTGCCTTCCATTAAGAAGTCTCAGAATACAAACCAGCTATAGTTTCACTATTAAATGCTCAGAAAGTATCCAAGCAAATCCACATCTCTGGTGGCATTCCACCATTGGTCTGTCTTGGAGTTTGTTACCTTGTGATTATGCTTGAATTCATTCGTTTTTAGGTCATACTGAGACATACATTGTTTGACATTTCTTGTTAAAACATAATGTAAACATGATTTGTATAATAGAAAAGGTAAAATACCAAACTCATTTGTTTGAATTAGGTTATGGGTAAAAATAAAACCTAGGCTGTCTTTGAAGGGTGTTTTCACTCATTCAACCCCTTCTTTAAATAGGTAACCATTGTCATTGATTTCTTATGTATCCTTTCAGAGTTTGTTTATAATTCAATCAAGTATTTCAGATTTGCCCCTTTTCACTGAAAGGTAACATAGTATAAATACTTGTCTGCACTTCATTTTTTTTTTTCACTTGATGTATCTTCAAGACCTTCCCATATTAGTACTTGTTTTTAGCACTTTCCAGTATGTGCATGTAGCATAATTTATTAACTAGCTCCCGATTGATAAGTATTTGGGTTGTTGTAATCTTTTGCTCTTACAACTAAACCTGCTGACATGAGTGTTCCCTGAATATGTGAGCGCTTCTAAATTTCTAGCCTTCTGTGTGGTTAAGATGGGGATATGTGCCTGGGTTATAGCCAATGAGATAAGGGTAAAATTAATATAAGTAATTTCCAGGCCTGAACCTTAAAACTATTCTGTGTAACCCTCCAATGCTCTCTTCTGACATAAAGACCCCTTGGAAATCACGTGTTCCAGATGGTATAATTATAATATGAAGGAGTGCTGCCCCGCTAGCATCTGACTGTGCTGTGACTGAGAGATAAACTGTCATCATGTTAGGTCCCTGAGATGTTGTGGTTACTACAGCATCACCTATTGTTTTTTTTTTTTTGCGGTACGCGGGCCTCTCACTGTTGTGGCCTCTCCCGTTGCGGAGCAACAGGCTCCGGACGTACAGGCTCAGCGGTCATGGCCCACGGGCCCAGCCGCTCCGCGGCATGTGGGATCTTCCCGGACCGGGGCACGAACCCGCGTCCCCTGCATCGGCAGGCGGACTCTCAACCACTGCGCCACCAGGGAAGCCCTCACCTGTTGTTTTTTAATACAAAACTATCTCTTCACATATGTACAAGTATAGTTATGAAATAAAGTCCCCAAAGTGGAATTTTAACTTTTCATAATCTCTAAGACTAGACCCTCTAATTCATCCCAGTGCTTCTCATCTCCAGCCCTGGCCTCACATTCCATTGACACGGCCCTAGTTTAGACCCTTTCTGTTTACCACCTGGCAGTCCCCTTGCTGCTAATCTTGAACTTTAACTGTCCATGCACATTGCTGTCAGATTAATCTTTCTCTCTGTTCTTAAAACACATGCATTTTTCCACGACCCTCTAAAAAAAAATCCTTTAAAGGTTACCAACTGCCTACAAGATCAGTTCTAGATTTTTTAGCCTGACATTCAAGCCCGCCCATACCAGCATACAGAAGATAGTTACCAGTACAATGTCTAGAGTAGGTATTCAATAAATGGTGGTAGATATTATATCTTATAGCCTCCAATGAAACATACCATGGATATAGCTGATATTCAATAAATAATTGTTGGCCTGTGGATTCTATTAGGAAGAATTCATGTAAGTTACACACTATAGGATTCCTTGATATATTTTTTCTCTAACAGCTTGGTTTTAAGGTTCATCTCTGAGGGTGTTGCTTAATCAGAGAATTGGACGGCAAGGCTACAGAAAAGTAGCTCATATAATTTTCAGTTAAACATCCAGGGAATCATTTCTTTGTAACGGGGATGGATTGTGCAACAGTACATATGTCATCCAAGGATGATTGTACCATTTAAGGCAATATTAAAAACAATGTATCACACTGAATATTCATATCGAACATCTAGACCTAAATGATGCCGCTAACTCATAATCAAGTTGAAATAGCTTTTTTTAGTATTTTTAACTATAACATTCCAAGGCATAATTATTTGCATGTTGTTACCTCATGAATTTGAAGTGAGCCCATACGTAATCTTGTGTTTAAAAATGTTCGTGAGTTGAATGTGATATTCGTTCAGAGCTAGCTGCATTTTTATAAAATAGGGATTTTGAAATACAATTTTATTTCTGTTGATAAAGGCTAGATGTTTATTCAAAAGAGAAGTATTCAAAAATGTTGGTTATTTTTCATATTGATTTAACTAGTTTAAGTGAAGAAAATGTGTGAAATTGTTCTGGAGGATAAATCTAGTTGTCTTGGAAATTTTGAAGAGCTAAAAAATGAAAATAAGATATTGTCATGCTTAAACTGCAAGGGCTAAGAAAATAAATCAACTCTGAATTTCTTTAAATTTTGTTTCAGTGTGAACAAACTCATTATTAAGAACGAAATAATATCAAGGACACAATGGATATAAAATAATACATATTATGTAATATATTTTTATTACATGTACAAAAAATCTGAATTCAGCGTTTTGTTATTGATTTGGGGCAGGTTTTTTTGGTGGTGGTTCAGTTGAAGAACGGGAATAAAACAAAAGTCAGTCTCTCTCTCTCTCTCTCTCTCTCTCTCTCTCTCTCTCTCTCTCTCTCTCACTCTCTCTTTCTCTCTCTCTCTCTCTCTCTTTCTCTCTCTCTCTCTCTCTTTCTCTCTTGCTTGCTAGTAATTTTATATTTGTCTCTGCTTTACAAAACTGTGCAAAGTAGCCACGTCCTAAAATCTCATTTAACAACTAGTCAGGTTACAAACTTTAAGTGACACAAAGAGATAATATACAATGAAATACTACTTCTATTGGGCTTTGCAGAGGAAACCTCAAAAATATTAGCAGGTTCTTATCAAATTAATCTTCCAGCAACATTAGCTATAGAGATGCCCATGGCGCTCTCTAATACTTTGCAAAAAATAAAGTGCAAGTAAGGAGATGATATGTTCTTTCACAAAGGCTTTTAGAAGCAACAACGTAGTCTATGTGAAAGCTGTAGAAATTGTCACCTCCTTTCATGGATGCAAACGCTGTCTCTAAACTAAATATTTCAGAAAAAAAAGTGGAAGCTCCGAGAGTCTAAAAATGGCATCAGGAATTTTTATGTTGTTAGCATAAATAAGGATACACATTTAAGCAGAAGCAAGAATGACTTTATTATGATTATTAATAACCATTTCTATAATGACGAAACAAATGGTTTCTACATATTTCTGTTCCCAATCCCTGACATCCTCTTTTATTTTCACCTGCTTTTCCCTCCTTGCTCCTTTCCCTTCTTTCTTATCTCACATCACACACTCCTCTATTGTGAGGTTTTCTTTCCTCTTCCGCTTTTTCTAGTAGCCACGAATGGGTTCTTCTAAACGGTGACATATCCAGAAACATAGCATATTGAAATAATTGCAATCTACAATGTATAGATTTTACACTTTAATAAATTAGGTAGCTATAAATTAAAAAGAAAAAGCTACCCTCTTTTCCATTACCTACCTCTTCTGAAAACAGCCCTCCTGCTCACCCTTTCTACTTCACCAAAACACACACACACAGACACACACATAGCAAACCAAAGAACAGTGGGAGGCATCCTGCTATTAGAATAGACTTTTAGATTTCCCCCTGAAGGCAACTTGGACTTTCTGACTGTGTTGAGACTTCACCAGAGTATAGAAGAGCAGACTGAAGAACCATGACTGTAGCTGGTTTTAGGTAATACATATCCTTTGGTCTTATGAGTAAAATTAAACAGGGGAAAGATACTTGAATTGTAAGCAAGGCAAAAGGATACTGTAGAGACAGGACCTTCAAGATGGCGGAGGAGTAAGACGTGGAGATCACCTTCCTCTCCACAAATACATCAAAAATACATTTACGGGGCTTCCCTGGTGGCGCAGTGGTTGGGGGTCTGCCTGCCGATGCAGGGGGCGCGGGTTCGTGCCCCGGTCTGGGAGGATCCCACATGCCGCGGAGCGGCTGGGCCCGTGAGCCATGGCCGCTGGGCCTGCGCGTCCGGAGCCTGTCCTCCGCAACGGGAGGGGCCGCAGCAGTGAGAGGCCCGCGTAACGCAAAAAAAAAAAAAAAAAAAAAAAAAAAAAAAAAATACATTTACATGTGGAACAGCTCCTATAGAACACCTACTGAACGCTGGCAGAAGGCTTCAGACTTCCCAAAAGGCAAGAAACTCACCACATACCTGGGTAGGGCAAAAGAGAAAAGAAAAAACAGAGACAAAAGAATAAGGATGGGACCTGAACCTCTGAGTGGGATCCGTGAAGGAGGAAAAGCTTCCACACTCTAGGAAGTCCCTTCACTGGTGGAGACAGGAGGTGGCAGGGGGGAAGCTTCGGAGCCACGGAGGAGAGAGCGCAGCAAGAGGGGTGCAGAGGGCAAAGCAGAGAGATTCCCGCACAGAGGATCAGTGCCGACCAGCACTCACCAGCCTGAGAGGCTTGTCTGCTCACCCTCCAGGGCAGGTGGGGGATGCGAGCTGAGGCTTGGGCTTCGGAGGTCAGATGCCAGGGAGAGGACTGGGGTTGGCTGCATGAACACAGCCTGAAGGGAGCTAGTGTGCCATAGCTAGCCGCGAGGGAGTCCAGGAAAATGTCTGGAGCTACCTAAGAGGCAAGAGACCGTTGTTTCAGTGTGCACAAGGACACGGGATTCAGAGAACTGCCTAAACGAGCTCCAGAGACTGGTTTGAGCCATGACTATCAGCACAGACCAGAGACGGGCATGAAATGCTAACACTGCTGCTGCAGCCAGTAAGAATCCTGTGTGCAAACACAGGTCACTCTCCACACCTCCCCTCCTGGGGAGCCTGTGCAGCCCGCCACTGCCAGGGTCCCGGGATCCAGGGACAGCTTCCCAGGGAGAACACACGGCGCGCCTCAGGTTGTTGCAGCATCATGCCAGCCTGTGCTGCCACAGGCTCGCCCTGCATTCCGTGCCCCTCCCTCCCCACGGCCTGAGTGAGCCAGAGCCCCCTAATCAGCCGCTTCTTTAATCCCCTCCTGTCTGGGTAAAGAACAATCGCCAGAGGGTGACCTAAATGCAGAGGCGGGGCCAGATCCAAAGCTGAACCCCAGGAGCTGTGAGAACAAAGAAGAGAAAGAAATCTCTCCGTGCAGCCTCAGGAGCAGCGGATTAAATCTCCACAGTCAACTTGATGTACCCTGCATCTCTGGAATAGCTGAATAGACAACAAATCATCCCAAAATTGAGGCAGTAGACTTTGGGAGCAACTGTAGGCTTGGAGTTTGCTGTATGCGACTGACTAGTTTCTGATTTTTAAGTTTATGTTAGTATAGTTTTAGCACTTCTTATCATTGGTGGATTTCTTTATTCGTTTGGTTGCTCTCTTCATTTTTTAAATTACATTTTTAATTTTACTATTTTTTAATTTTAATAACTTTATATATTTTATATTATTTTTTTTTCTTTTCTTTCTCCCTTTTCTTCTGAGCTGTGTGGCAGACAGGGTCTTGATGCTCTGGCCAGGTGTCAGGCCTGAGTCTCTGAGGGGGGAGAGCCGAGTTCAGGACATTGGACCATCAGAGACCTCCCAGCCCCATGTAATATCAACCAGCGAGAGCTCTCCCAGAGATCTCCATCTCAACACTAAGACCCAGCTCCACTCAACGACAAGCAAGCTACAGTGCTGGACACCCCATGCCAAACAACTAGCAAGACAAGAACACAACCCCACCCATTAGCAGAGAGGCTGCCTAAAATCATAATAAGTTCACAGACACCCCAAAACACACCACTGGGCGCAGTCCTGCCCACCAGAAGGACAATAAACAGCCTCATCCACCAGAACACAGGCACCAGTCCTCTCCACCAGGAAGCCTACACAGCCCACTGCACCAACCATACCCACTGGGGGCAGACACCAAAAACAATAGGAACTACAAACCTGTAGCCTGTGAAAAGGAGACCCCAAACACAGTAAGTTAAGGAAAATGAGAAGACAGAGAAATATGCAGCAAATGAAGGAGCAAAGTAAAGACCCACCAGACCAAACAAATGAAGAGGAAATAGGCAGTTTACCTGAGAAAGAACTCAGAGCAATGACAGTAAAGATGACCCAAATTCTTGGATATAGAATGGAGAAAATATAAGAAATGTTTAACAAGGACTAAATAGCAAACAAACAATGATGAACAACACAATAAATGAAATTAAAATTTCTCTAGAAGGAATCAATAGCAGAATAACTGAGGCAGAAGAACGGAAAAGTGACCTGGAAGATAAAATAGTGGAAATAACTACTGCAGAGCAGAATAAAAAACAAAAGAATGAAAAGAATTGAGGACAGTCTCAGAGACCTCTGGGACAACATTAAACACATCAACATTCAAATTATAGGGGTCCCAAAAGAAGAGGAGAAAAAGTGAGGGACTGAGAAAATATTTGAAGAGATTATAGTTGAAAACTTCCCCAACATGGGAAAGGAAATAGTCAACTCCAAGAAGTGAAGAGAGTCCCATACAGGATAAATCCAAGGAGAAACACGCCAAGACACGTATTAATCAAATTATCAAAAATTAAATACAAAGAAAAAATAAAAGCAGCAAGGGAAAAGCAAAAAATAAAATACAAGGGAATCCCCATAAGGTTAATAGCTAATCTTTCAGCAGAAGCTCTGCAAGTGAGAAAGAAGTGGCAGGACATATTTAAAGTGATGAAAGGGAAAAACCTACAATCAAGATTACTCTACCCAGCAAGGATCTCATTCAGGTTTGACAGAGAAATTAAAAACTTTACAGACAAGCAAAAGCTAAGAGAATTCAGCACCACCAAACCAGCTTTACAACAAATGCTAAAGGAACTTCTCTAGGCAGGAAACACAAGAGACGGAAAAGACCTACAAAAACAAACCCAAAACAATTAAGAAAATGGTAATAGGAGCATACATATCGATAATTACCTTAAATGTAAATGGATTAAATGCTCCCACCAAAAGACATAGACTGGCTGAATGGATACAAAAACAAGACCTGTATATATGCTGTCTACAAGAGACCCAATTGAGACCTGCAAACACATACAGACTGAAAGTGAGAGGATGGAAAAAGATATTCCATACAGATGGAAATGAAAAGAAAGCTGGAGTAGCAATTCTCCTATCAGAAAAATCGACTTTAAAATAAAGACTATTACAAGAGACAAAGGACACTACATAATGATCAAGTGATCAATCCAAGAAGAAGATATAACAATTATAAATATTTATGCACCCAACATAGGAGCACCTCAATACATAAGGCAAATGCTAACAGCCATAAAAGGGGAAATCGACAGTAACACAGTCATAGCAGGGGACTTTAACACCCCACTTTCACCAATGGACAGATCAACCAATATGAAAAGAAATAAGGAAACTCAAGCTTTAAATGACACATTAAACAAGATGGACTTAATTGATATTTATAGGACATTCCATCCAAAAACAACAGAATACACTTTATTCTCAAGTGCTCATCGAACATTCTCTACGATAGATCATATCTTGGGTCACAAATCAAGCCTTGGTAAATTTAAGAAAATTGAGATGGTATCAAGTATCTTTTCTGACCACAGCACTATGAGACTAGATATCAATTACAGGAAAAAAAAAACTGTAAAAATTAAAAACACATGGAGGCTAAATAATACACTACTAAATAACCATGAGATCACTGAAGAACTCAAAGAGAAAATCAAAAAATACTTAGAAACATATGACAATGAAAACACAATGACCCCAAACCTATAGAATGCAGCAAAGGCAGTTCTAAGAAGGAAGTTTATAGCAATGCAATCCTACCTCAAGAAACAAGAAGCATCTCAAATAAACAACCTAACCTTACACCTACAGCAATTAGAGAAAGAAGAACAAAAAAACCCAAAAGTTAGCAAAAGGAAAGGAGTCATAAAATCAGATCAGAAATAAATGAAAAAGAAATGAAGGAACCAATAGCAAAGATCAATAAAACTAAAAGCTGGTTCTTTTAGAAGATAAACAAAATTGATAAATCATTAGACTCATCAAGAAAAAAGGGAAAAGACTCAAATCAACAGAATCAGAAATGAAAAAGAAGTAACAACTGACACTACAGAAATACAAAGGATTGTGAGAGATTACTACAAGCAACTATATGCCAATAAAATGGACAACCTGGAAGAAATGGACAAAATTCTTAGAGAAGCACCATCTTCTGGGATTGAACCAGGAAGAAATAGAAAATATAAACAGACCAATCACAAGCACTGAAATTGAGACTTTGATTAAAAATCTTCCAACAAACAAAAGCCCAGGACCAGATGGCTTCACAGGCGAATTCTATCAAACATTTAGAGAAGAGCAAACACCTATCCTTCTCAAACTCTTCCAAAATGTAGCAGAGGGAGGAACACTCCCAAACTCATTCTATGAGGCCACCATCACCCTGATACCAAAACCAGATAAAAATGTCACAAAGAAAGAAAACTACAGGCCAATATCACTGACAAACATAGATGCAAAAATCCTCAACAAAATACTAGAAACAGAATCCAACAGCTCTTTAAAAGTATCATACACTATTATCAAGTGGGGTTTATCCCAGGAATGCAAGGATTCTTCAATATATGCAAATCAATCAATGTGATACACCATATTAACAAATTGAAGGAAAAAACCCATATGATCATCTCAATAGATGCAGAAAAAGCTTTCAACAAAATTCAACACCCATTTATGATAAAAACCCTCCAGAAAGTAGGCATAGAGGAACTTACCTCAACGTAATAAAGGCCATATATGACAAACCCACAGCCAACATCATTCTCAATGGTGAAAAACTGAAACCATTTCCACTAAGATCAGGAACAAGATAAAGTTGCCCACTCTCACCACTATTATTCAACATAGATTTGGAAGTTTTAGCCCCAGCAATCCGAGAAGAAAAAGAAATAAACGGAATCCAAATCAGAAAAGAAGTAAAACTGTCACTGTTTGCAGATGACATGATACTATACACAGAGACTCCTAAAGATGTTACCAGAAAACTACTAAAGCTAATCAATGAATTTGGTAAAGTAGCAGGATACAAAATTAATACACAGAAATCTCTTGCAATCCTATACATTAATGATGAAAAATCTGAAAGATAAATTAAGGAAACACTCCCATATACTATTGCAACAAAAAGAATAAAATGTATAGGAATAAACCTACCTAAGGAGAAGAAGAAGACCTGTTTGCAGAAACTATAAGACACTGATGAAAGAAATTAAGGGTGATACAAACAAATGAAGAGATGTGCCATGTTCTTGGATTGGAAGAATCAACATTGTGGAAATGACTATGCTACCCAAAGCGGTATCCAGATTTGATCCCATCCCTGTCGAATAGCCAATGGCGTTTTTCATGGAACTGGAACAAAAAATTTCACAATTTGTATGGAGACACAGAGGACCCTGAATGACCAGGGCAGTCTTGGGAGGGAAGAACGGAGCTGGAGAAATCAGGCTCGCTAACTACAGACTGTGCTACAAAGCTACAGTAAGCGAGACAGTATGGTACTGGCACAGAATCAGAAATATGGATCAATAGAACAGGATAGAGAGCCCAGAGATAAACCCACGCACATATGGTCACCTTATCTTTGATAAAGGAGGCAGAAGTTTACAGTGGAGAGTAGATGACCTCTTCAACAAGTGGTGCTGGGAAAACTGGACAGCTACATGTAAAAGAAAGAAATTGGAACACTCCCTAGCACCATACACAAAAATAAACTCAAAATGGATTAGAGACCTAAATGTAAGGCCAGACACTATAAAACTCTTAGAGGAAAACAGGCAGAACACTCTATGACATAAATCACAGCGAGATCCTTTTTGACCCACCTCCTAGAGAAATGGAAATAAAGACAAAATAAACAAATGGGACCTAGTGAAACTTGGGAGCTTTTGCACAGCAAAGAAAACCTTAAAAAGATGAAAAGACAACCCTCAGAACGGGAGAAAATATTTGCAAATGAAGCAACTGACAAAGGATTAATCTCCAAAATATACAAGCAGCTCATGCAACTCAATATCAAAAAAACAAACAATCCAATCCAAAAATGGGAAGAAGACCTAAACAGACATTTCTCCAAAGAAGATATACAGATTGCCAAGAAACACATGAAAGGATGCTCAATATCACTAATCATTAGAGAAATGCAAATCGAAACTGCAATGAGGTATCACCTCACACCAGTCAGAATGGCCATAATCAAAATATCTACAAACAATAAATTCTGGAGAGGGTGTAGAGAAATGGAAACCCTCTTGCACTGTTGGTGGGAATGTAAATTGATATAGCCAATATGGAGAACAGTATGGAGGTTTCCTAAAAAACTAAAAATAGAAGTACCATACAACCCAGCCATCCCACTACTGGGCATATACCCTGAGAAAACCATAATTCAAAAAGAGTCATGTACTACATGTTCATTGCAACACTGTTTACAATAGCCAGGACAGGAAGCAACCAAAGTGTCCACTGACAGATGAATGGATAAAGAAGATGTGGCACATATATAAAATGGAATATTACTCAACCATAAAAAGAATTGAAATTGAGTTATTTGTAGTGAGGTGGATGGACCTAGAGTCTGTCATACAGAGTGAAGTAAGTCCGAAAGAGAAAATCCAATACCATATGCTAACACATATATATGGAATCTAAAAAAAAAAAAAAAAAAAAAGTTCTCAGGAACCTAGGGACAGGACAGGAATAAAGATGTATATGTATAAAATGGGCTTGAGGACACAAGGAAGGGTAAGGGTAAGCTGGGACAAAGTGAGAGAGTGGCATTGATATATATACACTACCAAATTTAGAACAGATAGCTAGTGGTAAGCAGCCACATAGCACAGGGAGATCAGCTCGGTGCTTTGTGACCACCTAGAAGGGTGGGATAAGGAGGGTGGGAGGGAGACACAAGAGGAAGGGGATATGGGGATATATGTATATGTATAGCTGATTCACTTTGTTACACAGCAGAAATGAACACAACATTGTAAAGCAATTATACTGCAATAAAGATGTTTAAAAAAAAAGGACATTGTAGACATAAATTCATAATATGGTATACAAATGTAATTCTGACATTTGATATTTATGGCACTTGTGGACTTTCTTGGGACAGAATTGGGGTCTTTTATTTATCTTTTGCATGTTCCACCACACCTAACCATGTCTTAGACATGGGCTTGCTATGTCTTAGTTGTGGTTCTTTGTCAAAGTAGCTTAAGGGGCTAGTCACCAAAGCAAATCATTGAACATAGCTGGTTATTTATTTTCTTATGGGGGAATTGGAGTATTTTTCTTTTTCTGTATAACTAATTTCTTTGTTGCATTTTTGCACTTTTTGGTGTAAATGAGAAGTATCTCAAAAAGGGGGGTTCATGCACAACCTGGAATAATCACTCATACAATCTAAAAATGAGTCATAGCATCATACCAGTTTAGCGTCACTTGGACTCAAAACTTACAGCACATAGAATCTTACAGATAATACCTTGTATTTCCCATATTACACATACTTTTCAGTATTCGAGTGTTTCCCATATTGAATGGATATAGGAAGTATATTCTTCTAAGAATACACTTAATTTTATGTTGACAGTGAAATATTAGAGTAAGAAGGATACGCAGCATTTCTTGACTGGATTGAGGAAAGTTGCTACTCAAGTATTGTGAGGATTAAGATGTTCTTAATGATATTTTAATTGTAGTTCTAGTAATTTTTCTTTTGCTACTTAAAACACAATTCTTTTATTTGGAAATGTTCCCATTTTATGGTTATGCTAAGTGCTTTGCAAGGTACTGGAGGTTTGTAGGCAGAGATGTTCATTAGGTTCAGAGTTAAATTAACAAAATGCCATTATTTTTAAGAAAAGAAGCTCAGCAAAGGTTAGAACTTGAGAAAGTAGGTACTGTACTCTCAAAAAACTTACTGATTTTCATATTTAGCTTCCTTATCTGAAGAAATCAACCTGAATTCTAATGGTATTTAAAACGAAAGAGTCTAAAAAAAATGAATGTCTAAGTCAAATGAAAGGAAATGCTTTGTATTAAGCCTATATATGATTTCAACCTTGGTTGAATTCTTAAAAAAAGAAAAAAAATTCCAGACTCAAAACTGTGGGCATGTATTGTAGGGAAAAAAAAAAAAAAAAAAAAAAAAAGAGGTGGGAAAATGCAAATGAAAAAATAGTTGAGAAAGAGATTAGCAATCTATAGCCAGGAATGAAATTGTTACAATAGCTTTTAACTTGAAGGAAATTCCAGGAGGTAATAGTGATGTGATAATTGATAACATTTTTTTTAATATCTTTCCCCACACTTTTTATATTATGGTTATATTATTTAAATGATTAAAAATTTTAAACTCTATATTATAGTTAGTATTTATAATGTTAAATTGAGATTATAGAATCTATTAATTTGTAACATTTATTTAATTCGCTTTCAGTTCTTAAAGTTGAAAAACAACATCAACAGTAGTAGACCTCATATTATGATCTTAAAACAAACTAAAACTGTTTTCACTGATATACCTGTGTTAAGTTCTTTTTTTAAATTTTTTTAACTTTTTATTTTATATTGGGGTATTAAGTTCTTACCTTTACTAGTGAGTGCTTGTATTACATTGCTTAAAGCCACCTAACTTCTCTGTATCTCAGTTGACTTGAATGTCCTGTGACTAGTTTGGTATTTTTCAGTCTTAGAAGTTGATTATTACTGGGGCAGCTTGGTTCCACATAACCGTGATGAATGAAATTATTATATGGATATATTTATTCTGTTTAATCATGTTCTGATGAGTTCAGTTATCTGAATATAAAATAGATGGACTGTGTAATATAATCATTTTCATATAAGAAATCCAAAGAAATTACAGCTGCACTTGTAACACAGAGGCAGCAATAATACCTGCTTCGTAAGATACTTGGGGGGATTAAATGAGTCAGTACATGTACGCGATTAGCGCAGTGCCTGGCATAGAATAAGCTTTCAGTACATACTGTATTTTTTAAATTATTGAGTTTATTATTATTATTTTCCTTTTTTATCTAGGCAAGACTGTCAATTCTCAATTTTGATTGGAGATCATCATAGTATTTGAACTGATAAAGATGTTATGAGGAGGATTTTAATCATATATTCGAAGTGATTTGGCTTCCCTGGAAGAGAAAAGAGCTAGAAATTTAAGGTTTCATTATAGAAGTATATTTCACAAACCTGTGGGTGTCGATATGGGATGGCATAAAGTTAAAGGCAGTGTGATAAGTGCATAAAACACGGAACCTACAGCAGGAAGGTGTGGAGGCCTAACTCTTATTCACTACCTGTGTGACTCTAGACACATAGATGTTTCAGAGTCAAGCCTTAGTTTCCATATTTGTAAAATACAGATCATTTTGCAGTCCACAGACTCCTTCTGAGGTTCTAATAAAGGCAGTATGTGAACATTTCAAGTACATTGTCTGGCATGCAGTAGTGGCTCACAAAGTAATTCATAATTTGTTTTTGTTAAATTAAACTTGTAATAGCTTAGTATTCTAATTGAAAGATAATGTAGTGCCAAGTTTTTAAAATAAAATATATACTGGTGATGGCCCTAAATACAACCATTTCCCTATAATTATATTTTCCCTGTTGAGCACATTAAAATTAATCATTGATGTTTTGTAAAATTTTTGGTTTTCATTGTAGATGATTTGTTTGCTTTATATTTTGTGTGGTTTATTTTCCTTCAAAGTTACTGCAGTTTAAAAAGCATGTGGGTTTCCAGTCCTCCATTCTCATTCCCTTCTCCCCTCAAATGAAAGCTCCATCTAGACCTTGTCTATACTTACATTAGAGAGAATAAATTGTTTTAAGGAACTTACTAAAAAGCTAATCAATTTGGGCAAAGTGATTGGTGTTCTTGTTGTTAACAACTTAAATTCACTTGTGAAAGGTCCACTCATGATTACCTAGCCCCCTTTTTACTTGCAGATGTGAAATAGTAACCAGACAAATCTGCCCTGGTGGCATAGTCAGCTGAACTTACATATCGTTACAGTGCCCTCCTCCATGCCCTACGCCACTCAAATTCATTATGCTGATGTTCAAGTTTAATGTCTAGATTTTAAGAGACACGCGACCACCACAGGTTGATCAAATGTCAGAAATTAAAATTAACATGTAAAAGAGCAAGAAAACTTCTGGGTTGTTAATTCACCTCATATTTAATGAGCTCCGCTATGTAGAGGATGACAGAGCAATGCTTTCACAGTCTGAGGGAAACTTTTCTTAATCTAGAATTCCATGACTAGCCAAAGTACCATAACGAGCCCAAGTACCAATCGAGTATAAGAATAAAGATATTTGTAATGGTATGAGCACTTGGAAAGTCTGCATCACATACACTCTTGCACTGGAAGTTTCATGAGCTTGTACTCAGGAAGGGAGTACACCCAGAGAGAGGAAGCCACAGGTGTAACGAACAGTGGCGTAAACTCAGAAGAGCAAGGAAGAGATAGTGGTGGGAAGTCTCAAAATGATGGGGGTACAAATGGCCTGGAGAGCAGTTTAGATAAAGGTCAGAAGCTTCTAGAAGAAGCTCAGAGAAACAGTGTCTCGATAGAATAAATGATATAATCAAGAGTCTGCAGATAACTGAAAGTATGATGGTAAAGGCAAATAATGTAAGAAAAAGACAAAGGCAGTTAGAAACTGTGGGGTGAGGGCTAAGGGAAGGATTATATTTTACAGGCCAACTATGAAGCAAACTATACAAGAAAGTAATAATTTTTTTTAAAATGTAATACATTTCTTTTTTTTTTTTTTTGCGGTACGCGGGCCTCTCACCGCTGTGGCCTCTCCCGTCGCGGAGCACAGACTCCGGATGTGCAGGCTCAGCGGCCATGGCTCACGGGCCCAGCCGCTCCGCGGGAAGCCCTATAAAAGCACCAGGGAAGCCCTAAAAAATGTAATACATTTTTAAATGCCTGATTTGTGGAAGGCATTGTTATAGTCATATGACAAAAAATAAATATCAACAATCTTGAAAATATAAACGTTCAGCTCTGACAGAAGAGAGAAGGAATAGTAAAGTTGAAGGAAGAATAATGGGCAAATTGACACCTTAAAAATTGTGGAGTTGAGAAAGCCTACTAGAGTGATGAAATAAGATATCAATTTTTAAGAAATTATTTCCAGTTACAGAGATAACTGTTAAAATGACTAAAATAATATTACAAATACCAAACATCTGAAGAGAAATTGGGAGTAGGAGAGTAGTGTGACTTAAATCCTCATCTTTCGTAAGAGGAAGTCAATAGATGTTAAAATGGACAAATCAAAAATTAGAGGGCTTCCCTGGTGGCGCAGTGGTTGAGAGTCCGCCTGCTGAAGCAGGGGACACGGGTTCGTGCCCCGGTCTGGGAAGATCCCACGTGCCGCGGAGCAGCTGGGCCCATGAGCCATGGCTGCTGAGCCTGCGCGTCCGAAGCCTGTGCTCCACAACGGGAGAGGCCACAAGGGTGAGAAGCCCACGTACGGCAAAAAAAAAATTAAAGGTATATTCACGTTGTATAGTAGTTCAGAGATAACCTAGGAAAGAATATAAAGTGGAAACAGTTTAAATTCCTAGAAGAATGTCAGGAGTTGAAGAATGTGTTGGTATGGGAGATTCTAAGCTTTTCTAGACAGTTTGTATGAAAATATAAATAGGTGTATTTACATGTGTTACTTTAAAAGCAATAAGAATAAATGAAAAATAACACCTAAATTGGTTAAAGCAGAATGCTGCTCTTACTTGTTTGCTTATTACCTCCTATGTTTCATCTCCGCCACTGTTAAATCCTTGGGGTTAGGCATTGAATTTCTTGTGGGTTACTCATAGAGTCAAACACAAGGATTACTCAATCAAAATACATACATCTTGACTACTGGAGCTTTTATATCAATTTTTAAATAACGAACGCAAACTTCTGGGAGTATACAGGTCTGTTCCTTGTTAATTCAACTAACATTTATTAAGAAACTACTCTTTGCATGGCTCTCCATGGACTCAAGTTACGAAAGTACTTCAATTTGTTAAGTATACATGTAAAGCTTATTATTTTGTCAGTATTCTTTGAGTGTTTATTATGTGTCAGGCACCATCTAGGCCTTGTAGATACAATGGCTACTATAAGAGTCCTCGTTCTCTTAAAAGTCTACTAGTTCCCCCTGAAAGGCACCGTGTACCTACTGCGTACTATGTGGTTGACTTATTATGCTGTGACGTACTCTAAGTATCTGTAGAATGAAGGAACTTGTAGAATATTCTGGTTCAAATACTATCAAAGGGTTCATGAACCCTGGAATAGACTCTACCTTTCAAAAGAAAAGAAATGAGTTTTATGGAAGTGTGTCACACAATAGAGGTCTCTAAGGCCTGATCTTGAAGAATGAGAAAAAGCTTCCCACCCTTGTTCATATAGCACTGAAATAATATTCATTTGTGGTTGTGAGCTGTGGGAAGGTACAGGAATAAACATAAGGGTACTCATTTTTTATTACTAAAGCCCTATTAAGAGATCAAACAATTTTTGTTCCATTAGATTTGGGGGATCTAAATGAGAGTTATGTATTTGTAAATTTGCACCAGTTTGTGTGGGAGGGTGAATGTTACAGGAATAATTGGAGAAGGCAGTGATCAGGATAGATAGTGGTAATTTTGGGGTCACATGCAAATTAGGAGTAGTATCCATAAATAGTTTTTCTTTAAATATACATGATTTTATATCCTGCCGTCTCCGTTTTCTAGAGCCTCCAGATAGACATCTCAGTTCCTCCATCCAATCCCTGCATCTGGCACAATGGAAACAGATGGAAGAATCCAAAGTCTCAATTAAAGCTGCCTTTGAATGTATAAAGAATTCCTGTTATGAAGTCTTGTGAGTTAGAAACACTGTGCCAGCACTCTGCCACCATGTGGCTTCTGGAGTCATTGCAGCACATACAGAACTCAAAATCAGCACCTGTTCCTTAAACTTTCATTGGGGCTATGTGTATTAGGTTAGGTTTTATGGGCAGACACTTTATTTAAAGGGATATAATTATTCAAGATTCATGAGAATACATTAAGAATTAGCTTTCCAATATATATTTTGTGCAATGTAGATACCATATCATTGGCTGTAATTCTCTAGCTACCACAAAATAATGATTTCCAAACTGCAATTTTAAGTATCATGGAATCTTAGAACTGGAATAGTCCTCAGAGATTATCCAATCCAACGTTAGAATGCCTCTTATTATCCTTCTAATAGGAGAGGCTGCTGTCTCAGCTTAACCATCTCTAGAAGAGCTTGTTTAATTTTGCAAAGTTGACTATCCTAATCACCTTTGACAGTGTTTATCCAAAGAGTTGCAAATCCAACTAACGCTGCTATATTTTTACATATAAACCACAAAAAGAATTATAAAAGGGTCTTATTTCAACTGCATTTTCCAAATCTATTAGGTCAGCACCAAGTATATAATAGGCACTTAGTAAATAATAGCCCTATTCAGTTTTCCCATATTCAGTTTTTTAAGATGCAGGCTCAGAGTTTACAACTGTAAAGAAACTATATGCCCAATGACAAAATGCTTTCAATAGTTTATTTAATATTCTTCCAGTTTTACTTTAGTCCTTTATTTTATTTGTTGCAACGAAGAGTCATGGAGTACATCCTGTGTTAGATGCTAGAGATGCAAAATTAAAAATATATAATAAGTGCTCTTACATTTTTATCTATTGGAAAACAATTTATTTGAATATAAAAATTTAAGTTGCTTGATGGAGATATATGAAAAGTTCAGTCGGACCCCAATGAAAAGCATCTTGAGTTGCTGATGTATTCATTTTCTATGCTGTGTAATAAATTACAAGTTTAATAACTTAAGACGCTACACCTTTATTACTTCACAGTTTCCATTGGTTGAGAGTCCAAACACAGCTTAGCAGAATTCTCTGCTTCCAGGTCTCATTGGCTGCAGTCCAGGTGTCATTTAGGGCTGTGGCCTCATCAGAAGCTCAACCGGGAAAAGATCCACTTTCAAGATTACTCGGGCTGTTGGCAGAATTTATTTCCTTGTTGTTGTATGAATGAGGGCCCCGCCTTTTCATTGCCTGTTAGTTGGAGGCCACTTCGGGTATTAGAAGCCACCCATAGTTCGCTGCCATGTAACCCTCTCCAGAGGCAGTTTATAAAATTGCTGTTTGCTTCTTCAAGGCCAGCGTGAGAATCTCTCTGCAGTCTTCTAAGACAGAGTCTTCTATAATGTAAGGTAATCGTGAGCAAAATATTCCATCATCTTTGTCATTTAATGTAACCTAACGAAGAGAATGACATCCTACCATCTTCACCGTATTCTTTTAGTTAGATACCAGTCACCACTGCTTCTACCTGAACTCAAAGGGAGGAAGGTATTACACAAAGGCCTGAACACCAGGAGACAGGAATTATTGGAGGCCATCTTAGCGCGAGTCTGTCAGAGCTGAAAAAATTTATCCGGAGAGTCAGGGAAGACTTCTCGGTTAAGGAAGACTTCACCTCAAAGTGGACATTGTGATGAGATGTGTGATGTTTTCCATGTAGATTTAAAAAAACAGGAAAACAAACCACACTGAGAGAATAGCTTTGCTGACATATGGAAGAGTGAAGGAAGATTGGACAGGTGGGCCAGGGTCAGATCACAAAGGGCCTCACTTTGTGAGTTAAGGAGTATACCAAAAGAAAAGGGGAAAATGGCTGAGTACCAGACAGGGAGTACAGTGGTCAGAGGTCCATGGTATACATGATACATGCCATTCTGGCAGCAATATAGAGGACAGGTGGGAGGAGCATAAGAGGCAGGGAAATAAATGAGATGCTATATTCAGTGTCACATGGCAGACAGCTGAAACAGTAGAGTAGCATCTGGATACAGAAAATATTTAGGAAGTACAGTCACAGTATATGATATCAATAGTATAGAGTTAGTGGTAAGAGAGAATTTAAGGGTATTTTTGTGTGTATTTAAAGCCAGTAGACTTCCTTCAGGTGAAATATGACTTTTAATGTTTAACGGTTTCATAACTGAAGGGCACTGATGTGTCTGTAAATGTGCTGAATCCATTATATAAAACCAGACTGGTATTTTAAAGACAAGTGGCTATGATTAAACAAAATCTGTAGGATGAATTCTCTCACCTATAACCAGGGGCAGGGTCTGCAATAGATAACCAGTCCCTACCTTGAGTGAGTAAAGGAAGACTGGAAGCTTCGTAATACTTCATCATAATGTCCTATTTGAGAGGAGCCGCTTGGTTACTTTCACTTGAGTCCGATTTTAAAATGAAGGTATAATCTTGGGTCACTTTATCATCAGCAATAAGCAAACATCATATTCTGGCATAGGACTGGGGAGGCAGCTGGAAAAGTATTCCCATTAGCAGAGATTGGCTTGATACCTTTTTCACTGTCTCTAGAGGAGTTTGATGAGAGCTACCTGGTGGTTTTACCTATATCTCTAAGCACTGAGAAAGGATCAGTTTGAGGGAAGAGATCTGGCACCCTTGTAGACATCTATATAGTGAGAAGGAGCTAAATTAGAGAGGCTTAAACTCATTTCTAGCAGAAGAGCGGATTTGTGGAAGCTGTTTCTTCTCCATATCAGGCTGCTCCTAGCTAAACATTGGAGTGGATATTTTTTTGTCTGGCCAACATTCATTTTTTCTCTTTCTAATTGCACTCCACTTTCTTCTGCAGAATCACCTCTCTACCGCCGAGGGCAATTTTGTTGTGCCTCTAAATCAAGATACATGTCCCCATACTCCAGAAGCGGAAGCTAACCCCATACCCAGAGGCTGTAATCTGCCCCTTCTGCCAGATGGTGCCCTCTCTCAGGAGGCAGATAGACAATCTAAAATTCTGTTGGAATTTAATCATTCCAGCAGCTGCCTTTTCCATATCTTGTTCTTTTATCCTTTAGCTTTTCCACATCCTTCCAATTTCCTTTCCGATTAAGTTTGTCAGAGTTAGTTGTTTAAAACCAAAGAAAACGATACAGTAGCTCATTAGCATTTCAGAAAGGAGGAGAAAATAGTGTTTATGAGCTTCTATCAGCTGTCAGACCCTCTGTTAGATATTTTACATACCTTATTTTATCATCACCAAAGTGTCATGAAGTATAAACTTATCTTAATGGGTTGAATCACATTAATAAATTCTCTAATATTTAACTCACCTTGCATTTCTGGAATAGAGTCAGTTTGGTCATGATGAATTTATATATTAAAATGTAGATTTATATATATATAGCTAGATTCAGTATGGCAAAATTTTAGCAAGGGTTTTTGTATCTATGATTATAGTGAGATTGCCTAATTTTAGTATCTATTAGTCTCAAAATTGAGTCGGTGATTGTATCTCTTTATTCTGTAAAAAGCGTTCCTATAAGTTTGAAATGTTCTCCCTCTTGATTGGTTGATAGAGCTTATCTGCAAAACTGTCTAAGCCTAATGTTTTCCTCATAGAAATATTTAAATTTTTTATTTGCTATCTTTTATAGTTTTAAGATTATTCGGGCTTTCTGTTTCTCTTTGAGTCAAGTTTAGTAATGATTTTCAAGGAATTTGTCCATTTCTTTCAGATTTTTAATTTTATTGGGGAAAAGTTTTTCTTATCCTTTTAAATGTTCTGCTGCATCTATAGTTGTCCCTTTTCATTCCTAAATTGTTTATTTGTACGTTTTGTAATACCTTTTGCGTAACTTTAAGGGACATGATTAATATTGTATTATTCTATTTAAGTCAGATTCCCCTGATCATAATCCCAGGATGCATCATTTATGTAGAGTATAACATACATGTGGCCCCTGGAGTTATGCAAAGTGTTGTTCTGGTCTTTTCTTTCTTTTTTTTGAGAGATCTTTGCAAAATTTTGTCAGTTTTATTGGCTTTGTTAATTCTCCTTACTGTATTTATTTTCTATTTTTAGTAACTCGTTCTTTTTTTAACTATCTTCTTCCTAAATGTATGCTGGATTTATTATTTTTTCTAACTTCTTAATTTGGATACTTATTGGTTTTCAGAGTTTCTTCTTTACTAATATGAACACCCAAGGCTCTAAATTTTTCTCTTTCAATCGTTTTAGCAGCATCCCACACATTTTGGTATGTAGTATTATTATTGCTGTTTAGTTGTCTTAACTCCTAAGTTATTTAGAAATGAACTTTTAAAATTTCCAAATATGTGTTTTCAAGGGTATTTATTCTTGACTTCTAGTTATTTAATGGTCAACAACATTGTCTTTGTGGTACAGATTATTGGACATTTGTTGAGACTTGATCTGTGGCCCAGTGAGGGATAAATATTTGTAAATGTTTCATGTTTTGAAGAATGTGTAGTCTCCTAACATATATTTACCTGGTAAATTTGAGTTAGTTTTTTCTGTGAACTCTGAAGATATAATTCTGCTCTCTTACAGCTTCCAATTTACTCCCTATCAAGTTGTGTTATTTTGTAGGTAATCCACCTCTTCTTTCTAGCTGATTTTAAGACCTATTCTATATCTTTGGCGTTCTTTACTATGGTGAGTCTAGGTTTTTTGTTTGCTTTTGTTTTGTTGAAAATAAATACTGGTGGGGCTTATTATACTACCTAAATCTAGGGACTTGTATATTTCAATTCCAGAAAATTCCCAGCCAACCTTTTTTGGAACAATGCCTCTCTCTCCCTTCCTTACTATTGGAAGTCTCATTAGAAGCATGCTGGCAAGAGGCTTTGAATGCTCATACAGGTTCTGCTCTATACCAGGTGCCCGGGTGAGGGAAAAATTAAGGCCTGAATGTCATCCCATGCTCTCCTGGCCAACTTGTGTGCCTGAGGATCTGTGTTTGTCCAACTGTGCTGCCTCTTTTCTAATTTTCTCAAAGGTATTTTATGAGCTACCTGTGGTACTATATGCTGGGCCATTTTGTTCTATACTCCACTTTCTTAATTTTTTCGTCTCATTTCTCATCTTATAATCCTTAGTGATGTCTTCTAGGGAAACTTTCCCCAATCTATTTTCTAATTCTCTATTCAGTTGAGTCTAATCTGTTGTTTATTCTTTAAAGATTTATTTTAAATGGCTATTTTTTCATTTCTGGAAACTTTATTGAACTCTTTGTTTGGATCTGCTTGTTATTTTTAGTAGTCTTTAGTGATTAACTCATACCTTTGATTTTCTCTTTTATGTCTTTGGACATATTAATGCATAGTTATTGTTTATTATTTATCCTGTGGTTTAAAGTGTTTGTATTTTAATCTGTTGTTTTCTTATGCTGACTGTCAATCATGATGATTTTCTTAAAATTTTTATTATTGTTTAATTTTGAGCTCACGTTTTCTGGAGATTTATCTGTGCTAATTCTCTGAGGCCTAGGTTGAGGGTGATTTTGTAAAGAAAAAGCATGTATGTTTTTCTTCCAGACATCTGGGGGACAATTTTTCAGTTACACGCTTATGTTGGTGCTTTTTTATACACAGGTAGTAGGAAATTGAGCCCCAAATCTGAAAAAAGGGCAAGGTTGTAATTACAGATTCTCATGGGAGATTTTTCCCCCTTCCATTCACTGTCAATGCCAAGATTGATAAACATTCCTCACCATCTTTTTTTGTGGATATATTGGTATGCTTGTGTTGCTGTAACAAAATACTACAGAATGGAAATTTATTTTCTCATAGCTCTGGAGGCTGAGAAGTCCAAATCAAAGTGTCAGCAAATTTGGTTTCTGATGAAAGCATTCTTCCTAGCTTGTAAATGGCTGACTTCTTGCTATGCTCTCACATGGCCTTTCCTTGGTGATGTACATGGAGAGAGAGCTAGCCCTCTGTCTTCTTATAAGGACACTAATTCTGTCAGATCAAGTTCCCACCCTTATGAGCTCATTTAACCTTAGTTACCTACTTAAAAGGGCCATTTCCAAATTTAGCCACACTGGGGGTTAAGGATTCAACACATAAATTTTGAGAGAACACAAACATTTGATCCGTAACAGCTGGATAGATACTTTCTTAGTAGACTCTTTCATTGAGGATATGAGCATCTGGGCTCCTAGTTTTATACAGGACCCCTCACCTGTGTGTGCCCTAGGGTAAGTCTTCTGTTCTATGAGTTCATTAGAAGTGACTATTTAGGCAATTGGGAATGACAGATGTCTCTAGGGAAGCTAGCTGGTGGCTTCAGTACTTAGTTCTACCTCTGGATTCATTTGTGGCTTCTGAGAATTTCCTGTGGTTTCTGTTCAGATTAGTTATACAATCAATCAATCAATGTATGTATGTGTTTATATTTCATCCTATATTTTAAAACATTTTATCATAGAAGTTTTTGGACTTATGTGATGCACAAAAGTAGATAAAATAGTAGAGAAGGTATAACAAGCTCCTGTATACCTACCCCCTAGTTACAGTAAGCATCAACATTTTATCAAACTTACTATAGTATTTTTAAGCTACAATATCACACTATTTGACTAGACAATACTAATGTAACTCGACAAATAAAGATAATTTCTACATAATTAACTAAAAAGTTACCAGTAAGTCTTTAATATTATCCAATACTTAGTCTATATTCAAATGACTCTTATTATTTAAAAATATTATTCTATAGTTGCTTTGTTTAAATCTGGATCCAAACAAGGTGTACATCTTATCTTTTTTGTTTGTTTCTTTAACTTCCCTTTAATCTAGAATGGTTACCCCCACTCCCACTTTTTAAAAATAATTCCAAAGACTCATTGAAAATTAAGTCAGTAAAATTGCTTCTTATGGTGTATATAATGTTTCTCTATTTATAATTCCTATAAACTAGAAAATAGATATGAAGACTGGATTACATTTGGATTCAATTTCTTTAGCATACTTCATAGGTAGTGCTGTGTACTTTATATTGCATTAAATCAGACGGTACTGTCTGGTAATCATAATTTTAGTGTTACTGAGATGTAATTGGTGGTGTAGTTTTTGTCACTCTGACCGTTTCATTGTGAAGATTCTCATTAACATTTCATCTAATACTTTTACCATCTGTTGATGATTGTTACCATCTTCAGTTTTTTCAAGAGGATGCCAATTGGTGATTTTCTAATTCTATAATTTTCTCTATATTTATTAGATGGAAATTTTCCAAAAAGAATTTTTGCTCACAAACTAGAGTTGTTAGTGGACTCTAAACTTAAGTTTGTATAGAAAAGAGAGGATAAATGTTTAATTTGTCTTCTTTACTTACCAATGATCATAGTAAATGGTTGCTACCCTAGTGCCTCCAGTGCTGACCAGTGATTTTGTAAATTTTATTTAGTCTTATGTCTTCTATAATGAGGCACTTCAAGTTGCTTTTACAAGAGGGAATATAAATAGAAAGTTAAAAAGCAAGAACACTTAACTACGAAATTACTACAATTTGGATTAGTGTTTCTTGGGTTCATGAAAAGTTGTTGGACCTGCCATTTCTGAGATATAAGCAAAAAACTTTATATTGACAAAAAAGTAGTTCTTTGATAAGCCTTCCATATTAAATTTCCCAGTCCTTTAAGTCTTTTTATTCTAACACCTTTATTAGAGTATAATTGCTTTACAATGGTGTGTTAGTTTCTGCTTTATAACAAAGTGAATCAGCTATACATATGCATATATCCCCATATCTCCTCCCTCTTGCGTCTCCCTCCCAACCTCCCTATCCCACCCTTCTAGGTGGTCACAAAGCACCGAGCTGATCTCCCTGTGCTATGTGGCTGCTTCCCACTAGCTATCTATTTTGCATTTGGTAGTGTATATATGTCCATAACACTCTCACTTCGTCCCAGCTTACCCTTCCCCCTCCCCATGTCCTCAAGTCCATTCTCTATGTCTGCGTCTTTATTCCTGTCCTGCCCCTAGGTTCTTCAGAACCACCTTTTTTTTAGATTCCATATATATGTGTTAGCATACAGTATTTCACTCTGTCTGACAGACTCTAGGGCCATCCACCTCACTACAAATAACTCAGTTTTCTTTTTATGGCTGAGTAATATTCCATTGTATATATGTGCCACATCTTCTTTATCCATTCATCTGTCGATGGACACTTAGGTTGCTTCCATGTCCTGGCTATTGTAAATAATGCTGCAATGAACATTGTGGTACATGTCTCTTTTTGAATTATGGTTTTCTCAGGGTATATGCCCAGTAGTGGGATTGCTGGGTCATACGGTAGTTCTATTTTTAGTATTTTAAGGAACCTCCATACTGTTCTCCATAGTGGCTGTATCAATTTACATTCCCACCAACAGTGCAAGACACTGGTTCCTAATGTCTGTTTAGGTCTTCTGCCCATTTTTGGATTAAGTTGTTTGTTTTTTAGATATTGAGCTGCATGAGCTGCTTGTAAATTTTGGAGATTAATCCTGCGTCAGTTGCTTCATTTGCAAGTATTTTCTCCCATTCTGAGGGTTGTCTTTTCATGTTGTTTATGGTTTCCTTTGCTGTGCAAAAGCTTTTAAGTTTCATTAGGTCCCATTTGTTTATTTTTGTTTTTAGTCCCATTTCTCTAGGAGGTGGGTCAACAAGGATCTTGCTGTGATTTACATCATAGAGCGCTCTGCCTATGTTTTCCTCTAAGAATTTTACAGTATCTGGCTTTACATTTAGGTCTTTAATTCATTTTGAGTTTATTTTTGTGTATGGTGTTAGGGAGTGTTCTAATTTCATTCTTTTACATGTAGCTGTCCAGTTTTACCAGCACCACATATTGAAGAGGTTGTCTTTTCCCCACTGTATATTCTTGCCTCCTTTATCAAAAATAAGGTGACCATATGTGCATGGGTTGATCTCTGGGCTTTCTATCCTGTTCCATTGATCTATATTTCTGTTTTTGTACCAGTACCATACTGTCTTGATTACTGTAGCTTTGTAGTATAATCTGAAGTCCAGGAGCCTGATTCCTCCAGCTCTGTTTTTCTTTCTCAAGATTGCTTTGGCTATTCGGGGTCTTATGTGTTTCCATACAAATTGTGATCTTTTTTCTTCTAGTTTTGTAAAAGATGCCATTGGTAGTTTGATAGGGATTGCATTGAATCTGTAGATTGCTTTGGGTAGTATAGTCATTTTCACAATGTTGATACTTCCAACGCAAGAGCATGGTATATCTCTCCATCTGTTTGTATTTTTTTTTTTTTTTTTTTTTTTTTTTTTTTTTGCGGTACGTGGGCCTCTCACTGCTGCAGCCTCTCCCACTGCGGAGCACAGGCTCCAGACGCGCAGGCCCAGCAGCCATGGCTCATGGACCCAGCCACTCCGCGGCACGTGGGATCCTCCCAGATCGGGGCATGAACCCGCGCCCCCCGCATCAGCAGGTGGACCCCCAACCACTGTGCCACCAGGGAAGCCCTGTGTCATCTTTAATTTCTTTTATCAGTGTCTTATAGTTTTCTGCATACAGGTCTTTTGTCTCCTTAGGTAGGTTTATTCCTAGGTATTTTTTTTCTTTTTGTTGCAATGTAAATGGGAGTGTTTCCCTGATTTCTCTTTCAGATTTTTCATCATTAGTGTACAAGAATGCAAGAGATTTCTGTGCATTAATTTTGTATCCTGCTACTTTACCAAATTCATTGATTAGCTCTAGTAGTTTTCTGGTATCTTCTTTAGGATTCTCCATGTATAGTATCATGTCATCTGCAAAAGTGACAGCCTTACTTCTTCTTTTCCTATTTGGATTCCTTTTATTTCTTTTTCTTCTCTGATTGCTATAGCTAAAACTTCCAAAACTATGTTGAATAAGAGTGGTGAGAGTGGACAACCTTGTCTTGTTCCTGATCTTAGAGGAAATTGTTTCAGTTTTTCACCATTGAGAACAATGTTTGCTGTGGGTTGTTCATATATGGCCTTTATTATGTTGAGGTAAGTTCCCTCTATGCCTACTTTCTGGAGGGTTTTTATCATACATGGTGTTGAATTTTGTCAAAAGGTTTTTCTGCATCTATTGAGATGATCATATGGATTTTCCCCTTCAGTTTGCTAATATGGTGTATCACATTGATTTTTTTGCGTATATCGAAGAAACCTTGCATTCCTGGGATAAACCCCACTTGATCATGGTGTATGATCCTTTTAATGTGCTGTTGGATTCTGTTTGCTAGTATTTTGTTGAGGATTTTTGCATCTATGTGCATCAGTGATATTGGCCTGTACTTTTCTTTCATTGTGACATCTTTGTCTGGTTTTGGTATCAGGGTGATGGTGGCCTCATAGAATGAGTTGGGGAGTGTTCCTACCTCTATATTTTGGAAAAGTTTGAGAAGGATAGGTGTTAGCTCTTCACTAAATGTTTGATAGAGTTCACCTGTGAAGTAATCTGGTCCTGGGCTTTGGTTTGTTGGAAGACTTTTCATCACAGTCTCAATTTCAGTGCTTGTGATTGGTCTGTTTATATTTTCTGTTTCTTCCTGGTTCAGTCTTGGAAGGTGGTGCTTTTCTAAGAATTTGTCCATTTTCCTGGCATATAATCACTTGTAGTAATCTCTCATGATCCTTTGTATTTCTGCAGTGTCAGTCGTTACTTCTCTTTTTTCATTTCTAATTCTATTGATTTGAGTCTTCTCCCTTTTTTTCTTGATGAGTCTGGCTAATGGTTTGTCAATTTTGTTTATTTTCTCAAAGAACCAGTTTTTAGTTTTATTGATCTTTGCTATTGTTTCCATCATATATTTTTCATTTATTTCTGATCTGATCTTTATGATTTCTTTCCTTCTGCTAACTTTGGGGTTTTTCTGTTTTTCTTTTGCTAATTGCTTTAGGTGTAAGTTTAGGTTGTTTACTTGAGATGTTTCTTGTTTCTTGAAGTAGGATTGTATTGCTATAAAGTTCCCTCTTGGAACTGCTTTTGCTGCATCCCACAGGTTTTGGGTCATCGTGTTTTCATTGTCATTTGTTTCTAGGTATTTTTTGACTTCCTCTCTGTTTTCTTCAGTGATCTCTTTGTTATTAAGTAGTGTATTGTTTAGTGTCCATGTGCTTGTATTTTTTACAGATTTTTTTTTCCTATAGTTGATATCTAGTCTCATAGCATTGTGGTTGGAAAAGATATTTGATATGATTTCAATTTTCATAAATTTACCAAGGCTTGATTTGTGACCCAAGATATGATCTATCCTGTGGAATATTCAATAGCACTTGAGAAGGAAGTGTATTTTGTTCTTTTTGGATGGAATGTCCTATAAATATCAATTAAGTCCATCTTGTTTAATGTATCATTTAAAGCTTGTGTTTCCTTATTTGTTTTCATTTTGGTTGATCTGTCCATTGGTGAAAGTGTGGTGTAAAGTCCCCTACTATGTTTGTGTAACTGTCGATTTCCCCTTTTATGGCTGTTAGCATTTGCCTTATGTATTGAGGTGCTTCTATGTTGGGTGCATAGATATTTACAATTGTTATATCTTCTTCTTGGATTGATCCCTTGATCATTATGTAGCTTCCTTCTTTGTCTTTTGTAATAGTCTTTATTTTAAAGTCTATTTTGTCTGATATGAGAATTGCTACTCCATCTTTCTTTTGATATTCCACGGAATACCTTTTTCCATCCCCTCACTTTCATTCTGTATGTGTCCCTAGATCTGAAATGGGTCTCTTGTAGACAGCATATATGTGGGTCTTGTTTTTGTATCCATTCAGCCAGTCTGTGTCTTTTGGTTGGAGCATTTAATCCATTTACATTTAAGGTAATTATCAATATGTATGTTCCTGTTACCATTTTCTTAGTTGTTTTGGGTTTGTTATTTTAGGTCTTTTCCTTCTCTTGCGTTTCCTACCTAGAGAAGTTCCTTTAGCATTTGTTGTAAAGCTGGTTTGGTGTTGCTTATCCTTAGTATTTTCATTGTTTTTGAACTTCTTGTTTATCCTTTAAGGTCAATGTGATCCTACATTTCAATAATTATTTTTCTAGTATTTTTTCTAGTATTTCATTCCCCCCAACCCCCCTGCCCTCATCCATAGAATTTGGGTTGAGATAAATAACAAGCTTATTCCTAATCTCCTTTACTCAACAAAGGATTAATATGTGTAATAAAGTAGTCAAGTAGTGATTTGTTTTTTAAGTTATGCTAAAAAGAATTAAAAGAGAGAGAGTTAAAGCTTCTAGAAGTGAATTTCTTAGCCTCCAAAGAAACGATTGATGGTACTTTAAGCAAACTTAGAAAGAATACTTTATGAAAAAATTCATTAACATGCCTATTTCTCTTCCTGACCTTCAATTTATCAATATCTTATTATGTGGACAAAATGAAGACATCATCATAGTATGAAAAGCTTATTTAAAAGGTAAATGGGTCAAGTTTGTATGAAATAGCAATTATGGAAATAATCACAAACAATCACTGAAAAAGATTTTGCTAATTAGGTTATACCCAAAGAAAGGCTCTGCATTAATGTGTTTAACAACCAAGAAGGACACATTCTGGCTGGTCACAAACCATGTATGATAATCTATAATGAATATGAGTAGTCTAATGACAAGGTAAATGTATTACGTAAATGACAAACTTGGGGCAGATATGTTGTTTTAGGTAGAAAGGATCTAGCCTCAATAATTATTAGTATTAAATTATGGGTAGCTAAGTCTATAATTAAAAAAAAAATTTCTATTAGTTCTTCCAAAGGTAACCTGTAGTTTAATATTAAACAAGATGAAGCTGTGTGACACAGTTGTAATATTCAGTATATAGACAGAAAGACATGTACATAAAGTCTAATTTTAAATGCTTTATTAATAAAGTCTTGTATATGTACATAAAAGATGTAAAAATGCAATGTGTTTTTTGTAAAATGAGATTAACACAGCATATCATGTCATCAGACAAAACAGCATTGTCACTTGATAAGTTTTATGTATGCTGTTTCAAAGAACCAATTGGTAAAGAAAAACTGCCTGATAATTACGTCAGTCATTCACTCATTCACTCAGCAAACATATGTCAAATATTATGTGCCAGATATAGTTTCAAGCGCTAAGAAAATAAATATTAGTAAGACAGGGACCCTTCGTTTATGGGCTCACAGTCTCTTTGGAGAATTATGCACAGAAACAGTAGTAGTTGATTACGAAAAATGTTACATTGGAAATATAGAGGATGTACTTTGGATGACTTGAAAAGAATGAGGGTTCTTCTGCTGGGTAAGCTAGAAAGAGCTTTTCCAAGGAGGTAACTTTAGATTTGGATGTTGAAGGTTGAATACTAGTCCACCAACTGGAGAAATGGGGTATATCAATTCAAACGTAGGGAATCAATTACATTTGTAGAAATAGGAAAGTATAGAACAGCATGTGGGGTTCACAAGGGATATATAGTGCTGTGTGATTGGAGTAGAGAGTGCATGAGAGAGAATGGCAGGAGATGATACTCCATAGTATTGGGTAAAGATGGGGAAGATCGGGTGCCATGAGAAGAAGCTTGGGCTTATAAACTCCAGTGTTTATAGGCACCCAGCAAAGGTTTTGATGCAGTTTTATGTAGTCACCACTTCTATGGTTTGTGAGGGATAAGATGAAGGTGGGGAAAGATTGTAGGCAGAAAAATGAGTTTGGAGAGTATTGCCAGAGTTGAACCCAGGTAGTGGTAGTTAGAATACCCAAAAAGGTGACAGTTTCAGGAGTGCTTTACAACATAGAATCATTTAGACTAGAGGAACAGTTGAGCATCATGGGTTACAGAGAGAAATAATGAGGAATTATTCTAAAGTAGCCAAATTGGGTAGATTACAATGGTATTGAATCAAGAACAGTTGGAGGAACAGATTTTAGGGAAAAGCTACCTGAGCCTCGTTTGGGGCATGTTGAGGTTTAGGGAGCTGAAGAATACCCAGGAAGGGCTGTGAGGGATGGGGGCTTAGAGATATCCTTGTCCTCATTAAACAAATAATTTTAGAAGGGAAGCGTCAAACTATCTATTTGGGATTTGATTCAGCTTGGTGAACTTGGGTTGAAACAAAGGATACTTTCTCTGCCTGTAAAAAAAAAAAAAAAAAAAGAAAGAAAAAAAAGAAAACAGTAGTCAAACCTTATGAATATGGAACAAATGTGTTTTTCTAAAGCATCAAGAAGCTCAAAGGACCTTTTGATGTAAATTTTCACAATGTTGGTATGTAAAAATTATCATCCTTGGGTTTCCATTTTGAATCCATGTTGTGAGATTAGGCCCAGGGTTACCTTTGATCTTGATTCATAGAGATTTAATGGAAGGTACACATATTTTGTTCAAACTTTAGAGAAAGACAGAAAGTTGTAAGGAGTTTTTGGGGATTTGGAGATTTTAAAGCCTTTTTAAAAACAAAAACCTCCCAAAAATAAGTTTTTTTTTTAATTTAGTGACAATGTGACAATTCAACTATCGTTTACTTCTTGACAATATGACAAACAGTTTTCCTCCATTATTGTTTCAGAACTTTTCCTTACAAGCACTTTAATAGGTATTTTTAAAATTTCCCTCTTTCTTATTTGGGATAAACAAAATTCAGAGAAATTAAGTGACATTATTGAGAACATTCAGAGTCAGTGAGACAGAATTTAAGCATTGGTCTTGCATGAGTCTCCTCCACAACTGATAAAAGTTCAGTTTGAGGCCTCAGTTGCTTCAGTCTCTCTCTCCCTGTCTGTCTGTCTGTCTGTCTGTCTGTCTGTCTGTCTCTCTCTCTCTCTCTTTCTGTGTGTGTGTCTTCTCTTCAGCTGTTTTTCTGAAGTGTCTGCCAAAGTGGAATCTGTAGTTATTAGCTCAGGTCATCGTTCAAATATGCTAGCAACTCTGTGGTTTCATCTTTTGCTACATTTTTGAGTACTCAGTAAGATTACTGATTATTTTGTAAAAGGCCAAAGTGTCTCTTCAATGAGCATTTGGTAAGTGAATGTGAATGACTTAGTGCTATCAAAAGTATTCGATCAGAAACATAGTTGGAAACTAGTTGGAAATAAATTCTGCAGATAAATAACTGTAATAGCACAGGTCATTCAGCCTAACTTTGCCTTTAGTAAAGCCTATGGAAGCTGAACACAGAAAAGGCTTTTTTTATGTGTGAATAAGGAATAGATTCCAAAGACGCACCACTAACAGAACTTGATTTGTACGTTTGTGACTTTTTAGAGAAACATGTATTTATAACACTATTAAACAGAATAGCCTTAAATCAAAAGCATAAAGTGTGGTTAGACTAGTAGCATCTGGAAAGAATCAATCCTTTTGCCTATAATGTTTCTAAGCAACCACAAATTGAAGCAATGCAAGGATAGTTCATGGGAAGTTAAAGCTATAATTTTCAGATTTCTACAATTTTCAATCTGCTGTAAGGCAAAGACAGTGAAAGCTAATTTACACATTCTGCTTTTATTAAATACAAATTTCATTTATTTAAATACAAAAATCACAGCTTTTTATAAGCAAAGGGACCTTTTCAGGAAGTCCTATTTAAGCCATTCTTTGTTATGAATAGTTAAAATCTGCATATGTAGTCCAGCATAATGACTTTGTGAAATATAAAGCAACACTGAAATTATGGTATTATTATTATAAAGCTATGAATTTGCTAAACATACTTCAGATACTTTCTGAACTTTTAAAATTCTAATTGGATTGAATCCAATCATTATCAAACAATACTTCAACGCACCTTTTTATAATATGAATCTAAATGTAAATCATTAATTTTCCCCTGTCCCCATTTGCATTTTATCAGATTAATTTAAATGTAAATATACTTTACACAAATTACCTCTTAAAATCCTTGAAGGTAAATCTCAAAGTTCTGCCACCTAAGAAGAGAGGAAAATACAGACTTTCCTACAGCATTCTCAAATAAAGCCATTTTAGAACACTGATTTCTCAAAAGGTCTACCTTTTTTCTATGAAATAGGGTTTCTTTGTAACAGTGCAAAATGAGAGCCTAGCTGGTAGGAAATGAAATAAATCTTCCCCATATATCATGCAGGAAAGATTATTTTCTAATATGTAAATTTATGGTACATTTACAAAAAATTTCCATATAATAGTACAAAATTTTAATATAGGCTATCAGGACTTTTATATTAGATAAATAGGTGAGTTGACCATAAGAAGTATAGGAATATTATTTACTCTTTTTTTTTTGGAGAGAGATACTGGCAAAACATGTTCAACCGTAAATTAAAAAGTAGTAATTGATCTTAGTAGTATAGTGACTTTCACCAATAAATTAAGCAAAGTTTCTATGCTAGTATAAAAGATTGTGTGTGCTGCATGCAAATATATAGATATAGGTATGAATATAGGTAGAATAGTTTCTTGACTAGGAGAAACATATTTTCTGATTTTTTTTTATTTATGAATAATAAAGTGGTGCCATATCATAAAAGTAATGTGATGTTTTTCTTTTTAATGATGTGAACCAAGGGCTGAAAGAGACCAGTAGAAATTAATTAGCCCCACATCACTAACCTCCTTAAAGCTAAAGCCATAGACTTTGGTTCTTTGGGCATAAGGGGGCAAGTGGATTTGTGAAACAGCCAGAATGGAAAATGTGAAGATTGACTGAGGATGCAGTGGGCACATTTCTCCATCGGCTGGCCTTCCATAAAATAGACTCCCAGATATCCTCTTTCTACCACCTGCCCACACATATGATTACAGCAGCCTTCATTAGCACTTACTAGCTAAGTCAAAGTCCAATATTTTGTTTTGTGTCTTGGTTCCCTTATTCTGCTACAGGAGCCTACTTCCTATAATTTCAATTCACCAATAATTTCTTGAACACTTATAGAGACCTAATAGTTGATTAAGATTTAGTCACTGCATTCCAGAAACTGATACTCTTGTAGGGGAGGGTGGATATATATATATATTATTCATGCTAATAGAAAAGAACCCTGTCACCAAAGCAATCTTGAGAAAGAAGAAGACCCCTGATTTCAAACTATATTACAAAGCTATAGTAATTAAAACATCATAGTTTTGGCATAAAAACAGACATACAGATCAATGGACCAGGGTAGAGAGCCCAGAAATAAACCCATGCATATATGGTCAATTAATTTACGACAAAGGAGCCAAGAATATACAATGGGGAAAGGACAGTCTCTTCAACAAATGGTGTTGGGAAAATCAGATAGCCACATGAAAAAGAATGAAACTGGACCATTATCTTAAACCATATACAAAACTTAATATGAATTAAAAACTTGACTAAGACCTGAAGCCATAAAACTCCTCGAAGAAAAGGTAAGCAGTAAGCTCCATAACTAGGTCTTGCCGATGATATTTTGGATCGGACTCCAAAAGCAAAAGCAAAAATAAACAAGACTACATCAAAATTAAAATCTACTGTACAGAAAAGGAAACCATCACTGGAATGAAAAGGCAACCTACTGAATAGGAGAAAATATTTGTAAAGCATTTATCTTATAAGGGTCTAGTATCCAAAACATATAAAGAACTCATACAACCAACTCAATAGCAAAAAAGAAAAGAAACAACCCAATTAAAAAATAGGCAGACTATCTGAATAGGCACTTTTCCAAAGAAGGCATATAGGTGATCAGCAGACACATGAAAAGATGCTCTACATAATTAATTATCAGGGAAATGCAAATCAAAACCACAATGAAATATCAACTCACACCTCTTAGAATGGCTATTATCAAAAAGACTAGAAATAGCAAGTGTTGGCAAGGAGAAAAGAACCCTTGCGCACTGTTGGTGGGATTGGAAATTGGTGCGGCCACTATGGAAAACAGTATGGAGGTTCCTCAAAAAATTAAAAATAGAGCTACCATATGATCCAGCAATTCAACGTCTAATACTTATTCAAAGAGCACAAAGACACAAATTCAAAAAGACATATGCACCCTCATGTTCATTGCAGCATTATTCACAATAGCCAAGATAATGGAAACAACCTAAGTGTCCATCAACAGATGAATGGATAAAAAAGTGATACACACACACACACACACACACACACACACTCTAGAATAATATTTAGCCATAAGAAAGAAAGAAATCTTGCCATTTTTGACAATGTGGGTGGACCTGGAAGACATCATGCTTAGTGAAATAAGTCAGACAGAAAAACAAATTAGCATACAATCTCTCTCATATGTGGAATCTAAAAATTAAAAAACAAAACAGAACTAAGCTTAATAAGTAACAGAGAGCAGACTGGTGGTTGCCAGAGGCAGGGGACTGGGGTTAAGAGAAATGGGTGAACTATTTTTGAAATTCATTAATTAATTAATTTAATTTAATGCACATGTTAAACTATTTTGACAAATTTACTCAAAGTTTATTCAAATGTTATGCATATTTAATGCAAAGATACATGTAGTTCTCTTAACTATTTCCTATGCACCCCTTAGTAAAACACTAATGGCTCAAAAAAAAAGTAGTACAGAGGAGAAGAGGTTGTCTTCCAGGACCCCACAGCGTACCACACAATGGAGTAGGTATTCTGCCTTCTTTTTCACATCCAATTTTCCCAAAAATCTTATGTGGAGGAGGGATTTCAGTAGTGTGCCAGAACTTAGACCCAGGTATGCCTGTCTGTCAATCTGACTCCACAAACACTATACTATTACCTTGCTACTTTATTTCCAATCAGGAGGAACTGGGAAGGTTTCTCAGAGAGGGTGGATTATAAAGATGTAATTACATAGGTTTTTTTTCTTCTTTTAAATGAATAACAATTCAAGTTTTCATTGGGATTCTAAGTACCTAATAAAGTTGAAAAAATACACCTCTCACCATGTGAGAGGCAACTCAGATCTATGAAATTGTTAAAAATTAAGTCTTTGAATGGATTGTGTATTTCAAGCAGCTTCAACATGCATAAGAGGAAGTGCATGCTCGCCAGGAAAGAGGAGTTTCTTCTTCCCAGTAAGAGTTTAGGTTCTTTTCTTGAAGAGAATAGACAAAACCTTCCCTTCAGCATTATCATAGTTATTTATATTGTCCATTTGAAATTTTGTTTATAGTGTTTTAGCAAAAGAATGAAAAAAATTGGCCCTATCATTTACCAGTGAGAAACTTAGAGCAAGTTAGTTTCTCTTAATTTCAGTTCCCTTATAAGTAAGGTGAGGGGATAAAGTTTGCCTCACATGTTGTTGTGAAGCTCATATGTACCTGCATATATCTGGCACGTGGTAAAGAATACATGTTCTGTTTCGTTTTATATGATTCTTAGCCTGGTAGAGTGGCCCTGTGATGTCTTGGTACAGGGTTGTATACGGCTGTCCCATCCAGCAGCCTTTATGTGACATTATCAAATTTTGGAAAGGTGGGCTTCCTTGGTGGCGCAATGGTTGAGAGTCCACCTGCTGATGCAGGGGACACGGGTTCGTGCTCCGGTCCGCGAAGGTCCCACATGCCGCGGAGCGGCTGGGCCCATGAGCCATGGCCGCTGAGCCTGCGCGTCCGGAGCCTGTGCTCCGCGACGGGAGAGACAACAACAGTGAGAGGCCCGCGTACCGCAAAAAAAAAAAAAAAAAAAAAAAATTTGGGAAAGGCATGTTTCTAATGCTTCAACCGTGTCTGTGGCATGAAGCCCTTTATTGCCTTGGCTAAATGCCTAATGGAAGAGAGAGACACTTTCCATAAAACAGTTAAAGTAAATGAAGCTGTTCTTTGTATTTTTTTTTTAATTCCCTGAAGAAAAGCAATGTATGACCTTAGGCAAGTTCCTTTGCTTAGTTAAGCCTCAGTTTCCTCATCTGAAAAATAGAATTATCATATCTGCCTTGAAATGTCATGACTCCTTAATAAGTGAGATGTTTTAGATGCATGAGAAATAGGAACTTTTTCTTCCCCTTCTTGTTGAAATCATTAGCAATTTGTAGGAACTTGTACTTATGAGAGATACAACAGCACAGTGGTTTAAATGAATTCCCAAACGTGTCAAACCTAAGTTTCAACCTAATTTTCCTACATGGTGGCTGGGATAACTTTTCTGGAACTTATTTTTTCTCATTTCTAAGTTAGAAAAATAGTACCTAAGTTCAAGGGTAGAATAGTTAACTACACTTATATAAGTTATATGATATATATATACAAAACGTCTAACGTATTACAGTATAAAAATATAAATTTAAGTGGAATCAAGTTGGAGATTTCAAATGACCCTCTTAGGTAATGGAAGTGATAAATTGTTTAACAAGGCAAAGCCATTATAATGTGGGAAAAAGTATCCCATATGCAGGGACTTCATTCATTTCAATTTCAACAAACAATATTTGAGTGCCTAGTAGTTATCAGACACAATACTAGACTCTGGAGGTTATAGGAAAAAAATTGGTAAGGCATGTGTTCTAGGTTATGTACAAGTATATTTTTCTCACTTACTGAACACTTACTGTGTTTCAAGCACACAAAATAAAAATAATACTAAACATGAATTGAATGTTCATGAATAAGCTTCATTATGAAACTCTGTTCTAAGCTTTTCATGCATTACTTCATTAAATCTCATATCACTCCTGATGAAGTATACCTTGTTTTTACCTTTAATAGATGAGAAAACAGCATCTTAAAGGCTAAATAATTTGTCTAGGCTTATACTGCAGCTAATAAAACCCAGAATCAGAAATCTAAATCCTGAATTCCTAATCTGTACCTTAGACAGGCATGTTGACACCAAATGTATAATTTTCCTTTATGAATGGTACCATTTTTCCTAAATGAATAAGTTGCCCTAAATAGAATTCATGTAATTTATTTGATACAGTGACAGTTTTGACAACATGCTCATTTTATTGACCAAATGGTCATTAATGGAACATTAAGTCTTTATTTTGTAAGAATGTTTACATAGAACACCACGAAGAGTAGGCAAACATAAAATACATCATTATTAGTAATTGTAAGATGATGAGAAAATTATCAAAAGGTAAGAAAGGAAGTTGTGACATGCTGAGCAAAAGGCCAATGCAAGGTATTTGGAAAAAACAAATTGAGCAGATTATTGCAATGTGTATTACATATCCTGAATACAATTGATCAAACCTTCAACCTCACTGAAAGTACAAATTGACAGTGGTGACTTTGGACACTTTTAACAGTTTAGGATTGTTTTCAAAGTTACTAGCTGTATAGGCTGTGACAATACAATGAAAGCACAAAACAGCTTTGAAGAGCCTGGTTATAGGAAGTAAATTACCTGTCAGTGTCTGAGATCTTGTCTTTTCTATTTGCATTAACCAAGAAAAGTAGATACAGGGTAAGTATAAGGAGATATGTGCATCTCCTACTGGCACTGATCAAAGCTTTCTAGAGTAGTGATAAGTGCCTCATTCCAGGAATAGATAACACATAGCCACAGAGACTTTGAGCAATCATCCTGTGCTTAGAATGAGACTTAGCAATCTACAGTCCATAGGCCAAATCTGGCCTACTACTGGTTTTTGTAAATGAAGTTCTATCGGAACATGGCCATATCATTCATTTAGGTAGTGTCTATGGCTGCTTTCTTTCTACAGTGTCAGAGTTGAGTAGTTGCTACAGAGAATGTATGGTTCTCAAAGCCTGGAATATTTACCATCAGGCCCTTTACAGAAAAATTTTGCTAACACCTGACTTAGAAGATTAACCAAATTCTGGAGTTTTCAGATGAAATAGATAAATTAACCATAAAACAATCAGAAATCATGCAATGTCCTCTTAAAATAAGTGTTTTTTTTTTTTAAGTAGTTGTCATAAAACCCGTTTTTAAGAATCTATTAATATGGAGAAAGTGAATATTTCACCAAGGCTTTCCTGGAATGATCCTTGCATGTCTTATGAAATAAGAAGTTTTAAATACAAGCACTCTTTGAACAAATATTGTTGAGTAGGTTTCGAGTACTAGTACCGAACTGGGCACTAGAAACACAAGTTGAGTTAGATATAACCCATGTCCTTAAAGAGTTCACAGTTTATGGGGAGTTAATATTGTATCTTTTATTTAATTTCAGTTTCTTATAGATATCATATAGTAGGATCTTGCTTTAGTCAGTCCATTAATCTCTGCCTTTTAATTGAAGAGTTTAAACCATTTACCTTTGATGTAATTATTTCTACAAGCTAGAGCTTCAATCTGCCATTTTGCTGTTTACTTTCTATATTTATCCTCTGTTCTTTGCTCCTTTTTTCCCTTTCTCCTGCTGTTTTTTGGATTAGTTTTGATCATGAGGTGAATTGGTCTTTTCTCTTATGTTCATTCTGCTTGGGGTTTGTTGAGCTTCTTAGATCTGAGGATTTATAGTTATCATTAAATTTGGAAAATTATTGGTCACTGTTTTTTCAAATAATTTTTCTTCCCTCTCCCACTTTATAGACTCCATTTGCACATGTGTTAGAGCAAACTTGATATTATTCAGCATACCATTGATGCTCTGTTCATTTTTTTTTCAGTCCTTTTAAATCTCTGTGTTTCACTTTGAATAGTTTCCACACTATTTCTTCATATTCACCGGGTTTCTTCTTCTGTAGCATCTTAATTTATGGTTACTCCAATCCAGTGCATTTTCACTTCGGGTATCTAATTTTTATTTTTATATATTCTGTTTCCTTCCTCATCCTCCTCATCCTATTCATGTTTTTCTCTACATTTTTAAGTATATGGAGCATATTTTTGTGTTAGCTTTTCAAACATTCCTCTAACTTCATAACCTCTATAATTCCGGCTCTGTATCTATTAATTTTTTATCCGGATTATGGATCATCTTTTCCTGCTTCTTTGCATGCTTGGTAATTTTTTTTTTTTTTTTTTTTTGGATGCTAGACATTTTGTACTTAATGCTGTTGGGTTCTGAGGTTGCTGTATTCCTTCAGGCTATTGGATTTTCTCTGACAACTCTTAAGTTACATGGAATTGGTTTAGGGCTTTTGAGGCTTGCTTTTAATCTTTTTTTTTTTTTAAGGTAAGGCTTTCCTAAATCTATGGATAATTAGTGTTAATTTACCCTATAACTAGAGCAATATCCTTCTTTATCCTTTACCTGCTGCCCCAATAATTTAAGGTCTCTCTACTCTGGCTGCTGGAAATGTGAAATATTCCCAGCTCTATGTGAGCCCTGGGAATTGTTCAGTCTATTACTTTTTGGTGATTCTTTCTCTGGTCTCATGGACCCTCAACCTATGCATGCCTAGATTATTATACAGTCAGAGAATTGGCCAGAACAAGGAGGGTGCTTTTCAGATCTCTGGGGTGTTCTTTCTCTTTCTATCTCTCTCTGGTATCCTGCCGGCAGATTCTACCTGCCTAGGTCACCCTAAACTCCATTTTCTATCTTCTCAATGTATGGAAGAAACTGAGCTCTGTTTGGGTTCCATATTTCTTCTCTCTAGAAACTGCCTCCAAGCAATAAGCTGGGGACGTTGTTGAGCTCACCTCATTTATTTCCTTCCTTTTGGAGATCACAGGGATAGCTATTACCAAATGACTGAAAATTGTTAGTTTATATATTTTGTCTGATTTTCTAGTTATCTATGGTTGGAGGTAATTTCCCTAGTGACTAATTCTTCCTGGGTAGAGGTGGAAGTCACAATTATTGTAAATGAGTTGTGAGATATAACAGATAATTGTACAATATATTCTTTAGGTCTCCAGAGGCACAAACTACTAATTCCCTAGAGAAGGTAGGGAAGAATTTATAAGGAAGACGTTTGAGTTGACATTTGAGCCTGAAAGTATAGTTAGGAATTTGGCCCTTGAGCCTAATTTTTTTCATTTATTTGTATTTAGCCAAATTAATTCTCCATTCCTTTCATTGATTGATTACTGAAAACCTTTACTTTCCAAGCCTTCTACCAAAATAGTAACACCTTACTCTTAAGAATTGGCCTTCCTTAAAATGAGATAATTTGTCTTAGAAGGCATTTTCTCCCTCATTTTCTTAACCTTTCCTTAATAAGTTATTACCCTTCACAAGCATATTTACCCTCTTTCCTCCTGCTGAAAGTTCACCTGTTCACCAGTACTGTTGATTCCATCCCGTTAATTGTTTTGGGTGTCAGGGAGTGGATTATATTCCTAGGTCACCAATTATATTTTCTTTGAATATGAATTTAGAAACCCTGATTTTTTTTCTCAGTCTTAAGAATTAACTTATCAAATATAGCAGGAAATTTACTGTGAAATATAAATTAACCAGGGCTTCCCTGGTGGCGCAGTGGCTGAGAGTCCGCCTGCCGATGCAGGGGACACAGGTTCATGCCCCAGTCCAGGAAGATCCCACATGCCGTGGAGCGGCTGGGCCCGTGAGCCATGGCCGCTGAGCCTGTGTGTCCGGAGCCTGTGCTCCACAACGGGAGAGGCCACAACAGTGAGAGGCCTGCATACCGCAAAAAAAAAAATAGTAATAAATAAATTAATTAACCAAATTTGATGGACCAAAATGCACAGATTTAAAATCAAATGTTTAATGTGGAAGAAGCGGAATAGAGTCTGTAATCTTGATGTATGGGGAGCTATGAAAAGCCCTAATAGCCCTAAGAAAAAAGGATGCCATTTTATTCCTCATTCAACCTTAGGGAAGGCTAGAGAAATTAGAGTAGGAGGCCAAAGTGTAATAAGCATTCCTTTTAACATCTTTTTAGAAAGAATCATTTGCAAGTGTCCTTGAGGATTTCATATAAGATGAAATTTCTTTTTCCTTGGTTCCATATACTCTCCAGAAGCCAGTGGACTTTCTCTAATTTAAAATATAAATTCCAGATGCCCTAGACAATCATTTTCAGGCAGCATACCCTTTATTAATAAAAATAAGTATGTCTAGAAATGTATTAACTCTTTCAGATCTCCAGGACAACGTTAATGAAGTTTAAGTCAATAAATTCCTCAATAATCACTAGTAGCCTAAAAGAGTTAACACATCTAACAGCGATAGGGTATTTAGACCTTGTTCTTGTGTCTGCATCGAGATTTACTAAGTAGGAGGTTAACAGATTAGAACAATGCATAGTCGTTCATTTCTGAGTTTTGCCACTGTTTTAGAATATATATGTACCTCAGATCAACTTGGGAAAAGTTTTTAATTCTCCAAAAGAGAGTATTTTTAAAGGTTTTTTCACCCTAAGGAAACATGTCACTGATTGGAAAGGGGATCATTTTGTTGGCAGTGGAAGGAACCTACAATTTGGAGTAAGCTATACCTGAGCTTAAGTTATAATTCTTCTACTTATTATCATATATACTCAGATACCTATGTCTCCTAACAAAACCCCATATGTTCTATCTCTCCTTCATGAAACCGACAAACCAAAAAGAAGAATGTAAGAGAGATTACCTGGGTTCAAATCCCAGCTCTACTATCTTCCAGCTGTGTGGACTTGAATAAGTTGCCTGATTTACCTGGTCTTCAGTCTTTTCTTTTTTTAATGTACATAGAAGTGAGATTTAGGAGATAATAATATACATCTTACGGATTGTTCTTAGGAGTAAATGAGTTACTGTATAGCAAAAGCAAAGCCATGTGTTTGGTGTATAGTAGTTGCCTAGTAAGTGACATTTTAAAAAAGTATTATTAAACATAAATCATCCAGTTGTAAAATTGAGTATGTCCTAGTTGTCAGAGCTGGAATGGCACATTTGCTGACACTGCCTCGTCTCTTCACCATGTCCTAGCAGCCACTGATGTTCTGTAATGTGATAATAGCCGAGTCTTGTTGCTGGAGGGTTGGTAGAGTTATTTTTCCAAACAACCTAGAGAGAAGTTACAACTTCAGAGTTATCACTAGCTTCCCCCAGGCTTCATTTCAGAGGTGTTAGAGTTAAGAACAGCGAATCATTTTCATCTACTTAGTATCTGGCCCCCAAGAAAGAAAATGAAAGCATGGAAATTGGTATCACATACCAATGAAAAGAGAAGCTAGTTTCTAGTTCCATCTCCCAAAAAGAAAGACTGGGACTTGCTGTTTGAAGATAGAAGGTATAAGAACAAGTGCCCTTACTGAGCTCAGCATCATCTGATAGTGCTTCAAACAATGCCAAGACTTAATGGGGGCTGAATTTAATAAAATGTCACAGTCAGCTTTTATCAAGGCCACTGTAAAGGAGATCTCTGCAGAAATGATCCAGAAAGTGTGTGTGTGTGTGTGTGTGTGTGTGTGTGTGTGTGTAAGTGATGGATGAAACGTTGAGTACCTGCTGAATGAGCAATGAGATAATGTATGCAGCCGTTCTTTGGAGATGGGAAGGCACTATGCAAACATAGCAATTGCCTTTGCTAATATTATAGTAGTAATATTTTGAATTCTTTTCGTTTCATTTATTGTCTGTTTCCAACACTGTAGATATACCATGGTCTTAATTCTTTGGCATGGCCAACTTTTAGAAAGCCATTAAAATAATGCTCCTGTACATTAAGAAGTTTGGGGAAAGATCTACGTTTTAATGCCCTGATTTTTTTAAAAATGATTTAAGAAATAATTTTCAGAGTTTATATATATTTGCCTTGATTAATAAATACTTTTTAAATTTACTACTAATCATTTGAAAAATAATGCCTAGATTTTTTAAAAAATGGCAGATACTCAGGTATAGTGGGTCTCTGTTGTTACTAAGTTAAATTTAATTTCTCGTTTATTCATGTTGTTACCATATTTCTTCGCATGCTTCTCATTCTGCTCCCTCTACTTCAGTAGTACAATTTATTCATTCATTTAACAAATAATTCTTGAGCACCTGTTCTAGGTACTAAATAGACCCTGAGGACGAACTGGTATACACTGCCCCTGCTCTTAGACATGAAACAAGTATAAAATCAGACTGTGATAGCTGCTAGAAAGGTGGGGAACATGCTGCCATGAGAAAATGTAGTGGACAATCTGACCGAGTCAGGGAGGCCCAGGAAGACTTTCCTGCAGAGTGAAAAACACACATGGGTTTAGAGTCAACATACCTGTGTGCCTTTTGATAAACTATTTCTGAACCTCACGTTGTTTACCATAAAATAGGAACATTGATGTTTATCTTGCATGCTTGATGTATGGATTAAAATGTACAGCAGGAATTGCCTGCTACCACCCTCAACCCTCTGCAGTCCATTCTTTTTTTTTTTTTTTTTTTTGCGGTATATGGGCCTCTCACTGTTGTGGCCTCTCCCGTTGCGGAGCACAGGCTCCGGCCACGTAGGCTCAGCGGCCATGGCTCACGGGCCCAGCCGCTCCATGACATGTGGGATCTTCCCGGACCGGGGCACGAACCCGTGTCCCCTGCATCGGCAGACGGACTCTCAACCACTGCGCCACCAGGGAAGCCCTGCAGTCCATTCTCTATACATAGTCAGGGAGATCTTTTTTAAAATGACATCCAGATATGTGGTCTCTCTGCTCACAGCAGAGTGGCTTTAAATCTCAGTAAAAATCTCAGATCTTTCCAATGGCGCATAAGGCCCCAAATGAATTCGCCATTTCTCCCTTCTTCTGCCTCACCTCCTACCATATCACCTTTGTTCCCTGCCTTGCTCACCACCTATTTCTAAGTCACAGCAGTTTTCTTGCTACTCCTTGATCCCATCAAGCCAAGCTGGTTTCTGCCCAATAGCACTTGCTCATTCTGTATTTGCCCTTCTCTCTTTGAAATGCTCCCTCCAAATATTCACACTTCTTTCAGGCCTCTTGCTGAAATGTTATCTCCTCAGAATTACTTTTCCTGATCTCTTTATTTCAATTATTTCCTCCTAGTCTCATTCCTACCCTTGCATTATCTGGTTCTCTTTTCCTTTACCCTGCTTTGAGTTTTCTTCGTAGAACTTATTGATAAGGCTAATTGTTATAAGAAAACCACAGTAATAATCTTTTCTACTAACAATATTTACTATGTGCCAGGCTCTCTCCTAAATTCTTTATACCTGTTAACTCATTTAATACTCTGCATAACATAAAGATATACATAATTACTATTAACCTTATTTTACAGGTAAGGGAATAAGACAGAGCAGTTATGTAACCTACCTAAGGTCACACAGCCACAGCCAAGTGGTCAAGCAAGAATTTAGGGCCAGAGAGTCTTAATTCCAAATATCATGCTCTTAACAGTTCTGCTCTGCTGTCTCTCAGCTTGGAAGTATGCTAAATAGTTATTGTTTTCCTTGTTTGTTCTCTGTCTTCTTGTTGGCACCTTAGCTCCATGACGGGGACTGTATCTGTGGGGCCTCAACACTGCCATACGTACAATGAACGTTTGTGCCTGAAAGCACTTCGGGTGGTGCCTAGCTACAGCTAGTCTTTATTATGTACATTTATGGTCATTACATTTACCATAACTGTACATAATGAAAATTGACATGTGGAGTTGGGAGTTATTGCCCCTAGAAAAATTATTGAGTCTGAAACATCTCAGGTGCCCTCATCCTCCCATTTCAACATCCTTCACCCTCTGCTTTTGCCTCCACTGTCAGGTCTTCAGTGCCTAACGCCGTCTCCTCCTTCCCCTGTTAACTTTCTCTTTATACATGACCTGAAATCTTTTACTTGTGGTATATAGACAGCTGAGTTATGACTTAGTGGTACCTCAGTGAAACAAGCTTTTAAATGATTTCATTCAGAAAAAACATTCAATAAATATTTATCAAACACTGACTTATATTTGGCTGTGCAAGATGCTGGGGGAATAGGGTGAAAGTCCTGTTCTTCCCTTCAGGCTATCCTAACTCTCCTAATCCATCCTCCAGCATAATTTTCATAAAGTGTCCCATTTGCTTCAAAATTTTAGAGGCTTCAGGAAAAAGACCCTTTGTGATCTTTTTTTCTGTTTCTTTATCCAACCCCTCCCATATTCTAAATATACTACTGAGCCTCTAAAGCTATCACCACAGTGGATGCCTTTTGTGCCTTCACACCATCTCTTCTCTCCCTTTTGTGCTCCTGCATCACCTGACTTATTTACTTGCCCTTGAGGTCCTAGCTCAATCATTACCACCTCCAAGAACACTTTGCAGGTCAAGCTTCTCTGCTGCCAGAACATCCTGCTCATGCTTGTATCATCCTCATCCTTTTTGCCAGGAGGCCCTATAGATTATGAACTAAAGCAGAGTCTATGTATTTATCACTCATTGCCATGAAACATTACCTTGCACAGGGCAGAATTAACACTTGCTCTATAATAGGTGCCCAAAAATTGTTTGTCAAAAGAAGGAAAAGAAAATAAAGCCCCATTTAAATCAAATTGATGTAGTAAACCTAATGGTATAATCACCAGCTTCAGTGAAATTGGTGGGAGTAGAACTTTTCAGAGGAGTCCAGAATCTTCCCCACTGCTGGTAGGTACTGCTAGTTCCTGGGGCTGACTCTGGGTTGCAGAAGTGGGTGACAGGTCATGATGTGATAAACCTGGGGTGTTGAGAGTTGGTTTTAAGGTCTGGAACTTAAATATCTGCTCCTGTTCTTCTAAAGACAACACTTCTAAGGTGTCATTGAGAGTAATTTTCCACAGTTTATTCACTGTAATAAGAAATCTTTCTTTGCATTTCCAGCAAATAGCTTTTTTCTAATCTCTGAAAGCAAAGTTATTCTGCCAGAAAGAAACTGTTTTGAGAGAAAAAGAAAAAGTGTATTTCCTTCTCAAAACTAGGGAAATAAAAATAAACGTAGGAGGAGAAAAGGAGACCAATATGCCAGCAAGTATGATTTGTTTGAGTTTAATGCAATTTCATTGCCTAAAAGATTATAAGTAAGCAGGCTAATACACCTTTATAATTCACATAGTTAACAAATATTTATTGAAAATCTATAATGCATTGGGAACTTGATTTTAGTGCAAAGACTTGGCTGCTAAAATCTTCCACTTTGAAACATTTTTGTATGTTTAATTTTATTTGGTATTATACTATTTTACTTGGATATTAAAGAAGAAAGTGTTTATATTTAAATACTTTATGGAGGAATTAGAATAATGATTGAATCAGGAAGTTCATCAATTCAAAAACTTACTGAGAACTTATATTGTGCTAGTTGCTAATAATATAGTAGAGAATAAGCTGTACACAGCCTCTAACGTCCTGGAAGTTATATTTGAGCTATATTTGAGCTATATATATGTAGCCCAAATATATATATATATATATATTTGGGCTACATATATATATATATTTGGTTACTGTATCACAAAGGAGAAGTGCAATGAGTGTAAGGGATCTTCTATCAGAGAAGTCTGACCTATCAGGGAGGTTGCAGAAGACAGCAAAACTTAATTGTGAGAGCTAAAGGATTAGTGGGAAGTGGTTTGTAAACTGAATAATAAAATTATGGAAGAAAGCTGTTACAAACAGGGGAATCAGCCTTTACAAGCATTCTGAGGTGGGAAAGAGCAAGGCTGTAAGTGGCAGGAGAGCAGAGAGCCAAGCAGAGCGGAGAAAAATGAAGACAGAAACATATTGTATACATTTTGAGGTCTGCATTGAGGATTTGAGATTTTACTCAAAGAGCAATGATTGCCATTTGAAATTTATTTTAAAAATTGTGTTTAACGAAACTATGGCTGGAAAAGTAAGCCCCATGATCTGGAGAGGAAGTAATATGGCCCATAGATGAGGAGCCTTTTGATTTTGACTAGAAACCATCGTAGAAGCTAAGAAATGGAAACAACCAATTTCTTTCTTCCACCCTCCCTCAGATTTCTGGGTTTTGCAGCTGGGTGAATAGTAGTACTAGTCACCAACAGAAGAAGCACTGGGGGAAGACCAAATTAATTTTAGGGGGAAGAATGTGAATTTAGTTTGGGATATTTGAAGAGTGAGATATCTCTGAGGCTTTCAAATTGTATTGCTAAATAGATCCTAAAACTGTCCATTGACTTTGGTACCATGGAAATCTTCAATAGCCTTAAGGCAAGTATTGATAGTAGAAACCAGTTTGGAGTTAGTTGAGAAGCAAGTGGGAGATGACAAAACGAACAGAGTAGAGATAACTATTTTTGAGAAGTTTGGTTGTAAATAGAAGGAGGGAGACAGTGATAGCTGGAGAAAGAATGTTTTTAAAAATGGGACAGAGCTTTGAATACATTTAAATGCCCATGAAAAATATCTGGTATAATGGGAGAACTTGAATGTTCTGAAGCTAGAAAGAGGAACAATGCATATTTTAAGGAAGAGGATAGAATCCAGAGTACAGGAGAAAGGAGTAAAACTCTTCTGTTTTCTCTTTAGTCATTCCTGAAATTAAAAATATTTTTTGAGAACCTACTACCTACCAATCATTTTTATAAATACTTTGCTTTCCTCTTTCATAAAGTTCCATAAAATATGTTTTAAGGAACAGTTGCCAGGTGGAATATTACCCCTTCCCAGCATTTCAGGGAATATCTGAAATACTATTACCACAAAGTTATTTTGAGACATTAAAAATATCTTAATGGGGCTTCCCTGGTGGCGCAATGGTTGAGAGTCCGCCTGCCGATGCAGGGGACACGGGTTCGTGCCCCGGTCCGGGAAGATCCCACGTGCCGCGGAGCGGCTGGGCCCGTGAGCCATGGCCGCTGAGCCTGCGCGTCCATAGCCTGTGCTCCACAACGGGAGAGGCCACAGCAGTGAGAGGCCCGCGTACCCCAAAAAAAAAAAAAAAAAAAAAAAAAAATCTTAATGCCTTGGTCTAGCTGATGCCTATACCAGTGAGGTGAGCCAGCAGATTTGTGTGTTACAAAATGGCTGCTGCTTCGCTTGCACCCTAAGTCTCCCACAGAATCTCTCCTGTGGTTCAGTCAGCTGGAAATGTAAAAGAAATGGAATTCTGGGAAGTCTGTTCAGTCTTTCCACATTAATACATTACCAAATCACTAAAACAACTTTATTATATAACTTGGTCTCACTATGTGATTTATTTTTCTATCATTTCCCCCTTTTACACATAGGCACTTGAGCACTGTATGCCAAACAGTTTGCCACATGCTTGACATATATTTCCTCATTTAATCTTCACAGCTACCCTGTGGGGTGTGTTTATCATTACCCCTATTTATAAACAAGGAAACATCCTGTCTTTCCCAAGGTCCATGGTCTAGACTATGGTAGAGCTGTAATAGAAATCAAGGTTTCAGGACTTCTAGTTTGGTGCTTTTTAACCTAGTGGAAGAAAATCACATGTACTTCATGCTATAGGGGGAGAAAAAAAGAAAAGGTCTTCATTTGGTTTGGTGGAACCCTAACCTCCATATTTTCTCAGATTGCATTGCCTCATTTGTTTAAAAAGATTCTATGAGTCAATACACCTTTCCAAAGGTAAAGTTCAGAGAAAGATGTTGTGTGGTTTAAGCACAAAGATATGCACTATCTGCCTCAAGCAATTTGTTTGATAAAACTTCATCTGAATTCAACAATCCTAATATTTTGGCCCTAAAATCTTCTTGCCTAAGAGCTGTCATTATTGAGAACTATGACTACATTTTAATTACTATATGCATTTAGATATGAAGCACAGTGTGTCTGTTCTACTCCTCCCCCATCATTACAGTCTGTTCTAATTAGCATTTCAACCTAAATCTGCTGAGGCAAGGTCCTTTTAAGTCTTCACCTCATGCCAAGAACCAGAATCACCACTTTCCTAGGATTACTGGAAAATTAATATTTCTGCTGACTACCAATTTGTCAAAATTGCAAGTTCTTTAGAAGGACAGTAAAAGAACAAATACTGATGGAGTGCCCACTCTGTTCCAGACTCCTAATTAAAATATATCAATAAAGCAAATGTTATTATATATATTACCATCCTATGAAGTATCTATCATTAATATTTTTAAATTTAAAAGCAATGAAGTTTAGGGAGGTTAATGTCTTTGCCACAGTAGATGAGTTCCATGCATTATTTATTTATTTGCATATTCTTTACGTATTTATATATGTATACATGTATGTATATCCTCTCTTAAGGAGTTTAACTTGTATTATAAATATGAATATAAAACACTAAGTAAAGTACAAATAAAATTAGGGAAACAGAAGTAGGATATAATAAGTGTTTAAAATAGATGATGTCATCAGTAGCATTATATGTAGCATGTATGCCAAAGGGATCCTCTATATTTGTTAAAAGTAAATAAAATACCTGACTCTGGGTCTTTTAGCAGCCAGTGAAAAGGAGAACAGATGATAAGAGTTATTATTTACAATGCCCTAAGATTTGAAATAAACTTTTTTTTTTTCCTGGAGAAACATAATTTTTCCTGGAACTGAAAGCAAAGAGAAGAGATGTTTCCTGTTGTTCCTCACAAAAAGAGCTCTATATAATAGAGTTTACAGTACCCTCAAAAATATCTTTATAACAAATACAATAATGAAATCTCTCGGGCTTAAAAAAATAAAATCCTTTAATAGATGTAGATGGGCTGATGCCAAAGCATGACTCTCTAAAAGCAATTCCTTGTCTTGAAAAGGGAGTGGGATGGGAATAGGAAAACATTGGTTTCCAGATATGTTGCTCACTGATGGCCTAGAATTATCTCAAAGATAGATTTTAGAGTGTCTAGAAGACCAGATGAAGGACAAATTATTCAGTTAATATTCCACAAAAACTGTTTTGTTTAATCAAATTTTGATAAATACGAAATGGACTAAGTAAGAGATGATACCTACAGTATGAGTATTTTGCATGTTGGTAAAAGCAAAGCTATATGGCATCAGCCAAACTAGGAATAATAATACTAGAGGACATTTATTGAATGATTACTGTATGCTAGACTCTGTATTAAGTGTTCTACATGCATCATCTCATTCAATACTCCCCAGTCTTTTTGGAAGGTTTAGGAACCCAGTATTGACAAGGGCTTCTACCTCTGCATGGAGGTTAGCTGAAGGTGCTTCTGTGGTCAGAGGCAGGTTCTCAAGAAGTCCTAGATTCACCCTCCCACATAGATATAGGTGAGTAAGGCCTCAAGGTTCTATACTATAGAGCAGTGGTTTTTAACCCATTTTGTGACACATACCCCTTTGCATATCTGATGAAAGTTATGGAGTCATCCCTGGAAAAACACAAATGATTTATGAAGCCCCTGGAAAACACCCATGAACTTTTTCAGGTTAAAAGCTATTGAAGAGCATAGCCCTAGTAATTTTAGCCTGGGTTTGTTTTTTTTTAAAAGCCTGAATAATCAAAGATCTATCTTGGCTATATATATATTTTTAGTAAACCACCCATAGAATTTAATGTTACTTTAATAAAGCAACTACCTGGTATACTCACTGAGACAAACTGACTGGAAAAATCATACCTAGTTAAATAAATGAGAAGATATTGTGTATAGCTCCCAATAAATTACATGTTGGGGGAATCTCTGCCAAAGGTAACCACACTGGCTTATATTTATCATTGTGAATCCCTTCTGCAGCAATTACATAATAGGGCTTTTTGTTAATTAAGTCTAATCAGAATTAATGAAGATAAAAGCAAATCAGCGACCTGTGGAGGATATCTATATTTGTGGTCACTATAGCATGGCCATGTTAGAGCTGCCATGCATGCTTGTTCAGGTTGCACACTGCACAAGAGCTCCACAGCTAAGGGAGTATTACTCAACAATATAGAGATCATAAATTTTTATATTTTTTATGATAGCTTTTCAATAGCAACATTTCTTTTTCTAACAAAATATGAGTATCCAGATAATTTTTTAAAAGATAGAAATAAAATGTAAAAGAAAGGATACATTTTTCAAATTTCATAAAAAATACTTTATGGGAGGTAATGCCCCTATACCTTAAATATCCAGAACTTTATCTGGTCATTCAAGTTTGAATCAAAAAGAGGGGACTTACAATACACCTGCTTTATACACCACCCCCTTGGAAACTATTTTTTGATCCATCAATATTCTGTCTTCAATATCCCTATTCTGGCTTTATTAATAAGGTAAAGATCCTGTTTATATATTAGTAACTTGAGGTTTATAGTGAGCTCATGCATTTAGCTCATACTGCATGAGAAATGGCTATAGGAACTTGGGTTGATCAACCCGAAGAAGAAAAATTCAGAGGTAATATCAAAAACCTTTTCCAAAAAGTTTTTTTTCCATGTATATTAATTTGCTAGTGCTGCCATAACAAAGCATCACAAACCAAGTAGCTTAAGCAACAGCAATTTATTGTCTCACAGTTCTGGAGGCTAGAAGTCCAAGATCAAGGTGTCTGCAGGGCTAGTTCCTTCTGAGGCCTGTGAGAGAGAATCTGTCCCATATTTCTTTCCAAGCTTCTAGTGATTTGCTGACAATCTTTGGCATTCCTTGGGTTGTAGATACATCACTTCAATCTCTGTCTTTATCTTTACATGGCATCATCACTGTGTGTGTGCCTGTCTCTGTGTCCAAATTTCCCCTTTTTATACGGATACTAGTCATATTTGATTACAGCCTTTATTAATGACCTCTACTTTTACAAAGGCACTATTTCTAAATAAGTATGTTCTACAGTACTGGGTATTAGGATTTCAACACATCTTTTTAGAGGGACAAAATTCAACTCATAACACCATGCATACCATAAAAATTGGAAACACTCATTATTATGACCCCCCTTGAAGATTCACCACATGTGTTAGTATATTAAAGGTTCTGAGAAATTCTACATTAAATCTGAGTTAATTTTATCCCAGAGTTCTCTAAATCTTACTCTCTTCAGCATACCTATGAACATCCTGTGGAATATCTTGGATGGAAGGAAAACACAGACATGGGAGAAAAATATAGGATTTAGAGTAAGGTATAGATAAAATTCCAATTCTGTCATTTCCTAGCTGTCTGATCTTTGGCAAATTACTTAACCTCGTTGAGATTTCGTTTTCTCACCCATTAAATGGATGCAATTACTCCTACATAATAGCCATTTACCACAGTTGTTTCTTTTACTAGTCTCTGTGACGATTTAGTAAAATGACTATCCTAGAACACATCAGATGCTAAAGAAGAGGTCTTGAAAGGTATAACATAACATCCTTATTTTAGAGATAAACTCACTAGAATCCATGTTCTCAATGGTAGAACCAAAATGAAACCTCCAGTCTCCTGATTAGATGCAGCTAAATAAATGGAAAAAATACTTGACTTACTTGCAGATCTGGGTTCAAATCCTAGCTTCATTACATGCTGGCTGTGTGACCTTAAGGAAGTTAATTTCTCAAGACTTCTGCTTACCTCTTTTTCTTCTTCAGCTAACTTCAACAAACATTCACTGAGCATCTACTATACAACAGGCAGTAGGTAAGAGATGGATACAAAGCTTATTAAGACACTGTGCTTAATTGGGAGGAGCTTACAGGTTAGAAGGAAGGGTAGACTGAATAAATAAGTGAAATACTCTCTAATACTGGAATATTATACTGGAGTACACGTAGAAAAGAGTAGTTAGATCCATTTGTGAGTATTGAAGAAGGCTTTGCAGAATTGGATATGACTGAGCTGAGAATCTTGAAGGACAACATGATAGAATTCATCTTGGTGATTAGTTTCAAAAACAATACTCCAGCTGAGAAATAATGTATAAACTCATGCAAATTTTTATAAAAAGAGATCCTATAGACATCCAATGATTGCAGTGATAAATCAGTAACACCTTCAGAAATGTCATTTTCTTACCTACTTCTTAACCCACTGCTTTTTCATCTACAGCAAAGGTCAACACATTTTTTCTGTAAAGTTTCACGTGGTGCATATGTTTGGCTTTATAGACCAAACTGTCTCTGATACAAATACTCAACTCCGCTGTTGGAGCACAAAAGCAGTCATTGACAAACAAATAGCATGGCTATATTTCAGTAAATATTTACAACCCCCCCCCAAAAAAAACAGGGGGTGAGCACGATTTGGCCCGTAAGTTGCAGTTTGCCATCTCTTATTCTGTACCATGAAGCCTCGTGGCTAATCCAGCTCTGCTAGCTCTATGGATGAATGTCTTATCACAAAGTATCAGAGAAGGACTATGAAACCTAAGGGGAAAAAGACAACAGAAATATAGATTATGACACCATCTTTACTTTCAACATGTGATTCTCACTCTAAGAGATAAAGTCTTCATGTGACTCTTTTGGGACATTACACAATCATGATCAAAAAATTTGATTTTTGTGTCCAAAAAAATGTTTTAAAGGTTTTTATTACAATTCTGTGGACTGTTCCAAAATCTAAAAGAATGGAAAATTATTAATAGTTTAGAAGCTTAGAAACAGGGTCAATGGCCTAAAAAGCTTAAACATCACAACTTGTGTAAGAGTAAGATTTCAACGTGCTTTGTTGAGACTTAGTATTCACCTATGTATAGAACTGTTGTTTTATTCCAAAATGCTATTTTCACATTCTCCAACTATGCTTGTTTCAAAATTTCCAAATCCATGTTTCACATACAATTTCCTGCAGTAATTTTCCAAAGTCAGCATAAAAATTGTTCCTGCTTGTCCACATTTGGAAAGATAATCTATGGGAAAACAAATGATCTGGCTGACATTTCTTTTCTTTTCCTCTCCCCAATTGCCTAATGTTGCATTTACAGCACCTCCTTCGAGGCACTTGCTAATGCAACTGGATGCTTCAGCCAAAGTGCACTTTGGTAAGGGATCTCAAATATATACATAGCATTAGGATTGCTTTGCAAAGGATTGAAAAATAATATGATGAGGCTTGACTCTTTTTTTCCACTTTGACTTTTATTAAATTTGCAAGATTGGAATATCATATATTTCCAAATATACAAAATCTATGCATACTGTATAATCCAAATAAAAGGCTGTGTGTCCCATCCTAACCTTCCAGGAAGTGAAAGAAATAATGAATAGAAATGAAAAAATCTGGCAAAATGTGATATCGTCTTTCAGCCATCGAGTCATCTTTGGCTCTGAAATTTTGCTAACCTGAGTACTAATCTGGGTACCTCTCTTCTTCAGACAGACAACCTCAGGTGGAATAGAATCATTGGGAATGACTGGAAAGCCCTTTGGACAGATAAGTTACTGTGATTAAATTAGAAGATGGAGATTTTTTTTCAGGTAGAAAGGAGTTTGAAATTGAACATGTTCCCTTTAATAGATTAAAAAGACAAGTTTGTCAATGTCTGATTGCACTTCACTCAGGACTATCAATTCTTCAAATCCCTAAGTGAGTTACCTTCTCTGCAAAGCTTTCTCCTCTCCAGACAGTTTGTTCCTCTTTACCTCAGCTCCCACAATACTTTCCATTCACTTTTCTCACTGTTGTGTAGCACTCTATTGCCATTATTTCTAGGTATGCCTTTCTCATTAGATTAAAAGGTGCTACAGGGTAGAGCATTACATTTGCCCAGGTGCCTGGCATGCTGCATGTATTATCAGGAAGGGATCTAAAGCATAACATTTATTCTGAATGAGTACAAATTCTAATTCACAGGAAAGACCCAGGTTAAGCTTTTTGCGTGGCTTTGTTATTAACATGTGGCATTGTCAGTATTGGTGCCAAGTCCTATTATACTATTTTATACCAAATGAATATAGTGTTGGTGCCCCCAAATTCCTTCTTTTCCTTGAGTCTGTTATCTGTAGGTGAATTGTTTTAGCAGTAAGATCTTTGTATTTACTTAGAAAGTAATCATGAACTAATGATAATAGCTATGGTTTGGAGTCATGTATTGTGCTAAGTGTTTTATATACACCTTCCTGGTTAGTCTTCATTATAAAGTAGTAAATATTATCTACCCCAAGGCAGCTATGAAAGTCTTCACCTTGGACTAAACGATTAATGTGCCATTGGCCATTTCAACAAACAGTTACTCAAAAGTCAATCCATTTAGTAGTTCTTCTACCCTCTACCCTGCCTCTGATTCACAAATTCTTAAAAATCTAACACAGAGACTCTGTAAAAGAGTGGAAATAAATAACAGTAGTTAAAAAATAAGCCCAGCTTCAAATCATAGCTTCTTTCAACAGGAGCCCTAGATCACACCTCTGCTGTATTATTACTTAATTTTGAAAGTGAAATGGACAATCCCATTCTGGCTGTGGTAAAATTGGAGCAACAAGTGAATAGAATCTACATTCATCCCTAATTGGGATCTGGAGCTTGATCATTAGTGATACTCAGGGCACTGCCTTCAGAGTTAACAGTTTGCTTGGTGTGCCCCCAATAACAGAACACACAGCTAGCCCCTTGTGATGCACCAGGATTCTGGGCTCCGGGTGCTGGTAAGAAAGTTCAGGCTGAGACGTCTGTATATGTTAGAATTTGGTAGAATGGAGGTGAACTAAGTAACTGAATGAGTAAACATGAATCCAGGTCTTTGGACTCCATATGTCACATTTCCTCCACTAAAATGTTGTTTCTTTCAAAATCATGGCATGTTACTTTAAAAACATTGCTAATCTGATATGATTCTTTAGTGAATCTCAGTGTAGATTAATAAGACAATCACTAGCCATTTTTAGAAAGGGACACAGAGATTCTGTGGCTGTATGATTCCAGATTCTGCCTGATTGACACTCCATCACTCGCTGCCCAAAGGCAAAACACAAGGCCGTATGGAAATGGATTTTTTCTTCAACCCTTACCTGTAGCAAGCGGGTTCACCCAGGGCTAAGATGCCTTGACAGAGCTTTATTGTTCAACAGTGATTCTCAATCCTTTTTGCATATTGGACTTACTGAGGTTTTAAAAAAAAAAAAAAAAAAAAAACAACGGATGCCTGGGTACCTCCTGAGAATAATTAAATCAGAGTCACTGGAGAGGTGGGTGGAGAAGAAGCATTTTATATATATATCTTTTTTTATACAAAAAAATATACTTTTTTTTTTTTATAGAAGTTTTCTGATTCTCATGTGCAGCCAGGGTTGAGTTCCACTTTACTTACAGGAACTGAATGCCAACAAAAAGAGGCATACTTACTTATTTCAGTTTATTACCTATTTCCTCTCGCCATTCTTCTCTTTTATTAGAGTAATAGCCGCTTATATTCCAAAACCACAACTAGCACCACCACAATCATTGTCACGCACCTGTGATGCAACCAGGTTTTAATATATATCTCAGGAGCTAACAAGTCTTCAAGAATGGTATTATGGGGCTTCCCTGGTGGCGCAGTGGTTGGGAGTCCACCTGCCGATGCAGGGGACGCGGGTTCGTGCCCCGGTCCGGGAGGATCCCACATGCCGCGGGGCGGCTGGGCCCGTGAGCCATAGGCCGCTGAGCCTGCGCGTCCCGAGCCTGTGCTCCGCAATGGGAGGGGCCACAGCAGTGAGAGGCCCGCGTAGTGCAAAAAAAAAAAAAAGAATGGTATTATGATATCCAGCTTATAATGAGGAGATTGAAGCTCAGAGCAGTTTGGTAATAATCTCACAGCTACTGTGCCATGGATGGGGACCCCAGAGTCTGAGCTCCACTCTGTACTGTCCTTGCCAACTGTATGCTCCTTGAAGTTGGAGACCTGGCTTAGCAGTTGATGGATTTCCCTTTGCCTTCCTATCCTGCTGAAAAATGTTCCTAATCGAAGATACTCTTCTTTTACCCATTTATCTGGATTGGATGCACTGTTCCTCTAGCCAGCTCGCCTTCAATCATGTGGACCCCACTACTCCCATTCCCAAGCCTCCCCTACCTCCCATCTCCCTCAAGCAGCTGTGAAGCTTTCCACCCCATTCCAAGGGTGGTCCCTCTGATACCAGCCCCACCACCTTTGATTTTCCATCTGCATCTTTTTGTCTTACACCTACCTCCTAATGTATGACTATTACCCAAAAGCTACCTCATAGCCAGGCTTCCCTGGAGGAAACAGGAAGAGTAACAGATATCAGAGTCAAGAGATGCTGTTCAGGTCCCTGTTCCACTATTTACCAGCTGAGTGTCCTTGTGATATTACTTAGTTTCTCTGAACCTGTGTCCTTGTTGGTAAAATGGATCATACTACCTGCTTTTCCGGAGATCTATGTGCAAGTTTCCTGGCACATGGTCTGATTCATAGTAGGCTCTAGGCAAGTATTTCTTTCCTTTTTTCTCTCCTTTCTACCTTTTACATCCCTGTCTGAATAGTCATAATTAATGACCACAACAAATATTACTGAAGTGTTGCAGATCTACTAACATTTATCTAGTGTTCCACTTATTTCCCTGGAGGATCTTTGAATTTAATGTAAATATACAGTGCATGCAGTCCTAGGCTTTATGTATCTGTCCAGCAGAAGACTGTTCTTCTCCTGAGGTAGTGTCGACAATGGAATTCTCAGAGATTAAGGCAACTGGTGGGACTTTGTGTTAAAAGCAATTTTAGATTATTGGCTGAGAAAATACTGCTAGTGTGGCTGCATTTTTCAGTATTGCCTTCTTTTGTTACTACTAATTAGCAAATAAACCATACCCTCCTGAGAGATACCTCATTGTTTTCTTTACTTTTTCTCTGTGACCGTATATCTGGCTGTGCTTACTGGGGGGCTTTCTGTAATTGGGTTCAAGCAGCTCAGTGAGTATACTAGTCACCATGCACACACAAACCTAATCTCTAAGTGACCAGTGTAGCTCTTAGATGAATGTATGGCCAGGAGATTTACTGATACTGAAGAAATTAAATTCCCCATAATTATTTTTCTATACTTCATTCTCTGGAGAGCAAAAGCAAAGCTACTCACACGTTGATAAAATGTAGCTTATAATCTTCAGCTTCACGTATACCAACAATGCCATATTCATAAAAGTAAGGCCCTTCTCTAAAGGAGACTGTTTTAATGAGGGCTTCTTCCTTGAGGAGATGCTGGAACTCCAGGGTGCAGAGTTCAGCTCTGCTTTGTATAGGGTGATCTTGATGGAGAGACTGAGCAAAGAACATCACACTAAAGTCCAGCATTGGAAAAACTGTATATCGTTACATCACATGGAGGTGGGAGAGATGATGGCATAAGACATGTGCAGTCAGCTGAAAGCAGAAGGGATCATCTTTTAAAATTCTTTGCCCCAGGATTTCCTTAAAAATAAAGAGACAAGCAAAGAAAGGAACAAATATCGACATGAATTTATTGGATGTCCGCTGTGTCCACTATAGAGGATAAAAAATGGCAGGTAGTTAACCTTTCTAGGTCTCAGCTTGGACTATAAAATGGAAATGATGAACAAGGTCCACTTCAAAAAGTTTCTTGAGGATTTAATGAAGTGATGGTTCTAATAGCAGTTGGCACATTAATACTTCATAAACACAGGTTCATTTCACGCTTTTATTTTTGCTTTTAACACAGTCCTAAGAAGTTCTATCATCTGGTTGGTTATCCCATAACCCTCCTTCCTCTCAGATTGATTGAAGTAGAGATAGAGAGTTAGGGAATTCAATGCCAGCTGAAATGGTGCTGTGATATAGAGGGGGAAAGAAATACTAAAACCCTCTGTAATATGTGGACATGGATGCTTAAGGTGTCATAGCAGCTTTTGGATATTAAACATAAGGGGAAATAAGCCACTATCGTCTGTGTAGATGACACTGTAATGTAACCCATTATAATAATAGATATTTGTAATTTATGATCCTAGTTAGCAAATCCATATTAATAACTAATAAAACAATACTTCTATACATGAAGGAATATGATAGCTGCCATATATATATATATATATATATATATATATAAAATGTTATTTAATTCTCACATGAACATTTCAAAGTATGTATTACTGACACTTTATATGTAAGGAAACCAAGGCTCATAGTTGTTAAGGAACTTGTTCAAGACTACAGTACAAAGAAAGTCACTAGGAAAATTTTAAACTATCTGGAAAATCCACTTACTGTAAATGCCTCTTTTTTGATATCCAGAGAAAAGTGTGTTACAAAATATTAAACGAAGTGTTTAAACCCAATTACATATAAAATTTTTCAGAGAAGAGGATGATCAGGTTGCTTTCTCATATTGGAATTCATTAAGGAAATAAGGCTTGGACTGACAATCCGAGTAGATGATGAAGAGAAAGGGCACATCAGATACAAAAATGGTCATAGACAGTTGCACCGAGGTGGGCGATTAAGATTCATGTGGGTGGAGCTTTGACCTGTACAAATTTGATACCTGGCTCAAACTTTGTTTTTGAAAAAATTACTCATGAATGAATGAATAAATGAATGACTAAATGAATGAACGTCCCTCTTATTTACATTTTGGTTCTCAGATGCGTGCTGCATGTTGTGGTACTTCAGTAGACGTATGCATCCAGTGAGTTGTCCTTTTGACTTTCTATTTTCATGTTTCTAAGTATGCTGATAAAGTTTCTTCCCTTCCTGCTTGGTCTGGTGATATTTGTCTTCCATCCCTGAGGAGGTCCTATGTGGGTTTTGTACCAGATGCTGACTAAATTTCCAGCTCTTAGTGAAACCCGTGGTCACTGTGCTGTAATAATATTTTACGAAGTGCTTTTTCTTTCTTAATATTTATGTAATGGAGAGAAAATCCCTTTGTTTCTGAGGTCTTAATATGTGCTGTGGCTTCCATCAGGTAAGTTCTTTCATGAGTCAGTGAACTGGGGAACTTGCCCATAAGCCTCAGAGGCTATTTGTAAGGCTAAAACAATACAAGGAATATGGGTTTCAAGACCACTATCAGAGATGAGAGACCTAGTCAGAGGTACCAGACCATCCAGTCACTTACACCAAATTTTTCTTAGTCTATAAAATCTACTGAAAAGATATTTACTGATGTGAAACAAATATCAACAATATATTAAACATAAAAGCAGATTAAAAACAGCGAGCATAGTATGATCCTACTTTTGGAGAAAAAATTTATATCGAAAAAAAGAATGGGAGGATAGTACCAAAATATTAAAAACTGTTGTCTCTAAGAAAGGGACTGTGGGTAATTTTTCTTTTTGCTCATCTGAATTTTCACATTTTTCCACAGTGAATGCAATAGTTACAATAACAGTAGTAAGGATAGCCAACTTTTATTGAGTTCTCATGATAGTGAGCTCACCATGGGCTCTGTCTGCTCTGAGGTCAGACCACATGGGTTTGGATCCTGGCTTCCCCTTTTATTAGGTGTGTTAAGAAATAGGCTAGGCTAGGTGTCTCACGTGTATTGTCTCACAATATCTTTCTGGGTTAGATACTGCTATAAAGCCCAATTTTATACGGAAGAAACTAAGGCTTATGGAGTTTAATACACTTGCCCGTGTTCACATAAAATGTGAACATATGAAAACAATAGAATAAAGGTGAAAGAAAATTATCCTAATAAATATTGTCAGACTCAATCATGTTAATTACAGTGAAATCTCACAAATGGATTTTTATCAAGATCACAAAAAGTTTAAAGTGTGTGTGTGTGTGTGTGTAGAGAGGTAGTGAGAGGGCGGTGGGGGGGGATATGCTTTTGGAAATGAGAGGTACAAGGATAAGGACAAGAATATTCAGTTGGTATATACTCAGTTACATCTCCACTCAGCAAATTTATCTAGTCTGTCTTCTCCTCCTCCCCTCTTGCTACAGTCATCCATGCTCTGCATCTCTCCAGCCCAGAAGAGCTGCACAGCCATAGGCTTGCTCCAGGGTGGGAAGACTGGCTATCTTCCCAGACTTGGCTCCTGGTGAGCCATGCTGGTCATTTAATACGGTTGCTGACTCAGGGCTTAGCACTAGAGATGATAACCCGCCAGAGGGAGGGAAGTGATGAGAGCCAAGAAAATGGTTCAAAAATCAGAAGCCAGGAGACGAAGTCGATCCATGTGACTATCCTGGGCCTCAATGGTCTTGATAAGATCAAACTGTTTGTGAACATAAGGGAGCAAACTTTATGAGTCGTTGGTCACTCCATTGGTAGGTAGTCTTTTCTGGCATGACAAGCATGGCGTTAGGTGAGGGTTGAAAATGGTTAGAAGGAACTGAATTGAATCAAGTACAAAAGACACTGGACTTGCAGTAGAAGATTGGGGAACAGGGAGAGATGGGGCTAAAGAAGTCAAATAGTTCTTCACCAAGAGGCTATACTATAACAGCTATCCTCTGATTGCAGTAGCATTTAATCAGGGAAATCACCTTCTTTGATTTTCTTTTTTAATGTCTCCCAATCATCGTGGTGTGCAATGTTGAATGACCAGACAGGCAAACTCAGGATGTGCTTAGGGAACTAGCAAAGCATGGGCATTAAAAATTGAGAAAAGGCCCTCTTGGTAAATGCACCCCAAATTTTTTTTTTTTTTTTTTTTTTTTTTTTTTTAGATGTTGGGGGTAGGAGTTTATTAATTAATTTATTTTTGCTGGGTTGGGTCTTCGTTTCTGTGCGAGGGCTTTCTTTAGTCGTGGCAAGCGGGGGGCCACTCTTCATCACGGTGCGCAGGCCTCTCACTATCGCGGCCTTTCTTGCTGCGGAGCACAGGCTCCAGACGCGCAGGCTCAGTAGGTGTGGCTCACGGGCCCAGCCGCTCCGCGGCATGTGGGATCCTCCCGGACCGGGGCACGAACCCGTGTCCCCTGCATCGGCAGGCGGACTCTCAACCACTGCGCCACCAGGGAAGCCCACCCCAAAGTTTTTAATCAGAAAAATCTTGAAAGAAGCTATTTTAATTGCAGCATAAATATGAGTAACATTAATTAAAAGAGTTAAAATTTATTTTTAATTATATTAATGAGTCTGGTAATCTTTCCAGGGCCCAGAGTTATTAAACGTCTGAATCGAGCCCTGTCGTTGCAGTGGGCTTCTTCATACTCATCTGTATCATTATCATCACCACCACCATCACCACAAAGAATCCTAAAATTTAAGCTCTTACAGTGTATCAGATAGTCAGAGCCCTCAGTGCATTACAAGCTTTACCTCATTTAATTCTCACAACAATCCTAAAAGGTAAGCATCACCCTCATATCACAGATGAGAGGACTGAGGCTGAGAGAGAGGTTAAGTGACTGGTCTGAGGTCCCACAGCTGATAGATGGTGGAGCTGAGATTCAAACCCATTTTTCTCTCCTCCGGGAGCTTTTAAGTATTCTGTGAGTCAAAGGTACATTATTAGCAACGTAAGGAATTAGAAATGACATACAAACTCCAGGTTTAAAGAGTTTGAAATGGTTGGAAAACCTAAATTTTCAGCATATCTATTTTGCTCTCAAAGGAGTGTCTCAGCTTGGATGTTTGGTCCAGAATTCCTCAGATCTGTCAGTAGTGCCTCCCTCTTACTGAGCAGATATTTCAGTAACTCCCACCTGGGCATGCCCTTATTATCATAATAAGAGAAGTCTTAGTTTTGGGGCTTTTTTGGGTTCTTTTTGAGTTTATCCAAGCAACACAGTGTTGCTACCAATGCGATGGCCAACAATGGTACGAACTTCTTTGTACTGTTTTTGAACCCATGTGAAAATTGTTGTCCACCTTTTCCTCCCTCCCTTTCTTCCTCCTTCCCCTTCCTTCCTCTCTTCCTCCGTTCCTTCCTCCTTCCTTCCTTTCTTCTCTTTCTTGCTTGCTTTTTTTTTTTTTTTTTTTTTTTTTGCGGTACGCAGGCCTCTCACTGTTGTGGCCTCTCCCATTGCGGAGCACAGGCTCCGGACGCACAGACGCGCAGTCTCAGCGGCCATGGCTCCCGGGCCCAGCCGCTCCACGGCATGTGGGATCTTCCCGGACTGGGGCATGAACCCGTGTCCCCTGCATCGGCAGGCAGACTCTCAACCACTGTGCCACCAGGGAAGCCCTCTTGCTTGCTTTTTTGCTTTATTCCTTTTTTTTTTTTTTTTTTTTTTGTAGTAAAGGACTTTACTTAAAATATAAGGTTATGACTTGGTTCTGGCTAGCATCAGTTTTAAGTAATAAGGAAACATTTTGGGGGCTGTGAATTTTAGCTATTTGCATTTTGGAATGAATTTTTTTTTTTCATGTGGAGCTGTGTTCATTTCAGATTGTAAATTAGCTTAATGCATCCTGATTTGATTTGCCAAGCTGACCAAGAGCGGAACAGATTTTACTCTCATATACACCAGCTTTCTTGGTTGAGATGTTATTTCCTCAGGAAAGCTGCCCCTGAGGCCTCTCTTGCACACTCTCATAGTCTCTGAACTTCTCCTTTATCACCATTATCAAAGTTGTAGTTAAACGATCATGTATCTAGTTATTTATTCAAGGTGTGCCCCCTTAGTATGAAATCAGCATGAGGGCAGGGACAATATCTACCTTATCCCCTGCTATAAACTAAATGTCAAGCACAGTGTTGGATTATAGTAGGCATGCAATTAATATTTATTGAGCGAATGAACAAAATTCTCCATCCCTAATTATTTCCGTATTTGATTTTTAATCTTGTGGACAAATAGGTTTCAGCTATGTCAGTAGTTTGCTGCCTCTGAGAATTGAAAAGGTCAACAGGCAACGGTGGCTTGAAAGTGAACAGAGCCTGAGAAAACTATGTCATGTGTCCCCTCTCTCTGGTAAATTAACACCACTGTATCTGCTAGTGGGTGAGAATAGCAATTAAGTCGTGTGGAAGAAGTAGCAGAATGCACAGAAGCATCCCCTCAGACTTCTATAATGTGTATGGTCACTAATGCAGGTCAGACCTCAGAAGTCCTAGGGTTTATCTCTGGAAAGATATGAGCATTGTTTACATAAAAGCCAAACATTTCAGGATTTCGACAGCTTTCCTCTATCCTGACTTTGTGTGAGATTCCAGGAGACTGAGACATAAGCTTAACATTATCTTAAGGAAGGAGATTTTGAGGATAATTTCCAATTTAAATATTGATTTTGTGAAGGTCCCAGAGTCTGTTGCTCTGGGAAACTGTGTTTAACAAATATTTCAGTATTGTGGGAGATGACAGCCTGCAGGGCATGTGGAAGTATCCCATGTGAAAGTGTGATATAAGATACCTCTGGGCATCTTTTTAACTGCATGCTAATAAAAGGACTTTCTTCACCCCGGACCCCATCCTCACCCCCAACATACTCACACTCACTTACACAACTCAGCTTATTTTCTCTGAACCCCACCATTCTTCTTAAAAGTGTCATTGTATTTGTGACAGTAACGTCCTCAGGTACTTGTAAGCTTTAAATTATTTGTCTAAGACCTTATATGCTTAGACTAAGGTAATTCCCAGTATGTGTGATTATTAGGAGGATTAGAGATCTAAAGGCTCACAGAACTGACTTTCAGAGAATTGAAATGTAAAATTAAGTATTATGGATTTTAACGTTAAGATCCTCTTTTGTTTAGAGACAGATTTATTTTATCGTGAATGCTGTTCGCATGTGGCTTTCTTCATTCTCAAAGAGCTGGGCTTTAAGAGAAAAGTGTAAATAGCCTTTTACTTTCCTGTAACTGACTTGTACACATTAACTGCCAAAGTTACTAGGAAACAGAAGTGATTGCTTTAGATTACCTTTGAAAAGGGGCCAGCTCCTTTCTGGTCCAGTGGAAGGATATAGCAAAGATCAGCAATGTCACAAAGAAGAAACTGTCAACTGAATGCCAAGGCAGTCATGGACCAAACCCAAGTGTTGACATGGCCCTAGATCATAAAAGAACATATTTTAATCTGAGCCTAATTTAAAGCAAAAGCAGTTGCATTTTTCACTAGTTGGGGAACCATTTGGAATGCAGATGCCTAACAGCACAGTTTAATTTTCAGAGACCCTTTGGGCAATTTTCAGAAGACATTTTCTTGGACCAGGGCAACAGAGGAATATCAGTCCTTCCCATTTATCCTTATAGAATTCTTTGTAAAGAAACAGGGGCTTTGATGTGAATAGCCAAAAGACAGTGGATAGGAAAAGTCATGGGGATATCTGAAAAGTGGGCAAGGATGCAAATGGCACATGTAAATGATGTTCAAGTGTGCAAAAGCCCTGCTTAGCCACTCACATGGATACTACTAGGTCTCATCAAGAGCCTGCACTGAAACTTTATAATCGAGACTTCCTGTTGGATCCTCCAACCTGGAACGATTTATTTTACTGCTTTTAATTCATTTTCTTTTCTACCTTGAATGAGATTGATTTCTCTCCTGAATAGTCTTGCGCTTTCTGGAGCTAAAAGGGGGCCTTCCCTCCATGGCACAGTAACTGTATCAGTGGAGAGGAGATGACCATTCATACGAAGGTCCTCCTTAGGTTGACTAGTAATTTGGTCCAGGTGGAATGAGGTGCTCTTTCTCATGTGCTGCCTGCCTAGTTGAAAAAGGCCACCTAGCAGATTGGATACAGGCAATAAGTTCCCTGTTGCCCTCCAGACAGATTACACATTACCTACTTAAAGGAGGGCAAGCAATACTGTTGTCTTCAATGGGGAACTGTAAAAATATGGAAGGAGAAATATCAGATAATTGGTTTTATATTTTTCTTTAGAAACAGATGATTATTTAGGAAATTGCAAAGAAAGTGATATACAATCTTTGCTGCACAAATTACACCAAAAGAACATATTCCAAGAATGAAATCAGTGACTTTTCTGCAGAAAAGAAAATATTTTATCGTTAACTGCATGCTAATAAATTTGTACCAGATGAATCCTCCCACATGTATTTTCAGTGTTGGTGCCTGGGCTCCAAGTGGGGTGTCTTAAGCCCAACACCAATTCTGCAGAACCCAACCCACAAATACTTTGCATATCGTGTTTCCTTTGTTGGCTCATGAGTGAGATCTAGAATAAAGATTTGCTCAAAAGGTCTCACAGTGGGCACTTTGGCACCAAGTGTACAATACTACATTTCATTTAGCCCAGCAGGCCTAAATGAATGCTCACCGTCAGGTGTCAAAGAACTCCACCCCAAAGAAGCTGATCACTCATTTCTGCTTGGACTTCTCACCAACATGGGTTTTATATAATCAGAGTTTGCATGGTTTTCCCAAAGCCCCCCACAGCTTGATTCAGAGTTTAACCTTTAAAGTACTTATATTAGCTAAAGTGAGGTAGAAGACTCGTATCACTTTTATTCACCTTTTTTGTATGCTTTTGTGGTTTTTGTTTGTTGTTTTCGGAGAAAAGCAACATGGTGGAACAGAAAGCATCAAGATTTACAATCACACTAACTTGGGTTTGAATCATGACTTTACTACTTAATAGCTCTATGACCTTGAGCAATTACTTATCTTCTCTGAGCCTCAATTTTTTCATCTATTAAAGGGAATAATATTTGCCTCTCAGGGCTGTTGAAAGAGTTAGCTCTAGTTCTGTATATTTCTTGGCACATTCAGAGCAGATGATCAATAAATGGTAGCTGCAGCTGCTATGATTAAAGCTGTTCCACAGCCAGAAAGACGGGGTTTACATCAACTCAAGCCTCTTTCTCATGGCTGCAAGAAACCGCAGACGCTCCTGGACTTGTATGAGAAAATGTAATTAAGACAAAAACTTTATTTTCATTTCAGCCATTCTTCAGATTTCTCAAAATCCTGATGAATCCTCTCCTTAGGATTATAAATAGGAATCGAAAAGGCAAACACACATTTTATGCTAACACCAAACTTAAAACCTTAAATTCTAGGTTCACGAAATGTTCCTTATCTTTTACCCAATTTTTGATGCCAAAGGGAGTGACAAGATGCTATGTGTATATCCTTAAAAAGGAAGTGTTGTGTGGGAAAAGAGGATGGAACAGTGGACAGATTTTGGACAGAACACTGAGTTTTGAATTATGGTTCCAACAATATCACTTAACAGCTGTCTGACCCTTGACACACTGTTTCACAGCAATGAGCTTCTGTTTTTCTCCTGCCCTGCCTACCATATGGAGCTATTTTGAAAATTAAGAGAAATAAAGGATATAATGGTACTTCTGGAAACTGAAGTCCAATAGAAAAATGAGATGCTATTTTGCACAGTTTTTTTATTCACAGGCTCCAGTGTTGTGTGAACCTTGATTTTATTCCTGGTTCCATTCCTTACTAATACTGTGACCATGGGAACATTATAGAATCTGTCTAAGCCGATTTCTGTATTTAAATTGGCATCTCAGTGTTTACCATATAGGATTGTTAGGATCAAATGAAATACTTATGCTTGGGACACATTGTAAGTGCTCAATAAATGGTAGATATGTTGCTGTTACCAATGATGTTATTTAGCACCTGGCCCAAGGGCAGAATGCCCTGACCAAAAATAGGAGTTGGAAAGAAGTTTAGGACCAATATGGGATCCTGACATTCAGTTGAAATCAGTTGACCTTTTTTGAGTGTCTCTATATAGGCACTGCAGAATTTTTAAATGTCAGTATCTGCTACTTCTTATAATTGGAGTAGGGAGGGGGATGATGATAATGATGATTAGGAGGAAGAGGATAGATAAAGCTTGTTGGATATTATTATGTGCCAGGCACTGTGCTAAGTACTTTACAGAAATTAATCCATCTTATTCTCACATCAGTCCTATGAGATAGGAACTATTGATATCATCAATCTTATTATTCAGATGAGGAGACTGGGACACAGAGAGGTTAAGTAACTTAATCAAGTCCTAAGCTAATAATGATCAGGGTTGGGACGTTTACTCAGAAGTCTGATTCTAGAACTCATGCTTTGTCTACTATGAATGAGAGAAAAGAAGTACATAAATGTTGTACAAAACTTTATCGCATTATGTAAAAATATAGGAAAAAGTGTTCAAAATCCAGGGGAAAGTTCCAGCAGACTTCAGATATTTATGCAGCAATGAAAATGTGCTCAGCTGTGACTTCAAAGGCCATGCTACTAGCCACTATAGCATACCATCTCCCTATTTGGCAAAATCTTATTGAAAGGGTGTGAAATTGAGAAAACAAGCCAAAAAATTCACCATGCCATACCCTTTAATCATCTTGCTATGTGTTAAAAATAATAATAAACCTACATGTTTACAATAACAATATATTAAATCTGTATTTCTATAGTCAATTGGGAGGCATTATGATTAAACCTAGAGTTGTCGACAGGTCATCACTCACCAGCTCTGCTTGTCTTTCAGCAACCACTAAAAATTGATGCATAGACACTTTAGTCCACCCCCTTAATTTCACAAATGGGGTCATTAAAACTTAACTCAATAAATTGTCCAAGATGAGATAGCTAGTTAGTGGCAGAGCTGGAACTAGAGCACATTTCCTAAACCCAAGTCCCATATTTTCCAAGTTTAATTCAACAAATATTTACTGAGCAATAATAATTATATTGTGAGGCAATGACAAGGAGGGTGTGAGTTTACAAATAAAAGATGGTCCTTGCTCTTCAGAAGCTTATAATCTAGTAGGAAAGGCAAACATGCCCACATATAATTATAAAACTCACCATAATGGAATGACTTCAATAGCAGGGAAGATCCCACATGCTGTCACTGTATGTCTCCCTTTCATCACTCAGCACACTTGTTTATTCAAGGAGTTCTGCCCTGCTAAATTGTTAGCTATAGTTCGCTAATTTATCCCTAGCATAGTTCCCGGTACAGCATAGGAACTCAGTAAATATTTATTGAACAAAGTGAAAAGACACAAGAGCAAAATAATGTGGAATCACAGAGGAGGGAATGATTAATTAAATGTGAATTTGAAATGTACAGGCCAAAGCAAAGCCAATTAGGTAAAACTTTACTGAAATGTCAAGTCTCTAAGGAGAGGAGATCATTGAGCTGGAAGAGGGCCTGTCGTTTCTATTAATCCATACCCCTGCCTTTAGGCCAATCCACAGATAAATTACCTCTGACAAGTCAGAATCTGGTTTATTTTTAACTGAGAAGTTTTGTGTATTTTTTAACCTTTTGATAAATTTAGAAAATATCTATTACAAATCATTCATCAGAAAAATAAGAGCATGTAAAACTTAGACCAAAGAAAGGCTGATTCCAGTTTATCATTCTTTCTCAAATTCTGAGTGTCACAGCCCCCAAAATCTAGATTTTGCTTCAAGGGGATCTCAGTGGTATATGTCAGACTGTCCCACAGTCAGAGGAAGGTCCATTTTATATTTGTTCCAGTTTGATTCTGTGCATAGCATCATTCAACCTGATTCTTGTGTCTTGTCTTTTCTGAGATTTATTTCCTCAGTTTGTGACTGCTTCCTCCCTCCTTTGCTTTCTTCCTTTTGCCCTTCCTTCGTTCGTCCCTTCCTTCCTCCCTTCCTTCTTCCTCCCCTTCCTCTCTCTCTCTCTTTTCCAGTCATGAGTCAATACCGTAATATTAGTTTTGCACATTTTATTTTTCATACATTTCCTCCCTCATGAAACTCAGCACAGGGGATGGCACATGCCTGTGCCCTGCCTAGGAACTCCACACTCTCCCGCACTACTTTGCCTGCTCCTAGAAACCACGAAAGAGTCAGTAGAGCATCTAGCATTGGAAGAATGAGACCAGCACTCGGAAATAACACAGTCAGAATGTTACACATGTTAGACTCCCAAGAGTCTGATCAAAAGCCAAGATTTCCCCCCACCCATTTAAATCAATATACTTTATTTAAATTGACTTTCAAGTTTATTAAGGCTTGGGCAAGAGCACATTGTTTTCTTATATGCAATAAGCTCAGTGATAAGTGCTGTAGTTACTGTATTAAGAACTAAAGAAGGTAAAGACAAGAGTATAAAAAATAACTATGAGTACAAAAATATGTTAATGGATACACACTACAAAAAGATGTAATTTGTGACATTGATGACAGTGTGGGAGAGAAGTAAAAATGTAGAGTATTTATATACACTTGAAGTTAAATTGTTATCAGCTTATCAGGTTAAAATAGATTGTTATAACTGTAAGATATTTTATGTAAGCCACATGGTAACCACAGGGAAAATACCTATAGAAGATACACAAAAGAAAATGAGAAAGGAATCAACTCATGTCACTACAAAAGAAAAAAAAGTCAATGAAACACAAAAGAAGATAGCAAGAGTAGAAAAGAGGTACAAGAAAGCTACAAGACAGACAGAAAACAATGAACAAAATGACAATAGTTAGTCCTTCCCTATCAATAATTACTTTAAATGTAAATGGGTTAAGCTTCACAGTCCAAAGACATAGAGTGGCTGAAAACAAAAAGATTAAGCTATGCACTGTCTATAAGAGAGTCACTTTAGACTTAAGGACACATATGGGCTGAAAGTAAAAGGATGGAAAAAGATATTCCAGGCAAATGGTAACCAAAAGCAAGCAGGGGTAACCATACGTATATCAGACAAAATAGACTAGGTCAGAAACTGTCAAGAGAGGCATTATATATTCATAAAGGGTCAATTCCCCAAGAAGATATAACAATTATAAATATATATGCAACATCAGAGCATCCTAATACAAATCTTCCTTGACTTACAGTGGAATTAAAATATGCTGAAAATGTCATCAGCCAAAAATGCATTTAATATACCTGACCTACCAAACATCATGGCTTAGCCTAGCCTACCTTAAACATGCTGAGAACATTTACATTAGCCTACAGTTGGACAAAATCATCTAACACAAAGCCTATTTTAGAACAAAGTGTTAAATATCTCATGTGATTTACTGAATACTGTACTGAACATGAAAAATAGAATGGTTGTATGGGTACAGAATGTTTGTAAGTGTATTAGTTATTTACCCTTGTGATCACACGACTGACTGGGAGCTGTGGATTGCTCCTGTTGCCAAGTATCACACTGCATATCACTAACCTGTGAAAAGGTCAAAAATCAAAAATTGAAGTACATTTCCTACTAATGTGTATCACTTTCACATCATAGTAAAGTAGAAAAATTATAAATTGAACCACTGCAAGTCAGAAATAGTCTGTATATGAAGCAAACATTGACAGAACTGAAGGGAGAAATGAACAGCAACACAATACTAGAGGATTTCAATACCCCGCTTTCAACAACAGATAGAACACCCAGATGGAAGATCAATAAGGAAACAGAGGAGTCAAACAATACTACAGTTCAAAAGAACCTAACAAACATATACAGAGCATTCCACCCAATAGCAGCAGGATACACATTCTTCTCAAGTGTTAAAGGAACATTCTACAGGATAGATCACATGCTAGGTTACAAAATAAGGCTTAGCAGTTTTAAGAAGATGGAAATCATACCAAGTATATTTCCAAACACATGGAATGAAACTAAAAATCAGTGGCAGAAGGAAAACTAGAAAATTCACAAATATTTGGAAATTAAACAATACATTCTTGAACAATCAGTGGGTCAAAGAACAAAGCAAATGAGAAATTTAAAAATATCTTGAGAAACAAAAACAAAACACAACATACCAAAACTTGTGGAATGAGGCAAATGCAGTACTAAGAGGGTAGTTTATAGTGGTAAATGACTATATTTAAATAAGAGAAAAGGTCTGAAATAAACAACCTAACTTTACACCTCAAGGAACTAGAAAAAGAACAAAGTAAATCCAAAGTTAGCAGAAGGAAGAAAATAGTTAAGATTAGGACAGAAGTAAATGAAGTAGAGAATAGAGAAACAATAGAAAAAACCAACAAAATTAAGAGCTATTTTTAAAAAGATAAAATTGACAAACCTTTAGCTACATTAACTAAGGAAAAAAGAAAAGACTCGAATAAAATAAAGAATGAAAGAGGAGAGTTACATTTGATGCCACAGAAATTAAAAGGATTGAGACTACTATGTACAATTATATACCAACAAGTTGGATAACTTAGAAGACATGGGTAAATTCTTAGAATTTACCTACAAAGACCTACAACCTACAAAGACTGAATCATGAAGAAATAAAAAATCTGAACAGACCTATAAATAGTAAGGAGATTAAATCAATAATCAAAAACCTTCCAAAATGAAAAAGCTCAGGACCAGATGGCTTCACTGGTGAAATCTACCAAACATTTAACAGGAAAAAATGCCAATCCTTCTCAAACTCTTCCAAAAAATTGAAAATTCAGAAATACTTCTCATAAGCCCACATTAATATGATACCAAAGCCAGGAAAAGACACAACAAAAACACTTCGGGCCAATATTCCTAATGAATGAATGCAAAATCCTTCACAAAATAGCAAACTGAATTCAACAACACATTAAAAAGATCACACACCATGGCCAGGTGTGATTTATCCTTGGGATGCAAAGATGGTTCAACATATGGAAAACAATCAATGTGATCACATCAGCAGAACAGAGGATAAACATCAGTGATCATCTCAACAGATGCAGAGACACACTGACAGATCTCAACATTCTTCATGATAAAAGTACTCAACAAACTAGGAGTAGAGGGAAATGACTTTAACCTAATAAAGGACGTAGATGAAAGACCTATAGCTAACATCATACTCAATGGTGAAAAACTGGAAGCTTTTCTCTAGGATCAGGAACAAGATAAAGATGCCCACTGTCACCATTTCTATTCAATGTTGTATTGCAAGTTCTAACCAGAGCAATTAGTCAAGGAAAACAAATAAACCTCTTACAAATCAGAAAGGGAGAAGTAAAATTATCTCTGTTCACAGAAAACATGATTTCTGTTTTAAAAGCCCTAAAGATTCCACACATACATGCACACACACACACACACGAAAATACTGTTAGAACTAATAAATGAATTCAGCAAAGTTGCAGTATGCAAAATCAATATGCAAAACTTAGTTGTCTTTCTACATACTAACAATGAACAATTTCAATAGAAAATAAGAAAACAAACTCGTTTACAATAACAACAAAAAGAATAAAATAGGAATAAACTTAACCAAGGGAGTGAAAGACCTGTACACTGTAAGCTACAAAACATATACGACTCAAAGCAATCTACAGATTCAGTGTGATCCCTGCAAATGTCCCAATGGCATTCTTTACAGAAATAGAAAAAAAAAATCCTAAAATTGTTGTGGAAACACAAAACACTCCGGATAGATAAAACGATTTTGAGAAGGGACGATGAAGCTCACATCTGTTAGTATGACCAGTATCAAAAACAATGACAGCAACAACAACAAAACCTAGAAAATGTATTAGTGAGAATGTGGAGAAAATTGGAACCCTGTGCACTGTTGGTGGTAAGTGGGAATGTAAAATGGCTCAGCTGCTGAGGAAAACAGTATGGAGGTTCCTGAAAAAATTAAAAATAGAAGTACCATATGATCCAGCAAACCTACTTCTGGGTATTTATCCAGATGAATTGAAATTGGGATCTTAAGGAGATATTTGCACTCCTGTGTTCACTGAGGCATTATTCACATTAGCCAAGAGGTGGAAGCAGCCTAATTCTCCACTGACGGATTAACAGATAAAGAAAATGTGGTATATACATACAGTGGAATATTATTCAGCCATAGAAAGAGGAAATCCAGTCATGTGCTATAATATGGATGAACCTTGAGGACATTATATGAAATGAAATAAGCTAGTCACAGAAAGACAAATACTTCATGATTCCGTTTATACTGTATGAGGTATGCAGAAGTAGTGAAATTCATGAAAGCAGGAAGTAGAGCGGTGGTTGGCAGGAGCTGGGAGGAGGGAAATGAAGAGTCACTGTGCAATGGGAATAGAATTTTAGTCATGCAAGATGGAACAGTTCTAGAGATCTGCTATGCAACATTGTGCTTTATAGTCAACAATATTGTACTGTACACTCAAACCTTCGTTTGGAGGGTAGATCTAATATTATGTATTTTTTCACCACAATTTTTTAAAAGGAACTAAAGGGGATGACTATTATGGATAATAATGCTGTTTAATGTTTTAACTTTCTAACTTGGTGGAGAGGAAGAGGAGATGTCATCGTGCCTTTCTGCTCCCTAATACATACTTGTAATATACTGTGAAATCAATATACCTTTCGGACTGTATCATTTTAAGAGGAACGTGACTTTGGTGGCTGAAGTTTGGGATTCTCTCCCTGCTTTACCACTGACTGGCCTCTGACTTGGGGAACCACTCCCCATTTTGTCCCATCTAGCTATAAAGGGAGAACAGTCTGACAACACTTGAGAGAAAAACACAGCTGTCAGGAAGAGCAGCTTTTATGAATGAAGATCTGGCTAAAATAAACAGCAGCCATTTCTATGTTTTAGTATTATAAGACCGCTAGCAAATTTCTTCAAAAAGATAAATTCATACACTTACACCACTCAGCCACTGAAATGTTTCACATAATGACCTTAAGAACACATTGCTATTTTGTGTTTAAATTCAAAATGCTTATTTGTTCATTTTACACTAAGATGTAGAACATAGACCCAGATACCTATGTTGGAATAACCACTGAAGAACAATTTTATCTTCTTTCTTGCTTAATTTATTTTAATAAACACTAAATGCCTTTTGTGCTTGGTTCAGAGGATGCAACTGCAAAAAAAGAGCCATCTCCCTTCCCTAATGGCTGTTACTTACATTCTGTTTGAGGAGAATGGCACAAAACAAGTAATAGTGCAATTCTTGTTTTAATTGCAGTTGTCGTAAGTAATATAATAGAGGAGCACAGGTGCTAAATGAGTGTTTAATGGGAGGATGACTTAATCTGTTCTGGAAGCGGGTGGGGCAGTGTCCAGGGAATGCTCTCTTAAAAGGTGGCATTTGGGTTGAGCTCTGGAATGCAGGGAGGACTCCAGAATTTCTGAATAGAAGAGGCTTTGAGATGGCAATCTGGTAGGAAGTAAGCTCTGGTAGACTTGTTTTGGAGCTGTGTTTCATACTGAGCCCACTCTTTTTAGATTGTATTCTGTGTTTCCTTGAGATGGCTTCTTGGAGGTTGTATCTTGATGCACCCTACAGAAGGGTGAGTAGAAATGAATTATGTGGAGGTGTGAAGAGGGAAAGAGAACACGATAGTTGGAGGGTTAAACAAGGTGTGAAGAGTTGGAGGATAGTGAGGGATGGGTGAGACTGGGGAAAGCAGTAGAGGCTGGGTCGCACCGGGCAGGATTAAGGACCATGCAAGCCACTTTAAAGATTGTATTCTCTGTAGGGATAAAGATTCCCAGAAAACGAGACTTCATTCACAGTTTTCAAGCAGGGTAGAACCTAATCAGATTCTCACTTTAGAAGAAGTCACTCTGGCCACTACATGAGCATGAATTGGAGTAAAGGTGGTGCCAGAGGCCAGTTACGAAGCTGTTTCACAAGTTTTACAGAGAAGTGAATGGTAGCTTAGACTAGGATGGTCATCATGGTGATTGAGAGGAATAGACGAAAGTAGAAGATACTTACACAGACAAATACTGTAGAGTATAACTGAATATGCCAGGTGGATCTGGAAAGAGTCACAGGAGACGTGACATTACTTTAATCTGGAAGGCTGAGAACAACTTCCTTGTAATACTGTGGTTCATCATTTAGGTTAAATTGTTAAAATATGTAAATTATAAATGATTATTACCTTTTATCAATATTCCTTTCAGATTCTCTAAGAAATGTCATATAACCTGTGTTCTTATTTCTCTAATAGTGTTACAAAGTTGGTTAGAATAGAATAAATATGCATTTCCTGAAAACCATTTGACAATTTGGCCTTTTCAGTTCAGATTAATCCCCTCCCCACCAGCATCCACCCAACTCCAAGTATATTAGTGAGAATTTGGGACCTTTAAAATTTTTTTTCTACTCCCTATTAAATCCTCTGTCCAAGTTAAATCTCTATAGCAATAGGGATGTGTCCTTGCACACTATTAATTCATGCTTACTTTTGCCTCATAAGATTCATGATTAAACTGATATAAGTATTTTGGAAATAATTTTAGAACCTAAATTACCTTAACTATTCTGGGTTCTCTCTTATTTTAGAAGGTAATTGTGCTTAGTTCTGGAGATTGCCTAGACTGAAGGTTTTAGATGTAGAAGAATATTAATTTGTTAGCATTTGTAACATCTCTAGTCTTTTCGGTCACAGGAATTCACTGTACATACTTTTCAAATCAAGAGAAATTGTGTCTAATACTCTATACCGTTTTATGATTATTTAACACATTACTTGTGGCTGCGAAAGGGCTTTTCTGCTACCCAGCCATCCTTTAGCAAGCACTTAGCTCTTCTTTCGTAATTAATATTTTCATTTCTCATATGCATAGAGTGCCTGCAGGAAATTTTATCTGGAAAAGAATCTGCATAGTGTTTTAGTGCAGTACAATTTATTTAGCAATTCATCTTTGATATTTATTTTTTATTAAACAAATTAAGCCAGGATTTTAGTTTTAAGCCCTTGCTTCAAAATGGGATTATATGAAATCATGTGTGTGAAACTTTTGAAAATGGTAAAGCACTATAGAATTTAAAGAATCTTTCATTCAATAAAAACAAATTTTAAATAAAATAAAATAAACAAAAACCTTCTAGTGGTTGTTCCATGGAGGCACTACCAGGTCAAAGAGAGGTCAATAAGATGTATCTCATCTAGGTATTGCTCTGTGCGCCATATGCCCATGTTAAATCACAATGATAAGTAAGATGTGGACTTGTGCACCACTAATTCTCATTTTGCCAGACTTTCATGTCATCCTATGATCATTACAGTTGACCAATTACAGTTGATCGAATTGAATTATCTTTAATTAGTAGGTCTGTTTCATAGTACAGTGGGCTAGCTGGACATATTTATCTGTTTTAAGTGGTCTGTCCACAGACTTGGAAAGCCAAACGTCATTTTTGAAAAGGAAAAAATAACTGGGGGGGAGGGGGAGAGAGGAGGCTAGGATTATTTTATACGTGTTAAAGGGAAAGTACAATTTCAATAGTTTTGAAGCACGTTTAACGAAAGTTTGCTGTGGTCTTTAAGATCTTTGGAGGAACGTCACATTAGTTAGGCAATATGTAATATTTATTTTTCTATATAGAAATGACATGCAAAGGTTATTAAAACAGCAATTCTCTTGTCTTTGTGATGGGAAGAAATAGCTGATTCCAAAGAACTCATTCATAACAGATTTAGGTCCCTATGAAGATTTATAATATCTTTGAGTAGTGCCCAGCCAGGAACTTTTCTGTCTTGCTGCAAGCTGCACACGCCATTACAAAATTATAACATTCACATTGACTCCTGCACAGATTGATTCTTATACTTGAGAGGCAAATGGATGAGAACAGGGCATGTATTCCCTGAAGAGTCAATGGGCCTCTGAGCAATGAAATCTGCCTGAAAAACTGGAGAAGCACCTATGGTTAGATAAGATTGGAGAGAGCCAAACTTATCACTTCCTTACATTCTCATTTGGAGGGTGGTGGATTGCCATCTCACATCAAGTCCTACTGTACAGCCGTGCAGCATGGTGACACCAGATAAATATGAAGTTCTCTAGGGCTTTATTTGACCCAGAAGGTCATTCAGCCATTAGCCCTTGATTCAGCATAAAAAAAATGAAGCGGGGCGAGGGAGGGAGGAAGAAGAAGAGAAAAAGAAAGGGAGAGAATTTTCTGCTCCTTTTCTCATTGCGTATCCCACGATGATCTATTTGCCTCAATTTTATGTTTGTAAGTATTGATAGTGATTCCTTGTTCCTCTTTCAGAAAGAAATACCATTAATGCCATTGTTATACCTACCCAACAGTTCAGGTGTTCACGTTTTTGTGGCAAATTTCCTTAATATCTCAAAATCAACAGTAAAGCCAACCTTAAGAAATAGTTTGTTTCTGGAGCACCGCTGAATCAAATATTATTTTCTAAAACTGTTAGTCAACTCCGTCATTCTTCTACTCTTTCCTTCTATTAGACATCCACCCAAGTATCTATTCATCCGTCCAAAAATGTATTTATCATAAGCCTGCTACGATGTGCTGGGCAGGCAGTGGGCTAGGAGCTTGGGAAAAAATAGTCAATAACAGACCCAGGCCTGCCCTCTGAACTGACACATGTGGGTCATTATTATTTAGCAAAGGTGTTTTGAATGCTTACTGTGCCAGGCAAGGTACTTATACCAACCCCTTGCACAGAATTTGTGAAAGGTTTCTTTCATGCAGATACACGAAAAGAGAAATCCCTGCCCCTTCCTTTCAGGACTTTTATATATAACAATGATTTATCCAGGGAGTCCTAGTGTTGAATTGTAGAATATGTTGTAATCATGGCTTTTGAAACAAGAACCTTGTCGACTCAGATAGAAATGAGGTCTACACTGCCCCAGCACCTGGTTAGTCCACTGCGAAAGTGGGTCTGATGGCACCTGATGGTCTATAACTAGAATAACTATATCGTGGGATTATATCACACTTGTTTGGTGCTGCATAGATGGCACTTTGCTCCCCAATCAAACCAAAATTATTTCCTTAGGGATATGTGATAGGGATAGGCATTTTGGCAAGAGATATGGAAAGTTTCAAACAGAATAAAAATTCTAAGTGCTGTAGTAATTAGCCTTTCCCTTTCCTGAAAATACTATGCATGGCTTCTGCAAACATACTAAAATTTAAAACAATCATGTCCTCTTTGGAAGGCAATTGCTTTAAATTGGATAGATTTCACTCATTTTTTAGTGAAAGAATTTGAAAATTCTGTCTTTGGAAACCAAAATACTGGATGGCAGAATTAGATGTCTTTCACTTTAAAATGCAGACTCTCTCTGTGGTGAATGTATTTGTTGTGGTAAAGTATTTGAAAGGAAATCCTCAGAATAATTTGGGGTAAGGAAAAACACTGTGTCAAAATAAGCCAACCCATCAGTTTGGAACTTTGGAAATTGCTTTACTTTTGAATCAGAAAGAATTAATAATTGTTCATAGCATAAATAATATATGTTTGGGCTATAATATATAATCATGTTCTAAAACAAACTTCCAAATTTGAAAGCACTCTGGTATAATGCTGTGATCTAAGTGATTTTTCTGAATGAATCAATGTTCTTTAGAGTTAATACTGGTCCTCTTATTTAGTTACCTCATGATTTGGTCTGTGTCTTGGCAAACCTCTCTCTAAATAAGTGATTGCTGTAAATGTTGGAAATTGTTTCACAGGTTAACCTCCCCATCATTTTACATTGCTTACGCTATATTGTTTCAGCCTAGATATATTCTTTCTGGAAAGAAGGGTCCTGCTAGTCTGATAAGAAGCTCTCTTTCCTGAGGTCTGTATTTTGCGTGGGGATCAGCTAGAGAGGGAAAAACCAGAATGCCGAATTGCGAAGAGTATGCTTTACTGTGGGGCTCCATCCAAAAAGGGTTTGTAACAGTGTACAGTCCTGTAGCCCAGCTGTGTGGAGCATTGATTGCTTCTGCCTAGAGCAGGGATACTGTCAAGTTGCTCTGTGAGTTGAGTCATCTATTGACAAAGAGCTACCAGCCCGCAGATAATGCTGTGCGGAGCTGCTCCCACGATGCGCTGCTATAGCAGCTGTCAAAGATACTGAGGGAACCACGGGAGAAAAAAAAAAAAAAAAAAGACTTTTACAACTGCCTGGAAGAAAGGGGTGTGAGGGAGGAGACATTCCTGTGCAGAGCTGACCAAAGGCAGGAGTAGGCATCAGTGCAGTATGAATGCATACCTCACCAAGCAACACAGCTGCAGCCGGGGGTCCGATGGGATGGATGCCGGCAGGAGCGCACCCACACTGATCAGGGATGCCCACTGCGCTTGTGGCTGGCAGAGGAGTCCTCAGGGGCTCGGGTACAGTTCTCAGACTATGCCCTCCTCGGGACCTGGGGGCCCAGCTTCAAACAGGACCAAGCTGGTCACTTTGTGGGACAGTGTGCGGAAAAGCTCCCACAAGACGAGCACCAAGGGCAAAGGGACTTGTGGGGAGCATTGTGCCTGCCCACATGGCTGGTTCAGCCCAGCACAGGTGAGCCTTTTCCTTGTGACTTTCCCGTGAGTATTGGAAGAAACTGAGAGCACGCTGGGGAAGGCTAGCACGGTTTGGAAACTTTTCTGGGTGCTCCTTGCTGACTGGGTACGCCTGTTTGGTAAATGGTAGGCCAAGAAATCCTGTAATTTTCACAGGTGTTTGTGGGCTCACACTTCTGTGTGGCCTGTGAAAGTCAAGGGATGCTGTGCTCAGTTTCTTTCAGTGACTTTTCCCCAAATTCAACTTCTTTAGTCCTCAGATGATTTTACTATTCTGCATCATAGACTTTAGCAGCACTATTACTTCTAATCATTGTTAACTTTTTCTATTCTGCCTAGCCTAGGGTTTTGTCTTGTTTTAAGGAAGAAAGAGAAAATGAACTTTAATCAGATACTTTCCGTCTCTTTAAAGATAAAAAAAACATTCATTTCTTCAGCTATGGAAAGCAGCGATTTAAAGTATCCTATTCTAATTTTACTCTTATAATGCTGTATACCTTTTCAGTGATGGAGAAGAAAATGTGTTTGTACTAAATAATTCATTTTATAAACAGAAGGAATACAATTGGAAGCAGGCTAGACAATTACACTCAGAATAAAATAATGAAACATTTCATGTATTCATAGAAGCAATAAGGTTATTTATATTAAAAAGTATAACTCGTATTCCCCTGTAACATATTTCTGAAGCAGATGTCCAGAGTCCCTTAATTTGATTCCTAGCTTATTCTTGCCCCAAACTACTAGCATTGTACCAGAAACGAAATTGGCTCATTTTTTCCTGTCTCCAACCAGAAGAGGGAAAACAACTTCCTGTAAATGCTATAAAATATAAATAAAAGGCACCTGTAATCATTGTCATAGATACAGAACTCTGTTCATAAAAATTCACTGAAAAGAGAAAAATCTGTGTTTGCAGAAAAAAATCCTCTCTTGATTTTAGTATGATTTTAGCATAATTAAGAAGTGGGTATTGATCATGAGTAAAACGTTATGATCTGAGAGGTGTAGAGAACATTCCAATTTTAATATTAGTTTTTTTTTAAGTACTTGTAAGTATATATCACTAGATCTTAATGCTACATATACATAGCCTTATATATGGCTTTTGATGCATTAATATCATGATTTCAGCATCTTGATTTAAAAAAAGAATATATTGTCATTTTAGAATTAAACTAGTTCACCTTGAAATGGAGCCTGATGTTTGGAAACTCAGTTATTTTTTAAAGTTAACATGAATTCCAAACTGAATAAACAGTCAACAATTATGAAGTCCCTATTCTTTCACAAACACATGTGTTTAAATGTCTTTAGCCTATATCTCTTTATTGATTATGTTAAATTCTCAAGGCTTACATAGGCAGAGAAGGCAAACACATCTAGCTTATGGATTTTGCACAGAGTAGAATATGCAAACATGCTTTATTTTTACAATTCTTTTTATCTAAGATGTAATAAACTTTTCATCATTGCTCAAACCAAAATCTCTAATACTATATTATAATAACTATGCTCAAAAAATCTTGGTACATTTTTCATCAACCAAGGGAAACTTTTCCCTTCCTTGGTTTTTAACAGAGTCAGCCTCCTACTTCCTTAAATTTATAGCCATTTAATGCTTTAAAGATTGAAATAGACTCTGCACTGGTAATTAAAGATCCAGTGACATATGAGAAGGCAATAAAATGAGGCAGCCACCATCTCCCATTATTCTTTTGTATACACATTTCTCTACATTTTTCTCTCTTATTCACATGTACTTTATTACTTGCTAAGAACAGTTACTCCCCAAATAATGGAGAACCGATACCATATCTTTTAGGATCTTCAGTGTTGTGACACTCTTCTATCAACTGACTCTTCCACCCTTTTACCGTCTTAGTCCTAAAAATGTGCTATACTAGCTTGATCAATCTCTCTTCATTCCACTCCCGTGCCCTTTCAAATATATTATGTCGAATAATTTTTAATGTGTCTGTATATGCACATATATATATTTAAATATCTCTATATTAATATAGAGATATATATTTAAATATCTATATTAATATAGAGATATTTAAATATCTCTATAATATCTACTTTCATGTATTAACATATTTTCATGTGTATATAATTATACATATATATACATGCATATACATATACACATATAAAAATTAAAGTTCTATATTATTCTTTTCTCTCCTAGAAATTACTAGCTGTTCTTACAATGTTTTTTCTGTCTATAAAGTATATTGCCTTTACTTCTGATAGGTACTCGAAAATGCTGCTCTATGTATATATATATATATATATCTGTATTCATTTACATATACATCTATTAAATATGTCTAATATTTGAAATATACAGATGTGTATGTATTATATGCCCATGTAAACTATCACAGAAACAAGACTGTGTGTGTATGAATATGTGTCCATTAAAACTAAGTCTGTTTTGAGGATTTTTGGATACCATTTTTATCCCTTAAATTAACCTAAGATATCCTGTGAAATATTGTAAAATAAAAGATAGAGGCTAATGATAGTAAACGGTAGACTCCTTGATAAAGCAGAAAGAAGGAAAGTGCATGTTTTAGAGTTGCCTAGGGACCCATATGTGGTACAGAACGTGCCTGAGGGCTATTAAGTGTCTGGGAGCTGGGAGCTTACCCTTGGAGATAGTTGCTGTGTTACGTGGAAATCAGCAGTGTGATTTCCGGCTGCTGTAATACAGGGCCATGGTAATGACTTGAGTTCCTCCCAAGGCTCTTTGCCAAACTCCTGTTATTTGGGGGTGCTGTGTACTAACAGGACTTTGTCATTATGTTATTCCTCAGCTGGAATAAAAAACAGCTCCTGTCCCTTCTCAAATAAGTTTTCATTCCATTTGGATCTGTAGAATTAATATAACCATAATAATAGGTAAGAAAATGGAAAATTATAGTGTCCAGAAGTGAGTTCTAGAATGCACATCCGAAATAATAGTATCGGCCTTGGGGGAAAAACAAAAAACAAAAAACAGAAAAAAACATGTCCATCGCTGCTTATGCGGCACTTCTGCCCAGTGCAGACTGGTCTGGGGAGGCAGCACAGACAGTGAAGACTCAGAGACCAGGGTTCTATGCATTTGTTCTTTATTCATTCATTCATTCTTCATTTCTTTATTCAACTATCATTTCCTGAGTACCTACTATGTGCCACTCTGTCAGGCCCTGTGGATATAATAGGAAACAAAGTAGATACCACCTCTACCATTATGGAGCTTACGACCTACAGTAGTATACAATACTTAGCAAATATATCACTATATACACAGAATAATAGCGTCATAAATCAAAATTTGGAAGTGAAACAAAGTTCCACGGAGTGCTGCAAATTCCATAGTAAATGTGTATTCAGGATACAAAGGGACTACAAAGGAGAAAGACAAAAATATCCTTTTTTTTTTTTTTTAAGAAAAGATACTGTATCTCTTTATGCCTACATTTCCTGTTTTGTAAAATTAGGATAAAAATAGTACTTAACTCTTAGGATTATGGTGAGGAATGATTAACATAATACATATAAAGCAGTTAGCGCAGTGCTTACATACAGTAGAGACTCAATAAATATTTGTGGAATGAATGAATCATAAATCCACAATAAAAGTTGGCTTCTATTAACCTATTCCTTAATTCACTATAACTGTTTTTTCTGGGAAGAGAAGAGAGGTGAATTAGTGAAGACTTCGTAGAGGTAGTGATACTTGGATGGAACTGAATTGAATCTTGAAAAAATGTGTGTTTATCAAGTCGGCAGAGAGAGATAGGCTTTGGGGGCAAAAATAACAAAAACAGAAACAGTTGTAACACCCTGGTATCTGTGTAGAACTGCTCTTAGTTCCGTCTGCCCACGGAGAGATGGGCAGGGGATGGGTCACAGAAAGCCTGGTGGGCCTTGGTGAGGACCCTGCTGGGTCAGCAGCATTGAGCCACCGTAGGAGTCAAGAGTTCTGCCACACTCTGTGTTAGGCTTCATGGTTAAGGAACCCTTCTAGGCCTCAGTTTCTCTGTTTCTAAGAAAACTGATTTTCCTAAATGAACCTCTGTATCCCTTCCAAAACTAATATTCTGTGGCTCTGTCACCTGACATCCATTAATGAATGAGACACATTTTGGAAAGGATTTATGCTTTAGAGCCAGATAACCCAAAGTTTGAACTTACTAGCTCTGTGTGATCTTAACCTCTTTAAGACTTAACCTCTTTAAGACTCATCCGCCCCTCTGTAAAACTTAGAATGTTATAATCCTGTTGCAGAAAAGTGTAATAAGAATTGAAAGTACTCTATCTAAAGAGCCAAGCGTGGTGCTTAGAACGCAGGAATTGTCCAATTTAAAAAATGGTATTTATGATGACTAGTGATATCCAAATTATGTTTTTTAACCTGAAGAACATATCATCCATCGAATTAATTATCAGTATTGTGGTCCTTTATTAGAGTTTCTAGTCTGTCTGCTGAATTTTTTGATGCCTCGCTTATAGTGATGAAGGTTAGGCCAGGCAACTGTTCAGAAACACTTGACACAGTACCACGTTATGATGGGGTGTCATTTTGTCCTTGAGGGTTCTCAGAGGTTTACGATGGTGTACACTAAGAAAAAAAATCATGTAAAATAGACTTGTTTTGATAAACTAGCATTTTCATAAGCTTGCATTCAGAGGTGGGTGATGTTAGATTTTCTCAGTACATACTGCTAGAAAACTACATTTGAAGTATTTAGCCAAACTGTGTAAATCTTCCCTAACAGTCCCTCTACAGCTCCTCCAGAAATAGCAGTTTACAGGAACTTGAGTGCAGAGGATTTTTTAGTCCAAGAAGTAGGGTTGCCCTAGGCTGAAATCTCAGGCTCAACTTTTGTCTGGTTAGAAAGATCTGACAGTTTGTTTTAACTCTGTGGCTGCTTCTACTGATTCCTTCCATAGAGAGTCCCTTACTAAGGAAGAATAAGACTTTTTAGTCTCTGGAAAACACCAGCAGCCTCCAGGCAAGGGAAACATAAGAGAATAAGAGGTATCACAGAAGGAATAAAAGCATTGAGCATGCCTTGGGCAGATCTGAAGCCAGTCAGTCAGCACTCCTGGCACCCCTGCTACTGGATGCTGACATCAGCAGAGCCTTCTTTCTAGGGCAGGGCAGGAGAGACAAAGTACAGAGGGTGGAAAAGAAAAGACCAAAGGTGACGGTATTTATCGAATACTCTCAACACCCACAATGTGTAAAGCCCTGTGCTAGGGTCTTTACATTAATCATCACTTGGAATTCTTCCAACAACAGTAAAAGAGTGATTATATGATTCCCATTTTTCAGATATGGCAACTGAGGCTACGAGTAACTTGCTCACGAGGGCGCAACTGATAAAGGCAGAACTAGTTTCAAATAAAGTTCTATCGGACTCAACCTTTCCACCTCATCTTACAGAAAGGCCTGTTTGAGGTACACTGGAAGGGAGAATACCCTCAGAGACCTCTTTAATTCTTTAATTTAACAGGAAATTTCCTTAAGGAATTGGAGTGTTTTACATGGTTGGGAGGACTGACACCTCCTAGCAGAATCCCAGATTTCCCCATTCTACTTTGTTTTCTGGTCTCAGGAACCCTGAGTTGGTTGAGCCCTTAAAGAGCCCTTAACTCTGTGATCGAGGTTGAGAACTATGCTGATCTGAAGCAGTGGAGTCGATCCCCACAGCACTGATAACAGAATAAGATACCTGCTCTTAGAAAGACCCCATCATCTGTAGTTATTTGCCAATTGGATTTAATCTTGGCAATATTTATGGTAAGGAATCAGGAACCATGTATTTTAAACTTAATATAAGTACAAAATAAAAGTACATGTAGAGTTTGTCTTTCATAAGTCCGACAACATCATCTCACGTTGCTGAATGAATGTGAATCTCATATGCATTGTCTACCCACCTATGCATCTATTATGCCAAGAATCAAATACCTCCCTTTAATACCACCATCTCCATTGGCCATCTTCTTAGCTTTGGGGTTTTCTTTTTGATATTGTTTGATCTGTTACAAATGTAGCATCACCTGATTTTAATTCTCCATTCTCTACTTTCATTCCTTTAATTTCCCAAAGGCATAGATAGATAGATAGATAGATAGATATTTTATAATTATGTCAGAGCTGGATGGGAATTTAGAGGTCATCTAGTGTATTTTCCAAAGGAGAACGTGAAGCCTAGAAAAGTTAAAAAGACTTGCTCAAGGTCATTCAGTTTGTGGCAGAATTGGCCAGTGTCGTTGAACTCAGAATTCTTTTTACTGTTTCAGGCAGCTTTCCCTCTCTTACCTTTATGTGCTCTGCTTCACGAAGCGTAATTACTGACAAGAAAATTATTAAGCATGCAATTTGTTGATAATGCAGTGTTGGGCATTATACAAAGAATTACATAAACCTAATTTCTACATTCTTATAATTCAGACCAGCAGTCCCCAAGAAGATAAGGAGAGAGACGAGCCATTAGAAATCATTTTACAAACGCATGGAGGGACTTATGTATTGATAATGCCTGAGAGGTGATACTGGCATTAGGAGAAGGGGGCCAGGGATGCTAAATGTACTATAATGTGCAGAGCAGTCCTGAAGAATAAACAATGACTCCATTAATGCACAATTTTTAACATTTCACTTCATATTCATGAAGTTTTATTTTTAATTTTCTAAACCTAAAATCAAATTCAGTTTTATAAACAAAGTATTTTCTGTAAGGATTTAATAATCATTTAATATTCTAGAAATGTAACTCCTGGGTAAATCAAGGGATCATTGTACTTTGTTCTGTTAGGAATTTTATCAGGAGTTGGTTCCCAGTTTGGAAAATCCCTATCTTGAGCAATATTGCTGATCCTGGTATTTATGTCATCGATACACCTCTCCTGTATCAGTTTACATTTGTAAATGTCACCTGCAAATACGTAATTGAAGAGACTTGAGGTCCTTTTAATAGACATAGAACCAAACATTTTAAATTGGTAACAGCACTTGAAATACAAATAGTTCACCAAATTTCAATAAGATTGTTTTAAAAAATATTTTCTTTGATTGCCATACCTTATATTTATTTTTAAAATGTTATCACACTATAAGAAATCTATTTTGTGAAAATTATGTGAAATTATTTATTTTAGAGTTTTCTGTTGTTTTCAGTATTACTCTGATATTTCTCCAAAGGTCATCTATACTCAGTTTCCCTGTAGGCTCTTAGGTGGCTGGGGTTCTCTAGTCCTCATTTTTTATCAAAGGACAGAGTCCCAAGATCTATTGAAGCACTAGAAGTCAAATCAAGTGTCTATCTTTACATGAGGGGTAATTCCAAATAGGGGTAGAGAGGTGATGATGATGATAGATAGATAGATAGATAGATAGATAGATAGATAAAGTTCCTCACCGGTCTGCCCCATATAAAGCAGAGAATTATTTTGACACTAAGTTGTAAGTAATTATTTTGGCACTAAGTTATAAGTTTATTTACAAAAATATGACACTTTTACTTTCTCCACTTTATCAGCAATCTTGTTAGATTATATTTCAACTAAAGTATTTCCTTTGCTCTCTTATTATATACAAATGAACCATTATTACTTCTTCCAACACTAATTTTCATATGTGTCTACTCTTCATATGTCTACTCTTTCACTTTTCCTGTGTTTCTTGCAGATGTGATATCTGGTCTCTTTATTCCATTTAAATCTAAATTTATTCATTATAAGTACACGTAAACATGTGACTACTTTATTACATTTTCTAGTATAGTTGGGCTCACAGATTGCCATATTGAAAACATACTATCTTAACATAAAGTACTTTCTTTTTATTTCTTCTTTTACTTCAGTTAAGGCATTATTTAAAAATGTGTAGGCAGTTGTATTATCCATGAATTTCATTTCAGATGGAGAAAAGAGGGTATTACAAAACATGTATTATAAAATGGAAAGGCTGGGTAGAATTGAGAACACTGGTTATATATTTGAAATTGTCATGTGTGTGTATTTAGCTTGCCTTCTAACTAGACCAGGAGTCAGCAAAGTATAGCCTACAGGTCAAATCCAACTTGCTACCTGTTTTTGTATAGCCTCTGAGCCAAGAATTTTTTAAAATACTTTTGATCGTTGAAGAAAATAAGAATAATAATATTTAATATAATTTTGTGAAAAATTATATGAAATCCCAATTATACTATTTATAAAGAAAGCTTTATTGGAGCACAGCCATGCTCATTTGTTTACACATTATCTATGGCTATTTTGGTACTGCAATTGCAAAGTTGAGCAGTTGTAATACAGACTGTAGGGCCAGAGAGTCCTAAAATATTTTCTATCTGGCTCTTTATAGAAAAAGTTTGCCAACCTCTGCACTAGACTCTCAGCTTTCTATTTCCTTCTGATGGAATGTCCCATTCTGCGTAACAAAGCCTATATGTTACTTAAAAGTCTGGTTTAAGCACCCTCCTCTCTAATCCTTTCCAGTCCGTTTTAGCTCCTCAAACCTCTACTTAATGTGGTATCCTGCACAATTAGCACATTACCTGGCATTGTGGTTAGTTGTTTCCTTCTCGGTCTCCTGATTAGAGAGTGAAAGATTCCTCATATGCCTAACTCATAGTCACCAGCTGTCCATTCATCTCTTTGTGACAATTTTGTAGTACCACTATTCTGTTTTTGGACCCTGACTTCTTAGCTGCATTGGTGGCTGTGGAGAAGAAAGACTATGTCTTGTCTACCTTTATGTCTAGCTGGGCACCATGCACAATTCACCTATCACATTGTATCACAGTTATGAATAAGTATCTATCTGCTTCTCTAAGCCGAATTCAATTAGAGCACAATCTGTTTATTTACCCTTGTTCTCCCAGTAACCCAGCACGTAGCAATCAGTCAACTAGGTGTTGTTGATTTCTGAATGAATATTAGCACGGGATCTTGTACGTAAAGGTACTTAAGTTTCGAATTTGATTTATTATTATTATTACTCATTATACAAGTGCCATAAGATCAAGAGTGACATCTTCTGTCCTTAGAGTAGCTCTATTTAATAACAAAGAGATTGTAATAACAAGTTGTTAGCACAGATTTATTGCTTTGCATATTTGTCTCGTTTTTAGTTTGACTCAGATTCTTCTTTTTGGTGGTGCTGTTAAAATATAGGAATCACTGTTCAGAAATTATATTCTGCATTCAAGTGGGTCATGCTGTTCAGTGACGGAAGGTACTGAACTGCACTTTGAGCGGACAATCAGAAAAAGAAAATCTGATTCTACACAGTTTCTTTGCCTAATTTAGGAGTCACTTGCTCTCTAGAAGGTTGAAATAATGTCGTGAACTATTACTTTATAATTCGTTTCTGTACAGTCTATTGTAGATTACATGACCTTTTTTCTCCATCATTTTCGTCATTAAATGTAAGTGCTCAGAGTATAGTAGTTGGCAGCACCACATTAAAAATCCATAACTGAACACATTTGCACTTTATTCTGATAGGCTGTGCTATTTAGTTAGTGGTCAACATTGTGATAGTTCTTCAATAAGTAGTTTAAAAATGCACTGTTTAGAATTATATAAAAATTCCTAGATTTATATTACATTTTAGAGTGATTAGCAAATAAATCTGCCTTTGCCAGACTGGGAAGGCAATCTTAGAAAATGCTTTTTGATTCTGTTTGTATACTGATCATTCATTTCTCTGATCTACGTTATTTGTCCTCCATCACACGTATTATTGCACTTCATTACAATGTTTTAGTTTTTTTTTTTAAGACTTTATATTTTTAGAGCACTTTCACAGCAAAATTAAGAGGAAGATACTTGCAGTGTATATATTTTTCTCTGTTTTCAACTTGAAGTTTTTTAAAATAAGAATAAAGTCTAAGTGGATAATCATAAATTCTCTTAGTTTAAAAGTGAGCATTTATATCACTCTTTTAAAATAATTTTATTGTTTGGTTTTGATGTAGAAATAATACAAGTTTATGGTAAAAAATATTATTATAAGCTAAAGATACGTTTGAAAAATATTAAAATAGCTATAATTCCACCTAGAAGTAACCACAGTTAGTATTTTGATACCTTTTTAGTTTCTTCAATTGACTCTGCATATGTGTCTTCAGAAAAAAAATGTAATATATTATAGTAACATGAGCTCACAGATGTACCTAAATATAAAGTATTGGTCTGCTAGTGGGAAGTTAAGAATATAAAACTGTATTGCTTCTTTTACATTAACATTAATTATGAACATTTTTCTATTAGTAAAATATTTTTCTTTTTGACATAATTTTAATGACTGCCAAATATTACTGTTTCTACAAAAACTCATATTGTTGGACATTTAGGTTATATTATTATTATTAATATAAACAATACTGAAGTAAGTTTTGGCATACATTAACCTCTAACCAGTTTTCTCATTAAGATATATTTTCAGGAAAGGAATCAGTGAGTGAAGGGTGTAAATTTTTTTAGGCTTATAACGTTGTTGTTCAGTCGATTTTTACTCAACAATTAATTATTGAACAGTTCCCAGACGCCAAAGCACTGTGTTAATCAATGGGGACATAATGGAAAACAAAAGAGATTGATTCCTGCCCCATAGAGCTTAGAGTTAATTGCCAAATTGCTTCTAAAAGGACTTTACAAATTTATAGTCCTCCCATTCCAGGAGTGTGTGAACATGTCTTTCCTCCTGTACTCTTGATGGTTCTTTCTTTATAAAAATCATTTATAAATTTGGTAAGCTAAAAATTGCATGCTGTTGCTTTTTTAATTTGCTTTTATTAGTTAATGAAGATGAATACTTTTCGTGTGATTGCAGCCAACTTTGGACACTATTATGGCATCTTCTATAACACGTAGCATAATGATAATACCCAGTTGGTAATTTAATACATGCTTAATTTGTTGACTGGATGGATGATAGGATGGATGGAAGGAAGGAAGAAAAGAAGGAAGGAAGGATATATATACAAATAGGCGAGTAGTTTCTGTTTAAAAGTTCTGATAAGGGACTTCCCTGGTGGCACAGTGGTTAAGAAAACGCCTGCCAATGCAGGGGACACAGGTTCGATCCCTGGTCCGGGAAGATCCCACGTACCGCAGAGCAGCTAAGCCCGTGTGCCACAACTACTGACCCTGTGCTCTAGAGCCCGCAAGCCACAACTGCTGAGCCCGTGTGCCACAACTACTGAAGTCTGCAGGCCTAGAGCCCATGCTCCGCAAGAAGAGAAGCCACCTTCATGAGAAGCCCCTGCACCACAACGAAGAGTACCCTCGCTCCCGGCAGCTAGAGAAAGCCTGTGCACAGCAACGAAGACCCAATGCAGCCAAAAATTAAATTAAATTAATAAAAGTCCTGGTAAGAGAAATTTCCACCTACCCTAAATATAGCAGGGTAGTTCTTAATCATCTTCATGAGTGATTTACGCCCCTTTTTCTCCTGTCACTGTAACTCTTCCTCGTGTCTGTTCTCTAGAAGGAAAAGAGCTGAATGCTCTCGTTTTCACATTGCTGTAGGTGAGCAAGATTGAATTGAGTGACAGATGAAAAGGTAATTAGTACAACAGATAGAAGTAGGCAGACCATCTGACTGTGTAAACAGAGAATTTGCTGAGGAGTGTAGTATGGCCATTAAATTGACAGGAAGACATGTTGAAGAGGAAGAGTGATCTAACTGATCAGATGGGGAAGGGAAATATTCTGGAAATTTCCTGTCTGTTTTATAGTATGTTTATATACGGTTAAGAATTTTATGAAATTTGTATGTAGACATATTCAAGGTTGAGTTGGATCCACATGTCTTAAAATGCAGGCAGTCTGCCCCTGAAAGTCAACCATAATATCTCAGAATGATTGTATGAAATTGTATCCTTTGAAACCATACCATTATTACATTGCTTATACCAATATTTAGAATTAAACTTCCATATGCAACAACTCTATGGACTCCCTTATCAAAACTAAGCACCTTCTGGCCATTCTAAAAAAAAAAAAAAAAATGTGAAGCCAACATATCAGTAATGTGAGGGCAGCTGTTTTCTAGCATAAGAGAGCACATCATTTTCAAAGGACTGAATGGAAAGGTGACAGAAAAATTGGTTGAGGATTGTAGGTAGATTAAGGACAGAAACTCTTGAGTTTATGAAAGAGCCTAGCATAACTGGAAGTTCCTTGTAGGCTTATAGTTATTATTTTTCCAATAAATGAGTCAAAAACAGGTAACAGTTGACATTATGATCCTCATCCCTTTTTGTGCAGAAGCTTCAGCCGATTTTTCATTACTCTTCTTCTTTCCTACCCCGCACTGCTCTCAAACCTGTTTTACAATTCACTCAGTTTACCATGTTAGAATATCAGGAAGTCATCGTTAACTTCATCACCTTCTACACCCAGGGCGATCACTAATTAATTGATGACTAGTTGATATAGAATTCTATCTTAGAGTGTCTCAAATATTTTCCCATTTTACATTCACACTCTCAGTGCTTGAGTATAGATGTGCATTATCATTCACATAAGATATTTGCAAGCATCAGTGGCCTCCCAGATTCCTTCCATCCATTCTAAGTGTTCTTATCTCCAAATTTATCTCTACACTCAGTTCCATTCGTAACATTCATTGATTTAAATAATTTAACAACTCCAGATCACTTAAAGGTAATGCTTCACTTTAAATGTACTCTAGCTTCTGGAGAAGGCTAGTATGTCTGGAAATGTTAATGGGTCGTTTATATTGGATAACGTGTTAAGCAGTTGTTTATTTTTTATTATAGGATTTTTCAAAGCCTTTGGGGTTTTATATCTCCTAAAGGCAAGTAGAGTGTGCAGAGCATTTCTTAAGTGTGTGTGATGATGAAATCTCTTTTTCATGGATACATGTTTACCAGTATCTCCCGAAACATAGTTAGCCAAACACTAGTTTACAAAATAAAACTTGTTTCCCTAGAAAAGCATTAGAAGTTGTCTTCAATTTGGCCCCAACCTGCATTACCAACCCTATCTCCAGCCACTCCTATTGTATTCTGGTCACACCCCACCATTCACTGTTCCCTGATTCCCTGTAGCCACCATGCAGTCTCCTGCCAAATCTTTTCTATGTATCACTCTGTCTATAATGACTCTCCCTGTTTCTGTGTTTGGTAAAATTTCATTCATCATTCAAGGATCATCTCAAATGTTATCTTCTTTAAGCTTTTCTTTCTCTGTGGTCCTACTTTTCACTTAACAGTGTGATTGCTTACATTTCTGCTTCATTTACCATATTGGAAGCTTTGGGAGAAAACAAACTATGCCTTATTTATTTCTGCATCTTTACTGCTAGGATAGGGCCTGACATATTTTTTGAATGATTGAAAGAATGGTATCTTTAAAAATTGGTAAAGAGGAAATAGAGTGGTGTTAGGCAAGGCATTCTAGCGGGGTACTTCTTTAGGTAATACTGTGATCAGGTCCCTCTATCCTATTTTTGTCTCTCTTAAATCCCAGATAGCCATTCTGATAAGTATCCAGAGGGAATTGGGATTAAGAAGCTGACTCAGGTTGGCTAAAATATACATGACATCACATTATGACAAAATCATTTATTTCAGTGAAAAACGTAATTGTCAGATGAATTGAAACACCCATGTTCATAAAATCCATCTGTTTAATAATTCACAAAGATATATTGATCATCTGTTGATGTTCAGACCTATTCTAGAAAATTGAAAATATAGCGATAAATACAGTTGGCAAGGTTTGGAGCTTATATTGAGAAATACGTAAAATTAACAAACAAATAAGACTACTTCAGATGGTGACATACTATAAAAAAATAAACTAGAGCAATGTGATGTGGCGGATAGGTTGGTGGAAGTGGGACGTCTTTGGATAAGACAGTGAAGTAAGAGAAGGCCTTAGTAAGGAGGAGACACTTGAATTGATATTTAAAAGATGAAGGTGGAAAGGGGACAATCTTATGACAATCTTCAGGTGATGTCACAAATAAAATACAACATGTTCAAGGACCCTAGGGTAGGAACAACTTTGATATGTTCCTGCAACAGAAGAAGCCTAGTGTGGAAAAAGAGAATATGGGGAAGAAGGACAGGAATGGAGGTTGGAGAGTGAGATAAGGCCAGGCCATGTAGACTTTGGAGACTGTGGAAGTGAGTCTGAATTTTATTCAAAGTTCAACAAGAAGCCATTGGGTTATTTTACGTAAGGACATGACATGATCTAATGTACATAGTGAGATGAGCTATGGAAGGAGGGGAAACTAGTTAGAATGCTATACAGCAGTACTTTCAAGGGAGAGATTATGATGACTTAGCAGCAGTGGTTGTGGAGATCCACTGTGTGAATTGAGGATATATTTTGGATATAGAGCAAGAAGATGGATTAACTAGCGTGGGTTTATTTGAGCCAGAATATAACAAAATGAGACAGATAAGAAGTCAAGGGTAACTTCCAGGTATTGGACTTCTTTCTTTGGGGGTCAGACCATCTTCAAAATGTGTTAATTATTTTAACTCAGATGTCCAGATTCCTTCCCACCCGTAAGGTCCTAGATTGATGGACAAAAGCTTAACCATCTGACTTCCCTTTTACTTTGCTTCCCTTCTTGACCCCAAACCTCCTCCCAAACTTCTGGTTGATACAGTTTTTTTCTTTAGAGAGGATAATGTAGTCATTAGTTCTGCTGGCCTGGGTGTTCTTTCATTCCTTTAAGGTTGCCTTGTGTGGCTGAGTTTTGATCTTTTTAGGGAGATCATAATTTACCTCGTGTTTAAGTTGGAAATTGGAAGGGTATCTTAATAAAGTCCCCAGATATTTACCACAAGGCAATAGATCATGGCTCATCAGATATCCGATGTTGACCCTCCTCTTCCTCTTCAGCTCTGGCCTTGACCCCTCTGTCTAATACTTTCATGAGAAAGATATTTGAAATTTAATACAATTTAATATGTTAGATGATGAATATCATTTACCTAGGAAAGTCACCAGGTAAAGAGAATCTGGATGGGATGTCAAGGAGGACATAAAGTAATCATTTGACCCTAAAGAAAACTATTTTAATTTCTTAGAGTATATGGTTGAAGCCTATGGTCTCCTTGCCCCCTTTTATTTCTTACTTTTCAGTTGAGCTATGAGATCATGAGTATATCCCTGGAACGCCATTTATTGGATTTATTAGAAATTGCCCCAAATATGAAGGAGAATTGATATAGGAAATTGAGACCATTTAAAATGGAATCCTCTCTCAGTTTCCTACCATTAAACTTCAAGTAACAAAATGATGCCATAGGTATGTGTCCATTGTTCGTTCTGAATCTTTTATTTTAAGAGTTGATGCTGGTTATTTTGCTGATTAAATTGCAAGAGTGTTTTTGGAAAACAAACAAACGTTTTTCTAAGAGTTACTCTTTCTTTAAGCTTCAGTTTTATTTCAAGACAGTAATGAATGAGTTGTATTTTGGGGAATAAACTTCAGCCAGTGGGAACAGATAGTCCCTTCATATATTCCAGACCAATTGACTAAATTGATGTAGAAATTGATAAATCATATTTTGCAGCATCTGAAGGTATCCTCCTATTATGAGCTGCCTGTCGCTATCATGGCAGCAGCCTGTCATAATGTCCATTATCCCATCACTAAAATTACTGTATTGTCGACCCCATGATAGCACTGGCCTTGACAGAGTGAATGAAGAGTCTGCTAAACAGTTCCTTGTTTCATATCAGCCTGTAACTGTATATTGCAAGGGCCGAGGTTTAATTCATACCTCAGCAGAAATCACATAGTGACAGGCTATGCTAAGTGATCTGTCTCTTCCAATTTGGACTCATGCTTGAATTTCATAACTCAGAGGAGAGTGAGTGAGTGAGTGTGCTGCAGTGGAGAAATACAGAACTGGAGGTCAGGAAACTTGGGTACTTGTAGCTGGGCTACTCTGGACTCTTCGAATCACCCTAGTCAAGGTTCAGAATGTTAGGGTCTACCTCTCAACTGGAGGAAGTTAGAATAGTTAAAAAAAAAAAAAAAAAAAACGAACACAAAAACCATGATCTATACATTTGACTGTCAACTCAGATTGATTCATGATGGCGCTATGGACCATGGTGCTAAGAAGGATGGTGAGGCTACATCAGGCCCCTCAGGAAAGAAGACAGTAAAAATTAGCACAGTCAGCCATGAATTAGAAAGAAAACAGTGTGACCCTAGATCTCTAATTTCTTTGATAGCCCTGGCATTCAATGTTACCATGTGCTTCATGGGAATGACATAATTATAATAAATTATGATAGTAGCTGCCATTTGTGAAGTTTTTCTTATACACCATTATCTTAATTTAATTTAACCTTCAAAATAATGCAGGAAGGTAGGTCATCTCATCCCCATTTTATAGATGAATAAATGAACTTTTAGAAGCAAAGTAACTTGCCTTAGTTCATACCTCTAACAAGGACCAGATTTATGGTTGGAACTCAGGTCTGACCCCAAAGGGCCACTCCTTTCATTGTTCTCTACAGCTTCATATGTAAGCCTGCATTTGTTGATGTTGACTTGACTTATGAGAGGCTGATAAGCATGAAGTTGTCAGAGAACTAGACTTATTTAGGTCACTACACAGTTGAAAGTATAATCATTATGGATCTCTGCAAATTGAATAGGTTTGAGAATGAAGTAGGAACAATGTAGTTTTTAAAATAATTTACTTACAGATATTCTGGAAGCTCTGTTTAATTTTTTTTTAACTTCTTAAGACTTCACAGTTTCTTAATGGGAGTAAAGATGTCAAATTCTGGAGTGAGTAAAACTTTTTAGCCTCCTTTGAAATTTGGAAGACAATCGAAGATGATTTAAGGATAACCCTCACTCCCAAGCTCAGGGTCCAGTGTGTCTGGTGTAGTTGTTCTCTCCAACAGAATGGAGGACGGATCTGTCACTTATCCCACACAATAGGTGACATTCAATAAGTCCTTCCTAAATAATTGCTGAATAAAGAAATAGGATATTGCATTCCTAAGTTTCATCTCTTATTTCTACGATAGAGAACGAGAGATGTTCTTCAAAAAGCTAGCTCAAGTTACCCGCTTTTACTTATGCATAATAACTTTAAGATATAAACATGTACTACTCGATAAATTAAAAACAGAGTGCTTGTTTAGCAAGAGGAACCTGGACCAGAGTTAGGCAGGCAGCTGTGATTTTTCAGTGCTGCTTTCTATCCACTAGAACTTGCCTCCTATCTGGTTACAGGATTACATCACTAGATGAATCATGTCATGTGGTATCTTTCTTGAACCCTTTATGTCCTAGTCTGGTATATAGGTGCTATTATGTGCGTATTCTTTTTCTGGTGGTGATGATGTCGGCACAGGAAAGGAGGGAGAAGCTGGTATTTTACGGGAGGTTTGTATCTTTTTTTTCTGCAGAACATCTAACTATTGCAGGACTGGGAAAATTTGGCTTGTCTCTTAGACAATGCTTTTTAAATTAGGTGTGATTATTTCTGATGAGTTCTAGATTGGTCACATAGTCATCTCTTCATCTCAGCAACAGCTGAGCTTTAGCGTATCCCTCTTATTGGAACTCTCATTGTGCACCGCTTCCCCCCAGCCTCCGGCCCTGGGCCTTTATGATGTTTTAAAGTTGTGATTTCAAAGTAAGTTATGTTGACCTTCTGTCTTATATTTCTTAGATTATAAGGGAATTTAGAAATCAATAGTGAATCAAGGACTAAATCTATTCACAAGGATCTTACCAGGAGTATTGGAACAGTCTTTAAACTGGCCTTTTGCCTCCAATGCACCACAAAACCCATCCGTTTCAAGCTGTCAGAAAATTTCTAATACCCCCTCCTCCCACAAAGTGTCTGTCATTCTGCTTAAAATCCTTCAGTGGCGCCACACTGCACATGGGATACAGTCCAAATTCCTTAAAGTGACAGAGAAGCCCCGTAACCCACTGACTGACCAACTTTAAACCTTAAAACCAGTTTCTCCTCCATTTTCCTTCCTAAGTACATTACTCTTCTGAAAAAATGGTGTCACATTTTGAATACACTATGCACTCTCTTGTTTCCAAATTTCATTCTCTATCAAGTTTGAGGAGGCTTAGTAATTAGCACCTTTTAAAATTTTTAAGATTAAAACCAGATAAGACAGGTGCCAGATTCTGATAGAGATTTTTTTTAATCAAATTTATTATTGCTAAAAGCTAGGTTGGAGGAAATGGCCATGGCAGGCATTAAAATGGGTTTACCCAAATCCTCTGAACTCTTGATTTACCCCCGTACCCCAAACTGCCAACTTCTGCAGAGCCACAGTCTGCCTTGCTAAGCTTACCTTATAGCAAAAGAGAATGCAAGGCTCATGCAGCTTGACCAGCTCCCAAGAGGAATAAGTGAGCTGAGCATCCCCAGTTCCTTTTTACAAACTTAGCCAGCATAAAACTTCCTTCTCCTTGTGGGGATGGAGAAGGAGATCCAGAGCATTACACTGGGGAAGTCTTTCTACTTGAAACCATTACTCTGAGCCTGGGAAATCCTTTATTCCCCTTTCTTTCTGTGGAATTCTGGCTACCCCTGCCCATCCAGCCTCAACGATATTTCTTTTTGTCTGTAGCTTTTCCTAGTTTGCTTATTCCCCATCTCCCCTAGACTCCTAACCAACTTAACTATGTTATTTTCCATTACCCTCCATGTTCACTCCATTGTAGCATGTGATGTCAATTTAGTGAAATGATTAGCTGGTCTGTGAAATCCTGAAGGTCAGGAGCTGTGTTATGCTTCACCAATACCTAAGAGTGAGTTTAGAACCTTGTGGGCACTTAATAAATAGAGATGTTTTCTAAACTGCATAGAAGGAAACTAAGTGAAAATTACTTACTTCGATGACCGCTTACTAGGTGCTAGCTGGGATGGAAAGTTGTTCCTGTTAACTCATCTAATCTACACAACAACTCTGAGAAACTGAAGGTATTGCTCTCATTTTTCAGATGAATAGAGAGGTTCACAGAACTTTGCCCAGCTATCAGTGGAGCATATATTCAAACCCAAGTTGGCCTGTTGTTCTTAGATGAACCCTTATACCTCCCTTATCCCTGGGTTATCTGTAAACTGAGATTGTTTTTCAGAATATAAATTAAACAGGTATAAAAGTCATAACATAAGGACAAAATCTCACACTCGTGTTTTTTAGCCTTTTAAAATAAGTTTTTAAATAGATGAGGGGGAGTATATATTTAGAATTTAGCATTTTAATATTGACTTTTGAATGCTTTCACTGAGGAGACCTTATGTCTCATATCATTGAGATGTTATTGATGTAAGTTACACAGCATATGAATGGGAAACCCAGGTAGACTATAGGTTAGCTGTCAGTCAACATATTTAATTTTAAGATTTATGCATCGCCCATTTAGTCTTATTTGGCAATATTCCTTCTTTTTTCCTGACCTCATTCATTCCGTATTATCTTTATCTTTTTCCCATATATCTTACTGGATTTATGCCTTCAATCTGATATATCTGAGCTCACCCAGCTGACCTCCAATCATTTTAGTCAATGTTTAGTTGTATGTGATAAAATCTACCTCATCTTCAAAATACCCGGAGTAAATTATAAGGAATTATGAGGTTTTCCTGGATCATTTACTGAGCTGGTTGCTAACAAATTTTTCTTAAATGATAGAACAATAATAACTGATGTGTATCGAATGCTAACCCTGCGACGAGTATCCTGCTAAGTGCTACGTATGCATTTTTTTCTAGAAATCTTCACAACAACTGTGTGGGTTAGTCACTAGTCTTCCCCATTTTCAGATGAGACAACAAAACTTCAGAGAGAATTTAAGCAACTTACCCATGGCAACACTGACTGAGTGGCAGCGTTAGAGTTCAAGCTTTTGCTGACTCACTCTCAATTCCTGCATTTTTACACTGTGTTACCAAAAGCATAATTCTCACTTTCTGGAAGCTGAGCATTGTCTTTAGAGAGAGACACAATTGAACTGAATTCTGTCTTTACAAGTAACAAGCTCTGCGGCCCTAGCTCTGTTACTCAATCTCTCTACCACTTCCTTTATTTGCCTGTGGAATGGGCGCAATGCCTGTATCATGGGATTACTTTATTAAAAGCCGTAGTACAGAAGGAGCTTAGTGTTGTACCTGGTATTTGGTGGATGTTCAATAAATGCTAAATCCCTTTTTCTTTCCCTCACAGAGAAAAATTATACTCCCTATGTTTCCAAAGCTTTTCCATATTTTTTTATTTGAGCCCCTAAGATCCCTGGTTTAACAAGGATTATTATTTCTGTTTTACAGTAGAGAAAATAAGGGCTCAGAAAAGTCAAAAGGCTTAGTTTTGGTCATACACATCTTGTCAGGAACAGAGCAAGGGCTTTATGTTTCTCACTCCTTTTCAGTACACAGTATTTACCTCTCGAAAAGCAAGTACACTGAAGGCAGAAGGAAGGACATCGATAAAATCTAAAAGGTTCCTATATGAAAAAGTGTTCTGCAAAAAGATATTTGCTCAATCTTCTAACCCTCCTTTCCCTGAGAGGCAAATATCTAGAAAGAACTCAGGAAGGAAGAGTAAGATCCATTAGGAAGATTGTTCACTTTGCTCAGCGAAGGCCATAATTGAGTTGACATTTAATAGTATTTGCTTATTTCAGAGCTGCAGATACTCAGCTTCTAGTGAGGACTGTTTTGTAATAGGTTAGAGGCTACATTGCATATTATCAGAATGAGTAAAACTTAGTTGCCAAGAGTGATCTTGCTGATCCTTGTTAATGAAAAGCAGGGAAGTCCCCTTATAAAATGCATTGCCAGATGATGGATCTGTTTACCATTGCCTGTTGACCATCCAGCAAATGGCACTTTGGAACAGACTTTCTTCCTTTGATCACCACGTAGCACCCTAAAGTTCTTAAAACATATAAACTGGAAGTAGAAATGGTTAATGCAATCTGCTCAGAGTCCTGCAGTTTGCATTCAGGCTTTCCGAACCATTCCCATCCTCATACTCATCATGCAAGTGAGACAGTCATGTGTGGATGGATCATCTCCCATAATTATCTAGGATTCTCTCCTTGCTTCTCCACTGGGCTCCGGAAAGTTGGAGGGTGATAGTAGAAGATTGCTTGTGAATCTGGACCTTAGAGTAAAGGCTCACTTATTTAGAATGATAATTTGCTCCTAGCTCGGGACCTCGAAAGATTACTTTTATTCATATTAAGGTAGTGAGTCACATCACATTCCCCATGAGCTGGGATGCAGAGCCCATTTTTCTCTCTCCATTGTATAGAAGACTTAAATCACAATTTCTTTTTCAATCCCCCACTGATGGTACAATATGGGATTTTTCTGTATTAAGAAACACAGGTCAATGAAGGCCAAGATTTGGTTGATTCTTGTAATTTTCCTAATTCCATCACAATAGCTTGGGCCAATATTCTTTAATTCCAGTTCTGTGACTTTACCATAGAAGTAGTGTTACCTAATGGCTGTGCTTTTGTCTCCTGTCTTTGAAAGAGCAATTCTTTTGTTACATTTGAAAGGACTTAAAAATGAGAAACCTAAGGATTAACTTTTTAATTAGATATAATGATTAGAAACTCTTCATCACAGCAGTTTTCCTTTCATTATGAAAGGAAAGTTGACAGTTTCTGTTCAATTAATGTTCATTGAAATGTTTTTTAAATGAAATTGTTGCTGAGTAAAAGGACATCAAAAAGCACATGACATGATTAAGGGCCTTGCTTTTTGACTTTTTTATGGGGAAAGTGCTGATTTAAAAAGAATCCTGAAGACAACAAAACATTATATTTCTTCACAGGAGTAATATTTAAGTCTCAGTGCTTGTAAAACTGAATATCACAAAAGCTTCACCCCACTCTAAATGTTTGCAATCCCCATGCTAACTGACCTTTGATCACATCAACATAGTTCAGGGAAATCAAATTTGCAAGGCTTATTTTGGTGAAACCCATTATTTGTGATGATGGTGCTGGACTTTCGACTTTGGAATAGTTTACCTGTTACTGTCTTGACTTCATAGTATAATTTCAAATGATTTAGTTCATTTAATTGGGGGTTTTGCCATTGATGTATTAGCATTCCACACGCAACTTCATTTTGGGATGAATAGGCCAGAACCTCATGAGCGCTGAGAATAAATGCTTTCCATGACTCTGAGACTTGGATTTATCTCTTGTTCTAGCAGAAAATCACCTGGTTCTTGTAAATAAAGCCTACCTGAACTCCCTGCATCTGCGGTACTTACCTTTCTAGTCTCTTAACAAATAGCTGTAAATATTCTTTCAATAAAAATTATTCTCTCCTTGTAGATTATTATTGCCTAAAGTATCAAACAGATATTTATCATCCTTACCCTGGAAGCCTTCTGTACTTTCTCCTTCCTGACAGCATTCATGGTGTTAATGATAATGATAATAATATTGATGACACCCAACATTTATTTATTATTACTTATTCTAAGAAGTGTTAAGTATAAGTAATTCGTTCAGTCCTCACAATAATCCCAAGAGATTGATAACATTATTGTTCATTATTATGGTTCCCAATTTACAAGAGGGGAAACTGAGGCTTGGCAAGGTTAACTAATTTTCCCAAATTTACTCAGTAAATAATTAATGCAGCAGACACAGGCCCATTATTGTCCCCCAGCAAGATTTTTTATTAATTGCTGTTGTTCCCTGCCTGTAAGCTTTACTAGAATCAAGGACTGTCTCCTTCTTTATACTAGTTTTTCTTAATCCAAACTCTATTCCTTTGCTTTTTATTTTTTTTTTTTTTTTGCGGTACGCGGGCCTCTCACTGTTGTGGCCTCTCCCGTTGTGGAGCACAGGCTCCGGACGTGCAGGCTCAGCGGCCATGGCTCACGGGCCCGGCCGCTCCGTGGCCTGTGGGATCTTCCCAGACCATAGCACAAACCCGTGTCCCCTGCATTGGCAGGCAGACTCTCAACCACTGCGCCACCGGGGAAGCCCTCCTTTGCTTTTTCATCTAATCCTTGCCCCTTGCCTGCCCTAGTAATCCAGGCTTACCTCTTATTGGCTCTCACCTGACCCCAGTTGTCTCACGTAAGTTGGAAACCTCAAAGTCATTATTAATACTACCCTCTCCTTCCATGTGAAATAGACCAATAAGATATTTCTGAGTGTTTGTGCTTGTGCGCGTGTGTGTGGGAGAGGGAACGGGAGAGAAAGAGAGATGAGGGGGAGGAAAGGAGAGAGGTGGAGATAAGGGAGAAAGAAAAGAGAAAAAGGGAGTGGGAGAGGTAGGGAAGGAGAGAGAGGCTGAGACAGAGAGACACTTATGCAAACAGACTAAAAGATGTTGCTACCCAGTGGAGATGTATCGATTAGAGGAAGGAAATGAGAGGGCAGACTTCCAGGGAGCTTTACTTTAGGGCCATTTTGATATCTTAAAAAGAGTTGAGACAAGAAGTGAATCTGTAAAAAAAAATTCTTTGGTGTTAACAGAGCAAAAGAATATTCCTAAGAAGACCAATGCTTTAGTCCTGGCCCTGCCACTGTCTAATTGCATAATCATAGGTACATCAGTCTGGGTCTCAGTTTCCTATCTGTAAAATGGGCACAACCATACCAGCCTCATGGGATTGTTTTAAGAATCAAATGAAATACTTATATGATAAAGAAAAGGTAATGGAGATCAGATTCTTGAAGTGCTTATGAACTAGTGAAATGATAAATATCTGACATATGGACAGAGCTTAGCATTACACAGAAATAAAAATATGTTTAGGTAAAGAAGAAAGTTAATAGCTAATGGTTATTTATCGGGTACTTATTTTATGTTAGTCACATAAGCCGACTCATTTAATCTTCACAACAACCACATGGCATAAATACCATTCTCAAACCCATTTTACAGAAGAGAAAACTGAGGTCCAGCATGTAGAGTCACCTGATCAAGGTCAGACAGTTAGTTAAAAAGCCGTCTAGCTAGGATTCTAGCCCAGGAAATCTGACTCCAGATCTTATACTCTTAACTATCCTCTCTGCCTCTTCCATGAGCTGGGAAGGAATAGGCATTGGTTGCAGAGAAGCCCTTTGCTGCCAGTAAGGAGATTCTACCACCACAAAGCCCACCAACACAGTTCCTCTCCATGGCTGAAGGGCACCTCTGTGTCAGGTATACCTCCCAACAGTGTACCCTCCCCTCCCTCAGCTACTTCCATATTGGCTATCAAAGCACTTAGGCCATTAAAAAACGTTTGGAAAAAAAAAAATTGAGTAACTGTGCTGTATAAATCCTGCTTTTCAAAACCTTGGAAAATAGAAGTGTATTAGGCATGTTGAAAGTGCAGTTTAGAAGACTTTCTATTTCCAGCTGAGACTTTTCTGCTTGGGTATGCTTAAGCAACATGGAAATAAAAGATTTCAATCAGGTATCCTTAGAAGTTCTTTCACGTTCTAGTTAATTCGGCAATGCCTACGTTAAGATCAGAGTATCTTAACCTGTCATGTGATTATTTTTCTCTAGGCCGTTTACTAGCGTGGACCACAAGGCTAAGCGTACCATAAAAGCAAACTCGTTCCCGAGAGTTACTGATTTTTTTTCCCCTCTTGCATTCCTATGACAACACGAGAAGCCCTAACCACCTCCCTCTTGTATTTAATATGCCGTGATTTTTAAAAAGCATCGTAGTGAGGCGTCACCGTAAGCCACTGTGAGGCCCTGAGCATTTCAGCCTTTGAGACGGTGCTAGGTCGATATTACTCCTGCACATACTGCAAGGACAAAATGCAGTGGAGAACTTGGAAGGGAGAGAGCTTAAGTAACCTGAGAAGGTTCAAAAATGGTAATGGTAGTAAACTGATCTATGCTGGTAAGAACTGAGCGTGGTAAAACCTAAGTTCAAGTCCCGTATCAGCCGTTTATTGATAGTGTGATTTGCATGCCTGTCATTTAACCATTCAGTGTACCTGTTACCTCAGTTTAAAGTGGCTGTGTTAATTCTGTCTATACATACACCATAAGGTTTTTGCAATAACCAAATTCATTCATTTATTCAACATTAAACGTTCATTAAACACCTATCTCATCGCTAGACACTGTACGTACAGGTGTAAAATGATAAACAAAAGAACTCTTCTCTATCCATAATAGGGTAGTCCAACAATAATCTAGAAGTCACAAAAAAGATTTATAAACTAGGTTCTATGAAAATCTATGATGGAATATCCTGATCAAGGTCTAGGGCAGAGGCTATTAACTGGGTATGATTTTGTCCCCCCAGGGGACATTTGGCAATGCTTGGAGACCTATTCGGTTGTCACAACTCGGGGAGAGGAGTGCTACTGGCATCTAGTGGGTATAGGACAGGGATACTGCTAAGCCACCTACAATGCACAGTAGAACTGAGATTTGAAGGATAAGTGGGAGATAATTCTGGAGAAGAGGTGGGAGAAGATTTGAGGCAGGGTAACTAGCACTGACATGAGAATGCACTTCATCATAGCCTAAGTGCTAGGAGCAGGCCTGTGGGGCTGGGGAAAGGAGTGGGGGGAGGTAGCACAAGATGACATTGGTGAAAGACCAAGGGGTGGGACCGTGCAGGGCCGGGAGGGTCATGATGAAGTGGATATTGTGGGTTCCTGTACATCTGCCTTGAGCAACTGAGTGGAAGAAGCTGGGATTTACCGGATGAGGAAATGAAAGAGAAGCAGATTTGAGGGGGAGGAAGGAGGATAGAGCTCAGAGTTTGAAGGCGTTTCCGTCTGAGATGTCTGTGAGATATTTGAGTGCAGATGACCAGCAGGCAGCAGGATATCCAATTCAGGAAAGAAATCTGGGCCAAGAATATAAATGAGGTATCCATTGGCATACTAATATTTAAATGAGTAAAAAGAGAGAGGGTAAAAAGTAAAAGGAAAGAGAATTCCTAGCTGTGAAAGTGCTTTGTCTTTCGAAATATGCTTTACACATATAAGGAATTCCTGTTGTTATAAACATCAAGTACAGTGCTTTTAACATCCATCCATTTATTTAACAAACCTTTGCTCTCCTTTGTTATATGCTAGGTAATGTGCTAGGGCCTGGGGTAAAAAGATGAATAAGATTGACCTTGCTCTCAGAAGGAGTCAAGAAAGCAAGTGGGTGGAGGGGAGACAGAAAATTCTTTTCTTTTTTTAACCTTTTATTTTATATTGGAGTATAGGTGAAAAACAATGTTGTGTTAGTTTCAGGCGTACAGCAAAGTGACTCAGTTATGCATAACACATGTATCTCTTCTTTTTCAAATCCTTTTCCTATTTATGTTGTTACATAATATTGAGCAGAGTTCCCTGTGCTATACAGTAGGTCCTTGTTGGTTAGACAGTAAATTCTTAATACTGTCCTGTAAATGAGTTTGTGTAGCTTTCCTTCTGTCAGGAGAGTCCAGAGGAGAAGGGCTGAGGTCTCTTGAAGTGGGCAAAGATGAGGAAGACAGATTTGATCTGCCCCGTAGTTCTATCCCGGGTTGGCCCTAGCTTTAACTCTGGCCTGAGGTTTACATGCTGTGACCTGGCATTCGGTAGAACTACGTTCAAAGAAGACCTGTTGCCCTGCCTGCTTCAGTCAGCTTCTCTGGGATCCTCTGCTTTCTCTCCCTTATAGAACTGGGCTTATGATTCCAGACTGCAGAGTATACGGAATAGCACTTTACCACAATGACTTGCATCTCTTAAGCACATATGAAATATACTGACTGATTGATCAAATATATAGCACACTTCTCTATTGTAAGAATTCTGGTATCCCACAGGTCATATCATGCCCTCTGGAACACTATTGCATACAGTAAAAGTTCATGCTCTCTTTTATTTTGGTAAAGTCGCATGAGTCTTACCCCATCAAAAAAAACAAGTGTCACTCTTCTTAAATAGGAGAAAATGGGTCAGATATGAGCTTTTGATAAGAGCCATGGCCAAACTCACCAGAGATCTTTGGAAATACAGAAGATTTGGGTAAATATACTAACATATGTTTTTGAAGTTTTAATATGCTTTTATCTATTTTAGGCCCTATTAATAAAAATAATATCAAGTGAACACTGAAAGAGTCTGTGATGTTCCAGGCTCTGTGCTGGCGCTGACTGTACACTGGCTTCGCTTTTCTGATCCTACAGTTTACTTGGGGAGACTAGAGATTAAAAGTAAATAAATAAATATATTCCAAATTAAGATAGGAACCGTGAAGGAAAGAAACAGGGTTCAGGGAGAAAGAACATTAGGAGGATACACACTTAGACTGGGGTGTGGTTGTCAGGAAAGGTGAATCTGCAAGTACCTAAGTATTTTCCGATCAGTGGTCAAACGTGTGTTGAACAAAGAGCCAAAAAATATGAATTTATCTTAGGTCTTCTTTCTTTATTACTTACTTACTATTTAATTCTTACTTATTAAATAAGTTAAAATAAAGTAATTTCACAAAGAATAACAGCGATAACTGTATGCTAGGCTCTGCTCTAAAGTTTTATAAATATTAACTCATTTAATCCTCAACAGTCCTATGAGATAAGTACTGTTATCATCTCTATTTTATACATGAGCAACGGGAGCAAAGGAGAAACTAAGGAACTTGTCCAAGGTCACATGGCTGGTACATGGTGAAGCAAGTTACATTAGCCTCTGTGGACCTATTTATCTGTAAATTGAGAATAATACTTTCATGGGAATAAGATGGGTGCTGCATGGGAAAGTAATTTTTTAAGAAGTACAATGGTAGATTTCTATCTTTATAATTTTAGTACCAATTACAATGTCACTATTACAATGATGTAGGCTCTGAATGTGCAATATTATGAGGAAACCAGAAATGTTAAGATGGAGGAGCCTACCCTCAAGAGTTTACTGTCTTACTAGAGAGATTATCAGCATACACGATAATGTACAATTCAAAATTGCATGGGATATTTTTGCTAAATTTAAGGCCATAGTTGTAAACGCTTAGTTGAGAGAAAAATGGGATTGTTGAGGATTAAAATCTATCCATAGATCACTGAATTATAGCTCTGAAGGACACTTGAGAGATGATTGAGTCTAACGTCTGTATTTTGTAGATGAGTAATTGAAGCTTGTCAAAGCAAAACGACTGAACCAAGGTCTTACTGCTTATTAGGGCAAGAATCATAACAAAGAGTAAGGCCCCTGGATATGAAATCTCAGCCCTTTCCTCTAGTTAAACTTTTTTATATTCTTTGCTTCCCTTCCTGCGGGAAGGTCAGTGCTTTCTAACCCCCTCTCCACCGTGGACAGATGGATCAAACTACAAGATTAAAACATTAAATGATAACAGAAATTGTCACTTTGGATCAAGTCCAGGAGATTGAGACATCCTGAGGGTTTTTCTAGGAACTTTTTAAGGAAATTTAAAAAATGGCTTCAGTGAAGTCTATTGATATTCCTTCCATCTGCACATATTTAAGATGTACAAATTGATGTTTTGACATATGAAACCATCCGTTCACGATAATGAACATATCCTTCACCCTCAAAAGTTTCTTCATGCCTCTTTGTAATCTCTTCATCCAACTCCCTCCCCCTGCCCATTGTACCTCCCCATTCCCAGTTTCTCCTTTCTATCCCTATAGGTTAGCCTGCACTTTCTATAATTTTATATAAATGGGACCATACAGTGTGTATTATTTCTCTTCTTTCATTCAGCATAATTATTTTTAGATTCATCCATGTGTTATGTGTATCAATAGGTCATTCCTTTTTGGTGCTGAATAGTATTCCATTGTTTGGATATATCACAATTCACTTATCCACTCACCTGTGGTTTCCAGTTTTTCGCTATTACAAATAAAACTGCTATAAATATTTGCATGTAAGTCTTCGAATAAACATATGCTTTCATTTCTCTCGGATAAATATCTAGGATTAGAATGGCTAAATCATGCTAGATACATGTTTAAGTTTTCAAGAACCACTGAACTGTTTCCAAAGGGAAAGTAGCATTTATATTCCCACGAACAGTGTATGAGAAGTCCAGTCTTCCACATCTTTACCAATTCTTGATATGGTCCGTCTTTTTTAATATCATTCATTCTAATAATTAGTGTATTTTAATTTTTATTTCTCTAGTAAATCACAGTGTTGATACTCCTCCACATGCTTGTTTGATACATATATATCTTCATTGATGGTGTCTGTTAAAATGTTTTGCTCATTTTTAATTGGATTGTTTTATTGAGTTTTGAGAGTTCTTTATATACTTTAGAAACAAATCCTATGTTAAATATATAGTTTATAAGTTTTGCTTGCGTTCTATGACTTGTCTTTTCATTCTCTTAACAGTATTTCAAGAAACAAAATTTCCCATTTGTTGATGTCCAATTTTTCAATTTTTTTCTCTTATGGTTGTGCTTTTGGTGTTGTATCTAACCCTTAGATCAGAAAGATTTTCTATGTTTTCTTTTAGAAGTTTTATTTAGGCTTTGCATGTAGGTCTATAATCTATTTTGAGTTTATATGTAGTTAAGAGGTATACATCAAAGTTTGTTATTTTGTATATGGATAGCTAATTGTTCCAACATCATTTGTTGAAAAGATTACCTTTTCTTTATTGAACTGCCCTTGCACCTTTGTTGAAAATCAGTTTGCTGTCAATGTGTGGGTTGATTCCTGGAGTGTCTATTCTGTTCCATTTGTTCTGTGCTATTCCAAGTTGTTTTGGCTACTCTAAATTCTTTGAATTTCCATATGATTTTAGAATTGGCTTGTCAGTTTCTCTAGAGCAAACAAATAAGCAAAAAAACAAATAACTTTGTTGGGGTTTTGACTGGGTATGCATTGCACTGAACCTATAAATTAATTTTCAGTGTATGACATCTTAAAAATAGTGAGTCTTATTACCCAGGAACTTCATATCTCTCCATTTATATGTCTTTAATTTCACTGAGGAAAGGTTTGTGGTTTTATAAATTTATCCCTAAGTATTTTATATTTTTTATAAATTTATTTTTTTTCACCTTCCATTTATTTATTGCTAGTAAAGAGAACTACAGTTGGTTCTTGTATACTGATCTTGTATTCTGCAGCCTTGCTGAACTCATTTATAAATTCTAAAGTTTACTTTAGATTCTATGAGATTTTCTACATAGACAGTTATGTCAAATATAAAGAAAGATACTTTTATTTTTTCCTTTCCAATATTTATGTCTTTTTCTTGACTTGTTAACTGTCTACAACCTTCTAGACAATGCTGAACAGAAGTGGTGAAAAGAGACATCCTTATCTTGTCCTGAGATTTTTTTTTTTCTTATCCAGGAATTGATACTGGATTTTGCAAAATGTTTTCTCTGTGCCTATTGACCATATGGTTGGTTAGTTGTTTGGTTATTTTCTTTAAATGTTTGTAATATGATGAATTATATTAAGTCATTTTCAGAGGTTAAACCTATTTGATTATGATGCGTTACCCCCTTTATATATTGGTGGATTCAATTTGCTAAAATTTGTTTAGAACTTTTTTCATATATACTAATGAGGGCATATGAATATTTCCTTTTCTTGTAATATCTTCATCTGGCTTGGTACCAGGGTAATGCTGTCCTCAAAAAACAAGTTGTGAAGTATTTTTTCCTCTTCAGTTCTCTGAAAGAATTCGTATAGAATTATTCTTTTTTCCTTAAATAAAATTCATGAGAAGGCATCTAGGCCTGGGGTTTCCTGGTGGTTAGGTTTTTAATTAAAAATTCCATATCTTTAATAGATATATGGTATGGCTATTTAGTGTAGTTATTTTTCTTGAGTGACCTTTGGTAGTTTACATCTCTCAAGGAATTTGTTCCATATACGGTGTCAAATTTATTGGCATAAAGTGGTTTTTGAGATTTCCTTATTAGCCCGTTAATGGCTGCAGAATCCGTAGTGACGCAACCTCTCTTATTTCTGATTTTGATAATTTATTTCTTCTCTCTTTCCTCACTAGTCTTGCTAGAGGGTTATAAATTTTATTGATATTCTCAAAAAAACTAGCTGTTAGTTTTATTTATTTTCTCTATTTTCCCTTCTAATCTTTTAACTTTTCTGCTTTGTGATTTTAATTTGCTATATTTTTTTATTTTAATAAGGTGCAAGCTGAGATCATTAATTTGAGACCTTCTTTCTTTTCAAATATAGGTGTTTAGTGATATATATGTTCCCTTAACTACTGCTTTAAAGACATCTAACAAATGTTGATATGTCGTGGCTTTATTTCATTCAGTTCAAAATGCGTTCTAACTTACTTTTGATTTCTTTGACCAATGGTTATTTAAAAGTGTGTGATTTAGTTGTAAAATATTTTGGGAATTTTCAGAAATTGTTCTATTGTTGATATCTAACTTAATTTTACTATGATCAGAGAATATGTTTTCTTTGACCTGAATCCTTTTAAATGTATTAAAATTTGACTTATGGCTCAGAATATGTTCTACCTTGGTAAATGTTCCATGAGCACTTGAAAAGAATGCTGTTGTAGGGTGAAATGTTTTTTAAAGGTATACTAGCCTAATTCGATGGATGGTTTTGTAAAGGTTTGCTATATCCTTATAGATTTTGCCTGCTTATTCTATTAATTATTCAGAGTAGGATAATAAAATCACCAACTATAATCATGAATTTCACTATTTCTCCTTGTTGCTTTGGTTTCTCCAGAAAACCAATTTTATATCCTCAATTCATCAAGTCCACTGGGTTCCAACTGGATCCACTCTCCTGCAATGTGGCCTAGACATTCAAGGTTGTAAAAGGGGCAATCATAAGACTTACCTTGTTTGTTTCCTGTCTCTTAGAGTTCACTACTTTTTGTTCTCTGATGTCCATTTTTGAAACTCATTGTTTCATATATTTTGTTCAGTTTTTTTTTTTTTCCAGATAGGAATGTAAATCTAAGCCCTGTTACTCCATTTTTATTGTCATGAAGTTATATTTAAACCAATCACTAGCAGAAAGCATTCAAATGCAGACCTTTTGAGCATGGCAATAGTACCAACCATATAAAAGGTACTTTCAGACACTCTGAGGCCTGTAATCCAATTTAGAGCATGGCCGTATATTTAGATATGATGGACATATGGCCTAGTGACTAAGGGTTTAACAGAAAAATGGTAGCCATTACATATCAGGCATTGTGCTAGCAGGAAAAAAAATACGTACAACATTCTACTTTGCGGGCACAGGCAAATGCACACTGAGTGGTTCTTGAAGCAGAGAATTGAAATTATATAATATTTGTCTTTGTACTGTGTGTTTCTAGCACAGTGCTTAGCACATAGTAGAGCTCAGTAAATGTTTGTTAAACTGAGCAAAATTGAATTATGTCAAATATTAGATCAGGTAAGACTCGTGGTGGACTCTATTTGAATACCAAAGGTAATAGACTTTAGAACTTATAGAAGTGATGGGGCATGAGTGCAAAACACGCTATATGCACCTAATAAAAACTAAATAATTAAGCAATATGGCCTAAATGATTGAGCCACCTAAAGCCTCCAAAAGTATATCAATATTCCTATTTTAAAGAATGAGGACTAAATATATGAAATTTACTATCTCATGAGGTTTAGTTTCCCCGAATTTATGCACACTGATGCTCTAAGAATTAGTTAAAGCTAAGATTGATTAGCATTAGGAATAGGAAGCTACTGACTTTTTATTCAAGAGTAATAATTTTATTCAATAATTGTTACTTGGCTCCAGTAACAATCTTGAGTATTAACCCTTCTTGGTGTCATGTTCTTTCCAAAACACCAGTAATGATCTTTCCCACTCTGTACCTTTGTTCTACCTTTTCTTACTCAGGAATGTCCCCGATCTATCTCTGCATGTCCAAATTTTACCCTAACTTCAAGCTCTGGCTAAGTGCTAAATCTTCTGGAAGCTGCCCTAATTTTCCCAGTTAATGTAACTTTTCTTTTTCATTGTTTTGTGAATAGTTTATACTACCTCTTTTATGGCACTTATCCTTTTTTAACTTGTCTTTTTGTTATTTGTGCCCATGTATCATCCCTTCAGTTAAACTCTAAGTTCCTTAAAGACAAAATCAACATCTGATATCCATTTGCCCGTAATACAATGAAAAAGTATAGCACATGGGAGATGCTTGATATGCTTGTTGGACCAACAAATAAATGAATGAATGCATGACTCCAGGGGCATTTTTTATGTAGAGGTCCTACATGCAGAGACTGTGGATTCTCTACCCTTTTGTGAAAGAGTAGGAAAGAAGGACCTTTTAAAAGGTGCTGCTTAAATGAAAAGCAGAAGGGATCTGTCGAAGAAGAGATAGAAGTAGTCCAAGGCATGACAGAAGACCCAGAGGTTGGGGTCTGGAATAATGATGAACATTTGCTCAGGGAATTCAGAAAGAATAGATTAGAATTTTGGAGGATAACTTAGAAAGCAACTTTTATTTTCCTGCTGTTTGATAAATATGGAACATCTACTAATGAAGGAATATTTTCTGGGAGTTGTGGGCTGGCTGGTTGACAGTGCATGAGGGAGAAGCATGTGACTGGGGCAGATAGAAGAGTATAAGGGCAGGAATGAAGGCAGAGGAGGGACTGTGGGTGTGAGCTGAACAGAACACCATGAATGAGAAAAAGAGAAGGTTGGTTGAATTGATATGGAAAAATGAACTGTCTAGTGGCAATAACCTCATGGTGTGTACTCATGAAATATTAAGGAAAAACAATCTCCTTACAAATTAGCCCAGGTAGAAATTTTGAAAGATCAATTCTACTTGCAGTTCCTTCAATTCCAAATTGAAAAGTAATTGAGACAAGGGGAAAACTTTGCCTTTGAGACTTTCACACCACCAAGTCATTAGTATGAACTAATCCACCATCACCAGGGTACAAATGCAGAAAAACTAGGTAACCCAAATCATGAAGCTCTTCTAAAAATAATACAGCAAAAATCCTTCATTTATGTTATCACACTGTTTCCTACAGTTTGTACCTTGTTTTACACTCCTTGGATTTTCTAGGTCAATTAAAAGCACAATTTATTCATTATGCTGTGTGTTGCCCTCAGTTTACCCCTTACCTCTAGAAATACTTGAATAAATATCCCCATTGTTGGCTGTGTAACTAGCCCTGAGAGCATAGATTCCTTTGGAACTTCAAGCACCTTACAAGGTGCATTACCACCTGCCTCGAGGATCCCACAGAGTCTGTGGGGGAGGGAGGAGGTTAGTAGAGCCTTACCTTGTAGGCTTAAGTTAAGGAACACTCAGAATGTGTTGCTATATTCTGTTGTTCAGATTTTATTTAGTGCTTATACCTTTTTTGTTAAAGTGTGCAAGCAATTTCTCTGGGATTAACACGTTCCAATTATGTGTAGCCCACTCTCAGTTCCCAAGAATATGTGAAGGTTCAATTCTCCTGGCATTATTTATGTAAATTCTACCTGGAAGAAGAAATAAATGTGACTCTTACCTAATATATAAGACAAGAGAAAGACCTTCTAATTACTCTTAAATTTTAATATAAATATTTGACTGCATTTTATGCTCACGAACTTTCTGGCTAGTCTTTAGAAATAATCCCAGATAAATAACTGTAGTTAATAAAGGCAGTAATACTCTCTAGATGGAAAATATATCACATCTAGATCATAACTAAACTGAGAGGCGAGTTGGATATATTAAATGACACTGTGAGAACGCATGTGTTTCACACAGAGCCGACAAGTGTACACACCTGCCTATGTACATATATGTGCATATGTAACCCACCCCTTCAATTTTACTACTTTTCACAAGCTGCTCAAATTCTACCTCCATGGCCTGCCACCCAGATCTTCTGGTGGAAATATTTTTTTACATCTCTCTCCCTCCTACTTCTTTCCCCCCACACACTTATGGTATGTGCAGTTTCGCCAGACCCATGTAAAGACAGGGGAACACTGATGGGATTGCTTTTCACAAGTGTGGGAATGAAAATCCTTCCCAATGAAAACATCTGTCTCTGTTCAAGTCATGCCCAGTTATCCCCCAAAAGAAATGTTCTGATTAACATTTTTTTTTTTTTAAGTCTTAAGATAGCAGTTTGTGTAGCAGATCTAATTAAGAAGTTTATGTAACAGATCTGCAGGGTTTTTTTTTCCTCCTTCAACTGGGTTCTTTGAGCTCAGTTTGAGTGTTACTAGCTTTCGCCATGCAGCGGCAAAGTGCTTCCCGGGCTGAAAATTATCAGCTTCTGTGGGATACTATTGCTTCCTTAAAACAATGTGAACAAGCTATGCAACATGCATTTATACCGGTAAGGAAAATTTCCTTTTATTTTCCTAGGGATTCTTTTCTTTTTCTCCTATTTTTTCCTTTATAGCTATAGATAAATGGCATGTATTCTATGTATTTAAAGATGTGGTATCTTCTCTGTAGTTCTTGTTTGGGATAAACATGTCTCTTTTTGCTCTGTGTGAAATCTGAATTATTAATATGGTCAAATATTGATCAGTGAGAAAGAGTAAACAGCGGTCCAAGCAAACTTATCCCACTGAAGATAGTAGGTTCTAATAGTAACATGTACTAAAGAAAGGGCACAAGATTGATATTCTTCATATTAATATTTGAAACAGCTTACAGTGTATGTTTCCTGGTTGGTTCCCCCAAAGTACTTAGAATGGCTTGAATATCTTTTGCAGTGGGTTTGATACATAGATCAGGAAGCCAAAAGTTAGTTCTTACGTTTCGATTCTTTGCTTATCCAAGTAAAATCTACCATAAAACCTCTTCTGAAAAGCGATTGTTCCTTTAGTAGTAACATTACTACTTAGAGATTTGTAAAAATGGCTTAGAAATTTGTAAAAAAAAAAAAAAAAAGTGCATAGATATATAAAATCAATTAATTGAGTCAGTGCCATTGTGTTTTCCATTGCAGATATAATATTTGTGCTTATAATTGTCCAGCTAGAACCAGGCTGGCTACATTTGATAGGCTGAGGTGGGGTAAACGGGACTTGGAAGAAGAATATAAAAATATTTGCTTCTTTAAATAGATCTGTTTTGAAGGATGGAGATAATCTATTAGAAATAAGAGAACACTCTTAAAAATTAAGACCTGCAAAAAATTATTTGGAATTCCTTAAGAAAAACATTATTTCTGACATAGAAATAGTTGGATTCAATCTTCTTTGAAATTCAAGTTATTTTCAAGTGGCTCAAGTCAGATGCCATATTTTTGTCTGTAACTGGGGACTCACCTGTTTCAAAGACTGTACTATGTTTAAAGTTCTTCTCATTGAATACTATTCTCTAATCGGATCTCTGTAAGTTGATCTTAATTGTTGAAGACATAAAACATAAATTTTTGCAAGGATTTAAAACACTAATGGTGGGAAGCTTTCGAAATCAGATTAAGTTATAATTATTCTACTCTGAACTGCAATCTGCTGTGTATAGTTTGCTTCTCCTATCTTTATTAAACTCTTCCTCCTTTGTTTTAACAAGAAGATTATGATACCCCTTGTGAAGCTCATGTGTCTCCTCCTTCGTAGAGCTTTCTCTGGCTAGGCAGAATTATTTTCTTCTATCTCGGTTCCTTGCATGCACCACTGATTTATCACCCAACATATTTTATTGTAAGTGTTTTCTTTTCTGTCTCTCTAATTATATTGTAACTTCTTGGAGCTAAGGAGGAAAGGAAAGTAAGTTGGAGAAAGGAACTGATATTTGTTTCTTTTCTTATTTTCCTGTCTCGAACTCTTTGAATATAGGCAGCATCTATTCCTAGGGTCTAACAGTGTTTGGCAAAACAAAGAGTGCTTGGTGAACATGTGAGGAATGAATGAAATCAACTAATGAGAGTCTCCAGTTCCAGCATTTCTAGTTACTACGTGGCAGTTTTCATCACCAGCTTTGTCTATACTGACCTCATAAAATTATTTCTATTCAGATACATCTGGAGATAACAAAAAACCTTGACTAAAGCATTGCCATGGGGTGATGGTGGGAGTGGTAGTGTGTTAGTGCAGGAGGTAGACCTTTATGGGAAAAAGTAGCCTTGGATTCAATTCCCATGGTCCATGGGCTACTCTTCTTCTATTCTCGTGTCTGTTTCCCCATACTGCAGGCATTCACATAGACGTATTCAAGTTTTATTCAGGTTTACTTCATTTTGACTGCTCTAAATCTTTTTCCAGCAGGTATCAGGAACTTGCCAGTCTCTCAACTCTCCTCAAATTTCTTCCAAGTCTTGCATTAAATGTATCATTATGTCATCATAATTTTACAAGGACTGCTTTTAGAAAACATAGACATTATTAAAATATTACTATCAGTTGAGAATAATTCTGTTTAAATTGAGCCTCAGTTTATTTCATTGTTAGAATATATAATTTAGAGCTCAGGAAAAGGACTTCATTTATTCCATATTTTATGTACTTTTTAAGCCCAGTGATATGTACTTCATACACACACACACACACACACACACACACACACACATACACATACATGAATATGTGGCGTTCTTGGCTAATGATGCCCTTCATTATTTAGGATATCCAAATAAGTCCTTAAAACACACATCTTTACAATGATGCATTAAGCACGTTAAGGAAATGAAAAACTATATTGACTCAGTCAGTTGCCTCCTTTAGAATAGACCTGGTTATCTTTTAAAATAAAGTACTTGGAAATGAATAGTATGTAGGAAGTGTAGACATACACTGATGTAGCTGATCTTAGAAACACTGACCTGAAAACTTCACAAGCTGTCTGTGCATCTCCTGTGAGTGAGGATTACTAACACATCATTAGAATACAGAGCCACCTAGATGGTCTGGACCATCTCTCACGTGTGCAATAAGCCATAGATCACAAGTGGTTTTCCAGTCAGTGCAGTTCCGTGTACTAATAATAAACCTGACATAAAATCTCAAGCTGTAATACAGTCTTCCCCAGAGAACCTCCACATACAGCCTAAAATATACACTGGAGAGGGGAAACTTAAAGCAGCTGTTACCTGGATAATGTACTGCCCAAAACAGTCTGTAGAAAGAAGGAAGACAAATTATAGACTCTCGAAGTTTCAGTATTTGATTTCACATAACAGATCATGCCCTGTAATGATGAGGTGATCAAATCTGGATTCTCAGGCAGGTTCATCTTCTTGACCCAAGAGCCTTGAGTATAAAACAGCAATGCAGAATTTCCCACATCTTTAGCATAAGTGCCGGCCAACGTAACCTAAATATTTATTGAATGAATGACTAAGAAAAAGCTCTCTCATGAAGTCCTAAAAATTAGTTCCATCAGTGGAGCTGTAAGAGCATCCTTCTAGATAGTCAGTATCTTTGTATATCAGCAGATCAAAGGCTTTGCTGTTTTATCACTCAAATGAGCGGATGTGCTTGTAAAAAACTGTCCCATATTTAGTAGTTATTTTCATAGAGACTTGCCTGTGTTTCTATTCACTTATTAGTTCATTCACTTCACTCAGATTTTATTGAGCCCCTACTGTGTTCTAGGCATGGTCCTAGGCACAGGATAAGGACCTGAAGGTACACTTCAACTTCTTTGTGACACCATCACTTTGGAATAGAGACTGCATTACCCCTTGCCCAAATGGTACCTTACTGTCTTTTGTTGCCATGAACAAAGTTGATTTTCCCTACGCTGGTGGTCATCATGTTTGGATTTGGTCTAATGTGAGGTTCATGCAGCTTGCCAAGCATTGGTTCAAATACTAAAATGAATAAATCAGGAGAATCCCTGAGGATACTTACATGGAATTCTGCCCACCGGGAATTTTCAAATGGACACACAAATCACTCTAACACCAGATAAAAAGTGTTGAGTCCCTTAAGTACCCATGAATTACCATAGGAGTTAAGAAAAGGGGTGCCAGGCTTCGTGGAAGGGTATCTCAGCTGAGTTGTGAAGATCAAATAGAATTTTGATATGTAGTCATGATGGAGGAAGAGGGCATTCCAAGTAGAAAGGAATAGTAAAGGTACTTACTAACGGTGTAATCGTGGTTCGTTTTCCATCTGATCATTCACTTAACCAATATTTATCAGATACTTTTTATGTATCAGAAACTGTGTAATATGCCTAGGCATATAGCAATAAGTAGCACAAGTTCAAACCCTACCCTGAGGGCGTTTACATTCAAATGGATGAGACAAACATTAAATGAATAGTTACATATACATCTGTACTGCACACTTGAATCCTATCCTGTGAGTTCTTCATAGCATTTCTCACAATTGTAACTTAATATTGCACATATACATACACGTATATATATCTATTATCAGAATAGTACAGCAACTGTAGATATTTTGCAAAGCCACTACAAACAAAACAAATAATTATTCTTTCCCAAATATTTTGTAGTCTTAAAACACTTGTTAATTTCCTTAGCAAACAGTTAGTGCATCCTGTCTGACACCTGCTGGACTTGGTACTTTAGTATAAAAGTGATAGTATTTATTGAGCACCTATTGTGTGTCACGTACTGTTCTAAACCCTTCCCATATTATTTCACTCAGTTCTGTCAACAGCTCTCTGATGTGGGCACTCTCATTTCCATTTTACAAAGTTTACAGAGGTTAAGTAACTTCCTCATGATCCCATAGCTAATAAATGGAAAGGCCAGGCCTTGAAACTAGTTATCTGGCTCCAGAGCCCATCTTCTTAACAGGTTCACTAGAATAAGGAGAAAACCACTGAAACCAAAACACCTGCAGCACAGCATGCTAAAAGCAGTAATCAAGGGATATACAAACCACAGTAAATGCAGCCAGGTGGGAGTGATCCATCTGCTTGGAATGGAGAGGAAAGATGACCAAGGAAGACTGAAAAGAGGAGAGAAGTCTTTGGATGGTTTTAAAGTAGTGGTTTATCACATGAAGGAGGCTGCAACAGTATGTGCGAAGGCACTTAGGCCTGAAAGAACAGTATGGAGTGAGGGATATTTATCAACTTTCCTCAAGTCCTGATCTTCCTCTTTGAGCATTCGGAAGGAATGTTGGGAACAACAAGGATGAGAGTTGGGTCATTTATTTAAGGTAAAGATCCTGTAGGTCAATCAGAAAGGAAGAACTGAATACTTATGGAGCCTTAGAAGAAAATCTCCGCCCACAGGTTAACACCTGTCTATGCCCGGAACTGAGGAAATATACATGGAGAAGCAGGAAAAGCTTGTGCACAAATATGAGAGAATGAAACAAATGTAGAAAGAGAAAAGAAAATAAGAAACCAAGTGGTCCCAAAGAAGGATAATGAGAGAGATGAGTCTGCCAGAAATGGTGAGAGGTTGGGAGAGGCTGGACTGTGGCTTCCTGGGTCCCTCAGAACTCCCAGTTCTTAGTTCCTATCTATCAAGTGCCTGACTGCTGAGCTTCTTCCCCTTTTAACCAGATATGTTCACATTTTGCCTAAACTAGTGCAAGTGGCTTTCTGTTCCCTGCAACCAGAGAACCTTCTTTACAGCAGGGACTGGTTAGTGGCTAGTGGTCCAGGGACAGGATCCATCCCTACACGAAAGGGCAGAACAACAGCTGGAGAAAAGGTGAGCAAATCGACAGAGTACATTAAGCTTCAAGGTGAAGTTCCATCCTTCAAGACTTAACTCACATCCCCTTCCGTGAGACTTACCTCATACTATGTAACCAAATGATATGCCTTCTCCCTCATTATTTCAACCCTGATTAACACTCCTTGAAGAAAACTAATAAGAGTAGGAAACCTACTTCCACATGGCTTTAGTCTATACTTTCTCCTTTAATCATCGCAGTACCAATATGAAATGGCCCCAATATTATTGTCTCCATTTTAGAGGATCAGTACCTTGTTTAAAATCATATAGATGCTAAGACCAGGAGAGAAACCAGGCCTTCTGACCCTAATCCCGCCTGCCTTTCTCCTTCACACCCACCGTGGTACTTTGCCCTGTTTCTCTTGTGATGTTTCTCTGCTTTGTATTAGAAGCATTCGGGGGATTTCTCTCGTTTCCACAGGACACTGTAAACTCTTTGCAGAGCAAAACCATGTGTTTCCTCTTCCTAGATTCTGCAGCCCCAAGTACAGTGCCTTAAATATGATGTTTCCTAAACAAATCTGTATGGGCTGATTAATACTTAAACTGTAAGAACTTAGGCAGCGGTGAGATGATAATGAGGAAATAATTCTTCTTGTCTCAAATACGTCCTCGAAACCTGTCTCCTCAGCTCAACCATCCCTTCCACAGACCCTGCCCCCAGCCCCTGAATGTCAAATTTGAACCATCGTAAGCTCAGGTCAGCTCTAAATAGGATTTGTTCAATGATGAGTTTCAGTCCTAGTTCATGGTGTTCCAAGTGTGTTTTGTCCTTTCTGGATTCTAAATATTACTTGACTCATCCTCCTCAATCATGCCAGATGCCTTTTTCTATTTCATTCCTCTTAGCCTTACTTTGCACTTCTGTCTAGTAATACCCCAGTTTTTAGTCTATTTCCTTCCAAAGAATATGAACAAGGCTATTAATGGAATTTCTATTAGTAAAGGAATAAAGGTGACACATAATCTATAGAGATGTTCAACCTAAAGGGGAAGGAAAGAACCGTATCTGAAGTGACCTGGATAATTGCAGCAGCCTGGATCTGAATGAACATTTGCAGATTTGTGGTAAAATGGAATGAAATTGTCACTTTTGTTTTTGAACAAAAGACAAAACTTGCCATCTTCTTATCTTCCTCTCTTGTGCAGTTTGCATTTCTTTGACTGCTGGTCTTGTGATTTCTGTGCATAGGTATCTGGAGTCCGTGAAAAATTAACGCCCAGTGCAGGATGGCTTCATCTTTGCATCAGTATCGCTCATTGTAAAATGTTTGTGTTGACTCATCAAAATGGGGTATTAGTGCAGATATATGTTATGGTACAACAGAGTAAGCCCATCCCCTGCTTCTCCCACTTTCCTCACCTACTCCAGAAATTACAAAAATAGGGCCCCAAACATATTTGTTACAGGACGGAAAAATAGACAGTTGCTCGGAGTTAATAATAGTAGTCCTCCTACAAGTAACAAAACAAAATTAAAACACACACATATCAAACCCTCAAAACCTTTAATAAGCTAATACTAGAAAAGTAGAACTCTTTTAAGCTTCGTTTAGATATTGTTATTTAGCAGGAACATGCCTAAGAACAATGGAGTTTCTAATGTTTATCTTGTGTAGACACCAGAAAATATACTGTACTAATGTTTTTACTTTTGCTGCTGCTGAGACCTCCCACTGCACTATTACTACTACCTTATATTTTCTTTATCTTTTTTTACCTTATTGCAATTTTCAAAGCAGCGTAAACTAGATTCTCTCTCATTACAACTTTGTAAGGTAAGCTAGACAGGTTTTAATATCCCATATTGTTCATAAGAAAAATGAAGTTCAAAAAATTGAAGTGGCTGGGGTCAGAGGTGGTTAAGTAGTAACCCTAGTAGTGGTCTAGTAGGGCTAGAGTCTCAATCTACTGCACTTTTGCTCAGATTCAGAGTTTTAGCTTAAAAAAATCTAGGTCTGAATCCTGGCTCTACCGCTTGCTATCTTGGGTAAATGCTTAACTTCTCTGTACCTCACTTTCATCCTCTGTAAAATTAGATATTATACAGATACTTTTAGGTTTGTTTGTGGTTTAAATGACATAATGTGAGTTAAACCCTTAGCAAAACAGCTAAGCAAAGAAAGTGACCAGTAAGGATTGCCATTATTAATGTTGCTGATTTTTAATAATTAGCCCAAATGTATCCTTTTACAAATTGTACAGAGTGTTTTGTTTGTTTGTTTTGCATAGGGTTTTTATATATTATCCCATCTGCTTCTTGAAGAAGCACATTAGGTTGACCAAATAATAATTTATAACCTCCACTTGAACATGAACAGAAATTTCAGAAAGGCTAAATTATTTGACTAAGACCATCATAAAAGTAAGAAGAAATGTCTTAAATCTTAGATGACCCAAATCCTAAACTCTTTTTATTACTGCTTTTATGATATTAAAAATTAGGTTAGTATTAAAATCGGGAATCATCCAATTCTTATTAGTAGTTGAATGTAGCCTTAGAAATAATTTAGGGAGTTAAGTGACCTGATCAAGGTCTGCAATGGTTCAGCCGTCCCTAGATGGCTTATCTTCTGACTCTAAGTATAGGGCTGGGAGGTGCTCTTCCTATAACATAAAAGCATAACATGCAAATGATGTTTGTCAAGTTAAAATGGGCAAGGAGGGGGGTCATGAGATGTAAGGTTAGAAACATTATATTCATAAGGAAGTCATCATCTCCTTTCCACTTGGTTGGGGAAATCCTTTATAAAACGAATGAAGGTTCCGAAGTATCTGAGTTTATAATTCCAGTGGACAAAGTGGTCTGAGAGAACAGAGGAGAGTCAGCCTGGGAGCCATCATTTCACTCTCCAACTTGTGACAGAGTCCCCATGTACCAGAGAACAACCTCCTCTCTGCCTTCCTTCTCTTCATTTCATTCTTCTCTCTCACTGCTACCCTCTTTCCTCTAGCCCACAGCAACAGATACTATCCCTTCATCTTTCCTCTGATAGGCACAATTGTAGCATTATCCTAGGCCCAGGAGGAGGTAAACTGGCGAACAGAACCCTTGCTTGCAGAATAACAAAAGGTAAGAAAGCCACTGGAAAACTGAGAAACCCAAAGTAACATAGATATTGCCACTCTGGGGAGCTAAGGCAGCTGCAGGGCTAGGAACTGGGTGGCATTTTTGGACCTAGAGATTTGTAGGCTCTTGGCTGTGAAACAAAGAGTTCATTGCCTAGTCAATGACAGTATACAAACACATCTGCAAAATATATCCTTTGGCACCAGCAAATGCTGGCAGTATTTAGCCAACCTCTATTCTTCTAGTCCACATTCACTTCTCCTTTTTATCTATTCTCTCCCCCATGTTTTTCCTCATTGAAAATGATTTCAAATAAGACATTAATTTTGAAGAAAAAGTGGATAGAAGGGAGATTAATAGACGTATAGATGTTTTCAGCATTTAAAATAAGGGAAATTGATCTAAAATGTTGTCTACTCTGTTTTTTCCACAACCCAGCCCAAGTGCCATCGTTTAAAAGCAGGTATTGAAACACCTTCCAGGCCTAACATGAACATAAGAACATTATCTCTTACTAATGATGAAATAGTAAACCAAACTCACACCTCCTTTTCATCTCTCTCCCTTACATTTCCTCTCATACACACCCCAGAAAAACATTCTGGATATGAAATATTTTAAGACTTTCTCCATGGCTGTTACGTTTTAAACTTTGAGCATATTATCTAGTATCGAATTATGATTGGTAGGGGAAAAAAATCAAGCAGACCTTAGATGTTAAGAAACTTTTCCTGGAGTTAAGGCTTATCGAACATGGAGAAAGGCAAGAATGGAAGAAAGAGCTTGGTGATAATTCTCTGTTTCACTTCAAATCTTTTTGTCTCTTTAATATGGAAGAGAATATTTTGCCACTAATTGCATGGTCTTATGGCCAGAAAAGTAACTTATTCACAAGAAAACCAGAATACAGGCTCTAAACATGATCATACAAAATACAGATTATAAAAATGATCATAAGTGGATTTTTGAGGTGCCTTGTCTAAGAAAGCAGAACCTCATCCTTTATCCAGTTCATTAGAAGCCACTTTATATTATTGATCTTTTCCCAACTCGACTTTTGTCTTTTTTTCTGCATGCCTGTCTTAATGTCATGTCTTCTGACTTTCTGTATCTGCATGATAAAAGCAGAGATCATCACCGTCCAGAAAGAAGACTTGTATAGCATCCCTGCCTTCTTTCCAGTATTTCCCAGCAGGTCCAAATTTATGATGAGTGAAATCAGATCCTTGATGAGACATAGACTCTTAGAGGTCATCCATCTCACTCTTTATTTCTCAAATATAAAAATAAATTGGGAGGCTCAGTGAATTGCCTTTTCACTGTGAGTTACTGAACGTGATGTGTCAAATAAATGTCCAGTTTGGGGTGGATCTTTTGGGATATATCTTCACGCTCATCTGAGAAGTTTAAGAAATTCTGAGGATGTCGTTTTACTTTTTTGACAATCTTTGAGTCCTTAGCTTTTTCACCAGATCCCAGGCTTCCTCTCACCTCTCCAACTTCTGAAATGTACAGCGGGGTAGTAAATTAGAGCAAGGAACATCTCCTCGCTCCACACAGGGTGGTGATACCACAGAAATATGGATTTGGAGTCAAAAAGAGTGAGCCTTGGCTCCTCTAACTTTTAGTCTAGTGACCTTGGGCAAGTTTTGTTACAGGTTCATGCCTCACTCTCCTTATCTGTATAATGAGCATAATTAGAGCATGCAACTCATAGGCTTGTAATGAGAAGTAGAAAAGAATGCGTGTAAAGGAACAGCATATGGTAGACACTGAAGAATCTTTCTGTTTATAACTTTCCCTAACTTACATGCCATGGTTCCGAGTAGCATGGTCTGTAGTGCATGGTAGCTCCAGATGCTATCAGTAGCACCAGGCAGTGTGATACAACAGCTTGTCACCAGAGGGCAGCGTGCAATTACCCCTTTCTACCCATTTCGTCTAATCTGTTGCCTCACAGGTTTCTCATGAATCTTCTCTCTTGTTGCTGTGGTTCTAGTTCCAAAGGTTTAAAAACCCATTAACAAACATCTTTTGAGTATACTGTGTGCCAAGCACAGTTAGGAGTGTTGGTGGAAGTGGCTGGTGAAGAAATGAAGTAGGATGAGGGCCCTGCCCTCACAATGACTACGGTTTCATCAAGGAGATGCAAATGTCACACATGAACCACTTAGCCATCAACATACGTGTAAGAACAGAAAGAAACGTTCATTAAGAACGGCAGAACTTGGTGCTTTCATGTAATGTCTTTTCCTTTATATTTATAATTTAATGTGAACTGAATTAGTACAAATAATGCATGTTTTAAAATTTGAGAGGGGCAGGATGGACAGATTGAGGCCTGCAGTGAGGATTGAGGAAGCTTTCATGGAGAGTCTGGGGCTTTAGATTGTCCTTGCAGGATGGAGGGAGCTTGGTTAGGAAGATAAGAGAGGGGACCATGATTGGTTCAGGATGTGCGAGAAGGAAGAAATGTAAACAGTGACCTTATAGTAGGCATAAGCAAGGCGTATGCTTGGGTAGTGAGAGTCCTGGCCTGACGGAAGTAAAGGAGATGAGAGAAGGAAACTAAACAGCAATCACTGATTGATCACCCACTGTGTGCAAGGCCCTGATCCAGGTACCACAGAAGAAACAGGCCCCACCTCAGCCTGATGAACCGGCTTTGAGCAAGATTTGACAGCTTGCTCAGAATTCTGGTACCCTAAATCTGGAAAATACAACGGGACTGCTAAGATTATAGCTCTTCAGTGGCTTTGCAAAATGGAGCAGATGGTATCCACATGGCTCTTTCCAGGAATAGCACCACGTGGAGTGAAACAGTGAATTAAGTAGGTATGGTTGTTGTGGCATGGGGCACATTGACTAAACCACATCTGAGATTTGAGCTAATGACTCCATTCTTCGTGCAAACTTCAGAGAGCATTTGCACAAATGAAGCAGTTAGATCTATAAATGCTCAGTGTGAATCCGTGGGATTTGTGGCATCATGGACTAATAATGGGAAAAAGCAAGGGGCTCACAGTCAGAAGACCTAGGTTTGGATCTCAGCTTTGCTTTTCTCTAGATGTCTGACATTGGGAAATACACTGGATCACTCTGGGGTTCTGTTTACTTACCTATAGACAAGGGAAAGTTCCACCAGTCCCTCTGGGGTTCTGTGAAGAGCAGATAAGAAAGCAGAGGTGAAGAGCTTAGCATATTTCCTAACACACAGCGGGTATTGGTCAATGAATGTTAGTTCCTTTTCCTCTGCCTGTGGGAATGAAATGATCTAATGTGTGTGGACACACTTCATAAATTATGAAGCATGATATAGGTGACCAATCTAATATAATTATCTATTTGAGTTTGAGTGATGATCTACAGACCTAGTTTTGGTGAGTCTTTTATTTTAGCCTTTTACACTAACTGCAAAGAGGTATGTGGAGAGGGTGTAGGATGGAGGTCTGAAGAGTCTTCATAACAGCTCAAGCAATTTATATCTGTTTCTCCAAGTGGGATTGATTCTAGAGAAATATAGTAAGAAAAACTCTGTTTAGTTCTGGGTCTTTACTTTCTGTGCCTCATTCTCCAGGCTGCCCCATCTTTTCTGTACTAGGGATAAAGAGGTGCCCAACTCAGCCTAACTGCGGCCCTTAGGATTATCATGCATATTTTGCAAAATATTACGGTACCTTGTATTTTAAGGGAGGATCAAACAGACATGTTATCACTTTAATCCAAAGGGAAGAAATGCTAATGGTGTCTTTTCAAAGATCAGTGAAAGAACTTGTGTTGACTAAAACAGACTTCTGGATACGTATCAAATTTTAATAGGGAACAGAAGCAAATATTTTGTATTTAAGCGTTACCCACTTTGGAACTAGGCTGATAGGTTTGACTCTTGACCTTGCCGTTACCAGCTGGCTGACCTTGAACAAATTGCTTAACATCTCTGTGCCTCAGTTTTCTGTAGAGCGAGGATATTATTTTTTATTATTATTAAGAGAGTTCAGGCAAGCAGAGGTGAATCGAGTTCAAGCCAAACATAAATCTGACATTCTTTCTTCCCATTTTCTGAGCCAGTCTGGTGGTAAGCTAGGCAGGTAATGATCCCTGCTTTTTATTAAGTGCTAGGGAGAGGAACCAGGGTATTAGCTTCCTCCAAAGCTGCTCCCTTGAGATATCCTGCCATGACCATTGACCTGCGGTCATGCCTTGGCTAGCCAAGCCTTGGGCGCTCACATTGTTCACTTGCCCACTCACCTGGTATTGCCTCAGTGTCCTCACCTGTGTCGCTGCAGGGTAAGGGCAAACCTGGTGACAGGCCAGAACCACTTGGCGCTGCTATTGGTGATGACTCAGATCAAATTGCACCCGCCTGGCCGGTCTTGCTGAGAGGGAATATGAAAAGAGAGAGGAAATCCAGGAAAGCAAGAAATAACCACAGTAATAAATAATATAACCTTACATCTATAGAACACACCTCTCTTTCTCACTTCACATGCATTATTTCCCTAGCTAACTTCTTGGGAAATAGGTTAACTGGAAAATAACATTGTCCCATTTTTTAAGCGGGGTTTTGAAAGAGATTAAGGGACCTAGAAACCCTCTGAGAATTGCGAATTGAATCTGAGTCAGTACGGTGAGAAATTTCTCTTCAGACTGGCAAAGAGAAACCAGCAACTTTCGGGGCAGAAAATAACTGCATTTTTCGGCCTTAACTGGAAAAACTCAGGAGAGGGAATCAGGAGATGTTGGTGGTTACCAGCATGGGTTCTGGGGCTGGAAAGGCCTGGGTTTGACACCTGGTTGTGTTACCTCTTAGATTTGTGACCTTAGGCAAGTGATTTAGCCACTTTGAGCCTCCCCTTCTTTCTTTCTTCTTTTTTTAAATGAGAGTGATAATGTTTTCCTTAGAACATCTTGGGAAGTAAATGCATTGACGTATCTGAAGTATTTATCACAACCCTGGAACATAATATTCATTCAGTAAATGCTTAATATTTTATTATTGTTTTTCTTGTTGCTATTATCCTGTCTTCTGTTTTGATACTAAATAATTGAGCTCTGGGGCATGCCTCTTCCTTTCTCTGTCTCCATTTCATACTTGTAAAATGAAAGGTAGAATTAAATGATTCTTAAGGCCTCAGCTTCAAGGTTTATGATTCTCGAGTAGATTTGTTCTTCCTGTTTTGTTTCCTCGTCTCTCATATAACCATCAATATGTCTTTAATCAGTAATTTACCAAAGAGTTTCTTTGGAGCTTACTCAAAGAAATCCTGATTGAGTCAGCCTGCGGGTGCCTGTGCTTCGCCTTCTCCTAAGTCATGGCAACTTCAGGCTTGTTCATACAATGCACTAGGGCCAGAGGGAGGAGGGGCGGGTTTTGGAACCATCCTGGATCAAGGTGGCTGTCTAATTTGGCTTTCAGCTGGCCTCTGAGTTGTTGGTGAACAGTCAAAATTAGAATCTAAAGAGTTCTGGTAGAGTGTGATTCCATTCTGAAAGGCAGTAGGGCGTGATTGTCAAGAGCATGGACTCGGGGTTGAGAGGAGGATAAATTAGGAGTTTGGATTAACAGATACACACTACTATATATAAAATAGATAAACAACAAGGACCTACTTGTATAGCACAGGGAACTATATTCATTATCTTGTAATAACCTATAATGGAAAAGAATCTGAAAAAAATACGTAAAAATGAATACATATATGTATGTGTAACTAAATCACTTTGCTGTATATCTAAAACTAACACAACATTGTAAATGAACTATACTTCAATTTAAAATATGGTAAAAAAAAATAAATAACATAAAAGTATATAGCTTAAGAAAAAAAAAGAGCATGGACTCTGAGCCAGACTGTCAGATTGTTTGGGTCTGAAGACAATCTATTTATCAGATGTCTGACTTTGGGAAAGTTACCTAACCTCTATTTTCTCACCTGTAAATTGAGAATAACAGTGTCTCATTGGGTTATGTGAGGATTAAATAAGTTAATTGATACAAAGAAGTGCCGTATAAGTATTTGCCTTTATTATTATCCATCCCAGGGTTAACATATCAGGAGCTCTGGGTATGGTGGGTCATGGTACCGTGAGATTCCAGGTGGCCATGATGCTCAGCCAGTGATGATGATCAACCAGGCAACTACAGATCCTTCAAGTAGGTAAATCCTGGTATCTCCTTCAAGTAAGAGTAGGACCTTACCTGCGGACAACTAGGGGTGTGTGGCTCCACCCAACAGATTGTGGGAAAGAAGGAGAAGGAAGAAAGGGTTTCAGTCCAGAAGAGAACTACAGGCAGTAAATTGAGGCAGAAGTCCCCCCAACCACATCACAGTTTTTAATTTCCAGAATGGGCCAACATGATGGAGGATTAGGGAGAAAACCTAACAAAAATAACGTTGTCCTGAGTTCAGTCTTCAGCATACCAAATCAGTACTTAATGGGAGATATCTCATTTCAGACCTGATTGGGTATGTGGGTAGTAACCCCCATGTTCTACTCCCCTGGTTAGGATCGGGACGTGGTCTGACTGGGGCTCACCCTGATGACAGCCCTCTGTGGGAATCGTGAAGCTAAAAGACTGTTAATATGGTATCTTGTAGCATCCAATCTAAACCAGCTAATATTTATCTTGAGGTTCTGGGATCTCCACCTCTCTCAGTGAAATCATATGCACACACAAATGGACTCATTTTAAAACTGTCAGTGAGTTCCATTCTGTTTTAAGTTGTCACGCCACACTGTAGATAGAGCCTGTGTTACTTCTTGCATATTCAGGAGCCTTGTCCTTTAAGAAGATAAGCCAAAGATTCTAGGCCCCCAGACAGCTCACAAGTTATTCTTGCCACATTTACCTCCTGTTAATTTGGCCTACTGTCAACTACCTGCCTTCTACTTGCATGTTCCAGGTCAGTTGAAATCCCTGCACAATTCCTAGCCGCATCAACGTTACTATTCAGTTCGTGCTGTATCTGGGTCCCTTGGCTGTGTGGGTTTCTCTTCTTCTCTACTTCGCTTCTTAAAAGTTTAGGTATAGGCCTGGATTCGGTCTTTTGACCCTCCCACTGGTTAGCCTGTACTTGTCGGACCTAAGCCTCGCAGAGTATGTTCTTTGACTGACTGGCTGCTCTACCACCCCTGCCAATACCTTGCTTGAAGAGTCTTCCTCTGGCTTGGTGACCACCCGCCCATTTATGTCAGAGGTATTTCACAGATCTGGCACTTAACAAATATCACATCAGTTGGAATTAATGAACTTCTTTGAAAATTTGCATTCACTATATAAGATTCTTTATTAGTTACATTCTCTTAGTGGCAAGCAAGAGAAGTTTAGTTTCTCTTTTACTATCATAAGCAAAGTTATTGATGTAATATTTGGGTATCCCATGGAACCCAAGGACAGGAAGGTGGCAGGAGTTTATGAATAACTTGATCTAATAATTTAAATTGTATCAGTATTTTCTCTGCTTGCATCTGGCTTCTCTATGATTATCTTTATTCTTCCCTCTTGCTATAAACTAGTTTTTTTCCCACATGGAAGAGAACGTAATATAAGAGGCAAACCATTTACATCTTATAGCTGGGTCGTGCAAGAGAGATGAATTTTCTTAAGCCTTTATATTTACATGAAGACAAGCCTTTAAGCTTCTGGTTTAAAGGAGAGTTTTTTTTTTGGGGGGGGGGGGGGGGAGTTTGTATTTGATACTGAAATCTCTTTCCAGTTAATGGAAATAAGCATATTGAAGGGGGATGCTGGAATCTGCTAAGTCATCCATTTGATTTAGGGGTTCAGTTAAAGAGAATATCCAATATGGAGAGAGAAGGTGTGTATGGCGAGGCAGTGTGAAGTGTGGAGATGAAGCTTAGAGGGAATTATCAAAGTAACTGGGGAACTGGTTTTCAGACTCAGAAACCAAACTTGATCAAACTTGGCATGGACTCACATGATCTCAAAAGAGAGAAAAGAAACAGGAGTCAGGCTAAGCCAAGAGAAAATCTGACATTAACAGCTGGAGAGAAAAGCACATTCATGGGCCATACCTAGAACTCTACTGCACTCTGTGCTACTACAACTCGGGGCTTTCATTCTCTGCTGTTATGTGCCATTGAGTACCTAAAAGATTCCAGGAAGCTTCTGGGAAAATGGTCTGGGGAGGGCTGTGGGGATCCTGGAGCAGAGCAATGGGGAATCTTCAGAAAGTCTGATGTCGTGGGATATTGTGTTATTCAGAATAGCCCACCCTGGCATCTCCTTGGCACTCACATCAGGGAGTTGCCAGTGTCAGATGTATGTGATGTATGTTTGTTCACACAATCCACACACGTTTGTTCATGCATTTTTAGTGACTTTTGTAGATGTAGGAATTAACTGTGCTTCTGGATCTTTTTAACACCAAGAAGGAGCAATGAACTTTCCACATTACATAGATTGTATTTCAATGCATAAATGCATAAATGCTTTTACATCCTGCATTTATGAAATAATTAATTATTATTTCAAAAAACTGGATAATTAAGTGTTGGTGCCTGGTTAAAGAAAGAAGGTGATAGTAGATATTGGAAAAGTCATCACAGTTTTGTTGGTAACATAAGATATTTTGAGGTTATCTCAGAAATGCTCTCCAAAGCTTTCAGTGAGATATTACTTTCCTTTGTACTATACTTTACAGCTACATTTAGTCAGTAATCCTACGTATTTCCTGAGCTCCTTCTGTGTACCCAGATGCTGTGAAAAAATCTAGGAAAGTATACAGTCCTTGTCAATGAGAGAGTCTCATTGGAAAGACCAAATTTACATACATGAAATGGAAAATAGCAATAGAAACATACAAAAGTATAAATATCATTGTATAGGAACTGAGCCTATGCATAATATTTATTTCCAGACTACATTAATGCAATTTATAGAAGGAAAACAAGAGTAAGATGAGTTGAAAGTCCCAAATCAAATCAATGCATACTTATTGATCAAAGTGTAGTAGAAAATAAGGGGAAATACAAGTATTGCATATGATACTCAGAAAGTTTGAAGTCTAGTCAAGGAGACAAGACACAAATCTTTTGGGAGTCCTGGGAACCAATTAGAAAGCGCAGAAGAAACATCATCAAAACTAAAAAACAAACAACAACAAAAAAAAAACATTAAGGAATTACCAGTTTGCTTTCAACATCTAATATGCAAGATCCTGCCGCATCTCTTACCTTCAGGGTGGTCTTTGCTTTGCCTGGGTCTTACTTGCTGCTCTTGCTAGAGATCTCAAATCACTGCAGGACTCTTGTGATGGAGACTCCTAGATAATGGAATCATAGAACAACTCAGTGTGGAAAACGTGGATCAGAAAGGCTGGTGTGAAATCTCAGCTGTCATTTTCTCTGAGCCTCAGTTTTCTCATCTATAACATAGGGATAGTGACAGTAATGCCTCATCAGTATGGTTTTGGGGAGATTAAATTAGGAGATATATATATATATATATATATATATATATATATATATATTCTTATAAATGGACAAGTAATATGTGTTTAATAAATGGTAATTTTCATGATCTAATCAGTTCTTTTTAGTGCAACTGGGCCACTAACATAGCATTGAGATCTCTGGGGCATAAACAATTCACAAACCATCCAATGGTACTTCATCCTTGTGATAGTCCATCTTTAGGGGCATTAACTAATGATAGCATTTAACATTGATTCTGAAATTTATGTTTACAAAGCACATTCAAATATATCACCTCATTTATTCTTCAGACAGCCTTTTTAGAAGGTGATTATTTCTATTTCCATTCTACAGAGAAGGAAAATGAGGCAAAGAGAGTTAGTGGGCTTGCCCCCAGATCAAATTACCAAGAAGTTGCTGAGCCCCCAAATCATATAATCAGGAAGTTGGTAAACCAAACTTGAGCCCATGTCTTCTGGCTCCAAACCTCATGTTCTTCTCCCTATACTACAGGCCTCTTAACAAACACTGTTTTTTGGTGAGGTCCAGTGGAAACTGTCTTTCTCCAGAGCCCCTATTTATCCACAAGGTACTTGATATGAGGAGTTAACAAATAAACCATGAGTATTTAGTTGACCCACTATGCAGATATGTAGAACAGGGTCGTGTTTTCACTGACCAGTGATTTTAGTTAAAACCTGGAATTTTGTTCTGTAAAATCTGCTGGATTGCCATTGGTTTTGCCATTAGATTAGGATTCCATAGGCACAGATTGACATTAAAAAGCTGTTAACTCTGTTAACTCCAGAGGGCATAGCTAATGAAATGTCCCAAAGTTGGGTACTTGCGCAAACTACCGTGTCGTATAGGACAGCTCTCGATTAATCATGATGAGACTACTTCCTCTATCTAAATGAAATCTGCAGTTTGGGAAGGAGATTAAAGATCCTTCAGGGCATGAAGGAAAAGTTGCTGTGAATATTCTAGAAACAGAAAATAAAGATAGATCTACTTAATATTCATGAAGTCAGATTGGTTGATGCAAATAGATTGCAATCTCTTATTTGCTAATGACTTGGCTTGTAACACTCCTGTATCAGTTTTACACAGATTCCTATTCAACTTTAAAAGGAATGGCTGTATTTTGGACAATTTTTTTAAAGAAACTTTAGCATAGATAATATGATTTTCTGTCACCTTTGACTAATTTTTAATTTTCTGAGGATATCTAAAGTATATCATCAAAGGTGCATAAATGACAAAGAAAAGGTATAACACAGCATGAAAAGTAAGTAAATATATGTAAGATGTCAATAAGTGAACCCTTCTATTTTGTTTTGTATACAACATACTCTCAAAAGCCAGTTTAAAGAAAAGAGTTGCATTGTTTTAGGTTTAATTTTGCTTCCATGAGAGAGAAATCAAAATTCTTTAGCACAGCCGTTTCATAAAGAAATTTTTAACTCCTCGCCAAAGTTATTAGAAGTCCTTGCCTCTTACACTGCACAAATCCTCACTTCCTCACCTTTGAGATCTGTTGCTTACTTCATATCATTATGTGGTCAATGTAGCCAACATATATTTGAAGGGAGGAGGGTGAAGGGGACTCTGAGCCACTTCATTTATCCCCCCCGCAACACCTGACGTAGTGCCTATACCGGTTCTCAAGAAATACTGTTGAGCTCTTGGTTAAATAAGTTAACAGATCCTATCTCAGAACAGACAACTTGTTATTTAAAACTTTTTTCTATTTCTCTTTTTTAGGCCAGCCCTGCTCCTATAATTGTCAACACAGATACTTTGGACACGATTCCTTATGTAAGTAACATTTTTATTAAGACTATCTTTAAAAACCGATAGAACTCAATCAGCTGAATTTAAAATTTTGTACATATTCCGTTTTACCCAATCCAGATAATCGCATGAAATGATGTGTAGCATGAGTTCTGTGAGTTTTCTTTTGATATTTGCTAACTCACAGCTTAGGCATGCTGACATTTTCCTCTTTGATTCATTGTTTTGTAAAGCACAAGGGCCTATCATGAGAAAAGTAAACCGCAGCCAGTTGTGATCAAATAATGTTAGTTTCTTAAGTGGTTCCCTGAAAAGAGATTGAACAAACTTTTCTGGGTTTCTTAATAAAGGAATACTCAAATCAATTTATATGATAGAGTCTAGAACATAATAAGTGATCATCAAATATTTGATGGATTTTGCTAGGCTTCTAACAAGAACTGGAACAAAATTTTGGGAGGGTGAATTCTATCTATATGTAATAAGATGTATGGTTTTATAGAAGCATGGGGCATGAGATAAAAAGCACAGGCAGATCAGTAAAGCCCCAAATTCTGTATCTGAAATATAACCACTATGATGGCCAAAATTCTTGACGACAGTCTGGCTGGGCAGGGGTGATTGGAAAGTGGTGCTGGGCCACAGTGGTATGAGTGGTTGACTTTATGGAGGTCCATAAAGTCGTAAAGCTTTGTGAGTCGCCCTAGCTGATGGATAGAGGAGAGTGATTTAGGAAGATGGGACACAGATGCATGCAGACAGAAGGTTTGAAGCAAAGAGAAGGGCTGCAGGCATAATGCACAAGAACAAACGGATCCCTGGTCTTTGATGAAATGAGTACAAAGTGCTTGGTAAGTACTGGCTATTCTCAGTCTTAGACCCCAACCTCAAATGCCTACAAGGACCAAGCAAGTCACAGAAATAGATGGAGCAGGAGGCATGGGGAGAGAGGGGAATAGAGAGCATGTGATCTTCCAAAGTGAGAGCAGCTGCCACTTGGCTCCAGTGGGTGGGGACCAAAGGGAAATGGGATCAGGAGTTGCCTGATCATTCAGTTTCTCAAGAGAAATCAGAAATTTGAATTTTTATACAATTTTACAGGCAACTAATTCTCAAAAGTTCAAACACTCTGTGCCAAAGTGTGTTTGGTCTAAAGGCTGCCCTTTGGGAGATACCTGCCTCAGAGGAACTGGAGGCCCTGAGCAGGTTCTGCAAGCCGGGACTCGGCCACAGGGGAGCAGAATGCCAGAACTGGAGTGCAAGTTGGGACTTGGTTACAGGGACAAGTGATTAAAACTGGGACGCAGGGTCAGGACAGGAATAACAGCGAGCTTGACTTTAATGCTGAATCACCTGAACTACTGAACTAGGGCTTCTTAAATCTTTCTGAACAAGAGTCATTTGGGGTCAGACTGGAAATGGGGTTAAGCTTACCGGTAGGAATCAAGTGGCCCCAGCTGTGGAAAGTAAACGACTCTGTTGGAAGGAAGCAAAGCAAATATTATAAAGACACACAGTATTCCCTATTCTCTCTCTCACTCTTCCTACCCTTCTTTGTTTTTCAAACGTTTATATTAGGATTATTGTATGCCTGACGCTGCTTTAAGCACTTATCAAATATTAACTTATTTAATCCTCGTAACAACCCTATGAGATAGGTACTATTAATTTCTCCATTTTACAGATGAGGAAACTGAGTCATAAAGAAATTAAGTAACTTTCTTAAAATTGCACAGTAAGAGGCAGAGCCAAGAATGAATCTAGGTATCCTGGCTGTAGAGTTTGAGATCTTACTTAACTCTGATCTTTCTGCTGCTTGTGTTTCCTCCTTCCCTCCCTCCTTTTCTGCCTGTCAGCTTGAGAACAAAGTTTTGTTACTTATTCCTCAGCAATGTGTAGCTTTGGGTAGATGACAGGTTGTCACAGAAGCTCAAATACCCTTGAGGCAGGGATCCATATATATATTAAGGGATTCTATGTCTTTAATATAGTGAATCTCTTTGCTATACCCATTGGCATCATCTAAAGCAGATGAGCAGTGCTTTGAAGTAGACATGGAGCAGAGAGACTTGACCGTGTTAAGTAGGACTGCTTTCTTGTGATAGACCTATATTTATTCAAAGCCTTCTATTAGGGTTTTCATGACTGACTTCCAGATGCCCTCATGTACAAATAATTTATGAATAAGAATCTAAGGATTTTGTATCGACATGCTCAATTGGTAGCCCAACTGATTAGCTAGTAAAATCAGCCATGTATAACAAATTAATCAAATTGCTCTCATTCTCCTAAATATCAATTTTGTATCTGATTTTGAGTTCTTCAAAGGGATTTTTTAAATTATCCTCAACTTTGTTGTACTTAATGCAAACCCTCTTTGAGCTTCCTTAAGGGTAGGATCTTTAGAGACGTTTGCTAAGTATGATGAAACTGTCCCAGTTCTCATGGCAGTGTGTTGTTGAGCTATTCATTTACTCCTTCTGGACGTAAATTGATATATAAGATAGGAATTATAATATCTACCTCAGAGGTGATAGTGAGGATCTCATAAGGTTATGTGTATGAAATCATGCGTCATTAACTTCCACTTAATGGGGGTTTATTTATTTATTATTTTATTCAATAAATACATATGCAGTAACATGTGCTAGACCCTGAGAGAATATTAAATATTAATATCTTCCCCCATGTATGAGAAACGTAACTGTATTGTGTATTGAAAAATGGCAGATTTAGCACACAAGCATTAATGTAGATGAATGTGCTTTGTGTCTGGACATAGGCCTAACCCTCCCTTTTGTTCCTGACTCACTGGGTGACCTTGAAGAAATCACTGTTCCTTTTGCAGTCTATTTTCTCATTCCTTGGTGTTCTATACTTTGTTTTCCTCTTTTCTGTCACATGTTCTAGTTCACATAATTTCAGTTCTATTTAATGAAAAAACAAATTCAGAGTTCCCCAGAGCATTTCAGTCATGTTGCATAAGAACATTTCCTTCCTTAAAATATTACCTAAATGACAAATTTTAACTTATGCATTAAAGTCCTCCCCAAAAATAATTTCATTACAAGTGAATGTATTAATTTTGCCAAATAGCAAATTTGGTTTTAGAAATATATGGTCCTCTGTGAAGCCATCTGTTCCTGGACTTCTGTTTGTTGGAAGATTATACTTTTTTTTTTTTTTTTTTTGCAGTACACGGGCCTCTCACTGTTGTGGCCTCTCCCGTTGCGGAGCACAGGCTCCGGACGCACAGTCAGTGGCCATGGCTTACGGGCCCAGCCGCTCCGCGGCATGTGGGATCTTCCCAGACCGGGGCACGAACCCATGGCCCCTGCATTAGCAGGCGGACTCTCAACCACTGCGCCACCAGGGAAGCCCCCTGTTGGAAGATTTTAAATCACAGTTTCAATTTCAGTGCTTGTGATTGGTCTGTTCACATTTTCTATTTCTTCCTGGTTTAGTCTCAGATGGTTGTGCATTTCTAAGAATTTGTCCATTTCTTCCAGGTTGTCCATTTTATTGGCATATAGTTTCTTGTAGTAATTTCTCATGATCCTTTGTATTTCCGCAGTGTCAGTTGTTACTTCTCCTTTTTCATTTCTAATTCTATTGATTTGAGTCTTCTCCCTTTTTTTCTTGATAAGTCTGGCTAATGGTTTATCAATTTTGTTTATCTTCTCAAAGAACCAGCTTTCAGTTTTATTGATCTTTGCTATCATTTCCTTCATTTCTTTTTCATTTATTTCTGATCTGATCTTTATGATTTCTTTCCTTCTGCTAACTTTGGGGTTCTTTTGTTCTTCCTTCTCTAAGTATTTTAGGTGTAAGATTAGGTTGTTTATTTGAGATATTTCTTGTTTCTTAAGGTAGGATTGTATTGCTCTAAACTTCACTCTTAGAACTGCTTTTGCTGCATCCCATAGATTTTGGGTCGTCGTGTTTTCATTGACATTTGTTTCTAGGTATCTTTTGATTTCCTCTTTGATTTCTTCAGTGATCTCTTGGTTATTAAGTAGTGTGTTGTTTAGCCTCCATGTGTTTGTATTTTTTACAGATCTTTTCCTGTAATTGATATCTAGTCTCATAGTGTTGTGGTCAGAAAAGATACTTGATACAATTACAATTTTCTTAAATTTACCAAGGCTTGATTTGTGGCCCAAGATATGATCTATCCTGGAGAATGTTCCATGAGCACTTGAGAAGAAAGTGTATTCTGTTTTTTTCGGATGGAACTGCTTTTGCTGCATTCCATAGGTTTTGGGTCATCATGTTTTCATTGTCATTTGTTTCTAGGTATTTTTTTATTTCCTCTTTGATTTCGTTAGTGATCTCTTGGCTATGTAGTAGAGTATTGTTTAGCCTCCATGTGTTTGTATTTTTTACACATTTTTTTCCTGTAATTGATATCTAGTCTCATAGCATTGTGGTCAGAAAAGATACGTGATACAATCTCAATTTTCTTACATTTACCAAGGCTTGATTTGTGACCTAAGACATGATCTATGTTCCCTGAGCACTTGAGAAGAAAGTGTTTTCTGTTGTTTTGGATGGTATGTCCTATAAATATCAATCAAGTCCATCTTGATTAATGTAACATTTAAAGCTTGTGTTTTCTTATTTATTTTCATTTTGGTTGATGTGTCCATTGGTGAAAGCGGGGTGTTAACGTCCCCTACTGTGACTGTGTTACTCCTGTGTTGGGTGCATAAATATTTACACTCCCATTCACCATTGCAAGAAAAAGAATAAAATACCTAGGCATAAACCTACCTAAGGAGACAAAAGACCTGTATGCAGAAAACTATAAGATACTGATGAAAGTAATTAAAGATGATACAAACAGATGGAGAGATATACCATGTTCTTGGATTGGTAGAATCAACATTGTGAAAATCTACAGATTCAATGCAATCCCTATCAAACTACCAATGGCAATGTTCTAGTTCACAGAACTAGAACAAAAAATTTCAGAATGTGTATGGAAACACAAAAGACCCCGAATGGCCAAAGCAATCTTGAGAAAGAAAAATGGAGCTGGAGGAATCAAACTCCCCGACTTCAGACTATACTACAAACCTATAGTAATCAAGGCAGTATGGTACTGGAACAAAAACTGAAATATAGATCAATGGAAGAGTATAGAAAGCCCAGACGTAAACCCACGCACATATGGTCACCTTATTTTCAATAAAGGAGGCAAGAATATACAAGCCCAAGACACAAGTTGAGTTACAGCCTCTGCGCATATCCCATCTACTAACACCCCAGTGGCCAAAGTAAGTCATATTGCCAAATTCAAGGTGGAGGATGGAGTGAATATTTTCTAAACAAGAAACTAATTTACCCCACCAAAGCCTTAAATAAAAGGGCTAAGAATCTGTATATGTCCCATTGTAAGAAAAAATAGGTACAAAAGAAGGAATCTTACACTTTGAAAATATTGGTAGAAATAAACAAAATGCCAAGGGGAACTGATTCAACTGGTATGGAGAGTGATTGTCTACATTATCAAGGATGTCTAAGGGAAAATATTGAAAATAAAAGGAACATCTAGCTAGTATTAGCAGTATAATGATTTTGCTTTCCTGTGAGACATTTTGTTGTCTGCCACTTTATTTCCAGAGGTAGAAATAACAGTGGAGACAAGGAACTTTGTTCCAGAAATTCCAGGATTGTGTCTTGGAAAACCTCCCAAGAAAGTGAGAGAGAGAGAAAAGAGAGGAGAGTAGATGAGAGAAAAGGAGAAGGAAGAGTTAGGTCACAAAAATGTTAAGAGTCCTTAGTAGTATCACCCATTGTATTTGCCTGCCAAGATCATTTATGTAAAAGCAAATTGAAAGCCACCATAATATTCTTACAATATTATCAGTGGGATTTTTATGGAGAGCTTTAAATGTGAAAGGTCACTGGATGAAAATAGAACTGTGACTCTGGGGCGGAGGACAAGAGAGTGATTTAAAGGGGATAAAACGACCCTGGGAAAGGCTGACAGTGTGAGTGAAAGATTGGTGAGAAGAGTTGGGGATGACAGAAAATAAAAGATAATGTGGATTCAGGGACACAGAGAAACAATCACATTAGCAGTGAGTTTCATTTGGGAGCCAAAGAATGAGCTTGAGACCAAGAGGTGTTGTTAAACAAGATTTAAAATGCATTTCTGATTGATCCCAGCGGCAAGAAGCTGAGAATAAGAACTCTCTGAGGAGGAAGTTGCCGTATTGCAGAAATGGGATGACCAAGCACTTGGTCATAGAGCTGGAGAGTTAGGCATTAATTTCTTTGAGTCACTTTGTACAAAAACAGACCCTTGTGATTTAGGCTACTATTCACTTTTAATTGGATGGTTTTCCAGAATTATCCATGAAGGGAGAGAAAGCAGAATTGTTTGTTTCTTTGAACCATTCTGGCAGTGATTAATAATGGAGATAGTTTTGAAGAATTTGCTGATTTTAGTACATTTATTTTTCAGCAAACAAGTTTGTTTCTTTTGGTGGTGTTTCCCGTGAACACTGTTAAAACTATGTTGTTGATATTTTTATCTGTTGGATTTGTAGTATTATCCAGAAATGAAATATACTTACGTGCCAGAAAACAGCTTAATATTGGCTTAACTATGCCCATGAGGCAATAGGAATTTAGCAATAGAGGCAGTGCTATCAATATTTGTTCCACAGTCAAACCTAGCCAACCTAAATCCATTTCTCAACTGCCACGATCAGCAGATCCCTTTCCATTTGTTACTTTGCTCTAAAAGGCAAAAAGTGGAACATCTTTCAGTATTTCTCAAACATTAATGTACATAAGAATCACCTGGAGATCGTAAATGAAGATTCTGATTTAGGACGTGTAGGAAGGCTCCTGACAGTACGCATTTCTAATAAGTTTCCAGGTGAAGCTGCTGCTAAATTGTGCATCACACGTTGTGTAACAAGAGTCTAATGAGAGAGACTAGGCTTTGAATTCAGGAGCAACTGGGTTCTAAGCCCACCTCTGCCGGTTAGTACTCGCCTGAGTTAAGTCAGGCAAGTCAGGTTAAGTCAAATTATCCATCTAAGCCTCTGTTTTATTATTTGTAAAACGAGAGTAATAATATTTGCCTTTCAGGGGTTGTTATAAATATTCTTCCCAGTATGTAGAAGATGCTTAATAAATGTTCATCATAAGATTGGGGGGTGCCTTTGATAAAACAGAGCATGCCTTTGACTTAATCATCTTGAACTGTTGAGACAAGAATGCGGAAGTCATAGCTAATTCAGTGGTAGGGCCAATAGCAGTTATGTAGGTTCGTGGGCTGCCCTACGTCTAGCTCTTTACTTCTTAAAATGTGGCCCATTGACTAGCAGCATCATTATTACCTGGAAGCTTGTGAGCATAGAATCTAAGTTCTCACTCAAGGCCTACTAAATCAGAATCTGTGCTCTTAAGAAGAACCCCAGTGATTAGCATGCATATTAAATTTTGAGAAGCTTGGTCAATATGGCAGAAGCTTCTTTTTTCGGTTTGGATCCTGCTGTCTTTGTCCTTTCACCACACCTTTTGGTCTGCCCCTGGGGCAGCTGTCCTTTTCACTCGTTCACCTTAAATATATGCATACCTGTGGGAAAAAGGATCAGTTCAGTTCAGCAAATAGACGCATGTAGTGGCCAACTAGTATGTTGTATAAGCTTTTAGACCTGTGCTCTCCAAGGCAGTAGCTTCAAGCCTCATGTGGTTATTTAAATTTAATTAAAATAATTATTCTAGGTGTTTTATATATATTACCTAATTAATGATAAAATTACCCTCCCAACTTTTTGTGAGTTGGTTTCATTTCCTTCTTAGAATTAAGTATTTTCAAATCTTCTAAATAGTCATCCCTCTCCTAGGAAGTTGTTGGGTATGTTCATGTGGAAGACATGGTCCCTGTCCTCATGGCCCTTAAGTGTTTGTCAAATTTAAAGGCTCTTATACATGACACACACGGAAGCAAATGCAAGCAATCACTAAAAGCCTTCTTAAAAGTTCACTGATTCTCCCATCATTTTCTTTCTGTGAAATTATAAAACTCCTATTTAGACTGGAATAATTCTTTTAATTATTCCAGTAGAAGACCTGATCTACTTATTCATTCACAAACCTACCTCAATCTTTTTTCCCTGTGGTTCCCTTATAGAGGGCACTTTGCTGCCTACTCTACTCATCACTCCTCATCTGCTGGGAAGCCTGTACGTAGTCTTGTCGTATTGGACCTAAGGTGGGAAGCAATGAGAAAATATAACAGTTGTCCAAGTGAAGAATGTGATTGATGGATGAGAGTCGCACACAGGCCCTTCTTTCTGTAATGGCTCCTTTGAAGGCACGTGCCCCATATACGTAGGCAAAGAAGCCACTGTTGCTCTAAGGAGCTCAGCCTGGCAGAGCAGGTTAAGAACAAGGGTAAATAATCCTGGGAAGGATTTATATAGTTTTTCTACAGCATTGCTACTCAAGATGCAGTCTCTGAACTGGTAGCAGCAGATTTTACCAGGCAGATTACTAGAATTTCTGAATCTCCAGCTCCACCAGAGACCTAAAGAATCACAATCTCTGAGGGTAGGGCCAAGGAATCTATGTTTTTACAAGCACCCCAGGTGATTCTTATGCACACTAAAATGTGAGAGATGCTAGTGGACACCCAAAGAAGCTTCTGGATGCTAGACTGAAGAAGGGGTGAAGGGTAGGGTAGGAAATACTGCATACAGGAAGAATGAAATAAAGCTATAGGGACTCACTAAAGTACAATGTAACACAGAATTAATCTGAGCCAGCATTTAATCCTGGTGTTGTTATTGTTTAATCACGTGGGATGCTTTTAAAAAGCATTGACTCTCATAGTCTAGTGGAATCTAGCAGATAATGCAGTGATAGCCTGGCTCACTCTTACTCATCCAAAAGGATTCAGCTTAAATAATGCTCCTTCTGGGAAGCTAAGGTTAGGCATAGTACTCCCTGTTGCATGCTTCCACTTCAGACGCTGATTTCCCTTCATAGAATTTATCACACTACCTTATAACTGTTTCTTTAATGGCTGATACTTCTTCCTAGAGTATAAACATCATAAGCACAGAGGAAAATTGCTTCATCTTTCCCACCATTGTACCTTTATAACCTGGAACATTTTTGCTGGACTGGCTGGCTGAATAAATGAATGAATGGAGATGTGTAGAAACTGCTTTAAAGGAATATGCTGTAAGGAACCATCCCATTGGAGGAAGTCAGAGAAAGGTAGTATTTTAGCTGGCTCTTGAAGAATAAGTAAGACGTATCCAGGCAAAGTACGGAAAAACATTTCAGGGACAGGGAACTGTTTGGGCAATGATCAGACACCTGGAAACTCATATGTCCTGAGTTCTGTGTGGCTGAAGCATAGAGCAGTAGTATAACATGAGGCTGGAAAGGTAGGGCTGAGTCTGATTATGAAGACCTTGTTTGCTTGATATGAGTTTTGGACTTTATCTGGTCCATTAGTATCATCTAGCCATATATTTGGGAATTTGCAGACATCTTTTTTCACTACTCTACCTCTTGGACCCTGTCTGTGCCTGCTATGTGGTTGGTACTCTGAAATATATGTTGAATAAATAAAGCCCAAAAGCAATAGTGATCATTTAACAACAATGAGGGACAAGGTTTTCTTGAGCCTTTGCTATACTTCCTTATCTCCCTGCCATTGTTCACTTTGTTCCATTAGCCCAGAAAGCCGTTTTCCTCCATACCCATATATTAAGATCCCATTAAATTGCCACCTCTATCAGCAAGCCCTCATCAGTCCCTCTAGGCACAATTAATGTCTCCTTCCTCCTTGATTTTATAGTATTTTACTCACAGAAGGTTGCCTGCTTTAGTGGAAAGAGGATGAACTCTGGGCTCTTTTGATCCTACCATATACTAGCTGGCTAACCTTGGAAAATTAACTTTTCTGATACTTTTCCCTCATCTTTTCCCTCAAGTAGAGAGTAGTAACTGTCGTTCATGGTGTGTTATTTAATATATACTTTCATTTACATTTAACAGAGACCAAAATAACAGTGCTTTTGCAAGACAGAAATGTATTTCTCCCACATATAACAGTCCGTGAGTGAGTTGTCCAGAACTGAAATGTCTATTCTGCTCTACAGGGTCTTACGTAGACTAAAGCACCTTATCTCCTTGCTCTACCACCCTTGCACGTCACCTTTGTGCACATAGGCACCATGATGACCTACCAAGAAGCAGGTGAGAAGAATTACAGAGAGGTATGCATGGTTCCTCCCTTTCAAAGCACCTCTAGGAAGTTGTAAACACAATTCCCATTGTATCCCAAGGGATAGAACTTAGGCACAAAGGACACCTACCTGCAATGGAAGACGAAACATGTAATCTTTATTCTGAGCTGACTTGGGCCCAGGTAAAAATTGGGGATCCAATCACTATGGAAGGAAAAGATATATTTGGGGACTACCAGTGGTCTCTGCCACACAGCATAGTTAGCTGTATTCTCCGGTGTGAGCGCTTTCTCCCAGGAAATGCTAAAGATGATCTATGAAGTACTGGATGCTTTTTCTTTGTATTTTCTCATCATTTCTAATCTCAGCATTTGAATATATTTTATAATAAATATAACATAGTATCACAGTTGTTCAAAATATACTTACTCTACAGATCAGCACATATAGGGGATGCATGCTCACGAACATTTTACAGATAGAAACAATCAATAAAAAACTATAGCAATCACTGGTTGGAAGCATTAGAGACAACAGTTAGATATTGCCTGACTCATAATAAATGTTCAACAGTGATGACCATTGTTACTGTGCAGAATTAGTAGTTATGACGTTCTTCCTTGTTTAATGATCATCATCATTCAATATTAGCCAAAATATTTAGCTTGTCTTTAAATTTCAGGGATTATCTAAACTCAAGTCCATGCATAGAGTAGGATTTCAATAAAACTTGAGTTTGTCACTGTTACATTCTGTTGTATTATTCAAATTTAGTTGTTTTAATAAAGAATACATTTTTATTTCACAATGTAATTTGTCAGGTAAAATTGTTTTAGTTTAAGCCACATGATCACATGGATTGAGATACAGGCTGCCATCCAAGAGTGGGGTGCCCAGGTTATTGGCTTAATTTGCAAATGTTTAACATGTTCACTCATAACAACTCCTTTCAAAGTAAAATGCTTCTAAAATGCTTTTTTTCTCATGTGCATTTTTGAAAGAAAATATAGGCAGTCATATATCATAAAGGAGATCATGGTTAGTTAGGTGCGCTCAAATAGAAGAAAGAGAAAAGAATGATAGTTGAGTAAAAAGCAAAATCAGTAAAGGAAATGATAGCAGAGTAATAAAGAGAAATGGCTTAAAATCTTTACATTATCTTCCTTCAAATTTCAGAACATTATCATTGGAATGAAGTTAGAAACCCCTACTTCAAGCTTTTTAAAAAAAAAAAAAAAAAGTAGAAATACTAAAAGATTATTTCCTAGCACTTCAGGAGTTTTATGTGATGCTTAGAGTAGTTTATAATCATGCCTCTCCCTTGTTAAATTTTGTTGGACTTTTAAATGGACTTTTCTGCACTGATATTGTTCAGGAATCAGTTCTTGGAGGGTGACTACAGTTACTTATTCTCTGGAAAATTAGGCAAGCCCCATGTTTCTTTTGTGACTATTTTAATATAAATCATTCTTTTGGTGCCCACACATCACTATATGAATTTATGAAAATCTTCTTTCCATTGACGTTCATCTCCCTTTGGTTCATCCCCAGGACACAGGCCCTTTTTAAAAAAGAACTGTCTTTTTCTTAGTGGCTAGTTGTCTTTCTGAGAACTCTATAGTATTGGCCATGGAGTTACTTTGGTCTTCTTTTCTGGCAGGCATAAATTCATATCTTTTTGGTTTACCTACTAGTCCTATAACACTGAGCAAGTTACCTAAAAGTTCTGCACCTCAGTTTCCTCACCTATAAAGTGGGATAATATCACCTACCTCATAGATTCATTCATTAAATGAAGTAATGAATACGAACCACCTAATATTGAACCTGGCACAGAGCAGTCAATTACCTCAGATCTGTGATTTTTTTGTAGAAGAAATCCATCTTTAAAATAAGTAACATTTTGACCAAAAATATTTTTTTGAAGATTTGGTTTTTAAAAGATGCAAGTGATTCAGTCTCCTGTGTCTATAACCACAGGATCTAAGTCAAAGCGGCATTGTCACACATGGATATATGCTGGAAGTCTTCTACCACACGGCTTTCAACGGTTGACTTCCCCAACTGTCTTCTCTCTTCTCAGTGTATTATATCTCAGCCTAAATTATTTCTCCTCAATTGTCACTTAGAACTTCCAGGTTTGTTTGAATATTTGATTAGCAAGATGAACTTTCATGAGCTTTTCCTTTGGTGAAAAAGCATAGTTGCTGCTTCACAAGCAGCTTTAATAGCAATATGTTTTGATTATCCTGATTTCCACCAAGTGATCCAAATGATGTTTTGCCCAGAGGTGGTTTTTTTTTGGAAACTCAGGAGCATAAAGCTCAAAGAACAGCATTCTAATGAGGTATTACGTGAAGGAAATGTAGTCAGGAAATAAGAAAGCCAAATCATTCAAGCAGCGTGCTGAGAGGAGGAGATAAACAATAGCCCATCAGTATCTCTGTAAAAACAATCTCAGGGAATTTTTTTTGTTTGTTGCTCTTAAACAAATTGCTAATACTTTTTCTGATCCCCTGAAGCACTGATTCTCAACTTTAGCTGCACATTATATCTGTTTGTGTGCTTTAAATATACTGATGCCTGGATTCCAGTAACAGAGAGTCCTTATTGGGCCTGAGTGTAGCTGGGAATGAACACTGGGATATTGAAAACCTCTCCACGTGATTCCTTTGTGCAGCCAAGGTTGAGAACCACTGACTTAGAGTTGTTAAATGGAGAGTGTTGGAGGAGGGTGGAGACAAGATGGCAGAGTAGAAGGACTTGGGCTCAACTCCTCTCATGAAAACACTAAAATCACAACTAACTGCTGAACAACCATCAACAAAACAGACTGGAACCTACCAAACAAGATATTCTACGTCCAACGATTCTACATGTAAAGATATTCTACATCCAATGATATGGTAGGAGGCATGCTTTCGCGATATAATCAAATCCCATACCTGCCAGATAGGCAACCCACAAACTGGAAAATAATTATATCGCAGAGGTTCTCCCATAGGGGTGAGAGTTCTGAGCCCCACGTCAGGCTCCCCAGCCTGAGGGTCTGTCATCAGGAGGAGGAGCCCCCAGAACATTTGGCTTTGAAGGCCAGTGAGGCTTGAGTGCAGGAGCTTCACAGAGACTTCACTCTTGGAAGGCACACACAAGATTTCACATGCACTGGGACCCAGGGCAAAGCAGTGACTCCATAAGAGCCTGGAGAAACCCACCTGCAGTTCTTGGAAGGTCCCCTGGGGAAATGGGGGTCAGCTCTGGCTCACTGTGGGGACATGGGGACAAGGACACTGCTGGCAGAGGCCCCATGGAATATTCATCAGTGTGAGCTCTGCTGGAGGTCACCATTTTGGCACCAAGGCCTGGCCTCACCCAACAGCCTGCAGGCTCCAGTGCTGGGACACCTCAGGCCAAACAACCAACAGGGTGAGAGCACAGCCCCACCCATCATCAGACAGGCTGCCTAAAGTCATCCTGAGTGTACAGCCTCCTCTAAACACACCCCTTGACACGACCCTGACCACCAGAGAGATAAGACCCAGCTCCACCCACAAGAGAGCAGGCACCAGTCCCTCCCACCAGGAAGCCTGCACAAGCCCCTGGACCTCACCCCCCAGGGGGTAAACACCAGAAGCAAGAGGAACTACAAACCTGGAGCCTGAGAAACAGAGACCACAACACAGAAATTTAGACAAAATGAGATGGCAGAAAAATATGTTTCAGACTAAGGAACAAGATAAAACCCCAGAAGAACAACTAAGTGAGGTGGAGATAGGCAATCCGCTTGAAAAAGAATTCAGAATAATGAAAGTAAAGATGATCCAAGGTCTCAGAAAAAGCATGGAGGCCCAGACCAGGAAGATATAAGAAATGTTTAACAAAGAGCTAGAAGATTTAAAGAACAAACAAACAAAGATGAGCAATACAATAACTGAAATAAAGAATACAGTAGAAGGAATCAGTAGCAGAATAAGGGAGGCAGAAGAACAAAAAACTGAGCTGGGAGACAGATTGGTGGAAATCACTGCTGTGAAACAGAATAAAGAATGAAAAGAAATGAGGAGAGTCTAAGAGACCTCTGGGACAACATTAAATGCACCAATATTCACATTATAGGGGTCCCAGAAGGAGAAGAGAGAAAGAAAGGGCCTGAGAAAACATTTGAAGAGGTAATAGCCAAAAACTTCCATAACATGGGAAAGGAAACACTCACTCAAATCCAGGAAGTGCAGAGTCCCATCCAGGATAAACCCAAGGAGGAACACACCGAGACATATTTTAACTAAATTGACAAAAATTAAAGACGAAGAGGGGACTTCCCTGGGGGCGCAGTGGTTAAGAATCTGCCTGCCAATGCAAGGGACACACGTTCAATCCCTGTTCCGGGAAGATCCCGCATGCTGTGGAGTGGCTAGGCCTGTGCGCCACAACCACTGTGCCCACACGCCACAACTACTGAAGCCCACACACCTAGAACCCATGCTCTGCAACAAGGGGGGCCACCACAATGAGAGGCCCGCACACTGCCTCTAAGAGTAGCCCTCGCTTGCCGCAACTGGAGAGAGCCTGCACGCAGCAAGGAAGACCGAACGCAGCCAAAAAATTAAAAAAAAACAAAAAAAGAAAGATGAAGAGAAGTATTAAAAGCAAAAAGGGAAAAGCAACAAATATCATACAAGGGAATCCCCATATGGTTATCGGCTGATTTTTCAGCAGAAACTCTGCAAGCTAGAAGGGAGTGGCAGGACATATTTACAGTGATGAAAGGGAAAAAGCTACAACCAAGAATACTCTACCCAACAAGGGTCTCATGCAGATTCAACAGAGAAATCAAAAGCTTTACAGACAAAAAAAGTTAAGAGAATTCAGCACCACCAAACCAGCATTACAATAAATGCTAAAGGAATTTCTCTAGGTGGAAAATAAAAGGCCACAACTAGAAACAAGAAAATTGCAAACGAAAAAGCTTACCAGTAAAGGCAAACATACAGTAAAGGTAGGAAATCATCCCTACACAAATATGATATCAAAACCAACAATCATGAGAAAAAGGAAGTGCAAATGCAAGATATTGGAAATGCATTTGAAATTAAGAGACCAGCAAGTTAAAACAATCTTGTATATATAGAGACTGCTATATCAAAACCTCATGGTAACCACAAGCCAAAAATCTACAATAGATACACACACACAAAAGAAAAAGTAATCCAAACTCAACTCTAAAGATAGTCATCAAATCACAAGAGAAGAGAACAAAAGGGGAAGGGAAGAGAAAAGACCTACAAAAGCAATTCAAAACAATTAACAAGATAGCAATAAGAATGTACATATAAATGATTACCTTAAATGTAAATGGATGAAATGCTCCAACCAAAAGACATAGACTAGCTGAATGGATACGAAAACAAGACCCGTATATATGCTGTCTACAAGAGACCCAATTCAGATCTAGGGATACATACAGACTGCAAGTGAGAGGATGGAAAAAGATATTCCATGCAAATGGAAATCAAAAGAAAGCTGAAGTAGCAATACTCCTATCAGATAAAATAGTCTTTAAAATAAAAACTGTTACAAGAGACAAAGAAGGACACTACATTAGGATCAAGGGATCAATCCAAGAGAAAGATATAACAATCGTAAATATATATGCACCCAACATAGGAGCACCTCAATATATAAGGCAAATTCTAACAGCCAAAAAAAGAGAAATCAACAGTAACAGAATAGTGGGGGACTTTCAACACCTTACTTACATCAAGGGACAGATCATCCATACAGAAAATCAATAAGGAAACACAGGCCTTAAATGACACATTAGACCAGATGAACTTAATTGATATTTATAGAACATTCAATCCAAAAGCAGCAGAATATACATTCTTCTCATGTGCACATGGAACATTCTCCAGGATAGATCACATGCTGGGCCACAAAGTGAACTTCAGTAAATTGAAGAAAATTGAAAATATCAAGCATCTTTTCTGACCACAGTGCTGTGAGATTAGAAATCAACTACAAGAAAAACTAAAAAATACAAACACATGGAAGCTAAACAATATGCTACTAAACAACAAATAGATCACCAAAGAAATTAAAGAGAAAATAAAAAAATACCTCATCTTAAAATAAACAACCTAACCTTACACCTAAAGTAACTAGAGAAAGAAGAACAAAGCCCAGTGTTAGTAGAAGGAAAGAAATCATAAAGGTCAGAGCAGAAATAAATGAAATAGAGACACAGAAAAAAAAAAATAGAAAAGATCAATGAAGCTAAAAGCTGGGTCTTTGAAAAGATAAACAAATTGATAAACCTTTAGCCAGACTCATCAAGAAAAAAGGGAAAGGGCTCAAATCAATAAAATTAGAAATGAAAAAGGAAAAGTTACAGTGGACACCACAGAAATACAAAGAATCATAAGAGACTACTACAAGCAACTATATGCCAATAAAATGGACAACCTAGAGGAAGTGGACAAATTCTTAGAAAGGTACAATTTTCTAAGGCTGAACCAGGAAGAAATAGAAAATATGAACAGACCAATCACAAGTACTGACATTGAAACCATGATTTAAAAACTTCCAACAAACAAAAGTCCAAGACCAGATAGCTTACAAGGGAATGCTATCAAACATTTAAAGGAGAGTTCACACCTATCCTTATGAAACTATTCCAAAAAATTGCATAGGTAGGAACACTACCAAACTCATCCTATGAAACCACCATCACCCTGATACCAAAACCAGACAAAGATACCACAGAAAAAGAAAATTGCAGGCCAGTATCACTGATGAAAATAGACGCAAAAATCCTCAACAAAATACAAGCAGATCAAATCTGACAATACATTAAAAGGATCATACACCATGATCAAGTGGGATTTATCCCAGGTATGGAAGGATTTTTCAATATCTGCAAATCAGTCTGTGATGCACCATGTTAACAAATTGAAGAATAAAAACCATATGATCATCTCAGTAGATGCAGAAAAAGGTTTTGACAAAATTCAACACCGGTCTGTGATAAAAACTCTCCAGAAAGTGGGCATAGATGGAATCTGCCTCAACATAATAAAGGCCATATTTGACAAACCCCTGCTAAACTCAACAGTGAACAGCTAAAAGCATTTCCTCTAAGATCAGGAACAAGACAAGGATGTCTGCTCTCACCACTTTTATTCAACATGTTTTAGAAGTCCTAGCAATGGCAATCAGAGAAGAAAAAGAAATTAAAGGAATCCAAATTGGAAAAGAAGTAAAACTGTCACTGTTTGCAGATGACATGATACTATACATAGAAAATCCTAAAGAGGCCACCAGAAAACTACTAGAGCTAATCAATGAATTTGGTAAAGTTGCAGAATACAAAATTAATACACAGAGAGACTTCCCTGGTGGTTCAGTGGTTAAGACTCCATACTCCCAATGCAGGGGGCCCAGGTTCAATCCCTGGTCAGGGAACTAGATCCCGCATGCTGCAACTAAAGATCCTGCACATGGCAATGAAGATCCTGTGTGCCACAATTAACACTCAGCGCAGCCAAATACATAAATATTTTTTCAAAAATTAATACACAGAAATCTCTTGCACTCCTATACACTAACAACGAAAGATCACAAAGAGAAATTAAGGAAACAATCCCATTCACCATCATATCAAAAAGAATAAAATAACTAGGAATAAACCTGCCTAAGGAGACAAAAGACCTGTACTCTGAAAACTGTAAGATGCTGATGAAAGAAATCAAAGATGACACAAACAGAACAGATGTACCATGTTCTTGGATTGGAAGAATCAATATTGTCAAAATGACTATACTACCCAAGGCAATCTACAGATTCAGTGTGATCCTTATCAAATTACCAATGGCATTTTTTGCAGAACTAGAACAAAAAATTTTTAATTTGTATGGAAATACAAAAGACCCCGAATAGCCAAAGTAATCCTGAGAAAGAAAACGATACTGGAGGAATCAGGCTCCCTGACTTCAGACTATACTTCATAGCTACAGTAATCAAAACACAATCAGAAATATAGGTCAGTGGAACAGGATAGAAAGCCCAGAAATAAATCCATGCACCTATGGTCAATTAATCTATGATGAAGGAGGCAAGAGTGTACAATGGAGAAAAGACAGTCTCTTCAATAAATGGTGCTGGGAAAACTGGACAACTACATGTAAAAGAATGAAATTAGAACATTCTCTAACACCATACAGAAAAATAAACTCAAAATGGATTAAAGACCTAAATGTAAGACTGGATACTATAAAACTCTTAGCAGAAAACATAGACAGAACACTCTTTGACATAAATTGCAGCAAGATCTTTTTTGATCCACCTCCTAGAGTAATGGAAATAAAAACAAAAATAAATGGGACCTAATGAAACTTAAAAGCTTTTGCACAGCAAGGAAATCATAAAACGAAAAGACAACCCTCAGAATGGGAGAAAATGTTGGCAAATGAAGCAACTGATAAGGCATTAATCTCCAAAATATACAAACAGCTCATGCAGCTCAATATCAAAAAATACAAAAGCAACCTAATCAAAAAATTGGCAGATCTAAATAGACATTTCTCCAAAGAAGACATACAAATGGCCAGAGATCACGTGAAAAGATGTTCAGCATCGCTAATTATTAGAGAAATTCAAATTAAAACTACAATGAGGTATCGCCTCGCACCAGTCAGAATGGCCATCATCAAAGAGTCTACAAACAATAAATGCTGGAGAGGGTGTGGAGAAAAGGGAACCCTCTTGAACTGTTTGTGGGAATGTAACTTGGTACAACCACTATGGAGAACAGTATGTGGGCTCCTTAAAAAAAACTAAAAATAGAACTACCATATGATCCAGTCATCCCACTCCTGGGCATATATCTGGAGAAAAACCATGATTCGAAAAGATATATGCTCCCCAATGTTCACTGCAGCACTGTTTACAGTAGCCAAGACATGGAATCAACCTAAATGTCAATCAACAGATGAATGGATAAAGAAGATGTGGGGGCTTCCCTGGTGGCGCAGTGGTTGAGAATCTGCCTGCCAATTCAGGGGACACAGGTTCGAGCCCTGGTCTGGGAAGATCCCACATGCCGCGGAACAACTAAGCCTGTGAGCCACAAGTACTGAGCCTGCATGTCTGGAGCTTGTGCTTCACAACAAGAGAGGCCACGACAGTGAGAGGCCCGTGCACCGTGATGAAGAGTGGCCCCCGCTCGCCGCAACTAGAGAAAGCCCACGCACAGAAACGAAGACCCAACACAGCCATAAATAAATAAATAAAAATTAAAAAAAAAAAAGATGTGGTACATATATACAATGTAATAGTACTCAGCCATAAAGAATGAAATAATGCCATTTGCAGAAACATGGATGGACCTAGAGATTATCATACTAAGTGAAGTAAGCCAGAGAGAGAAAGACAAATGTCATATGATATCACTTATATGTGCAATCTAAAAAGATGATACAAGCGAACTTATTTACAAAACAGAAACAGACTCACAGAGTTTGAAAACAAACTTATGGTTACCAAAGGGAAAGGTGGGGGGCAGGGATAAATCAAGAGTTTGGGATTAACATACACACAGTAATATATTTAAAATAGATAATCAACAAGGACCTACTGTATAGCACACGGAACTCTGCTCAGTATTCTGTAATAACCTATATGGGAAAAGAATCTGAAAAAGAAGATATATGTAAATATATGTAAAACTAAACCACTTTGCTGTACACCTGAAACTAACACAACATTGTAAATCAACTGTACCCCAATATAAAATAAAAATTAAATTTAAAAAAGAGAAAAGAAGATACCAAAAAAAAAAAAAATGGAAAGCCTTGACCTATATTGAAATGATAAAATTTGATGCCAGCACTCAACGCTACTTATTATTTTGAAGGGGAAAAAAACAGTAACCGCAATGTGGACTATGTCATAAATCATCAAGCATATTAAAGCATCTGGTCTGTCTAATCCATTGTGATTCTGGAAAGGCCTTCCAGTGGGAATCACTAGTTGAGTGGGCTTATTATCGGTAATAAACTCAGCTTGCCCCCTGTTAACTTGGTAACAGACACAGCTACAGCTAACAAAGCTGTCCTTGCCAGACACATGCCTCTAGGTTCAGACATGATCACATTAAGGAAATGCCCCTCCAGGGGTTGTTCTGATGACACATGTCATCATTTTCAGTTAATTAAAAAGAGAGACATGGCCTGTGGTTCAGCATTTTGACCTAAGGGCCCCCAGCAAAACTGAGAAAAGAAATTTGCAGGCCAGGTTACTGATGAAAGCTGGTCTGGGGTTGACCTTTAGGTAGGTCATTGTAGTAACCTGGGGCTAATTAGAAAGAGTCAAATATCTAGACTCTTCTCAAGTCCTCCAGAAGCTTTCCCCTCTCACTGAACCTTCCTCTTATCTTAATGGCAATTGCTCTTAGTTGAAGAAGTATACTGGTCAAAAGTTTATTTAATTCAAGTTTATTTGATGGCAACTTGGGTTAATAAGTGTCTGCTTTGATGGGGAAATGATCTGGCTCCTTTAAAGTGGAACATTTTGTTGACATGGCCAAGAGCATAGACTTGGGGTTCAACAGAAGTGGCTTTTGAATTTGATTATCAATACTGTCACTTCACTACCTATGTGAACTTGAGGAAGTTACTTAAACACTCAGAGCCTTGGTATTGTATGTGGTAAAATGGGGAAAACTGGAAATAATTTCACGGTACTGGTGAGAGAATTGTCTGAGCAGTTTCATACGTGGTTTAATAAATGGGAAGAATAATAAACACTAATAATTTTTGAACCATATGCTGGGCACTATTAAAATTTTTTTCATGTGTTAATTTATGCAATCCCCACGATAACCCTGTGAAGTATATTGTTATCTCCACTTTACAGATGAGGAATCTTAGGCAAGAGATAGATTCTTAACTTGTCCAAGGTCACACAGCATGTACTGAGGGGCCTGCAATAAGAATTACGTTATGCTCCCTGCATCTCAGTAGTTGTAATAAAATTTAATTTGCTGAGTTACTCACTTAAGAGACTGAGAAAGACACAAAAGCAGCGAAGGTCAAACAGAGTATAGTTTTACACCTCATTGATAAAAGGTCAAAGAGCTACAAAGAGAGGAAAGTTGTTCTATCAATACAATGTGGTAAATAGGGGAAATTTGCACATATATAAAATATGTTGTGAAAGTTAAAACAAGCTGGGAGGAGATCATAGAAGAGGTATTAATGATGTCATTGTATGTAACAAATAATAAATAGGAATTGAGAATGAGAGATTGGGTGAAAATCCTGAACAACACACTTTCATGTATTATTTTTTTTTCATGTATTATATTTTATTTAATTCTCAAAACATTCATGAAGGAAGCAATATTTTTTAAAGCTAAGGAAACAAAGATGCTTTGAGATCATGAAGTTGGTAAAGCTTGTGTCATTAGTAAATGGCAAATTGGACTTGAACTCAGGTCTTCTACCTTCTCCCACATAACTGGCTGTGTCATTTGGGGAAGGTCTTTCTGGACACTGCTGGAGCTCACCTTCCTTGTCCTCCATCAGATGAGGGAGCTCGCCTATGTGATGGCTTTGGTCCCTTCAATTTTGTAATTTGTATTTATGATCTCAGGATTCCACACTGCTGTTAGGTACTGTGATAAATTCATATAACAAAAATTTTTGAGTGCCTCCTGTATGTCAGGCACTCTTGAATTCAATTATTAGGAGCAAACAAATTTCTACTCTCATGGAGTTTATATTCTAATCGAAGTACACAATAAACAAAAAGGAGGGCCTCCCTGATGGTGCAGTGGTTAAGAATCCACCTGCTAATGCAGGGGCACAGGTTCGAGCCCTGGTCTGGGAAGATCCCACGTGCCGTGCAGCAACTAAGCCCATGGGCCACAACTACTGAGCGTGTGCTCTAGAGCCTGTGAGCCACAACTATTGAAGCCCACGTGCCACAACTACTGAGCCTACGTGCTGCAACTACTGAAGCCCACGTGCTGCCACTACTGAAGCCCCTGCGCCTAGAGCCTGTGCTCTGCAACAAGAGAAGCCACTGCAATGAGAAGCCCGCGCACCGCAATGAAGAGTAGCCCCCGCTCGCCACAACTAGAAAAGCCTGCATGCAGCAACGAAGACGCAACACGTCCAAAAATAAAATAAATAAAATTAAAAAAAAAAAAAACCAAGAAAACCATAACCACACATGGTGATTATACCTAAAAAAATTTTTTAAAAAAAGGATGTTGGGCTTCCCTGGTGGCGCAGTGGTTGAGAGTCCGCCTGCTGATGCAGGGGACATGGGTTCATGCCCCAGTCCGGGAAGATCCCACATGCCACCGAGTGGCTGGGCCCGTGAGCCATGGCCGCTGAACCTGCGCGTCCAGAGCCTGTGCTCCGCAACGGGAGAGGCCACAACAGTGAGAGGCCCGCGTACCGCAAAAAAAAAAAAAAAAAAAAAAGGATGTTATAAAGTAATAGTGCTCTGAAGAAAATAAAGTGATGTGATAGTGGGACTGGAGAGGGCAGTGGCTTCTTTAGAAAGAGGATTTGGAGACGACTTCTTGGAGGAAGTGATGTTTAAGTTGTAACCTAACTACAAGAAAAAGCCAGAAATGCTTTCATTATTCCTGTTTTTCTTTCCTATTTCTCCCTCTACCTAGTCCCCAAAACCTGACTTTCATTTGCATTTTTTATTTCTCTTGCTTGCTCCTTCATTCCCTGTCTTAGTGAACATCACCTTTAACTCAACTAACCAAGCCATTTTACATTTCTAGGAGTCATCCTGACTTCCTTCTGCTTCATAGCACTTCCCTTATATGGTTACTAATTCTTACATAGTATGTTTGCTAAATATCTTGTCTCTGTCCCATATTCTTCATTGTCAAGGCCCTTAGTCCAGACCTCTTTACTGTCCAGGATTCCTGCAGTTGCCTCGGAACTTGTCTCTCGTTTCTTGCTTTTACTTCTTCTAGTCCACGTAGCTCTCTGCGTTATTATAAAAGCCAGTTATGGTCCCATCATGTAACTACCTGAAAACCTTTAATGGCCCTTAATTGCTTCATAAAATCTAAACTTTTTAGTATGATATTTAAGGCTTTTTACTGGTGCCTGTCATCCCTTCCCAGTTCTCCCCACCTTCTTTCCCACAATATAGTCTGTGTTCCCACCTCACAGAAGTTCTCTCAGTTTCCTGAACACACTGTATTCTTGATGATTTCCATGCACATGTTGGTCCTTCTTTGATGCCCTGTTTCCTAGTAATCTCCTTCCTTTCCTTCAATAACTACTTCACATCTTTATTGAAGCCCTTCCATATTCCTGTATGTGTGACACTGAGAATTAGAATAAGTGGCATACAAACCCCAAAATAAGAGCAGCAAAATCAGTGGGAAAAAAATCATTTTTCTCTCACATAAATGAAGTTGAAAGCTAGACAACCCATAGTTGATATGGGTTCAAGAGACCTAGAGTCATTCCATCTTAACTTTCCTAGCATTCGAGCACAAGGATCCCTGTTTCTTGAGCACCTCTTGGCTCAAATGGCTGCTCTAGCTCCAACCATTACATCACATTTCAGGCAACAGGAAGGAACATTAAGAAGAGTGTGCTCCGGGCTTCCCTGGCGGTGCAGTGGTTGAGAGTCCGCCTGCCAATGCAGGGGACACGGGTTCGTGCCCCGGTCCGGGAAGATCCAACATGCTGCAGAGCGGCTGGGCCCGTGAGCCATGGCTGCTGAACCTGCGCGTCCGGAGCCTGTGCTCCGCAACGGGAGAGGCCACAACAGTGAGAGGCCCGCGTACCGCAAAAAAAAAAAAAAAAAAAAAGAGTATGCTCCCTATTTTTAAGGACACTTCCAGAAATTACACACAAGAGTCAACTCATTCACTGACCAAAGATGGTTACACAGCTACATCTAACTTAGAGAAGTTAACATTTAATTCTTTAGCGTGGTGACAGTTTCTAAGGAGAAGAGAATAGATATTCATAAGCAGCTAGCAGGCTCTGCTACAGTCACTCTGTATAGTAGTGTTCCTTATGAGGTTTATTCTTTTAGGGTTTATCTTTGAAGTTTTCATTCTTCTAACATAACCCATGCCTGCTATAGAATAGAAGACACCTGTTGTCATCTATTATCTGGACCTTGCCTTTGTCTCTACTATTAATTTCCAGGACTGTTCATCCTCCTCAGTACCCATTCTATCTAAGGTTTCTGTTTGTCTGCTTCACACTTTTGTAAAATTGCATGATTTTTCCTTTAATTGGAATGCTCTATCCCACTCCTACCTCTAGCCTATGAGCACTCTCTGTATCCATCCCCTATCCATCTTCGGTTGACCTTATTTTCAATTATTTGTTCACATACCTGCCCCCAGCTAGACCCTGAGCTCCTTGAAAATACAGACTATGGCTTATTTATTTCTAAATCCTCAGCACCTAGAACGTGACCAGAAAAAAAAAAAAAAAGTCACACTCAATGCATTCTTGAATAAATGAATGAAATGTGCAATGGAGGTATATATTCAGCCACTTATTTCATATTTTTTCGCAAACATTTGTTTATTAATGGTATGTCTAATTTCAAGCAGCAAGCTGGATACTGAGATACAGCGGTATGTAAAACAATGACTGTCCCTCCCTTAAGGAGTTTAAATTCACGATGAGGGAGATAGGCCATAAACAAATAGCATAATTCTGGTTGTGAAAGAGATTAATACAAAGGAGAAGAAAACAAGTACCTATAATGCTGTGGAGCTACAAGCAGGATACATTTCAGTTATTCATAAACATGTTTAGTTCTTATTTTTGTTGCATTCTTCATGGAGAAAAGTAGATTAAGAAGTTTGTGTTCTATCATGACAGATTCATGCCTCTGAGTATGGTTATCACCAAGAGAATTGTTAATTAGCTTCTTTTTTGAGTTCAGTGACTTGAAAAATTATAACGTGCCAAGCTTTGGATATGGAGATTAATGTGATTGCTGACATTAATGGCTTAAAATAAATTATTGTGGTAAATTAAATGCAATTAAAATTTGTGGGATGTTCATTTCTGTTGACTGGCTAAATGTTTATAATGAGGAACCCTTATTCATAAATTATATTTATTGAATGCTCAGTACTGGGTGCTGTTTTAAATGCTTTACATTCATTCATTGATTGAGTCCTCACATCAACCATTTTAGATAATGATCTAATCGTCATCTTACAGATTAAAAAAAAACTGACACAAAGGTAGGTTAACTAATATGGCCAAGGTCATGTAGCTGGTAAGTGAAGGAGCCACAACCCAAGCCCAAGCAGAGTCTGTGCTTTACACCCTCACTGCTTGAAAGAAGAGCCCCCAGACAAACAGCATCAGCACCACTGGGCAGCTTGTTAAAAATGTAGATTCTCAGGCCCACCCCAGAACTACTGAATCTGAATCTGTATTTTTTAATAAGATCCTCAGATAATCCAAATTCATATCAAAATTGGAGAAGCGCTGGTCTAAACCACTATTCTATACTACCTTAGACCAGCTTAAGTTTGGGTATACTCTCAAATGCCAAGTGTTTATTTAGTTCCCTTTATTTCTGGGCCATACACTTTGTATCTTCTTGTAGCCCCCGGCCACATAAGTGCTTGCTCAGAGAATATGCACTTTCCATCTCTTTCATTCTATATCAGAATGCTACATCCTCTCTGGGAATCTGGCTGCTTGTTGAGATTTAATTAAAATATTTGTCAAAAATACTGACACCATTGACCTCTGTTTTGCGAACTCCTTGGGTCATGTGGATTAAGAGAAATGCGGTATCATCTCATCATTAAAAGTGGTTATACTATTACATTGGAAAAATTTGGAAGCAGGAGGTAACATGTCAATGTGAAAAGAACATTTTAAATCCTCCATTGATTTTCTCTCTCTGTGTTTGCTCTTCTTTATTACAGGGATACCTGCCAGCATCATTTTCTTCTTTCTCTGGTTTGTAACTTTTCCATTAAAGAGTAATTTGAAAGACAGTATGACCAGAGAGTTTTATCTGTACCTTTCTTATAGTACTTTATCATTTTGTCTCAGAGTTATTTGAGTGCATACCCGGGTATAGTTACAATCTCCAGCTTCTGTAGAGTATACGTGAGAAACCATGAACTGTGCGAAGTGGCTTTCTTCCTTAGGTAATTCATTTGCTCCTCACCACAATTTTCTCATGGAGATATGATTATGATCCTCATTTAAGACGTGAGGAAACTGAGGCCCAGAGAGTTTAAAAGCATACCCAAGGCTCACGGCTTGTAAACAATGGAACTGGAGTTGAACTCAGGCAATCTGACTCCAGAGCCCCCCGGCTTTACCAGTGTACCAGCCAGCCAGGATCTCATCACAAGCAACAAGTGTAGAAATGGGCATAACAGTAGTAGGATTTACACATTGTTTTTTGCTAGATCCTGAAAGGCAGTTGTTAACTTACTTGTGTTTCTAAATTATAATTTTGGTCTCACAAAATTATACTTTTTAAATGATAAATGTTTCAAACAACTTATTGTTCAAACAACCCTCTTTTCTTTCATGCATCATATTGGATGAGAATGTGTAGCATTGAATTAGAATAACATGGGTGTTCGTTTTGAAGAACACTTAGCCGAAACTCTGAGAACCACTTGGAATTTTTTTCCCCCAGAATTGGCTGGCATGGACCACATATGAATTTGCAATACATAGTTAAGAGTAAAACTCTGAATGAAATCTGATTCCCTGTTGGTAATAACGAACAATTGAGCAGTTGCCAAGAAGCATGAATCGAATAAGTGCCAGTGAGGTTCAAGATAAAGGTGTCAAGGGCTAGCGTGCCAAAAACAATTAGTCTCTAAATTCTTTTGAATCATAGTAAGTTTATGACCAACGCAATTAAAAGAGGCATGATTGGATCTGACTAAAAAAGCAATAGAAGAATTCTGGAAACTGTCCCCAAATAGTCAAGTTCAATGGAAGCTGGAGGAGGAGTAAGAGACTGAGTCAAAAGAAGAGGTATTAGAGGAATACGAAAGTCCATCCTATCCATGAGGCAACTAGAAGAAGATGTCAGATACTTAGAAAAAAGCAGTCATGAAATAGTTTGTCATCTTAGTTTTAATTAAAATGAACATAAGATTTTACAGTCTTCCCATATAGCACCATAGATTCAAGCCTTTGAGTCCAGATTTTGTGGTATGAGAAGGTGTAATTTACTCATTCAACATACTTTTTGTTGTTGTTGTTTTAATTTTCTATTGAAGTATAGTTAATTTGCAATGTTGTATTAGTTTCTTATATACAGCAAAGTGATTCAGTTATATATATATAACTTTTTCATATTCTTTTCCATTATAGTTTATTACGAGATATTGAATATAGTTCCCTGTGCAATGCAGTAGGACCTTATTGTTTATCTCTTTTATGTATAGTAGTCTGTACCTGCTAATCCCAAATTCGGAATTTATCCACCACCCCCCTTTTCCCTTTGGTAATCATAAGTTTGTTTTCCATGTCTATGAGTCTGTTTAATAAATAAGTTCGTTTGTATCATACTTTAGATTCCGCATATTAGTGATATAGTATGATATTTGTCTTTCTCTGTGTGACTTACTTAGTATGATAATCTCTAGGTCAATCCATGTTGCTGCAAATGGCATTATTGCATTCTTTTTTATGGCTGAGTAGTATTCCATTGTATACACATACCACTTCTTCTTTATCCATTCATCAATTGATAGACATTTAGGTTGCTTCCATGTCTTGCCTATTGTAAATAGTGCTGCTATGAACATTGGGGTGCAAGTATCTTTTCAAATTAGAGTTTTCTCCAAATAAATTCTCAGGAGTGGGCTTACTGGATCATATGGAAACTCTATTTTTAATTTTTTAAGGAACCTCCATAGTGTTCTCCATAGTGGCTGCACCAATTTACATTCCTGCCAACAGCGTAAGAGGGTTCTCTCTTCTCTACACCCTCTCCAGCATTTATTATTTGTAGACTTTTTGATGATGACCATTCTGACTGGTGTGAGGTCATACCTCATTGTAGTTTTGATTTGTATTTGCTTAATAATTAGCAGTGTTGAACGTCTTTTCATGTGCTTAGTGGCCAGCAGTATGTCTTGGCTTCTGCCCTCAAGATGTTTATAGTTTAATACGAGAAAATGAAACTGTGGTGGACAAGTAACTGTAACTCGTTATAGGTGCCATGACAGAAGCAGATAAATGGCTCACTGGGGACTCAACTATGGGGGTGCTCAATTCTCTTTGCAGTTTTCCATGATCTTCATGACCTGAGCGAATCTCATCCAATGCCTGGCTTCCTTTATATCCATATCGACTGTATGTTTCTCTCCCTAGGCCTCAGTCCCTCTGGTCACACAGAATTTGTTTTCCGAGTCATTCCATGATCTTTCCTAACCTGCATGCTTTTGCATATGTTCTCCTCTATGCCTGGAGTATCTTTTTTTATCTCCATCTGACAAAATCTGGTTCCTCTTTAGGGCAGAGCCTCCTGAAATGCCACCTTCTCTGTGAAGCCTTCCCCCTTCTCCTGTTAATTGCACCCTCCTCTGTGTTCCAGTGAAGTTTAAACTTAGCTCTGTTGTAGCACATGTCACATTATATTTGGTTATGCATCTGTAACTCCCAGAGGCAAAGATTCTGTCTTTATATCTGCCCCAAGATTTATCAGAGTGCCTGACGTGTATTGGGCTTCCAGGAAGTGATTTAGGTTTGGTTTGGTTTGGTTTTTGACACACAGAGGGATGAAATAAGTTGATTTAAGTCTTTCTGTAACCTATTTCCTTTTTTGGCCCATGATACAGATAGTCAGTTGATACATATTATGGTACATGTGCTCTTGGCAGTAGTACTTCTAATTGATTCTACACTGACCTATTTGAGGTTTAAAAGCATGTTTGACTAAGGAGTCTGTGTTTGACCTATCTTCACATTGTTAGGGATTTATATGGCTTTTCCATTTCTGAATTAGAATGAAGGGTATCAGGCTGGTCCTGTATGAGTGAATTAACTTTCTTAAACATTATGCCTGATTTCAGGAGGTGCCTGTTTAAGCTAGGCAGCTCTGAAAAACTAGAGAATTTGTAATCTGCTGTTCCAAATGAATCAAAACCAATAAGCATAAGTTAAATAAATACCATCCTTAATAAGTAATGACACAAAAATATTTCTGTTAAAATATGCTTAAAACATGTTAGTATCCTAGTTGGAAGATTGCTTATAGGTCTAACAAAATTTTGAATAAAAATTGAGCAATAGGGCTTCCCTTGTGGCACAGTGGTTAAGAATCTGCCTGCCAATGCAGGAGACATGGGTTCGAGCCCTGGTCCGGGAAGATCCCACATGCCGCGGAGCAGCTAGGCCTGTGTGCCACAACTACTGAGCCTGTGCTCTAGAGCCCACAAGCCACAACTACTGAGCCCACGTGCCACAGCTACTGAAGCCCATGTGCCTAGGGCCCATGCTCTGCAACAAGAGAAGCCACCGCAATGAGAAGCCCACGCACCACAGTGAAGAGTAGCCCCCACTCGCCACAACTAGAGAAAAGCCCGTGCAATGAAGACCCAACACAGCCAAAAATAAATTAATTAATTAATTTTTTTAAAAAATTGAGCAATAAATTTACACAGACTTATCATGGTGATCACTTTGAAATGTATAGAAATACCAAATCACTATGTTGTCTAACAGGAACTAACATAATGTTGTAGGTCAATTATCCTTCAAAATCAAACAAACAAATAAACTCATAGGAAAAGAGATCAGATTTGTGGTTATCAGAGGCAGGGATTGGTGGTAGGACACACTGGATAAAGGCAGTCAAACAGTACAAACTTCCAGTTATAGGGTAAAGAAGTACTAGGGATCTAGCGTACAACATGATACAGATAATTAAGACTGCTGCATGTTATATGTGAAAGTTGTTAAGAGAGTAAATCCTGAGTTCTCATCACAGATATTTTTTCTATTTAATTTTCTATCTATATGAGATGATGGATGCTCACTAAACTTAGTGTTATAATCATTTTATGACATATGTAAGTCAAATCCTTGTACTGTGCACCTTAAGCTTATACAGTGCTGTATGTCAATTGTATCTCAATAAAACTGGAAGAAGAAAGCAAACAAACATGTAGTTTGCAATATAAATATGAGCAATAAGCTGATGATGCAAAGATAGTGTTTAAGTTTACATATTGATTTTATAAATATATTTTGGAGCAACTTCTCTAGGTAAAAGAGTGTGATTAATGCTATGGGAAACATAAAGGTGAGAAATATAGAAACTTCATCCTCCAAGGAATCTACATTGGGGGAAAGGACAAGGTTTGGAGGGAAGTGCACCTCCATGTCCCATTGCTGTGTGTGTCCCATCATGGTGGCACAGAGCTGGTGGCAAAAAATGCACAACGAAAGACAAAACCGCCTTGAATCATATTCTAGTGGAATGATCCATAGTAGAATATCCTTGGGAAAGGGGGGGAGGGATAAATTAGGAGTTTGGGGTTAACATATACACACTACTATATATAAAATAGCTAACCAACAAGGACCTACTGTATAGCACAGGGAACTATGCTTAACATTTTGTAATAACCTATAGGGGAAAAGAATCTGAAAAAAATATATATGTATAACTGAATCACTTTGCTGTCCACCTGAAATTAACACAACAATGTAAATCAACTATACTTCAATTAAAATAAAATAATAGAATATCCTGCATAAAAACGAATAAGTCAATTTGGGATGATTAAAAACCCTGACTCAAGACCTTCCTGGTGTTGGGGAAAGAATTGTCATCTCCAGATCCCCAGAGCAGGGTTTAAAGTTGGAGGAACTGATGCTAATCTCTCTGAACCTAGCTTTCTCAGTTGTCGGTGAGGCTAATGATCCCTGCCGTACAGTTTGCATGAGTGTTTGTCATATGTATGTGTGTGTCTATGTAGAAAAATAAGGGAATGCATAAAAATCATACCATAAGCTCTTAAATGCTATCCATATATTGTTGTTAATAAGTCATTCATTCATTCATTTATTACAGAAATATTTATTAAATACATTTACTATGCGCGAGACCTTATGTGATGTACCACTGCAGCAAAGAGGAATAAGATACAGAGCCCATGTCTTCATGGAGGTCTCAGGCTTGTAGATGATAAAGATATGTAAAAAGACAAATGAAACTCGATATGATAACTATGAAGAGGGAGTAAGTACTGTGGGACACAAGCAAGGGCATAATTAATACTGAGTTCAGTAGAGGCAAATGTTTTAATAAATAAATCTTTATTTTAAAAAAAGATTTTATAAAAATCTTACTTATGGAAGAATTTTTTCAAATCTTAATGTATAGAAAGGAGTCCCCAAGGGAGATAAGGTTTAGGGAAGGGCAATCCAGGGGGAAAGGAAAATATAAAGAAAAACTCAGGGAGATTGGGATTTACATATATACGCTAATATGTATAAAATAGATAACTAATAAGAACCTGCTGTATAAAAAAATAAGTTAATTAAATTTAAAAAATAATAATAAAATAAAAAGACTCAGAGAAAGCTTAGCACATGCAGTAAGCTGTTTCTAGTTTGGTGTAGTAGGAATAAGGTCTGCAAGCTGAGGAGTGGGGAGAGATGACAGAACAGGTGGTTGTTACTGTAGCGGTATAGCATGACACAGTGGTTAAGAGCATTGGCTCATCCAGACTGCTGGGGTTTGACTTCCTGCTCTGTGGCCCCATGACCTTGAGCAGTGACCTTAGCTTCCTCCTCCATGAGATGGGGGTAACAATAGTACCTATCATAAGGTTGTTTGAGGACTACATCAGGTAATATATGTAAGGTCCTGAGAAAAGTGCCTAGAACATCATATAGAGTATATGTCTTAGCTGTTACTATTATCATGATTTCCCCCAGCCTATTCCTAGGAAATAATGTATACTGCCATTGATCCTTTATTCTGACTTTCCCATGTATTATTTTATTGAAGGATTCCCAACATAAAAGTGAGGCGGACAGTGAAAGAGCTTTGTCAGGCTTGGTCATTGAGATAGAGGCAACCCAGGATGGGGTTGCCTGACTCTTAACTGGCTGCTCCAACCTTCCTCCTGGCAACACCATTCTTCCTGGCTAAATTCCTGCCCTCAGGAAATGACTACTCTTAACTTCCTCTAGCCTAGGTTAGAGCTCTCTGTTGCACCCTTCTTCAAAGTCTTTATAACCTTTCTGTTGAAATAAAGTCAGTGATGTCTGGGCAGCAGTGGGGATGGACATGTGGGAGGAGATGGGGAGATGAGTATTGTGTGGATGGAGAAGCTCTCTCTCTTCCATTCTCCACTTCTTCCTGCCAAGGACCTGGACTCCTAGACCCTGACCCTTGACTAGAAAGGCAGGCCTCTATAAAGGTGGGAGGAGACCACTCTTCTCTCACCTGGCCTTCTTGGTGGGTTGATATTAGAGTGTGTGTCAGAAAGAGGGTAGAAGGGTAGAAAAGATGATGTGACCTTTATATCCATGTATGATGAAAATTTTTGTATATTTTTTCCAATTAATGGCCTTAAGAGAGAGACCTGTGTACCTCCAAAGCCTGGGACAGGAGCAAGAGGCTCTATGGTGGGCTGGCCCTGGTTCAACCATGTATAACATGGCCCACTGAATGCGGCACACAGGATAATAAAATGTGTGCGTATCGGTGTATAGAAAAATACAGGGAAGTATCTTAAGAGAAGTTAAATTTCTAGAAATCTGTTGTTTAGACTTATCCACCCAGGAAAGCACGTCTTCCACACTGTTTTCTGTCTCAGGCAATTTCTTATCCAGAACAATAACATTTTGTTCAATTCTGTGGTGCTTCCTGGTCTGACCACCACTGAACCTCTCCTCATTGTTGGGTCATGTGTCCTGTTTTTACAATACACCCTGATGTTTTCTGTTGCCATCCCATCTTAGTATTGAATTAGTCCTTATAAGCTCTAATCATGCTCATCTTAATATTATTTGGGAGCTGAACAATAACAGATCCCAGAACATTTTGGCCTGTTCAGGAATCTGACCCCGCTGTACTCCTGCCACATTGGAGAAAGGTTTAATAGCAGAGAGACATGCTCAGGTTTCCCGTTACACAGACCTGATGAGTTTCATAAAATATACCCAAGTATTAAACTCATTAGCATCTTCATTATGCCATGCATTAGCCAAGGATTTTATTACCTTTTTTGTTCATTTGCGATCTCACCAAATTAGTCATCTGATCTTAGTATCTTTCCCATTAATAGGAATTAGAGAGGGTTTTTATTAGTCATTTAGTCTTAAACATATGTGTCTGCATCCATCATTAAGCTCTAGACTGGATTTCTATAAATTGATGAGAGTGGAGTAGGTAGAAGCTACAGCGTGTGACTTTGTACATGCCTACTGATCTCTCTGGGTGAGCGTCGGGCTCTCATGCTGTACGACCAGAATACTGATACCCATCTCCTAAAGTTGTGGTGAGATGAGATTAGATGATATATGTGAAAATATTTTATAAACTTTAATGGACATAAGGAAAATTGGATATTGTTACTAAATAACCAAGGAAGAGAAGTCTGCTTTATAGACCTTTCTTCTCATTTGTGTCTTTCTTGCCATATGAACTGTAGTTGAATTCTGAATTATACTCGTAAGTGTATTAAAACTTAAAAAAGATGTTATAGTTTGACATCTCTGTGAAATGTCATCAGAAATTAATGTATTATAAACACCAGCACTTAAAAATATTGAAATACACTGATTGCTATATTAAGACTAACATTGTATCTATGTGCTAACAGTATGTACTACTAGTTCTTTAGCCATTTATTTAACATTAATAGAATAATAACTGTAAATGTTAAAAGAAATAGAAAAATGGATATGGTTTTTTCTATGTATTTAGAATTGAATGTCATAGGAAGATCAAATTCACTCAGCAAGCATTTGCTAAGTTTCTAACATGAGGCAAATGTCGCACTAGTTACTAGTGATAAGCAAATGAAAAGAGAGAGAGTTCCAGCTTTCAAATGCCTAAGCTAACCCCAACTCCCAGTTCTCTTAAGAGAAAGCATTCTCTGATATTTCTTAGAAAATTTGAAAGGAATCTTCTTGGCCAAAACAGGGCATGTAAAAGGAGCTTTCTTTAAATGTAGCATGTGAGCATCAAACTGAACAGGTATACGTAAGAAAACTTTTGATAGAGAAATATCCTGGAGGAAACTTAAAAAATTCTTTGCTATTCAGCACTTTACATAAATAGCATTAATTGGGAAGATTTGCTTCCTAATATTAAATTTTAATGGTTGTACAAATACAAGCCTTTTTTTATTTCACGTAATCAGGCTGCTTCAGAGACTGCATGTGATACTATTTCAGCTAATATAAATTCTTCGTAATATAAATAGTCAGTATGCTCAATCCCCTTAACTCATGTGGTTAAGGGGATTGAGCATACATTAAAAATAATGTAATTTTTATACATTATTGGGCTTTTATTCCCCTTTCATTAGCAAAACTTCTTAAGTGTGTAATTGTTATACATGTGTTAGAAGATTGATATTATTCCCTGAGTATACTAATTTATAGATCAGCATTGCCCAAGTTATAGTTTTGATTTATGCAACTCTATCTTAATTTTCAGTTGAGTTTGTTAACACCACAGGTGAAACATAGGAACCAATGGAATTAAGTTTTTGTGTATGTTTTTTGAATTCTCTCCTTGGGGTCATTGGGATATTTGAAAAACATATGGTTAAAAAATAGTAATAATCTCTAGCTTTTGTGTGAGCAGGTCTACATACTGTGTATAAATCAGTAATCTGTGGTCTACTCCCTTAAGGAGTCTAGTAGAAGAGATAAGAGAAAATATTACCAACGTTCAGGGCCCAAGGTGATGAGTCTCTGCACAGAGCTTGGTACGTAATGAATATTTGCGGAATGAATAAATCAATGAAGTGAAAGAACACACAAAGAGAGATACTGACTAAGGAGATTATTTTTAGCAGCTGTCTTAGGGAAATTTTCAGGGTGAAAGTGAGACATTTGGTAGAGTGGTAGAATTTGGACATGAAGGAATTCCAGAAAGGAGGAGCAACATAAGGTTTTACCTAGATTTTTTTTGTTTATTTTTCTAATTGTTCTTTAGAATCTGAATTTATTATAAATAAACAACTAAAAATAAGAACCTAGTTACAGTACATACAAAGCGGCAACTTTAAAACCAATACAATAAAAAGATTGAGTGACTACCAAAAGAAACCCAGATGTGAGCTGACTGCAGGTCCTGAGTATTACAAAAACAAAATGTTAGCCATAAGTCTGAATATTTCCGTGCAGGCCCTTGTATGGATCTCTGAGTGGAAGGAGAGTGCTTGAACAATCTTAGGGATTTCTCACCACCCTGAAGAAACTCATCGAAGGGTAAGCAAACATTTGCCTCAAGAGAGAGGAATAGCAAATAGTTCAGGGATCCTGGTACAATCTGTTTCTTTTTCCCTAATGATTTGTTATGATTTAATAAATACTATGTTCCAAGTACTATATTAATTCTAAAAATTAAACCCTAAACTTAAAGTTTTCTTTATTTCTATTTTACAAATGAGGTAAAACTCAAAGATATATACTTAATGATTTTTAAAAATTATAATTTTAGGGCTTCCCTGGTGGTGCAGTGGTTGAGAGTCCGCCTGCCGATGCAGGGGACATGGGTTCGTGCCCCGGTCTGGGAAGATCCCACGTGCCGCGGTGCGGCTGGACCCGTGAGTCATGGCCGCTGAGCCTGCGCGTCCAGAGCCTGTGCTCCGCAACGGGAGAGGCCACAACAGTGAGAGGCCCGCGTACCGCAAAAAAAAAAAAAAAAAAAAATTATAATTTTAGTATGAAAACTAGGATTTAAATATGTCTTTTCAATCCTCAAGTCCAAGCTCTCTCTACATTAGGCTATCTCCTACTCCAGAGAAAAAGTACAAAGGATTTAGAGGCAAAACCTTGAGTTCAAGTTCGGGTTCAGCCACTACTTAATGTTGTGACAATATCTAAGCCAACTAGAGACAAAGAACCCATTTAAGAAACTGTTATAACAGATCAGGACGGAGAAAATGTGTATGTGTAAGATATTACCAGTGAAAATAGAGATTGGAATAGATTTCAGAAATTCTCTGAGGGTAGAGTCAGCGTGTCTTGGCAACCAGTGTAATGTATTATCTTGGTATTTACAGTATTCATTATATGGTCTGTTTTTCCTGAAGTATGGTCTTTGGAACATTAGCTCTGGGAGAAACTACATAGGAGTTAAGGTAACAGTAGCTGCTGTACCAAACCCTGAGAGTTCAGGCTCTTAATACAACAGAAATACTTTTTTTTCACCTAACTGTCTAATGAAGGGTTTCTCAACCTTGGACTAGATAATTCTTTGTTGTTGGGGGCTGTTCTGTGTGCATGATGGAATAATAGCAGCATTCCCTGCCTCTACCCAGTAATGTCAGTACCACCCCCTCCTCAAATGTGATAACCAAAAATATTTCCGGATATTGCCAAATGTCTCCTCAGAGACAAAAATCACTGGTCTAATATATATTCTGGCTACTGAGAACTTTCCTCCACACAGTGATACAAAAGCCCAAGTTTCTTTCATCTTGAGGGCCTGCCGTTGTCCTCAGTACCAGCTGACAGAGGAGTAAGAGATCATAGGGAAGGAATACCCATTTCTCAAAAGCCTTGTTTCAGGAAGTTACTCACATGATTTTCCCTTAAATTCCATTGGCATGAATCAGTCACGTGGTCATACTTAGTAGCAAAAGGAGCCAGGAAATATACTCCTTAGCTGGAAGTTTTTTCCCATTCCACTTTCTACTATGGAAAAGAAAGCACAACTTTGAACAGCTAGCCATCTCTGCCATAGTCTGAACTAAAAGAAATTTCCCTAGTCATAGATGTTCGGAAAATCTTCAAATTATATTCCTCCATTAAAGACTCACAAAACACATTAGCACTTTAAAGTCTCTGAACAGTTCAGCATGAAATATATTTGTTCAACTTTGTGTAACTTAATATGCCTTGAATATATTTGATTTATAGAATCTCTTCCTTGCTTTTTGGGGTTATTTTGAGGTAATATCAGTGTTCTACTGAACCCTGGAAGATGGTCATCATGTCTCTTACTTTTCCTCTTTTTCCTGCCAGTTTATTTCTGGTTCCTTTCAGAGGTATTAGAACCTTGACTAGACAATGGGCAGGAAGAAGCTCAAACGGGTAATGGACAGTTTGACTATATTCATTTATTTGTTAGTTTAGGAGACATTCTGCCTAGCCCCATCTATTGATTTGATATTGGCTAATAATGATCAGGCTTTTTTAGTAATTGAACTTCTTTCTACCGTTAACTCATTTTTTTAGGAGCTGAATATGAGCTAACCACTCATATACATACTGTCTCCTCCAGTTGTTACTTTATTTTGATGATTGCATAATGTCAGTTATTGAATGCAGAAATACAAAACCACTTTATTCATTATAATTCATTTATGTAGTGGGGAATCATGAAATTTTCACCATATTTAAGCTTCTTAATACCTGAACTACCACAGGCAATATAATGTTCTCTATGCTGTTAATAACCCACTATAAAATCTCTCCACTGATTCCCTGTATCAACCTTATTATATCCTTCATGCTTCCAGTTGCACATCCCCTGCTTCTTTTATTCTCCTTACTTATGTCTACACTTTGCAACATATGTCATAGTTTGCTCTGTTCCCTCTTCTTTGTCTTCATTTTCCCCCATCACCAAATTAGACAAGTTTATTCTTTACATCTTTCTCTTTCTTAACTCATCACTCATTTGAACCCAAATACATTGCAATTATGTCCGTTTTGTGATAACCTATTAGACAAACTAAATGCTTACATATAAAACAAATATTAGAGATACAGATTTCTATTACAGTGTGGTAGGCAGAGTTTTGGTCCCCATGATCTCTGCCAATTGGTGTCATTCCTGTGTAGTGTCACTGCATTCCATGGCAAAAGGAAATATGCAGATGCAGCTAAGATTCCTAATAAGCTGACCTTAAGATAGATTATCTTGGATTTTCTGGATGGGTCTAATAGAATTACAGGATCCCTTAAAATCAGGAGAGGAAGTCAGAGAGGTCTGAAGCATGCAAAGTACTGGCCTGTCATTTCTGCTTGAAGCGTTAAAAGACCACATGAAAAGTGTGAGAAAGAAATCAGTTCAACCAGTGAACCTGAACCCTAAGCTCCAGATGAAAACCACAACCCTGGATGATACCTTGATTTATCCCAGTGAGACTCTGAGTGTGGAATCTAGTCACGCCATGTCAGACTTCTGACCTAGACAGATAAGGAGGTAATAAATAACTATTGTTTTAAGCCACTAAATTTGTGGCAACTTGTTATGTAACGATAGAAAACTAAAACATAGGGAACAAGTCAGTTCTTCGCTTTCCAGAACAGCCGTACTGGAATTTTTTAAGCAGTGAGCAATTGTAATACACTAAAATTATATGCTGGTTCAAAGAAATTGCCCAGTACATTACTTTTCTAGATATTTCTACACTAAAAATGAGGTAATCCTGTTCATGACCAGTGATGGTGCTTCTTCTCTTTTCATGCCATACTATGCCTCTATTTGTTCCCCTTCATCAGTGATTTTTTGTTCCTACTGATGCTAGACCCTCTGTTGATATCATCAAACTTATCATGCTCACTAGTAACATTATTAGTGCTCCCCAGTATCCGGTTCTCCTCTCCTTCATGGGCACATAGAACAATACATTTCCTAGCCTCTCGGAGTTTAGGCAGGGTCTTGTGATTAATTCTAGCCAATGGACTATGAACTGAGGTGGTGAAAAGCCCCCTCTTGACCTTCGGCTTTTAAGGAATGGCCTGGAGAACTGCTCGACTTTCAGATTTGTGTAAGAAACGAAATTTGTAGCATTAAGGTACTGAAGTTCAGGGGTTAATTTTGTTCAACAGTGTAACCTAACCTATCCTGACCAATACAGGTAGAGCAAGGATAAGTTCTACCCAGTGACAATATTTTGCTAGGTTTCTGGATTATTCTTGATTATATAGAAATCAAACCAAGACACTATGCCTAAAATCACATGAAAGTTTTCTAATTTGTGTTGAATGAAAATTCAGAATGTGATTTTTGAAAAGCAAAACTAAGTTTTGACAAGTTTTGGACTTGTGTATTGATTAAAACAGGCACATGCTTAATTCCCCCAAGCAAAGTCTCTACTGTGATCCATACTCTTTTTCCTGTGATTTTCTTTGAAGCTGCTTCATTCGTTTGAATCTCACCTTGAAGAACAGAGCATCTCCAAGACAGTCATTATTTCTTCACTGTGACATGACTAATAGCTTCTGCCATAGGTGACAGTTCTTTGCAGTCTTTCTATTTCTTTTCTTTTTTAAGATTTGCATTGAAATGTATCTTCTTCAAATGGATATGTTTATACCTATCCAGAATTAATCACATTTATATTATGTGATAACTCTTTTCAATAGATTACCTAACTGCCTGAAAAGATAGCCACTCTTAAGATAGAACCAAGATGATTTTCTCTCACAGTCAAGTTGGAAAACATCCAGACAGTTGGTGATCTGTTCAACAAGGGGGATGAGGAGGAGAGCTGTAAATTGAATGTACTAGTTATGGTTCTCTTGTGAAATTAAAACTAGCTGAGCTTTAATTTCCAACCTGAGAATTCATAGGCACATACATTTTAAAAGCTGAGCTGAGAATGCACTCTGGCTAAATTTGATTTTATCTAACTTCCAGCATTAGTTCTCCATCTTGAGCTCCCAGAGCAGAGAAACAATGATCTACAAAGTTTGCAGTGATCAGGCTTGGGCTTTTGAAGGATTTATTTATTTAAAAAACAGGACAAGACACCAGGTTTGGATCTGAATTTATAGCTCAGCATTCATGTCAGTATTTGTAATATTCATCATCATCTCCCTTCCACCAATTCTACTATGTTTGTGCTTTTTCTCACTAAATATTAAATTCCTTTTATTTCTTGTTTGTTTTTTAAATTAGTATTTTACTTTGTTACTGACAAGAAAGAATAAGTAGAATAATAGTCCATTGGGTCATCTGACCTTTGTGTGACTAACGTAGCCAAACATATTAAGAACAAATGAAGAAATGATTGTAGTGAAATTTAAGACTGTATTATTTTTGGTATGGTCTCCTCCTTTAAAGCTAGTGGAATAAAAACCACAATATTTCTCAAATTTTAATGTGCCCAGGAATCACCCAAATATCTTGTTAAAATTCACATTTTGATTCAGTAGGTCTGGGATAGTTCTGGAAATTTTGCGCAGCTACTCTTACAAGTAAAGAATACTAAGAATGTGGTTCACAACCTGACAGCAATTTCACATGGGAACTATCCTCATCTCCCCACCGACCCGAAAAAATAAAAATTAAAAAGTGAAAGCAAGTACAATAGTTGAATTCAGTTAAATGACCAATTAGAAATGAGTCATTAACCGCTTATTTTCAATTCAGATTAAGAAAATTCAAATGCTTACTTGATGGTTTCTATATAGGTTTTAAGTAGACAAATCCTTTGACCTCTTGTCATCACCTCCTAAAAAAAATTATTTGCAAAGGTAGATTTATCTTTAAGTTCATATGCTCCAGGTCATTTATTTTAACAGCCCTTTCTAAGACCCTAGGAAAAATTTTAGCAAACTTGTTCTTATAATTTTGTGTCTTTAAAAAAAAAAAAAAAAAGCTCCACGAAACCTGGCTCCATCCCTGAAAGCATACCTTCTATTGTAAGAATGATTACAGTTTTAGTGCTTGCTTTGAGGAATGTGTTCTGGCGTCATATAATTGGCAAATGATATTTAATCAGTTTTCATATAGTTGAGCTCTGCAGGTAATAAACAACCCAAAGAAAGGAACTCTGCAGGGATGATAAAAATTATCTCTTGCTCATGAATATTCCATTTACTCATTTTCTACAGATGGATGATTTCATTTGAAAGTAACAGAAAAACACAGAACAACCTGCATGAAGTGAACAGTGCTTACTGTAGATGGATCATAATGAAATCAGCATGTTGGCATAACTGTTGATGTGCAATGTCGTGAGCCCCTCTCCTTGAGGATCTATACAAATCCATCCCCTTTCCCTTATATTAGAATGGAAGTATAGCATATATTCTAAGTTTGGAAATATTGAAGCCATGTACTCCATTTAATTTTGAGTAATGCGTCTTATCTCCACAACAAACAAATGTCTGAATATAATTAGTCCTTTTCTTCCCTACACAGTTAAATTTGATTCTTACAGCCTAAGTTTCTTGTAGGTGATAAAACTGGATAACATCTTTTTTAAACATAGTCATAACATAATCCTAAGGAAGGTCTACTTGCTCTTTTTTTTTTTTTTTTTTTTTTTTAAACATCTTTATTGGGGTATAATTGCTTTACAATGGTGTGTTAGTTTCTGCTTTATAACAAAGTGAATCAGCTATACATATACATATGTTCCCATATGTCTTCCCTCTTGCGTCTCCCTCCCTCCCACTCTCCCCATCCCACCCTTCCAGGCTGTCACAAAGCACCGAGCTAATATCCCTGTGCCTTGCGGCTGCTTCCCCCCAGCTATCTACCTTACTACGTTTGTCAGTGTGTGTATGTCCATGACTCTCTCTCGCCCTGTCAAAACTCACCCCTCCCCCTCCCCATACCCTCAAGTCCGTTCTCCAGTAGGTCTGCGTCTTTATTCCTATCTTACCCCTAGGTTCTTCATGACATTTTTTTCCCTTAAATTCCATATATATGTGTTAGCATACGGTATTTGTCTTTTTCTTTCTGACTTACTTCACTCTGTATGACAGACTCTAGGTCTATCCATCTCATTACAAATAGCTCAATTTCATTTCTTTTTAAGGCTGAGTAATATTCCATTGTGTATATGTGCCACATCTTCTTTATCCATTCATCCGATGATGGGCGCTTAGGTTGTTTCCATGTCCTGGCTATTGTAAATAGAGCTGCAATGAACATTTTGGTACATGACTCTTTTTGAATTTTGGTTTTCTCAGGGTATATGCCAAGTAGTGGGATTGCTGGGTCATATGGTAATTCTATTTGTAGTTTTTTAAGGAACCTCCATACTGTTCTCCACAGTGGCTGAACCAATTCACATTCCCACCAGCAGTGCAAGAGTGTCCCCTTTTCTCCACACCCTCTCCAGCATTTATTGTTTCTAGATTTTTTGATGATGGCCATTCTGACTGGTGTGAGATGATATCTCATTGTAGTTTTGATTTGCATTTCTCTAACGATTAATGATGTTGAGCATTCTTTCATGTGTTTGTTGGCATTCTGTATATCTTCTTTGGAGAAATGTCTATTTAGGTCTTCTGCCCATTTTTGGATGGGGTTGTTTGTTTTTTTGTTATTGAGCTGCATGAGCTGCTTGTAAATTTTGGAGATTAATCCTTTGTCAGTTGCTTCATTTGCAAATGTTTTCTCCCATTCTGAGGGTTGTCTTTTGGTCTTGGTTATGGTTTCCTTTGCTGTGCAAAAGCTTTGAAGTTTCATTAGGTCCCATTTGTTTATTTTTGTTTTTATTTCCATTACTCTAGGAGGTGGGTCAGAAAGGATCTTGCTGTGATTTATGTCATAGAGTGTTCTTCCTATGTTTTCTTCTAAGAGTTTGATAGTTTCTGGCCTTACATTTAGGCCTTTAATCCATTTTGAGCTTATTTTTGTGTATGGTGTTAGGGAGTGATCTAATCTCATACTTTTACATGTACCTGTCCAGTTTTCCCAGCACCATTTATTGAAGAGGCTGTCCTTTCTCCACTGTACATTCCTGCCTCCTTTATCAAAGATAAGGTGTCCATATGTGCGTGGGTTTATCTCTGGGCTTTCTATCCTGTTCCACTGATCTATCTTTCTGTTTTTGTGCCAGTACCATACTGTCTTGATTACTGTTGCTTTGTAATATAGTCTGAAGTCAGGGAGCCTTATTCCTCCAGCTCCTTTTTTCGTTCTCAAGATTGCTTTGGCTATTCGGGGTCTTTTGTGTTTCCATACAAATTGCGAAATTTTTTGTTCTAGTTCTGTGAAAAATGCCAGTGGTAGTTTGATAGGGATTGCATTGAATCTGTAGATTGCTTTGGGTAGTAGAGTCATTTTCACAATGTTGATTCTTCCCATCCAAGAACATGGTATATCTCTCCATCTATTTGTATCATCTTTAATTTCTTTCATCAGTGTCTTATAATTTTCTGCATACAGGTCTTTCGTATCCTTAGGTAGGTTTATTCCTAGATATTTTATTCTTTTTGTTGCAATGGTAAATGGGAGTGTTTTCTTGATTTCACTTTCAGATTTTTCATCATTAGTATATAGGAATGCCAGAGATTTCTGTGCATTAATTTTGTATCCTGCTACTTTACCAAATTCATTGATTAGCTCTAGTAGTTTTCTGGTAGCATCTTTAGGATTCTCTATGTATAGTATCATGTCATCTGCAAACAGTGACAGCTTTACTTCTTCTTTTCCGATTTGGATTCCTTTTATTTCCTTTTCTTCTCTGATTGCTGTGGCTAAAACTTCCAAAACTATGTTGAATAAGAGTGGTGAGAGTGGGCAACCTTGTCTTGTTCCTGATCTTAGTGGAAATGCTTTCAGTTTTTCACCATTGAGGATGATGTTTGCTGTGGGCTTGTCATATATGGCTTTTATTATGTTTAGGAAAGTTCCCTCTATGCCTACTTTCTGGAGGGTTTTTATCATAAATGGGTGTTGAATTTTGTCGAAAGCTTTCTCTGCATCTATTGAGATGATCATATGGTTTTTCTCCTTCAATTTGTTAATATGGTTTATCACATTGATAGATTTGCGTATATTGAAGAATCCTTGCATTCCTGGAATAAACCCCACTTGATCATGGTGTATGATCCTTTTAATGTGCTGTTGGATTCTGTTTGCTAGTATTTTGTTGAGGATTTTTGCATCTATGTTCATCAGTGATATTGGCCTGTAGTTTTCTTTCTTTGTGACATCCTTGTCTGGTTTTGGTATCAAGGTGATGGTGGCTTCGTAGAAGGAATTTGGGAGTGTTCCTCCCTCTGCTATATTTTGGAAGAGTTTGAGAAGGATAGGTGTTAGCTCTTCTCTAAACGTTTGATAGAATTCACCTGTGAAGCCATCGGGTCCTGGGCTTTTGTTTGTTGGAAGGTTTTTAATCACAGTTTCAATTTCAGTGCTTGTGATTGGTCTGTTCATATTTTCTATTTCTTCCTGATTCAGTCTTGGCAGGTTGTGCATTTCTAAGAATTTGTCCGTTTCTTCCAGATTGTCCATTTTATTGGCATAGAGTTGCTTGTAGTAATCTCTCATGATTTTTTTTATTTCTGCAGTGTCAGTTGTTACTTCTCCTTTTTCATTTCTAATTCTATTGATTTGAGTCTTCTCCCTTTTTTTCTTGATGAGTCTGGCTAGTGGTTTATCAATTTTGTTTATCTTCTCAAAGAACCAGCTTTTAGTTTTATTGATCTTTGCTATTGTTTCCTTCATTTCTTTTTCATTTATTTCTGATCTGATTTTTATGATTTCTTTCCTTCTGCTAGCTTTGGGGTTTTTTTGTTCTTCTTTCTCTAATTGCTTGAGGTGCAAGGTTAGGTTGTTTATTCGAGATGTTTCCTGCTTCTTAAGGTGGGCTTGTATTGCTATAAACTTCCCCCTTAGAACTGCTTTTGCTGCATCCCATAGGTTTTGGGTCGTTGTGTCTCCATTGTCATTTGTTTCTAGGTATTTTTTTATTTCCTCTTTGATTTCTTCAGTGATCACTTCATTATTAAGTAGTGTATTGTTTAGCCTCCATGTGTTTGTATTTTTTACAGATCTTTTCCTGTAATTGATATCTAGTCTCATGGCGTTGTGGTCGGAAAAGATACTTGATACAATTTCAGTTTTCTTAAATTTACCAAGGCTTGATTTGTGACCCAAGATATGATCTATCCTGGAGAATGTTCCATGAGCACTTGAGAAAAATGTGTATTCTGTTGTTTTTGGATGGAGTGTCCTATAAATATCAATTAAGTCCATCTTGTTTAATGTATCATTTAAAGCTTGTGTTTCCTTATTTATTTTCATTTTGGATGATCTGTCCATGGGTGAAAGTGGGGTGTTAAAGTCCCCTACTATGAATGTGTTACTGTTGATCTCCCCTTTTATGGTTGTTAGTATTTGCCTTATGTATTGAGGTGCTCCTATGTTGGGTGCATAAATATTTACAATTGTTACATCTTCTTCTTGGATCGATCCCTTGATCATTATGTAGTGTCCTTCTTTGTCCCTTTTAATAGTCCTTATTTTAAAGTCTATTTTGTCTGATATGAGAATTGCTACTCCAGCTTTCTTTTGGTTTCCATTTGCATGGAATATCTTTTTCCATCCCCTTACTTTCAGTCTGTATGTGTCTCTAGTTCTGAAGTGGGTCTCTTGTAGACAGCATATATAAGGGTCTTGTTTTTGTATCCATTCAGCCAATCTGTGTCTTTTGGTGGGAGCATTTAGTCCATTTACATTTAAGGTAATTATCGATATGTATGTTCCTATTTCCATTTTATATATTGTTTTGGGTTCGCTACTATAGGTCATTTCCTTCTCTTGTGTTTCGTGTCTAGAGAAGTTCCTTTAGCATTTGTTGTAAAGCTGGTTTGGTGGTGCTGAACTCTCTCAGCTTTTGCTTGTCTGTAAAGGTTTTAATTTCTCCATCAAATGTGAATGAGATCCTTGCTGGGTAGAGTAGTCTTGGTTGCAGGCTATTCTCCTTCATCACTTTCAGTATGTCCTGCCACTCCCTTCTGGCTTGTAGGGTTTCTGCTGAGAGATCAGCTGTTAACCTTATGGGGATTCCCTTGTGTGTTATTTGTTGTTTTTCCCTTGCTGCTTTTAATATGCTTTCTTTGTATTTAATTTTTGACAGTTTGATTAATATGTGTCTTGGCGTGTTTCTCCTTGTATTTATCCTGTATGGGACCCTCTGTGCTTCCTGGACTTGATTAACTATTTCCTTTCCCATATTAGGGAAGTTTTCAACTATAATCTCTTCAAATATTTTCTCAGTCCCTTTCTTTCTTTCTTCTTCTTCTGGAACCCCTATAATTCGAATGTTGGTGCGTTTCATGTTGTCCCAGAGGTCTCTGAGACTGTCCTCAGTTCTTTTCATTCTTTTTTCTTTATTCTGCTCTGCAGTAGTTATTTCCACTACTTTATCTTCCAGGTCACTTATCCGTTCTTCTGCCTCAGTTATTCTGCTATTGATCCTATCTAGAGTGATTTTAATTTCATTTATTGCATTGTTCATCGTTGCTTGTTTCATCTTTAGTTCTTGTAGGTCCTTGTTAACTGTTTCTTGCATTTTGTCCATTCTACTTCCAAGATTTCGGATCATCCTTACTATCATTATTCTGAATTCTTTTTCAGGTAGATTGCCTATTTCCTCTTCATTTGTTAGGTCTGGTGGGTTTTTATCTTGCTCCTTCATCTGCTGTGTGTTTTTCTGTCTTCTCATTTTGCTTATCTTACTGTGTTTGGGGTCTCCTTTTTGCAGGCTGCACGTTCGTAGTTCCCGTTGTTTTTGATGTCTGTCTCCAGTGGCTAAGGTTGTTTCAGTGGGTTGTGTAGGCTTCCTGGTGGAGGGGACTAGTGCCTGTGTTGTGCTGGATGAGGCTGGATCTTGTCTCTCTAGTGGGCAGGTTCACGTCTGGTGGTGTGTTTTGGGGTGTCTGTGGCCTTATTATGATTTTAGGCAGCCTCTCTGCTAATGGGTGGGGTTGTGTTCCTGTTTTGCTAGTTGTTTGGCATAGGTTGTCCAGCACTGTGGCTTGCTGGTCGTTGAGTGAAGCTGGGTGCTGGTGTTAAGATGGAGGTCTCTGGGATATTTCCACCGTTTAATATTATGTGGAGCTGGGAGGTCTCTTGTTGACCAGTGTCCTGAAGTTGGCTCTCCTACCTCAGAGGCAGAGCCTTGACTCCTGGCTGGAGCACCAAGAGCCTTTCATCCACACAGCTCAGAATAAAAGGGAGAAAAAGTAGGGAGAATTAGTAGAAGTATGAGTAAAGAAAGAAGGAAAGGAGGAAAGGAAGGAAGGAAGAAAGAAGCAAAGAAGGAAAGGAGGGAGGGAGGGAGGGAGGGAGGAAGGAAGGAAGGAGGGAAAGAAGGAAAAAAGACAGAAAGAAAGATGATACAGTAAAAATAAAATAAAGTATAATATAGTTATTGAATTAAAAAATATTTAGAAAAAAAAAAAAAAAAAGGGACGGATAGAACCTTAGGACAAATGTTGGAAGCAAAGCTATACAGAGAAAATCTTACACAGAAGCATACACATACACCTTCACAAAAAGAGGCAAAGGGGGAAAAATCATAAATCCTGCTCCCTGAGACCACCTCTTCAATTTGGGGTGATTCGTTGTCTAAAGGAGGGAAGGAAGGAAGGAAAGAAAGAAAGAACGAAGGTAAAGTATAATAAAGTTATTACAATTAAACTTAATTATTAAGAAAAAGAATTTTTAAAAAAAAGTCATGGACGGATAGAGCCCTAGGACAAATGGTGGAAGCAAGAGTATACAGACAGGATCTCACACAGAAGCATACACGTACACATTCACAAAAAGAGGAAAAGGGAAAAAAATCATAGATCTCGCTCCTAAATTCCACCTCTTCAATTTGGGATCATTCCTTGTCTATTCAGGTATTCCACAGATGCAGGGTATATCAAGTTGATTGTGGAGCTTTAATCCGCTGCTTCTGTGGCTGCTGGGAGAGATTTCCCTTTCTCTTCTTTGTTCTCACAGCTCACAGGAGCTCAGCTTTGGATTTGGCCCTGCCTCTGCGTGTAGGTCGCTGGAGGGCGTCTGTTTTTTCGCTCAGACAGGACGGGGTTAAAGGAGCCGCTGATTCGGGGCCTCCGGCTCACTCAGGCCGGGGGTTGGGGGATGGGGGTAGGAGGGGCACTACGTGCGGGGCGGGCCTGCGGCTGCAGAGGCAGCGTGACGTTGCGGCAGAGGCCGGCGTGATGTTGCACCAGCCTGAGACCCGCCGTGCGTACTCCCGGGGAAGTTGTCCCTGGATCCCGGGAACCTGGCAGTGGCGGGCTGCACAGGCTCCGCGGAAGAGGGGTGTGGAGAGTGACCTGTGCTCGCACACAGGCCCCTTGGTGGCGGCAGCAGCAGCCTTAGCGTCTCCCGCCCGTCTCTGGGGTCCGCGGTTTTAGCCGCGGCTCGCGCCCGTCTCTGGGGTTCGCGCTTTCAGCCGCGGCTCGCGCCCGTCTCTGGAGTTCCTTTAAGCAGCGCTCTTAAACCCCTCTCCTCGCGCACCAGGAAACAAAGAGGGAAGAAAAAGTCTCTTGCCTCTTCGGCCGGTGCAGGCTTTTCCCCGAACTCCCTCCCGGCTAGTCGTGGTGCACTAACCCCTTCAGGCTGTGTTCAAGCCGCCAACCCCAGTCCTCTCCCTGAGCTCCGTCCAAAACCAAAACCCGAGCCTCAGCTCGCAGCCCCGCCCGCCCCGGCGGGTGAGCAGACAAGCCACTCGGGCTGGTGAGTGCCGGTCAGCACCGATCGTCTGTGCAGGAATCTCCCCGCTTTGCCCTCCGCACCCGTCGCTGTGCACTACTCCGCGGTCCCGAAGCTCCCCCCTCCGCCTCCCGCAGTCTCCGCCCGCGGAGGGGCTTCCTAGTGTGTGGAAACTTTTCCTCCTCCACAGCTCCCTCCCACTGGTGCAGGTGCCGTCCTTATTCTTTTGTCTCTGTTTTTTCTTTTGCCCTACCCAGTTACGTGGGGAGTTTCTTGCCTTTTGGGAGGTCTGAGGTCTTCTGCCAGCCTTCAGTAGGAGTTCTGTAGGAGTTGTTCCACGTGTGGATGTATTTCTGGTGTATCCGTGGGGAGGAAGGCGATCTCCGCGTCTTACTCTTCCGCCATCTTCAAGGTCCCCCCTCCAGTCAGTCTACTTGCTCTTGGTTAAAAATTTTGTTTTCTTTTTTTTAGTGTTATTTTTTGTCTAAAGCAATAGGGAAAATTTGGATAGTGGGCGTGTTCATGTAATATATACCTGTAGGCTTATCTTTTTTTCCTTTTTTAACCTTTTAAAATTAAATTATTCAAAATAATTTTTGAAAGCTTCTCTTGCACAAGATGTGCCCTCCCAGAAGCAGCCAGTACTCTGATTTCTTTCTCCATAAATGAGTTTTGCCTGTCCTTAAACTCATATAATTGGAATTATGTACATATGCGCTTTGTTCTGGTTTCTTTCACTCAACGTGTTTTAAAGATTTATCCATATTGCAGTGTGTATCAGGAACTTGTCCCTTTTATTTCTAAGTAGTATTCCATTGTATGAATATATCACAACTTGTTTATCCATTTACCTATTAATAGGCATTTCAGTTTCCTATATTTTGCTATTGTGAATAAAGCTTCAATGAAGATTCTTGTACAAGTCTTTCTGTGGACATATGTTTTATTTTGGGTAAATATCTGAAAGTAGAGTTTCTAGATCATTAAGTAGACGTGTGTTTGACTCTAACAAGAAACTGCAAGTGTTTAGTAAGGACCTGCCAGACAAATTTCTATATGGGTTGTTCCATTTTACACTCATACCAGCAATGTATGAGAGAGCAAGTAGCTCTGCATCCTCTCCAACATTTGGTATTGTTAGTCATTTTAATTTTAGCCATTCCAGTGAGTATAGAGTGGCATCTCTATAGTTTTGATTTGCATTTCCCATATGACTAACAATTTTGAGCATCCTTTTATATATTTATTGCTAATTCATATATCTTCTCCTGCAAAGTGTCAGTCTAAGTCTTTGCCCATTTTTTAAAATAGACTTCTTATTTTGGAATAATTATAGATTAACAAAATATTTGAAATGCTTGCTCAGAGAGTTCCTTTATACCTCTCACCCAGTTTTTCCCATTGATAACACTTTACATTACCATGGTATATTTGTCAATATTAAGAACCCAACATTGGTACACTACTATTAGCTAATTCCAGACTTTATTTAGATTTCCTCAGTGTTTCCATGACTGTACACTTTCTCTTCCAAGATTCAGTCCAAGGTTCCACAGTGCATTTCTTTGTCATGTGATTCCATGTCCTCTAGTCCGTGACAATTTCTCAGTCTTTCTTTCCTTGTTTCTTGTGACCTTGATGATCTTGAGGAATATTGACCAGGTATCCTATAGAATGACCCCAATCTGGATTTGTCTGATTTTTTTCTCTTTCATGATTAGAGTTATGAATTGTTGAAAGAATACCACAGCAATCAAGCGTTCTCATCACATTATATGAGGGGATATATGATATCTACATGTCATTCCTGGCAATGTTAACCTTTATCACTTGGTTAAAGTGATGTCTCTAGGTTCTTTCAAGGGAGAGTACTAGGTAGTATTTGTATGTGTATTATCCCATGTAACCATTATAATCTATAATTTGTATATCTTTTCATTGGTGTGCTGAGTCTATATAAACAGGAGTTCTTATTGATGTCTCTGACTCTAATCCAGTTTGATAGGATTTATTCTAGACTTCCTCTCTTTCTTATCTGTAACTTCCCACCCCCCTACCCTCTGACAGTGAGAAGCCTGCCTTCCACCGTCTACCATCCTTTTGCTTACTTGTTTAATACCAGTGCACATGTACAGTAGTCTCAAACTTTTTTGCTTGAATTCCTGTGAGAAATAAATGTATCAGAATACAGTGTTTATGTACAGTATATGGGCCCTTTTATTTTTAACCATATAGTTTCTGGTCAAAACAACATCTTCCAAAGTTACTTAGGTCTCCTCTTTTTTTCCCATTTAAAAAATAATTGTGTTGTTTACTTTTTTATTATTCATTTGTAAGGATTTTTTTATATATTCAGGATGCAGTTTGTTTGGGGATGTTTACTTTGCAAATATTCTTTCCCAGACTGTTACTTACATTTTTATTTTCTTTACAGTGACTTTTGACAAGAAGAAGTTGAAATTTTTGTGAAGTCCAGTTTATCAAATTTTCTTTTATGGTTAGTGCCTTTTGCATTCTAAAATACCTTTGCCTATCTCCAGGTCACAAAATTCTTCTTTTAAAATGATATTTTACGTGTTTTCTTCTATGAATTATATAGTTCTAGCTTTTACATATAGACCTTTAATCCATCACAAATTGGTTTTTGTGTATGATGTGAGATAGATGTTGAGGTTCAATTTTGCCTATACAGACATCTAGTTGATCTAGCATGATTTATCTACACTTTTTCACATCCGAAACCACATGCAGAATTTTCCTACCTGACTTTCCTCTACTCTGTTTATGTAAGTTCCAGTTTCCCTAATACTGATAAAGGGTTAGCACTCCTTTCATACTGTTCAATCTTACCCCTAATTCTGATGTACCATTTATTTGACTCCTTTTACATAGTTGTCTCGGTTTTATGTCTGTTTTTGAAGAAGCTGTGCAATTTATTTACGAAAACATTCATGTTTTTTTCGTATATTTTGATGTTACATTATCTATAAAATAATACTGTTGTTCCGGTTATTTGTTCCCTTGTGCTCTCTTACAACTGGAGTAAACTGTCAGTTGTAGGCCCGTTCAGTACATTTCGGTTTCTTTAAAAATAAAATCAAGAAAAGAATCTGTTTACCTTTTCTCAAATAGATTTCCCTAAAACTCTTGCTTCTTCTGAGAATTCCTAATAGACAAAAAATTTCAGTAAGGGTAGGCTCTAACTTTACTTCCTGCATTTTGCATTGAAAGCATATGATATCATAGAAAGAGCATCACTGGCTTTAGTTTCTGAAGAATAGGAATTAATATACACTTGCTACCATTTTGTCCTGCATGACCTTGGGCTAGACATGTCCTCATGTATAAAATGGGAGTAATAGTATTTACTTCATACAGTGGGTGTGAAGCTTAAATTAGTTATTAAGCCAGACTATCTATACCTTTGGGTAAACAGAAGTGGTCCAGGAAGGTACTCAAACCAAAGGAAAAATATGGCTCATTTTCTCAGATCATTATGCAGAGGTTTTAGGGAGAAGTATATTAGTATCATATATATATATATATATATATATATATATATATTGTTTTAATTTTAAAGATGAAGTATGAGATAATAATTAACTTTGGATAGGGGCTAGGGAAGCAGTATGTAAGCTATACCGCCAAATATTTTGTCTCCCAATTCAATCGTTTTGTAGCCATTACACAGTTTAGTGAAAATATTTGGAAGCCTCTAGGTTGACCCATAAACAGTGTCCAGAATTGCTTGGCACACAGCAGGGGCTAACTAAACCTTGGCTGTTATTTTAGTTACTTGAGTATATATCTGGCCCATAATTTAGCTTTAGAAATTTTTTTAGTCAATAATGTGCCACACTTTTATTGTTGACATTTAGGTTGTTTTATTTTACCTTTGATATAGGAAATGTTATTAAAATTTTTTTTAATCTTTTTAAGTCCCATAGTGTTGAAATATTCCCCACTTAGTGTATACATTTTTTTTTAATGTTAATAGTTTCTTGACACTTTGGAGGCTTTTTGGTGATTTACATTTGACATGACATGGGTGACATGGGAATCATTGCCCTGGTCCTGAGTTGAGCAATAGGTTATCCTTAATTTTTTTTGGAGAACAAATAAAAAATGATAATGTAAATTCATTGCATTTTAACTATAATATCATAATTTTATGCGTGGGAGATTTTTTGTTATGTTTTGATTATACATATAGACTACCTCACACATCATGGATCCCTCCTTTTCAAAAATAACACGGTATAAGTCATTAGGGACCTATTCAAAGGGAAATGAGTGTATTAGGCATGTGGACCTAGAGATAATTAGGAAATCAACTTTCATTTTTCCCGTATATTTAATATACCTTAGATCACACTTAGTATCAAATTATGCAACATATGGTCCAAATCCTTCTATTTAAAAATAGATATTCATTTGAACTTCATTTTGATTTCTAACCTAGAAAACACACCATATACAGAAATAAATTTAAGTGACAGAATCAACTCCTTCCCTTTAATTTATGATAAACTACACTGGCAAATTAACTGGAAGTCAGTCTTCCTGAAACATCACTTGACTATATTATTTTAAATTCTTCAATAGTTTCCCGTTAACATCAGGATAAAATTCTGTTTCCCCAAACGGACTTAATACTTTGCAACTTATCCCCACTGTTACACTTCATAATTCCTCAATAGAATCTTTTTTTTTATGCCTCAAACTGGCCTCATAATTATCATTCATAGTCTTTCAGAGTCATTCTGACATCTTAACACTTTTTCATGCAGCTTTCCTTGCCTAGAATTTCCTGTCTTCTCCTTTCAAATGGAGGCACAATGGAACAAAGGAGGATATTTCATAAGAAATATCTATAATATTGTAGTTCTTACCATAATTTCAACTAAGTCAGTCAGAGTCGTCTAATTTGACCTGTGAGATACGGTACACAATTCCCTGTAGAGCATAGGACCCAGAGCAAACTATGATATGTGTCTTTCCAAGATGAAATTCAAATAAAATGAAATATATGGGTTTAATCCAAAAAGGAAAATATTCCATAGAAGACAGAGAGAATTAGTGGCCATTCTGCTCTGAGGATGGATGGTTCACTATATAAAAACATTTCACATTTATTCATTATTTATTATATGCCAGCCACTGTTCTAAGTGCTCTTTTCATATGTTGACTCATTTTACCCTCACAGTCTGGTCCCGAGTTCCTCTTTTAATCACCAACATTCACTTCCTGTCCAGGTGTCTTTTCTCTGGGCTGCCTATATGTTAGTTTAGTATCTACGAATCCCAGGTCAGTCTACCGCTAAGAGATGGGGCTGGTTGTTTTTTCCTAAAATTAGTCTCCCTGAGTCACTGTTTAGATCCATGGTTGTATCAAGTGTTCCCTTCCTAAGTTCCTGCCAAATTTGGGGGCCTTGGATATTGTCTTAATTTATTATTCTCCAGGGATGACTTTTTAACTAGATTGCATTAATTATGCTGTCATGTAGATGCCCCTCTATACCACCCATACCATAGTTGCTTAATAAATTCTTGTCAGGGCTTCCCTGGTGGCGCAGTGGTTGAGAGTCCGCCTGCCGATGCAGGGGACGCAGGTTCGTGCCCCGGTCTGGGAAGATCCCACATGCCGTGGAGCGGCTAGGCCCGTGAGCCATGGCCGCTGAGCCTGCGCGTCGGGAGCCTGTGCTCTGCAACGGGAGAGGCCACAACAGTGAGAGGCCCGCGTACCGCAAAAGAAAAATAAATAAATAAATAAAATAAATAAATTCTTGTCAGTTAACCAATCAACTGCATTCATTGTCCACCACTTAAGAAATAGATACAAAAATCATTCTTCAGTGGATTAAAAATGATTATTTTTAAAGCAAACATTCAATAAAGTAATTTATAACGTAGAATCAATTCTGATTTAATATGAGAATATTTGCTTCTTTCCCCAAAACATTTTCTGAAGAGTTGACATCACCTAAACAGCAATGTGTATTGCATTTGTCATGATTAGGAATGTTTACATTGGGGGCCTCTCAGATGTCAATACAGTTTCAGTTATAAGGAATTTTTTATTAAAATTGTCTTTCTTTCGCAATTTCTTCTGATCAAAAGAGAATGTCTCTTTGGAGAAGGCCCATGTGTTCTTTATATGTGTGTCTTTTTTTAACTTATTAAACTGTTAACTTTATTCAGAAAGTGTTTTAGATCTCTCTCACTTGGCAAGCCCCTAAATTATCTTACCATTACATGCAGGCCAGATTTTAAAAGTTATGCAGAAGACAATGTCATATTTATAATACTCATCCACTCTTGCTGACTTAAAATATTTCCTCTTGTTTTTAACATATTAAAAACAAACTTCCTTTTTACCCAGAGCTGGGAGGTATATGTCTCCTCTTCCCTGTTTTCTGAATCATACAGTTTCTCTGCTGATAAAGTACTAGTAAAAAGGAGTCCAGACTCCTGAACTCAGGCTCCCATGGGCAGCAATAATACCTTAATGGCACACTTTGAACTAACCTAACCTTTTTATGTCCTTTTAAATGTTCATTTATGTTCTAGCAGATCTTCATGGTGTTATTAGAATACCCCGTTTCTATAACAGGAACGGGCTAGTTGATAATAGTAGCTCAGGGAAATTCCAAGATGCTACTCCATGCTTGGGTTTCTTTATCCTCAGCTTGTTGGGGTTTTTTAAACTTTCAGTGGCAGATTTAACAGAAGGTTCTATGTACAAATTACAGTTTGTTCTTGAGTTGGCTGCCAGAACGGGAAGCTGAACTAAATGTCCACAGTTCTTATCCTCACTACCACCACTCTCCCTACCCACTTTGTAGATTAAAGTAACAGACTATTCAGTTGTCAGTGATGATTTATTAACTGATAATAACCATCTGTTCCAGGATCCTTGCAAAAATTGTTTAATATAAGCTACTTCTTCTAGCTAAGGAATTTCTTTAAGAAAATGCCATGAAAAGTGTGATCAGATATTTCAGAAGTTCTAACTTTGGATATTTATAACAGCATTAACAACCAGCCTTTTTCAATTCCCATTTATATGGCCCTTTAAAAAAAATTTCGGCCAAAGTTTTCTTAAGAAATGGGATATGTGTTATGGGGTATACGTTCTATGCAGTTTCTATTGTAATTTTTGAAAGGGGAGTAAGCCATCTTGTCCAAAGATTTGGTGGTCTTTCCTTTTATGGGGCAACCATATCCAAATTATTTTTCGCTCTTTGTTTTCCAGCTAAAATCACATACAGTAAGACTAGGAATGAAAGACTAAGACAGTCCATTTGAATAATTCTGTCTGGAGTCCTGGAGCCCTATCTTGCAAAGCTCACACGACCGATCATTTTCCTATCGTCTTAAAATTGAAATTTCTGATAATCGTGACTGTTTTGGATATTAAAAAACAAAACCAAAATGAAACCTTAGAGATCATTACTCAACTACCTAACATTATAGATTCAGAAACAGGCCAAGTAGAAGATTCAGCTTTCTCCAGATCGTACATTTGGTTGGCAGTAGAGTCGGGGCTAGACTCCAGGTCTCCTGATTCCCAGACCACAAACCAGGCTGCAGTTTAAATGAACAAACTTTTAATGTTCTTACCCTCTTTTTTGCGTCTGATGTTCTTTGCCCTTCTCTTAAAATTGTTTCAAAGACTGCTCAGTATTATCATTATTTTATCATTATTTTATCATATTTTATCATTATTTCAAATACTGCTCAATAATTATCATTATTTTAATATACATGATACTAATTGACCAGTATTTATTTTTCTCTTTATCAATAAGCCAGCGTCTCCCAACTGTTTTTTGTAGGAGAGCTATTTCCTAATTGCATGAAGTCTTGAAAGGAATTTATCAATTGACAAAGAAGTGAGGGAAATCATTTTGGATGGCAAGAAATTTTTGAGTGTGAAGAAAGGCCACCTAGCTGCCCTTTCCTTTTAGCCCTAGAATATTGCAGATCATCGCAAATCTCCCAGCAAGGAATCCCTGGTAGGCTTCCAAAAAGCCCAGGCAGTTGCTATGTCATAGAATATACTAGCCCATTTTCTTTTCTGAAAGAGGAACTTTCATGTTCTAAAAACTAGTTTAAAGTGTCTGAAAATTAAAACCCTGAATTATTTTAACAAAATTATATGCCTCACATGCATAGTTTGAGTCGGCTTCTGGTTCCAAATCCAACTGTGTAACAATAAGGTATATTAAATCAGATCTATTTTTGAAACTACAAACTTAAACTTTGCTACATTTTCTAGTCATGGTAAACTCCTTGTAGTCCAGAGAGTTCATCAGATACTTTCTCTTTATTTCCTCTTGGTGTTTATGTGCCTGGAGCCATTTATCTGGGCCTCTAGAGAATACTTCCCATCTCCTCAATTCTCCATTGTATTGTCTATTCATCCTTCAAGACTGTTTAAGCATTGCTACCTCTGCAAAAACTTTTCCTAGATACCTCTTGTGCTCCAGTCAGGTTATGTGTATCTTCTATAGACTCCCACAGCACCATCTCATCACCTTTATCATGACACTTACCTTACTGTGCTGCCTGTCCTTCACACTAGTCTTTAAGATTTTATAAAGTTCCTTAAGTCATAATACTTTAGCATTGATCATTCATTGGTCCTAACGTTAGCACTGACCCTCTTTAAACCTACATTGTTCAACATTTCCAGAACATGGTAGGCACCTAAGACATATATGAATGAATGAGCAAATTTTATTAATGGGCTTCATTGCACACCCTACTACGTCTTGGTTCAACTTTGAACCTAGTGAAACAGATAATTCAGTGACACAAAAAATCTTTTAAGTTGGGCACTAAGGATTTTTACTGCAAGCACACTCAAGGCCTTGTTATGGTCTGTCTTTTTTGTTTTTTTCCCCTAATAATTCTGCTTTTTCGCTTAGTGGGCTGCTCCTTTAAGGGTGTTTTTTTGGCAAAAAAATAAGCAACTCTTTGCCAACACCCCCCTAATGGAGAAGTAGGAGGAGCAGAAGGGAATATTTAGGGAGAGCTGTGGCTTTGGGGTTGCAATTTTGAAGCCAGTTTTTTTTTTATAAGGAATGATTCTTGTTTTAAGTTTTTACTCCAATATTAGCTCAGTGGGAAAACATTTTCTTGCAAAGCTTATGAAAATTTGTTGAAGTTCCCAAGTTTTCAGTGGGAATCCTGAACCAGGAATCAAAAAATATAAATGCTCACCCCAGCTTCATAACTTGTTTACTGAACTTGGTCAAGGTACTTAACCTCTCTAAGCTTCAGTTTATTCATATGTAAAGTAGGGATAAAATCATTGCTTATCTCATAGTAAGATAATGTATGTGAGAACACCTTGAGATATTATTACGAAACAAGGATTTATTGCTTAAAATGTGTCTGTAATTGAGGGATTGAAAATTTTAAAAGAATATAACTGCTTTGTTTTTCAGTCTAAGTGGCTCCCTCAAGATTCCAAAAGCTTTTTCCTGCTCTAGTAACTGAATCGTTGGTCCAAAACTTTGTTCTCACAAGACCGTTTGAATATTTGGATACTGGCAAGTTTATAGGATGCTGCATTTAAAATGAATCTGAATGTTGACCATAAACCAGCAAAGTAATTGTATCCTATTTGATATTGGAAAAGCCAAATGCTGTGGGCATTCTGCTAAGATTTTAGGCAGTAGTGGTTACACTTTAGAGTCTGTCTAAAGATCTCTTCTAAAGAATACATGCCACGTTGCCAAGGCAATTTGCTTTATGTTGAGTACTTTCTGTTTTTTAACCCTATGTTTAAAGTGATCGTATATATTACTAAAAGAATATTCCTGTTCTATCAGCTGATAGTTTTAAGTAGTCTGAAGGCCTTTACTGTGAACCCTCCATAAAGATATCCTACATCAACTCTAACAGATAAGAGGTATAAAGCAATCACTATTCTTTTTACCTAGAATAATGCTCATATGGGCAGATTCTGCTGATGACATACCAAGAATACTTAGCAAAAACAAGGGGAAAATTCACTTAAGGCTAGACATAGAAAAAATGGGTTCTTGGTTTAAAATGTATTTTCTCTTTTGGTTTTAAGATGCCCAAATTCCAAAGCAGCAATTGCGTGAAATAATCCTTGGTCCAGTTTGATTCGTAGCTCAAACAAGACAGAGGCATCTTTTATTCCTTGTGATGACAAGGGATAAAATCCATACGAGTACACTTCCTCTGAATCTTTATAGGCCCCTTGATTTCAAAGGAAATTGACAAACCACCCTCAAGAGGCCTTTAAAACAAAACTCGTGCTCTGAAAATGGGAACTGCATTTTATCTGTCTTCTTTTGTAAGCCTAGATATCTGGAAAAGTATTATAAAGGTAATGAATATAGTAGAAATATACCAGCTCTGTTCTTATCAATTTTTACTAAGAAAGAATGCTATCGTTTTATCACATTTTTTCAGTTGAAACATCAACATCTTCAGATATGTATTCTGTGTGTGTGTGTGTGTGTGTGTGTGTGTGTGTGTGTGTGTATACATATATATATATAATTGTATATGGGTATATGCATGTATACACATATATATGTATAAATCTCCAAGGATAGATTTTGCATAAACATCAGCGTCAAGTGAAGTAAATGCCCATAACACTCACCATATTTCACTCCAGTTACAAGGATAAAAGCAAGTTGAAATAAACAACTGAGTGGTACTTAATTCTTTTCAGAAAGATATTTCTCGATAATTACTATTCATACTTACAGCTTCGCTACTAGCAGGTAATTTTAGCTTCCATTCACTTACTTAAGTCTTATTTATTTCTGCTTCAAAACTAATTTTCCAGCCTTAATGCAATTCAGCATAACACTGCTATTTTAATGAAGCTGATGATGTTGGCAAATTTATTATATAAATATACTTTTAAAGAATTCATTCTCTATTGTTTTAAATTTTATTTGAAGCCTGTAACTGCAACTGGGTATCTAGGTAGAATCAGTGTCCTTAGGCAGTATATATTCACTTACCTAGTATATGTACAACTCTGTGAGCCCCTGAAGCAGATTTTAAGAACCCCTAGGTTTGGATCTGATGAAGTTCAATTTAAAATATATTTATTGAATATCTACTGTGCACCAGATACTCTGCTAGGTACAATGTATAGAAAGATGAATAAGAAATGATTCCTGCCCTTGGGGAGCTGGAAGTCTAATGGAATAGGGAAATAGACAATTGCAGTATAATATAATTACAATAAGTGCTACAAAGATGACAATGATGAAGATACAAATAACAGTGGAGGATTTTTACATCCATGTTCATGAGCAATATTGGTCTGTAGTTTTCTTTTTTATAATGTCTTTGTCTGGTTTCCTGGTTAGGAAATATGTATGTTCAGATTGTCTTTTTCTTCTTTCCTGAGTTTCGGCAGATTGCCTTTCAGGAAATGGTTCATTTCATTTAGCTTATCAAAGTTGGGGGCATAGAGTTTTTCATAATATTCCTCTATTATCCTTCTAATGTCCATGGGATCTGTACTGATGTCCCCTCTCTCCTTTCTGATATTAATAATTGGTATCACCTCACATTTTTTTCTTATTTAGCCTGGCTAGAGGTTCATTGATTTTATTGATCTTTTCAGGGAACTATCTTTTGCTTTTGTTGATTTTCTCTATTGATTTCCTTTATTCAATTTCATTGATTTCTGCTGGGATTTTTTTTTTTCTCTCTTTCTTTCTTTCCTTTTTTTTTTTTTTTTTTGCTTGCTTTGTATTTAACTCACTCTTCTTTATCTAGTTTTCTAAGGTAGAAGCTTATATTATTGATTTTACATCATTTTTCTTTTTTTATATGCATTCAGTGCTATAGATTTCCCTCTAATTACTGCCTTTAATGCATCCCACTAATTTTGTTAAGTTGTATTTTCATTTTCAATTAGTTCCAAATATTTTTAAATTTCTCTTGAGATTTCTTCTTTGCTCCCTGTGTTATTTAGAAGTGTTTTTTTAGGCAGACAAAATACTTGTCTGATGTCCAAGTGTTTTAGAATTTTTCCAATTATCCTTCTGGTCTTGATTTCTAGTTTAATTCCACTGTGGTCTGAGAGCAGACATTGTGTGATTTCTTTTTTTTTTTTTTTTTTTTTTGTTAAGGTGTGATTTATGGCCCAGAAAGTGGTCTATCTTGGTAAATGTTCCACGTGAGCTTGAGAAGAATGTGTAATCTGCTATTGTTGTGTGAAGTAGTCTACAGACGTTAATTGTATCCAGTTGATTAATGGTGCTATTGAGTTCAACTATGTCCTTGGTGATTTTCTGCATGGTGCTGAATAGTGCATTTCTGATAGGGGGGTGTGAAAGTCTCCAACTGTAATCGTGGATTCATTTGTTTCTCCTTGAATTCTTATCATTTTTTGCCTCACTGTTGCTAGGGGTATGCACAATAAAGATTGTTAGGACTTCTTGGTGTACTGACTTCTCTATAATTATATAATGCACCTCATTATCCCTAATAATTTTCCTTGCTCTGAAGTCTTTCTGAAATTATTAAAGCTACTCTCAGTTTCCTGTGATTAGTGTTAGCATGGTATATTTTATCCATCTCTTTACTTTTAATCTCTCTATATATATCTCTATATTTAAAGTAGGTTTCATGTAGAAAATATGTAGTTGGGTCTTGTTTTTTTGATCCACTCTGACAGTCTCTGTATTTTAATTGTTGTATTTAGATCATTGACATTTATAGTGACGATTTATATTGTTTGATCAATATCCACCATCTTTCCTAGTTTCTATTTGTTGCCCTTGTTATTTGTTTCTATTTTTTCCCAAACTTTTCATGCCTATTTTGGTTTTAATGGAGCATTTTATATAATTACATTTTTTCTCATTTCTTAGCATATCAATTATTCTAATTCTTTTACTTTTTTTTAGTGGTTGTCCTAGAGTTTGCTCTATACATTTACTAATTCAAGCTACTTTCAAATAATACTATGCTGATTCATAGGTAGTGCAAGTACCTAATAATAACGAAATATTCCTAATTACTACATACCATCCCTTGTATTATTTCTGTCATTCATTCCATGCATACCTAAATATATGTATACATATATGTGTATATATATGTATATGTATATATACACACACATAAAAACACATAATTGAATATACTGTTGATGTTACTATTTTGACAAATCTGTTAGGTCAGTTAAGAATAAGAAAAATAAAGTGGTGTTTTTTGTTTGTTTTACTTATTTATTCTCTGATACCCTTTCTTTATGTAGATCTATTTTTCTGACCTATATCATTTTCTTTCATTCTGAAGAAGTTCTTTCAGCATTTCTTGCAAAGCAGGTCTGGCAATACATTTCATCAGTTTTTCTTTTTTGTTTTAGAAAGTCTTTATTTCTCTTTCACTTTTGAAGGATAATTTTTCAGAGTACAGAATTCTGGGGGGTTTTTTGGTTTTTTTTTTTTCCTCTCAATGTTTAAAATATTTCATTCCATTCTCTTCTTGTTTGCATTGTTTCTGAGGAGAAGTCAAATGTAATTCTTATTTTTGCTCTTCTATAGATAAGGTGCTTTTTTCCTCTGGCTTCTTTCAAAATTTTTTCTTTATCTTTGATTTTCTGAAGTTTGTATATAATATGCCTAGGTGTTTCTGTTACTCACAGAGCTTCTTGGATCTGTGGTTTGATGTCTGACATTAATTTGGAAAAACTTCCCAGTCATTATTGCTTTTAATATTGTTTTCATTCCTTTCCCTGTTTCTTCTCCTTCTGGTATTACATGTATATTACATCTTTTGTAGGTGCTCCACAGTTTTTGGATATTCTGTTTGGTTGGGGTTTTTTTTCAGTCTTTTTTTTTTCTTTGCTTTTTCAGTTTTGGAAGTTTCTATTATCATATTTTCAAAGTTAGAGATTCTTTCCCCAATCATGCCCTGTCTACTAATGAGCCCACCAAAAACATTCTTCATTTCTGTTACAGTAGGTTTTGGGGTTTTCTTTTAATCTCTAGCATTTCTTTGTGGACATTTCCAAGAATTTCCATCTCTCTACTTACATTATTTACCTGTTCTTGCATGTTGTCTACTCTGTCCATTAAACCTTTTAGAATATCAATTATTTTTTTTATACTCCTGTTCTGATAATTCTGACATTCCTGCCATATCTGACTCTGGTTGATACTTGCCCAATCTCTTCAAACTGTGTGTTTTGCCTTTTATTATGCTTTGTAATTTTTTGTTGAAAGGACATCATGTGCTGAGTAAAAGGAACTGCAGTAAATAGCCCTTTAGTAATGTAGTGGTAAAGTAGCAGAGGAGGGGTTAGTGTTCTATACTCATATGACTTGGTTTCAGTCTTTTAGTGAGCTTGTGTTTCTGGACTGTGAATGTCACCAGTGCTTCTCAGTTTTTCCCCCTTTCAGGTGGTACTGAATGGCTAAAGGGTGCTGAAGTTGGTATTTCCCTTCCCCGGGTAGATTAGGCTCTGGTAAAACCACAGAAGGTTAGGCTCTGATAAAATAGTTTCTCCTGAGGATAACCTTGTTAAGAACAGAATGCTTCTACATGTTTCAAAATAGTTCCTTTTTCCCTCACCTGCTGGAAGCATGAGGAATTTTTCTCCACTCTTCACTTTGAGAACCTGGTAGATTTACTAGAGGTAAAACTCACTTAAATATGGCTGTGACCCCAAAAATTGAACCTGTCTGGATCAAACCCCTGTTTAATCCTCGGATTTGTCCACACTGAGCCTCCACAATTCATCAATTACAGTTTAAGTTTTTCCTACGCTGGCACTGGTTCCTGTGGCGATTTCTGCCCTAGTTAGTGATTCTCTCTATCTGCCCACCTATCTCTCCAATTTGGGGGGGCAGCAGTTTACTCTGTGACCTCACTTCTCTGACAGAGTTGATTTTTCAGTTTGTTTAGCTTTCTATTTGTTATTAGGACAAAGTGGTGACTTGTGATTCTTACATGCTAGACAAAAACTGGAACCTCTGGTGGATTTTTCATGTCAGTTGTCATACTTTTCAACTCCAGAATTTTTACATAATTTTATTTTATAATTTATGCCTCTTTATTGATAGTCTATCTGATTATTCATTGTTGTCATACTTTCTTTTACTTTTTTAAAGAGGATTCCTTTAGTTCTTTGCACATATTTATAGCTGCTTTGATGTTTTTTCTGTCAATTCCAACATCTAAGATGTCTCAGAAACAGTTTATTTTTGCTAATTATTTTCTTATGTATGGGTCATATTTTGCTTTCTTTGAATGTCTCATAATTTCTTTTTGAAAACAGGCCATTGAGATAATGTTATAGTAACTCTTAATTCTTATTTGCCATTTGCTGTTTCTTTGTGTTTGCTTGCTTGTATGTTTAGTCACAGTTCCTGTTTCTTTGTGTTTGCTTGTTTGTGTATTTAGTCACATATCTGGGCTAGATCTGTAGAGTCTATCTTTCTTGAAGTGTATAACTACTGATATCTCTTTTGAGTTTTCTTTCTTTTTTATTTTTCTTTTTAAATTCTGGCATCCTAGTGTTGCCTCTAGATCAGCATAGCTTAGTGGTGAGCCAATGATTGGTCAGAGATTACACTTAAACCCTTTGAGCCAGTAAGTCTTCCATCCTTTGCCAGTGGATTTGTGTATGGACAGGGAAATGTGTTTAAATTCAAACAGTTTACAAATATGCCTGAGATTTTATTTTATAATAGACCTATTATGACTCCCCTGCATATATGCAAGGCCTCACATTCAGCTAGGGATGTGTAGATGGCCAGGACCTTCTCCAGTCTCTACTGAGTCTATGAATGACCTTGCACATGCACTCAGTCTTCCAGCCTGGCAGAGATCGTTTGGAGCTATCAAGGCCTGCCATGATTCAACAGATTTTCCAGATATATTTCTAGCTAGTCTGGACAGCCTGTAGCTTTCGCCAACCAGTATTGCTAACTTAAGTTACTGCAGTGTTTACTTGTTCTAATATTTACCACCAAAATCACTATTGTTTCTAACAACATCCCTGGTTATGAGGTTTGCCCACATGCTGCTCCAAGTGAAGCTGGTCCCCTGTGTCAGCAAATCTTCTGTTTCATAGCCTTTCCTGCCCTCGTAGAATTATTGCATGCACAGAATTTGAGGGAGGGGATGTGTAAGAGCAGTCACGGGCCTAGAACACCAGATTCCCACTGCTGTTAACTGAGGTTCTTGAATCAGAGTTTTTCAATTTTCTATATGCCCTTAGTCAGTTTTCAGAGTCCAGAAATGGCTATTTTTGGCAATTCTGTTTTAAAGTTGTTCTTTGGGGAGAGGATTTTCTGAGTACCTTACTCCACCATTCTGTAATAATAATGGATAGTGTAGTAACAGGTACACCTAGCATGTCCCAGGCTATTGTTCCAAGTATTTTACTTATTCTTTTCATTTATACTAATTCACCAATTCATCCAGTCTTCACAATCCTATGAGATTATGAACTCTCTTTTACAGATGAGAGAACTGAGGCAGACATCTCACAGCTAGTAACTGGCAGAGTCAAACTCAGGCAATCTGGCTCTAGTGTATAAGTAACCTTACAATTTCTATATTTTATCAGCTGGAGTATCTAGTGTATGTACTCTTGAGCACTGTGCTATACTTCTTATTTAACTTAAAATTCCTAACAACTTTATTGAAGTAAATAAGATTTTACTGAGGAGGAACTGAAGCCATGTAACTTCTTTAAAGTCACAGCTCTTGTAAGTGGCCAATTTAGGATTAGCATCCCTGTCTGATTGAACCTAAAGCCAGAAGCTGGTAGCCAACACATTATACAATCAGGGCAAAAGATCTACACAAGTACTCTGTAAACACAGAGAAATGACATTAGCACAACCTGGCCTTCGTATAGGAGGGCTAGAGAAAGAAAGGCAGGGTTTATGGTAGCATTAGATAGCTGGAAAGGGAGAAGAATCGTGGAAGGTTTTTTGGAAGCATAAATAGGAATTACACAGAGAAAACGTGGCAAACAAGATCATCCTAAGGTCATTAAGAAAAATGATAGTGGGGTGAAAATATGATTTTTAATTTCCCTTCATATCTTCTCCCTTCCTACAAACTGCCTTCAATCCTTGGTGCTTCCCACCCAAGATTTACTGTCTGATTAATATTTGTTTACTATGCTTAAGCTATTTATGGAATTTATTTAATTTAATGTAATTGGGGATTTATGTTGGTACCCTTTTGAATATTCCTGTTCCAAGAAGATATTAAAAAAAAAAAAAAAGCAGCAATGACTTATGGTTAATCATGATGCACTGTTTAGAGCTTATACTATCACCTTACCAGTTAAAAGCCCTGGGGGGTGGGCAGACAAGAGTCCAGAGAGAGAAAGATTTGGTGCATCCAATTTGCAGCCCAGAGATCCCTGTTGTGACGAGCTGTTGTCAGCCACGACTTCAGTATGCATAACCACTTCTAAACGCTCAGATCCAGTTTAGGAAGCACTGATATAAATGTAGAAACTGGAGCTTTTAAATTTTTCTTTGAAAAATATATTATACGTTTTTTTGTCACTGTAGGTTTCTGTTTGATCTAAGTTAATTGAATCTCACAGGGGAAAGGGGGGTAACTCAAGTCCTCTGTGGGAATATTGTGCGCAACTTAACAAATGTATGTTAAGTTTTATAAAATTTCCTACAAACAATAGGTATTCATCTCTATGCCTGCCATTCTCCCTCTGCCCCAACACTCACATGTGCCTACACTGGTTTCTGTTTAGAAGAGTGAATAGGCAGGACTTAAGATATGCCAATGGCAGACCTAGGAAAAACTTTAAAATAATTGCAGTTAATATTTTTGAGGGTTCACTAGGTGCTAAACACTAAACCGTTACAAATTTGTATCATTCAGTCCTTATACAACCCAATAAGATAATTACCATCCATTTTGTAAATAAGGACACCAAGGCTCAGAGAGGTTAAGTAACTCACCCAAAGTTTTATAGCTAGAGAGTGAGAGACTCATGCTATGAACCCAGGCAATCTGACTCCAGAATTCTAGCTCCTAACCGCCATGCTAAGTTGTTGAACCGTGCAGAACTTACCATTTTGTAAGTCAGAAACAGTTAAACATCAGCAACTTCAAACGATTCAATCAGATTCTCTCTCACTTTTAGAGGATAAGCTATGTGTGTAGCATAAGGTAGTGGGATCAGCTGTAGATTCACAGTCCAGAAAACCTAGATTTGTATCAAAAGTCCAACATTACTAGGTGAGCAATGTTGAGCAACTTATCATCTCTTAGCTATTTATTCATCTATAAAATAGAGATATCAACCCTCATAGGACTGTTATGAGGAGCAAATAATAATGTATGTGAAAACAGTATGTTAATGATTAATGCTGCTGTTAGCATAATCTGAAAAAGGTTACATATAAACAACTTGAAACCTTACAATTTGCATATTTTATCAACAGGCTAGGCAGCTGGGGACAGAAACAGCATTAATACTAGCTCCCCGTCATGATGCCAAGGGGATTCAAGAAAGGTGAAATAACATAAAGCAGCAGAATGATCTCCCTTAGCATCTGATCCAGAAAGATTGATCTGACCTTTTTTTTTATAACAAGCGTACCAAAGCATTTTTCTAGAATCACAGAACTTAAAAAACTTCTTCATGTGATCTTGATGAAAGAGCAGATGAATTAGCGGAGTGATATAGCTCTCTAGCTCTTTTCCAAGGTTGTGAAGATACTGATGTACTTTTAAAATCAGGTGAAACGAGATCATATGAGCTGGCAAAGAAGGTGGGGAAAGTCGCTCAGTAAATATTTGTTGATGGATGGATTGATGTTGAAGGCTGCTGAAAGGGTGAGCTGTATTCAGATGAAAAGGGAGACAGCTTATTGTTAGCAAGTTGTGAAGTAAAATGATTAGAGAGAAATTAAGACAGTTTACTCCTTTGGAAACTGACAATGGTGAGTAGGACTTTCGAGTACAAAGGGATTTTAAAAGATTCATGACAAATAAGAATCCCTTCCCATAAGGTTCAATTGATTTATTTCTTCAATAACTATTTATGAAATGGCTGCTATGGGCAAGTCATTATGATGGGTGCCGCAAAAGACAGTGCCTCGTCTGTATGGTAGGACAGTGTATCAGGAAAGATAAAGCACGATGTAAGGAGCTGGACCGTGAGGAAGCCCACAAGTACAGTGAGAGAGGGACTGTGCTATGTATGACCAGGGAGAAAGGTTAGTGTTTTAACATTAGACTTCCCTTGATTCAAACAATAGATGCTTCCATTCTTTCCTCTCTCCTTATAGCCACTCCTTCTTTAATTTTCTTCCACAAATCTGGATTGAGCATATACTTCCCATCACTAAGTGATGAAAAAGATGAGCAAGATAGTCCTAGTTTCATTACTTACAACTAGATAACCTTGGAGAAGTGGCTTAACTTAGAAACTTGACTTTCTCAGTAGTAAAATTAAAGTTAAAATGTCTCGCTCTCAGGATTGTTTTAATTTTTAGATCAACTGATCATAGTGCCTGGCATATAGTAGATACTTAAAAAAAAAAAAGCAACAGTAGTAATAGTCGCAGTAGTAATACTATCATTATTGTTACTAGCATGGAGAGGTAATTGAGAGAATAGAGTGGTGATTTTCAGAGGATTGTTAAGAAAAATCTTTTTGACTTTATAGAAGAGGCAGCCTTTGGCTGACAGAAATGGAAGCTTCCCATATCTCCAAATAGAATCTAGCTCTATGAGGGTAGGGACTGTGTTTTGTTTACTACTGTATCCCTAGGACCTAACATAGTACCTGGGAAATTCTCAGCATTCAAATATATTTTTCTAAATTAATTAGTATTTTAATAAGCATAAATTAAATATATTTAGGGTGGGGTACATGACATTAATAAAGATACCAAAGAGGATATGCTTTATTTAATTTCAGTTACTTGGCTAGAAAATGTCTTTGAAGATAAGAAGTAGGGTCTGTAGCTAGACAGGTAGACTGGGGACAGCTGGTGGATATTCTGGAATATTCTTTAAGGATAAAGAAAAGTTACTTAAAGCTACTTGTACAGCAAAATTATACAATGAAAATTGTTGCTTTTTAGAAAGATAAATCTGAAAGGATATGAAGAATAGATTGTTATTGAAAAATTAGAGAGGCAGAGATATTTTTAGGAAATTATATTGATGGTCCTAAGAAAGTGATAGTTTAGGTCTTTAAATAGGATTGTGGGTATGGATAACAAATATAAAGGATATATATGAAAAAGAGGATTCCCTTAACAGGTATATAGAGTAGCCTGGAGGAAATGATAGTTATAATTAGGCAAGATGATTAGTTCTATTTTAGACTTACTGAGACTGGGGTGATACTAGGGCATTTACTTAGAAAACAAAAGTTGGGTGAGATGAAAACTCAGGTAAAGATTGTATAACAATAAGGGCAGACTTTGTGAATGCCCATATCTGGCAAGAGGAAAGGAAATGGATATAAATGCATTGGATAGATCAGTAGGAGGAGACCAGCAAGATATCAACCATGTGACAAAAGAAAAGGGGATTTTTAAGTTATGCTCCAGATTGTCAAATACTGCGTGAAAACTAGGGAGTGTGAAGACTGGGGAAAAAATCATTGTATGGATACACGCGGATCTTTTTTGATCCTTAAGAGCTCAGCTTTTTTGTGGTGGTGAAACAAAAACAAGATTGCAGGGGGTTAAGGAAAGAAGTCAAAGATGAAGAAATGTACGACAGTGATGTTCTGCCTCACACTATAGTTGTATTATACCCAAGTGTAAGAGAAAATATTCTTGGCTCTCTGCTGACACCATCATAATGTTTGTGAAATCTTATCTTGTGGTTCAACACACACTTTGTTTCTGTTTCTCTAAATCTTTTGGGTATGTGCTTTGAGCTCTTGATTCTCTTGGACACTTTACTTGCAACTGACCAGGTGGTTTGTATATGAGGGTGGTCAAGTGAGGGAGGGGGCTTGATGGGATAAAAACCTGTATCATGATGCTTTCTTAGTTATTCGATTGTACTCTTTAACACCATTTACTGCCCTCAGAGAGCATGTTCAAATTTTTGGAATATTTAACCCAAAGAATAAAACAGCCTGCATCAGGCTGGAGCCAAATGAAAGCATTCAAGTCAGCTGTTATTACACCATCCAGCAAATGGTGCAAAGTAAGGAAGCAAAGCTGGGAAGAAATGTGCCATTTCCAAACCAGAGGCAAATCCAGTTCTGAACTTAAGTGACTATATTTTTCCTTCTTTACAGAAGCCTTTAAGCAAGACAACTTTGTATATATAAAATGACTTTCTTTTTATACATGTAAGAACCCTAAGCTATCTTCCTTGATTTCTCTTGACAGAAATGCCAGGGAAAATTATCACAATTTTACAAGTAAGAAGCTACTTAATTTTTAAAAATCTGTGGTTTATAATTAAATTTAAAAAGATACATAGTAATTAATATTAAGTCGATGATCACTTTTCTAGCCCCAAATTTCTATGTGTTATGAAGTCTTAATGACAAAGGCAGAGGAAATAAAACCAAAAGAAAATTGTTTAAGAATGGAACAGATCATAGGATACTGATTTTTTTTTCTATATTTGCTGGAAGCTATTATTTAGCAGTTCACTGAACTCAGAAGTTTGTCTAACTAAGATTATAAGTTTAACTTGAAATCAGGGTTTACTGGTAAGAACACATTCAGGTGAACAATAAAAATAGTGCTCTTACCAAAGTTAGAATCTTAACTAAGAATATCAAGTTATTTCTGTAGTTTGTGTTTGTTAAAAACAAGAAATTCTAACTATGATTAGCTTCTTATAAAACTGTACATTTATAAACCAGTCTCATTATAATTGAATAGTATTCCTAAAGTAACCAGATGCATACCTCAGATTAAAATAGGTGCTCACTAAAGCTTAAACAGAAAATCTTTTGCTCACTGCAGTTTAAATAAACAATATTGACACACAAATGTGTATAATACTTAACAAAGATGAATTCTAACAGCTTGTAAGTGACAGAACTGCTATTGGAATTCAGGCCTTTTAGGTTCCAGAGTCTGAGCTTTTAATTTCTCTGTGATAATTCCTCTTAACATGAAGAGAGGACACAATTTTAGCCAGTGCAGATAGTCTAGGAGAAGGGACATTATTAAAGAAAGTGGTGGACAGCTTAGTTGTGTGCTACAAACCTCCAGGCTTCATCTAACGATGCTCTCATCCCGATTAGGCCTCCATGCTTGTAGATTAACTTTCACTTTTTTCAGTACTTGATTGTTTTGCATCCATTCAGCAGAGACATGTAAAGTTAAATGTGATTAAAAAGATGAAGATAATGAACATCAGCCTTCAGTTCTTTCTTTTGGATTAGAGTAGAGCAAAACTCCCCTTTTGTCCCCTTTTTCGAAGAGAAAGAGCTACCTTTTATTTCTACCCAAAGATTTGAGATCTTTAAGAAGAAATAGGGAAGGTGCTGAAGGTGATGTCCTTGAGTGGAGCTAAGGAGAGCAGATGATACTGCCCTCTAGTTTCCTCCCTGATCCTTTCAGATCAAGGAGAAGGGCCATGGCAGAGGTACATGGAGGTTAGGGAGATGCTAGCTGGTAGGATTATGGGTTGCTGATTGGGACCTTCGGAGTAAAGAATAATAGAAAAATTCTTAGTTAAGTTTGGTTGGGTGCACCTTGACCAAAGTGACAGGCAAAGTAAATATGATTTAAACAGTAGATGGGGAGAAAAACCCTGATGTGAGGAGGTCAGAGCACGGAGCGACCTCAGAGATCATCTGTCTGCATGAGAAAATTGAAGCACCATGACCTACCCAGGGTTACCCAGTCTGTTAAACCACAGAAGTAAGACTACAATACAGGTCTTCTGACTCTAATGCCAGTGTTCTCTCTAGCAGAGCACTCTGAAGAAGTGGTTCGTGCTATTCCCTCTGCCTTGATAAGCTCGTCTCTTTCCTACTCATTCTGATGAACACATTCAGTTCATACCATCTCCTCTATGAAGCCTTTTTTGACAACCTCCAGGTGCAATCACCTATCCCTTCCTTTGTGTCATCTCTGCCGCTGCTATAATCCCAGGCATCTACCACAGCAGTCATATCACTTTGTCGCATGTTTTCATTAGTCTCCCTCTGCTAGAGTGAGTTCTTTGAGGGCAGAAGCCATATCTCATTCATCCCTGTATCTCCAGGGCTTATCACCATACCTAGCACATGGTAGGTTCTAAATAAGTGTTAGATTATGTTTTAATTCACGTGTTCGGCATTTAAATTAGAAATTACCAATGCATGTGGATAAAAATTTGCCGAGATGGAAAGATAAATTCAAGTCATATATCCTAGGAAAAGACCACAGTTATTAGGGGAGGCCTAATACTTACTTGAAGTTGGAGAAGAATTCAATGACAGTGCAATTTTTGGCATTCTCGCGTGACCTGGTTCTAAAGATTCTTCTGAAGACATACTGTGAACAAGGCACGGCACCAGAAGTTGCAGGCATACAAAAAATGAGTAAAATAAAGTGTGTATCCTTATGAGGATGGGATATAAGGGATGCAATGAGAGCAGCCTTAGGAAACTGAGTGCCAGTAGCAGAGAAACATGATGGTCAAACTGGGAAAGAGAATATTAAAAAGAAAATACAAGAGCGAGCGGACAAAAGATTGGGAGAAAATCCAGTTGCAGTTATATTCTGAGTGAAAGCTACACTGACCTGATTTGGGAGAGACGGCGAAGACAATTCCTGCCCATAAAGGAGTACGTCTTAGATGGGTTCGTGAAAGAAGTCTTTGTGTTAAAAAAGGTTTTTAGTGGATTTTGTAGAAGAAAGCAAGTTTGTTTGCTTCTTAAGTGATATTTTGTACTACTGGAGAAATTAGCAAGCATTCAACATTTGATCAAATAAATCTGTGACCCTTGCAGATTGCTAATCCAGAACTCAATAGAATAGCTGTCACTATTGGATGCCTACTATGTGTAAGGCAGTGAAGGAGTGTAATCTCATTTATTCTTCCCAACAATTTCATGAAGAGAATTGTGTGCTATTATAGCTAAAATTTCTATTTTTATTGTTATTTATTTAACATCTTTATTGGAGTATAATTGCTTTACAATGTTGTGTTAGTTTCGGCTGTATAACAAAGTGAATCAGCTATATGTATACATATATCCCCATATCCCCTCCCTCTTGCTCCTACCCTCCCTATCCCACCCCTCTAGGTGGCCACAAAGCACTGAGCTGATCTCCCTGTGCTATGCAGCTGCTTCCCACTAGCTATCTAACTTACATTTGGTAGTGTATATGTCAATGCTACTCTCTCACTTCGTCCCAACTTCCCCTTCCCCTTGTCCTCAAGTCCATTCTCTACATCTGTGTCTTTATTCCTGTCCTGCCCCTAGGTTCATCAGAACCTTTTTTTTAGATTCCATATAAATGTGTTAGCATATGGTATATGTTTTTCTCTTTATGACCTACTTCACTCTGTATGACAGACTCTAGGTCCATCCAACTCACTACAAAAAACTCAATTTCATTTCTTTTTATGGCTGAGTAATATTCCATTGTATATATGTGCCACATCTTCTTTATCCATTCATCTGTCAATGGACACCTAGGTTGCTTCCATGTCCTGGCTATTGTAAATAGAGCTGCAATGAACATTTTGGTACATGACTCTTTTTGAATTATGGTTTTCTCAGGGTATATGCCCAGTAGTGGGATTGCTGGGTCATATGGTAGTTCTATTTTTAGTTTTTTAAGGAACCTCCATGCTGTTCTCCATAGTGGCTGTATCAATTTACATTCCCACCAACAGTGCAAGAGGGTTCTCTTTTCTCCACACCCTCTCCAGCATTTATTGTTTGTAGATTTTTTGATGATGGCCATTCTGACCAGTGTGAGGTGATACCTCATTGTGGTTTTGATTTGCATTTCTCTAATGATTAGTGATGTTGAGCATCCTTTCATGTGTTTGTTGGCAATCTGCATATCTTCTTTGGAGAAATGTCTATTTAGGACTTCTGCGCATTTTTGCATTGGGCTGTTTGATTCTTGACATTGAGCTGCATGAGCTGCTTATATATTTTGGATACTAATCCTTTGTCAGTTGCTTCGTTTGCAAATATTTTCTCCCATTCTGAGGGCTGTCTTTACATCTTGTTTATGGTTTCCTTTGCTGTGCAAAAGCTTTTAAGTTTCATTAGGTCCCATTTGTTTATTTTTGTTTTTATTTCCATTTCTCTAGGAGGTGGGTCAAAAAGGATCTTGCTGTGATTTATGTCAAAGAGTGTTCTTCCTATGTTTTCTTCTAAGAGTTTTATAGTGTCTGGTCTTACATTTAGGTCTTTAATCCATTTTGAGTTTATTTTTGTGTATGGTGTTAGGAATTGTTCTAATTTCATTCTTTTATATGCAGCTGTCCAGTTTTCCCAGCACCACTTATTGAAGAGGCTGTCTTTTCTCCATTGTATGTTCTTGCCTCCTTTATCAAAGATAAGGTGACCATATGTGCGTGGGTTTATCTCTGGGCTTTCTAACCTATTCCATTGATCTGTATTTCCGTTTTTGTGCCAGTACCATACTGTCTTGATTACTGTAGCTTTGTAATATAGTCCGAAGTCAGGGAGCCCGATTCCTCCAACTCCGTTTTTCTTTCTCAAGATTGCTTTGGCCATTCGGGGTCTTTTGTGTTTCCATACAAATTGTGAAATGTTTTGTTCCAGTTCTGTGAAAAATGCCATTGGTAGTTTGATAGGGATTGCATTGAATCTGTAGATTGCTTTGGGTAGTAGAGTCATTTTCACAATGTTGATTCTTCCAGTCCAAGAACATAGTATATCTCTCCATCTGTTTGTATCATCTTTAATTTCTTTCGTCAGTGTCTTATAGTTTTCTGCATACAGGTCTTTTGTCTCCTTAGGTAGGTTTATGCCTAGGTATTTTATTCTTTTTCTTGCAATGGTAAATGGGAGTGTTTCCTTAATTTCTCTTTCAGGTTTTTCACCATTAGTTTATAAAAATGGAAGAGACTTCTGTGCATTAATTTTGTATTCTGCTACTTTACCAAATTCACTGATTACCTCTAGTAGTTTTCTGGTAGCATCTTTAGGATTCTCTATGTATAGTATCATGCCATCTTCAAACAATGACAGTTTTACTGCTTCTTTCCCGATTTGGATTCCTTTTATTTCTTTTTCTTCTGATTGCTGTGGCTAAAACTTCCAAAACTATGTTGAATAATAGTGGTGAAAGTGGGCAAGCTTGTCTTGTTCCTGATTTTAGAGGAAATGGCTTCAGTTTTTCACCATTGAGAATGATGTTGGCCGTGGGTTTGTCAAATGTGGCCTTTATTATGTTGGGGTAAGTTCCCTCTGTGCCTACTTTCTGGAGGGTTTTTATCATAAATGGGTATTTTATTTTGTTGAAAGCTTTTTCTGCATCTATTGAGATGATCATATGATTTTTATCCTTCATTTTGTTAATATGGTGTATCACATTGATTGATTTGCATATACTGAAGAATCCTTGCATTCCTGGGATAAACCCCACTTGATCGTGGTGTATGATCCTTTTACTGTGCTGTTGGATTCTGTTTGCTAGTATTTTGTTGAGGATTTTTGCATCTATGTTCATCACTGATGTTGGCCTTTTTTGTGACATCTTTGGTTTTGGTATCAGGGTGATGGTGGTCTCGTAGAATGAGTTTGGGAGTGTTCTTCCCTCTGCTCTATTTTGGAAGAGTTTGAGAAGGATAGGTGTTAGCTCTTCTCTAAATGTTTGATAGAATTCGCCTGTGAAGCCATCTAGTCCTGAGCTTTTGTTTGTTGGAAGATTTTTAATCACAGTTTCAATTTCAGTGCGTGTGATTGGTCTGTTTATATTTTCTATTTCTTCCTGGTTCAGTCTCAGAAGGTGATGGTTTTCTAAGAATTTGTCCATTTCTCCCAGGTTGTCCATTTTATTGGCATAGAGTTGCTTGTAGTAATCTCTCATGATCCTTTATATTTCTGAAGTGTCAGTTGTTTCTTCTCGCTTTTCATTTCTAATTCTGTTCGTTTGAGTCTTCTCCCTTTTTTTCTTGATGAGTCTGGCTAGTGGTTTATCAATTTTGTTTATATCTCAAAGAACCAGCTTTTAGTTTTATTGATGTTTGCTATTGTTTCCTTCATTTCTTTTTCATTTATTTCTGGTCTGATCTTTATGATTTCTTTCCTTCTGCTAACTTTGGGGTTTTTTGTTCTTCTTTCTCTAATTGCTTTAGGTGTAAGGTTAGGTTGTTTATTTGAGATGTTTCTTGTTTCTTAAGGTAGGATTGTATTGCTATAAACTTCCCTCTTAGAACTGCTTTTGCTTCATCCCATTGGTTTTGGGTCATCGTGTTTTCATTGTCATTTATTTCTAGGTATTTTTTTATTTCCTCTTTGATTTCTTCAGTGATCTCTTGGTTACTTAGCAGTGTACTGTTTAACCTCCATGTGTTTGCGTTTTTTACAGTTTTTTTCCTGTAATTGATATCGAGTGTCATAGCACTGTGGTCAGAAAAGATACTTCTTACTATTTCAGTTTTCTTAAATTTACCAAGGCTTGATTTATGACCCAAGATATGATCTATCCTGGAGAATGTTCCCTGAGCACTTGAGAAGAAAGTGTATCCTGTTGTTTTTGAGTGGAATGTCCTATAAATATCAATTACGTCCATCTTGATTAATGTGTCATTTAAAGCTTGTGTTTCCTTATTTATTTTCATTTTGGATGATCTGTCCATTGGTGAAAGTGAAGTTTTAAAGTCCCCTACTATTCCTGTGTTACTGTCAATTTCCCCTTTTATGTCTGTTAGCATTTGCCTTATGTATTGAGGTGCTCCTATGTTGGGTGCATAAATATTTACCATTTTTATATCTTCTTCTTGGATTGATCCCTTGATCATTATGTAGTGTCCTTCTTTGTCTCTTGTAATAGTTTTTATTTTAAAGTCTATTTTGTCTGATATGAGAATTGCCACTCCAGCTTTCTTTTGATTTCCATTTGCATCTAATATCTTCTTCCATCCCCTCACTTTCAGTATGTATGTGTTCCCCGGTCTGAGGTGGGTCTCTTGTAGACAGCATATATACAGGTCTTGTTCCTGTATCCATTCAGGCAGTCTTTGTGTTTTGGTTGGAGCATTTAATCCATTTACATTTAAGGTAATTATTGATATGTATGTTCCTATTACCATTTTCTTAATTGTTTTGGATTTGTTTTTGTGGTTTGATTTGTTTTCCTTCTCTTGTGTTTCTAGCCTACAGAAGTTCCTTTAGCATTTGGTGTAAAACTGATTTGGTGGTGCTGAATTCTTTTAACTTTTGCTTGTCTGTAAAGGTTTTAATTTCTCCATCAAATCTGAATGAGATCCTTGCTGGTAGAGTAATCTTGGTTGTAGGCTTTCCCCTTTCGTCACTTTAAATATGTCCTGCCACTCCCTTCTGGCCTGCAGAGCTTCTGCTGAAAGATCGGCTGTTAACCTTATGGGGATTCCCTTGTATGTTATTTGTTGCTTTTCCCTTGCTGCTTTTAATATTTTTTCTTTGTATTTAATTTTTGATAATTTGATTAATATGTGTCTTGGCATGTTTCTCCTTGGATTTATCCTGTATGGGACTCTCTGCACTTCCTGAACTTGATTGACTATTTCCTTTCCCATATTAGGGAACTTTTCAACTATAATCTCTTCAAATATTGTCTCAGACCCTTTCTTCTTCTCTTCTTCTTCTGGGACCCCTATAATTCTAAAGTTGGTGCGTTTAATGTTGTCCCAGAAGTCTCTGAGACTGTCGTCAATTCTTTTCATTCTTTTTTCTTTACTCTGCTCTGCAGTAGTTATTTCCACTATTTTTTCTTCCAGGTCACTTATCTGTTCTTCTGCCTCAGTTTTTCTGCTACTGATTCCTTCTAGAGAATTTTTAATTTCATTTATTGTGTTGTTCATTTTTTGTTTGCTCTTTAGTTATTCTAGGTCCCTGTTAAACGTTTCTTGTATTTTCTCCGTTCTGTTTCCAAGATTTTACAGCATCTTTACTGTCATTACTCTGAATCCCTTTTCAGGTAGACTGCCTATTTCCTCTTCATTTGTTTGGTCTGGTGGGTCTTTACCTTGCTCCTTCATCTGCTGCATATTTCTCTGTCTTCTCCTTTTGCTTAACTTACTGTGTTTGGGGTCTCCTTTTCCCAGGCTGCAGGTTCGTAGTTCCTGTTGTTTTTGGTGTCTGCCCACAGTGGGTAAGGTTGGTTCAGTGGCTTTTGTAGGCTTCCTGATGGAGGGGACTGGTGCCTGTGTTCTGTGTTCTTGTCTTTCTGGTGGGCAGGTCCACGTCTGGTGGTGTGCTTTGGCGTGTCTCGGAGCTTATTATGATTTTAGGCAGCCTCTCTGCCAGTGTGTGGGGTTGTGTTCCTGTCTTGCTAGTTGTTTGGCGTGATGCGTCCAGCACTGGAGCTTTCTGGCCAGTGGGTGGAGCTGGGTCTTAGCACTGAGATGGAGATCTCTGGGAGAGCTCTCCCCAATTGGCTGGGAGGTCTCTAGTGTTCCAATGTCCTGAACTTAGCTTTCCTACCTCAGAGGCACAGGCCTGACACCCAGCCGGAGCACCAAGACCCTGTCAGCCCCACGGCTCAGAAGAAAAGTCAGAAAAAAAGAAAAAAAACCTGATAAATAATGAACATAAAAACTTTTCCTTAATTAGTAAAATAAAAATTTTTTTAAGTAATAATAAAAAGAAAAAAAGAGAGCAACTAAACCAATAAAGAAATCCACCAATGATAACAAGTGCTAAAAACTATACTAGGATAAACATAAAAATCAGAAACAATCAGTCACAGACAACAAACCCCAAATCTGCAGTTGCTCCCAAAGTCCACCGCCTCAAATTTGGATTGATTTGTTGTCTGTTCAGGTATTCCACAGATTCAGGGTACATCAAGTTGATTGTGGGGATTTAATCCTCTGCTCCTGAGGCTGCTGGGAGAAATTTCCCTTTCTCTTCTTTGTTTGCATAGCTCCTGGGGTTCAGCTTTGGTTTTGGCCCCGCCTCTTCGTGTAGGTCACCCTCAGGCATCTGTTCACGTGCAGACAGGACAGTGTTAAAGCAGCGGCTGATTAGGGGGCTCTTGCTCATTCAGGCTGGGGGGAAGGAGGAGTATGGTAGTTATAATTGGAATGCAGGGTGAGCCTGCAGCAGCAGAGGCTGGTGTGAGGTTGCAACAGGCTGAGGTGTCCGGTGTGTTCTCCCGGGGAAGTTGTCCCTTGATCACGGGACCCTGGCAATGGCGGGCTGCACAGGCCCCATTTGGGATTTAGATAGTGACTTGTGCTTGCACACAGGGTTCTTGGTGGCTGCAGCAGCAGCGTTAGCATTTCATGCCCATCTCTGGGGTTCAAGCTGATAGACTCAGCTCATGCCTACTTCTGGAACTCATTTAAGCAGTGCTGTGTCTTCTGTGGGCAGACAGGGAAGGCATCCCCTCTCCTCGCACACCCCGAAACAATGGTCTCTTGCCTCTTAGGCAGGTCCAGACATTTTCCTGGACTCCCTACCGGCTAGCTGTGGTGCACTAGCGCCCTTCAGGCTGTGTCCACACAGCCAACCCCAGTCCTCTCCCTGGGGTCTCACCTCCAAACCTGGAGCCTTGGCTCCCAGCCCCCGCCCACCCCAGTGGGTGAGCAGACAAGCCTCTCAGGCTGTTGAGTGTTGATCGGCACCGATCCTCTGTGCGGGAATCTCACTGCTTTGCCCTCCGCACCCCTGTTGCTGTGCTCTCCTCCGTGGCTCTGAAGCTCCCCCTGCACCAACACCCTGTCTCCGCCAGGGGCTTCCTAGTCTGTGGACACTTTTCCTCCTTCACAGCTCCCTCCCAGAGGTGCAGGTCCCATCCCTATTCTTTTGTCTCTGTTTTTTCTTTTTTCTTTTGCCCTACCCAGGTACGTGGGGATTTTTCTAGCCTTTTGGGAAGCCTGAGATGTTCTGCAAGCGTTCAGTAGGTGTTCTGTAGGAGTTGTTCCACATGTAGTTGTATTTCTGATGTATTTGTGGGGAGGAAGGTGATCTCCACGTTTTACTCCTCTGCCATCTTGAAGGTCCTCCCCCATTTTTTATTTTAAGACACTTGTCGCAGATATCTTTAAACATTGTTCACATTCATCACTCTGCTTTATGTGCTAAAACCATAAGATTCAGAGATAAGTCTTATTTACTATATCATAATCACTTATAATAAAGGGCAGAATTAGTACATTATCTGTCGTATTCTATACTACTAAGGAATCAAATATATATATACAACAAATAGTAAATAGATCTGTACGGATCTTGCATGTGGCAACCGTGGGGCTGTGGCTCGAGTCCACTTGTATATTTTGTGTATTGGATATCACACTTCTGTGAGGTTTTAATATGTTTGTGTTTGGTACCACTTTAAGGACTGTATGTTTCTTGGGAATAGGGATAATGTCGTAAAATCTTTATTTTCTCACTACCTGTCACATCACTTGGCACACTATGCATGCTCAATACTTGCTCATTGGGTGGAATTGTGTTTAGTCCTAAGAAGCCAACACTTTGATGTTCATGTTTTAGCATTTGTTTTCATCTGTGATATGGGAATATATAAAGATTCATTCATCTTACATTTTAGTATGCTGTTAGCTTTAATGAAATTACAAATGTGGAAAAGAACAAAAAAAAAATCAAAGAAATCATTACTTAAGATTCCAATTAGAGAGCATTAAAACATGGACTAGTTCACATGTGTTATTCATGAAAAACTTCTTTTCAGGACATAAAAGTAGATCTCAAATCAAATTGTATTATCACCCAGGCAGATGGTACTATAGCACTGAAGGGAAAAAAAAAAAAAAAAATCAAGGAAATTAACCTAAAGACTGTCAGAGAGAGAAAAATATATGAAAAATATTCAAAGTTTATGAAATTAGAACCTTAAATACCAAGTTTGAATTTGAGTCAGTTATGCTCTTGTCTTAACTTCCATATGAGGCCAGGAAGGCTACATGCCCAGAGCTATGCAGGACAATGTGTGGCATCAATGGAAACCTACCAGCCGTCACTACATAACCATTAGGTTCAGAAAAATCAAGTATCTGAAGAAAAACATATTTCAAAACTGGGAAATTCCATCTACTTTAGTGACCCTCCATGTCTAAAATACTGCCAATCCTCTCACTTTTCCAGGTGGAGGGGAGACTGTCAGTGATGGTCAGAGCCAGATCTGAAATAATGAGAGCCCTCACCATGCCGCTGTACAGGCTCCAAACTATCAGGATCATAAAACATTACCAGGGTGCTTAAATATCACAGGAAGTATTACTGCTCAAGAAAAAAAAAAAAAAAAACATATATAATTGGCAGTATTTTTCAGGAAGAGAATCCTCTGTGAATTAAAAGGCTTATGTTGTCAAACTAATTGGGAGTAGAGTGAGGCCACTGAGACAAGTTCAAACAATAGACTGTCTGTAAACCACGCCCCCACAGCAGATGATCGGAGCCATTCACAACAGTTTTTCTTGGTTTTTCTGAATAAGAATACACGAAATTATGGCTAGGAGGGAATTACTGTTCATGCCTTTTGTCTCCTTACCACTCAGTAAGCAACCATTCTTCTAAGCAAATGTGAACAAAAAATATTTAAAGATTGTTGAATTGGTATACTCCTCTGAAAAGTTAACTAAATTTTCACAAATGTCACAGCGTACTCTTATACACCTCTGTTTAGAATGGAGGTATTCTTAGTTCTTTCTATTTCATTCTTTCCCCCAAGGTCTTTGCCAAGGGACCTTGTAGGATTTCTTATCTTAGAGGTCCTTAGAACACAGATCATGCTGTCCTAGTGACGAAACAACAAACACTAGAACCTCTTAAATGTCTTTCCTAAATTCCCACTCTGGCTCTTATTATTCCATGTTTTAAATGCTCCTCAATTAAAGGTTGAAATATTACTTCACCTATGCTAAAATCCTTTCACTTCTTTATAATTTCACTAAATCCTGTTGTAGTCATGGAATATTTTCTTTTAAAGGTAAGGTTACATCCTAACCTGGATGTCATCTTCCCCTCTTACAAAGAGATCCTGGATACTACTGAATTAGGCAAATGACATAATTTTCTTGGGTTGAAAACTAAAGACCCATGGAGTAAATGTAAGCCATCAATGGTTCACCTAGCTGACTGGGGAACTTCTGAATACAGATTAGGTTGTGTATAAATAATGCTTCTAGGATCTAAAAGTCAACATATATGATCATACAAATGTTCGGCAAAGATTTTGGTAGTCCCCAGCTATGCAATGTGTGTCACTAAAATATTCTTGTCTTTTAAACACTTCCTAACAGAATTTTCACCTCTGATATTTATTATCTGAGGCTTGTTTTCTTCTCTTTGAAGTTGTCATTTTCTCTGCAGTTTGCAACACTTTAATAACGTGAAGGGCTCCACTCTAGAGAAGCACTGAAGCAAAGAAAGAGCTTCATGGAGCCATACTGCGAGAATTAAAACACATCACATTGACTCAGCCTTCCCTCTCTGCCTTCTCTCTGTCAACTAAAAAAAGTTATGAATAAAAAGGATTAATATGGAAACACACATATACAGGGAGTTTTGAGTTTCCTTTTGTACTTTTACGTGTGAAGAACAAAAATATGTCTGCAAAGTTGCTAAAGCTTAGTTCTAACATCATCAAGTTCTCTTCTCTGAATCATTAAGTTGCTGAAGCCCAGAAAATCAAATTTGGTTTAGGGCTGTTTGATAATATAGTAACACAGTAAAATGTGAGCCCCCAATTAACTCATGTAATTAGAAAATCAAAAACATGCTCTAAGTGGCTGGTGGACACACAGAAGTAAAGCCTATTGTCATTCTTTATTATTTGCTAATGATAGTGTTATGCCTTCAATTAATGATACCATATACAAATTCCTTATGGAAGAGAACCCACAAGCGTCTGTGTTTATAAATCAGATAAATAATTTAATTACTTAGTTCAGTCATTCATTCATTCACTTTTTTCCCCTTCATCATTTCTCTTTTGCCAGCCTCTATTAGGTAATGGGGCTATCTGATCCTTGCCTTCCATACAGCTCTCAATATGCAAGAACTATATTTAAATTCTTCTAAGGAAGGGACAGCAAACTGAAGTTAGAACATTACAAAAATTTTGGCTTTCTGGTTGAAAATTAGATTTTTCTGGCTGATTTCTAAATGTGAATGATTTTGCCAAGACATATATAAGAAAAAAGAAACCGCCTATTCAAGAGTTTTCTTGCTCAGAGGTTTTGTCTGGCTGAGAAGGGCTCTGTGATAGATAAAAGTGGGAATTGAATATTTGTTAGATTATTTTAAAGTAGCTCTTCATATATTCTGTATTCATGGCTGTTGAAATCTAAGGCATATGTTATATGTTGCCTGGCTATATTTAAAATGTTTCTCTCTGTAAGTTTAAATAAACTTAAGGGTTGGTTGGATGGTGAAAATGCTTTCTCACTAGGAATTTCAAACATGTCCTGGTTTATTCTTTTCTCATTGCTACTGAAGGCCTGGTTACATGGTCCAGGGCTTCCCAACAAATATAACAAGAGGATAATGGGGATAAATTACCTGAGCTTGAACCAATAAAGAAAAGGCATTTCTTATCTGACATGGTCATTCTTGATGCTGTTTAACAGCCAGAAATGTCATATGGTTGTGCTGCCCTTGCCACTGATTCCTTAAGGTCGTATTTTAGCGTCTATTCATGGAAAATTTTAAAGACATTAGGAAATTTTTTCCCCTTGTAACTGTAACATTGCCCCTAGTTGGTTTATTCTTTGTAAACTCACAGTGCACATTTTGTATTGTTTCCTCTCCCCCAAACATCACAAAATTCTAAGGGATGCAATAAGCATTTTTTTTCTAGAGTCTCACTCATATTTTAGAATAGCTTGGATTATATTTCATTTGGATGAAAACATACAATCACAAACGTCAATAAAGTGCGGTTTATTCATAGCCAGGATGAAATTTAACCCCCTAATGTTATTTAAAATGCAGCTCTCTCCTCCTCAAAATGTATTTACTATGTCTCTCTATTTTTTTTCCTATTTACAGGTCAATGGGACAGAAATTGAATATGAGTTTGAAGAAATTACACTGGAGAGGGTAAGTAAAAAACCCAATAATCCAAAACCCTAATCTTGCATTCCACATTCTGCATCCTAATGGGTTGTCTTGTGAAAATGTGCAATTGTGTCTTATACCCTGGAAATTTCTAACAGCACTCACAATGAGAATATTAATGAAATGCTTGCAGTGGAGGGCATGGAGACAAGCAGACCGAATCACCAGAATGTTCAGTATGTAAACTACATTGCCAGGATTTGGAGAAATGAATAGAAAAGACAAATATTCAGTGAGCTTTTATGATACTCTTTTCCTGTTGTTTTCATTATACATGTTTTTCTATACATTTTAAGATATATTATAAAATATTTTCATTTATGTGATATTAATACTATCTTCATAACTACCATTACCATGCATTTTTTAGTTTAAAAAAACAAGTGATGGATTTTAAAACCTCCCCCATAGAGAAAAACATAGCAACCCTGCAGAGCTCTGCCAGTGTGTTGTTAAGACCTTGGCATGGGTTTGACAAATTAGGGAAATTCTGTGTACCATAACCCTAATATATAAAGATATTTTACAGAAGAACAAAAGAAAGGCTAAAAACCACCTAGAAAAAAAAATGACTGAAAGGTATTAACAGGACATTCATCAAAAAAGAAAAGGCCAATAACATCCAAAAACCTGCTCAACCTTATTATTAAACAAAGAAAACAATGGTACTAAACAGTTTTTGTCAACCCCATTGACAAAACATTTAAAAGAAATGTTAATGTTCACTGCCATTGAGTGGGCCTGGAATTGGAGCAGCCATGAAAGAGCAGTTTAGAAACATGGATCAAAAGCTTTAAAATGGACACTTTTTGACCCAAGGGTTATACTTATAGAAATACACAAGTCTACAAAGAATGTTCACATTGGTATTGTTTATAATAGTGAAGACTGAAAAAGCCAGGTATTTAATAATACATTATTATATGTCCACATAACAGAAAATTGAGTTATATTAATAGTATTTTAGAAAAATATTTAATTACAAGGATAGGCGGTCCAGCCAGACTCCATTATTAAATTAAAAATCAAGTTTAAAAATGACATTTAAATATAATCCAATAAACACAATTAAAGCTATATATGAATAATACACATTCACAACTATGTACATAAAGCCTGGAAGAATATACACCAAAATGTTAAAAGTGGTTAACTCTTCTTAAGGATTTTTGGGTAGTTTTTAGTTACTTCTTTTTGTTTATATTTATTTCCTACACTTTCCATAATAAACATGTAATACACATATATTAAAAAATAAAAATGTAAGTATTTTTCCTAAGCTATCATTCAAGCATAGAGAGAAGTCAGACTCTAGATCTACATTTACATGTATTTTTCCTTTTCAGTTTACTGATAATTCACTTTCCTGAGTCAGGGAATTTCTCACTTCCAGCGTAAATTTTATTGTGAGTGGCTTTAAAAGGAAATTTACATTAAAAGTTAAGAGTTTGACAGATGGGTTCTTTAAAACTTCCATTATGAACTTTGATAAAATTTTAAAGGCAGGTTAAATGGAGAAAAGTGAGGTTTGTGGAAAATTAGCTTCAATGAGAAAAGAGAAGACATTTCTCCTTCTAAATTACTAATCTTCTCTCTGGAATTAGCTATATAACTTGTGGGATGCAGTGCAAAATGAAAACGTGAGGCCCTTGTTTAAAAACTAGTAAGAATTAAAAGATGGCAACAGCAGGAGCCTTCTAAATGTAAGACCTTGTTCAACTACACAGATCTCATTCTTATGGGGCCAACCTCTCTGTCTCTGAACTAAAACGCCATTTAGTTACCCTGGCTTTACAGGTCAGAAATAGTTAGAAGCTAACATAGGTGTGAGGTAGAACATTCTCTAGGAGTCAGACAGTTGTGGGTTCTAGTATGTGTTCTGATGCTTACTTGCTTCATGAGACAGCTTGCCATCTCACTTCCTTTACTTCCTGCCCTAGGGTTCCTGATCACACTCTGAACCTTGTGGTGCCCATTAGCTGTACCCCCTCCAGGACCTCTGTGTCAAGCATCATCTTCTCAGAACACCACCTCCTCTCTGCCCTTAACATTTATTCTACTGCCCCCACTCCAAAAATTCTTCACCCCCATTGGGACCTCGAATTATTGATTTCACCATTTACCTCCTGTATTCACCCTTCTTTATGCCCCCCGCTTCCTCCTCCCCTATAGCATATGTTTCCTGGTCCCATCACTCTAATTCTCCTTCTCGCACGCTCAACATTTTTTTTTCCTCTCTCTTTTTTTGTGTTCATCCAGCAAACTCTCAGCCCTTGTTAATCTACCCTGGTTAGACCTACACCTTCCTACTTACTCCATGCCAGCACCTGTGTAACTGAACATAGCTAGAGAAGCACCTAGTCATCTCACTTTAAATTTATAGCCATTGGTTTCAAATGAACGCTCAAAACACCCAAGCAATTCTTATACATTTCTTTAGAAGAATCACTTTCTCTTTCTCTGGGACAAAAGTTTCATATCTCATTTGCTTCCCTCAAATCTCAAACACTCCCTCCCTCATCTTCACTCTTAACTATTGATCTCTCTTCATATGGCCTTGAGAAAATCCAAGCAATCAAATGAAAACCACCTTACTTTCCTACCACCAGGTCCACTAGTATGCTCTCCCCGCTACAATGAAAGAATTTTCCCTGCTGCTTTCCAAGGCCAGCTCTTCACCTGTGACCTGGTCTCCATAACCTCTTATCCATTTAAGGACTTTGCTTCTGGAGTTTTCTCCTCTCTCTCCTGCAATATCAGTTTCTCTCTTGCTTTTTCCCAGATAAATTTAATTTAGACATGATGTAATATCTCTTATCTTAAAGAAAAAGTATGTCCCTTGACCCAATGTTCCCCACCCCCATTATTGCCTCATTACTCTATTTTGCTTAACCAAAAATCTAGGGAAATTGTCTATTTGCATCAACTCCACTTTAGTACCTCCTTTTCTTATTTTAACCTGTTTCGTGTTTTCATCCTCACAGTAGTCCTAAAGCAGTCCCTATCAGAGTCACAGCAGGTTCCATCTTGCTAAATACAAGCATCAGTTCTCAGTCCTGACTTCTCAGCAGCATTTGATGCAGCTGTCATTGCCTCCTTCCTCAAAGATGTTAATTTCTTAGCTTCCAGAACAAAACACTCTCCTGTTTATTTACCATGTCTTCAGTGCCCTTTCTCAGTCTCCTCACCAGCTCTTCCTCTAATTGTTGGAACACTCCAGAAACCCAGTGCACAGACCTCTCCGTAATCTCTCCTCATTCCCTTGGTGATTTCATCCAGACCCATGGCTTTAACTACCAGCTATCAACTTCAGATTCCCAAATCTGAAGTCATGACCTCTTTCTCACATTCCAAATGTGTACAGCTAGCTGTCCAGCTGGCATCTCTCCTGAACATTAAGAGGATCTTCTAAACCTGATATATTCCTAACAGAATTCATGATTTCCCTGCACTCACTATCCTTAGGGCCAAAGCTGCTTCTACCCTAATATTCGTCATCTTAACTAATTGGCTCTATTATTTTCCTTGTAATTCAGGCCCCCCCAAACAATAATAATATCTAAGAGTCTTGTATAACTACTCTTTTCCCTCCGTATCCAGAACAAGTCCTACTGGTGCTACCATAAAAATATATTTCAAAATCAGTTGCATCTTACCACCTGCTCTGCTGAATCCTGGCCCAAATCAATATCATCCCATGCCTGAACCACGGCAATAACCTCTACTTTTGCCCATTCTTCTCCACAAAGTAGCCAGAGTAACCTTTTTCAAAATATAAACCAGATCCTACCACTTTCATTCCTAAAACCCTCCGAGAGGTGATAATTACACTCATTATCATCACCTACAAGGCTTTATACAATCTGACCTCTGCTTCTCTCTCCAATATTATGCCCTAACCATCAGCTTCTAGAACATTTCACTTCAGCCATACTGACTTTCTCATCAGTCCTCAAATGCCAAGCTTTTCTCAACTCGAGGCCTTTATATATGGTATTCTATATGCCTGGGAAAGTCTCCTGTCAGCTCTTCATAAGGTTTGCTCATTTCATCGTTTAAATGTCAACTCAAATGTCTCCTTCTCAGAAAAAATGTTTCCTTTGTACCCCATTTAAGGTAGTGCCAGCTTCCCTATCATGCTTTTTTCCTTTTCATAGCTTTATTCTTTTATGATTATACTTACTAATATCTGAAATTTATAGTACTTATTATTGTTTACTTTGTTAACATCTATGCCCCCCCTAAATGTATACTATATATAAATATATAGTCAACTCTATATCCAGTTTGCCTAGAACAGTATCTGGAATGTAGTATGCATTCGGTGACTATTTGGTGGATGACTGGATTATGCCTGTGCTCTGCCTCTAAGTACAGTGAAGTAGAGACACATGGCCTATGTTTGACTCCTGTCTCTATCACTTGCTGGTCAAGTTACTGTGAGTTGAATACTTAACCTTTCTGTGCCTCAGTTTCTACATCTGAAAATGAGGCTAAGGTATTTGTATTCACCTCCCGGGACTCTTGTATTACATGAGTTAAGATAAAGGTTTAGAATAGCATGCATCATAATTATTCTTAACATTTCCATTATGCTAATGTGGTAGTTCTCACAAGTGTTATTTATCAGGATCAACGTGGAGCTTAAAACCTAGCTTCCCAGTGTCAGTGAACAATTTACATTAATCTAACAAGAACTCCTTTCATACCAGCTTTCCCTTTTTTTTTTCCTTTTTTCTTCCCCAGTTACTTGGTTAGATGTCAGACATCCAATGATGAAGTTACGGTCTTTGCAGCTTACACTTTTTCTACACTCCACCTCTATAACATTTAATTTAGCAATAAACTAACCCCCTTTAGTAACATCCCTGTGAGGTGGACATTGCTAACTTCATTTAACACATTAGGACACTCATAATTTAAATGAGTTTAAATTAAACTCAGAAATTAACTCACTTGTCAAAAGTCACAATCTTAGTAAAAAATGGAACTAGGATTCAGCCCCATACCCAACAGACATGAAAACCTAAGCTCATTGCCACTAAGTTAAACTGCACCAAATTAAGCTCAAGTGTTTTTTCTCCAAGAAACTTTTCTTGACTTCCCCTCTTAGGAAGGGTGCCCCTTCATAAATTAACACAAGGAGAGAATTTCTCACACTAAGTGATGAATAAAATGTCTTTCCACTGATCTGTGAGTTCTCTGATGGAAGGAATTTTATTCTAGTGTTCTTTATATTACTATGATGATATAAAAAGAAAAGGGAAAGCCACTGGACAATTTGAGGACAAGCTGATGACTCCTCTCCTAGAGCATCACTGGTCAGTGCATTGACCACTTGCCACACATGGTGAATCCCACACATGTCGTCTGTACATTTAGGTGTTGAACACTTTCTGAACAAGGGCATTGGGCACAGTCCTTGTTTCATAAAATTTCACCACCTGGGGGAGGACACAGAGAGGTAACTAGGCAGAAAACCATAAAGAAGAACAGAATGCTGTGGCTACCTGGCCCAGAATGGAGTTTGTCCCTGAGGCATTATACATGAGCTTGGGTTAAGAAAGGTGAGAGGAAGCTAGCCGTGGAGAAGGGAGTAGAAGAAGAGGGCCTCTCAGGAAACGGCAAGTGCAAATGTTCAAGGGTCCATATAAGAGTAACATGCTGAAGGAACTGCAAGTAGTTCAAGATGACTGACTGCATTTCAAGGTATGAAGTAGGACTCGGAGAGAGAGAGACCAGGCTGGAGAGATGGAGAGAGGACTTGGAATATAGATGCCTTGGATAACATTTAAACTTAAATTTTAAATTTTATCGTGAAGGCAGTAGAGAGCCTTTGGAGAATTTTAAGCAGAAAAAGTGACATAATCATACTTGTGGTTTCAAAAGATCACTTTAGCTGCAATATTGGGTGTACATTTCATGGGATTCAGGAGATGATGCGGGTATGCCATTTAAGACATATAATTAATGGCTAAATTCTGTCAATGGTGATGAAAGAGGAGATGATTCAAAATATGTTAAGAATGTTAGAAGAACAGATTCTGATGTTTTGTAGGATGGGAAAATGCTAGAGAGAGTAAGGAACTCAAAGATGCCTAGACAGTAATCCAAGAAATTCATTAACACAATCTGGGCCTCTCAGAGATGGACACCTGTGATATTTCAAGCCTTTCTGACACCCTCAGCTCTTGTGACATTAATAAAGGTAGCTGAGTATAAAGTTCATGCCTCTGAGTGACTTATCCAGTATCCATATATGAAGTTAATAGGTTACGTACCCCTAACATGATTTGTATCAAGAGAAGCTAGTTGACCCAGCATGGATAATAGATTCATCATGCCTTCATAACCCTGACCAACATGCATGTCTACAATTTAGCAGAGATGTTGAAGTGACTATCTGACCATCTGCCAACCCCTACCCCCAGCGTCTAAAAAAAAAGAACATTTGCAGTGCTTTCCTGACAGCTGCACAATTTATGACCATGTGACACTATGCGAATGTTCTGTCTGACAAGTCAGGGATATTCTTTCGCAGTTTAAAAAAAAAATCAAAGAGCTGAGCCATCTTCCCAAATATAAATCATTGACTTTTGTTACTTATTATTTGACCCGTGATAAAATAAACAGATTTATAGGGCAGAGAAAAGTGACTGATTTATTGCACCCTGCAAATTCCTACAGATGAACCGAGTTTGGGGTATAAGGTGGGTAATATGGGAATTTTTTAAACAGTATTTGTGAACCGCAGGTAAGAAGTGACCCATTAAAGTTGTCTACTGATGGACTTTCCAGACTCATCCAGGTATCACATTAGTTAGAAATTCATTGGATGTCTGAATCACTTAGGCCAAATTTATTTATCTCACACTACTGAGTTTTCATGAAGATGAAAATTCCTAAATTCAAATGGAATTAAGGGTCTATTGCTTCAAGTAATGTAGAGGCTTTAGGGTTTCTAAATGTCTGATTTTTTTCTGGGTCTCTTTAGCTATTTCAAATTAGTAGTAACAGGAACAACAAGCCAGAGTCCTGAAGATATTTGAGGGGGTTTCATATAGTCAGCTCTAGCACAGTCGTATTCTATTTTAGTTAAAGAATTTTTAATGCTCGATAATTTTCTTAAATTTTATGTATTTCCAATTATCAGTGTATATTTTAGTGTGTTTGAAATATATGCACACATATGTCTATTTAAGGACATAGATACCATCCAAACCTAAGTGTGTATTTAGATATAAAAACATTTAATATGTATGAATTTTGATCAAAGTTTTATTGGCTTTGTGGAAGGTATTGCAAGATTTGTAGAACAAAAGTAGATGCACATAAGCAGTAAAAAGAAGCACAGTCTTTGAACTCAGACCTTATTTTGAATCCAGAACCATCCACTTTCTATGTGACCTTGAACAAGTGACAACCTGTTAAGCCTCAGTTTTCTTCATGATGAATGCGACACTGATATCTATTTTATTACAGCATTGCTGTGAAAAATAGAAATAACATATGTAAAATGCATAAAATAGTTCATAGAACAGCATAGATTCTCAGTATTATTAGTTTTTATAAAGTGAATACTCACACCTTTATCTAAGCCTCATTATTTTTAAAGATGTCACTGTTGGTATAACTTCAGGCTATGATTCTAGGGCTAAGTCAAGTGGCAAATGTATGCTTTTCTTTCGTGTGGACGTGTGTGTGTGTGTGTGTGAGAGAGAGAGACTGTATTTATGGTAAATGATAAGCTTCTTAAGTAATCTCCAAAATGTATGTGTGCCCAATTATCAATGTGTTTTTTAAGCATGTTAAGTATATAAAAGGAGTCTGCCCTGAGTTTGCAGCCATAGCTTCCTCTAGAATAACCCCACACTATTCGTAGCTCTAGCTTCCCTTCTTTGTTAGCTCACAAAAATTTAGTTCCCAGCTAGACAAGCAGTCACAGTGTTTTCTTTTGCTTTCAATAGCTTCAGGCTATGATATTTGCTTCAGATGCTCTAATACCTCCTTAAAATATTTTGTAGAGATATAGTGAGCCACTCTTCTTTTTGTTTGCACAGTACAACTTGCAAGAAGAACATCCTCCTTTGGGGGAACTGCTCCTTGCCCCGTTCCAACCACATCATTCCGGGACCACCTGCCAGTTACAGTACCCATGGTCATACAGTTGATTGGTCTAGTGCTACTTATTGGAATTACCAGGCAAGCTAGTAAAAACTTAATACAGATACCTGAGCCGTGCCCTAGACCACATAAATCAGAGCCTCGGGAGTGTGGAACATGAGAAATGTTGACTTTTAAAACTTTTCTTAGGGATTTGATGTACAGTTTACAGACTGATACCTGAGCCAAACTGAGCCAATAAGAGTGCTCCTCGGGACTTTTCACCCTGGAGTTTGGGGGATGAGAGGTGCTGCATTCCAACTGGGCAGTATAGCTGTGAGATGTGAGGTGTAAGAGTGGCTGCCATATGAATTTCCTGCCTCGTGGAGTAAGCTCATCTGAGAAAATGAGGCTTCCTGCTGAGAGAGCCAGAGACAGAAGATAACAAAGAGGGAGAGAAAGAGAGAGAAAGAACTGGCAGCATCCAATTTCTATGTTATATCTGTCCTAAAGACCCAACCAGACAGCTACTCTGTTTCCAGTGGCTAGATGAGCCCTTCCCTTAAATTCTTCTTAGCCAGACTAGTTCAAATCCATCATCCATAACTTGCCAACAAGTGGACTTATACAAATGTATCTTGGTGTTGTATTTTAGTTATCACTGTGTGGAAGTTGTTGAATAGGTCCTGCCCTAAGCTCATGCTGCCATAGCCTGTCCTCAAAATAAATGTCACCTTGCTTAGATGTATCTTCTCTAAATTCTAATTGTGCCTCTTACCGCTGAGGTAAGTTCATAAAGCAAAGCTCTCCGGTAGAGAATGTCGTTGGCAGGTTGCAATAAACCTTAATACCCCAAAGCTTACACATACCATCCCCTTTAATGTAACCCATTACTGTGTTTCAACTCCCAGAATTAAAGAACAATTTTAAAAAAGTGGCAAGTAAAGAGAATGCCTAGTGACAGGTCTATGAGCTTAGGTCTCTACTGTCTAGAAACTTTTCTGGTTTAGAAACTAGCAAGTTTTTGTACATGTTTGCAGTGTTAACCATTGGCCTCAGATTTCAGAAAAAAAATTGACTGTTAGAAATATGGTTTACAGACATTTGGGTGGGTCATTAATCTAACTTTTCTTTAGATGTAAGCATCAAAGTCTCAGGATTGAAGATCACCTGGTAAACATACTTCAAAGGCCTGATATAGATGAACTGGCACAAAATGCATTTAGCTGAAATTCAGCTGCTGTCTCCAGCCTTCTCCATTTTCTTTATACCTCCCAACTGATTTATCTCCCTTCTTTCACCCCACACACTGTCACCAGAGAATAAACAAGTGCTCTCTCCAGTTCCTTAATCTGAGCCTTAGTGCCCTCACATCATCTAAACTGACCAGTATATTTTCTTCTGCAAGCCACTTGTTATACTATCACCCCTATCTTTTTTCAACATGGCTCTTGATTATTACAAGCACATCTGATGCTAGTATAATGGTACTTCTAAAACTAACAGCTTTAAGATGAAATCTACAATGGAAAGACTTGCACGGAAATGACAAAGCTCCATTGTTCCCAATTGAGTTTTCTAATCAGAGTAGATCTATTTTCCTGACTTGTATCAACGAGGTGTGGATAGTTAAGGAGGTTTGGCAAGGAAAGCTCTAACTCAGGGATGCCCTGAGACTTCAGAATCCTGATGGAGGTACTAGATCCTGAGACTACTGGAAAGCAAAGACCCAAGAGGCAGTACATGACGGGGGCCCAGCAATCACACCTGAGTCACTAAACACTAGATCTTGAGAGCTGAAAAGCTGGGGATTTTAGTACTTGCAACTGAACAAACTCTGAGTGATCTAGCTCTATTTTTCTGTAGGTCAACTATCAGGCTAGTAGCAAATATAAACTGAGTCACTCTTAGTGCTTTTTTTCTCAAACACTTCAACCCCTTCCGGAATTATCCCATAGTTCTATGGCCTTATACAGTGACAAGACAACCTACACATTGTTTGGCCATGTTTCCTCAGAGGTGACTGCTGCAGCACCCATAGTTCCTCTCTGAGTTGTCCCTTTCAGTCTGTCAGTTTCTGCTACACCTTTCCAGTGTAGTGGACATTTGTCAGTTATCTACCCATTTCATTCTCTTCACCCCTTCCCTTTTGCTAACTGTGCCCGGATTTTAGTTCAGATGTCTCCCTTCTCCCACACAACCCATGTACTGTGATGGAAGGTAAAGTGACTCGAACTCAAGGGGTAGGTCCTTATTGATTTAAGCCAGTGAGCACTGATAGAGGCCCTTAGCCTCCATCAGTGGTGACTGTGCAACCTACTCCAGTACAATCACAGTGAATTCTGTGGCTCTTGCTTATAATTCTGAGACAGAAGCCCACTCTTTTCCGCGGTCATGAAGTGATGGAGCCTATAGCTCAGGTAGTAGCTTGGAGCCATTTTATGACCAGAAGAGGATTCCAGCTTTAGAATGAAGTACCATTTTAGATGGCAGAGTAGGTAAACGGGGTAGAAAACAGTCTTGGTGACATCTTGAGACCATGAAGCAAACCATCTCTGAAGCACTCCTTCTGAATTTTTGTTAATCTCCTTTATTGTGTTAGCCAGTTTAAATTGTGAGTCTTGTTACTTGCAACTAAACAAATCCTAAATTATATAAATGGGTCATGAGACTCTTTAGCAAACTGTTTAGGGCCCCGTCTTCTTAGACATGCCTCAAAATCATTTGTCTTTGAAAAGTATTCTTTCTCCCTTCTTATTCCAGTTCAGTGTATCTGTCCCCACCCTGCCCCCATCCCCATTGGGGAAGCCTCACGCTAATTCCCTCTGCAGAGGACTCCTCTCCCCCCTTTTACTTCCTCCAAAAACCCTTTAATTTCTTCAAAGGGCTTAGGTTTTTGGAAACAAAAGCAGGGAGATCTTTGCAGGCTGCTTCTGATTTCAACTCCCTCTTACCTCCCCCTACAATGAATAACTGCTTTAATGGGGAGAAAGGAAAAGGAAAAATACAGGGAGAAGAAAAAAATACTAGTATCTCAAAATAGAGATACATAGTAGGAAAACTGAAAGTTATTGCAAGCATTTGAGAAATGATTAGAACTAGTTGATTTAAAAGCTTATATTTTATCTACTTAGCTTGATGCATTTTTATACTTTCAAATTATCTATCCTTTGGAGAAACAAAATGTACATAGTATGAAAATTTTCATAGATACCAGAACCTCCAAGATGTATTACCTAGTTTTATAGTTTAAAAATGTTCGGTCTGTATAGACCCAGCATAAATTAAACAAAGCACATTTAGTCATTGAGAAGAATGTCACCTTGCGTTTAATTCAGGATCACCAACTAGGTTCTATTCTTATTATTGCTCTTCACACCCTTACTAGTTTTGCCTGAGAAGCTCTTACTCAAAACCCAGCTTATGTGTTACCTCCTCTGAAAAGTGTTGTCAAGTTCCCCAGTCAGAGTTAGCTTATCCATCCTTTTCATCACCTCAGGGCTTTCTCATCGTCCCCTGTGTTCATATCCTGTCTACCTTTTATATAAATTTTGAGGCCCTTAGAAGCTAAAATCCTTTTAATTTGGCATTTTACATCTGGCTGTTTTTAATCACTAGAATAACAAAGTATATCACTAACAGAATCACTAGAAGAATATTTAAGTCTTTTGACAAGATGTAGAGATTTGATTCTCATCCTGATCGTGTGTGTGTATACACATACATAATATATATATATATACACATGCACATACATGTATAAATTTTATGTACATTTTGTGATGTATACATTTCTTTCATGTATTTGTATTTACATGTGTTAGTAGATGGATGGATAGACAGACAGACAGATAGGATCTTCTTTTAAGCCAGAGCCGATGTTCATACTCTTACTAATGCTGGTGCCACACTAAGTGTATCAACATCATTTATTGAAATTTTAGCTTTGTATGTTACTTACTCTTTTTTGGTTATCTCAAATCTTAGCAATTAGTCTACTACATAAGTTGTAGGGCCTCTCTTTTACAGAGAAGCAAACTGTAGGTCAACGAAGTTAAGGCATCTATCCATGGTCACAAAGCTAGTATATGGCAGAGCTGGTTGATTGGTCTTCAGTCACTATGAGGTGCCATCAGTAAGCATGAAAAATATGGAAGACTTTTTGGAGTAAAATATTCTCAGACCTGCCACGATATATATTAAGATTACCTTTAAGGTTTATACATTTATCAAAAGGAAACACTAAGCCGAATGGCAAAATGGCTTAGGCTACCATCGGAAGGCTGAAAGCAGCTTCAAGCAAAAGACAAAGACAGTCATAGGTGGATGGAGATGCCTTTATTTCTCTGTAGGATTATTTCTTAATGTTTGAGAAATAAGCCACACCCATCTCCCCTGATTTACTTAAACTTTTACTCAAAGCTCAGTAATGCTACCCTAACTTGGGAAAAACAGCAACAAAAATGATACCACATCTTGCAAATTTAGCACTCTTCTGCTTCAAGAAATCCAATTCAAGCAGTGTTCCAATTGTGCTTTTAAAACTTTCCTCTTGAAAATATATCCCGGTTTTACGAAGCTAAAATTGGTGAGGTTGGTAGTTCTACTATGCGTACGGTATTATTATTTCATTCAGTTGATATACACATTCTGATACATCTCATACTTTAAGATTACTTCATTATTTCCAATTTTTTTTTTTCAGATATGTCTTTTCATGCTTCAAACTACCCTGTGAATTAGGAAAAGAAAACTTGCCGCTCCTCATTTTGCAAATGAGGATGCGAAGGCTCAGAAAATGTTGCCATAGGTTTCCCAAGGTCACTCAATACAGAGCAAAGGCTGGTCTAAATCACATCTTTAACTTCCAGCCTTGCTCTTTTGTCTCCAGCTCTTGCTGTTTGGGTTTTGTTTTAACAGCAAACAAATCCAAATAATTGGCCTATTCAGGTAGAACAGACTAAAAATATCAAAATGTGGTCATTAATTTCTGAAACTAAGAGATCAGAAGAAAAGTTTCTCTCATATCAAATTGGATTTTACATCACCCCAAATAACTTAAACTTGCTTTTCTTAAAGCAACTATCATAAATGTTTAGACTGATGAGAAGCACTTCCGAATACCAAGTTTTTATCTTCCACTGCCAGTAAGTGGGAAAAACCCTTTAGCCCCCTAAAGTTTGAACATCACTGTTTAATATTTCTTATATTGATTTGAATTCTCTTTTAGTAATTTCTTCCAAACTATTTTAACAACATAACAAAGTATTTCAAATGTGGGCTTTACGGCCGTTTAGCCCAAGATGAAACTGTGGCTTTACCACTTACCAACTTTGTGAATGGGACCAAAGTCACTGAGCCTGTCTGTACCTCAGTATACTCATCTGTAAAGTAGGGATGATAATGATACGTCTCTCATAGGGTTGTTGTGAAGACTAAATGTGTTCATAAATATAAAATGAGGTACTTAAAACAGTGCCTGGCCCTAATACGTACTATATAAGAGCTCGTTATTATTATTATTACTGGTCTAGTTCTCTTCATGTGAGAGGCCTTGAATTTTAACAAAAAAGAAATCAACAACTACTTCGTCCCTGGACTCTTTCTTCTGCAGAATCACCGCTACTCCCCTATTTCTTTAATTATTTCCTACACAGTCTTCTTCCTCTGCCAATGCTCCTGATTATTACCTTCCTTCCTAAAATTTTCTTTCTTTCTACAGATGTGCATCGATTGTGATGCCTGGAATTCATGCTTTGTTCACTCAACAAGCATTAATTGAGCATCTCTTCTGTGACAGGTGTATTAGAGGCTGTGAATAAGTGAGAGGTGAGATAGTCTCTGCCCTCAGAGAGCTTAAGAGGCAGTAATGGAGACAGACAGGTGAATGAGAGTCATTACTTCAGGGAGATCTATTTACTACTGTGGAGTGTTGACCAGGCTTGTCATCTTCTTGTTTTATACAACTATCTATGACATAAGCCTGAAAAAAAGAGAAGTGCTTTTCATACTTTCCTGTGGTAAAATGAAAACCCAGGCCTTTGCACTGACTGCTTATTACAGTAAGTGTTTCTTAGTTCGTGGTATGTTTCTCCGTGTCTGCGTTCAACGATAAAATATACTAGTGGCAAAGTATTTTGTGAGGGCTGTTTATTACTGCTTCAAAATTTAACTCATGTCAGTGTTATTTAACCACCTTCTCTGCGAACATGTTACTTTAAGGACGGGCTGTCTTCAGCCTGGGCTGTTCCAACAGAAATTGCAACACATGCTTTTCAGAACAGTCTGTCATTTTGGCAGTGCCTACAAGGATGCCCTTAGGTGAATGGACCGACTCCTGTGCCAACACTTGAGGATGCAACTGAAACTCAGTACACTGCTTTGCTTGGACCACCTGTGCATCACTCAGATTTGGCTATTCTTCTGAATAAGCAGGGGATTTCTTTTTCAAATATATAGAAAAATATTCTGGAAATCTGAACTATGTGATTCAATTTATTTGTGTTACTTTATATAATCTTTCTTGCAGCAACACTATGAAGTAATTATCATCATACTGTCTTGCAAACTGAGGCACTGAGTGATAGATTGATGTGTCCGAGGTTGCACAGCTCAAAAGGGGATACAGCAGAAATCTGAACTGAGATGGGTTCAATGCTAAAGTTTCCCAAAGAACCTCTTGCTCTATAATTTCAGTGTCTCTCCACCCATGATCCAGGCTGCCTGTGCTGTTGTTTCACGTGGCATGGTGATTTTCCCTTTGGAAAGCTTGGCATTTGAACAGCTGATGTGAGGATTCTTGCCTCTGGTTTCCAAAGTGATGTTTCTCAACTTGAACAGAGTGTCTGCATTTGTGCTCAGTGGGGAAGGAAGAGTAACGACATTAATGACATTAAGTGAAGGCAGCACTGACTGTGAAATCAGTTACCTTTTAAATCTCAGGGTTCTTGAATTAATGAATTAGTCTTAGAAGGCTGTGTATCATTCTTGGACTTCTGAGAAAAGAAATTGAGTATTAACCCAGTTCACATCCATAATGCACAATTTATAGTCACATGGAGACTCAGCCATATGGTGGAAACATTCTTTCAGATTATTTTATGTTGGTTGCCCCACATACAGCAGGTCTTCTAACTGACTTGTCTTCTGTGATCAAAATATTAAAACATCTGTTGATAATAACCTTGAGAACAAATTGGTGTTTCCCAATCTTGCTTGAGCTATAAAATGTCTACTGTAATAATGAATACAGGATGTGGAGACATCGTTTTAAATGCACGCGTGCATGCGCACACACACCCCCCCCCACACACACAATTTGATCGTGTCACCTCAAAAAAAGTATGCCCACCAGCATTGCTGAAACCTCATTCACAGAAACAGCTTCACTGTGAATACGTGGGGCTGTTTTTTTTAATGGTAGAAATATGGTTGTGAGTTCTTAAAAAGTCTACAAAAGGAGATTAAATAACCATACTTAGGCAGTTTCCTATGAAGCATGTCAAAACTGCATAGTTTAAAAACCTCAAGAGAAAGTTGAGCCTTCTGAACATTTATAAGCCACCAAAGAATTACCAGGGCCCCAAACCATCACAGAATTTCCTGGCTGTCTGGTAAGTTGCCATAGCCGACATAGTTGCAGCCAAAAACATACTCTGTGCTGGAAAATCTGTGATTCTCATCACAAGCTCCCCCTTGCACGTACTGGGCCCACAGTCTGGTTAGAGTGAGAACGTGGAACATTTTGTAGTGTTTTTATTTCTATTGTGTCCCTCTCCGTTCAGTTCTGTCCTTGGTATGAAGTTTCTTTGGGCAGACCAGAATCCTTAGTAGAAATTCCAAAAGAAAAATTCAGTGAAACATTTCTACCTTCTGCTTTGGATGAGGGTAGTCAGTACAATAGACCTTTCAGCTCCCAGCAACTTTGAATCTCCTGCTTTATTGGGCCTGAGTGGAAGTGCAATGAGTTTTAACAAGTGCTGTTACCCACTTGCCTTGCCACATAGAGCCCTCCAGAGACTTCGCCTTGACCGTAAACACAAATGAACTGTTAGCCAACTGCAGAGTTCCTGACCCAGTGTTTCCTGCCACGCATTAGCTGAAAAATCTAAGTTCGAACCAATTGCTTCCTGTTCATTATTCTGCCTCTTGAGTTCACTGTTAAAGTTTTGCTCATTGCCCTTTCCCGAGTATACCAAGCCATATCCTTCACTTCTTTAGAAACTGGCCCACTAAATGAACAGAATAGTTTATAATATGCCATTTACTTTTAACATACATGTGATGATTATACTAATAATAGCTCCTAAGTATTTGAGATATACTATTGAGGCCTCCATTATTTTATTTGAGCTCTACAACAAATAACCATTTAGCTTTTTTATCCTCGTTGGGAAGATAGGACAACTGAAGACGATAGTAGTTAGGTAACTTGGATTTAAAATCGTTGCTATTCTGGGGCCAGAATTTAGTCCCAGCTCATTTGATTATATCTGTGCAAGCCCTGCTTCTTGATATAAACCTATGTGGTAGCTGTTATTAAAAACCTTATACAGATGAAGAAACTGAGTTAAGGGATTTACCCAATGTTCAGAGTTAATTTGAAAAAGCCAGGGATAGAGAAAAATCATGCACTGTGTATCTCTAGAGCATTCTAGTATTATCCTTCTCTAGTATTCTCATCTTGGGATTACCGTCTATTTAGCCAGAAAGCAGCTCTTACTGTTCACACCTAAGCAGCCACTGAGTCAATTTCACCTCTTTAATCCCTTTCAAATCCACCTATTTTTCCCCAGACACACTACCTACTTCAGGCCACTATCGTCTCTCACCAGGATTACAGCAGCCTCCAAACTGGTGGTTATGTCCCAGTCTTTAGCCCCCTTCAGTGCATTATCCACACTGTAGCCAGTGTGATCTTTCTTACCCTAAAGCATGACTGTGGTACTCAGTACTCCACATTGACTTTTAGGTAAAATCCAACCTTCTTGGCTCGGCATCCAAGGCCTTAGATGTTCTTTCTACCTCTCACTTAAGCTCCAGTTTATCCCTTATCATTCTTTCCTTGCGTCTGTATTCCACCCACATGGTATGACTTCAAATTTCCCAAACACATAGGATTCTCTTTTTCTCACCTCCTCTTTCCTACGAATGTTTTTCTCCACGCCCCACCCCATTTGCCTCACTAATGCCTGCTCAAACTTCCTGTGGGAGTTTAGGTATTATCTCCTTCTAGGAGCCTTCGCCAGCACATCCCTTAATTCTCAAGTACCTTCTTCTTCTATTGGTTGTTTGAATGTCCTCTAACAAGAAGAGTTACAGTCCCTTTTCCAGAACTTATGAGTTGATGTCCTTTGGTAGCTGCTGAAATTAATATTAACAGCCCCAATTTTTTTATCCTTCAAAAAAGAGTACATTTAATTAAAGAGAAAAAACTAGAGTGACCTAGTTGCCCTCTCTGCCACAATTGTGCAGCCATTCATTGGTACAAATTTTCCATCCTACCAGAATCCACCTAGAGATGGAATCAGATGTTGAGTCTCTGCTGGTTTAGTGACATTCATTCAGTCAGTCAGCCTATAAATGTTTGTTGATCAACTGTCATATATTATGTACTATTTAAGTCTCAGGTCATATAACAGTAGGCAAAACAAATAAAAATTCTTACGCTTAGAGAGCTTATATTCTAGTGGTGGAGACATTAAATACATTAAATAAATAAGTAAAATGAATATTATGTTAGATGTCAATAAGTGCTCTGGAGAAAAAACAGTGCAAATTTATATTGACCTCAGTTGCCATAAGAGATAAAAGCCATTTAATGTTTCCCCCTGAAATGGGAATTGTCATTTAAAATGGTCATTGTTCTTCATCCCTTGACTAGTATGGATGAGTGATGTGATAATTACTCCCTACTGTATGGACCCCAGGCACCTCCAGAAAAGTGGAAGTATGAAATTAGCAAGTGTTACTCTTGCAGACGCATCAGGGTCGTTGTACAAATATATCAGTAATACAGACTTAAAAACAGTCCCAGTCCCAGATTATGTTACTTCACACAGACACACACACACAGACACACATGCACGCACCCTAACAAAGGAGGTTCTTTGAGACAGGATTACATGTGATAGAACTCTGCTTTTATCTCAGAAGACGGCAACTTCAAATATTTGGTACTGGAAACCAGACCTATTTCACTGGTAACTGGGTGACTGGGAATTGACTAGGTCAAAAGGCACTGTGTGTGCCCTGATGGATGTTCAGAAGATAAGAAGTTAAGCTTTGAATATGAATGGACTTCTGAGCATTGTCAAGGCCTGAAATAAGATGTAGACCACTGGTGCTTGTCCTCAGAGTCCCCATGTTTCATAAACTTTGAGAAGTAGCACTTCTCAACCCATACTAAAATTACCTCTTTTCGGTGGAACCAAGAAAATAATTCAAGAGAGCCAAGTTTAGTTGCTGTAAAGCTATATTTGCTAAATAATTGTTTGTTCCTTCCTCCTCAGGAAACCTCTGCTTCCTTAGTTGGAGCAGGCATTCCTCCTAGATGATACCATAACACCCAGGCACATATCACACTATATCACGATTGCCTGTTTCCTGGTCAGTCACCCCATTCTATCCCTCTGCCAAACTGGGCTTCCTTGAGGGCAGTATCATTTTTGCTGAATTCCAAGCATCTACCTAGTAAGAAATACTTGAAGGAAGGAAAATGGGTTTCTTCTAAAGTAGGGAATTAATATTATGGAATCAGAAAATATTGGAGCTGGAGAAGGTTGACAGCTAATTCAAACCTATAATTTGATTTTGATAGATAAGGAGAATAGAGTGTCACAGAGGTTACAAGGGCTTACCCAGAGTCAACACAGGAACCTAATATTAGGACAAAAAATATACACCCCTTATCATTTCTTCCTCTGGTAGGAAATTTCTGATAATTATATATACTAATAAAACATATCCTCTTTCAAGCAATCAAAAATAAAATGATTTATTTTATTGTAAGGTATCTTTTAAATGAGAATGAACTACTTCAGTTTAGCTATATACATTTTGCAACACAGTATTTTTCATATGTGGTTTGGCTGCAACTCCAACCTAAAACAGAATGCTTAAAATAAAAAAATCCTATAAATATTTAGCAGGTACAACCCCCTCTGGCCAAAACTGTTCATTCTGAGATGATATTTCTACCAGTTTCTTTCTTTCTACCTGAAGAAATCATGTGACATCAGTTATGCCTCCAAAACTGAAAACATCCAAAATAGGAATAGAATATATTTCCTCCTTTATTTGCCTTGAAATGTTCATTCTGTTCCCTTGAGGATACTAGACTTTTGAATTTTTGAATTTCTTTTTTAGTGTATGTATATATATATTCTGATTCTTATGACTTCATCTTATCACTATTTCAGAGGAGAAAGATTTGAGGGAAAAATATTCCTTCAAACTTCCTGCCTGGCTGTCTGTGTCACAGAATGCCAGCCTCGACTTAACTGTTTAAACTTTTAATTTTTTTTTTTTTTTTTTTTTTTTTACAGCTTTTCAATATATTTGCGGTGACCTTTGGTCAAGGGCAATAATCTTCTGACCTAACTTCTGTAAACATAGCTTTCCTTTAAAGATATTCTAGTTGTTTGCTCCTGATAATTTTGTTTTATTTTTCCTGTTTCCTATTTAAGGCTTAGACACTTTCATGCCATGAAAAGCCAAGATTTAAAAAATGCTAATTCTTCAGCCAAAATGCTGTTTCATCTCCCTTTTCCTGGCAACTTTCAGCCATCCTTCAGGTCTTAGTTTAACTGTTATTTCCTCAAAGAAGCTGTCTCTGACCTTTGAATCTAAATTAGCCATCCCCTGTTATTATTCACTCCCATAGTACTTGCGATTTTGTGTTTGCTTATTTCTCTTTTTAACATCTGCCTCTACCATTAGATATTAAACTCTACAAAAGAAGATACCATCCTTGTGTTTTTCACCAGTGACTATGTAGCATCCAGCATAGTGCCTTGCACACGGTAGGCTCCCAATAAATTAAGGGGTACATTAAAAGCAACTTTTTCCAAGTATCGGGTGGTAAAAATTCTGGGTTCTGTTGTTTTTTTTTTTTAATGTACCATTGTCCTGGTGCTCACTTTTATAAGCAATGTGTGTGTTTAGGAATTATCGCCAACTGGGAGAGTGAGAAGAGTACAGTAGTGTGTCAAATAATTTTATCATGCTTCCTGTGTTCTTTTCTAAGCACCTCTCCATCACCACCCCATCACGTGGCAGAATTCTGCAAGCACAAGCCCAAAGCCACTACGTAGCAGGTATCCTGATAACACCTTGGTGAATCTGCTCTGCTCACATCAGTATTTCAGTGCAAAACTTTTTAAAACAAACACTTAGACTAGGCTGTGCATGTGCTAAGTTCTTTTATAACCACCTCCATTCAGCTGAAAGCCTTGACCTAAGCTCAAGCCAGGAAAGACTCAGTTCATATCCTGCTTTCAATATACATAAGCATCTGGGAAGCAGAAAGGATTAGAAAGCTCCATGTGAGACATCATAATTAAAGAAGTAATCCTGATCTATGTCAGAAGAATTTTCTTCTGTCTTCTTTTTGTTTCTTCATTCTTTACACCTCAGTCCTAATTCTTCATAGCCCAGTGTGGTCACGCCCGAGTCACCTTTCCACCTGCACGCATGACCACTCTACCTCACCCCTGCTGTACTACGTGTGGATACCGTTCATCATTATAATCCTAGTGCCCTAGTACTTAACTGAGAGTAGACTCTTAACTCTCAGTACTTAACTGAGAGTAGACAAATAATAGGCGAATGAATGAAATTTTATGTAGTCCAAGAGAAGAAGGTACCAAAACCTCAGTGCTTAGAGTAAGCAGGTGAACAAATAGACCCCATTTACGTATGTATGTGTGTGTGCATGTGTATGTATCTGCATGTATGCAGACACACACACATACACAAATCTGAAAGGGATCAGATCTACTTTAGAGGATACGAGGGCATATTTATCCTTAAAACACTGGAATTTTATCATAGGCTGTGATCATCTAAGCTGGCTCATCTCCCTCTTCACTCAACTCTCTCTTCCCTGCTTCCCTGCTTTGGACAACTTGTCCTCAATTCCTCACTATACCTATGTTTCCTAACTTGCCTCCTTCTCTCTGTAGAGGAACCTCATCCCTTTCCGCTTTCAAAACCAGCTTTACCTCTTATCTTCTCCACAATGCCTTTCCAGCCTGTGTCACAGAGGACATGCCCAGGCTCTGGCTGTCATAATCGGGGACACAGGTTGTGCCATGCATACACTTGCCCACCTACAAAGTACGTGTAAATGCTGGGTTTTCTGATTTCAACATCTGGATTACACTATCTTCATCCCAGTGTTTTCTGATATGTTTGTCTTCTGAATGATGACCCCCCCCCCCCCTTAGTTTTTCTGTTCTCTGTGTGATTTTGTTTCTCAGAGCAGGTAGTTCCACTTGAAATCTGAGATACTTCCCTAAAAGCATTTTGAAGAGGAGAGTCAATCTGGCCCATTTACTTCTAAGTTTACAAGTATAAATTTCATGCATTTTATCCTCTACTTGGATTTTTATCCGTTTTTGAGAAAAGTGACCATTGGACACAAATGGGGTACTGAAGAAGCAGTGATATATGATTATTTTACCCTAGTAGTTGCTTAGGAATGATCATTCTTGTAGATATATGCTGCTACTTTTCTACTTGTACACATTTGATAAGTTCTTATAGAGATTGCCCTATATAACGTCTATGCCCTGTATTTCTTTGTATCCTTGACAGTGCCTACAATAAATTTTTGCCTGTTGTAGGTGTTAGTGAAGGTGTGATTTTTCTCTCGATTCCAGGAGAATTAGCAAGTATTTAACTTGTCTTCCTACGTAGAACAAAAATGTTACAATGGTATTTTTAACACTATCATAGGTTGATTCATTTTGAAATAGTTTATTAAAAAATTTTTAACTTATGTGTAGAAGATAGTTTCGGATTCATACTCCTCCTTTTCGAGGTTGTGATAGGTCAGTCTAGGCCTTCTATTTTATGTGTCATGGGATATATTCATTATGTGCTATTGCAAAAATACATATACGTATATATATATATATATATATATATATATAAAACTTATAATTGGTAAAGCTAAGGAATAGCTTTATAAGCTAGAACTTATGTGAAATTACTAAGTACTTAGTATAGTACTAAATACTTTAGTACTTGTATTATTATCTGTGAAAGTATTAAGTATTTAATATGGTACTAAATACTATGTTACTCTATGTTAATAATATTATGAAAGTTCTAAGCTTGAGAATAAAGAAACAGTACGTTTCTGGAATTACAGTCACTTGTAGTTTTGTTTTGTTTTTTGAGATTTAAATCACAGATAACTCACTTTTTTTTGAATTTTTGAATTTTATTTTATTTATTTTTTATACAGCAGGTTCTTATTAGTCATCCATTTTATACACATCAGTGTATACATGTTAATCCCGATCTCCCAATTCATCACACCACCACCACCATCCCCCGCCACTTTCCCCCCTTGGCATCCATACATTTGTTCTCTACAACTGTGTCTCTATTTCTGCCCTGCAAACCAGTTCATCTGTGCCACTTTTCTAGGTCCCATATATATGCGTTAATGTATGATATTTGTTTTTCTCTTTCTGACTTACTTCACTCTGTATGACAGTCTCTAGATCCATCCACGTCTCTACAAATGACCCAGTTTCATTCCTTTTTATGGCTGAGTAATACTCCATTGTATATGTGTACCACATCTTCTTTATCCATTCATCTGTCGACGGGCATTTAGGTTACTTCCATGACCTGGCTATTGTAAATAGTGCTGCAGTGAACATTGGGGTGCATATGTCTTTTTGAATTATGGCTTTCTCTGGGTATATGCCCAGTAGTGGGATTGCTGGGTCATATGGTAATTCTATTTTTAGTTTTTTAAGGAACCTCCATACTGTTCTCCATAGTGGCTGTATCAATTTACATTCCCACCAACAGTGCAAGAGGGTTCCCTTTTCTCCACACCCTCTCCAGCATTTGTTGTTCGTAGATTTTCTTATGATGCCCATTCTAACCCGTGTGAGGTGATACCTCATGGTAGTTTTGATTTGCATTTCTCTAATAATGAGTGATGTTGAGCAGCTTTTCATGTGCTTCTTGGCCACAGATAACTCACTTTTAAGAAATTTCTTTGAGGGCGCTAAGGGGAGGTGCAGGGTGAATGCCTAAAATGCATATTTAAGACTTCATGATCACAGAATATAGATCTTACTCACTGTAAGCTTTATGATTGAGGTTCAGATTATCCCCTCAGTTCTTCCTCTAGCAGAATATTTGCAGAGTAAATTAACTTAGGGATGCATATTTTACCTTCTAAGGAAAAACAGTTATAAACTCCTTCCACCAGCTATGGCTGTTCTGAATCAAGATGGCAGGTGTCCCCATCAAGAACTCATTCTTAGTAATATATCATTTGACAGTAAAATTGTGCACGGCATTCAAATTTGAAAATTATTGGCACATGTAGCCTAGGTATTAAAGTTGGGGGGATAATTGGACAGTTTACTGCATAATTAAAATTGGGATCATCATGGAAAATTCAGATTACAGGCTAAGGTTTTCACAAGTGCTCTCCCAGGCACCAGACCTTCCTGCTGCCATCCTCTTAAAGCCAAAGATCTTTAGAGAAATCACTTTACTCTTTGGGTATATACCTTCTGCTCTGTAAATAATATATAGAGGTTCAGTTAGATAACCTCTTGGTCCTTCCCAAATTTAAAAGTTTCCTTCTAGGCCTCAAGGACTGAGCATGTTATATTACATCTAAGTATTTTCTCTTCAGTCATTCTGGAAAAGAGAAACCTGTAAAAGAAAACCTGTGCAGGTCCCTGAAACACTTTTTCCTCGACCCAGTTGGTGTACTGTTTCACTTCATTTTCATCTGCCAGAGATTGAATGACTTTGCTTGCGTTCAGGGTCATTAAGCTAAAATAAAGAGACTGCTTTTAAGAATGCTAATTGACAGCTTAGAAGTCCCTAGCAGAAAATGCCCAAAAAAGGTGAATTATTTTATAAATTGTAGGGTGAACTCTGAAGTGAGAAGAAGTATTTTTAAAACTCACACGTTTGTTCAACTTACACTGCTGCTGCTGCTTGTGTTGTTTCCCCTTGTTTTTCCTGGTTTACCAGATGCACAGCCTCAGTTGATTATATCAATCAAGTGGTATGGCCCCCTAAATGCCTTATTGATTCAATTAACCAAAGATTAAAATTTCTTACTCATGGTGCAACAGAGGGGTGGGAGAGTTTTGAATATATATATATATATATATATATATATATATATCTCCAATGCAGGCTGACAAAATTGAGAAAGAATCTGATAGAGGGAAAAAAAAGAACAGTAAGATGTATCTGGTCATATATGTATTATCCACATCTCTATCAGGAAGAATTATTCTTGTTATAACTAAGGCCCTAAATGATGAAGGGCTGTTTTGAAATTTGTAAGTGATAGTAAATGTATAGACTATTGGTAAAATATAGAACTGCATGAGAAATCAATAATGTAAAAGTGTTTAATCACTAAAATGCAATTTAATTATTAAGCGAAATAATCCCTTACAGTATATATTGATAGCATTTAGCACAGCAAAGCAGGCCAGTTTTTTATAAGCAGACATGGGATATAACTAACTACACAGATTCGTAAGTGTGTCAAGAACACAAGGCCGTCTTGATCTGGGTCTCAACTACTGGTCTGACGTCATCTTACATCCTCCTCCTACCTATCCAGCTCCCTACTCCACCAAATGGCTACAGGTCATTCATTCCACACATATTTATTAAAGCACCTACTGTATGCTGGTCCAGTTTTATGCCCTGGGCATATAACAGTGAATTAGCAAACTATTACGCCAAGAAATAAACATTCTTAAGGGAGAATACTTTCAATAAACAAGCAAACAAAAGTTTTACAGTATGTTAGAAGGTGTCAGGGTTATGATGGCTTGAATTGTTCTCCCCAAAAAGGTGATGAAGTCCTAACCCTCAGTGCCTGTAAATGTGACCTCATTTGAAAATAGGGTCTTTGTAGATGTTCATATTAAGATGAGGTCATTAGAGTGGGCCCTAATCCAATATGACTGGCATCCTTGGCAAAAATGGAAATTTAGAAACACACACACACACACACACACACACACACACACACACACATACATACACAGGAAGGACACCATGTGAAGATGAAGACGGGATGGACACTCCTACAAGCCAAGGAACGTCAAAGGTTTCTGGCAAACCACCAGAAGCTAGAAGAAAAGCATGGAACAGATTTTTCCTCACAGTCCTCAGAAGGAATCAACGTTGCCAACACCTTGATCTCAAACTTCATATCAATCAAGTAGGTATTGCCCCCTAAATGCCTTATTGATCCAATTAGCCGAAGATCTCGTGATACAACAAAGGGGGAAATTTTGAATATATTAGAGGCAATTCCAATGCAGGCTGACAAAATTAAGAAGGAATCTGATAGAAGGGGGAAGCAATGAACAGTTAGATGTATCTAGGCATATGTTATATTATCCACATCTCTAGCAGGAAGAATTGTTTTCATTATAAGTAAGCCCTTAAATGGTAATGAGCTGTTTTGAAATCTAGCCTCCAGAACTGTGAGATAATCGGTTTCTCTTAAGTCACCCAATTTGTGGTGCTTTGTTACGGCAGCCCTAGCAAACTAATACAAGGGTTAAGGAAAAAAAATAAGTAGGGAAAGGCAGTAGGGAGCGTCAGGAGTTGAAATTTTAAGTGATGTGGTCAGATTGCACTGAAAAGATGGCATTTGAACTTGGACTTGAAGGTGAAGGAGCAAGTCCTGCAAATAATAAGAGGCAACAGCAAGTACAAAATGAGAGACAAATGAGGCTGTCATGTTCTAATAATAGAGAGACTGAGCAAGGTGGGAAATCGTAAGAAATGAGATGAGAGAGGAATTAGGAGGTCAGCTTTTCTCAGGCAAGTCATGCTTCTCAAATGTTTGGGTCACAGGACTACTTTATACTCTTAAAATTATTGAGGACACTACAGAGCTTTTGCTTATATGACTTATATCTACTGACACTTACTATGAAACTAACAAATTTAAAAACTGTTCATTAATTCATTTAAAATTGATGATAAAAACCTATTGTTAACATTATGGCACTTTTATGAAAAAACAAGCTATATTTTCTGAAACAAAATAGTGAGAAGAGTAAGCACTCTAAGATGCTTGGGCAAGTTAATTATCCTTTCTGGGTCTTAGTTTCCTCATCTGTTACTAGCTCATAGGATCATTGGGAAGAGTGAATGAGGTAATGCACATAAAATCCTAAGTGTGGTACATAGTACATATGAGTGCCCTGTGGGCAATGCCTACTACTTTGTGGCTTTTATGACGGTTATTTATAATTACATCAGTGTCAACAGTGAGGACACTGGACACCTACTAGGTGCAGGTGACTCTCCTGAGTTGTTGGGAGGAGAGGACGAAGGTAATTGAGCCCCTGCTTTCCAGGTGCCCAGGATCTAATTCAAAAGGAGGGAATATGTAATATCGTATTTTATATTAATTCTCTGTGCTATTTGTAGTGTTTCTCTAAGCTTTATCATATATATGTATGTATTTTATATTTTCTTCAAGATCATACAAGATGATGTATGTCAATTGCAAAATAAGTAGCAGGTAGAGAATTCTAGGTGTTCAGAAAAGGGAATTGTTCCACAGGATTAGGGAATTATAAGAAGGCGTTGCAGTGGATATGGAATTTTGCTCTCTTGTATAAATAGGATAAGTAGTCAGAGAGAACAAAGGAAGGCATTCCAGGCCCTGAAATGAGGAATAATATCATCAAGACTGGTCAGTTCTGGTATACTCAAGTAGTAGTAAATAAAACAATTATTTAGAGGACCAAAAGATCACATAGAGCTTTAGCAGAAGCAGAATTGGAAAGGCTGATGGTTCAGAGCTAAATGTGAGTGGGAACCTTATGATCACTAAGGAATATTGGAATCTGTATCAGAATTGGGTACCTGCTGAGTTTAACCCTCGACTTAAACAACTGGCTTCATCACTTGGGTTCTTCAGCAAGCCATCTGTGTAGTGATTTGAGATACTCCTGGGAATCGGGCAGTCTAGGTTCAAATTCTGGTGCAGCCATCCACTCATTCTCTGCCTCAGTTTCACCATCTCTAGAATAGGGAGAATCATACTGCTTCATAGAGTTATTCTGAAAAGCAAATGAAATCACGTGTGTAAAATTCTTAACACTGAACTATTCTAACATGGGCCTGGTGTAGCCCTGTTGAGACCCAGGGAAAATTATGAGAATCTTCAGGAACTTCCACCCCATCCTTTTTCCATTACATACTGTAATTTCCCACTCCCCAAGACACATTTACTGCTATCCACCTACTTTTTTTTTTTTTTTTTTTTTTGAGGTACGCGGGCCTCTCACTGTTGTGGCCTCTCCCTTTGCGGAGCACAGGCTCCGGACGCGCAGGCTCAGCGGCCATGGCTCACGGGCCCAGCCGCTCCGCGGCATGTGGGATCTTCCTGGACCGGGGCACGAACCCGTGTCGCCTGCATCGGCAGGCGGACTCTCAACCACTGCGCCACCAGGGAAGCCCCCACCTACTTTTAATCATCCATGAGCTAAACAAATATTTACTGTTTCCTCTATTTGTGCCGTATAACACGAGGTGTTCAGACTAGACAGTTCCAGTACCTTCAATGATTAAACTGCAGGCTATGTGCCCTATTATTATCCGATCCACGATATGCACGTTTTTACTTTGTTCCATAGCCTTCCAGAGCTTCTTTCTCATCTTATCACCACAGTCAGATCTAGGCCAAGAATGAGATGATGATTTGAACTAATCCCACTGCTCTCATGAATCAGACAAAGTGAGAAGAGTTGTGAGTTTTATGGAGGAAACAATGTCAGAATTAAAGGAGCAGTAGACAAATGCAACCTGCCATACATTTATTGGGGAAGTGACATTTTCTAAACAAAATATCCTAGCCCTGCCTAAGAATGCTATTGCCCCTGAAAGCAGCACTATCAATGCGGAGCTAGAAATATGCATCAAAAACACCTGTGCATATAAATTAGGGCATTTGTTCTAGAAAAGAACAGGAAACAGAAATAAAAGTGGTTTATCTTCTGAACAGGGAAACTTTGTAAAGAAAGAGGCTTTATTCTAATGCAAATAGCACAAATGAGTTACTAAAAAACCAGAATTACTCTATTAGCTAATAAAGGCCACAGGAGTCAGAAAATATACACAATTCTATTTAGAGATTGCAGTTAATTCTATAATTAATGAGGTCATTAAATTTTCACATCTGCCTTAAATCCTTCGGATGAAGATTCTAATCTAAGTTTGGCTTAAATATGTTGTTAGACTTAAGTATTTAAGATGATTCTAAAAACAGAATTTTTTTAAAGGACAGATAAAAAAAATACAGTGCTCTAAAAATAAGAAAACACTGTGCGTGCAAATGTTTTTAAAGGTTGGAGTTAAAATGAGAGTAATTAGGAATGATTTGAAATTTATAAAAATAGGTCATCAGTTTTCTCTCTTCCAAACATGTGGGAAGAAATTTAGATTTTTCTAAGTTCTAAAGAGTCCTGGAAGAAATTCTTAAGCTATGTTTAAAATATTTTTCATGTCCTATGTAGAAATTTTGGAAGACAGAAAAAAAGCTCAAAGAAAATAAATGCTGTGTATTTTTTGTGTTTATACATCCCAAGTTGTTTTTTAGACAAAACTGAGGTTGTATCATACGTATTGTTTTAAAATGTAATTTTCTCATGTAACAATATAATTGAGCATTTTTCTATGCCGTAAAAATAATTCTAAAATCTTAATTCTAATGGTTGTTTAGTTAGTATATAATTAAACTTATGTACCATAATTTATTTAATTGGATATTTATTTTACATTTAAATTATTTATAAATTATAATCAGAGTATAGACAACCTTTGATGAACATCCTTATCCTACATTATACAAATATTATTTATTTTGAATAAATTCCTAAAAATGTATTTGCTAGCTTGAAAAATATAACACTGACCTTTGATAGATATTTTCAAGCTTCTCTCCAAGTGGGTTGTACCACTTCATGCTCCTTCAACATAATATGCAAGGGCCTCGCTCCCTCACCAATGTTCATTCATGCATGCATTTATTCATTCAGTACGTGTCTATTGAGGACCTATCATGGGCCAGACATTGCACAAGGAATTGAAAATACAAAAGTTATCTAGACAGGCATTTTATTACCTTCTCAAAATGTCCAGTTTAGTAGGCAAGTAAGAGATTAAAGTAAATGAACAGACCGGTATATAAAATAGTTATTAAAATATTTCAAGTATTACAAAGGAAACAGACAGATGGTCTAATTTTTATCTATACCAGTTGGATAGGCAAGATTGTTTCTTACTGTTTTAATTTGCATTTTATTACTAGTGAGGTTGGACGTAGATTTATAAGCCTACTGATTGAATTACACTTTTTTCTTTTCTGAATTATCAGTATATGCCCCTTGTCCATTTTCTAATTCATATGCTTACACATTACCTTATTGGGTCTTTAAATCTTATTATATATTAAAGCCATGTATATTTTTTCTTTTAAATTTTTATCAGGTGATTTCTGATGCACGCAAATGGTCAACTCTGTTAGTATTTCTTGTAGAATTTTCTTTCTTTGGTATTATATTTAAAAAGATCTTCCTCTCCTTCAGGTTTGACATGATGCTGTATTTTTTTCCTACTGTACTTTTATATTCTCCATCAACTTTCTTCTTTTTCTTGAATTTTCAATCTCTCTCTTTTGATCCCTCCCATTAACATTTAAATTTCTTCAGTTATTTACCAACATAAATGGAATCCTTTCTTCCATACCCTAGGTAACCATCCTAACTGTACCAGCTCTTCACAGGCACATTTCTCTTGCTCCTCTATTTCCTCATCTTCTTCTCATTCCTCAAATTACCCTACTACTGTTTCTATGACCACCGAGTCCCACTACAACTCTTGCTAATGTCTCTAGTGACCTCCACATCAGTTCGTCAAATGGATTTGCAGATACTCAGAGATGGATAAGTTAAAACACAGTATTCTTTATTTCAACAGATGATTCCATCCTCTTTATTTAAAAAAGAAAATCTTGATCTGTCCATTAAAGGTATCTCAGTTTTGTTTTGTTTTTTAATTTAAAGCAGTTTTTTATAGGTAAACTTGGTATAGAAGAAATCTTACATGCTCTCATGGTGATAGGAACTTGTAGCTGGTTTGCATGAGGTTCCTCAGGCTGTCCTCTGAGTCCTTGCTGAATGATGTGCCTCTTTCCATCATTCCTGCCCATTGGGCATCTTGCTGGCATCTGCCTGCAGCCTACAGCCGGAGAACTTGTGGTCTATGCTTTAGACATTGTGAGAGCCCAGTTATCCCCTTGGTGTATTTGCCCCCATCTCAGATCTTGCTGGCTCTAGAGATCCTCAGCATCATAACCACATCTTCTAAATGATCTTGACATAGGTTGTTTATCTAGAAATGCCTGCTTAGGGGTCACCTTATTCTTCAGCATGACAGTACTATGGGAAGGTCCACTGGTTGCTTTCCTTTGAAATTCTACAAGAAGCACGTGGGAACTTCTGGTTATCCTCCATATCATAAAAAAGCCATGGAGAACTAGGAAACTGTGAGTGGGAGGTTGGATATATAGTATGACAAATACTGTCTCAGCTTTATTCTCCCTCTGCCTCTAAACAACCACTTCCACTTTTACTGTATTACAGACTCCAAGCAGCACTTTTCCTCAGAGTACCAAAAGGCTAGTGAGACACAATCCCCGCTTTTCTGGAAGTTTGCCCCCAAATCTGTGCAGTCATTTCCAACATGCCTCCACTCACTCTTACCTCCAGCATGTGGGATTTTGACCTAGAGGAAGGATCAGGGTAGTACCTTTTTGATCCTTTGCCCTTGGCTTCTCCCTTTTGGAGGACTCTTTGTACTTCCTTTTCCTGTTTGGTAGGATCTTCCCTTTTATTCAATACTAAGTTCTTCCTTCCTTTAAGGAGTTCTTGTTCAAGGCCTTTCCTTCCCCTGGACTATTGTTTCAAGGGACAACAAGCCCCAGGGCAGCATTCTTTAAGAAAAATTAAAAATACATCTGTTGGGCTTCCCTGGTGGCGCAGTGGTTTAGAGTCCGCCTGCCGATGCAGGGGACACGGGTTCGTGCCCCGGTCCGGGAAGATCCCACATACCGCGGAGCTGCTGGGCCCGTGAGCCATGGCCTTTGAGCCTGCGCATCCAGAGCCTGTGCTCCGCAACGGGAAAGACCACAACAGTGAGAGGCCCACGTACCGCAAAAAAAAAAAAAAAAAAAAAAAAAAATCTGTTGATGTATAGCACAGGGAACTATTTTCAATATCCTGTGATAAACCATAATGGGAAAGAATATGAAAAAGAATTATATATAGGTATAACTGAATCAATTTGCTATGCAGCAGAAATTAATACGACATTGTAAATCAACTATACTTGAATAAAGTAAATTTTTAAAAATATATCGGTTTAATATTTTAAAAATATTATGCCTCTCTTAGGCGTTTTTTGTCTCTTTCTGACCTCTCAGCGGTGTTTAATACTGTTGATCACTCCCTTATCTTGAAATAATGTCTTCTGTCTTTCTTGATAGTAGCAGCTCTTAATTTACATGTCTCTCTCTGGTCAGTCTTTCTTAGTCAGCCTTATCAGTTTCTCTTCCACCCAACTTCTAATGACTGGGAGGCTCCAGCCTCAGTCCTGAGTCTTTTTATTCTCCTCTCTCTCCTTGGATGACCTCACACATTCTGATGGCTTCAAGCCCACCTATCTGTAATTAATTTGCAAATATATATGTTCAAACCAAACATTTCCTTTGTGCTCCAGACCTGGATACCTAATTGACTACTCTGCACTTCCAATAGCATGTCATATAGGCACTCAAATTCAACATGTTAAAATTAATCTAATAATCTGATACTCCAAACTCACCTCTCTCAGAATTCTCTATCTTAATGCACAGGGCATCTAGTCTTATAAGCCAGAGACCTAACAATTGGAATTTCTCTTTGCTTCATTGCCATTTCCAAACAATAACCTAATCCCATATTTTACCTTCTAGCATCTCTCTAATATATTCACTTCCTGTGTCTTCACTGTCAGCAAACTAGTTTAAGCTACCTCATTTTCCATTAGGCATTGGCATAGTAGACTCTCAATCAATCTTGCTACTTTCTTTTTCTGTCCTATCTACCTCTCCTCCACATTGTAGCCAGGGTCACTGCAATCCCTTGAGTTACTTAATCTTTCTGTGTTTCACTTTTCTCATATGTAAGATAGAGATATTAATAGTTCCTATCTCATAGAGTGATATAAGAATTAAATGGTTTAACACATGCAAAATAGAATATTGCCTGACATGTAGAATAGAATTCAGAATTCTTAACATGGCTTATAAGGCCCAGCATGATCTGGCACCTATGTACTTCTCCAATCTTAGCCAGTGCCAAAGTGTACTCCTCTCCCTGTGCTTAAGACACTAGGCTATTCTTTTGTTTCATCCATTATGCTATGCTTCGTTCTACCTCAGAGACCTCACACACACTGTTTTCTCTCCTCAGAATGCTCTCCCTTGCACTCAATTAATTTAGTTGATTTCTGCTAATTCAAATAACATTTACTCAAAGAAACCTTCTTTAACTACCCAGAGCTGGGCAGGTCTTCTTGCTATATCTTCCCGTATGCTCTCTTCTCCTTTGTAGCACCTAGAGCCATCATAAATCAAATAATTTACAATATAATTAGTTGCCTAATATCTGCCCCTGATTTCTACCACTGAAAGATATGCGTGGAGAGACCAGCTCTATTTTATCATTGTATTCCCAGAATTTAGTATAGTGCCTTGCGCATGACAGGTATTCAATAAATATTTATTGAATGATCATATGTACTAGTGTCTTAGTAAATTTTATAGCTTTTTATTTTCATGTAAATTCTGCATATCTTTAGGCTCATGTTGTGGATGGCATTTTATAAGTGGTTACAATTAGTATACAGGAAAGCTTTTAAAATATATTTTGTAACTGGTGAATTTACTCAGCTCTGTCATTGGTTCTTTTTTTTTTTTTTTAGTTCAGTTGCTTCTGTTTCCAGACTCAAAGATATATTATCCACAGATTATATTGTTTCCTCAATGATAACTATACCGCTTATTTGTTTTGCCTTATTGTGTTTGCTAGAATATTTTGAATAATTGTAAATAATTGTAATGATGGAGTTACGGTCTGTGTTAGTTCTAGACTCAGAAAGGTATTATGTACAATGTTTATGAAATGTGGGGTTTTTTAGATAGGAATGGCTGCTGAATTTTATTAAATGTGTTTATATGATCTTGCAAGATAGTCATGTAGTTGATATGATGAAATATATTAATATTGACATAACTTTATATTCTTTGAATAAATTCTACTTGCTTATGGTATATTATTCTTTTAGGATACTGTCCTCAAGCATACATAATAATATATATATATATATATACACACATATACACTGCAAGTACATGTATATGTGTATGTATGCCTATGTATGTGTGTATATATATGTGTGTTTAGGTGTGTATTTAGAAATATACGTATTTCTAAAAGCCTAACAAATTGAAATTGTATTGGAGATAAGACCACACACAACCACTAACTGAAACATCAATTGCCTTTGCTTTTGCCTCTAGTTCTGCCAACCCATTGTCGTCACACTGGTTATCTTAGGCTAACCAAGAGCTGCGACTGGCAATTATATACATATTTCATTAATTAAAGTGAAAAAAATTATTTCTCAATAAATAAGATTTCCTAGGAGGAACAACAAAAACATGTTGGCAGTATTCGTGTACCATCTCTAGACACAATCAATTAAGTTTGCTTGGCACATTAAATCTTTCAAAATAGGTTGTCCATGGTAGGCTAGATAATCAGAGCTCCTTGGTCATGAAAGACTTAAATGTCTTCAGTACATATTGCTTGGGGCTACTACTATCAGGTTTATGGTAAAGCTAGGGATAAGATGACAGCAGAGAGATCTGTCACTAAATATTTGTTAAGCACCTACCATGAGCAGAAACCTTTGTTCCACAATAAAAATCTATAGATGAATATAAATTATTTCCCACTCTACTACAGAGGTAAACACATTCAACAAATAATTTCTTCCCTTAATTTATATGATAGAACTTGAAGAATGAGGTTCTGTAGACTCACAGTGGAGGTGATCTTATAGCCTGGGAGTTAAGGGGAACCTTCTTGGAGATAACACCATTGAGGACTTTCCCTAGGCTGCTCTTTTCCATTGTCTGGTAGAAATAACAACTCACAGGCAGATTCGTTTTATCAGATAAAATGGAGATTATATTCTATGTCATCTCTCTAGACCAATCTTAGATGATATAGCTTTTAAAAAGTGCCTACACTTTAGAACCATAAATAAATAGTTTTCCCCTTCTTACTAATTAACATGTGAGTGTGCACGTGGTGCTGTGTGTTTGGTCTCTGTCCCTCCCACAAGATTATGAGATACGCTTAATTAAATTTAGGGTTAATGCTGCCTCATTTTAAGCAGTACATCTAAGAACTGCTTTGGTGAAAAGAACAATAGTTTATTTATGTTCGTAGATGCTTATTAAGCCCTTAATACATGTTTAAAATGAGTTAACATCTCCCAAAATACGGCATTGACACCTTTTCTTATTTGCCCTAGTGTGATGAAATTTCAAAGTTAAGCCTCTCGTATGCAGTGGATTTAGAGTTGTGAGCTCATAGGCCACGTGACCCCAGGGACAAAATTAAGAACAAAAAATTGCAGTGAGGAGAGGCATCCCTGGTCATCACTTGATTTATGAGTCTCCAGCTTTATGGGATATTGCAATATCTTCTCCTGAGATGTTCTGCGGGCCCTGAATTCCCAGCGAGAAAATCTGGATTCTCTGGATTCAATTCAATCCAATTCTTTCGATTCAACAATTATATTTACCACTGATTGGCTGTTTTATTTTGGATAAGTCAATCTCTCTGAGTGTCTACATCTTCAGTGGGAAAATGGGGCTAACAAGCCCTGAGCTGACTATGTCACAGCATTATTTAAAGATATAACATGGAAATTTGTACAAATTATCTTTAAAATTAAGCAAGGGGCAAAAAGTGAGCAGCTAGACAAATATAAATTGTCACAGTTACTGCTGTTATCTTCTACAACAGTGGCTACAAAGAGGAAGGAGAAACAATATTATTCATAAATATTAGCTACCATTTAATGTACACCCGCTGTTTAACTGATCTATATATTCACTGTTTGATGCATTCCTTGACTCTGTCATGAACATATAGTTCCCACTATATGCCAAGTAATCAGGGATACGCAGCTGTGAACAACACAGGAACACAAAAACCCTGCAAGGAAGATATTATTAACCCCATTTTACAGAGGAGGAAACTGAGACTCAGAGAGATTCAGTAACTTGCATACAATTATAGCTGTGAATCCTGTTCATTCATAAAACTTCTTCGGTTAATGAGGGATCCATGAAGTTAGGACTGTGCCTTTTTAGTTCACCCTGTACATCCAGCATGTCACTCATTACCAAGCAAAGAGTAGATGTTCAGTAAATAAATCAGTGAGTGAATAAATGGATAAACGAATGAATTAATTAACAAGAGTTTGTATGGAGTAGAAGAAAGACATAAGAAACTAGAGGAATGTTTGTGACTTGGAATTCATTGTTTTGCTGTGCATTTATAGATACACATTTCCCAGCCAACCACCTGCACCAACACACAGTGACCAAATGTGGGAGTGTAGTTATTTGGAAGACTAGGCACTACATACTAATATAAGGTTATATATTTACTATGCTTTTAAACACAGCTCAGAAAGTTTACATTGGCACCTCCATAAATGACTATCTTAGCTTCCTTCTTATGCTTTTAGTTCTATTTTGATGACTGGGCACAATAAAAATTTGCTGAGTGGGTACAAACTGCTGAGCTACTGCAAGCCACTCAGTCTAAATTCTTAGATTAATTTTTAATGAAAGAAGCATATTTTATCTTTGCAGCCCAAGCAGTTTAAGGCTCAGTGTCTATCATACAGCATCCTTACCCACTTCTATTGAAGACCTGTCATGTGAATCTGTCTAGACCACCACTTAATTTAACTGGGCCTTTTTTTTCCTTATCTTTGATGTAGAGATACTGATACAAACCTTTCTCAGAGGCACAATGAGGAACAGTTTTAAAAGAATAGATGTTAAATTATTATCTGTATATCACCAGTCACGTAATCAAATAATTTCTGTCTTTTCCTTAGGGTTAAGAGAAATGAATGGGGTATCCAAAATTAGCAGCTTTCTTGAGTGATTGAAGTGCTCACTCTGTTTCATCATCTGGGAATACTGTTTACCCATTTTCAAGTTGCATACTGACGTGTGAAATCTTTAACATAGCGAAATTCCTGGCCAGTGGGTAAGGTTTCATAGTTTACAAACAGAAGACAGAATATTAAATAAGGCTTTAGACGTTAGGCACATTTGAGAATTAGTTACTTTTTCAAGGAGTAAAAACGATGCACCTTACCCAAAGCCTGGACAATTCTTGCTTTTGTCTTTAAATGAATTGAAATTCATCTAAGGACAAAAGCAAGTTCAGGCATCAAGCCAATTGCCTTCCTACTCCTCTCCTCCCAGCCAAAAAAAAAAAAAAAACATAGCAGTTAGTAGAAATTTTGCTGCCTCTATACTACTCACAAAGGGAAACAAATGTTTCAGTACAAAGTCAGTAGGATGCATTTGATATCAGATTCATTCTCTTTTCTTTCATTGCACTTGGATTTATTCATAAACACACCCACACTTTTCAAGAAATGGTCCTTTAGGTTCTAAGTAAGACCTTGTTAATAGGTAACCTAATAAGATGTTTTAAGCAAAATACAGAAAGATTCGTGTACTGTTCCTGAGCATCTTAAGAAGTAAAATGCTTAGACGTTTGCTCTGTTTTATAAACTTGATATATGTGCTTTTAAGAGCTAGGTAAAAATGGGGCACATTTGTTTAAAAAAAAAAGACTTTTTTCTGCTTAACTTTTTTAATATCTCCTGATTTAATCTAGATATATCAGCTAAACAAATACAATCCTGATTTATAGTACAAGTTCAGTATTTTTAAATGAATAAGTGATTGAATAAATGGAAGAATGAATGACTGTTCTAGCCTACGATTGGGAATCTCTTCTTCATCCAAATGCTGTCCTGTACAATCTGGCTTAAAAAATGGGAACTGTTCACTCTTCAGGCCTGCCATGAGAAGTGGTTATGGGAATTCTTTCACCTGTGCAAGAAATTCTGCTAGTGCTTTTAGGGGAAGACTTCTAAGATGTCTCGAAGTGGCCTTTCAATGGGATATGTATAAATATAAATTCATGAAATTGTATTTCATTGTGGTTTGTGTCTATGTGTTTGCGTGTGTAGGTATATAATCTATCTTTATGCATATATGAGCATATTTATGTGTTTATATGATGTATAAGTGAAGTTTACGTACACGTATATGAATTCATATATACTTATATGAATTTGGTGGTAGCATCCTAAAACCCTCATCTGCATAGTCTTATCTGCCCCTACTTTGCCATGTAGTTAAAATCTTTGGCCTTATCCTAGGATGAGAGAGCAATAGACCCTTACACAGACATACTACCCACCCAACATTAAGTGCTGTGAAATGGCCGTATTTGGGTAATAAGGTTTTGTCTCTAAAATGCTGTGCTATGCTTTGCTACCAGAGATTTGTGCCCTGACCTTCTAAAGAAGCTTCTGTTTTCAAACCAGCGTTCATTTTTTCTGAGGTTGTCACTTTGGCCATCTGGTGGATGTATCTTCTGGGAGAGAAGGAGCTGCATGCACTAAAACTTTCAAGGAAGCATTATTGCATAATTTGCTTGAGGTCCGAGCCAATATTCTGGAAGCTGGTTCATCATTTATTGTGATGTGGCAGATATTAGAGGACTTTATAAACACATTGTGCTTTTGAAGTGTATTCCCAAAAGATTGAAAGTGGCAGAATGTGGCAATTCATGTTTATGCCTCAAGGAGAATTATTAACCTGCCTAAAGTACAATGATAGACCAACGCTTTTTTGTCAGCTCTACTTACCCTTGGACTTCAGTGTCGGAAAGATATTTTAGGGAATCACAGAAGTAAACAGAAAATAACTTTTTGTTACCTGAATCATAAAAATAAAATTTATTTCCATTGCAAAATAGAAAAAAGTAAATACCCCATATTTCTGCTTCTGCTTCTAAAAGGCTAAGTATAGAACCAAAGAGATTTTTTATATTCTAGTTAAGTACCTTCTAAAAGAAATATATACCTCTCTGTTGCACTCCAATTTAGTTTATTTACCTTACCTTCAGATGTAGAAATAGTCTAGAGTTGATGCTGAGAATTAAATGCTTTATATTGTATTCTTAAATCCTTTGTCAAATATGTGCTCTTTAAAGAAAAATGATATAGGCAGAATTTCACTCCAATAGATGAGAGAAGACTCTAAGAGGAATATAAAGTAGATTTCAAGCTTCATGTTCTTTTAAAGTCTGATTGGATTCTGCCTGTGATTAGGGAATTAAGGGGAAACCATAGAGGTGAATTAGTTCCTTCAGGCTTCTATTGGGCAAACTATTATTCTATTGTACCTCTTGATACAGCAGGAGACTGAACGAGTTTCTTTTCTTTTTTCTTCTTCAAAAGGTAAACTGCTTAGTTTTTGGTAACTGGTAGAAGCAAAAATAAATAGAAGGAAACAGATATTTAAATATACTATTTTAAGGAATAACTAAGATAAAGCCCATAAAGTGCTTAACATAGTAATAATCAATAAAAGTAAAGCTCTCATTCATTCATTTATTCAACAGATACTTATTACAGATTTATGTTGTGCCCAAAAGTAAAATTAACATGGTTTCTTCCCTATGGATACAACTTTTATAATGTAATCTGATAACTGTTGGCAGCAGAAGCAAGATCAGTGTACACTGGGAGCACAAAAGAAAGCCTATTTAAGCCCAACTAGTGAGTCACATAAGATTCGCAGGACAGATGATGCTTGAGCTGAGTTTAGATAAATGGGAGCAGGGGGAGTTGGCATGGAAATGGAAATGTCATGATTGTATTCAAGAGACTATAAGTAGGAGTGGAGAGGAGGAATGGAGGGAGATGGGATGGGACAGAATATGAAGGGCTTTTGTGGGCTGAGCAAAGGTTAAACAGTATCCAAAAGCTAAGAAGAGACATGTTTAGCACACTGTGAGACAGGATCATGAAAGAAGAGTTAATTAAACATGGTCTTGATTCTCAAAAAGCTCTGATAGATTCCGTATATATGTGTTAGCGTATGGTATTTGTTTTTCTCTTTCTGACTTACTTCATTCTGTATGACAGAGTCTAGGTGCATCCACCTCACTACAAATAACTCAATTTCGTTTCTTTTTATGGCTGAGCAATATTCCATTGTATATATGTACCACCTCTTCTTCATCCATTCATCTGTCAATGGACACTTGGGTTGATTCCATGTCCTGGCTATTGTAAATAGTGCTGCAATGAACATTGTGGTACATGACGCTTTTTGAATTATGGTTTTCTCAGGGTATATGCCCAGTAGTGGGATTGCTGGGTCGTATGGTAGTTCTATTTTTAGTTTTTTCAGGAACCTCCATACTGTTCTCCATAGTGGCTGTATCAATTTACATTCCCACCAGCAGTGCAAGAGGGTTCCCTTTTCTCCACACCCTCTCCAGCATTTAATGTTTGTAGATTTTTTGATCATGGCCATTCTGACTGGTGTGAGGTGATACCTCATTGCAGTTTTGATTTGCATTTGTGTAGTGATTAGTGATGTTGAGCATCCTTTCATGTGTTTGTTGGCAATCTGTATATCTTCTTTGGAGAAATGTCTGTCTAGGTCTTCTGCCCATTTTTGGATTACTCCACGTTAAGTGCTTTGTAAGAATTATCCCACAGACTATGACTGCATTTCTTAAACATTTTGGCCTCAGGACCCCTTTTCACTCAAAATTATTGAGAACTCCTATATTGTTTATATGTGTTTTATCTGTCAATATATATTGTATTAAAGATTAAAACTGAGCACTTAAAAGTATTTATTCATTAATTTATAAGTAACAATAATAAATTCATTACATGCTAACATAAGTAACTTTTTATTAAAAATAACAATATTTTTCAAAGCAAAAAAAGATTAGCAAGAAGACTGGCATTATTTTATATTTTTCAAATCTCTTGGGCTTCCCTGGTGGCACAGTGGTTGAGAGTCCACCTGCCGATGATGGGGACACGGGTTCGTGCGCCGGTCTGGGAAGATCCCACATGCCGCGGAATGGCTAAGGCCCCTGAGCCATGGCCGCTGAGCCTGCGCGTCCGGAGCCTGTGCTCCGCAACGGGAGAGGCCACAACAGTGAGAGGCCCGCGTACAGCAAAAAAAAAAAAAATCTCTTAACTCTGGCTTAATATAATAAATCTGAATTCTCTTATCTTCATCTATATTTAATCTGTTGTGCAAGTTGTTTTAGTCAAAGTTAATGAGGAAAATGTGGTTACTTCACCGATATGAATGCAGAAGGGTGAAATGTTTCTATAATCTATTCAGGTAACTGTGGGTGTTCTTCTTTGATACTACATCAAAACTTGACAAACCGTAGTTTTTTAAAGATTAGTTTCAAGGTAGAATCTGAAACCATATCAATGAACTTTTTGTACTATGTTATAAAAAAATTAATCTAAAGCTTTAAATGGACCTTTTACTCATGTGTGTGTGGGCTGTACAATCATGTATTAGTTAAATGGAAAATAATGGTTCACTGAATTTTAGAGATCACTCAAATGTTGACTTATTTCATTATACAATACCAAAAAATCCTATTTGTCAGTATTATGACCCATCCCATCAGAAAAGTCTTCTGTGTTTTGGGAAGCTGTCATGCTCATGGTGGTGGATACTTGAAAACTCAAACTTTACAATTAACAAATACTATCAGCTGTTGCCTTGAAAAAACAAACACACTTCATCAATTTTCCGGAAAGTTTTTGCCAAATACCCAAGACTGAATAATCGAAGTTTGTATTTCAGTCATTTTTTTCTCAAGTAAAAATGACAATCAATGAAAATGTGGTTAGTTTAGCTTGCAACTCAAATGATTGCACTTTTTTATCCTTGGGAAAACCATATGCAATATACAAAAGTACTTTAGGCATACCTCTCATTTCATCAAACAGAATACTATAATGTTATGGACTTGAAAGTAATGATTTTATAAAATTAATAATCTTCACTGCTTCATCAAAGATAATTCTTAAGTAAAACTGACATTTCTTTGTTTTTGTTGTGAATATATGTTTAGTAAAGACTCCAATGATTACCAGTCCACTTTGGTACCACTGCCTTGTTTTATTCTAAGGCACCAACAGTTTTACCCACCATTGCTTTTGCACCATCAGTGCAAAGGTAAACATGGTAAGAAAGACAAATAATATCTTGTTATTATGAAAACACTTTTGATCTTGAAGACATTTTGAGTACTGCTAGTTTATAACCAACACAAAAGCTGTTATTATTCCTTTTTCTCAGATGAGGAAGCTATACTTCAGAGAACTTAAAAGAACTGTTGAGGATCACAAGCCAAGAAGTGGTAGAGCTAGGATCTGAACACAGCAGGAATGACTCTGGAGCTTGGTTTCTTAATCCGTTCCAAGAGAGTGGTGCCTAATAGGTTATAGCAAGTGCCCATCTCCATCCCTCTTGGCCTAGTCAAGATTGATAGAGATAGGGGTATGGGTTGAAGGCTTGTTAAATCAGAGCCACAGTTAGTTATTCCCAAGTTACCACTTCAAAGGAAAGTTACTTTTAAGGGACATAAGTTTTTAGTTGTAGGTTGTAACAAATAAGCACCTAGAGTACTGCCAAGGAGTAGTAAAAAGAAAGAACAAGTGTACACTGCCAGAAAAAGAAAAAGAAAAAAAAAAAAAAAACTCTAGGAATCAGCCTTTTTTAAAAATCCTCATGGTTCAGTAGAGAGTGAAAAGATTGTTTTGTTCAAAGGTTGGTGGTTTTCAAAGATTTGGGATAGAATACAGAAGAAGATCTAAATTGTTGATATGAGAGAAATTGGGAAAAATTATACTTTTGAAATACAGTGAATCAAAAGAAATGGTGTATAAAGTGACCATTCCCAGACGCTGGGATTTTGCAGTATCCTGGGCAATAGGAAATAAGGAAATTAGCTAGGATAGAGGAAGTGGGAATAGAAATAAGAGGATGAAAACAAGAGGTATTCAATAGATAGAATGAACAAAACTTAGCAAATGATGGAGGAGAAGGCCTAGGGAGAGGAAGAGCCAAAGATAAATTTGAACTGTCGTGCCACCCCCCCACCCTGTTCCCATGTATATGGCACATCTCCCCAACTAGATTTAAGCTCCTTCAGAAATAGAACAACGTCTTTTATTTTCTTTTGTTCACAGAATTTGATACAATGTTGAGCACATAGTAGGTACTCAAATAAATATAGAATTAATTAGGTGATTTAACCTTTAGCCCTCTTATATTAAAATCAAGTAACCCCCCTTTAACCCCTTCACCTGACCTTTCCTTATTAACTCATTCATACAAATTATTTAGAGTATTCTTCAGGGTTTTTAAAAAACTTTTATTGAAATACAGTTGATTTACAGTGTTGTTTCAGGTGTACAGCAAAGTGATTCAGTTATATATATATATATATATATATATATATTCTTTTTTTACATTCTCTTCCATTATAGGTTATTACAAGATATTTAATATAGTTCCCTGTGCTATACAGTAGGTCCTTGTGGCTTATCTATTTTATATATAGTACCTTCAGTTTATTTTAACTCAGCAAACATTTACTGAACATTTGCTCTTACCAGGAATTGGATTGCAAATATAGTGTATCCCCTGTCCTCCAGATGCTAAGAATCTAGAGGAAGAGGGACATATATACAAATAACTTTGTGGTCTTAATCACATTATGAATGAAATTGTGTGGAATCACAGAAGAAAGGGCAATCATGTATGCCTGAGCAGTTGGAGAAAACATCGCAGATAGCATTTGAGGTGAATTTTGGTGTCTGAACAGGAATTCAACAAGAGAAGAAGTATTTCAGGCAGAAGAAGCCCTTCAATTTAGTTCATGCAAGAATGCATTCAGTTCTTTTCATGCATAGGTACTACATGATTCGGGCACAGAAAATGTATAACTCAGTTTTGATGCTTCGGATTGATGCTCACAATAGAACAGGGAAGATAAGCAAGTAAACAATACAATACAATGTGCTGCGTGTAATAGTAAAGTTGTGAACCAAGCACAAAATAATATAGAGAAGAAAATGAAGGAGAAAGTGAGGATCTACTCTGGGTCAGGCATTTTTTCTTTACATGCTACCAAGGGGCATATAAAGCTACACAGAAGAAAATACAACTTAGTCAAATAGTGAGCAAGTTACAAAATACTGATGCTTAGATCATATCTCTGGCTTGGGGACATATTTTCTTTGGTCTTCACAATGTTGCACTGTGTGGCAGTCATGGAATGTGCCTCTCAAACTGCCAGTTTCAGGGAGCATAGTTGACTAAGAACCTATATATATTTCAATTTAATAATTTTCCAACATTTAAAAATTGGTATTTTACTTAAGAAAATTTGATTCCTAGCTTCCCTCAGCGGAGAAAAACAATCTCCCAACATTAGGCCCGCATTCTAGAGTGCCCACCATCCATAAGAGCTGAATAGTACCTCTTCCCTTTAGATGAGATATATGCTCGATCCCCCCTCTTCCCTATTTTATTCCCAACACGAAGACCAGTTGCCATTTAACCACACTCTTGCTGTGTTGTTTTACCTCTCCTGGGTCCATTTTGCCATCCTATATGTCTTGTCTGCCTTCATTGTCATTTGAGTTTGATATCCGTTATTTTGATCACAATCTGCCATGAGAAGGATAGAGTGAAGTGACACAGGCCCGGAAGCCACAGGATCAATGAGGAGAACTAATGACGTTCTAAGCCGAGCAGGGATAATTGAAATTGAGAGGAGCTGGATGGATTTGAGGGATCTTTCAGAGAGAGAATTGACAAGTCATGATGTTTAATAAAATGCGGGGACAGGTAGGCAGGTAGGAGTCAAGGATGGCTATCAGATTCCTTGATGTGGTAACTGAGTATTTCATACGCTTCCCCACTTCTTTCTTATTTTCTCTATATAAACTGTCCTAAACAGATATATACTTTAATCCTTCATATGCCAGGAAGTTTTCAGAAAACACAAGAGATGTCATTGGAAATAGAAGGCTTAATGGGCATGCAAGAGAGGGACTCCATTGTTAACAGCTTACATTGAAAAAATGATCAAGACGATAAGAGACTATGGAGGTAGCTGTTGAGAAGTATATATTAGCTTCTAGTGGCGTTCAGTTAAATACTATGGCAGGGTACAAGATAGATGTTACTTAAATGTTTTGCAGTTGGAGTGTCATTGACAATGTCCTAAATCAGATCTTAAGAACTCACAGCTCAAGCACTATATTGGATCCCAAATTACTCTCCTTGCTTTCTGACTCAATCCATCAAGCCTATTCTTAATTCATCCTATACAAAGTCTTTGAATTAATTGTAGTAAAATGCCACATTTATCATGTCATGCCTTATGAAGAAAACCTAGTTTCTCCAGGAACCTATACTCCTAGGTCTGGTATTCAGAAAACTTTCACGTACACCCTCAAGGAGATGTTACGGGGGCTTGGCTCATCTTGTTCCTCTGCTTGGAACCCTTTCAACTGCCACACTGCCTCACATCCTAGTCCTTTTCTCATCTTTACCCTGGGTCTTTCCTCACTCTCACCAAACAATTTTGGCCCTTTTTTTTTTCTTTTGTCTATTTTGTCTCTTTCTTTCTTCCAAGGAAACTTCAGTGTCGGCTACAACTGTGACTTGCCCATCACTTTAATACATTCACATGATTTGACATTTATGCACTCCCATGACTATCAATGAGTGTTGCTCCATCTCTGAAATCTTGAACCCTAAAATCCCATCATGTCCACAGCTTGCCACCCTCTCTTCTGTTCCCAGTTCCCCATAAATCCATCATTTGACCTTGCTATGACCTCAGTCTATCTATCCAGTCTCTGAGCATCCTCCTTGCTTCTCTTCCTTTCCTATCCTTTGTGATTTATATACTCATTCCTTTGAGAGTCGGCCATATTTGCTTTTCAAACCTCAGCCCTAAGGCAATCAAACCTTCCCTTTTTGCTGTTCAAGATTACTAAACTCTGTGGGAGAAAATCTCATAATCACGCTGACGATGTCCCACCTCAGTGCTGCTCACCAGACCCCTACCGATCCCACCATGTCTCTCTTGCCTCACAGCTGCAATTCCAACCCTTTACTGCTTTACTTAAGTCTCCACATTCATTCTAGACTTTTCCCTCTAATGTCCTGACATCTAAATATATAGAGCAAAGACATGTCATCAGTCAAGAACTCCTTCAGTTTCCTTCTCCTCTATCTTAAAAGGACCCTATCACTTCTTCCCCCTTAAAATAACACTATAATTTTATCTAAAGGGTGAGACAAAATGGACTTGGTAAAGAAGAAAAGGTATCCCTCTCCCAAGCCAAGGCTGAGTTATGCTATCTTAAAGCAAAGTTTCCTTTGTTCTTTTGCTAGACAAGTTTTACAAATATAATGTGTGTGTGTTTATAATTTATAAGGAAAAATTAATGATGGACTTGTTCAAAATGACAAAAGAAAAAAAGGTCTATAATTCTGATATCTATGAGCAATATTAACATGTCGGTGAACATACTTCCAAATTTTTTCTATGCATATATATTACAAAGCAAGAGCAAAGTTTAAATCCTATACTGTTTTCTGTTTTCTTTATCTGTAAAGATCTTTTCATCTCATGATACCGTTGTATTCCTTGGTATGGCTATAGCACATGTATTTAACCAGTACCTATGGTAGGACTCAGAGAATCTGTACTCTAGACCCTCTTCTCACTCCTCCTTTGTCAGGATTTGTTTCCCATGCGCTCTCCTTGTCGCCTGTACCTTCAGTCTCCCTTTCCATGGGCTTCTTCCCCCTACGCCACAGACATGCTGAGTCCCCTCACTGCCATCCTCTAAAATCTTTCTACTACCCTGCCTCCTTCTCATCAGATACTACCATGTATCCCCCCTGAGAACAGAACTCTTTCACAGAAACAAGAATCTGCCTTCATTATGTCACCCATTTCCTTCTCATAAATTTTTTGCTCTACCTTAATCTGGCATTCTCTGTCCACCTGTTTTTGAAACTGCTTCCTCTCCACCATCCCCTTAAAACACTTTCCCCTAAGCAGTTACCAGTCCCCGAATGCAGATCTCCTGATGGCTCCTCTACTCAGCAGCTTCCAGAAAAACACAGTTTAATAAAGCAAACTTTGGGACCTCCTAAATGCAACTCCTAGAAGTTGTAACTGAGTGAAAGCAGGCATCTCTTGTTCCTGGGCTAAGACCTTTAGTCAAAGATACATGGATTGTTAGCATGTTAAGAAGAAAAAAAAAAAAGGAAAATTTGAGGGGGGAAATTTTTTTGTTGTTGTTAATCGTAAGCAACAGTAGTTAGGAATGTCTGTGTTACATTCATATGTTTATACCCTAATAGGGGGCCTGGGGCCATTCATCTTTTAATATTGCAGTATGTTGTAGAAAATGGATGAGAGAAAGACTTTGAATGATTTTCAACAAACAGGTAATAACTATGAAAAAGATATCTTTTTATTCTCTGTGACATTCTAGATTTACTGCCTAAAATAAAATTACTTTCAGGAAAATTTAGAAGATTATTTGCCAGCTAATAGACCTTTCTATCAAGTGATGTTTTTATCCTGGCATATAGCCTACAGAATTCTTTAATATGTTATTATCTGTTTTAACTTTTTAAAAAATATCTTTATTCTACCTACTTATATTGGTCACCATTCTATTGTATTTGTTGATCAATTGTCAAGCTGTGCACTAGTAATTTTCAATCTCACTGCATGTCAGAAATTTACAGATGGGAGGCTAAGGTATAATTATATACTTAAAAATAACATATATTATTTTGTAGTATAAATTATAGTAAATAAAAATAAATGTCTTGCTGGAGCAGATATGCAGACAATAGGCTTGTTTGACAGTCTTGGCAGGGAGTGAATAGAAAATATAGATCCTGCTGAAAGGAGGGGAATGCATCAAAATCTTGGGGTTGGTAACAGGATATACAAAAATTCAATGTATCAAAACAGGCCATAGGTGTTGAAAGTTTAAAAAATAGTGTTTGAGTCTTCCCTTATCTAGCTTTTATTTACCTAACAATTCTCAATACTACCTACCTAACCATCCCTTCTTCCATATTTAGAATGTGTAATTAAATTATCTTTACCAAGCAAAATAACATATAGTAAAATTGTAGGTTAAAATTCATCAACAAATACTTGTTGAAGGTATGAATGAAAGAATACGTTGTCTAACTTCTATTTGCCTTTATTGTCCTCATATTTGTAAGGACCCTTTTAACAGTGCTGTGTCAAACCAAAGGAAGTGAACTAACATTGACTGATCATCACCCATATGCCAGGATCTATGCTCTGCTAGTACATATGTCATTTACTTTAATCTTTCTAACAATTCTGTGAAGTAGTTACTATTACGTACATTTTACAGACAAGGAAACTAGACTCAAAGTTAAGAAAGGTACCTATGGCTTCCCTGGTGGTGCAGTGGTTGAGAGTCCACCTGCCGATGCAGGGGACACGGGTTCGTGCCCCGGTCCGGGAAGATCCCACATGCCACGGAGCGGCTAAGCCTGTGCGCCACGGCCGCTGAGCCTGTGCGTCCAAAGCCTGTGCTCCGCAACAGGAGAGGCCACAACAGTGAGACGCCCGCGTACCGCAAAAAAAAAAAAAAGTACCTAATGTCAAACATCCAGCAAGGGCAAAGCTGGTACTCAGACCCAGGTCTGAATGGTCCAAGTAACGTGCTTTTCCATTACAAATTTTTTGAATATTTTTATGATACTGATAGGAGTGGTTTAGACTCTTTTCAAAAACAAAGTTTAATGGTTTATTATTGCTATTGTTTTTATTATTTCCTTACCATCAAATTATTTGTTTAACCCAGAAGAGGCAGTATGATGTAACAGGGAAGAAATTAGTATTTGGAGCCTAAAAAATCCTGTTTGAATCTGAATTCCACTATTTACTTACTTTCTGTCTTTATGTAAGTTACTTCACTCTTCTCAGCCTCAGGGTTTTTCTTTTCTTTTTATTTGTTTTTGTGTTTTGTTTGTTAATATACAAAAAGGGGAAAATACTGTCTACCAGGTAGAGGATTGTAAGAAGCCTAGCTCAGTGTTTAGCATAAAAAGAAAAATGCACTAAACGTTAGTTCCCTTGAGGACATTTTTAGTATTTTACTAAGAACTTTATAACTTAAAAAAAGTCTCCCTTTTAGGTAGTTTGAATTATTACTTAATATTATAATAATAGTAATTATTATAGTTTTACTATTACTAATTAGTAAGTAATAATGTTCTTACTAAAAACAAGTCATTTTTAATATTTTAGTGGTGATCACACTTTAATTAACATTTCATACACTTTTTATTCCTCTCACATTTGTATAATGAACATTTTCTATTGTCATTAAATATCACTACAGTTTTAATGGCTCCAAAATGTTCCCACATTCAAATAGACATACCACAGTACTTTTAACCATTTCTCCATTGTTTGGATGTTTCCAGTTACGAGTTGTTTTCTGTTTTGTTTTGTTTTTAGAAGAAGCATGATACTGCCACAAAGCTTTGAACATAAATCATTGTACACATCTCTGGTTATTTCTTTAGGATAAATTCCTAGAATTGAATTACCAGATAAATTCCTAGAATTGAATTTTAAAGTAGGAATTTCTGACAGTCAAAGAATTTCTTTGTCAGTAGGACATTCTATAAATATATGTGATTATGATATCACTTTATTTTCCTCTTCTTTTTTACAACCCCATTTTGGGGGTAATTTTCTGTTGGAGAATAATTTTTTAATGAAAGAGGAGCTTCTGAAGATATAGTATTTATATTTGCAACCATCAATTAAGTGGTAAATTGTCTTTTCTTTTTGCTAATTATTTTTTTCTTTCTGAGAGGAGATAGAGTGTAGTACATGAAGGAGAAAGTACAACTTGGCTAGACAATAGGCTTGTGCTCCTGGGGGAGAGTCAGCCAATGTGGAGGATTGGGAACCAGGAGAAAGAATGGTCCCTGCCAGCCACATTCTCAGGCATGGAATCTGCCCAACAAGGAAACAGCATCCCACCTGGAGCTCTATACAGAGGCTGCCCTCACCAGCATGGCACCTTGCAGTTTCCATTGACTGTGTCAGGTACCAACACTCAGTTAATTAGTCACAATTTTTAGGATCTAAGGGTGTCAGCCAGGGGTCTGCCTGTTCACATGGAAAGATGGGTGCTCAGAGAGAGAGGTTCTGGGGTCTGCCCTTGTGGCTGGCTGGCTCTGGGATAGTTGTCAGAGGACTGGAGAGATTCAACCATGGAGAACAGCAGGCAGTAATTTCACTGCTGCTTTTTAATCCCTCCCTCTCCACTGAATGCTGCTGCTGGTAGCAAAGGCCTGAAAGGGACGGCTGGGAGAGAATAATAAGGGGAAGAAGGGAAAGCACTTTAAATAATTTCCTTAGCTGAATTCAGATGAGCCTCTTCTAAGGAACCATGGCGACTGGATAGGCCCAACTTGCAGACTGGTTTTAACTGAAATACAAAAGCTTTTGGGAATCTATGGGACTGGAAACACAGGTCCAGTTATACTCTGTCTCTACCTACCTCTTTTTTCTTTTTCTTTTTTTTTTTCAGGATCTTAGTTCCGCAACCAGGGTTTGAACCTTGGCCCCTGGCAGTGAAAGCACCAAGTCCTAACCACTGGACTGCCAGAGACTTCTACCTACCTCTTTTTATTGTGGATTCTCTGATTCATCCATTCCTTTTTCATTCATTCCTTTCCTCAGAGTGGATTTGAGGGCAGGGGCATGTATGTTAGTAAATACCAGAGCCACCATATTCTCCATATGAGAGTCAATTCTAAGAACGATGGTTACATACTGCTAGGTTGTCATCAAAGCTGTTGCTTCAAAGGTCTGTGAATTCATACAATAAGTTTTAAAAAATACAGCAGTGCAGTGACCTACATCCCCCTCTAAAGTTTCGTATAGCATTCCCTTTTTTCTTGCTGGCAAGAACCGTTTTCCTGCAAATCTAGCCAGAGATCCAGAAGAATCCTTTGAAGTCATCCAGTTTAACCTCTCAGTAGATGTTTGGATCCCTCATGTTCAGTGTCTAGCCAGCTGCCCATTGAGTGAAGGATCCTCCCTCCCTTGCAAAGCAGCCTATTCCCAATTTGAACAGCTCTTGTCTCATCATTCATCCTTCAGCTAAGCCACAATTTGAATTTCTGGGCTTTCCATTTTTCATCTTGGAGCCACAAAGAACAAAATGGCTTCTACTTCTGTATTATATTCCTTAACACATTGTGGACTTTTGTTGTGTCCTTTCTGAGTCTTCCCTTTATAACTTGAATATTCTCAATAAATTGGTCTGTTCATTCATTCGTCAAATATTTAATGAACAATACTATGTGCCACGCAAGGCACCAAGAAACAAAGATGAATATTGTATAGTTCCTGCCTACTATAAGTTTGAAGGAAAGATAGACTCATAAATATATAACGTCAAAATAACACAGTATATGACATAGCTAGGCAGAGAAATTTACAAAAACTCAAAAGAGGAGTGACTTACCCAATGAAGAGGAGTTGTGGTGGTCATTTAATATTTCCTGGAGCAGATGCCATCTAAACTATCAAGGGGGAGGTCGGAGATTTCTTGTAGAGAACGCAGCATGAGTAAAGGCCAAGAGATGAGCTATCATGTGTACCGTGCAGGAAAAAGACAGTTCAGTTCAGTGTTCCTGGGGGCTAAAGTATGAAGCTAGAAATGAGACAGGGTTAAGAGCTAGATCATGAATATTTTTCTCAAATGACAAAGTATTCAGTGCCCTTTCCAAAAATTTTGATATTATCAGGAGAAATCATTGGAATATCTCCCAATCTCTGCTTGCCTCCTTCCCTACCCCTATTAACGAAGAAATTGTTATCCCTGAGGTGTCAGCTCTCGTAAGACCAGTATACTCTAGTTGATGTTTTTTGGAGCTAACCCAAATTACATTGAAAATACTCACGTTCCCATCATTTCCTTCTAAAACCCAAGATCTTATTCTATAAGTTTCTACTGCCTCATAAGTCACCTAAATACTGTCTTGGTGGCTATAGACCTGACACTGTGGCTGAGGTTATACAGTGAAAATGTACTGATCACCAGACACCAAACTATCACTGTCTTTTCTGCTCTGCCTTGAATTCCATGAAGGCAGAAATCACCTGGTCTTAATCCCTAAAGCCTTAGCTTCAAGACAGTCATGTAGAAGATATTCATATAACACCAATGCAGTCATCTGGTGTCAATAGGTAATTAAAACCAAAAATGGATTCACATACATTCTTCTCTGAAGAACCTAATGATCAAGGCACATCTCATCCAATTTTCCTTCTTGCTTTCTTCATTCTAGCCTCATCGTCTGTTTCTTGGACCTGGCATACCCGTTCTTACTTCAAGGGATTTTACATATGTTCTTCCCTCTGCCTGGAACATTCTGTCCTCCTCTCCAACTCCCACCCTGACCCACTTAAAAGTAACTAAGTGCTCTTCACCTTCAGGAAGAGTCCCTATGTGTGGCTTTCCTGTTTGCCACTCTTATACTCTGCACTTGCCTTTCGTATGACTCATAAACTGAAAGATTCACCGCTGTAGCTCCAGGGCTTAGTCCAGTGCCAGGCACAAAGCTGGTGTTTAATAAATATTAAGTAAATTATTTGACTACTGCTAAGTAATATCTCTGTTCAAAGAACACTGGAATTTTTCAAAGAAAACAGAATTAGAGAGAAGTCAGAAGTACAAAGACGAGATTTTAGTGGCTGTGGTTGAATTATTAACTTCAACGTATAATTGTGAAAACAACCCTCTTAAATTCAGTTTTATTAATTCAGTCAATAAAAGTTGCTAAGCATTACCTTGACATTTGCAGTGGTGGTATAACTGTCAAGTTATACTTGATCTTATCTTAACATTGAACTTTTCTGACTGAGTGCCCTAATTAATTTTTCTGGATTAACTACTAAATTCTTATTCCTCATCTCTTTTTACCCAAGAACAAAATTTAATCAAATGATCATAAATTTAGTAAGCTATATTTGTTGTAAGAGTATATAGAGAAATTAAATATCCAGTGACAAGGGACTGGTTAAACAAATGACCTGAGTGAAATATTATTTAGTCATTTAAATGGATAATTATAAAGACTATCTAGCTGTATGGAAATGGCTTAAAATATACTGTGAATTAGAAAAAAAATAGAATATAGTATGAAAACATAACGTAGCCATGGAGATGGAGGTTTAAAAAGCATATAAAAATAAAAAATAAGACGGTTTGTGAATTTGGGAGAGATATTTAATTATGTATTACATACAAGTTTTAGAGGGCTATATGTACATTGGATGTCAATTACTATAGTCTACAGGAGTAAGTATGAAAGCTATATTAGAGTATAAACTATTCAAATTTACATGCTGCCACAATAATGCATTCCTTGTCTGTATCTACAGCAAATTAAAACCTGTTTATTACTGAAAAGTGTCTCCCATTTGCTATGACTCTAGAAGGGGTCCCTGCCTTCTGAAGTCAAAGTTCCTTATTAATAGGAAAACACGCTTCTTTGCTGGATAAATAGTATTAGAGCAACAATACCAGAAATAGCAGAATGAAAACACCTAAATTTCACTACTCTATCAAATCAAATGTTTTTTCACGTGACTCATTTCCTTCCATTCTTTTTCGTATGTGTGTATAATTTTTACAATGGACACTAATGATTTTTTACATTTTCTCATGTTACACAGTTTGTAAGCTTTTATTTCCTACTTCATAATGATTTTTATTTCCTACTTCATAATGATTGTTGCGATGCAGGGACAAACCTGAGTATTGTTCCTGACCTTCCTTTGTCTGCTGACAGTGCACTTTATAGCTTTGCATGCAAGGCTGTTATCACCTGATTTCCATTTGAGTAGTAAGATGATAACGCAGAGTACAAGGGGAACTAGGTTTAGGTGACAGCCACATCATTTAATGTCTGCTTATTGTTTCTACAGGGGAATTCTGGCCTGGGATTCAGTATTGCTGGAGGGACAGATAATCCCCACATTGGAGATGACCCTGGCATATTTATTACGAAGATTATACCTGGAGGTGCTGCAGCAGAGGATGGCAGACTCAGGTAAGATCTGAAATGTTAGAATTATTTGAAAGTAAATCTGCCACATCAATGAGACGTACTTGTGCCTTTGGAGAGTAATAATTCTCCAAAAGTTCTGTACTTGAAAGAGAAGACTGTCAAAGCAAGCCTTCTGTAATGACTTTCCAGATCTCTTATTACTTATTGAATTTCAGCTAGTATTTAATTTGTGTTTGTTGATGGCTACCACATTCAACATTGAGCCAGGCAGTGTGAGGAAGGGATACAGATGTATCTTCTGTTCCATGAGGCCTTCAGTCTGATTGGAAAGAAGAATGCTATGAGCTGATGAGCAAGTAATAAAATGTGTAGAGAACAATATATTGTAACTGTTGTAGTGTTAGCAGAGAAATTCCATGTCATGCACCGTGTGTGTGTTCATGGATTTGGCAACCATTTATAAGGGCTTTCTGTAGGAGTTTGGATGGAAAGAGTCTGAAAAGCTATTCTGTAAGAAGATTCCAGTCTGAGTCTGAAAAAAATAACTTATTAACCCCACAAACCTGAATGAGAGCACAGAGGGAGAAGAAGCAAGTGGTCCCAGGAAAGAAGGAAATCACGTGTCTTGGATGAAAAACACCAGGTGAGGTTCTGTAGCTGGAGTGGAGCCAGATCTTGCTCAGGATAGAATAGTGGTGGCTTGAGCCAGGGACCCTCTCTTTAAAGAAATAAAGATTATTTGACAAAATAAAAGAGTCACCCACATGGGGCTCTTGGTAAATAATATAAAATTCTATCAGAGCTCAAAACAGTAGCTAGGGGCTTCCCTGGTGGCGCAGTGGTTGAGAATCTGCCTGCCAACACAGGGGACACAGGTTTGAGCCCTCGACCGGGAAGATCCCACGTGCCGCGGAGCAACTAAGCGCGTGCGCCACAACTGCTGAGCCTGTGCTCTAGAGCCTGCAAGCCACAACTACTGAGCCCACGTGCCACAACTACTGAAGCCCGCGCACCTAGAGTCCGTGCTCCACAACAAGAGAAGCCACCACAATAAGTCCATGCACCGCAATGGAGAGTAGCCCCCCCTCTCCGCAACTAGAGAAAGCCCGCGCGCAGCAACAAAGACCCAACATAGCCAAAAATAAATAAATAAATAAAACACTAGCTAAAGGAATTGTAGATTGAACAATTAGGAGAGATTTCCTTGGGGAGAAAAGCATGTCCCAATGTTATTTTAGCACCTCTACTAGATTGTAAATCTCCTCAGGCCAAGCAGTTATATTATAGATGTGAATCCATAAATTCTTGCTGAATGAATGAGAGAGTTTTTGAATGAATGAATGAATGAGTGAATAAAATGAGAAGAGAAAGGAGGGTAAATTAATGAGTGGGGAGAGAGGGTAGCACAGGCCAAGGCCTGTAGGTAAGAATGGTTTTAGCTTGCATGGAGCCGCACTGAAAACTGTGACCTAAGTGGCAGAAATGTAAGCTTTGTAGCCCTTCCTCAGTCTGCTTTTTTAAGCATAAAGAAGCTAGCTTACTGGTTTTTTATAAAAGAGCCAAGGACACTTTTTCCCTATCCAACTGTTCTGATGCAGTGATTACTTTTGACAGCTGCATCTTTGCCGCTTGTGGAGGAAAACCACGCTTTTTTTCCAGGTACATCGGTATCCCCTATCAACAAGAAAAGAAATAAGTCACGTTCCTGCAGGAAACACATGCTTTTTGAATAGAATTTTCAGGCTGAATTGACTAAATTAATTTCTGGGTGAGGGAATGTCCATGCTGCAGAGTGAGAGATTAGAACTAGATGCTGTGTAATTCTAGGACTCATGGTGGGGATAGTGATTGCTAATACTGGACCCTGGAGAAGCTCCATTTTAAAAGTTTAGAAATAAAGTTGTTAAAGGAAACTTCAGAAAAGTGGGCCACAATCATTATTTCATACCACTCTTTACCTAGAAGTAGGGGAACTTTCGCCTCAGCCAAACTTTGGCCCTAAGCTTCAGATAAAACAAACTTCATGTTATGTGCTTATTCTACAATTAAGAATGAAAAATGGCATCTCTTAGAGTACCACCACTCTTTTGCTCATGCCTACGGAGATAAAAGGAAGTTCTGCTGTGTTGGGAGCGTCATTCAATAGTTGTAAAGAGAATAATCATAATGACAGCTAACATTCATTGAGATTCCATCATGAGTGGAGCATTGGGCTAAGATAGATAGGTAGGTAGATAGGTTGGTAGGTGGGTGGATGGTTGGATGGATGGATACATAGATTGATTGACAGATAGGTTGATAATATAAATAGAGATGTAGGTACACACAGACACACAGTCTTCTATACACTTACCACAGCCATATGAGTCAGGTACAGTTATTATGGCCATAATAATACGGACTCAGGGAATTAAGAATTAAACATTTTAAGAAGATCACCCATCTAACTTTGAATACATTCCAAAATCGAGTCCTGTATATCGCTTAAGTACTCTCTAAACTCTAATTCAATAGGAGAAACCCCTACCTCATGTGGTCCTGGCCTGAAAATTCCCAAAGATAAAGTTTTTCACAATGGTAATGCGCAACTCTGAGCAATTACAAAGTTTGCTGTTTTTCTACTGAGCCACAGTTGTTTTTATTATGAACTCTACCCACTGGTCTTCGTTCTGGCTTCCTGGAGCCAGGGCCGTGGCCTGTGACTGTATATGTGAATTTTGCCTGGTGAGGTTGTGCAGTGAATGACCTGAAAAGCTCTGAACAGTGGTCCTAACAGGAGCAACCCTATACCAACTCCCCAGTCCGCATCACAGCCTTGTGCCTATGCGAAGACAGCTCTGGTGTGGGTCTCCAGTTCTTTGTGATAGATCCTTGCTACTACCACTGAGACTGTTTCCCACCCTACTCCTTCCTGCCATGAACTTGAATGGTTTGGGGACATCTAGGAGTTCAAGAATAACACTCAGTCAAAAATCTGGCAGCGTGACATTAAGATAGATTTCAGAATTTAGCAATTTATCTGGTTCAAAGCCTACTTTTTACAGATGGGAAAGCTGAGGCTCAGACGAGTGATTTATCCTGAGGCATAAGTCATTTGGGAGGTCTGTTTTAACTAGACTCCAAATGTCTTTTTTTTTAACTTTTTATTTTATATTGGAGTATAGTTGATTAGCAATGCTGTGATAGTTTCAGGTGGACCTCAAAGTGATTCAGTTATACATGTACATGTATTTATTCTTTTTCAAATTCTTTCCCATTTAGGTTGTTACAAAATATTGAGCAGAGTTCCCTGTGCCATACAGTAGGCCCTTGTTGGTTATCCATTTTAAACATAGCAGTGTGTACATGTCAATCCCAAACTCCCTAAATATCCGTTCTCCTGACCCTTCCCACCTGTTAACCGTAAGTTCGTTCTCTAAGTCTGTGAGTCTGTTTCTGTTTTGTAAATAAGTTCATTTGTATCATTTCTTTTTCGATTCCACATATAAGCGATACCATACAATGCCATACGATATTTCTCTTTCTCTATCTGACTTGCATCACTCAGTATGACAATCTCTAGGTCCGTCCATGTTGCTGCAAGCATTATATTTCATTCTTTTTAGTGTCTGAGTAATAGTGCATTGTATATATGTGCCACATCTTCTTTATCCATTCCTCTGTCGATGGACATTTAGGTTGCTTCCATGTCTTGGCTATTGTAAACAGTGCTGCAATGAACATTGGGGTGCATATATCCTTTCGGACCCTTAGACTCCAAATGTCTTGACTCAAGTAATTAATGATCTAAGGTAGTGTTAAGTGGCAGTAACACCTAAGCCCACCTAAGTCTTTTCTCTGTGTAACGGGAACACTCTTTGAAGCTGGACTAACAATGTGTGAGGAGTGCTTTCTATTTCACCATTAGTCCTTGTGAACATGGAATCAGCAAATAACAGTGAACTCTGGAAAGATGTAGGTTCTGATGCCCGTATACTAACATAGTTGATTTTGGAAAGATTAAACTCTTTTGGTTGCTGTTTTCTTATCTATAAAGTGATGACAATTATACCTTTTCTGAGGATTCAGTGAGATAACCTAAGTCCCTAGCTATGCCAAGAATATAGTACATGCTCAGTAAATTTTAGTAATGTTTCCCCCTTCTTTTTACCAGCCCTCTCTACCTCTCAGTGGTCTTTCCTCTCCTATTGCTTCCATTCCTTCTTCTTTTTCTCTCCTCTCATCCCTTCCACCTTTCTTTCAGTTCCCGTTCATCCTCTAGGGCCTTCCCTAAGCTTCCTGTTCCTATCTTTTCACATGCCCTATTCTCTTGATCATAACATGAAATTAAAACCCATTTAGAAACAGGTATGGTACTAAAAAAGGTTCTGTGTTTCTATTCTCAAGTTTATAATACAGTCAACTGAATCTGCTATGTTTCCCTTACTTAAAAACTAAGCCCACAAACTAAACATAGTTTTGTTTTGTTTTTTTTTAACTTGACAAATTCTTTGGTGCTGTGAGTTAGGAACTTGTAAAAATTTTTCTGATGTATCCGTCACATTATAAATTATACTTTTGACAGTTAAATAATATTAAAATTGAAAGAGAAGCTGAGGCCCAGAAAGGTGAGGTGTTGGGTCTACTCCAAGGAGAGTAGTAATCTGGACTTTGCAGTGGATATATAATAATCAGGTCAATAATAATAATAGCAAGGACAACATAGTACTTCAGTGTGCCAACTACTTTCCTGACACATTAACTCATTTAAAGTGTATAACAACTTGACGAGACCTATACTTTTATTACTCCCTCTTTTCACGTAAGAAAATCAAGGAACTGAGATAAGAGGTTAAGTAACTTAGCAAGATTGTACGGCTAGTAAATGTTAGGGCAGACTTTGAACATAGGCAATCTGCGTCTAATGTCCATGTATTTATGTTCTAAGTTACACTGCAGGGGGAAAAAGAATGACATTTAAAAGACACATTGTGGTAAGCAGTATTCTAAAAATGCCACACCTCATGTTTCCACGCCCTAATCCATAGAACCTGTGACTTTAATGAGCTCTCACTCCTGTGATTTTGTTATAGTGCATGGCATAGTTGACCCAAGATAGGGAGAATATTCAGGTGAGCCTGATCTAATCACATGAGCCCTAAAAGTAGAGAGCTTTCTCTGGCTGGTGGCGGAAGAGGAAGTCAAAGAGATTCAAAATCTGGGAAGTACTCGGCACTGTTCCTGGTTTGAAGATGGAGGAGGCCATGTGAGAAAGTACAAGGTTGGACTCTAGGAGCACACAGAGGCCTCTGGCTGATAGCTAACAAGGAAGCAGGGACCTCCATCTCACAACTGCAAGGACCTGTGTCTTACCACAACCTTATAGGCTGGGAAGAAGACCCACAGCTCCAGATGAGAATGTAGTTGGTTGACACTTGGATTTCAGCCTTGTGAGAACCTCAGCAGAGATTCCAGCCACACTGTGTCAGACTTCTGACTTATACAGATAGTGAGCTAATAAATAGGTCTTGTTTTTGGTTTTTGGGGTTTTTTAAAAAATTTATTTTATTTATTTTTGGCTGTTTTTTAATTTATTTATTTTATTTATTATTTACTTTTGGCTGTGTTGGGTCTTCATTGCTGCGTGCGAGCTCTCTCTAGTTGCGGTGAGCAGGGGCCACTCTTCGTTGCAGTGCGTGGGCTTCAGTAGTTGTGGCTCGCAGGCTCCAGAGCACAGGCTCGGTAGTTGTGGTGCACGGGCTTAGTTGCTCCGCGGCGTGTGGGATCCTCCCGGACCGGGGCTCGAACCCGTGTCCCCTGCATTGGCAGGCGGACGCTCAACCACTGCACCACCAGGGGAGTCCCTAGGTCTTGTTTTAAGCTGCTAAATTTGTGGTAATTTTGTAAGGAGCAACAAAACATGAATATCTACATTATTCGAGGAGTTCTGAGTTCATTATGAAAAGTCTTCCTGTATGTGCTCCATCACACCCAATATAAAGCAAGTGTGTAGGTTTAAGACACAGATAAGGCGAGAGGTGACTTTCTCCTTAATTAGATCAGACTCCAAACTAAACTCAAGTCCCAGTGTTTGCCCCAGAAGAGAGATATAGGAGAAGGAACATACTATTTGGAGTAGAGGACATGGGTTTCAAGTTCTCCTTTCTAGCTAAGTGACCTTGGGCCTCTTTTTTTTTTTTTTTTTTCCTTGGACCTCTTTTTAAGCTCTCTGTGCTCCAGTTCCCTTACTGGTAAATTGTAAGTAGGAGCATATATATCAGGAAGCTGTAATGCGTTGCTTTAAACTGCAACTGCTGTGGTAACTTGTCAGGGAGCAATAAAAAGCTAATATGGACTCTGGCATTTTGGACCCTAATATTCACTTAGGCTGAGGTGCAGACTGGCTTGTCTCTGCCAGCCCTACCACACTCTGATTGATCTTCAGAAACACTGATCAGGCCTCATGGCTGGGCTCAGGCCCTTCACACACCTGGAGGCAGGATGTGAAAAGCAATCAGAAACAAGGGGTGGATCAAGGTTAGAAATAGGGAAGAAACCAGTCCCTCAAGGTGAGGGACAGCAGATACAGAGATTAGCTGAAATACACTGTTACATCTGACGGCTGGGGATGTTAGTCTGGGCTGGGGGGAGGGTGAGAGCCCGAAGCTATAAGGAAAATGTGAGATGAAGACTAAGTTAAAAGGCAAGGCAAGGGCTTCCCTGGTGGCGCAGCGGTTGAGGGTCCACCTGCTGACGCAGGGGACACGGGTTCGTGCCCCGGTCCGGGAAGATCCCACATGCCATGGAGCGGCTGGGCCCGTGAGCCATGACTGCTGAGCCTGCATGTCCGGAGCCTGTGCTCCGCAACGGGAGAGGCCACAACAGTGAAAGGCCCGCGTACCGCAAAAAAAAAAAAAAAAAAAAAAAAAAAAAAAAAAAGGCAAGAGAGCATATGAGGGTTTAAATGAATTCCTTTGGATAGTGATTCTTTTCCTGTGCAACTTCTTTTTCTTGTGTATATATTTTTATAGATACGATCATTGTCCTTTGCGGAATATGTATAAAATTCAGAAAAGTAGATAAAAACTAAAGAAAATACAACACGTTCAAGTTGACACTAAATAGAGTCAATAAGTATTAACATTTTTGTACATTCATTTCTGGTCATTTTTTTTTGCTATTTTACTTATTTTCATTTAGTTTAGATCACACTGTATATAATATTTAGCATTTGTTTAATTTCACATAACTTTATTTCATAAACCTTTCCCCATATCATTTTTTTAAAAGCCTTATACATATTTTAATTGCTGTTTAATAATACATGTACTGTTTACATTGTTAGGAGTTTAGGTTGTTTTCAGTTTCTCCACATTTTAAATAACTGGCAGTCTATTGGAAGACACTGCTGACTCTCTCATAAATTCCTTAGGATATATTTGTAGCAGTAGAACTTCCGCACCAAAAGGTATGAACATTCTAAACAATTTTGATACATATTGCTAAATTTCCTTCCAGAAGGACTGTACCAAATTTTACTTCTACCACTGATGTTAGGGAGGGACTATTTTACAATACGTCATCAGCATTTCATGTGCTTGAATGCATATGATTTTAGGCTGTTTACCAAGGCAAACAATGGTATATTTCCTTGCTTTGCTTTGCATTTATTTGATTAACAGAAAGATTGAACTTTTAAAAAACTGTAACAAGTCATCTGTATTATTTCTTCTAGAAGTTGTCATTAAAATTTGATAACATTACCTATCTTTAAAGTTAGAACGTTTTTGAAAGAACATTAGGTTTTCTTCCAGAACAAAATAGGTATATGTCCATGCTTTGAAGAATGGTTTCTATTTTGACTTTTGTATCTGAACCATAAAAATGCCCTGTGTGTGGCTTCAAGTCTCAGGATTGCTGAGGACCAATATTGATCTGTCATTCTGGGGAAGAGCTATCCCATGACAGCCTCCGCTTGACAAAGCAGCAATGACATTTTACACAACAGTGCATTTATTAAACCCATCCACAGCACAAAAGCAGCATGTAGTGGCAGGCAGAAGAGATGGCCACTTGCCAATTTCCTGACAAGTGACACAATTTAATCTCTTAGCCCACAGCACAATCGTTTCTACTCCCAGACAAGATGGAAAAAAAACCCAAAAAACAAGTTTTCTTTAAGTTCATTACTTCATTTGTTCCTTCTGTGTCTGTTTACAAGTAAGGTTGGCTTCGTCCTTATAAAAGCCATATATGTTGATTTCAAATAAGAATGCTATTGTTCATACTGAGGCTTGACTATACTGACTGAAGTCGAGAGGTAAAGGACCAATGTTTCAAGAACACGACCTCTGTGTATAAATTACAGCATCATCCTTTGGCTGTCATACGGCAGTTCATCATTTTGATTTTTCATTAATTCATACCCATTAACTCACTAGTAATTTTTAAATAATAACATGAGGAAAAGAGAGGCAAAGGGGAAGAACAGAGGGAGAAAAAGGAAAAGGAAGAAGAAGAAGAAGAAACACTGGTGATCATCAGAAGGTGAAGACATCATATAACTTAGAAATGGAGAAGGCAAACCTAAATTAAAATTTTTTCTGTGCCAGTGAGAAGCACTGAGCAGTGGAAGGGGAGCAACTTTCAAGCATCACAGTCTGAAACTTACTCCCAAGACTCACTTTCAGACTGTTTAAGGAAATAAGAGATTTCCAGTAAGTGAAACAGCATAAGAGATTGCTAACTCCATAGAATACCTCTCCACATTGAACTTGCATTAGTTTGGATGGTGGGAAACAAAAACCTTGAGTTACCAAGTCCAACATGTCAACTTCCACCAAATGTGTGACTCTTGCACCAAATGACTACAATAATGCTAAACTTTTCATTCAAAGGCAAAGACTCTCAATGTCTTCAAAGCCGTGTGAACTTTTCTCTCATTATCGTTTTGAGGCAAAAGCAGCACAAAAGCCCAACCATTGCCCTGAACAAGAACATTTTCATGAGAAGGGAGATTTCATTATGCAGTGCAAATTATACCAGCACTCTCCTTAGAAAAAAAGTATGATTGGGATCTCAGTGGACTCATAGATTATTTCCTTCCATCTCTGCCCACAGAATGAAAAGGGGTACGATGGAACAGTCCTCTGTCCTTTGATTTCCTCTATCAATATTATCAGCCCAAAATAAAAAAAATTATCAGCCCTAAATAGGCTGACAACCTGTTTAGACAAGAAAAAAATCAATTAGCAAGTAGTCCCATAGTGACTGGTAATAACAAGTCCTCGACAATTTAGAACTACACAGGAAAATTTCTAAACAAGAAGAATAATTTCAGCTACATATCTGGTAGTATGCCAAGTATACAAGTGCAGTCTTTCACAGCTAGAAAGGCATATCCAACAGTTTTCTGGTTTTCGTCAACTGTTACATAATCTAATAAAATAAATCTCTCTATGGGTTAAATGAAATAGCTTTTTAGCAAACATGCCCCCTCTTTTTTAACAAATTGTGCCAAGATTCCTGAATATCCACACTCAAAAGAATTAAGTTGGGCTTTACCTCATACCATACACAAAAATTAACTAAATATGAATCATAGACCTAAATGTAAGAGCTACACTTATAAACTCTTAGAAGAAAATATAGGAGTAATTCTTCATGACCTTGGATTAAGCAGTGCTTTCTTATCATAACATTAAAAGCAACAACAGGGGGCTTCCCTGGTGGCGCAGTGGTTGAGAGTCCGCCTGCCGATGCAGGGGACACGGGTTCGTGCCCCGGTCCGGGAAGGTCCCACATGCCATGGAGCGGCTGGGCCCGTGAGCCATGGCCACTGAGCCTGCGCGTCCGGAGCCCGTGCTCCGCAACGGGAGAGGCCACAACAGTGAGAGGCCCGCGTACTGAAAAAAAAAAAAAAAAACAAAAAAAAAAACAGATAAATTAGACTTCATCAAAATTAAAAGCTTTTCTGCTTCAAAGGCCACCATTAAGGAAGTTAGAAAACAACCCCCAGAATGGGAGAAAATATTTGCAATAATATATCTGATAAGGGACTTGTGTTCAGAATATGTAAAGAACTTTTACAGCTCAACAATAAAAAGACAACCTAATTAAAAAATTGGCAAAGGACTTGCAGTCATTTCCTATTGATACTGTAACACATTGTAAAAAGCTTGGTGGCTTAAAATAACACAAATTTATTATCTTGTAGTTCTGGATGTCAGGAATCCAAAATCAGACTCATTGAAATAAACTCAAGATGTTCATAGGGCAGCTCCAGAGAATCTATGGGACAATCTATTTCCTTGCCTTTTCCCAGCTTCTTGAGGCCACCTGAATTCCTTGACTCATAACCTTCTTTTCCATCTTCAGAGAGCATCAGTTCAACCTTTGCTTCTGTCAGATCTCTCCTCTGACTATAACTCGACTGCCTCCTTCTTTAAACCCCTGTGATTATATTTAACTCATCCACATAATTTAGGATAATCTCCCTATCTCAAAATTCTTAATTTAACCACATCTGTGAAGTCTCTTTGGCTTAAAACATATTCACAGGTCAGAAATGAGGACTTGGACTTTTTAAGAGGACATTATTCAGCCTACCACATATTTGAATAAATATTTCTTTAAAGAAGATATAGAAATGGCCAGTAGTGCATAAAAAGATGTTCAATATTATTTATTAGGGAACTGCAAATCGAAACTACAAAACGATACTACTTCACACCCAGTAGGATGGCTATAATCAAAAAGATAGATAATAACAAATGTTAGCCAAGATGTGGAGAAATCATCACCTGCCGTGCACTGCTGGTGAGAAGGTAGAATGGTGCAGCCACTTTGGAAAACAGTCTGGCAGTTTCTCAAAAGTTAAAAGAGTTATTGCATGAACAATTCTGCTCCTAAGTATATACCCAAAGAGAATTGAAAACATGTGTTCATATAAAAAACTTGTACATGAACTTCGTAGTAACATTATTTATAATAGCCATAAAGTAGAACCAATCCAAATGTCCATCAACAGATGAATGGTTAAATTGTGATATATTCACACAATGGAATATTATTCTGCCATGAAAAGGCATGAAGTTCTTATGCACGCTACATCATCGATAAACCTTGCAACAGTATTGTAAATGAAAGAAGCCAGATACAAAAGACTACATATTGTACAATTTTTTTTTCTATGAGATTCCAGAATAGGGAAATCCATAGAGATAAAAAAGTAAATTTATGGTTGAAAGTGGCTGGTAATGAGTATGGAATTTCTTTTGGACACAGTGAAAGTGTTCTAAAATTAGGTAGAGCTAATAATTGCACAAGCCTGTGAATACACTAAAAATCACTAAACTGTACAGTTTGAAAGGGCAAATTTTAAAGTACATGAATTATGTCTCAATACATCTGCTATAAAAAATATCCAGTCATTCTTTTCTTGCGTAAAATATTCACTCTTATTTACAAATCTTTCTAGTTTCAGAAAGCTCATGACTTCTTCATATTGCTGTCAAGTTATAGATTTAATTCATCTGAAGTTCCGTCATTTAGGAAAGTTCTTGAATCTGTTCACCAAGTAGAGAATACCTTTGGTTTGGGCTCCATGCCTGTATGGTCTAAGTAATCTTTAAAGTAGGCAAATATCATACAATGTTCCTATTTCCTAGATAAACTAGCAGAGATTTGACCTTGTGTGCTAGCTGCTAAAGTATCAATAATTTACAAAAATGATCTGATAAGTAAAGTTTATATTTTCAAAAGCCAAAAACAAATCAGTGAAGTGCATTAAAATTTAGGAGAATTAATTCAGAGTTTTTCAAGGTCCAGTTATCCAGGTATACTTAAGGAAGAAAAGAACATATCGATTTTTCACAAAGGAACCATAGGATTATTGAAACATAGATGTGGTGATTCATACCCCTTAAGATTGATTCCATGAGGCTCTAAATATTCTGATTTAATTCCAGTCCCTGCTTTGTGTATAGCAATTTCTGACATTATTTGTAGGTCTAGACCCAAACTTCTAGTTCACACTGAAAGTTAACAAGATGTACTGCTCTAGTGAAGGTAAGAGAGATACCTGAGCACCTCTGCCGCTAACTAGCTCTGAGACCTTGAGAAGGTTCCACAACCTTCTTAACCTTAGCATCTTTCTCCATAAAATGAGTATAATAGAGGAGCTTTGGGAATTTTCAGTTTCAAAATCAAATTTTGATCATTTATTTGACTTTCGTTGACAGTCTGAGACATTCAGAATACTATTATCATGGCCAGGAGATCAATCCTTTGTTTTGATTAAATCTGTAACTCTGAGAAGATGTAATCTTCATCACATTCCTATAGCAAAGAGCTGATCACAACTTTAAGTGCTGAGAAGGCATTTGTTATTATTTATTTCTAATAGTTTCCCAGAAGGAAATGTTGTTTATTCTAATATTCTAAAACTGTATTTGATATTGATTTTAACAAATAGCTCCTTGGGATCTTTACCAAAAACGAAATGGTTTGGGGGAAGGAGGGAAAGACACACAAATTATCTCCTGGTTTCTAGTTCAATGGTAATCCCAGTTATTTTCAAGAATGGTTTTTCTGAACGGTTATAAATTATGTCATTATTTAGAAAGACCCAATAATGTGGTAAGCTTTGTGCAAGCATCGTGTCATTGCAAATTGGCTTAACAGATGCCAAAATCATAAATGTATTATATATATATATTAGAGCTACTTTCTATTCATTCAGTTTCTACACAGCGGGTGTGGCCACAGCAAAATGGAGACTTACATACCATCTTCCACCTCCCAAGTGAGGTTTCTCTTCACACTGCCCAGACCAAGCCAGGCAACCTTTGCTCACAAGATATCCCTCCACCCTCCCACATCCCCTTCCCACCCACCTCTGTACATTGCACTTTAGTTTCCTAGAGGAAGCTGAGACTGGAAAACCTGGTTAGAACTTAGAATTGTTAGAGTCATGCCCTGGAAATTTCAGCACAGGGAGAGCAGGCCTCAGTCCCCAGCTCACAGTCGCTCCCCCCACTTCCCTTCCTAGTTCCAGCTCCTCCCAGCACTGTGAGGGCCCTGGGGGCATGCCTGTGACTCTCAAGGTTGCACATCCAAGCTTCATCCACATCCTCCATGAATAGCTGTTCTTTGACCTCTTCTTTGAGCCTCTGGCTGTGCATAAAACCTGTACCATCAACCCTTAGGAACTTGAACTTGGGAAAGAGGTCCATACAGCCACTAAAGTGGGCTGCAGTCAGGGAATTCCAGAATATGTCTGTAGTGGGAGAAGGGAGGTAGACCCCATATATTTGCCTCCCCTGGGCTTTGTAGATTCCTATGAAGTGATCATTAGTGAACATTAATCCCTTAAAGGTTAATTGGCAGGTACAATAAGGGATATTATATTCACTGAGTTTTAGGGCCGAGTAAAAATAAAATGAACAGGATATGTATGTTATTGGTAGAGTTCTTGGCTTTTAGGATTTCTCATATTAAGTTTTGTTGCCTTCGTCCCAATTTATAGAGAATAAGTCTTCCTTTGCCTTCGTGATAACTTATTTATTTGCTTTAGATGACTTATTTTCTGGACTACTATATCTGAAGAGAGGGAACATGGGAATCTCTAAGCCCTCTTAATATGCCACCATTCTGTGGGTCTGAAATCTCATGTTATTTATTCTTTATTCTATTTCCTATGACATCCCTGTCCCTTACTAGCACTGTCCCTTACTCACAATAGACACTTGGAAAATACGAGCTGCCACCTATTAAGCTTCCTTCCATAAGCTTATGGAGGCTCAAAGAGGTTAAGCTATAAGCAGCTGAGCCAAAATTCTAATCGAGTCTGTTTGATTCCAAAATCCATGTTCTTCCCACCACAGCACATGGCTGCAATTAACTGCAGATGAATAACTGAACATATATTTAAGAATCTATAAACACAGATCCCTGCCAACCTCCCATGTCATAGTGTTAAAAATTGAAAACACAGACACACCTAAGTGACACCCAAATTTTTGGTTCTTCAGGAAATGACTGATTGGCATGAACTGGAGGTCTAGGCAACTTTATATGAAAGGAAGATAATAAAGATCAAATAATATTGGTTTTGAAGATGATGTAGTTCTCTGATGAGAAAGTAATGAATGTTCATTATAGAAAATATGAGAAATATAGATATTTATAAAGTAAATTAGAATTGCTCACAATCCCATCACCAAAATCTGTTTATTATGTTCCTTCATATTCAGTGCATGGTTTTATATAGTTGAACTCTTCGTTCTATCTTTTTCATTTAATATCACAACATAGGCATTTTCTTACCTTAAAAAAGTACGGGGCTTCCCTGGTGGCGCAGTGGTTGAGAGTCCACCTGCCGATGCAGGGGACGCGGGTTCGTGCCCCGGTTCGGGAGGATCCCGCGTGCCGTGGAGCGGCGGGGCCCGTGAGCCATGGCCGCTGAGCCTGTGCGTCCGGAGCCTGTGCTTCGCAACAGGAGAGGCCACAACAGTGAGAGGCCCGCGTACCGCCAAAAAAAAAAAAAAAAAAGTACGTTTTTCTTACATTAAACTGTAAACAGTTTAAATAGCTGCATAATTTCATGTTATATGAGTATAACATTATTTAACTTTTACCCTGCTCTTTTTATTACATTACAATGAATATCTTTGTGGAAGGGATTTAAAAATTTGATAGCTATTAGAGAAAACCAGGTTAACTTATCCCTAGATCAGTTGTTACACATTTCTTCGTTTAAAATGCTTGAAAATGGGCTCCAGTGCTCCTTATTACAAACTTTTTTCTTTTTTTAAAATTATAGATCAGAAGTTTTCTTTTACATTCCAGTGGTCTGAATTAAGAACAACAGTTTTTACCAAGCACCTGGAGAGGTGTTAACATTCAGTATCGTTGTTACTCCACACCCTGAGTTAAGATAATTTACAAGTCAGCCTCAGGCAAGTGACCTAGAATTTGTCTGTAAAGACCCAGGTGTTATCTGAATTCAGCCCAAATCATTTTTAGTTATGCAGGTTAGTCTGGTATTTAGAACACAAACATCAGGACCACAATTTAAATTACCATCCCCTGCTACTAATTAAAATGTTGGTCTTATTTCCCTTCTACTCCTACCCTCCATTAACTCCTTTAAATATTACAGTCTAATTTTCTAGTAAATTACTAAAGAGAAAAGCAGAAGATTAAGGGGAAAGAAAGCAAGGCTTCCTTTCAGAAAACAATGAATTAAAGAATGAATTAGTAGCTGCTTTCTTTGTTCATGTCTGTATTAAAGCATGAATGAACTCTTCAATATTCATTATCCCAGATATATATTATTGTAAAAATACTTTTATTTTAGAGCTTCATTTAAAGGCATTCTACTGCCTAACAATTGTGCTGGGTGTGAGAGCGCCAGAGCTGCCTTATGTACCTTGAGCTCATCTCCCCTGTATTTCCCCTTCTCTGTCATTCAGACTGGGGCATGAAACATGCAAATCTGAGTTAGAAAAAGGAATGGGCAGAGCCACTTCTGTATGAGTGTGGGGAGTGAGAGGAGGAGTTTCAGAGTTTTCAATGTAGTGGGGTAAAAAATCTCGAGTGGGCTGAGGTCACTGTCATATCTACTCCTGTGGCAAGTCACTGAAGTTGAGAAATCTAGTGAAGTGACAAGCAAGAAGTAATGCAAGTATTTATTAAACTGACACTGAGTCTTCCATTTTACTCCCAGACTTTTGTTACCCGTTAGTCCTATAAATATTTACTTAGTGTTCTGCTATTGATCAGACAGTTGGAGCTGGGAATAGAGCAGGAAACAAACAAAAAAAAACCAGAATCTGTGCTCTGGTGGAGCGTTCAGTCCAGTGTAGTAATAAACAAATTCAGAGCTGAAATGAAAGGAAAGTACATAAGCTGTGAAAAGCTGTAATAGCATGACCTGATCTCATCTGGGGATCCAAGGGAAGCCTTGTAGGGAGGAGGTATTTAAGCTGAAACGTAAAGGGTAAGCATTAGCCAAGTGTCAAGGGCTGGAGGAATCTTCAGACAGAGAAAACCTGTCCAAAGGCCAGAGGAGAAATAAGGAAGAGGTCCCCGGGACTAGAATTAGTGAGAAAGGGATAACAGGGACAAGATGAGAATTGCAGAGGCGGACGTGAGAAATCAGGCAGAGCCTTAGATGTCATAGTGAGTAATTTGTTCTTTATCCTTCTAAAAGCAACATGAAACTTTGGATTTTCAATGAAAAAATGGCTGAACCAAATTGTTATCTATAAAGATCACTCTGATGGCTGTGGGGGTCTGGCTTGGCTGACAAGAATACATGCGGGAGAGCAGCTGACAAGAAGCTATTGCGGTAATTCAGGTGATAAATGATGGAAGCTGGGACTAAGATGCTGATGAAAAGATGAGAGAAGTGGATACATTTTGAAATATACTTAAGGGGTAAACTTGAGGAGGCTTAATGACTAATTGGAGTGGGGTGTGAGAAGTAGTATTCCTTCAAATAAAGCATCAGTGCCTTCTCTGCCCTGGGCCCCATAGCAGGTGCTAAGTATACAATATCCTTGACTTCATAGAGTTCGCCATCTAGTAGAATTATCAGAGGATGACTTTGAGCTATGGATCAGAACAATTGACAAAGACTGGTGGAGAGGCAGTTGGAAGATAAGTTCCAATTTGGACAACGTTAAGTTTAAGGTCCTGATGAGGAATTCAAGTGGAGATATCAAATAGGCAATTGAACATACAGATTCAGAGCTCTGAGAGATCTGTCTAGGGACAAAATTGTGAATGTTTAAAGCCAAGAAAGTTAAGAGATTGCTTTGAAAATGTATACAATAAAAAGAGAAAAGGACCTAGGACTGTCTTGAATTATTCTAAACTTTTTGATGTAAATTAGACCAGAGATTTTTAATCTGAAAAATGCGTACCCCTAGGAGTATCTTTATGGGACTCAATTTCCGGATCTTTAATTTGATCTGCCCACGAAGTAGGCTGCAGCTTTATACTGGTTCTTTTTCTCACTTTTCCATTTATCATTGCTCCTCTCGCATTTTACAAATGAAAGCTATATGACCTACCCATCCCAAATTCTGCTGTGGCTCTGTTTACCACTTACTATTATTTCCTATTTAGGACTATTTTACTACTTGTTTAACAGTACAATTTTACCACTAGGTGAAAATAACAATCTGAAACATTGTTGCCCAGGATGAGCTAGTCAGTGTCTCTAGTGATTGAGTAGTTAATCCTTTTCTAAAGTCATGTGGTTTCCCATTCTTTGCTTTAGCAAAATTAGAAAGCAATTGTCATCTGATAGATAATTAAAATAATTTTTATGATAGGTCACAGGATTTGGGACATTTAACTTGGAAGGAATTCAAAGTTCTCTTCCCATTCCCATCTCCTTGTTTATGTGAACAAAGTTATCTTAGCACTTAAACATTTGTAGAAATTGAAAAATAGGAATTCTGAATCTTGTCTTACTCTACCCTTAATTCATATTCATCCATGGAAACGTGAGCTGATTTTAAAAAGCTCTACTTTCCCCATTGAGAAACAAATCCCCAATATAATTACATTTTCATTGTTTTAGATTTATACATTGAAATTCATAGTTTATTTAGGTTATTTTGATCAATGTATAATATTAATAATCATCATGATAACTCAGTCCAGAATAACTTTTTTTTTTTTTAACATTGGAGTCTTATATTGCAGGAAAAAAATTTTTTAATTCATAGGATTTATATTTGTACATACATTTCTGATTCAAATAAGTATATTACAGTGATCCATATAAGATGTTCTAACATAAAATATATTAGGATAAAACTCTGTGGAAGTAAAATGAAAACATAAATTCAAGGAGAAAGAAAAATGTAAAATGTCCAACTGCTCAAAAATATCTTAATTTATATCTTAAATTGGTGATCATGGATTTCAAATTGGTATATACTTGCATTGCGCTATATACATTTGAAATAATGATGTGACAGTTAAAAAATAAAAGTTTACAATTCACAACAGGCCAGAAATTATATCCTTTGTTACTATTTAAACCTATGAGGAAAACATTAGATGTCAACTTAAAGCATACAAAACAAAGGGTAGTTTTGTTTTGCTTTGTTTTTTCTTGCTTCTGTTTTGTAAGCATGAAGATCAATAAATTGGAGAACAACTAAAATGAGAATTTCAAAAGGAGTGACCAGAGTGGTAGGAAGAAAAGCAGAAGGGTCACAGAAGCCAAGAGAAGAGTGCTTCACGGAGGAAGTGAGCAATTGGCCTTAACATTATTGTGAGATCAACTAAGATGAGGACTAAATAGATGGCATTAGGTTTGGCCAAACCTAGATTTGTGGTGAATTTATTTATTTATTATTTTTTTTTTTAAAGTCTTTATTGAATTTGTTACAATATGACTCCTGTTTTATGTTTTGGTTTTTTTGGCCACAAGGCATGTGGGATCATAGCTCCCTGACCAGGGATGGAACCTGCACTCCCTGCATTGGAAGGTGAAGTCTTAACCACTGGACTGCCAGGGAAGTCCCTAGTGGTGAATTTAGTAGGAACATTTTCTGTGTTTTTCTTGGTAGGGGCATTGTGAGGGGGACTCTGATTACAATGGGATAAAGAGAGATTAGGGAGGAAGAAATGAAAGTTATGTGTAAACAGCTCTTTATAACTTGGTCTGTAAAAAGGAAAAAGATAGGACAAGGGGAGATACCAGGTCAATGGAAGGCTTTTCAAGTGATGGGAGATACCAGAGTATGTTTGAATGTTCAGAGAATGGGTTAACTAGAAAGACTGAGTTTGAAGATGCAGGATGTTAAGAGATTAGATGATTAAGTGAGGTCTTTAAGAAAATGTGAATGGATGGACCTTGGTGTCAGAAGAGACACTTCCTCCACTGTAATAGGAAGAGAGAGAACAGCGTGGCTTTGCACGTAGTCAGGTAGGTATGTGCTGGAAGTGATGCTGGAAAGGAGGGGTTTGGAGACTGTCATTGCAGAAGGAAGGATAGCAAACTGACCAGGGTGTTTGGAGATCATGAATTTACAGGGACACCCACCATTCGTGGGTTTTCTCCAGCCCTTCAGTGTTCAGCTGCTCTGGAAGAAGCAATGAGGAAGATGGAGAGCTGGGTTCAATCAGGATTGAAGTTTTGCAGACAATTGTAACAGAAGGACTAAGTGACAACAGCATAAACAGGAGTGATAAATGGCAAGAAGACAGGACCAGGAACTATTAAAACTAATGTATAATTTTTATTTCTCTCTCTTCCCTGCTGTGTGAATTTGAGTAAGTTATTTAACTTGTCTAATCCTCAGTTTTTCCATTTAAAAAGGTAGAGTATCTGCCCAGCATATTTTTAGGCTTTAAGAACGAAACAAAATATTGTTGGGGTGTTACATAAACACTTACTGTTCCCAAAGGTTACTACCTTTGCTGTGACAGGAGTCCTAGGAAATGTATGGTTTTACTTTGGGGTCTCTTTCTGATCTCCTTTATCTTCTGAAAGCTTCTTTCCTCTCTCCCCTGGTGCCCATGGCTGCTTCTAATAAATTCTTCAATGAAATTGCCCCTCGAAGAGTCCCCTGATCTACCCATGCTGCAAAATGAAGTCCCATAGCCCATATGGACAATTATGTATAACATGTGGATGGTTGACACCAGTGGGTTTCTCTATATTTTGAAAGAGAAATTTATTAATTCAAACAAAACCGATTTACTGAAAGCAAGAAGGTATTTGTGAGCAAAGGTGCCCTTCATGGTGCCCCTAATCCTCCTGGCTACAATCCCCAGGCCTCTGAAATTTATCTCCACAGCTGAGAACAACTGTAAGGGACTGAGCCTACCACCGCAAACACCAGTTCAACCACTAAATCAGGGAGCTCCAGTTCTGGTTTTATGAAATCACAAAATGTCACCAGTGGGCTTCCCTGGTGGCGCAGTGGTTGAGAGTCCGCCTGCCGATGCAGGGGACACGGGTTCGTGCCCCGGTCCGGGAGGATCCCACATGCCGCGGAGCGACTGGGACTGTGAGCCATGGCCGCTGAGCCTGTGCGTCCAGAGCCTGTGCTCTGCAACGGGAGAGGCCACAACAGTGAGAGGCCCGCGTACAGAAAAAAAAAAAAAAAAAAAAAATGTCACCAGTAATTTCAAAATATGTCATGAGTTTTCAACACAAAATTTATTTGAATTTATTTTATGAAATGTGATTTAACTTAGGAAAAAATAAGGAGTGTAGATATTATGAAATCACATAAACAATAACAGCTAATTATGGTAGCTCAGGAAAAGGTCAGGAAACAGCATCACTAATCATCTACCCTCGAAAATTAGTATCTCCAGGCAATTTAGCATTTTCTGCTATATAGAGAATTGTTCACAGTTTTTGTCAATGCTAAGTAATTCCAATAATTATGGGTTTGGATTTAAGAAGGTCTTCAAGCTAGAGCTATCAGAATTCAAATTTGGGCAGCAAGACTGTATATACTTTGTAGTTGACAAACCCAGTTCAAATTAGGTAGAACTACAATTCATTCATCCCTTCATTCATTCATTAGTTTGATATTCAACTATTTATTGAGTTTCTGCTATGGACTTGGCACTGTCCAAGGCACTAAGCATAAAATGGTCAACAAGACAGGCAAGTTTCCTGCTCTAAGGAAATTACATTTTTGTCTACTGGGCAGAAGATAAACAGACATACAAAATATCATCAGTAATAAAAGCTATGGAGAAAATGAAGCAGAGAGATGTAGATGAGTGGCTGGTTCTACTCTTATACTGAGTGATCAAGGAAGGCTTCTCTAATGAAGTGGCATTTAAGGCAAAATCTCAATGACTAAAAGAAGCTGGCCAAACAAAGGTAAGGGAAAAGACTTACAAAGCTGAGGGAACAGTAAGTATAAGTGCCCTAAAGCAGGAGTGAGCTAGGCACATACTAGAATTAAAAGTAGGGCCAATGCAGCTGGCATGAAGGGGACAAAGGGAAGAGTGGTAGAAGGGGACAAAGGGAAGAGTGGTAGAAGATGACAGCATGGGAAGAAGTGGGAGCCAGGGCTTTGTGAGGTGGGGGGAGGGGCTTGGGTTTTATTTTACATGATGTAGGAAGAGCTTGGAGGGCTTAAGCAAGGGGTAAGTGACGGCATCTGATTTAAATTTTAAAATTATGTACTCTGGCTTAGAGTAGAGAATATAGAGAATGTATTGTAGAGAACAGGAGAAGAACCAGTGAGCCAATGTGTCCAGGTAGAAGTGGTGGTGACTTGGACTGCATGGTGGTACCAGAAATGGAATGAAATTGATGGATCGGGATACATTATGGAGTTAGAAGTAATTGATGTGGCTAATGGAATGGATATGGAGGGTGAGGAAAGTAAAGGAATATGGAAATTTGGGTGGATGGTGGTACTTCATTGCGTGAAGAGCTATGCTAACCACTGGTGATAAAACAGAGAAAATTAGAGGTAAGATTTCTTCATTCGCAGAGCTCCATTCTACTGGGGAGAGATGTAATAAATAAGAAAACAGATAAATCAAGTTATAATGGTATCTTATTTGTTATTGAACTGTACAAATGTTGAAAATTGTTTCCCTGTAACAACCAGTGAATTTACTCACCATGAGATTAAACATTTATAATTTTAAGAATTTTAAAGGTGTTGAAAATTTTCTCTTAAATATTTGATACACCTCATAAACTGTTGAAATCACTTACCATCAAACAATCTGTAGTTGCTCTGCGTAAGTAAAAGCACACAGAATATCAGTTGGCTCATGAGATAATGCACACTTCCCATGGTGGGGGGCACTGAGGCACACCTCTTATATCAATACATGGTAAGTGAAGAGCAATTCAAAATAAGGGAGAAGATTACAAGCGTCTTGCCACATGGTATACTTGAATTCTTGCTTATGGTTCAGTTCTCTCTTTCTATGAAAATTGAGCTCCAAGAGTGAAAATAATCATATGACTAATAAAAACTTGAAATGAATACCTAAACTCTTAAGGTTAAAAGGTGTGCTTAAACTAGAATTAGTCTTGTATGTAAGTAATAAAGGCTGCTGTCCTTGTGATGTGATTTGGGATCTTCTTGTAAATCTCTTCCTCCCCACCTCTCGCATCTGGGGCCATCAGTATCTTTCTCATTCACCACTGTGTCCTCAGTGCCTACACAATACCTGGCACTATATAGTACATGCTCAATAAATATTGGTTGAATATGTGTGTGTGTAATTATATCTTTCAACTAATATTTGAGATCTTATCATTGGTGATCAGTTTTGTTTAGACCTTGCCTTCTTACTGGTGTTCTGTTTTTTTTTTTAATACAAATATGCCTGTGAATGACAGGCTGTTTCTTAGGTTGATTAAATTTGAATTGATTATATTTATTGCAAGAGAAATGAGAGGACATGAGAAGACACAGAATTCTCATAGAACAAGATCACTGGAAAGGATGAGGGAAAAGTATGGATACTGACAGCAGAGGTGTCATTATCAACTTCCCCACTTCTAAAATTCATTGGTTTATTTATCAAACATATATTCAGTGCCAGCTCTGCCTGGCACCATAGTAGGCAGTAAAGGTACAAAAATGAGTAAGATAGGGTTTCTCCCCTCAAGTGATTCATGACTTGTAGATAGAAATAAACATTTAAACAAAATATTTCCTCCTTTTCTTCACTTTCTACAACCAATCCATCAGTATATCTAGTAGATTCTAATTAGCCCTTTCATCTGTCCCTTTCCCTTTATCCTGATTGCCACTGCCACTAGTCTAATCCAGGCCACCATGTCTTTTATCAAGATTATGTAATAGCCTCTAACAATAATCCTTGCTTTCTTTTTTCCGGACTCCCCTGCACCCCAAATCTATCCATGTCTGCACATCTCTACACTGTACCTTGAGAACTCTTTCTAAAACATTATTCTAGTTTTGAATACTACAATGGCTTTCCATTGTCTTTAGGTTCAAGTTCAATTCCTTAACATGCCTTGCAAGGGCCTTCAATCAAGGCTTGATCTCCACTCCTCGCCTCACCAGCAGTTAAACTGTTCCTGGAACACTTCTCCCCTCTCTTTATTCACCTGGCTAACTTCTATTTGACCTTCAGGTCTCAGCTACCTCAGTTGCTCCAAGTTTTCCTCAGCCTCCCTAGCCCCAACATGCTTCTCCCATTATATACTGCTGCAACACCCTATATTTCACTTGCCATAGGACTTATTATACTGAATTTTACTAGTTTGTTTTACTATCTCCCCCCATTAAACCGTAAAGCTACCTCAGAATGGACATTAGTCTTAAAAAATGGGTAAGGCACTCAGACAAATGTGACATCTGGAGGTGGCTATTCCAGGCAGGGAGAGAGGCCTGAGTCATGAATTTGCATGGGGTTTGAAGAAACTATAATGTTATAGCAAGAGACACGGCTGGGGAGGTGAATAACAACCAGTTGTGGAAAGACTTATATGTTATGTGAAAGTCTTTGAGCTTTATCAAAAAAGGCAAGTGGACTCAATCTGTGTTCCATAGAGCCCTGTGAATGGTGCTACCACTGGACCACAAGAAGCCTTTATGTGATTTTAATGTGATTTAGAAAAAGATACTTCAGCAGACACTGGTCAGTGCCAGGGCACTTGGCCTGGAGAAAGGGCATGCCCTGGATTTCTTTCAGTAATCACTAGCCCCTGCTCAGTCATATATGATGCCCTGACTCTGGATTCCTCAGAGCCCTCTGTGGAGTTACAAACAAGGGCCTTCCAACAGGCTCTGCTGTGATTCCCTTCCCTCCCCACCGCAGAAATCACAGAAAGTCTGCCTTTGTTATGTACAGACAATTATAAATGTACATTATGTAGCTTCTGAGTAAGATTTCCCTCCCCACCGCAGAAATTACAGAAAATCTGCCTTTGTTATATACAGACAATTATAAATGTACATTATGTAGCTTCTGAGTAAGATTTCATTTGAAGAAAGGGTTTCTTCGCTTATACTTTTTATTTTTTTATTTTTTAACATCTTTATCAGAGTATAATTGCTTTACAATGGTGTGTCACTTTCTGCTTCATAACAAAGTGAATCAGTTATACATATGTCCCCATATCTCTTCCCTCTTGCATCTCCCTCCCTCCCACCTTCCTATCCCACCCCTCTACCTGGTCACAAAGCACCAAGCTGATCTCCCTGTGTTATGTGGCTGCTTCCCACTAGCTATCTATTTTACGTTTGGTAGTGTATATATGTCCATGCCACTCTCTCACTTTGTCCCAGCTTACCCTTCCCCCTCCCCGTATCCTCAAGTCCATTTTCTACGTCTGCATCTTTATTCCTGTCCTGCCCCTAGGTTCTTCAGAACCTTTTTTTTTTTTATTCCATATATATGTGTTAGCATACGATATTTGTTTTATTCTTTCTGACTTACTTCACTCTGTATGACAGTGTCCAGGTCCATCCACTGTACTACAAATAACTCAGTTTCATTCCTTTTTATGGCTGAGTAATATTCCATTGTATATATGTGCCACATCTTCTTTATCCAGTCATCTGTTGATGGACACTTAGGTTGCTTGCATGTCCTGGCTATTGTAAGTAGAACTGCAATGAACATTTTGGTACATGACTCTTTGAAGTATGGTTTTCTCAGGGTATATGCCCAGTAGTGGGATTGCTGGGTCATATGGTAGTTCTATTTTAGTTTTTTAAGGAACCTCCATACTGTTCTCCATAGTGGCTGTATCAATTTACATAGTGGCTATATCAATTTACATTCCCACCCTTTTCTCCACACCCTCTCCAGCATTTATTGTTTCTAGATTTTTTGATGATGGCCATTCTGACTGGTGTGAGGTGATACCTCATTGTAGTTTTGATTTGCATTTCTCTAATGATTAATGATGTTGAGCATTCTTTCATGTGTTTGTTGGCAATCTGTATATCTTCTTTGGAGAAATGTCTATTTAGGTCTTCTGCCCATTTTTGGATTGGGTTGTTTGGGTTTTTTTGATATTGAGCTGTGTGAGTTGCTTGTATGTTTTGGAGATGAATCCTTTGTCAGTTGCTTCATTGGCAAATATTTTCTCCCATTCTGAGGGTTGTCTTTTCGTCTTGTTTATGGTTTCCTTTGCTGTGCAAAAGCTTTGAAGTTTCATTAGGTCCCATTTGGTTTTTTTTGCTTTTATTTCCATTTCTCTAGGAGGTGGGTCAAAAAGGATTTTGCTGTGATTTATGTCATAGAGTGTTCTGCCTATGTTTTCCTCTAAGAGTTTTATAGTGTCTGCCCTTACATTTAGGTCTTTAATCCATTTTGAGTTTATTTTTGTGTATGGTGTTAGGGAATGTTCTAATTTCATTCTTTTACATTTACCTATCCAGTTTTCCCAGCACCACTTATTGAAGAGGCTGTCTTTCCTCCACTGTATATTCTTGCCTCCTTTATCAAAGATAAGGTGACCATATGTGTGTAGGTTTATCACTGGGCTTTCTATCCTGTTCCATTGATCTATCTTTCTGTTTTTTGTGCCAGTACCATACTGTCTTGATTACTGTAGCTTTGTAGTAATAGTCTGAAGTCAGGGAGCCTGATTCCTCCAGCTCCATTTTTCTTTCTCAAGATTGCTATGGCTATTCGGGGTCTTTTGCGTTTCCATACAAATTGTGAGATTTTTTGTTCTAGTTCTGTGAAAAATGCCATTGGTAGTTTGATAGGGATTGCATTGAATCTGTAGATTGCTTTGGGTAGTAAAATCATTTTCACAATGTTGATTCTTCCAATCCAAGAACATGGTATATCTCTCCATTTATTTGTATCATCTTTAATTTCTTTCATCAGCGTCTTATAATTTTCTGCATACAGGTCTTTTGTCTCATTAGGTAGGTTTATTCCTAGATATTTTATTCTTTTTGTTACAATGGTAAATGGGAGTGTTTTCTTAATTTCACTTTCAGATTTTTCATCAGTAGTGTATAGGAATGCAGGAGATTTCTGTGCATAAGTTTTGTATCCTGCTACTTTACCAAATTCATTGATTAACTCTAATAGTTTTCTGGTAGCATCTTTAGGATTCTCTATGTAGAGTATCATGTCATCTGCAAACAGTGACTGCTTTACTTCTTTTCCAATTTGGATTCCTTTTTCTTCTCTGATTGCTGTGGCTAAAAATTCCAAAACTATGTTGAATAATAATTGTGAGAGTGGGCAACCTTGTCTTCTTCCTGATCTTAGTGGAAATGGTTTCAGTTTTTCACCATTGAGGACGATGTTGGCTGTGGGTTTGTCATATATGGCCTTATTATGTTGAGGAAAGTCCCCTCTATGCTTACATTCTGGAGGGTTTTTATCATAAATGGGTGTTGAATTTTGTCAAAAGCTTTCTCTGCATCTATTGAGATGATCATATGGTTTTTCCCCTTCAGTTTGTTAATATGGTTTGTCACATTGATTGATTTGCATATATTGAAGGATCCTGCATTCCTGGGATATACTCCACTTGATCATACTGTATGATCCTTTTAATGTACTGTTGGATTTGCTACTATTTTGTTGAGGATTTTTGCATCTATGTTTATCAGTGATATTGGCCTGTAGTTTTCTTTCTTTGTGACATCTTTGTCTCGTTTTGGTATCAGAGTGATGGCTTATGTTTTTTAAATGTTTGAAAATCTGCTGTAGGCAGTGGAAAGCAGTCAAAGACTATTAAATAGGGGAATAAAGCAATCAGGTGTATTTTCAATAGCCCCATTCTGGCAAAAAATTGGAAGATGGATTGTAAAGGACAAAACTGGAAACAAGGAGACTGGTTACAGATTTTTTTCCAGAATCTGGGTGATTGACAGTAAGAGCCACAGTAGGATAAATGAGTATAAAGAAAAGTTTAAATCTAAAAAACTGTGTGACAGATTGGACATGTGTCTGAGAGAAAAGGAGAACTCCCCATTTTTGGAGATGGAATGATTTACTTTGATAGAGAATAAAAAGTAAAGTACATAGTTTTCCATGGAGAGAGAATAAGCATAATTTGGCATTCTGTTGCATTTCAAGTACATTCCAGACTTCCAAGTGGAGCTAGGTGGCAGGTTGAGTTAGCCTTGAATTTAGATTTATAGAACACCAGAGTTAGAAAAGAACTGTAAAATCATTGAACTCAATTTAAACAGAGACATGAAAAAAAATGCCTTACTTAAATGGAAAGTGTGAGTATTAGAATTCCAATCTGGTTTATAACTCACTATTCTTCCCACCATACCATGCTCCTTGTGCTTCTCAACTTTTCACTAAAATGTTCATCAATATCACATAGTCAAATCAAATTAGAATCAGAAAATGTAAAATTATCGATTTCATATATGCTGACCCATATCAATTTCTGGGATTGGAGTAAATCTTAGTAGAGAAAAATAGAAAATCAAATCCAACATTTGAAAATGCATTTCTTAATGTATAGTACTTAATTACAGGTTCTGCAGGGGTACCAGATCAATCTGTAGCTTTTTCATGAGAATCTACCATGCACTTGCATTTCAGGCATCATAGGCAATGAGGACTTGTGTGATTAGGAAATATTTCATGAGGCTGGAGAGTGTGAGCTTGCCTTTGAATGAGGCTGGTTTGAGCTAGGCATTTGGGAGCAGAAAGCACCATGAAATAAAATGTAGAAACAGGAATGAGCTTGTTATATTTTCAGGACAATGAGGATGTGGATTGACTGAAGCAGGAGTTTGAGAGGCATAAGAAGAGGCTAGATTTAGAGGCCCTTCAATGACACTCATTCATTCTTAAGTGACAACTGTATAGCAGACACTAGGAATACAAGGATAAATTAACCACAGCTTTGATTTTATATAGGTTAAGTGACTCGACGAATTTTCAGGGAGAGGAAATAATGATAGGGTTGCTTTAGGAAATTGTAGCTGAGCGGGGCTTGCCTGTGGGATGACGTAAAGAGGGACTAGGTAACCTGGCATCAGGAAAACTAGCTAGAAAGCTACTTCATTAATCCAGATGGGAGGTACCGGGACCTCGTTTCTTGAAAGTTGATATGTAGTCCTATCTGTGGACAGAGTATTGGACTGAGTGGACTAAGTAATCTCCAGTCCTGTGATCCTTTCCCTTTGAAGTCCCTAGTTAGTGCCTCTTTTCCATGTTGCATTCACCGAGTTACCTGGCTTGAGATTTGTTACTGGACTCTCTCCTTTTCCGGGAAAGTGCCGAAAGACCAATCACTGACTCTAAAATAGCAATTTCTTCCCCCATCGTGGGAAAGCTGTGATTTTTCCCAGATGACAGCTGCAGAGAATCCTGGAAGGGTTTTATATACGGGAAATGAAGTGGCAAATGGAGAGAGAAAAACAGTATATTCACTGTAGGAGATGGCTTCTACGGATCATAAACTCCCGTTACTCTCACCCAGAGTCAGAGACGAGAGCAGGAGCCCTCTGTTGGCCTTTGCTGTAGGAAAACAGTAGGGAAAAGAGTCTCATATAAAATGAGTGCTGGAAAATGGCTCTCACACACAATTTCACGTGGTATGGCAGCTGTGGTCTCCTGGTCCATATTCCCTTAGAGACTTCATTCCAAATAATGAAGAGCTGCAAAATTGAAGGGATTGGCTTCAGAGTCAGAGCTCAGAACTTCCAGCACAGTCACCTGGGTCTACATAAGACTGAGTAGTCCTGTTCATTTTAGAATGAACCACACACTAGCCAAGTAGAGTAACCCTTCAGAACCTTGAGCAGTGGTTTTCAGAGTATGTCCCAGACCAACAACACCAGCATTACCTAGAAACTTGTTAGAGAAGTGAATCCTCTTTCCTGCTCCAGACCTACTGAATCAGAAACTCGCTGGCAGTGGAGCCCAGCAATCTATGACTTAAATCCTTCAAGTAACTCTAATGCACACTAAAGTTTGAGAACCCTTTCTAAATCTAGTTTTAAAGTATAGAAATCTGACTCTAAAGTTGAGAACTAGATTTTCTTTAAGAAAAAAATTTAGGTTTTGCTATTTGGCTCGGCTTTACCACTTTCTAGCATGATCCTTAATCCTACTGATGGTTAGCAATTGAGATTGGTCCTTAATTATGTCCCAAAATTATTTTTAACAAACTAGAGAGATATGGATGGTGCAGTGCATAAGCTTTGAGATTACCTAGACAACACTTACTGTCATTATAGACTTCTTTTAGCTTCAGTTTTTGTTGTAAAATGAAAGAAGCAATATCTACCTTTCAAGGTTTCTGTTCAGGTTAAACAGATTAAAGAATATATACGTAGTACATAGCGTAAATATCTCCCATTATGTACCAAGGATTATACCGTTTGAATAAACCAGAGACCACAGTTCAGTATAATAAGCACAGTTTAGTGCTTTTATAAATACTGTACTTTTATAAACACAGTATGTACGCCTAATTAAATTTGAATAGCAGATAAACACAAGTAATTTTTGAGTATGTCCCAAACATGATACAGAACATACTTACACTAAAAAGTGTTTATCTGAATAATAATTATTATTGTTTTTATCTGAAATCCAAATTTAACAGAATGTCCTATACTTTGATTTGCTGGGTCTGGTAACTTCATTAATATTTTGTACTGGCTACCTAGTAGAGGGACACTGGACCAGCCAGTTGAGCCAAGGATGACTTCCCAGAAGACAAGATAAACTTGAATTAAGTATTAAAAGGAAAATAGGAATGAGGTAAGGGATATAGTGCATGCAAAGTGCTGGTCACAAAGTCTGCCTGTATTAGTTAGAAATTTTTGTTGATGAGTAACAAAGATCCACCTGAGCTTACTTAATCAAAAAGGGGAATGAATTAGAAGGACACTTGGAATATCTTCTGAAATTCAAGGCTGGATTGGACAACCATGGACTGAAGCCCTTACTTCTTTCCAAAAATTTGCTTTATTCCTATCTTCTTGCAAATAAGCTTTTGCTACATTTCAGTCAGTGTGGAAGAAAAAGGCCCCAATATGAAGCTTTCAAACTTCTATTTCTTCTGTTTAGATAGAACCTCTGAATCTCATCGTTTCGATTCCAGATTCCCCAAAACAGGAACTGTCAAACTTGACAAATGATCCATGATAAGCTCTATGAACTGTCACTCTTCCTGCAACCCTGTGAATGTTTGGTAGAGAAAAAGTCCTAGTAGATACTACTACATCAACTCATATCTGATGCTTCCAAAACATCAGTCCTTTACCTTTCCTAGAAAACTGTTAAATTATGCTGATTTTTATTATTTTATTCTCAATTTTAATGGACTAATAGCACCTAGTGAGGTCAATGAAATAAATGGATTTTTAAGGTGAGAAGTTTCAATAAGGAGGAACCTTAGCTGGTGGAACTTTAAATATACCCGGTGAACCCACATGTGCTTCATGAGAGGATACTGGAAGACAGCAGACAGAGACAATTAAGTAGATTTAGAAAAGGTCATAATGATTTGAAACCATTTGGGTCAATCTGTGTGTGTGTGTGTGTGTGTGTGTGTGTGTGTGTGTGTGTGTGTGTGTGTGTGTGTGTTGTGTTGTTTTTTCCTTTTCTCTGGTAACATAAAGCACCTGTTTTTTCTTAAATAAACTTTTGAGTGTCTATTATTTGTTCTTAACCTACCTTTAGTGACTCTAAGAATAAAAGAAAAGTAAGGCATTTTTGCAACCTTAACCTTGAGAGCCTTTCTGGTATCCTTATAGTTCACATAAAATCTATGCAATTATTCTTTTTAAACAGATTCTGATTGTTATAAATCATTGATCTATTTAAGCACAGACAGTGTAATTCCCAGCCAGTGTTTTCCATTTGATAATGTAGTATTGCATTTCATCCAGCACATTAAACATTGATCAGCTTTCTCCATGATGTGGCCCTTTGGTCTGTAATTAATTCATCTATTTGACCAAAGAGAGTAGGACTGAGTGGAGCCAATAAAGAACAAGCCAATCAAGACCCCAACCCACCCCGTCTTAATAACCAGTAAGTTTCAAAATTAAGCTTCAGACCTGTGACCTAAAGCCTCCTTTTGAATCAAGCCTTGAGCAGTCTGAGTGGCTGGATGTGTTTACAGGTGTGGAGTGGGGCAAGGACAGAGTGGGCACGAGCTGGTGGGAATTCTGCCAAGTGTGCTGATCTTTAGAAGCTTTCTCTACGGCTACCATAAAGCTATAGTTTATATTAGAACTGACTGTTTTCTTGATGGTAGGGGAGAGGGAAGGTGAAAGGGGAATAAAGCTGTACTCCACAAAACAAGACTTACTTAAAAGCCTTATTTTTACATTTTTCTTCCCCCAAGTCCCATTCATTGCATCTCTTTCTCTCTTCTCCATTTCAAAAATACTTTCAGTACCTGATGGTAGCCCTCTCTTCCTTTCTGTCCCTTTAGAATTTTTTTCCCCTCCACTGTAGTCTTTTCACATCCTTTCTCCTGCAAATTGTTCTTGTGTTTTTCATGACTATAATAGCTTACCATTTTTCAGGCACTGTACTAAATATTTCACATATATTATTTAATCCGTACAGCAATCTTATTATCCCTATTTTCACATGCAAAAGCTGAAGCTTTGAGATGTCAAGTGACTTGCCCAAAGTCACACAGCTCCTGAGTTCTAGAGCTGGGACAAGATCCCAGTCGTGTCTAGGTGAGGCCAAGGCTCCCAGGCCCATGTTCTTAGGTTCTCCACGATGATGTATGTCCATTATAGAACTTTTGGAAGAAACAAAAATAGAAATGTGCTTTTTAAAACATCCGAATAGGCACATTGCGCTTGCGCATGGAGGGCCGGAAGTCAAGTCGGAGGCGGAGGTGACTCTGCTTCCGTTTCTGGTTTTGCTCAGACGTTTGGGTTTTCTTCGTGGCCACCCAAGATGAACCGATTCTTCGGGAAAGCGAAACCCAAGGCTCCGCCGCCCAGCTTGCCTGACTGACTGCATTGGCACGGAGGACAGCAGGGCAGAATCCATTGACAAGAAGATTTCTCGGCTGGATGCTGAACTAGTGAAGTATAAGGATCAGATCAAGAAGATGAGAGAGGGTCCTGCAAAGGTATGAGCAGCAGCGGGACAGTCTTGCCCAGCAGTCATTTAACATGGAACAAGCCAATTACATCATCCAGTCATTGAAGGACACCAAGACCACGGTTGATGCTATGAAACTGGGTGTAAAGGAAATGAAGAAAGCATACAAGCAAGTGAAAATCGACCAGACTGAGGATCTACAAGACCAGCTAGAGGATATGATGGAAGATGCAAATGAAATCCAAGAAGCACTGAGTCGTAGTTACGTCACCCCAGAATTAGATGAAGATGACCTAGAAGCAGAGTTGGCTGCACTGGGCAATGAGCTTCTGGCTGATAAAGACAGTTCTTATTTGGATGAAGCAGCAGCTGCCCTGCAATTCCAGAAGGTGTTCCCACTGACACAAAGAGTAAGGATGGAGTCCTGGTGGGTGAATTCGGATTGCCACAGATCCCTGCTTCGTGGACTTGCATCATTCAAGTACATCATGTAAAATAAACACATATTCTGGGACTAGGAAATATTTATCTTTCCAAGTTTGCCATAACAGATTTAGGTTTCTTTCCTTTCTGTGGAGAAAAAGTTAATTACATTGCTTTCATTTTTTTTTTCCATTAAGAGATTCATTGCTTGAAGGAAGCTTGCTTCATACTAAATTTTTATTCCTTTTCTTTTATCAAAGACTAACTTACTTAAAATTATCATTGGGTATGTATAACTTCATTCCTTAATAGTAATTTTGAAATAAAACCAAGGAAATGGGAATCTTTAAGTTCTATGACAGCATATCTCCACAATCTCAAATTGACCTGATAAATTGATGACAAAGTCGAGATTAGTGGGACTGTCCATACTATGATTCAAAACCATTTTCTCTTGTGGTATTATAGGTTGGTTAAAGTGATGGCCTTTTTTGGTGAGTTTTGTTGTGTCTTGTGAGTAAATCATTACTGTGTCCAATACTGGAATGGAATTATCACTACTGTATCATGGGTGGCTATTTTGATTCTGTGGTTCCTTCAGTGTTACAGCGGACTTGTAATCAATAATGAATATTTCTTGATATTTAATGTATAGGACATTTATTTATACTCAATAAATATTTTTCAAAAGGAAAAAAAGGAAATCCGTAATCTCCACATCCACAAAGAACCAGAGCTGAAACTTTATCTTTCCTCCCACTATTTTTTAATACATAATAAACAGGTTTTTAAAAAAAAAATTAACACAAGCATTTAGTGATTATTTTTAATGAATTAACATCCTTACAAATGTATAAAATCACAAATCTTGTTTTACAATAGAACATACTTTAATACCTATGAATGAGAGTAGACATTACATGTTATTTTAGATATCTTCAAAGTAGAACAAATAATTTTTAAGTATTAGTTGACTTTTCAGTGATACTATATCATATTCCAGAATATTTGTTTAGTGCAAACTTTTTCTTTTGGCCGCATCACACGGCTTGCAGAATCTTAATTCCCTGACCAGGTGTTGAACCCGTGCCTTCAGCAGTGAACACGCTGAGTCCTAACCACTGGACCGCCAGGGAATTCCCTGCTTAGTGCAAATTTTAGATGTGATTCTGTGGACATGTTAGTGATGAAATGTACTTTTTGTTTCAAAGATATTTTCTGCAAGGAAATGTACCAGAATGTCCAAAGGAACTGAGAATAGGAAGATTAAAATTAACCTTTTAATTTCATGGACAATACTGGTCCACAAAAAGGATATTGTAGACTTATATCCAAAACAGCAAGCCCTGAAAGAGTGAAACCGTCAACTTAATTATGTGGGTACAGTAGGGAGAAAGTTTGTATGTAAATGGCTTTCTAATACAATGTCTCAGAAATACGATAAAGACTTCACTTTTCACTGAAACAGTGTTATTTGAGTTTGAAGCTAGTGGTATATTTATATGTTTCAGAATGAATTCCAGTGTTGCCTTTACTCATGGAGATTATCTACTGGTAGAGAAAGAAAATTAATTCTAAATCGCCATGACCCTCTCGCCAAATGCTATTTCAAGTGATTGGGAGGAAGGAAAGTTGAGTTCCCTAGTTTGGCTTGATATTCTTTCTTTTCTGTTTTAAGAATTTGAATATAAACTTCTCCCCTCACATTCTGTTTTTTTTTTTTTTTAAACAATCAACTCTGAGTAACTTTGTATCGGCATAGGCTCCACGAAAGGACAAAACTAGATTGGAATCGTGTTGCTGCCCTCACCAACACTGTGACCTTGTCAGTAAAATTTCATTGTCTGTAAAATAAGAATCTGTGTTTTATAAATGGTTTGATTTAAACATGAGCAAATAAGTGAAGTCACTAAAATGATATATGGCACATAGTAGACCCTTGAAAATTTTCAATTTCCATCCTATTTACCTTTCAACAAATTCTGAGCACAGCATCTTTGATTCACCTATCAATAGCTGCGACTCTCTCATATATGGTACATTACAGTTTACGCATAAATCCATGTATTTATCTGTCTGGTTACTCCTCTCATGAACTCTAGGCATGCTTACTCTCTTTTCATGGGAAACTGAAGTTCAAAAAGATGAAGTGACTCGACCATGGTCGCACAGCTGATACACAGCTGGGACTCAAATCCAAACCTCCTGACTGCTAGTCCGGTGGGGGTTTTTTTAGTGCACTAAAGCTGCCTACTTTGTCCACATGTTCAGAAAAAAACATCTGATTTAGGCTGTGATTTCCTCACCCCAGCATTTGACAATTAAGGATTCCAGTGTATACAAAAGGAAAAAATTTAGTAGAGTTTGAATAGATAGAGCATCTAGAATTTTCTCTTTAATGTCAGCCACTCCCTTCTATGGAAAGCAGTGTTTTAATATATGATTAGTATGCTGAGCATAGGGTGATGGTAAACATTATGTTTTTGCATTATCATGAGATGACAAAATTACCCACTCTCAAAGGACCAGCTGCTGCAGGGCGGCTGGCACCCGTGATGCCTACATTCTCAAAACTATTTTAATTGGTAGTTTTCCATGATTTTTTTTTAGTCAGTCAGAGAGGAAATGTCTGTATAAACCTATTAAAGCCATAGCATCTGTTATGATGAAATGACACCACTGAATCTTAGTAAGTGAGATTGTTCTAGCTCAAGAACTTGAAGCTAATCAGGGTTCTTATTGAGCCAAGAGTTCCTATCACTCAGTTCCGCAAATACGTATAGAAAAGTTATGAACAAAAAAGATAGGAAAATTCCTCCCATACTTTTTATATATTTCCACTACCGTGTTATAATTTTAAATTGATGCGTACAACATGCATGAAACTATTCATCACATTAGATGTATGTGTCCTGAGAGGAAAGAACAAATTTTGAAATAAGACCTAGGATCATATCCAATCTCTAATCAAATTGCTGACAGCTTTAGACAACGAACTTAACCACTTGGAACAACTCTTGTCTGTGTAATATGGGTAATAGATCCTATTCCATAAGACTATGGAAGGAATCCAATAGTTAAGAATATTGCAAATCAACAAATTGTGCACTGCTACCAATAACAACCATTTATTAGGTGCTTATTACATACTGGGGTCTGTGCTAAGGACTTATATGTACATTACCACATTTAATCTTCCCCAAAGTCTTTATCGTAGGCATTACTATTATATCTATTTTATAGATGAGACTATGGAGGCTTAGAGAAGTTAAAAAAATTATCAGTGTTTACAAACTTAGGAAATAGAGGGCCCAAAAATTGAACTTAGACTTGCTCTTTCGTTCATTTAACAAAAGTTTGCTGAAGAATAGATCACCTGAACAAAATCAGGCACTGTTTGGAAGAAGGAAGTGGGGAGTGGAATGGAAGGGGGTTAAGCAACCAACCATGTCCACTTTATCCTGGGCACTGTGGAGAATGAGTTGGAAGGTGACGAGAGAGGATTGGAGAGACTAGGTAGGAGGCTGTGGAAGTAGTTCAGGTGAGAGATGATGTTGACTTCAGCCAACGGGGTAGCACTGGAGACGAGGAACCTGGATGGACTATAGATATACTTTGCAGGTGGAGCTCAATGGGTGGTGGGAGGAGGGGTGAAGCAGGGGTAGCCCCTTATTTCTTACTCCGAGCAACACAGCGAACTGGGATGGGGAACACGAGAATGGATCTGTGGAGTGAGGGGAAGAACTCCTTCTAATCTCAAGTCTGACACCCTTAACCATTATTAATATTCTCACTAATTATTATTGTGAATATAAAAGAGATTTACAGTTCATGGCCGCTATGAACTATAAAGTATCTAGAAAGCTTAATGGAAAAGTCAGCTTGTTCCTTCCCATGAAAAAAATGGCAAAAAGGAAAAGTCTGATGTAGGCCGTATCATAATTCTTAGTTTTTAAAGAAAGTACCTAGGGCAAGGATTGAGATTTTATTTGAATTTTGTGAGATCTGGACTTTAATCCCTATAATATCGTGAAATGAATTTGAGGGGAAAAAAAAAAACACTGGAAGATAATTTGCCAGAAAGCTAACATTATTTCAGGTGATTGAATCGACTCATGTATATATTTTTTTCTTTCTGCGTGTTATATTTTTCAGATTTTCTAAAATGATTATATATTACTTTTATAGCTAGTAAATTAAAAATTCAAGAAAAACTAATTTATAAAGTTACATTTGCTATGTCTATATAGTCTATGGGAGTAAGTTCTGAGAACCACTCAAATTGTAACCCTCAGTCAAGGCAATTAAAACCAATCAAAATGCTGATATGACTGACAGAGACCTTAAAATATGTGTCCTTCTAACTGCTCCCTATGTGATGCAGTCCCAGTCAGAATGGACTGGAGTTCAGTATGGGACCTGACCAGTAGGGTGGTCAGTGTTGGGAAAACTGTGAAGGCTGAGGAGTTCAAGGTTTTCTCGATTTCCTTCATTTGAAGTATTTCTTCCAAGTATAAATATTTTTAAATTGCCTATACCTTTTGCCACCCCACATCTTAAGGTTAGATACTCATAAGATTCTTTCAGAAATTCTCTTAGCCACTCCTGACCTTTGCCTCTTTTCCTTTCTTTCAGGGTCAATGATTGTATCTTACGGGTGAACGAGGTGGATGTGTCAGAGGTTTCCCACAGTAAAGCAGTGGAAGCGCTCAAAGAAGCAGGGTCTATCGTTCGGCTGTACGTGCGTAGAAGACGACCCATTTTGGAGACTGTTGTGGAAATCAAGCTGTTCAAAGGGCCTAAAGGTAATAGACACATAAATAACTCACAATAGAACACCAGTGACAACCTATTTGGCTAAAGATTATGCCATAACCCATCTATGTAGTCCATTCTTTTATTGTCTGACATTCAGCGCTTACCATGAGTTTTGAAATCCTATGATAATGGTAGGTTTTTACGTAGAGTAAAAGAAACCAATACTGTAAATATGAACTCAGAGAAGGAAAGGATAGATTTCTGAAGAAATTTTCTTATAAACAACAACAACCATCTACATTTTTCTATAAATTTTTAATCTTACCGGATCATCATGACTTAGCCGGCATGTTAATACTTTCTAACTTTTCAAATGTAAATGGTAACCTCCCTCCTTTAGTAAAATAGTAATGTGAAAAATAATAATTGGAATAGCCTATCCTGAAATAACAATTATTATATTTTTATGACACTTGTGATTTGTTTTGATTTGATAATACTCATCTGTTGTATTCAAGTACTGTGTAGCATTTTATACTTGCAATAGTCAAAATAAGTTAAAATTTATTTTTCTGAAATGTTCACAAATCTCTTGAGGTAATTGCAGTTACCCTGGGGAATCACATAAACAGTAAGATGAATCATTATATTAATTTTTAAGAATAGTCCTTTGAGCTCTGCTCTTCAGAATGATGACATTTAATATTAACAGTATCTCAAATATTTTTAAAAAATCAAATAATTGGCTTGAGTATTTTAAATATTTTAAAAGATATTGACTACAGAGTCACTATACTCTTCTAGTAAATTATTTCTCTTTCCCTTAAAATCTGTGTAATCTCTAATGCTATATGTGATTTACAAATAAGCACACCACCTTCTCTGCGAGGTAGTGGTGGGTGGTATTTAAGATCTCAGACCCAAAAGTCAGGCGGGACTGAGTTTAAAAGCCTGGTTCAGCCACTTACTAGCAGAGTGACGTTGGTTAGGCCAACCCCCTTATTAAATGGGGATCATAATGGTAGCATCCCATTGGGCTTATGAGAATTAAACATTTAACTAATAGCTGGCAAGTGGTGAGCAGAAAAGCTTGCTGGTTGAGTGCAGACTCCAGAGCCAAAGTGCCTAAATTGGAATCCTAGCTCTGCAGCTCACTAGCTGTTTGACCTTGGGCAAATTGCTTAACCTCTCTGAGCCTTACTTTTCTTATCTACAAAATGCAGGTAATAATAGCACTTGCCCCTAGAAATCTTGTGAGGATTAGACGAGTCAATATACATAAGGTGCTTAGAATAATGGCTGGCACAAGTTGACAACAAGTATTAACTATATAGTATATACGTGTTATCTGTAGTTTGCTCCATATACTTTGAGCCTTTGCTACAATTGTTTGGTAATCTAATAAAGTAATCAAGGATCCCTCGTGAGTTAAATTCAAATGCATTAAAATCACATAATTAATTCTGGGGGAGGTAGGCGGGAAGAAAAGAAAGCATTTCCATACCACAATGTCTGGTGATATGAAAGAAAAGACCTTCTATCCTACACATGTACTAAAATCATATTTGCCATGTGCTTTAAAGTTAAACCAAATGAGCATCCCACTACTTTGATTAAAAAGATATACTGTATATAAATAACGTAGATATTTCTACAATTCAATTAACAGCAATTATTCAGCACAGCCTTAAGGCACGTACTAGTTGAAAGCACTCAGCAAAGCATTACCATCCATTAGGAGGTCATCAGTGCTGAGTCACTCGACCTCCAGCTGCTCAGCAGAGCACTTAAAGGTTCGAGGGAATCGATAGCCAAAACTCCAAAATTTTATCATTTTGGGGGGATCTCTATCTTTGGTATTAGGGCCCTAGCTGGTTTACTTCTGTCTGAACTATATTCTCCTTGGAGCCAGGAGTGGGGCAGGAATTTCCCCGGGACAAAGAGAGTGAGACGTGGGGACCGGTGAGCATTAATCGACCAGGAATACCCAGGCACTAACCCAATGAAAGTATGCAGCATATGGGTGATGGGCTTTTCTTTTGGTTTATTTATTTATTTATTTTTTAACATCTTTATTGGAGTATAATTGCTTTGCAATGGTGTGTTAGTTTCTGCTTTATAACAAAGTGAGTCAGTTATACATACACATATGTTCCCATACCTCTTCCTTCTTGCGTCTCCCTCCCTCCCACCCTCCCTATACCACCCCTCTAGTTGGTCACAAAGCACCGAGCTGACGGGTGATGGGCTTTTTCTACTGGGGAAAGGAGAACCAGGAAACTGGTAGAGCTAATTTTACATCCCTGAAAGCAGGCTCCTGCCAAATTCCTGTAGAGGGCTGTAGGCCTATTGGTCCTGTTGGGATTATGTTGAGTCAGTCATACTTTTTTGTACTGTCACCATACAAAGACCACTGATAGGGATTTGTTTCTCTATATAGAGCTTATTGATTTACAGAGCAAGGAACTGTTTTAGTCATTGTTTAAATCCTTGATGCCTTTCCCTGTGCCTTGAACGCAGGACGTGCTGAATCAGAGTAAATTGGATGCTACACTAAATCTGATGATACCTTGCGGTCTTAACCTCCCTTGGCACCTTTATTCTTTATTTTTGAATGATGATATATATTTTTTTTAATTTCTGTCAATGTTTAACTCATGCCATGGAAACTCTTATGCAGTGGAGACAATGAAGATGAATCAGATGTGCTTCTAATGGGAGAATCAGAAAGTTGTAATGGGAGAGAGAGAGACATAAAGCCAACTCACTTTAATGCTAGACAGAATGAAATCAGCTCTGTGGTTGAACTTGAGCCATGATTCCAATTGAACAAAGAGGAAGAAGTGATTCATCTTAATCAGGAGATCCAAAATGCTCCAGAGAATTTAAAATGTAATATGTGCTTTCAGACCCTTATCTTCCCTTCACTGAGCATGTGGGCATTCTCAATAGTAAATATCAGCACTCTCGCCAACTGGGCTAACTAGCCTCAATTATGAGTGTATAATGCAGAGCTAACTGAATGTGGTCATTAATTTAGTCCTTCAGTGATTCAACAAATGTTTATGAAGTATTTATTGTGGACTTGACACAGACCCAGACAATGAGGACTCACAAAGAAAACAGAGGGAATTCTTGCTCAAGAAGATTATGGTCTGATGTAGAAAACACCTATGATATAAATTGGGAAACATGCTATGAATGAGCATAAATGATTAAGGAGGCACGGATTAAATAGTGGGTCAAAGAAGACTTCCCTGAGGAAGTGCCACTTAAGCTAAACTTTGAAATACAAGTAAAATTAGAAGTTGGCTGGACAAAGAGTGGAGGAGAGTATCCAGACAGAAGTAAAAAGCATGTGTGTATGAAGGCCCCAGTGTAGGAAAGATCTTCATACCTTCCAGGAGCTGAAAGAAGTCAGTTGTGATTGAAGTTTAATGACAAGATAGTGAATGACACGATATGATATTGTCAAGGTGAGCAGGGACCAGATCATGTACAGCTTCGTTGACCATATTTACAGATTTGTTATTTTATTTCAAGTGCAATGGGAAGTTCTAGAAACATGTTCAGCATGTGATATGGTCAAATTTGTTGTTTTTAGAAGATCACTCAGCTGCTGTAAAGAAAATGCATTGAAGGGGGGCAAGAGTGGGAACAGAGATCAGTTAGCGGACACTTGGAGAAGGTAGAGAAGAATGGATGGTGAAGATATAAGTGATGCCACTTATTGGTAATCTAGATGTGGGGTATGTCCAAGGTTGAGGCCCTTGGACATACTCTAATTGGTCCTTCTAATAGAGCAATCTAATGGATTGGGGTGCCATTTGTGAGGTGGGGAAGGCTGTGGAGGAACCCGTATGGGAACTCTACTGGACATGTTGAGAAGACTGTGCATATTCTGAAAAGGAGGCAGAACTGGAAAACATCTGTCTGAAAACCCTGTTAATACTTTGAATTTTTCCCATTTTTTTATCAAATATCTGGAATTGGGGAAATACCTGAATGATTGACTTTCTCACTTTTACCAATAGTCTTTAATATAAAAATCATGAATATGGCTACTTTAGCTATTTTGAACAGTTATAAACATTTAATAGATCTATCTGATAGACATTCTTAATGCCCCAGACCATTTTTGTTTGGGGATTATTTTTGGTTTTGTTTATTTGTTTTTACATGGGACAGAAGGTAAACAGTGTTACTCCTTTTTGTTATATAGGTGCAATGTTAAGGGATTCCTTAAAAAAATAATTTGTGGTAGAATTAAATTTACAGTTTTCCAATTTACACCCTTATGTTTATTCCACCTATTGTACAAATCACGAATTCTGAGATGATCTTTGATGTATGTGATTTGTCTGTATAGCAGTACTAGCCTTCCCAATATTCAATTAGAATCATCTGGCTAATGATTTATAGCCATGTATTTCAGTAAGGGATATTTGGGTGATATGCACTACCGATTTAGAATGTCTCTTCTTAACAATATATAAAAATTTCCCGGGCTTCCCTGGTGGCGCAGTGGTTGAGAGTCCGCCTGATGGTGCAGGGGACACGGGTTCGGGCCCCGGTCCGGAAAGATCCCACATGCCGCGGAGCAGCTAGGCACGTGAGCCATGGCCGCTGAGCCTGCGCATCCGGAGCCTGTGCTCCGCAACGGGAGAGGCCACAACAGTGAGAGGCCTGCGTACCGGAAAAAAAAAAAAAAAAATTTCCCTAACCTCACAGTTATAGATTTGGTCATTGCAAGCAGCTGGGGTGTCTGTGTGCAGGCAGTCAGTTGAGAAAAAAATGGCTAATCATGTATAGGAAGTTGTGATTAGGCAAATCCATTTAGACTTGCCAAACAACCAAAAATATGAGAGGAAGAGAATCTGAAGTGTGCATGTGGTTTCCCAGGAAATAGGTTTATAATAAAAGTCTTTCCAGTGACTTTCCCAAGGACACTTTAAGTCGTAATTTCTCAGGAACTAGATAAGTAAACACTTGTAGACTGTTGGTTTCTGTGGCCTAAGCCAAAGAAGCCTAAACCTATATAAGAAATGAGATGCCTTCTAAAATGTTCTTGCTGCTTACAGGTAATATAGCTAGTTGAAGGCCAAGTTCTAGAACGGAAATATTAAGGCCATAGCATTGTTAAATTCAAAGGTAGACTTTATTTAACCACCTTATTTTTTATTTTATTTTATTTATTTATTTATTTATTTATTTATTTATTTATTTATTTATTTTTGCGGTACGCGGGCCTCTCCCATCGTGGAGCACAGGCTCCAGACACGCAGGCTCAGCGGCCGTGGCTCACGGGCCCAGCCGCTCCGTGGCATGTGGGATCTTCCCGGACCGGGGCACGAACCCGTGTCCCCTGCATCGGCAGGCGGACCCTCAACCACTGCACCACCAGGGAAGCCCTAACCACCTTATTTTTTAATAAAAACTCAAAGAGTTGTAAATTTTGTCTAGCAAAAAATTTCACCAATTCTACATTATTTTTGAAAATGTTTTTAAACATCTTCAGTTTTAATTTCTTCATAGTTATATACATTTTTTCAGTTATAAAAGTCTGTAACAGTGCGAACTGCTAATGCAGTGAAGAATGCTCTCAGCTTTGCACAAGAAGTAAAAATAACTATAAAACACACTGACTGTAAAAGTCACTATACTAATGACCATTTATAATGTGTATAATTCAACCACTAGAGAAGCCACATATGTAGTGATGAAGTTCCTGGACGTCTCTCTAAGTAGGTATGAAAACTAGAGTAAGTATCTTAACCTCTTTGTGCCTCACCTTCCTCGTCTGCAAAGTAGATGGAATTTGAGTATCTAATTCATAAGGTTATTTTCAGGATAATAATTGTAAATTCTCAATACATATTTAATTATTTTTACTCTTTTTATTATCATAATTGACTAAAAGTTGAATAAAGAAAAGCAGCAAAGCACATACTCATTCTGGTGCTTTAAAGTGCTTCCCATAGTATTTTACACAATCTAGTCCTTTACTAAGTATTAATATTTCTTGGATTAAAGACTTGAAAGTTAATTAAAAGTTTTTAATATTAAGCAATTTCTGATGAAGCCAATATATATTTTCATGCATTGACTCAGATTTCTGCATGTATACACACACACACACATATATTTTTAATATATTGGTATTGGCATCTGTATGTGCACATATATAGTATGTTCAGCTGTGTTGTTCTCTCTAGCTCTATATAAATTTATTTCTAATAGGTCTGAGTTACAATGTGGTATATGAATCTGTGTTTTATGGAAATGTGCATATATGTCTGTTTGTATTTTTCCTTAGTTTTCCTAGTTTGGGCATAGATTTCAGTAGCCTCCATGTGTAGAAATATCTCCAAGCATGTTGAAAACTGACCTCATGATGAGTCCTCAGGGTCAGCGTCCACCGCCTGTCCTCCACCAGTACAATCTGCTCTTCCTTCTGTCCTCTCCATTTATGTTCAAGATTGTCCCACTCATCCAAATTAAAAAGTTCAAAGTCCTTTTCTTTTGATTCTTCTCTCTTCTTTGCCACCTTTATTAAATCAGGCATGATGTCCTTTGGAAACTACCTCCAACATAACTAGTCTTCTCTTTAAAATCTCCACCACCATTACTGTGGTGTTCATATCTTCATTATGTCTTGTCTGATCTAGTAATAGACTCCATTGCCAATCCCTCCCTTCCATTCCCACACACTTCTAGATCAATCTTCCAAAAATTGCAGCTCTGTTCATCGTTCTGCCCTGCTCAAAAGTCTCTAGTGGTTCTTCCCTGGCACTAGGTAAAAATCTAAATTTCTTGTTACAGTATTTCACACCCTCTATGATCTCCCTCTCCAGCAACAAAATTTGATTTCAGCCTTTTCTTCTCTCTTCTCTCATTCATCCGTCTTCTTATCCAGGTAAGCTGGACTATGCACAATTTCTTAAACACATGCCATACTTTCCTGCCTCTAAGCCTTTGTTTGTCCTGTTCCCACCTTTGGAATGCATTTCCTTACCACTGTGATCACTACCTTTTGGCATCATATCCATCCCCAGGAGCCAAGCCAGTTCAATTCTATCTCCTCCACAAAGCTATTACTAGTCAATCCAATCAGAAGCAGCCTTTCACTTCTAAGAGCTTCTAAAATACTTCATTTCTTCCTCTTCTGTTCATTTTCTTGTTACCGGACCATCCAAGTAACCTTAGCACATAGAAAAGATAGATATCTACAGCCCAAATTAAGGAGATAAACACTTAAGACACTGAGTTTATGATCTCTACCCTGGCCTGTGCTAAATTTGAAGCATTTAATGAACATTTAAAAGGGAAGTACAAGCCCTAGGTTTAGTCTGCAACCAAACTCTGTGTCACAGGTGGGAGGAATTGGGGTGGAGAGATGGAGTAGAGTCCAAGACAGATCGTGCTCATCACTCATCAGTTTGGCAGGGGGAAAAAGCAAGGGCCAAGATGGAAGCTGAATGATTTTACTGCCAGGAGGAGTTCCTTATGAGGCAAACCCTTGCATGGACCCCTTACAGAAACTATCCATTCAAAAGATTGGGATAAACAGTATTTGAAGCATCTAGCACTTTGCTTAACAGGCCAAGTAATCAAAAACCAATTTCTAGATTATTGAGGATTTTTATTTTATTTTTTCTTAATAGCCTACATAACAGATTTATTGTCCAGCCTGGTTAAATATCAACTTAGCATGCCTCTGATATTACAGACAATTTCTCAAGTATCTAACTGGAATGAAGTTTACGACTTGTCTCGATATCTGCATACTCAACTCTTTTCTCTCATCTGTCCTCCTTCTTCCATCTGTTCTGGTCTTTTTTCTCTCTGACACTAACATGGCCAGAGTAAACTTTCTCAGAGTTGATATGAGAAACTCAACTGGCAGTTTTCAGAGATGGTCATTTGGTAAATTAACCATTTCACAACTTGATTTTTGGTATATAGACCTAGAGCTACAGGTATTGAGTATATAACAAGTGCTCGATCAACATTCGATTGAGCTAAGATTTTAATTGAAAATTGAGTGTACCATCCTTACAGCATAATACAGAGACTGCCTGCACTGAAATTCTTCTTTTTATCCCATCTGTCCATGGATAATTTTGCTGACGGCATTCTATAGCAAGTTGTACAACTACCACCTGACCACGATAACTTGGGAATGTTTAGGTTAGCAAAGTTTTCAGTTGTCCAGAATTCAGCTCTTCATACCCAAATGGATCACCAGACCACTGGGTAAAAACTGAACACAACAGTTATGCAGTGATTTTGATTGCTGGCATCCAACCATTTACTGCATCAAGGGACGCCATACGTTTCCCCTTTCTTGCCATGGGGTAAATTATGATGTATATTCATTTTTCAATGCACATATAAATGTGTCTCTGAATGCAAGGCACTGTTTACTCTTTATTCAGGCCCCTGTCCCGGGCTCTGAGTTCTACGTGGTAGGTAGACCTCTTTGTGGTGAAGGGCCTTTCTGAATAATGGTTTGACAGTTTTTCTTTCCTTTTCTTTTCTTTTTTAAACCAGAGGGAGTTTTATTTTTTATTTATTTATTTATTTTTGGCTGCTTTGGCTCTTTACTGCTGTGCGCGGGGCTTTCTCTAGTTGCCGCAAGTGGGGACGACTCTTCCTTGCAGTGCATGGCCGTCTCATTGCGGTGGCTTCTCTCATTGCCGAGCACAGGCTCTAGGCGCACGGGCTTCAGTGGTTGTGGCTCACGGGCTCAGTTGTTGTGGCACACGGGCCCAGTTGCTCTGCAGCATGTGGGATCCTCCTGGACCAGGGATTGAACCCGTGTCCCCTGCATCAGCAGGCGGATTCTTAACCACCGTGCCACCAGGGAAGTCTCAATGGTTCTTAATAAGCACAAATAGCAATTCCGCTGTTTGGCATGAGATCTCAAAATACTACATTTTCCTTTTAGTGATAAATTTTTTTCAGTCCTTTTGAATTACCCAAATTGTTCTCTTGGAGGAAACAGGGATCTGCTTGAGTGCATGTGTAGTGCAACGTTTTACTGAAATACAATATTCAGAGTCTAAAAGAAAATGCCTAATTACGTGTTAAGCCAGGGAAATAGTCTTCTTGGAAATAAATTGTGACTAAATCACCACTCTCTGATCTCCCAAAGAACAAATACTTTTTTTTTTAATAATTGGACAAAGGACAACATATTTGATGAGTTCACCTTGTTCCCAGGCGCTTTCTGTAGAATTTCTTTAATATGTACATGGTTAGTTTCTGATCATTTCTGGATAAATGAGATGTACTTGTGGGTTGGGAGGCTCTTTCTCTAAGCTGATATTTAGTCCGTCTTTGTAATGGCATCCGTAAAAAAAAAAAAAACTCTCTCCTGAGCCTTGTAGCAAGTGCTTTATTCATGAAGAAACAAACTACAAATATTTCTGCTATCGTTCCCACTGTTCTGTACATTATAACATCATAGGAGTGTAAAAACAACTAATTATATTTACTAAATCATTTTGGAAATTAAGGAATGATGCCCCACCTCTCATTTGCCCTTTGAGGTTAACACTTGGCCATTGTTTCTTTTCTTACTTCTTTTTTTGTTTAAAGCTAGTTCAGGAATTTTAACAGAATTTATGATCAATGGCTTTTTGAAAGTCAAAATTATTTTTTACCATGAAAACTTCAGATATAAAAAAATGCCTTGTACTAGATGTAGTTTGGTTTATTGACATTCAAAAGTTTTATAATTCACGTAGAAAACACTGTTTACCTAGCTGTGAATATTTGCTCAGGTAAATACTTACTTGTATAGCATTTTTTTCAATTTTTTTTAGTAAAGTATACTTGACTTATAATACTTTGTTAGATTCAGGTATACAGCAAAGTGATTCAGTTACTTTTTTCTGATTATATTCCATTATAGGTTATTATACAATATTGAATATAATTCCCAGGGCTATACAGTAAATCTTTGTTGCTTGTCTATTTTATGATATCTGTTAATCCCATACTCCTAATTTATCCCCCTTCCGCCTCCCCTTTGGAAACCATAAATTTGTTTTCTATGTCTGTGAAACTGTTTCTGTTTTGTATGTAGATGCATTTGTATGTATACTATTTTTAAAAGTTTTAAAAGTAAATGTGTTGCGGTGGTAAATACTATGACTATAAATCTTTCCAATTTAGGATCAGCAACAAAGCAATTCCATGAAAAGATTTTAGGATATGGACAGCATCTAAGTGTTTAAACCCTTGTTTTACCTAACTGTTAAATGGGCATATTAAGTAGCCTTGGTTATTGTGAGCATTTAATGAGATACCTGATACATCTCAGTGCCCAATAATTTTAAAGTGTTCTCCTTCCTTGTTTATATTTTTAAGAAGCAAATATGTGCAGAAAATAATCCTCCATTCACTCAAGAAATATTCTATTTCAAAAACATTTATTAAACCAGGTATTCTAAGTGCTAAATCAAAGCAGTGACAATAAATAAAGATTGTTGGCTTTTCTCTCAAGTACCTTCCTAGAAAACTGTCATTCACCTAGACTGAAATAATGCAGTCCTTTTCTGCTAGCTGGCACTGACTTCATGCTAAATTCATCACGGTCCCCTAACTAAATCCATTTTGGTTCCCCAGCTCATCAACCAGTGTACATTAAATTCTTCTTCTCTGGAACATTGAGATCCAATAAAACTAAAGATTGCAGTATTTTTTATTCATGGACCATGACTCTGAATGCCATTACCTGTCAGTCAGAAGTCTTGTACTACTACACGGACTTTGTCTCTGAACGTAATTCAATTGCAGCGAGATAGACACATCATCCCTTACAGAAAAGTTAATAGGAAAGATTTAAAAAAAAAAATCTCTGCTTTTAATACCCATAGAGAAAGCCAACTTAGGAATTTTTAAACATGGAATATGTTATGGGCTAGCCAATTATGAGATCCCACCAAAAATCCACTGTAAGTAGGAAATTTTCACAATAAAGGTGATATTAGGAAAGGTTGAGAATTTTCAGTCAAGGCTAAACAGAGAGCAGATGAAAAGACAACGCTCAGAATGGGAGAAAATATTTGCAAATGAAGCAACTGACAAAGGATTAATCTCCAAAATTTACAAGCAGCTCAATATCAAAAAAACAAACAACCCAATCCAAAAATGGGCAGAAGACCTAAATAGACATTTCTCCAAAGAAGATATACAGATTGCCAACAAACACATGAAAGGATGCTCAACATCACTAATTATTAGAGAAATGCAAATCAAAACTACAATGAGGTATCACCTCATACCAGTCAGAATGGCCATCATCAAAAAAATCTTTAAACAATAAATGCTGGAGAGGGTGTGGAGAAAAGGGAACCCTCTTGCACTGTTGGTGGGAATGTAAATTGATACAGCCACTGTGGAGAATAGTATGGAGGTTCCTTAAAAAACTAAAAATAGAGCTACCATATGACCCAGCAATCCCACTGCTGGCCATATACCCTGAGAAAACCATAATTCAAAAAGAGTCATGTACCACAATGTTCATTGCAGCTCTATTTGCAATAGCCAGGACACGGAAGCAACCTAAGTGTCCATCAACAGATGAATGGATAAAGAAGATGTGGCACATATATACAATGGAATATTACTCAGCCACAAAAAGAAACAAAATTGAGTTATTTGTAGTGAGGTGGATGGACCTGGAGACTGTCATACAGAGTGAAGTAAGTCAGAAAGAGGAAGACAAATACCGTATGCTAACACATATATATGGAATCTAAAACAAAAATAAAAGGTTCTGATGAACCTAGGGGCAAGACAGGAATAAAGATGCAGACGTAGAGAATGGACTTGAGGACATTGGGGAGGAGGAAGGGTAAGCTTGGATGAAGTGAGAGAGTGGCATGGACATATATACACTACCAAATGTACAACAGATAGCTAGTGCGAAGCAGCCGCATAGCACAGGGAGATCAGTTCGGTGCTTTGTGACCACCTAGAGGGGTGGGATAGGGAGGGTGGGAGGGAGATGCAAGAGGGAGGAGATATGGGGATGTATGTATATGTATAGCTGATTCACTTTGTTATACAGCAGAAACTGACACACCATTGTAAAGCAATTATACTCCAATAAAGATGTTAAATAATAATAATAAATAAATAAAAAGAGAGCAGTTACGAAGAGGGAAGAGTAAAAATAACAAAGGAAACAAACGAGGCACATTTTTCTAGGCGAGTCAGTGCCTTACAGTCCTGAATGAAGACATACATAGTTTGTTCAGTCTAGCACATTAGTCTTAGGAGGAAAGAGTTCAGCAGTTGCTTCCCAGGAACCTAAAGTATTCATTGAGTATTCATGAGTAGTTGAATCATACGGGAAAATTTAGCCTTCACAGATCAATTCATTTGAATAAACTGTGGTACCAGTTTTTAAAAATCATGATAATTTCGATGTCCAAGCATTCCTATTTATCAAATATTCTAATCTCTCAAAATACACACATTCACTCATGTGTTTAGTAAAATATTAATCGACTACCTCTTGACTGTGGGACTGAAAGTTGGAGATAGAGACCCAGTGTGCCCTTGAGGGAGACAGTGGTCCCAGCCTAGTGTGTGAAATGTACATATACATATACATAGACAATAACAAATACCATCTGATAAATATAAATATAGGCTTTTGTGAGGAAGTCTTGACCAAGACTTCAGCTTCTACTTTAATGCTCTGGGAAGAAATAGCTTTTCAGCACTGGTGATAGCTATTCACTTGGGAGACTGCCCCAATCATTGGATTTTTTTCCCTATAATTGAGCTGAAAGTTGGAGTTTTTTGAAATTGTCCATCAGTTTTATTTCTGCCCTTTCCAGCTATGATGACAACTCTTCATAGAAGAGCCCTTCATACATTTGTAGGCTACTGTCAATTCTCCTCTTAGGCCTCTCTCCTTTAGACTAAGGAATCCCAGTTTATTAACCATTCTGGATAGAGTGTGATTTTCAGACCCTTTATTTTACCGTTTCCATACTATTAATTTTTTCAAGTTTGGCAATATCCTACCCAAATAACAATACACAGAGTTACGTAGAGAGATCCACTGATATGCTTGTAAGTGCAGACCATGGTGAATAGAGTTCTTTATGTGAACTCCATACTCTGATTATTTAATATAATATAAAATTGTGTTAACGTTGTTTTTAAGACTCTTTTTGTTGGTTCATATCAAGATTATAGACAGTTAAATACTTCATATGAATCACTGGCTATCAGATATATTACGCTCTATTTTAGAATAATTGACTTTTAATGTAAATTTATAAATTGATATTTATCTCTATTAAATATAATATTGTTAAACTGAGCTTAACATCCAGAGCTATTGATATCATTCTTTTTTTTATTAAGAACATTCACATTGTGTTTTATTTATTTCTTTTTCTTTTTTTTATTTATTTTTGGCTGTGATGGGTCTTTGTTTTTGCACGCAAGTTTTCTCTAGTTGCGGCAAGGGGGGGTTACTCTTCATTGCAGTGCACGGGCTTCTCATTGTGGTGGCTTCTCTTCTTGTGGAGCATGGGCTTCTAGGCACACAGGCTTCAGTAGTTGTGGCACATGGGCTCAGTAGTTGTGGCTCGCAGGCTGTAGAGTGCAGGCTCAGTAGTTGTGGCGCACAGGCTTCGTTGCTCCATGGCATGTGGGATCTTCCCGGACCAGGGCTCAAACCCATGTCCCCTGCATTGGCAGGCAGATTCCTAACCACTGTGCCACCAGGGAAGTCCCGATATCATTCTTAATAGTAATTCAACCATTCCTCATATTAGCCACCCTTTCCTCATTTGTGTCGATTACAGATGACCTGAAGGTAAACAGATGGAATTCTTAGAAACAGGATTTGGCAGGGATGCATGTTGCCCAGCACACGTACATATGAAATGAATCCCACAGTTATAAGGAAAGACTAAATACTGAACCAATAGAAAGATAAAGATAAAAATAATGCTTATAGGCAAAGTTTTCCACCAAGCAGACTATATGCTACTAAAGAACTGGCTTCCAGGTTATGAGAGCAGACTAATCTTATCTGCTTATAGGAATTCTCTCCTTCAATAACTCTCAAAATAAACATAAGGAAAATCAGTAACAACAACAAATGTATGCTAACAGTGATGAAAGAAGGCATGAAGCACAACTCAATGCAATATACTCAAAAACTGTGATGAAGGAAAGAAACAGTAGCAGAGAGGTTTAGAAAGGCTCAGGTGCTACCACACTCCCATTCCCCTCCTGAAACTGTGTTGGTAATTGGCAAAATCCTGAGACTTCTTTCTCACTGATACCACTAAATCTTGGAAAAGAGGACACTGAGCTGGTAGTCTTATCTTTTTCAGAGTAGTTGAACTCACTGTTGGGAGAATCCAACATGGAGAAAGTAAGCAGCAGTGTTGATCTCCTCTAATGGAAATTAAGGTTCTGTAGCTGCATCTTGAATTAGAGAAATTACCCAACTAGATGCATCTTGATTTAGGACATTAAACAAGATTCTCAAAAGACAGCAGAATTTGGGTGTTCTAAGAAAAATGACACACTTGACTACAGCCTCTACTGACCTCTCCCCCAACTCATTCCTCAGCTATTGCCTCAGGTGCAGAAAGTCATTAGAATACAAAATACCCAGACCCCCATACTATAACTTAAAGGAAAAGCAAAATGAGTATATGTACAAAGGAAAAGAGTAAACTAGTCACGGGTACTATATCAGAGCAAAGTGTCTGATTGAGCTGCCCAAGATGAGCAGGATGAAAAAACTTCAGTAACCTCTAAACATACCACAATCAAATAGTTTTAAATCATATAGTTTTAAGCCAAAGGAAGTCATCCAAAAATTATTTCAAGCAATTAAAGAATTGAGAAAGGTAGCTAGGTATAAAATTAATATATAGAAATCAATAGCATAATGAATATATATGCACGTCTATGAACACAGTAACCAACTAAAAGATATAATAAAAGAAAGTATATCATTTATAGTAGCAACAAAAATTATAAATACTTAAGAATAAATGAGTGAGATTTATATAAAAGTAACTAAAAGACCATTAAAGGGCATACAAAAAGGGAACTCTATAATGTGTCATTGGAAAGAAAGATGTGGCATCAAAAATTGTCAATTTTCACTTTTTCACTGAAGATTTAAAGCAAAACTACCACTGAAAAAAAATTTAAGCAAGAAAAGTTTATTCTAAAGTTTATATGGAAAAAATTAATAAGCGAGAGTAGCCAAGAAAATTCAGAAAAATAATGTAAACGAGACAGGTCTTAGCCTATCAGACATTAAAATATTATGAAGCTATAATGAAAAAGTGAAAAGATATATCAAAGTAAAGGACTAAAAAAAATCATAAGTAGACAAGAAACATAAGAGAAATTTAGTATATGATAAAGATGGCATTTTGAATAAGTGGGAAAAGATAAATGGTTTAATAAGTCATATGTGGAAAATTGTGCATCTATCTATCTTAAAAAAGTCTCTACATAACCTAAACCCAAATAAGTTAACAATCAAATTTGTATTTTATTTTGTTTAAGAAATAAAAATATACAACTATAAAGATAGAGATGGGTAAATTGAACTATATTAAAATTCAGAACTTTTGTTCATTACAAGAGAATAGAAAAGGAAGCCATAGAGTGGAGATGTTCCCAATAAATCTATCAGACAGTTGTATAATGCTTTACCTTACTCATAATGAAAGACTGCAAGTTGAAAGTACAAGATACATTTTTCACCTATCAGATTGTCCACATTCAAAAAATGTGACAATGCACTGTGTTGGCAAGTGTGGTTAAAAAGGCTTCCTCATATATTGCTCCTTTATATTGGAGAGCAATGTTAAAATACCTCTAACTTTTTAAATGCTCAAACTATATTGATTCTAGTTCAAATGCCACTATCGTGATTCTACTTCTAGGAATTCAACCTGTAAATGAACTTGCATAGGTGTGAAATAAAGTTAATTGCATAAATGTGTCTAGAATTTTTAAAAAATTACAAAGGAAGAATGGCTACAAAAATTTCAGTATATCCATGTAATACTATTCCACTGTTAAAAAAAAATAATCATAAGGAGTCCTATATGTACTAATAGGGAACAAAATCTCATATATGTTGTAAAACCATATACATGATGCAGACAATATACATAATGTTTTATCATTTGTTTAAAGGAGAGATGAATATAAATAATATGCTTGTATACACAAAAATCATTTCTAGAAAAATAACTGGTAACAGTGGTTGCTCCAGAGAGAAAAACTGTGTGAGAGGAAAACTTACTTTTTTACTGTGTATTCTTTGTACCTTTCGGATTTCCTGTCATATACATATAGCATATTTTTAAATAACCAAAAAAAAATGTTTTTTTAAGAAAACACAGAAAGTTGAGAAATGGAAAGATGAGCAAAAATACAAAAAGGAAAATAGGTTTGGCAATATTAATACCAGCAAAATAGAATTCACACTTTAGAAAGTGCACATTTTTCTGGTTATAAAAAGTAAATAATACTCTGTACAATGAAATGATAACCAGTCATAAAAATAACTTAATATTAACATTTATAAATCCAGAAGTGTTAAAATGCATCAAGAAATGGAAAGAAACACCACTTGATATATACCGTGAAAGATGCTTTACTAGGAAGAGAAATGCTGAGTAGATTTAGCTCAATTCATTCAACGAACATCTAATTTAATATCTCTCACCATGGACCACGGAATGTAGAAAGGTGTAAGACTTTCCTCTCTTCTTCAATTTCCATGATATAATTATTAGAGCCTTTAAAAGTACAATCCTTCAGTCAGAACTGTCTTGAACTGAGTTTTTCCACATTTAAATCAGTATGCCAAATAAACAATCTGAGCATCTCACTTGAACCAGGGTGGATCAAAACTATTGTTTTCCCTGTCTGTCAAACCTACTCTTTTCTCATAAAAAGAAAGTAGGCTTTTTTTTTTATGGAACTTGTCTTCAGAAGCTTCAACTGTTTTTTCTTTGATATTCTATTTTTTCCCAGGTGTTTGCACTTTGATTTTCTAATGAATTGAAGCAGCGTGCGGCTCTTTGTTTAAGGAGAGAGATGTTAGAACAAAAGGTGCATCATTTTCAGAAGTTTCTTTCCCCTATGCCTAAATTTAAAATCAAATTGGTATTTTTCTCTTTTGCTGAAGAGGAAGCTAACCCTTTGAGACTCTGCACTGACATTAACTAATAAAAGAATCTTTTAGGTCTACTATCATATGGATTTCCTCACTGCTCTAAATAGCACAGCAGTGTATTCATTTGCTTGATTATATGTCACATACCATTTCCATCCTAGATTGTCACTGGCAACAAGCACTTTAGATGGCCCCAGCAAGACTGGTACTGATCATTTCCTCATGGTTCCATTAGATCTGGCTTCAGAAGGGTTATACTTTGGATGAGTGCTTGCAAAACAAAATATGACAGTTGAGTGTTTGGCAACTCACCAACTGGTTGATGAAATTGAATTGCTCCCTTCTGCATTTTTCCTTCAGCACTTGGAAATTAGTCTCTGTTCATTCACAGAAGGAGCTGTGACCTTCACAATGAGGAATCATGCCTGGTTACTTTGCTCATTGACTTAGTTGATACAGTTCCTCATTGCTGTAATTCACAACTTTTAAAAATTAACTGGGACTTTCTTTTGGAACTTTTCTCAAGAAAACTCTTGCAATTTAAGAAAACTAGAAAAAACGAAAATTATTCTAGACATTAATTATAAATTCAATATAATTTCTCAGGAATAAAACCCAACTGTTAAGAAGAGTACCAGGGAAGATGGAATAGTAAATTGTGAAAGCTTCAGCTTTACTCCTACTCCTACTCCATTTGTATTCACAATGGCTTTGAGTTAATATCAGTAACAGGATTAGATGGGACGTCTGTTAGAGTGGAACATTTGAGCCATTAGACAATGTTTTAAAAAATCATTTGAGGCTTCTGGCTTATTTTTTCTACCTTGGTTCTCAAATCCTAGAAATAATACTTCATTTTCATGAGGAATATCAGATATTTTCCCAGTTTGGGTTTTGGTTTTCCAATAATATGCTCTCAAAATTTATCTGTGAAGATATATAAGTTTAGGGAAGGAAACTGTAGAGGTTTTCAAACCTTTTCTTTCTTTAACCTCTAAAGCCTCAAGTTCCCTTTGACTCAGTGCTGACACCTCCTTGGTGGTCCAGCAACCTGTCCTCCTAGGTTTTCTCATCTGGTCTTATGACTTTAAGTTTCATCCCTATACTATATATGTAATATAGTTATCCTCGTGCTACACATCTAATAGGTATTTCAAGATTGACATATATAAAACACAACTCTTTATTTTCAAAACTAGCTCTTCCTAGAGTCTTCCCTAGCTTATTAAATGGCACCCAGTTGCTTACAAAAATGTAGGAGTTATCCTTGATTTCTCTTCCTCATACCCTACACCTCATTCATTAGCAAATCCTATACTCTCAAAATAAATCTTAAAGTAAGTCACTTTTCACCAACTCTGCTCTTGCTGCTATCATCTGAACCACCATCACCTCTTGCCCAGATTACTCTAACAGTATTGAAACTAGTCTCTGTTTCTACTTTGCCTCTTCTACAATCTATTCTCCATACAACAGATAGAGTGATTTTTTTTAATTAACCAGATTATATCCATTCATCCTTCTGCTTCAAGCTATCCACTAGCTTCTTCTTCCACTTAATCAAAATTAAGGGCCTTACCATGGTCTACAAATCCCTGGCTACCTCTTAGACTTCATCCCCCGTGAATCTCCCTTTGCCCATGAGGCTTCAGACAGTCTGGCTTTCTTGCTATTGCTCCAAAATGCTAAGCATGTTTCTGCCCAGGGCTTTGTACCTGCTATTCTTTCTGCCTAAAACACTCTTCCCCTTGATGTTCACATGGCTTTTTCCCTCACTTTACTGAGGGCTTTATTTTTCCTCATAGCATGATCACCAACAGGTATTATATTAAAAATTGATTCACTTGTTTATGCTAGGATATAAACCCAGGAGGGCAAAGAACTCTGTTTTGTTCATTGCTGTATCCCTAAGTAACCTATAACAGGAGCTCTCACAGGGCAAGTGCTCAATATATGTTTGTCGAATAAATGAGACAAATGTTAAAGAGTTGTAATACGAAAGAATTTTGTCCATCTAGAGGGCAGAACTAGGAAAAGTAGGTGTTACTGGGTAGCAGACCTTGGCTTTGGGAGAAGAAAAGCATGAGAACTACCTGACGCTAGAGCACAGAGCTTTGCAGCACGCATGGTGAGCTCTTTGTTGCCACAAGGGTTCAGGCAGAAGCTGTAAGGGTCCTTTTACAGGGGAGATCCAACTGTGTCATCTCTTAAGCCCTGTTCATCTATGAAAATCTATGTCCAAGGGTGGTAAGCAGAGAAGGAAAAGCTTGCATTTGATTACTTGGAGAATATGAGCACAAGGCAATTATGCATAGATGCAACCACTTTAGATCACTGCAGAAAGTTCCCCAGAAAAGACATAAGGTGGTCTCGCACCTCATCCACACTCTGTTCCAGGATGCCAGATAGGCTGTCACTGCATCTGTGAGGAGCCTCTCTGATTTATGGAGGGCAACAAGCCTCTAACGCTCTTGCTGCTCTCTGGCTACTTGCTGTCTCCTGTTGGATTGTGGATCTAGCCCACCAAGTACAAATTCACAGGCTCTTGCATTTTAACTTTTAGATGAGGAAGCTTCCCAGAACCTCATTGCTCTTTCATCCTAAATCATATTGAGGAAAGACTGACCCGCCTTTCACTAACTTTCACTAAGTCCTTTACAGAATAGAAAAACCCAGACCGGGGGTTGGGGGGTGGTCTGGGTTTTTATTCTGTAAAGGACTTAGTGAAAGTTATTATGGTGTGAAATAGTGAAATATTCAAGGAACAGCTTCCAACTTATTCAAAAGTTTATTCTCTATTTTGGGGAGAATTTGTCACTGGAAAGAGGGAACAGAGAAATAATATATATCAAGCACCTACTGTGTACCAAATGTTTAGATCCTCGCCATTCATTGAACTTCAGTGCTGTGTGAAGTATTTTGCATACAGTCATACCTAGTTTGTTGAATGAACTATATTTAGTAAGGTAAAAGCAGAAACCAACTTTATTTTTTCTCTCTGACCTCCCACAAAACCCTCTGAGGATAAATGTACCCCTGCTTTTGATACAATCTCGGGTCATTTACAATAAAAATTAAAAGTTCCTTCGGTCTGATGATCCCATAAGTTTAACACAGTTTAATGTAAAAACCTCTGAGCTCTTATCTGATTTTAAATGTCTTTACCTCCCCACCTCCATCTTGCTTCAGACCAAAAAATCTGCAATGATGAGCCTTTTTGCTCAACATGGGAAGCAGGAGATCATGGGGAAAGGACATAGTTTTACAGGGTGAGATCATTGTAATCTGGTTTCAGTACCCTTAGAATGGCACATGTATAATCTCTGATGCTTTCTCCTTCCTGGGGCTTCTGTGGGTTCCTCTGAGTTTCTCCTGATGGCAGACTCAAAACTGTGGTTCCCTGAATGGAAGTAAAACTTCCTTTGATGGCCGTGTTTAACTCTTTCTCAGCCCTGGGTGTACAGTGGTCCACCCCTCTATTGAGCCGCAGGCAGTCCCCTTAATGAGGAAACATGACCAGCTTCCCACCTCTGGACCCACATCTAGTCCGTGGGGAATAGGCACTTTTTCCTTTTGTCCGAGGAATTTCAGCTCTCTCCCACTGCAGCACCCAAGCTTCACTCTGCTCCCAGTTGAAGTAACTCTAGCTACAGTCTCTCACTTTACATTCTTCCGGTGGAGGCAACATCCAGATTTTTGACCCTTACAATCTAGGAGACATATGTCAAGAGCTCTAAGTCAATCCAGAGAGAGCCTGTCTTTCTAAACTTAAGTCGAAGGGAAAGCATCTCTAAGACTGACAAAACCAGTTTAGGATCACCTCCTTTTCAAGTCACGTGTGGTACTCTAGCACCTTAATTCTGAATGTGAGGTTATTTTAGAGTTCTTCCAAAATAATAGGAAGAGTTGTACTTAACATTCTATTTCATGTTAATTTTTTCCAAACAATCCTGTAAGTTAGATACTATTATTCCCTATTTTATAATTTAAGAAACTAAATCTTCAGAAAGTTTAAATTAGTTACCCAAGAACACACAACCAACATTGGTGAGTATAAAGGACATTGTCTCTGTTCTCACAGCACTTATTTCTTTGAGGGAGACAATATAAGCTAATATACAGGGAAATAAATGCATGCCTGTTCATATATACATGCATACAAATTACGAAGTGCTGTGAAGGATAAGAACAGTGTACAATGATGGAAATTGACAGGGAGGTCAGAGAAGACCTTTTCAAGAGGTGAATCATTAAGTATAAGGTTTCCTTAAAAATATAGTTTCCTTATGAAGCATAAGAAAAGAACACTCCAGGCAGAAAGAGTAGCAGATGCAAAAGGTAGAAAAGAGCTTAGCAGGTAAAGAACAGAACACTGGCTGGAACACAGCGAGTGTGGGAGAAGTTGCATAAGGCGTGGCTGGACAGGTAGGTGTGGCTCAGAAGACTTAGGTGAGAGTCCTGGGAGGTAAAAGCCTTTGCTCCCTTCCCCTTTATTGTACTATAATAGAAGTTGTAAGATCAATGTCAGCAGGGCTCAATTCTTATACTTTGTGACACCCTTGCTTTTTGTCCCTACCATTTCCCTCCCTCTGAATTGTGTCTTCTCTTTTTAGTTCTCTCCATGCCAGCATATCTTCATATATTCATGTAGCTCACCCCTCAAACCAGCTCCCATTTCAGTTTCCTCTGGAAATCCTTTGGTTAAATTTGAGAAATAGAAAAAACAAAAAAAATCTGGTCTTGACTGCGTTGTTTCGTTTTGTTTATGTCTCCTCCCCTATTCAACCCTCTCCTCCCCTCTCTTCCCTTTGAAACATGCTGTCAAAATGAGAGGGCTCACCCAGAGAAGCTTAATTTGTAACCACCAACCAATCCACCGACGAAGCTACAACTAAATGTTCATGTGAATGACAGACCAGTTGAATACCCTTTACTTACTTGCTTCTGATGCTGCTAGGTTGGAAGCAGCTTCTGATGCTGCTAGGCTGTACCTTTTCTGTTGCCCCTCAATCTGAGCTAAAGTTGAATAAGGGCCTTTAGTTAGATGTGCATTTCTAAAAATTTTAACTACAGTTCAGAGATTTTGATTCATTTTTAGCATTTGTGTTGGAAATACAAATCTTTCTCACGACTTAAGATCTCTAGAATTTTTCCCTCTGTCGTAAAGGATACGCTATCACATAGAAGTTGAAAACCTCGGTTTTCTTTTATAAATAGAGAAAATAGAATCTACCTTATTTAGTGGTTTATTATGAGGACTCAATGAAGCAATTGTTGCTCAATATTTGTCTTTCTTACTATTATTGCCAAATAATACCATAATGATTTAGGGAGACCTTTCAATATGATGGCTAAGAAAGGGTTAACAGTTAATCTCCTTTAGAAAAATGTTCAGGCAGTAACTGATTGACCATAAATGTAGAAAGCCATCCTCTTTCTTGGTGGTCCAGTATCTTGAAGCATTTTACTTAGTTTTCAGCAGACTCTTGACAATTTTACTAGTCATAAAGTATCCCATTGAACCTTCTAGTTTTTACCCCCTAAAGACCATAGATGCCTGCAGATTGCGTTTGTAATCGTTTAAAGAAAGAGAAAGAGAAACAACATTTTTATTGTGTTCCCACTGCTTATATACATTCACTCCTTTGATTCTCAAAACAACTTTAAAGATGAAGATTCCTCTTCAAGTAACAGCTGTTGCTTCCACATCATTTCCCTTAATTGCATCTTGGATTGCACCAACAAAAAGCAACAAGAGAGTTATTTACTATTGCCCCATGGAGACTTGCATTAACATTTTGGTCACCACCTTTGAAAGCTGTTTGTCCAATAAACTATCTTGAACTCCCAGATGTGTTTTTTAAAAGCATGTTGGGTAACCTACTTCCCATCACGCACCAGCCCCCCCCGCCCCAAAAAAAACATGTTTCTGATGTTTCCTCTTCAACTTGTTATTCTACTTTTTCATTTTCTAAAATATTATTTCAACAAGGACCATCATTTCAGTATTAAAAAGATACTTCTGCTTTTGCTCAGAAGTCAGACTATAAGGCAAAATGATTTCTGCTTCACTTAGGTTTCTTTGTTTCCTTTGGAGAAAAGGAGGATGAAGAAGAGGTTTTAAAAAAAAAATCCTCTCCTGCTAAGCAGCTGAGTCCTTTTATTTGCCTGGCCCAGCGGGACTTTTGTTTCTCTCGTAAAGAGCCCTGTTATTTTTTCAAAGGTTTCTGTGTACAACAGTCCTTCCTGTGGTTCTGTTCACCCAGCACATTTTACAGGAGTTAATGTCAAAAAGACTAAGTGCTGTTGAGTTTGGGTGTGTTTTAAGATGTTATTGTTCTCCCTCCAAATCTTTCATGAATAGGGACTTTATTCTGTTGCTAAAGAGTGGATGCGTTGGCCATTTCGGTTGCCTGTTTGATTTGGTGGTTTGGGGTGAGGGGAAAGGATGCCCTGAATATTTTTAACAAGCTTCACCTGTGAGTATTGCTGTTTCTTCAGATACTATCTGTAATCTGACAGAAGAACATCCCTGGGAATAATAGTGGTGAATCTTGAAAGTATATCTCACCTGAAATTTTGCCTATATTCAAGGTTACCTCTACACTGATGTGTTTGGTAAGAAGTAGATGTGAACATAGTTAAGAGCAAACAATAATGAGAAGAAAGTGAAATTACATGTTAATAGGTAGAAAGCTTTTCTCTAAGTATTTAACTTATTCCAACAAATTGATGTTACCAGATATCTGGATGGCAGAGATTTCTCTACCTGGAATTCCACCCACAGGTACTGTGAGGAACTCATGCTTCCTAAGCTGTTGCTGCTGACAGACTTAGGGAAGACTATTCTCCCATTAGCAGCGGCTTAAGGATCAGACTGGTGGAAGTTCCAAACCTGTCAGCTCTTTCCTTTGAGACCTACTGCAGCAGAATAACCAGGGTCAGCTCTTATGTCAAGAATAAGTTGAAACATGAGCTCTTGGACAGAAAAGATTCTATCTCATAGCAGACTGTAGTCCCTTTTTGCTTTGTCAGCATGGCAACTTGGAAAGAGCACAGGCTTGGATGTCAGACTAAGTTCAGTTCCTGTATATGATTCTTGTTAGTAGATGTCCATAAACACAGTGATTTTCTGAGTCTCAGCCACCTTTGCTGTAAGTTGAGAATAATAATACCAATGTCAGAGTGTGGTTTTCCACTTTAAGTCAGGGAATAGCAGATGTAAAGGGGCTAGCACACAGTAGACGTTCCACAAATGGCAGCTCTTATAATTTGTGTTCTAGAATTAAATAAATACTCATCTCTTTTGGTCCCTCTCTCTGTTGGTCAAGTGATTCTCAGTACCCATTTGCTGATTCATAACAACAAGCTACCCAGAGCCTACTGATTTCCAAAGAAAGCGCGGAGGTTCCATTCTTGACATTAGGGACCCTGGAAGTGGTACCCATTGTGAGAAGTCACCCTCTAATTGCCCTTGTAATTGGCTCTAGTACATTAAAGCTTTGAAAATGTAACCAGCAGAGCTGCCCACACAGTCACTTAATGACAACAGTTATAATTTATGGTCTTTATATGCAGAGAAGCTGCCCAGAGAGGGTTGAAATGGGAGACGTTTTGGGGGGGAGGGGTGGTGCTATGCAGATAGCGATACAAACGTCCTTGCCCACAAGGCATGAAAGACAAACACTGGAAATGAAAAAAAGGAAAATAGCCAAGAAGTACAGTGGCAGAAATAACTCTCGTGACTTCAAAACATTAAAAATAAAACCGCTTCCTTGTGTGCCTGTCCTTGACAGTGATTTCATCTTTTTAGTTGCCTTTCAGCTTGTTTTATTTCCGGCTGTGAGGGATAGAAGCCTCTGAATGAAGAGGACTTCTTCTCTTTCTCACACTGAGACATGTTACATATTCATGTGCTCTCTGTATACATGTTAATATACAAAGAGACAAGCAAATAAAAAATAGGTTTATTATAGGTTTAATATATGTAGATATATACTTCTTCGGTAACACACACACATACCTTATCTGTATAAATGCTGTTGTTCCTCATGAATATGTTAATAAATATACATAGCACCTAAGCACGTGCTATCCTCAATATACGTCTAGATTTACAACCTTTATGTCACAAACTTCTCTGCCCTCTGGAAGCACCCTTTCCTTTGGTATCTCAGTAAGCCTTCAAGCCCTCAGCCTGTATGTTGTAGGCTGCAGATTGTTTCCTGGCCACCTCTAGTCTCAAAGTTCTTCAACAATCTCACCACAGGGAATTTCTCCCTGGTACCTTTCCCTTAAGTCCAGAATTTGCCCTCATTTTGCCCTAGCCTGTTCTTTCCCTGTATTTGTTTACCAGGGCTGCTGTAACAAAGTACCACAAACTGGGAGACTTAACCGAAGTTTATTGTTTCTCAGTCCTGGAGGCTAGTTTAAGACCAAGGTGTCAGTCAGCGGGGTTGATTACTTCTGAGGGCTGTGAGGGAGAATCTGGTCCATGCCTGTCTCTTAGATTCTAGTAGTTTGCTGGCACTCTTTGGCATTCCTTGGCTTAGAGATATATCACCCCACCCCACCTTCATCTTCACACGCTGTTTTCCCTGTGTATGTGACTGTTTCCATGTTCAAATTTCCCCTTTTTATAAATACACAGTTATATTGGATTCGGGTCCACTCTAATGACCCCGTATTAACCCAGTCATATACAAAGTCCCTATTTCCAAACAAGGTCACAGATACTGGGGTTAGAGCTTAAACATCTTCTTGGGGACACAATTCAACCCATGACATACCCTCTCTCAAGAAAAAAATGCTCCTTACATCTTTCTCTCTACACCTGCAAGGGAAACATTCTAAAATTCCTGATCTTTTATTTTGTAGAAAATGTAGCTCTCTTTTGGTTTCATCCTCTCCCAACCAGTTCATTCTTGAGACCAATTTTGACAAAATTAAAAGTCCACCCAGGAATTTTCTCTAACCAGAAAGCTATTATTGGACGAACAGGAAATTTTATATTCTCCTAAAACAACCAGTTCAAACTAAAGTCAGCTTTTAAAGCACTTCTTTTTTCTTCCTCCTTCCTAACCTGTATATAATCTCTACAAATACATACACACATAGAGGATAGTGAACAATGTATTGTGTGTGTCTGTTTTACCATATTATTGTGAAACAAAACACAGATACAGAAAAACCCCACACAAAATAAATGTGTAGCTTACTGAATTATTTCTATATAATTATTATAAGGCAAACATCCTGTAACCACCACCTGGAACAAGGCAAGAACTTTGCCAGACAACAGAAACCTTTCTATGGGCTCCATTGTAATCACGACTCCTTTCCTCCTACAAACGTAACCACTAACCTGACTTTTATAGTAATCACTTCCTTCCCTTTCTTTATATCATCCATTTCTTTGTTTTTATGTACCCCTGGATACTCTATTTTAGTCTTGTCCAATTTTTTTTTTTTAGCTTCATGTGTCTTTTAAGTCTGGGGTTTACAGAATCCCACTCCATCACTTTATTTTCCTTATAGTTTATCTGCTGAAGAACCCAAGCCATTTGACCTGTAGAGTTTCCCAGTCTACACATCTTGAATAACTCGTGATATAGTTCAACATGTCTCTCTCTCTATATTTCCCCCAAATCGGCAGCTGGATCCAGAGGTATAATCAGACTCATGTGTGATCCTTTTGACAAGACTGTAAGTGGTGGTATGCTCTTTTATAAAGAAACAAGTAATACTAATTTTCACTCTTTTTTAATGTTAGCCAATACTGGTGTTTAATTTTTAATTGTATTATTTCATTAAGAGGTAAAAATGGCACTATTGTAGTTCTACCAGTATGTTTTCATTTATTATCTGGAATTTTTTATTAAGGGCTACTTCCCCTCATCTATTATAGTTATACAGTTAATATAGGAAGGTCAGGATAAGTGATTAATTCTTTCCTATTATTTCCCAAGTTTATAAGGTTATGAATTAGTTCCCTGTCACCCTCAAAAGGTGACCAATTAGTTGTATTATTATCATTTTTATTATTATCAATACTAGTAATATCGTGAACTTACGGACTTAAACATGACTGAAACAAAGAGAAAAAAGACTGAAAAAAAAAAAGGAAAAGAGGCTCAGTGGCCTGTAAGATCACTGAGTAGTAAGCAGTTTAACATATGTGCAACTGGAGTTCCATAAAACAAGAGGGAAAATGAGTAAGAAAAGAAAAATATTGGCTAGAATTTTTACAAATTGAATAAAAGATATCAACACAGAGATCCAAGAAGTTCAGTAAACTCCAAAGAGGAAATACAAACAAATAAAATAGACTACTGTAATAACAGATCACAGAGACACAGACACTGCAGAAAACCAAAGATAAGGTAATAAAATCAGCCAGAGAAATCAAATACTTGGCATATAGGAGAATCATGACAAGAATTATTAATGACTTCTCATCAGAAACAATAGAAGTCAGAGGCCAATGAATGACATGTTTAAAGTGCTGAAATATAGGATGTAAAGTGCTTAGGCCAGTGCTTGACACATAGTAAGCACTAAATAAATTGTTGCTATTGTTATTACCTTAATTGTCCATTTTCTCCTTTAAGGTGGTGGTGATCACTGAATGAATGTGGAATTCTTTTTTCGGTACCTAAAGGGACAATTTAAAGGCTTACTTTCTGGTAGAAAATGTAACCTTCATGTGAACTACTAGGCCACCTGGGGCTATGGTAGTCATTCCATTGATATTACTCCAAAGTAGCTAGTTGGATAAATGAAATAAAAAGATCTGCATGAGAATTGCTGCTCTTTTTATTTACAGCCTGGATTTAGAACCTCCACTTTGGTTAGGTACATAATATGGAAGACATTCTTCAAATATTTGACCTTAGAGTGATAATTAGAAAAGGGGAAAAATAAATGGACTTTCACTTGAAAATGTAGTAGAGAACCTCTTTCTAATTGTGACCGGTTTCATTTATATGTAATGTGGCTTTAAAATTCCCTGTGAATTTATCCTTGCTCATTTCCTTTATTTGTTTATAATTTGCTGTGAACTTATAGGAGAGGCTATGCTTTATTAAATGAATGCATTATTCAAATAGACTAATATTTGAGAAAGCTATGCTTATTTACAAACTTTTTTAAATGCCTCTCTTTAAAATCTGTTGGTTTGATGTTCTCACTGCTTCTCCCAGTTTGAAATTATAATTCTCTGCAATGATGAATTGACATACTTGTTTCCCCAAAGTGCCATTCTCTCTCTTTTTTCTCTCCTTGGGACGGTACCCTTACCTGGTTAACTTCTAATCTTCCTTCAAAATCCAGTAGAAAAAGTTACTTCCATTGGGGAATATCCTCCTAGATGTTTTCTGAGCACAGAATACTTCTATGAATCTCTCTGCTTATATAGGCAGTAGAGTGTATTGATTAAGACTCCAAGCACTGGATTCAGATTACATGAGTATGCATCTGGCTCCACTACATTCTTGCTACGTGACCTTGGGAAGGTTTCACTTGATCTCTTGTGCCTGTTTCCTCATCAACAGAATGAGGATAATAATCGTATCTATCTCAGAGAGTAATGTGACAATTTTAAAAAGATTAATACATACAAAGTTCTTAGAACAGTGCCTGACACATGGTAAATGCTAAATTAATAAGCACTAATAGAGCGGTCACATTTGATAATCTATCTACTTGGCCCATGCCTCACATACTAGGTGGTCATGAATAATTGTAATATGAATGAATGGAACCATAGTATCCTCTGCTTCTGAATTTTTGTCTTGTAAAATCAATCTATTTAGTATTTATTGAGTACCTAGAGCATGGCTTGACACTTCGATATTTATTGAATGGATGAATAGGTAGGTGAATGATTGAATAGATAAGATTCCACGTTGGATGCTATTCTATAAAAGTTAAAAGTAGAAGGAAAGCAATGTGAATTGGTTTCCTTTGTAACAACTTCTCGCAAAAATTAATGAGGAGCTAGATCTGAGAGTATATGTATTCAAATAAGTAAAGAGAGGAAGGGGGTCCTTCCAGAATGGGAAATAAAAACTGTGAAGGTGGAAATAGATGGTGCAGAAAATGTCAGCCTTTCTCACCTCAAAATTAAATGAAGAGAAAGAAGCCTGTGTCAGGAGTAGGGTGCGCATATGCCAAAAAATATGGTTGCTTTACATCGGAAGGCGAAAGAAAAAGTATATTTTGTAATTGCGTATTTTGCAAGACCTGATTAGGAAGCCATCTTTCCCATTTATCAGCTGTGAGATTGTGAGCACTTTATCAAACATCTCTAAGACTCCCAATCTGTTAAATTAGAGTAATAGTTGGTCTAAGGATTAAGTAAAATAATGCATGCAAAGCCTTCAGAACTGTGCCTAGCACATGGTACACAGTCAACAAGAACCCACATATCTAATAGGAACAAGATCATTGGCTGGTCAGTTATTGAAAAAACTCTTTAGACATTTTATTTTCATTTAAAATATGAATGTATATTAAACGGCCAATTTTTCTTTTAAGTGGTCCCCATTTTTAGAGGTCCCCATCATTTTGTGTGTGTGTGGTGGTCAATTTCTATGCCACTGCTGCCAATCACATCTGATTAAAGGACAATAAATATGCAAACTATGCAACAGAAGTATTATGTTTTAAGAAATTATTAAAGAAAATAATTCTCTGAAATACAGGCTCTTCTGTCATCAGTTCAGTTATTCACATAACAGAGGACTTGGAATAGTCAAAACAATTTTGTAGAAGGGAAACAACCCACCTTTCTTCATGTGTAAAATATACCAATAATCAAAGACATTGGGGATATAATCTAAGTGTCAAAATACTTCTAGACTTTGTGGGGGGTTTTCTCAATCTTTTACAGTTGCCTTGCCCACATTAATATGATAGCATTTGTAAAAACAACCTGCTTTTAAGTTTTCCAAAACAACCACCTTACACTTTATAGAAACAACTCTTGCAGACTAGTATTTCATCAATTCACAGAATAGTTAATCAAATTACATAATTACAGCAATAAGTGACGTGATTAACAAGTAAAAGGGAGGTAAATGAGCTTGGTAACAACCTCAGATGAATCTCGGTAAGTAAATCCCCTACATACGAACCTTCAGGTTGCGAACTTTCAAAGATGCCAAAGGGCGTTCGCTTGTCCGATCACGTAAGTTAGTTCGCGTGTCTGACGTACATTGTCACATGTGTGCATCCCCTGCAAGTGGTTGTGCTTTTGTGTACTTTACAGTACTGTATAGAGTACAGTAGTACAGTATTTTTATTTCAAGCCCAGGATGTTTGGGAGCAAGTGTAAAAGCAGCAGTGATGTAGCTGGTTCTACCGTCCTTTTCAAGGTACTGTGCTATAAGATTAAAAATGTGTTTTTTATTTTTTGTGTTTGTTTGTTCTTTATGTATTATTTGTGTGAAAAGTATTATAAACCTATTACAGTACAGTGCTATATAGCCGATTGCATTAGTTGGGTACCTAGGCTAACTTTGTTGGACTTATGAACAAATCGGACTTATGAACGAGCTCTCAGAACAGAACTCATTTGTATGTAGGGGACTTACTGTAGACAACTCTACTAGGTCGGTGTACAACTCTACTTGGTAAGTGTACAGCTCTACTTTGTGAGGAACACTGTGAAGGTACGTTCAAGTGTAGCTTCCTAACCATAAACATCTAGCATGCCCTGGTCCAGTCAATAGAATGATGGGTTTTGGTTAATTCGTCAAGTCCTTAACTAAAGTAAGGGACTTCTACTATACTATTGCTGCTGTTGAAGAGATTACATTAGTTCTGTTCGCTGAAATAGCACTTCAGTAACACTCTGCAGTCATTCTGACATCCATGTTCCCAGCAGAAGTTTAGATGTACTACTTAGACATATTACTTCATACCTTGTGTCACAGTTAATTTTTTTTTATTATCTTCCACTCTAGAATCATTTGATTATCTATCAGTTCCTCAATATTAGGTACTTGTCCTCATTGTGAAGCGCAGTCTCTAGCCCATAGTAGGAACTGGAAGATATCCAGAATACTCTGTAGTCTAGAAGCCATGTCTCAAGATAAAAATTAGAAGAAACTGGTTTGCTTAGCTCAGAACAAAGAAGACAAGGGTGGCTGTGACAGCTGGCTTCAAAACTCCTGCTTTTGGAGTAACCCAGCCTGGCTTCTATTTCAGGTTTTATAATTAAACAGTTTTGTGACTCTGAAAATCACTTCATTTTTAGAAGTCTTGGTTTACCTAATTGTAAAATTAAGGAGAAAGAACAGATGACTTGGAGAATCCCTTCTAAGTTAGTTCCACTGTTTGAAGGGCCATTATCCATATTCATGGGCGATCCAACTTTTACTCTCTTTTCCTTCAGAAGACAGAACTGGAATGAGTAGGTAGAAGCTGTAGCGTTACAGCTATTTGATTCACATAGCAAAAAGTTTTAATGGTTCCATCTTGGTTACAAAGTATTCAAGGAAAGGCTTAGACCATGGGTCCCCAACCCCTGGGCCACAGACTGGCAGCAGTCCACAGCTTGTTAGGAACCAGGCCGCAGAGCAGGAGGTGAGCGGCAGGCGAGCAAGCAAAGCTTCATCTGCCGCTCCCCATCGCTCCTCATCACTCACATTATTGCCTGAACCGTCTCCCTCCCGAACCCCCATCCATGGAAAAATTGTCTTCCATGAAACCAGTCCCTGGTGCCAAAAGGGTTGGGGACCACTGGCTTACACAACCACATGCGTAAACCCAAAGCGGAGGTTGGATTAATTTTAACTCCAAGGTCCCTTTCAACGATAAGATTCTTTGATTATATAGGTCAATGGGCCAAGTGAAGCAAGACACTCAACGTCTTTTCTGTTTAACTTTTCTGGCTGATCCTGCTTTCCTACCCTTTGTTCCTATGTAGTGTTTTACTGAGAGTAATTTTAAATTTACTATTCTCCCCTTCCACCTAACCACAGGCCCTGTTTTGAGACACTTACTATTTTGACAGGAACTGAGACAAACCACAGCTACATAATCTCCTTGATAGGCCGGGGGTGAATCTCAAGTGCGTTGGCCAACTGAATTCCAAAGCCTTCAGTAGTAATGCCTCCATGCAGTATATAAATGCCACAAAGTGCAGCCATTGAGTGAATCAGTGGCAGTCAAGGTTAGTGATATTGGAAGTCTCACAAAGTTTTCCAGAGAAAACAGGAACCTAAGATTAGTTTGACTCCCTGTTTTTCTCCTACTCTGTACATTTCTTGGGAAAAAATGAGTCTATATTTCTGCTCTTTTACAACTATTGCACAATGGCCTGGACTATATGAGGATACTTGCAAATGGCTGAGAACAGAGAAACAGTAACTAAATTGTTTGATGGCAACTACTATATTGGGGAAATTATTTATTCTTAGATGCAAGTTAATCACCTTCAAAAAACACCCTTAGCAGATTTTGTTAGCCGTAAAAAGCAAGTGAACTGTCCATTTAAAATCTAAACAATATGTTTTATTGTTTTTTTATAAGTCTTACAGAAAATATCTTATCCTTAGACTTTAATCAGCATAAGGAATAAGTTCCATCCAGCAAATTACTGCTCCAAAATCAAATTAATTGAAACATTTGGTGAAAATACAATCCGTGCTATATTTTACTTGTTTTCAATTAAACCATATGTGCTATGGACATGCACTTTATTTGACAAACAGAAAACATTAATGCTAATGGTTGGCAGTATTTTTTAGTGTCAAGGTTTTAATAACTATCTCTTGCATTCATAGAGCACATCCAAATGTATTTGACCACATTCATCGCCTCATTTGGTAATGCGCTCTGCTGTCACTGAAGGACTGAGGTTTTTTTCTCACTCTCTCAACAGTTTAGAATCAAATTGTTTTTATTCCTAGATACAAAGCCTTGTCCTAGCCCTGGAAAATATCCTGAGATATCACTGATTCAAATGACTGAAAATGCTAAATGACAGTAAAGAATCTTCTCAAAGAGGGAGGAGAGAAAAATTGTTTTCACTGGCTTACTGTATTCTCTCAATGCATATTTAAATGAATATTACCAAAATCAAACAACATTTTTTAGGTTCACTCACCTTGTTTTATTTTTTGTTACAGTGACCATAAATATTCTTCATGCTTTTCAAAGTAAATAAAATAGTGAAAGAATATAAGACAGGGACAAGAAGAAGATTACACAGTTTTACTTGGAATTTAAAGTCAATTTTTAATGTGATCAAGTACACGACTTGATAATGTAAGAACTGTATACCCAGTTACACATTAAAATTAATTGATTGAATCAAGACTTCCGGAACCACTAAGTACAAAGACACAGTGTATAATTAACAATAACATTCAGGTGTTTATACTGAGTCAATAGGTATTTTGATTTCTCTCATTTAGGATTCATGCCAAATGAAAAATACATTGTTTTGAAATTTATGTCGGCATATTTCACTTGGTGCAGTATTTAAGAAAGGAGTTAGGACTTTTCCTAGCACATCAACTTTCAGTTCTATTGAAATGCACGTCACAGATTGCTTCACACGAAACAAATGTCAATGGTCGTAATCATTGATGTCATTGCCTGAAATCTTTAAATAAGTTAAAAATTTAACAATGCACGTTACAGTTAAAACTGAGCTTCAGCTAATGTCCAGTGTGAGAAAGATGAGTATTTTCATACCTTTCTCTTTAGATTTCTCGCTACACTTGCTAAGAGTGGTGCGTATATGTAGAACGTTTTAGAGTTTGCCAAAGTGGAACACGATGCACAGGCTGGGAGGCAGACTAGAACAGTAGTTAAGAGCAAAGACTTTGCTGCCACAGTCTTGGGTTCATGTCCTGGTCCCCTGGTTATTAAATTTCTGACCTCGAGAAAATTACTTGACCTCTTTAATCTTTATTTTCTCATTTGAAAAAATGGTATAATACCTTCCTCATTCTTTTTTTCTTTTTTTAATGAGGTTAAATGATATATTCATAGCATATGAAATATGCTTACCATAGTGCCTGGCATAAAGTAAATAATAAATACAAATATCATTGTCGTTCCTTACAAATTTATCTTATTTAATATTCATTTTCTGAAAGGAGTAGTCTTTTAAGATGCTGGTCTGTTTAGTGTCCAACTGGAGAGCACAGTTGACTTGGTCACCCACCCAAGGACCCTCCACTTAAGCTGCTATCTGCTGACCCCTTTAGGAATCAAATGAAAATGCATTCTTGGTGAAACTAGTAGGCAGCTCAGGTTTCATTGCTAAATTAGTCCTTCAAGTTATACAGCCCCAAAACAGAATAGATCAGAAAGAAAAATATACTATATAAATGACAGAATAAGAAGTACCCAGTATGCTCCTTTTAGGATGAGAGACTTGGGAACTTTAGTTCATATTTTTATGGATATATTTTTATACTTTCACCTCTAGAATCATCGCTTTTGTCTTTTTTTGCCTCTGTAATACCAGAATATCGTGACAAATGTAGAAGGAGATATTGAAATAAAATGGAAAGATCACCATGATGCAGATGGACATCCTTCTCACAATCTTAATAAGCAGTGCTTATATCTTAACATTTCTGATCTTCTAGGCATATTTTACCACAAAATTCCCAAATCAGGGCCAATAGGGTACAGCATGTGTCCTAGTAACGTGAATTAAGATATAAAAAACTATACTTAAGGGGTAAAAGAATCAGACATCTCTTAAGACAACTTGTTTAATTAGAAATTGACAGTTATGAATGTTTATTCATTTAGTCAAATATATATTAAATATCCAGTATTTTCTGGGCACAGAATATCAGAAAGAGAAGTAATTTGGGTACTGCCTGATTGATTCCCACTTTAAGCAGAAAAACTGTCTATTAAGACAGGACCACTAGATGTGGCTGCACAAAAATTTAAAATTAAAAAGGGAGAGGGATATACCTTAATAACAACCTGTCCATTTATTTGAATGGATCTCTATTCATCTTAAATCTATATTACTCCTTGTTTGCTTGTTTGTTTTTCTGGTACGCAGGCCTCTCACTGTTGTGGCCTCTCTCGTTGCGGAGCACAGGCTCCGGACGCGCAGGCTCAGCGCCATGGCTCACAGGCCCAGCCGCTCTGCGGCATGTGGGATCTTCCCGGGCCGGGGCACGCACCGGCATCCCCTGCATCAGCAGGCAGACTCTCAATCACTGCGCCACCAGGGAAGCCCTATATTACCCCTCGTTTTGTCCTACCCAGAGTGTAAACTTCATGCTGGAAGACAGAACCATCACTCAAATTTAATTTTGGTAGTATAGTATGAATTCACCTGACTTCCTTTGTCAAGCTTTTTAAAAAATATTTTTCTTTCTTCTATTTCTCTTAAAACACTTAAAGCTTTTACTGCATTACCTGTTGTGTCATAGGTGTTATTGTGAAGCTGTTTCTTTAATTTTCTCCAATATACTTATAAAAAGTCTTTGGTGATCTTTTGGAGAGTGAGGAATGTTCTAGAGCAGTGGTTAAACCAAATCCTCATTAAATCTCCATCTACCCACAGCTGTCTGAAAGAGACTCATATCCCAAAATTGCTGAACACATATCTCTGAAAGATATGTGCTAGTTGTGTCAATTATTGATATATATTCATAGTTTCTGAACATTTGGAATTGTGTTGCCAATGCCAGCACAATTGCAAATGTATAGACATCATGAATTAAACTTTATATCATGTACATGTAGAACAAGTTAAGGAACTCACAACTTAAGCAAAGTGTAGAGTAACTGGAGATGATTCACTAAGAAGATGATATGAGGAAGAGATTGAACCCAGATCTGTATTTAATCTCACTGTCTTACATGGGATAAACCAATTGTCATTATGAATAACAGCATTTTAAGAGAGTTTAGGAAATAAATGATCTCACAGTTGTGTGTCTGATAACTCACTTTATATTCTAGTATTTTATCATACTTTATACATTAATAATACTTAGGTATTATTAGGTTTATATAAATATATATATTATATATTTATATATTATATAAATATATATAGGTTTATATAAATATAAGCGATTTACAGTTTATAAAGAGTTATTATCACATTTGACTCTCATTACAATCTGGAGAAGGAAGGCAAAGACAATGGATATTCTTTGAATACCACTACTTAACACTGTGCGGTTCCTTCTCATACATTATCATAATCAATTCTTGCTGTGATGTTATGAGGTGACTGTTATCCTCCTGATAAAACTGATGCTGAGAGAAGCTAAACAACTTTTTACAAAGTCACACAGATGCTAAATGACAGAACTAAGGTTAATGCCGGTAGGCACACAGTGGTCATGGCATATATTATCATATCCATCTTATATATTAGGGAATAGACCTATTGAGAGTAAGTGACTTGTTCCAAAGGTCCATTTATTATTTTGTCATGTAAATTATGGCATATCTCTTTTTCCAGTTTTACTGAGATATAATTGACATATACAAGTTTAAGGTATACAGCATAACAGTTTGATTTATATATACTGTGAAGTGATTACCTCAATAAGTTTAGTTAGCATCCATCATTTCATATAGGCACAATAAAAAGAAAAAGAAAAAAATGTTTTCCTTGTGATGAAAACTTTTAGGGTTTACTCTCTTAGTAACTTTCCTGGGTATCATAGAGCAATGTTACCTGTAGTTATCATGCTGTACATTACATCCCCAGCACTTACTTATCTAACTGGAAGTTTGTACCTTTTGACCACCTCCTTCCAATTCCTCCTCCCCCTAAGCCCCACCTCTGGTAACCACAAATCTGCTCTGATTTTCTGTGAGTTTGTTGTTGTTTTTGTTGTTCTTAGTTTCCACATTTAAGTAAGATCATACAGTATCTGTCTTTCTCTCTCTGATTTACTTCACTCGGCATAATTCCCTCAAGGTCCATCCATGTTGTCACAAATGGCAGAATTTCCTCATTTTTTTACGGCTGAAAAATATTCCATTGTGTATATATATACCACAACTTCTTTATCTATTCATCTGTCACAGACACTTAGATTGTTTCTTGGCTCTTGTAAATAATGCTGCTACAAACATGGGGGTGCATGTATCTTTTCCAGTTAGTGTTTTTGTTTTCTTCGGATATATCCCCAGAAGTGGAATTGCTGGATCATATGATAGTTCCACTTTTAATTTTTTGAGAATCCTTTATGCTGTTTTTCACAGTGGCTCTACCAGTTTACAATTCCATCAAGCATGTGCAAAGTTTCCCTTTTCTTCACATCCTCGCCAGCATTTATCTCTTATCTTTTTGTTGGTGGCTTTTCTAAGAGGTATGAGGTGATATCTCATATATCTCATTGTGGTTTTGATTTGCATTTCCCTAATGACTAGTAATATGAGCATCTTTTTTTTTTTTTTTTTTTTTTTGCGGTACGCAGGCCTCTCACTGTTGTGGCCTCTCCTGTTGCGGAGCACGGGCTCCGGACTCACAGGCTCAACGGCCATGGCTCACAGGCCTCGCCACTCTGCGGCATGTCGGATCTTCCCGGACCAGGGCACGAACCCATGTCCCCTGCATCAGCAGGCGGCCTCTCAACCACTGTGCCACCAGGGAAGCCCTGCCTGTTTTTTAATTGGATTATTTTTTGTAGGTTTGTTGTTTGGGGGGGGGGGGGGGTGTCTTTTTTTGTTTGTTTTGTCGTTTTGTTCTATTTTATTTTGTTTTTGCTATTGAGTTGTATGAGTTCTTTATATATTTTAGATATTAGCTCCTTATCAGATATATGGTTTGCAAATATTTTTTCTATTCTGTAGGTTATCTTTTCACTTTGCTGATTGTTTCTTTTGCCATGCAGAAGATTTTTAGTTTGATGTAATCCCACTTGTTCATTTTTTATTTTGTTGCTTATGCTTTAGGTGTCATATCCAAAATTTAATTGCCAAGACCCATATCAAGGAGGGTTTTTTTCCTAAATTTTTTCTAGGAGTTTCATGGTTTGGGGTCTTACATTTAAATATTTAATCAATTTCAAGTTAATTTTTAGGAGTGGTGTAAAATAGCAATCTACTTTTACTCTTTTGCATGTGGATATCCAATTTTCCCAGCACCTTTTATTGAAGAGACTGACTTTTCTCCATCGAGTAGTCTTGGATTCCTTGTCAGATTAGTTAACTATATATGCTTGTGTTTATTTCTGGGCTCTCAGTTCTGTTCCATTGATCTGTTTGTCTCTTTTTATGCCAGTGCCATACTGTTTTAATTACTATACCTTTATAGCTTGCAGTCAGGACATGTGATGCTTCCTGCTTTATTCTTTCTCAGATTTGTTAAGCAATCCTTAAGGAGATTCAAATCTATACCAGGATTTCTTTGTGAAAAATTAAACCTATTTAGGTGAAAGTATAAAATTAAAGCCAAAGGCACATGCTGTTTGCTTTGTGCAACTAGATATGCAACATAGAATAATTCGTGGTAAAAATTAACAACCGATACAAAAGATTTTTAGTCCCAATGAAACAGTTTTTATGGCAAAGCAAAAGTGCTTTAGTTCAATTGTTGTATAATTGAAGATACTAGCACTCGTCATACATAATGTAATAAGGGAGCCTCTGTTACTCAATAGTTTCAAACATCTTCTTTGGCATATCTGAAATCATACAACAAATACTGGAAATATTGGTTAGCCACTTCATAAATCTGAGCCATAGTGTGTAAGTCCTTCATTGTTTCATAGTGAGCAAAATGTCCTTGCAAAAAGAGGTACTTGTGTAATTTTTTCAATTACATAACTCTCACTCTTTCCTAGGACCTAAGATGAATCCAGATTTTCCAATTATCTCTTTTACAAAGAGCCCCATAAGGATGATTAAGTGAAGTAGTGAAGTCAGACATCTGCTGAAAATGCCCATTTGGAATCTTTGGTGGATTAAAACAAGCTTATAAATGAATTTGGGGTTAGCTGTTTAGATTCTTAGCAGATTACAAATGCCTGTTGATGTTATATTGTATCTTTTGAAGTTTGGTTTTTATGGGTAAGCTATGACAAATGGAACGGGGGAGGGGGAGAAGCCAGGAAAAGCTAATATTTCAAACTAAATCATGAACATGGGATTGAGAGACAAAAAGTTTCCCCAAGTGAGTTTTTTGTTTTTGTTTTTGTTTTTGTTTTTGTTTTTTTTTGCGGTATGTGGGCCTCTCACTGTTGTGGCCTCTCCCGTTGCGGAGCACAGGCTCCGGACGCGCAGGCCCAGCGGCCATGGCTCACGGGCCCAGCCACTCCGTGGCATGTCGGATCTTCCCGGACCGGGGCACGAACCCGTGTCCCCTGCATCGGCAGGCGGACTCTCAACCACTGTGCCACCAGGGAAGCCCCCCAAGTGAGTTTTAATGAGTGGTAACTGGATATAGTGAAGAAAAGACAAAAATGTGGGAAGGAAAGAATTATGCTTTATCACAAAATGTAGAACATCATCCCTCACAGAATATAATTTCATGTATTTTTAAAACAACAGCAAACACTAATGAGGAAAACTGGTGTGGACCAAATCTTATCGTGTCATGCCCCTGCTTAAAACTCTTCAAAGGCGACCCATTGCCACTAATACAAGATCCAAACTCCTTAACAGAGCACCTCGGGACCTTCACGAGCCTCTGCTTCTCCAGCTTCCATGCTCAGTATTTCCTCCTAACCCCATTCACTCCTTTGACTATAATGATCAAGGCCATATCACCTCTCTACAAGCTACTCCCTCACTCTGCTTAGAGTTCCTAACTGTCTTTCTTCTAGCCATTCAACAGGGCTCAGCTCAGTTGTCACTATCTCCAAGAAGTTTTCTCTGACTCTGCTATCTGCCTTTTCTTGAAAACGTTTGCTTATGTTCTGTTTACTTCTCGTTTCCTCCACTCTGGTCTGTGAGCTCCTCGAGGACAAGAACTGTGTCTTCTTCATAGTAATCTTTCCCAGCGCCAGTGTCATGAGTTGAATTGTGTCCCCCCAAAAGATGTTGAGGTCTTAACTCCCAGTACCCTTGAATGTGACCTTAATTGAAAGTAGGAAATTTGCTGATGATCCAGGTTAAGATGAGATCATTTTGGTGGGCCTTAATCCAATATAACTGGTATCCTTATAAAACGAAGAAAGTTGGATACAGAGACAGACACATACACAGGGAGAATGTCATGTGAAGATGAAAGCAGAGGTGGGAGTGTTGCCTCTATAAGCCAAGGAATGCCAAAGATTGTCAGCCAAACACCAGAATCTAGGAGAGAGGCGTGGGACAGATTTTCCTCCAGCCCTCAGGCAGAACCAGATGCCTTGATCTGGACTTCTAGCCTCCAGAATTGTCAGACAATAATTTTCTGTTGTTTAAGTCACCCAGTTTTGTGTAACTTTGTTCCAACCGCTGTAGAAAACTAATATAGCCTGGAACTTAAATGTTTTTTAAAGAATGAATGAAGTAACTCACCATATTATTTTACCAGCCTGAGCCCTTTCCTTCACAGTTCATTAAAGTATACTTATGGAAAAAGGATTCAGTGATTTTTATTTGATTCATTCATTTTAAAAATCAGTTTTGGAGTATAGACTTTGTTCTTAATGCTCGTGGGGAACGTAAATAAAAGTTATTGGGCTTCCCCGGTGGTGCAGTGGTTAAGAATCTGCCTGCCAATGCAGGGGACACGGGTTCGAGCCCTGGTCCGGGAAGATCCCACATGCCGCGGAGCAGCTAAGCCCATGTGCCACAACTACTGAGCCTGCGCTCTGGAGCCCACGAGCCACAAATACTGAGCCCACGTGCCGCAACTACTGAAGCCCAGGCGCCTAGAGCATGTCCTCTGCAAGAAGAGAAGCTATCGTAATGAGAAGCCCACGCAGGGCAACGAACAGTAGCCCCCACTCACCGCAACTAGAGAAAGCCCACGCACAGCAATGAAGACCCAACACAGGCAAAAATAAAATGAATAAAATTTTTAAAAAGAGTTATTATTCCCTCTACATTCAAAATGCTAACTGTCCAACATGGGGGACATTAAACTTTTCCAGAACAGAGCTGACAGTTAGGTGCTGCATACCACAGTAGTGGTTTATGGCAGGCGCCTGTTCTGATTGGTTGGTGTCCATGCTATACGAGCTATTAAATGTTTTCAATATCAACCCTTCCTATAATTAACTCATTTAATATAGAAAATGATGTCTCATTTAAAGTGAGAGAGAGAAATAGCATTAAATGTGGTCACGGACACATTACCTTTAATTTAAAAGATGGGTGTTAGGAAGGACTTTGCCGAAGAGGTATTACTGGATAAGAGCCTTTGTGGATGGAAATTTATCAAGACCCATCCAATTACCCTTCAGACTTTCTGCTCTGATTTCCCCAGCAGCAACCCTGCCAATTGGAACATTCCTATCAAGACTTCAAACTATGAGTTGATTTTTATCTCTCTCAAATAATCTGTTACTTTTGATAACTTTATGTGTTGGGATCTAGATGCCTCCAAACAGCCTGGACTGTATTCAGAGTCAATATTAATGACTTTGGTTTACAGTGGCAACTAGAGCCAACTTAGGAAAAAACATTCAGGCAGACGTGGTTGATAGGTAAAGGCAGCGCCTATCACTTTTAAATGCTGGAAGCTTGGAAGATATTCCATTTCAAGTACAATAAAATAGACGGTAAACCAGTAAGAGAACATCTGATCACACTTTGTCATACTGTCCCGTGAGCAGTCAGCTGTGGTCAGAGCAGGTTACTTCCTTTGTAAGGATGCAGGCAAGGAAGTGCTGATCATTCTTAGATTTGATAAAGAGTAAATACATTTCTCATTGGTAATCTCTATTGTTTCTTTAGATACAATAGACACTTCATGAATTCCCAAGCACATGAGGCAGTAGTTGGCACATTAAAAGGCTCAGTATGAGTTATTCTGGTCACTTTTTTTTCTTGAGCTAAAGCAGTCTGCTAAAGTATACACATCTGTTAATGTGAGATGCTTGACACTTAAAAGTATACCTATGCCATGTGATCATTTGGTCTTTGAACAATTCAATCATTAATTCATCCTGTAAGTATTTATTGAACAATTACCATATGCCAGCAGTGTGCACAAGATGATCTATTTTATGCAACCCCTACTTTCTAGGATCATATGATTTAGTTGAAGAGAGAAGATCAATGCACACAAAAGATTAATTTCAAAAGTGATTTAATCTAACTTCTTACACTTTCTGTGCTTATACCTAGACTGCTGAGAATTTCTGAAGGAAAAAAAGTTACTAGAATAGTGCTATCATTAATTCATAGTCACTAAACCCTAACGAGACAATCAACAGTTCCTTGCAATTTTTCTGTGTTTCTCTAATCAACTATTTCTTCCATCTTCCCTGAGAGCTATTTCAAAACTTCTGTACTTTCTCAAATCTCTGACCTCACTACTTCCCTCATCTTGGCCAGTACCACACTTTCTCGTTATCAGAGTAAATGGAAGACGAGAGCGACTTTAGTGTACTGCCGTTAAGCCAATCTTAACCTTTATCTACACCATCCTTCTCTCCTTCCCTCCTAATTCAGTGGAGAAAGAGTCCTCCTGTCTCCGTTTATTCCAAACTATTATGCATAGTATCAGGGGCTAAGTGTACATTGGTGAGTATAAGGGGTATGGTTCCTCTCCTCCTGCAGCCTGTATTCTAACTAAGACTACTTGTTGCTTTCACATGAAATATTTCTCAAATAAGTTTCTCAAATAAGCCATGTTATCTCCCAACTCTGGGTCTTTAAGTGCATATTTCCTTCTGCAGGGATGTTCTCTCCCCATTCCCTTTCTCCTGGCTCACTTTCATCTTCTAGGTCTCAGATTGGATATCAGGACCTATAGTTAGCACCTGTTCCTCTCCTAGCAACACTTACCACACCGGGTTTTCATTGCCTCTTTACTTGCCTTACTCTCCATTAGAAAAGAACCATAAACACTGATTCACTGATATAACCACAATATATATAGGGCAGTCCTTGGCACATGAGTGGTTATCAATTAGTGTTTGTTGAATGAGTTAACTCATTCTATTTAAATAGATGTGAAAAAGCTGATACGTATAATTGGTTCTACTGGGGTTCAACTTAGAAATGAACTACTTTGAGTTGGCGAAGACTTGAGTGGTCTTGAAAATTAAAGTGGTGAAGGCATTTCAGATGGGAAACAGGAGTAACAGTAGAAAAACAGCACAGCAAGATCATCTTGCTTGGGGGGAAGCTTAGTAGCAGAGAAGTAAGGAATAGTGAGAAGAGGGGATATAGCATTCCTGTAAAAAATGAACAGTGACGGACAATTTCAAGAAACAGAGCAACACAATGGATGTAGAATTTTAGGGAAAGAATAACCTGGAAAATCTTTGCTGAACGGATTGGAGAATCAGGCAGGGAAGACTGGAATCAGGGATTGTGGTCATGAGCCTTTTACACTAAAGCAAGCATGATTGGATAAGCACTTGATTTAGTGAAGTAGCAATAGAGAAGACATATGTACATATATATAATACATTTACACATTTTGTGCCGTCCCCTCCTATTATGGGAATGGGTGAGGTAACTACAAACTAGCAGTTCCACCAGGCAAGGAGCCCAGCCAGTCGTCCAGAATCTTCCTCCAAAAGGACTGGAAATTTCAGTTCTTTGATGGGTTTTTGTTCTTTCTGCGTTACATAGAACTCTACTGATTTCCTTTACATTCCTACCCTCACCACATTATACGGCCCCGTTTCTTCTCATATTTCTTTTACTACTTCTCACTTCATTTTATCTTTTTCTATTGCTCTGAAACAGTGGTTCTCAGAATGTGGTCCTCACACCAGTAGCATTAGCATCACGTGGGAGCTTGTTAGAAATGCAAATTTGGGGGCACATTCCAGATATTCTGAATCAGAAACTCTGGGCATACAGGCTAAATTCACTTCTCTCAAATAATAGTTATTCCCCAAGGCACATACTATAGAATCCTATTCTCTCTGTAATCTCTTTCTTGTGGAGAATCCATTTTCATAGTTTCAATGACCACTGCTATGTTGATAAGTGCCCAAACTTGTGTGTGTGTGTGTGTGTGTGTGTGTGTGTGTGTGTGTGTGTGATTTCATTATAAAGAGGTAGATATACATACCACCACTTAGACCATTAGAATTAGATGATGTATTAATTTCCTGGAGCTGCCTTAACAAATGACCAAAACTTGGGTGGTTTAAAACAATAGAAATTTATTCTCTTGCAGTTCTGGAGCCTGGAGGTCTGAGATCAAGAGGCCAGCATGATTGATTCCTTCTGGAGAGCTCTGAGGGAGAGTTTGTTCCATGGCATTTCTTGGCTTATACATGTACCATCCTGCTCTCTGCCTCTGTCATCACATGCATTCTTCTCTGTGTGTTTCTGTGTTTCTGGGTCCAAATTTCCTCTTCTTACAAGGACACCAATCATTGGATTGGGGCTCACACGAATCCAATTTAACTTCATCTTAAATTGATTGCATCTGCAAAAACCCTGTTTCCAAATAAGGTCACATTCACAGGTAACAGGGCTTAGGACTTCAGTCTGTCTTTTGAAAGGCGTAATTCAACCTATAACCACTGCCATTTGAGTAGATTGTGTTATACGGAGTCAGATGGAGGAGACTGAGGAAAGTATGTGTGATACGGAAATGGAGTTAGTAACTGGAGATCACTATTTACAAACTCCAGCTCTTACAGTAAACGAGGCAGCAAGTTCAAGAGAAGATTTTTTTTAATTAATTTATTTTTTTAAATTAATTTATTTACTGGCTGCACTGGGTCTTCGTTGCTGTGTGCGGGCGTCCTCTAGTTGCAGTGAGCGGGGGCTACTCTTCGTTGTGGTGCATGGGCTTCTCATTGTGGTGGCTTCTCTTGTGGAACACGGGTTCTAGGCAGGCGGGCTTCAGTAGTTGTGGCTCACAGGCTCTAGAGCGCAGGCTCAGTAGTTGTGGCGCACGGGCTTTATTGCTTTGCATTATGTGGGATCTTCCTGGACCAGGGCTCTAACCCATGCCCCCTGCATAGGCAGGCGGATTCTTAACCACTGCGCCATCAGGGAAGTCCCAAGAGAAGATCTTTCTAGGATAGGACAGAAGCATGGTCAAAACCAGAATAGAAGAAAAGCATTGATGGTAAGAGACTGAATATTCTAGAAGGGAAAAAAAGGGAATAATGAGTAAAATTCAATGGTGAAGGGGAAGATTTAGGTTTAGAAAAGAGGAATGATACTCATTCCTTTGAGAAAGGGTAGGTATAGACATGGAGACTTTTCACAATAAAATAGGCATTGAGTGATGCCTCTTTTTAGGCAGAAAGTATAAGTGGGTTTTTTTGTTTGTTTGTTTTTTGCGGTACGCGGGCCTCTCACTGTTGTGGCCTCTCCCTTTGCGGAGCACAGGCTCCTGACGCGCAGGCTCAGCAGCCATGGCTCACGCACCCAGCAGCTCCGCGGCATGTGGGATCTTCCCGGACCGCGGCACGAACCCGTGTCCCCTGTGTCGGCAGGCGGACTCTCAACCACTGCGCCATCAGGGAAGCCCCCTAAGTGGGTATTTTGAGGTACATAGTCAGGAGAAAAGCTTGGAACATTGACTGTGGTAAGTGAATTAGGTGATCTGTGAGAGATCCTTAAGCAGGATTGAGCCTGCCTAGCCAGCACCGAAGGCATTTTTAACAGAGCCACTTCTTTCAACTCCGAACTTTGTCGTTTGAACCCAGGGAGAATCCAGAGAGTAAGAAAATACAGCTTTGGTCTTTACTCTCATCTGGCACTGTAGATATGATTAATTAATCATTCTCTCAAATTAAACACATTTTGGGTATTTTTTTAAGCAATGATTTTTTTCTAAAGGAGAAGAGATGTAAAGTAGTCTGTTACCTGTGTAGACCAGACCCGCAGGTGAAGTTTTTGTTTTGTTTGTCAAGTGAAATGTATGTGCATTCAGCAGTTAGGTTGCCTGTATTTCCTAAAACAAAGCCTGCCAGGCTTCAGGATGGATTCTGTGTTTCCTTTAATAAAATAGGATAGTATAGTCAGAATGTACAGAATACCACTGTAGAATTTTTTTTTTTTTTTTGTGAAACACTAAACACCCTACCTTGCAGATCCTAGATGAACTGTGACAGAAGCAGTCTGCTTAATAATATTAATTTTTTGGAGGCGCCCCAGAGTGCCCTCCTAGTAAAGTCATATAAAATGCAGTTGAACCATGTTGATGAAAGATGATAAGACATCATGGGGATTAGTTCTTTACACCCATAAAGACTATATGGGTACATTGTAGTCACATGACTCTTTCAGGTATTGGGGTTTTTATTCTAAGCTTCCCACACACAGAATCAGCTCGTTTTCTCAAGACTTCCTCCTTCAGGCCTCCACCTTCCACTGACACCTGCTCCTCAGGCACCAAGGGGAAAGGGTGAACTGGGATCGTTCCTCGTGTTCTTTATTCACAGGAGAAGGAAAAGATTTTGCGTGGGAAAAGGTTAAGTTAAAGGCTTTAAACAACGTTCAGACATTCCTTTCCCTCCGCCTGCACCTCCTGTGTTAACATGAGGATATACAATCTGGGGATATGCAGGAAATACGGAAAGAAGAACCCAGCTTTGTGCACTAGATGTAATCCTGAAATTGTTTGCACTTCAGGTTTGTCAAACAGATCAGTTTTTAATTGTTTGGGGAATTAGGTGTTTAAATTTGCCAGAGTACTGAAATATCCACTGATTTTACTTCCTTTTGTGATTTTAATACTTATATTGTTCTGTGTCAGCTTTGTTTATTACTGACACATGTATAGGCAGGTTTAGTATTATTCTCAATAGCCAAACTTTCCACAGTCGATAGTGTTAGGGTCACGATTTTAGGATGAGACCTACCAACTCTGCTCACTGAGTTTATATTATAATTGATTAGTCAATGTCTTTATCAGGGACACATCTTTTCAGTATTGTATCCAATTCTCTCAATTGGTCACTTACCAAAAATCAGTGTTCCTTACTCAAATCGTTATAATACTCATTGTATTTGTCTTGTTAGGGGCCGCTCTAGCTTATCTTGCTGTAAATACAGGTTTTGAGTGTTCGCTAGGCATTTTTGTCTCAATTTCCAGCACAGGGGAGCTGGGATTTTATGAGCACTGTATGATCTAAGTCAGGGCAGCTGACTCTTTAGTTACTTAGTCTGATGTATTGGTTTTAAAGATGCGTTCTCGGGCTTCCCTGGTGGCGCAGTGGTTGAGAGTCAGGGGACACGGATTCGTGCCCCGGTCCGGGAAGATCCCACATGCCGCGGAGCGGCCGGGCCCGTGAGCCACGGCCACTGAGCCTGCGCGTCCAGAGCCTGTGCTCCGCTACGGGAGAGGCCACTACAGTGAGAGGCCCACATACTGCAAAATAAAATAAAAAATAAAAAAATTAAATCCCTGTCATCTGGAGTTTATATTTTCACCAAGGAGATAGGCAATAAAAAATTAAATAAAATACATAGATAATTTATATCGTATATCACAAGGTAATAAGTGCTAAGGGACACTGAAAATAGAGCAGGATAAGGAAGTGGGATGGATTGTTAGGGGACAGTATTAAATAGGGAGGTCAGGGTCAGGCTCCCAGAGAAATTGAAATTTTAACAACAGCCTGAAGGCAGGGTGTTCCAGGCAGCAGAAACAGCTAGAGCAAATGCCCTAAGGTGGGAGTGTGTCTGGCATGTTCTAGAAATATCAAGGCAGTAAGTGTGTCTAGAGTGGATTGAAGGAAGGAAGTATGAGCAAATGAGGGTAGAGAATGATCCTATAATGTAGACAGACTACCCCTGCTTTCACAGAGCATGTGCAAGGAAACCAGTACCTCCAAACTGATCATTTAGATTTGGTCTTATGGCTTGGTGGACCTAGACCACATTTGTCTTCATAGAGCAGCCCTCCAAAAAGCAATGACATCATCTGGATTTAGAGCATTGCTTCAGCCAGGTTCAGCCACAGTCACTCATATGAACTCATGGATCATTATTTCTGTACTGTTTCTGGTCAATCCATTTCTTTACATTTATGTTGGCTACAGTTGATAGCAGCTGTTATGCAGTGCATGGTATGTACTCAGGAGATTCTTGTTGAATGAGTGGATATATGAGTGAGTGAATGAGTGAATAAATGAATGGATGGATGGATGGATGGATGGATAGATAGGACCAGATTCGATGTTATAACACAGATGGATACTTCCACCTGTAAATAACCTTGTATTCTGGATGTAGACATAAGCTATACGTTTACCTATCATGTTGAATTGAATATCTGGAATATGGTTGAATGTTGACCAAATATTGATTATTTTTAAATGTATCCATGTTCCACCAAAGTAAGAGAAATTAAGGGAAATGTTTAGTTCTGTACCTTTAGAGCCGTTCTCTGGCTCTTACTAAAAATACTTTAGCTTAAGCAGAGTCACCAGTTAAGAAGCGCTTAAGCCTAATCTTAGCGGAAAAAACGTTGTTTCCTTTTTAGCTGATATATTTATGTCTACAGTATCCACAGGGATTTCATTGTCTTGGTAAAATCTTCAACTTCAAATCTCAACTACATAGTTACTCCCTTTGTTGGACTTAACCTTGTTTATAGTGGTAATTTGTTTCCTTAGCTCTTCTGTAACTCAGACCGGCTGTGGCATTTACTGTTGGCATAGTAGATGTAAATCAGAGTCCCTGAATTTTCTTTAACCTTTTGTCCAAAGTTCGGAATGACTTCTGTACTATTGTAAATGCAGTAGATTGATCCTAGCATGTGGCTATGAAACTTTTGTAAATATTTTTTTAAGCTTTTCTATAATCATATATAAATATGAAGTAACAGTTTTAGAAAACATGAGCTGATATGTACTTTTAATTTCATAGGAAAAGCCAGCTGGGGACATTTTATCTACCCTTGGTCATCTTTTACTTGGTAAACAAATTCTTTAAATATGAGGGAAACAAATATGTTTGTAGATCTATGCAATGTCAAAGCATCAATAAAGAATAATTACCCACTCTAGTAGGAAATGAAATAACACTTATTTTAATTGCCCTATCAATTTAAATCCATTTTCCATTTATTGTTAACAGCTAATTTAACAAAAAAATCATTTCATTTCAGGTATCATTCCAGAGGTGTTACTTTATAATTTACCATGCCATTATTTTTCCATTAACTAATCACTTATGCTATCTTAAGAGCAGCACATAGCCGTATTCAATATTTATTCAATACAAGGATAGTGAAATGGAGTATTTTTAAAGTGTTTTTCATTGTTGTATAAAGTGCCAAAAATTTTTATGATTGTCTTATCATAAAAGAAGTGTGTGGCTTTTTAAAACTAGGCAACTAGGGGTGTGTGTGTGGGGGGGGGGGGTTAATTTCTTAAGCAAGTTACAGAAATGTTCTGTCTTTAGTTACAAATGTCTTTGACTTATATCTATCTTTCTGAGTAATTTGCATGTTAATTCTTATCATTTCAAAATGCAATGAAAATATATGCTATAAGTATTGTACCGAATGTGTATTCAATTATATTCTGAGAAAGATTTTTTTTGTTCTTATACTTTTAAAGAGTCTATCAGTCATTCTTTTAAAATGGCCTCATAATGATTTTTAATAACTCTATTCTTATTATCATTCCATAGTTTAATATAAATAAAAGTTTATGACAATATGTATAGACCCTGAGGATGTTATGCTAAGTGAAATAGGTCAGACCGAGAAAGGCAAATACTGTATAATTTCACTTATATGTGGAAATCTAAAAAACAAAACAAAAGAACAAACATAAAATGGAAACAGTGATAAATACAGAGAGCAAGTAAGTGGTTGCCAGAGGAGAGACGGGTGGAGAGGAGAGAAGATAGAGGTGAGGAAGATTAAGAAATACAAACTTCCAGTTACAAAATAAATGAGCCAGTGGTTGTGAAATGTGCAATGTGGGGAATATAGTCAATAACCATGTAATATTTTTGTACGGTGACATATTGTAACTAGACTTATCATGGTGATTATTTCGAAATGTGTAGAAATATCTAATCACTGTGTTGTGTAATAGGAACTAACATAGTATTATAGGGCAATTATACTTCGAAAACAAACTCAGTCACAGAAAAAAGAGATCAAATCTGTGATTACCAAGAGATGGGGGAAGAGGAGAGGGGGAATTAGATGAAGGCAGTCAAAAGGTACAAACTTCCACTTAAAAGGTAAATAATACGAGGGATGTAACATACAACATGAGAAATGTAATTAACACTGCTGTATGTTATACATGAAAGTTAAGAGAGTAAATCCTAAGAGTTCTCATCACAAGGAAAAATTTTTTTCTATTTCTTTAATTTTGTATCTATATGACATGATGGATGTTCACTAAACTTACTGTGATAATCATTTCATGATGTATATAAGTCAAGTCATCATGCTGTACACCTTAAACTTATACAGTACTGCGTGTCAATTATATCTCAATAAAACTGAAAGAAAAAAATTATAAGCCATAGCATAGTAAAATTCTTCTCTCAAGATGGAAAATTTCCAAAAGACAAAATTTTTTTTAAAAAAAGGAAATTTTCCATGTTTAAAATGATTACATATTTCGTGGTTTGTTACAAACATAATGCAGTCAAAGTATATAATCTATTTCTTTATTCTTTAGACTGTGTGCAGGGATGATTCGTTTGTGTTCATTCTTTATTAACTATAAGTTAATAACAGGAAGTGCCAGGAAGTGTGAAAATATGACAAGGTACCCAGAGAAGGAAACATGAAGGGCAAGCATCGAGCTTCTTTTCCTTATCTTCTCTCTGAAATTATTACACCGATATCCAATGTATCTTCCTCATGGCTCTTATCTCAGAATTTGTGGAATGTTCGAATTGCTGTACTTTTCATTCTAAAATGTCAGAAATATGTAGGTCTCTAGCCAAATGACTGGCAGGACTTCTGTTCTCTATGCTAGAGTAACAACAGCAGCAATGAAGTTAAGCCCATAGACTAAATGTGGGCAGGATTGCACTTGTGTTTGGCCTCATTAGCATTAATCAACAAGCTTTCAAATGTTTAAAGGGCACAGTTGATTGAAGTAGAATTTATTGTTATTTATTACTGTTGTAATAAATTGAGGATTAATTTTTTTTCGACTGTTGAAATGTGACTTATAGCACTTTCTTAAACAAATACAAGGCTTTTCTTTTTCTGTTTCTTTTCCGTAGGTTTAGGCTTCAGTATTGCAGGAGGTGTGGGGAACCAACACATTCCTGGAGACAACAGCATTTATGTAACTAAAATTATAGATGGAGGAGCTGCACAGAAAGATGGAAGGTTGCAAGTAGGAGACAGACTACTAATGGTGAGTGTGACTGAAGCAGAACTATGTGTATATTTATAAAGCTCTTGTTTCCCAGTGTATGACTGTCTTAGTCATTTCAGGCTGCCATAACAAAATACCATAGGTTAGGTGGCTTAAACAACAGAAATTTTATTTTCTCACAATTCTGGAAGCAGGGAAATTTAAGAGCAAAGTTCTGACCCATTCAGTTTCTAGTGAGGTCTCTCTTCTTGGCTTGCAGACAACTGTCTTGCTGCTGCATCCTCACATGGCCTTTCCTCTGGGCTTGTGCTGAGGGAAAGCTCTCTCTCTCTTTCTCTTTTTATAAAGCCATTAGTCCTATCAGATTAGGTCTCTACCCTTAAGTCATGTAATTAATAACCTTAATTGCCTCCTAAAGACCCTATCTCCAAATACAGTCATATTGGGAGTTAGAACTTCAACATAAGAATTTGGGGGGAGGAAGCAGTGACCTTGGGTAGAAACATAAAAGAGAGAGCAGATTTTGTGGTAAAAGATATCAAAAGTACAGGTATAATTGGAGCTGATTTGTTGATATTTTAAAAACAGAAATGTAAATTTTCACCAGTTTTCATAGGCACAGAGATTATGTGTTGTTCTTCCGGTATCATCCATCTCCTATCAGCCAGAGAGACTGCTAAATCCAGACTGGTAGAGAGATGGGCTTTGCATAGCAAAGTGAAAAACACTATCTGGTTTATTGATCTGTACATTTCTATGCCTGTGTTCTTCGGTTCAACCAGTTTCCTGACTTCCAAGAATTCATAATCAGAGTTCTGTCACGTGTGCAAATGGATCCCTTCCCCCTCTCCTTTCAGACAGGGTTTCTACTATTTTATTTGCCAGTTGCTCACATGCTTCAGGAGTCTTGGGCAATGACTGACACCAACATGCAACCACCCTTTCTGAGCCATGGAGTTATACAATAAACGAAAGCAAAATGTAGGCAATTACAAGCAGTAAAAAATTGGTGATTGCACCTAAAAACTGTTTCATCTCCATTTACTGTTTTATATTAAATCTACAGGATAATAATCAAATACTGAAAATTAATAGAAGATAGTTGTCAAGTAAGAGAAGTATATCTAGTCGTATCTAGTCATATGTCTCCCTTTGTAAAACAGGATCTTGAATCTTTGTCACAAGGAGCCATTATCTCCAATACTTTCATGAGAAGTGTTTGGGAAGGATCAACCTATACAATTTCAACAGAATAGTAATTTCTAGGACATGTGCAAGTTTTGGGGGTTGAACCTCAAAGTTCATTGTACCCATGTCCCTGGACTCTAGACAGGTTGTTTATAGTCACACTGGGCTAATTTCATAGTTGTCAATGATTTTTGTATTGAATTATCTGGGTAAGAGCTTTATAATAATCTTGATAACTAACATTTATTTGGCATTTACTGTGCTCCATGTATTTTTTTAAATGTTTTTCTGTAATGTAGTATGTATTTCTCACAACAGCCTCTTTTATATAAGCAAAGGGAAACTGAGGTATAGAGAGAGGTTTACTAACTTGGCCATGGTCATATAGTTAACAATGGACAGAATTGGATTTCAAATGCTTGTAACCACCAAACATGGTCTTTGCATTTGTTTCCTAAAATCTGTCAGTCAGTTCTTTCCTTCCTTCCTTTAGTTATCGTTCAGTCATCATTTAGTTATCATTCATTAATTCCTTTATTTAACAAGTAACATATTGAGCACCTACCATGTCCCAGGCAATAGGCACTTCTCAGGAAGGAACTCTGTCAGCAGAAAAAGTATGGTCAAACTGAATGGGCAAAAAATGTGGCATTAATGACTTCAGTCAAAGTTGCAACTAAGAGTTTTTGGCTTCTTTACTACTTGAAGTCACTACAATTTTATTTTTATTTTTTTTAAACCATTTTATTGAGGTATGATTGACCTGTAAAAAGCTGTACATATTTAATATATACAACTCCATGACTTTGGGGATAAGTACATACCCATGAAACCATCACCACCATCGAGGCTATAAAGTTATCCATCACTTCCCAAAGTTTCCTCTCACTACCATTATTATCATTATTATTTTGTGTGTGTATGGGGTAAGAACACTTAACATAAGATCTACCTTCTTAGCAAATTTTAAGTATACAGTACAGTGTTGTTAGCTGTAGGCACTAGGCTGTATAGTAGAACTACCATTTTCATTCTCAGGACATTCTGAATTTTGTTTGCTTGTTGTTTTTGCCTTTGACGTGAATGTTGGTTTTTTTTTTTTTTAAACTTAAAGCTCTTTTGTGTGTTTTTTAAATTTTATTTATTTATTTTTGGCTGCATTGGGTGTTCGTTGCTGTGCACAGGCTTTCTCTAGTTGTGGCCAGTGGGGGGCTACTCTTCATTGCACTGAACTGGCTTCTCTTTTTGTGGAGCACAGGCTCTAGGTGCGCGGGCTTCAGTAGTTGTGGCTTGTGAGCTCTAGAGAGCTGGCTCAGTAGTTGTGGCGCACGGGCTTAGTTGCTCCGTGGCATGTGGGATCTTCCCAGACCAGGGCTCGAACCCATGTCCCCTGCATTGGCAGGCAGACACTTGACCACTGCGCCACCAGGGAAGTCCTAAAAGTTGGTTCTTATGATGTCGTGTCTTCTGAAACAGAAAAGTGTTATTGGGATATGAGACAACTTCTCTCTAACAACTTCTCTCAAGAAGACAAACTTTATTGTTTGTGGACTTAGTAATAAAATAAACTGTGATATCCATTTTCTACATAGTGCTAAATTGAAAAATGAAGAGGACAGTTTCATTCTACAGTAGTCGTCATAGCGACTGATTTGACCTTTGGCTCATTGTTCTGTAAGAGTTTGGATGTAGACAACTCTTCTGGACTGCTTCTGTTATTTCTTCAACTGCTGCTATTATCATATCATGCTAGATGTCATGTGCTGATTTCTTGAAATTCTGTTTAAATTTTTAGCATTATATTCAAATTCTTTAAAAAAAAAACTCAAAGTCTAAATAATTCTGTCAAAGGATTTTCCAGGCGCCGTGCTATTTTTCCATTATCATTTTCTTGATATTCATTGTAGACAGAATGATTTCAAAAATAGCTGTGACATAATCCTTAGCATAATCCTTAATCCTCCTTTGAGTTTTAAAGCATAGTTTAAAAAAAAATGAAGCTTCAACAATCATAGGTCTCTCTCCTCTTACGTAAGGAAAACATAATTAGTACTTTCAAGGCAACTGCCAAGCTGAATCTGGAAATGAAAGAAAATGATTCATTTTATAAAATTCTGAAAGAAAAATGAGCCTGAGGGAAAGCATAAATTAAAAATCCCAGAAGCCACCCCAAAAGGTCAATTATCTTGCTTCAACCAAAAATATTTATTAATGCTCTCCTTCTGTCATTCCTTTCCACCTCCTCTTCCCTTTACTACCCTACATTCATGTCTTCTTCATCTTTCTCCTCTTCTACTCTCCTCCCCCAAAGGAAGTATGAATAATTTAGATTCTGTGATTTACCAGCTGTACCACACTCTATTTTTCTATAAATAGGTTTTTTCTAAAACAATTTGTACCACTCCCTTCACTCACTTCTTAGGAAAAATTCCTCCATATGTTATTCATTCATAGTTCTGTAAGTAAGTTGATGGAGAATAAAATTCCATTAATTTCTTTAGACTTTTGTGTATAGATCACCATAACTCAGGAAGTCTCCCAGCATCTACCCTGCAGTGAGAGCACAATCTTTTTTTTTTTTTGGAGGGGGGGCGGGGGTGAGTTGGGGGGGATCTTTAGTAATAAACCTTTCAGTTTCTCAACTGAAATAACTTTAATGTTGGACACCATCTGAATCATACCATATATACTGGGTACTTTTTTTTCCCTAAATACTTCTTATATGTCAGAATTGAAAAGTATCTATCTTAGATATTATCTTATTCCAACTCTCATTTAGTACATCAGAATCCCACAGAAAAGCAACCATGTGAAATAGTCCCTCACCTCTGCTAGAACTCTCTAAGGACGGAGAACAGAATGCCTCGTCGAAGTTATCCATTAGATACTAACCATCAGTAAAAATGTTTCCCTTAAAATTATATCAAAATATACTTCCCTATACAGCTCTCCCTTTAGTAAAGGTCTCTCCCTTTAGTAAAGCTCTCTCCGTTGGAAACACAATGATGAATATGAATTCCTCTTCCACATTTGTTTAAAAAGCTATGTCTTGCCAATTCTCCAGTTCTCAGTCTTTTAAGATGTTTTACACTTTTCCTCTCACTCTTGCACTAAATTTTATCATACATCCATTTATCCTCTGAAAATAGATCGCCCTTTTAACAAAACTTCTTTTGATTCTTTAGAATGTTATTCCCCAACTTAAAAGAAAAAAAAAAACAGGCAATATTATTGCATCTGACCTTTACATTTATTCTACTGTAAGAAAAAATTATCCTGCCTAAAACCTTTGCGATAACCCCCTTAGTGTTTCAAATAAGATGACTTTAATGTCAGACCTCTCTGATGTTTCATGGGTCACCCAGATGCATGGTGTATGTTCTCTTTATCAAAATAACAATTTTTTTAATTTCCCCTGCTACTGGCACTTATTATCATTCATTAGAATTTTGTTTGTTTTGTTTTGTTTTTTATTTTTTCAAATGACAGTGACATCTGATTTTAATGGATTGTACCAGTAGCTTAGTGTTGCAATCTCAGACTGAATAGATTCTCTCTTGGCCTTGAACTTCATGGAACAGATGGTCAGAGGTTAGCAGTATCGATAATTTTCTAATTCTTTCATATATTTTTACACACTCATTTTTATTAAGCCCTACCATGGTGATACATAGAGCCACATATATCACAGAAATGTGATCTTCTTCATCTTTTTTCTACACAATACCAGAAACTTTGAATCTAGGGTCATCTCATTGTCTTCTCTAAAGGGACAACATGAACTGTTAATTGGCAAAGGCCCTGCCGCATTGTGATTTAAAGTTTATAATCTTAGTCTCTTTTTTCCATAACCTTTGCTTGATGTTTGAAGAAAAAATTGTCAGTGAGAGACCTTTTACATCTTTTGCAGAAAATAAGTCTGTATGTTTTCTTTGCTTAAAGGGAAGCTGAAGACAAGAGGAAAGATAAATGAGGCATTGAAATAATATGGAAAGGCAATGGACTCAGAGATAGGATATCCGGATTCAAGTCCCAGGCAGCCAGCATTAACTCTACCTAACTGACCTTGGGCAAGTCATGTTCATCTTTGGTCTTTTGTTATGTCCTCAATACCATGACAGCATTGCCTTAGATCAGTGTTTCCCAAGTGTATTTTAAAATATTAGTCTCATGTCTGTGTCACATGAAAAGAATCTACAAATTGAAATTCTACAACCTGTATCTCACCTCTTTTGTAGATTCTCAACAAACTTTAGCGTATATAAGGGTCTATGAAGTCCTCCAGTCAAGGAACTAATTTAACTTTGGTACCCTAACTTTCAAATATATTTTACTGTGGAACTTTTTTTCTTAAGTAATGCTTATGAAATACCTAGAACTAGTGTTCACTGGAGTCACTCTGGGATATGCTATGTGTGAGCATCTCCTATTTTTATTCCAAAGTGTGCATCCTATGGTAAGGACATTAAATGGATTTGGGGAAGATGAGTAGAAACAAGATAATTGTCTGAATGAGTATTAGTTGTGAGGACCCACTTTCACCTTGTTTCATCCAAATATCAATAAGAAAATCACCTTGAAGACCATGCAAATATGTAGGAGTTATCTGAATAATGAAGAGGATTTTAAAACACTTTCATTGTTTAGGCCAACCTTAAGTAAGAACCAAAAGCTATAACTGTCCCTGCACATGGCTCTTTCCTACCACCAACACACTGCTTCCTCCTTAAGAAGATCTTTCACCCACAGCACCTCCTCACTCCAACACTTGAGAGATGGATAGGGCAGTCATTACTGCTGTTCTTATTTTCCGGAAGAGAAAGTTAGAACTCAAAGATGCAAACACTTTTCCAATATTACATAACTAATAAATTGTGAGATTGGATTCAGACCTAGATATCAATTTTCTAAAGCCACATTCCTTTCAGCTGTTTACTCAACCCCCCTGGTTCTCGATCTTGGTTTCACATTTGAATCTCATAGTAAGTTCTTGAACGCTATGGATGCCCAGGCCTCAATCAACCCTGAATAATCAAATCAGAATCTCTGGAGTAGGAGCCATGCCTCATTTTCATTTTTTTTTTTTTTTTAAGTTTTCCAAACAATTCTAATGTGTAGCCAGGTTAAGAACCATAATTCTACCTTAACCTAATCACATCCTACCCCACTCTGCTGCCGCTCCATTGCTTCTCCTGAGGGTGACTTCTGAGGTAATGCTCATTCCATCAAGCTGGTATAGCATCATTTAGCAATTTCCAGTCATGGGCTAAAAGGCATTAGAAATAGTTAACCCTTCAGACTCTGTCTCCAGTAGTTAGATTACCTTCTGAAACACCAGGGGGAAAAAATTTTGGATAATTATTTCTTGAACTCCCTTTTAATTTGTCTCAAATACAATAAAATTACAATGTAATGCAAATGCAATGATATATTTTATTTAAGGGTTTAAGGGCTCTATTTATAAAGGGACTTTATATAAAGGGTTAAAGCCTTCCATTATATTGTTTATTTCTTTTGCTTGTATTCAGTTTAATACCCCTGTTTATAGAACTTACTCTATAGTCATCATATATCAGTACATAGTATAAAGCGGTGGTTTTAAAATTCTTTAACAGCACACCCCATCAGTAAAACACAAAAAGTTGTCTTTAATATATGTATATTTCTCTACTTTAGATTGCATTCATATATTGTTATGGTAATATATACATTTTATTTTAAACCATACACAAGAAATAGAAAGATGATGATCGATGTGATAAATATTAATAGAAGTTCAAACATTTCTTCCTGTACCCAGCTGATTGCCCTGGGGTTCCTATCATACGGTCTATTTGGTGACCACTGCTATAGAGGAAGCAGGAGTCAATCAAGACATCAGTGGCACTTTCTCTCTCTCTCTCTATGCAATGAAAGGTGAAGAAATGCATTAATGGGACTTCCCTGATGGCACAATGGTTAAGAATCCACCTGCCAATGCAGGGGACATGGGTTCCATCCCTGATCCTTGAAGGTCCCACATGCCGCGGAGCAACTAAGCCCGTGCACCACAACCACTGAGCCTGCCCTCTAGAGCCCGCAAGCCACAACTACTGAGCCCGTGTGCCACAACTACTGAAGCCCACTCACCTAGAGCCCATGCTCTGCAACCAAAAGAAGCCACCGCAATGAGAAGCCCGTGCACCGCAAGGAAGAGTAGCCCCTGCTCGCCACAACTAGAGAAAGCCCACGCGTAGCAACAAAGACCCAACACAGCCAAAGATAAATTAATTAATTTTAAAAAATAAATGCTACATAAATAGTCTTTTAAAAAAGAAATGCATTAATGATTAATGGAGGAAGAAGAAATTTGCACTGTTGGAGCTCTGATTATGTCCCTTATAAGCTGATGTGAGCCAGTGTTCACATTTTGTACCAGCCTTTCATTCTTCTACCCCATGCCTGACACAGAGTGAGTGTCCAGTAAATGTGTATTGTGGATTGAATGACCTTCATTCCTTACCCTTCCCTCTCTGACTCAACACAGTTGTAAAATAGAAGCTCAACATAAATGCCTCATTCTTCGCATAACATAGGGAATTTTGGTTGCTTTTCCTTTGATATGCCACATTGTTTTGCTTTTTTTTGTTTTTTGCAGTACGCGGGCCTCTCACTGTTGCGGCCTCTCCCGTTGCGGAGCACAGGCTCTGGACACGCAGGCCTAGCGGCCACGGCTCACAGGCCCAGCCGCTCCGCGGCATGTGGGATCCTCCCGGACCGGGACACGAACCCGCGTCCCCTGCACTGGCAGGCAGACTCCCAACCACTGCGCCACCAGGGAAGCCCCCACATTGTTTTTTTTAACTTATTTAGTGGATTGTTTCAACATTTATTAAGTGCCTACTGTTTACCCTGTGTCAGCTGGGGAAATACAAAGATGAAAACATCTAATCATTGCCCTTGAGAAGGTCAGCCTTTGAGATGGAAAGAGACACTGCAGGAGTAAGTGTTGTATGAGATCAGTTTCACAGGAAGAACCCTGAACAGGAAGAAACTATTTCCAGCATTAGGATCAGCAAAAGCACTATGTCTGATTTTGATGTTTGATCGTTATTCGTACGCTGCTGTATGTTATACAGTGTCTTTTCAGGTTTATGGTATCATTTCTTTCTCATAAACACAAGTAAATCAGCAAATAAATCAATATTATCCCCATTTTACATATAAGAAAATTAAAACTCAGTAAATATGTTAACTGGCCAAAATTCATAAAACTAGAAATTGATAGCAGATCTGAGTCTACTTTCAAAATTACTCTCATTGTATACCAGGTGGCCTTCATTTCTAAAAAACACCTAGGTTTAAAATATGGCTATTGGGCATCCCTGGTGGTGCAGTGGTTGAGAGTCCGCCTGCTGATGCAGGGGACGCGGGTTCGTGCCCCGGTCTGGGAAGATCCCACATGCCGCGGAGCAGCTGGGCCTGTGAGCCATGGCCGCTGAGCCTGCGCGTCCGGAGCCTGGGCTCCGCAACGGGGGAGGCCACAGCAGTGAGAGGCCCGCGTACCACAAAAAATATATATATATATAAAATATGGCTATTATTTCTCATAAATTTAAGTTAAGTCACTGGGCACGAGAAATCAACTTCCTTCTTTCCTATTCCAATTTTCCATTACTCATGAGGTCTTGCTATGTGTGTCTCATAAAGAGGTCACCACACTTAGTTTCTGTTCTCCCTTACTTAAGGTTTTTGTTCCTATTCATTTGAAAAATAGAGTTAATTTTGTTCTAACCATAACTAATTTTGTTCTAACCATAATTAACCATAGTTAATTTTGTTCTAACCATCTCATTGCTGAAAAGATGAAAAATAAGAAAATATTTATTATCCAGAGATAACCATTATTAACGTTTCTCATGTATTCACAGTTATTTTTAAAACAAATTTTATTATAGCAGTTCATTGCAATGGACTGCAGAGATTTCAGTCTTTGCTTTATGCATATTTCTTTTCATACCATTGATGTTACTACATTAGATTGGCCCCCTTTTTAAGTTATTTTACAATATGGTGATCATCTACTTTGTCTTCTCTTTTAAAGTTAACTTTGGAGTTTGTGATGTTTTCTTCCAGTGTTTCTAGAGTCTCACATTTCCTTGTAATATGTCTTAGTACAATTTTTATGTCCCTAATACCTCCCAGTTTGTCTCACTACATTGCTATTCCTGAATGAATATGGAAAGGTCAGTATGTTGCCATCTGTACATTGCTCATTTCTCCTTATCACACCCTCTCATGCCCGCACACCTCCCACCTTTGTACCATCACATATGTATTTGCTAACACTTATTTGAATTCCCACAACACTTGCCATGTTCCCTTCTTGCAAGTCTCCTGGCACCTCTTTCTTCAACTGGTTTGCCCTCTTCTGTCAGCATCGTGCTCCAGTTCAGTGCTCCCTCTTCCATTCGAGAGAATGAGTCATCTCACCTCCAACCTCTCTCTCTTGGCCTCAGTCCTCTGTCCTATTGAAATACATGGCCAGGCTGCACACATGTCCCCCGCTCTGTGTAGCACACCCCACAGAAACACTTCATTCAAATGCACATGATTTTTTTTTTCTGAAACCAGGCCAGTTGCTCAGTGTTCACCATTATAGGCAGATACTTGATGCAAAAGAAAAAAGGAAAAGGAAAAGACAATGGAAAACAATGACAAGAGCAACCAGCCAATCAGTATAATGTCCCTTCTCTCTGTGTACAATCAGCTCCAGCTGTAGGCCCTTTATCTTGAGAGTTCAGAGGATAATGCACACATATAATTACCCCAAATAAACCCACTTTCGTGAAAAACATTTTGAAGACTTCAGCACAAAAGAGCACTTTTGGGTCCAGATCCTATACTATTCTGAATTTTTAAAAAGACCACACAGAGGCCTCATCAACAGTTCTCTAATTAAACTCATCAGTTCACAGATGTTTACAGGAAAATGCTCAGCGAAAATTTTCACCAAGAATTCCTGTTTCCTGAGAAGAGAGATGGATGATGACAAGAGTAATAGTAACAAGAGCTCACATTAATAAGTAATGAGCCTGCCACTTTACATAGGTCAATACATTTAAATCAATAACCCTTTTGAGGCAGTGATTATTCTCATACCTATTTTACGGAAGCCAAAACTGAGGCTAAGTAGGTTAAATAAGTTTCCCAAAGTCACACAGCTAGGTAGTGCCAGGAACAGGATGAGTCCTGGTTTGCATGACTCAAAAGCATGTGTTCTTAATCACTACGTATTGCTGCCACCGCCTCTTCCATGACGAAAATCAGTGTAAATTTTCCAACATTTCATAGTCACCAAACAAAAACTGACTGAACTACCACTATTTTAAATTACCAGTATTTTCCCCAATATCCTCTCTTTCCTCACTCCTCACCTCCAACTTTTCCTCAACTTCTGTTTTCTGCTCTAAAGATTTTCCTGGTGGTCTGAGAGTCTGTTAAGGCAGTCATTCTCAGAAAACACACTTAAAGATAACATCTTCAGGCTTCCCTGGTGGCGCAGTGGTTGAGAGTCCGCCTGCCGATGCAGGGGCACGGGTTCGTGCCCCGGTCCGGGAAGATCCCACATGCCGCGGAGCGGCTGGACCCGTGAGCCATGGCCGCTGAGCTTGCGCGTCCGGAGCCTGCGTTCCGCAACAGGAGAGGCCACAACAGTGAGAGGCCCGCGCACCGCAAAAAAAAAAAAAAAGTTAACATCTTCTAGACTGTTTCAAGGCCCAACTTAAAAATGGAAAAAGTGCAGTTGAATATACACTGGCCACATCTCTTTTTCACTGATAATCTAATGAGCTGTGTGCTTTCTGTACCCTGGAGAGAGAGACAATGAGCCCTGTCAGAAACAGCTTTTGTGCCACGTGTAGTCTAATCCAGTTGTTTTCTAACCTTTAGGGTCTTTATATGTTGGCTTGTGATCCTCACTGTTTATGCCAGCAAATACCTCCTCTCTTCTCTTTTTTCAATATAGATGTTTCTGGGGTGCATGGTCACAATATTCAGAGCCACCTTAAGCAACCATTGTTTAAGAGAAAACACCCACTTCCATACACACTTTAAACCATTGTATATGAGCATTATTTGTAAATATTCATTATCTAGGTACAAGTGGTACTGCCCTTAAAAAAGTGATTAATCAGGCTTCCCCGGTGGCGCAGTGGTTGAGAGTCCGCCTGCCGATGCACGGGACACGGGTTCGTGCCCTGGTCCGGGAAGATCCCACATGCCGCGGAGCGGCTGGGCCCGTGAGCCATGGCCACTGAGCCTGTGCGTCCGAAGCCTGTGCTCCGCAACGGGAGGGGCCGCAACAGTGAGAAGCCTGCGTACCGCAAAAAAAAAAAAAAAAAAAAAAGTGATTAATCAAATATACAAGAAGGTTTTGAAGAAACATATATATATCAAACTACTTTCCATTTTACTTATTTATTTTTTGACTTTGTCAGTGTATTTGGCTGATGTCACCACTGGATTAAGCAAGAAGGGTAATGATTACTCAGGCTTTTATAACACTTAGGAATTCACATGACTTCTATATGTAAACTTGGAAAGAGACTCTTCTCCTAAAGGAAGAAAGAATAGGTGATGTAAGCCCTAGGTTTCAATGAACCAACACTCAAGGGCCGTCTCATTTTCGTCTTTTCAGGACGACGGTGATCCAACTGATGGCTTTGCCACATGGGGTCTGTGTGACCTATTTGTTGCAAGTTAACTGCTTCAAATGTCAGTTTTTCTCACCGGTAAAATGGGCCTAATTATTCATGTCTACCTCATGGAGCTATAACCAGGACCAATTATATGACTTATGTCAAAATATATACATAGTACTTCCAAGATATATGACACAGAGGTGTTAAATAAATGTTAGCTCTTATTATTATTACTGTCATTTTTGTTATTTCTCTGTCTATAACTAAAGGCTGCCATCATCAACTGTGTTCCCCATGCCTGTAGCCCCTCTACATTCCCGCTCTATATGGGTCTATTCTTCTATCCATTCATTCCATAAACAGCTATGTTCTATTAGAATGTGAGTCTCATGGGAGCAGGGGCTGTGTCCATCTGGAGGAAGCAGTGTAGATGAGTGGTTAAGAGCATGGTCCCTGGAGCCAAACTGCTTGGCTTTGAATTCTGCCTCTACTACAATTTGATCAATGACTTTGGGCAAGTTCCTTAACTTCTTGGAGGCATGCTTTTCTCATCTGTAAAATGAAAGTGATCATAATAGCCAGCACATAGGTTATTGTGGGGCTTTATCATGTTAATATACGTAAAATAATTTAGAGTAGTGCCTGACATGTAATAAGGCTGTATGTGTCTGCTATGATGATGATTATCATTCTTATTTTTTATCACTATATCTCTAACATGTAGAACAGTGACTGACACATAATAGGTATGCAATAAATATTTGATCAATGAATAAACAAGTGCTAGACACTGGAAATATATAAGATTTACAAGAATGTCACTTGTCTAGAAGAGAACTGTAGGAACCGGTAGAGAGGCTTACAGCTTACTGGAGAGCTCATGGTCAGCAGTCAGGTTCAGTTCCCTCCTGTTCCAGGGTCCCTAACCTGGGCTACACCACCAAAGGATTAACTGACACATGGAATTTATATAGCAACGTGAAGCAAAAATAAAAAAGCAATGCTACGAGCTATTAAATGACTAAAGTGCTGATTAGATAGTACAGAGAATATGTAGGAATCCAATCTATTTTATTTATTTACATTTATATTACATTTATTTGAATTCCACATCATTTCAGCAGGAACCAACTAAAGAATTGCTTCATAAAAAAATAGGAGCCAAATAAGGATAACCTAGGTACGCAAAATATTTCCTAAATATTTGAAAACCATTTAAGAGAAGTGTTGCAAAGACCCACTGTAAGCCACTGCCATGAAGTAGTAGTAATTGCTCAGGTATCACAGGCTTTTCTGTCCAATAACAAAAGAGGAGTGGCTGTTAAAGCCGATAGCATTAAGGTACTCTTGAACTTGTTCACCTGAAAAGTTCTGTGTTCCAACATTAGCACTCTTTCCTTAGAAAATAGACTCATGTCAAATGACATTTTGATGCGAACAGTTTTTAAAGTGAGAAAAGCCAAGTTTGGTGAAGCCGTGGGAAATGGGAGCTCTCGTATAATTGTGGTCTAAGAGTAAACTGGTTCATGTTTCCAAAGGGCACTTTGGACATAGGTATCAGAGCGCTTATAATATTCATATACTTTGTCCAGCGTTCGTTTGTATGAGTTATCCTGAAGAAGTCCTCAAAGTGGTGTACAAATATAGAAAAAAGTTTATTGCAACATCATTTATAATAGAATAAAATTAGAACCATGTTCACTCCAAGTTAAAAAGCAGGTTCTAAAACAGTGTGTGTAATATGGTCACAGTCGTTTAAAGAAATATATCCATGTAGGGAGATTAGGGATAATATTTATTTTCTTCTGCTGTTTTTGTTTGTTTTCTTCAATGGATGTGTATTACTTCTGTAATCACAATCACTATAGCATAAGAAGGACATTTGACCCCTTTGTTCCTTTTTCCACAAAGAGTATTCTGATTTCTATTATAAAATATCGTTTCCTCTTAGAAAAAGGCAGAAGCAACCTTGTTTTTTAGCACCAACAACTGTACCTTATCTGCTTTGGCTAATGCCTTTAATCTATCTGTTCTGTCAAAGTGTGATATAGATACTGGACTGTAATGATTGCAATTTAATCTTTACATAAGTCATAATTTTGTACATCTTCTTGCCTGAATAGTTCTCTTCACCTGCATAGATTTGGCTCTAATAATGAATGTTTTCCCCTTTCAGGTAAACAATTACAGTTTAGAAGAAGTAACACATGAAGAGGCGGTAGCAATATTGAAGAACACATCAGATGTAGTTTATCTAAAAGTTGGCAAAGCCACCACCATTTATATGACTGATCCTTACGGCCCACCTGATATTACTCACTGTAAGTACCACGCTCGGTGTCATCTTTGAACAGCATGCCAGGTTTGCAAAATCGGAATTCTACAAAGCTTGGCAAAGTCCTCTACTTGCACCTTCACTCTTTTTAGCCTGTGGAAATACTTCACGGGGATCCTGCACTTGACTCCCCAGTTGCCTTGGAGGCCTTACCTGATGAGTGGTCAGATTCACCCTTATGGAAAGACTTGATGATGTATGTTATGGACAGTGTGATTACAATAGCATAGGGGCAACACATTTTTTCAATTTATTTTATTGAGGTATAGTTGATTTACAATGTTGTGTTAATTGCCGCTATACAGCAAAGTGATTCAGTTATACATATATATATATATATATATATATATATATATATATATACACATTATTTTCATATTCCTTTTTACATGGTTTATCACAGGATATTGAATATAGTTCTCTGTGCTATACAGTAGGACCTCATTGCTTGTGCATTCTATATATAATAGTTTGCATCTGCTAATCCCAAACTCCCAATCCATCCCTCCCCCAACCCCTCCTCCCTTGGCAATCACAACGTCTGTTTGCTATGTCTGTGAGTCTGTTTCTGTTTCATAGATAGGTTCATTTGTGTCATATTTTAGATTCCACATATAAGTGATATCATATGGTATTTGTCTTTCTCTTTCTGACTTACTTAGTATGATGATCTCTAGGTCCATCCGTGTTGCTGCAAATGGCATTATTTCATTCTTTTACGTGGCTGAGTAGTATTCCAAGGAGCAATGCATTTTTAAAGTCTGTTTCTCAAGCCCCTGAAGGATGATAGCTCTCATGTCCTAATAGTTTCTCTTCCTAGTTCAAATCTATATAGCCGCAGAGTGGAAAAGAGGGACAGGCACAATAAACCAGAGATAGCACTGTGCTTCTTCCTGGGGGAAAGGATCTTGCCGTCAATTGGTGAAATCATAATCCTTAATAACTATCATTATAGTTACCTTTACCAGAATTTGATATATTGGCAAGGAAGCCAGAGAAAATTGTTGATCACTATGGCAGTGGAGATGGGGTGGAGGTGCGTGCTTCTAGGGCAACAAATAACGATAAGATGCTCTACTGCGTCCTCACAAAGTCCACTGCTGCATAAGCCCCGTGTTTTCCCCTCTTCTTAATAGGTCAACAAGAAGATTCTGTCCTTGGGGACTAGATTTAGAAGCAATTCATTTCTTTGATGTGAGTTTAAGGGATAGTTTTGTCAGCATGAGTAAATGTGCTCGTTCTGAAATTTTGAGAAACCAGTTGTGAGGCTGGGAACTCAGAATGTCTTCAGGACCTGTCATTAATTAGTACTATGGTCTTAAGCAAGTTGTTTGACCTCTCTTAGATTTGGACGTTTCTCTTGAAATTTAAATGTTGAATGATTTTGTTATCTGCCCATTACATTAGCTATTGCTTTTCTTAATGGTGATTCTAAAATGACTTGCCCCAAAATATGTCTTTTTGTCAAGCAAGCAGTAAGATGAGATCAGCCTTACCTCAGGATATGAAAGAGTGTTAACTTTCAGAGTTTTTCAAACTGGATAAATTTAGAAAAATCTGTCTTGAGGCTCTGTGAGCCTCTTCTTGAAGGGCATATAAGATCAACGTCAAAGAGAAAAAGGAGAAAACAAAACTTGCTATTCAATTCAAGAAATGTGTATTGAGTAATTTCAATACATGCAAGACACCTTGTAAGGTAATATGTGTGATACAAAGGAGATAAAATCGTGGCCTTCATTGAAAGGAAGGCTAATGCAGATATATAAATAGTAGCAATATTTGGCAAACTGAGAGTGATGTACATGCTATGAGACAGGTAAAAATATATGTCCTTTGGGCACTCAAAGGAAAGGGATATCACCTGTCTTCGGAAGATCAGAAAAATCTTTATGCAGAGGGTGGCGTTTGAATTTTATCTTGAAAAATTGGATGAGATTTCGGTATCAGAGATGAGATAGGAGAGAGAAGTTGCAGGTAGCTGGTAGAGTGGAGCAAAGGTACAGATATTGGGGAGAACAGGCCTTATTTAAGGACCATAGGAGATTCATAAGGGGGGATATTGAAATGAGTCAATCTTGTAAGCATGGTGAAAGGGAGAATTTATATTCAGTACAGTAGTGGCAATGGAGAGTGTGTAAGCAAGAGAACAGCATGATCAGACCTGGATTTCTCAATGTATAAAATGGATTTTGGGAAAGAACAGCAGCAGGAGAGCCAGTTAGGAGGCTTTTCAGTCACCCAAAAGGGGGATGAATTAGGGTGCAGGAACAGAAGAGAAAGGCCAGAGTTAGCCTGTCTGGCATGGGAGTAGAGCATATTTAGGGATTAAAGTCTTATACAAGAACTTGCTCCTAAGAGCCTTCTGCTTTTGATGGTTTGATATTAATTACATGAAAAGAATGCGAGCTCTGCCATTAAAAAGCTAACATTTTTATTTCAATAGAAAATTAATCATTGTTCTGAAAATATGAGTGCTGGGTCTCTCCTCCAGTTTTTCTCTTCACCTAATTATACGAACTGGGCTTACAGATATAACTGTTATTACATCTTTCCAATCCTAAAGGTCACCATGTGCTTGTACATATTAAATGCAAACAAACAGCAACTCCCTCCTCTTGAAGGATCAGAAAATTCTTAGCGGGTAGCAAAGCCTTTCTATTTTTAACAGAACTGTAGCATGACACATTGAATCAGCCACATAACAGATTTCTTTTCTTTTCTTTCACCCCTTAGCTTATTCTCCACCAATGGGAAACCATCTTCTCTCTGGCAACAATGGCACTTTAGAATACAAAACCTCCCTGCCGCCCATCTCTCCAGGAAGGTACTCACCAATTCCAAAGCACATGCTTGTTGAAGACGATTATACCAGGTCAGATATGCTTTTGGTTAATTGGGTTTGCGATCATTACAAGGAAGAAATTGCATTTGCCTAACATGGCAGCTGTTGCTTCTCAGCCCCATTCAAACTTATGATAGTCTCACCTCAAGTGGAAATCTGCCGAGACTTATAAACATGTGTCATTGTCATCTGTTGGAAGCAAAAACCGCAAATTCTTTGTGGAGAAGTAGTAATAGACACACAGCCATCACCTTGCAATCTGTTAGGACTTTCGATATCTAACAACATTTGAGCTTTACAGCTATACTGTAAGATAGGTATCATTACTCAAAGACAGAAGATGGCTGAGGTTCAGAAAGAAGGAAGTAGCATAGCAGTATGTACGAGTCCCCTTGTAACCACATATCTGGTTCATAGAAGAGTCAGAACTGAAAAGCTCTGGGGTTTTTTTTTACTCTAAATTCCATGTTCTTGCCACCAACAGCTACACACAATTCACTGGAACTGAGGCTTCAGTCAGTCCTCCCTCGAGTGCAGTAACTACAGGTGGAAAGGAAAGGAGTGAAATTAACTCCAAATGGTTTGAATTTAATATATCTCAGTCTCAAAGGGGAACAGCACGGGATTTTAGGACACAGCACAGAACCACATGGCTAACCCCACAAAACAAAACTACATTTAGGGCTTCCCTGGTGGCACAGTGGTTAAGAATCCGTCTGTCAATGCTGGGGACACGGGTTCGAGCCCTGGTCGGGGAAAATCCCGCATGCCGCAAGCAACTAAGCCTGTGCGCCACAACTACAGAGCCTGTACTCTAGAGCCCGTGCTCCGCAACAAGAGAAGCCACCACAATGAATAGCCCACACACCCCAACGAAGAGTAGCCCCCGCTCGCCGCAACTAGAGAAAGCCCGCACGCAGCAACAATGACCCAACGCAGCCAAAAATAAATAAATTAATTAGTTTTCTTAAAAAAACTAAATTTAGCTGGCATGCCTCTGAAAAAGTCAGGTCTGACAGTTCAGAGAAGACCAACTTAGTTTACATCATGGTCACTGGTCAGGATTAAGTAACTTTTGGATGATGAACAAATGAATGAATGAAGGGGTGGATGAATAATAGGAAAGGTACATTTTTTCTTTTTTATCTTTAAATGTTTTTGTTCCAAAGTAATGCGTGCTCACTGCATTTGGTGAGGTAATGCAAAGATTTTCAAGAAACAAAAATCTCCCTCAAGCCCGGCAAGGTTCCCAGTGTGGCATTCTGGCTTGAACTGTGCATACCTTTTCTGTGTTCATACAGACGTGTACAAAGCATACTCAGATGTAGCTGGGGTTTGACATTGTTTTTACAAAATAAGTTTGTATTTTACACATTGCTTTGCAACTTGCTTTTCTCATTGAGAAAAACTTTTACCCAAGATGAGATTGCATACGGATATGTACACTTTTTTTCTGAAAATGTTTGTGTGGAAAAGCGATACAGATGGATCCTTTAGTTTTATATCCTGCCTGTCTACTGAAGTCATTTGTCAGCCTTTAAAAAAATTGAGGAGACTTCCTGCTGCTTAACTTTCCTTGCTGGTGCCCGTGTGTGCTTTGGTCTTTTCATTCCTTTCCTATTTCTTTTTAAATGATTAAGCATTTTCCATTTATTTTGCAATTTCAGGTTTGCTGAAGTGGCTTGTTACATCTTTAGCCAAGGAATGGAATGTTTGGATGCAGCAAATGTGCATCTGTGGTTTAAATCAAATATAAACCTCTTCCTACGCTGATATGTCTAATCTCTCTGCTCTTAATTAAAATGAAGGCTGCAGCAAAGATAATCCTCATGTTTCTCTGAAGATTGTATAAACATAGCCACCTTTATTCACCAGAGCAATAATCTATTTGCTTTCATCCTATCGCCAATATTTGATAGGATTTTAATTTGAAAATGTCATTTTATCTTACTAGGCCCCATAGTGAATTAAAATTTATTAAACCCCATTCATAATGCAGGCCCTTTGCTAGCTGTTTTACTTACACTATCCTTTTAATCCTCCCCAAAACACAGAAAGAAGGGCTGTCATCCCCATTTTAGAGATGCAGAAATTGAAGCTCAAGGAGGTTAGGGAATTTGCTTGTGGGCACACAGCTTTTAAGTAGGAAAACTGGGTGCCCTGCCAGCTTTAAAATTCTGGCTAGGAAGAAACATGTTAATTTTCTCCTTATTTTTAAAATGAAAACCAAGTCATGTAAAACTGTTCTCATCGTAAAAAAAATATGTGGCTAGAAAGGGACCCAAGAGTTTTGATGAGCTCTGAAGACAATTAGATGCAGTCTGAGACATACTTCTACCACTGGCTGACTGTGTGAGCTTGGGCAAATCTTTTTTTTTTTTTTTTTTTTTTTTTTGCGGTACGCGGGCCTCTCACTGTTGTGGCCTCTCGCGCTGCGGAGCACAGTCTCCGGACGCGCAGGCTCAGCGGCCATGGCTCACGGGCCCAGCCTCTCAGCGGCATGTGGGATCTTCCCGGACCGGGTCAGAAACCTGTGCGCCACCAGGGAAGCCCTTGGGCAAATCTTTTAACCACTGCAAGCCTCAGTTTCTTCATCTCTACAAAGGGGAGAGTAATCAAATCTTTCTCAATAGGTTGTTGTAATGATTAAATGAGATAATACCTGCAAAGAACTTATAACAGTGCCTGATACATAATGAACATTAAATGAATGTTATCTGTTTGCTGTAGGTATACTCATTATAATTCTCAATCTACCTATTCGCATGGAATATTTCAGATGGTGTCTGGGGAAGAGATTTCATTTCTTCCTACAGTGATATGCCTCAGTGTCTTACTTCTTGCCTGCTTCCTTCCTTGCTCTCTGACAGGACAGTCTCATAACTCTGCATAAAATCTTCTGAATGTCTGGTGCCTGGGAAACTTGTGAAATAAATTATATCAGTTTACACACACAAACACACAGACACCTCCCTCACATCCTCACCACCGCTGTATCCTCTCACAGGTGCTCTGTGCTATAAGTCATTACCACAGGTCTCAGAGATAAATATTTTCTGAGGCATATTCACCGCATTATTCATGAATATTCATTGAATACGTTCTACCAGACAGTGGGTACTGCAGTAGAGATGCAAAATGGAGTAAGAAACAACATCTCTAAGAACTATCAAATTGGGACAAAAATATACGTGGAACCACTGGATCCCCCAGTACCTATTCCCTGATGATGCAGACCCCCTCCATGAAGTTTCCCATAAAGCCTATATGTATATTTTTAGTCCTGAGATTTTATACTTTGGTGTCAAAATGGCCTTTCTTTTATGGTAGTCAATGGCAGTTACTTATATCCTAACCTAGAAGATGAAAAGTTGGCAACTTTATATTAGTCCTCATTTTTTAAATGTAAAAGTACTGTAAAATCCCAAAGTGTGGGAACTACTAACAGAAACAAACAAAATTAGATCAGTTCAGTGAAGTGCTCTCGTGTTGCCCTAGCAGAGTTCCCCAGCACCAGAGAGGCACTTAGTAAATATTTATAAATAATTGTTTTGAGTTTTCCGTGAATGCCACAGGAAAATCCTATGACATCAAATAAAGTTTTAAAGAGGAGATAACTCTTGTGTTTGAGCTTGAAAAAATGTGTAGGCATTCATCAGGGAGTCAAGAGATCAAGAAGGGGACTCATGGTAGGGGACAGCACATGCGTACTCAAGGAAGAATGTGAAATAGAATAAAATGAACACTCCTGTTATAGTTTGAATACAAGGCTCATAAAGAAAAATGGTACCTACCTTTAAGTTGTCTATTTCTATCCTTTCTCTCATCTGCAACCTCGTCATAAGATTGGAAATACATAGAGTAGTAAAAACAAAAAGATCACTGCTATGCACTATTACGCTAAGTGCTTTCATATACATTATCGCTCCGATATTATTTATATAATATTCTTAGTGTTGATTTTTACAGGTAACAAAAATGAGTTGAAGTAATTTTCTCATATCATACAGCAAGCAAATAGAAGAATCAAAATTTGAATTCGGGTCTATCTTCAAAGTCCTCACCCCTATCCCTCCAACCCACCATCTCATACAGTCTCTTTTTATTTAGAGATTTTGGGTAAAGGGGATTGGGCTTGTATCAGGAGGCTGGTACTACCGCTTACCACCCAGATAACCCTGAACAAGTCATTCAATCTCCTGAGTCTTGATTTTCTCATCTGTAGATTTGGGTCCTCAGATTTCCTCATGGAATTGTGAGGTTTTAATGTGATAATATGTGTGAAAGTTGTCATCTTTAGAGAGCTATATAAAATTATTATTATCCTAAGGTGCTATAGTGGCTTACCTTTGGGGCCTACTTTACATTTTCCTAAAATAGTAAGTCAAGGGAATGAATCTTTAATGATGGGACTGGGGCTGACAGGGAAACATTTCTGTGAAATGGGTACCTTCCAACAACCTATAAAATTATATCAAATTGGCAGTCTTTTGTTCGAAATGTTCATAATATTTTCCTATCTTCCTGATTTATATTCATTTTTCTTGGGAAATACAGTAAGAATTTTAAAAAGAGTTTTGATTAGAAGAATGCTACAACGGCTTACCTGGAATTGTTTTAAATCTCTTTTACTATTTAAGGAAATGTGTACCCGAGTAAGCTGGGAAATTTTGTTTGTCCTCAATTTAGAGAAAGGAAGCCTAAACAAAAAAGCCTTGGATGAAATTCTCCTAGTAGAAACCCTACTGAGGCCCTTATATGTCAAAATTATTATTATGTAAATACTCTTTTACTCTATTATTATGTAAATACAAAATACAATTTTGGGGGAAACAAAGCTGTTACAATGACGCTGAGATGGTTTTTTGGCTCATAGAATTATAGACTGTCAAATTTGGAAGGGCCATAAATGACTATAGAGTCTAATCTTCCTCCATTTGATGGGTAAGAAACACGAGGCCGAACATGATTTGTTGGCTATCCCTAGGTCTCACAACTTGTAAGTAGTAGAATCAGATTTAGAACCCATGTCTTCAAACACCCAGTCCAGTGCTCTTTCTCTTTCTCTAAGCTGATGTTCATTGTTTTATGATGGAGTAAGAAGCTATAATCAGTCAATGATCACCTGTGAGCAGTGCCCACTTTGTACATTAGCTGCAACTATGGATCCCGTCTCTACTGAGCCAAGTCTTCCCTGGTCACCTAGAAGAGATGCAAACCAGACACCCTCACTATCTGGTTAAGTATTCTCAGGATACACAAACAAATCATTGATACTAAAATGAAACCAAAAAAAATTGAGGATGCAAAGTACAATTTCTCTTTCAAGATGTGGGGACTTAATTTCCCAAACTATGAATGCGATAAATGCTGTCATGAAAGCCAAGGGCCTTAACTATCACCGTGAGCAATATATTTCCCAGTTTAAAAACCAGGTTCACCTGGACCTGAACTTATTGTACCCAGATGTCTTTCTAACTGGCTCTATATAATGTTCCCTCACATAATTTGGTTGAGCAAAAAGCAAAAGCCGAATAAAGTCTCAAGAAAGATTTCTTGTCTCCAGAAACTTTCAAGGACCACTCTAAACTGTGACTCTGATATTCAGTTTGACTCCCTTATTACTAAATAGATATGAACCCATCAGACTAGAGTCTGCCTCCCCTCTTCTCTCCCCAAATTATAGAACATTAGTTTACTGGACATAGTATCTAAAATGTATTCTAGTTCTTTTCTCTTTCTCCCATTCATTCATTCATTTACCCATTCAGTGAATATTCAGGCTTCTACCATGTGTCAAGCACAGTTATTAGCCACAAAATTACAATGGTGGACAAACCAGACAAGGCTCTGGCCCGTAGGGACTTCACATTCTAGTGTATTGAATAGGAGATATATAGATAAATGAGTTATAGATAAAAAGTGCTATAAGGAAAATAAAATCGTATGATATGCCATAGACAGAGTTTGGGGAAGAGAACAGTGTAAAGGAGGACAACCAGGGAATGTCCCTCTGAGGAGATAGGATATGAGCTGAGACCTGAATAAAAAGAAAAAAAGTGGTGATATAAAGATCAGAGGAAGAACATTCCAGGAAGAGGAAATAGCAAAGCCAAAGTCCCAGAGGCAGAAATAAGTTTTGTGGGTTCCAGGAATATAAGGAAGTCAAGCTTGGCTGGAAGAGATGAGCTAATGGGAGCATGGCAACAAATTAGGTTGGAAGAGTCAGCAGCCAGATGATGTGGGACTTTGTGGGTAATGATGAAGAAGTGTAGGTTGAGTTTTAAGTGCCTTGAGAATCTATTAAAGAGAAGCAACCAGGAGAATGAAATTATCTGATTTATGTTTTATTTAAAAAAAAAAAAAAAAAAACCCTCCTGACTGGTATATGGAGCAGGTCAGGGACCATTTGAAGAAACAAAGGAAGAGATCATGACAGCTGGGGCTGGGGGAACAGGTGGCAGTGGAAGAGAAGAGGGGCACAGGAATCTGAGCTAGATTTTAGAGCTAGATTCAACAGCCGTCTTGCACAGGAGGGACAGGCCTGCTTCAGTCAGGCTGATCTACTGGCCATTTCTACGCTTTTTATTCGCTGTCGAGTAAGCTTTCAGAAACACCATAAGTGTTTGCCACTGTTGTTGTTGTTTTCCTTGGTGTTTAACTTTGTGGATCAGAACTGGTTAGAGGCTAAATCACTGTTTCTCAAATATTGCTACCCACATGCCCTTAGGCTTTGAAAAAGGAATTTGTTCTCCTCAGGATCTGGGGTAGAACATGAAGCTTTCTGTGCAAGCATGAAACATACAAAGTCTTATGTTTTGTCATAAAATTTTGGGAGATATCCTTGTTTGCTTTAATGTGGAAATATTTTGATTAGAAATCTAATTGTTTTTATTCGAAGTCTTAATGTAAAGTTAACATACCAGACGGGTTTTCTGGGGATACTAAGTCCCTGGCAAATACCATAAGCCCCAAGTTGCGGGTGAATACCCAACTCTGAGAAGCACTGAGCTAAATTACACAAACATGTCAGTTATTAACTCTGTGCTATAGAAACCACCTCTTAATTACATCTCAAGTTTTGTGGTCTCCGTTAGGGACAGGTTCTCAAAGGATGTCAGCACTTTCCATCAGTGAAGTCTGGTCCTGTTCTAGGCTCTCTTCTTTTTAACTTATATTCAATGACTTAAAACCATTTCTGGATGAACTGGAAGGTCCTTCTTTTGACATAGGGAAGAAATCTTTTCCTACCTGCCATTAACCAAGTATAGGAAAAAAGAACTGGGTGTGCCCTAGGCAGACAACTGTGTCTGCTTTAGAATCGGGATCTGGGCAGCACAGTGCTCAGGTGGGTGTGCCCTGGAGCCACCCTGCTCAGGGTCCTGCCTTGACCGCTTCCTGGCTGTGTGACCTTGGGCAAGTTATGTAACTGTGCTTTGCCTGCGTTTTCTCATGTTTAAAAGGAGCAGAATGATACTTCCCACCTCATAGGCTTATTGTGACAAGAAACTGAGTTAACACATGTAAAGTTCTTAGAAAAAAAGTAAGCACTTGATAAATGTTACCTCTTGTTAAGACCATTTAAAACAAGGGTTTAAGATGAACTACTCCACAAATAAAATCATTTTTTGGTGGAATGGAACTGTAGCCAACAAGGGTATGCAGACGCTCAAACAAAATCTACATATAAGTTTTTTTCAACTAATTTATCTCCCAGCACACCTCAGAATATTGTATTACAGGAAGTCTTATAGTCTTAATGCTTTATTAAGGATCTTTATTTTTATTAACACAATGAGTATCTATTACCCTCTTCATTGAAAATATACTATAGGATTCAGTGGAACCAAATATGATAAAAACTAGTCTATCAGTCTGGCTTCTGTGGCCAGATACAATTATCCTCTGGATAATTTCTTGATTTTGCCATATATTATTCATAGTAGCACTCAACAACCAACACCATGTAGCTTTTCCCTCAAAGAAATTCTGCAAAGTATGGCATCAGACTCCTCACAGCGTTTGTAAAGGGCATTATTGAACTTAACCAAGTCAGAGATGCATCAACAGTGTCTCTCAGTTATCTGTTTTGCTCTGTGCCGCATGCCTGATTTTCGCAGTGGGGATCCTGCCTGGCATTATAATATCTGTCCTGAAGCAAAGGATAGTAATGAGAAGGGGCGACTGGGACAAAAGGGGTGAGACAGATGGAGGATAACCCACTTAGCGGAAGCCTCCAGGAGAGTTTTGTCTTTATTGACGGTGGCTCCACATAACCATTTAGGTTTACTTACATAAACTGTGAGGCATGATTGATAGAGCTATCCTGCTAGAAACAGAGAGAGTGGCTATGCTAATGGGGATGAATCTTAATCAAAGGAAGATATCCAAATATGTATTGGAAAACATGTTAAGCTGCTGTTTGTTGTCAGGGAAATTAATTTAATGATAGGAAAAATGAAACAGTCATGGGAATTTTAAGACAGCCTTTTATAGGTGTTTATCATTTTGTATGTACCTAATAAATTAACCAGACATAAACATACAACACTAGGCCTTATAATTTTATGGAAGATGGTTATTGCACATCTATGACTATTGTTATTATAGATGTAAAATTCAAATAGATAGTTGTTTAATCGATGCTGTATTACATTTTAATAGAATGAATTTATCCTTGGCCTCCAGGGCTGGTTGAGACAAAAAAAAGGGTTAATGGTGGGCAATGGAAAATTTTGGAGGCACCACGTGTAGAACCAATCGACTGTTAATTGACTCCAGGCCCCTTAAATTGCAAGTTAACTACTACCACAACACAATGTGTAACTTATTTCTGGCCCTTATCTTGTGACATTGAAACAGGGTGTATATTATGATTCAAAACAAGTAGACAAAGCCTCTTCCTCTAGGAGTTTGTTTTCACATCCAGGTGTCAATAAAGTAATAGTAGACAGAAGACAGCTGGTTCTTAATTGTCCACATGTGGTGTGTGCTTTGAAAATTATGCAGCACAGCACTGCCATCCCTGAGGGACTCCTTCCCCCTCCTGTGGCGTTTGCTACTGTGGGGAAGGCTACCGTGTTAATGGTGATGTTTGCTTTAAGAAAATGTAAGAAAATCGTGGCACACAATTATTGCATTTCAAAGACTTATGTTCTTATATAATATAGACATGAATTTCGTAAGTTTTGGGTTGCATCATTCACTTTTTCTTCTAGGTAATTTCTTTAATCTAGGTAATGAAGCAAGCTATATCTGAGTAAACATATCTTAAAAATACTGCCTTCATACATTTTCTCCAGACATCCTTTTCAATCTTTAATCTATTTCTTGCCCCTTTTATTGCTTTATACCCCTCTTCAACTGTTTCTCTCCAAAAAGTGTTAATATTTTCCCTAATTGTAAAAGTAATATGTATTTGTAGAAAAGTAACAAAAATATAAAGAAAAACTCACACCACAGAGGGATAATCATTATTATTATATGATACATTTCCACTAAGTTGTTTTTCTACATATAGTAGGTAGCAAAGTTGAGATCTGAATACAGTTCAGTCTGGCTGCAGAATCCATATCCTTGACCCCTCTAGCAAGGGTCACGTAGTTGGTGTAGAAGAGGATCAGGATTCAAACTGACTCCAACGTCTGGCTCTTTTTGCTGTACTGCATGGGTAGCAGTATTAGTTTTAAGATTTCTAGAATCTTCTCTGTGCTTCAAATTAGTCTCTCTCTGGTTTTTCTTTTGTCCATAAAGGTAAAACTAAAGTTTTATGTCATTGCTTCCTCCCAGCAACACTTACAACCTGTTCAGGGGAGGCAATCTGTTTTGCTCAGAAAGAAGGGAGGCCTTCTGCATGGTGCACTACTAGGTGGGGGGTCAGTGAGTCCTTAATGCCTTTCATTCCGGCTGTAACACCAGACCCCCTATGGTTGCTTTAATGAACATTTTAAGTCCTCCCTGAAAGAACTTAGCTGTCCCCGTGAGTATATGTGTCTCTGAGTATAAACATCTAAATATCAACCCTCATCCTAGGTCTCGTTTTAAATTAGATTGACCTTGAAGTAGAACCGTGTGAGTCCTTTATTATGCAGACTGTGTCCTACATGGAAACTCTGTCCGCTGAGCCAGTATTGCTCGCTATTTTGTTTTATGTTTTTTTCCCCCTAATCTTTTTCTAAAGTCTCATTTACCAGGTTCAGACAGGGGAAGAAGGCAGAATGAAAGAGCTGAAATAAATGTGATAGCCAGAGATTTCAAAGCCAATTATGTGAGGCCTTGCTCTGCGTGTAGAGCAGAACTGGTAAACCCTGATAGCTGTCCAGTACTGCCCAGATACTTTCCTGTTTCTAATTTAGTTCCTATAACACCATACAAAATGAGCAGAGAGATGTTACTATACTTGTTTAACAGATTGAGAATCTGAGATGACAGAGATGCCAAATTTCCCCTGTAACAATAGAGAATAAGTGGCAAATCCAAAACCCAGAGTCCAGAAGCAGGGTGGCATCTTGGTTAAGAGCTCAGATTTTGGATTCATAATAACTTTGGGTTCACCACTTACTGGCTGTTTGACATTGGATGAGTTATGTAACTTCTCTGTGCTTGTTTCCCCACCTATGCCTATACCATGGGTTATTATTAGGATTCAATGAAGTAATCTATGTAAAACAATTGGAACAGAGCTTGGCACAAAATAAGCTGCATTCAGGTTAACCGTTATTGCTATTATTATTATTATTAGTCTTGACTTCTAGTCCAGGACACCATGGTGATTATAGGACCGGTTGCAGTTATTGATAGCAGTGCCGGTTGGAGATGGGGCAATGAGATTAGGAAGTGAACAAAAGGGAAATATGCTTCCAGCTAGCCTAATAATACTTAGACTTATACTATATTTACACTTGCCTTAAAAGGGCAGATTTTGAGACTTTATGTTGATTTAGTGATGTTTCCTTTATATTTCAATTTCTTTTAAAATATATACATATATAGAGAGAGAGATCCTAATTAAGAAGACTTTATTCAAAACCAAGCCTAACTATTAAAGTTATATAAAAAGGAAAGTCTGTGTTAAAGAAACTGGTTTTTTATTTATTTATTTATTTATTTTGGCCGTGCCACACGGCTTGCGGGATCTTAGCTCCCCAACCAGGGATTGAACCCGTGCCCCCTGCAGTGGAAGCACAGAGTCTTAACCACTGGACTGCCAGGGAAGTCCCTGATTTTTAATTTGAAAACTCTAAAATTAAAAATTCTAGAATGTTAAGTAAACACAAATATATACTTTTTCAAATACTCAGATTTACTATGCAGGCATCCTAAAACTTAAGTAAATGGAGTGATTGCTTTTGCATAGCTTCATGATTTGAGCACAGAAATCAAGTATATGCAGAGCAACACCTATGATGAGACTTCCCACTTCCCAAGGGTAGTGTTAATTCCACGGCTTTACTGTACAACACCAGTCCCCAGCTTTTTTGGCACCAGGGACCAGTTTCATGGAAGACCATTTCTCCACACACATGGGGTGGGGGGATGGTTTCGGGGTGATTTGAGTGCATTACATTTATTGTACACTTTATTTCTATTATTATTACATTGTAATATATAATGAAATAATTATACAACTCACCATGATGCAGAATCAGTGGGAGCCCTGAGCTTGTTTTCCTGAAACTAGATGGTCCCATCTGGGGGTGATGGGAGACAGTGACACCCGAAGTGTGTTGCTTATGTCCAGTCTGCTCTGTAAGATGCAGCTTCATTGTCACTTGCCACTCACTGATAGGGTTTTGATATGAGTCTGCAAGCAGTTAATTTATTATGGTCTCTATGTAGTCAAACCTCTCTGCTAATGATAATCTGTATTTGCAGCCACTCCCCAGCACTAGCATCACTGCCTCAGCTCCACCTCAGGTCATCAGGTATTAGATTCTCATAAGTAGCGCTCAGCCTAGATCCCTCACATGTGCAGTTCACAGGAGGGTTCGCGTTCCTATGAGAATCTCGTGCCACCGCTGATCTGACAGGAGGCGGGGCTCAGGCAGTAGTGCGAGCGATGGGGAGCGGCTGTAAATACAGATGAAGCTTTGCTCGCTCGATGGCCGCTCACCTCCTGCCGTGCGGCCCGGTTCCTACCCCCGGGGGTTGGGGACCCCTGCTGTATAACATTAAATTGGACCATAGATGGTTGGATGAAGTTTCACGTACAGTATGTATGCAAATCCATGTAATGCTGAGTGTAGCCCTGATGACGTTATGCTGAGTTTAAAATCATGAGGACTAAAGGGAGATAGGAGGAGTTACAAGTGAGGAGGAGCTTGTAGGGAGAAGGTGGTCTCCCCAGTTAAATCAAAGTAGGATCTTCCCAAGAACCACTGTGTTCTGTAGCTGAGAGAGAAATATTTGGTTAAATTCTGCTTAAAAAAATTAAATTTTATGTATCTCACTGGTGAAATAAAGAAGAGTAGAACTCCTTACCGTCCCTTGGAAAAAGAACTTAATACTTACACTCTACGGATACTAATGTTTATCAGCTGAATATTACCAAGTCAAAAAATTTTAAAGCAATACCTGTATTGTATAGTACTGAAAGAGACGATGCAACTCAAAATGTGACTACTTCATAACTCTCTCAGAAAGAAAAGGTCTGCTGTCTAAAACTAGTTCCAAACTCTCACAACAAATCAGTCACCTGCGAAACCTTTGTAAACACAGAGTCCTGAGTCCTACCCCGGATTTACCGAATCTGTGTGTCCAGGGATAGAACTGGGATATTAATATTAAAAAAAAAAAAAAAAAAAAAAAAAAAAGGAGGCCAGAAAGCTAGCTGACTGTTTTTCTGCATTATGAGGACACAGCAAAAAGACAGCTCTCTGTAAACCGGGAAGAGGTCACTTGCTAAGAATATGACCATGCTGGCACCCTGATCTCAAACTTCCAACCTGCAGAACTGTGAGAAAAAAAAAATGTTGGTTGAGGCATCCAGTCTATAGTAGTTTGTTCTAGCAACCCAAAATGACTCAGACATTCACAACGAAATATAGACAAGCATTCTATATGCAAATTGGAGGCAAAATATCCTTATAGGATCTATATTTTGAAATTCTGTCAGTAACTGGATTTTTTTAAATGCATGTAGCATTGCAAAACTTAAATGTTTCCATAATTTAAAAAATAAAAATAGAACAAAAGCCCTCACAGATGATTGTGATGCAGGCAAGTTTGAGAACCACTGACTTAAATTCATTATGTCTTTGACTTCAGAAAAATCATATTACCAAAAATAAAAGCAAAATGGAGCACATTAGAAGAAAACATGGTCAGGCGTTTCTCCCATAGGATGAGTTTTTATAAAAACATTGGGTGACACTAAATCACCGACAATACTAGTGATAATATGCCCAAGAAAGGGCATTGCCCCTGAGCAAGAGTTAACCAATCACAGAATTTGTTCAGTGGTGCTTAGATTTTACAATTAAAATTTTAGAATTTTTATTTAAATACACCTATAGCAGATATGCATTTTACTTTACAAACACATGTTTTTTAAATGGCACACGACTTTATTTTCTTTAAATCAAATTACACCTGATAGTAGGGCCCTATCTTGCCTACTTCTCCTCTTAAAGTTCTTCCTTGGACATCAATCCTTTAGGAGCTCAGACTTTTGAAGAACAAAAACTTGGAAGAGCATTTCTTTGCGAAAATTCTGCTTTCCCTCCTGTATCACAAGTCTCCAGTGAGCCAAGGGAATATAGTCAAATATAAGTTCATTGCACTGACAGAATAGCTGCTTCAAACTTGGGGAAGAAAAAACATAGTAAGTTCCAAACACACATTAATATTTCAATAAGTTATCCTACCCCTCTCCTTTATTATTTACATTGCTTTAGAAAAAACAGGTTATGTTAGTCAAATTCAGACATGCCACTACCCCCCTTTTATTATGAAACAAATGTTATATGTCATAAATGTTAAATGTTATAAAGGAATCTTTGGTACTTCTAGGTCCCTTAAGTACATAGCTACCATCTTACAGCAGACCAGACAATGTCCTTATGGCTAAATGCATATCTGAGTCAGGAGTAGCTGTTGATCATCTCATGGACCTATCACAGATGCCAATGGCAAGAAATTAGAGGCTGTGGGGAGGTGAATTGAGATTTCTAATCCAATTTCCGTACCCCCATTAGGCTGCCGCCTATACCTTGAGTCTCTTGTGTGTAACTACAGGCTTCTTATAGGAACCCATTGATCTAGATGCTTCAGTAAATACAAGAGATTCAACAATGCAGACAACTACCACATACACTGTTGGCAATTCTTATTTTGCTTTACATTTTCCCACTTAGTATCCTTCAGTGAAATATTGCATAGTGAACCCTGGAGTCAGAGAGACCTGCCTTCAAATCACGTTTTGACCGCTCCCTCACGGTACCACCTTATCCTCGCTGAGCCTCAGTTTCCTTATCCAAAAACTCTAGGTAATATCCACTGTGAAAGTCTGTTGCTATGAGGATTAAAGGTGGTGATGTATGTGACCAAACAGTGACTGAGAAATAGGGATTCTCTGCTATTCATAATAAACTTATATTCAACCATTTTCCTTCCCTACCCCGCTATCCCCAAAATTCAATTCCAAAGCTCAAAATTCAATTCCAAAGCTCAGGAAAGTCATGTAGATTTATCAAAATATTTCATATGAAGACAAAAGAGAAGATTATGGAATGACTTTTAAGCTCTATATTCTGCATTCCACCTTGCTGGCACTGAGGTGTCCTGAACTAAACTGAAAACCTATGAAGTCCACTGGCTCTTTGATGCTCTGACCATTACTTTTCACTGTCTCTTTCTTTATTATGACCCTCGTGTAGTTTGCTGCATGATATCCATCTTAGTTGTGATCAGAATGTATCATTCTAAATTTTCTCCCTTCTGCTGAATGTCTTCCAGATTGGTTAGATATGGTAGATGGAAGCCTCCACTCTATTGATAATCTTAAAAAGAAAAAGAAAAATCTCCTCCATCCGGTTTCACTGCTGTATCTTCATTTCAGTAGTTCATTTAAAAGCAGCGTTTGCTTCCATTGGATGTACTGGTCTAGTTGGGATTTCCCAAAAGAAGCAGTCCTGTCTAGATCCTCCTTATTGGCCAGGAGTCCTCTTTGCAGATGGACTTCAGTGCCGATTATCTCATCCCTCTGGGTGTTTTGTGCTCTTACTCAGCCTGCTGGAAATACCTTGGACAACAGCATACAAGGAGAGATCTCTTATTTAAAATTCCTCAGAGCATGAACAAGAGGTCCGTCGGTATGATTATCCCAAAAATGTGTTTGGCAGGGAGGGAGGGGAGGTTTGGGAAATGATGAGAATAGTCTGGTGACTGTAGGGAATGCAATTAATATTGGCTGAGTTCTGCCAATGTCAAGCATTCTGATAAGTCATTTGGATACTTTTTTTTTCTGTTTATTTTCACGATAGTCCTGTCATGTACTATCTATCACAATTGTGCAGAACTGAGAATCAGAAAGATGAGGTAACTTGACTAAATCTGCACAGCTGATAGGTAGGAGAGTTGGGACTCAAACTTGGTTTGTGTTTCACTAAAATGTGTTACCACCTAGAATATTAAATATTCATAAAATTCTTCAAATATACCTAATCCCAAGATTTGAGGGAGTTTATTTTGTCTATTAAAATAGAAACTCTGCTATAAATGGGTTCATATGCTGTGCATTGCCATATTTTCAGACATATCTTCCACTTTTCCCCTTCGTGCCCCCATGCTCCAACCAGCTTAACCAGATAACTAGCTTTACCAGCCTCCCTGACTGCTCTTGCAACACTCGACCAAACATGTGCTTCCCTTAGCCATCGCCATCCTTATTTTCACATGTCCAAATACTATCCATTTTTCTCGTCCCAGCTCCAATGATGCCTCCTCATAAGATTGTTCCTGCTTCTTTCTGCAGGATATCATTTCCTCTTCGTTTGAATTCCCAAGACAGTCTATCCTTCCCCGCCATCACACGTAGCTGGTTTTAGCCTCATTTGATTAAACACACACACAGGCACACGCATACGCACATCATCTCTCTAAGACAAAGTGATGCTTGAGAGAAGAATCTATGTTGGATCGGATTTTTATCTTCCACATCATCTAGATTCATACATAAAAATAGAACACAAATATAGTTATTTATTGAGCTCCTACCATATGGCAGTGATTATTTAAGGCTTTGTATATTGCATCTCATTTAATCTCCTAGCAATCCTATAAGGTAGGGCTTAAGGTAAAGCATTTTCTAGATAAGGCAGCCAAGATTCAACTTAAGTAATTTCCCCAGAGTCACACAGCTAAGTAAGTGGAAGAACAGAATTCAAACCCAGATTTTGTAGTCTGAAAGCTCATGTTCTTTTCACCATGTCCATAGCCTCCCTGTATGGTTTCTAAGTGTGTAAGTATATGTTAAATGAATGAGTAGATGCATTAGTAAAAAGACTACAGTTGCTGTAAATGTGTTTTAATTGTCATCATTTCTATAAAAGGATCCTAGTTAACACATAATTTCCCTGAAGTAGACTAAACCTTAACTGTAATCTTTTTTTTAAGTGTTTTTATTTTTTATTTTTTCAAATGACCAGAAATTGAGTTTATTCAGGAAGAGTGGAGGAACTGCAATTAAGAAACACATGCTGTGAACCAGCTCCAGTGAGTCCCTTGAGGATTAAGGATGGGCTGTATTTATGGACAAGGAGTGCAAAGCAGGGGGAGGTCCAGCCAGAGTCCCAGCAGCAAGTTCATTGGCTTGAGGATGGGGATGGATTCTCGGTGTAATCGTCTTAATATTGAATATATTTGTATAACTCAAGACATATGAGATTCTGACAAATTTAAATAACAAATATGGTGATATCCATTAAGCCATGCTGTTAGTCATAACCAGTTTTCATAATGCTACATTACCACTCTTATAATAAGCTGTTAGTACCTATACATCATACAGAAATAAAAGTTACTCATTATTAAATAAAAATTAGCCCTATAATGGGAAAATGTATATTTTCCATTTCTGTTGTTTGAGAATATGTAGATCTTTGGGGCTGAATTGAACAAGACCCAATACAAATCTCTAATAGTCCTCTGGAATAAAAGAAAAAATTTTTAATAATTTTAAAATATGGGAAAATAAGAAAATCAACATTGCCTATAATTCCACCACTCAGAGAAAGCACTGTTAACATTTCAGTGACTTTTCCAAACCTACATATAGGCATAGAGATATACCTCTCACAGAATTGGCCTCATACTACATATGCAGATTTATGGCTTTTTATCTCTCAGCTGATACGATAAACACTTTTTAAAATCATTTAAAAGTTATTTAGAAAACATGCAATATTGAGAGAAAATAAAAATGTTATGTAGATGTATTTCCCAGACATGATATTCAGTAAATTCCCTGACATATGCTTCCAGACTCTTTTTTTCTCAGTATCTATTATATAAAATTGAGATCATACTTTATGTTTTTTATTATTTATAAAAATTGGATTAAACTGCATATATACTATTTTAACCTGCACTCTTCATTTAATAATATGTTGTGAATATCTTTTCATGTCACCAAATCTGTTTCCATGGCAATGTTTTTAATACTTACATGTCCATTCAATACTGATGACCATACATGTTTTTTCCAGTGTTTTGCTTTTACGACTTTGCAACCATGACATTCTGTGTATACCTATTGTACTCAATTTTGTAGGACACATTCCTGGAAGTGGGATTTCTGGGTCATAAGTTCAGCAGTTTATACCACTGCCACTGATGTATAAAGAAGGTCTTTGCACCTATGAGAGAAAAGATAGATGGTGCTATGTGTACTGACTTGGAAGGATGTCTAACATACAATTTAAATTTTTTAAATAAAAACAGCTGCATAATAATATATATAATATGATCTAGATCAAATTTTTATTTAACTATTATCTGTCTCCAGCTTATGTGTAGATTTGAGTATAGATATGAATTCGGGCATAGGTATAGAGATATAGCATTGAATACTGGGAATACAAAAATAAATTAAGAACATTTTCTGACTTAAAAGAATGCACCAAACCAAAATGGGACTCAGAGTAAACAAGTAAATTATACCACAGTGTGAATGTATATGCTGGAAGGCAGAATCCTGGCGACACAGTGGAGAGCTTGCAAGGCAAAGGGCCATCTGGCTGCCAGATAAAATAATGATGCCCATTTAAATTTGAATTTAAACACTGGATTTCAACTATGGTAAACAATGAGCAGTTTTCAGTATAAATATGTCCTATGCAATATTAGCGCATTTATATTAAAAATGATTCATTGTTCACCTGAGATTCACATTTAACTGAGCATCCTGTATTTTGATGTGCTAAATCTGGCAATCTTAAGCATGGCCAGAAACATGGTTTTGTCATCATAAGAGGAAATCAACTCTTAAGAATGAATTCACATCCACAAAAGGGACTAAAGATGGATGTATAAACTGGGTACCCGACTGCCAGATTTCTTGTTTAAATGTCTGTGGCAGGGCTTCCTTGGTGGCGCAGTGGTTGAGAGTCCGCCTGCCAATGCAGGGGACACGGGTTCGTGCCCTGGTCTGGGAAGATCCCACATGCCGCGGAGCGGCTGGGCCCGTGAGCCATGGCCGCTGAGCCTGCGCGTCCGGAGCCTGTGCTCCGCACTGGGAGAGGCCACAACAGTGAGAGGCCCGCGAACCGCTAAAAAAAAAAAAAGTCTGTGGCAATCATGACATTTACTAAGTGCCAGTTAGGCGCTGTGCTAAGTGCTATTCAAGCATCATTCCGTCTAATACTCATCAGGCCTTAAGAGGTAGGCACTATTCCTGATCACAAGAGAAGAAACTGAGGCACAGAGCTAAACAAATTGCCCAAGATCACATGGTTTCTAAGTAATGAGGCTGGAACTTGAATCTAGACAGTCAGACTCACAGCTTGCTCTCTTTGTTCTATTCTCTACTGCCTTTAAACTAGGAGCTATAATTGCCAGGATGACCGAGAAATATAATTAGACCCTTGAGGGAAAGTATATGCTAGACAGAGAATTTTTTAAAATAAAACATAATGGTTACATACCCAGGCTTTGCAACTAGGCGACCTGGATTCAAAGCCCATCCCTACCACTAACAGGTCAGCTCTGTGAGAAGAGGCAAGGTACTGCTAAGTCGTGCAGATAATAGTATTATATATGCCTTAGAATTAATGGGTAAATTACATAATATATGATATATAAAGCATATGTAGCACAATGCCTGCCTCACAGTAAGTTCCCGAGGTATTTGTAAGTAGATGTTGATGATATTGTTGTTGTTATTATTATTTAAAATACTCAGAGTACAAAACGAAGTGGCAATCATAAAGAATACACTATATAGGAGTTTTGAAGAGAGAAAAGTCTGCAATCCGCCTCCATAAACTTCAGAGACTTTACGGAGAAAGTAGGATTGAGACCCTGCTAGAAACCAGGAACAAGTTATACATACATTCACAGGAACTTCCTAAAATATATGGCTGGAAGAAAGGACCAATCAATGTAAATTTTAGTTGCCTGTGAACCATCAACTCAAGATAACTTATGACCTCAGGCTATCTCTTTATCCGATTTTAGAAGTGCAATCCTCTGGAAAGAGGGCGAGGCAGTGTGACAGCAATCTTTTGTTCTTATGGATGTCTTATCCTTCCTTCCTGGCTACCAGACAGTCTTCATAACCTGCCGGCAGTAACAGACCCAAAAGAGTAAATGACAACAGCTGCATGAAATAGAGGAAAATGTACCATTTCCTAAAGGACGGAAAAGAAACCCATTTAAGGGATTTGGTTAAAGCCAGTTCATCCTTCCTGTTGATAAGTAGAGCGTATATTTGAACATTATCTTTCCTCCAAGGGAGCTGCTCTTATACTCCACTTGAGCTTTCATTCAGTTAAAGGCATAAGGGGTTTTCTCCCCTAGAGTCAGTATGAATAATGTAAACTCGACATACAGAAGTATATAGTTGAATTAACATATCGCATTCTGTTTTAGAAGATATGATTGAGCTAAACATATTCAGAAATTCGTACGTAGGTGTGAATTTTAAAACTCAAGACCTAATCTGATTTAGAAACCTTTAGTTGCAGTGTCACAGATAGAAATCATCTTGGAGCCTCTGAGGAAAGAAAATTATTGTTGTAGAGGTAGAGTTTTCATTTTGCAATATTATGTTTTAATACCATGATAAACAGAGAGAAACCCTAGTGAGATATTAAGCTTTGGACCTTATTGGAGGCAGGGGGGAATGTGATGTTCCCCATATTTTTCTATTGTTCAAACTCTTCTGTTGTTTCCTAATGTTTCTCCCAAAGGAATGGTTTTGCTTTCTTTATACCACCTTTGAATAGACCTGGCTGAGAATATGAAGATGTGGGTAGTTACTCCACAGGCCAAACCTTAGAATACCAGTGGGATGCCCAGCTTACCTCAAATGGTTGTGCCCCGCCTACAGCTCTGCCAAAAGGGCAGACCCAAAAGGATCGGGTGGCTCACCCCCCAGCCAGACCCGAAAGGACTGAGTGTGTACTTGACCCAAAGGAGGCCAATTTAGAAGCTAGCCAGTGACCAATAATGTGCTTTACTCAAAAAAGTGAACTAGGTCTGTCAAATTCTCTCTTAAGAATTTTTCATTAAAAAATAGGCCTGGGGCTTCCCTGGTGGCGCAGTGGTTGAGAGTCCGCCTGCCGATGCAGGGGACACGGGTTCGTGCCCTGGTCCGGGAGGATCCCACATGCCGCGGAGCGGCTGGGCCTGTGAGCCATGGCCGCTGAGCCTGCGTGTTTGGAGCCTGTGCTCCACAATGGGAGAGGCCACAACAGTGAGAGGCCCGCATACCGCAAAAAAAAAAAAAAAAAAAAAAAATAGGCCAAGTGAGCAACTGTAAGTGAAAGGAGAAGCTAATAGTTAATGATGTAAAGGAGGCCAGAGGGTCCATCATGAGTCATGTGCAAGTTGATGTTATTAGGAAGCATAAGCTAAGAGCAAGCAGAAACTGTGAGGTAGAGAGTATCTCATTTCTAAACTGTCAGTTAACAAAAGTGGTGAGTAGAGAGAGAAGAAGGAAATAGCACAGAGAGGAAAGGTGTCCTCTTGAAGGGAAAGCTCTGGAATAAAGATCCAGCTCATCGGATCTCACCCTTCCTCATCTCTGCCAGTTCAGCTTTTTCTGAGTTCCCATGTGCATATGTCCTACTACTTGAAGTAGCTCAAATAAGTCACTGTTCCTTGCAATCAGATTTCCTTGCCAAAAAAAAGTTTGCTCAATGACAGAGGGAACATTTTATCTTAGTCACTAATCTATATATATCTAGTACCTCTCTCTGGGCCTGGTACAGAGGAGGCCTTTGGTAAATATTTATGAAATGAATGAATGAATATGCAAATGAACAGTCAAAATGATTAAACTCATTTAATTGCATTCAGTGCCCACTAATCTCCATGGCTTCCCATCGCCTTTGAATATTATAGTTGTATGCAAGACCTGCCCATCTTCTCAAGTCTGTCTCCTACTCAAGCCTTTAACAAATTCCCTAAATGGGGCTTGTTCTCAGATTCCCCTTTAACTTTGCACGTGCTGTGTATTACCACTTCCTAGAAAGCCCTCTTTCATCCCACTCCCGCCCTGCACCTGAATCCTACTTTCCCCTGTGGTTTCTTTCACATCTTAGTTCAAATCTCTTTCCCAAGTGGTAAGAGAATTAGGTGTTCTCACTTCCCATTCCCCGACAACCCCATATATAATTTTGTACTCCAATAAAATATTTTCCTGTATCATTACAATTTTTCATGAATATTAACTTTAATAACTAAACATGGGGATATATCTTATATTCTATACCTTTATCTCTTTGTTGGACATTTTGATTGTTTCCTTTTGTTCTGTTTTGCTCTTATAACAGACCACAAAGACTTTCTGTGGAAGCCTTTATTCACTTTTTTTTTTCTCTTCTTAAGATTGCACACAGGAGGTAGAATTGCTGAAACAAAGGGCAGGCTTATTTCTAAAACTCCTGAAATACATTGCCAAATTGCTTTCTTGAGATGTTTTAAGGGGGTTTTACACTTCATAGCACCAGCAATATGAGTGTCTATCTTACCATACCACAACTAAATAATGATTTATCGATTTGAAAATCCTTTGTTATTTTTAAACAGGCAAAGGGGGAGTATCATTTAATTTGTATTATTTTTATTCCTGCTGAGGTTAAACATTTATATTTGTGTGTCTGTTTGTCATTTTTATTTCCTCTTTTGTGATTGGGCACTAGCAGCCTCTATTTTCTTTTTTTTTCTTTTTTTTTTTTAACATCTTTATTGGGGTATAATTGCTTTACAATGGTGTGTTAGTTTCTGCTTTATAACAAAGTGAATCAGTTATACATATACATATGTTCCCATATCTCTTCCCTCTTGCGTCTCCCTCCCTCCCACCCTCCCTATCCCACCCCTCCAGGCGGTCACAACGCACCGAGCCGATATCCCTGTGCCATGCGGTACAGCCTCTATTTTCTATTGAAAGTTTGTGTTCTTTCTTATTGAGTTGTAGGAACATCTTTAAAATATTGATAAATATATTTGAGTAGATGTTTCCCCAGCTTGTTTCTTGTTTATAAGGTTTTTTTTTACTTCCGTGGCTTTACATTTTATGTAGTCAAATCTCTCATCTTTTATGTGATTTCTTCTATTTATCCTATGCTTAATATTTTCTTTTCCATCAAGATGCTATGTAACTATTAACCTGATTTTTTCCTGTAGATTTATATTTTATTCCATGAGGTCAGTTTAAAAAATTTTTTTTAATCTTTAAAAGTAGGTTTACAAAGAATAAAAGAGTTTAAACACTACAACAGGACATATTAAACGTTCCTCCAACAATTCAAATCCATGTCTCAAAGGCCTTGGTCTGGCCATACTGATCTGGTGTCTTAGATCATATTTGTTTCAACATCTTTCAGAATGCCACAAAAATACTGTTGTAGCTGGACACATTCACCCAATACCACAGTACTGTGATTCCTCATTCTTTGGAAATATGCCTGTTAATAGTCATCGTTGTCAAGGTCATCGACTTTCAACATCTTATTCCAATAAAACACTCATGAACCATTTATAACCCACTGTCATAAAAGGGGCCAATTTTGCTGAAACCCAAACATACTTTTGAGGAAATAAAACACTTAATAATGCAAAACTTTTAAAATAACTTTAAATGGTCTGCCATTTCTCTCCTCAATAAGCATAGTAAAATATAACTGAGAGTGATGTTTATATAGAGAAAACGGGGATTCCATCCTAATTTCTGTTTTTAAAGAGTAAATAGTTATAGATTATGGTACATGACTATTATTAATAACAAATTACTCATGGCCCAACAGTTTGCTATGACACCGCAGCTGTGAGCCACACAGGAAAGCAAATCATTATGAAGGTGCAGGCATAAATTTGGGGTTAGGGTTGGGGATGATGTCTTGTTAAAGGCAAAGAAAATAATTGAGGAGCTCAGAGAAAGTGAACATCCCCCTCACGTGGCTCTGATACAGGATCAGTTGCCTTTAGAATCAGGAGCAAAAGTGAGCCTTTAGAAGGCACTATTAGCCAGTGCCTTTTGTGATACTGAAAACCACTGATGGTTACTTCCCTCCACATTATAATAAAGTGAGAGCAGCTTTCTCAGAGGCTTTGCTTCTCTGCAGTGTGAGTGCCTGAGGGTCATAATTGAGATAACATGGCTGCTGTTTGATGAGGTCGCAGTGAGCGCCCTGCACTGAGCTCGGTGCTTTAGGTGCATTCTTCCTCTATTTCTCACAGCCACCCTCAGGCTGGTATTGCTGTGCCCACTTTACAAATGAGGATGCTGAGGCTGAGAGAAGTGAAGAAACAGCAGTTCACACAGGGTAGAATTCGGAGAACCAGAATCCAAACCTAGCTCTGTTTCTTTGCACTCACCACACTGCTTCATAAGAATTTACTCCTGTGTAGAATTTTACAGTTCACAGCTTTGCCGGTCTACAGAGGTTTTTTAGTATCATTAAAATGAGGAAGCTAAGTTTTGTGAAAGTTACATGAGTGTGGTACCAATGGGCGTCTACTCCAAGGGACCCAGTGGTAAAAGTCTTTGGGGGCCCAATCTGATGATGCTAGAATTAAGGGGATGAATGGGCTCTTACAAATCATCTAGACCAATCTGTTCTCCAGATCACTCTATATCAGACTTTAAGTTCCTGATAGTACCTTCGCCAAATGGCTAACACTTTTCTGCTTCAAGTGTAAGAGAAATCAGCCTCTTCCTTAATCCTTATCATTATAATGTCAAGTTCATGTGTTGAGCCACGTAGTTCACGCCTTGATCCGATATTCTCTTTTATCCCCTAATTACTTTTAGGCTTCCCAAAATTCTGTGCTTAAGACCTATTAGCCCAGGTCTGAAATTCAATCCTCTTATGCTTCCTTCTCCAAATCCTTTGCTCAAAAAGCAATGTATTATTTATAAAGAAGAGTCTGAGGCACGCTCTTAAGGTTTAAACATCTTTTTCTCCAAATTACATCAGGCAGTATTCTAGATGCTTAGGCATCCAAGCCCTCGGCCAACCAACTGCCACCATTAAGGCAGTTTGGGTCTATGTCCTGCTAAGGTAGTGCATGGGGCTGGATGCTCCCTGCCCATTTAGGGCAGCCAAGGAAGGTCACAGCAGGATGAGGGTTGGAGAAACTGAATGGTATACAGATTTATCCATCTCAGTCTATATGACAGAGAGATTTATGGTCAAAGGCATACAAATACATAACCCAAATCCTTCCTACTGCAATTTTAGGCTCTTCCTGAGTTCTAGCTCAGGAAGAGAGAATTAAAAGTACTGATCATGTTTTTTTTTTTTTATTACAGCTCTAGTCCCTTTCTATGACAGTGCTTCATTCATACCTTCTTATGCTCATGGAAGCTATGGGGAAACAAAGATAGATGAGATTTGGTCCTGATCCTCTATGAGCTAATAGTCTAGAGAAGGAAAGAGCCCAGTGCACCAAATATGACAGTATAATGAGGTGAGAACCCTGCCTGAGATGGCCTGAGGACTTTGAGAGCAGTACCTTTAATGGAGACATGGAAAACTCAGTAAAGTGAGTCACTCTTCCTGTACCTCTAAGAGAAATGAGTCACATTCCTTTGACCTCCTATCTTCAGGTGCCATACAGATGAGTATTTACAGTCACCATCACTGTCGTCATCATCGCTGTATTTAACTCGTCTCTGGTGCAGGGCTGGGAGTTAGGGTGTGGCAAGTGAAACACACAGGTCAGGTGCAACATTTCAGGGGGGTACCAGAAAACTCAGTAATTTATATAATAATATTTTGATACAGTCTTTTAGAAAATAAAAGTAATGCAAAGTGAACAAAATTTTAAAGACAGGATCAGCATGGTATTGGTCTCAGGTTCAAGCATTTGTCTTTTTTTTTTTGAGTGGCATAGTCTAATTGAGGTGATCTGAAAAGGACAATGAAAACAAAGTACCTGTTTCATTTTCACTCTTTCGATTGCAAACAAAAGATCTGACCTAAGCTCCAGTAAGGAAATATGGTAGGATGTGATAGTTGATTTTCATTATACAACTCAAGTCATATGGGAACCAGCAGAGAAGTTCAGTAGCATGAGCCTTAATAGCCCTCTTAAAAAATGAACCCAGACCGTTATTTTGGATTCAAGAAACTGCTACTTTTCACAACAAAATTTGGTGCTCTATAATTAATGGACACAGCTACAGCTACCCTATACCTGTCTGCATCTTTCCCTTCTGCTACCAGTTTACAATTATTTCCTGCTCCTTTATTCACTTTCCATAGGAGTATCTAATTGGCGTTGACTTTTTTGAGCACTACCGTACGAGCCGTGGTTGCAGAGTCAGGGGTCCAGTCCTGGTCCGAGCAGCTTTGGCTAGGGAGGGGACTGAGTTGGGTTGGAGTCAAGTGGAGCAAATGGGAAGGAGCAGTTGCAGGCAAGGTAATTTTCCTTAGAATAGGGTTAGGTGAAGCACCTGCCTCTAATACACCAGCATTGTGGGCTAGCAATTGAAACTGCCCCCAGAAAGCAGAACAAATTGCAAGTGCTAATGGTGTTCCGAGAAAAGAAAGATCACCAAGGGCCAGGGTGTGCTAATTATATGCTATAAGAGCCTGCAATTATAAACCCATAGATATGCAAATAAATGCTGATGGCTCAGCACTGGGGACTACAAAGCCATTTATCCATGGCCCCTGATAAGTGGACAGCAAGATAAATGATTTGTTTATAAATTCACTTAGAGATTACACTAATATCTCTAACTACCTTTCCCCACTTCTGGCGGCATCCACAAACTGAAGAGAGCCAGTAGGTACCTTGGATTGGATTTCCATATTCATTACCTTCTGACCTAGGCTACTCTGGAGGTTTGCAATGGGATAAACAGGCCCTTTCAATTGTGTCTGGCTTTCCCTGTGACACTTCTTTACTGCATACGTTGGAAGTGATGGTGACATCTGTTCTTGCCACCCAGATCCCCGTGACAGCTCATAAGTTGTCGTTTCTTGTCTGTCTGGCAGAGAGGTCACAGAGAATATAACTGCAGGGAAATACTAAGGATGCTGTCTGCTGGCATTAGGCTTTATGGAACTCAAGGCTGAGAAGCCTTTGAGGGGCCCCGAGCTTGTGGGGTGACTCTCACAGGAAGTGAGAGCAGGCATTGCTGTGGCCAGACTTGCACATACATGAAGCCCATCCCTCTGAGAGTTGATAAACTGTGCACACCCAGTATTTAAAGCTGTCAGTTCCTAGTATTGAAATAAAGAAGTAATTTGAGATCATTAAGAAATTTTTTAAAAAGAAAAAAACCTGTCAGTTCCTGACAATTTTGGAGTTTCTGTCCTTCTGTCATCTAACCTGTAGTTAATGATGGTCTAAAAATTTTAAACCTAGTTAGACGATTCAGAATAACTTAGGGCTTCTTGAAAATGCCAGAAGTCTTTCTTCATTTCTCTCAGTGGAGAATGTTTATAAAAAAATCTATATCTATACCTATAGATATACATCTCCATCCATTCATTCAAAGGGACATTTCTAAAGTACCTGCTATGTGCCATTTCCTACGTTCAGACAGTAGTAGTAGTTACTGGATATTTTACTGTGGCTGGTATAGTACGTAATAATAGAATTCTAGGACTGTAATAAAGCTAGCAGACAGAAACCTTCAAATGTGAACCCCATTTTTATGTCACGTAAAAGGAGATTCTCGCTGATATTTTTAATGTAGTTGTTCGGTTGCATGAGGACTTCGTCAGTGTTTCAAGAAGTCTTTGTCAAGCCTGTCAAGTGTTTTGTCATGTTTTGGTGTTTTTTCATCTACCCATCTTCTGAGATATCAAGTGTTCTCACAATCAAGAAAAGAAACTGGATTTCATATGTCTACTCTTTAGCCAGTGACTGTACAAGATAACATGCAAAAAAAACAGAAAAGGAATCAAAGCTGAGTGATAGGTAAAAATAAGCCTGCAATATGAATAGCTGTATCTCTTTTGATTGAGTTTGATAAAACTTTGAATCAAGAGTAATTAAGCTTAGGCAAAGAATCAATCCACTATGAAACAATCTGGAAGTGACTTTCTAAAATCCAAGATATTTAAGCCTGCCCCAAACACCAAATCTTCTAAACATGTGAGTTGTGAAATAATATTTTGGTCATAAAATGGTTCCAAAAAATATAGGTAAAAGGCTCACAAGTTCAGCACTGAATAGTGTGCTGGACCTCATTTTTTTTTTTTTTGTCTTGAATTTATTGTAGAGTTCAGAGACTAAAATGTTTTCCCTAATTTAAATGAGTACAATACAGGTAGGATTTTTTTTTTTCTTAAGGTATGTATGTATTAGCCAGCTTTGATTCTGATACTTTGTCTCAAAATATAGTGCTACCAAGGTAAGAAGACTAGAAGAAAATTGGTAACATCATTTTCTTGGTCTGTGGAGACAACATCAGACTGAGAAAATTGAATAAGCTCTTTAGGCAGAAAGTGCAACGTTACTGAAATGACATCACCATGACAGTGTTCTATGGCCTCAAGGAAGTCATTGATTCCTTTATTCTTAGGCCCTGGGCTGGCAGTTTAGATCAGCTACCATTTTTTTTTTTTAACATCTTTATTGGAGTATAATTGCTTTACAATGGTGTGTTAGTTTCTGCTTTATAACAAAGTGAATCAGTTATACATATACATATATCCCCATATCTCCTCCCTCTTGTGTCTCCCTCCCACCCTCCCTATCCCACCCCTCTAGGTGGTCACAAAGCACTGAGCTGATCCCCCTGTGCTATGCGGCTGCTTCCCACTAGCTATCTATTTTACGTTTGGTAGTGTATATAAGTCCATACCACTCTCTCACTTCGTCCCAGCTTACCCTTCCCCCTCCCCGTGTCCTCAAGTCCATTCTCTACATCTGCGTCTTTATTCCTGTCCTGCCCCTAGGTTCTTCAGAACCATTTTTTTTTTTTTTTTTTAGATTCCATATATATGTGTTAGCATACAATATTTGTTTTTCTCTTTCTGACTTACTTCACTCTGTATGACAGACTCTAGGTCCATCCACCTCACTACAAATAACTCAATTTCATTTCTTTTTATGGCTGAGTAATATTCCACTGATGTAACATATGTGCCACGTCTTCTTTATCCATTCATCTGCCGATGGACACTTCAGCTACCATTTTATATATGTATTTTTTAAATAAAGATTCAGTGGGTTCTCTAAACAGCCAGGGGTTCTAAATTATATAGTCAGAAAATAACATTCTTTAAATTTTTCTCTGTACAAAGAAAGTGTTATTTGGACTTCTGATAGAGTTAAATGTATTAGTACCTTATGGTAGGCCCTATCTGTAGTTATTTCTTTGTATTAGATGATCAGTCTTACATTTTGTAGGAGTATATCTGTTAATATTAAGTCCTATTTATATAACAAAAAATTACACTCGCTTAAACAAGATAGTTTATTTTTATACAAAGAAGATATCCAAAGTAGGTAGTCCAGAGTTGGTATAGTATCACTCCATGTCATCAGTGGCACAAGCTCTACCATTATGCTCTACAATCTGTATCATTTGCCTTCATTCTCAAGGTTGCTTCATGGTCCAGTGTGAAGCTCCAACCATGAAGCTCCAACCATCATATCTGGGTTCCAGGTCAGCAGAGGGAGGACATGGGAGAGAATACAATTGCAGGGGTCTCAGCTAAAGTAGCTTCCCTTTAAGCAGCCATCTCAGGAATCCCACAACCACATCCACCTACAAGGCTGAGAAATAAAGTCTTTATTACAGGAAAAGTGCCCAATGAAAAAGTTGATATCTATTAATAAGAAAAAAGGTTAAGAAATAAGAAATAGGAAAAATTAATGTTTGGGAAGCAATCCAGCCATCTCTGCCACAGTGGCTCTATTTCAGCGTGGAAAAATTGGAGAATAATAGCAGGTCCTCTTGTGATAACCTACCCAGAATTATCCCCATAGAGCTCATGCATGCCTCTTCATTTCTTATTTAATTCATATTTATGCAGCCTATTAATACAAAGCTTTTTCCAAGCTGAATTTTTGTGTAGACAACACATTTTAGGTACAAATAAGACTGTGATCTCCCAAGGCAACTTTAACCAGAATCATGAGTCTTTCTGTCTCTAAAACTATGGGAAATGTACATTAATCTTCATACAGCTGATTATATCAACAAAGCAAAAACAGACCCCCTCCCCCCAAATCAAACAATAGTCAATCTATTTTAAAAGATGTGTTTCAGTGGCTAACTAAAAGTATCTTTCCTTTTACATTACTTCCCACAGTGTGAATTACTTATAAGAACTGATTTAAAAACAAAAAACTTTTTAAGAATGATTTTGCAGCTGCCTTTTTTGAGGGCTGGTGTTTACCATTATAAATTATGTGTATGTATCATTGATAAACAGAAATTTACAAGCTTACTAGATTTTTTAAAAAATGGAGCACTTGTCTTCCCTAAGAATAGATTCCCTAATGTAAGAAAAAAGTCTGGCTCTTTTATTTTAAAAACCTTTAATTCTTCTTGTAAATGTTACAGGGTTAGCCACTGGGATAGAACAAGCCAAAGTACTTCATTTTACCACTGAGATAGTTATTCTGGGGGACAAAATAGGCCTCCAGATTCCTCCTGCCTACTCCTCAGCCCTTCTACTGTGTTATACAAAATAAACAGATCAAGGAATCTCTTTCCATGTGGTGGAAAGCTTTGTGTTAGAGAAGAATCCAAGTCTCTAGACAGTATGTCTAAGCCATGATTGGCCACAGTAATATTATAAACTAGGTAGTTTGTTTTTAATGCTTTGTTTATCCTCCTTTCTTCCCTGTTCTCCATCCTCAGTCAGTTCAGGAAGCATTGACTGAGCACCTGTTATACATTAGGGGCCATGTTGGGAGCTAGAGCTACAGAAACACAGACTGTGCCCTCACTTCCTGTGCCTTTGTTCAGGCACGCGACCACCAACATGATGTCTTGTGGCCCTTAGGGGCGCTCTCTGCCTCCCCTGGGTATGACCTCATGGGTATCGCCCGGTTTCCTGACACGCTCCTTACCTTCCCGGCTAAGCCTACCCTTCCTGGGTCCATGGCCCAGACTGCCAGTGGTACTTCCATTTAAGTTCCGATCTTTCCATTCTTACCTTATTGGAAAGGTATTGGTAGTAATTTCAGACCATGTGTTTAAAAAGTGGCCAATAGAGTTGTGAAAAAACTGTTTTAATAACCAAGGACTTTGTTTTTACATGGATCTGTGACCAAAAATTGTAGAAAATTTTACCCAGTCATACTATGCATGTCTGTAAATAGCAGCTATAACAATGTTGCTATTTTAGATAATGTTACAGTATCCCTAGATGAATTCACTTAATAGAAATTTTACTAAAATGCTTATCCTCTTTGTAGAAAACTTTCTGAAGTCAATTATTGGGGGACAAACTCTAAATAAATATATGGAGGAACCACTCAGGTCATATAACCTATTAGATTCTGGGTAAGGCCAACCCCGGCAAGGCACCAAAAAAAAAAAAAAAAAGCAATATAAATGTGGGAAGTTGTATTCATTTATTCATTCATACATGCAGTCAACAAATAGTTAACAGGATATGTACTGTGTGCCAGACTGTATTTTAAGTGGTTAACAAAATAAACGTAGTCTCTCTCCTCATAGAATTTATGGTGTAGTGAGAGTGACAATAAAAATTTAAAATAAACAAAAAAATTATTTCATGCCGAGAAAAAATATTATGAAGTATGAATAGGTGCTGTGAAAAGTTAACAGTGTGTCCCGGCCAAAGTGGTCGGGGAAGGTCTCTGAAGTTCACATTTAAGATGAGATTCAACAAGGGGGGAAAGTGGGGTGTGTGTGTGTGAGATGAATTGGGAGATTGGGATTGACGTGTATACACTAATATGTATAAAATGGATAACTAATAAGAACCTGCTGTATAAAAAAATAAATAAAATTAAGAAAAGAAAAAAAAAAAAAGATGAGATTCAAGTTTAAGAAGGAGCCGTGCCAGAGAATCCCAAAGTCTGCCATTTCAGACTGGCTTATCCAAAAAGATATAGCATTTAAAGGCTGATTATAACTCTACTGAGGTATCTGACACATGGATTTCAGTCATGCCACATGTCAGCCGAAGTTCTAAATCCTAAGCCGAGAACCTGTTTCCTAAAGAGACTCTTAACTCAGGCCTGATGAAGCCCATGGCATTGTTTGGGTTGTTCACTTTTGAGTATGGTGAAATGCTGCTAGTTGCACAGTTGTTTAGTGTGTGTGCTAACCATGCATCTCTTTGTCTGCCTCTTGTATCACCAGGCCTCCGGAACCTGTTTACAGCACTGTGAACAAACTGTGCGATAAGCCTGCTTCTCCCAGGCACTATTCCCCTGTTGAGTGTGACAAAAGCTTCCTTCTCTCAGCTCCCTACCCCCACTACCACCTAGGCCTGCTCCCTGACTCTGAGATGACCAGGTACTGCATGCACTTCCTCACTTCATCTTCTCGAATTGCATGTGCTTCCACAAGGATGAATGGGTAGAATCCACCTCTGCTTACTTCTCTTGCACTCTACATCTTCCTCAGGGTGGAAAGATGTTCTTCCTCCTTGGGGCAATGGGAGAAATTAAGAACATTGACTTTTTTTTCTAGTGTGATCACAGAGCACTTACACATGATCACATGATGCTCTAAATGTTCTTGATTCCCATGCATTTTTAATAAGGTATTATATTTTTCCAGAAGAATTAATTCTGAAATTTAATTAGCACTATTCTCCTCATACAGAAGGATGAAAGAGAACATTTACTGAATACATTTTTGATTAATACGTTTTGAATAATAATACTGTGCTCCATGCATAACAGCCTAAGAAGTAGATACTATTACTGCCGTTTAATATTTGAACTAAATTATTAAATGAATACCACCATTTAACTGACTCCTTGAGGTATTAAACAACTCATCCAAAACTATAGAACTAGTTGGTTCTAACTAACCACAAAGAACATAATCTTCACCTTTACAGTATGTTAACATCTGTTATCTTGTTTAGTTACTCCCATTTTATATAAGAAAACTGAAGTTCAGAGAAGTGAAGGCAGTTCCCTCCGTATGATATAGCCAATAGCTGTGGAGTCCAGATTTGATCTTAGAATGTTTTGAGTTTTTCCACAATTTGTAAACAAATTTTTCTAAGTCTAAAGGTTGGACATAATTCTGCATTATAATTCTAAAGCATATGTATGACAGATAATAAAACCCTATCTTCCTGTAGCAGCCAGAGAGAGAGAAAGAAAAAGAGAATGCAGTGTTCCATAAAGTAGTTCCAATTTAGTTTAAAGTGGGGAGATCTCAACTGTGATGTTTCTACATGTAATGGGGTGCTTATATTGTTATGTTTTCAGACAGAATATCTTCCTATGTCTTCATAATATTATTAGGACTGAGAAAATACAGATTTTCGAGTGATTCATAGTGAAGAGGGTCTCCTTAGAACATCATCTCTGTCTTTGGAGATTTTCAAAGAATAAGTTTAGAAGTCAATTATTTGCCTCTCTAGGGGAGTTCAATAACAAATTTTAAGTTATATCTAACATTTCTAGAAATAGATGAGAAACATAGTTTTGGCTATGTAATCAGCTGGGGCATTTTCACTAATTTGCAACAGGTAAAGCCTAATAGCTTTGCTTGTTTTAAAATTCTTTATAAATATTAATTAAATCCTCCTATACTTTTAACAAATTATAAAAAACGTTTTCTTGTACAGTGAACAATACAATTTTGAAGCTAAGAGGGCAAAGGTCACCATAGCCATAGGGAAGGGAGAAGGAACACACCTACAATAACGACTTTCTAGTAATTATGCATCTATAAATAGTCAGCTACATAAAGGCAGCTAACATTTATTGAGCTCTTCCTGTGTGCCAGGCGTGTTGTTGAGCACTTCTTACAAATTATTTCTCCTAACCCTGACAATCACCTTATGAGGTAGATGTTATCATTATCCTTGCTTTACAAATACAGAAGTCGGGGCTTGAGAAGTTACCTGACATGCCCACGATCAGCCACCACTAAGTGGCAGGGCTGGGATTCAAACCCAGGTGACCACTAGCACCTGCATAGGCATAGGCATGACGGCCCAGACGTCTTTGCTTGCTGGAAAAATTCTCCACCCATTTCTCTTTGTCTTTCCTTTCTCTATTTTTATCCTGCCTGCTCATCTCCTTCATCTGGCTCAGTGTCAATGAATCTTTTTTTTTTTTAACCCGTGTTCTTTTTTGATGAACACAAGAATTACATTCCTTGCCTCCCACTGGGGACTGTGATGCATCCCTTCCTAAAAACTCACCAGTAAGTGGATGACAGAATCTACCTTTTGTATGGACCCACCAGATACGATTCTTCTCCATTTACTTTCTGTAATCTGTATTATGAAAACCACAGGGTTTTTTCCCCCAATTTTTTTTTAAAAATTGCAGTATACTGTTGAATATGTGTTTTTCGTATTACATACCCTCAGCAGTCCTGATATGCACTAGTCCCCACCCTCACCCTTCATCTTCCCTTTGGGAATTCTATTTTCTATTTATTCTCATTCTGTCCCTATCCTTTTCCCTAGCCTTTCCTTTCCTTTTCCATACTTTTTCATATTTATTTCTAGAAAAATGTCACACACACACAGACACACCCATTTTAGTGGCATTGCCACCAATACACTGATACTGAAATTCTTGATTTCTCCCCCACTTTGTTCCCCTTCCACACTTGTCCAACTCAGTAAATGGCACATATAGTTACTCCACTGCCCAAGCCAAAACTTGAAAATCACACTTCGCACTTTGTTTTCCCTCACACCCATCATTCAGTCTATCTTCAAGTCCTGTTGATTCTACCTCTGAAATATATCTCAAATCTATTAATTCTCCTCTACTTGTTTTTCCACCACTTTAATCCAAGCCTCCATCATCTTCCACCTATAATAGTCTCCTAATGGGTCTCACCCCTTCCACTTTTGTCCTCCTCTTTTAGTCTCAGTGCAGCCAAAGTGATCTGTTAAAAATACAGATCAGATGGCTCTCTCTCCTTTGCATTAGGATAAAATGCAAAGTCATTAACGTGGCATCCAGGCTGTGCATGATCAAGCCGCTGCCTGCCTCTTAAACATCTCATGTCACTCTTCCCTTTGCTGAACACACTGTTCACACCAGCCTTCCTTTTCTTCACAAAATGCACTGAATCTCTTCCTGTCTCAAGCGCTTCACACATGCTCATTCCTCAAACTGAAAAGCCCTTCCTACACTTTGCCCGATTAACTTCTGGTCATCTTAGGTCTAAGTTTAACTTGTACCTCCACAGAGAAGCTCCTTGAAGAAGGAAATCAGGTCCTCTACTCTATTCTCTCTCTCTCTTTTTTCCCATATGACTCAAGCAATTTATAATTGTACATTTATGTGATTTTTAAACCAAATGCCTATCTCACATTCTGTGCTGCAAGGTCAATGAGTGAAACGCTGTCTATTTTGTTCACTGCTAACACTCAGCCCAGTGCTGGCACAGCAGGAGCTGAGAATTACTGCGTGCCTAATTAACGTGGAAATAAGCTCTGAAGACAAGCAAACAGATACCTGTTTCAGGAACAGGTCATGGCTCAAGCTGTGCTTTACCCATTTTTTTTTACCTCCATGAATGAATGAATCCATGCATGGAACAAATACAGACTAGAACTAATTTTGTGTATTTCACTTTCACCTTCAATTTTCTTGACGGTCGGTGTCTACATTACAGATTGATTAGGTAGCTCTCAGCTCTTCATGAAGACTGGGCAATTCCTTTCAGAGATTATTTACTTCCTCTCCAATGGGAAATACCTCTCTGAGCAGATGTTTCTTGAAATACAGCCAGTAATTCACGGGACAAGTTCAAAGATTCTAGTTCCATTTATGACACCATCACTTGCTTTTTCCACTGTGACCTTGAATAACTTAAAGAATATCAGAGGTAGGTGAGAACTGAGAGTTAGATAGACGAGCCCTTATCCAACTCTGTTAATGATGAGGAACCCAATCCATTGTCTTCATGGGTCCACGTCTTATTTCTGCTCATGGTAAAATGAAAGTATTTAGGGATCTTCTGCCCTACAAAGAATATTATAAGAAAATATCAATTCATTCAACCAAGATTTATCAAGCACTGACAAAGTGCAAAATATTATACTAAGGACAACTTTTTACAAATATGTAATTGAAGAGGCCAACCAAAATTTTGAAGAAATGCCTAATCTTTAAGTTGCAATATGTGCTAATATATATTTTTCAGGGCATTTGAGAAATTCCCACAGTCTATTTCAGAAGTATGCCCATATTGATATAGTAATTACAGTCTCAGATGATGATGTAAGCTAGTCCTGTGAAAGTTAGCCCGTGAACCACGCTTCCCTGTGCACCAGTTAATCTCTAATTAGCATTCATAAAAATGGAGGCAAGTCAGCAAAAGCAAGGAGTCAGTCGTCTGTATTCTCTGCCTTTTGAATACCCAAGTTCTCAGCTCTTTGAACGGATAGCAGATATTCAGGGATGAATTAATTGTATGCACAATTTACTTCTATAACATCATCTAAAAGAAAACAGAGAAGTTATAAGTTTTCCTTAGCAAAGCATTTTAAATTACTCGGCAAAGTGTCAGCTCCTAAGGCTGCAGATTACGTTTAGAGTAATTGACTTTTCAGATCTTGCAAAAGCAAGAAATGGGCAGAGCCTGGAATAAAACTAAAATTTGGAGCTCTATGAAAAACAAATGGGATTGCTGTGAGGCTCCTGCTTATCCAGTATATCTTTTTCTTTAAGGAAAAAAAAAAAAAAAAAAAGAAAGATGTAGTTTTTGATGTTGTAATTGGTTTTTCTACTTTGGGAAGATGGTAAGTTATTCAGCTTTTAATATTCCTGGGGCAAGGAAAATCATATTCTTGCCTGTTTTCTCGACATACGGCATATTTTCATTCGTCCTTTTACATAATTGGTCCTAATTATTGTTTTATCGTTGATAAACAGAGACTGAGATAAACCAGATGAAGGCTAATTAAAATATGTGGGCAGATTTGGGATAGGAAATGGACTCTGAAGTATTAGGTGATCATAAAACATCTTTACTCCTTGAAGAGATGTATTCATGGGACTTCTACTAGGTCACCAGAGATTAACCTGGATGCTAGGGATTTAAAGGTGAATAAGACATGGTCCTTCCCCTTAAGCAGTTCAATGTGTAAATGAAGAATTCATTACTGTGCATTGTGATGTACATCTGCTAAAGGCCCTTGGTTTCTCCAGTGTACTTAGTCTCTAGGTAACTAAAAGAAGACTATTACAAGAGGTACTGATGGGGGCAAACAAGCACTCAGACTGTCCCTTCTGCGAAGATGTGAACTTACACAGGAATCTTCCCCACTCACACCTTACGTTATTAATTCCTAGTCATATAGAAGAACCATTCTTCCTGGGAAACTTAACCTTATCTTTTCATAGGTCCATCTGCTAGACTAGTTTCTAACAATTTTCTGCAGGGCTCAGAATCCATGTCTATAATTCACTCCTTGTGTAGAAATCAAAGTTGGCAGCCTCAAGCCATTCCTAGTTTGGGAACACAGAGCAAGACCTTTCTCTTACAAGATTTCAGCCATATGGCAAATTTATGGTGGCCTGTCTTTGGCAAGCGTTTTCTTCTTATAAAATATTAGAAAATGTATCTATTAATGTTTTAACGGTCTCAAAGTCTATAAACCCAAAATCAAATATAACTTCTAGACATAATAATGCTATCATAAGAGTACACGTGAGTCTCTAAAGGTGAAGAGAGGAGGAATCATCTAACTCAGCCTCTGCTTTTCTTAAAGTTTTCTCAAGGACACTGAGCTCCTCGGTCAGATGAGGGAAGAAGTATGTTCCAGGTGAAAGGAATAGCACAGAGTTAAGCCTCATGGTGTGTAAAAGCACAGGGCACTCTGGAACAACCAGTAGTTCTGTGTGGCTAAGGGTTATTGGGCGGGTGATAAAGTTGGAGGTGCAGGCAGCTGCAGTTCATAGAGGGTGTTACTTGCCAAACTGAAGATTTTGAACTTCATCCTGTAAGCAGCGAGGAGTTTGAATGCTGAGCAAAGACATAGTTCAATTTGTGTTTTTAGAAAGATCACTCTGTCTGCTGTGTGAGAAGAGTTTGAAGACAGGGAGACTAGTTAGCTTATCAAGTAGGGTTGAAATCATGAAAAACTAAACTGAAGCTATGGCGATGGAGAGATATAAATAGATACAGAATTAATTATCAAATAGATTGGGTGGTACTTAGTGATTGACTGATTCCAGGGGAAGACTTTTCTGGCTTGGCGTATTCATGAGATGGTGATTGCGTCATCTCCCCTTGGAGACAGGGGGCACTGTTGTCTGCAATAAATATATTTAAACATAAAACTCTGTAGAGGGAAACTCAGTGGAAGGAAAGGGAGGCAAAGTATATGAGGAGGTCTCTTGTTTGAAATGAAGGCAACCTGATGTTGTAGAGGAGCCAGGGATTGTGTCCAGACTGTCTAGGTTTGAGGCCTTCTTCTGGGCATTAACTCACCAGAAAAGGGGGAAATTAATCATAGCTGTGCTATTCTCCTCTTAGGATTGTTGTGAGGATCCAGGGAAATGGAGCAAGTGAATTTTCGTCTAGGCACTACCTACATTAGTCATTATTAATTGTCTTCATATGCTTATTCTGTTTTAAAGCCCTGAGCTCATGCATATTTATTTTTGGTGTTATCACAAATCAGGTGAAGAATATTTACCAACACAGGTATATCCCCAGGGGCCAAAAGGAAGCTGTGGATGCTAATTTCTTCTATCATTCTTAGTGGCAGCATCCTTGTCACCACAGGCAAAGTCATATATTTTCCCTTTTATTATTGCATTTATAGTCTCCCCGTAAAAGGTGGCATATTTCTAAAGCTACGTGCGACTTCACGCATGTATAATTTTCTTTTTTTAATCTACTCACATAGCAGTATTTCTAACCCGCACGTACCTTTTTAGGAACGCAGACAATCTGACAGCTAGAGCACAGATTAGTAGCCAGGCACTTTCCGTATGCACCTTCTTGTTTCTAACAATCCCGACAACTCTGTAGAGGGTGAGTTTTGACGTAGCAAACGGAAGAGCCAGGACTCCAGCCAGGGCTTTCCCACGGCCAGGCACCTGCTCTCAGGGAGCCTTAATCCCTCTCGCACTCACCACGGCTTCTCACTCAGGCCCCCACGTCTTATGTCCACAGTGCCACAAATCTGTGGATCCTGAAAGCAATTCAAGCCTTGTTCACACGATGTAATCTGGGAAATGCACCATTAAAAGAAGAAAGAAGATGCTTAACAAATCATTGACCTTCTTATGCCCTTAAAAGGCTGAGATAATTTGAAAGAGTTCTTAATTTCATTTTTAATTAAAACCAGGAGAGGAAACCCTCCGGGCATGGCTCCTAAAGCCCGACTCCTTCCGGAGTTTATGCAGCAGCTTCTTCTTCAAAGGCCTTCGCTGCCTTTTTGAAGTAGGTGATCACTAAACCCAACTGGAATTAAGCAAACTAAGGAGAGATTAATGACTCCCACAAAGTCACAGAGGCGGCTCTTGCCACATTCCGTTTTACAGCCTCTTCTCTGTGCAGTGTGATATATGCAAGGATTCACACCGAAAGAAACACCCCTTGCTTTAAAAGTAATGCATTTTCTATGTAGATCCTTTTTAAAAAGCATGCCATTTACTGTTTCCCTTCACTTTTGTTCTTATATTAGGGAGGAGGTGTTCTTTCATTAAGATTTCAAGAATTTTTTTTTTAAAGCACATTTCAAATTACATCATATAGTGTAAAGGAGGAAGGAAGGCCAGGGTACTTACCCTCTTCCTAAAACTCTCAATTACTCTTCACAACAACCCTAGTAGGTCCAGAGAGGGAGTCTCAGGAGAGCTGGGAAATGCACCCAGATTGATCTTATTCCAAAATTCCTGTTCTGAGACATTCAAATAACTCTCTGTGATGCAACAATCTAAACTGACTCGACTTGCTGTTTCTAAAAAGCCAGGTTACTTATCTACCTGAGACGTTATGAATATTTTCCCTCAGTTTTAGTATATTCTTTTTGTTTTGGGAGCAATCTTTGTATCTACTTCAGTAAATCATTGTACTATTGGGCAGCAATAAGAAATTGAAGAATAAGCATAATTTCAAAAGCATTTCTTTATGGAGGCAAAGTAGCTGTGAGAAAATGCTATGCAAAATCACTATAGCAACAAATTACAGGAACTCAGAAAGAATCAAGACAGTAACATTAAACCATAACACCCACAGCACAGATACAAATTAAAACTGCTAAGTGTACTGAGTGCTTTTATATGCCAGGCACTTTTCCAAACTTTTATATGTACTAACTAATTTTATCCTCATGACAGTCTCTGGGGTAGGTATGATTATTCCAATTTTATAGAAGACTATGGTTACGTATTTAACTAACAAATGGAAACAATGGGGTGAGATTGTTGAAACAATATATCAGGACATACTTAGACTATTAATTTCATTAGAGCGAGGGTTTTGTTGTTTTATTTACTGTTGGATTCCCTGTGCCAAAAATGATTTCTGCATGTAGTCCCTAACAGTAATAGTGGTGATGATGGTGATGAAGCGGAAGGAGGAGAAGAAAACAATCACTGTCACTTATATAATCTTATTACCTGCCAGGCTGCACTTTATACAAATTAGCTCATTAATCCACACAGCAATCCAAGAAGGCATGTGTTGTTATCATTATCCCCATTTTGCAAGTGAAGAAACTGAGGTCTGGAGAGGTTAAATGACCTAAGGTCACTTAGGATTAGGATAGGATTTGAATCTAGCAGGCTGGCACCAGAATCTGTTCTTTTCACAGGTGCTCAATAAATATTCATTGAATGTTATTCTCATCACACATAATACTCCTCAAGCATTAAATTCTGAGGAAAAAAAAAAAGGATACATCATTTAACAATAGTCAAATTTTAATAGATAGGTGGATGGATAGATAATGAACATATGGTTAAGGATCTAGACTCTAGAATCAAAGTGTTGGGGTTTGAATCTTGCCTCCACAAATCCCTCATTATGTAAACTTGAGCAACTGACAACCACTCTGAGCTTCTGTATCCTCAATCTGTACGATAGCAATAATCGTGGTATCCATTTCATGGGTTGCTGTAAGGATTTAATGAAGTGATACGTAAAGTGTGAAGAGCAGTTCCTGATAAATATGAACTTCCTGTTAATGTTAGCTATTTGTGTGTGTGTGTGTGTGTGTGTGTGTGTGTGTAAAATGACATATTATGACCCCCTAAGTAGATACCTCAGGCTGAGGTGGGAATGAATTTTTATTAAAGGACAATTACGAGAGGCTGTTTTCATTCCTAGCCGGATGGTGAGTCCAGTGAATTGTAAAGGGAGATGAATGCTAGGGTTGGCGGTATAGGAGGAAGGGCTGTGCAAGACTGCTTATATTTATACAGAGATCTAAATATTTCAGAATGCAGAATTTTGTTTTCATTAAAGGATCAAAATTTACCTCTCAATGCAGAGAAGGTAAGTCTTCCATTTCCACTCTTTAATTCAGGTCTGTAGACCTTAAGCTCATATGAAGTTTAAAGGATCCCTTGAACAAGGTTTTTAAAGTCAGCAGGGATGTGTGTTCCACACTGAATACTACAACCTAAGATCACTATATTCCAGAGAAAGTGAGTACATTAGAAAGTAAAGAGGAATTTTATGGTTCGCTTTAAGTGGGGGGAGGGTATACTGGGCTTAGCTAACCCAGCTAGAGCTTTTGTCTAAATTTAAGAAATGCTCCCCTTCTGCGTTGGGTCTTCGTTGCTGCGTGCGGGCTTTCCCTAGTTGCGGTGAGCGGGGGCTACTCTTCGTTGCAGTGCGCGGGCTTCTCATTGTGGTGGCTTCTCTTGTTGTGGAGCATGGACTCTAGGCGCGTGGGCTTCAGTAGTTGTGGCGCACGGGCTTAGTTGCTCCACAGCATGTGGGATCTTCCCGGACCAGAGATCAAACCCGTGTCCCCTGCACTGGCAGGTGGACTCTTAACCACTGTACCACCAGGGAAATCCCGAAATGCTCCCCTTCTGGATGAAGGACAAAATGTACAGGGCCCCAGTGTGACATGTAAAAGGAGTTCAGATCGGGTTTCAGCCCTAGCTCATTCCCTTGGTCAAGCGTTCTCGTGAGCAACCTGCCTAACAGAATGGATTGGCCCAGACTGAAGACGGGGATGAGAGTCTATTTCTCTTTGTTATTTCCATCTCTCTCAAATTTATTCTAATGTTCTGCTTCCTTTCTTATGCCTCTGGCATCATTATGAGGATATCACTCTGTCAACCCTATAGGTTTAAAAATAACTAGAGGCTAACACAAGTTCAGAGATGGAAGACACCCTAGAAACAATGTAGTCAAACTTGATATGCTCCAGATGAGGAAACTGCCACTCAGCCCACAAATATGTATTAAAGGCCTATTATACGGCTAGTACTTCTGGGGATACACAGTCCAGGCATGGTCAAACACTAGTCTCAGGAGGTTTAGGGACCACTGGGCCCAGAGGGTTTATTTTGTGCATATAATTGACAGCCATTGGTAATGTAAAAAATAATTATTACAGATTGTATTTTTCAAATATATGTGAATTTTACTTAGCTTTCAGCCTTATTTATTCTGGATCCATTCTGATTTCTCCTAGATACTATATTTATAGGTTTGTGTTCATCGGTTTCTAGGCATTCAGACCTTTTTCATGTGAAATCTGAAGGTCAAGTGACAGACCAGATTTCCTTCCAGCTCTCCCCACTCTCACATGATAAGCTACTGGATAAATTCTTACTGTCTTGCTAGCACTGGAATCTATGTTCCTTGTAGGGGGGCCTTAGGCTACACTGGGCATGAGGAAAGGGGCTGTGAGTAAAAACAAAAGTCTCTGACCAGATGTCCACCAGTATAATTGCTGGAATTCTGAGACTCTCCCTTCCTTCTTTGCAGGGCCCTTGGTGACTCATGCATTGTCCTGAACAACCATTTCCACACTCTTACAAGGCAACCTTTCCCATTGTTTCCCCATAGGATGCCCCTCACTTATAACAAATCACCTAGTCTTCTCACCTTTGTCACTGTCCCAACCCCTTAGAATGATGTCATTTCAGATGTACATCTACTTTTCCACTGCTGGCCACACTGGCGCTCCACACCGAGGCCAGACTTCTAGGAGCTGGGCAGTGTCTGGCAGGGGCGAGACGAGAAGCCTTTCATTTCTACCCCGTACCGGTGCTCCACAACTGGGCGTCTTCTGTTACGACACTGAGATCCACGCTTCTGCCTCTTGACAGGTACCACGTGGGACCTCTTGTCACCTGGGGCTTTTGCCCTCAGGCAGGGACTGTTGCCTTCCCTGTTTTTCTTGCCATCTTCCATAGCAGCTCTGTTTCTGTCACAGCCAGATTCCTTGTCCTGATTTTCATGTTGGAAACTTTTCCTCTGGGATCCTTGTGACCCATAAAAACAGCTTCTAATCCAGACTCTTTCCCAGCAGAGAAACAAGAAAGACAGACAGACTTTTCTTTGTTGAGCAACTTTAATATTCATTTTCCAGAGCATCAACTCTTTCTCAGAAGATGATCTACTTTTTAAAACCCTGAAGTTAAAAGAAATTACAACAGGAGGGATGGAGATAGTGACTGTGGGAAATCAGGTTGGGGTGGGTGGATGTCTCGTCCAATGATGCTTCAGGCAGCCACTGGCATCCAGTTGGTCAAGAGTGCCTAGTAATCTTTGGTCAAAGACTTCCTATAAATCACGGCTCCACAATGCAAGTTGCCTTTCCTGAATCCTCATCTGGGCATGTACTGTTGGTTTCTTCTCTCCCTTCTCTCTAAAAGGCCTCCTAATGTATCCCATGCTCTTGCTGTACCCCTCAATGAGACCTCTCTCACGGAATGTCACGAGACCCCCCCCTCTGTTTCCTTAGGTCAGCAAGTGGAAATTGACACTTGCTGAATTCACTCAAGATTCAGGCTCTTTCTAACCCCACGTCTGCCATCTTAAGTTGTCACAATATTTAGACCCTTCCTTTTTTCTTTTTAGGTCCAAAGTTAGCTACTGAGGGAGCTGGCTAACAATCTTTAGTTCTTCGTGCACTTCCATCCCATAATACCCAGGGGAATAGTGAACATCAAGAACAAACCAAGTATATTTGCAAATTTTCCACTAGTAATAATTCTGTATAAATGAAAACAGGGTGACTCTCTGTCACCTCTTTATGGGTAGGAACAATGCTGTATGTTGTCCATGTGACACATGAGCACACAGTGACACTCAATGGAATGACAAATGGTAGGTGTCCACCTGAAACAGTGACTCACAGCCCAAAGGGTGGGTTTACATTTAGTGGAAGCTCTTCTCCTGGCTGAAGGCAGTGCATGGAAGAGTAGGTATTTGAGAGGAATCCTTCTCTCTGGGCCATAGTTCACCCTTATTATCTTGGGAGAAGGTGATACGTACTGTTTTCCCTGAGATTTCTGAGTTAGGCCACAGAAACAGATTTTCTTCATCCTATCTACTGGGCATTGTAACAGGTGATGTCTACTTTTTGTTAAAGTCTGTTTTATTTGTATTCTACATGTGTCAATGCCAGATGCTCTGGAGAAGTCATGTCATACGTGGATTCCTCCAACATGTCTTAGAGGGTTAGGTCATTGTAATGTGCACTGCTAGGCTTTCAAAGGTGGGATCGAGGTCCAGAGCAAGCAAACCTCTCAGAAACTCTGACTGACACTGTGAAGGGTAATAAAACAAAAATCAATTCAACAAACTTAGAAGATTGAAAAGGAACAGATTAAGACATGCAAAAGGACTTTATTTGCAGCACCAGTCACTCTGTAAGTTTGCTCAGCATGCTAAGTAAATGTCAGTGCTTGGCAAGGTGAGGGTAATTGCCATTCCCTTCCTCTAATGTTCATTCTACAAAGAAAAAGTTCCAACTATAAAGGAAAAGGAACAGAAAGAAATACGTATTGCAAATAAGCCTAAAACTAATCGTATATCCAGAGGGCCCGAAGTATCATTTAATCAGAGAATGCCTGATCAGAAAGGGTTAGAGAAGATTGCATCCCAACACTTTTTTTAAAAATTGAGAAAATAAGTCCAGCAAAATTAAGAAACTTAACCAAGATCACACAGTCATAGGACTGTGGCAGATATAAGACTGGGGTCAGACATGTCAGGTGCCAGTGCAATTTCTCCCATGCCAGTTAGTAATTTAAACTAAACACAGTCTTTTAGAACGTTTCATGCTAAGAAAGCTTACATATCATAGACCAAGCCTGGAAGGAAACAGAAATGTTACTTCAGGATAGCAGTGTTTACCTCAGATGAGTATGATTTGATGAGGGAAAGAAATTATCTTTTACTTTACACAATTTTTAATTATTTTAATTGTTTGTAATAAGTATGTTTAAGTTTTGTTAGTAAAAACTAAATTTAAGAATCCCCCATTTAGGGGCTTCCCTGGTGGCACAGTGGTTGAGAGTCCGCCTGCCGATGCAGGGGGACACGAGTTCGTGCCCAGGTCTGGGAAGATCCCACATGCCACGGAGCGGCTGGGCCTGTGAGCCATGGCCGCTGAGCCTGCGTGTCCAGAGCCTGTGCTCCGCAACGGGAGAGGCCCACGTACTGCCAAAAAAAAAAAAAAAAAAAAAAAAAAAAAAAAAAAAAGAATCCCCCATTTAGACTCAGCAATTCCTCTGGTAGACCTAAACCCAAGAGAAATGAAAACATATCTCCATACAAGACGTATACAAATGTTCATAGTAGCATTATTCATAATAGCCAAAAGGTGGAAATAATCCAAGGATCCATCAACTGATGAATGGATAAGTAGCATATGGTATATCCATACTATGTAATATTACTCAGCCAGGAAAAGGAATGAAGTACTAATACATGCTACAGCATGTAAGAATCTTGAAAAACGTGCTGAGTGAAAAAAGCCAGTCACCAAGGACCACATATTATATGATTCCATTTATATGAAGTGTCCACAAGAGGCAAATCTGTAGAGTCAGAAAGTAAATTAGTGAATGCCTAGGGCTAGACAAGGAGGTGGCGGGAATCGAGAGTGGTTGATGATGGGTATGGGATTCCTTCGGGGGGGGGGGGGGTGGTTTGAAAATCTTTTAAAATTAGATTTTAATGATGATTGCACAACTCTGTTAATATACTAAAAGCCACTGAATGATATACTTTAAATGAGTGAATTTATGATATATGAATTATAACTCAGTAATGCTGTAAACATTTTCCATTTAAAAGTTAAATAATTCATATAGCAACAAAGCTAAGATTATGTCCTTATGACATAAAATATTCAGATAAAAATAATTTTAAAAACTGATTTTAAAAAAAAACTGATTTAAAAACCTAGATGATTTTTCTACTCTCTGACAGATTATTCAAATAGTTAATTATTCAGAGGATTTAGAGGTCTTCAGATTTTCCTATTTTTAATAAGACTACAGCTCTCATTCACTAAGTACCAATTTTTTGTTAGGTGTTCTACAAACATAATCACTACTTCTCACAATACATCTATAAAGTAGATATATTTATCCTTACTTTACTGATAAAACTAATAGTTGGCAGAGCTGAGCTTTAAATCCAGTTCCATGTGCTTTTATTATACAACAATCGCCATCCCATTATATAAAAATAATCCTTAAAACTCTCCTTCCCAGCTAGAAAAATTGTCTACACTCTCTCCCTTCCTTTTCTCCTGTTCACTCTTCAGAGCCACCCTGAGCTCTCCACTGAAATTGTTTTCACCAAAGTCACCAAGAGTCTCTGCTCCTAAATTCAGTGGAAACTTCTTAGTCCTTATCAGATTTTACCTTTCTGTACACTTGCCTCTGTTGCTTGCACCTTCCTGAAATCTTTTTTATGTTTAACTTCCATAATCCCTCTTCTAGGCTTGTGATTCTCCTTGCAACTTCGACTTTCTCTTCCCCATCTCCTTATACATCTCCTCTTCTCCTCATCCCTTTTGTCCATTTCACTCAGTGATGCCTTCTCTTTCTCCTCTGCACACCCTCCCTAGTAGAAGGCATCCATGTCCACGGATTTGGTTCCCAGCTATGTGCTTATGTCTCCCATCTCTATATCTGCAACCAGATCGTTCCTTGACTCCAGACTCATACATGTAGATTCCTACTGGACATCTTTCCTCAAATGGCCTAAGACACATCAGAAAGCACACTCATCATCTTACCTTTCAGATTGTTGTCTCCGGTTATATCCACTGTCTTAATGACCAATCACAGTATGGTTTAGTATTTGGGAGCATGTGCTTGGGTTCAAATTCCAGCTCTACTTCTTAAGTACCTGTGTGATCTCTCTGTGCCTTCATTTCCTTATCCGTAATATGGAAATAATAAAAGTATCCATCTCACAGAGTCTTTATGAGGATTGAATTTATATGTGAAAAATGCCTGTCACATAGTAAGCTTAGCATTTCCATGTACTGGTTATGTACAGGTTATGACACTAAGATGTTTCCCCGGATTCCTTCTACTGATTCACCTTAAGTTGATATCTAAGTGTCCTACCAATCCATATGTCTTTAACATCTCTGGAATAATTCCTCTGCAGTCTTTCCACATTATATCCACCCTAGATTTGGCTAGAATCATTGCCCATCTGAAACACTTACCAACTGCTCTCTACCAAAAGCTCTACGTACCTTCAATTCATTCTTCACATTATAGCACATATAGAGCCTTCTAAAATATGCATCTGATTTTGTCTCTGCCCTAACTAATCCTCTGCCCTCCTGCCGTCACCTGCCTTTCATTCAAAGCGGTTCTCCTTGTAGTTCCCAGGGAAAAACACTGTGTCCCTTACTTACAAGTTTTTGCTCCTGCATCTCCCATTCTTAAATGCCTCCTCTCTAAACAAGTAGACATAGAATCTACTCGTCCATCTCAGTGCCAGCCCCCACTCACAGATCTCTTCACCTACGTAACTGCTAGTAAGCCCAGGTAGTGCGACTTCTGGGGTACCACTAGAAACCCCTCCCTGATGCTTTCAGCCTGGGAGGGGGGCCCTCATCCATCCTTCTAAAGTTATAGAACTTAGCCTACTGTATCATTATTGTTATTTAATTGCCTTATCTATCTCATCAACTACACTGAACCTCTTGAGCTTGGGAACTGTGTTGTAATCATTTCCTCTATCCCTGGTGCCCAGCAATGTACCTGACAAATATTAATGATTTTTTAAAGACAATAAGAGTTATTTAAATTACTATAAATTTATTTATTCCAATAAATATGTAGTGACCTCTATACTTAGTGAGCCTGTGACAGACAGTGCTCTGCATTGGGAATACAAAGACAAGTTAGATGTAGCCCTTTCCCAAAGGGACTCATTCTAATAGAAGAGACCACAGCAGAAGGAAAACAATTAGAATCCCATAGAATAGGTGCTGTAATAGAGGGCATATGCTGAGAGGATATCAAGAAGGAATTTAGTAGCATGATTAAAATGGGAGAGAAGGGCTTCCCTGGTGGCGCAGTGGTTGAGAGTCCGCCTGCTGATGCAGGGGATATGGGTTCGTGCCCCGGTCTGGGAAGATCCCACATGCCGCGGAGCCGCTGGGCCCTTGAGCCATGGCCGCTGAGCCTGCGCGTCCGGAGCCTGTGCTCCGCAGCGGGAGAAGCCACAATGGTGAGAGGCCCGCGTACCGCAAAAAAAAAAAAAAAAAAAAAAAAAAAGGGGGGAGAGAAGTTATGGAATGTACACACACACACACATACACATAGTGATGCTCAGAAGTCTGCAAGATATTAACTAATGGGGGTCAGTGATTACACTTAATTTGAAATGAAATAGAGAGGTCTTTCTTGAATATAACCATAGCCCTCCCTATCTTATTCTTTCCACTATTTAAATTGCCTTGTTAAGCTATACCCCAACCATTGACAAAGCCACAGACATACTATAAAACATTCTATTCTACATAATTCCAGCACTTCTGGGTGTGCTTTAAGTCAGTGTTTTCCCAAATTCAAGTTCATAGACTGGTGATGGTTCACGGCCTAACTTCTACTGGTCTGGGGCAAAATGAAGGAAAAGAAGGACTTTGCAAGATACATATACATACATCAATGTTAGATTGCCCTCTGTCCTTCCTTAGGAAGAATCCTTCCTGAGATTATGATCTCCTTCTAACTTCGGTGTCAAATATATTTTATTTTATGAAATTGTGGTGATAATAGATAGCTATTGTATTCATAGCCTTAATTTGAAAAATTAAGAGGTAGGTTTGTCTCCAGAATTGTGTATTTAAATTGCTCTTGTCACTGTGTGCCGTTGACACAGCTCCCAAACACCCACCCTCTCAAATCAGGGAGCACTCTCTTTGTTGTGCCTTTGTTCGGTACTCCTGTCCACAACCGCTGGTAAGCACTGTGTTTGGACATCTGGTTGGTTCTGGCCTACAGTTTTGACTGTGGACTCTCCCTTTCCAAAAGCCCTTAGAGCTAGGCTTTGTAGTCCATAAGCCAGACACACTGAATGCCTAAATAAGATAGATCTTAAATACAACAACTCAGTCATAAATCTGGTAATGGCCGTACATATAAGTCATCATCAGTAATGTTACTTTAATACACCCTTTTGGGTTTTGTGATATGTCATTGACAACTTTTCACATCTCTCAGTTTAACAAAGTAAAATTCACATAGTTAGGGACTTCCCTGGTGGTCCAGTGGTTAAGACTCTACGCTTCCACTGCAGGGGGTGCGGGTTCAATCCCTGGTCAGGGAGCTATGATCCCACGTGCCATGTGGCATGGCCAAAAAGAAAAAAGAAAAACAAATTCACATAGTTAAATGACGGTTTTCATTTTTCCAATTTTTTTTTTTTTAGTATAGCTGTGATACATAATTGCCTTGATCTGTGGTCAGCCCCCCAGCAAGTGACATTATATGAATGCAAAATATGATTGTCATTTTTGCTTTTGTGCTTTATTTGTTGCTATTTTTATAATTCTTTCCAGTGCTCTAAACTGCTCATGTTATAACCTTTGGGGTAGAAATTAACAAGTTCTCTATAAAACTTTTAAAGCCCAAAATAAGGAAACACATATTATAATTGTACAGCCCAAAGAAAACTTTTGCTTTTCCCTTTTATTCTCTAAGATTTTTTGCTCTAAGTTCATCCTTTGGTATTTTAGTTGATTCATTACACAATGCTGGCCTTATGAGAGAACATTTCTTTTGTGGCTTTATCCTTCTAGATAGAAAAGTAAAGTGATTTAATAGCTCTATATTATTAAACATTATGAGGTTCACATGTTGGAAAGTAGACTTGAGAATTACAGTGGCAACAGAGGCCAGCAGTAACACATGGAGTGGATAATTGTGCTGTAAAACCAGCATTCTTAAATGTCACCCATTAATACTGTGTATACAGAGGAGCTGGTCTGAAATACAAAGGATAAATCCCACATATTAAAAAACAAATGAAAGCGGAAAACCTTAGTTCACAAAAACATTCAATCTAAGACAAGGTGCTGAGGGTAGAAAATTATAGGTTTAGCCTCTTAATTCTCCTAGTAGGAAGCTGTAACCTGGAGAAAAAATAACCATCGTAAAATCAATATAGAATTATAAGAGAATTCTTTTTTTTTTAACACTAAGCCTGCATATTTGTTTTGAATTATCATTAATCAACTCGCAATTCAGGCAGGTTTCTCTGGTGTCACTTTCATTCCCCTGCTCCTTTTTTCTGTACCTCTGCCCATCCTAAACTGGGCCTTCTCCATCCTTCTCTGATTTTCCAGATTCTACTCTTATACCAAAATCTAGCTCAGATATTTACCACTTCCATGAATCCTTCCCTGAAAACTCCCACCTATATGCCTTCTCTGAAGTTATATCATGTTTTCCCCACTGTAGGTCAAATTGCCATCACTTGATTAAAGATTGTCTTGTGTTATTCACAAATCATTCATTCTGTAGTCTTGTCTCACTAACTATATTGTATACTTCTTGAATATAGAGGCCCTTGATATTAATATTTTAATATTTCCCAAACCCTAGAATAGTGGTAAGCACATAGTAGGGACTCAAATATTCAATGTTTTGTCAGTAATCACTGCTGCAATGATAGCCAGCCAGCAGATCAACAGCAACTGAAGTGTATTATCTAAGTATCTGGATGAAAACCAGATTTTGCTTTAAGTTAAAATCATTGTACTCTTCTCCTGAACGATTTTTTGGTAGCACAAATTGAAACAGCAAAGAAAACAGTTTCCCCATGATGTTTCCAGGACCCGTTGACTTGATGTTAATATCTCATAGGACTTTAACCCCTTCAGTAGTAGAACAGTTAAACCTTAGTGAAAACACTGGCTAACTATTAACCAAACATTTTCTTAGTTCCAGAGTTGTCAGCTTTGAGGTGGTGGTGTGTCACTTTGACAACTCTAAAATTCTTCTGCCTTAGAACCAGACTCCTCTTCTTGTGTGACAGCATAGCATGTGTGCCCTTTTGCAATGCACATTAAGTTCTCAAACGTCCATTGCAATGCTCAACAGCTGCAATTCTGTAGGTTCGACACCTTTTCAATCCAACTTCTCAATGTAGCCTGCATTCCACTTCACTCAATTGACTTACTCTGTTGCATTTATTACTAAACTGTTCATTTAATTTAATGACTAACAAAGGACTCAGAAAAATTTCTTTGTCCTGCTTTTAGAGCCTAGCACAATTAGTCACATCTCCCTCATCTTCAGATAGCAAATTTAATTAGAATCTCCAGTGGATCACTTTCTAGGACACAAACAGTACATGGAGACATTGAGTGAGGTTGCTTCCCTGGAACAGAGGAAGAGTCTTCCCAGGTTTTCATGGTATTGACCTGTATCACCTGTTTCAGAGGAAGGTTAGACTAAAAGATAAACCTGTGATATATTAAAAAAGCTTGGGCAATATTATCCCCAGGGATCAAAGTCCTTTTCCCTTAACTAGGAATCTTTTGATGAAACATAACAATTAACGATCCTTGTAATTTCTGAGTTGGCCCAGCCTAAGTCTCTCCTTGCTGAAATATTTATTTCCTTGTTTCTGTTCATCTTAAATTTGAAACTGACATTAGTAAATTTGACAAGCTGGTTAAACATTTCTTTGTTTTACAGCCAACAATTTAGGGAAATTCTCTTCTCACTTTTTACTTCCCCATAATGTGATCTCCTAGCTTTCCCCAAAAGGACTGTGCTTTCTTCCTCTTCACCATAATGAATGTAAGCAAGGCCTTGGGTAATTGCTCACACTGTCAATCTCAGTACTACAGTCTGGCTTGGGATGGTACTCAGCTGACTGCCAGGAGTTATTATCCTCATTCCTCTGATTAATTACTATTCTTGAGCACCTTGCAGCTGAATAGAATCATAGAGGTTTAGCACTGAAAGGAGTCCCAGAAATTGGGTTTCAGGACTCCTCACTGTATAAATGGGAAAACAGTCCCAGAAAAGGGAAAATGGCTTGCCCAAGGTTGTGTAACAACGCAGTAATAGATGTCCTACTGGAAGAAAGATCTTATTTTTACTCCAATTGTCATTCTAGTACTCTACTCTGGAATCTCTTGAATATTGTATGACATAAAACCCTATATTTCCGTTAGTTCCTTTATGTTGATAACTCAGGTGAGGCAAGAAAGCAAAGTCTGCAAAGGCTGAGAAGCTGCATGTTGGGTTCCTTCCTCCGGCTAATGGCCAACTCCCAACGGTCAGTCATGTGCAGTAATCTTCAACGAATGTTTGTTGAGCAAATCTGTATTTAGTATGCTAGGAATGGCTCAGTTAGATGATTATGGAACCTTGAAGAAGGACACTATCTTTGACCTCCAGGACAAATTCTGAGTATGAAGTGGTGTGTGTGTTCATATGAGCATGTGTGGAGAGAGAGAGAGAGAGAGAAGGGACAGACATATCAAGAGACAGTGCTATGGGAGGCTCTGAGGAGAGAGAGAGCTCACAAGTGGTTAGGAGATCGGAGAAGTTCGCCTGGAAGGGTTAAGTTAGTAGGAAGACAAAGGCTGATGGAAAAAATCAAAAGGGTGAAATGACTTGAATAAAAGGAGTGGAGATAAGAAAGCATGTTTGAACTCATTCACTTATTCATACATTCACTAAGTGATAATTTAGGAAATGCTACTCTGCCAGATGTTAATAGAATTTCAGATACATAGATGAAAACATATGTTTCCTGACCTCAGAGAATTCATACTCTAGACCGCACTTCTCAAGCTTTAATGTTTCTCAAACTTTAACAGGCGTAAGAATCACCATTTCCAACAAGCTCCAGGAAGATGCTGGTGCAGCTGCTACTTGAGCCATGCTTTAAGTATAAGTGAACTTGCTTATAAAGAGATCATTATAATCTAATACAACAGTTGCCATCATGCAGGCAAGTCCAGGTGCCTTGGGAACATAAGATTGGAGATGCTAGCAGCAGTTGTGTAGGTGGGCTTAGAGATTAGGCTATGTGAACAGCAGTAGCAGACAAGTCTGAAGCCACAGGCTGGAACTGTGTATATATGGAGGACCTTAAAAGTCAGGAAGGGGCTTCCCTGGTGGCGCAGTGGTTGAGAGTCTGCCTGCTGATGCAGGGGACACAGGTTCGTGCCCTGGTCCGGGAAGATCCCACATGCCGCGGGGCGGCTGGGCCCGTGAGCCATGGCCGCTGAGCCTGCGCGTCCGGAGCCTGTGCTCCGCAACGGGAGAGGCCACAGCAGTGAGAGGCCTGCGTACCGCAAAAAAAAAAAAGTCAGGAAGGAATTCAAAACTTGCTTGTGATTTTCTCATCACTGCTCTGGAGCATGACTTTCTTCCTTTTATCAGCAGTTGCGGGCAATGAAGATAATATTAAAAACTGATCATTATCAAGCACTTGTAATGGGCCAGCACCATACTAAGTATGTTTTATGTGTTTGCCCATTTGATCCTCACAAGCATCCTATGAAATACGTGCTTTTATTTATTTATTTTTTCATTTTGAGAATTAAAAAACAAGAATACTGAAGCTTAGAGAGGGTATCTGAGTATTTAGAAGTAATTCTTATCCACTTCAGGGCAGCTATCATCTTAATTAATTCAGTGTGAACCAAAGAGAGACCCCATGATCACACATTCTCTATTCTATCCCCCATTACTTTTGCATCTTGTATATACTTCTCTTATCTCACTAAATTATAATATGCTCGCTTCCCTTTATCCCTCAGTACGTTATGTTTTATGCATATTTTATTCCGAAGTGTCTAGGATGTAGTAGGTGTTTGGTGAATGACTATATTTTCTACTTCTCTTCTAGAATAATCCTCCCACTATCTTTCATGCCTTGTTTCTCCCACACTAAATGTTCTCTCACAATCTCTGCATCTAAAATCTCAGTCCAAGATCTTTAAATGCCATCTCCTCTATGTAGCTTTTTCTGCTTCTTCCTCTGCAGACCTTGAGGGGAACAAGCTCTTCGTTCCTGGCAATTTCATAGTTTTTTTTTTCTGTACCTCTGCTATCTCACTTTTAATTCTCTACCTCATATATGCAGTTATTTGCTCACCTTATGTCTCCACTGGACTCTAAAACCCCTGGTAGGAGTGATGAGTCCCTATTGTGTGGTTAAATTTCGCAGCCAGATTGAACGGGGGCTTTTTTTGTGGGTGTGGAGGTGGCTAGTTTGAGTTTGGTTTAGTTGGTTTGGGTTTGTTTGTTACAGCATCTCTGCTCATTGACCCAATGATGTTGGACTTAACCTCCATGAGTTTCGTGGGCAAAATGGGGAAAGCAACATCTAAAACTCTAAACACCTCTAAAACTATCTGGAGGATTAAGTGGCTGCATGTAAAGGTTTCGTTTTGCCTACACAGTAAGCATCTACTACAAGGCCGCCATTGTTGTTATCATCTGTGTTCTACCCACACCACACTACCCTCTCCAAAAGTAAATGCCAATAGTATTTTTGAATGAATGAATAAATGTTCAACTTTTTTTTTTAACAAGCTCACCCCCTCTACAATACTGTAAGCAGTTCTATTGTATTTTTCCTCTACTCCTCTCTCTCCCAAACTGTACACATGAGACGACTTGATCAAATATTGTCATCTTATATGGCACCCTTCCCATTAGCAACCTGGAAACTTTAACTGACTTCTAACAAAATGCAGCTATTCCTGAAAGTATTTCCAATTCCTATTTTGTGTGCTCTCAAAGTGCAAAACAATATAATTTTCTTAAAATTGCTTCATGAAGAGGGAAATTTGCATATCGGAATTTACTGGGCCCACCCTATCTATCATACAGATGCATAACAATGTTGATAATGTACAAATGGCTTCTGGCAAAGATGAATTAAACCATTAAAATGTAAAAAGCAACAGCACCTCAAAAGATGATAATGAAAGCTCAATAGGGCATTTTGGACATTTAGTGAGTAGACATGCTTAACAATCAATTAGGATAAAATATTTCAAATGATGCAGTTCTGAATAAGTGGTCCATAAAATGTATATGACCAGGAACGTCCATGATCAACATGTCTCCTTGCCTACTACATTCTTTTTTTTTTAATATATTTATTGGAGTATAATTGCTTTACAGTGGTGTGATACATATACATATGTTCCCATATCTCTTCCCTCTTGCGTCTTCCTCCCTATCCCACCCCTCTAGGTGGTCACAAACCACCTATCTCATCTCCCTGTGCTATGCGGCGACTTCCCACTAGCTATCTATATTACGTTTGGTAGTGTATATATGTCCATGCCACTCTCTCACTTTGTCACAGCTTACCCCTCCCCCTCCCCTTATCCTCAAGCCCATGCTGTAGTAGGTCTGTGTCTTTATTCCTGTCTTACCCCTAGGTTCTTCATGACATTTTTTTTTTCTTAAATACCATATATATGTGTTAGCATATGGTATTTGTCTTTCTCTTTCTGACTGACTTCACTCTGTATGACAGACTCTAGGTCCATCCACCTCACTACAAATAACTCAATTTCGTTTCGTTTTATGGCTGAGTAATATCCCATTGTACCACAGCTTCTTTATCCATTCCTCTGTCGATGGACACTTAGGTTGCTTCCATGTCCTGGCTATTGTAAATAGAACTGCAATGAACATTTTGGTACATGACTCTTTTTGAATTATGGTTTTCTCAGGGTATATGCCCAGTAGTGGGATTGCTGGGTCGTATGGTAGTTCTATTTGTAGTTTTTTAAGGAACCTCCATACTGTTCTCCATAGTGGCTGTATCAATTTACATTCCCACCAACAGTGCAAGACTGTTCCCTTTTCTCCACACCCTCTCCAGCATTTATTGTTTATAGATTTTTTGATGATGGCCATTCTGACCGGTGTGAGATGATATCTCATTGTAGTTTTGATTTGCATTACTCTAATGATTAATGATGTTGAGCATTCTTTCATGTGTTTGTTGGCAATCTGTATATCTTCTTTGGAGAAATGTCTGTTTAGGTCTTCTGCCCATTTTTGGATTGGGTTGTGTGTTTTTTTGTTATTGAGCTGCATGAGCTGCTTGTAAATTTTGGAGATTAATCCTTTGTCAGTTGCTTCATCTGCAAATATTTTCCCCCATTCTGAGGGTTGTCTTTTGGTCTTGTTTATGCTTTCCTTTGCTGTGCAAAAGCTTTTAAGTTTCATGAGGTCCCATTTGTTTAGTTTTGTTTTTATTTCCATTTCTGTAGGAGGTGGGTCAAAAAGGATCTTGCTGTGATTTATGTCATAGAGTGTTCTGCCTATGTTTTCCTCTAAGAGTTTGATAGTGTCTGCCCTTACATTTAGGTCTTTAATCTATTTTGAGTTTATTTTTGTGTATGGTGTTAGGGAGTGTTCTAATTTCATCCTTTTACGTGTACCTTTCCAGTTTTCCCAGCACCACTTATTGAAGAGACTGTCTTTTCTCCACTGTATATTCTTGCCTCCTTTATCAAAGATAAGGTGACCATATGTGCATGGATTTATCTCTGGGCTTTCTATCCTGTTCCATTGATCTATATTTCTGTTTTTGTGCCAGTGCCATACTGTCTTGATTACTGTAGCTTTGTAGTATAGTCTGAAGTCAGGGAGCCCGATTCCTCCAGCTCCATTTTTCGTTCTCAAGATTGCTTTGGCTATTCGGGGTCTTTTGTGTTTCCATACAAATTGTGAAATTTTTTGTTCTACTTCTGTGGAAAATGCCAGTGGCAGTTTGATAGGGGTTGCATTGGATCTGTAGATTGCTTTGGGGGGTAGAGTCATTTTCACAATGTTGATTCTTCCCATCCAAGAACTTGGTATATCTCTCCATCTATTTGTATCATCTATAATTTCTTTCATCAGTGTCTTATAATTTTCGGCATACAGGTCTTTTGTCTACTTAGGTAGGTTTATTCCTACATATTTTATTATTTTTGTTGCAATGGTAAATGGGAGTGTTTTCTTAATTTCACTTTCAGATTTTTCATCATTAGTGTATAAGAATGCCAGAGATTTCTGTGCATTAATGTTGTTTCCTGCTACTTTACCAAATTCATTGATTAGCTCTAGTAGTTTTCTGGTAGCATCTTTAGGATTCTCTTTGTAGAGTATCATGTCATCTGCAAACAGTGACAGCTTTACTTCTTCTTTTCTGATTTGGATTCCTTTTATTTCTTTTTCTTCTCTGATTGCTGTGGCTAAAACTTCCAAAACTATGTTGAATAAGAGTGGTGAGAGTGGCAACCTTAGTGGGAATGGTTTCAGTTTTTCACCACTGAGGACGATGTTGGCTGTGCATTTGTCATATATGGCCTTTATTATGTTGAGGAAAGTTCCCTCTATGCCTCCTTTCTGCAGGGTTTTTATCATAAATGGGTGCTGGATTTTGTAGAAAGCTTTCTCTGCATCTATTGAGATGATCATATGGTTTTTCTCCTTCAATTTGTTAATATGGTATATCATGTTGATTGATTTGCGTATATTGAAGAATCCTTGTATTCCTCTAACAAACCCCACTTGATTATGGTGTATGATCCTTTTAATGTGCTGTTGGATTCTGTTTGCTAGTATTTTGTTGAGGATTTTTGCATCTATGTTCATCAGTGATATTGGCCTGTAGTTTTCTTTCTTTGTGACATCTTTGTCTCATTTTGTTATCAGGATGATGGTGGCCTCATAGAATGAGTTTGGGAGTGTTCCTCCCTCTGCTATATCTTGGAAAAGTTTGAGAAGGATAGATGTTAGCTCTTCTCTAAGGGTTTGATAGAATTCGCCTGGGAAGCCATCTGGTCCTGGGGGTTTTTTTGTTGGAAGATTTTTAATTTCAATTTCAGTGCTTGTGATTGGTCTGTTCATATTTTCTATTTCTTCCTGGTTCAGTCTCAGCAGGTTGTGCATTTCTAAGAATTTGTCCATTTCTTCCAGGTTGTCCATTTTATTGGCATAGAGTTGCTTGCAGTAATCTCTCATGATCTTTTGTATTTCTGCAGTGTCAGTTGTTACTTCTCCTTTTTCATTTCTAACTATTGATTTGAGTCTTCTCCCCATTTTTCTTGATGAGTCTGGCTAATGATTTATCAATTTTATCTTCTCAAAGAACCAGCTTTTAGTTTTATTGATCTTTGCTATCGTTTTCTTCATTTCTTTTTCATTTATTTCTGATCTGATCCTTATGATTTCTTTCCTTCTGCTAACTTTGGGGTTTTTTTGTTCTTCTTTCTCTAATTGCTTTAGGTACAAGGTTAGGTTGTTTATTTGAGATGTTTCCTGTTTCTAAGATAGGATTGTATTGCTATAAACTTCCCTCTTAGAACTGCTTTTGCTGCATCCATAGGTTTTGGGTCGTCATGTCTCCGTTGTCATTTGTTTCTAGGTATTTTTTGATTTCCTCTTGATTTCTTCAGTGATCACTTCGTTATTAAGTAGTGTATTGTTTAGCCTCCACGTGTTTGTATTTTTTACAGATCTTTTCCTGTAATTGATATCTAGTCTCATAGCATTGTGGTTGGAAAAGATACTTGATACGATTTCAATTTTCTTAAATTTACCAAGGCTAGATTTGTGACCCAAGATATGATCTCTCCTGGAGAATGTTCCGTGAGCATTTGAGAAAAATTTGTATTCCGTTGTTTCTGGATGGAATGTCCTATAAATATCAATTAAGTCCATCTTGTTTAATGTATCATTTAAAGCTTGTGTTTCCTTAGTTATTTTCATTTAGGATGATCTGTCCATTGATGAAAGTGGGGTGTTAAAGTCTCCTACTATGATTGTGTTACTGTTGATTTCCCCTTTTATGGCTGTTAATATTTGCCTTATGTATTGAGGTGCTCCTATGTTGGGTGCATAAATAGTTACAATTGTTATATCTTCTTCTTGGATTGATCCCTTGATCTTTATGTGGTGTCCTTCTTTGTCTCTTGTAATAGTCTTTATTTTAAAGTCTATTTTGTCTGATATGAGAATTGCTATTCCAGCTTTCTTCTGATTTCCACTTGCATGGAATATCTTTTTCCATCCCCTCACTTTCAGTCTGTATGTGTCCCTAGGTCTGAAGTGGGTCTCTTGTAGACAGCGTATATATGGGTCTTGTTTTTGTATCCAGCCAGCCAGTCTGTTTCTTTTGTTTGGAGCATTTAATCCATTTACTTTTAAGGTAATTATTGATATGTATGTTCCTATTGTCAGTTTCTTAATTTTGCGGGGTTTGTTTTTTTAGTTCTTTGCCTTCTTTTGTGTTTCCTGCCTGGAGAAGTTCCTTTAGCGTTTGTTGTAAAGCTGGTTTGGTGGTGCTGAACTCTCTCAGCTTTTGCTTGTCTGTAAAGGTTTTAATTTCTCCATCAAATCTGAATGAGATCCTTGCTGGGTAGAGTAATCTTGGTCGTAGGTTCTTCTCCTTCATCACTTTAAATATGTCCTGCCAGTCCCTTCTGGCTTGCAGAGTTTCTGCTGAAAGATCAGCTGTTAACCTTATGGGGATTCCCTTGTGTGTTATTTGTTGTTTGTCCCTTGCTGCTGTTTTTTTTTTTTTTTCTTGCTATACGCGGGCCTATCACTGTTGTGGCCTCTCCCATTGCAGAGCACAGGCTCCGGACACGCAGGCCCAGCGGCCATGGCTCATGGGCCCAGCCGCTCCGCAGCATGTGGGATCCTCCCGGACCGGGGCACAAACCCTTGTCCCCTGCATCGGCAGGCGGACTCCCAACCACTGCGCCACCAGGGAAGCCCCCCTTGCTGCTTTTAATATGTGTTCTTTGTATTTAATTTTTGAAAGTTTGATTAATATGTGTCTTGGCGTGTTTCTCCTTGGATTTATCCTGTGTGGGACACTCTGTGCTTCCTGGACTTGATTAACTATGTCCTTTCCCATATTAGGGAAGTTTTCAACTATAATCTCTTCAAAAGTTTTCTCAGTCCCTTTCTTTTTCTCTTCTTCTGTGACCACTATAATTCGAATTTTGGTGCATTTAATGTTGCCCCTGAGGTCTCTGAGACTGTCCTCAGTTCTTTTCATTCTTTATTCTGCTCTGCAGTAGTTATTTCCACTATTTTATGTTCCAGGTCACTTATCCGTTCTTCTGCCTCAGTTATTCTACTATTGATCCCTTCTAGAGTATTTTTAATTTCATTTATTGTGTTGTTCATCATTGCTTGTTTCCTCTTTAGTGTTTCTAGGTCCTTGTTAAATGTTTCTTGCATCTTCTCTATTCTATTTCCAAGATTTTGGATCATCTTTACTATCATTATTCTGAATTCTTTTCCAGGTAGACTGCCTATTTCCTCTTCGTTTGTTATGTCTGGTGGGTTTTTACCTTGCTCCTTCATCTGCTGTGTGTTTTTCTGTCTTTTCATTTTGCTTATCTTACTGTGTTTGGGGTCTCCTTTTCGCAGGCTGCAGGTTTGTAGTTCCCGTTGTTTTTGGTGTCTGTCCCCAGTGGCTAAGGTTGGTTCAGTGGGTTGTGTAGGTTTCCTGGCGGAGGGGACTGGTGCCTGTGTTCTGGTGGACGAGGCTGGATCTTGTCTTTCTGGTGGGCAGGTCCGCGTCTGGTGGTGTGTTTTGGGGTGCCTGTGGCCTTATTATGATGTTAGGCAGCCTCTCTGCTAATGCATGGGGCTGTGTTCCTGTCTTGCTAGTTGTTTGGCATAGTATGTCCAGCACTGTAGCGTGCTGGTCGTTGAGTGAAACTGGGTGCTGGTGTTGAGATGGAGATCTCTGGGAGATTTTCGCCCTTTGATATTACGTGGAGCTGGGAGGTCTCTTGTGGACCAGCGTCCTGAAGTTGGCTCTCCCACCTCAGAGGCATAGCCCTGATGCCTGGCTGGAGCACCAAGAGACCGTCCTCCACACAGCTCAGAATAAAAGCGAGAAAAAATGGAAAGAAAGAGAGAGAATAAAATAAAATAAAGTTATTAAAATAAAAAATGAAGAAAAAAAATTTTTAAGTAAAAAAAAAAAAACACGGATGTACAGAACCCTAGGACAAATGGTGAAAGCAAAGCTATACAGACAAAATCTCACACAGAAGCATACACATACATACTCACAAAAAGAGGAAAAGGGGAAAAAATAATCTATCTTGCTCCCAAAGTCCACCTCCTCAATTTGGGATGATTCATTGTCTATTCAGGTATTCCACAGATGCAGGGTACATCAAGTTGATTGTGGAGATTTAATCCGCTGCTCCTGAGGCTGCTGGGAGAGATTTCCCTTTATCTTCTTTGTTCTCACAGCTCCCAGGGGCTCAGCTTTGGATTTGGCCCTGCCTCTGCGTGTAGGTCGCCAGAGGGCGTCTGTTCTTTGCTCAGACAGGATGGGGTTAAAGGAGCAGCTGATTCGGGGGCTCTGGCTCACTCAGGCCGGGGGGGAGGGAGGGGTACAGGGTGAGCCTGCGGAGGCAGAGGCCAGCAGGACGTTGCACCAGCCTGAGGCACGCCGTGTGTGCTCCCAGGGGAGTTGTCCCTGGTTCCCAGGACCCTGGCAGTGGTGGGCTGCACAGGCTCCCGGGAGGGGAGGTGTGGAGAGTGACCTGTGCTCGCACACAGGCTTCTTGGTGGCGGCAGCAGCAGCCTTAGCGTCTCATGCCCGTCTCTGGGGTCTGTGCTGTTAGCCACGGCTCGCGCGCGTCTCTGGAGCTCCTTTAAGCGGCGCTCTTAATCCCCTCTTCTCGCGCACCAGGAAACAAAGAGGCATGAAGAAGTCTCTTGCCTCTTCGGTAGCTCCAGACTTTTCCTGGACTCCCTCCCGGCTAGCCGTGGCGCACTAGCCCCTTCAGGCTGTGTTCACGCCACCAGTCCTCTCCCTGGGATCTGACCCCCGAAGCCCGAGCCTCAGCTCCCCGCCCCCACCCGCCCTGGCAGGTGAGCAGACAAGCCTCTCGGGCTGGTGAGTGCTGGTCAGCACCGATCCTCTGTGCAGGAATCTCTCCGCTTTGCCCTCCGCACCCCTGTGGCTGTGCTCTCCTCCCTGGCTCCGAAGCTTCTCCCCTCCGCCACCCCCCTCTCCATCAGCGAAGGGGCTTCCTAGTGTGTGGAAACCTTTCCTCCTTCACAGCTCCCTCCCACTGGTGCAGGTCCCATCCCTATCTTGTGTCTCTGTTTTTTTCTTTTTTCTTTTGCCCTACCCAGGTACGTGGGGAGTTTCTTGCCTTTTGGGAGCTCTGAGGTCTTCTGCCAGTGTTCAGTAGGTGTTCTGTGGGAGTTGCTCCACGTGTAGATGTATTTCTGATGCATCTGTGGGGAGGAAGGTGATCTCCGCGTCCTACTCTTCCACCATCTTCTCCTGTCTCCCCTACTACATTCTTTATTCCCCACTCCACACTTTCTGTTTTCTGCAGTTCTACCTGCAGTCCACAGACTCTGAAAATGCCTCTGAAATTTCTCACGAGGACAAGGCCTTTGGGTTTTATTTATTTCAATGATATAAATATACTGTTTTCACATTAATGGCAAAATAGCTATTTTGCAGACTATGGAAATAATAAAATCTGTGCCATACAAGTAGAATTTGAGGTTATCTGCAGGCCCTTATCATTTACAAATCACTGATCCATGTATTCATTCCGCATATACGCTGAGCACTTGTCATGCTCAAAACTTTGGAAGACAAGGTAAACTCATCCCTACACCCAGGGGTCTGTGTAGGGTGGAAGACAGAGGGTATATAAGCAATATATATAAGCAATTACAGGGTCCCCCAATTAATCAATAAACTGTAGAAAGTGCTACAAAGGAAAAGAGCAGAATTCCATGAGATAAGACTAAAGTGTAGACCAAGGGAAGGCTTTTCTAAGGAAGTTCTGGTTAAGCGGAGACCCACAGGATGGGTAAGAATGAGATCCAGAATGAGGGAACTTGCTTAACAGACGGACTAGGCTGTGTGGTGACCCGGGGTTCTTGTGAAAAACTGAGCCTCTGCCTCAGCTTCCTTACCTCTTAAGTGGTGATACCAATTATATTTACCCCTTAGGGTGGTTGTGAGGATTATATGACAAGTAACACTCTTAGCACAATATTTAATACTCATTCCACATTAGCCATTATTGTTTCTGATGTTGTTCTTAGCAGTTTTACCCTAAATGCACGTGGGATGTCACTGAAAGCAGGTGAGGCAGGTTTAAGCAAGGGAACGAATGTTGAGAACTGTGAAGGATCTGAGATTTTGTTTCTTACCTGCAAGCTAGCGAGTTATCCTGCTGTGCTGTCATGGATACTGGCAGAGGATCTGAGATTCCTGGACAAGAAACTTCATAGCCTCATCCTAATAGTTGTAGCCAGAGAATCAGCATTTTCACTGGTTCCCTGAGTCTCAGTTTCCACAGAGCAAAACAAGTGAGGCCACGTGATGCCTACACACACGGTGGGTTCCATTACAGGAGAGAAATCCCAAGCCAGGGGAAACTGACTCTTTTACAGTGAGCCTAAGCCTCCCTGGGCTGTGCCTCAGAGAAGAACATTATTATGCTGGACAGTAAACAAATGTACTGATTGCTCCCGAGAGAGACACTGTATCTTTCAAGGCTGTTCACTATACAAATATCCCTGAAAATACAGTCCAGAACAAAGGAAATCAGTATTTTCTGTTTGCAAGATTTACAGAAATGCAGGGGACTCAGAGAATTGTCTCCCAAGAATTTTATGATCAGATCTGATTTTTTATAAAATCATTCTGGCAGCTGCTGAACTCATAAGTATTCATACAATTTTATATCCCGTACTTCGTTTTTTACATCATAAGCATTTTTTTCAAACTGCCACATCATGTATGTAACACTAATTTTTAATGATTGCATAATATATCAATAATACAATCCATAGTAATGTGCTTAGCTGTTCTCTTAATACAGGAGATTTAGTTTGCTTCTAATTTTTGGCCATTATCAAGGAACATTTCTTTTAAGACGTGGATTGGTTGCAAATGTAAAGCACAACACTCTGAAGTAACAATATAGATGACTTAGGAAGTATTATAAGAAGGCTAGATGCTGACATTGCCAGTTTGCCCAAGCCGGCACTTTCCAATAAGGAGTGGTGCTAGTAACAGAACCTCTTCAGCCTGATTGCACGGGTTTACAATCTATTTCAATGAAATGGTCAATATATGCAAAAAATGGACTTTACTTCCACCAGAAACATTTTCTGAGACTGAGAATCAATGAATACTATTGATAAAACCATAAGAACTTTCTTCTATGAAATTCTTACCCAGAGAGGGAGTGAGGAACAACAGAGTATTTAACATCGGGTGAAGCCGTATGCATCTCCACCTCCAAATATTCTCCATGTAAAAAGGATCCAATGGGCTCTTTCCAACTCATTTCAAGAGTCAATTTTTAGACTGGTTTTCATATTTTTTAATTATTAGAAAGTAATCATATTTTTTAATTATTAGAAAGTTTACTATAGAGATCATCACATTTAAAACTCTTGTTTCCTGCTAGATCATCAAATTTAAAACTTTTGTTTACTGCTAAGGAAACTCATTAAAAGGATGAATGAGTTGCCCATGGGCATAAAATTAAATCAGTCCGGGGCTTCCCTGGTGGCGCAGTGATTGAGAGTCTGCCTGCCGATGCAGGGGACACGGGTTCGTGCCCCGGTCCGGGAGGATCCCACGTGCCGCGGAGCGGCTGGGCCCGTGAGCCATGGCCGCTGGGCCTGCGCGTCCGGAGCCTGTGCTCCACAACGGGAGAGGCCACAATAGTGAGAGGCCTGCGTACCGCAAACAAACAAACAAACAAAAAAAAATTAGTCCCCCTTACTGAGTATCTTCTGTGTGAAAGGAGCAGCGGTTGGTACTATGAGAAACAAGAAGCAGATGACACATTTCCCATCCAGAAATAGCTTGCATTATAGTGGGTGAAGCAGAGATGCAATTTGTTATGTGGAAAGTGCTCTGATAATGGTCACAAGTTCAAAGGAACATAAGAAATGTACATGAATCACCCTGACTGACAAGGCAAGAAAAAGTCTCATGGAAGATGAGGCTCTTGAGTCATAGCAGCTAAGATCACAGCTCATCTCATGAAACTAGCTATTTGGAGCTGTAAGACCTCCTTCAATGTCTCTTCTAGTCCCCCAGACCCTGCTTTCTTATCATCGGGGGCCAGAAACTCAATCTCTTCACACAGTCCAGTCTGCCTTCCAAACTCCTGATGATTAAAAAGGGCTTCTTTGGGATGAGTTCCTGTTTGACTCTACAACTTTACCTGTTGGTTTCAGTGCTACCCACTGAGGCCACACAGTGGAAGTACGCTGCCCATTCCATATGAGGGGACTGCACATGTTTATAATTCGTTTAGAGCCTTCTCTGCTCCAAGTTAAATGTTGCCAGTGCCTTCCATAGCCCCTCCTGTTGCATGATTTAAAACCAGTCATCATCCTGGTCCTTTTGGATCGAGCACTTCACTTTGTCTCTGTCTTTTTTAAATGTGGTTTCCAAATTCAAAATGGTACTCCTAGTGTGGCCTGATTAGTAGAGTAAAAAACTAGAGTGACTGTTCCCTTCCCTGCTCTTGATGCTGCCATTATCAATGTAGCCCAAGACTAGTTTTTATGTCCGCATGACCTTCTTGATTTATTTCAAGCTTATTATGAAATGAACCCTCCAAACTTTTATTTTCCAATGAAGGCTGGTAATTTATGGTGGGTACTGCAGAATGAAGATTATACCTATGACAAGAAATGGGAGATGGGAGGAAGGCATTCTAGGATGAAGAGAACCATATGTAAATGCCTAGTGAAATAACATAACATGACATGATTGAGAAAGGCTGAGTAACCCAGAGTGAATATATCATGGAGTATGTATGCAGAGGCAGAGGGGGCTAAAAAAGTGGGTCATGTAAGACTTTTGAATCGTATCATTGAGTTAGCGTTTTGCAAGATTACCTTGATAGAAGTCTAAGGAATGAATTGGAGAAAAAAAGACCTCGAGGAGTAAGAAGTTACTTAATAATCATAAAATAATAGTAGTATTTAGAAATTAATTGAGTACCTACTATACCTTACATAAAATATTCTATATACATCATCTCTGATATCACAAAAATCCTGTGAAGTACTATTATTCCCATTTTATGAATGAGGAAATTGAGGCTTAGTTAAATGGACTTACCAAGGCACCCAGTTATATGGTGATGGGGCCTGAATTTAATCCAGGTCTTCTGACATTGTCCTTTGCTACACTGTGGTGATAGCAGGGGTACTGTGAGATAGAGATCAATGTGAAAATATTCTACAAGTAGAACCAGTATCACTTTACAACTAGGGAAATGAAGGGGAGACAGTAATCCAGCACAACTGAGTTTTCCAGCCTGGGAGGCCAAGAGGGTAGGACAGCGGTCGGAGACAAGCTCAAAGTACCCTACTCAGCACCAGAAAAATCCTTTTTAGGAACTGAGACCGGCAACTCCAGCCAGGAGTACAAAGTTATTGAGAAAGTCTAAGGCACGATGAATATGCCCTTGCTGACAATTTTCCCTGGCCCTAAGCTGGCAATAAGAGTCAGCCAAGTATTCTAAGACTGTTACCTTTGGCACTACTTTATCAAATGATTCAACCTGAAAATACCCTCATTTATTGTATATTAAAAATACTCCACTCAGTGTAGAAATGCAACTATCCGACAACTGGCAATGGAAGCTGTGCTTTTTAATCCTCACCTATCAGAACAGAAATGTTCTCTCATATATTTATGAGACTTGGTAAGGTTGTTAAAATAAAAAGTTAGACCATATTATCCATAATATACTATGTTCATATTTCTTCTGACTTACACAGGGCTACGAAAAGAAGTACATAAGTACAGCTTGATGAAATAGCAAAAGTGATAGGAATTCGTCATTAGTCTATAAAGATTTAAAAGGTGTTAGTTAGCATCAGGGAAGAGAGGATTTCTTCAAGATAGAAGTGGATAAGTCATGTTACAAGAATGTAGAAGTAATTGGAGAAAATCAGGTCAGACAAAATTGAAGTTGATTTTTGGAAAAAATACTCCTGCCTATGAGATTTATTTTTTTAAATAATATCTTATGGAAAGTGGTGATTTAAAAAAAATGAAAAGAGGAAAGAAGAAACATGTTCTTCAATTCATTTGATCAATATTAGCACAAGCTCCTGAAAGGTTTTTAAAGGAAAATCCTCCATCATCTGTAGGCATAAAACAAATAACACAAATTATTATGACCTTTTTATCTTATGAGTGTGTATAAAACAGAATCACAACTTACCATCTTAGACACAAAATATTAACTGAAACCTCTGTAGCCTGAGGAAATCACTCATTTTTAGCTTTCTTAAGTATTTATATTAATCTAAATGTAAGAGATACATTTTATATTTATACATACAGTATATATTTATACATATATATCGTATATAGATGTATATGTGTATACATATATCAATACATACAAATATATTTATAAATATATATTTATGTATAATGTACAATTTGTGATTATGATTCAATCAAAAATTCTCAAATTTAAGCACAGATCTCCATTATTTCTTACAATATCTAAAGAGTACTTTCATCTGTAAATTCTGAAGGCAGTCATTATTCAACTACTGATAGTTTGCAAGGCCCTTTGTATAAGGCAGTATTTGTATCCAAAAATACAAAGGCACAGACTTTGAACTTTGAGAGACTGGAGGAGGATCCTATCTCTTACTTGTTTTTGTGTCTGGAGACAAAGAATTTTACCTCTCTGAGCCTCATGGTCTTCATCTGCAAAATGGAGATAATACAGCCTTCAAGAGGAAGAAATGAGATAATACACACAAAGCAGTTAGCCAAGTGCCTTGGACACAGTAAATTCTAAATAAGTAGTAGCTGTTTTCAGTGCAATTTTGGTTTTTACTCCCTACCCACTCCTACCATGAGTGTTAAGCTGAATGAGGGAGGGGATTTTTTTTTCACTTTATTCAGTGCTTTTGCTCTAGGTCCTAGAGTATACTTGGCACATGTTAGGCACAGAGTCAAAGCTTGTGAAAGAAATCAATAAATGAATAATTATTTTTTATAAATTTATTTATTTAGTTTTCGCTGCATTGGGTCATCGTTGTTGCTCGCGGGCTTTCTCTAGGTGCGGTGAGTGGGGGCCACTCTTCGTTGCGGCGCGTGGGCTTCTTATTGCGGTGGCTTTTCTTGTTGCGGAGCACGGGCTCTAGGCACGTGGGCTTCAGTAGTTGTGGGATGCGGGTTCAGTAGTTTGGGTTCACAGGCTTAGTCGCTCTGCGGCATGTGGCATCTTCCTGGACCAGGGCTTGAACCTGTGTCCCCTGCATTGGCAGGTGGATTCTTAACCTCTGCGCCACCAGAGAAGTCCAATAAATGAATAATTTAATGAATAATTCAGCCTCTCCTTCATCCTGGATGGCCTGGAGAAACAGGTTACTCCTTTTGCTCTCTATAATGACATATAGTATTTTAATATTCAAGTACATTTTAAAGACTGATTTGAAGAGTAGAGACTCAAAGAAATAGAAGTTCAAAAAGACAATCAACATTTTAGATATGAGCATTTTTATTGAAGACACAATTTGGGGCCTGGTAGTTTTACTTAAATATCAGTTTATATTCAAAGAGGTAGTTAAAGGAGTTAAATATCTCCTTAGGGACAGTTTATGACCTTCCCTTTGAATCTATGCTTTTCAATTTTGTTTTCTCCTTTGCTTGTTTGTTAATATTTTCCCATGCCATAAAGCTTCAAATACATCTGTGGCCCAAATATAAGGAATTTACCAAAGGCCAGTCAGCAGCTAAAATCACTACATGTTGGTAGATGCCCCATTGTAGTGAACTCGGTCCTAGTAACCTGCAGTTTGTGAATCCTCTGAACAATCACTCCTCTGATTTTAAGGCCAGAGAGGAAAGTGAGACTAAACATGAATGTCATTGTCAGGTGGCCAGCCATCTGTAAAAGGTAATGCTTTCTGCTTATGTGGGATCAGATGAAAAGTTTGGTAAAGAGCCTAGAAATTTACAATTTAAAATAACACGTGCTTAATGACACATCTTTTTTTTTTAATCTTCTGCTATATTTTTCAAGCTTTATAGTTTGCCCTAAACTTTTTTTTAACAATTTCATGAGGTATATTTTACATATCATAAACTTCACCTCTTTCAAGTATATAATTCAGCGATTTTTGGTAACTTTGTCCAGTGGTGTAACCACCCCCCTAACTCAATTTAGAACGTTTTCATGTCCCTAATGAGATCCCTTGTGCCCGTTTACAATTAATTTCACTTTTGACCTTAGCCCCAGACAACCACTAATCTATTTCTGCCTATAAATTTGCCTTTTCTGGAACAACTTTTGCATTTTTAAATGTTCATTAATCCATTTTTAAAATACCAGTAGTTAGAGGTGGTTGTTTATGGGGTCAAACTATTTTCTTTATGTTTCTTCTTTGTTTAACCAAAGCACATGTGGCCATTCCATCTTTTGCAAAGCTAACTTCAAAATGACATTTAACTAGAATCACAGTGAGCATCTCCACGTGGGCAGATGAGGATTCTGTAATTTCATGCCCAGCTGCATTGATGACTTTCAGCCCATTTAAGCAGCACTGACCACAGACAGCAGTAAACCCGGCAACGCCCTGCCACGGCTGATTACTTCGGTCTTATATCTCTGTAATTTTTATAGCTGACATTTCAACTCGATGTTTCCAATAAGACACAAGTTTATTGGAGCAGAGTAGAATTCATTTACTGTCATTTTCATATATTAAACTTCATCACATATTTTATTCCAAAATTAAGATTCACCACTGTGTTCTTTAAGTGGCAGGAGACAGATTCCTCCCTTATTTGCATCATCCTTTTTCATGAATTTGAGATGAAATACACTAGAAAGTATATTTACATTTTCCACTTCAGTCAAGGGTATTCTATACATCGAAGGTTCCTGGTATATTTATTTGGTTTCATTAAATGCAAGCATAAATATTTTTGCTTGACAAAATTGAATATTTTTGCCTTGGAATCCCAGTGGAAGTGGCATAAAAAGCATCCCACTGCTCAGTTCAACACGTGGGAACTGTGTTGGCATGGAGTGAGGGGGGTACAGTGGTTAATTCGCCATGGTTGCTGCCTTCAAGGAGCCTATGGTCTAGCTGGGGAAACAGCCATTTTTAAAACAGTGCTTTACAATAGTGTGGGAAATCCCTTGATAAATGTATGCCCTGGTGCAGGGAGAACAAAGCTGAGAGGTTAGAAAAGGTATCCAATCTGGGTATGCATGAGATGAGCCCTGAGAATAAATAGCAGCAGACTAGGCAAAGAACTTTTCTCAAAATAAAAGACATTTGGTTTATCACATTGACTGATTTGCGTATACTGAAGAATCCTTGCATTCCTGGGATAAACCCCACTTGATCATGGTGTATGATCCTTTTAATGTGCTGTAGGATTCTGTTTGCTAGTATTTTGTTGAGGATTTTTGCATCTATGTTCATCAGTGATATTGGCCTGTAGTTTTTCTTCTCTGTGACGTCTTTGTCTGGTTTTGGAATCAGGGTGATGGTGGCCTCATAGAATGAGTTAGGGAGTATTCCTCTCTCTGCTATATTTGGGAAGAGTTTGAGAAGGATATGTGTTAACTTTTCTCTAAGTGTTTGATAGAATTCGCCTGTGAAGCCATCTGGTCCTGGGCTTTTGTTTGTTGGAAGATTTTTAATCACAGTTTCAATTTCAGTGCTTGTGATTGGTCTGTTCATATTTTCTATTTCTTCCTGGTTCAGTCTCGAAAGGTTGTGCTTTTCTAAGAATTTGTCCATTTCTTCCAGGTTGTCCATTTTATTGGCATAGAGTTGCTTGCAGTAATCTCTCATGATCCTTTGTATTTCTGCAGTGTCAGTTGTTACTTCTCCTTTTTCATTTCTAACTATTGATTTGAGTCTTCTCCCTTTATTTCTTGATGAGTCTGGCTAATGGTTTATTAATTTTGTTTATCTTCTCAAAGAACCAGCTTTTAGTTTTATTGATCTTTGCTATTGTTTCCTTCATTTCTTTTTCATTTATTTCTGATCTGATCTTTATGATTTCTTTCCTTCTGCTAACTTTGGGATTCTTTTGTTCTTCTTTCTCTAATTGCTTTAGGTGTAAGGTTAGCCTGTTTATTTGAGTTGTTTCTTGTTTCTTGAGGTACGCTTGTATTGCTATAAACTTCCCTCTTAGAACTGCTTTTGCTGCATCCCATAGGTTTTGGGTCGTCGTGTTTTCATTGTCCTTTGTTTCAAGGTATTTTTTGATTTCCTCTTTGATTTCTTCAGTGATCTCTTGGTTATTTAGTAGTGTATTGTGTAGCCTCCATGTGTTTGTATTTTTTACAGATTGTTTCCTGTAATTGATATCTAGTCTCATAGCGTTGTGGTCGGAAAAGATACTTGTACAATTTCAATTTTCTTAAATTTACCAAGGCTTGAACAAATGGGACTTAATGAAACTTAAAAGCTTTTGCACAGCAAAGGAAACCATAAACAAGACGAAAAGACAACCCTCAGAATGGGAGAAAATATTTGCAAATGAAGCAACTGACAAAGGATTAATCTCCATAATTTACAAGCAGCTCATGCAGCTCAATATCTAAAAAACAAACAACCCAATACAAAAATAGGCAGAAGACCTAAATAGACATTTCTCCAAAGAAGATATTACAGATTGCCAACAAACACATGAAAGGATGCTCAACATCACTAATCATTAGAGAAATGCAAATCAAAACTACAATGAGGTATCACCTCATACCAGTCAGAATAGCCATCATCAAAAAATCTAGAAACAATAACTGCTGGAGAGGGTGTGGAGAAAAGGGAAGCCTCTTGCACTGTTGGTGGGAATGTAAATTGATACAGCCACTATGGAGAAGAGTATGGAGGTTCCTTTAAAAAACTAAAAATAGAACTACCATATGACCCAGCAATCCCACTGGGTATTATATACCCTGAGTAAATCATAATTCAGAAAAAGTCATGTACCACAATGTTCATTGCATCACTATTAACAATAGCCAACACATGGAAGCAACCTAAGTGTCTATCGACAGATGAATGGATAAAGAAGATGTGGCACATACATAAGATGGAATATTACTCAGCCATAAAAAGAAACGAAATTGAGTTATTTGTAGTGAGGTGGACGGACCTAGAGTCTGTCATACAGAGTGAAGTAAGTCAGAAAGAGAAAAACAAATACCATGTGCTAACACATATATATGGAATCTAAAAAAAAAAAAATGGTTCTGAAGAACCTAGGGGCAGGACAGGAATAAAGACGCAGACATAGAGAATGGACTTGAGGACACAGGGAAGGGAAGGGAAGGGTAAGCTGGGACAAAGTGAGAGAGTGGCATGGACATATATACACTACCAAACGTAAAATAGATAGCTAGTGGGAAGCAGCTGCATAGCACAGGGAGATCAGCTTGGTGCTTTGTGACCACCTAGAGGGGTGGGATAGGGAGGGTGAGAGGGAGACGTAAGAGGGAGGAGATATGGAGATATATGTATATGTATAGCTGATGTGCTTTGTTATAAAGCAGAAACTAACACACCATTGTAAAGCAATTATACTCCAATAAAGATGTTTAAAAATTTTTTTAAATAAGAAGACATTTGGAAAAGACTCCTGGTTCTAAAGTTCCATTTACCTAATGAATATTTCCACTACTGTGATAGACAATAACTCTTAGTAGCGTGATGTTTCATAATACAGGTGTGTATGCATTATTTATAATTTATTTTATTCCTAAAATAACCCTATTTGGATATTTGGAAATTTAAAACCCCAGAAGAAAAATACCAAAAATTCAAAGGAAATGCTTTCTCAAAATGTTAAGGTAAACAAACAAAAATCCTTTTGAAAAAGTGTCATTTACTGTTTTTCTTCCTGGACCTCTATAAACTTCTAGGCTAGCATGAGATCTCCTCTGTTGTGGTAATCAGTTTATTTTTGCATCTCCCCCCACCCCCTTTTTTTTTTTTGGTTAGTTGATCCCTTACTTATCTCTCTGTATAGACTATGAGATCCTTTATAGAAGGAATTGAGCTTGTTTCCTATTTGTATCTCTCATCTCATAGTGCCTAGCACAGTACTGACTTTTAGTAGACATGGAAATGTTTGATGACTGAATGTGGGATGTTACCAGAAAGCAATAAAGGGAACAATTTTGTAAATATAAGGTGGTGGGTTAAGTAAATTGCGGGACAGGTTGTCGCCAGGCACATACACAATACTCCATAAATGTTGGCTGAATGAGTGTACAGATGATTGAGGATATGCCTTGATAAAATTGGGAGGTGGATTTGGAGCATTTACAAGCCAATGGCGTGTTCAGTACAAGATGTGATATGAATTTGGGGAACACAGTAATCCCCAAAAGGGTTTGGCTGGCTGCTCCCTCTAAAATAAAGTCAAAAAATTATTCTTAGGTATTTCAAAAAGCCAAGGTAGGGAAAAAATGGAGTCTAAGAAAGCATTACTTCAGCAAAATATACAGTGTACATTAGGTGATGTTAAAATGATGACCTTTGATTTAAATTGTGGCATTAAAGACCCTGAATGCATTTACCCTGTCCCAATAGAGCTGGGCTAAGTGTGATTTCACAGGCCTTTCTTGCTCTTTCATTCAGTATTATAGAGATGGGGGGTGGTGGCAGGAGAGAGAGAGAGATTTTATATGTATTTCTTGTTCCTGCTCATGGAAGCAATACTCTGGAAGGGAAGGGAAGTCCGTGAACACAAAAACAAATCAATAAACAGATTATTTAAGTGAATAATAAGTGCAAGTGCTATGGAAGAAATAAAACAGTGTTAAGAGACTGTGTAATACCTGGAATGGGAGTGGAGTGCCTTTAGCTGGAAAAGCAGGGAAGGCCTCTCTAGAGAGGTAACGTTTTAGTTAAGACCTGACTGAGAGGGAGGTATCCAGGAGAAGACCTAGACACAAAGCAAACAGTTAATGAAGGTGCCCTTAGAGAGGAGCTAGTGAGACTATCTGAGAGTCAGGAAGAAGGCCAGGGTGGCTGAGTCTTGGGGAGTGATTGACAGAGTGGTGAGCCATGGACACCCAAAGGCAGACAGCGACCACAGGATATTACAGCCCTGGAAGTGACTGTGAATTTTATTCTAACTGTGATGGAAAGTCTTTGCAAAGTTTTCTTTAAGCAGAGGACAAGATGATCTGCTTTCATGCTTTAAAACAAGCTGTTCTCAGGCCATTGTGAGAAGTGACTAGAAAGAGAGGAAGAAAACTAGTTGGGAAGCTGCTGTGAAAGTGTACCAAGAAAGGTGTTTCTCCATTAGGGTGGTAGCACTGGAGAAGCAAAAGAGCTTGTTAATAAATTGTTTGTGGAATAAGATGGGAAGTGAAGAATCAGTGAAAATGCCTAGATTTTTGGATTTAACAACCGGCAATGCTGTTGTTTACCAAAAGGAAGAGTGAAAGGGAATGAATTGGAATGATCAAGTGAGTGCATGGAGGTCCTTTCTCCCGAATTACATTGTAAATGCTTGAAGATCATAGCCCTTGTTTTAGCCTTTATTGTTTTCTTCATTACATCAGCCACAGTATGTTGCATATTGTGGGTGTTAATGACTGGGTACTGGCAGATAAGGCGACTGGGAAATCAGAGTATGGGGAGTCGATGTCTGAGCCTTCTAATATGTTAATGAACTATACTAAAATTTTTGGCATCTTAGAAAAAGATGATTTTTAAAATTCATTGTAAATCTTAAGAAATGTGAAGAAGAAAGCTATCAGAGATTCACAATTTTTACCCTTATGCCCTTTCAAATCCTTTCACTTGCATCTTCATGGAGTTGTAACTTACATCTGATTTAGTGGCTAAGGGGTAATCATTTTTCATTAATGAGGAAATTCAGTCTTCTTTATTTGCAAGCTTGTCGTTGGGATACAAAGACAAAGGATTTTAGTGTTTTGATACTTTCCTAACATTGGTATTTTACATTTGACATTTTTCTTACGTTGATCGTCAAATGGCTGTGAATACTAAATATTAACAAGCTGTTCATAGCCCCAAAAACTTTTTTAAAAGAGGTGCTTTGTGTTGGAAAATTAATCCCCAAGGAAACCAAGAATTTATTTAAAAAGAAAGGGTTTGCTGCTGGGGTCTAGTTTCACTTCACTGGACTGAATTAAAAATCTACATTAAGGGATTTAGAAAGCATTGTATCTCATCATGTTGGGTTTTATGTCCCAATTTTCATCTCTTCAATACTAGAATTCTGGTAATATGTAGAAGCTTAGCTGAACAAATAACCTCATGGCTACCTTGAACATATTCAACCAAGGGAAAATACCAGAGGAGGAAACAATTCCTACTCTGGGGGTGTGAATAGTGAAGAGCGGAGGGAAACGAACTGGCCTTTTACGCATGTCACTTGTTACTGCAGTGATGGTGATGACTTCTCTATGGTAACCATTGTGTGGAAGACTCAGACTACAGATGTCAAGTGAAACAATTTCCCTTTCACTAAACATGTGGAGCTTTTCCACAACACTAATACATACAAACTAATATCTTCTACCAACCAAGTGGCCCACATTTATTTGGATGTTCCAGCTGTCTGCATGAAAATCAATATAGAAAATAAATGATAGAATAAGAACAATTCTTCATTGAAAATAGAACCCAACAGTATGATAGGAGGCAAGAGTTTCCATTCGTTGCCTTGGTGCCTACACTGGTTTGCCAGGGGAAGGATGATTATTCCATTTGCGCTACAGAAAGGGTTTCTGAGGACTGGCCCCTGGTAGTGCTATGACAGAAAGCTTTGGTATTCATACCTAGTCTTCTTAAGACAAGCTTCCTCTTACAGCTTCTTGGCTTTCTCTATCTCTTCTCTAGCTGTTTTATGTAGCTGGGGATCATAGAAGACTCTCTTTAAACTGCAGAAGTGGGTGTGTTTTAATATTGCTTAAAATTGTTCATGACCTCCTCTTTGCCTACAGAATATAATTCAAACTCCAATGACCAGTTTCCCCTCTGCTGTAAACTCTCTAAAGTCTTTGGAAATTGTTGACCAAACTCTCTTTCTTGAAACTATCTCTCTGCTCCCATTGTTAGCTGACATTACCTCATATTCTCTTGGTTTTCCTCCTATTTCTCCACTCATTTTTTTCTTAGTCTTTTTTCTAGGTTTATCTTCTTCTACACATCTTATAATGTTGGTTATCTCCAGGTCTCCATCTCAGCTTTCAGTTCTTTTCATCACAATCGCTTTAGGAATACTCATGCTTTCCAATGTACTTATATATACTATGTGGACTCCAAAATGGATTTTTTCATGCCAGAATAGTGTACTGAGATCAGGCTACAAGATCTATCTTATAAGATATCTGTACCTTAATGTCATAAGGGTTCCCCAAACTCACCATGTATATCAAAACAATTATATTCTCCCCAAATCTATTATTATTCTCACACTCTTTTCTCAGTATGAAGTACCAGCATTGACCCAATCACTTCAACCAGAAACACAGAAGCTGTCCTAGACTCCTCACTCACCCACCACATGAAATTGCCAAATCCTGTAATTCCATTTCTGATGTTTCTTAGCTCAAGCCCTATTTTCCTTCCTTGTGCCCATTGGTTAGCTCAGGTCTCTATGTTTAGACATCTTGTGACCAAATTACACTACCTCCCTAGAAAGTAATTTCCACTTACTATTTCCCATACTTCACACTTTACAAAATTTCTTTCTCATACATAGCTTTATTTTCCCCCTCAGAGCAGTCTGTGAGAAGGCACTATTATCTACATTATACTGATGACAGGATTGGAGATGAGAGTGTTCGGTCTGAGGTTGACGAGTACCTAATTAAGAAGAGTAAGAAATCCCTAACCCAAGGCCATTGACTCCCAAGCCCATGCTCCTTTCCCATCACAGTACTGTTTCCCATCTATACCCACTAAAGTAGATGGGGAGGGCGGGAACAATTGTTTCCTATTCAAACTGAAGAAAAAATCAAAACAAGGCAAGTGAAGTGACCTATCTAAGGCTATTGAGCTCGTAAGAGAACCCACATTCCTCACTTCTAGAATTCTGCCGTTTTTTCCACACAACTTTCCTTCCCAGATATTGTCAAACACTAAAAACCAGACAGTGTTATCCTGAAAAATTTGCTTCCTGTGTGAAATAAAGGGATATCCAGGGTCGTATTAATTAAATGCCTAAAATCCCAACTGGTATACAAAAACCTTCCCATTTTTAATTCTCTAATTGTTGGTGCATTCTGTAGTAGTCATCAATATTTTATGTAAAATTCCTAACTAAACTCAGTTTTCCTTTTTGAAGTAGCTGCATTCATGGAGCTATCTGACACTTGATTTAAGCTATTGTAAATTCAATGTTTCACTTTCCTTGTGAAAAATAACCTGCACGGAAAGGAGCTTTTTGATACATGTTCATACATTACCTCCTGAGATGCAGCTTGTATACTACAAAAGCAAAGAAAAATGATGTATGGTCAGTCAGCCATCTAAAAGAAAATGAATAAAGGCAGGAATATGCCTGCTGCATTAAAACACTACATTTTGCTCCTGACGTTTTAGGTTTTGAGACCAGTCATACACCATTTGGTTCAGTCCAGAGGGCAAAATACTGGGATTTTTCATTCTTGCTTTAAGCAAAGAATTTGTCATGGAGATTGAATCAGCATTTGAAGTGCACCTTCAGAGTCTTCCAGCTACTTAACAGTGGTGAGCAGGATTTTTTTAAATGGCCAATATTTTGGCTACCATGTTCATCACTGAACTGTTGCCACAGAGAAGAATATGAAGAAATCCCAGTGGCACAGGACAGAGAAAACCATGGGCCGGGAGTTGACTCTGTGTTCTAATTTCACCTTAACCACATTCTGACCATGAAATGTAGTCTATGTCTCCTCTTGAAGAAGACTCTAAGGTCTCCTGTGATACTCTTTAAGGATAAGGAGAGAACAAATATCTGGGTGATAATCTGCTAGACATTCATACAGTAGAACTTCTTGTAACCCACAAAACCAGAACCAGGTTTTATTTGTTAGTCAAAATATTGAATACAATAGTCATCATTTAGGGGAAAAAATACTTGCATGCACTAATTATTTCAACTTAACTTTTAAAAATATAACTGTACGGTGGCAAAATAAAACCAGTGGTTTGACGGTATTTAAAAAAAGAAATGGAATATCTCCAGTAAGGCCCCTCCAATTTTTCTGAGTCACCATGTTATTACTGACTGTTGATTGAATCTGTTCAGCATAAAGTAAAACCACATTTCTAGCTTCTCTGGCTATGGCATGAGAAATTTAGGGCCCTGAACTTAATCCAGTATTTTTCTTCATATTTAGATCCATCTGTTTGTCCTGGAATGCATGATTTCTTTTTGTCCACAATTTCAATTTTCAACAAATCATCGTCATTAATCCAATGTCATACATTGTTTTGCTATAAATGATCAGAACTTTTGATTTGTCTGAGATGAGTTAACAAATTTTGTTCTTCATCATTTTTTTATATGTGAGGGTCAAGATTTTCTTTAGCATTGTCAGTCTCTGGCCAGAGTTTTTATGATGTTACTTCCCAACATCTGAATTGTCTGTTAATTGCTTGAAAATGTTTGGCACACCAAATTGATTCAAAAGACCTGAAACCTGAGGCCCATTTTTTTATGAAGTCCTGCTTTATTTTTCTTGCATACCTGAATCCATCATCCGTGCCTTCCAGTTTGGATTTCTTTAAATTAGCCTGAGAATCAAAAGTAAACTATGTGAAAAATTCTCAATTTATAATTATTTTCTGACCTGTACCGTTTTTTCTCTCACACCTAATTTGGCAGCAAAGTTTTTAACTACATGTGAGTATTAAGTCTTTCTAGATCAATACAACTTACTCTTGATAGAAACAGTTCTTTTTCACCTACTCGTATTTTATTTTTGTAACATTTAATTAAACTGCATGAATATAAAAATGAGTACAATACGAATAAACAGATTTGAGAACAATTACAACTGATCCTTAGTAAGAATACAAGTACATGGAAGGCATGGAAATATAAGGGTCATGAGGATTCCACCTGCTATGGACATTGGTCAGCCTGAGGACTGGTTAATTTCCAGAAAGATGCTGATTAGAAGAGCTCAAACATGAAACTTGTGGACTAACTATTAAGCTGTAGGAAGATCTGTGATGATTTGCCACAATGTACAGTCATTGTCTCTATTTGTAATTAATAGTTTGCATGAAAATATAAAAGTCATATTCAAAGATGATGTGAAACTAGATGCAAGAGTGAAGTCCTATAATGGCTGGCACATCTTAGATGCTTAATAAATATTAACTGAGTTAAACTGATCATCTAATGCTAGCTTAACAAACTATAAAAATATATCATAATCAATACCATTAAATTTGACAAGGGTGGGATGGATATTAATAACTATATTGAGTTTCCCAAAACCCAATATACAAGTACATGATAGATTTGATTTTGAATCAAATCTATCTTGTTACAAATATATGAGAAGTTAACCCTAAATTTATCAATACAATTTAGCAAATCTTTTTCATGTTTATTTATTTATAAAATTTTATCAGCAAGTTAATTTTTGAGAATCAGTGTATCTACAATTACACCGTTTGTAGAATGTGATTTTATCCTCTTCATGCCTTTTATTTAATTTTTATGTACTGTTACTGTCAGTCCCAGAATACACGTGAACTCCTAGAAGATAGGAACTAAGCCTTATATTCCTTTTTCCATTCAGTTTAGCAAATTTTTAAAGTCCATGGTATCTTAGCCAGCTCTGGCAGGCGTATGGAATCAAGGTGGAGGAAGTCAGCATCTAGTGGCACTTAGCCCTGGCCTAAGCACATCTGGAACTCTGAATTCATTTCTAGGTTCTGCAGTTTAAGTAGAAATCAAAAGGAAAAATTAAGAGTATACAGGCAAAGATGGCTAGGAATCTTGAAACCATCTCATAAAAAACCAAAAATGTTTATTTGAAGGAGCAGAAGATGAAAGGAATATCTCAGTAATTCAGTGCCAATTATGGGTAAGTAGGTGTTACACCAAGAGAAGGAAGAACTTTCCAGTAATTTTGGTTGTTCCATTGCAAATCTTATCTCCCACACGTGTAAACAGGCACATCAAGCTAATCTTGTACAAAACCAAACTCAATTATATTTTCCTATCCACAACTGTACTTTCTCATACACACAATACTATTTGATTCTGTTAACAGTGTGCTCATCCTCTCAACCAATGGCAGAACTCAATTCATTCTCACCACCACCCTCCTTCTAACACCAAAGTCAATCTACTTTTGAAGGTTCATTTGGAAGTTCATGAAGAGGGCACAACTACTCCTATACCCTGGGAAGGGCAAGCCCCTTCTCTCTAGGAGATGTTAACTTTCAGGAGAAATGCCCGCCCATCCAGATCACTAGGATCAATTCTAGAGATCAATGTGCCCTCTCTATAACCTCCTCTTATTCATTCCTGGATATTTTACTTCCAAATGTGTTCAATGTATCCCCGTTTCTTAATTCCAATTGCCATCATCAAAGTTTAGGCATTTATTAGTTTTCTCTACTATGATGATTTCCCTTTAGTCTCCCTACTTGTAGATTTCCTCCTCTTCCTTCCACTTTTCAGAGTATTTTCAACCTTACCCTTCTGAGTCATAGATACTATTCTGACCCCTTCATACCCCTGCTTAATAACCTTGGAGAGCTCACCACTACCATCAGAATAAAGTCCGGACCTCACTGCCCCTCATGATCCACCCCCAACCAGGTTCCAGGCCTCATCCATGGCCACTCTGCTCTGGTTAAGCCAAACCACTCCAGGTTCCCAGAGCGCAACACATACTTTTGGCCCTCCATGACCTTGAACATGCTCTCCTAGCTTCTCAGAAAGTCTTTCCCTTCTCCAACATTTAAAATACTTATACACCTGTTCAGTTCCAGCTTATATGGTTTGTCTATCAACTCTACCTGGAGGTGTATTGTAAAATGTTATCCATATGAAAAGAAGCCAAGTGGTTTATTTGATTTCACCATCTTCTTTATTATTAGTATTTATTGAGGACTACAGTATTAAGGAATCAAAAAATCATCCCAAGCACCTAACACAATCCTTGATGTGGAATAAGTGCCCAATTAATATTTGTTAGATGTAAACAGAACATATAAATAATGATAAAACTACCTCATGTTAAGTATCAATGAAGCAACAGGAGGAATAATCGAGCTTTATGGAGGAAGGTGGTGGTGCTTTGATTATGTTGCATTTGAGACAGCGGTAGGATAACCAAGAAGATATATTCTTATTTTTAAGAAGAGTGGCAACTTAATGCAAGTAAATGAAGGGAGGGAAAGTAGACTAAAAACAAGAGAAGAAAATAATATTAAGAAAGCAGAAAATGATAGATACAGGTATATAAGAGAAAGGTGGAGAGTTAAATATGACAAGGAGAGATGTGAGTTCTTCAGAACAGTGAGTGAAGAATGAAATAGAATATTGAAAATACATCAGGAGGTATTTTAGTTGATGGATGGGACCTTACAAGTCACATTAAATACGTTTACCAGTTTGTTAATTAAAGACACAAAAAACTTTGTGCTCTCCATTAAAATAACATAGTTTTAATATTACAACATTTTGGAAAGACCACTTATCTTGCCTCTCATTGCTTCAGAGAAGGAGAAAATTAAAGAGCCATTTATCACCACCAGCTAGGTCCTTGGTGTTCCATGTGTTACAAAACAATTTCAATTCGGATGCTCAAATTGTTTTTAATTTTACGCAGCAATAGGAATGCATTTTTCAGCTCCATTCAAATGCCATTTTCTTAGGGAACAGCTAAGGAGTCTTTCACTGGAAAATCATGCAGTTCTCAGAAAAGAGACCCTACTATTTTCTGGCTCAATTTTATTCAATGACAGCATGATTTAGAAAGGCAATAGAACTATTATCGTTTTCTGAGTCTTAAAAAGTTTTGGTAAGATTTACCTCCACAGTCCCCTTATTTGGCACCTCAGGCAAGCCACCTAAGTACAGTGCCGCAGGTTTCCTACCAGGTAACAGGGACTTCTTCCCCCAGCATCAGTGCTGTGACATGATATTAAGCCTTCCTCATTCTCACCCTACTCACCCACCATGTGTTATCACTTAAATACTCATAAATGTCCTGGGCTCACTAATGAGGTGGTGTGGATAGGGCAGAGAAGTCCCTCTGTTAAATGATCTTCATCTTTAAAATGATCTTCGAAAGCCACTGGCATGCAAGTTGGGTATACATGGTGAAAATAATGGGTAGTATTTTATGCAAAAAAATGCTATCAATGATCTTTAGTATGAGTTTAGTATAATGGTTCCTAACACAATGTGTTGGGTCATCTGCATGGACTAATCACAGAGCTTTGATTTCACTTTTCTGAAAGGTAACATGGTTTGTCTTAGAGGAGACTATGGAGCTGACAAACCTGTCTTCTACTTTTGCTACCTACTACCTGTGAGACCTTGAGATTTGATTTACTTTCTCTCAAAAATGGGCATAATATCTAGTTCTCAATGTTGTTAGATAGTTCAAATGAGATAAAGCATCAGCCTTACAGGTAGATGGAACTCAATCCTTGGTATTCCTCATTCAAAAAGATATTTATGAAGCATCTTCTATGGGCCAGCCCTGGGCTGAGAACGTACAGATGAATAAGCCCTACTCCTTGCTCCGAAAGCACACGCAATATAATAGGAAAAACAGGCATGTATAATAAGTGGTGGTGATTCTCAGCCATGGGTGCTATTCTGGATGTGTGGGAAGCTTGGGCGGGGCACAGAGAGCATGGCAGCTGCACTGGGGAGGTAGGTAGGCCTATCATAGAAAGCTTCACAGAAGAGGTGTTTGACACTGTATAGAAAAATGATAGATACAATGAGGAGAATGGCCATTTGTGAGTAGGTCTGTGTATTTTTTCAGACAAAGAACATTCCAAGCACTTAGCCCTCCAATGCTGAAAGCTTTAAGGGTTTTTTTGTTGTTGTTTTTTGTTTAAATTTAAATATATATATATTGTATACTATTTTTAATTGAAGTGTAGTTGATTTACAATGTTGTGTTAGTTTTGGGTCTACAACAGAGTAATTTAGTTACATATATGTGTGTGTGTGTGTGTGTGTGTGTATGTATATATATAAATACACTTTTTCACACTCTTTTTCATTATAGTTTATTACACAATATTGTATATACTTCCCTGTGCAATACAGTAGGACCTTGTTGTTTATCTATTTTATGTATAGTAGTTTATATGTGCCTATCCCAAACTTCCAATTTATCCCTCTCCACCCCGTTTTCCCTTTGGTAACCATAAGTTTGTTTTCTATGTCTGTGAATCTGTTTCTGTTTTGTAAATAAGTTCATTTGTATCATTTTTTAGATTCCACATCTAAGTGATATCATATGATATTTGTCTTTCTCTGTCCAACTTACTTCACTTAGTATGAAAATCTCTAGGTCCATCCTTGTTGCTGCAAATGACATATTTCATACTTTTCTATGGATGAGTAATATTCCATTATGTATACATACCACATCTTCTTTATCCATTCATCTGTCGATGGACATTTAGGTTGCTTCCATGTCTTGGCTATTGTAAATAGTGCTGCTGTGAACACTGGGGTGTGTGTATCTTTTCAAATTAGAGTTTTGGCTTTTCCAGATATAGGACCAGGAGTGGGATTGATGGGTCATATGGCAACTCTATTTTTAGTTTTTTAAGGAACCTCCATACTGTTTTCCATAGTGGCTGCACCAGTGTTTTCCATAGTGGCTGCACCAGTTTATATTCTCACCAACAGTGTAAGAGGGTTCCCTTTTCCCCACACCCTCTCCAGCATTTATTGTTTATAGACTTTTTCATGACCAATGTGACGTTGGTACCTCATTGTAGTTTTGATTTGCATTTCTGTAATAATTAGCCATGTTGAGCATCTTTTCATGTGCCTGTTGGACGTCTATGTGTCTTCTTTGGAGAAATGTCTATTTAGATCTTCTGCCCATTTTTTTAAATGTTTTTTTTTTATATATATTCAGCTGTATAAGCTATTCGCATATTTTGGAGATTAATCCCTTGTCAGTCTCACTGTTTGCAAATATTTTCTCCCATTCTGTAGGTTGTCTTTTCATTTTGTTGATGGTTTCCTTTGCTATGGAAAAGCTTCTCAGTTTTAGGTCCCATTTGTTTATTTTTGCTTTTGTTTCCATTACGCTAGGAGACAAATCCAAAAAACAATGTCACTGCAATTTAAGTCAAAGAGTGTTCTGCCTATGTTTTCCTCTAGAGGTTTTACAGTATCTGGTCTTTCATTTAGATCTTTAATCCATTTTGAGTTTATTTTTGTATATGGAGTTAGAGAATGTTCTCATATCATTATTTTTTACATGTAGCTGTCCAGTTTTCCCAGCACCACCTACTAAAGAGACTGTCTTTTCTCCGCTGTATATTCTTGCCTCCTTTGTTGTAGAGTAATTGACCATAAGTGTGTGGGTTTATTTCTGGGCTTTTGATCCTGTTCCATTGATCTTTGTGTCTGCTTTTGTGCCAGTACCATATGGTTTTGGTTGCTATAGCTTTGTAGAATAGTCTGAAGTGAGGCAGCATGAATCTTCAAGCTCTGTTCTTCTTTCTCAAGATTATTTTGGCTATTAGAGGTCTTTTGTATTTCCATACATATTTTTAAATTTTTAAATTTATTTTTAAATTTTTTGGTTTTTGGTGAAAAATGCCATTGGTAATTTGATAGGGATTGCATTGAATCTGTAGATTGCCTTGGGTAGTATGGTTATTTTCACAATACATATTCTTCCAATCCAAGAACACAGTATATCTTTCTGTTTGTGTTGTGTTCAATTTCTTTCATCAGTGTCTTATAGTTTTCTGAGGACAGGTCTGTTGCCTCCTTAGGTAGGTTTATTGCTAGGTATGTTATTCTTTTTGCTGCAATGCTAAATGAGATTGCTTCCTTAATTTCTCTCTCTTATCTTTCGTTCTTAGTGTATAGAATTGCAACAGATTTCTATATATTTAATTTTGTATCCTGCAACTTTGCTGAATTCACTGATGCCCTCTGGTAGTTTTCTCTTGGCATCTTTAGGATTTTCTCTGTATAGTTTCATGTCATCTACAAACAATCACAGTTTTACTTCTTCCTTTCCAATTTGGATTCCTCTTATTTCTTTTTCCTCCCTGATTGCTATGGCTAGCACTTCCAAAACTGTGTTGAATAAAATGGTGAGAGTAGGCATCCTTGTCTTGTTCCTGATCACAGAGAGAATCCTTTCACCTTTTCACCATTGAGTGTGATGTTAGCTGTGGGTCTGTCATATATAGCCTTTATTATGTTGAGGTATAGTCCATCTATGCCCACTTTCTGAAGAGTTTTTATCATAAATTGGTGTTGAATATTGTCCAAAGCTTTTTCTGCATCTACTGAGATGACCATATTGTTTTTATTCTTTAATTTGTTAATGTGGTGTATCACACTGATTGATTTGAGGATATTGAATTATCCTTGCATCCCTAGGATAAATCCCACTTGGTCATGGTGTATGCTCCTTTTAGTGTATTGTTGGATTCAGTTTGCTAGTATTTTGTCAACGATTTCTGCATCTATGTTCATCAGTGATATTGGCCTGTAACTTTCTTTTTTGTGGTATCCTTTCTGGCTTTGATATCAAGGTGACAGTGACCTTGTAGAATGAGTTTGGGAGTGTTCATTCCTCTGCAATTTTTTGGAAGTTTCAGAAGGATAAGTGTTAACTCTTCTCTAAATGTTTGATAGAACTGACCTGTGAAGCCATCTGGTTCTGGACTTTTGTGTGTTGGGAACTTTTAAATTATTGATTCAATATCATTTCTGGTAATTTGTCTGTTCATATTTTCTATTTCCTCCTGGTTCAGTCTTGGAAGATTGTACCTTTCTAAGAATTTCTTCATTTCTTCTAGGTTGTCTATATTATTGGTGTATAGTTGCTTGTAGTAGTCTCTTATGATCCTTTTTATTCTGTGGTGTCAGTTGTAATTTCTCCTTTTTAATTTCTGATTTTATTGAATTGGACCCTCTCCCCTTTTTCCTTGATGAGTCTGGCTAAAGGTTTATCAATTTCATTTATGTTTTCAAAGAACCAGCTTTTAGTCTCATTGATCTTTTCTAATTTTTTTTTAGTCTCTATTTTTTTAATTTTAGAATTTTGTTTTTTATACAGCAGGTTCTTATTAGTTATCCATTTTATACATATTAGTGTATATATGTCAATCCCCACCTCCCAATTCATCCCATCACCACCTCCCACCACTTTTCCCCCTTGGTGTCCATATGTCTGTTCTCTATATCTGTGTCTCTATTTCTGCCCTGCAAACCAGTTCATCTGTACCATTTTCTTAGGTTCCACATATATGCATTAATATATGATATTTGTTTTTCTCTTTCTGACTTACTTCACTCTGTATGACAGTCTCTAGATCCATCCATGTCTCTACAAATGACCCAATTTCATTCCCTTTTATGGCTGAGTAATATTCCAATGTGTATATGTACCACATCTTCTTTATCCATTCGTCTGTTGATGGGTATTTAGGTTGCTTCCATGACCTGGCTATTGTAAATAGTGCTGCAATGAATATTGGGGTGCATGTGTCTTTTTGATTTATGGTTTCCTCTGGGCATATGCCCAGTAGTGGGATTGCTGGATCACATGGTAATTCTATTTTTAGTTTTTTAAGGAACCTCCATACTGTTCTCCAAGTGGCTGTATCAATTTACATTCCCACCAACAGTGCAAGAGGGATCCTTTACTCCACACCCTCTCCAGCATCTGTTGTTTGTAGATTTTCTGATGATGCCCATTCTAACAGGTGTGAGGTGATACCTCACTGTAGTTTTGATTTGCATTTCTCTAATAATTAGTGATGTTGAGCAGCTTTTCATGTGCTTCTTGGCCATCTGTATGTCTTTGGAGAAATGTCTATTTAGGTCTTCTGCCCATTTTTTGATTGGGTTGTTTCTTTCAGGTGGAGCTGCACGAGCTGTTTATATATTTTGGAGATTAATCCTTTGTCCATTGGTTCATTTGCAAATATTTTCTCCCATTCTGAGGGTTGTCTTTTCATCTTGTTTGTAGTTTCCTTTGCTTTGCAAAAGCTTTTAAGTTTCATTAGGTCCCATCTGTTTATTTTTGTTTTTATTTCCATTATTCTAGGAGGTGGATCAAAAAAGATCTTGCTGTGATTTATGTCAAAGAGTGTTCTTCCTATGTTTTCCTCTAGTAGTTTTATAGTGTCCAGTCTTACATTTAGGGCTCTAATCCATTTTGAGTTTATTTTTGTGTGTGGTGTTAGGGAGTGTTCTAAATTCATTCTTTTACATGTAGCTGTCCAGTTTTCCCAGCAACACTTATTGAAGAGGCTGTCTTTTCCCCATTATATATCCTTGCCTCCTTTGTCATAGATTAGTTGACCATAGGTGCATGGGTTTATCTCTGTGCTTTCTGTCCTGTTCCATTGATCTATATTTCTGTTTTTGTGCCATTACCATATTGTCTTGATTACTGTAGCTTTGTAGTATAGTCTGAAGTCAGGGAGTCTGATTCCTCCAGCTCCATTTTTTTCCCTCAAGACTGCTTTGGCTATTTGGGGTCTTTTTTGTCTCCAGACAAATTTTAAGATTTTTTGTTCTAGTTCTGTAAAAACTGCCATTGGTAATTTGATAGGGATTGCAATGAATCTTTAGATTGCTTTGGGTAGTATAGTCATTTTCACAATATTGATTCTTCCAATCCAAGAACATTGTACCTCTCTCCATCTGTATCATCTTTAATTTCTTTCATCAGTGTCTTATAGTTTTCTGCATGCAGGTCTTTTGTCTCCCTAGGTAGGTTTATTCCTAGGTATTTTATTCTTTTTGTTGCAGTGATAAATGGGAGTGTTTCCTTAATTTCTCTTTCAGATTTTTCATCATTAGTATATAGGAATGCAAGAGATTTCTGTGCATTAATTTTGTATACTGCAGCTTTACCAAATTCATTGATTAGCTCTAGTAGTTTTCTAGTGGCATATTTAGGATTCTCTATGTATAGTATCATGTCATCTGCAGTGACAATTTTACTTCTTCTTTTCCAATTTGTATTCCTTTCATTTCTTTTTCTTTTCTGATTGCCGTGGCTAGGACTTCCAAAACTATGTTGAATAATAGTGGCGAGAGTGGACATCCTTGTTTTGGTCCTAATCTTAGAGGAAATACTTTCAGTTTTTCACCATTGAGAATGATGTTTGCTGTGGGTTTGTTATATATGGCCTTTATTATGTTGAGGTAGGTTCCCTCTATGCCCACTTTCTGGAGAGTTTTTATCACAAATGGGTGTTGAATTTTGTCAAAAGCTTTTTCTGCATCTATTGAGATGATCATATGCTTTTTCTTCTTCAGTTTGTTAATCTGGTATATCACATTGATTTATTTGTATATATTGAAGAATCCTTGCATCCCTGGGATAAATCCCACTTGAACATGGTGCATGATCCTTTTAATGTATTGTTGGATTCTGTTTGCTAGTATTTTGTTGAGGATTTTTGCATCTATATTCATCAGTGATATTGGTCTGTAATTTTCTTTTTTTGTAGTATCTTTGTCTGGTTTTGGTATCAGGGTGATGGTGGCCCTGTAGAATGAGTTTGGGAGTGTTCCTTCCTCTGCAGTTGTTTGGAAGAGTTTGAGAAGGATGGGTGGTAACTCTCTTCTAAATGTTTGATAGAATTCACCTGTGAAGCCATCTGGTCCTGGACTTTTGTTTGTTGGAAGATTTTTAATCACAGTTTCAATTTCATTACTTGTGATTGGTCTGTTCCTATTTTCTATTTCTTCCTGGTTCAATCTTGGAAGGTTATACCTTTCTAAGAATTTGTCTATTTCTTCCAGGTTGTCCATTTTATTGGCATAGAGTTGCTGGTAGTAGTCTCTTAGGATGCTTTGTACTTCTGCAGCATCTGTTGTAACTTCTCCTTTTTCATTTCTAATTTTATTGATTTGAGTCCTCTCCCTCTTTTTCTTGATGGCTAATGGTTTATCAATTTTGTTTATCTTCTCAAATAACAAGCTTTTAGTTTTATTGATCTTTGCTCTTGTTTTGTTTCTATTCCATTTCTTTCTGCGCTGATCTTTATGATTTCTTTCCTTCTACTAACTTGGGATTTTGTTTCTTCTTCTTTCTGCAGTTGCTTTAGGTGTAAAGTTAAGCTATTTGAAATTTTTCTTGTTTCCCGAGGTAAGCTTGTATTGCTGTAAAGATCCCTCTTAGAACTGGTTTTGCTATGTCCATAGGTTTTGGATCACAGTGCTTTTGTTGTCATTTGTCTCTAGGTATTTTCTGATTTCCTCTTTGATTTCTTCAGTGATCCATTGGTTGTTTAGTAACATATTGTTTAGCCTCCATGTGTTTGTGTTTTTTGCAGTTTTTTTCTTGTAGTTGATTTCTCATCTCATAGCATGTGGTTGGAAAAGATGCTTGACATGATTTCAGTTTTCTTAAATTTATTGAGTCTCGTTTGTGGTCTAGCATGTGATCTATCCTGGAGAATATTCCATGTGCACTTGAAAAGAATGTGTATTCAGCTGCTTTCAGGTTGAATGCTCTATAAATATCAATTAAGTCCTCATAGTCTAGTGTTAGTTAAGGCCTATGTAAGTTTTCTTATTGATTTTCTATCTGAATGATCCATCCATCGATGTAAGTGGGGTGGTAAAGTCCCCCACTATTATTGTGTTACCGTCAATTTTCTCTTTTATAGCTGTTAGCATTTGTCTTATGTATTGAGGTGCTCCTATGTTGGGTGCACATATATTTTCAATTGTTATATCTTCTTGGATTGATCCCTTGATCATTATGTAGTGTCCTTGTCTCTTGTAACAGTCTTTAAAGTCTATTTTGTCTGATATAAAAGTATTACTACTCCAGCTTTCTTTTATTTCCACTTGCATGGAATATCTTTTTCCATCCCCTCACTTTCAGTCTGTATGTCTCTCTAGATCTAAGGTGAATCTCTAAATAAATAAATAAAGTGAATCTCTTGTAGTTGGCATATATATGAGTCTTGTTTTTGTAGCCATTCAGCCAGTCTGTGTCTTTTGGTTGGAACATTTAGTCCATTTACATTTAAGGTAATCACTAATATGTATGTTCTTATTGCCATTTTATTAATTGTTTTGTATTTCTTTTTGTACATCTTTTTTTTTTCTTTTGTTCTCTTATCCTATGGTTTGATGACTATCTTTAGTGTTATCCTTGGATTCCTTTTTCTTTTTTGTTTGTATCTATTATAGATTTCTGGTTTGCCGTTACCATGAGTTTTTTTTTATAGTGGTCTGTATATATATGCAGCTGTTTTCAATTGCTGATCTCTTCATTTCAAATGCATTTTAAACACCCTTGATTTGTACTCTCCTCCCCTCATGCTGTTTTTGATACCCTACTTTACATCTAGTTGTTTTGTGTATCCTTTAACCACTTATTGTGGATACAGATGACTGTACTACTTTTCTCTTTTAACCTCCCTACTAGCTTTGTGTGTGGATGATTTCCTACGTTTACTGTATGTTTGCCTTTACAAGTGAGCTCTTTCCTTCTGTACTTTTCTTGTTTCTAGTTGTGACCTTTTCTTTCTTGCCCAGAGAATTTCCTTTAACATTTGCTGTAAAGCTGGTTTGGCTTTACAACAATTCTTTTAGCTTTTGAAAGCTTTAAGTTTCAGCTGTGCTTTCTTTCCTTGGTTCTTTCCACTACACTTCTCAGAATTCCATCTGGCTGGCCTCTCTGCCTCAAGAGGTGAAATAGCCAGGCAGTTGTCACCTATAATTTCTTAGTCATGGTAGAACTAGCAGCATGCTGTGTATGTAGCCAATGATACAGAAAGGATGAAACCTACTTGGTCCCAAGGGGAAGATATTTGATTTTTTTTTTTTTTTAATACCACTTAGAAGCTATCAGGTAGCTTCTAATACCGACTGCAATTACTGCTTAAATGTTACTATCAGGGTATAACAAAAATTCCCTTGCATCTGTAGGTCTTGACTATCAGGTAATTCACCATATATGTCTTAGTAGAGTAAAAGGGTAATTATATGTTGTAAAAAGCTCCGTTTGTTCCAGATTCACATGCTAGGAGAAATTGGCTGACTTTGTGTAACACAAAAGGAGTCAATTTCTGTGAGCACTTCATGGTACCTTTTGCACTTAATCTAAGTGTCACTAAAACTTTTAAAGGGACATTTTTGGAATAATTTGGGGCAGAATATTAAAGTAATTAGTTTAAGGTAGTGATAAGTGAGATTACTGAATATTTCTTTGTTTTCATTATATGGGCCAGGTTATTGGTGAGGAAACTATCAGTGATTCCAGTTACTCATTAATCTTGCTTAGTAAGCATCATTGATCTTTACCCAAGGAATGTTGGCACTCTCTAAACCAGTGGAAGATAAATGGTAAAGGAAAAGCCTGAACAGTTTAAACAAAAAAATACAATTCGCAAATAAGCACATAGAAAAGAAAAGGTCATTCTCATAAAGAAAGAAATACTCATAAATCTGAGGCATCATTTTGTACCTATTATCAATTTTTTTTAAATTATAATAGCTGGGCTTATAAGATTGTGGTGAAACTGGCACATATACGTATGTTTTTAGAAGCAATAAAATGGTAGAAACTTTTGAAAAGTAATTAATAACATAAGTCATGAAACATAACCAAATAAATATTTCCATTTGGGGGAATACATTCAAAGGAAATTGTCAAGTAAAAAAAAGTAATTGATATCACTATGTTCGTTGCAGCATTGTTTATAATATTAAAACAACAGAAATAACCCAAATATCCATTTGTAAAAGGATGATTAAATAAATTACATCTTCAGAGTAACATTATATAACACCAAAATAATAATTATGGAAACCTTGCCAGGAGTGATTAAATGATAATGTGGGGGGGGGAGGAGGAATGCAGATATGAAGTTATATATGGTCTGTGTATATTTAAAATGATATGAAACACGTGGAAATACAGAGAATCAGTAGCATAGAGTTTAAAGTACATACACTTGGCAACAAGAGGGGCTTTAGTTTGAATTCTGGCTCCATATTTGCAAGCTGTTGTTTTCTGACATGTTAAGTTCTTTGTGTTTTCTTAAATATAAAATGGGGATTCTCATACCTTCCTTATAGGACAGCTCCAAGAATTAAATTAGATGATTCTGTAAAGTCTGAGACAAGGCAGTGGAATTATATGTGAATTTTTTTTACTCTCTCTTATTTTGATTTCCATTAATTTAATTTTTTTAATTGAAGTACAGTTGATTTACAATGTGTTAGTTTGGGGTACAACAAAGTGATTCAGTTATGTATATGTATATATGAATACATATATATTCTTTTTCATATTCTTTTCCATTATAGTTTATTACACAATATTGAATATACTTCCCTGTGCAATATAGGGACCTTGTTGTCTACCTATTTTATGTATGGTAGTTTATATCTGCTAATCCCAAAGTCCTAATTTATCCCTCTCTGCCCCCTTTTCCCTTTGGTAACCATAAGTTTGTTTTCTATGTCTGTGAACCTGTTTCTGTTTTGTAAATAAGTTCATTTGTATTTTTTAGATTCCACATCTAAGTGATATCATATATTTGTCTTTCCCTGTCTGACTTACTTCACTTAGTATGATAATCTCTAGGTCCATGTGGCAAATGGCATCATTTCATCCTTTTTTATGGATGAGTAATATTCCATTATGTATCTATACCACACCTTCTTTATCCATTCATCTGTTGATGGACATTTAGGTTGCTTCCATGTCTTCGCTGTTGTAAATAGTGCTGCTATCAACACTGGAATGCATTTATCTTTTTGAATTAGAGTTTTCTCCAGATATACGCCTGGGAGTGGGATTGCTGGATCATATGGTAACTCTATTTTCAGGTTCTTAAGGAACTCCATACTGTTTACCATAGGGGCTGCACCAGTTTACATTCTCACCAACAGTGTAGAAGGGTTCCTTTTTCCCCACACCCTTTCCAGCATTTATTATTTGTAGACTTTTTGATGATGGTCATTCTGACTGGTGTGAGGTGATACCTCATTGTACTTTTGATTTGCATTTCTCTAATAATTAGCGATGTTGAGCATCTTTTCGTGTGCCTGTTAGCCAACCCAATATGTGTCTTCTTCGGAGACGTCTATTTAGGTCTTCTGCTCATTTTTTGATGGATTGTTTGGTTTTTTTGTTATTGAGTTTTATGAGCTGTTTGTATATTTTGGGAATTAACCCTTGTCGGTCACATCATTTGCAATTTTTCTCCTGTTCCCTACGTTGTCTTTTTGTTTCCTTTGCTATGCAAAAGCTTGTAAATTTGATTAGGTCCCATTTGTTTGTTTTTGCTTTTATTTCTATTGCCTGTGGGGAGTGACCTAAGAAAACATTGCTATGATTTATGTCAGAGAATTTTTTTTTATTGAAGTATAGTTGATTTACAATGTTGTGTTAATTTCTGCTGTACAGCAAAGTGATTCAGTTATACATATATACATTTTTTATATTCTTTTTCATATGGTTTATCACAGGATATTGAATATAGCTCCGTGTGCTATACAGTAGGACCTTGTTGTTTATCCATTCTATATATAATAGTTTGCATCTGCTAACCCCAAACTCCCAATCCATCCCTCCCCCACCCCCCTCCCCCTCGGCAACCACCAGTCTGTTCTTTGTTAATCTATTTCTGTTTTGTAAATAAGTCCATTTGTATCATTTTAGATTCCACATCTAAGTGATATCATATTACTTGTCTGTCTCTGTCTGATTTACTTCACTTAGTATGATAATCTGTCCATCCATGTTGCTGAAAATGGAATTATTTCATTCTTTTTATGATTAATATTCCAGTGTTGTATGTATGTGTGGGTGTATATATATATATGTGTGTGTATACATACACCACATCTTTATCCATTCATCTGCCTTTGGACATTGGTTGCTTCCATGTCTTGGCTATTGTGAATAGTGCTGCTATAAACACTGGGGTACATGTATCTTTTCAAGTTACAGTTTTCGTCTTTTCCAGGTATATGACCAGGAGTGGGATTGCTGTATCATATTGCCAACTCTATTTTTAGATTTTAGTTTTTGAGGAACCTCCATACTGTTTGTTTTCCATAATGGCTGCACCCATTTACATTCTCACCAACAGTATAGGAGTGTTTCCTTTTCTCCACACCCTCTCCAGCATTTGTTATTTGTAGACTTTTTAATGATAGCCATTCTAACCAGCATGAGATGATACCTCACTGTAGTTTTAAGTTGCATTTCTCTAGTAATTAGCCAGGTTGAGCAACTTTTCATGTGCCTGTTGGCCGTCTATGTGTCTTCTTTGGAGAAATGTCTATTTAGGTCTCCTGCCCATTTTCTGATTGGGTCTTTTTTTTTTGATATTGAGCTGCATAATTGTATATATTGGAGATTAATCCCTTGTCGGTTGCATCATTTGCAAATATATTCTCCCATTCCATAGGCTGTCTTTTCATTTTGTTTCCTTTGCTGTGCAAAAGCTTGTAAGTTTGACTGGGTCCCATTTGTTTATTTTTGCTTTTATTTATATTGCTTTGGGAGACTGACCTAAGAAAACGTTGCTACAATTTATGTCAGAGAATGTTTTGTGTGTGTTCTCTTCTAGGTTTTACAGATCCAGTCTTAAATATTTAGGTCTTTGATCCGTTTGGGGTTTATTTTTGTGTATGGTGTTAGAGAGTGTTCTAATTTCATTTTTTTTACATGTAGCTGTCCAGTTTACCCAGCACCACTTACTGAAGAGACTGTCTTTTCTCCATTGTATATTCTTGCCTTCTTGTTGTAGATTAATTTCTGGGTTTTCTGTCCTGTTCCATTGATTCATATGTCTGTTTTTGTGCCAGCACCATACTGTTTTTATTACTGTAACTTTGTAGTATTGTCTGAAGTCTGGGAGGGTTATACCTCCAGCTTTTTTCTTTTTCCTCAGGATTGCTTTGGCAATTTTGGGTCTTCTGTGGTTCCATATAAATTTTAGAGTTATTTGTTCAAGTTCTGTGGAAAATGTCATGGGTCATTTGATAGGGATCACATTAAATCTGTAGATTGCTTTGGATAGTATGGTCATTTAAACAATATGAATTCTTCCAATCCAAGAGCATGGGGTATCTTTCCATTTCTTTGCCTCATCTTCAGTTTCCTTTATCAGTGTTTTATACTCAGCATATGTCTCATCTCCTTGGTCAGGTTTATTCCTAAGTATTTTTTTATGTAATTTTAAAGGGGATTTTTAACTTTCCCTTTTTGATATTTCATTGCTAGTGTAAAGAAATGCAACAGATTTCTATATATTAATTTTGTATCCTACGACTTTACCAAATTCATTGATGAGCTCTAGTAGTTTTCTGGTGGTGCCTTTAGGATTTTCTCTGTATAGTATCATGTCATCTGCATATAATGACAATTTTTCCTCTTCCCTTCCAATCTGGATACATTTTCTTTTTTTTTTTTTTTGATTGCTGTGGCTGATTTCTATTAATTTTATAATGTTGTTTTTACAACAGAAAACATTTTAATAATTTGATATTGACCACCAAAGTTATAATATACTCACAAGTCTACACCTTGTGGCATTGACTATATGGCTAATTGAAGTGATCTAAGTAATTATGCTTATTTAGTACTAAAGAAAGATCTCAAAGTGCACACTCTGCTAAATCATATGTTTATTTAACACTTATGTAGCTTTTACCATGTAAGACAGACAGACACTGTTCTAAACACTGTATTCATTGAATACCCTATGAGGAAGGTCACATTGGTCTATGTGGCAGAGCTGAAATTTGAACTCAGGCAGCCTGGCTACATGGTCCAGCTCCTCAATGCTATGCTGCCTTTCAGTTGGCCAATCAAAACATGCTTAGTGGACATAAGTGATGCTTGGCACTATGAGGGATGCCAGGAAACAAAGGATACAATCCTTAATTTGAAGAAGACGACCATTCTCTAGGCCTTAGCCATAGTCCCCAAATTCTGCTCTCTCAACCTCAGATAAATGTCATCCATGTCACAGTTAAACACCTCCTCTCACCCATAATAACAAAGGTTCTGAATGAAAATCTGCAGCCTATTTGCTTGGCTCTTTATGGCAATGTCAGTGTTTTCAAAGCATGTGCTGAGAAGTCTTAGAATTGTGTGAAGTTGCCTCATGTTCTGCAAATATTTTCCTCAGGTTTCTCTCTATACATATATGTGTATATACACACCTTCACACACTACATGTATATGTAACTAATGTTACAAATAAGTTTTTAAACTAATACTACAAACTAAAATTGCACACTGAAATACATTTTATTGTACACTTTAATACATAGGAAACTCACAATTCATTACAATATGCTCTTGGATTGTCATTGTGCATATCTCAGATGAAAGAGTCTCCCTCTGTCTCTAATTGAAGAGTATTCTGAGATTGCAAGACAAATTCTTTCAAAGCCAGAAAAACTGTTACCATTTGGAAGGTGATATGATGGTTAAGAAGAATGGCACGTCTAGATACCATTTCGAGCACAGGTATTTACCACATGAATTTGGGCAAGTTTTAAACCTTCCTTACCTTAATTTCCTCATCTGTCAAATGAGACAGTACATAACTCAGAGTTGTAAGAAATAAAGGATGTAAAAATATACTTAGAAAAGGAACTCAGGCAATAAGTACTCAATAAGTATTAGATACTACTATATATACCATATAATTGCTAGTGCAAAGATACAATATAATTTCTAGTGCAAATACTTATCTATAAAATCAGTCTTACCTTATCATGCAACCAAAATAAATACGGAATTACCTTAAATTCTAACTAATGTTGATATGCAACTGGAAATCCCATTTTTCAAGTTTTTGTGTTCATTCAACAGTTGAATTATTATTATTTTTACAAGTATTGCAAATATAAACTAATAAATTTATACTAATTAAATACTACTACAATTTTCAAATTTGCTGTTTAAAATTTTGTTAGAAAAAAATGTTCTGCCTTAAAAAAATAATATATTGCCTCATAGTGAAATTTGGTTTTATGTTACCTTATTCCAAGGGGAAAATAATTACCTCTTCCAAATATATTTCTTTTCATGGCTACCCTTCATTTAAAGTTTACTTTTGAATAATACATGTTGAAATCAAATTATAAAGAAATATTAGCCCCTTATCTGGTAGAGTGTTATACTGTGGTGGATGATTCTGCTTATCACCAAAGAACAGTCATTTAATCTCTCCTGTATTTCTTCCAACATTGATTCTTTTCATGACAATAAGACTATTAGAATGTGCAAAGATATTTTAAATAAATGATTGTGTTTGTTTTTTCTTTCTTTTCTTGCAGTCATTCCCAACACAGCACTACAACCCGCCAGCCTTCAGTGACTCTCCAACGGGCCATCTCCCTGGAAGGGTAAGACGATAAGAATAATACGGAGCCTTCTCTTAAACCAAACCGAGCACCCTTGTCACTTTGAGCATAAATTCTTTCCTTCCTTCCTCCCTCCCTCCCCACGTTACCCCTTTTTTTTCTTTCTGTTAGCAAATATCTATGAAGCTTATGTTATATATATGCCCAGCACCGTGCGAGGTACTACACTGAACAAGTCAAATAAGATCTTTTCCTTCAGAGGACTCATTATCTATTGAGAATGACAGAAATATAAACACACACCTGCACATAACAGTGTAAGCATCACACAGGAAATATGTATGAGGGATTAATGAAGGATCCAGAAAGGATATCTGACCGAGAATGGGTAACAAAGAGGGAGGGGGGAACAGGTCAGGATGGTTTCAGAGAAGATATAACTCTCAAGCTGAGAACTGAAGCATCTGTGGATATTTGCCTGACTGACAGATATTGGAAGGAAGGGCACTCCCTGCAGGAGAAAGAGCACATGCAAAAACATGAACATCTAAGCAGATTTCAGATGTCAAAAGGCCACTGAGTGATTTGGCGCAAGGTGTGCAAGGCAGGAAATGAGAATGGTGATGTTGGCTGGCCAGGCTTACGTGTAGAGGACTTAGAAGCTGAAGGGGCTGAGAAGAAGGAGTTAATATTTCCATCCACTTGCTTTATAATCGCAACTGATTTAATTGACAACACTTAATTGGTTACTGTATAAAAATTAAATCACTATTTTCCAATACCTGTTACCAACTATGCTTTGTTCAACCCTATTTCTCAATGACAAGTAGACTTCCTTAATGGCATTTCAGTTAAAATCTCTATTATTTAGTCTCTCTATTTTAAAATCTTGTGTTTTCAGTCAAACCTCTGTCTCTCTTTCCAACATAATTAAGACTTGGGGTCCACCAAAGTGCTCTGGAGTTGATAGAGGAGTAAGCTGCTCTCTCTCTCATACCGCCCTCTAGATCTTCCTTTCTCTTAGATTTCTTCTCTGGTAGAAATGAAGTTGTTTAAAAAAAAAAAATGGGAAATGGCATTCCTCACATTCTCCTGTAGCAGTCCTCCTTTCTGTTGGCTATCACGGGTGATGTAGCCTGGATGGGTAGAGAACCAAACACGCACCAATGCTAAGAAACTCAACTCCCCCAGCACGTGGTCCCCTGGGAGCATCAGCGATCTTTTCTACAAAACCCCCTGGCAGTAGCACACTGTAGTCCTCTGATGCACTCACCCACTTTGCCCCAGCTGTGTCAGTCCCTCCTCACAAGCACATAGTCACCCTTTCTCATCTGTCCTCAGCAGCTTCAAATGTGAGGCTTGCAGACATGAGCAGCATCCATCTTTCCTACCCCTCAGGTGGAACTTACTAGGGCTAGTCCTTGCCTCCTTTCTTTCTCCCTGCCTGACATTCTCATCTTCTCTCCCCAGGGCAAGTCAGCAAACTCCATGACCTAGTGGACATCCACTTGGGAGGGAGAGGTTAGCCTTTCCTTCCTGGAACAGCATAAAATCTTATAAACACTTCATGGGGTGCCCTTTCTTGCCTTTAGCGAAGGATATCCACTGCATGTCCGCAAACCCATGGGAACGTGAGTGAAAGGAATGTGACCTCTGCATGAACACTGCCCTCCCCTCAAAAGGATACCTCCTTCTCTTCCTAGTCCTACTCTTCTGTTTTTAGCAGTAAAGAACATCAAACAATTTTAGCTCCTCTATTAAAAAAGAAAACAAAAACTGAGATAGAGGTGGGGGAGGAGTCAAGATGGCATAAGTACATCAAGAATGGAACAATTCTGACAGAGCACCTGCTGAACACTAGCAGAGGACCTCGGACACCTAAAAGGACAAGAACAATCCCCATGCAACTGGGTAGGACAAAAGAAATTTTAAAAAGACAAGAGGAAACAGGACACAACCTGCACCCCTGGGGGGGAACTGAAAGATGAGAGGTTCCCCCACCCAGGGAAGCCCCCTCGTTAGTAGGGAGATCAGCTGGGGAGCTTCAGGGGCTCAGAGGATAGCACAGCGACCAGTCTGTGGCAGGCAGGACAGAGTAAGACCTACATGAATGTTTGGTGCCACAGCACGGCACGTCCCGGCCTGAGACATGTGTCTGCTGGTGCGGACAGAGGCTGGGTGCTAGAACCTGGGGTTTGGAGAGCAGACTCAGGGAGGGAACTGCTGTTAGCTGCAAAGAGAGAGCCTGAAGGTATGGGAGTACAGAGCTCTACAAGCGGGAATGTTTGTGGAAGAAGCCCTGGCCGCCGTTGCAGCCCCCTTCCCCACATGCCAGCCCCTGCCTCCCTGGGCACTAGAAGGGGCTCCTGCCTGAACAGGCCTGCAGGCCTCACCCTCCTTGGCCACCGCCTGCAAGAGCAGGCTCACTCACCCCCGCCCCTCCTCCAGCCCCACAGCCCAAGCAGGCTCAGATGCCCCATCCACTGCGGCTGCCTCCTTCACCCCTGCCCACCCCAGCAGGCTGGCATTTGCCCCACCTGTTGCTGCCTCTGACCCCACCCACCTGGGCAGGCTCTGGGGCAGCCTCGGGAAAAGACACTGGTGGAAGGCCCACATGCAGAGGTGGGGCTGAAACCACAGCTGAGCCTCATGGGCCATGCAACTAAGGAAGAAGAGCTGAAATCTCTCCTCACAGCTGTGGGAACTGCGGATTTACACCCCAGCTGCCGGCTTTGTAAACTCAGCACCTGCAGAATATCCAAATGAATGAGTGCTCCCCCAGCTGAGATGGGTCTAGCTTTAGCAACTGTGGGTTTGTGGGCACATACACATGGGGACTAGACTGGGCCAGAATCTGAGCTGCCTCCATAGCTCCCACAGCAGGCCCTGGTGCACAATTACTGCAGTCCTGGGACCTGACTGCAGTGGATCTGTGCTGGTAGTCTGGTGAAAACAACGCCTGAAAGACACCAGGGCCAATTGCCAGCATACCCGTTGTTAAGGTGGGTCTGAGAGAAGTTCCAGCAATAGTATAATTTATGAGCCAGCCCAACAGGTGAAAAGTGATGCAACAGAGCACACTCACAGTTGAATAGCTCTGGAGGAGGAAAACCCAGTGGCTTCTCTCCCAGAGAGAGTGCTCCAATCCTGCCTATGTCACACTGCAGGTCAGAAACACAGCTCAGAGACAGATCTCGGGGCCTCTACTCCAACTGGAGAGCAGACCCTGCCCCTGACAGGGCAGTGACAACCTCAGAGCAAGGGGAGGCCCCTATTCAATATCCAGTGCAGGCTCAGGTCACCACAACATCAGTCACTCCTCTTACCAAGGGGATAATGGCCAGCATACACTGAGGAAAGAGGTGACAGACAAGCATATTAAAAACAGCTCTAGCACCCAAAAATATTAAACCCACTTAGGCTATACAGGGACGTTCCCACATAAAAATAGCCCTACAAGACAGTCTGAGGGTCAGGCATCAGGAGAAAGAACCTCCCCCCCCCAGAGCATTTGGCTTTGAAGGCCAGTGGGTCCTGAGTGCAGGAGCTCCACAGGACTGGGAGAAACAGAGACTCCACTCTTGGAGGGTGCACACAAGGTCTCACATGCACTGGGACCCAGCACAAAGCAATACCTCCATAGGAACCAGGGCTAGACCTAACTAGGGGTCTTGGAGGGTCTCCTGAGGAGGCAAAGGTCAGCGGTAGCTCACTCTGGGGGCAAGGAAACTGGTGTTAGAGGCCCCAGGGAACACTGATCAGCATGATCTCTCCCAGAGGTCCCATTTTTGGCACCAAGACCTAGCCCCACCCAAAAGCCTACAAGCTCCAGAGCTGGAATGCCTCAGGCCAATCAACCAGCAAAACAGGAATACAGCTCCACCCATCAGCAGACAGACTGCCTAAAGTCATACTGAGCTCACAGCTACCTCAAAACGCACCCCTTGACACGGCCCTGCCCACCAGAGAGACAAGACCCAGCTCCACCCACCAGACAGCAGGCACCAGTCCCTTCCACCAGGAAGCCTGCACAAACCCCAGGACCAACCTCACCCACAGGGGGCAGACAACAGAACTAAGAGAAACTATGATCCTGCAGCCTGTGGAAAGGAGACCACAAACACAGAAAGGTAGACAAAAGGAGATGACAGAGAAATATGTTGCAAATGAAGGAACAAGATAAAAACTCACAAGAACAACTAAATCAAGAGGAGATAGGCAATCTACCTGAAGAATAATTCAGAGTAATGATAGTAAAGATGATCCAAAAGGTCAGAAAAAGAATGGAGGCACAGACAGAGAAGATACAAAAAAATGTTTAACAAGGAGCTAGAAGATTTAAAGAACAAACAGAGATGAACAACACATTAACTAGAAGGAATCAATAGCAGAATAACTGAGGCAGAAGTGAGCTAGAAGACAGAGTGGTGGAAATCACTGCCACAGAACAAAATAAAGAACAAAAAATGAAAAGAAATGAGGACAGTCTCAGAGACATCTGGGACAACATTAAACGCACCAACATTCACATTACAGGTGTCAACAAAGGAGAAGAGAAAGAGAAAGGGCCTGAGAAAATATTTGAAGATATTATAGCCAAAAACTTCCCTAATATGAGAAAGGAAACACTCAAGTCCAGGGAGTGCAGAGAGTCCCATACAGGATCAACCCAAGGAGGAACACAGACATATATTAATCTAACTGGAAAAAATTAAAGAGAAAAAATATTAAAGACAACAAGGGAAAAGCAACAAATAACATACAAGGGAATCTCCATAAAGTTTTCAGCAGAAACTCTGCAGGCCAGAAGGGAGTGGTAAAATATATTTAAAGTGATGAAATGGAAAAAGCTACAACCAAGAATACTCTACCCAGCAAGGCTTTGATTCAGATTTGACAGAGAAATCAAAAGCTTTACAGACAAGCAAAGGCTAAGAGAATTCACCACCAAACCACGTTTACAACAAATGCTAAAGGAACTTCTTTAGGTGGAAAGAGATCAGCAACTTAATACAACCTTATGTATATATAGACTGCTATATCAAAACCTCAAGGGGGGACTTCCCTGGTGGCACAGTGGTTAAGAATCCACCTGCCGGGCTTCCCTGGTGGCGCAGTGGTTGAGTCCACCTGCTGATGCAGGGGATGCGGGTTCGTGCCCCGGTCCAGGAAGATCCCACATGCTGCGGAGTGGCTGGGCCCATGAGCCACAGCCGCTGGGCCTGCACGTCTGGAGCCTGTGCTCCACAACAGGAGAGGCCACAGCAGTGAGAGGCCCGCGTACCACAATAAAAAAAAAAAAGAATCCACCTGCCAATGCAGGGGACATGGGTTCGAGCCCTAGTCTGGGAAGATCCCACATGTGGCAGAGCAACTAAGCCTGTGTGCCACAACTACTGAGCCTGCGAGCCACAAGTACTGAGTCCACGTGCTGCAACTACTGAAGCCCGCGTGCCTAGAGCCCATGCTCCACAACAAGAAGCCACCGCAATGAGAAGCCCGCACACTGCAACGAAGAGTAGCCCCCACTTGCCGCAACTAGAGAAAGCCCATGCACAGCAACGAAGACCCAGCACAGCCATAAACAAACAAGCAAACAATTTTTTTAAAAAATAAAACTTAAAAATTTTAAAAACCTCATGGGAACTGCAAACAAAAAAACTACAATAGATACACACACATACACACACACACACACACAAGCAACCCAAACACACACTAAAGATAGTCATAAAATCACAAGAGAACAAAAGAGGAAGGGAAGGAAAAAAGCTACAAAAACAAATCCAAGACAATTTTTTTAAATGTCAATAGGAACATACATATTGATAATTACCTTAAATGTAATAGGAACATACATACTGACAATTACCTTAAATGTAATAGGAACATATATATTGACAATTACCTTAAATGTAGTTGGATTAAACGCTTCAACAAAAAGACATAGACTGGCTGAGTGGATACAAAAACAAGACCCGTATATATACTGTCTACAAGAGACCCACTAGGGACACATACAGATTGAAAGTAAGAGGATGGAAAAAGGTATTCCATGCAAAAGGAAACCAAAAGAAAGATGGAGTAGCAATACTCATATCAGACGAAATAGACTTAAAGACTGTTACAAGGGACAAGGAAGAACACTACATGATCAATCCAAGAAGAAGATATAACAATTGTAAATATGTATGCACCCAACATAGTAGCACCTCAATATATAAGCCAAAGGCTAACAGCCATAAAAGGGGAAATCGAGAGTAACACAATAACAGTGGGGGACTTTAACACCCCACTTACACCAATGGACAGATCATCCAGACAGAAAATCAGTAAGTAAATACAGGCCTTAAATGACACATTAGACCAGATGGACTTAATTTTTCCATCCAAAAGCAGAAGAATATACTTTCTTCTCAAACGCACATGGAACATTCTCCAGGATAGATCATATATTGGGCCACAAATCAAGCCTCAGTAAATTTAAGAAAAATGAAATCATATCAAGCATCTTTTCATACCACAAGGCTATGAAATTAGAAATCAATTATAGGAAAAAAAACTGTTAAAAAACACAAACATGTAGAGATTAAACAATATGTTACTAAACAACCAGTGGATCACCAAAGAAATCAAAGAGGAAATCAAAAAATACCTAGAGACAAATGACAACAAAAACACTATGATCCAAAACCTATGGGACACAGCAAAAGCAGTTCTAAGAGGTAAGTTTTTAGCAATACAATCTTACCTCAGGAAACAAAATCTCAAATATTAACAACCTAACATTACAACTAAAGCAACTAGAGAAAGAAGAAGAAACAAAACCCAAAGTTAGTAGAAGGAAAGAAATCATAAAGGTCAGGGCAGAAATAAATGAAATGGAGACTAAAAAATAAAAAAGATCAGTGAAACTGAAAGCTGGTTCTTTTTCCTTTTTCTTTGAAAAGATAAACAAAATTGATAAACCATTAGCCAGACTCATCAAGAAAAAAAGGGAGAGGGCCCAAGTCAATAAAATCAGAAATGAAAAAGGAGAAATTACAACTGACACCACAGAAATAAAAAGGATCATAAGAGACTACTACAAGCAACTATACACCAATAATATGGACAACCTAGAAGAAAAGGACAAATTCTTAGAAAGGTACCATGTTCCAAGACTGAACCAGGAAGAAACAGAAAATATGAACAGACCAATCACAAGTACTGAAATTGAAACTCTGATTAAAAAACTTCCAACAAACAGAAGTCCAAGACCAGATGGCTTCACAGGTGAATTCTATCAAACATTTAGAGAAGAGTTAACACCTAGCCTTATGAAACTATTCCAAAAAAACTGAGAGGAATTAACACTCCCAAACTCATTCTATGAGGCTGCCATCACCCTGATACCAACCAGGCAGAGATACCACACACACAAAAAAATTACAGGCCAGTATCACTGAAGAACATAGTTGCAAACATCCTCAACAAAACACCAGCAAACTGAATCCAAGAACACATTGAAAGAGTCATACACCATGATCAAGTGGGATTTATCCCAGGGATGCAAGGATTTTTCAATATCCACAAATCAATCACTGTGATACACCACATCAACAAATTGAAGAATAAAAACCATGTGATCATCTCAATAGATGGAGAAAAGGCTTTGGACAAAATTCAACAGCCATTTATGATAAAAAGAAAGTGGGCATAGAGGGAACCTATGTCAATATAATAAAGGCCATATATGACAAACCCACAGCTAACATCATTTATTTATTTTTTTTTTTTGCTGTACGCAGGCCTCTCACTGTTGTGGCCTCTCCCGTTGCAGAGCACAGGCTCCGGATGCACAGGCTCAGCGGCCATGGCTCACGGGCCCAGCCGCTCCGCGGCATGTGGGCTCTTCCCAGACCAGGGCACGAACCCATGTCCCCTGCATTGGCAGGCAGACTCTCAACCACTGCGCCACAAGGGAAGCCCTAACATCATTCTTAATGGTGAAAAACTGAAAGCATTTCATCCAAGATCAGGAAAAAGACTTTCATTCAACATAGTATTGGAAGTCCTAGCCATGGCAATCAGAGAAGAAATAAAAGGAATCCAAATTTGAAAAGAAGAAGTAAAACTGTCACTATTTGCAGATGTCATGATACTATACATAGAAAATCCTAAAGACAACACTAGAAAACTACTAGAGCTCATCAATGAATTTGGTATAGTTGCAGGATGCAAAATTAATGCACAGAAATCTCTGGCATACTTATACACTAACAACAAAAGATCAGAAAGAGAAATTAAGGAAACAATCCCATTTACCATCATATCAGAAAGAATAAAACACCTGAGAATAAACCTACATAAGGAGGCAAAAGACCTGTATGCAGAAAACTATAGGATGCTGATAAAAGAAATCAAAGATGACATAAAGAGATGGAGAGATATACCATGTTCTTGGATTGGAAGAATCAACATTGTCAAAATGACTATACTGCCCAAAGAAATCTACAGATTCAATGCAATCCCTATCAAATTACCAATGGCATTTTTCACAGAAGTAGAACAAAAAATTTCACAATTTGTTTGGAAATACAAAAGACCCCGAATAACCAAAGCAATGTTGAGAGAAAAAAACGGAGCTGGAGGAATCAGGCTCCCTGAGTTCAGACTATACTACAAAGCTACAGTCATCAAAACAGTATGGTACTGGCACAAAAACAGAAATATAGATCAATGGAACAAAATAGAAAGTCCAGAGATAAACCCACGCACTTATGGTCAACTAATCTATGACAAAGGAAGCAAGAATATACAGTGGAGGACAGTCTTTTCAATAAGTGGTGCTGGGAAAACTGCACAACTACATGTAAAAGAATGAAATTAGAACACTCCCTTACACCATACACAAAAATACTCAAAATGGATTAAAGACCTAAATGTAAAACTGGATACTATAAAACTCTTAGGGGAAAACATAGGCAGAACACTCTCCATAAATATCTTTTTTGATCTTCTCCTAGAGTAATGAAAATAAAAACAAAAATAAACAGATTAAATTAAATTAAACGTAAAAGCTTTTTCACAGCAAAGGAAACCATAAACAAGATGAAAAGACAACCCACAGGATAGGAGAAAATATTTGCAAATGATGCGACCAACAAGGGATTAATCTCCAAACTATACAAACAGCTCATGCAGCTCAATGTCAAAAAAAAAAAAAAAAATCCCAAAATGGGCAGAAGACCTAAATAGACATTTCTCCAAAGAAGACATACAGATGGCCAAAGAGCACATGAAAAGATGCTCAACGTCACTAATTATTAGAGAAATGCAAATCAAAACTATGAGGTACCACCTCACACCAGTCAGAACGGCCATGATCAAAAAGAAAAAAACACTACAAACAATAAATGCTGGAGAGGGTGTGGAGAAAAGGGAACCCTCCTACACTGTGGGTGGTCATGTAAATTGGTACAACCATTAAGGAGAATAGTATGGAGGTTCCTTAAAAAACTAACTATAGAGCTACCATATGATCCTGCAATCCCACAGCTGTGCATATATTTGGAGAAAACCATGATTCAAAAAGATACATGCACCCCTGTGTTCACTGCAGCACTATTTACAATAGCCAAGACATGGAAGCAACCTAAATGTCCATCGACAGATGAACGGATAAAGAAGATGTGGTACATATATACAGTGGAATATTACTCGGCCGTTAAAAGGAATGAAATTGAGTCATTTGTAGACACATAGATAAATGAGATGTGGTACATATATACAATGGAATACTACTCAGCCATAAAAAAGAATGAAATAATGCCATTTGCAGCAACATGGGTGGACCTAGAGATTATCATACTAAGTGAAGTAAGCCAGACAGAGAAAGACAAATATCATATGATATCACTTACATGTGGAATCTAGTAAAAAAGAAATGATACAAATAAACTTATTTACAAAACAGAAACTCACAGATCTCGAAATCAAACTTATGGTTACCAAACGGGAAATATGGGGGGAAGTGATAAATTAGGAGATTGGGATTAGCATATACACACAACTATATATAAAATAGATAACTAATAAGGACCTACTGTATAGCACAGGCAACTCTACTCAACATTCTGTAATAACCTATATGGGAGGTGAATCTGAAAAAGGATGGAGACATATATATATATATATATATATATATATATATATAACTGATTCACTTTGCTGTACACCTGAAACTAACACAACACTGTAAATCAACTATACTCCAATAAAAGAAAACAGAGATAGAAGTGGATGACTAAACAGAAACTTTGCTCTGGAAGAATTAAGTAACTCTTTTCTCAACAGTAAGTAACCCATTTTTCAACAGTAAACTACTATCTCCATCGCGACACTTGTTATTTTCCATTAAAAAAAAAAAAGACATAGAAGTTCTCAGTCAATACTTCAGACCATTTGGTTCTGTAATAATGTACAAGATGGTCTAGATCATGGATCCTCACCAGACTCCCAGAATTTAAACCAGGGCTAAGGAAGTTGCTAGCTATGTGATAGCAAGTTACTTGATTTCATTGTGCCTCAGTTTCCTAATTAATGTAAAATGGAAATACTGATGATGATTCCTCGTAGAGTTCTTTCAAGAATTAAAATTATATATACATATAATTTAATTTTTTATAATAGAACTGGCATTATATGTGTGTGACAGTAGTTGTTGCTGTTGTTGTTATACATAATATATACTTAATAAGGCATGAGAGTTTCTAATATATATTAAATAAGGATTTGTTAAAAGTCAGGGACGGGTATCTTTGCTATATTCTGGAGAGGCATTTTCCTATATATATGGGTAATAATCGTTTGTGGAAGCAATTCAAATTATTGAGTTTGCCTCATTGCTGAGTTCATATTTATATTAAAAATACTTTAATTACCAAGATTATATTTAAGTGCTTATTAAACAAGGAAAGAATAACCTAAGCTGTTTTCTACACATCAGCTTATCCTCAGTGCCAAAAGAAGAATTTAGGACTAGAGTAAGAAATGTTCTTACATTTCTAGTATATATATCTTAAAAAGTTAAAGTAAAGAGACCACTTCAAAAAATGAGAGGAAATAATCTTTGCAGCCTGTGAGCATTCTCCAGTTGGACTTGAGAACATCCACCAGTCATCACCTGCAGTACAAGTTCGTGCAGGCTTGTGACCGTACCCTCCGTACTACCCTCCTTGGTTTTCTCCTTCTAGAAAGTGCCATAGTTTAGACAGAACTCTTCCACAAAACACAGTTGCTTGTCATATCCTCCAAAGGATGTGACTGGTTTTGAATTCTGCATGTAAAATTGGATATGTGGAAAGGACCAAGGAAAAGACATCCAGAGTTAACAAAGGGATGAGACAGCATTTTATCAGGAAAACACTAACAGGATTAGGATGCTTTGGTTTGAAGAAGAAAGCTTCATTAGATGCTTAATGAGATCATATTCAAAATGTGCAATTTACTGGGAACAAAAATAGTACAAATTCATGGCTATTTCTTCGAGGGAAGAGAAAAGAAACTAACATTTATTGGGTGCTTATTAGGTGCCAGGCCATCTATCTATCCATCTATTCATCCATCCATCCATCCATCTATCTTATCTGATTTTATTTCCAAAATAGTCTTGTAAAATAGGCATCTTTTTTTTTTCTAAAAATGGAGTCTCAGACACATTAAGTAATTTTCCCAAAGACCTTTACATAGAAAATAGCAAGCCTAGATTGGAAATCAAATTTGACTTCACTGTCCAACTCCATCCCCTATACTGTGGCATGAAAAGTCTTTATTGAGGGCTTCCCTGGTGGTGCAGTGGTTGAGAGTCCGCCTGCCAATGCAGGGGACACGGGTTCGTGCCCCGTTCCGGGAAGATCCCACATGCCGCGAAGCGGCTGGGCCCGTGAGCCATGGCCGCTGAGCCTGCACGTCCGGAGCCTGTGCTCTGCAACGGGAGAGGCCACAACAGTGAGAGGCCCCCGCACCACAAAAAAAAAAAAAAAAGTCTTTATTGAGTGGGAAAGCACTGATCCCACCATTTATAAGCCACATTCAGTCTAAGTTAGACATAGTGAAGAAGTTCCTAGGATAAGAAATGATAAAGAAGTAGAACTGACTCTCAGCCTAGAAATCACTAAGTAGAATGACTAGCCCGGCATCTGGGGAGGCACTGGAGGCCCACACGCACACTAGCCTAAGGTGTTAGTTGTGGTAGAGACGAGGGTGTGGAGGCTGAGCTTACCACTGGTCTCCAGCTCACCTTCCTAGTTCTTTATAAAGACCTCCTTTGGCAGCGTGCAGGGTGGCTATCATCCCACAGTTCAGTCATTACACAAAGGAGCCTTCCTTCAGCTATGCTAAATAATGGCATTTCCTTCTAGAGCTATTTCCAAACCTTTTCCTTCTTTCTTCTTATTCACAAAAGCTTATTAGCAGTTTGCCAATAAGCAGTCTTTCAGCATTTTGCACTGTTTTCCGCTTGAGTAAAATGACCTCTGTGATACATGTAGCCACTAACTCTAATTCTCTGTTAAGATGAAAACAAAAATGTGAAGGCCTTACCCTGATGTCATAACACAGAGTGATCCCATTTCTAAAAAACAGGAAACGGTATTCTCAGCTATGTCCCATCGTTCCAACTGGTATAAAGCAGTTTGCCTCATATCTAGTTAATAATGAACTATGAAAAATATTCTGTTCCCTGCAATCATGGAAGAAAACTGACTCTGGAATCAAAGAATTCATTTTGGATCCTGACCTCTCTGCTGTCTGTTGTTAATCTTAAACAGGACCCATCCCCTCCCTAAGCATGAGCTGCCTCCCCAAAAGGGAGAAAAGCATAGCACTCACCAACTTCCTGTGAAAGCAGCGGGTACCTGTAGGGCCCTCAATAAGTACTAGCTGAATATATGCTTCGTCCAAGTATCGTGAGAAAACAAACAAAACTTTCATTTTTAAAGCTTAGGTTAGTTTGAAGACCCACGTTGAAACTTGTTATTAAATACATATATATGTACCTATGTATGTAAACCATTTCTTGATATAAAATAAAATATTTGAGGTAGAATTAATCTTGCATTGCTGGAATATTTAGAAGGGGAAACCTCAGTAATCCTCTACAAAGCCCAGAGCACTAAAGTTTATGCTATACATCCCAGCTGGCCATCAAATACATAGATAATGTGGCATACAATCACTGTCACTGAACGCGTAGTGGGAGAGGTATTTTTCATTTTGCATAGGCCAATGGGTCTTTAGCAGGCTTCCCATTAAGGTGTTATACTTCTGAACGTGGGCAATCAGCTGAAATTGGAAATTTCATTATTTCAAAATTCTCCTTGCTAATGCTTTCGTGAAAAGCGGCTACTTAGGATATTTATTAAAATGAAGGTGCTCTAAAAGGCCATAGGTTTATATATTTTTCACTGAAGTTGCTATTTACTTGACATAAAATAAGTGGAAATATTTCAGATTTCCAGTTAATTCGATCCATAGAGACAATAAAACTGTCTGAGCCTCTACCTAGAGTTACTGCTGTTTTTTAAATTGATATCTGAATCGTCTATAACTATGCCAGACATAACGAGGCAGAATAACGTCGCCATTAACAGTATGAGCTCCTTGCTTCAGTTTCAAGTTGACAGATGCAGCCCATATCTTAATCTCCTCTCCCTCCTGAGACCCCATTAAAAAGAAGCTAATGGAATAAAAAAAAAAAAAAAAGGGACAGTCCCATAACAGTAAAGGAGAAGGGACCGTCAAAGGCCAAAAGACTTCAGCATACTTCTGCATGACAGAAAGCAGATGGAAGGGTAATAATTGAAGAAACAGAACAAAGCAGTCCCTGCCTTAGATCACCTACAGAGGAAAGGCATGTGCTGTACCTTACACAGCTGCGGGGGCACCTTACACATGGTATTCTATGTGACTGCCATCTCCTGGAGATGTGTTTCCAGGGATGCCACCCACAAAACAGCCCACCACAGTGAAGCTGCAAAGCATAGAGGAGCCCACAGCTCAGGAGGAAGCAGATCCGCCTAACAGAACCCAGGAAACTCTCGGAGAATTCAGAATAGTGACAACAGATGGGATTGAGAGCAGAGCCTGAGAATAGAAGATGCCCCCACTCAGCGTGCACACCCCTACACGCAGAACAGCTGCCAGGCAAGCACTTACCACCAGTCAGAAAATGAACTTTCTCCTCTGAAGAAATAGGGTGACTCTTCTGAGGAACCCAGATAAGCTCATTTGAATAGTGCCCCACACCAAAGCCCTGCACTGTGTGCTAGTTAGGGGGACAGTTTCGGGTTTGCTCCCCTAACCTGAAGCCTTTCAGTGAAAAAGTTTTGCCCTTATATTGCAATACTTTCTGAGACCTTTCTACTACCTCATTCTTAAATAGGAACAGACAACCACGGGTTACCAAATATCTTAACAAACCTACCAAGTGACAGAAACAAGATTAAAACACACATAACAAAAACTATCCTCAGGAAGCCAGAGGGATTTCGTTTGTTCTGGGAACAAAATAGAATTTAATGAAATGAAGTTGACCTTTGAACAATGTGATTTGAACTGTGCAAGTCCACTTATATGCTGATATTTTTCAATAATAAATACTATAGTACTGCACTAACTGCAGCTGGTTGAATTCACGGATGTGGAGGAAACTCAGATACGGAGGGCTGACGATCAATTATACTCAGGTTAACCCCCACCCTTTGTTCAAGCGACAACAGCTCTAGTATAAGCATATGTTTAGCAATAGGGAAGTAACTACTAGAATTAAAACCAAAGTGGTTAAAAGTGATTGCCTCTGGGAAGGTAGGTAGGATTCTCAGGAGAGGTGACGCAAATTACATTTTGCAGAATGTATTTGGAACTAGGCAGGGATTTAAAAAAAAAAAAAGAAGAAAATCATGTGCAAAAAAATCTAGAAGTACTTTGCTAATACTGCAAAGACCAAGAAGTACCTTCAGCTACTCAAATATCTTCCTTTTGTCCAGTAGTGGACATACACTGTTTTATCTTACCTTAGAAGAGCAATTTTAGCAACAATACAGAGGCAGAATTTTCTAGAAACTAGCATTTTCCCGTCCATAAAATACCTGCCCAGAAAGATGTTAACCACCCTCTATGAATAGAAGGAATTCATATGGAGTGGATATTCTGTCTAATTGACCCCAAGCAAAAATTTCTCCCAAATCCAGATGTCGGTAAATATCCCAAGGAGAACCAATAAGTGGTCTTGCCTATAAACACATGCATCTAAGGGAACCCATCCTCTCAGGTTGACTGGTCTGTGGTGGTATCACTGTCATTCGTGCTCAGTGGAACAGTCCTGTCGCTGTAGCGATAGCCATGTACTACCTCTGTTTGGCACAAGGGACTCCCTCTCCACGCTCTAAGACCACGACAGGCCCTTGAGACCATGCATTGGTGGAGCCAGGGAGCCTCTGGTGTTCCCATATTGGGCCTGAACAGCTGTCCTTTCCAATGACACTCTGGGAACAGGACCTCAACTGGAATCATTTGCTCTTTTGTTCTCTATCCAGCTCCTTTTGCCTTAATAGAGAAGCTTTTTTACAGCTAACATACTTCCAATTCCCCAGAACGATGCTGATTTAAAGTACTCAGTCAGGGCTTCCCTGGTGGCGCAGTGTTTGGGAGTCCGCCTGCCGATGCAGGGGACACAGGTTCGTGCCCCGGTCCGATTCTGCGTGCCACGGAGCGGCTGGGCCTGTGGGCCATGGCCGCTGGGCCTGCGCGTCCAGAGCCTGTGCTCTGCAACGGGCGAGGCCACAACGGTGAGAGGCCCACGTACCGCAAAAAAAAAAAAACAAAAATAAAGTACTCAGTCAGTCTTCTTAGTCTAAGTGCCTACATATTAGTTCCAAAATATACGGTCACTGTAGAAAGTGGAAGTATTATTGACCTGAGAATCAGAAGACCTGGATTCTGCGTTCAAGTCAGCCACCTCTTACTCTGTGATTTTGAGTGCGTCTCAGTTACCTCATATACAAGGTGATGAGGTTGAGTTAAACAATGTGTTAGATTCCTTCCCACTCTTAACATTTTATAATTTCATGAGTTCTGAAGGATATAAAAGTTTGGCTTCCAGACTTACAGAACTATTTCCAGAAATGAAACCTTAGGGACCACTGGACTCTAAACAGCTGACCCTCAGGGGTAGTTGGCTTGAGTTATCTCTACCCACCCACTCGCAGACCCAGCCACCTTTCCCGAATCTAATCGGCGTGAATGCTCAACTTCCTCCAACACATTTCTGCACCCTGACCCTCAAAAGCAGTGCTAAGCAGTGTTTCCCAAAGTAACTAAGGAGGCTGGATGTGCTGAGAAATACACTGAATTACTTGCAGATCTAAAGGAGAAACTTCATTCAGGTTGTATAGTTGCTGGGGTCAGTGGTCAAAAATCGTTATTTGCCACAGAAATATAACTGACCTCACCAAAACAGAGGGGCAAGTCAGATTACTGAAGAGGATTTTTGTGTGTAAGTATGTATATATATATTTTTTTTTTTTTTTTTTTTTTTTTTGCGGTACGCAGGCCTCTCACTGTTGTGGCCTCTCCCATTGCGGAGCACAGGCTCCGGACGCGCAGGCTCAGCGGCCATGGCTCACGGGCCCAGCCCCTCCCGGACCAGGGCACGAACCCGTGGTCCCCTGCATCGGCAGGCGGACTCTCAACCACTGCGCCACCAGGGAAGCCCTGTATATTTTTAGAATATACAAAAATATATATAGTTGTTACCTCCTTTATTTTGCCCTCCGGCCCGCTGAAGAGTTTATTTAGGGAGAATATAGGAAAATTAAAGAGACAAACAGCTAGTTGATTTTTATAAGTGCCTGAAAGAAATCAAACTCCTTCCACCAAAAAAAAAAAAATTTTTTTTTCTTCTGATTTATAGTCCAATAAAGACAGACCATCTTCTTGGGTGAGATTCCCACCTTTACTTTTGCCTCCAGGTCACCTGCAGAAGGACCTTAGCTGCGTGAAAGGACTAAGAAAGTTTATGGCCCCCTCCTTCCATCCCAGAAGGGGAGAGTGAACTTCGGAGCTTAAACCTCAGGGGATTTATTAGGAATTAATCAGAGCAGCGGGTAACCCTGATCATCTCTGTTTCCCCCAATTCACAATCACGTGTTTTCTTTTCATTTCTCCTCGTGTCCCTGCAGTTTCCACCTCTGCTCCTAGTTGAGCTGTCAGCTCATTTTTCTTAGCCCCGTTTCTACTGGCCTACTGCTTCTTTTTTCCATTTTATACTCCAAAAGACATCCTTTCCTAGGCCTTATAATCTTTCTTCCTTACATGTGTAGAGCTGAAATATAAAAGGTGTCACCACAGCAAACTTTAAGGATTGCCAAAAATTTATCAGTGTTGAAAAAATGCTGAGGCTGCAGAGAACTGGGAAATATTTAAGGGCTACCAGTACATGGGATTCTAATTCTCTCACAGGGCTTGGATTTCTATCGCCAACTGCTGTTGAAATAACAACCGTGTTTCAAAAAAAAAAAAAGTCCAATTCTTTACATAGGACAGACAGAAGGTTCCAAATTTGGAATTTCGAGTAAAATATCAAAAAAGATTTTCGAAGATGACATTGAGAATCTAGATTTATATTTTCCCAGGTAAAGACTTTTATAAACATTAACCATTGTCATCATTATTCCACTAAGGAAAGCCTTCCTTAAAACCATGAAAACAGGAAAGATGTAAAATAAGGAATGTAGAACACCCCATCATAAAAGCAGGCAGTTCAGAAACACAGTAAAGTTCAAAAAGGATATTTTCTATATTCAAATGCTAAAAATATAACATTAAATACTACATATTTAATACTAGCTGATATGTTGTAAGTGCTTTATGTGGATCTCATTTGATTCCAATGACAATTATTATCATTATGTATGAGAATACTAACCTACTTTATGGATGGGGACACTGAGGCTTAGAGAAGTTAAGGGTGGTGCCCAAGGTCACAGCCAGTAAGAGGCAGAATTGAGACTGAAACCCACATTTTTAAGTCACCACCCTCTCTCGCCTCCTCAGAATTACATGTGTTTTGTTATTCCAAGTTGGCCAATTTGGAGGCCTAAGTAAGACACTGAAATACGATGTGGAGCTCAATATGATTTCCGGGGTTTTGGAAGTTTTTAGTCATTGTCAAAAATCCAGTTTCGTATAAGAACATTAACAAAAGTAGAACGACCACCTAACGTGATTTCGCTAGCGTGAAACGTGCTGAATTAGAAGAAATGGAGGAATAATATTTCCCCACTGTTGGCATATGTTTTACCCTGCAGAACTAGGAAGAAACCTGGAAGTGCCAGATTAGGAGTCTGGTTATGCAGAGTGGCTGGGCTACCCTGTTCAGTGGCCTTGCACACGGAGGCTGCTCAATGCCAAGCAGCTGGAATTTATCTTAGAGGGATGCCACAGAGTCCACTGGGGAGTTTGGTTTAGGGGTTTTCTATAAATAGTCCTTATTTTCTGTGCATAGTTCAATGCCAACATGATTACTTAACCCTGCATATATTCCTTGGAAAGCTTTTTATTTTTAATAAATTGGTTTTATAAAGGACTCAAAGTAAATGGTAAATAAACTTCCTCCTCGTTATCATATAATTAAACATTTGAAAGCGTGTGCTGCAGAACATTCAACTAGAAAATCGCTGCTCTTAATCAGTACTCATAATAATTAATGCTAATAATAATATCACCCATGACACTGACTGATATGGCACTGGAAAGCTAGTTAATACACTGAATGAACCAAGGAGGAATCAAGAAAACACCCAGTTGTACGTTTGTTAGACCAGTAAAAATGAATACAGGAAACATTATTCCATGACAGGATTTAGCTGCCCAAACTGTCAGAAAGTTATATCAATCACAAGACTCCTAATTGTTGTTCTGGCTCCAACCTGCTCTTTATATTTGCACTATTATCCCTCTTTGAATACTGTCCTTTTTTTTAGCATCTTTCCAGTATTAAGGCTGTCCTTGCTGACTTGAGTCAGTTATAACCAATCAATAAATTCAATTGGGATTGTAATGATGAGCCATGCAGACACTAACTCTGGCCCTCAGTCTGGTGGGAAGAAGCAGACATTAATCAAATAATTGCACAAACAAATGCAAACCTATACATGGGCCAAGTGCTATGAAAAAGTGACCTGTGCTGCTCTGAGTGTCTGGAATAGGGGATCTGACCTCCTCAGGAAGGTCAGGGAGGTCTTGGAAGCCTCCGAACAATGAGTAGGCATTAACTAGGCAAAGAGAAAGAAAGGGCTATCATCAACGGCTGCACAGGCAATGATTAAGAATGTGTCTGAGTGTATTTCTGAGCTGAGCACAGACTAGAACATGAATTCAGTAGAGCTTGCTATTTAGAAATTTATAATAAGGAGGCTGACTCATGGTTGACTGTCTCCTCCAGAGAGGCCATTTGATGGAGACTTCCAGTGCTTATCAGAAGTGTGTATCTGTGCAAAGATGTAATTCTCTAAATTCCATCTCTGAGCCGTTCTGCTGTTCCGTTGTTTTCTTGTTTGCTTGATGGATTTGTTTGCTTGTTTATCTGTGTGCCAGAATGTAGTGGTCCTTCCTCGCTGCTGCATGCTGCTCTCCTAACTCTCCCACTCTCTTTCCTGGCCCCTATTTTCTGTCTTTTCTCCCTCTCCCCTCCCTTTTCCCTAGAAACTTTCTCCTCCTCCTCTTCTTTTACTTTTTATTCTCCATTCATTTCTTTCTTTTTCCTTTTATTCTTCTCTTTTGCTGTTCACCCTGAAGGTACTAGGCTTATGTTTGTATAGTGCAATGCAATTTACAAAGGCATCTCAAGGACATCACTCCATTTGGCCCCAATAACAAATTTATTTAAAGGGAGGCTGAGTAAGAATCACTTATCCTGTTTACAGATGTGTCAGAAGGTAAGTGGCTTTTTCAAGGTGGTGTATCTGTGAAGGGGAAAAGCCTTGACTGTAACCCATATGCCTATCTCCCAGCCCCACACTCTCACCATCAGACCATCTTGTCTTAACAGAAATGTCAAAGACATACAACCACATCTTTTAGTCTGGTGGACAGAGCAGGTCCTTCACAAACACGTGTCTAATCAGAAGTCATGGTCAGAGGGTTTACGGCTGTTCATCCATCGCATGAGTAGAAACAGCCTCATTCTCATCTGATGAATATTTACTGGACATCACATGTGACCTTGACCTGAACCACTTATAAAGAATGATTTTCGTTATATTTTTACCTTGCCCGCCTATGACCCGGGAGGCGGGATGGCTGTGGAGAGCAGGAAATGAAGAGGATTCCTTTGAGTATCATTTGTCAGCCTTCATTAGATTACTCCTCTTGAAACATCCATCTTTATATATCCAAACTGAATCTGGTGTTTTTCTCTGCATGTATTGCTAATCCCTCAGACACCCTCAAATTTCATTAGGATTTCTGTTTACTTCCTTCTCCTGGCCAATTACAAAAGAGTTTAAAGACAGAGCACATCCATATCCTATGCCATAAGCCAGATGTCCCTCTATTACAGAAAAACAGTCAGTAGTCTTTATCCTTTATTTAATCTCTCTGCTTTACTTAATCTCTCCGATTTCCAGTCCTGGTAAATGTTTACTCCACTGAAGTACGCTTGTAAAATGTGGGTCAGCAATCTTTGACTGATGGATCACAGTTAGTTAAAGGTTCCTGCTTGTTACATGGAAAAATTAGACTGCTCAAGAAGACTTGTATAGGAGACAAGCACTATCCATCCATTCATTCAATCAGTGATCTGACTGATGAATCTCTCATTCATTCTTTCATTCAACTAGTGTTTTCTGGGTGCCCAGTATATGCCAGACACTCTAGTGAGGCATTTGAGAAAATCAAGAAGACAAAGGCCCAATTCCTGCCTTTGAGGGGCACACAGTCTAGTGAGAGTGACAGAATGTTGAAAACTGCAAAAATTCACTGAGCTTACATCTATGTAATTTCAGGATAAAAGAAAACACAGCTAATTTGGAGGAAACTAGTAGCACTATTCAGATGTGGGTTCAGTGATTTTTATTAAGTGACAACCAAACCCAAAGGGAAGAGAGCACCCTCTTCAGACTGAGGAATTTTCATGCTCACGTGGGCTGGTATCAAGAGTTGGGAATTTTCCCTTCTCCAGGTCTATAAAAGCTACATGGAAGTGTAGAATAAAGCCGTGCTTTTCACAGCCTATTCAATTTTTGCAAATAGAGAATTCTCCTGTGGTGGAGCATTAACTATGCACATTAATGGGAAAATTGCATTTCAATATCAACGTTGCATAATATTAAAATATGTAAACAACTCTTCCCTTACGGTGCTTTTCCTGCACCTCTGAAATTCTTGCTTGTCCTCAAGTCCCTCTCCTCAGTAGAGCAGCCTGGTATAATTTAAAGAACACAGCCTTTTGATTTATCTCTACCTTCATTTAAAAACTGGCTCTTACTAGCTGCATCACCTTGAGCTGTTAATGAAACTTCTCTGTTTCTTTAATCTATAGAGAAGGGATTAATATCTACTTCATAAGATTGTTTTGAGAATTTAGTTTTTAAAAATATGTAAATATCCTAGCACAGTAGGTTCACAGTAGGAATTAGCTCTCTCTCTCCTCTCTCCCTATATTTCATCTGCTCCTTTTCTTTCTGATGTGCTAGAACCTCATCCCTCTTCCTCCATACCAGGAATCCATTAACAAGCAAATGAAACCTCCATTCATTGTTCATTTAACAGACATTTCCTGTGCACCTCTCATGTGCCCTTGGGGAGATACAGTCAAGAGTGTGGAAGACAGAACACAGCACACAGTAGAGAAGCAAAGGAAGAAGAGAGAGTATGCCCATTTAGAAAATGACACCAAGGGTTCAAACGCCCTTCTAGACCCAAAGAAATGCAATGGCAGACTTTCAGAAAGAGTCGCAGATGTGAAAAGGATATTTTTGGGTAAAGTGTCACCTCAGATCACCTCCTTATTTTACACATGACAGAATAAGTCCAGAGCCCATGCAACTGTGTGCTAGCTCACATACATGCACACACAGATGCTCTTTCCATACCCCTGGGTCTCCATTGATTACCATTATATTAAAAGGGTTTATAAGAAACTTGTACATATGTATCCCTAGGAGCCTTTCTAATTGCCAAAATAACAGATTAAATTTCTATCACACAACTTAATGCTTGTAGTTTCTATCTTGTTTTGTGTACAGGAGTTTCTCCCCACTTTAGGTGCAGAACTCCTAAGGGTGGCTCCTAGGCTTTATCCTATCGTGTAGTTATGAAGCGATCTCCCAAGCATGGACTATGTTTAACAAATTATGATTTGTTAAAGTTCCTTTTCCTATTATGACCTAAGGAATCAGGGATTCACTTTCCCTGAGTGACTGATTTTCTCCACTTCCAGTCTTTTTTTTTTTTTTTTTTTTACTAGAGGAGATAAGCCAATTGATCATACAAGGTATAAGGTAGTGGAATCAGCAAAGGCTTCTATAGGCAATTAGGAGTATGAATGCTGCTGCTACCACTTTTAACTGGTCAACCTTGAACAAGAACCCTAACCTTTCTTTTCTTATCTTTAAATGAGAAAAATAATACCTAACCTATAAGGACAATATAAGGATTAAATATCCATAGCTCTTAATAAACACTGGTGATTATAATTAAAACTAAAGCTCGGGCTTCCCTGGTGGCACAGTGGTTGAGAGTCCACCTGCTGATGCAGGGGATGTGGGTTCACGCCCCGGTCCGGGAAGATCCCACACGCCGTGGAGCGGCTGGGCCCGTGAGCCATGACCGCTGAGCCTGTGCGTCCGGAGCCTATGCTCCACGATGGGAGAGGCCACAACAGTGAGAGGCCCGCATACCGCAAAAAAAAAAAAAAAAAAACTAAAGCTCTTCTCACTAACCAAAAAATAAATTTGTATTATGTTCAGTAATCAAAAAGACCAGGGTTGATGGTAGTAGTTTTATACCCTCTTACCAATCCTGTTGTACAATTCCTGGAATATTTAAGTGGGTTGAGAGTGCTACAGTTTACAAAACTATAGGAGTGCCAGATCACTATATGTATATATCTATCTCTCTATGTATCTCTACGTATAGATATGTACATATGCTAACAAATGATGATTGGGCCACAAGGAAACACTAAAAGCTACATCAACACCTTTCATCTTTGGCATGGAATAGAGCCACAGCTATCAAAGGTCAAGCCTTGTATTTAATAATACATGTGATTTTTGCAGAAGGAGATATCATTATGATTACCTGGGCTTGCCTGTCAAGAAAACACACATCTCTGTGAGGAGCTGCCTTGTAATATTCTCCTAATTTTAACTTATTTAGTTTCCATCCATAATTTGCAAAAAAGGGGGCTAATATGAGAATTCGATATCTAAAATATTGTCATGTCCGATCATCTACTTTCTATATGGAGAAACTATTCTGAGGCCAGAGACAGGCAGAAGATTTTTTTCAAGGCCACACCAAAGTTAAGACCAAAATTCAGCTCCTAATATCCTAGCCAAGGACTCCTCTCTTTCCAGAGAAGGATGAGGATGAACAAGAGTCTTCATTCCTGTGGTTATTCTTTTTTCCCTTTCTCATGTCTTATCTGCTTTTATCCTCCACCTAAGACTTAGATGAGGTACATTGGCTCTTCTAGAAATATATGACTTTAGCACTAAGCGGTAAGGATTATGGCTTAAGTGACACATCCAAACACCAGGAAACCCACATCAAATTGAGCTACAGTGTGGCACCATAGTGAGTCATACACAGGGTTTGTGAGTTAAGCTCCTATAATACCCTACTGTAGATGTAGATGTACCAAGATGAAAGAGACAAATTCTTAGAGCTTTTACATGGCTGTTGTTTTTGTTTGTTTGAGTAGGACTTCTTTCGCCTGTAGAAGGAATGATAATGGGGAAACAGGGCTTATTTTAGGGGAAAGATGGTGGGAAGAGATGTAAAATACCAGAAAGCATCTTGCCCTCTATTGGGCTTACCCTGTGACACACCCATGAAGCCATTTCTTGTCTGACAACTAGAATTTCTTACACATAACCTAGGAAGACTCCTAGGTTAGCCTCCATAGAACAGAAATCAAATTCAGCAAATGGACATGTGGTGTGTTTTGGGTGCCTCATCTCCACTCCTCCTAGACCAAATCCTCTCATCCCTCAGCCACCCTCCCTTTGTTTTTTGTTCCCAGTGTTGCAATCTGCCTTTTATCGCTACCAGCTCTCAGGATCAACTTATTCACATGGAGACATGGGTGTCTGCTAGATTTTTACTCCATAGCCATTCATTGAGCGTGTTCTTTGTGCCAGGTATTTTACCAGATATTGGGGACACGAGCAGAGAAAAGAGAGCCTGCACTTTTTAGATGTCAGACACTGAATCACAAAGTGACTATGACACTCAAGAATCTCAGAGTCAGGTGGAAAACAGAAACATACAAGGAAATTATCATCACTGTAGAAGATTACAATCTTAGCTTACTGATTTATAACTGCCAGTTTACCCTTCTGATCTACCACTAGATTGTAAACTCCCGGGAGGTAGAATCTGTCTGCTTTATGGTTGTAGCCCTAGCCCCAGAAGAGCCTTCCTGAAGTATAGTGGACGCTCAGCAGATACTCGTTAAATGGATAAAGAGAGAAAGTAGGAAGATTAGGATAGTCCGTATGAGTCTGGTGCAATGGAATCCTACAAGAGCTAGTGTCAGACAGAGCTAAGGAGAGCAAATATTCAAACAGTTATGAAGAAAGAGGAGGATCTTCCCGATCTTCAGATTGGGTGGCTTAAAACAACAGAAATGTATTGTCTCACAATACTGGAGGCTAGAAGCCTGAAATTAAGGTGGTGGCAGAGCCATGTTCCCTCTGAAACCTGTATGGGAATTCTTCCTAGTTCCTGGTAGTTAACTGGCAATCTGGGGCATTCCTTGGCTTGCAGTTCACACACAACTCTCCTCTCTTCCTTCACCTTTAAATGACATTCTTCCTGTGTGTCTCTGTGTCTTCACATGGCTGTTTACTTCTCAGAAGACGAGTCAGGCTGGAGAAGTGGCCTACCCTACTCCAGTATTAACATAATCTAACCAATACATCCACAATGACCCTCTTTCCGAATAATGTCACATTCTGAGGTACTGACAGTTAGGACTTCAGCATATCTTTTGGGGGGGGACATATTCAACCCATAACACAGAGTGTAAACCTCTCAGGGACAGAGATTGTGTCTTGCATAGCTTTGTACATCCAAGGCCCAGTGGCTGCTGGGTAAGTTTTTGTTACATGAATGGAAGTATATGCAAATACTCTGCCCTGCTCTCCTGAGAACTGAGAATTGAGTCTCTTTACCTATCAAAGAACATCTTCCAGGTCTGTCCTCTGCTTCCAGGTCTCCACTGCAGCCCTACTAGGACCCTATATTCCTGTCAAGCAAGAATACTTGCTTTTCTCCAAAAACCACGTATTCTCTCACTTCCCTCATTCATGCTTTTCCTTATGCACTAAACATCCTCCTAATCCCCACATCTCTGTATCAGATCAGTGCTCTCCTACCAGTTATAAAGCTTATCCCAAGTGTTTGTGAATGTATGAATATTATTATAATTAATTATTTCTACATACTTCCTGTCCCACTAAGATGAGAGCTCCATGAAGTCAGGAGCTAAGTTTTGTTCATAATTATATTCCCAGCAACAAGCATGACACCAGAAGTGAATTTGCCTTGAAACTCTAGGGCCCCTCAATTACATGGGCCACTTCAAGATCCTATACCTTGTGCCATGCACTTTGCTGGGTATTGGGCACACAGAAGCCAGGAGAAAGGGAGCTCTTCTTTATTAAGCACTTTTTAGATGTCAGGTACTAGCACTCTGGGTGAATAAGAAACTCAAGGTGTATAACATATACACGTGATTTTATATTCTTTTTTTTAAAAAGGGACCAAATTGTAAAACCATCAGACCCCACAAAACCTGCATCTGCCCCTGCCCAGCACCTATCATGCTGAGTGATGTGATTCTAGCCATATTTTTATGTATAATTTAAATGGAATGTCCTTCATCAAACCTTCCCTAGACCACATCCAGAAATTATTTTTCTCCATTCTAGAACTTCATAGCACTTTTTATGTATCTGTTATTACCTACTGTATTTTGTATCAAAGTATAGTTTTATGCATTTGTCATATTTCCTCCACTAGATTATAAATTCTCTGAGGACCAGGTCTATATGATAATAGTTTTCAACTATACCACAGTACTCTGAAAATAGTGTGTGCTCAATAAATATTTGATGAGTGAAAAGAGCTACCAGCAACTTATTTATTAGTATGGTCCAGGCATTTACATTCATTATCCCATTTGATCTCATTTAATACTTTAAAAAGCTACGTGGTTTAAATACCACACTATTCCCATTTTAAGGATAAGAAAACCGAGGCTCAGCAAGATGAAGTGAATTGACAGATCTCATAGTTAATAAGTGGAAATCCGGGTTTCAAACGTAGGTGTGTGTCTGAAGCCAAAGCCAGGCTCTTAACCACGGCAGAGAAATAAATCATTCTTCAAGAAGTTGAACAAGAAATACTTCTTGTGCTTAAAGAATTTCTACTTGGTGGAAGAGTCAGACAAATCATATATGTTTTTAAGTGATGAATGCTGTAATGTCCCCAAAACAAAATGCTTTGGGAAAACTACCCAGAAGATGGATAAGTTTGTCTGGGAGAACTGTTGAAGGATAAGCCATTCAGCTGGAGATGGGTATTCCAAACAGAGGAAGAACATTTGAAAAAGGCCTGAAGAAGGACCTGGCCATCAGGCACACAGGAAGTTCTGTGTGATAGGAAGGTATGGGCCATAATTAATGTGCCAAGGGTTGAGGGTGAAAGAATCCACAGAACCCAAATCATGAAGGCCTCACGTGCAAAAAAAGCTAAGGAGGATCTTATCCCTTAGGTAATGAAGAAGTAATGGGAGCTTTAAAAAGAAGGGGGATGGAATGATTATATGTTTTTTAAGAAAATTTCTCTGAAAGCCATATGAACGAGAAAGTGCAGGGGTGAGTGACCGTCAGGAGGAGCCTAGTTAGGAATTCCTGGCAGGTTCAAGTGTGCAACTCTGCAGGCCTAAACCAAAGCAACAATGCTAGGATGATTTGAGAGACATTTCTGAAGTAAAACTGACTGCATCTGTTACATGATTAGAAGTGCTACATGAGCAGCAGAGAGGCAATGCAGAAGTTTCTGATTGCAAAATTGGGCAGATAGCATTAACCATGATAAGGAATTAAAAAAAAAAAAGTCTAGGGAAGATAATGAGTTCATTCTTAGGCAGTGAAATAAAAATTTGGAGTAGAGACTGCAATCTGGTCTGGAGATATGGATTAGTGAATCATCAATAAGGGAAAGGATAAGACCATCCATTTACTAATTTATTAAACCAATATCAAGTCCTTAATATGTGTCAGGCACTATGCTAGGTGCTAGGGGCACAAGATTACATTCTAGTGGAAGACAAGCAACAACAAAACAAAAAAAAAATATATATATATATATATAATTTCATTGTAAGATAAGTATAATGAAGAAGAGATACAAGGGTTGTGATAGAAAATAATGGGGGGGGGACTTAGTTTGGACGGAGTGATCAGACAGTAACATTTAAACTGAAACCTAAACGTAGAAAAGTTGCCCTGTAGGGAAGAGCTAGAGGGAAATAGTGAGAATCAAAGGCAGCCAGGGATATGATTTTTAGAAACACCATTTATGAACATCAAGCAGATAAGGGGAGCCCTTCAAGAAGACTAAGAAGGAACAGAGAGAGAGGTAAGAGAAAAAAAAGAATTATCTTTAATGAAGGAAAGAGATTCTAGAACCATGCTGTCCACTAGAGTAGCCACTAGACACATGTGACTATTTAAATTACTTAGAATTAAATAAAATGAAAAATTAGGTTTCTCAGTCTCACTATCCACATTGCAAGTGCTTAATAACACATATGGCTAAGGGCTACCATACTGGACAACACAAACAAGGAGCACTTCCTTCTCACTGAAAGTTCTGTTGGCAGTGCTAATCTAAAGAAAAGTGTATAAATCTGAAGAGAGGTCAACTTGGAGAGGAACTAAAAATAAAGCTATTCCTGTCCTCTCTACTCTCCTCAAGGTGACTACTAAATATGTATTAAATAATCAAATGGCATTGTGCTTTTAGAAATGTGAAACTCCATTTCTGATTTTCATTAACCAAATATTTGTAATGCTAGAGTTGGAAGGGGTCACTGCAGTTCTGGTTTGCTGTCCTCACCGCTCACTCTATCACACAAGATGGAAAATGGAAAGAGGCTATTTTCAAAGACAATGGGGGTTAATGTTGGAGTCAGGACTTAGGAAACAGGTTTCAAATTCTTCTACAGTAAAATGGATGCATCCAAATTAGAGTCAACATAAGACCTATAAAACTTGAATCCAACTATTTTTTGTTTAATTAACCCAAACCACTCACCCCATATCATTCTAACTGCTGAGGGTTTGAGCATTTGGTAATTAATTGGAAGTTCATAATACCATAGAGTACTAGCTCAAAAGACAATTGTAAAAATCTTTCCTGAGGGGCTTCCCTGGTGGTGCAGTGGTTGAGAGTCCGCCTGCCGATGCAGGGGACATGGGGTCGTGCCCCAGTCTGGGAAGATCCCACGTGCCATGGAGCAGCTGGGCCCATGAGCCATGGCCGCTGAGCCTGCGTGTCTGGAGACTGTGCTCTGCAACGGGAGAGGTCACAACAGTGAGAGGCCCGCGTACCACACACACACACACAAAAAAAATCTTTCATGAGAAACACGCCAAGACACATATTAATCAAACTATCAAAAATTAAACACACACAAAAAATATTAAAAGCAGCAAGGGAAAAGCAAAAAATAATATACAAGGGAATCCCTATAAGGTTAACAGCTGATATTTCAGCAGAAACTCTGCAAGCCAGAAGGGAGTGGCAGGACATATTTAAAGCAATGAAAGGGAAAAACCTACAACCAAGATTACTCTAACCAGCAAGGATCTCATTCAGACTTGATGGAGAAATTAAAATTTTACAGACAAGCAAAAGCTAAGAGAAGTCAGCACCACCAAATGGCTTTACAACAAATGCTAAAGGAACTTTTCCAGGCAGGAAACACAAGAGAAGGAAAAGACCTACAATAACAAACCCAAAACAATTAAGAAAATGGGAATAGGAACATACATATCAATAATTCCCTTAAATGTAAAGGGATTAAATGCTCCAACCAAAAGACAGGCTAGTTGAATGGATACAGAAACAAGACCCAGGCTTCCCAGGTGGCGCAGTGGTTGAGAGTCCGCCTGCCGATGCAGGGGACGCAGGTTCGTGCCCCGGTCTGGGAAGATCCCACATGCCACAGAGCAGCTAGGCCCGTGAACCATGGCCACTGAGCCTGCGCGTACACAGCCTGTGCTCCGCAATGGGAGAGGCCACAACAGTGAGAGGCCCGTGTACCACAAAAAAAAAAAAAAAAAAAAAAAAACAAGACCTGTATATATGCTGTCTACAAGTGACCCACTTCATATCTAAGGACACATACAGACTGAAAGTGAGGAGATGGAAAAAGATATTCAATGCAAGTGGAAATCAAAAGAAAGCTGGAGTAGCAACTCTCATATCAGACAAAATGGACTTTAAAATAAAGACTATTACAAGAGACAAAATAAAAACCACTATATAATGATCAAGGGATCAATCCAAGAAGAAGATATAACAATTGTAAATATTTATGCACCCAACATAGGAGCACCTCAATACATAAGGCAAATGCTAACAGCCATAAGAGGGGAAATCAACAGTTACAAAATGATAATAGGGGACTTTAACACCCCACTTTCACCAATGGACACATAATCCAAAATGAAAATAAACAAGGAAACACAAGCCTTAAATGACACATTAGACAAGATTGACTTAATGGATATTTATATGACATTCCATCCAAAAACAACAGAATACACTTTCTTCTCAAATGCTCATGGAACATTCTCCAGGACAGACCATAACTTGGGTCAGAAATCAAGCCTTGGTAAATTCAAGAAAACTAAAAACATATCAAGTAGCTTTTCCAACCACAGCACGATGAGACTAGATATCAATTACAGGAAAAAAAACTGTAAAAAATACAAACACACGGAGGCTAAACAATACACTACGAAATAACCAAGAGATCACTGAGGAAATCAAAGAGGAAATCAAAAAATAAAGTACAAACAAATGACAATGAAAACACGATGATCCAAAAGCTATGGGATGCAGCAAAAGCAGTTCTAAGAGGGATGTTTATAGCAATACAGTTCTACCTCAAGAAACAAGAAAAATCGCAAATAAACAACCTAACCTTACACCTAAAGCAATTAGAGAAAGAGAACAACAACAACAAAAAAAAACCAAAGTTAGCAGAAGGAAAGAAATCATAAAGATCAGATCAGAAATAAATGAAAAAGAAATGAAGGAAACAATAGCAAAGACCAATAAAAATAAAAGCTGGTTCTCTGAGAAGATAAATAAAATTGATAAACCACTAGCCAGACTCATCAAGAAAAAAATGGAGAACACTCGAACAGAATTAGAAATGAAAAAGGAGAAGTAACAACTGACACTGCAGAAATACAAAGGACCATGAGAGATTACTACAAGCAATTATATGCCAATAAAATGGACAACCTGGAAGAAATGGACAAATTCTTAGAAAAGCACAACCTTCCGACACTGAACCAGGAGGAATAGAAAATACAAACAGACTAATCACAAACACTTAAATTGAAACAGTGATTAAAAATATTCCAACAAGGGCTTCCCTGGTGGCGCAGTGGTTGAGAGTCCCGCCTGCCGATGCAGGGGACACGGGTTCGTGAGCCGGTCCGGGAAGATCCCACATGCCGCGGAGCAGCTGGGCCCGTGAGCCATGGCCGCTGAGCCTGCACGTCCAGAGCCTGTGCTCCGCAATGGGAGAGGCCACAACAGTGAGAGGCCCGTGAACAAAAAAAAAAAAAAAATTCCAACAAAAAAAAGCCCAGGACCAGATGGCTTCACAGGTGAATTCTATCAAACATTTGGAGAAGAGCTAACACCTATCCTTCTCAAACTCTTCCAAAATATAGCAGAGGGAGGAATACTCCCAAATTCATTCTACAAGGCCACCATCACCCTGATACCAATACAAGACAAAGATGTCACAAAGAAAGAAAACTACAGGCCAATATCACTGATGTACGTAGATGCAAAAATCCTCAACAAAATACTAGCAAACAGAATACAATAGCACATTAAAAGGATCATACACCATGATCAAGTGGGGTTTATCCCACGAATGCAAGGATTCTTCAATATATGCAAATCAATCAATGTGATACACCATACTAACAAACTGAAGGAGAAAAACCATATGATCATCTCAACAGATGCAGAAAAAACTTTAGACAAAATTCAACACTGATTTATGATCAAAACTCTCCAGAAAGTAGGCATAGAGGGAACCTACCTCAACATAATAAAGGCCATATATGACAGACCCACAGCCAACATCATTCTCAGTGGTGAAAAACTAAAAGCATTTCCTCTAAGATCAGGAAGAAGACAAGGTTACCCACTCTCACCACTGTTATTCAACATAGCTTTAGAAGTTTTAGCCATGGCAATCAGAGAAGAAAAAGAAATAAAAGGAATCCAAATCAGAAAAAAAGAAGTAAAACTGTCACTATTTGCAGATAACATGATACTATACATAGAGAATCCTAAAGATGCCACCAAAAACTACTAGAGCTAATCAATGAATCTGGTAAAGTAGCAGGATACAAAATTAAGGCACAGAAATCTCTTCCATTCCTGTACACTAACAACAAAAAGTCTGAAAGAGAAATTAAGGAAGCACTCCCATTTACCAATGCAAAACAAAGAATAAAAAACCTAGGAATAAACCTACCTAAGGAGACAAAAAACCTGTATGCAGAAAACTATAAGACACTGATGAAAGAAATTAAAGATGATACAAACAGATGGAGAGATATACCATATTCTTGGACTGGAAGAATCAACATTATGAAAATGATTATACTACCCAAAGCAATCTACAGATTCAATGTAATCCCTGTCAAACTACCAATGGCAGGGCTTCCCTGGTGGCACAGTGGTTAAGAATCCATCTGCCAATGCAGGGGACACAGGTTCGAGCCCTAGTCTAGGAAGATCCCACATGCCGTGGAGCAAGTAAACCCGTGTGCCACAACTACTGAGCCTGCACTCTAGAGTCCAAGTGCCACAACTACTGAAGCCCACACGCCTAGAGCCCGTGCTCCACAACAAACGAAGCCACTGCAATGAGAAGCCCGTGCACCACAACAAAGAGTAGCCCCTGCTCTCTGCAACTAGAGAAAGCCGGAGCACAGCAAAGACGACCCAACACAGTAAAAAAAAAAAAAAAAAAACAACAACTACCAATGGCATTTTTCACAGAGCTAGAACAAAAAATTTCCCAATTTGTATGGAAATAAAGAAGATCTCAAATACCCAAAGCAGTCTTGAGGGAAAAATACAGGGCTGGAGGAATCAGACTCCCTGACTTCAGACTATACTACAAAGCTACAGTAATCAAGACAATATGGTAATGGCACAAAAACAGAAATATAGATCAATGGAAGAGGACAGAAAGTCCAGAGGTAAACCCACACACCTATGGTCAACTAATCCTTGATAAAGGAGGCAAGAATATACAATGGAGAAAAGACAGCCTCTTCAATAAGTGGTGCTGGGAAAACTGGACAGCTACATGTAAAAGAATGAAATTAGAACACTCCCTAACACCATACACAAAAATAAACTCAAAATGGATTAAAGACCTAAATGTAAGGCCAGACACTATAAAACTCTTAGAGGAAAATGTAGACAGAACACTCTGTGACATAAATCACAGAAAGATCTTTTATGACCCACCTCGTTGAGAAATGGAAATAAAAACAAAAATCAACTAATGGGACCTAATGAAACTTCAAAGCTTTTGCACAGCAAAGAAAACCATAAACAAGACGAAAAGACAACCCACAGGATGGGAGAAAGTATTTGCAAATGAATCAGCAGACAAAGGATTAATCTCCAAAATATATAAACAGCTCATGCAGCTCAATATTAAAAAAATAAACAGCCCAATCCAAAAATGGGCAGAAGACCTAAATAGACATTTCTCCAAAGAAGACATATAGATAGCCAAGAAGCATATGAAAAGCTGCTCAACATCACTAATTATTAGAGAAATGCAAATCAAAACTACAGTGAGGGGCTTCCCTGGTGGCACAGTGGTTGAGAGTCCGCCTGCTGATGCAGGGGATATGGGTTTGTGCCCCGGTCCGGGAGGATCCCACATGCTGCGGAGCAGCTGGGCCCGTGAGCCATGGCCGCTGATCCTGTGCTCCACAACAGGAGAGGCCCGCATACCGCAAAAAAAAAACAAAAAAAAAACTACAGTGAGGTATCACCTCACACCTGTTAGAATGGGCATCATCAGAAAATTTACAAACAACAGATGCTGGAGAGGGTGTGGAGAAAAAGGAACCCTCTTGCACTGTTGATGGGAATGTAAATTGATACAGCCACTATAGAGAACAGTATGGAGGTTCCTTAAAAAACTAAAAATAGAATTACCGTATGCCCCAGCAATCCCACTACTGAGCATATACCCAGAGAAAACCATAATTCAAAAAGACACATGCACCCCAATGTTCATTGCGGCACTATTTACAATAGCCAGGTCATGGAAGCAACCTAAATGCCCACTGACGGACAAATGGATAAGGAAGATGTGGTACATATATACAATGGAATATTACTCAGCCATAAAAAGGAATGAAATTGGGTCATTTGTAGAGACTGTCATACAGAGTGAAGTAAGTCAGAAAGAGAAAAACAAATATTGTATATTATCACATAGATGTGGAATCCAGAAAAATGGTACAGATGAACTGGTTTGCAGGGCAGAAATTGAGACACAGATGTAGAGAACAAACGTATGGACACCAAGGGGGGAAAGTGGGGGTGGGGAGTGGGGTGGGATGAACTGGGAGACTGAGATTGACATGTATACACTGATGTTTATAAAATGGATAACAAGAACCTGTTGTATAAAAGAATAAATTAAAATTTTTTAAAAAGATGTTAAAAAAATTTTTTAAAATATAAATCTTTCCTAAAATGTGCTTTGCCTTTAAGGAAAATATGCAGAATGATTTTTCCCATCTGTTTATAAAATATTACTTTTGCTTATACCCCAGCTTTCAAAATGTTTTCAAACAATATTTCACCAGTCATGAAAGCTTATGGGCAAATGGTGCGACTATAAAAATTAACTCTGTACAATGGTTATGGTTTTCTTTTATTTAACAGAATTGCTAAAAGTATTCCTTTTATAAGTAACTGCTCTTTAAAAATCAAAGTGCAACAGGAAGCAGAAGCAAATACCTGTCATCATAGATGGTATATACAACTTAACAGGAAAGTTTTCTGCAAAAATACTATGAAATAAAGGAAAACAAGAGGAGTAATTTATTTTCTTTTACTTTGGAGATGAGATGATGATTAGAAGGTATGAATATGAAAAGTGAGAGCATATGTGAGAGCAAAATTTGCTTCCTTGTTTGTCTTTTTGAGAAAGTCAGACAAAAGCAAATTGAGTAACATGGTTATTACATTATTATATTTGATATATGAAAAAGGAAAAACTCCAAATATTTCAAGCTAACCAAGATTAGAGGTCTTCCCTGGTGGTGCAGTGGTTGAGAATCTGCCTGCCAATGCAGGGGACACAGGTTCGAGCCCTGGTCTGGGAAGATCCCATATGCCGCGGAGCAACTAGGCCCGTGAGCCACAACTACTAAGCCTGCGCGTCTGGAGCCTGTGCTCCGCAACAAGAGAGGCCACGATAGTGAGAGGCCCGCGCACCGCGATGAAGAGTGGCCCCCGCTTGCTGCAACTGCAGAAAGCCCTCGCACAGAAACGAAGACCCAACACAGCCAAAAATAAATAAATAAATAGAAATTCATAAAAATACATTAATATTTTTAAAAAAAGATTAGATTGAAACTAACCTATAGTTGATTTATGTTTGTGGGAAGAAAATTATTTCATTGGTCTGTTTGATTCCTTTTATCAAGGATATTAATATTATATAGGGATCTCAGATGTGTAACTAATTCCAAGATTTCTCCAGAGAAGAGAGCTAAGAGAGAGTTTTACAAAGAATACACACTAAATGCTGGCAATTAAATCCAAGGCCGTATGTTACAGCCTCAAACAAAGTCCCTCACTTTGCAAGCCAGATTATTTGTAGAGACCTTTAGAATGTTCAGTTAAGCTCCTTGCAGGCAATCTTGGGAGGCTGTAGACACAGCATAACATAACATAAACATTTGAGGCTTACCGAGAGCAGTTACTGCGTCCACAGAGTCTCTGCTGAGTAAAGAAATATTCAATGCCTTCGCTTTATCCTGTATAAAATCTGAATTCCTTAGCCTGGCATCCATGTTCCTTCACAACCTGCCTCAGTCTTCTAGTTGTCCTTGACACAGATCCTACACTCCATTCAAGCTGTGTTCTCCCTGTTCTCCAAGCACATCTTGCATATGCTCCCCTCTGGCCCCGGGCTCATGCCATGTACTGAAATACCATCTACTTTCCTTTCCACTTAATTAGTTTCTACCCATCCATCAAGGTCTAGCGCAGAGTCTATCTTCTCCATGACTTAATCATTTTTTCTTTAATGAGGAGATTTCTCATTATCCACAATACTCAGTTGATACTTAACATATGTGGCCTTGCATTGTTGATTTATTATTTTATGTATATCTGTTTCCAGAAATGGTAACTCCCTGGGAAAAGAAGTGAGTTAGCATTTACTGAGCACTTGCCGTGTGATCCTAATATATATTTAAATTCATCCTTAAACTGCCATAAAATAGATATTATTGTTCAAAATTTACAGCTGAGAAAATAAGACAACAAAAAATTCCACCAAGGTGATCAGCTGTTAATTGATAGGACTGCCTTCAACCCTCCATCTATCTAGCCCCAAGCCCATATAGTTTTTCCCAGTATCACAGCATACCATACTATCCCCATCTAATAAAATTCTTTTTATCTCACACAGTACCAACCACAGTATATTTATTTAGTATATACTCAGTATCTGTGTGGTAACTATGTTGCTGAAGTCAGCCTACCCTCTGCTGCAGAAAGTCTAGAGCATAGATCCTCCTCTTCAATGCCAAAATTCTTGTGTATTATCTTAATATCATGTCCTCATAATAGCAGTTCAACAAAACCCCTTTATCTTTGTGTATCTATATGATGTCCAGTAATCTGCTTAACTGATTGACTAGTTGACCAAATTAACTAATTACTTGAATGAGGCATACACTGCATGACAGTCTTCTGAGGAGCTAGATGATTTATATATAAGACATCAGTCCTAATCAGCCAGCAGCTTTGAAGCCGTCACCTTCACTATGCCCCCTCTTCACACTTAGGCTAATACACTTCTTCCCATGCTGCTGAAAAGTCTCCTTCATCCTCATCACTATTTTTTCCTTAACAACATTGCTCACATGAATACAGTTGCATTTATAGAGAAATAAAGAAGAGAGGGCTCGGGGAGACTAGCTGGCTCTTTACGCATGACACTCCCTTACTGGATTATCACGATAGTAAATCTGAGACTTAACATCTACGTGCTCTGAAACTCAATTTTTGTCCGTGTATCCAGGGGTGATCAAGCTTATACGCCATAATGCCAAGTTATGAATGTACAATAAGAAGTGGATCTGCTCAAGATACCAGAACGTGCTGTTTAGCACATTCACTCCTATTAGGAAAAACACTATGGAAAGACATATTTTAATGAGCAGGTAGCTTGATGAGCCTGGACTCTTAGAGAAGGAAATCAGCCAGCCAGATGACCTTAATGGCTGCTGTCACTGAGCTAGATGGCCAAATGAGCCCATCTTGTGGGTTACCCCCACCAGCCAGCACATTTAATTTTTTTTTTTTTTTGGCTGCGCCATCCCAGCACATTTACATCAGCAACCTGGAGCCAGAGCTGGAGGGTGCCTCTGCCCCATAACGCTGGAGCTACATTGCCGAGTTCCTTCTCCTAGCACACAGGAAGACTCTCCCTCTCTTCTTCTCCCAGGTTATTCAGTTTTGTGAATTCTATTCCTAAAGTACAACTTCTTCCACATTCAAACATGCCTTGATTAACATGCCTTGAAAAAACAGGCCCTTTGAGCCAAGGTGAGGTCAGATATGTATCCCTGACATCGTTGAGGAGCTAATATTTTGTGCTTTATCCTTTTGTTTAGGGTATAGACTTTCAGGGTCCTGATTCTTTGCAAGGGTCTCTGATCTAACGCCCACCTCAGGACCCACACAGTCCTACCCAGGCAGCAATCAACTCTGGACACTGGAAACCTGCAAAAGCTGTTCAATCCACTGCTCGTCTCAGTACTTGCCTTCTTCTCTGAACTTGTACCCCTTTGTTTTTGGCCTCTAAGGATTTCTCTTACTTGCAAGCTTTGCCAGTCATTTAAAACTATTTTATAAGCATTCTATTCAGAATTTTTAGCTGCTTTGTAATGAGAGGGGTTTTAGGACATCTAATCTGCCAAATGACTGGAAATAGGATCTCAATGTATACTTTTCTTTAATACCTTTCTCTTTTCTAGATGTTTCTAGCTCATTGCCTACTCTGAATTTTATCACTCCTCCTTGATGTAAACGTTATTTCCTGCCAGGTTATTACTCAAGCAAGGAACCTGCCCCACAGAGGACATGCCCAAGTTCTCCCACATCCCTAGGGAGGTGGAACTAGATAGAATTCAATATCATTTCATCCTACCCCCTCACTTGTTTTTTCTTTGTTCATGCAATATATTTTGTGTGTGTGTGTGTGTCTATCTTATAGGCTCAGTCCATACTAGTTCCCAACATTACAAAAACAAATAAACCATGGTCTTTATCTTTCAGGACCATATACATTCACAGAATAGATAAGTAAGCAAAGTAGTTTCATGACAGTAAAGGTAACAATAGTAGTATGATCAGTGAAAACTAATGTGATTTCAAAAAAGGAGACGTGGTCAGTTTTTCTAGAGGCAAGGGGAGATAAGGAAACAGAGAGGAGACAGCACCAGGCCTCAGTCTTGAAGGCCAAGTGGAAGCAGAAGTTCATTATACAGATGAGGATGCAGGAGAAGGCATCTTTCTAGCCAAAGAGAACAGCCCACTGCTGGAGGACAGTCTGGACACAGACAATAAGACATGGAACAACCTGGTGTGAGGAACAACTCTCACCTGGAGAGTTGGAACTGGGGTGCAAGGCTGGAGCACGGGGTGCAAGGAAGCATGGTGGAGTTAAGCATTAGAGAGGTAGTTGAAGGTCAAATGATGGGGAACTTTGGATATCATGCTTAGAAGTTTAGGCTTTATCCTGAAGGCATATGGATCCCGAGAAGGCTTTTGAGCAAAGGAGTAATATGGTCAGATACGTATTTTATTAGAAAGATGACTGGAAACATTTTCACAGCTTACTTCCCTCCGCACCACACAGCCTCTCACTATGGTGGGTATTTTGGGAGTTGACTGGAGTGACTTCACACACCTCAGATGTTCAAAGCTCAAGGAACATCCTACTAGTGGCCATGAGAAAGCCTTCAGGTTTAAGTAGTCACCTCTTTTTTTTTTTTTAATCCTGTACCCTCTTAAGCCATCTGGTTTAAGGAGAAAAAATTAGCCCATAGCACCCTGCTTCCCTCTGCATGAAAACATCCCAGCTGGCTGAGAGCATCCTCTGAGACTCCAGCTAAACAAGACGATGCTGCTACTGATCAGCCGCAGCTGGGAGCAAATCAGGCAGGCATCTCCCCAACTGTTCAGCATCCAAAGGTTTTTACAATTAAAAGGCTTTTTATATCCCATTACAAGAAAAATAAAACTGCCTAAGTGAATGTAGCACATCTCATCCAGGTGATGATAAAAAGACAAAACCTTTTTAGAAGAAGACTGGTCCCTCTTTGCTCTTGGCTACTTTAGCTTACTGTGCACGTGTTTCTGACCAAGCACTTGTCCCGTTCCTGGGCTCTTATAACTGTTTGTTTACATGTGGCTCCTCCCACCCCAGGCTCTTTCATGTTTGTATTCACAGTGCCTGACACAATGTCGGTACCCCACAGATGTTTGTTTATTGAAAGTTTGGATACATAAATAAAATAAATACTTTTAAGTGGATAGGTAAGTTTTTTTTAATATGGATATAGCTATTATGAGTAACCAGGTTCCATCTTTACTATAGATTCCAATTTAAAATCTAATAGGAAAGCTGAAATTAGTAGACAGCACCTAGTATGTACCAGGTATTGGGGACAAAAATCAAATGACATGTTCCCTGCTCTCAAGCTGATCATTCTAGCTGGAGAGGGAGACAGTTTGCCAACTCAGTGTCATAAACATTATGATAGATACATGGAGGAAATGCTACGGGAGGCGCCCATCACAGCCTCGAATGGGGAGGTTGAAGAGAGTGTCAGGGACAGCTCCTAGAAGATCGTGACTCTTGAGCTCAATCCCGAATGAGGAACAAGAGTTAGAATTGTGTTCCACTGTTCACATTTAATAATGTAGAATAATGACTACTAATGGGTTCCTAGGCCATCCGAACTCCAGATGATGAATGACAAGAAAATTAGAGCTCCAATCACTTTAGTATGAAAAGTATTCACTTCTTTATAAATTGGCGGTGTGAGCTCATTTATTCAATCATCAGGTGTTTATTGAGCATTCTTCTATGTATACAGGGGACACCTAGAAATATAAACCACAACACCACACCTTCAATAGATTATAATCTCTCTGGAGGCCACAATGCCCTCATGCACGGAGAAGCTCGTGGAAATACAAGGAGTTATGTTCATCAGACCCGAAGTCATTGGCCTAGGCAATAAATATGCAGAAATGAGAGCTGTGGCTCAAAATCTAGGGGAATGGGCCATCATGATGAAGGCAGACCGTAAGCAAGTCTAATATAAAAGGAAAAATTAAGACAAAAGGGAAATATAAGATACATATATATAGGATATTTCAGCATGAGACAACTTGGAAGGACAGAGATGGGACTGAGTGTGGAATATTAAATCAGCTTAAAGTTACAGAGAATTACTGTGAGCCAAGTACCACGCTGAGCATCGTGGAGAAGACAAACGTGGAGCAGACACCGAATGTGCCATCAAACTGCGAACAGTACAGAGTCTCACTGGCAGCCCGCAGCTGATCCGCAACAGAGACATGTGGGTGTGACCTGCACCATACTTTTATTTATGTTTTATCACTGTCAGCTTAAAATTCTGGAAATTCACACAAAATCTAGATTCTTATCTTTAGAAACTGGAGAATCTGGCCATACTAGTCGGTGTTCCTGCTTGGACACCTGTCCAGAGCTGAGCAGAAGCTACCCTTAGAGGGAACATACCCTCAGTTTGTTAACAGTCCCTGCTCACCTGCTTCACTCATTTATGTATAGATTTTTCCATCCCAATTAAAATCTAGCACAAAAGAAAGTATTTGCAAAAAAAATTATAACTTGAAGTAGAAGGTAAAGTGAGGTCTAAATCACTGTGGGAGTCAAGTCGTTCATTCAGTAACTATCTCCTGAGTTCCTGCTACTGCTGGAGAATTGCTGGTGCCTGAACTCCCGGAGTTCACAGTCTATTGAGGAAGAAGGATATATGAGCAAACAATCACTGCACAATGTAATAAATGCTACAATGTTATGTGTACAAGACACAGTGTGGGACCCACGGAGCAAGTGATCGCCTGTGTCTGGAGGGTCAGAGAGTTTGAACTGGGTTTGAGATGGCCTGAGCCAAGAAATGGAGATATGAAGCAACCTGTCAAACTCAAGGAAGCACAGGAGTTTGATATGACTGGAGCACAGGATGGCTGGAGCCAATTAAGCAAGGAACTAAGCGAATCAGGTGTCATTCTAGTGGAAAGAATGTGTTTGGAACATTGAAACTAGAATCAAAGAATCTTCAAATTAGGAGACTATCCTAAAAGTCCAAGCCTGAACTAGAGAGAATGGAGAGGTTGGCGTGGAAACCATGACCTTCAGAGAGAGCAGAGTGCAAGGCAACGTATAATGAAGGACTGAAGTTTGCGGTTCAAATGATAGAAGCCAAGGCAGTTAAAGTGAATCTTTGAGTGTCAATAATTCTAGAAACTATATTCAGTAAATATACTGTGATACCTTTTTTAAAATTCAGGTCCTCCTCTGGCTTATACAAAGTATATTTTAGTTTAGTGTTTAAATTTCCATTGTGTAAGTTCTCTCTCCATTTAATGGACAAAACACTTAACTTGTAGTAAATTGACTGGCTCTATCAAAACAATGAGATACCAGTACATACCCCTTATTTGGCAGAAATCTAGAACACCATCAACACCAAATGCTGGTGAAGAATTCTCATTCATGCTGCCGAGAATGCAAAATAGTACAGCCACTTTGGAAGAAGTTTAACAGTTTCTCACAAAATTAAACATACTCTTACTGTATGATCCAGCAATCATGCTTCTAGTATTTACCCAAATGAACTGAAAATTTATGTCCACACAAAAACCTGCACATGGATGTTTATAGCAGCTGTATTTATAATTGCCAAAAACTCGAAGAAACCAAGATGCCCTTCAGTAGGTGAGTGAATCAATAAACTGTGGTATAGCCAGACCATGGACTATTATTCAGCACTCAAAAGAAATGAGCTATCAAGCCGTGAAAAGACATGGAGGAATCTTAAATGCCTATTACCAAGTGAAAAAAAGCCAATCTGAAAAGGGTACATACTGTAGGATTCCAACCATGTGACATTCTAGAAAAGGCAAAACTATGGAGACAGTACAGAGATCAATACTGCCAGAGGTTGTATGGAGAGTGGGATGAATAGGTGGAACACGGGATTTTAAGGTCAGTGAAACTACTTTGTATGATACTATAATGACGGATACATGTCATTATACATTTGTGCAAAGCCACAGAATGGACACCACCAAGAGTGAAGCCTAATGTAACCATGGACTTTGAGTGATAAGGATGTGTCCGTGTAGGTTCATCAACTGTACAAACGTAGCCCTCTGGTGGGGGATATTGAAGAGCAAGGAAGGCTATGCATGTGTGGCGGCAGGATGCTTATGGGAAATCTCTGTACCTTCCTCCTAATTTTGTTTGAACCTAAACTGCGCTTAAAAAACTGTCTCAGAAAAAGAGAACTACAATACGACCCAGCAGTCCCACTACTGGGCATATACCCTGAGAAAACCATAATTCAAAAAGAGTCATGTACCACAATGTTCACTGCAGCTGTATTTACAATAGCCAGGACATGAAAGCAACCTAAGTGTCCATCAACAGATGAATGGATGAAGAAGAGGTGGTACATAAATACAATGGAATATTACTCAGCCATAAAAAGAAACGAAATTGAGTTATTTGTAGTGAGGTGGATGGACCTAGAGTCTGTCATACAGCGTGAAGTAAGTCAGAAAGAGAAAAACAAATACTGTATGCTAACACATATATATGCAATCTAAAAAAAGAAAAAAAAAAGATTCTGAAGAACCTTAGGGCAGGACAGGAATAAAGACTCAGACGTAGAGAATGGACTTGAGGACATGGGGAAAGGGAAGGGGAAGCGGGGATGAAGTGAGAGAGTGGCATTGATATATATACACTACCAAACGTAAAATAGATAGCTAGTGGGAAGCAGCCGCATAGCACAGGGAGATCAGCTCCGTGCTTTGTGACCACCTAGAGGGGTGGGATAGGGAGGGTGGGAGGGAGACACAAGAGGGAGGAGATTGGGGATGTATGTGTATATGTATAGCTGATTCACTTTGTTATGAAGCAGAGACTAACACACCATTGTAAAGCAATTATACTCCAATAAAGATGTTAAAAAAAAGTCTCAGTCATAGAAAAAGAGATCAGATTTGTGGTTATCAGAGGTGAAGGGTGGGAAGGAGGGGGAACTGGATGAAGACAGTCAAAAGGTACAAACTTCCAGTTATAAGATAAATAAGTACTAGGGATCTAATGTTCAACGTGATAATTAACACTGCTGTATGTTATATATGAAAGTTGTTAAGAGACTGACTCCTAAGAGTTCTTATTGCAAGGAAAAAATATTTTTTATTTCTTTAATTTGGTATCTATATAAGATGATGGATGTTTACTAAACTTATTGTGATAATCACTTCATGAGGTATGCGACTCAAATCATTGTGGTGCACACCTTAAACTTATACAGTATTGTATGCCAATTATACCGCGATTAAACTGGAAGAAAAAAATTTGTCTTGAAAAAGAAGACTAGCTCTGATGTTTACTAGCTGTGTGAACAATAAGCTAGCTTAACAACTACCTTAAACAAGTTGACTTACCTAAGCATCAGAAAAACAGAACTTCTCACGCTACTATACATAAAACAGATAATCAGCAAGGACCTACTGTATAACACAAGGAACTCTACTCAATATTCTGTAATAATCTATATGGGAAAAGAATCTGAAAAAGAATGGATTATATGTATAACTGAATCATTTAGCTGTACACCTATAACTAACAAAACAATGTAAATCAACTATACTCCAATATAAAATAAAAATTAAAATAAAAAAAGTAGAACTTCTAATTTTCCACAGGGTTTTGATCCTCTGACAAGAAAAATATACATTAAAACAGTTTTTTTATTTTTTTATTGAAGTACAGTTGATTTACAGTATTATATTAGTTTCAGGTATACAACATAGTTATCTAATGTTTTTATAGATTATACTCCATTTAAAGTTTTTTATAAAATATTGGCTATATTCCCTGTGCTGTACAATATATCCTCGTAGCTTATTTTATACATAGTAGTTTGTATCTCTTAATCCCATATTCCTATTTTCCACCACCCCCACCCCCCGCTTCCCTCTCCCCACTGGTAACCACTAGTTTGCTCTCTATATCTGTGAGTCTGTTTCTGTTTTGTTATCTTCATTTGTTTTGTTTCATCTTTACATGAAAACTCTTAAAATCTTCCATATAATGTAATGGTTTATTAGTATAAAAAGTTTAAATTAGAAAAAGTACATCATTTGGAGTGTGCTTCGGACATTTTATTTGCATACCATCTTACAGATTTATTTCTTTGCATTTCTCCCTTTTATTAAACATCCTAATTTACTTTGATATAAAATTCTATTTCTAAAAAGACATTTAAATCTCAAGAGTTGAGAAGTTTCCAAGTAATTTGGTTTAAAAGACTTGTCCAAGGAAAATAAATAAAAACTACCATCACTTAAGAATGATGTGCTTTTTATGCAAAGGGTCACTAACAAAATGCCCCTGCATGGGTTACATAGATATGTAATGGGGTCTGATGTTTCATAATAATCTTAAAGCTGTATTCTTTCTGCAGAGAGCATTTGCATATTAAACATATAAGGATAATCCTTACTTCCAAAGAAATTTTGTTCTCTCCCATTTTTCTATTAAAATATCAGGCTCCCTCCATAAAGTTTTCATTTTCTCATTTTTGATAGAACCTTGAGTACAATACTTTCCTCTTAACTTTGCAAGAAGTGCAAATATGATGCAACTTATAGATTTTTGTCTGAGAAACGTGAGGGAAAGGTAAGACTAGAGAATGCAAGGCAAGCTAGAGAATGAATGCCCCATCTAAAGAGGGCCATGTTCTAGACAACTGTTGCTATGCAATGAGATTAAGAGCCAGTATTCACAGAATGTCTGGGTTTTTTTCATGTAAAGCCATAAATCCACATTTTATGCAAATTTTCCTAATTTTAAATATGAGCAACTAATTCAAACATTTGTAAACACTGTGGGTCAAATTAAGCCTCCAACTTATCAACTGACAATCTCTGGAATATATCGTACTCTGAGATTTTGAAACAGAAAATGTGTCTTAATTCTGCCTTTGCTACTTACTAAACTCAGTAAAAACTTGGGCAAGCAGTCTTATTTCACTAATCTAAAAAGTAGTCAAAATAATTTCTTCATCAGGTTGTTTACTTTTCACAATATTTTGTTATAAAAATTTTTCAGGGCTTCCCTGGTGGCGCAGTGATTGAGAGTCCGCCTGCCGATGCAGGGGACACGGGTTCGTGCCCCGGTCCAAGAAGATCCCACATGCTTGCGTACAGCAAAAAAAAAAAAAAAAAAAAAAAAAAAAAAAAAAAAAAAATTTTTCAAATATAAAGAAATTTAAAGAATGTTATAATGAACATCCATATACTTGCCATCTAGATTCTGCTTTTAACATTTTACTATACTTGGTCTATTCAATCTATCCAGTCATCAATCCATCATCCCTTTAGGATCGGTTTCAAAGTAGTTGCAGACATCAGTATACATCCTCCATTAGATTGTTTTGAGGAATAAACGGAATGATGCACAGAAAGCATCAAGCACAATATTTAACGTATAGATAAAGAGTCATAATAGCCCCCTTCCTTCCCTCTGTTTATTATCTGTAGCTTGAATGTCATTGGTCCCACTAAGAGTGTGTGTTTTATATTGGGGGAAGAAGGATATTTTTATAATAACTTTTTTTGTCAAAAATCCTCTTGGCCCCTACCTTCACAAATGTATCTAGAACCTGGACTTCCAGTATCAGCCAAAATAGAGTATCCCCATTCCTCTCTAATCCTCCCTCTTGTTATAAAAGCAAAACCAACTTTAGACATAATAAACATAGCAACACTCTAACAAGTTGGAAAGAAGTCAGACTGGCTTGGAGAGGAATGACGCTGATGTGAGTTATCTGGATTTTCTTTCTGCTTCCCACATATCCTGGATGGGGCAGTAGAGAAGCCTATACCCTGAAACCACCAACAGGCACAGATAAAGTAGCCTCAAGAAAAGCCTGCTCCCTGTAACCAAAGGACTGGGAAAAGGGTAGACGAATAGAACTGGGAACATTTTAGTAATACTGGCCCTACTCTAGCCAAATACCAAAGAAAAAACTGTCCACTCACCATTGTGGTACCAGTAGACCATGCAGATAGCTAGATTTCTGGCTCCACCAGAGACAGTTAGGAGAAGCAATTATGAGATGGTCCTTCATTTCCTCCACTGGGCTGGTGTCAGTGGTCCAAACAAGAGCTGAACTTCCATCCCCACTCTGCAGCAAAAAGGCAGAATAAGATGGTATGAGATGTAGCTGGTTGAGACTCCACTTTCAGTGGAAAGCTGAAGTTACATCTTTACCCAACAGCAACAAGCTGGAATGAGGTTAGCATTCTATTCCCCTACTCCTGGTATTGGCAGGGACCAGCTGGAAGCTGGACTTCCACCCCCTGGCAGTGGCAACAGATAGAAGGAGGAAGAAGGAAGCAGCACTCAGTGGCAAACCACTTTACCTACCAGGGTAGTGTCAGTGGGACTCAGTGGGGGGCTGAACTTCTAGCCCCACCCAGAGGCAAAGAGGCAAAACAAGGTGGTTCAAGGTGGTGCTGGTCAACATGCTACTTTCTCTCCACCGCTGGTGTCAGTGGGTCCAATGGGACCTGAGCCTCTACCCCAACCAAGTGACAGGCAGGTAGAATAAGTCAAATGTTAGCTGGTACCCCACTTTCTCTCCTCCCTGGTGTCACCAGGGCCAAATAGGGAGCTGAATATCCATCTCACTTGGATCTACATGCTACACCTAAACCAATCCACTATGTGGAAAAGACTAAGATTAGATAGGATCCAGTGCCTCACAACATAACACCCAAAATGTCCAGTATACAATAAAAAAATTGCTTCTTATACCAAAAACTAGGAAAATCTCAACTTGGATGAGAAAAGACAATCAACAGATACAAACACTGCGATAACACAGATGTTGGAATTATCTGTCAAGGATTTTAAAGTAGCCAGCATGCTTCAGTGAGCAATTACAAACACACTTGAAATAAATTTTTTTAAAAAAAGAAAGCCTCAGCAAAGGGATAAAAGATATAAAGAAAAACCAAATAGAATGTTAAAGCTTTAAAATAAAATAACCAAAATTTTAAAACTCACTGAATGGGCTCAATAGCAGAATAAATATGACAGAAGAAAGAATCAGTGAATCTGAAGATAGAAAAACGGGAATTACTCAGTCTGAACAGAAAAAGAAAATAGATGGAAATGTATCCACTGTTCGCCACTTCCTCTAATACCACCCTGGTCCAAGGGACTATTATATTTTGCCTAAATATAGCAATAGCCACCTAACTGGTCTCACTTCTTTAAACTTTGCCCCTCAAATCTATTTTATACCAAAGTAATCATTTAAAAATGTAAGTCAAAAAAAAAAGTAAATCAGATCAAGTAATTCTTCTTCTCAATGGATCCCCATTTCTCTCAGAGTAAAAGTTAAAGTTTTAAAATGGTCTAAAAGGCCCTTCAGGATTTATCCCCTGTTGCCTCTCTGCCTGTTGCAGGCAAAATTATGAAGTGGCCCCATGATCTCCACCTCCTGGTGTTACTCCTACAGTTAAGTTACCTTACATGGAAAAGGGATTTTGCAAATGTAATTAATATTACTAATCAGTTGATCTTAAGGTGAAGAATTATCTGGGTGGGCCTAACCTAATCACATGACCCTTTGAAAAGCAGAGAGTTAAATCCAGCTAATTGCAGAAGAACAAGACAGAGAGATTCCAGATACGAAAAGGATTAAATGTACCATTTCTGGCTTGAAGATAGAGAGGGCCACATGGGAAGGAAAATGCGTGGCCTCTAGAAGATGAGAGAGACCTCCAACTGGCAGCCAGCAAGAAAACAGGGACCTTAGTCTTTGTTAAGACTAATGGTTAATTTTATATGTCAACTTGACTGGGCCACAGGGTGCCCAGATATTTAGTTAAACATTATTCTAGGTATGTCTGTGAGGAAGCTTCTGGATGAGACTAACATTTGAATTAGTGTACTGAGTAAAGCTGATTGTCCTCTCTCGTATGGGTAGCCCCATCCAACCCATCCAAGGCCTGAATAAAACCAAAGGTTGGGTAAGAGAGAATCTGCTCTTTCTTTCTTTCTTTGAGCTGGGTCGTTGGTCTTCTCCTAACTTTGGACTCAAACTTTAGCTAGAAGTCATACCATTGGCCCTCCTGGGTCTCCAGTTTGCCAACTATAGATCCTGGAACTTCTCAGCACTCATGACTGCATGAGCCAATTCCTTATGATAAAATATATGTAATACAGTCCTACAACCACAAGAAACTGAATTCCGCCAACAACCTAACTAAATATGGACCTGGATTTTTCCCCAGAGCTTCCCAATAAAGTTTGGCCTGGCTGACACCTTGATACCAACCTTAAGAAATCCTAGGCAGACAACCTAGACAAGCCCACCCAGACTTCTGACCTACAGAACTGTGAGATAATAGTGGGTGTTGTAGTTTCAACTACTAAGTTTGTGGCAATTTGTTACTCATTAATAGAAAACGAGTACACTGAGTTCATCTTTTACCATTCTCATTCCCTTGTTCACTCATTCAGCCACACTGGCCTCCTAGCTCTTCCTTGACGACACCAGGCACCCTCCCACCTTAGGGCCTCTATTCTTTCTGGCTGCAATGTTTCCTTCAGATATCATATGACTAGTTTTCTCACCCCTTCAGTCTTTCCTCAACTGTCACCTTCTCAATAAATCCTGCCCAGGCCCATCCCTGAAAGCACCAATCGTTTTTACACTGCTCTGCTTTTTCTCTTTCTCAAAATATTTATTGCTTTCTAACACGCTATTTAACAAACTTATTTATTGCATTTATTTCTTTTTAGTGGTCTACCACCATCAGAATGTATGCTTATAATAGTAGGGATTTTTGTTTTGCTTACAAACTTTCCGAGTAGCTGGAACAGTTCCTGACATAGTAGGTGCTTACAAAGTATTTGCAGAAGAAAATGAATTAACTCTTAATACATAGCATTATTACATATTACTTATAGTCCAAGCTCTGATGTGCATTGTAAATCCTTCCTCATAATAAGGTTAAATATAGATATAATGCATCTCTTTGTGCAAGGAAATGTGATAGCAAATAACAAAATCTGTGTAATCATTAGTATAAAAATATATTGGATGGCTCTTTGCCATTCTTACATCATTAAGAACAGGAAAATAGAAGAGGAACCTTTAATGATTGGAACTGAGATATCTGGGAGAAGAGGGTGGGTGATACAGAAAGCACCTTGGTCAAACCTAAGACTTGCAGAATACATTTTTTGAAACTACTGATAGAGAAAATTCAACTAGATGACTTCTAAGATCCTTTACAATTCTACATTCCATACTTCTCCAGCTTCTACACAAACTCAATGAACTGTTGCCTTAAGATTTCATCTCTCTTCCTTTTATTGATGACTGTCAAATCTGAATTTGCAGTCCTCTCTGAGAACCTAAACTCCTATCCTTTGTCTCTAACTGCTGCACATCTCCACAAGGATGTCCCACTAGTACCTGGAACTGAGCATCTCAAAATCATACTCATCCTCATGACCCACCTACCCCTCTTTTGCCAATTACTTAGATGTTCTTCCTTCCTCCTCCAATACCTGAATCAATCTCCGGACCCTCTGTTCCTCCCTTCAAATTACCTCTCTCATGTTACCCTTTCTTTTCATTATCACTGCCATCACTTTTGGGCAGGCTGTCACTTCCTCAAACGTGGATTACTTGGACAACATCCTCACTGGTTTTCCTGTCTCCCATCATATCTGCGCTTCCAACTCCACCAGTCCTATTATGGTCATTTGTTAATCTTCCTAAAATGGATTTAAATATTCTTCGTGCCTCAAAATCTTCCAGTGAGTCCCCACTGCCTACAGAGTAAATTTTAATTAACAATCAAACAGACAACAAACCCACAGGCTGGCATGTAAGATCTTTCATGGTCTGACCTATTCAGTCTAGTCTCTTGTCCCCCAAATTCTCTCCCTCTTTTTGGATACATCCATCCTACTGAATACTACTCTAGTGCTCATTACAAGAACAGATGTTTTAAACAAAGGAAACTTGTAAGTCTAGTTTAAGTAAATGTTTTGGAATTAAGGAATAAATTTGCATGGTATTTTGACATTTGTTACAGTGAGGAGTTCAGACATCTGCCCTGATATTAGCATCTTTTTGATATGCAAATTTATCATAATTGGGGAAGCCATTTTCACAGGTAATGAATGGTGTTATATATCCTGGTGAAAGTAAAAGCAATGTAAATCTTGAGTGGGCCACCCTATGAACTGTGCTCTCCACTTGTTTCTACAGGGAGCCGCGCAAGGTGGTCCTGCACAAAGGTTCCACTGGCCTGGGCTTCAACATCGTGGGCGGGGAAGACGGAGAAGGTATTTTTGTATCCTTCATTCTGGCTGGTGGACCAGCAGACCTGAGTGGGGAGCTCCAGAGAGGAGACCAGATCCTATCTGTGAGTATTTCTTATTAATCTTTATTCCCTCCATGTCTGACACCATTTGAGAGAAAGTCACTCCCAGTTATAACTCCAAAAGCACCTTAATTACAAAGGAAAAGTGGAGGAGAGCATTATGGCTTCAGGTGCATGTTGTAATTTAAATGGTGTTCAGGTGTTTGAAGCGTGTTACTTCCCTCAGATACAGGTAAAGGTGTTAGTGTTTTCATTTAGATTTTCTGAGACATATTTGCATCCAATAGAACACTGAGAAGCATGCATTGTTTAGGTATATTACTTATTTTTCAAAATGCCAAATTTCTTTCAAAATCCATCACTATACTCTAAAAACCGTACCTTTATGATGTATATAGTTTGTTGCATATAACTATGTAAGAATAATGTATAAAATAGTGCTATATACAATTTGGTGACATTGATAAGTCATTGATAAGTAGCAGCATGACCATTTACCTAAATACAAAAATTGCCAGAAATGAGTTCACTTATTTATCAGGCATTTTATAAAAGTAATTTTTAATTCCCACAATCACCCTGAAAGGTAGTGCCCCATGTCCAGATGAAAAGAGTAAGGTTCAGAGAGGTTAAATAACTTGTCAGAGTTAACCTAACTAAAGAGTCAGAGCTGGGATTTAAAGATTCAGTTTTAATGCCCACCACCTACCTCCCCTCATCCCTCCCTCCTTCCTTCCTGCCATCCATCCTTCCTTCCATCTTACTTTCCCTCTTCCTTTCTTCTCCAAGTCCTTTCTTCTATTTGAATGTCTACTGAGTGCTTCTTTCTACTACATCAAGCTACCTCCCTGGGATAAACTCTATGATAAGTAGTTAAATCCATTGTGAGTGTTCATGCCCATACTGCAATTTTGGCAAACATGCAAATAATGATAGAGAATTACATAAGGAGCCCGGTTCTATGGCTGAGGTTATTGCTCACAACTCAATGAAGCATTTAGTTTGTGGTTTTCATTGTATACTTAGAAAAATTTGCTTTTGCTTTATAGCTATGGTTTGTAGCTAGAATTTTCCAAGTGACCTTATGTTTGTTAACCATCACTCCAACTCCTACTCATGCACACATGATTTACCTGTATAATGTAGTCAGTGGACTTAAGCCAAGTGTCCAGTGGTCTGCATGCATGGCCCTGCCTTATGTGTTTCTGTGGTTCTCCCACACATGCAGGTTCCTTCTCATTCATCAACCAGCAGATGTCTGGAAAGACTGAGTATAGGATAAATAGGGTAAGGTCCCATGCCAGGCCTTTGTTCTGTTACCCAATGTCATGCCTTCAACTACTTCGCCCCACCTACTTCTTCTATACTTAAATCATATATATAAGATATAACTTTAGGGCTTCCCTGGTGGCGCAGTGGTTGAGAGTCCGCCTGCCGATGCAGGGGACACGGGTTTGTGCCCCGGTCTGGGAAGATCCCACATGCTGCGGAGCGGCTGGGCCCGTGAGCCATGGCCGCTGAGCCTGCGCGTCCAGAGCCTGTGCTCCGCAACGGGAGAGGCCACAACAGTGAGAGGCCCGTGTACCGCAAAAAAAAAAAAAAAAAAAAAAAATAAGATATAACTTAAAAGGTTTAATAAGCTATTAAACCTCATCACCCATATTTATTTACACACCTGTGTTTCCCTACAAAGTTACAAAAAACTCCCTGAAAGCAAATTCTGTATCGTTTTAATGATTTTGTATCCTCAACATTTAGCACAGTGCCTGACACATAGCAGTCTCTCAAAAATGTTTATTGATGAAAAAGTATTGAATTAAAAATAGCGATGCCTTAAAAAGTCACTATAGGGACTTCCTGGCGGTCCAGTGGTTAAGACTTCGGCTTCCAACGCAGGGGGTGCAGGTTCAATCCCTGGTCAGGGAGGTAAGATCCCACATGCCTCGAGGCCAAAAACCAAAACATAAAGCAGAAGCAATATTGTAACAAATTCAATAAAAGACTTTAAAAATGGTCCACATCAAAAAAAAAACTTAAAAAAAAAAGTCACTATAACCTGGGAGACTGACTCTAAAATACTTTCTAGAACATACTTCCTCCTCCTGGCTCAAAATCTGTAGACTGGGGACATCCCTGGCCGTCCAGCGGTTAAGACTCCACACTTCCACAGCAGGGGGTGCAGATTCGATACCTGGTCCAGAAACTAAGATCCCGCACACCGCACGGTGCAGCCAAAAAAAAAAATGTAGACTGAGGGACAGTTCTGTCATTTCATCACAATCAGCATTCACACTGTCATAGCACTTTCCCAGACACAAAGCACTTTCACATGCATTGATTCTGGGAATCTTCAAAGAAATCTTAAGTGTCAGGATATGTTATTATTACTCTCACTTTCCCTATCAGGGGAAGGGGATTCAGAATGGCTAAATGATTTGTCCAAAGCTCCACATCTACTGACTATGACTTTGGACTCAAAAGCAGGTCTCTTGGGGCTTCCCTGGTGGCGCAGTGGTTGAGTCTGCCTGACGATGCAGGCGACACCACGGTCTGGGAAGATCCCACATGCCGCAGAGCGGCTGGGCCCGTGAGCCATGGCCGCTGAGCCTGCGCGTTCGGAGCCTGTGCTCCGCAACGGGAGAGGCCACAACAGTGAGAGGCCTGCGTACCACAAAAAAAAAAAAAGCAGGTCTCTTGACCCAAAATAAGTGTTCTTTCTCCTCACAGCACAATCTCTCTTCCAAACCTTGACAACGGTCTCATTCAGCACCATCTTTGTACACATTGCTCTGTGTGCACACCACACTCTGGAACACACAGAACTGTAACAAGCTAATATTTACATGGTGCTTTGAGTCAGACACAGTTATAGCTAATTTAATCTTATAAAAACCCTGTGCCTTATTATGCTCATTTGAAGGATGCATAAACTGAGGCACAGAGAGGATATTAGACTTTTTAACTCTGTTTAAATGAGAAATCCATTAAGTCATGGGTTTTATTTGTTTTAACCTCTCTGTGTGTGGTAGAAAAAGAGATGAGCCAATAACCTTCTTATGGCTCAACAAAGAAAACTCCCAAGTATTTCTGCTTTTAGAAGTAGATGTAACCATTTAAATATTATTGCCAGGACCACAGAGTAAGCAAGGCAAACAATCAGAATTACAGCCTTCTTAGAGATTACAATTCATAGAACATAAAAATCTCTGAAGTTCAAATATCATAACCATCTTTTATGTAAAACATTTGCAAAAACTGTTCAGCAATGAAAATATCATCTGCTTTTTGCAACTGAAAAGAAAAAGGGAACATTTCTCCTCTTTAGCTTGTAAAAATTTATAAAAACTGTGGCTAGAAAGTGTCTAGTTTAAAGGCTCAGTATTAGAATTTCATTGGTTTAACACTGCAGGGAAATAATAAACAGGCTTGAGAAACTCAAACATTATTACAATATGGAAAGAAAAATGACAGAATAGAATTATTAACAATGGAATATGGAGGATAATATTTTGCACCTACAGCTTGCACTGGACATGTAAGGACAAGTTATAACTTCCTGGGAAACACAAGAACAAAAACTCTAAACAAAAATTGAATACAGAGACTTCCCTGGCAGCACAGTGGTTAAGAATCTGCCTGCCAATGCAGGGGACACGGGTTCAAGTCCTGGTCTGGGAAGATCCCACATGCCGCGGAGCAACTAAGCCCATGCACCACAACTACTGAGCCTGTGCTTTAGAGCCCACAAGCCACAACTACTGAGCCCACGTTCCATAACTACTGAAGCCCACATGCCTAGAGCCCGTGCTCCACAACAAGAGAAGCCACCACAATAAGAAGCCCATACACCGCAACAAAGAGTAGCCCTCACTCGCCACAACTAGAGAATGCTCACGTGCAGCAACGAAGACCCAATGCAACCAAAATAAATTTTAAAATACCTTTAAAAAAAAATTCAATACATAGGGCTTCCCTGGTGGCACAGTGGTTAAGAATCTGCCTGCCAATGCAGGGGACACGGGTTCGAGCTCTGGTCCAGGAAGATCCCACATGCCACAGAGCAACTAAGCCCGTGCACCACAACTACTGATGCCCATACACTGTAGGGGCCACATGCCGCAACTGCTGAGCCCACGTGCTGCAACTACTGAAGCCCATGCACCTAGAGCCCGTGCTCCGCAACAAGAAAAGCCACCACAATGAGAAGCCCATGCACCACAATGCAGAGTAGCCCCCTCTCGCAGCAACTAAAGAAAAAACGAAAGCCCGTGCACAGCAACGAAGACCCAACACAACCATAAATAAGTAAATTAATTTAAATAAATAAATAAGTTCAATACATAGATTTCTAAGTCGTGTAAGATTAATTTGCAAATAAGTTATGCTATGCTAACAATAACATAGTAAGTTTAGAGAAGAGAAATAGAATCCCCAGGAAAGAGAGCTGGAGGGTAGATCGCTGCTCTCAATTGGTCTCCATAAAGAAGGAAATTGTATAATAGACAGTTACCTTTCTAATTAGGGATATAATGTTCATCCCTATTTCCCAGAATTTTTCTCCCATATAGATTATAGAACCTTTTTAGATACTTTATTAATGGCTTACTATGTGCCAGGTTCTGTACTAGGAATTGAAGTCTCAAAGATGAATGAGATAAATAGACTAATCTCAAAATGCTTACTGCCTAAAAGCAGATCCACTTGTCCTTCGGTATCCACGAGGGATTGGTTCCAGGACACCCCACTGATAACAAAATCCACTCTGCTCAAGTCCCTTATATAAAATGGCATAGCACAATGTATACAGTCGGCCCTCCGTATCAACAGGTTTTGCATCCGTGCATTCAACCAACCGCAAATCCACGCCAACTGTATATCAATGCATCTAACATAGGTAGAGATAGAGATGGCAAACTGAGGAAAGAGAAGAAAGCACTTAGAACAGAGCATGTCACACTCTATGTACTCAATCAATACTATTACTACTAACTACTCTGCCTTAAGAATGTGTGTGATGTTTTTCAAAGTGTGTCAGATAACCATGTCTAAGGAAAGTCTCTTTTAGATAGTTTGAGCCATTCCTTCTTTGGGGCAGGGCTTGGACTAGATGAGCATTTCCCAAAGTGAGTTCACAGGATATTGGAACAGCAGGATTACATTAGGTTGCTACTGAGAGAAAGGGTTCCCTAGTGAGCAGGTTTCTTCACTGAAGAGCTTTTCAAAAACATCTGTTTACCAGTGTACACTGAGAATCTCCTTAGAGGCAGATAAAGTATATGGTTTTTCCCAAACGTATTTGACCACGAAACCATTACATAAGGAGCACCTCATAGGACCCCAGTAGTGGGAAATGCTTGAGTAGATATGTTTATAGTTCCCATAATTGACTGTTTTCCGACAAGATAGTCACACTCGCCTATACAGAAAAGGCAACTAGCCTTTCACTATGTTTTAAGATTATGGGCGCCATCTAGTGTTCATATATTGTCTAAACACTTTGCATGGCAACCTGAAGATGGAGGATTCCCAGGCGCCATTGCAAGGATTTATCCTGCACTTCCCCCTCCCCACCAGAGCTACAGAGCTAAAGTAGTTAAGATGCTGAAAAAAATCGTCACCTGAGGCCACATTCCATACACGTATTGTGAGTGATCTTTTCTCTCCAGTTTCTCCTTTATGTATTCTATCTCTCAGGGATTTATTATAGAAAGTCTTATCCAATAATTGAACCATCTCCTTGAGGTAAAATTTGTGGAGAAGAATTTAGGGCATTCAGCATGCAATCACGTTAACTAGTACAGTAGCCTCCTAAGGCATTCTTTCTGCAGAGGGAAAGATAGAAATGCTTCTGTTATTATTTGTTTCAGTGCTTTGTTCTGAAAAAATGTATATACATGGAGCAGAGCATGCAGAAGCAATACCACTATAAAGAGATCCTTTTCTGTCTCACCAAGCAATTTTAGTCTGTTCAATCCTCAGGAGTCTATAAAAGATCACCCTAGCTGACCCTGCAAACTCCAAAACTCACTCTTGATGGACTTTAAGTATTTAACTCACTCTGTTCCAAGATACGTAGTTGGGAATATGTGTGGCCAGAAGTGAAATGTTGCAGCCGTTGCAGTGAAGGTAGAATAGGTAATTGGGAATTTTCAAACTGAAATTGAAATTGCATTGTGATTTTTGAAGGAGTGAACATGAGTCACAGTTCATCTGGGTGTTTCACTAATTCGCAGGTTTCCTTCCTATCTTCATGTTTAGAGCCATGCAGAAGGGAATGGCTTTCTTTGTTAGATCCTTACTGAAAAGTTACTCAACTGGAATTCGAGCATTATATACACTCTTCACCATCCTGGGGTACTGGTAAAGTCACCCTTATATTGTTACCTCAAATGACAATTCTTAATCCCTTCCAGTGAAATCCAGCCCTCCTCCTGCCCACCCCGCCCCACAAACAAAGTCCCAAATTATTTCTTTTTTTTTTTTAATTAATTAATTAATTTTTATTTTTGGCTGTGTTGGGTCTTTGTTTCTGTGCGAGGGCTTTCTCTAGTTGCGGCGAGAGGGGGCCACTCGTCATTGCGGTGTGCGGGCCACTGTCGCGGCCTCTCTTGTTGCAGAGTACAGGCTCCAGACGTGCAGGCTCAGTAGTTGTGGCTCACGGGCCCAGTTGCTCCGCGGCATGTGGGATCCTCCCAGACCAGGGCTCGAACCTGTGTCCCCTGCATTAGCAGGCAGATTCTCAACCACTGAGCCACCGGGGAAGCCCCCAAAATTATTTCTTTAATTCCCTGAAGTGGTCCTCTTAAAAGCTTACCAACCCCATCCCTTCCAGTGACCATGCCATATGAGCCATGTCCTTCCTCTCCAGCTCTGTCCCCAGCCCCATGGAGGATTCTTGTTTTCATTGTTTTCAGTGCTCAAGGGTTTCTGTTTAAGGGATTGTTTCTCAGTGTTCCTGAAACCTGCCTTCCAGAGAGGCTCTGAGGACTGTGCAGAGGTGAGGACAAGAGCCGTCTCCCCACTCTGTGTTGCTTTGTCACCTTGCTTCCAAAAGCACAACAGCTTAAACTAGAAATCTTACAAAGTCTCTTACCTAATCAGCACATTTAGTTTCCCTCCTCTCATCCTCAACACTTGGAGTCACTCAAACCCCAGCAAAACCTCCACCCTTCCCCCAGGGACAAGCATCAGTCCCAGCTCTGGTTATCCTGGTTTTTTTGTTCTTTTGTTGTTGTTGTTTTTCTGGTTGAGCTCCACCTACTCCACCTCTCCCAACAAAAGAAGGGCAACAAGACTCAACAGACCAACACAAGTTTAAACACAACAGTATATATTTCCAAACTGAGATGATTTAACGTCTGCATTTGGGTTAACGGGGATTCTACAGCTTCCCCCAAGAAAATGGGTAGACCTGTCCTTTGTAACCAAGTGCCTGTCTTATAATTTTGCTCAAAGAAACAGTATTTGCTGAAGGGAATACTGAACACCTTTAGCTTAAAAGACATTAGACAGGTCAGGAGTTGGGGGGGGTAATAAATTGGGAATTTGGAATTAACAGATACATACTACTATATATAAAATAGATAAACAACAAAGACCTATTGTAGAGCACAGGGAACTATATTCAATATCTTGTAATAACCTATAACAGAAGAGAATCTGAAAAAATATATATGTATACATAAAATTGAATCACTGCTGTACACTTGAAACATTGTAAATCAACTATAGTTCAATTAAAAAAAAAGACATTAGACAATATACAATTTTTGTGTATCCCCACATTGCCCCCTGCTTCTCATCAAGGTTTCGGAAAATTCAGAGTCCTGTATCAGCCAGGGCACCCTATGAAACAACTTGTAAGTGAAATCTAACCAAGTGGAATTGATGATGTTTTTGAAAAGATGAAGACTTCTTGCCTTAACCCTGACCAGTTAAATTCAGGTTGCTGGCCCAGAAACCACGCGGAGGCTGCCTCCCCAAACCTCTGTGCCTGGTCCAGGCATTGCTCTCTCCGCTGACCCCCATTCTGTCTAGATTCGCTGACTCTCTGGCTCTGGCACTCGCCTCTCAATTTTGAAGCCCACTCAGACGTCTCCCCACCTTACTGGATTTGTCTTCCCGCCCAACTCAGAGCCCACACCTCAAATAAACACAGTGAAGTATAGCCAGTGAAGAGACTTTTCCTCAGCCTCAGCTTCAGAGCCCCACCATCGAGGCTGACCCCTGGCCCACTCACCAAAGGGCAGGGATTCAGCAGGGCCTACTGCAGCCCTATAAATCCTTTTTTCATATAGACTGTCCAGGATACACACACACACATCCCCCATCACATACAAACTTCCAGACTTTGGGAAGAGTGAGCCTTTCAGAAGCATATGTGATCATGTTGTTTCTCCCCTTAAACTTTCAGTGGCTTTCTGTTGTTGTGAAGATAAAATCCAAAATTCTTGATATAGCCTACAAAATTTCACAGGGTCTGGCCCTTGCTTACCTCGCTGGCCTCTTCCCTACTCTTACTTTCACCCCAACCACCCTGGCGTTTTCTTTCCCTCCCGTCATGTTCAAAATATTTAGCCACTTGGCACACACAACTTCTCTCAACAGCAGCCCATACGATGAAGGACCACAGTGCTCCAGCTGCCGGATTGTGGGGAGATGGGGTCCTCTAGGCATCACAGTTGTGGGTCACTCAAGAGGACTCAGGACAGCACTTCTCTACAGACAATCCACACAGAAGTGTTTCCTTGTTTTACCAAAAGGAACGGCCAGGTTGATACATGTGGGACTTCTTCCACGGGCCTGTGCATGTACTGAATTTTCTCTGCAGAGGAACTTAGAGTGAACCCAAGGCCTTCTAGTACCTAAAAGGGACCAGAGAACTCATGGAGTGCCCCAGGCTACACTTAAGAAGCATCCCTATTTTCTGACATAGACTCTGGCTGGTAATACCTGTCAAATGAATAAATTCAATAAACTTTATGGAAATAGAAGGGAAGCAAATGTAACATGCTATTTTCTGGTACATTCCTTAAGTACTGATTATTCAATGTCATTAGCACTATATATATATATATATATTTTTTTTTTCACAACTTGTAGACATGCTGCAAAAAAAGTACATCGGGAAACGTAAAGTCAGACCTCTAATAGATAACCCACAGGACAACTACTCAAGGACTCAGCTTTAAGCAGCCTTCAAAAGTCTGAAATTCAGTTCAGTGATACCAATTCCAGCTTTTCTCAAAGTGATATTTCTATATAATACCAGATCTGTGAAATGCTCTATGAAAAAAGAAAGGTTCGTGATCAAATAAAGGATCTGAGAATCTCTACAGCAATGAAGAAATGCTGTCAAAGCATTTTCTAACCTTACTTAACTAAACAATCTTTTTCCCCCTGGAATATGAGTTACTACCTAACTGGACTTACTTTTAGAAATTCTGCCTTAAACTAAACTCCGGAAAAACGCACGCAGGTGTTTTATTTGGGAGAAGTAACATTTTCACATTAAAATATCATTTGCAGAGCTCAGGGGATGGGGTAGGAAGAGCACAAACCAAAAACCTAAGACAGAGGAACTATCCTCCTCAATCTAGAAGGATCTTCCTCAAACAGTAGCGCAAATCAGAGGGGGCACGTGGAACATTAGATAAGGGGTATTCTGTACATACAATTTATTAACCTATTTGCATAAAACTAATCCACAGACATTTCCTAAGCATCCACTAAGCAGCAAAAACTACTAGGCAAAAAAAAATAATTGTGTCCTTAGCGAACATATAGCCTCACAAGGGGAGACAGACACATAAATAGGTTATTTCCACAATAACATGGAAAGTGTTAATGGTAAATTCAGGGGATCGCATGGGCACAAAGGAGAGGCTGTCGTTAGCCCAGCCTGGGAAATGTGGGAAGGCTTCTAGAGGAAAAGCTTCCCAAAAAAGACTCTGAGGAAGCAGGAACAGTGGAGAATTAGGAAGAAAATGCTTCATATTTTTGAGTATCTGCTTAGCACCAAGTATTATGATTTCACTGAATCCTAACAATATAACCTTGTTGGGTTGAAGGCTCAGAGAAATTCAGTAATTTGCCCAAAATCACACAGATAATCAGCAATGACAGTGGCATTTGAACGACCATTGCTTCTGATTTCAAAGCTATGCTCTTTCTGCAATGCCAGCCTTCAGAAAGAAAATTTAACTCGGCAGTTTGCTTATGTCTAAGGCTGTCCGCACTCTGTAAGTCCAGTTAGTGAGAAAAACATAAATGCCTGAAATAATAAACTGTTTACAAGGAGAAATGTGAGCCACCATAGGAAGCCATCATACACAGAGATTCTAAACTTGAGGAGACTTAAAAGCAACATCTAGATCCTCCAAAGCTTCCCCTGAGGGCAGGGACTGTGTTTTAGCATCTCTGCGTCCCATTGGTTAATACAGAACCCAGCTACTGGGCAAATGTTAATGAGTGAATGAAAGAAGACATTCATTCATTAACTTCTCTGAAGGCAGCTAGGAATCCTAGGGCTCCTCTCAGTTGTATTCATCTGAACTCTTGGACTAAAGAACCGCTCTCTCCTGAAGACTCAGAATATCTCAGTGCTTTTAGCTTTCCGGCCAACAGAACGTATTTTCCAAATCAGACAGATTCTTTCCTAATTGACTAGTAGGAACTCCCACAGATCAGACAAATATTAAATATTCTATTACATACTAAATGCTAAATACATGATGTTTGCTTAAAACTCTGTTTATAATATATACTCTTCTTCCAAAAAGATGTTTAGGTGATAAAGAGTCCCTATCCAAGTCTCGAAGGGTGAACTAGAACGCGATCCTGAGTCTTTTCCACATAAACATTGAAAATGCTCTATCACAGGTGACCCCTGACAAAGGGGAATCCTTGCAGAGACATCTCAGGTTGTGAGGAAGGAGTGATCCTCGTCTGCAAGTAGACTGATTTTTTAACTCCTATTTGGTTTTGCCTCTAACCTATTTTGCTAGCTAAGCCCTGATAACCCTTGCATTTGCATCACCATTTCTATGTATCGAGTCCCTTCCTATGAACGTTATCTCATTTGATTCTCATAGCATCCAGGATAGGTAGGAAGATGACCACCTTGCCATTTTATACAGGAGGAAACTGAAGAGATCAGTGATTTTCTAAGTTAAAGCCTGTCAGCCACCAGGCATAGGTCTCCTTCTATCACCATCAGCTTCCTTGCTTATAATGCTGACTATTCTAGTGATGTACCTGATGGGAGCTTGGATGTTGGATTTACCTGCCAGAGTTCCGAACTCCAGACAACAGATATCTGGGTGACTTAAATGAAAAGGAATTTATTAGAGAAACAACAGATAGCTCACTGAATCCCAGGAAGGCTGGGGAACCCAGCTCAGAAGCTAGGAAGGAAATTCTGCTGACGTCAGTCTTTTAAGGATGCTGCTCTCGAGGTCATTACCACAGGCCACTTAGAACCAGGCCACACTGCTGGCGGTGCTGTGAAAAAATCTCTCTCTCCATGTATCTTACACTTGAATGTGGTGATTCTAAGTTCCCAGCAGGAATATCTGCTTGGCCTGCCGTCACTCTTGCTGTGCCCTTCCACCTTTCTAATAGGGGATAAGGCTGTGCCTCCCGCCTGTCTTGGATTGCCCCCCAAAAAAGAAGGCTATTTGGGCACTGAGCAGCTAAATGATAAACGTCCATTAGAAATCGTTTGGCTCACTGAATTCTATACGAGGAATTGTTTAGATCTAAGATCTTGAGACTCATAATAGTTGCTTAAACAGTAGAAATGATTTCCAGAGAGAGGCCTCCTTTGGGAAGGGCCTCGGCCTGCATTTGTGCAGCTAGCAGTGCCTTCCCTAACTGTGCTCATCTAAGCACGCCAACAAGAGATTCAGGCAAGGACAGGATATCATGAAGACTTCTTTCTAATGGTGATTTTCTGTTTCCAGCACGTTGTGTCCCAAAGTAATTAAAAATGTCTTCCTGAGATTAAGGGATTTACAGACCAATGTACCTTGTCTTAAAAAGTCCCTATTGCTCTATTAAAGAGCTACAGACACCTTCCAATAAATTAAGAAATAAATCATCAGTTCTTTTGTAGTGAATCCACATTTTGGTCTTTGAGAAGAATGAGGATCAAATCAGATGGAGCATGGTGTCCAGTTCGATTATTCTTACTTTGGTTGGGAAAGAAAAAACAGAGAAAATTATAGAGAAAACATATAAGGAAAATATATGTAGTCCTACCCTGGACAAGACACAGCACCATGGGTTAGAGGTAGAGTGGTGAATATGATAGGCCCCATTCTTACCCTCGTGGAGTTTGTAAATTTGAGTTCTAAATGTGCTACCAAAGGGGAGCCACAGGTGCTGGGGAGCGCACACGGGGGACCTCGCCTAGACCAGGGGACCAGAAAGATGTCTCTGAAGAAGTGATATCTTACCTCAGCCTTGAAAGATGTAGAAAGGATAGCCAGACCAGGCGGGCTGGGCGAGGAAGGAAAAGTGAAGCCGGAGATCAGCCTGTCCACTGGCCCAGAAGCCAGGGAAAGCGCACTCTGTGTAAGGTGGGTCGGATATAGAGAGTGAGAGGGAATTTAAAGAGAGGTGAGATTAGAGAGGAAGGAGGCCCCTCATACACCTTCTAAGGCCTTAAAAGGGAATGAAGATTAAAGGGCAGCAGAAAACTGTGGAAAGGTTTTAAGCAGGGTAAAGGTTCTGGTCACCGATTTCCACCTGCAGATATGTGTATGGGTGGAAGCGGGCGTTCCCCACGCCATAAGCAATTTTTTTACACCAACCCCACTCTACTACTTCAGAAGCAAGTTGCAAGTCCAGGTCATCACCTGTGTTTCTGACCATCTGATGGCTCACCTATAGATTGAAGATTCCAACGACCCCATCCTTGGGTTCAGTTAATTTGCTAGAACGGCTCACTGAACTCAGAGAAACATTTTACTGACTAGATCGCCAGTTTATTATAAAAGGCTATAGCGCAGGGAAAGCCAGATGGAAGAGATGCACGGGGCAAGGCGTGGGGAAACATGCAGAGCTTCCATGCCCTCTCCAGGCACAGCACTCCCCACATGTTCAACCACCCTGAACTCTCCAAACCCTCTCTTTTTAACTTTTCATGGAGGCCCCATTACGTAGGCATAATTGACTGTATCTCCAGCCGTGGGTGATTAACTCATCCTCTACTTCCTCTCCTCTCCCAGGAGGACTTGGGGGGTAGGACTGAAAGTTCCAGCAGGGTTGGTTCTCCTGGCAACCAGCCCCCGCCCTTAGGTGGACTCCTAAAGTCACCTCATTAACATAACAAAAGACACCTTTGTCTCTCTGCCCTCACTTTGGAAAATTCCAAGGGTTTTAGGAGCTCTGTGCCAGAAACAGGAACAAAGACCAAATGTATATTTCTTATAATAAATCACAGTATCACACAGGGAAATAGCACGATTAGAGTTGGTAGAATTTGTAAGGCTGGTGTGGAAGGTGAAAAAAATAACTAACTTAGAAGTCAGGCAGACCTAGGGTCCAGCCCTAGCATCACCTTTTACTAACTGTGGCCTTGATCAAGTTATTTAAATTGTCTGAGTCTCAGAATTTTACCCTGTAGGGTAATAGAAATCAGAACGGGTGAAGTACTTCCCTCCTAGGAAGTGCACAATACATCTCTTACCCCTTCTCCCTTCTCACACTAAATTCAAAGTCATTTCTCCAGGATTGACCACAAGAGGCCTGCTGAATTAGTCTCTTCGGAGAATCCAGGAAAGATTTCCAGGAAAATTAATAGTGGGTTGTATTTTGAAGACAAAGAGGAATTAGTCATTTGAAGAGAAAACCATCTATTCCCAATTACAAGCAATCCTAGCTGTAGTTAAGCTGAGGGTTTCCACTGCAATGCCCAGGCCACATTCTTCCTACCCCGACTTGCTCTACTTGATATCATCTCCTCATCATAATTTTCTATGTTGAAAAGCTCTAAAGGCAGAAGGGAGAGAATTCTATTTACTTTTCTGCCAATTAAGATGCACTCATGCATGGCCTTCTATGGGCCTAGGGTTGTACAGAACATACACGAGCATGAGTACACACATGCATGCACACACACATACACATGCGTCCCTACTTCACAGCTTTAGAAAGTGGTTATGTAACGATTCGTGTGACCCACTCTAAAAGAAGTGCAGAATCAACTCTACAAAGAGGACGTTCATGGAGGACTATGGCAGAGGGGCCTGCAGTTAGGCAGATGGGAAGGGATTCAAGGACAGGATTTCCTGGGCAAGCTCCTCCTTTCAGAGCTTTCCCTCTCTCGCCTTCCTCTACCATAAACAGGCATAGGTCCTAAAGGTGTTGGTGCCCCACTGTACCGTGGTTCTTCCGCTAATGAAGTCCCTATAGCACAGAGTAGGTAAATTATTTATTCTCATGTCGCTTTCTTCCAAACAGATCCCAAGAACTTCTTCAGGGCAGGGACTATGGCCCCAGTGCCCAAAACCGCAGGCTGCTCAAGAACGTTTCTTACCATGAATTAAGGAAGCAGGCATTTCAGTTGGAACGAACAGTATAGGCAAAGGCACAGAGGCTGGGTGTGAGCTCTTCCAGTGGGTGTTTGGAAGGGGGCTGGGCATGGAAAAACAGGAAAAGCCTTTCCTTCTCATTGTTTTGGGGTGTGAGCAGCTATGCATGGTTCTTAAACAGGTAACCATGGCTTGGAAGTGGCAAGCTGTAGATGGGAGAGCAGGGCACAATTAAGACCAAAGTAAACACATAAAAATGAGAACAGGCACATATTCACTGACGTACAGCCATTTGCACAAGATGGAGTTGAGAAAGGATGACCTTGAAAATCAGGCAGGCTTGAATTCAAATCTCAAATCCACTACTTCCCAGCTTTGTGAGTTTGATAAGGTTAATCTCTTAGGACACTAATTTCCTTATCTGTTAATTGGGGATGATGACACCTATCAGCCTTATTGTGAGCATTAAATAAAATAGTATATATAAGCCATTGGCACAGTGCCTAATGAGTACTAACCATTCATTTATCCATTCATGCAACAACAGTTTTTACAGCAGCCATTATATGCAAGGCACTAGGAATATAAGAGCGAAAAAAAGAAAAAGAACTGCTGCTTCATGGTGCTTACATTCTAGTGGGAGAAACAATATATATTTTTTAAGGAATGGATAATGAAGTTATATAATTTATTAGGAGGTGACAGTGTGATGAAAAACCAGTAGAGTAATGCAATGTAAATTTGAGGTGCTAGGAGAGGAGTTGAACATTTAAATAAGGTGGTCAGTGTAGATCTCACTGAGAAGGTGACATTTTAGCAAAGAGTAAAGGAAAGGAAAGTGGGCCATGCAGAGCTCTGAGGTAGTTCCAGAGGGAAGAGCTCTGAGTCAGGTGCGTGCCTTGTGTAGTTGAGGGAGAGGAGGGAAGTGGGAGGTGAGGACAGAGAAGTGATGGGTGGTTCACAGACAGCACAGCCTCGTAGGCCTCTGTCAGAGCTTTGCTTTCCTCTGAGAGAAGGAAGAGCCAAGGGAGAATTATAAGCAGAGTGATAGGACATGATTTCACTTACATTGTAAGAGCATCACTCTGGCCGCAGTGTTGACAAGACACTATCAAGGGACAAAGCTGGAAGCAGGAGGCAAGCTAGGAATCTACCTGGATAATCTGCATTAGAGAATATGAAGGATGGGACAGCTGTGGTGGAAATGGAGGGAGTGAGGGATGGTTCTGGATATGTTTAGGAGGGGCAGTTAACAGATTTCCTAAAAGATTGGATGTGGGGTAAAAGAGAAAGGAAGAGGTGAAGGATGACTCCAAGGTTTTCTACCTGAAAATCAGATAAGCAGAGACACTATTAGTTGAGACAGGGATGCTCCTACAGGTGAAACAGGCAACAAAGGCAGACAGACTGAGCCCTGGAGTGCGTCAAGGTCCTCCTCAGAGAGAAGAGGAAGAACCAACAAAGGGAACTAAGAGAAGCAACCAGTAAGGTAGGAGGAAAGCAAATAGGACCCCGGGAGCTAAAAAGAGAAAGTATTTCCAGAGAGTGGCATCAACTGCTTTAAATGTTGGTAAGTCCTGTAAGATGGGAACTGAAAATTAACTGCTGAATTTAATAACATGGAACTTATTGATCAAATGAAAAAGCAGTTTCTGTAGTGTAATGGGGTGAGATCTGTAGAAAGTGAATTTCTAAGATAATGAAAGGAGAGAAATTAAGGACAATGAGTACAGATATCTCCTTTGAGTTTTGCTAAAAAGGGGAATGAGATAGGATGGCCACTAGAGGGTAGAGTTTGGTTTTATCGATAGAACAATGTTTATATGTTGGTGGAAATGATCCACTAGGGGGGAAAACTAGTGTTTTATTTATCAATTATTTATTTATTTATTTAGAGAAAGAGGGAGGGAGGAGAAGAGGTGGAAAATACTTCACGTACATGACTGCAATTCTTATTTTTTAATTCTTTGATTTATTAAATATCTCCTATTGATCCATTTTATTTATTGCTACGTTCCCAGAGCATGAACAGGGCCTGGCACGTCCTAGGTGCTCAATAATGACAGCATGACTATCAAGTAGTATGCTAGGTGCTCTAGGGAAGAGAGAGACGAATAAGACATTGATCCCACCCTCACGGGGTTATAACCTAGGGGAGAAATAGGACATGAACATGGTTATAATGCATGACCAATGTGATAGAAAAGAACAATCACATTACTTTAGTCTTCTCACCCTGCTATTTTGTTATTTTATAACAATAATAATAAGTTCTGGGGCTTCCCTGGTGGCGCAGTGGTTGAGAGTCCGCCTGCCGATGCAGGGGACGCGGGTTCGTGCCCCGGTCCGGGAAGATCCCACATGCCGCAGAGCGGCTGGGCCCATGAGCCATGGCCGCTGAGCCTGCGCATCCGGAGCCTGTGCTCCGCAACGGGAGAGGCCACAACAGTGAGAGGCCCGCGTACCGCAAAAAAGTAATAATGATAAGTTCCTTGATATCAAGTATCACCTTGTCTTGTTTCCAATCTTCATGAGCACCACTCCCATGACCACCACAATTCACTTCACCACATACAATGACCATCCTCAATGACTGACAAATGAAGAGAGTCAGTGAGCACCCCATCAGCTGCATTCTGCCCGGGTACAAGCTACTTCTCTTTCTACCACCCCAAATTCCCAAGGGAGGCTTTGGCCCTTGCTCTTCCTCCTAACTTCTGCCCAGGTTCGGAGCAACTGCACTACTTGAAGCAGAGGAAATCATAGGTCAAATCACTAACCCCCAAGCTAGCGTGTAGATCAGGGGACCCAGCTGACTCACGCAGGGTGCTGGAAGGGAAAGGAGAGGCACATGCAGCACAGGGATAGGACCCCTCTGAGACCCATATAAAGATCATGACATGCCCATTTTTAGGAATAAAGAGTTAAATAGCAGGATCTTCGCCCTCCAGGGAGATCAGAGCAAGGAACATGAAGACAGATCCTTAAGTAAGACCATATTAAGGGGCATAAGGAACTTGGATAAGTATACGGGGGAAATGAAGACACTCTTGGGCTGGAGAAAGGAATAAAACCAGACAGATGCTACAACAGGTCCACATGATAAAAACTGTTTACCTGCAGAAAATCCTATCTCACATTATCCCCATGAAAATTCCCATTTTGGAGGAGGGGCAACCCCTTCAGAGCATTCATGCTCTGAAATTATGTCTAAAAACTGAATGCTGGGCTTCCCTGGTGGCGCAGTGGTTGAGAGCCCGCCTGCCGATGCAGGGGACACGGGTTCGTGCCCCGGTCCGGGAAGATCCCACATGCCGCAGAGCGGCTGGGCCCGTGAGCCATGGCCACTGAGCCTGTGCGTCTGGAGCCTGTGCTCCGCAACGGGAGAGGCCACAACAGTGAGAGGCCCGTGTACCGCAAAAAAATTTTAAAAATTAAAAAACGGAAGGCTGAGAATTGCTAAAACCAAAATTTCTAACACATATAGTAGATGCTTAGAGCATGCTTTTAATTATATATATAAATATTATATATTCTGATATATATATACATCAGAAAGGAAAGAATGAGGATTATATTTGAAGCCATAGCCTGATTATCATTTCTAAATGACATTTTAATTATTAAGATCAAATTGCAAGTAGAGAAGTGGGATAGAGACTGGTCTGGTGAAAACTAACCAGGCAAGGTGCCTGAGATGATCACCAGGTGAACTAGTTATTCCAATTAAGAGCTTCAAGAGTTCAGAGGAGGGAGAAATTTATTGAATATGGAGGAAGCTGAATGAAAGGGCCTACAGAAGGCCCTTAGGTAGGACTCAGATACAGGGAGAGCAGGCCTCCCACCTCCTCCCAACCCTTGTATCTCCACAGCTCTTCAATGACATCCTGTGTTCTCCTTTTGATCTTGGATTGTTTTCATGAATATTTTCCCCAACAGATTGTGAGTTCCTTGAGGACAGAGGTGTGGCTGGATTATAACTGCCTCCCAGGGCCTAACCCAGTGCTAGGCACTCAGAGGTGTTTGTAAGTGGTGAATAAATTAGCAAATGAAAGAACCTGAAGAAGTCTTCCCTAAGCGGAAGGGAAAGCCTTTAAAGGTTTATTCCAAAATTTTCCCGGAAAGGCTCAGATGATTTTTTTTAAGTTGCCTATGCTATCCATGATCCAACATATTACCTCAGTTTTCCAGTTGAAGTGTTTTTTGAGAACGAGAAAGCCAAGATGCAAAGCTTACAAGAGAATGACTGAAGTGTGGATCGGCGGATGGTATCCCAGGAGTAGCATTTTTTTTTTTTCTGGAAGAAGCTCTTTCTATACTGTATACTTGCTGTGCTTTTGGAATGTCAGGACCCACCTGCACATCAGCAAGCCAATAAAAAAAGAAAATACCGGGCTTCCCTGGTGGCACAGTGGTTGAGAGTCCGCCTGCCGATGCAGGGAACGCGGGTTCGTGCCCCGGTCCGGGAAGATCCCACGTGCCGCGGAGCGGCTGGGCCCGTGAGCCATGGCTGCTGAGCCAGCGCGTCCGGAGCCTGTGCTCCGCAACGGGAGAGGCCACAGCAGTGAGAGGCCTGCGTACCGAAAAAAAAAAAAAAGAAAATACCCCCTTCTTCAGTCCCCAGGTATACATAAGTATCTGCTCCTGGAGAAATGACCTCCAGGGATTCCTCTCATTGGGAACATCCACTCTCTCGTCCTGAGAGCCTCAAAAGACAAGACAAATCACTCTGAAAGCCAGAGAAGTTAAATACTGCCTTCAAAGTGATAAAATTAAATGGAAAATTGGGTATTTAGCTGCTCTTTTCTTATACATCCTCCCAGTTATTTTCATATACTGTGCCATACGAACTTAGTACTCCAAGACAGAATAAACAGAATATTGCAACTGGCGTTATTCCCTGAGAATCCACAAGATGGCAGTAATAGATTTTGCATAGAACTAACTATACAGTGGTGTCTGGCCTGTTTGCCGAGTTTTTGTACTGTGGATTGTATTTGGATTAAAACTGGTTGTCATCCTAACGCTAGACTTTTAAAATATAATTCAGAGAATAAACAGTAAATTAAGATCTGAAAGAAAAATTTTTCCCTTCGCTGCTTTTTTCTATTTTTTTATATTATGAGAGTCCCATTTTTTTTTAAGTTACAGAGCTAAGAATCAGCCAGGAGCCCTAAGAGCTAAGATTGCTTGAGAAAAGCTCAAAATGAAAAATGTTGCTCCTTCCTGAACATAGACTGATCGATGATTCTCTTGCTTGAAGGAAAGAAAAAGAGGGGTCAGTGAAGGGCCTAGTTAATCTTCCATATAATTTAATTTTGTTATTTCTCTGTTCAAAATCTACCCTGGAGGGAACAGTGCCTGATGGACCATGCTGAAAATGATGTTGTGATCCAAACTACAAAACCATTTATTGCCTATATCTCTTGTGTTTTGTGTGCAACAGAAACTGCACTAAATTATGACCTTTTTTTTCATGTATTTTTATTATTCTACTCACAGATTTGTGATAGAATTCAGGAGAGTGGAAACTACATTCTTCTTTCATTCCTTTAATCTGCCTCCATGTTCAGCATATATGGATATGAGGTAGTTGTCCCAGAATTGCAAACCTCACAGAAAAGCACACTTTCTGTATCAAGCATAAATGGCATGCTGTAGCATAAACAACATCTCCTTTGTGTAGCAGACAGTACCACTAAGTTCAAAAAGATGGCAGTGAGTTCACATCAAACATGAAGCATTTTAAAACGGGCATCAGATATCTCTGGTGTAAAGTCCTTTGGGCATTCTCCCATGCTGCCCAGATTTCTCTTTTTCCCCCCTTCCTGACCTCTCTTCTCTAATCTTTTATTACCTTCTGATTCATGGTCATTTCTCATTAAAAATACAGCTATTTATTTTTCCTTGCTTGTAAGAGACTCTCATTTCACCTCAGGTAGCTCATCATTGCATTTTCTAAACTTCTTTTTTCCCCTGAGAAAAAAATCTGCTAACGAGCTATTAAGGTAATATATTTTTCATTCCCTTACCAACATTTACGTAAATCTTCTGTTAGGAAGTAGGATATCCCACTCTGTTCATTTATCTACCCATCCCTGTCTACAACATACTTGATAGAGGTTTTCAGGGCCTGCATTCCCTTGCTATGCAGGATGTAGTGATGACTAAGCCATGTGTCATGTCCTCAGGAATGCATGTAGTCTAGAAGAAGTGAGTCGGTCCACACAGAGTTATGCCATAAGAAAAGTACAGAGAGACAATGGAGTTCAAGAGAAGAGGCTAAACCTGACCCAGTGATCTGGGGAGGATTCATGCTATCCTCAGAAATGAGAAGACCTCCCAGATCCTCCCCACAAGTCAAAGATAAACCATCTTTTCATTAGGCCACAAACGAAGAGCATGAAGTCTGATGCAGAAGTGAAAAGCTTAGGGTGCTCAGGAATTCTGAACAATCTGAGTCAACAAGACAGGAGATAACAGGAGACTCGTCAAGCCTCTGACCCGGGCTAAGGAATTTGAACATGGGACTATGGTGGGAAAAGCAAACAGTTCCCAGGGGTAGCCACACGATGCAACCTGACCAATTCCTGACTTGACCACCCACTCCCTCAAAGCTCTGTGAAGTGAAAGGAGGGAAATTCGTGATGTCTGAAGTCCCTTCCAGCTCCAACATTTTAGGAACATATGTGTTTGACAAACTTTGGATGATAAAAAGAGGCACTAAAGGTTTCAAACAATTTATGACTAATAACTAAAGATTTCCCTTTAAATAATAAAATGTTTCTTAAAACTAAAATAAAAATTGAAGGCATGGATCAGGAAACTTGCACAAGCCTCTTAAATGCCTCATCCACCAGAGGTCAGACAGCAGAAGCAAGAAGAACTACAACCCTGCAGCCTATGGAACAAAAACCACATTCACAGAAAGACAGACAAGATGAAAAGGCAGAGGGCTATGTACCAGATGAAGGAACAAGACAAAACCCCAGAAAAACAACTAAATGAAGTGGAGATGGGCCACCTTCCAGAAAAAGAATTCAGAATAACGAAAGTGAAGATGATCCAGGACCTCGGAAAAACAATGGAGGTAAAGATCAAGAAGATGCAAGAAATGTTTAACAAAGACCTAGAAGAATTAAAGAACAAATAAACAGAGATGAACAATACAATAACTGAATTGAAAAATACACTAGAAGGAATCAATAGCAGAATAACTAAGGCAGAAGAACGGATAAGTGACCTGGAAGACAGAATGGTGGAATGCACTGCTGCGGAATACATTAAAGAAAAAAGAATGAAAAGAAATGAAGACAGCCTAAGAGACCTCTGAGACAACATTAAACGCAACAACATTCGCACTGTAGGAGTCCCAGAAGGAGGAGAAAGAGAGAAAGGACCCAAGAAAATATGTGAAGAGATTATAGTTGAAAACTTCCCTAACATGGGAAAAGAAATAGCCATCCAAGTCCAGGAAGCACAGAGAGTCCCATACAGGATAAACTCAAGGAGAAACACACCGAGACACATAGGAATCAAACTGGCAAAAATTAAAGACAAAGAAAAATTACTGAAAGCAGCAAGGGAAAAACAACAAATAACATACAAGGGAATCCCCATAAGGTTAACAGCTGATTTCTCAGGAGAAACTCTACAAGCCAGAAGGGAGTGGCATGATATACTTAAAGTGATGAAAGGGAAGAACCTACAACCAAGATTACTCTACCCTGCAAGGATCTCATTCAGATTTGATGGAGAAATCAAAAGCTTTACAGACAAGCAAAAGCTAAGAGAATTCAGCTCCATCAAACCAGCTCTAAAACAAATGTTAAAGGAACTTCTCTAAGTGGGAAACACAAGAGAAGAAAAGGACCTACAAAAACAAACCCAAAACAATTAAGAAAATGGTAATAAGAACATACGTATCAGTAATTACCTTAAACGTGAATGGATTAAACGCTCCAACGTAAAGACACAGGCTTGCTGAATGGATACAAAAACAAGACCCATATATATGTTGTCTACAAGAGACCCACTTCAGACCTAGGGACACATACAGACTGAAAGTGAGGGAATGGAAAAAGATATTCCGTGCAAATGGAAATCAAAAGAAAGCTGGAGTAGCAACACTCATATCAGATAAAATAGACTTTAAAATAAAGAATGTTACAAGAGACAAGGAAGGACACAACATACTGATCAAGGGATCAATCCAAGAAGAAGATATAACAATTATAAATATATATGCACCCAACACAGGAGCACCTCAATACATAAGGCAACTGCTAACAGCTATAAAAGAGGAAATCTACAGTAACACAATAATAGTGGGGGACTTTAACACCTCATATACACCAATGGACAGATCATCCAAACAGAAAATTAATAAGGAAACACAAGCTTTAAATGGCACAACAGACCAGATGGATTTAATTGATATTTAAAGGACATTCCATCCAAAAACAGATTACACTTGCTTCTCAAGTGCGCACGGAACATTCTCCAGGATAGATCACATCTTGGGCCACAAATCAAGCCTCAGTAAATTTAAGAAAACTGAAATCTTATCAGGCATCTTTTCTGACCACAACACTATGAGATCAGAAATGAATTACAGGGAAAAACACGTAAAAAACACAAACACATGGAGGCTAAACAATATGTTACTAAACAACCAAGAGATCACTGAAGAAATCAAAGAGGAAATCAAAAAATACCTAGAGACAAATGACAACGAAAACACGACGATCCAAAACCTATGGGATGCAGCAAAAGCAGTTCTAAAAGGGAACCTTATAGCTATTCAAGTGTACCTCAAGAAACAAGAAAAATCTCAAATAAACAATCTAATGTTACACCTAAAGGAACTAGAGAAAGAAGAACAAACAAAACCCAAAGTTAGTAGAAGGAAAGAAATCATAAAGCTCAGAGCAGAAAGAAATGAAATAGAAGCAAAGAAAACAATAGCAAAAATCAATAAAACTAAAAACTAGTTCTTTTTGAAGGTAAACAAAATTGATAAACCATTAGCCAGACTCATCAAGAGGGAGAGGACTCAAATCAATAAAATTGGAAATGAAAAAGGAGAAGTTACAACAGACACCGCAGAAATACAAAGCATCCTAAGAGACTAATATAAGCAGCTCTATGCCAATAAAACGGACAACCTGGAATAAGTGGACAAATTCTTAGAAAGGTATAACCTTCCAAGACTGAACTAGGAAGAAATAGAATATATGAACAGACCAATCACAAACACTGAAATTGAAACTGTGATGTAAAATCTTCCAACAAAAGTCCAGGACCAGATGGCTTCACAGGTGAATTCTATCAAACATTTAGAGAAGAGCTAACACCCATCCTTCTCAAACTCGTCCAAACAATTGCAAAGGAAGGAGCACTCCCAAACTCATTGTATGAGGCCACCACCACCCTGATACCAAAACCAGACAAAGATGTCACACACAAAAAAAATTACAGACCAATATCACTAATGAATAATAGATGCAAAAATCCTCAACAAAATACTAGCAAGCAGAATCCAACAACATATTAAAAGAATCATACACCATGATCAAGTGGGATTTATCCCAGGGATGCAAGGATTCTTCAATATATGCAAATCAATCGATGTGATACACCATATTAACAAATTGAAGAATAAAAACCATATGATCATCTCAATAGATGCAGAAAAAGCTTTTGACAAAATTCAACACCCATTTATGATAAAAACTCTCCAGAAAGTGGGCATAGAGGAAAGCTACCTCAACATAATAAAGGCCATATACGACAAACCCACAGCAAACATCATTCTCAATGGTGAAAAACTGAAAGCATTCCCTCTAAGATCAGGAACAAGACAAGAATGTCCACTCTCACCACTATTATTCAACATAGTTTTGGAAGTCCTAGCCATGAGCAATCAGAGAAGAAAAAGAAATAAAAGGAAAACAAATTGGAAAAGAAGAAGTAAAACTGTCACTGTTTGCAGATGACATGATACTATATATAGAGAATCCTAAAGATGCCACCAGAAAACTACTAGAGCTAATCAATGAATTTGGTAAAGTTACAGGATACAAAATTAATGCACAGAAATCTCTTGCATTCCTATACACTAATGATGAAAAATCTGAAAGAGAAATTAAGGAAACATTCCCATTTACCATTGCAACAAAAAGAATAAAATACCTAGGAATAAACCTACCTAGGGAGACAAAAGACCTGTATGCAGAAAACTATAAGACACTGATGAAAGAAATTAAAGATGATACCAACAGATGGAGAGATATACTATGTTCTTGGATTGGAAGAATCAATACTGTGAAAATGACTATACTACCCAAAGCAATCTACAGATTCATTGCAATCCCTATCAAATTACCAATGGCATTTTTTACAGAGCTAGAATAAAAAATGTTAAAATTTGTATGGAGACACAAAAGACCCCTAATAGCCAAAGCAGTCTTGAGGGAAAAAAGCAGAGCTGGAGGGATCAGACTCCCTGACTTCAGACTATACTACAAAGCTATAGTAATCAAGACAATATGGTACTGGCACAAAAACAGAAATATAGAACAGGATAGAAAGCCCAGAGATAAACCCACGCACCTATGGTCAACTAATCTATGACAACAGAGGCAACAATATACAATGGAGAAAAGACAGTCTCTTCAATAAGTGGTGCTGGGAAAACTGGACAGCTACATGTAAAAGAATGAAATTAGAACACTCCCTAACATCATACACAAAAATAAACTCAAAATGGATTAGAGACCTAAATGTAAGACCAGACACTATAAAACTCTTAGAGGAAAACATAGGAAGAACACTCTGACATAAATCACAGCAAGATCTTTTTTGATCCACCTCCTAGAGTAATGGAAATAAAAACAAAAGTCAACTAATGGGACCTAATGAAACTTCAAAGCTTTTGCACAGCAAAGGAAACCATAAACAAGATGAAAGGACAACGCACAGAATGGGAGAAAATATTTGCAAATGAATCAATGGACAAAGGATTAATCTCCAAAATATACAAGCAGCTTATGCAGCTCAATATTAAAAAAAAAACAACCCAATCCAAAAATGAGCCGAAGACCTAAATAGACATTTCTCCAAAGAAGACATACAGATGGCCAAGAAGCACATGAAAAGCTGCTCAACATCACTAATTATTAGAGAATTGCAAATCAAAACTACAGTGAGGTATCACCTCACACCTGTTAGAATGGGCATCATCAGAAAATCTACAAACAACAAATGCTGGAGAGGGTGTGGAGAAAAGGGAACCCTCTTGCACTGTTGATGGGAATGTAAATTGATACAGCCACTATGGAGAACAGTATGGAGGTTCCTTAAAAAACTAAAAATAGAATTACCATATGATCCAGCAATCCCACTACTGAGCATATACCCAGAGAAAACCATAATTCAAAAAGACACATGCACCCCAATGTTCATTGCAGCACTATGTACAATAGCCAGGTCATGGAAGCAACCTATATGCCCATCGACAGACGAATGGATAAAGAAGATGTGGTACACCACGCACCATGATGAAGAGTGGCCCCTTCTCGCCGCAACTAGAGAAAGCCCATGCACAGAAACGAACACCCAACACAGCCAAAAATAAATAAGAATATGTGGTACATATATACAATGGAATATTACTCAGCCATAAAAAGGAACGAAATTGGGTCATTTGTAGAGACATGGATGGATCTAGAGACTGTCATGCAGAGTGAAGTAAGTCAGAAAGAGAAAAACAAATGTCGTATATTTATGCATACATGTGGAACCTAGAAAAATGGTACGGATGAACTGGTTTGCAGGACAGAAATTGAGACACAGATGTAGAGACCAAACGTATGGACACCAAGGGGGGAAGCGGCAGGGAGGTGAGGGTGGTGGAGTGATGAATCGGGCGATTGGGATTGACATGTATACCCTGATGTGCATAAAATGGATAACTAATAAGAACCTGCTGTATAAAAAATAAATAAAATTCAAAACAAAATCAAAAAATAGCAGGTTAAAAAGAAAGAAATTGAAGGCATGCATTCATGCTTTTTCAGTCTGTTAGTTATAATTTAATCACCAGAAAAAAGTTAAAATTCCTTAATACAGCTTTTTTTACCTTGTCCGGCCTCATCTCTAAAGCTCCCTTCTTCCCATTATCTACCTACATTTAATCCGTCAAACACTCTCCCCTCCCCAGCCCCTTCTCCTGAATAAGTCTCTTCTATTCATCCTTTAGATCTCAGGCCACTTGTTACACTCTCTAAACGCCCTCTTTCATGAATCCCACCCCACCCTCTCAACACACACAGAGATGCCCCCAGGTTAGGTACCCCTCTTAATAGACTCATATACCCAGTACTTTCCCTATCACAACATTTACCACACTAATTTGTACCGACATATTTAATACTCCATTTTCTCACTAGATTGTAAGCCAGGACAACGTCTATCTTGTTTGCCTGACACATAATAGATATCTTACAAATATTTAATGAATGAATAAATAAAGTTAATTATTTTAAGTCAGTAGATCCTAAGTGAAGACCTACTAAAATAATACATGATACTGTATACCTATATTGTGCTGGGCAGGATGTTAGAAGCTGTGCCTGTAGGTTGACTCTTTAAGGATTACAACTGAAAGGAATGTATGTAACCTAAAAGTATTTGAAGAATGTTTTACGACTGCCTGACATCTTAAAAAATAAAAATGTAAAAATGAGTTATGTCTTCCATATAACAACCACTAGAGGGCAATGAAAGCCAACTTGGAACATCTTTAAATGGGGAAAAAAAGAATAGTAAAAATGTTTTCCTTGTTAAAATCTGGATAGATGATCTTATGTTTGGGATAGTTAAAGGACCTGTGGGCTACAGTTTCTGTGATTACGGGTTTAGCGGTTATAATTACCTTTCTGGTGTGGTATTAAAACCTAGATTATCTGTGATGATAACATCACCTTACATTTTGTGCATTATCTCATTTGAACCTCCCACGACATTAGCAGGGAATATATTCTTTTCCCATTTTCCAATGGAAAAAAAAAAACAACAACTGAGGTTCAAGAGGTATTAATCTAATAAGTAGCCATAAGAAACCAAACTACTGGCACAGACCCTATAAATACCTGTTGGCTGCTTAGGTTTACCACACATACAAAATCCCTTACTAAGGAAGACAGTCTGGGAGAATACAGTTCCCAAAATTAATTGCACCAATTTAGAATGGAGACATACGGCAGCATCTCCTTAGCAAAAGATCTTGTGGTTTTAGGTGACCCCAAAGTAGCCATCTGATGATGATGTCAAAATATTTACCTGGAACCTATTTACAGAAATACGGTACTGGTGCCTAGAAAGGGGACAAGCTTCTGGCCTTCACACTGGTTAGACCCTTCCTAGGGTTATACGTTCCATTCTAGTTGCTGCATTTTTATAAAGGAATCAAGAAGCAACAGACTAGGATTAGAGTACAAGATATATTAGAGGGTGAAAGAGAAATTAGGATGTCCTGAAGAGGGTGAGATCAAGGGAGATGGGATTAGCTATAGTGATGCTTAAGCTTGTTGGCTCTGGAGTCAGAAAGTATGGATATGACTTAGTATCCACACTAAAAAATAGAAAATAAATAATTCCAGGGACCTGGGTTGGTTTATTATGCATGTCAAATATGGAAGCCAACACGGGTCTGTAAAAGGGTCACTCCAGGATCCACATGCTAGAGAAGAAGCTCCTTGACTGCCTTAGTCTGAGCACATGGGGGAAGTCATTTCTGGAGGCCCCTGCGTGGTGGGCGTGACCTTGCTCAGTAACAAGATGAGAGGGATGGTAAACCTTCAGAGGCTTCCTCCAATCTCTTCCTCCACCTCTTGCATGAGCAGACAGGAACTGGGCCCAGGGAGCCCCAAGGGTCAGCTGGAGAGCAGGCAGTGCGGGAGTTTTTCTTCACTTGGGGGTGGCTTAGTGTCCCCTGCAGGCGACAGGCATTCTGCTGGCCCTTCATCCCTGTCGCCCGTGAATTTATGATGAATTTCACTTCCAAGAAGGTCATTCTTCACAATGAGGTCTCCACTACAGGAAGTGGATCAGTTGGCATGGCCCGTGCTATCACCATTTTTTAGAAGGCTTGAATGGTGAACTTGCCTTTGTGGATGCTGATGAAGGCAAATTGAAGGGTGAGGCACTAGATCTTGAACTTGGCAGTCCTTTTATGAAAATGCCAAATATTGTTTCCAGCAAAGATTATCTTGTCACTGCAATCTCCAATTTAGTGATTATCACAGCAGATGCACACCAGGAAAAAGGAGAAATATACCTTAATTTAATCCACTGGAATGTGACTATCTTTAATGATTTCCCATATTATCCAATCCAGTCCCTGTGGCAAAATGATTATTGTTTCTAATCCAGTGGCTATCTTACGTAGCTTGGAAGTTGAATGAATTTCCCAAGCTGTGTTATTGGAAGTGGCTATAATCTGGACACTCCCCATTTCCCTCCCTTGATGGGCAGAAGCTTGATATCCACCCTGAAAGCTGTCATGGGTGGATCCTTGGAAGCTTGGAGACTCAAGTGTTTCTGTGTGGAGTTAACATTGCTGATTGCTTTGAAGAATCTGAACCCAGATTTAGGAGCTGATAAAGATCATGTGCAGTGGAAAAATATCTGCAAAGAAGTGATAGCTAATGCCTGTGAGGCTACTGAAATGAAAGGCAATACAGGTGACGCTTGAACAACACGGGTTTAAACTTTTTTTTTAATTTTCTGTGTCCTCTCTTCACCTACCATTCTTGACTCAAGCTATTGCAATGCATCTTCTATACTCATAACTCCAGTTAAACTGTTCTCGTTAAGATCATTCGTGACTTTCTTAATGAATAAATCTAATGAACGCTTTTAGCCTCCAATTTTTTGTCTTCTCCCCTTAGAAGTAACTGACATTGTTGACTACACCCTCTTTAAAACAGTCACTTTTTTTTTTTTTTTTTTGGCTGCTTTGGGTATTCATTGCTGTGTGCGCGCTTTCTCTAGTTGTGGCGAGCGGGAGCTACTCTTCGTTGTGGTGAGCAGGCTTCTCATTGCGGTGGCTTCTCTTGTTGCAGAGCACGAACTCTAGGCATATGGGCTTCAGTAGTTGTGGCACGTGGACTCAGTAGTTGTGGCCCACGGGCTCCGTAGTTGCAGCTCGCGGGCTCTCGAGCACAGGCTCAGTAGTTGTGGCGCATGGGCTTAGTTGCTCCATGGCATGTGGGATCTTCCCAGGCCAGGGCTCAAACCCGTGTCCCCTGCATTGGCAGGCAGATTCTTAACCACTGTGCCACCAGGGAAGCCCCCAGGTTTAAACTTTGCCAGTCTACTTATATGCGGATTTTTTTCTACAGTAAATACTACGGTACTACACTATCTACACAGGATTGGTTGAATTCCTGGATACAAAACCAAGGACGCGGTGGAACCACATGTATATATATATATATATATATATATATATATATATATATATATATATACACATGTATATATACATATATGTATATATACATTATATATATACATATATAACAGTCGGAGGGCCCGACTGTTGGTTGTAGGTGGATTTCAAACGTCACAGAGTGCTAGGGCCCCTAACTCCTCCCTCACCCCATGTTGTTCAAGGGTTAACTACTTCTTGGACCACTGGCCTATCTGTAGCTGATTTAGCACAAGGTATTTTAACACAGAGTATTTTGAGACCCATCCAGTTTCTACCAATTGTGGACCTCTATGGAATAAATGAAGAAGTATTCCTCAGTGTTCCTTGTACCATGGGAGAGAATAGTATTATAGAACTTATAAAAGTAAAGGTGAACCCTGACAAGGAGGCCCATTTGAAAAAAAAAAAAAATAGTGCAGAAACACTTGGGAAATTCAGAAGGAGATCAAGCTTTCAAGTTTTTTTAACGCTACCATCCAGAAGTTCTTGAAGAAGAAATAGTAGGTATGGGACTGTATATGTTAAACCTACAAATAAACTTACAACCCTAAAAGCTGGAAACAGGAAAGTGGGTAGAGTGACTCCCCCATTTATTTAGCCCTCCAACTCTTTTATTAAACATCCAGATGTCGGATGATACTTATTTTTTTACAATCCTAAGTGATTTCATCAAAGGAGGTGTTTTCGGTACCTCTAATGCATCGGTACTTGTCTTCTATATATATATGTAGTTGCCATTTGGTTTGAAAGAATCTATGATGTAGGTGATTATTGTGTTATAGAAATTCTTATTCTAAGCTGGAAAAGAAGAAAAAAATCTAATTCCTTTATAAATACATACTAATTATTTTGTTCTGGCTGGCTTATACCTATGTTCATTTATATACTACTTAAAAAGTTATAACTACCTCTACAAGATAAAAAATAAAAGTTCTGGGCTTCCCTGGTGGCACAGTGGCTGAGAGTCCACCTGCCGATGCAGGGGACACGGGTTCGTGCCCCAGTCCGGGAGGATCCCACATGCCGCAGAGCAGCTGGGCCCGTGAGCCATGGCCGCTGAGCCTGCGCGTCCGGAGCCTGTGCTCCACAACGGGAGAGGCCACAACAGTGAGAGGCCCACATACCGCAAAAAAAATATATATATATAAATAAATAAAAGTACTGATATATACACAAAGGAAAAAAAGTGGATCTGGATTCTGACTCTGGACTTATAATTGTGAACTTGGGCAATTTACTTCTCTTTCTCAGTTTCCTCATCGACAAAATGATGACTGTACCTACTTATAGAGCTGTTAGGGAAAAGAATCAAAATAATGCATGTATGTTTAGTGTCACATTTGCCACATGGAAGGATTTGATAAATGCTGGCTCCTTGTTGTTGTGTTGTTAAAGCATTTGCAAGGCCTTTCTGTGGAAATGAATGTAGACTTATTTGTGTTGCCCCAGAAAATGTATCAGAACTCAAGGAGGCACTAGCTAAAAGCAAGAGTTTGTGAACCTAACAGGTTTGTTTTCAAATCCTGTTTCTACCACATAACACCTAAGTCATCTTGAACAAATCACTCAGTCTCATCGAGTCTCCATTTTCTCATATTATGAAACATTTACTGCAGGTCTTCACTGTGCTAAGTAGGTGGGCAGAGTGATAGGGTGTCATTTCACTCCATTGTAGTTAGTCAGCAGGAGGTCAGCTGACCACCCACAGGGCTTGGGAGAGAGTATCCCTGCAGAGGATATCCGATTGAGAGTATTTGTTGGAAATAAAATTGGTTCTCACATTCAAGTTGTCTTCATCTGGTGTGTCATAAGCTGGTCCTCAAGTGGTCATTCGTTCAAAACTATTTCCCTTGGAATAGCATTTGGCCTTTAAAGTTGACTAGATGCCTTTATTTCCCAAAGAGCAAACCGAAGGAAAAATGTTGGCTTTGGAACCTGAGAGATAGTTGAACCCTGCTTTACTGCTAACTGGGTCTGAGACCTTTGGACAATTACTTAGCCTCCCTGAACTAAATCTTCTCGTCTACAAAATAGGGCAGACTCGTACATCAAAGAATTGTTATGGGGCTTAAATTGTGCCAGGGATAGAACACCCAGCATGCTGCCTGACACAGAGGCGGGTAGTAGGTGGTCCTGCCTTCTTTGACAGTGCCATCAGCAGTCCTAGTGTTCACAGCTCTGTGAGCCAGCCTTGAACACTGGCTTTCTGGTGATCATCCCATCTCAGCCCAGTGACATTGCTCCGGCCAGGCAGAAGCTAACCTCTTCTGGTCCATGAACTCTCCCTGCTCACACTGTGTGTACCTAGGATTCTAGTGTCCTCATGCTCTTTCTGTCACCCCCTCAGTGAAAACCTACTTCTATTTCTTGAAAGAAATCAGATGCAGCAGTTCACATCGAAGTTGAATGTCAGGAAAACTGTGAAGTGTTATTGCAACTATATTGAGATTTTAATAGTATAACAAGCTTAAAGCTAGAGCAATGACTCTCACGTGGTAGAATTAAAGGATTCCCAATACTCCCTATGAGGAAAGAATTTCAGAAACATGGTAGAGTCCTTCATAGCATGAGTACCTTTTTACATTTCAAAGGTGTAGATCACAGCATAAGGCTGTGATCTCTCTGGTAGCAAATCCAAATCTTATTTTTATTGATTCCAGTAGATGGCACAGCCTCTGGCAAGTTATAGACATTCTATAAATGTAGACTAGATGGTCTTAAGGCCATGTCAGATGTATAAATATATTTCCTAGCCCACACATTGCTACTAGACACAAGCATAAACCATTTACAGAACACTTGGGAAGAAAGTGTTAGAAGAAATAGAAGTACTTTGCTTTGCTTTAGTTTTGATGATAGAGGATGTAAATTCCCTTTACTTGCTAGGGAGAATTTCTTAGAAGAAGGAGGATTTGAATTGGGCTTCCCAAGGCCAGGGTGACAGGATCACCTGTGACTGTCGAGCAGACAGAGTACTCCCAGCCCAGCAGACAGCACAGATGGAAGTTCAAAAGCTACTAGTGTTGATGAAAGTACTGGAAGCACTTGTCTGAGTAGCTGCTCTTGGAAACCCGTACCCCAGCGTACATTTTCCTATCTTCATTTTAGTTCCCTTTGAACATTTTAAACAATTCTTCTCCCACATATCCTCTCAACACTTCTCCTACACACTTTTGCTACATATGTAGCAAAAGATAAAAAAAAAGGATCTCTCTTCCTCTGTTATACTAATTTCCTCTAATCTTTGCTTAGTAATGTATCACAGTCAGAACAAGTTTCAGCTCATTAGCTGACAATCTTAATGTTGTTCTCTTAAAATAGTCAAAGATTTGCTCTTTTCCTTAACATCCAACAATACATATGGATTTTAATGTCCCTTCCCCCAATGCCTGAGGCTGAAATTTTCACAAACTCAAAATTTGAACCTTCTAAAACTACTCTGGAAAAGAGAACCAAGCAGACTTATTCTACCATTTCTTCCTTAATCTAAAAAACAAATGACATGAATTTTACTCATTAAATATTTTTAACCGGGAAATAACGCAAAAGAACCCAATTTAAAAACTGTATATGACATTCACATTAAAAAGTACAAAACTGAAATGTGCTTTTAATGGTATCAGTAGTGGTATTAGGTTGAACCATACGAAATTGCCATTTGTGTAGGTCATGTCAATATTGGCAGTTTCGTATGGTTCAGACTATGTGGATTCACATTTCTCTAGTACCCATAGAATCCTCACAGATGTCTTGGTCCTACAACTCTTGAGTAGAGGTTACAGCCATAGATAATAATATTATGTAAAGAGTCTTCAGAAGGTTCAGACCAAAAAAGCTACCTCTGTTGGTTTACTCTTTAAAAGGATGTTAAACAAAGCAGGTATACTTTCCAGGTTTCCATATTAAAAGTAAGTTCCACCATCCACTGAGTAGGTTTTTATATGTATCCTCTTATTCAACCAATATGATTCTACAACTCTTTTGAAGTAGATATTCCTATCATCACTTTGTAGATGTGAAAATGGAGTCTCAGAGCAGGTCACTTGCCCAGGATGACACAGTGGTAAGGAACAGTGCCAAAATTCCAAACCTAAATCTGCTGGACAAAACCCATACTCTTTCCCCTCTATTACACTGTCCCCATTGATATGGGAAGGAAGGAAGGGAGGGAGGGAGGGAGGGAGGGGGAAAAAGGAAAACAATTCCTCAAAATGAAATACCGGGACTTCCCTGGTGGTCCAGTGGTAAAGAATCACCTTACAATGCAGGGGATGCGGGTTCGATCCCTGGTCAGGGAGCTAAGATCCCACATGCCGCGGGGCAGCTAAGTCTGCATGCCACAACTACTGAGCTCGTGCACCTCAGCTAGAGCCTGTGTGCCGCAAACTACAGAGCCCACACACTCTGGAGCCCACGCGCCACAACTACAGAGCCCACAGGCCCTAGAGCCCACGTGCCACAACTAGAGAGAAGCCTGTGCACCACAACGAAGAGCCCGTGCGCCGCAACTAAGACCCGACGCAGCCAAAAATAAAAATAAAATAAATAGGGCTTCCCTGGTGGCGCAGTGGTTGAGAGTCCTCCTGCCGATGCAGGAGACACAGGTTCGTGCCCCAGTCTGGGAAGATCCCACATGCCGCGGAGTGGCTGGGCCCGTGAGCCATGGCTGCTGAGCCTGCGCTTCCGGAGCCTGTGCTCCACAACAGGAGAGGCCACAACAGTGAGAGGCCCGCGTACCGCAAAAAAAAAAAACCATTTTTAAATAAACAATAAAGACAATTTAAGAAAAACACTCATGGTTTAAAAACAAATGAAATACCAATTATTATCAGCACTTAATAGTATGGATACATGTTGAGTTCTTTGCATGAAAACTTTAACTTACTACAATTAGGCCTTTGAGATGAAATCCTATAAAGTAGGAAATCTTATAGACCCTGAGCTCCTCAAGAACAGAGGTTGTATCTAAATAATCTTGGTATCTGTGGGACATGGGATGGGACCTGAAACATACTAAGTCCCAAACAATATATATATATTTTAACCACATGATTGAGTCACAGAGTCATAACTCTGAATGGGACATCATGGACTCCCTTGAACAATATGTTTGTTCATTTGTTTGTTTAATAAATGAAGGAAGTAAAGCACAAAATTCCAAAGCTAATTGGTAAAGAAGCTGAGCCACATCCACTGAGTATCCTTGAAAATATACTATCCCTGGATTTTGCCACCTATCAGAACGTAAAAGCACTAATCTGAAATAGTGAATTATCCTAACCTATCTATATTTTGATACATAGGATATGTGAATATACATACATTATGTGAATATATATATATACACATATAAATAAGTGCAGAACAATTTACTTTGAGGAAATATGAAAGTTAACTGGGTTTGTTTTTGTGTTTTTTTTTTTTTTTTTGCACATAGCAATTAATAAAAATCCAGATTAGGCAGGAATTTCTAGGTGGCAGAAAGCCAAATACAAGCTTTTTGCTTTGCGAACCCCACCCATTTACTAATGCTAAAGTGGATTAGTGCTGCAGAAAGGAAGTTTACATGGCCAGACACCCACAAGCCAGCAGAAAACAAAAAGGTCACTTTTCATACATACAACAGATACTTTTACATGCATTATCCTGAAAGCACATTGTACAATTCCACATACTTTTTCTTAGTGATTTATGCTTTTACGCACATTTATTTTGTCTACTATTCATCAAAAAAGAAAAAACCACACCTTTTTCCTAGTTTACCATTCTCATTATTACCTGACTTTGAGGACAAGCAATATTTAGAATAGATACATTCCCTGCAAATGGGTGGCATGCAAGCATAATCTAATCTAATTTTCATAGTTTTCGATCCATCATTTCACATGTCTCCAGTGTGACTTTTCCCCAAGTGCTTTTCAACCCTGTATTTTGTATCTGAGGTTCATACTAAAATTATATCAATGCAGTGATGTTTTCCTGCTTGTTGACAAAGGATGGGTAAGAAATGAAGGTTACCATGGAGGTGATGTAAACCTTGAGCTATGCACATGCTCAAAAGCTCAAAGTTGGGCTTCCCTGGTGGCACACTGGTTGAGAGTCTGCCTGCCGATGCAGGGGACACGGGATCGTGCCCCGGTCTGGGAGGATCCCACATGCCGCGGAGCGGCTGGGCCCGTGAGCCATGGCCGCTGAGCCTGCGCGTCCGGAGTCTGTGCTCTGCAGCGGGAGAGGCCGCAACGCTGAGAGGCCCGCGTACGGCAAAAAAAAAAAAAAAAAAAAAGCTCAAAGTTAAGCTGTTGACTGGCTGGTACCACGTAAGGAACAAGGGGCAAATGGGGAGGCAAACTTGGAATCTAGAACATTCAGCCTGTGACAACAATTTTAAGAAGGAGTGTGAGCTTTCAATCAGCTCCTTGATATATAGCAGGGCTCTACACTAAACAAGAACCAATAGATTTTTAAAAAAATATTTTACAGCAGCTCCATGGCCCTATAAATCCTAGGGAGCTTCCCCAGAAGCCCAATGTAGAAAAATCCTAACTTAAGCTTTGTCTTTGACTTAAAGTCACAGAGCATTAAATGTAAACAAGACAGCCTGAGATGGAATTTCAAAATGGGAGCAAAGAATTTTATTTCAGTTCAAGAGCAAGTTCCTCTGGTTCGCCTGCATTTGACAGCTAACTCAATGTTTCAGTTTATTAATGTTAGAATGAGAAAATTTTTTTATTAGCATAATTACAGGCTCTTGAAGCAAGTCAGTTTGGACTTGAAAGGGGCAACCAATTCCAGAAACTCTGCATTAGCTGGTAGACACAATAAGTCGTAGGCTGTCCTCCCAAAGGAGCAGGAGAAATCAACCAGAGAAGCGAAAGAAGGGTGTAGTAACAAAGCAGATCAGTCGGGGGGAGGGGGTAGGAGAAAGGCGAGAGAGCAGCAGCAGGAGGGAACAGAGACAGCCCCCGAGGAAAGGTAAGGAGGCGGGAAGCGAAGGGAATGTAGTCACAGATGCAGCTGCAGAGCGATCAGGAGAGGATCACGGAGGTGAGACCCTGATGGGGGAGGAAGGAAAAGGAAGAGCGGGGAGAACGAGAAACGGAGAATCAAGGGATTCCACCTCTGCAGGGCAGTGGATGTGGTAACGTTTCCAGGTGGCTAGGTATTTGGCCAAAGAGAAAACTGCAATAGAAAACTGCATGCAATACTAAATGGTGAAGGAAAAAGATAGAGGAAGGAGACTTTAAAGAATCTGGAATTACATGCCTGGGTTCTACGGAATTCCCAGTGCCAAGAACAGCAAAGGCTAGTTTTGTACATGTTACTCTGATGCTGGCAACTCCTAGGGCAGTGGATGGAGTTTGAGAGTTCGGGTCTCAGACAGCTCCATTGCTGCTTCCCCTTCCCCCACCTCCCACACCCCTTACGGAGTTAATGCTGGTCGTCCTCTCAAGCTGTGGCTGAGCCTGAAGCGGGCAGCCTGCAGCCAGCCTTTCATGGAACCAGCCCAAATGTAGAGTACAGCTCAAGGAGTGAACTGGGTGGGGAGGAGCTCAATTTGGCCCCAGGAACATAAAAGGCTTTGACATTGGGCTTCCTTGGTGGCGCAGTGGTTGAGAGTCCGCCTGCCGATGCAGGGGACGTGGGTTCGTGCCCTGGTCTGGAAAGATCCCATGTGCCCGGAGCGGCTGGGCCCGTGAGCCATGGCCGCCGAGCCTGCGCGTCCGGAGCCTGTGCTCCGCAACGGGAGAGGCCACAGCGGTGAGAGGCCCGCATACCGCTAAAAAAAAAAAAAAAAAAAAAAAAAGGCTTTGACATTGATTGAGATGCTGGGGGGGGGGCAGTGGGAGGAGTCGAGTGCTCCTTAATGCCCAAAGTGGTGGAGCTGCTAAGGTGGGCTGGCCCCTGCACTGACCCATGGGAGATGAAGGAGCGACCCCTAGAAAGCAGGCCTGTGACAACATGCCTAGAGGGGGCGGTTTAAGGAGATGGAAAGGCAAAGTGGCCCACAGGTACTTGCCGGAGCTGGGGCGGCTGTTAGAAGGCATCCTTTTGTGGTACGTGGTGTAAGGGATGGCAGGGAGGGCGGGGGAGGCATCCACTGAGCAGCGCTCTGGCATGGGTGCCTGTCAGAGAGTGTCGCCTGCAGCCTGAGGCTAGAGGCAGCCAGTATGTATTATAGGAGGAGAAGGCAGCTCAAGTGTAGGGGAGAAAGCATGCAGTTAGTATATCACAGACTGGAGCTCTTATCCTAGCTCTGCTGGCTTGGAAGCTTTTAACCTCTCTGTGCCTCAGTTTCCTCCTGTAAAAGTTAAGCTCAGCAAAGTACTTGGGAGAATTTGCGATAACAAGCCCAGCACAGTACCCAGTACCCTCCTGCTCAATATTCCAGTACTAGTATTATCTTTATTAGTAAGCTTCCACATTTAAATTTCTGGTCACAGTTTAAGGAAAGCCGATTTCACTGGATTTCTTCCCTCTTTAGTCCCTCTCTCTTTTCTGTCTCATCTCCTGATTCTTTCTCCCTCCTTCCCGTTATTTACTGAGCATTTACATTGTGCTAGGAGCTGCACCATGGCGGTGAAACCTGATTTCTTGATGATTTTTCTCTAACTATGGGAGTGTGGCTTTTCGGCTCTGTTCACATCCAGAGCTCTGGCAACTAACCATGGAAACTTAGACTTTGCTGGGGAGTTGTTTTCTGTAGGGAGCTGGGTTCTGTGCGCTAAATTGGGAGGGCTGGAAGGAGGGAATTGGTTAGTAATTAGGAAAGATTTAAATGACTGAAAATACCTCCCTGACTGTGTAAATGGAAAATTTTCTGATGCTTACAATATTCACTTGGGATTGATGGTAAAAGACTGCACACAGCCTTGGCTAATTTATGAAGCCCTGATATATGCTTAAAGGAACAAAGGAAGTGAGGAAGGAGAAGTAATTCCAGAAGAAGCCATTCTTCCTCACTCCTTTGATTTTATGCAGTTTGTCTTTTCAGAAGAGTTTTGAACTGATTCTGTTGCTTCTTCCAGTTCCCCAAATGACCAGAAAGAAACTTTTTAAGAAAATCACTGACTCAGAGTTAAGGCTATATTTTGTGTGGTCCAGCTACCACTTCCCAAAAGAGGCCACATTCAAGATGGCAGCTCCAGCATAGAAAAACCCCACCCTACAAGGAAAGCTGATTGCCTCCTTGTCAGGGTCCTGTGTATCTCCTCCACTCATTCTCATTTCATCACTTTCTTTTCTAGTTTGTCTTCTTTTCATTATTAGCCACTGGAATTGGCCACCAATTTTTTGGTAAGCTGGTTAATAATGCTTTTTTTTAGAGGAATAGGACTCTCAAGTCCTCTTCAGAGAAAAGGAAGAAATTCATCAGGCTCATGTAATTGCAATCACCCTCCATAACAGTTTGTGAGGAAGGGAATTTGTGTCACATCCTAGGAATACATGTGGACTAAAACAATGGCTGGAACTGCCCTCATGAAGCTTAGAGTCTAGTTGGTGACATTTATTCATAAAAAGGTAATTTAAATGGAAAAAGAAAGCAAATTATACAATACAGTGTCAGTTGATTTATTTTTTAAAATAATAACTATATTTGGAGGTAAATATATGTGCTTGTGTACCTATATACAGTCGACCCTTGAACAACATGGATTTGGACTACACGGGTCCACTTATATACACAGATTTTTTTTTTCCCAATAAATACAGTATATTCCATCATTTGGATGTGCCAGCTACTATTCTGGACATCAGGAATATAGCTGGGGATATTATTTATATATGTGTGGAAAAAAATGTGTAGAAGTCATATATTTAATTTATTATCAGTGGTTACCTAAAAGTTAGAGTAGAAAGGAGATACTTATTTGTTTTTCTTCTGTGTTGTTTTAATTATTTGAAATGAGCCTGAGTTATTTCTATGCCTTAAAAAATAATAATAAAACATTAAAGGACGATGAAAATTAAAACAACACACAAGAGTAAGTAAATTGAATTATCTCCTTTTTATTTAGATAATCTTTCTACCGGTAATCATTAGACTACCAGCTAATGATTCTAGAAAAAACAGAGAATTAGAAAATTACCATTTTCCAACCCTCAATAAAATAATTGTTTCAGGCAAGCATAGTCAGTAGATGCTAAAAAAAAAAAATTGAGATGAAAGTTTATTGGAAAAAGGATATTCACATGGTTTCAAAAATCACCCCACAGATCTGTGTTTACAAAGGTGCCTTTAGAATGGAGAGATCTGGTGGTCCTTAACCAAGGGGCCAAACTTTGTATCACCAATAGTGAGACAATCTCACATTTTGTCCTCGGAATATGATACAGTGAGAAGTAGACAATATTACTCACAAGATTTTGTGAAAAAATATTTGACCTGATTCTGATCAGGAAGAAACAATTAGATAAATCTAGAATGTGAAACAGTCTATAAGCATCTGGCCTGAACTCAAAAAAAAAACGAAAAGGAAGGAAAGAAGGAAGCGAGGGAGGAAGAGAAGGAAGGGAGAAAGAAAAGAAGAAAAAAGGAAGAAAGAGTGAGAAGGAAGAAGAGAGAAAGAAAGAGAAGAAAAAGAGCGACAGAGAAAGAAAGGAAGGAAGGAAGAAAGAAAACCTTGCTTTGATCTTCAATTGAAGAGTAAAAAACTATAGAAGACATTTTGAGGACAGTTAAGGAAATCTGAATAGGTACAGCATATTGGATCATATAGAATTATCATTAGCTCTCTTAGGTGTAACAATGGTAATGTGGTTATATAGCAAATATCTTTACATTGAGGAGTTGTTTTGCTGTATGTTAGGTTGGAAGTGGCCTGATGTCTGCCACATGTTTCAAATGGCTCAGAAAAAAAGGTTGTGTGTTTATGTGTGTGTCTCTTCTCTCTTCTGAGCCAGATAGATAGATATCAATTGAGAGAGACAGAGAGGTAGGCAGAGAAAGAGAGAAGGAGGGAGAGAGAGTAAACATGCCAAAATATTAGCAACTGTTAAATCTTGATGAAAATACGGAGTTTCATTGTTCTGTTCTTTCAATTTTTCTGTAGTTTGAATTTTTCAAAACAAATAGTTGGGAGGGAGTTTGCTGCAATAGTCTAGATCAAGACTTAGGGCTAAGGTAGTAAATTAGAAAAGAAAGAACAAAAGTAAAAGATATTTTGAAGGGAAAATAGATTAATACATATCATTTCTCAGTGAAAGTGGTAAATACAGTTCAATTTTCAATATTTTTGTCTGTGCAGATCTCCTCCTTTTGATTTGGCTGGTGAAACAATTGGAAAGAGAAGATTTAAGAGCCCTTGACACAGTTTGCTTGAACTCAGAAAATCTGTTTCTGGGAGCTTTTAGACAGTGACATGATGAGCTTATTTTTAGGTGAGGAATAAGTAAGATAAATGCTAAGATGTAATTATGGACAACAGTCAGATGCCAAGATACACATAAGCCAGAACACAAAAGAATATCGTTATCCTGAGGAGCTACAGTGAAACAAACATCAGAGGACTCCTGCCTGCAGCAGCCAGAATTTGAGTTTTGTGTTAATGGATTTTGACCAAGATAATTCCATTAGCACCTTATTCCTACTCAAGCCTTTCAGATGCTTTAGAAATGTACCATTTGACAGGGGTATCTCTGGAGACAGTTTTTTCCTTCCTTTAAAACTGATTTTAATGCTTATTAATGAGGTCGACAGAGGGGAGGCGGGAGACCAAGAACCCCTTTCACATACCCTATAATCTCATTAAGGTTCATTTGGAATTAGCATATTTATGTGAAAAATGGTGTTGATCCAGTATTTCTTATTGCAGGTGCTACTGCATGTTTGGAAGGACAGTTTTTCACTGTGTATGACTGTGCCAGAGTTTGCAGGATTTAACACGCCTGAGCCTTGCATGATTAACACCAAAGTTGATCCCAAACTCTGACATTTTAAGAACAAAAAATACCTAACTCTTCCCCACATTTCCATACCCAGTTGAGAATTTCTGGTAGATTCTAGGTCACTGAGGGCAGAAGCATTGCTTTTTCTCCCAATGCATCCCCAAAACTTAGTACAATGAAGACACTCAGTAAATACCGAATGGATTTATATAATGTTTGAAAATTTGATTATTCAAATTTATTCGGTTTTCCTATAAACATTACTATATTTTTAATCTTCCTTAGTAGCTCTTTTTGTTTTTTATTGTCGAAGTAACACAAACCTCAAATTCAATAGTTAAAACTTTTTCAATAACTTTAAAATTGTTCTTACAATATGTGTTCACTTAAAAATTATTCAGATTCTGCCTTAAAAAACTAAAAATAGAACTACCACATGACCCAGCAATCCCACTACTGGGCATATACCCTGAGAAAACCATAATTCAAAAAGATACGTGCGGGGCTTCCCTGGTGGCGCAATGGTTGAGAGTCCACCTGCCGAACACGGGTTCGTGCCCCGGTCCGGGAAGGTCCCACATGCCGCGGAGCGGCTAGGCCCGTGAGCCATGGCCGCTGAGCCTGCACGTCCGGAGCCTGTGCTCCGCAACGGGAGAGGCCACAACAGTGAGAGGCCTGCGTACCGCATAAAAACAACCTTAATGTCCAATCACAGATGAATGGAGAAAGATGTCGTACATGTATACAATGGAATATTACTCAGCCATAAAAAGGAATGAAATTGGGTCATTTGTAGAGATGTGGATGGACCTCGAGTCTGTCATACAGAGTGAAGTCAGAAAGAGAAAAACAAATATCGTATATTAATGCATACATGTGGAACCTAGAAAATGGTACAGATAAACCTATTTGCAGGGCAGGAATAGAGACGCAGACATAAAGAACGGATGTGTGGACTCGGAGTGGGGGAAGGGAGGGTGGGATGAACTGGGAGACTGGGACTGACATATATACACTACCATGTGTAAAACAGATAGGTAGTGGGAACTTTCTGTATAGCACAAGGAGCTCAGCTTGGTGCTCTACAGTGACCTAGATGGGTGGGATGGGTTGGGGGGGGTCCAAACGGGAAGGGACATGTGTATACATACAGCTGATTCACTTCACTGTACAGCAGAAACTAACACAGAATTGTAAAGCAACTATATCCCAATAAAGAAAAAAAAGAAACCCAGAAAACTAAGTTTTTTTAAAATAATTGAATACTTGCAATCAGTGCACTGATTTCAAAGGGGAGGATATGCTGAGCAAACTATTACCACCATTCATCAGAGAAAGACCTCCGCTTCAAATCTGACCCCAACCTAAGGGAATCTGTCAGTCTGGAATCACACACACATCTATCTCAGAACAGAGAGAGCTTAGAGCGTGAGGTGAGAAGCAGATCTTGAGGGCAAGAATCTAGCCTCGTGCCCCAGAGTTTGACCCTTTGCCTGAGCACTTTTGGCACTTGTGTGATGTGGAGGTGAGTGATTCTTCAGCAACAATGTTTTCACGGGCATTGAGGCAGGGGGTGCGGGCTTCAAAGACACCTCCAGCGTGATACCTACAGCCCAACACGGTTCTGAGACACTAGTATCGACAGAGACCTGTGCATAAAGTGCAGTATGGTGGACAGAGCCCTGGAATGAAGAGAACGGGTCAGTAGGAAGTAGGCTTCCAGCCTACCTTTAACATCCTGTTTTGATTTCTTATAGAACATAGGCCCACCTGATATTTTCCTCGTTTATCATCTCACCCACTCTAAGAAAAGCTTCCTGTGAGTAGGGACTTTCTCTCTTTTACATCCATACCTCTAATACCTGGAGCACTACATAGATACCTAGTGCTGTTTCTTGAATTACTAAATGATTATAACTATTAGAACACATCGATTTTATTTAAATCATTAAAATTTATTTGACAACCATTTATTACATAATTATTATAAGCCAGGTTATAATCAGAGTCCTTTTCAGAAGGAATCTGTCATCTAGGGGGAGAATGGATGATTAAACTAGACTCACTGAATCAGAATCTTTGAGAGTGAGACCCAAGAATTTTTATTTTAAAAAAGCTGTGTCTACCTAGAGGGGTGGGATAGGGAGGGTGGGAGGGATACACAAGAGGGAGGAGATATGGGGATATATGTATAGCTGATTCACTTTGTTATGAAGCAGAAACTAACACACCATTGTAAAGCAATTATACTCCAATAAAGATGTTAAAAAAAAAAAAAGCTGTCTAATGACAGATGATCAGTCAGATGTGGGCACCTCTCATGGAAATTTAGCTCTTAGTAGTCAGCAAAGAGCTCTCTGAGGAATTGCGCTTTAAGCTGAGAACTGTGAAAATGAGGGATCAAATGTGAGAAGAGCTAGGGAAAAGCAGCACAGTCAGAAAGACAGCGGATATACAAGGGCCCGAAGGCTGGAGGGAACTGGCTTTAAGTGAAGCAGAATGAAGGTCCTTGTGCCTGGAGGGCAGAGAAGAAGGCAAAGAGTGGAATGAGATGGAATCAGAAGGATGGGTGGAAGCCATGGCCAGGCGTTTGGATTTTACTCAAAGTACAGCAAGAAGCCAATGGAAAAAAATTAGCAGGAGAGAGGCATGATCTAAAACCTTTTGAAAAGATCATTTTGTCTGTTGAGTTGAAAATGGATAGAGAAGAATGGGGGAGCCAGAGTGAGAGCAGGGAGTCCAATCAAGAGACTATTGCAGTATCCCCAGGGGAAATGGTGGCTTGGCCAGGGGGATAGGGGTGGAGTTAGAGAAAAGTGAGTGAAATTGAAATACTGCTTGGAGCTAGAAACAGACATGCTGATGGACTATATGCAGGAGGTGGGAAGGAAAGAGAATTAAGGTTGGTTGGCATGTAGGTTCTTGGTTGAGTGGTTTGAGTGCTGGATGGTGGTATTACTGTTTACTGAAAGTGGAAAAACTCCCCAGAAACAGGTTTCGAGGAAAAAATTAAGAGTTTGATTTTGAGCCTGATGAGTTTGAAAAATCTTGGACATTCAACTGGAGATATCAGGTAAGCAAACAGATTTATAAGTCTAGGCTTAAGGGAAAAGTCAGAGCTGGAGATACTAATATCATATATAAGGTTTCAACTATTTTTGCTTACATATTCATATAAAAATAGTTACTTTGTTACTCAAAACACATGAATCCTCAAAGTTATTTATTGTGTTTTGGCCTGTAGTAAGTTGGGTTTGGATGGCCAAATTACACCTTATCATTTTCAGTTAAAGACTCCAAAATGATCAGTCCTCTACAAATATCCTGGTAAACCAAAACATTTTTAAAGGTTTCTTTTTTTTTTTTATAGATGCCTACTTTTGCATCAGCAAGCCAAATTTATAAGGGATGTTAATTTTAACTGCTAAGACATGTAAATATCCAATATCAATTTTTCATTTTGCCTCTGCTCCAGGAGGATTCTGGTCTTGAGCTTTTATGCAACAACTGTCAGAAATGTTTTCACTCGAAACCAAGTACAACAGCCTCCAGGAGAAGGGGACTTAACTAGAAATTTCCACTTCAAATACAATGTATAGTTCATTCACTCTGGGAAGTGCTGGAGGGTGTTTGAAAAGTTTAATGCTGAATGAATGTTTTTCTCAAGCTGTCAACAAAATACATATTAAGCATAGAATATATTTGTTTATAAACCACTAGAAGGGACCTCAGGTTTTTAGCGTGAGGCTCTCTTTCTAGATGAAGAAACTGAGTCCCAGTGAGGAAAAGGGACTTCCCAAAGTGAAATAAGCTAACAGCAGGATGGGACAAACACGCGGGTCTTTAACTCCTAGGACTGTGCTTTCCAGAGTACCATGCTTCCTCTTTCAATGTCTATAACCTTAGCACTTCTCCTTGGCCTGCTAAGTCTTTATTGATATAATTTTACACTAGTCCAGGTCAGCCTCTTACTTTGTGAGTGTCAGGGGAAGGGGTCAGTAATAGTTAATAATTATACGTCCTTACTATATACCAGACACTGCCGTATTTTATATGTATTAACTAATCTATCCTATACCAACTCTGTGAAGTGGGTACTCTTTTTTTGCGGTACGTGGGCCTCTCACTGTTGTGGCCTCTCCCGTTGCGGAGCACAGGCTCCAGACGCGCAGGCTCAGCGGCCATGGCTCACGGGCCCAGCCGCTCCGTGGCATGTGGGATCTTCCCGGACCAGGGCACGAACCAGTATCCCCTGCATTGGCAGGCGGACTCTCAACCACTGCGCCACCAGGGAAGCCCAAGGCGGGTACTCTTATTAGCCATATTTTGTACAGCAAGCCTCTTCTATATCTGGGTCTAGTCAGATCAGGGTACTGACCTTAGAAATACCAAGAATAAAATGATTATTAAAATTAACTATTTCTCGGGACTTCCCTGATGGTCCAGTGGTTAAGACTCCACACTTCCAATGCAGGGGGCACGGTTCGGTCCCTGGTCAGGGAAAAAGGATCCCACATGCTGCACCCCGTGGCCAAAAAAAAAAAAAAAAAAGAGAGCAAAATTAACTATTTCTCTAAGCTTCAGATAGATATTTCCCAACGGCCTGTAAAATTGTAGACGCCCAATAGACACAGCAAACTCTACATGTCCAAAACAAAATGCACTATCCTCGTGTCCAGACCCATTTTCCACCGTGTTCCCATTTTGATTAACAGTATCATCATCACCCCTCTAACTACCTTCTCATCTCCCATTTCTCATCCACAACACTATAAATATTATTTAAATTCTGTTTGGTTCCCAGAAGTATTTGAGAAGAATAGCTGTATAGATCCTCCCTCTGTGTCCTCTCTCAAGTCTACACTTATTTCCCACCCTCAATTCCATTCTTATTTTTCTAATCTAGGCCTTTATCATCTACTATGTTTAATATTGCAATAGTCTCCCATCTTGTTATCCTATTTTTGATTACTTAGTTCTCCAACCCCAACTTTTCACTGTTGCCATAGTTATCCTTCCCCAAACACAAATCAAACTGTGTTAAATTCCTTTGTAAAACCCTCCCCCGGTCAGTTATTGACAAAACTTCTTAAACTCAAAGAGGCATTCTGTGGGCAGCATTTTCCTCTTCTCTCTCTCATGCTCCATGCCGGCCACGCCAGCCTGCTCACGAGTCAAGATTGAATGGGATATTTATAGTTTCCTTGCTTCCTTCACAAGTATGTGATAAAGATCACTTAATACATGTAAATGCTTTTATTACATTTGTTTGTTTATATCTCACCTTGTTCAGTTAAAAAAAAGCGAGGTGAGAAAACAGTTTACTAACTGTAAAATACTTGGAGATGTTATTTTTAAGCCATGGAAATCACTGAATTTTGAACTACCAGGGACCCTAGAAATGCTGGGGTCCAGCACCTTCTATTTTCTTCAGTGGCTCATTAGCTGGCCTGAGTTAAGTTAGTGACAGAGTTAGCAACAGAACCCAAATTTCCATCTCACTATATCACATCACTTCAGGAAATTAAAAAATAGATTTTTTTTTCCCTCTTGAGAAAAGATGGAGCCTTCTACATTGATTTAATTCACTGGTAATATATCTGGTCACTTTACTATCCCTGTTGTCGCCACATAAAGTAGAAATTGTTTGGATTCTGCCCCAGTTTCTTCCCAGCTGCCCCCTGCTACATACCAGCAAGACACCCACTGTGAAGTAATTTGCTTGAAACAGTCCCCAGTGTCCTGCACCTGACTAATTTTAATTGAATCCGGTGCCAATTATCTAGCCCTTTCCCACTGGGTCAGCCCTTTGTATTATTCTCACAATTAACAATTCAGTTAAATGTGTAGTTCTTAGCTACCCTTATTGCAAAACAATCTTATACCAAATCTATCCTTTGGTTTTATTATTGCTGATAAAAGCCATTTGGAAGTCCTCATTTAATAGATAATGGATATGTACCTACCCAACGTGCCAGGTGTGTTGAGTACTTTATTTGCATTATCTTAATCATCCTTAAGGCAACCCAGCAAAATAAGGGTTACTATCTTAGTTGCATAATGAGGAGACTGAAGCTCAAAGGGGTTAAGTAACTTACCCAAGGTCATAGAGTTGGTAAATCATGGCACCAAGATTTGAATTGTGGCCTTCTCAAGTCTAAACCCAGTGTTCGTCCCATGACAGTTTTCAGAGCAGGTGGATGACATGAGCTGGGATGGAAAACTTCAGCAACCATGAGCAGTGGTGCTGCCTTCTGAGAAGCATCTCCAAAGGGATCGATTCAACTTGGGAGGCTGTTAGTGAGGCTGGCAATAGCACATGCGCCTTGCATATTATCTGTATTCTCTCTAGCTGTAAGCACTCGTGGGGTACAGGAGTGATGGTGAAACAATATTCCTCAATTCAAAGCTGAGGAATGGCTCCCCATTTCAGAGAAGATAAACCGTAAATTCACTTAATATGTCATGGTTAGGAATGCTGACCCTTAAACCAGATTGCCTGGGTTTAATTCCTGGCTTTGCCATATATTAGCAGTGGAACCCTGGACAAGTATTGAATCTGCCTTTGCCCCAGTGTTCTCTATAAAATGGGCATGTATGTGTTCTTACCTCATAGAGCTGTTGTGAGGGTTAAGGAAATTGATATGTAGGAAATGCTTAGAACAGTGCCTGCCACAGAGTAAATATGTACATGTGAGTTATCACCAGTACCATCATCTTCATCATTACCATCATCATCACTTTCATTTCTCCTGCCTCACCTCTCATCTCTTTCCCACTCTCCTTTCTCCCCTCTCTGCCCTTTAGTAACAACTACTTTCTTTTCTTCACGTGTGCCAGACCCCCTCTCACCTCCAGACCTTCATATCTGCCTCCCTCTCTGCCTGGAATACTCTTGCTACTCCTCTTGCCCACCCCTCTTTCCACAGCCCTGCATGGACACCCCGCACCCATCCTCACCTGGATGACTCATTCACATGTCATTTCTGATGTCACTTCCTCCAGAAAACCTTCTGATACCTCCTCATACCTAGTAGGGGCCCTTCCTTTGGGTCTCACAGCACTCTGACCTTATCCTGTCATAGCACTTAACCACTAGGTGCTTAATTGTGTGTTTACCTGTCACTGTCCTCCACTGAATGGTAAACTGCTTGACAATGGCTATGTGTCACTCTAGTTCACTCCTCCCCTTAAGTTGGAAAAGGAAATGACAAAAGTGGATATTTTAAAGAAATGGATTTTTTTGTCAGCACTGTATTTAGCTCTAGATACTACACCAGGTGCGCATTAAAGAATAATTGCGTAAGAGAGCTTCCATTTTGCCATAATTGACCTCACATGCACTCAGCTGAGTCTCTGATGAGGCATTAAATAATAACAAGATGCAAGAAATAACACTTATAAGAGCCATCCCAAAATGAAACAGACAGACTAGAAAAAGAGAGAGTTCCCTGTCGCTGGAGGTATGCAAGTAGAAACAAATGGTTACTTGGTGAGAATGATAGGGAGGGAAAGGGAAGGGAATGAGGTCGTTTAACCTAGAAAAGGGAAAACCATCTTCAAATGTTAGATAGAGGACCATAGAAAAGAAGCAGTCCTAGAAAAGAAAAAATATTCTGTCAGCCCTCAGAGGGCAGAACTAGAACCAGGAAGTGGAAAGTACCAGGAAGATTATTTAGATTCTACACAAAGAACTTTTTTTTGATCACTAGAGCTGACCCCACGTGGATTTTCCTGAAACACAGTGAGTTCTTCATCAGGTGAAGCCAGTGTCAAATCAGCTTGGATGACCATTTGCCTGGGATAATGTAGTGAGATTATTCACTCACTCACTTACTTATTCGGTCACTCCCCTCTTCAGGTATTACACACCTACAATCTACCAGGCACTATGCTAGAGACTCAAGCTCCAATAAAACAAGCTCCTATCTTTAGGAGCTCACAAGTAAGCACATTCCACAAGTCCATTCAGCCGCAACCTCTAGAGGAGAGCGGCCAAGGGGATGGAGTAGAAAAGCCCCCAAGCTCACCTCCTTTCATGAGCACACCAAAGTCACAGCAATCTGCAGAACAACCATCAGTGAAAAAGACTGAAACCTACCAGAAAAGACCTTCTACAGCTACAGATATGAAGAAACCACAACGAGACGGGTAGGAGCGCGGGGTGGGGGTGGGGGGGGGCGGAAACTGGTGATATAATCAAATCCCCTACCCGCCGGGGTAAGGCAACCCAAAAGCTGGAGAATAATTATACTGCAGTTGTTCTTTCACAGGAGTGATAGTTCTGAGCCCCCCGTCAGGCTCCCCAGCCCAAGGGTCTGGCACCAGGAGGGTGAGCTCCCAGAGCATTTGTCTTTGAAGACCAGCGGGGCTTAATTGCAGGAGCCCCACAAAACTGAGGGAAATAAGAGACTTCACTCTCAAAGGACACACACAAAATCTCCCACGCGCCAGGAACAAGGGAAAAAGCAGTCATCTGATAGGAACTTGGGTCAGACCTACCTGCTGGTCTTGGAGAGTCTCCCGGAGAATCAGAAGGGCGGCTGCCGGGGCCCCCGGGCAGCCATATTTGGGAGCGCATTCTCCTGCAGCGTCAGCCGCGGCGCCAGGTGGGACCCTCCCACTACCTCGTTAGCCCAAGATCTGGCCCCGCCCAACAGCCTGCAGGTGTCGGTGCTGGGACGCCTCAGGCCAAACAACTTATCAGAGCGGGGACACAGCCCCACCCATCAGCAGACAGGCTATGTAAAGACACAAAGAGTCCACAGTTGCCTCTGGACGTGCCTCTAGACACAGCCCAGCCCACCAGAGAGTCAAGACCCTGTTCCAACCACCAGTGGACAGGCACCTGCCCCTCCTGCCAGGAAGCCTGCACAAGCCTCTAGACCCACCAGGGGGCAGACACCAGAAGCAGGAAAACCTCCACCTCACAACGCAGGCCAGATCCTACCTTGGGTCCAGCTGGGCCCTGGCCCTGCCCACTAGCAGGCCTACACAACCTTCCAGACACCTGGACCCCATACCCAACTGTGTCAGGAACCAGCCCCCCTCAACCAATGATCTGAAACGAGTTTGGGGATCCCTGGGCCCTGCAGCTGGACTCCAGGAACCAGCTCTGCCTGCCAGCAGTCCAGCACTAACCCCAGGATCTGGCGTCACTTGTGGGTGGGCAACAGCCCCAGAGTCTTTAGGACCCTGACTCCACCACCAGTGAGGCAGCACTAGCCCCAAGGCCCCCTAAGTTTCTGCAACCAGCCACCTTGTGACCAGGCCCCACTAAACAGCAGCCAGCAGCATACATACAAGGCAGGTCCTGGCAGCCAACCAGGCCTACCGGACCACCCACATAGCCTGCTGCAACAGAAGGACCCATGCAGCCTTCTTAGGGCTAGAGTATATAGCTCAGGTGACAAGAGGGGAGTGCACTGCTAGGATGCATAGGGTGCCTCCTACAGAGGGCCACTTCTCCAACCTACCACAGACATAAAAATACCAACAGCAACTTAGATAAAATGAGGCAAGAGAGGACTATTCCAGACGAAAGGACAAGATAAAACCCCAGAAAAACTAAGTGAAGTGGAGATAGGCAATCAAGATGATCAAAGAACTCGGTAGGAAAATGGATGCACAGAGCAAGAAGTTAGTTTTTAACAGAGTTAGAAAATACAGAGAACAACCAAAAAGAGATGAAGAATACAATAACTGAAATGAAAAATATACTAGAAGGAATCAATAGTAGACTAAATGATTCAGAAGAATGGATCAGTGAGCTGGAAGACAGAGTAGTCAAAATCATGGCCACTGAACAGAAAAAAGAAAGAAAGAAAGAAAAAGGAATGAAAAGAAGTGAAGACAGTTGAAGAGACCTCTGGGACAACATTAAGTACACTAATATTCACATTATAGGGGTTCCGAAAGGAGAAGAAACAGAGAAAGTGCCTGAGAAAATATCTGAAGAGATAACAGCTGAAAACCTCCCTAACCTGGGAAAGGAAACAGTCACCCAAGTCCAGGAAGCACAGAATGTCCCATACGGGATTAATCCAAAGACGAACACACCAAGACACACTGTAATCAAAATGACAAATATTAAAGATAAAAGAGAGACTACTAAAAGCAACAAGGGAAAAGCAACAAATAAGGGAATCCCCATAAGGTTATCAGCTGATTTTTCAGCAAACTCTGCAGGTCAGAAGGGAGTGGCATGATATATTTAAAGTGATGAAAGGGGAAAACCTACAGCCAAGAATACCCAGCAAGGCTCTATTCAGATTTGATGGAGAAATCAAAAGCTCTACAGACTGAATCTTTGAGGACTAGAAGTTTTCCAGGTGAGGAAGAGATGAAAAGTTATGTTCTAAGTAGGGAAAAGAGCATGTGCAGAGATGCAGAAACGCCTGAATCAGAGAAATGAAAAAGGTCAACGTGGTGGGAGAACAATGTGGTTGAATCAGCTTAAAGGTATACATCATACATCAGGAGTTGCAGAGGGTCACGAAGGCTCTCTCCATTTCCAAAGTTCTGATTCTGATATCATCCTTTCTATAATACTAAGAAACAGTCAAATATTTATGGAGAACGTTGAATCATTTATTCAGGGACTCCCTGGAGCCTCAGGCCAGGGGCCTTAGTGGCTGAAATAGCAAATAGTTCTCATCTTTTAAAAACAAAAAGAAAATGTGTTGACTCTGGACATGGTCCTCCATTCACATTAGCATCTGAAAAAACCCTACAACTGATTGAATCAACTAGAAGTGCTAAATTTCTATCTATCAGCAACATGGTTGTGAAAAGGATGTTCTAACAAATAGAATTTAATTTTTTCTATGATCTAATGACAGTTGTATATATAAGGAGATAGCAATAGATGGAATTTTCTAGCCTACTCAGAGCCTTTCACTTCAGCCCTATACCATCTGATCACCATAGGCTGGGCCATAATGTCTAAACCAGGTTGTTTGGGCCGTGGTAGAGTGGACCAGCCACACCCAATTGTGTGCTGCAGTCTCAGGGAGCTTGAAAGTCAAGTTTCTCCTTAGAACTGGGTAGGTTATTAAAGGGAGAACAGTGGGAATTGGTAGTTAAGTGCTCAAGCGTTTTAGTTAGACTGTTTCAAATCCTTAACCTCTTCCAACTACTTAACTTTGAACAAGGTAGTGATTCTCTCTGAGCTCTGTTTTCTTTTTTTTTTAATAATGATAACTTTCTTTGCTATTATTTATTTTTATTTTTGGCTGCGTTTGGTCTTCATTGCTGCACGCGGGCTCTCTCTAGTTGCGGCAAGCTGGGGCTGCTCTTCATTGCAGTGCGTGGGCTTCTCATTGTGGTGGCTTCTCTTGTTGCGGAGCACAGGCTCTAGGCGGGCGGGCTTCAGTAGTTGTGGCTCATGGGCTCAGTAGTTGTGGCTCGTGGGCTCTAGAGCGCAGGCTCACTAGTTGTGGCACACAGGCTTAATTGCTCCGTGGCATGTGGGATCTTCCCAGCCCAGGGATAGAACCCGTGTTCCCTGCATTGGCAGGCGGATTCCCTGCACCACCAGGGGAGTCCTGAGCTCTGTTTTCTTATTTGTAAAGTCAGAAAAATAATCCCAGCCTCCTGAGAATTAAACAAGATAATGTATAAAAATCCCCTATATATATGAGCATGCCTCATGCTGTTATCAATGATTATCATTGTTAATCTCAACAGTAACGAATGGCGTCCAATCTCCCAGTCCATGCTTTAAGAAGAGAAAATTAAAGCTGAAGTAGAAAAATAGAAATAATAAATATGTGAGGCTGTGTCATACTTGGTATTTTAAAATGTCATATTAATAATATAAACTGTTTTTGAATGCCTCTGAAATGTTATTTGAGCAAAGATTACTGATAAAAACTCAAACCTCAGAGATAGAAATAAGAATCAAAGTGACCTTGAAAAGTTTGAAAGACTGGAGAAAAGCATGTCTGCTAAAACCTGGAGGAAAATCAACAGGGCCACGGACAATGTAGTATTGTTCAGGATAACAGCAGCATCAAATGTGGAGACCCATGTAGAATTGGGTCCAAGATGAACAAGATTTGATTAATACTGGCCCAGTGGAAAACAAACACACATAATAGGGCACATCTGCTACAGTGGAAAGAAGCCTGGGCTGGGCAAAAGAAACTCTGGGCTGGTGCTAACCCTGTGCTAACTCTGATATTACTTTGGGCAGGTCCATTCCCCTATGGAAACCATCTCTAATGTGTAAGCACTAGATGAACAGCTCTTCCAGTGCTGCAATTGTTCCTAAAAAAGAAAAAAAAAAAAAAAGAAGGAAGAAAAGAAACCCATGAAGTAACCCATATATTATATTCGGTATTCGTTAATTTCCATTAGATTTTATTTCATCAATTATAATCACAGCTCTTTGAAGAAATACTCACAGCATAATAGATATCATTTCCTGAATGCCTATTTGCACCAGGCTCCGTGTTAAGGGCTTTACAGTTATTGTCTCATCTACTTCATGCAACAGCCCTGATAGGCAGGTAGATATTATACCCATTTTACAGGTAAGGAAGCTGAGGTTTGAAGAAGTTAAATGACCTTCCCAAGTTACTTAGGTATAACTGATGGACTCAGGGTTCAAATCTAGTTCTCTCTGACTCCAAATCTTTTGTTCCTTCCCACTTTCTCATGGCCCCTTAGTGCACTGAGAAAAATTCAGAGGATGGTTAAAATATTGAAAGACATAGAAGTCTGACGCTATAAAGGAAAGGTCCAAGAAAGGGTGTGTTTACCTGGTTCTCACATCAAACACCAAAATATATTCCAGTACAACAAAGATTAAATGGCTAAAAATTAAACCAGGGTTGTAGTAGAAGAAAGCATGGGTAATTCCTTTAGTATGTATCAGAGAAGGGAATATATAATACAAAACTCAAAAGCTAAAAAGAAAAAAAAAATGTGACTATATAAAACATTTTAAACTTCTGTATGGCAAGAAATAACATACAAAAAAATAATAATAATAACATACAAAGGAAAAGTTTAAATACTTTAAATACAATAATAAAAAATACAAATACCAAACGAGTAAGAATATTTGCAATAGTTATCTGAGATGAAGAACCAATATTCTTAATATGCAGATAAATTTTTAAAAGAGCAAACTACCCAAACCAAAAAAAAAGAAAAAAAGGCAAAATAAGTGAGCAGGCGTTTTATATAAAAACAAATTTAAATATCCAACAAACATATAAAAAGCTGTTAAACCTCATAATTGAAAAATGCAAAATTTAAAAATATAATTGTCTACCTATCAGAACGGCCAAGGTCAAATATTAAGGTATGAGGAATTTTTACAAGAGTGTGAGGAAGTAGCCAATCATATTATTTGTGGGAGTATAAATTAATGCTACATTTTTGGAAGCAACTTGGCAATAGCTACCAAAATTTAACACTCATACCCTTTATCCAACAGCTTACTGTTAGAAGATATTTATTATAAAATTGTTTGTAATAGCAAAATACCAAAATAAGCTAAGCGCCCATCAACTGTGCCCTGGTAAAATAGCTTTACATTGACTAATAGAACCTTCCATGGCTATTAAAAAGAATAAGATAATGTATAAGAATATATGAATGAAGAAAGCTCTCGGGATTAAGAGAAAGAAACTACTATGTATAAAATAGATGAGCAGCAAGGATATATTGTACAGCACAGGCAAATATAGCCATTATTTTGTAATAGCTTTAAATGGAGTATGATCTATGAAAATATTGAATCTCTGTGCAGTACACTGAAACTAATATAATATTGTAAATCAACTATACTTCAATAAAAAAAGAATGCTCTCTAAGATGTGTTAGTAAATGGAAGAAAATCAAAGTTAAAGCAATATTTAAAATATTATCTTTTGGTGTAAAATTTTAAAATTATTTATAATTTTATAAACTTGCTTATATTCATAACAGAAATAATTGGTAGTATATACAAGAAGCCATTAACACGGTTACCTTTGGAGAGAATAATTAGAGGTAGGGGAAGCCTTTTATTTTTATACCTTTTTGTATGGCTTTGATTTTCACATATGTGCATTATGTACATTCAGTTGTCCCTCAGTTGTCCCCAGGGACAACCCACACACACACCCAACAGATATCAAAATCCACAGATACTCATGTCCCTTATATAAAATGGTGTAGTATTTGCAAATAATCTATTCATATCCTTCCATATACTTTAAATCATCTCTAGATTACTTATAATACTTAATACATTGTAAATGCTATGTAAATAGTTGCCAGGTATGTAGCAACTTCAAGTTGTGCTTTTTGGAACTTCCTGGAAATTTTTTTGAATATTTTCAATCCGAGGTTGGCTGAATTTGCCAATACAGAACCTGCAGATATAAAGGGCTGACTGTATATTAATTATATTTTTTATATCAATACATTATCTGGGCAATGAGATTATGGCCTGTTTTTGTTCTCTTCATTATTAGTTTCTGTTTGTTCAGGAAATAAATACTTTTTAAATGTACAATAGCAAACTAAAAGAAACATAATGCAGGGGCTTCCCTGGTGGCGCAGTGGTCGAGAGTCCGCCTGCCAATGCACGGGACACAGGTTCATGCCCCTGTCCGGGAAGATCCCACATACCGCGGAGCGGCTAGGCCCGTGAGCCATGGCCGCTGAGCCTACGCGTCCGGAGCCTGTGCTCCGCAACAGGAGAGGTCACAACAGTGAGAGGCCCACGTACCACAAAAAAAAGAAAAAGAAAAAAGAAACATAATGCATATACTTTTTTTTTTTTTTTTTTTTTTTTGTGCGTTACGCGGGCCTCTCACTGTTGTGGCCTCTCCCGTTGCGGAGGACAGGCTCCGGACGCGCAGGCTCAGCGGCCATGGCTCACGGGCCCAGCCGCTCCGCGGCATGTGGCATCTTCCCAGACCGGGGCACGAACCCGTGTCCCCTGCATCGGCAGGCGGACTCCCAACCACTGCGCCACCAGGGAAGCCCTGCATATACTTTTTAACTTAAGAAGTGTATGTCCAGGGAATTTATCCTTCAGAAACACCTTCATAAGAATTTTTTTTTTTATAAATTTATTTATTTTTGGCTGCATTGGGTCTTTGCTGCTGTGCATGGGCTTTCTCTAGTTGCGGCGAGCGGGGGTTACTCTTTGTTGGGGTGCGCAGGCTTCTCATCGTAGTGGCGTCTCTTTTTGCGGAACACGGCGGGCTCTAGGCGCGTGGGCTTCAGTAGTTGCGGCATGCAGCCTCAGTAGTTGTGGCACACGGGCTTAGTTGCTCCGTGGTATGTGGTATCTTTCTGGGCCAGGGCTCGAACCCGTGTCCCCTGCATTGGCAGGTGGTTTCTTAACCACTGCACCACCAGGGAAGTCCCCGTAAGTATTTTTAATAGTAAGAAGCTAGACACAGCCTCGACCTCATCAGAAGGGATCCTACAGGAAAAATACTGGTACATCCATACCATGGGATACTAGGCTCCTGTTAAACGTTTGAATGATATGAGCTGAATTGGATGATGACCACAATAGATTGTTAAATGAAAAGCTAAACAAAAACAAGTTATACAACTATATATATGATATGATATCTGTTTAAAGAAAAAGTCAATAATATATTAAAATATAAAATAGAGAGAAACAAATCGCGATAAAGCGACCTGCTTGCACCTGCATATAGCAGATTTCTAAAAAGCATCCACTAGAAACTGCTAATGGTGGTTACTTCTGGGAGTGAAGATGGTGAGGGGACTTTTTACTTTTCTTTTTACACCTTTCTGAAACATAAGAATTAATTACCATGATCACATATTATTTTTTAATAAAAAGTTAAGTCTAATTGTTTGACAAAAGAAGAGGTCTTTCGACCCATGACGTTTGTGCATTCAGCTTCCTGTAGGCAGAAACCTAGATCAAATTACTTTTCCTGTCTCTTCTGGCTCTCTGAGTCATACTTCTGACTCATCGACACCTAGCAGTCTCTGAAATGACTGTCATTTAATAAGGATTAAATCTGGGATTTTATAGTTCAAAGAGGTTTTAGACTCAAAGAGCCTAACAGTCCCTTCTAACTGAGGCAAGAGAGAACTGAGGCTCAGAGAGGTGATATGACCGTCACTCAGCTAGTAAGGAGTGGCCCAGCCAGACCCAGGTTCACTCAGTGGACTTCCCAGTGTTACCGTGTAATCAAAGCTCTCAGTAAACATAGAAAGCCAATCAATGCTTTCACCAGAATAGAAAGCCATGAAATTAGTAAAAGTGAATAATGAGACTTTAACAAAGTTATTATGAGAGGACCAGCTTGTGGGATTAAAGATTACAGATGTTCCAGGCCTGACAGGGAAAACTCAGTGGCAACCCCCATCCACCACTCAATATCGTTGTCAAAGAAGACTGATGAGAAGCGAAATAAGATTCTATATATTATGTATAGATAAGCTGATCAGTTCTTTTATTCTTTTTCAAGTTCCATAGCCATCTTCCCTGGAAGTGAAAGGAAACAGAATTCAGATATCAGCTGTGTCGTTTGGAAAACTGGACTCTGTGTGTTCAGTTGAAACTGAAACAAAGCTTCTTAGAGGCTTGTCTTGTTCTCCTTTGTTCCCGATCCACCATCCCTCTCCTGGGCACGCACAGAGCCCTGTCATTGGAAAGCACTTAGTAATTACATTGTGTTGGTTTAGACCGAATTGATTTGAGAAAGATTTTAGCTTTTGCGTCTCGTTAAATTTGACTTCAGGGTGATTTTTCCTTCTCGGCAGAGTTTTGTGCTTATTTTTTAGATGCTCTGTTTCTCTTTTGGCAAGGGCCCCAAAATGGGAGTTAGCAAGGGCAACATAAACTCCTGGCATTCTCTATTGCATTTTGTCACAGTTCATTCTGGAATTGTACATAAGAAATGAGGCAGTCAAATTAATTTTGGTAACAAGGCTCAGGGCTGTCTAACCAAGCTCAGGATGACAGGACCAGGCATATGACCAAAGAGAGGGATTTGGCGGGCAGCCAGCCCCATTCCATACAGTCTCCCCAGAATCTCATATGAATATATTATTCTGTCAGCACATACTTGTCTACATACATTACATGTGTCTTTCTTTATTATCCTGTTTTCCTTCTAATTTTGAAGGCTCCTATCTAACCCAGAAATCTAGGAAACTCATAGAAGCATATTAAATGCACACACACTAAAATCTTACTGGACATGGGTAGACAAAACTTTCAACCCATTCAGACCATGGCACAAACGTCCAAAGTGAAATTTCATGTTTCTGCTAACTAATCAAGAGCATGAAATCTGATAGGTTAACACTTAAATGCCTGGGTAGGACATGAAGGGTTTTGAGGCAGGTAACATAATCTTAGCCTTTCAGTTTTGGGAAACTTTTTCCCTCTGTCCATCAGAATAATATGCCTTATGAAATACCAAAATTCTCCGGCTTCCTCTCTTTCAGGTGAATGGCATTGACCTTCGAGGAGCATCCCATGAACAGGCTGCTGCAGCGCTAAAGGGGGCTGGACAGACGGTGACGATTATAGCACAATACCAGCCTGAAGGTCAGTGAGAACTCAAACTTACAATGTTCTGATGTGTTTCTGTGTGAATGGGTGCCTGCATTTCTGATCACCGGTATTAACCAGTCACCACCAACAAGATTTTTTAAAACAATCTATGGTGAAAAATTTGTGGTTTATGTCCAAAGAACATGAGACTTTGTTACCCTTAATTCCAAGGAAAACATCCAATAGTTAGAAAGGCCTGTTTGAAAATATGAATTTAAACAAATAACAAGTAGCATCAGCTTGATTTCATTTATATTCTTGTCTGGTATACACCTTTGCTCAGCAATGGGTACTATAAAAGCAATTAAGATTTAGGAAGCAAGGGGGAGAGATCTCATCTACAGAAATAGACCATGATCAGTAGACCATAGTCTCTCCTTATGGCATTGACTTACTCTTATTAACACTAAAGTGGTTTTTGGATGTCCTTGATGTGGAATTTTTATTTTATTTTATTTTTGCCTCTTCTGCCACACTATCCCTTGTTTGGAATACATCACTGTAAACCGTGAGACTAGGTGAGATGTCATAAGTTGAATTAGCCAATTGAGATTTGATGAGATATTCTAAATTAGATTAGCCAAACCTGCTTTTTGATTGGTTTCAACATCTGTTTCTGTGATCAGAATGAGGATCAGTGAGACAACTGGGATGTTACCTACTGTGGAATTGAGTTCTTAGCAAATTTATATATATAAATTGCTCTTTTGTTAAAGAAATGTAGTTATGTATATCACTGTGGACTAGACTTTACAAAAAAAAAAAGAGGAATATGGTTCTGTCTTCAAGAAATGTAGTTCATTGTTTTTGGTCTGCATGGCTAGCAGAGAGGAGAATTTAACAGATGAATATGAAAGTACAAGGGACCTTCAAGGAAGAGCCTTTGTGCATCCACATGCATAAAGAGCTTCTTTGGCCTTTTCAAATGATTCTTTCTTAGCAACATTTGGTCTATTGATATTTGGAAAATTGAGGTTTGTGTCTTTGCTGTGACATCTTAGGTTTTACCATTAACGGTGGCCAACCACATGTTTTACGAGAGAATAAAGAAAACATTCTGCCATTATGTGTTTTGGTATGTCACTTTCACTTTGCCTGACTTTAGAATTAGGATTTGCAATTAAGTTATACCAAAAAAAAAAAGTATTAATTGCTTTCTTCTATTGACCTAGCCCAGATACGGCCAGAGAGCCATCTGGGAAGAGGGGATTTGTGTTTGTCAAAGATGGACGATGACAGCACCAAGGAACCATGCTCTTCCCAGACAGTTTTGACAAGTCTTTCTACATCTTAAAAATTAGTAGATATGTCTTCTAATAGGAATAAACAGATCCAAAGTACCCATTGTAAAACAGAAAATGAAAAAGATCTGGGTTAACCCAATTTGATGAACAAATTCTACTTCATATAGAGTAAGAACTTGTTCATGGGATTCTTCCATTTTATTGATAGCTGTTATCTTTGGGTCTCAAACTCTATGCCCTACACCATAATCTGATGCAAGGCATAAATATCGCTGACTGTTTTCCCATTTCTGAAAACTTTCATCTCAAACAATTCTGGAGACTGATAAGATGGTCAGAGCCATAGTTATACCAATTAGGAGCTCTTGATAGTGATGACAGTCACTCAGATAACCTTGAACAGAATGATTACAAGCTTTAAAAGTTACAATAAAGGACAAACATGTCCTAGTTCTATCAGCATAAATCTTCATCTTAAGCTTCCTTACAGCTTTGTTTCCTTTAAGCAATATACTCACTTTGGATACTATGCTGTGCTTTATCAAGATGCCTGTTCAAAGCATGTCTTATAAATCAAATAAATTGATGTTTAAAGTGCTTCTAAAGATACCTGCAAATAACAACAACAAGCTTAGTATTTCAAAATGCCAAAGTACAAATCAGACTCACGGAATGACTTCCCCATTTTAATAGCCTAACTGCATTCTAATTTGTCACGGCTTTAAATCAGTTGGAAATGTGGTAATGCAACATCAAGCAATCATTCTTCTCCCTTTGCAAAGGGAGAAGAATTTAACTATTCTTAATTTAACTTAATTTAGCTTAATATAGCTTAATTTAACTATTGTTTGAAATGGAAAACTGATTGGATTGTTGTTTAGGTCATTTAGGGACATGTAAATTATATGACATATTTAAGAAATAATGATCAATTTGCCTTTAAAATAACAAGTTAAAAGAAGAGTATACCATAAGATTCCATTAGGAAATTCTCACCAGGTCCCCTTAATTTGCACCAGTATTGTGAGGTATCCATGCTAAGACAAATTTTACTGACATCTCTTGTAACACGGTCAAGAACCAGGCTTTCTGCAAAAACGTTTTTCACTTACATTCAAATACTTTTATCAGGAATATTCTAGATGCCTTGCTCAATATTACTAGATATTCAGAAAATTCCACTTTTACCCCTATCCCAGGTCTTTGTCTTTAAGGAATTTTTTATCTCCTTCAGGAAAAGAGACTTAGATACATTTAATAGAGATCAATTCCTGATGACATATAACCAAAATTGTATGATAATGGCACCATCTCTAAGAATTATGGAATGTCAGAGAAGGAATAAACCTGCGGGAGGCAGAACAGTACAAGAGTACTTCATGGAAATGGGAAAATGCAGCCAGACTTTGAAAAATGGGTGAGAATTCTATTCCAGAGAGCAGGGAGAAAGAATATCTTGATAAGCTACGTAAGATCGTGAGTTTCAAGCGTGCAGACACCAAAACCTATGTTTTGTTCACTGATAAATTTATCTTCAGTGTTGTACATATAACTGGTATTTCTTAAAAAGTTGCTGAACTAATGAAGAAAAGTTTACCATTCTTCAGTACTTGATTTTCCACTTGACAGTAATTGAAATGTTGAAGGGATTCATTTTTACTACTTGCACTTTTTCATTTTTGCTTCAAAGCAGAAAATAAGTGGTAAATAAGTGTATATCACAAAATACAAAACCATTTCCAACTGTATCTTTCACAGTACTTAGCACATTTTTTGAAATAATGATAAATAATTTATAATTATCATAATATAACAGTAAGTGTCTTCCTTGGCAAGTTTCACTGCACAGGGTAAGGCCAAAGTTGTTATACTCACTTCTGCCTAAAATGAACTTGGCCCCAGTTGTCTGAATTACTCTATCCATCATCAGTCTTATTCAATGCCTAGTTCTAGGTGGCAGAATTGAAGCCAAATTTAGAGTCACATACAAACAAATGTTTTTTTCTCCTGGTGTGATTGTGATTCATTTTTACCATCATTTTTTATCCAATGTGTGTCACATGCTTACTTTGAAGTTAACATGTATTACATTAATAATAGAAAGAAAATAATAATGTTATTTTCTTTCTTTTTTTAAGAAAAGGATCATGTACCTGATACTTCAGAATAAAGTCTACCTAAGCAATATGAGAAATTAATTCTTGTAAAAATTTCAATTACCTATATTCAATTAGTGAAATTACTCCAACATTACTTGGAAAAAAGGAAACATAATGCCCACCCACCTCCGCTACACACACACACACACACACACACACACACACACACATATATATATACCCATTTCCTTACCCCTCCCAGTCATCTTCCTCATTGCTTTCAGAATTACCATTCTAGAAGATATCACCCCAAGATCCCTGTACACAAACTCCTTGCTTTTCACAGTATGGTCCCAGCCAACCTCCATGCCCCCTCCTGCTACCACCACCCACCAGCATCATCCTTTTTCACTATGGGTCTGCTTCACAGGACTGCTCCCTGCCCCTGCCCTTCGTCCTGAGCTGCCATGTTTCTGGGCCTTTGCTTATGTGGGTTCCTCTGCCTGGAATTCCCTTCTCTCCCTTTCCACTAGTAGTATTCCTGCTCATCTTGAAGGCCCTCAGATGCCAATTCCACTACAAAGTCATCTTTAATCTGCTGAATCAATGTTGATTGATTCTTTCTCTGAGCTCCCTAGACCTATATTCAGACACCTGGTATGTCCCTTGTCGTGATTTGCACATTCCTCCACGTAAGTAAACTTCTAGAGGGCAAGGACCCTTCTACCACTCATTTTATCTCCCATGTTAATATGCTCAATATGAATTTGACTATGCTTTATTAAAGAGTTATCAAATGTGTCTCCCCTTGTTTTAGAAGTGCAATATAATATTTTTAGCGTGTTGGCAAATATTAATAGTAGATGTTTAAGAAATATTTGCTGAGTGAATATTAAATGAGTGCCCTGGCGTTTTGATATTAGATGCAGAAATGGTAAATGGATCCCTATATTGGACATTTGGTGTTGATGCTCTTTTTAGGTGGTGCTATTTTTGCTGTTGTTGTTACAAAACCTTTAGCAACCCTAGTAGGTAAACTCCCTTTCTCCTGCATTGCAGAAAATCTACAGCTCTTGCTCTGTAATATAGAACAAAGAAAAGACTATTAAAGGTCTCACATTTCATTTTTTAAAGATCTGTAACTCAACTTTAACATCTTTGATGAATAAAAAAGGCATTGATTACAACCTAATTATACATTTGTCAAACAGTGTCTAACACAGCATTCCCCTGGGTCAGATTGGGGCAAATCTTTACAGCATTTGTTGTCTTCTCACTAATACAATAGCACCTATATTTAGTGTGAGGTTACTGCCTGAGGTTGAAATAACAAACCATCAGATATTCACTAGGAGAATCAAGTGAACAGTATAAGTTGGATAGAGCACAAAATGGAGACAATTAATTGCCAAGCTGTCCCCATGAAAGCCACCAAAATCCCCTGGCCTTTAATCTGGCTACTCAGGGCGCTGCTGGGGACATTGCAAGGGCTTCAGAAGGGCCTGCAAGTAGGAAGGAGAAAGTCGCTGTTGGTCCCCATCAGCAAGCAGGGACTTGAGTAGACCGTGGAGGGGCCTGATTTCCTCCACCTTTTATTCTTTAAAAGAATACTTGAGTTCCTAAAGGAAAATCCCAAAGGACAGAGTTGATTATTGCCTGGAGACTCATAAGTGTGGTCTGGTTTATGGAATGGAATTGTGGCAGAGTGGCCATGTTCATTCAATTAATAGTTTTTTTGCTGAACATTTACTATGCCTCAGTCAACATTCTAGGAAAATGATAAAACAGCAAACCAAAGAGCCCCTCTCAAATAAATATAAAATTTGTCAAGTGGTGATAAGTAGTATAAATAAATAGGAAGAAGAATAAAGGTGATAGTGACAGAGAAATATACGGTGGGTAGGGAAGGTCTTGCTAATAAGGTGGTATTTCAGCAGAGACTTAAAAGAAGTGATGGAATGAGCCATGTAGGAAACTAGGGGAAGAGATGACTTACTCTAGAGTCTTGGTCTGCCAAGGGTGGTCGGTGAACCAACAGCATAGATAGCAACTGAGAACTTGTTAGAAAGGCACAATCTTGAACCCCAACCCAGGCTAACTAAATCAGAATCTGCATTTTATCGAGATCCACAGGTTATTTGTACGTACATTAAAGTTTGAGAAGCACTGCTCTAGAATACTTAGGGACCCTGCAAAAATTGCCATTTGACACTATTGGGTGGGACTCCCTCTACCTGGAGTACTGGGCAAAGTCACATGAGGCTATATCACAAGGTTTGATTTCTGACATGTGTCACTCAATGGTTAGTCATAGCTCAGTGGTTTTACTAGGAACAGATCAGGCTGCAGGGGGTCTAAGAAGTTCACGTGTCATTCACCTCTACTTTGCCTATCCCTCCCCTCTAAATACAGATTATCAAGCTAATTCATAAATCTTGCTAGAACTCAGCTAGTGACACAGTGAACCTATTCAGGCTTCATTCTCTTTCATTATGGCCTCTCCTGCAAGTGAGTTAAAGAAACTAGAGTCTGTCATACAGAGTGAAGTAAGTCAGAAAGAGAAAGACAAATACCATATGCTAACACATATATATGGAATTTAAGAAAAAGAAATGTCATGAAGAACCTAGGGGTAAGACAGGAATAAAAACACAGACCTACTAGAGAATGGACTTGAGGATATGGGGAGGGGGAAGGGTAAGCTGTGACAAAGCGAGAGAGTGGCATGGACATATATACACTACCAAACGTAAAATAGATAGCTAGTGGGAAGCAGCCGCATAGCACAGGGAGATCAGCTCGGTGCTTTGTGACCACCTAGAGGGGTGGGATAGGTAGGGTGCGAGGGAGGGAGATGCAAGAGGGAAGAGATATGGGAACATATGTATATGTATAACTGATTCACTGTTATAAAGCAGAAAATAACACACCCTTGTAAAGCAATTATACCCCAATAAAGATGTAAAAAAAAGAAGCAGTGAGTTGGGATGAAGTAAAATTGAACCCCATCCTAATGGATGGCTCTGTGAATCAAAAAAAGTCATTCAGCCATCACTATAAATTTTATTTGAGTAACTTACTATATTTTAAAGCAGAAATTAATTTAAATAATCTTTTTTACTTCTTTTAAATTGTGTAGCTAATTCAGGGGGGAAAGAGTATATATTCTTTTTAGCGTGAAGTGAAACTCTGATCTTCAGAGTAACCACTCTGAATTAAGTTATAGAGCTTAAACCAGAGCTGGAGACCAAGGTGCATTTCTCTATAGAGTAAAAGATACAATGAAAGCTTGAAATTAATATGCAACTTAACCTTGGAAGAGTATTGACACCTTCTGAAAGTTCTCAGAAAAGAGAGTATTTACAACATCCAAGAAACCTCCTTGCGATGCAAGCTATATTTCTTTACTTAAATCAATGTCTACATAGATTTATGCATACGAATGAGCAGCTGTGGCATGTTGAAATATTTTCTCAGTACAAATAACTGCATCTTAAATGCCCAGGCAAGATTCATAAAGTCCAGCTGTGGGTCTTGATCGGAAATTGCATCAGCATCATCAGGAAACATTTAAGATGGGCATTGGAGTGGAAAGTACTGGGCAGGACTCTGGACTTCGACGAGACCAGTATTTTAATGCCAACTCTAACTCTAGCTGTGTGACCTTGTGGTAGTTCTTCATCTTTATGAGTCTCCGTTTTCTTACCTACAAAAAGGAGAGGTTAGAATGGGTAAGGTATTATCAGAATAACCCTTCAGTTATTAAATTCTAGATAAAAAACATGACCCCTGACCTCAGGTGGTAGAGAAGCACAAATTCCATTACTTGAAAGTTTTGTCACTAACATAACATCCTTTTTCTTTGCATTTTTTTGCATGATTTAAGAAGAAGTGAACGAACAATCTAGTTAACTTGATGCATTCTGTGTGGTTTAACCAGAATCATTGAGAAATAGAAATTAAGAGTTGGAGGAATCCTTTTAATACCATCTTGTCCAGCTTCTTCATTTCACAGGTGGGGGAGCTGAAGCTCAGTCAGCCTCTAGATAGGAAAGCAGTTCAATATCTTAAAAGTTGTCATAGCTACTAAAGTTGAGCAGCTAATAAATTTCTTAATCCTTTTAATTCGCTATAATAGCTCATGAAAGCAGATGGCTTAAATAGCCCAAGGAATCATCCAATAATATTGTTCTGATCAAAAGGACATTAAGGAGTTAAAAAGAAATTCTCATGGCATCTCAGGGCTTTCTCATGTACAAAACTTCACTCTCCTTTCTAGCTTACTGTTGTTAATTGCTGTTGTTCATGTATCAGAGTTAAATGATATATATGAGAGCTCTAAAAGTATAAACAATTATTGTTAATTTAAAAAACCTACCAATCTGGATATATTGATAGTTCAATAAACAGTTCAAATATATTATGATTTTCCTCTTCCTCATCCTAAATTCTTCCTGTAGAACCCTTTATTCACCCATCCATCCACTCATCCATCCATCATCAGTCAGTTCATCCTCAGTGATAGTCTATATTGCCACATATCAGATTTCTCCAAATATGTTGCATTAAATCTGTTTTAATTAATCTAGTTGGTATATTCTAATTTTTACCAAAATATTAGGAAGGAAACAAATAAAACTTCATATGACTCTAGAATTTGTACTGCTTAGCCATGTCTTTCTCTACAACTCTCTCTCACATACATACACCTCCACCAGCAGATACTGCCTCCTCCTGCAACTAGAAATCTCCCAGGATGTCTCCTCAGTGCTTCCTTTTCCTAGCCTTCTCCCAGTTACTTTTGTTTTCTCCTCAGCCTCCATCTAACACATAGCACTATAAAATATGACCAAAAGGATGATTCCTGCAAATAGAGTGTACAGATTCATTGAGAGCTTCCTTCCAGATACTTCAATGACGAATGATGCTGTATCCCTCTCTCCATGCCCACACCCCATTTTGGACCTAGAAAAATGTAGTGACTACAAAGGGGGAGGTACCATTTCCTGACTCTTAGAAAACTCTCTTGACCTCATTATCTATCCTGGGAATACAACATCCCAAGCTCATATCAAAGGGATTAAAAATATTTACAAAGGTAATTATAAGTCATGCCTCCTCCCACTGTATCATCCCTCTTCCCATCTCCATAGCAACTCTCATTCCATAATTAAATATATTGATCTTTGTGTATTTCATCTATATATTAAGTTTATATTGTTTGGGGGATATCTTGGTATCCGGTAACATAAAGCATTCACTCCTTAGTACTGAAAGAGGCTAAGTAAAACCTCGTGCTAGAGATATTTTGGTAACCAAGAACATTTCTTGGATCCTTACTTGTCTTTAGCAACATCCAGATCAAATACATGGAAATAAAGAGTCTTAATTCTATTCTTGAGTATACAAGGATCGCAAAGTGAACACAAATCCTTGTTAGATAACCCTCCCATTTGATACGAAATTTCAGGATGTTAGATAACTGTCTCTACAGAGACAAAAAGAAGAATATAAACCAAGACAGATTTAAAATACCTACTAACTTAACACCATATTCTGGGTTCCCATCTCGTTTATCCCTGCATCTGTTTGCTTATCCCCCTATTTAAGCCAATCCTCAAATGTAAAAATACATCTTCTCCTTTCCCTGACTCTGCAGCCAATGCTTTATTGACCGTGTTTTAAGCCACATCACTTTTCTGAACATTGATTCCCTTGTTTGTTAATTAAGATGGTTAGAGAGATTTATTTATTTGTTTGTTTGTTTATTTATTTTTGGCTGCATTGGGTCTTCGTTGCTGCGTGAGGGCTTTCTCTAGTTGTGGCGAGCGGGGGCTACTCTTCGTTGTGGCGTGCGGGCTTCTCAGTGCGGTGGCTTCTCTTTGCAGAGCACAGGCTCTAGGTACGCAGGCTCAGTAGTTGTGGCGCACGGGCTCAGTTGCTACACAGGTTCAGTTACTCTGCGGCATGTGGGATCTTCCCGGACCAGGGATCGAATCCGTGTCCTCTGCACTGGCAAGCAGATTCTTAACCACTGAGCCACCAGGGAAGTCCCTAGAGAGATTATTTTTAAGGCTCTTTCCAGCTGACATTCTGTGAAATTTAGTTTACTGTGTCTTCTAATTAAAGCTTGTCATCAAACAATAATAATCACAAGCAGGTAATTTCTAAATGTTCTCTTTTTATTCCACACATTTTAGAACATGGTAATTCTGCTTTCACCCACTTGTGGGAAGGGGAAAGCTCTATATCTGTGGAAATTTTCTCTTTCTGTGTTTAATAGGATTTGAACCCTGCAATAATAGTTTTAAATGTAATTCAAGTGGAAGCACTTATTGCTTGTGGGGGCTTTCAAGATTAACAACTTACTGTACATGGTCTCTTTGTTTATAGACCCACTGTAACCTAAATCTTATCCATTTAATAAATTAAATTGTAATTACCAAGCTTACAAGTAGATTTATTGAGGCTGAAAGAAAGCAATATGAAAAAATCAATTTCAAGAAACCAAGTGCACAGAAAACTGAAATAGGACAATATCTTAAATTCTCAGAATCACAAGTAGTAGCAATTTCAGGATGGAAAAACCAAGCCTAAGAAATATAAAGTATACATCTTTAATGTGCTTTATAATACGATTCCTGGTAGACTCTTTGACTAAGTCTATAAAAAGCAAAAGTATCCAAATTGTACTTTGGTTCAAGATAGTCTACTCTTATTCCCTCTTTCCGTTTCCTCATATTCATGTTCCCACTGCCAAGGATAATTTGCTTTCTTAGTAAAGAACCACTGATGCATTACAAAAATTAAGGAGCAACAGAACAGATAAGAGGAAGGAAATTTAGACACAGACACACACAGAGAGAACACTATGTGACTAAGGCAGAGACTGGAGTGATGTATTGACAAGCCAAAGAATGCCAAGGACCGGGGGCAACCACCAGCATCTAGGAGAGGGGCATGGAACAAATTTTCCCTCTGAAACTTCAGAAGGAGCCATCCTTTCTAACACCTTGATTTTGGATTTCTGGACTCCAGAACTACGACTGAGTCAAAGACCAACACCAGAAGAACTAGAACAATGAAACATACTACAACCTAAAAATGAAGCTGATCATCAAACAGAAAAACGAGAGATTAAACGTCACCTCACGAGAAAGTTCAGTCAAAGGCCAACTGTGGCTGAACTACTTGCCAGGAAGATTCTGAGGTTTAATGAATACGTGGGGGTAACAGAGGCTCATGATTATGACCAGCGAGCTGACAAACCTTGGGCCAGACTGACCCCTGCTGACAAGACCGCCATAAGAAAAGAGTTAAATGAATTTAAATGCTCAGAGATGGAAGTTCATGAGGAGAGCACACATTTTACACATTACCGCCGTCCATGATGCTGAAGTTTGAGAGAGGATCTAAACAACCGCCTAAGACAGGGCTGCTTCGCTGCTTCCGTCTCCAGAGCAACATGGAGGGAACTTCAGCACTTCTCAGCGCAGCCAGAATTGAGTCCTCTGGGATATAGTTCTGGGGTGAACAGCACTTCTAGGAATGTAGCATTTCACTGGAATGGATTCTCATGTGCTGCCTTGGGCAAAACCGAACACTTTTTGTCAGTGCTTTTGAACCTTTTGATATTGCAGCATACCTGAGGGCTCTTCCCTCACCAGCAGGTTCCAAGTTTTATGGGCTGTACCTCACCCTCACCCAAGATGACTGCCTGTGCTGAGGCACAGTTTGCACCATTAGCCTTACCTGCCCTGTCCTGTTGTGAGACCCACCTGTGTAGGCGTTAAATTCTAACCATCACAGCCATTTGGTGATGGGGGAACCTTCTGGAGGCCCCCAACCTTCTGGAAAAAAGGGGCCCCCACCTCCAGGGGAAGCTTTCATACCACACTGGCATGTCAGCTGAAAGCATTGCACTATACCTCTGGTAACACAGCAGGACGGTCCTCTTCAGGCAGTCCAGCCCAAGAGGAGCTCAGGATCTGACATGTTCTTCCTTTTGGCACAAGTCATTCTGACGTTTATTTGTAAAAATAAAAGAAAGAAATCTTGAAGAAATGTTGGGAACATATGTTTTTCCTATCTGTTCAACAATCTGAGCTGCAACCAGATTCCAAGTTGGGAAAATGAGACAGCATATATATTTTCTATATATAAAAAGAAAACCAAAAAAAGGCCTTTACACTGAGGCTAACTTGGCAGAAAACTGACTCATGGCTTAACTTGTATAGGCTATTGTACTTTTGTTGTACCAAATGTACTCTAAGTCATTCTAACCAAGAGATGTATTCTCCCGCATAAAGCAGAGTTGCAGCAACTCTGTGGGAGCACTTGTGTGCTGTCAGCCCCCCCCACTTCCAGCCAGAGTCACAGCAACGTCCTGTGGATGTGGAGCGCTAGATGGAGAAAGGTCTTTGGAGAAGCAGTTAGGAGGGGCAAGGTCATGACCCACTGCTCCTCTTTTCCTCAGTACCGTTTGCGTTCTCCTGCCGTGCTCTTTGCCTTAACAACCAACACTGATCTTCCTGCTGACCCTCTCTGGGAGCTTCCACCTCACTCACCCCTCCTCTTTCAAGCTGTAGCCAGTGCAGCTGGTGCCTGGGCATTGACTCAGGCCCCACTCCTTTTTGTATGTGTAATATATATTAATATGATTTCCTAGAACCAAAGATTCAGTCGCTTTCTTTGAATTTTTATTGAAAACCATACAGCCTTACTATTTCCCTCTAATTCCTATACATTCTAAATGGAAGGGAAAAAAATGGTTTCTACTTAACTGATGAATGTGGCTTTTTCCCTTTAACGTTCAGAAAATTGCAGCTATTTTATATATTTCTTCTGATTTCCTCTGCAGTCCCTGTTGTTCTGTACATGATCTTCCAGAAGATTTTTCTCTTTTCCTCCTTTCATGCCCATGTACGGTTTGCTGAACAATCAGAACAATCAGGTTAAAGCAAAGCTCAAGTGACCTTAAAAGGTAGTGTCTTCCCTCCATATGGGGAATAGGGAGGTATTTGGATTTCTCAGTAAATGTCACGTGCTTTATGACTGTGGAGATACACTGGGCCCACATCTCCTTCAAGATCATTAACATTTAATATGACCGAGGGAAAATAAGTGACAATTCTACAAATTTGTTAGAAGTTTGTATATAAGGTGGCCACACATTACGGGTTAACTTCTTCTAACCTTTCTATCTTGTTGGTTTGGAAATTATTTGGCTTATGCCAGCATCCTCTGTGGCTTCAGATGACATTTTTCAAACCCCTTTCACCGCCTTCCTTTCCCTTAATGTGCCAAGCTTGAAACAGGATTTGATTTCCCGAGCTACTTGTCTGCTTTCTATGTGCCACCAAGGAATCTAGTTCATCTTTCATCTCATTCATGTTCTTCTGAAACAAGATACTTTGGGAGTCAAGTCTTTTCAGGTGTTTATATAAATGTATATATAAAGTGGATTTTGTGTTCTCTTTCCATGTAAGTAACAATTCACAATCATAATGTAAAGAAGAAATAAAAGCCTGTTGTATTGTACTTCAGGATGCTTCCCTGATGTACAGAATCTCCTTGTAAAATAAATAATTGCATAGTCTATCAGTCTTCTATCAATATTAATTATTAATGTATTTTAGAATTAAAAAAACAAATTATACTAAACAAAAAAAAAAAGGAATATGGGCTTCCCTGGTGGTGCAGTGGTTGAGAGTCTGCCTGCCGATGCAGGGACGTCGGTTCGTGCCCTGGTCCGGCAAGATCCCACATGCCGCGGAGCGGCTGGGCCCGTGAGCCATGGCCGCTGAGCCTGCGCGTCCGGAGCCTGTGCTCTGCAACAGGAGAGGCCACAACAGTAAGAGGCCCATGTACCGCAAAAAAAAAAAAAAAAAAGGAATAACAGAACAAAAATTCATTCATTCAATTTTTATTCAGCTAATGTTTATTAAATGCTTCTGATGAGTGATGCAGTGCCCTGGACATTAGAGCTAGAAAGATAAGCAAAAGAGATATGGACATTTCCCTAATGTACCTACAGTCAGCCAAGTAAAATCACACTATACAAGCTAAGGTGAGTACTCTAGAAAAAGAAACTTGGATCTAGACTCTTAGAGTCTAGAAACTCAAGTATACCCTTAGAGTACACTAAACCAGATCAAACCCAAACAAACAAAAAACTCGACAGAGGGTTAAGAAGACATCCCCCCAAATAATATTTTCTTTACTCTGAAGGGTGAGTAGGCATTAATTTGTCAAGACAGAGCAGAGAAAGGAGTTGTAAGGAAGAGGAGGGAAAGGTGTGCAAAGTCACCTCTGGAGGAGAGAGGATGGTGATATGGAAGGACTGAAAGCAAACAGGAAAAGGTGGGAGAAACACTGCGCCTAGGATGTTAGAAGCGGGAAGTAGAGGCAGATCACCCAGGACTGTGTTAAGTATTTGGTTCTTTCTCCTGAAAGCAACAGTTTTGAAAGGTTTCAGGCTGTAGGCTGGCAGAATCAGATTTGCTTTTCAAAAAGATGGATCTGGGGCTTCCCTGATGGCACAGTGGTTGAGAGTCCGCCTGCCGATGCAGGGGACACGGGTTCGTGCCCCGGTCCGGGAAGATCCCACATGCCGCGGAGCACCTAGGCCCGTGAGCCATGGCCGCTGAGCCTGCGCGTCCGGAGCCTGTGCTCGGCAACGGGAGAGGCCACAGTGGTGAGAGGCCCACGTACCGCAAAAAAAAAAAAAGATGGATCTGGCTGCTGAATAGAAACAGGCTAGAGAGCTCCGAAGGGGCTAGGGAAGGACTGGCTGAAAAGCATTCATCAAGGGGGTGGGATCAGTGTAGTGGCAGAACAGAAGTAAGACAGACTCAGGGGGGAAAGTAGGTGACAAAACCAATTGACATACATGTGGGCTTATTAAAATGCATAAATTCATCCGTTTTATTAAAGTATGGCAAAGAATTTTGACTAGTTACAAAACAAATATACCCCTCAAGGAAAAGCATATTTTATTCCCTGTTGTATCCCTGGTCCCTAGCACAGTGCCTAGGTCATAGTAGGCATTTAATAAATGTAGACCAAATGAAAAAATAAATGAATAATGCCAATGAATTAATGTATCTGTTTTACAGAAACTCTCTGTTCACTTTTTAATTTTAACTAAAGCATAAGGAACTATTGATGAGAAAAAATGGAAGAGAGAGAGAAAGGGAGATGATTGCAAGAAAGAATAATTAAGGCTAGCCTATATGGAGCACTCACTATGTGCATGATGACATTCTGAAAGCTTCTAAATACTTTAACAATTCTAAATATGTTAACTTATTTACACTTCTCAAGAACCTATGACATAGTTTCTATTGCTTTGCCCATTTGCTCATTTACAACTGAGGAAACTGAGACTCAGAAAGCATAAGTGGTTCTCCCAAGGTCAGACAACTAACGAGTAGAGTAAAACCAGAACTCAGTCTTAGTCTGAAAGACTCCAGAACAACCAGCACAACCACTGCACTAGACTGCTTCTCATAGAAGAGAGGAAAAGGAACCAGATTCACATGGTGATAAGAGGGTTGGAGAGAAAAATGGGAAGGGATGTAAAGGATATGGAGAATCCGAAGAAGGAAAGATGCCAAATACCCAGAGAGAGAAAGGAGAGAGGAAGAGAGGGGACAAAAATGAGCCGGATGGGGAAACAGAGATGGGAATGTTCTGGTTAGGGAGGGCCAGAGGCAGGTGGGATTGTGGAGTCTAGAACTAGACGTGACTGAGAACAGAGACAGGCAGGACTGGCTTGGAGTAGACCCTGGGCCAGAGAGCAGATCCAGGCTGAAAAAAAATGGGTTCTCTTTTTTAATTTGTTGTTGTTGTTTTCAGGATATTGGAGTTTGGGGCCTGTTGTTCAGCTCTGAGAATAGCTGTGGCCCCAAACTGGCATAAAGGCAGGCAGAGGGCTCATCACGTACTACCTGTGAGGGCTTATGTGATTGACAACCTCTCTGAACCTGAAATTCTTCACCTATTACAAAGGGATGATCATATTCACCTTCCAAATTTGCTGGAAGAAATGGAGGAAGTGGATATAGAATGTCTGGAATGTAGAAGGCCATCATAAATGATAGCTAAGATCATAGCCCTCAACAACAGGCCTGTTATAGTAGACACTGTACCCCTCTGCTTTAATCAGAGCTTGGCACGATTCTTAGAATTATCCCTGAGAGGGCCAGAGGCTCCCAGAATATGGGAAGCATTAGTGGTTAAGAGTTTCTACTGTGAAATAGATATGGTTCAAATTCCAACTCTACCATTAGCTGCTGTGTGATCTGGAACAAATTACTTCATCTCTCAGAATATCATTCTTTATCTGTAAAATGGGGATTCACACCCATGACATAGGATGATTTAGAGAATAAAGAGAACCAATGCATGTAAAATGCTAAGCACAGTTCCTGACAAATAGCACATCTCCATTAAGTAATAACTCTCATTATTATGGCAATTATCAGAAAGACTAGAAAGCCTATAATGTTATTATTATGTAGAAAGAGAGAGAGATGTAGACCCAGAGAGGGAAAGGAACTTGGAAGACTGTGGAGACAGGCTTTTGAGGGATTTCTTCAGGTAATAGAATTGATGTGGAAATAACCCTGTGTGGGAGTGTCAAACTGCTCTCTGAAGACTCCTAGAGTCCACTGAAGGAATTGCAGGAGCAAAGGTCAGGGAGTATGGGTGGACACAGCCTGGGTCCTGACCTCACTCCCACTCCAGCCAGAGCTGACTTTATTTGTTGTTCATGTTTGGTCTTGGACACATGAAGGATTATGCCACCAAAAAACAGTTTTAAGCTGTTTTAGCAGAAGGCAAGGAAAGCCGTTCAAATTAAGGTGTGTGTGTGTGGTTAGGATAAAAAAAAAAAGCTGAAGGCTCAGTTATTTTTCTACCAGAATGTAAACTCCATGAAAGCATCAAGTTTTGAGTATTTTAATCACTGCTGTGTCCTCAAGGCCTAGAACAGTGCCTGGCACACAGTGGGAGGTCACTAAATATTTGTAGAATGAATGAATCAGCTAAACAAATGTTCATGCCTTGCAGTTTCTGTTGAACCATAAGTGTCAGAGCAAATTCATCCCTGTTGAAAAGCCAGTTAAGAGTCATGTTAGTTAACGAGAGCTCCAAAACATTGATTTTCCTTGCTGAAAAAAAATAGTTGATCTATGAGAGTACGTTATGTGGTCCCCAGATTGATTGTGGCATCGCTGCTGACCAGGCTGCCAAAAACAAAGACACTCTTAGTTTTACTTTCATTGTTTGGTGTGTGAAAACAAAAATTAAGCAAACCAAACAGACTTTTATCCCAGTGAACCAAATAGTGGCTTTGTACATTTCTGTTAAGTCTTAGACACATTAAATAAAATATAAAATGTTAACTATCACAAGTATAAGACTTTGCAATTTTTCACATGATGTACAAAACAACTCCAAGAGGTAAATAGACAGGTGATATTATCATCAATCTAATTCATAGATAAGGAAAGTGAAGCTTAGTGAAGTTATGTGACTTGCCCAAGGTCATGCTAGTAAGTGCTGTGAACTGAACTTGCCCCCAGATCCTCTGATTCTATTTCTTGTGCTTCATACTGTTCTTCAAATGTTCTTTAGCATTATACTGTTTTATAATTCTTTTATTGACATAAGGATAGCTGAATCAATCTAGAATGATCAGGCTTTCCATAAATTTGCTAAATAAATATATGCTGAGAAAACGTATTTATGTATTTTTAGTGGGTGAATGTTTGATGATGAATGGTATATCATTTTAACCTTATTTTTTAATGATAGTATAATTACATGCTTTCAAAAATCAAAATAATATTAAAACTTGTATACTGAGAAGTCTCATTTCTACTTCATCTCCATCAACCTCATTTCCTTTTGCCCTTATAGGCAGCCATGTAGTAAATGAGTAACTTATTTAAGTGAAAACTGAAACTAAGACCATAGAGGAATATCAGTGAGTTTTATGTGCAGTGTTTTAGAGGGGAAAAAAAATGTTTAATAGGAGAATGCTTACTAGCCTGGAGAATTAAGGAATAAAAAATTGTTGTTTCTTAGTTGGGTTACCATTTACATATGCTCCTCATATATTAAGATATTTTTCTCAAATCAGAAATAATTAGTATTATATTTTCCTTCAATGTGACTGTCATAATATCCAATATACTGTGTAAATTGCCAAGGGACCACAATTTCTAAAAGAATCCTTCATGCAATTATTCTTCATTAAGTAGTATGGTTTTTTTTCTAGACAAATTTGGAACACTTAATATCCCCTAAAGAGGTCACTGGAGACTAAAGGGATCTTAAATCAGGGTTAAAGCCAATCCATTCCCTTGGAAATATGTGCAAGAGTTACCTAGTTTCATATAATAGATATCTTCATATAAAGATATTTAATAACCTTTATTATGGGATAGTGAATATATAAATTCCTCTTTGTTTAAGGTCACGCAAAAGAGTCTTTATAAGTGATTAACTTCTTTGTAATATAATCACACCCTATCTTATCCAAATTTTTAATATTTTCATTTTCTTTTAAATATTTAAATTTCCTAAAAATAGGTATCATTCATTGTGGGAGACTTTTCCAGGAAGCAAAAGGAGGAATGTTAGAGTTTTAGTGATAACTCTTAGCTATGGTGGTTTAGCAATGAGCAGCAAAAACACAAAGCCTATTTTTTTAAAGAAACACAATGACCCATAAAATTGCAGATGAATAGTTGCTTTGGGTAACTATTAGTGAGAAATAATGAAAGTAGAGTGTCTACACAATCATCAAAACACAGCTGACACAGTCCAAAGAAATGAAGATGTGAAGATTGTTGGGGTTGGGAAGAGGGTAGCAGGGAGGACATGCTGAGAAAACTGCTGAGGAGGGGCTTCCCTGGTGGCACAGCGGTTAAGAATCCGCCTGCCAATGCAGGGGACACGGGTTCGAGCGCTGGTCCGGGATGATCCCACATGCCACTGAGCAACTAAGTCCGTGCACCACAACTACTGAGCCTGCGCTCTAGAGCCTGCAAGCCATAACTACTGAGCACACGTGCCACAACTACTGAAGCCCATTCACCTAGAGCCCGTGCTTCACAACAAGAGAAGCCACTGTAATGAGAAGCCCGCACATCGCAACGAAGAGTAGCCCCGCTCGCCGCAACTAGAGAAAGCCCACACGCAACAACGAAGACCCAATGCAGCCTAAATAAATAAATAAATTTTTTTTTTTTAAAAAAAGAAAGAAAACTGCTGAGGAAAATCACAGTTAGGAACACATTTTCCCCTCATTCTACGAGATTTATGCATATTTAATTATCTTTTGGAAGCAAAGAAAGTGGATTTTCTTGTTGATCTTTTATTTGATCATTGTGTGGTTGTTGATGATATTGAAATATTATGTATACATTATCATAAGGTTTTAACCCTGGGCTGTTAAATTTCTCTCACAATTTGTGTTTCCTCATTGCAATTCTATCTTTGCCTTTCCTAATTATAAACCCCTCAAAAAAATTTACAGAGAGCTTGAGACTGTAGAACAAGCTATAAAGAAGATGGAAATATAATATCTGAATATAAAATATAATCTATTTATTTTATAAAATGAGAGTTGGTCTTTCGAATAAAATTTAAATGCACTTATTGAGCCTTATATGCTTTCATCTTCTGTGACTTAGCAGTTATTAGTCTCTCTGCCCAGAATTCCCTTCTTCCTTTGTCCACTTGACAAATTCTTTTTCTTTTGAAAAACAAGCTAGAAATCATCTCCTCCAGGAAGTCTTCCTGGCTTTCACTCCACCCCCAGTAGAGTAACTCTGCTTCTTACATGCTACCTCACTTTCTTGTATTGTTGCATTTCTCTCTCAGTTTTGCAATTCATACAAAAAACTGTCCAGTCTCTCTACAGACTATGAGCTTCATGGGGAAAGAGAGATACCACAGTAGGTAGTCAGTAAATGTTTAATGAATGACTCAATCAATCAACCAATGAAGATTTGAGTGCTGGTGATTTTTTTAAGCCTAAGCATCTTGAAAATGGGTTGGACCACGTGGAGAAGCTGATATTGGCTCTAAAGATAATAATAAAAATAAATGGTTGTGAGTTTCTGCTTTATACGACCATGAATTGTCCACATATTAAGAAGTGAACCCGGTTCAAGAACTCAAAAAAATCACTAATGAACGAGGAGAGAGTAGGTAACAACTAATAATGATAATTGTTATCATTATGGCTAGTGCGTCTCAATATTTACATGTTATGCCATTTAATCTTCACAAACACTGTTACATTATTATCTCTGTTTTTCATATGAGGGAATAAAATCCCAGAGAATTTACATAATTAAGTGGCAGAAGCAAAATTCCAACAGTGGTCTCCCTGATTCAGGAGTCCATTTGGAACACCGTGTTTCCAAGAGGGGCCAACAGTCAGATTTCAACTGCCACACTTTGTGTCCTCACCTATTCCTCACTTCTTTAGAAAGGAGAAAAGGTCCATGGTCACATAACTAGTATAGGACAGGTTCATAGATTTGATAGCACTTCTCTCCAAAGCCTCATTAAACGTGTTGTATGCATGGTCTTAAAATCTGCAAAGCTACATTGTACTGCTGAGCCCTGGGGCTTTAGAACTCCCTTTTGCTCTAAGAGAGCACTTTTCTTAAATCTGGCAAGATGTTGCTTAATAAAACACACACCAAGCATCTGAGCAATTGAAGGAAGAGAGTAGTGATTATGGTTTAGAACTTGATATAGAAAGACAGCAGATTACCACTGAAGTGAGGATTTCTGCATATCATTTGGTTTAAATGGCACTGTGATTAGGAAAAGAAAAAAGACATCTGAAAGGTCATGAAAAGAAAAATAGTAGCAATATTGAATTTCAACTAAGTGGATAAAATCTGGGGCATTACAAATGGAAATACTTTCTAAAGCTCCCTACCCTAAAGCATTTAATAAAAAGTACAAATGCCATAGGAAACTATATCTAACTTCTAAGGGACAACATTTTGTTGATAATTAATGAATTCTATTTGAATAAAATGACATCAAATGTATATAAATATATTGCTACGATAATGAACAGCTGAACTTTAGGCAGCAGCAAAACAAAGACGTATAAAAGGGAGAAAAAATTATCAGAATCAGAAAAGAAAAACCCTGAGAAGGATGATAAGCAGGATGAATTTTATGGTCAGAAAATATGTATTATCTTTCTAGCCACAAACATGAGATTAGAGATATAATGGGTTTAATTACTGAGCTGCTAGAAAGTAAATATTTGGAAAAAAAACAAAACTTCTATAAAGAGTGACAGAAAGTTGTTTGAGGACAGAACAGAAGTCAAAGACACTACTGCTACTTTCTAGTTGCGTGAACTTGGGAAAATTATTGAGCCTCTCTAACTCAACTCTCTCATCTGTGAAAAAGTGTTGATAACACCTTCTTCATAAGGTTATTTTATTTTATTTTTTTTTGCGGTACGCGGGCCTCTCACTGTTGTGGCCTCTCCCATTGCGGAGCACAGGCTCCGGATGCGCAGGCTCAGCGGCCATGGCTCACCGGCCCAGCCGCTCTGCGGCATGTGGGATCTTCCCGGACCGGGGCACGAACCCGTATCCCCTGAATCGGATGGCGGACCCTCAACCACTGCGCCACCAGGGAAGCCCCATAAGGTTATTTTGATGAGCAAGTCATAATTTGAACTCCTGGCTCGAAGAAAGTGCTCAGTAACTGCTAAGATAATGAAAGCCAATACTGCGAAGTGCCTATAATGCCAGAGACTGTTCTGAGTGCTTTCCATACATAACCATGTAACCCTTAAAGCAAGCCCCTGAGATAGAGGCTATGGTTGTCCCCATCTTAGAGATGAAGAAACTAAGGCACAGAAAGCCTAAATAACTTGTCCAAGATCACACAGCAGGGTAGTGGTGGGGCTCCAGTGTCCTTGACCATCGTAACATGCTACCTATTCATACTAAGATGATAGCCTGTTTCAGTTTCTCCATAGCACTTATCACTACATATAATTATCTTCTTTATTTGCTTATGGTCTTCCTTCTATTTGAAAGTAAGCTCTGTGAGAGCAAGAATTTAGACTGCTTTATTTATTAGTTTATCTTCAGCAACTAAAATACTGTTAAGTGCAAAGTAGGTATTCGATAAAATTATTTATGATATGTTGAACTATAATTGTATTTACTAAGAAGAATGTTGAGAAATAAAAGATGAGAGAATTGAGTAAAAAATTTAAATATATGTGTATATTTTATATATATATATATATATATATATAAATTAAGATTCTAAGAGATAATAATATGCAAAATCATTGTTAGTAATGAATCAGAAACACTCCCCAGAATTAACAATGACAGTTTATTTACAAAAGATAGCCTTGGCAAAATACAAGGCACATATGTTTTCCCTCAACTGTTGGTAACAGAATTAAAGACAGGCACGCAGTCTCATTTTTCCTCATTTTCCAAACTGGTAAGAAGAAGGAACACAGTAGAATCCAGCATTGCCAGGGAGCACAAAGAAGAAATACCAGTCTCAAATAGTCTGACCTCTTAACATTGTGAAAGAAAGCATTCAGTGAAATACCCCCAAATTAATCTTACCCACATTGTTTACAAGAAGAAAATATGATAATAGCATTTACCAACATCCAAGTTGCCCAGCAAAGCACAATGTCAAGGAAGTAAAGTGGACATTATACGTTGCCAGTGCTCTCAGGATTACACATGGGCCTGCTTTTCTTTTATTATCCATGTCTACAGCCCAGGCGAGCGTACCCAGTTGCTTCATTGTGTGTATTTGAGTCGTGATTCTGATGCCTTTGCTTTCCATGGTAGGATCAGGCAACACTTTCCTACAGTAATACATGTATTATGGCTCCTTCATCCCAGCCCTTTGCTAGACACTGGGGACAAAGACTTCCCACTCTCAAAGGCTGAAAAAGCGAGGTCTATTTGACTACCATATTTGCCTGAGGTATCTGTCTACGTAATGGATCCTAATCCTATATTTGGGAAACTTCTAACCTCTCTGTTAGGACTGAAGGCATGTTGGTAGTGGCAGATACCAGGGCCCAGATTCAGGCTCCTGTGCACAGTTTTGTGATTTCTGTTCAAAGCCAAGCCCAAATTCAAGGACTTTTTCCTCTCTGGATATAAAATAACAATGCAGGACCCAGCACTTTAAATCAATGTAATGTAGTAATAGTATGGAATTTAAAAAGAGAAATCACCTTTTCAAGACAGAAACTAAGCTATCAGGAGAATTAACAAAGCAAATCTGCTACCTCTAAGTGTTTCAGTTAATTCCTCTGACAGTAATTTAAAAGAATTTGCTGTTGATTCTGTGTCCTGTTAAGATGTTTAATTTCAATCCCAGAAGTTTGAGAGAAAATGGAGACAGTTTAAAATTGTCTTAAACACTGATAAAGGAAATAGGTTGACACGTAGCTATGAAAATTTCCCTAGAGCTTTCTTTCTTTTTTTTTTTTTTTTTGCGGTACGCGGGCCTCTCACTGTTGTGGCCTCTCCCATTGTGGAGCACAGGCTCCGGACGCGCAGGCTCAGCAGCCATGGCTCACGGGCCCAGCCGCTCGGCGGCATGTGGGATCTTCCCAGACCGGGGCACGAACTCGTGTCCCCTGCATCGGCAAGCAGACTCTCAACCACTGCGCCACCAGGGAAGCCCCCCAGGGCTTTCTTTAGGCTACATTTTTACAACACCAGAGACCAAAAAAAAAGGAAAAAAGGAACAAAGGAAGTCAACACATTTTCCCCAATATTAGTTCTTTCCAGCCTAGAAAAGGGACAACAGGAGAGGGAAATGTCATTTTAATACTATAATGGAACATGCAGTTTGGGGTAAAGTTTTGAATGGTCTTCCCAGAAACCTGGATCATCTCCAAGTCAAATCCAGGATGTGTGCTTTCCTATCTGCCATCACCTACAGGGCAGGCTTACTGGCCTAACTTCTGCAGCCTGAGAACTGACTTTTTCTCTTCCTGAGGCTGGGACAGACTGCAGACATCTGGCCTCAAAGGAGCTATGATTGTAGTGGCTAAAATATTTAGAGAACACCTGCTGGGTGAATAAAGAGGCATTGTAGTGAAGGGGTCAAAGCAAAGATTCTGGAGCCAGACTTCCTGTGTTCCAGTCCTAAATCTGTCACTTTTTGTCTATAAGACCTTTGGGCAAAAGGTCCTTAACCTCTTGGTGCATCAGTGTCCTCATTAGTAAAATGGAGTTAATAATAGTAGATATTTTATAATATTATTATGAAGATGAAATGAGTTCGTATTTGGAAAGCTCTTAGAATAGTGCCTTGAAGATCATAAGTCCTAAGTATTGATAGAGAGATAGAGTGACCCCCATCTAACATCCAGATCAAAGCAAAGTGCATGACATTAGGCTTCTACCTGCCCTACACACTCTTCTAGGGCCACTGGCGTTTGTGATTTCCGTTTCTCTTAGCACCAGTCATTCAAATTGCTCTAATCTGATTTTGCCTACCCAGATGTGGTCATTGACGCCACAACCATATATTGAACATCTGTTACACATCAGTACTCTCTAGGTCCAGGAGCTGGGGGTGGTAGGGCCGCAAAGGGCTCCCCCAACCATCCCCCCCACCACCATGACCCCCACTCTGATTTTCCCAGCTCTGTCTGGTAGCCAGGGCCTGTATATGCTTCTGGCCATGTGATAGTGTTACTAGGATTTTGGATAAACTCGTGTGAGGCACTCTCCTATTCATTTAGAAATGGCCTCACATTCCTAAACAACTCCTCTACAGTTAGGAATCCACCAAAACAGACCCTTGGCCAAGTTGGCTTTTACCTCCTGTTCTGAATCCCCAGACTAGATGCAATGCCTGTTTCATAAATGGAAATACGTTACAAGAATTTGAGCTCTGGCACAAAATAGACACTCAATATTTTTTAAATGAGTTGTTAATATGAAAGAACTAGAGAGAGAGGGAGAGTATAACTCTGAGGGTGGTACTGGAGGGACCGATGAGCCTGTCTAGAGAGAAATTTCAAAGCAAGGAGTGGGATGTGGGTCCTGGAGTAATTAACCTTGAATCCAAAATGCAACTAATGTAAGATGTCGTGTTATTTTTTGCTCCATTAAAAAAGAAAAGAAAAAACCCCACTATTACAACAAGACACCATTGACTCTAAGATGCATCCCTTATTCAGAGACGTTAAAATGTGAAAAAATTTGCATTTTTCAGTTGATAAAATAATGGTGATCATTCACATTTTCCCTGCAACTCACACAGTGGACAGTCACTTGACAGACCCTGGACTTTGGCATTAGTGAGATGGATTGTGATTCTGTGGGCCTCTCTAAATACTCATGATAACTTTACTCTGTGCATTCCTAATCAAGGAAGCAATTTGAATGCAAGTAATTGAAAGAATGAAGTTACTACAGAAACAATCTTAATTCACACTAATTTAAAAATCAGACCCAAATTTCAGTTGTTTAAGTAAATTACTAAAATGTTACTTGTGATACATCTCACTACCAATGGTGACATATCAGTATGTAACCATACCATGAAGGAGAACTGATGTCCCAAACTAGTAAGACGGTATTATTGGAAGCCCTTTATAGGGGGCTTTGCCTTCAGGATTAGACAGGAAGTTTGCTTCTCAAAAGCCTTGGTGTATGGGAAGAGAAAAAAATAAAACCTACTTGTTCTAAACCATATCACAACCCTGACCCAGATTTTCAAAGTCTCTAAGAAGCTGCCCCGTGACAATACTTAATCTCTGTACTTAAGTTCACCATCATCATTATCATGAAAAGTACTACTGAACTCCTGAACTTATGGCACAGTCTAGCATGTATAGTCAATGAAATCTTCTGAACAAAATGTTAGGTAATGTAACTGGGTTACCACATCCTCCATAATTTTGCTGGAAAGCTATTGAAATTTGAGTAGTATGACCCAACTACAGCATGGTCTTCCCTGTCCTGCTGGGTATTGTCAGACAACTACCCTCAAGGACCAGAGGCTTATTAAGAACATCTTAAAATTGCTTTTTGAGTCAGCAATAGCTAACAGATTTTTGGTAATGGGCAGGAATAAAGGATCAAACATTTGATTTGCCAGGGAAATCTTATACTTAAGATAAAGGAGTCCATCTTCCTCAAAATAAGAACTCATATTTGCATCTGTCTCTTATTTAAAATGCAGTTTTACTTATATCTGATCTTACTTGAGCCCTTAAATAGTCTGTGAGTTAGACTGTGGACTGTGAACTTCTCAAAGATTAAAGTAGTATCCTTTTCACAGGTTTTTGGTACTTGCTCAGTGCCCAGCACATGTAGTTACAATAACTCCCTGATGGATTCCAAGAAAAGTTTCAAGCCAAAGGAAAAAATCTCCACATGCAAATAAAAATAATTTTATTGAAACAAGATTGTTGAGCAGCTACCATATCCTAAGCTCTGCGCTAGGTGGTAAGTTTACAAGGATGAATGAAACATAGCCCCTGGACTTCAAAGGCCATGTCCAGTAGGGATCACACATCAATGCATTGTTAGGGATGGTTCAATAGGAGGCAGCACAGGGGGCTAAGAGACCTTTAGCACAGTCATTTGCATTCAACTGGAAGGAGTCTGGGAGCAGTCAGTAATTGAAGTTGAAACCTGAAGTTTGACGTTGGGAGCAACAGGAACGTGGGGAGAGGGAATGCAATTTAGACAGATAGCACAACATGTATAAAGCCTCAGAAAAGAGTGAGCAGGGCACATCTGTTCCAGAGACTACCACTATTCAATATAATTATAATCTCAGGTGTAAGCTGAGGATTGGCCAAATATCACTTGGGGTCCTGGCAGGAAATATCTGGTAGACTCAAAGTGAATCATTTGAAGAGAGTTTAACACAGGGATGACTTACAAAGGAGTAGACAAGATATATTAAAACCTAAGAGAGACTCCAGGACTATTAACTGCAGGGAACTGTTACCCTTACTAGTCTAGAAGGGACAAGAGTTACCTGAACTCTTGGGGAAGCAGTTACCTGAACCCACAGAGAAAGGTTCACCTGATAGAACTGGCACCCTGAAGTGAGAAACCCAGCAGAATAAATGCCCACTCTCACTGTCTTCCCTCCCTCTGATTTCCGGTTAGTGTTTTCCACTTGCCAAACCTAAGCAGAAGCCATGTGTGGTCCATGTTTATCAGCTTCCAGGCACAACGCAGAGTGACGAAGGGTGAAGATTTGAGAGATCAACAAACAAAATGGATACAGCCTAAGTCTGAATTGGAAAAAATTGGCTAAACCTTGAAGGGTCTTATACCCATGTTAAGAAGTTTATCCTTTATTCTTATAAGGCAATGAGGAATATTCCAAAGGTGTTAAAGACTACAGTGCATTTTACATGAACAGAGATTTGGGGGAACACTAGAGATAGGTAGAGCAGTTAGTAAGCTGCTACAGTTGTCTAACAAAGAGATTGTGGCCGTGGGAATGGAGAGAAGGGACTGGATTTGTAACTGATTTATTTGGAAAAGGTTTTTTAGGATAGATGGAGAGAGTGAATTAGAGAAGAGAGTAAGCAGGCATTGAACTGGAAGTCTAGAAAAAAGAAAGAGCATGGGTTTGGAATTTGGGTCTCAGCTTTTGCACTTATGCACCTAAAAGACCCAGGCCACTCAACCTCTTTGAGCCTCAGTTTTGTCATCTGTTGCTAATGAGAATTATAGCTGGGCTATAATTCTCAAATATAATATAATATAATTCAGATATTATATTTGAATTATATATAACTCAAATATAATATAATATAATATAATTCTCAAATTTGGCATTCTGTTCTTCTTCATTCACCTTAAACCTGGAGGCAGTTTCTGCCCGCCAGGTACAGAGATTTTAGTGAACTGAGCGTGTCCACAAGCTCACATCAACATGTGAACTTCAGGAACTGGCAAGAAAGTCCCAATGATATTGGCCAGGCAAGAGGTTTGGGGGTATTGACTTTGTTTATTAAGCAATTCAAAACAAACAAACAAAAAAGCAATTCCACTGTCAATGCCTTAGTGTTTATGGCAGTGAATAGAAACCTCCTAAGCAGGGAGAGTGAGTAGGTCCTCTCTACCCTCCAAAAATCACAGACCAAGCTTGATATTATCCATGCTGGGATGATTTAATAGACCATCTTCAGGAACTTCAAGACAATCTTTCTGATGCCCTACTTGTGAGTTCTGGGATCTGGGAGCTGGACTGAGCTGGTAATTATTATCAGTGTTGTAATTACTAATTTGGGCTCCTGGGTGTTCTTTACAGAACCTTCCCTAGTGAAGAACAACAGGTTGGCTGGTCCACTTCAACTGCTGGTATAAATCTTATTGCTGAGATACGCATTTTAAACAACTATAAACACAAAACCCTCCAAAGCCCTCTCTAATATTCTATAATATGGGAGCAAGAGGACCCTCTCTAAGAGAGGGAAGTCACTTCTCAAAGAAACATGTGGTGTGGTGGTAGAGCAGCATGAGTGTAACTAGTTGAACAATGAATTCAGGGAGGACTCACTGAAAATTGAAGTCCTATGACCAAAAATCAATAAAAACAGCTGGAAAGCAAAGGCATTTACTCAAGTCTCCAAGGTCACAGTTGTGTTAATTAAAAGAAAGCCTAGGGGGTCGACTGGATTTTGAAAAGAGCTTTTAGATGCCCCCATCTGATTGATGTTCCCTTGCTGTTCACCATGGGTGTTGGCACTCTCCAACCCCAAGCCTGTGCTGATGCATGTACCTTGGTTGGAATGTGCCCTCTGCCACTCAGCCACCCCCTTCTCACCAATTAGTTTCTAATCACCTCCTACAACCTGTCCTCCAAAAGCAGCTCTTCCTCAGTAAAACTTCCCAGTTGCCATCTTTCTATCTTTGGAACCATCACTGTGCTTTATCCATACAGATAGACACTTGTGACTTTTTACTTTGCGTCATAGTAATATATGCAACTTCTTTTTCTCTCCTTTAAGGCAGAATCTTTCTGATTCATCTCTATGAATCAATCGTTAAATACTCAAAGCATGTCTATTGAATAAATGAATGAAGCAATCAATTAACCACTTAATCAATCAATGGAAATAATGGACACATCTTTTGAAGTGTACTTTCCCTGTGGCCATTGAAAGCATCTATTTTATGGTTTCTTCTCCACCAAAAGGTCAGCACCCATATCCATAAAGATATCATGTTGCAAAATGATAAACAGCCTAAGACATTATATAAATGGAATGGTACAATTGCAGGCAGTATTATGAGTAAAGAAGAGGGAGATATAATCAAAACCAGAGTGATCAGCATAGGAAGTAGGATTGAAACTGTGATACTTAATTTTTTTAAGTTACTTTTATTAAACCCTTACTATATGCCAAGCACTGGGCTAGGCAGATTAAGGGAATTGTTTTATATAATCTTCAAAACAAGCCTATGAGGTACATACTTGTATTCTCTCCATTCTATGGATTAGGAAACGGAGACTTGAAGAGACCAAGTAATCTGCCCCAGATCACCAGCTATTAAGTGGCAGAGGTGGGCTTCATGTGTGACTCATGCATGACTTCATCTGTGCTGTCCTGGAGTCCAATAGGATTAGGATAAATGTGACTAGAGACAGTAGGAGAGAGCAGCCTAAGCCCAAATCTGCAAAGCTGTGAAATGGGAACATGCCTGGTAAACTTAAGGATCAGGACTCCAGGCCACCAGTGGACTGGCCGGGGGGCGGGGCATATATCTGTGGGGGTAATAAAATATGATGTATGTGATATTGCGGTTTATAATAAGAAATATAAATTTGGTCTTCGTCCCCATTTCTGGTGTAGGGCTCCTAAAACCCTTGGAATTCCCTCTTTCGTTAGTTAATGAAGTGGCTTTTGGACTGGCTGGAAGAACGGGGGCTGGGGAAGTATAAGTAACAACCTGGACTTGACTTGCGATTGGCATTTGAAGTGGAGGGCAACCGTGTGGGACTGAGCCCTTTAACCTGTGGAATCTGATCCTATCTCCAGGTATAGTTGAATTGTAGGACACCCACTTGGTATTTGAGAATTGTTTGGTGGTGTGGGAAAAAAGCCCACACATTGGAATTGGTGACCAGAATCTTCATGTAGAAAGGAGTATGGGCCTTGAAAGTGAACAGCATTAAATGATAAACTAAGAAGCCTGGACTAGATGCTGATGAAAATGAGTGGGAAACTAACAAACAGAAGTGGCAGGTTTGGAAGGTTAGTCTGGCAGTGGTAGGCAGAGTTGATGAGAAGCAAAGAGATCGACATGAGGCATAGAAGCCCTGGTTCTGATACCCACAAATTACGTAAAGGGTCTGCACCCTTGTCCCCAGTGTCTGAAAGGCTCCACCTACTCATCTCAGCCTCTATTTAAGGACACTTTGCTTTCAAACACAGTAGGTCCCTACCATTATGCTTTCAGTGGCTATCTTGGATCCCACTGAGTCCCTAGCTCACCTCTGTAACAATTCTAGGGCCATTTTGAGCCATAAAGTAGTCATTTGTTCAGTGATGACATTCTAGCTTTAAAAAGTTTCAGAATGTGAAAGCATTTATATTCAATCCAAATTGTTTGAAATATGTAAATTCATTGGAATTCAGTCAGGAAGAACCAAGAAAATATCAGGAAGTTTAAGAGCCCCCAGCTTTGGAATCAGACTGGCCTGGGTTTGAATTTCAGCTCCACCACCTACTGTACAGACCTTGGGAAAATTGCTTAACCTTTCTGAGTCTCAGATTCCTCAGGATGAAAATGGGGATCATATAAGTACCACAAAAGTAAGCTATGTAAGTGAAACAATGCAGACAGAACCTCCTGATAGATAACCAAGCACAAAATAAGCACTCGGTGAACGGGAGAGATGATAACTATTATCATTTGGCACATGTGCACTTTATATAGAGATAGTTAATACAAAAGCTATGACATATTTCCATATTAATTCTTTATATATCTGTAGTGCCTAAAACATAGTCTGACACATAGTATATGCTCAATAAATATTTGCTGAACAAGACTGAAAGGCTAAATATAATGGTTACTTTGTCATACAAATGTTATATTTTATGGTTAAGAATAAACTCTAAGACTCCCTAAGGATGCTCTTTATGATGGTCCCCAGTATTAGATTATAAAGATTGAAACTTTTTGTGTTTGTTTATATATTTCTTCAAAGCTATTGTGGATTACATTTATTGAGTGTCATACACTTCTATGGTGTCAGACATTGTTCTAATGCTTTGCATGTATTAGCTCATTTAATCCTCACAAGAACCTGGAGAGGTTATTATCTCCTTTCGCAAATGAGGAATCTAAGACATCAAGATTTAAAGCAATCCGCTCAGGCTTACAACTTTAGAGAGGGAGATCCAGGACTCAAACCAGGAAGTCTAGCTTCAGGTCCTGGACTTGAAACTACTGTAGTATCTCTCCATATGGTTTATTGTTGTTTTGATTGTTCATTTTTTTTAACATAAAAACTCTCAAAGTTGGCAACATATCTTAGTCTTCCAAAGTATGGTAAAAATAAATGCATTTGGCAATATTATGTACTTAGCTACTATATAATTACCCTGGGTGAATAGCTGTTTGCCCACTTCAGCTCAGGAAACCATTGTCATGGTTCTGAAGCAAGTCGTGCTTTCTGGATTTCACTCTGGGCACTTGAAGTGAGGGTTGTCTCGGCTAACTGTAGGTGGATGGTGCCCCTCCATAATGACACTTGGAGATATTCCTTCGGCTCTAGGGTTTATATAGTTAACCAAAGAATTTGTTGAAAAGAACTAAACATGCTGAGGAATGAATAACACATAGTTTAATCTTTTACTGAAGCAAAACTATATACAGTAGAACTTTGATATTTTCAAAATTCATTTTCAGCTCTTTAAGTGTGACTCTGAAGGTCCATGGCTTGTAGTAATTTGTAATTTTGTTATAAGGATATGGAGGTACTCTTAATTAAGAGTAAGTCTACTTACTTCTTACTAAGAGTAAGTCTACAGTAAGAGAGTCTACTGACCACCCAAATCCACTTTAAAAAAAAATGTTCATTGCAGTAGTGTTGACATATAATGTTGTGTTAGTTTCAGGTGTACAGCAAAATGAATGAGTTATACATGTACATATATCCACTCTTTTTTAGATTCTTTCCCCATATAGGCCATTACAGAGTATTGAATAGAGTTCCCTGTGCGATACAGTAGGTCCTTATTAGCTACCTACTTTACATATAGTAGTGTGTATATGTCAGTCCAATCTTCCAATTTATCCCTCCCCCACCCTTACCCACTGTTAACCATAGGTTTGTTTTCTACATCTGTAACTCTATTTCTGTTTTGTAGATAAGTTCATTTGTATCATTTTTTTAGATTCCAGATATAAGTGATATCATATGATATTTGTCTTTTCTGTCTAACTTACTTCACTTAGTATGATAATTTCTAGGTCCATCTATGTTGCTGCAAAAGGCATTATTTCATTCCTTTTTGTGGCTAACGTTTCATTTTATATTTGTACCACATCTCCTTTATCCATTCATCTGTCTATGGACATTTAGGTTGCTTCCATGTCCTGGCTATTGTAAATAGTGCTGCAATGAACATTGGGGTGCATCCACTTTTTAGAATCATCTTGTTCTCTTCTCATCCTAATTACTTGGTGACTCCCATACTTCTTTGTGAAACAACACCACCACCACCAAAAAAAAAAAAAGGCTTAGGAAAGAAATTCAGGGAAGAGAACAGAAAGAGACAGAAAATTATTTCCCTTTGTCAGAAAGTAGAATTCCTGTGGTGAGAAGAGTGGGCAGGACAACTATTATGGGCTAAAAATGTTTTCTGCTAATTTGGAGATCGTGGATGATCTGGGGATGGCTGGCTGAGGAATGCCAAAGGTCCACTCTAGCAAAATGCAAAATCTGTGGCTCCTCTAGAACTATAACCGCAGTGCAGTTCTGGTGTTCACTACTATACCCTCTTCTGCTGATTGTTGACACGACTTGCCATTATGATCTAGGAATCAGTCATCTTTGTCTTGGTCCTGGTCCGGGGCTGCCTCTCCATTATCTGCCTACTTCTCTTCTGTCTCTGCACTGATCTGTTTCCCAGACACACGCACTACAGAGAATTCTCAGCCTTCATGTATAAGATCAGAGGATACGCTGACTGAGTTGGCTTTCACTGCCATGTTTGCATAGTACTGACCATTAGTGTTTCTATTTGCTATCCCACAAACAGTGCAATCTAGAGAACTGAGTAGTTATGGTCTTCTCTGCTCTAGTTCTGCTGATATTTCTGTTGTAGCTGAGACTATGGGAGCAAATGCTGTGTAGATAATCCCAACTTCAACTAGGAAGACAGTCAGTTCCCATCCGCCACCAGAAAAGTCTCTCCTCTACACCTCTTCCTCACCTGGAAGACTTTTCTCTATAGTCATTTCCCGTGCCTCACTGCTCTCTCTTTTCCCTTCCTCTCAGAAGCAGAGTTGTATTTTAAATGGTCTAATAACTGACCCCTGGGGTTGTGTGGTTAACCATTTCATGTCACTTACACATTTATTGCAATAGCTCAGGTTCCTGGCCAGTAGAAATGTGTGCCCTTTAATCTGTTTAATCAGTGACCATTGAATTTTGGGGACTTAGAAATCAAAGCAATATTTGTTGAGTCTGGAGAAGTAATAGAATATCCTTACATTTACCCCTTGTTAATAAATCTAACTATATTTTCTAGGTGTTTAGAGTCTATTCTATTTAAAATTATGTATATATATATACGTGTATGTACATTTATACTTATATAGTGAGAATATTAAGTTGAAAGCACAGTTGTCATCAAAATCATGCCTACTATTCACTGTTTGCTTATAGACATCATCTACAATCATATCGCATATTCTCAGCATCAGACTGGACTTGATTTTGACAGTTTTACAGGCACTCATCCAACACATAATTTATGTTGGATCTGTAAAAAATAATTAATTGGTAAAAAATATTAGCTTGTATTCTTTTTTAGTTTTTTATTGTATTTATTTATTATAGCAATCTATATTAAATAAAATATTGCTTTATTTACATAATCTTCTTTGAAATAAGGTAAAAGTAGATAATACCTTGCAACACACAATTTACCTTTTGAATATTAACCATAGGCAATATTCATTTAAATTTTCTCATAAACAAATGGATCTGACATTTAAACTCTCCTGGTATTTAGCAGCTAGAAATATGTTCCAAAGCTCACCTAAAGTAATATTCATTTTTCCGGAAGCAAGTTAACTTTTTTTTCCTTTTTTAATTGAATACCATTACAGCAATTAGAAGAGAATATAATTATAGATTAAATTATCATTGATGTTAATTATATCTTTTCCATCCTGGATCTTATGTTTGTAAACATTGTCCCTATAACTACCTTTCATCATTCTCTATGGTTTCTCATTAGTACTTCTTTTTCACATGGCAAATTATTTTCCTGTATCTTGTATTTCAGTGAAATGCTCATATCTCTTGCTTGACATATTTTAGCAGTCACAGATAAGGACCTTAATCATTGGTTCCCCCCCAGGATTCTCTAATCATCAGGTCAGAGGCCAGGAAAGCAGGCACTGAAATGAGGAATATGAAGTGATCATGAGCAATAGATCCTTAGTTTATTTAACATCAGTGAGGACAAGAGCCCACTACCTTCTCAATGCAAATGATAAATGTTCTTGCAATTAACCCACTTTAATTAGTAGATGCACTGCTTCTCCATAATGCATGTCCTGAACATGGGCAATTTCAACACAATAAATTGAACACAACTAGGCAAGACAGAAATCAAATTCGTTACTTGTAATCCCAATCCTCTTATTGAATATATTTGACATTTAATGTAAAGTAGGAACTCCAATGAGTATTTGTAAATGAGTATTTATAACATAGTAGATACTCTGAACCTATTTACAAAACAGAAATACGGTCACAGACATAGAAAACAAACTTATGGTTACCAAGGGGGAAAGTGGGGGGAGGGATAAACTGGGAGATTGGAACTGACATATACACACTACTATATATAAAATAGATAACTAATAAGGACTTACTGTATAGCACAGGGAACTCTATTCAATACTCTGTAATGGCCTATATGGGAATAGAATCTAAAAATGAGTGAATATATGTATATGTATAGCTGATACACTTTGCTGTACAGCAGAAACTAATACAACATTGTAAATCAATTAAACTCCAATAAAAATTAATTTAAAAAAAGTTAATGTTAGAAACTCTACCCTCCTCCATGCAAAGTAAGTCAGCATTGATTTTAATAAATATTTTTTCTACCAGAAGATAGTCTACTAGTAGAGAATTAATATAGTTATTTGAATAATTCAGGATAAATTTCCCCCAATTATAAACCCAACATTTTTTTTAACATCTTTATTGGAATATAATTTCTTTACAATGGTGTGTTAGTTCCTGCTTTATAACAAAGTGAATCAGCTATACATATACATATATCTCCATATCTCCTCCCTCTTGCGTCTCCCTCCCACCCTCCCTGTCCCACCCCTCTAAGCGGTCACAAAGCACGGAGCTGATCTGCCTGTGCTATGTGGCTGCTTGTATTTTACATTTGGTAGTGTGTATATGTCCATGCCACTCTCTCACTTCGTTCCAGCTTACCCTTCCCCTTCCCTGTGTCCTCAAGTCCATTCTTTACATCTGCGTCTTTATTCCTGTCCTGCCCCAAGGTTCTTCAGAACCACTTTTTTTTTTTTTAGATTCCATATATCTGTGTTAGCATACGGTATTTGTTTTTCTCTCTGACTTACTTCACTCTGTATGACAGACTCTAGGTCCACCCACATCACTACAAATAACTCAATTTCATTTCTTTTTATGACTGAGTAATATTCCATTGTATATATGTGCCACATCTTCTTTATCCATTCATCTGTCGATGGACATTTAGGTTGCCTTCATGTCCTGGCTGATGTAAATAGAGCTGCAATGAATAAACCCAACATTTTTAACTAAGCCAGTTCCATGTTTAGGACAAAGACATCTTTAGTAATGAGAGGGGAGAAAGGGGAAGAATGGGGTAGAGGCAGGCTTCAGTTGAAGTTTCTGTTATTGTCTTCTTTCTCTATTTCACTTTGCACATAACTCCATAACTTAAAGCTGAGAAACAGGCTCTACATTTATAAAAAACATTGATGACTGTCCCCTAGATGACTCTTTTATCTTTCTCCACTTACTTCAAACCTTTAAGAACTCCTTTCTCACTCTCACTCTCAGCTGTTGGGCTTGTTTTCTGTTTTCTTGAAAAAAAAACTTTGTTTAATCAAAAGAGAATTTCCACAAGCTGCCACCACCTTATCTGCCTACTTACCTGCATCTGTGACTTCTCTCCTGGAACTGTGGATGGACTCCCTATGTTTCTGGCCAAGGTTTTCTCCTTTCTCTTAATCAATGAGGCATTGATTCAGTAATTCTGTCTCTCTTTTGCATTATCAACATTTCCCTCTTCATTGGATCAATCCCTCCAGAGAAAAATCACACTATTTCTCCCATCTTAAAACAACCAAAAGTGGGAGGGAGGGAGACGCAAGAGGGAAGACATATGGGAACATGTGTGTATGTATAGCTGATTCACTTTGTTATAAAGCAGAAACTAACACACCATTGTAAAGCAATTATACCCCAATAAAGATGTTTAAAAAAAAAAAAAAAACATAAAAAAAAAAAAAAAAAAAACTTGCTTTACAGCAGGGCTCATTGGAAAAGTTCTCTTTGTGTGTCCCATTTCTCTTCTTCCACTCTTTTGAATCCATTCCATCAGGCTTTCACCCCCACCACTCCCCAAAGCTGCTTTGTCTTCTCAATGTCACAAATGACCTCTACTGTCACTTCTGTGGGTCACCTTCTCTATCAGCAGCATTTGATATAGTTATCCACTCTTTTCTCCTAGAGATACTTATATCACTTGGCTTATATGACCCACACTTGTATGATTTTTCTTTCTGATTTTCAATTCCCCATCTTGTTTGTGGATTTGGTCTAAGGGTCCTAAGGGTCTCCTTAACTATGTCCTTCCCCCCTTCAATCTATTTTCAGCACAAATGTAAGTTAGATCATGCCACTGATCTGCTCTAAACCCCTCTAATCCCACTCAGAGTAAAAGCCAAATTCTTACTCTTGACCTCTGAGATGCTGCATGTTAACTCTGTTTCTAGCTACTCTCCCTCTGATCTCTCTGGTCTTGTCCGACTGGCCTCCTTGCTGTTCCTCTAACGCACCAGGCACATGTCCATATCAGGTCCTTGCTGGTCCCAGCAAAGAGGGTTAGCTAGGAAGATTCTTTCCCAAAGTATCTGCATGGCCCCCTTTCCTCAACTCTTTATTAAAAAGTTAGCTTCTCGACATACAGATGGCCAAGAAAAGCACAAGAAAAGCTGCTCAACGTCACTAATTATTAGAGAAATGCAAATCAAAACTACAGTGAGGTGTCACCTCACACCTATTAGAATGGGCATCATCAGAAAATCTACAAACAACAAATGCTGGAGAGGGTGTGGAGAAAAGGGAACCCTCTTGCACTATTGGTGGGAATGTAAATTGATACAGCCACTATGGAGAACAGTATGGAGGTTCCTTAAAAAACTAAAAATAGAATTACCATATGACCCAGTAATCCCACTACTGGGCATATAGCCAGAGAAAACCATAATTCAAAAAGACATATGCGTCCCAATGTTCATTGCAGCACTATTTACAATAGCCAGGTCATGGTGGCAACCTAAATGCCCATCGACAGGTGAATGGATAAAGAAGATGTGGTACATATGTACAATGGAATATTAGCCATAAAAAGGAACGAAATTGGGTCATTTATAGAGAGGTGGATGGACCTAGAGTCTGTCATACAGAGTGAAGTAAGTCAGAAAGAGAAAAACAACTATCGTATATTAACGCATATATGTGGAACCTAGAAAAATGGTACAGATGAACCGGTTTGCAGGGCAGAAATTGAGACACAGATGTAGAGAATAAACGTATGGACACCAAGGGGGGAAAGTGGCGGAGGGGTGGGGTGGGATGAATTGGGATATTGGGATTGACATGTATCCACTAATATGTATAAAATAGATAACTAATAAGAACCTACTATATAAAAAAATAAATTAAATTCAAAAATTCAAAATAAATAAAAAGTTATCATCTCACTGAGAATTTTCCTCCCTCCACAGTATACAGACACTTTATATTACACTTTTTGTTATTTTCCTTTACATTTATTATCCTTTTTTTTGTTATTATCCTTTATCACTATCAAACATATATTTTATTTATCTAAATGTTTTTCTGCTCCCTCATTAGAATATAAGTTCATTGGGGTCAGGGAGTTTATCTGTTTTCCTCATTGTTAAATCTCTAGTGCCTAGTAAAGTACCTGGTATATGAGGAAGGGAGTAATCAATTAAGCTTATTAAATGCATAAAGGAATACATGAACTCTTTCCACTTCAAACCTGGACTATAAGCTAGAAGTTATATGATGCCAGGATACAATAAGTCCCAAAGTACCTTTTGAATCATTATTGAAAAAATAAAGCATATTTAGTATATTCTCTAGTTTTAATGTTATTTTTTAAGGTCAATGTTGGAAATCTAACTTTTATGGGACCCTCAGTTTTCTCCTGAGGAGACAGCACAGTGTATATATAGATGTCATAAAATTATTTGTTCAAATGAAAAATTTTTGACAACCATATTATGTAAAACAGATGAAAATAGAGATGATTGTAGGGTACAGGAGGGAATGGAGCCTCTCTCAATTGCTACTATGACACCTCAGACCAGATTTTACAAGTAAGGGAGTCTATGATCATTTATTCAGAAAGACCTATTATTCTACTTATAACAATTCTTATTGGTCTGAATAATTGATTAACCAGATGAAGCCATTCTTTAACTGTCCTAGATATCACTGTTACTAGGAATGTTAAGGAAATACTGCTCATAATTGTTAATAAAATTATATGTGGTCAATGGTGACAGCTGCAGAATACCTACTAGATTTCCAGAGGGACTTCCCATAGGGAACATAGAGAACAGTAGGCAAAGTCACATTCTTTATTCCTAAATGAGTTTTAGCCTTAAATCCTAGGGATAGTGAGCTGGGTAATATGAAAATCTTAGAGGTTTGTCTTGATGCTTTGGCTTAAAAACCAGAGCAAAAACAAGCCTGAGCATTTTTTCTGATGACCTCTTTTGGACTTTGTCCATGATTTTTCCTTAGCACAAATCAGACTTCTCCCTTCCTGAGAGTGAAAGGGAACATGGGTCTAATTAGTTCGTGACAATCTTATCCCAGAGAATCGTGTTTATTCAGTAACACAGGTGGTTATAAGTAGGGTGGTCTTTGTGATTGATAGCAACATAAATCTTACTAGGAAGCAAAGAAATGCTTCACTTATTTCATCTCATGAGGTCAGGCTTTATGACCATTCTCTCTCTGGAATAAAACTGCAATATTTACAAGACATGCCTGTATTAGACAATTTAAAAGTGTCTGCCAGTTTCCTCCATATATGTCCCTACATACACATTGATAAGAAATAATCCTGTTTTACTATGCACAGCTAGATATGAACCAAAATTAAAGTATCAGCATCCTTCCTGGGATTTGAAATTGGGTCTTAGAGGTATTCATCTCTCTCTGTTATGCTTGTGCTTAAACTCAAAGATGACATAAAGCTGAGACAGGGACCAGAGCTGGAGCTGCTGTGTCGGGCCATGTGTGTGGAGAATGTGGGTCCTCAGAGGGAAAGAAGAATGGAACTGACACGGGAGAGAAACAAGAGGAGACCATACAGCAGGAGAGAGAGACAAATGGAGACGATAACTGAAAACTCCATTTCTAGACTCTTTCAAGGTCAGATTCCACATCTTTCCCTCGGGTTCTTAGAGCTAACACCTATATCCTGACAGCAAAATTCCCACTTTAGCTTAAGTAGTTTGAATGAGTATCTGTTTTCAGATACTTAGGAGCAATAAAATTGTTCCTAAAACAGATACTATCATGATGACACCTTTAAGAAGAAAAGCAAAAATTTTACCTTTCTGGCAACTATGACTTGATCCTATGGCCTTCCAGGCTAATCATCACTGCTACCTCTTATCATAGTTGTACTACTAGAATTTCAGTGTGGTAGCCGCACATGTCTAAAAGGATCTCTCTCCTGTGATGGCCAGCCCCACAAAAGCCATATATGGAGCCATGACCAGTGATGAACTGGTCTACAGCTGCTGCAGAGTCAGGCAAAACTTCACGATTGACCAAAATCTATGTTATATCTTTTCCATAAAACGTTAGAGTTAGAAAATATTGTAGGACTTCTCTGGTGGCGCAGTGGTTAAGAATCCACCTGCCAATGCAGGGGACACGGGTTCGAGCCCTGGTCCGGGAAGATCCCACCTGCCGTGGAGCAACTAAGCCCGCGTGCCACAACTACTGAAGCCTGCGCATCTAGAGTCCGTGCTCTGCAGCAAAGAGAAGCCACCGCAGTGAGAAGCCCTCACACGGCAACGAAGAGTAGCCCCCGCCTGCCGCAACTAGAAAAAGCCCGCGTGCAGCAACGAAGACCCAACCCAGCCAATAAATAAATAAATAAATAAATTTATATATAAAAAAAGACAAAACTTTAAAGAAAATGCTTTACAGATAAATACATCTGATGTTTTCAAAGCATAAAGATAACATTTTCTTTCATTTCAAATGAAAAACAAAACCCAAAAACTCTGCACAATTGCTAGTTCTTATTTGGGTTGGGGGTGGGGGGGAATGAAGAGGGAACAAAGTTGTAGAAATTATATTTTAGAAGTAAAATGAAGAATTAACATACATTGTCTAACGCCAATATAAATAGTACACCTAAAAGTTACCCTTCAACTATATGCAAAAGGAAGGAGAAAGATGCAAGCAGTCATTTTGCGAGATTTAAACATCAGTTTCTTGTTATAAACTTTTAAGAAAGAAAATACTTGAACACATTTAATTGTTGAAAACTAAATTAATCTAGGAGAGAGGGAGAGGTTAAAGATAAAATGAGTGAATAATAGGGAGAGTAAGATCTTGGAAGAGACAGGAGGTTTTGGAATCAAAAGCAGAAGTGGAAGGATTGGGGTAGAACAGGAAAGCTAAATCCAATGCAAGTTTGTAAATTTGGTTTAGAGATAGTGTTACACACCTTTCTCCCCCATCCCCCAAATTTGAACACTTCTTGCTATGTAAAGAACACAACCAATAGAATCTATTTTGATAGCATCTAGCTAGGCTTTTGTTCTACAGTATGCCTCACAAGCACTGAGAATATATGTAGCATTAAATCCTGTAAAAAGAGCCTCAGGATTGGTAGATGAGTTGATCAAGATACACGGGAAGCAGACTCGAATGTTGATATCCAGAGAGTTTGGGAACTGATTAGTATTTTCAGTTGTTTTTGCTAATTGCTAATGACAGGTATGTATATTATAGCATCCTAAGAAGACTAGCTGGCATGGAGCCAGCCTGGATTAAAATTCTCAGCAAGGAAAGTGAGTTATTCTTTCCCTCAACATAAAAGATTCTGGAAATTAATCATTTTACTTCAGAATGAAATCTGATGGCTACAGGGCAGGCCTGGGCAGCTAACTTAACATAGTTCTAGCTGCTGTATAGGTGGAATAAAAAACTTCCTGAAACCCTTGTTTATAACCAAAGCCTGGTGCCAAACAGTTGTCCCAGACTCCCAGAGGTGCTGAATCATAAACATTCATGAGGCGTTTTCTATGTCAGTATTTTCAGCTATCAAATTATAGTGGTAATGGATCCAGAGACTGAAAGGCTGCTTAGGATTTTCAGAATTCTAAAAGCAGATGATCTCTGGGTCAGGATTAAACCATCTGGGTCTCGAACACGCTGTAAAATCACTTTCTGTTATGTGAGAATGACTGTGCCTAGGGGAAATGTATACATGTGAGTCGGTCATTTCTTGATACAGAGGGTGGTGAGGTTGACTTCCACATTCAACATCAGAAATGAGTTCACATACTTGCCAAAAAGTGATACCTTACAAGTCGAATTCCTTATAAAGCACAGTGCTTGAATTGTATCCCAGCCCTGTACTCATGTGTAGAGCCACAGGTCGCCATGTGATTCAGTCAGCGTTCATACAGAAAATAAAAAACATCCTGTGACGTTTAGAAGGGGAGAACTGTAATGCAGGGAATTAAATGTAGTATCACTGAAGAATCGGAAGAGTAGGAATTAGGGGGCTGTAGATGGATTGAAGTCAAGAACACACCACTATACTTGTGACCTAGAGACAAGGGAAGAAGGATTAGGAAGCCGTTGCTGTATTCTCCACCACCACAAAACCGCCTCTTTTTTTTTTTTTTTTTGCGGTACGTGGGCCTCTCACTGTTGTGGCCTCTCGTGTTGCGGAGCACAGGCTCCGGATGCGCAGGCTCAGTGGCCATGGCTCACGGGCCCAGCCGCCCCGCGGCATGTGGGATCTTCCCGGACCGGGGCACGAACCCGTGTCCCCTGCATCGGCAGGCGGACTCTCAACCACTGCACCACCAGGGAAGCCCCCACAAAACCGCCTCTTAACACTCAATTCTGGATGCTCACGCTGACGGCAGAAAGACAACAGAAAGAAGGCCTCTTTCTTACTTCAGCCTTCTAAAAAAATACAACAGAAGAGCATCTAACAGTGGGAACTCAATTTGTATCATGAACCCTAGCTGGAAGGGAGACTACAAAATGTTGTATTTAGTTTCCAGCCTCTGTAGTAACAAAATTCCATAGAAAGAAGTAAGAATAGATGCTGAGGGCCAACTGATCCTACCCACTACCTCATAATAAAAATAGCCAACCTTTACTGAACATCCACTATTTCCTGAATACTCTACCTATTTTCACTCATGTAATCCCCATAGCAACGTTATGAGGTACATGCTGTGTTTATCTCCAATTTACAGATAAGGAAACAAGCATTGAGAACGTAAGCTAGCTTGTCCAGGGTCATATACCTTGTAAGTGGAAGTTCCAGGATTCAAGCCAGGCAATCTAGCTCCATTAACACCTAACCCTCCGTGGAATTGCCGTTTATATAATAGCTGACATTTTGCCTTTCATGTAACATCTAACACTTTTCTACTCTTTTATAGACTTAAAAGCACAAAACAATGTACAGTAAGTCCCCTACATACGAACGGGTTCCATTCCAAGGTCGTGTTCATAAGTCCAATTTGTTTGCAAGTCCAACAAAGTTAGCCTAGGTACCCAATACAATTGGCTATATAGTACTGTACTGTAATAGGTTTATAATACTTTTCACACAAATAATACATAAAAAGCAAACACAAAAAATAATGAAAACATTTTTAATCTTACAGCACAGTACCTTGAAAAGTACAGTAGTGCAGTACAACAGCTGGCGTACAGGGGCTGGCATCCAGTGAACAGGCAAGAAGAGTTACTGACTGGAGGAGGGAGAGGAGGTGGGAGATGGTAGAGCTGAAGGACCGTCAGCAACAGGAGACAGAGGGCAAGCTGCAATTTCACTTACGCCTGATGCTGATGGCACAGGTTCTGGTTCCTTGCTGGATTCAATTCTATCTAGCCTCTTGGAGAAACGATCCAGTGATGTCTGGGTAGTGGCTCTTCTTTCCTCGTCATAGATGACACGGTAGCACTGGATTGCATCCTGAACGGCTGCTGCAACCTTCGTGTACTGTTCTACGTTCGGGTCCTCTGCTTCAAAAAACTAACAGTGCCTCCTCAAATAAAGAAAATCCCCTTGCCATTTCCTGCATCGTGAATTTCTTTGGTTCTTTAGTTACTTCTTCCTCTTGTCACTCCACTCTCTCAATTATTTTCACTTTTGTTTCCATCATTATCGCTTGGTGCTTCTTAGCAGTAGCAGCTTACATCACTGCTGCTTTTATGCTTGCTTGCAGACATCCTGGGCTTGAAATAAAGATACCATACTACTCTACTCTATACAGTACTGTACAGTAAAGTACACAAAAGCACAACCACTTGTAGAGGATGCATGCACCTGACAATGTACGCCAGACATGTGAACTAGCTTATGTGATCTGACATGCAAGCACACGTTCTCATCTTTGAAAGTTCGCAACTTGAAAGTTTGTATGTAGGTAATTTACTGTACAAAAAAATCTTATCTCCCAAGTAGATGGGAAATCTTCATAGGAAACTAAGATATTGTCAGAAAAATTTAGGGTGAGCATGGAGTTAATATAGGAGGGTTTATAGGGACCTAATGAAACCTAAAAACTTTTGCACAGCAAAGGAAACTAGAAACAAGATGAAAAGACAACCATCAGAATGGGAGAAAATATTTGCAAATGAATCAATGGACAAAAGATTAATCTCCAAAATATATAAACAGCTCATGCAGCTCAATATTAAAAAAACAAGCAACCCGGGCTTCCCTGGTGGCGCAGTGGTTGGGAGTCCACCTGCCGATGAAAGGGACATGGGTTCATGCCCTGGTCTGGGAAGATCCCACATGCCACGGAGCAGCTGGGCCCGTGAGCCATGGTCGCTGAGCCTGCGCATCCAGAGCCTGTGCTCTGCAACGGGAGAGGCCACAACAGTGATAGGCCCACGTACCGCAAAAAAAAAAAAAGCAACCCAATCCAAAAATGGGCAGAAGACCTAAATAGACATTTCTCCAAAGAAGACATACAGATGGCCAAGAGGCACATGAAAAGCTGCTCAACATCACTAATTATTAGAGAAATGCAAATCAAAACTACAGTGAGGTATCACCTCACACCTGTTAGAATGGGCATCATCAGAAAATCTACAAACAACAAATGCTATAGAGGGTGTGGAGAAAAGGGAACCCTCTTGCACTGTTGGTGGGAATGTAAATTGATACAGCCACTATGGAGAACAATATGGAGGTTCCTTAAAAAACTAAAAATAGAATTACCATATGACCCAGCAATCCCACTACTGGGGACATACCCAGAGAAAACCATAATTCAAAAAGACACATGCACCCCAATGTTCACTGCAGCACTATTTACAATGGCCAGGTCATGGAAGCGACAAAAATGGCCAGGTCATGGAAGCGACAAAAATGCCCATCGACAGATGAATGGATAAAGAAGTTGTGGTACATATATACAATGGAATATTATGTATCCATAAAAAGGAATGAAATTGGGTCATTTGTAGAGACATGGATGGATCTAGAGACTGTCATACAGAGTGAAGTAAGTCAGAAAGAGAAAAACAAATATCATATATTATCGCATAGATGTGGAGTCTAGAAAAATAGTACAGATGAACCAGTTTGCAGGGCAAAAATAGAGACACAGATGTAGAGGAGAAACATATGGGCACCAAGGGGGAAAAGCAGGGGGTGGGGGAGGTGGGAGTGTGGTGGTGAGATGAATGGGGAGATTGGGATTGACATATATTCACTAATTTGTATAAAATAGATAAAACTAATAAGAACCTACTGTATTAAAAAAAGAAAGCTTTAGGGTGAGCATGGAGTTAATATAGGAGGATTTAATCAGATTATCTTATGAGCTTGCATCATTCATTTGTAATAACTTGATAGATAACCTCATCTTTACTAGAGAGCTGGACGTACCATGAGGTCATAAATGGGTGTGGGTTGGCCAGGCAGGGAATGTAGAACTATTAACAGTAACAAATTTTTATTATCCAGGGTAACTTCTTATGTACAACTTGTGAATCATAGTTCTTTTACTAGGGCTTCAGACTGTCAGGTTATAATGCAATCAACTGGGTTACAGTTTGGAATAGAGATCTGGGGTTTCTTGATTGAAATTGCATGTGAAAGGGATGGATCTCCCTTGATTATAAAAGAGCAGAACCCTATGATCTTGGCAAGGAAATACTCTTAAGATCAGCTCCTGCATCAAGAGAAAACAACAAATTAAAACAAAACAAAACAAAAATTTCAAGGGCTCTTTAACTGAGAATCTAACACCACTCCTAGGGTGTATACATTTTCAAAGCTTCCTACCAATTTCTCCACCACTACCAAATACCACTCTAACCTTCTTGGTCTCCTTAACACACGTACACTCACTCTCTTACTTGCTGCATCCCCCTCTCTCACCTCATTCATTCTCTCTCTCTCTCTCACACACACACACACACACACACACACACACACACACACACACACACGAAGGTGCATTCACTACTGGGACAATAATTGGGAAGTAAAAATTGATGTGAGTAAAAGGGTAGAAGTTTGGTGGAGAAGCTTGGGGGTGGGGGCATCCCAGGCAGAAGAAAGGGCATGATAAAACGTGCCAGAGTCCTAAAGGAGCATGACATCTTCAAGGCATGGCATAGGACTCCAGGTGACTATAGGATTAAGGACAAGAGAGGCAAGCAAGGGGAAATGAGGAGGAAGAAGGTGGTCAATTTAACGAAGAACACTACCACATAAAGGGGTCTCAACTTCATCACAAAGGCAACTAGAAGCCAGTGAATAGCTTTATGCAGGGGACAAACCTGTCCTGATATGAGTTAGAAAAAATAAAACTGGATGCTCTTTCTATAGTTCAGGAGAGAGAGAGATTGAGACCTGATATAAAATAGGATACTTAAGGTAGAGAAAAGGCAATGGATTGGAGAAAGATTTCTGAAGTAGAACTGAAAGAACTTGGGGACCTATTGAATGCACCAGTTATGAAAAGAGAAAAGAATATTAGAGACTTCTAGGTTAGAAGATTGTGGACGGCAGTTCCATCAGCAGAGACGGATAAAACCACATTATCTTTTGATACAATAAAAAGGAGAGACAGTGTGTGTGTGTGAGAGACAGTTTATAGAATTGATATTTAATTTCTTGTTTGCAAATAGGTTATAAAACAAAATTAGTTTGAGACATCCATATTGAACCTAATCACCTTGATTATTAAAAATACCCATATCTACTTAAATGTTTTTTCATTATTTGCTTTGTTTTTATTTTATAGCTTTAAACACATCAATATAAAATTAAGAAAAAGACAGTTTTGAATAAAATCACAATCTGCTTTACTCAACTAGATATAAAATTTTAGCATTTTATAAATTGTTTTGGTATTTAAGAGCAAGCGTTCTTCACAAAATGCTATTCATTTAAAGAATAATAGCCAATGGGAAAAATCTGTAAAGCCAGCTTCTTCTCATTTTTTACATATGGGGCTGCATTTTATTTTTGTCGTTTATTTTGTTTTCTGTTTCATGCTTTTGTTTCTTTCTGGTTTTCATTTCTCTGTTTACTTTCTCCTGCCTTCCTGTGGTTACCTGAACATTTTTTAGAATTCCATTTTGATTTATCTATAGTGTTTTGGAGTGTATCACTTTGTATATCTTTTCATTGTTTGCCCTAGGTATTATACTTGATATATAACCCATATATATACATATATATCATCAAAGTCTACTAGTGTTGACACATTTCTAGTTTGAGATGTGGAGGAACTTTACCTCCCTTTATAACCCTTCCAATTTATAGTATAGTTATCTTAGCTTTATTCCACGTACATTGAGAGCTACATTAAGAATTGTTATAATTTTTCTTCAAATGTCAAACTGAAGTTGGGAAACTCAGGAGAAGGAAAGTGTATCATATTTATCCATAATTTGTTCTTATCATGTTCAGGATTGCTTCTTTCATCATTACCTCCTATTTGTAGAACTTTGTCATTCTTTTAGGGTAGATCTACGGGACTTTTTTCATCTCCACTCTCTTTCTCTTCTTCTGGCACTCAGATGCCATGAATGTTAGGTCTTTTGTTATAGGCCACATATCTCCAAGGCTCTGTTTTTCATTTTTTATTTTGTTTTGTTTTTCTGGTCTATTTATCTCTGTTGTTCAGATTGGATAGTTTCTATTGTTTTTTTAAACCACTTTATTGGGTTATGATTGACATACAAAAAGCTGTAGTTAATATATACAACGTGATGTGAATTTCTATTGTATTATCTTCCAGTTTACCTTGAGTCTCTCCATTCTGTGGTTGAGCTCATCTATTGAGTTTTTTAATTTCAGTCATTGTGTTTTTTAGTTCTAAAATTTTCACTTAGTTTTTCTATCTTCTGTTTCTTTGCGAGACTTCCTATTTTTTCATTTGTTTCAAGCATGTTTATAATTGCTTAATGAAACAATGCAGCTCAATGAAGTTCAGTGGCTACTTTAAATCCTGGCCAGAAACTTCCAACACCTGTATCATCTCAACCTCAGTGTGTGTTAATGATCTTTTCTCATTCATTTCAAGATCTTCCTGGTTCTTGGTAAGAGGAGTGATTTTGTCTTCATGTGATTGAAACTTGGTTATCTGGGGATATTATAAGACTCTGGATCTTATTTAAATCTTGTGTTTCAGTAAGCCTCCTCTGACACTGCTCTGGTAGGTGAAGGGCGACCTTTGAACTTCCAGAAGAGGATGGAGTCTAGCTGTACGTGGGCCTCCCAGAGGGTGGGCATGCGGAAGGGCTTCTTGTTACTCCTGGGTGGGAATGGGATCTCAGGACTCTCCAGTAGGCCTCTTCTGTTACCCCACCTCCACAGTCAGGGGTAGGGGTACCTCATTACTGCCTGGTGAGGGTGAAAGTCCAGTCAACCCACGTGGTCCCCACGGACAGCATGGTCTCCACTTAAACACCAGTGGGGATGAAAAGCCTGGCTACCCATTCAGACTTTGTTGCTGATGGTGGAGATGGGGCTGCAGGTTTTTCTGCAGTGTTTGGCTGGAGTAGAGCTGTTCTTGCTAGACTGCTCCTTTCCTGGTCCTCTGATGAGGGAGGGCAAGCTTTTGAGGGGGGCTTTGGTTTGTTTGTTTGTTTGTTTTTGTTGGCATTCCTGGGTTGCTGGCTTTTCCAGCACCCAGTTCTGGAATATACAAGGCAGTAACAGAACCCAGGGAATTCAGCTCTGTGCTGAGTCCCGAGGTCCCTAGCCAGTCTGCTGCTTTCTCTCTACCTTTCAGAGTCTTCTTATATTTTCTTTATATATAACATCCAGAGTTATTAGTTGTAATTAGAGGGAAGAATAAGAAAAAAATGTCTAATCCACCTTCCTGGAGAAACCTCATTTTTGTTTAAAATGCAATTTCCCTAATGGCTTATGAGATTGAGGCGGAACCTTTTTCACATGTTTATCAGCTATTGAATATCCTTGATGGTTTCTATTGAGTTCTCTCTCTTTTTCCTTATTGATTTGTAAGTGTAGGTTATATATTCTGGATCAGCTCTTTGTTGGTTATATGTTGCTATGGCTTTCCCTTTAACTCTCCTGGTGATATATTTTGAGAAACAGAAATTCCTAATTTTAATATAATCAAATTTACCAATCTTTTTATTTATGGTTAGTGGTTTTATATCTCATTTTATAAGCATCTACATTAACATTATGAAGCTATTATATTATCTTCTACAAGCTAACCCTAAACCCGAGTGTTTTTATACTAGGTTTGATGAAAAGTGGAAGTTGGGGAATGGATAAGACAAAGGGTATGAGCTAACTGTAGTAAATTAGGGGAAACTTGACAATGCTTGTTCATTCACATTCCTCTTGGCATCCATCTGTCTTCAGAGATAAGGGTGCTCCAGGTACAGGGAAGGCACCTCTCACATGAGGGTCTCTAGACCTGCTTCAAGGAAAGGTCAGAGTCCTTCCTGCCCCTGCCATTTCCTAAACCCCATCATTTGGTATGTGGCATATTTCTGATAAATTATCATACACAGAAAAGAAGAGCAAAAGTTGGGTGCTAATTAAAAAATTAAAATGTATAATTTATTAGGTTTAACACCTCATAAGTACTTTGAACAATATAACCAGTGAATCTCTGTCTAGTACACAAGATTCTTATGCCTACTTTCTAGCTTTTTGCAAAATACTATAAAGATTCTCTAATTCAGATCCTTTTGTCTTGGCACACAAAAACCAATGGGGCACACTCTGGCCCTTCTACTTTGTGAAACTCCCTCTCTTTCTTCAAGTTTCCTTCAGTCCTTAAACATAAGAGAGATGCACTGACAGAAGGACTGAGTGAAAGCACCAGCAGCAATCCATATATTGAATATAACACAGCTGGATTTCTGATTTGTAAGAGAAAACGTTAATATGAATAGAAGCACTGCTACTTCTTCCCTGACAAGTACATTATCTTATGTACTCCCTGAGCTGTGCTCACCTCCAACACTTTAGAGCTTATACTTCAAACAGTAGGCAACTTTTAAAGGATTTTGAGCAAGACTTGTATATTACAAGTCTACCCCGGGCTTCCCTGGTGACACAGTGGTTGAGAGTCCGCCTGCCGATGCAGGGGACACAGGTTCGTGCCCCGGTCCGGGAAGATCCCACATGCCGTGGAGCGGCTGGGCCCGTGACCCATGGCCGCTGAGCCTGCGTGTCCAGAGCCTGTGCTCCGCAACGGGAGAGGCCACAACAGTGAGAGGCCCGCGTATCACAAAAAAAAAAAAAGTCTACCCCAAGAGCAATAAGGAAAATGGATAGAGTAAAGCAAGGAAGTTACTATCATGGTCCAGTTGAGAGACAATGAAGACACATTATAGTGCAGCTAGACACGTTCCCAGGAAGTAGGCTTGACAGGACTTGGTAAATAAGATGGAATGTCCAGGCATTTGGGTGGATGGAGAACCTCTGAGCAGAGCAGATTTCATAGGGATGAGAAAAGTGATGACAACTTTAGTGATAGCTGATGACTTAGAATTCTGTCCTTCTTTGTACAAAGCATAGCTTCCCAGTCTGACTGTATCTCTTTCTGCTTTGAGACAGGGGGAAATTTCAAAGCTTTTCTGCCTAATGCATTTAAGAAAACACAGCCAACCCTGCTGGACTGTCCTACACAGGTACACTTTGTGTGGACAATAATGCCAGTGGCCCACATGTGACTAATGTGTGCCTTTAAGGAACAACCCCCAAAGATAAGCCTGCCTTCCTTTAAAATGTAGCAACTAGGAAAAAGAAGTCTTAGCTTTATACTGCCTATCACTTCATTCCCAGGCAGCCTAAATAGCTAAATTATAGCATTAATGTTGGCAGTAAATAGTTTGCTAATGTAGGTTTTGGTAAACATTGTAATGGGAGCTGGCTGGGGTTATAGCTCAGTAGTATATAATTTGTGATGGTGTATGTTTAAACCCCCCAGAAAACACAGACTCTCTGGAATCTGAACTTGATATGAACCTCCTTTTCTCACAGAAAAATCAGAAAGAAGAGAATTGGTATTATCACTAACTTTTTCATAAGTTATTCAATGCCATCCACTCACTCCCTTTACTATCAACTCCTGGGGGCCCTTAATATGGAGCTGGGAACAGAGGGAATAGAGCAAATGGGGACAGACATGGAAGTGAAGAAGAAAAAAGGAAGGTTTTGTAGGACAGCATCACTGGAAGAATAAGAGAAGGTGGGAAAATTGTAAGTCAACAAGAATACCTCAAGAAGTAGTTCAGTTCACTTAGACCTTTTAAGAGATTTACTATGTGTCCAACAGCGTAATACAGAAGATAAATTTAGGACCAGTGTGTAGGCATTATGGAAGTAGATGTCAACTCAAAATAAAGAAGAATTTTCTGTCTATGGAATTGTTCAAAAACAGAAAGAACTGTCCTGTATCATAGTGAGGCTCCCATAACTTAAGCATGAAAACAGAACTGGGACTTCCCTGGTGGTCCAGTGGTTAAGACTCCGTGCTTCCATTGCAGGGGGCAGGGGTTCGATCCCTGGTCAGGGATGTCCCACATGACACGTGCTGCAATCAAAAAAAAGAAAAGAAAACAGTTTCAGAGGAGACCGTTGTATTGGCTGCAGGTTGACTATTTGACCTCTAGGTAGGAAACCATTTCAAACAGAAGACGCTGAGCATAGTTTTTGTTTAAAATAGAGCTTCTATCAATAACTGTGGCCTTCGGTGGTTAAGGAGCTGAGGTTGGAGACACTAGCCTCACCATTTCTCCTACTCTCCTGTGCTCAAACCATCAACACAGAAAGTGGAACAAAGACGGAAAAGGTGCAGTATGTTCCAGAGAGGGGAGAAGCTTTCATAGATGAGCCAGCTGGAGTCCTGAAAAGACAACTGTGAAAAGTTAAGGGACAAAAAAGAAGGAAAGACCTCTCCAAGGTCCCTTGACTTATTGCTTAATCAGTTGTGTGGATGTATTTGAGAATGCCCTTATATAGAATACCCAGAGCTTAAAGATCACAGAGTTTGGTCTCTAGATATCTTCTATAAACAGTATTACTAAACAATCTGCTTTGTAAATTAAATGGCTGCCCTCTTTATTCACTTGGCTCCAGAAATAACAACAGCAAACATTTATTGAGAATTCACCAAGTGAATCTGTTTGAAGTGCTTCAAACGGATTAATATACATAATTCTCATAATAACCCTATGACGTCAAGCCAAGGAGTGAACTGTGTCCTCCCAAAATCCATATATTGTAGCCCTAACCCCTGATGTGACAGTAGTTGGAGATGGGGCCTTTGGGAGGTGATTAAGTTTAGATGTGGTCATGAGGATAGAGGCCTCATCATGGGATTAGTGCCTTTATAAAATGAGACACCAGAGAGTTTTCTCTCTCTCTGTACCCACACACTGAGGAAAAGGCTGGTGAGCACAAAGTAAGAAGGCGGCTGACTGTCTACAAGTCAGGAAGAGAACTCTCAGCAGAAACCAACCATGCCGGCACCCTGATCTCAAACCTCTAGCCTCCAGAACCGTGAGAAAATACATATCTGTTGTTTAAGCACCCAGTTTACGGCATTTTGTATGGCAGCCTGAGCTGACAAATACAGGTCAGTGCTATTACTATTCCCTTTTCGCAGGAGGAAACTGAGGGATGGAGAGGTATCTTGCCCAAGACAGCACGCTAGTGACAGGAAGAACTAAGATCCAAATCCAAGCAGGCTGCACGCAGAGCCTTTGCGCTTTACCGCAGGGATCTACTACCAACCTGTAATACATGTGTACTTACTACCTTTAGTTTCCCTAGTGTTTCCCAAATTATTTCATGAACTAGTTTGGTTTTTGTTTTTTGTTTTTTTTGCGGTATGCGGGCCTCTCACCGTTGTGGCCTCTCCCGTTGCGGAGCACAGGCTCCGGACGCGCAGGCTCAGCGGCCATGGCTCACGGGCCCAGCCTCTCCGTGGCATGTGGGATCTTCCCAGACCGGGGCACGAACCCATGTCCCCTGCATCGGCAGGCGGACTCTCAGCCACTGCGCCACCAGGGAAGCCCTCATGGACTAGTTTAATCGTTCTTCACAACACTGTCCTAATTTTGTAGATGAGAAAATTGACAGATTAAGTGAAATGGCCAAGGAGAAAACTCCGGGGATCAAGAAAACGAAGAGTAGATTAAAGGCAGCTAGTAGTTTTCTGAACTGAGATTGCATGAATGTCATGAGATCATGTATATCCACCACCTAGAATGATGCCTGATATAAAGAAGGTACAAAATCCATTATTGAATGTCAGATAAATGGATCAAAATGTGATTTGAAACCCCAAAGTCATAGCAGTGCTAAGTAAAAGAAACTCTTTTCCTAAGCATGAGTTTATTAATTTATTCATTGTTTTATTAATCATTTATTTAACAATTACGTAGAGGGGTTGACTATGGGCCAAGCATACAGTTCTATTTGTTTTCCTTTTACAGTGTTCTCTGAGACAGTGCACTTTGAAATACCTTGCCACTGAATATGTTGGTACTTGAAATGCATCTTAAGTAGGTAATACATCTTTTAGATTCAAGAGAATGGGAGAGAAAAGCATAGATCCAAGAGAGGAGAAAGACTTATACCATTAATAAAAGCATGGTTTAAAATAACAGAATCAATCAATACGAAAGTTCATTTCTCAACAAACCCTCTCATCTTTTTTTGTCTGATTATTTTCTTCTGCTCCATCCACTTTTTCTTCATGAGAATTAGTATTTTCGTAGGAAATTGTAGGAGTACAGTGAAAGTAGTTCCATATATAATTCTTCTCATAAAAGTGTTGTATTAACTTTATTCCGTCCCCACACCTAAATCTGGGAAGTAATGAATCATTCCCAGCCTCACTGTAGCATCTCTCTTCTAAATCTTGTTCTAAATCCCATTCTGAAGAGACATTGCTTCCACGGCCTGATCTGTTTACTTACTTTTATCCAAGCAGGACTGGTTTCGGGGACCCTACAATGTGGTCCACCACTTAACTGCAAAATGAGATTTTGCACTTGTATTTTATTTCACTTAATAAAATGCTGCTTGTAGATGGGCTATTTTGCTTTTTGAGTTATGTAGATATCATGGACTCGTACCACCCACAGTGTCCCAAATTCCGACATGCACAGATGCTTAGTAAATTGAACACCACCATCTATAGAGAAGTAATTAGTCAGCATCAGGTCTCATTGGAATCACTTTACTGCACTCTGATCTACCCTTAAATTGTTGTCTTTTCTCTACATCATGAGCTAGCCAAAGCCGTTTTTCAAATTTGGATACTTCTTTTTTCTTCTTCTTCTTTAGAGCGATACTTCAGCTTAACTGCCTGGAGAAGAAATGGGCACTTAAAAGAGCAACCATATTTTCAAAAATAGATGAAGTAAAAACAGAGCAACAAATCATACACACAGTTGATTTCTGTTGCTAGGATGTTTCAGCCTCTCTGTTTTACTTATTATCCAATGCTGTCTGCAGAGAGAAATAGGACATTTGAGAGAAACGTTGGAAACTATAAGGCCAAATGCCAGTCAAACAAATAAATAGCCAAGCTTGCCAAGTAAAGAGGGTCCAAAATCTCTGTCTCTAGAAAAGATTTCGCGTCTGAAAACACCTTTCAGAACAGGTGCATAAAGCTGCCCAAACTTGGTCAGACCATTTGGCTAACTAGCGAGTATGTTGAGTTTTAGGAATAATAATAAAAACAACAATATAATAATAATAGCATCATATAGTATTCTGTTCCTCTTTGAGGACACTGAGAGGCAGAAAATCTGTCATCTGGCTCAGGGCACGTGGCCAGGCAGTGGAAGATCTGAGTCTTGAACTAGGGCAGTTTGGCTCGAGTCTTTGATCTTAACAAATGCACTATGTTGCTCCTTCTGTGAAAATCAAGATCTCAGAGTGGCAGAGGCTGGAGTTATTAAAATAACACTGTTTAGCTTGAACCATATGAAAGTGCCAATATCTGACAGTTTTTGACCTAACAAATCTGTAATTTTATATTGTTCAACCTCACAGTAAGTAAAACAAGTGACTAAGCACATACTTTGTAAAACTTTTGCTCTGGATCAGGCTCTGTGTTCTGGGTTGTACCTGGAGTCTGAGTGATTTGAAGGCAGAGGGAGAGAATCTGGAGAGCTGAGTTGTTGTCCAAGTACCTTTGCTAACATTGATTAGTCAATTCATATGCCTAGACCTCAGTCTTTTCATCTGTAAAATGGGTGAATCTCACATTTTTAGACTTCAGGCCACTTAGTCCAAAAACAATGTACGTCTCATTTATCCCCATCACTCTCAATTCCCAGTGGCAAACAAACCTGCTGGCAATGAAGAATGTGACTGTGAAAACAAATCGTGGGTGTGGGGAGGATTATGTTTACATAGGCTTTAGTAATAGGGATATGTTTATCCCTATGTAGAGATGATTTATCTTTGAGTGTATATATATATATATATATATATATCCTGCAGCCTAATTATTAGAAAATGTTAAGCCAAAATATATATATATATATATTTTTTTTTTTTTTTTTTTTTTTTTGCGGTATGCGGGCATCTCACTGCTGTGGCCTCTCCCGTTGCGGAGCACAGGCTCTGGACGCGCAGGCTCAGCGGCCCTGGCTCACGGGCCCAGCCGCTGCGCAGCATGTGGGATCTTCCCGGACCGGGGCACGAACACGTGTCCCCTGCATCAACAGGCGGCCTCTCAACCACTGCGCCACCAGGGAAGCCCAAGCCAAAATATATTTAATGTAAATTATGTATTTGCATTAAATATGTTTTGTATATGCAAAGGGTTGACAAAATTATTAATAGCAAATAGAAGAGTTAATGATAAAACTAAATTTATAATTAAAAGCAAGAATAGACAGTGATGACAAACTCAAGAAAAACATGGAAGATGCAGTGGATTTTTAAAAAACAACTTGCCCTCAAATTTCAGAATTTCCACCTCTCTGCCTGTACAGTAGAAGATGTGTAACATAGCCAAGCACCATATGGCAGCTAGCTTCCCTGGAGGAATGCCAAATTAAAGTGCTTAATAAATTCTCGTAATGCACTAATTTGAGTACCAAATTAATGATCCTTCATAATTCACTCAGCAGTTACTGGTCAGCAGCTCTTGGTTGAATGTGAAAATGAGTACGTATGAAATTGCAAAAGAGCCTGTGCTTATGTGGCATGATTGTGATACCCTCACCTTCCGTTCCTAATTCTCTCTGGTCGGCCAATGTTAATATTCAACTTCTGTTGTTGTTGTAAGCCCCAGCTTACAACAGGAAATACATTTACTCTAAAACTCAAGGACGCACGTACACAAAGTTGCCTCTTATATATTGGTGCAGTTCAAGCCCTACACAAAGGTACTAGGACAAACAGGGGAAAAGGGGCTAATACCTAGGCCAAATTCTGTGCACCTTGTAGCATGCCCTAGTGTGTATGTATGACAAATATGCATAGATATATTAATATATATACATAACTGCACACAGGCGCCCACAATTAGAAAACTGAAATTTAGATTTTCTAACACTCTTACTATGTGCAATACCCTGTGATACTTTCTACTCTATTTTTTTATAAAGAAAATGTGGATCATGATATACTAAGTTGATTTCACAACTCTCTTATGGGTTGTGATTTGTAATTTGAAAACCACTGCCCTTAAAGAATGCTGTCCAGATATGAGTTCACCATGACCTCCACAGAGAGCGTAGGAGCTTCTTCTTTTCTGTCTTTAGAGACCCAGAAGTGAGACCTTCCCTCTTTAAAAACTAACAAACAAAAGCACATTTAGAATTTCCTTGTATGATTGGGTTTGAAGTTGTGGACTATAAGAAGAGATGGTGGGTACTGGGATAGCCCGGAGGAAAGAAGTGATGGCAGTGGACGAGGAGGAAGGAGCTGAGAGAGTAAGTGGCAGTCCTCCAATGTCTGAGTAGCTACCAGGGTAACCAGATGTTGGAGGGACTAGACATTTATCTGTAACCCTTAGGGACAGATAGTCATTCAATCAGCGTGAGTATTTATTGAATAGCAGCTACTTGCCAGCTTCTGTGCTAAAGACTGCAAAGTAGAAAAATACTAGCAACTGCAGTCAGGTAATCTTCATGCAAAGAAACTCTGCTTTTCTAATAACGTGACAGTTAAGCATGCCTGATGGCTAAAACAGATCTGTAGAGATACGGTCCACAGTATCGAGAGATGATGAATTTTGTTAAGTTCTGCTGAGCGGCTTTTGTGACTCATATAGCCCCTTGTTTACCAAGGTTGTCATTTGATATCCATTTCTAAATACTTCTAAGCATTCACTTCTGTGTAGAAAGTGGTTCAGTTATGGAGAAGCAGCTGCCATCAGAAGGTGAGCGGCAAGCTTACCAACCCAGCCAAAACTTGTCCCAAGGCTGACCTTCCCCCATTCTGCTCCCCAGATGAAACATGAAACTATACAGGAGCTTCCATATGAACTTTTTTTTTTTTTTCATATGAACTTTTAAAAAGCCTTTTTAGAATTCTAGCTTTAGAAATTTCTTTCCCAAGAAAAATCATTAAGCTTTCCTTTTATTTTAGATTATTCAATTTGCAGGAAAGCACACATGATAATGAATACATAAATCTTCTCAGTTTTTCGCTAAGTCTGAGTAATGCAGTCTTGGTTTTACTACATTTGGGCTCTCACCAATCTCTTTCAAACTCCAAAATAAATCCATTAGAAGTTGTGATCCCCATCAATTCACTATATTGAAAATTCAATGTTAAAGCTTGTTGGAGGTGATCTGTGGGTTTATTATTAATATGTTGAAGCTACAGGGAAACATATTTTGGCTCAATATAAAATGAATTTTCTAAGTGTAAGAGCTACCTTGGTAGGTAAGAAGTTCCCCAGTGTACGAGATGTTCAAGAATAGTTGAAGGTCGCCTGGTTTAGTTGGAGTGAGGGGAGAGATGTTACACAAAATTATCTTTGAACTCTTTACCAATCTTGAGATAGAATGTTTCCATTAAACAATGACTTCACCAAGCCTTAACTGGGTTCTTTTCCAGAAAAGAGCTTTCTGTACCTGCCTTCTGAAATCACATCCCAAAATGCAAAATGACTTTCTCCTTAAATGACGTATTTTAAAAGAATTGTTTAGATCTAAATTAATCAGTAAGTGCCATTTGGTCTCTTCTGACAACATTGCCACAGCCCAGCAAAATCAAATGATTAACAATAAGTTACTAATCACAAAAATAATTACTGCTAATAATATCAAATAATGTACTAATAACATCAATAGTTGTTCTTAAATAGTTAACATTCGTTGACTCTTGTGTGGCAAACACGGCACTAAGTGCTTTAATGACACTAATTTAGTGATAACCTATCAGGTGGTACAACTCTTATTCTCATTTAGGAGATAAGAAAACTTCATATGTTAGGAAGATTACATAACTCAGAGGGTCACTCGGTTGAGGCAGAACCAGAATGTGAAGACAGTGAGTATGCTAACTCCAGAGAATAAACTCACAACCACTAGTCTACATATAATGACTATTATTTAAGTGTTTCTGACCCTTGCTAATATGTTTAGTCCTCTAAATTACTTGGGAATATCATATACATTGTTAAATATCCAATCTTAAAATCTGAAATATTGTATCACAAATTTTCTACAATGCGGCAATGTTAAGGAATTTACAATACATCTACTAATTTTTTTTTTTTCTTTTTTCTTGGCCACCCCACATGGCTTGTGGGATCTTAGTTCCCTGACCAGAGATCGAACCCACATCCCCTGCATTGGAAGCACAGAGACCTAACCACTGGATCACCAGGGAATTCACTCAGTAAGGTTTTAAAGAATCATTAAGGAATTTCCCTGGCAGTCCAGTGGTTAAGACTCCAAGCTTCCACTGCAGGGGGCGCAGGTTCAATCCCTGGTGTTGGGAACTAAGATTCCACATGCTCTGCAGCATGGCCCACCCCCCCAAAAAAAAGAACCATTAAAATGTTCTGGACAAGGAGCTGTTAAAACACAGGAAAATGTGTACAGTATACAGCATATGAAATAGTAAAATGCAAATTTTTTTGTGCAGTGTGATCTCAACTTTGTTAAAAAAAAATTCATAGAAGGAACTAAACAAAGCGCTCTCAATGATTGACCTAGGTGTTAATATCTATTTTGTCCTAATATTTTTTCTTTAAATAAAACTCATTTTTTTTTCCATCATGAATTTGTATTGTTTCTGCAATTTAAAAAAAAGTTTTGTTTTTTTTCATAGTTTATTTATTTTTGGTTGTGTTTGGGTCTTCGTTGTTGCGTGTGAGCTTTATCTAGTTGCGGTAGCAGGGGCTGCTCTTCGTTGCAGTACGTGGGCTTCTCACTACAGTGGCTTCTCCTGTTGCGGAGCACGAGCTCTAGGCACGCGGGTTGTGGCATGTGGGCTCAGTAGTTGTGGCTCGCAGGCTAGTCCAGGCTTAGTAGTTGTGGCACATGGGCTTTGTTGCTCCACAGCAAGTGGGATCCTCCCAGACCAGGGATCGAACCCGTGTCCCCTTCATTGGCAGGCGGATTCTTAACCACTGCGCCACCAGGGAAGCCCTGTTTTGTTTTACTTTTGGTTTTAAAAAGTAATTTAATTCTCAGATACAAGTTGCATAGTTTCTGATCTGACATTATGGTGTATAAAGTATCATGCTCTCTCTTCTTAAATGAAGACATATTTAAATGGTCATATGTTCATTTAGCAGTAAGTGACTCTGTATAGAAATGGACAACTCAGCTTCACTGTAAAACACCCAATTATTAAGGTACATAAATATTTTTTTAATTAATTAATTAATTTATTTTTGGCTGTGTTGGGTCTTCGTTTCTGTGCGAGGGCTTTCTCCAGTTGCAGCAAGCGGGGGCCACTCTTCATCGCGGTGCACGGGCCTCTCACTGTCGCGGCCTCTCGTTGCGGAGCACAGGCTCCAGACGCGCAGGCTCAGTAGTTGTGGCTCACGGGCCTAGTTGCTCCGCGGCATGTAGGGTCTTCCCAGACCAGGGCTCGAACCCGTGTCCCCTGCATTGGCAGGCAGATCCTCAACCACTGCGCCACCAGGGAAGCCCAAGGTGCGTAAAATTTGCTGATTCTACTTTGCCCAGAATGTAGTCTAAAGGCTCCGAAGCTGCACTGAATTGACTATTGCTGAGTTCCTTATCAGTAGCATTGAAAAGCATGATCCTGTGTTTTTCAGCTCCAGACTGGTCAGGCTGGTTTGGAGGACTTAATGCAAAGTTATGTACTGTGTAGTCAATTTTGGCAAGTCCTTCTAAGTGTAAACTGTCCCCAGGCCCCAGGGTGTCATGCCCAGCTTCAGGGGCTAAGGAAATGTAATTCCTGTATGAGTAAGCATAATTAACCTGGGGAGGATTGGGGTGTTTCTTTTTCAGGAAGGCTTGGGCTGTCCCACACAGACGTTGTTATTGTTTGACATATGATTTTGGAAAACTCTACCTTCCTTGGAGTTTTCATTAATTGTCACTTAAGTGCCTCCCGAAACTTATGCCTAGTAAGTCACCTTTCCTTTTCTGGCTTTGGATTTGAATGGAAGTTACCCAGCATTAGACTTTGTATTTAGAGACATTTTCAGAATAACTGTTAATACTACCCTTTATAGCAATGAGTGAATAAGACTAGGGCAAAACATCAGGAGAATTCAAGCCTTCTAACTTTGCCTGCTAAACAGCTGATGCACAAGAAAGATATGCTTATACACCCCTCTCCTGGGTGGAACTGTTTCTAACCTAGCATTGTCTAGAATAATTTATTAAGAAATCTTCATAGTACAGTAACCTGGAAGCTACCTAACTAGAAGTTACGATTATCCTTACATTGTAGAAGGAAAGAACCAAAACCAGGGCAACAGTGTTCTACTGACCTTAACTTACGTCTGGGCAAAGTAACTATGTGGTACTACTTTGCCACCACTGATATACACACTCTGAAGTTCCTGTTCAGTTCAGTTTTAAAGTGGAGGAACCAGACGTGTTCCCAGAAACTAAATCTGTTTCGTGGAGGAGGAGTCTGTGATTCAGGCTTAAGGCAAGGGTGTTGCCATTATGACGTAGGCCATTACCGAAAGTAAGGTAGGGATGGTTCCTTGCCCCAGAGCTGTCAGATGCATCCAGGGATTTGTGCTGAGTTCTTCATGGTTCAGTAAAACCAGGCCATCGGAAATGCTACACTGGGTATTACCAGTTGTACCTTCAGCAAAGCAAGGATCCCAAACATTTCAGGATCATGTGAGAAATACTGGAATGCGAGGTATGTAGAAGGTGCTTTGGGAATAGCAGGGTGGTCATTAACCCAGTCTGAGAAGGTCAGGAGGATTCCCAGTGGCAGCAGTGTCTGAACGTGTGTTCGAAGAATGAACAGAGTCAATGGACAAAAAGGAAGAAAGAGCTATCTGTGCAAAGCCACCAGTTCTCCAGGAAGAAGACAGTGAGAAGAGAGGCTATCAATCAGGAGAGCAAGTCTGTGGAGGGAGTAATGTGCTTCACTGAGAACGTAGGCTTTATGCTGTAGCTGATGAGGTGTCAGCACAAGATTTTAATGGAGGAGAGACAACATCAGTGGACCATTTTAGAAAGAGATTTCTGACTGCGGCTGTGGCTAATGCATTGAGAGAAGGTAAGATTAGAGGGAGGGAACCAATTTTGAGAGAGCCTCATTCATGGCAATGACAGTGGTAACAAAGAGGGACTACATACAGACTAGAGAGACGGTTTGGAGGTAGAGTTGATGGGATTGATTAATACCTCACTAGATGTGGAATCAAGGTTTGAGGCTGAAGTTTCTAACTTAGATGACTAGGAGGATTGTGATGGCATGAAGTAAAGGCTATATGCCTTCTGAAATCCGTGATTTTGTCTGAAATCTTCTGAAAACTATTGTATGAGTTCTACTGTATAGTAGTTCTGTTGCATCTGACATTTGTACCAAATTTTTAACTTTCCAGAGCACTTCCTCTTGTTTGATCCCATTAAATATGCATTTTGACAGATGAGAAAACTAAGTGTAAGTGATTTGACTGAAAGCATCCAGTTGGATTTGGCTGAGGTGGGACTAGAATCAAGTCTCCAGACCCCGTAGCCTTAAGCTTTAAATCAAATCCCAAATCTGTTAGTCTTACATTCTGTGCCCCTCACCCTTTTTTCTATTTTGCACAGAAGATGCTAGAATTGGAAAGACTTGAATAGAAGAGGAAGCTGGAAGCTTTGGAAAAAACCACAAAGAAACCTTGGGAGCTTTTGGGGAGGATGAGGCAGCCAGCAGATGGGCACAGGGAAGCAAATGACAATGAGCATTCCAGGCCTTCCTGATGTCAGAGTTTGGCATCACTCACAGTACAAAGGCGTCCTGTTGTACTAGTTTCCCTATAAACCTCATTCCTGCAAACCACATGAGCCCTGGGAGGTGGGGAATGGAAGGTGGGAGGGACCAGCTGGTAATGGCTGTGAATGACAATGACAGTGGTCTCTACTCAGGATGGTCCCTGGGTCCCTGAAGTCTGTTCAGAGGGTCCAGTGTGGCTTACTAATCAGCATTACACTCAAAATTTGTCCCCAGGCAGTCTCAACCAGGGAATAAGTAGATTTGTTGATCACGTTGGGTGAGATTTTCTATGCAGAGGCTCTAAAATAAACCCGTTCAGTTTGAAAGTGAAATCTCAACCTCAGTGAGCAGAGGAAATGGAGAGCCTTGGTCCCTGCAAACCAGAATTTCTCTATTAGAAATAATAATTTTGTGATGGTGGGAGAGTCGTTTTGCAATTATCTCCCGTCCATGTTGGTGATTGGGAAGATGCAAAACACCTGTCTTTAGACAAGGTAGACATTTGTGGGCAGGAAGAGAGTTTTCATCTGTAGGGGTCTTACTGTTTTTAGGAGCCAAAAGGGGCAACGTTTCAGGATGCCTGGAGAGAGAAAGAAAGAGAAAGAGGATTCTTGATGAAAACTCCTCAGTGCACTGTGTTTTTAGGCGGATGTGGTCTCCCACAGGATGTGCAACAACTGACTTGCCTCAGTGATAGACTCCCACTTGTGGGTGACTGCCTTGGAAATGGTGGTCAAATAGTGGTGCTTAATAGAGACACGCTCTGTGATTGAACAGCCCCCATCCTTCTGGGGGTTTCATTGATTATCTGTCTCCCTGCCCAGACTCCTAGCTCCAGCCTCAGGGACTCATCTGATTTCAGCCTGCTCCCTTGCATCTAGAACTGTGATCGACAGTCAATATTAATTGTTTACAAATGAGCAAAGTACTGCTTTTAAGGAAAAATCTTTTTACTTTTTCCCTAATGTTTTTGTGGGGGGAGGGAGAGAAATTTATACAGAAAAATACACTTTTACACCCATAGGTGTGGTTTAAACAGACCTTGTTTCATTTTATGACCCAACCTACAACCTCTGAGACTCCCACAGCTTTCAAGCCCATCAAGGCAGCCATTCCATCAAGACCAGTTAGAAGTGTCAGTGATAATCCCACTTTATCCCTGAAAACCACTCAGAACATTTTAAAAAATCTCCAAGCAATTGAGACAATTCAACCCCTCAGTTCTGTTTTCCTAGTGATGATTTGTTTCTGATGAACATGTTTTCAACTGATTTTTTAAATAAAACATTTACACTGAAATGACTCCCTGTCTTAGGTGAGCTTGATTGATTCCTATTAGAGTTTTTTGGGTTTTTTTTAATCATAGTATTTTCTAGCCTGTGCAACTTTAAGTTTAATGAATGAAATAACTGGGAGAAAGAGTAGGTGGTTACCATGGTGACCATAACATCTGATTTGAGTAGCAACAGAGAGGGCAGGGAAATAGTGCCGTATTCAACTGAATTGTAATGATGATCAGCAGTTGAGAGAGGAAATTTAAATGTCTGGGCTCCACTTAGCAACTGATCGATCAATCAACATATGAATAGCAGTGTCTGCACCTTAGCTTCACATGCACATATCGTACAGATCAAAACAGAAAGAAAATTGCAGTCTACATGAAAATTAAGAATCCTTAAGCATATTTGGAAAATGCATTTAGGTAAGAATAAAAATCATCCTAATTTCCAAATTTTAGCTATTCATCCTCAGATTATCAAGATGAGTTTAAACTACAAGGTCTTGATGTTGACAGTAGGGGATTTCCAAGTTTAATAGAAATGAAAACAGGGGTTGATTTCTCAGACTTAGGGAACATAGTTTCTCGACACTTGGTGTTGCCACCCAAAAGGTGAAATTAAAAGTTCTACATCCCTGAACTATCCTTTTTTGAATACTCTTCCTGCCTGAAGGCTGATGTAAGCAGGCATTTCCTGGCCTGGGGGAACCGGCAGATTCCAGCCAGCCAGCTGAAGAATTAACTCTACAGTGTGAATAACTTTGTTTACTCTCTTCTACATTTTAAAAGAAGATACCGGACTAACACTTCAGTGTTGGAATTTCAAACACCCGGGGCTAAGCTGGAGGGTGGGATGGGACTTGGGGGGGAAGAAGTCTTCCTGGATCCTTTCAGCAGACTCCCCAGGCAGGCGTCCAGGTCCACCACCTTTCCAGTGCTAAGGCGTTTTTAGCTGAGAAGAGAAAGAGAGAGAGGTGAGTGAAACAGTCATCTGGAAAGTGATTTGTTCCTGCTTTTAAAAGGGTGGAATGGAGAAAGTAATCCCGTCTCTTAAATAGGCCCTTTTTTTGTGTGTTGCAAAGCATCTCAAACTAGCTCTGCCACTAGCCTGAGAAGGTGGCCCCACCTGCTTCACTCTTCGGAGACTTTGGCCCCAACTCAAGAGCACTGGGACTGTGTGCTGGCAGGCGGAGTTGATACACCGTAAACTCAACCAGGAAGAGGGGAGCAGAGCTGAATTTGGGAAGCAGCTGCCTGCTATGCTGAAAACCTCTGTAAACTGGCTAAGGAGCTGTGGTGAGAATCATGCCGCTTTTCTCAGACCCATTTCTCTTGACAGACCAGCGGGGAATTGTGACCAAGAAAATGGAAAGAGGACGGCAGAGTCCCCTCCCCTTCCCTCCCTAGAACTGCAATGCCTGCCTTTTCTTAGCGCCCACAGCTTGCAGGCATCTTCTTAAGGCGGCTCTGTTTTCTTGTCTCTGGCTGTCTACACTCTGGGGGAATAAGAATCGGTGAATTTTTCTCTTCCGCCGCCTCAGTTCCACCCTCAAACCACACTCCAAGAGTTCGATTCACCATTAGCCTCTTCATAATAAACCTGCCTCATGTGAGCTGCTGGACTGTTGCTGCTGTATATCACAGAGAGAAATTTAAGAATGTGAAATTCTTGCCGCTGACTTAAATGGGTTCCGGAAATGCCTGGATCCACATTGATTTCAGATCAGATATTTGATGTATGCAGGTTTTGTTCAAATAGCCAGAGCCTGCTGAGGGACAGGATAGTTCTATGCAGGGAGGCAGGTTTATGGGTCTGAAAGAACCGATAGACTGTCCCACTCTGACCAATTATAAGCTATGTAATCTTGGGAAACCACTGAACTTTGTGCCTTTAGTTTCCTCATTTGCAAAATGGAAATTATTTCACTTACCTCGTAAGGTTGTTTACAAATTAGTAGTTGTATATGGAAAGCTGGACTCTAAAGTCCTCTAGGGGACGGGGACCATGATTACCTTATTTGGGGGCATATGATTAATTATCCAGAAAAGGTCATTTATTAACAGCCTTAGCTTAGTGGTTAAGAATGTCAGCTCAGATCATTCTACCTGATTTCAGATCGCAGCTCCCTCATGGTTAGCTTAAGTTAGCTGAATAACATAAGCCTGTTTCCACATTATAAAATGGTAATACTAACAGCAACTATTTCATGGATCTGTGAGGATTTAAAGAGGCAACGCTTCCTATATAAGGCTCTCAGCACTGTGCCTAGCACACAGTATTCAGTAAATGTTGGCTGTTGTTATTGTGGGGCAGAAATCTGACTGTGGAGCTAGACAGCTGGCCTCTCTAGACTAAATTCACCCCATTTTAAAAAATTTAACTGCAGAGGTTGGACGAGATGAATCCCAAGGAGCCGTCCACCTCTCACCAGCTGTGTTCCTGGGAGCATCCACGTGCCTATCACATAGCTGTAATCTTCCTTGGTAGCAGCAATAAATTGAAAGTTCAAACATTTTATGATGGACAAAACAACCCAACATAATATACATTGTGGACTTAAAAATCACAGCCACTGCCTAAAACCAGATGTGTCATTTCATACACTCCCGTGACTTGATTTCCTGAAAAGCATATTTTCGCAGCCCCAGATGCTACTTTGCATGTCCATAGCTTTGGAGATCTGCATCCAAAGACTTTGTACTGGTTTTAAGAAACTTTATTCACACAAGTTGGCTGAGAGTGGCATTTGGTAGCACTTTCAGTTTCTGGATTATTTTGAGGAGGAACCTTAACCTGTATCTCTGTATTCTGATGTCAGTTAACATGTGTCTGACATTACCAGTTGAACTGTTGGCAGCCAGTTTAAAAACCAGCTCAGAGTCACTCCTCACTGGGCCTGTGGGACAGGAAGTGGACTTGCTGGGCTGGGGGATTTGCATTCTCCTCAGACTGGGAGCACCCCCTCCCAACATTTCCTTTGCTATTTTATTCTCTCCATAGCCAACCCCCTACTAATTATCTTCCCACAATTCCTCTCTAAATCCCTTATGGGTAGCCAGAGCTAAGCTAACACTCCCATTAAACAGAACAATTGATCACAGATTTGTAGAATTAATTTGTTTGATGTAAGACCAGCAAAGGGCAGGGACTGTGTTTTTTTGTTTGTGTTTTTCTTTTTATTCTTGTCTATTATTTTTTTTTAACATCTTTATTAGAGTATAATTGCTTTACAATGGTGTGTTAGTTTCTGCTTTATAACAAAGTGAATCAGTTATACATATACATATATCCCGATGTCTCTTCCCTCTTGCATCTCCCTCCCTCACACCCTACCTATCCCACCCCTCTAGGTGGTCACAAAGCACTGAGCTGATCTCCCTCTGCTATGCGGCTGCTTCCCACTAGCTATCAATTTTAATGTTTGGTACTGTATATATGTTCATGCCACTCTCTCACTTTGTCACAGCTTACCCTTCCCCCTCCCCGTATCCTCAAGTCCATTCACTAGTAGGTCTTCGTCTTTATTCCCCTCTTGCCCCTAGGTTCTTCAAGACCATTTTTTTTTTTTTTAGATTCCATATATATGTGTTAGCATACGGTATTTGTTTTTCTCTTTCTGACTTACATCACTCTGTATGACAGACTCTAGGTCCATCCGCCTCACTACAAATAACTCAATTTAGTTTCTTTTTATGGCTGAGTGATATTCCATTGTATATATGTGCCACATCTTCTTTATCCATTCATCTGTCAATGGACACATAGGTTGCTTCCATGTCCTGGCTATTGTAAATAGAGCTGCAATGAACATGGTGGTACGTGACGCTTTTTGAATTATGGTTTTCTCAGGGTGTATGCCCAGTACTGGGATTGCTCCGTCGTATGGTAGCTCTATGTTTAGTTTTTAAGGAACCTCCATACTGTTCTCCATAGTGGCTGTATCAATTTACACTCCCACCAACAGTGCAAGAGTGTTCCCTTTTCTCCACACCCTCTCCAGCATTTATTGTTTGCAGATTTTTTGATGATGGCCATTCTGACCGGTGTGAGATGATATCTCATTGTAGTATTGATTTGCATTTCTCTAATGATTAATGATGTTGAGCATTATTTCATGTGTTTCTTGGCAATCTGTATATCTTCTTTGGAGAAATGTCTATCTAGGTGTTCTGCCCATTTTTGGATTGGGTTGTTTGTTTTTTTGATATTGAGCTACATGAGCTGCTTATAAATTTTGGAGATTAATCCTCTGCCAGTTTCTTCATTTGCAAATATTTCCTCCCATTCTGAGGGCTGTCTTTTCGTCTTGTTTATGGTTTCCTTTGCTGTGCAAAAGCTTTTAAGTTTCATTAGCTCCCATTTGTTTATTTTTGTTTTTATTTCCATTTCTCTAAGAGGTAGGTCAAAATGGATCTTGCTGTGATTTATGTCATAGAGTGTTCTGCCTATGTTTTCCTCTAAGAGTTTGATAGTGTCTGGCCTTACATTTAGGTCTTTAATCGATTTTGAGTTTATTTTTGTGTATGGTGTTAGGGAGTGTTCTAATTTCATTCTTTTACATGTAGCTGTCCAGTTTCTCCAGCACCACTTATTGAAGAGACTGTCTTTTCTCCACTTTATATTCTGGCCTCCTTTATCAAAGATAAGGTGCCCATATATGCGTGGGTTTATCTCTGGGCTTTCTATCCTGTTCCATTGAGCTATATTTCTGTTTTTGTGCCAGTACCACACTGTCTTGATTACTGTAGCTTTGTAGTATAGTCTGAAGTCAGGGAGCCTGATTCCTCCAGCTCTGGTTTTCTTTCTCAAGATTGCTTTGGCTATTTGGGGTCTTTTGTGTTTTCATACAAATTGTGAAATTTTCTGTTCTAGTTCTGTGAAAAATGCCAGTGGTAGTTTGATAGGGATTGCATTGAATCTGTAGATTGCTTTGGGGAGTAGAGTCATTTTCACAATATTGATTCTTCCAATCCAAGAACATAGTATATAGTTCCACCTATTTGTATCATCTTTAATTTCGTTCATCAGTGTCTTATAATTTTCTGCATACATGTCTTTTATCTCCTTAGGTAGGGCTATTCCTACATATTTTATTCTTTTTGTTGCAATGGTAAATGGGAGTGTTTTCTTAATTTTACTTTCAGATTTTCCATCATTAGTGTATAGGCATGCCAGAGATTTCTGTGCATTAATTTTGTATCCTGCTACTTTACCAGATTCATTGATTAGCTCTAGTAGTTTTCTGGTAGCATCTTTAGGATTCTCTATTTAGAGGATCATGTCATCTGCAAACAGTGACAGCTTTACTTCTTCTTTTCCGATTTGGATTCCTTTTATTTCTTTTTCTTCTCTGATTGCCATGGCTAGGACTTCCAAAACTATGTTGAATAATAGTGGTGAGAGTGGGCAACCTTGTCTTGCTCCTGATCTTAGTGGAAATGGTTTCAGTTTTTCACCACTGAGGAGGATGTTGGCTGTGGGTTTGTCATATATGGCCTTTATTATGTTGAGGAAAGTTCCCTCTGTGCCTACTTTCTGGAGGGTTTTTATCATAAATGGGTGTTGAATTTTGTTGAAAGCTTTCTCTGCATTTATTGAAACGATCATGTGGTTTTTCTCCTTCAATTTGTTAATATGGTGTATCACATTGATTGCTTTGCGTGTATTGAAGTATCCTTGCCTTCCTGGGATAAACCCCACTTGATCATGGTGTATGATCCTTTTAATGTGCCGTTGGATTCTGTTTCCTAGTATTTTGTTGAGGATTTTTGCATCTATGTTCATCAGTGATATTGGTCTGCAGTTTTCTTTTCTTCTGACATGTTTGTCTCATTTTGGTACTAGGGTGATGGTGGCCTCGTAGAATGAGTTTGGGAGTGTTCCTCCCTCTGGTATATTTTGGAAGAGTTTGAGAAGGATAGGTGTTAGCTCTTCTCTAAATGTTTGATAGAATTCAGCTGTGCAGCCATCTGGTCCTGGGCTTTTGTTTGTTGGAAGATTTTTAAAAATTATTTATTTATTTATGGCTGCATTGGGTCTTTGTTGTTGCTTGCAGTCTTTTCTAGTTGCAGAGAGGGGAGGCTACTCTTCATTGTGGTACTCAGGCTTCTCATTGTGGTGGCTTCTCTTGTTGCAGAGCATGGGCTCTAGTTGCGTGGGCTCTAGTAGTTGTAGCCCACGGGCTTAGTTGCTCCGCAGCATGTGGGATCTTCCTGGACCAGGGATCGAACCTGTGTCCCCTGCATTGGCAGGCGGATTTTTAACCACTGCACCACCAGGGAAGCCCTGCTGGAATATTTTTAATCACAGTTTCAATTTCAGTTCTTGTGATTGGTCTGTTCATATTTTCTATTTCTTCCTGGTTCATTCTCAGAAGGTTGTGCATTTCTAAGAATTTGTCCATTTCTTCCAGGTTGTCCATTTTATTGGCATATAGTTGCTTGTAGTAATCTCTCATGATCCTTTGTATTTCTGCAGTGTCAGTTGTTACTTCTTTTTCATTTCTAATGCTATTGATTTGAGTCTTCTCCCTTTTTTTCTTCATGAGTCTGGCTAATGGTTTATCAATTTTGTTTATCTTCTCAAAGAACCAGCTTTTAGTTTTATTGATCTTTGCTATTGTTTCCTTCATTTCTTTTTCATTTATTTCTGATCTGATCTTTATGATTCCTTTCCTTCTGCTAATTTTGGGGTATTTTTGTTCTTCTTTCTCTAATTGCTTTTGTTGTAAGGTTAGGTTGTTTATTTGAAATGTTTCTTGTTTCTTAAGGTAGGATTGTATTGCTATAAACTTCCCTCTTAGAACTGCTTTTGCTGAATCCCATAGGTTTGGGGTCATCTTGTTTTCACTGTCATTTGTTTCTAGATATTTTTTGATTTCCTCTTTGATTTCTTCAGTGATCTCTTGCTTATAAAGTAGTGTATTGTTTAGCCTCCATGTGTTTGTATTTTTTACAGATTTTTTCCTGTGATTGATATCTAGTCTCATAGCGTTCTGGCTGGAAAAGATACTTGATACGATTTCAATTTTCTTAAATTTACCAAGGCTTGATTTGTGACGCAAGGTATGATCTATCCTGGAGAATGTTCCATGAGCACTTGAGAAGAGTGTGTATTCTGTTGTTTTTGGATGGAATGTCCTTTAAATATCAATTAAGTCCATCTTGTTTAATGTGTCATTTAAAACTTGTGTTTCCTTATTTATTTTCATTTTGGATGATCTGTCCATTGGTTAAAGTGGGGTGTTAAAGTCCCCTACTATGATTGTGTTACTGTCAATTTCCTCTTTTATGGCTGTTAGTATTTGCCTTCTGTATTGACGTGCTCCTATGTTGGGTGCATAAATATTTACAATTGTTATATCTTCTTCTTGGATTGATCCCTTGATCATTCTGTAGTGTCCTTCTTTGTCTCTTGTAATAGTCTTTCTTTTAAAGTCTATTTTGTCTGATATGAGAATTGCTACTCCAGCTTTCTTTTGATATCCATTTGCATGGAATATCTTTTTCCATCCCTTCACATTCAGTCTGTATGTGTCCCTAGATCTGAAGTGGGTCTCCTGTAGACGGCATATATATGGGTCTTGTTTTTGTGTCCATTCAGCCCATCTGTGTCTTTTGGTTGGAGCATTTAATCCATTTACATTCAAGGTAATTATATGTATGTTCCTATTACCATTTTCTTAATTGTTTTGGGTTTGTTATTGTAGGTCTTTTCCTTCTCTTGTGTTTCCTGCCTAGAGAAGTTCCTTTCCCATTTGTTGTAAAGCTGGCTTGGTGGTGCTGAATTCTCTTAGCTTTTGCTTCTCTGTAAAGGTTTTAATTTCTCTGTCAAATCTTAATGAGATCCTTGATGGTAGAGTAATCTTGGTTGTAGGTTTTTCCCTTTCATCACTTTAGATATGTCCTGCCACTCCCTTCTAACTTGCAGAGTTTCTGCTGAAAGATCAGCTGTTAACCTTATAGGGATTCCCTTGTATGTTATTTGTTGTTTTTCCCTTGCTGCTTTTTTTCTTTGCATTTAATTTTTGATAGTTTTATTAATATGTGTCTTGGTGTGTTTCTCCTTGGTTTATCTTGTATGGGACTCTGTGCTTCCTGGACTTGATTAACTATTTCCTTTTCCATATTAGGGAAGTTTTCAACTATAATCTCTTCAAATATTTTCTCAGTCCCTTTCTTTTTCTCTTCTTCTCTGGAATCCCAATAATTTGAATGTTGTTGTGTTTAATGTTGTCCCAGAGGTCTCTGAGACTTTCCTCAATTCTTTAAATTCTTTTTTCTTTATTCTGCTCTGCAGTAGTTATTTACACTATATTATCTTCCAGGTCACTTATCCGTTCTTCTGCTCAGTTATTCTGCTATTTATCCCTTCTAGAGAATTTTTAATTTCATTTATTGTGTTGTTCATCACTGTTTGTTTGCTCTTTACTTCTTCTAGGTCCTTGTTAAACGTTTCTTGTATTTTCTCCATTCTATTTCCAAGATTTTGGATCATCTTTACTATCATTTCTCTGAATTCTTTTTCAGGTAGACTGCCTATTTCGTCTTCATTTGTGAGGTCTGGTGGGATTTTGCTTTGCTCCTTCATCTGCTGTGTGTTTCTCTGTCTTCTCATTTTGCTTAACTTACTGTGTTTGGGGTCTCCTTTTTGCCGGCTGCACGTTTGTAGTTCCCGTTGTTTTTGGCATCTGTCCCTAGTAGCTAAGGTTGGTTCAGTGGGTTGTGGAGGCCTCCTGGTGGAGGGGACTAGTGCCTGTGTTCTGGTGGATGAGGCTGGATCTTGTCTTTTTTGTGGGCAGGTCCACGTCTGGTGGTGTGTTTTGGGGTGTCTGTGGCCTTATTATGATTTTAGGCAGCCTCTCTGCTAATGGGTGGGGTTGTGTTCCTGTCTTGCTAGTTGTTTGGCATAGGGTGTCTAGCACTGTAGCTTGCTGGTCATTGAGTGGAGCTGGGTCTTGGCGTTGAGATGGAGATCTCTGGGAGATTTTCGCCCTTTGATATTACGTGGAGCTGGGAGGTCTCTTGTGGACCAGTGTCCTGAACTTGGCTTTCCCACCTCAGAGGCACAGCCCTGATGCCTGGCTGGAGCACCAAGAGCCTGTCATCCACACAGCTCAGCATAAAAGGGAGAAAAGAAAGAAAGAGAGAGAGAGAGAGAGAGGAAGAAAGAAAGAAAGAAAGAAAGAAAGAAAGAAAGAAAGAAAGAAAGAAAGAAAGAAAGGAAGGAAGGAGATAAAATAAAGTAAAATAAAGTTATTAAAATGAAAAAGAATTTTAGAAAAGTAATTAAAAAAAAGAAAGAGGAGACTAACCAAACCTAAAATCAAATCCATCAATGATAACAAGTGCTAAAAACTATACTAAAAAAAGAAAAGAAGAAAAGTAAATGGACAGACAGAACCCTAGGACAAATGGTAAAAGCAAAGTTATACAGACAAAATCACACACAGAAGCATACACATACACACTCACATAAGGAGAAAAAGGGGAAAAAATAATATATCTTTGCTCCCTAAGTCCACCTCCTCAATTTGGGATGATTCGTTGTCTCTTCAGGTACTCCACAGATGCAGGGTACATCAAGTTGATTGTGGAGATTTAATCCGCTGCTCTTGAGCTGCTGGGAGAAATTTCCCGTTCTCTTTTCTGTTCGCACAGCTCCTGGGGCTCAGCTTTGGATTTGGCCCCGCCTCTGCGTGTAGGTTGCCTGAGGGCATCTGTTGTTCACTGAGACAGGATGGGGTTAAAGGAGCCGCTGATTCGGGGGCTCTGGCTCGCTCAGGCCGGGGGGAGGGAGGGGTGCGGATGCGGGGCGAGCCTGCGGCGGCGGAGGCCGACGTGACGTTGCACCAGCCTGAGGCACGCCGTGCGTTCTCCCGGGGATGTTGTCGCTGGATCACGGGACCCTGGTAGTGGCGGCCTGCACAGGCTCCCAGGAGGGGAGGTGTGGATAGTGACCTGTGCTTGTGCACAGGCTTCTTGGTGGCGGCAGCAGCAGCCTTAGCGTCTCATGCCCATCTCTGGGGTCCGCACTGATAGCCGCGGCTCGCGCCCATCTCTGGAGCTCGTTTAGGTGGTGATCTGAATCTCCTCTCCTCGCGCACCTGAAACAATGGTCTCTTGCCTCTTCGCCAGCTCCAGACTTGTTCCCGGATTCCCTCCCGGCTAGCTGTGGCGCACTAGCCCCCTTCAGGCTGTGTTCACGCCGCCAACCCCAGTCCTCTCCCTGCATCCGACCGAAGCCCGAGCCTCAGTTGCCAACCCCTGCCCGCCTGGGCACGTGAGCAGACAAACCTCTTGGGCTGGTGAGTGCTGGTCAGCACTGATCCTCTGTGCGGGAACCTCTCCACATTGCCCTCCACACCCCTGTTGCTGTGCTCTCCTCCGTGGCTCCAAAGCTCCCCGCGTCCGCTACCCGCCGTCTCCGCCCGTGAAGGGGCTTCATAGTTTGTGGAAACCTTTCCTCCTTCACAGCTCCCTCTGACTGGTGCAGGTCCTGTCCCTATTCTTTTGTCTCTGTTTTTCCTTTCTTCCTTTTGCCCTACCACGTGGGGATATTCTTGCCTTTTGGGAAGTCTGAGGTCTTCTGCCAGTGTTCAGTAGGTGTTCTGTAGGGGTTGTTCCACATGTAGATGTATTTTTGATGTATTTGTGGGGAGGAAGGTGATCTGCATGTCTTACTCTTCCACCATCTTGAAGCTCCTCAGGGACTGTGTTTTCTGACGCCTGGCACTTAATACAAGCAGTCCTTGCTTTTGCATCATAGGGAGAGGTCATAAAGATGACATCTGAATAATCAGTGGGGAAAAAATACCATTGTCTAAGATATTGAACTTTCCTATGCCTTAGTGAATTGTCACTCCTTTCTAGGTTTGGATCAGCTTCCAACCTTTTATCCATTTCAATGTTATGAAATATGTCAGAGTTCTTTTAATGTGCACTTTTTTGCCAGTGTGATTTCCTCTGGGACATCTTCATCCTTTTCATCCCAACCTCTTTCTTCATTTATGTTCCTATGTTTGCCTTTAGTAAGTTCCCCTGGCTGCATATCTGGTCTTTCTCAAAGGGTGGCAGTGTCAACATTCCCCCGATCAGCTATGTCTTCTAAAATTCCACTGTTCCATTTGAATTTCACTTACAGCATTGTCACTTTTTGTTTCTATGCTGCACTTTCATCGTCGTTGGCAAATTCCTTCTTTGGATTATCCATTTCTGTAAAATGGCACGTGGGCTTACCACTAGGAGATGAGGCGGCAAAAGAACTACATGCTTTGCTGTCTGTGTGTGAACTGAACAACAGGTCTGCAGTGACCCATTCCCAACAGACTTTGAAAGAAGTGACTGTGATGAGTTGCTGATTACGATGTGCATCTGTTACTATGTAGTGATTTGTGGAACAAAGAGCTAAGAGCAAGTTTATGATGTACTCACTCACTCACAGTTAATATATTGCGGTCACCAAAATTTGAATCGTATTGTCAGGGAGCTGGTGTTCCTTAATTAAACCATAGCAGTGGAAATTTATGCATGTTGGAACCACACCAGTAAAAAACTGCCCACAGTTAGTTGCTCAATCATAAATATCGGTTGAATGAATGAACTCATGCATTGACACTGATCTCAGTTTTGCAGTCTCAGTGTCTTTATAGCCTCGCCCATAACTAGTCCCTTTCTCTTCCTTCCTGGACATAATAAAATATCCAAAATAGCAGGTAAAAACATGTCTATTAAAAGCTGGCTTTGAACAAGTCATTGAACTCTGAGTCTCATGTGCTAAAGGCCCGGCTACTCCTTTCTTATCAAAATTCTCCCTGAGTGTCCAGCTTCACTTCTAAATAACTAATATGCTCAATAGATTTATACACTAAATGCAGAAAGGACTCTCAGGCTCCCAGTGTAGTTTGTTCTCTCCCCTGAGAGAACAGGATCTGCACTTGGCAGAGGTAGCCTCTTGAATGCTGCCTCCACTAAGGATGCTCAGACCCAGTGGGCAGCAGGAGAGAGGGGCCTTATATTGACAGAATTTCCCTGACCTTATTCTCTCAAAAAATCCAGTAATTCAAAAAACAAAAGTAGAGGAGGTCTAAGGGAGAGACTCAAAGATAATCCTAAATTTTGCTTAGCCTTTGGTCTCAAAGAGTTTACATTCCAAAATGGGCTACGAATCCTGGAGACATGTAAGCTGTAAGAGTGGTGTTTACCATACGGGTTTGATCTGATCTGGGCTCATGGTTGGATCTGTCACTTCCTAGCTCGGTAAGCTTTCCCAAGTTACTTGGGCTCTCAGAATCTCATTTTTTTTTTTTTTTTTTTTTTTTTTTTTTGCAGTACGCGGGCCTCTCACTGTTGTGGCCTCTCCCGCTGCAGAGCACAGGCTCCGGACGCGCAGGCTCAGCGGCTATGGCTCACGGGCCCAGCCGCTCTGCGGCACGTGGGATCTTCCCGGACCGGGGCACGAACCCATGTCCCCTGCATCGGCAGGCGGACTCTCAACCACTGTGCCACCAGGGAAGCCCTAGGGTTTTGAATCTAAGAATTCTCTCCTAGGGTTTTGGAGAGTCTTGAACAGGATAAGGAATGCAATGTACTTAGCGTAGTATCTTCTGTAGATTAAGAACTTGGGAAACTGAAACGATTTTATTTACTGAGACATAATTCAGATGGATGTCATTCTTTTCACTATGATTGTCTTGTCTCCAGTGTGCAGAGTTCTGGTTGCAGAGTCAGAGTGTACCATACAGGTGAAACTTATGGAAGTTACCCAGTCCGATCATGGGGGACCAAGGCTAAGATCTTTGTTTTCTCCTGCATCATTATTGATGGTCACTGGGTAACTGAGAATCTATATTCTATTCTGCCTTTGTGGAGTCAGCCCCCTAAATTCTTTTGGAACCCCTCATTTGGGTGTGTTCACAAGCATTTTCAAAGCTTTCAAGAGCGAGACACTCAAGTCACATAGTGGTAGGGCCTCGCTTCCTTCCCTAGAATGATCAGCTTGGTGCAGGGGCATCCCCATCCAGTTACCATGTGTCCCCACAGCCAGGCACACACAAGTGGAGACTTTTTGAGAAAGGCACTGAATAAGAGTCACTGTTGTGCCTGACTGCTGAGCCGTGGTTCTCAGTTCTGGCTGTGTGGGGCACTTAATAAGTGGAGATCTGCCCAGGGATTGATTCAGTAGGTCTGGCTGGAGTGGAGCTGAGGCACCTACATTATAAAAGTGGTTCCCAGGTAAGGTGCAGGCAGAGCTGAGAACTGCTGCTCTAGCATCTATAGGTGCCAGAGACTAAGAACTAAACCAGCCCTGGTTGCAGGTGTCTGGACATGAATGTGACGGAGACTGGCCTGGCCCGGGAGGCACAAGCTGGCCTTGCAATGTGTTAGAACCTGGTTGCTGCTGATTCTTCTTACCCCAGGGCAACGTTTCCTCATATTGTCCCCTCAGAGGGTAGTCCCATTCATCCTGACTGAACTTTTTGTAGCAGCTGCCTAATTGGTCTCCTTGACTCCGTCTCCCTCTCTTAACCTATCAATCCACTCTCCACTCTGCCAACAAAGTCATCTTGCTAAACCGAGAATTCCATTGTCACTCCCCTCCTCTTCTAGCCACAAAGAACTGTTCCTTGTTTCCAGTATGGGATGTTTCTTTTTTTTTTTTTTAATTTTAAAAAATGTATTTATTTTATTTATTTATTTTTATTTATTGTTTTTTGGCTGCGTTGGGTCTTCATTGCTGTGTGCGGGCTTTTCTCTAGTTGAGGCGAGCGGGAGCTACTCTTCATTGCAGTGCGTGGTCTTCTCATCGTGGTGGCTTCTCTCGTTGCAGAGCATGGGCTCTAGGTGTGCAGGCTTCAGTAGGTGTGGCACGTGGGCTCAGTAGTTGTGGCGCACGGGCTTAGTTGCTCCACGGCATGTGGGATTTTCCCGGACCAGGGCTCGAACCCGTGTCCCCTGCACTGGCAGGTGGATTCTTAACCACTGCGCCACCAGGGAAGTCCGTATCCAGCATGGGATGTTTCTTATTGCCTTCATGCGTGTTGTTTCCCTGCCAAAACACTCTGCCTCCCAATTAATAGTAATAGTATTACTTTCATAAATAACAAAATATTTCTTTATTTGAAAATTTAATCTTTGTTAGATCCAGTGCTATGTGTTTTACATATGTCTGAAAAGTCTTACTGACTTTAGAAGCCCAGTTCTAGACCCCAATTGCCCAACAGCAAAAGTGTGTGCCTCCTTTGGGCCCCAAGAGCACCATCAAAGAATACAGCGCACTGCATTGTAATTTGCTGTAATTGTAATTTATGATCTATCTTTCCTCCCAAGGGCATGTGCTACATTTTTCTTTGTAATTGCTTGAGCAGAATGGGCCACTAGCAGTCATGGGCCATCAGGGGGAGTGGAGAGCAGGCTTGAGGGCAAGTTATCTTCAATCCTAAAGAAACACCTAGATGCAGATGGTTTGCCTGACAGTGGATCTTTAGCCCTAATAGTGTCATCGCTTGTAAGTCACTTTGGCACAGAAAAGAAGTATCCCAGAGATCTGCCTTTATACACAGAAGTGTGATTGATGTAGCACTTAGCTCCCAAGACAATCCGAGCCACAGTCGGCAAGGCTGTTCAGCTGACCAGACCTCCCACCATAAAACATCATTGGGTTCACTTTATTACCCAAGAAGGGCTGGATTGCACTGCATCATCTATTTGGAGGGAATTTTACCATTGAACCAATGAAAGGCAGCCAAATGGAACTGTGCATTTTTTTTTTTTTGGCCCTGTGTTTTTACAGGCAGACACTGTAATCAGCTGTCATGATAGCTATAATCAATTAGCTTATGGGCTGTTTTTCTCCATCTGGACTAATTGAATGGTTGCTTTTGTTTTTATTTTTGTTTTTCTTCTCTACTCATTCCCTACTGTTACTATTGAACCATGTGACTAAGCCCCTACAAAACCTTCAGCTGCTCCTCTCTCTCTGGCAGCCTCCTTTAAGATGTGGCAGGAACCCATTAATCTCCAGAGAGATTTGCATCTATCTGCATTAATATCTAGGAGTTACGTATTTGAAAAATATATTTAAGTAGGTCCTCTATTGTTAAGTGAAAATCAAAAAATCAGGAAATACTTGTTTCTTTTGAAACTAAGGTTTTTCTTTGATAAAGACAGAGTTGCTTACCTGACAGTAAGCCTAAGAACACAGTTAGCAGAGAACTTTTAAGAGTTGGGGAAACATTTCAGCAAACATTGTTTGCATGTCTGCACAAGTCTGGAACCTAAGCTAGGGACAAAAAGAAAAGTAGGGACAAAAAGAAAAGTGACACCTAGCGCCTGCCTGCAAGGAGCTTAAAGTTTAGAAGAAGAAAGATTTATAAAACAAACGAACAAAAATCCAAACACGATAAAGCATTAAAGATGGTATGAGAGGGACTTCCCTGGTGGCATAGTGGTTAAGAATCCACCTGCCAATGCAGGGGACACGGGTTTGATTCCTGGTCTGGGAAGATCCCACATGCCACGGAACAACTAAGCCCGTGCACCACAACTACTGAGCCTGCACTCTAGAGCCTGTGAGCAACAACTACTGAGCCTCAACTACGTGCCTCAATGACTGAAGCCGGCGCGCCTAGAGCCCGTGCTCCGCAACAAGAGAAGCCACCGCAGTGAGAAGCCTGCACACCACAATGAAGAGTAGCCCCTGCTCACCGCAACTAGAGAAAGCCCGTGCGCAGTAACAAAGGCCCAGCGCAGCCGAAGAAATAAATAAATAAAGTAAATAAAATAAAATTTTTAAAAAATTATAAAAAAAAAGGTGGTATGAGAGAAGTCTGTATGATGGCAAAAGGGAAGAAGTGGGATTAGAGAAAGAATATCCCTTTTTCAAAACCTTGTGTTATGTGCTAAAAAGAAAATTATCCTTGACCTCGCTGTCTTCTGGTTTCCATCTGCAAAATGGCTATAATCCATGCCATAACCTAATTCTTTTTGGAATGCATTTTGAAGAGAAATTGAAAGGGTTTTTGAAAGTTTGTATACCCTTAGGGATAGGTATTATACAGATTCCATGTTAAAATCATAGTACATTTAAAGCAATGCCCATTGAACTATTAATTAATTTTTGTCACCTGTTCCATACAAAGCTTACTGAGGGACCTTGACGTTCTTACAGGAATGAAAAATTGAGCAACTAGAATTAATTCCACTGGTTAGGTAGGGAAAGCCCGGAGGTGAGGGTAAGAGACCCGGCCAAGGACCCTGGAACTTGCTGCCAGGGCTATTGACTCTTTGAGGTCACTTTTAATGACCCTGCTCTCTTCACTTCCTTGTCTGTGGCTTGGGGCTCTGACTATAGATTTGTTGATGCGTGGTTTTCTTCAACAGGGAATTAAAATTTAACAAAAGCAAAAAAACAGAACAAATAACAACAACCAAAAACTGTGCTTTGAGCACAGAAAAATAGGATATTTTTCATGGAGTTTTAAAATGTATTCGGCAGATGTTTATTCAGGGCTTGCTATGTGCCGTGTATGGTAGTAAGCACTGGAGGACAAATCAAGGATGTTCTCCATCCTCGTGGAGCTTAGAATCTAATTATGGGGCAATTGTGATGCAATGTAAGCAATGCTATGGGGGTGTTATAGGCTGCCCAGGGAGGAACCTTTAATGCACCTTCACAAGAGGATCAGAGAAACCTCCATGCAGAAAAAAATATCAAAGCCAGGATGTGAAATTCTGAGAAATTAGCCCTGAAGAGTGGAAAGGAGGAGGAACAGGAAGTAGAAAAGCAGGACAGCAAGAAGGAGCTCTTGTCATTGGAAGTGAAAGCAGTTCAATAGGTTGGAGTTTAGACCAGTGTCTGGTGCAGCCTGGATGGCTAAGGAGGGCCCAGATCATACAAGGATCTTTATGCCCAACTGGAGTTTGATCTTTGGTCTGAAGGCAGTGGGGCCAGTTAAATGGTTTTAAGTAGGAAAGTGACAGGATCAATATTGCCATTAGGAAAGAATCTCTTATCTCTGCTGTGAAAAGAATGGATAGGAGGGAGGATAATCATTAAGGAGAGGGAGGTGAGGATCCTTAGTCTAAGGGGTAGAAAGGTCACATGTAGGTCTCACTGGCTGCTCTCACTCCCTTCCTCTGTGTGGAATACTGTAAGGATTACACTCCTGGTCCTTCCCAGGCTTTTTGAATACAAAGACTCCCTTTGTGGTTTTTAGGATTTGTTGATAGAGATAATACTTACTGATAAAATGATACATGAAATTAAACTTGATGTATATTTAATTAGTCACAGTGTAACCTATGTACATTTAACATTTAGTAGGACGTATATGTAGGAGACATTGTTGATTCAGTCTAGGGAATATTTGGGGCCTGGTAGATTTGAGGATTCTTTGCCAAAACATCTAGGATTCCCGAGAGAGAGTTTTTTTTGTTTTTGTTTTTTTGCGGTACGTGGGCCTCTCACTGTTGTGGCCTCCGCTGTGGAGCACAGCCTTCGGAGGCCATGGCTCACGGGCCCAGCCGCTCCGCGGCATGTGGGATCCTTCTGGAGCGGGACATGAACCCGCGTCCCCTGCATCGGCAGGCGGACTCTCAACCACTGCGCCACCAGGGAAGCCCGAGAGGGAGTTTTTGATTCTCAAACTTGGACCCGGAGGCAAGGAGGCTTTAGAACTGTAGTTATCAGTAGTCTGTTAACTAATCCTTTTCAAAGGGTTGATAGCTATTATTTGTTGAGCTTACTGTATCCAGTAGCTTTACAGGTACTAGCTCATTTTACAGATGAGGAAACAGATGTTAGAGAAGTCAGTAACATGGTTTGGCTTCAGTGCCTCCTAGGGGTTAAGTGGATTCAATGTTTGAATTTCAGTTCTACCACTTACCATCAATGTAATTTTGGGCAAATTACTCAATCTCTAGTAGTATCAGTTTCTTTTTCTGTGAAATGGGTATAATATCTACCACATGGAGTTAGAACATTATTATAGTAGATAGTGGATATTAAAAACCTAAATAACTTTCAATAAATCATCTTCCCATTGTACCATCTTCTCTTATTCCTTCTTTATCTTTTCTCCCCATTTCCTCGGCATCTTCTTACATTTTAGTCCCTTCTCTTCTTTCTCAATTTTCCTTCTTAATCTTCACATTTCATTAAACTACTTTTTTTTTTAGTGTATATACAGTTAACTTTTGTGTTTCCTGTTCTTAATTTAAACAGCAACCATCTATGTTTTGTTAAATTGCTCAAGAACCAACTTGCTCTGTACATGTGACCCTTCATAGAAAAACATTCTCACTTGCACATCATTGACCTAATAGTATATTTTCAGGTCCACTCTGACAACATTACTTACTCCACATTCTTTTGATATGCTAGAGATGAATCATCCACGCAGTGCCCTACTTAAAAGACATCTGTGTTCCTAGCCAATGCTCTCTTCATCCTCACACATTCTCAAGTGCTCTGGCAAATCCTCTGTGCCCCTGTCAGAAAACAGTGATGTCAGGTCTCTTGGGATATAGCCAACAGTTGATGAAGCAGGTGCAGAATTACAGAAGGTGCAATTGCCATGTGCAGTAGTGTAGAGTTTTCCAATGTGTTTCTTGGAATGTATCCATCTCATTTTTAAAGTATATTTACCATTGCATACTAAAATCTACAAGAAAAGCCTAATGGATAAAACTGGAATAACTTATCTTCTGAAATTTCATTCCTTATGTTGAGTTACCAAATAGCCACACCCTTTGGCCTAGCTTTTAAGGCCCTCCATGGTCTGGTTTCTCTCATTTCATTCTTTCTTCCTGTTTCTCTTGTGGGGACATGACCCCTACATTTAAATATTTTCTACAGCCTTCTCCTTTCACATGCCAGTCTCCAAGTGCTCATGTGCTTGCTGTTCCTCTGCTCTGGAAATCCTTCTTTTCTGCAAACCTCACCCATTCTTCAAGTATCAGTTCAAGTCCTACTTTTTCTGACCATTCTGAGTGATCTTCTGAATTCATTGAGTGAGGTAGTGTGATTTACAGGGAAAGTTTGGGGATCTAGAGCCGGAGTGCCAGGTTCAAATCCTGCCCTAGAGATGCGGATCTTTTTTTCTTCTTTGGACCATATCTCTATCAGTAAGAAGATAGGGGAGATAAAGGTTGTTAAAGGGATTAAAGTAGAAAAACCATGTGAAAGCATTGTGAAACTAGTATGATAATCTTGCCTAGTATAGTCAATTATCGTTTCCTTTTTATGCAGTAATTTAGTTTGCAATTAAACGTTTAGTAAACACTAAATTCTTAAAAGTAAGAATGTGTACGTTTTTAATATCAGGGCTTCTGAAATGATCACCAGGGGATCATTTCAAAATGCAGATTCCTATTCTGTAGCTCTGGGAGGGGGCTTGAGTTTTCTGTTGCTAACAAGCTCCCAGGTGATTTGCTGCTGCTGCTTGCCCATGGAGCATACTTTCATTAGCAAGGCTCCCTGTAAACCCAAATACAAAGGCAGCAATGGAAACACCCCAAGCTCATAGTTTGCCCTCTCTGCCTGAAGTTGAGACATGGTATTTGTACAGTGACCTTCTTTTCTTTGTCCAGTTGTGTTTTTCTGCCTTCACAACTGCAAAAGCTGGCTAGCTCGGTACGTAACTTGGTCACACACTGATATTAGTCAGCCTGGGGTGTTAAACACAATTACTTCAGAAGAAATAGAAAATTCATCAGGAAACTTTCAGGGCTCCCACAGGGTGAACTTGATCTATACTGAGGTGCCTGCTACATGATGACAGTGAAGTGACTCATTTGATGTCAGGTCACAGACAGACATCATCTCGTTACCTGGGAAGACCTCCTTCTGAAGCAAATGTTGCAACAGGGGTATCTAAATGAGAAGAAGGAACACTGGGAGGCTGGTTATCTGACTAACCCTCAGCAGTGCAGAGCCTCTACCAACCAGAGTCGTCAGAGCATCTATAGACCCTGTCCTTTGAACAGTTTATCAGTGACTTCATTTTGACCTTTGGTGAGTTGTCATCTTTATCTAGAAGAAGGAATGTGTATCTGATTTTGAACTGCATACTTCGATTGCACAGTTCAGTACAGGAGAGTTGGTGTGGGAAGTGACTGTTGAGGCCATGGTTTTACAGTCAGGCCGGCTCACACTCTAGCTGTGTGGGACCTTAGGCATGTTACCTAATCTAAACTTTGGATCTGTCAAAAAGAGCTGTTAGAATAAGTGAGATAGTCCACGTTAAATGTTTAACACAGCTCCTGGCATGCAGTTAGGGCTCTATACATATCAGTTATATTTATTATATTATCGATGACAGTTATTGACATACTTATGTTATTATAACACTTTATTAATGTTATAATTAGTGTTATAATTATTAGTATAATATTACATTTTAGGGTTTTTATTGTTTTGTTTTTTTTTTTTTTTGTGGTACGCGGGCCTCTCACTGTTGTGGCCTCTCCCGTTGCGGAGCACAGGCTCCGGACGCGCAGGCTCAGCGGCCATGGCTCACGGGCCCAGCCGCTCTGCGGCATGTGGGATCTTCCCCGACCGGGGCACGAACCCGTGTCCCCTGCATTGGCAGGCGGACTCTCAACCACTGCGCCGCCAGGGAAGCCCTTAGGGGTTTTTTATTGTGGTGAAAACACATAACATTAATTTAGCACCTTAGCTATTTTTTAAATGTACGGTTCAGTAATGTTAAGTATACTTACATTGTTGTGCAACAGATTTCTAGAACTTTTTTGTCTTGTAACATAGAAATTCATATACTCACTAAAAACAAGTTCCCCCACCCTCTTCCTGCCAGCCCTTTACATTTTAGTTCCATTTCTGTAGCATATTGATATGAAACCACTCTGCATGCCCTTGGCTTCCTGTCACTACTGGGAAAACACACAGGATTTGAAGTCAGAAAATTTAGATACAAGACTAAGCCCTGAATTATACTGACTATATGAACGTCCTTGTACCAGCTTCAGGCTTTGATGATGTCATCCGTATCTGCAAATAGGCCCATATTATATGAACTGTACATTATTGTTAATTAGTCTCTGATTACCCCCTTCTTCCAATATTCCTCCTCTATGTTCCTAAAAATTGTTCATCTTAGCACTTTGCATGTCACAATGAAATGTGCTGTCCCCTTGAGTAGATGGAAAGCACCTTATGGGCTGGGGTTAGGTGTTAATTCAAACCTGATTTCGCATGTGTTAAACAGAACAGTGTATTCACTTTGTGTTCCCCTCTCATTTGCTTCCATGTGCTCCCAGGGGCCCCATTTTCATCATGTTACATTTCTCTTTGGTTAACACCCTTCTCTAAAACCCTTGGCAAAATGCCTACCCACAACAGTGACTGGTAACAGGGAACAGATCAGTCCAGTGGGGTGTGGACAGCATCACGGTAAAGTTAGAAAGAGTTTGAAAAAAGAAAGCCTAGCCTGATTTCTAGGCTGTAGCTCTTCTTTTAATGACTACCTAGTTATGCTTAGAATGTTCTTTCTCCTGCTTCTTCTGCCAAGCATCTAAAGAGGTCAAGAGCCATCTTGTTATCTTCCAAGTGATTTGGGGGGAAACTGCTTCCAGGTACAACAAGCTCTGCTCCTGAGGATCTGTATTGACAGTTAATTTAGAGAGTCAAGTTTCACCTTCTGAAGCAGAAGCCAAGACAGTTATGTAACCTGAAGTTCTCTGTTGAAAACAAAACCTGCAGATGCTCAGAAAGCTAAATTAAACTCTTGACTTGCAGCTTAGCCACCAAGCATCATGGGCAGTCCAAAGAATATTACCAGCACCAGGGTGGTATTTGTAATGGTGCCGAATGAAACACCATATTCATCTTCCAGCCAACATGACTTAAAAGTTTGCCCAGATTAGCTAGCCAGAAAGCATGGTGAGGTTGAGCTGAACTTTACACTGTGGTTTGTTGCCTAATGAGCTGTCTTGTTAAAAAAAATTTTTTTGTAAAATTTGGTCATACGCACTTCTGATTTGAGCAAAAGGTTTCCTCCTCTCAGGAAGACTCTTTCTTGATGAAGGATTGCATACCCTAGATTGAGAGGGGAGCCTAAGAGAATGAATATTATTGGCAGCTACCACAGGTGTCATGCTCATCTCTTACCTTTAAAAGAGGATGGGAACTGGCAGTGATTGAATACGTGCCACACGCCAGGAACTCTGCATATGTTGTTCCAATAAATTATCAGGTGAAGTCAGGGAAATGGGCAACAGCCATCTCATATTAGAAATTGCAAAAAACAGACCCAGAGATAGGAAATAATTTGTCCAAGGTCACTCAAGTAGTATGTGGAAGAGCCAGGATGCGAACTGGGTCTGTCATGACTCGGAGAGAGTGTCTACTATCACCATACCACCTTGGGCATTGACCTTCGATCATCTAATTTCTCCCGCAGAATCTGAGGTCCAAATCCCATCAAATAACGTCTCTAAAATAGATCCCAAAGTCTTCAGACTCTAAACTCAAATTATAATTAACTAAGCAGTACTTTAAAAATATATATGTAGTTCTGTAATAAAAACATGACAGGAAATATTGCAAAGTAAGCAATTTTTGTCCATAAAATACAAGTGATATTTAATTTGGAGGGATATACAAGGCCAAATATTAAAAGAAATTTGTGATCATATTGTCTTGAGAATAAGTCCCCAGTTTTTGGCCTTGTTTTATGGCTTCATACCTTCTGTAGGTTATATAGCTGTTCCTCCTCTATGTTTATAGTCAGAACTTGGAACACTGACATTTTCTCCCTGTTGGATGTTAGTTAGTTAGCAACCTTTAATGCTTTTACTCATTTTCAGTGTGTGGGCTGATGATTATCGCCAAAAGCATATGTGGCTCACTCTTTTATTTAATATTCAACAAATATTTCTTGAACACCACCTATGTGCCAGATATTGTCCATCTACTAGGTTCTTTGTGTTCTAGAACTTTTCCCATATATGCCATAATGGATATTCCAAAGGCCCTTGAATCTAATAGTTTAGGAACTCCAAATGTAGTGTAAACACTAACAGTATAGAATTTATAGTAATGATGATAATAGTTAATGTTTATTGCATGTTGGCCATTTGCCAGGCTCTACTGATGAATGTTTTTGTATGCATCTCATGTAATCGTCACAATAACCCTGTGATGAGAATGCAATTTAGTATCATGCCTTTTTACAGATGAGGGCACTGTCCTAGAGAGATTATTACATAGTTTGTTCAAGATCGTAAGCTATTAAGTATCAAAGGTGGGGCTCTATCCAGGCCCATCTGACAGAAAGTCCACATATTCTTAACCACAATGTGTTCTGCCTTTCAGTTAATTCCTTTCTGTTAGAGTCAACAAACATGCGCTGGGTGCGGGGAAATAAAGATGAATAAGACAATGGATTCTGCTCTCAAGAAGCACCAGTCCACTGTGGGGTACAGACACTCAACTAGGCTCAACAAGCATTGGGCCATGTTATATTTCATGCACTGGAGATAAGCATAAGTCAGGCACAATCTGTGCCCTCAAGGAACTCGCAGTGGTCAGAGACAGATACAGAAACAGGAACTGTGAAGGGCAACTGATTCCTACTTCCGCTTTCCGGCCTTGGAGCCGTTTGGATGCTCACAGGCACGGAGAGGCAGTATTATACTGGGGCTCTGCAGCAGGTGCTTCGGCCTCATCTTCAGTCCACCATTTATTGGATGACCTCAGGCAGACTGCTTAGCTTCTTCTCGAAACCTGTTTCCTCCGTGTTTAAAAAAGAGGTGAGGTTCTTCTGTTTTAAATCGCTGGTGGTTGCTAGGGGTGCTCGGAACGGAAGGCCTGTGGTGAGAGTTAGCTCTTTAGAGAAGGTGTGAACCCGTTCCAAGATTGGCAGCTGGGGAACTTGAACGGAGAGTTGGGCTGTCTGAACCCTGATTTGATAGGTACCTCGCCGGCTCCACTACGCGCACCTGAGCATTTTTGATGGTCGCGGTCTCTCCTCGCGTTCCCCGCGCCCAGCTTCTCGCGGGATTCCGCGCTCTTCCGGCTCCGGCGCGGACTTCCTCCGGGGGTTCGGTGCGCGGGCTTCCAGACTCGACCTGGAAGGTGACGGAGATGGGTGCTTCTGATTCGGCGCCGCGGGCAAGTCCGTTCGCTTCAGCCCACGCCTCTCATGGCTCGTTTGTTGAGAAAAGTTGGTGGGTTTTAGTCGGTAGAAAAGTCTTCAAGTTTCTGCGCTGTCAAGGTAATTTTACTAGCATTTACTTCCACTCCCCCCCCCCCCCCCCGCCCCCACTGTCTCCGCTACAAATTTTCGACCTGGTGACCCACAGCTCTGGATCCGGGATTCAGATTGTTCGGTGCTCTTTCTGTTATTCATGAAAAATTAGCTGACGATGCCGTTTTGTGGGTGTGCTTCTTGCTTCCCTTCCCCGAGTCACGGTAGGAGAGCAGCTTTACAGTTTCATAGCAAGACTGTAAATGAATTGTGTGTTCAAGAAAGATGGCCGGTTAAGAAGTCATTTGGTGGAAAGGGAAATGCCAGGGTTCCCTTTCCGGTTAATGATAAACTGCTGGCCAAGGCCTTAACCTCTCCAGGCCTGTCTCTCTCAAATCAGATTCGTAACTTGGCCCCAGATTAGGTTTGTAAATGACCAAGGCATGCCAGTGGTAGAGGAAATGTATAAATAAAGAACCCTTTTGGGTATTGATATTTGTTTTTCCCATCGTTTATTTCTTGCCTTCACGAATTCAACAGGAACTTCGTTTTGTGGTCCCTAGCCAGTAAGAAGTTTAACACGTAAAAGTGAGGAGAAATTTCAAGTGGCAGCCCTCAGGGATCTGTTAGATTTCTGAGTAAAGAATGGTATCCTTTAGGTTTCTGGTCAGCTAATGTGGCCTTTCTATTGAAAAATGTTAAATTCACTATGCTAGATGTTTTGAAGATCTTCTGGAATTAATATATAGTAACTACCTATATATCTACATAGGTAGAATATTACCTGTGTACCTGTATAGGTACTCAAGCATAATAATATTTCCTGAACACCTAGGGATGCAAGGTTCTCTGCAGCCCTTACTAATATCAGAAATGGTGGTAAAATTACTTGAAGGTAGAATCCTCTGGGTAAATGTGTTTGTGCCCTATATATCATAAATGAAAGAGTGCGCAGGTACCTCTGATTCTGGATAAGAAGGGAAAGCTTGTTTTCTCCCAAGATAGTGGGCCATTATGGCATAAATATCCAGCACCTGCTACTGTTTCTTGCCCATAATCAATTCAGTTCAGTAAATAATTGTTTCATTAAAAGTTGAACCAGATGTCCCTCTGAAAAAAATAATAAGTGAGCCATAGAAGACAGAAAGGAAAGGAGTGTAGTAAAACATGAGAGAATGAACCAGATTCAGAAGGTGAAAAAGATGTATATAAACATCTTGGAGAGCTAGGCACATGGGTCCAGGAACAAAATTAAGTGTGGCGGAATAATCAGGGTGGACTGGAGACACTTCCCAAAGAAAACAGTAAGAACCGATCCCCAACCTGAATTCTTCATGTACCTGTAATTGTCTGACTTATCACTGACTGCACATGGCAGGAGTACTAATGCATCTTCATTGCCGCGGTGTTTGGGACTCCTCTGATGGGCAGCTTTGGCTGAAGGATTACCATCAGCCTAACTTGAACTTTTCAAACTGTGCTGCAGGCTGAAATGCTGTCTACTTAGTCTTCTCCCTCTCCTTCATAGGCATCGGGCCCTGTGTCACCGTTTTCAGACTCACTATCCCAACTTCCCTTGCTCCCTTTTATCTTTCACAGATATTTCCCCTAGTAAATCTCTTGCATGTTGTTATGGGCTGAATTGTGTCCTCCCCAAAATTTGTATGTTGAAGCCCTAAAGTCCCAGTACCTCAGAATGTGACTGTATTTGGAGATGAGTCCTTTAAAGATGTGGCTGAGGTAAAATGAAGCTGTAAGTGTGAACCCTAATCCAGTCTGACTCGTGTGCTAATAAGAAGATGAAATTCTGACACACAAAGAGACCCCAGGGGTGTGTGTGCAGAGGAAGGTCCTTGTGAGGACACTGTGAGCAGGTGGCCATCTGCAAGGCAAAGACAGAGGCCGCAGAAGAAGCCAAACCTGTTGACACCTTGATCTTGGACCTCTAGACCCCAGAACTGTGAGAAATAAATTTCTATTGTTTAAGCCAAAAAAAAAAAAAAAAAAAAGAGATGAAAGTAGAATTTACTTTTTGGAGGAGTTTATTTGGAGGATTAAGTGATAACATATAGGCAAAATGTCTATATGTTCAGTGTATGTTAGTCACTATTATTATTATCATGCCCTCGTATGGCTTATAGGAACATTACAGGTGGTGAAATCTGTATGCTCAGCCTCATGTCTTTTTGGCTGCAGCCACCACCTTCACACACATGTAACCTGACACCACCTTGCCTCAGCTGCCACACCTATCTCTGCTTTCTGCCCAGGAGTTCACTCACCACTCTAGCATGCAGAAAACTGGAAGTGCAAGGGAGTTGACACCCCATGTGGCAACTCTTGGCAGTTGGACGTCTGAGGGTGGGAGGAACTGGTGGATAGAGGCTCCCCTCCTCATCCCTTGGAGAGAGAGTTTTGGATGGCATGATGGATGATCCTCAAAAGGTCCCAGAGGATTGAATCCCAGTTACCCACAACAGTGAATAGCCTGATGCCACATCCTGGTATTGTCTTTCCCTCCTTCTCTCTTCACTCTCCCTGATTCCTCCTCTTCCCTGAGATCACTGCTCAAAATGAACTATTACATGCCAACCTTTGAATCAGGCTTTGCTTTCTAAGGGATTATAGAAGTGGGCATAGGGAGGGAGGGAGAATGGGTAGTGGGAATGAGAGGTTTCCAGACTAAAAAATGGGTCATTTAGATCATTGCCACCTCACACAATTGGATCCCCTCTATGACATGACATCTTTGCCAACTGGTCATCTAGCCATTGCTTTAATATGTCCTGTGAAAGGAATGCATGATCTCTAATCCCATTTGTAGACATCCTTATATCCCTGGCACCTAGAACAATACCTAACATGGAATAAAAGCTTAATAAAAATTACTGAAGGAATTTTTAAGGGAAGAAAATTTTGTTGGTTTGTATAATGACTGCAAATCTACTTTCCTTTGCCTTTAAAGCATTAGATCTAGTTTTCCATATAAAATAAGCTTTTATATGCTTTTGAGTCTGTTTTTGTTATTGTTTTTTTCCGCAAAGAGAATTAATTACCAGGGGATTTGTAGGTCTTTTAATGACGCACTTTTTTTTTTTTTTTTTTGCGGTACGCGGGCCTCTCACTGCTGCGGCTTCTCCCGTTGCGGAGACAGGCTCCGGACGTGCAGGCTCAGCGGCCATGGGTCATGGGCCCAGCCGCTCCGCGGCAAGTGGGATCCTCCCGGACCAGGTCACGAACCCGTGTCCCCTGCATCGGCAGGCGGACTCTCAAGCACTGCGCCACCAGGGAAGCCCTAATGACGCACTTTAAAAAATAACAGTGGAGTTAAGTAGAGACTGAATGTTTCTACCTTATTTAATTGATGTAGGCATTTTTTTTCTTAGATTTACATAGTTTTTTTTATATGTTAGCAGTATGGAAAGTAAAATAGATTTGGAGTCAGGGTCAGAAGTTTATTCTATATAACTTAATATTTTAGTGACTTTAAGGTTAGGTTAATTTTTTTTCCTGCTAAGTTATAACTGTTTTAAAAAAGTAACTTTTCTGATTATAATGGCATTACATGTTCATGGTTAAAAATTTGGAAGAGACAGAAAGAAGCATGTTAAAAAAAGAAAGAAAGGACAAAAGAAATTATTCATAATTTTTACTCCTCAGAGACAACACTGTTTGACATTTTGGCTCATTTTATTTCAGTCCTGTTTCTGTCCATGAAATGTGTAGGATGGGTTATATTATATGTAAACCTTCCTATCCTGGTTCATTTTAGTTACATTATAGATAAGTACTTAACAATGCTATTTGACATGTGTTACAAACATTTTTAATGTCAGCAAAATTTTTCATGTTTTCAGATGCATTCTTTTCCACACCTTCACTTCCCCCCAAAGTTTTACTTAGAAGATTAAATATGTTAAAAGAATTTTAATTGGGCTTTTCTAATTATAACAATAAATAAGAAAAAAACAAAATAATACCTATTGACTTTGTTGTGGTCTTTATAATTTTTTTTCTATATTCTATGAAACTGGATTCATATATAGTACGATGATAACCTCTTTTCTTTTTTTTTTTATAAATTTATTGTGGGCTGTGTTGGCTCTTCCTTGCTGCACGAGGGCTTTCTCTAGTTGTGGCGGGCGAGCGGGGGCTACTCTTTGTTGTGGTGCACGTGCTTCTTATTGCAGTGGTTTCTCTTGTTGCAGAGCACTGGCTCTAGGCACGCTGGCTCGTGGGCTTTAGCACAGGCTCAGTAGTTGTGGCGCACGGGCTTAGTTGCTCTGCGGCATGTGGGATCTTCCCGGCCGAGGGCTCAAACCCTTGTTCCCTGCCTTGGCAGGTGGATTCCTAACCACTGTGCCACCAGGGTAGTCCCCCTCTTTTTTCTTTTAACAGTGTTTTGTGATCATTTCTTCATGTCCTTACTTCTTAATTTTTTTGGTAAAAGTGAATTTTAAAGAAATCTAGGATTCCATTGTGTGGAATTGACACTATTGGTTTAGCCAGTTTGCCATTATTAAACTTTCTGGTTGTTTCTGATTTTTTTTTTTCACTATAATATTGTCAGGATGAGTATTAGATGTTATGGGTCATTTATGTGGGATGATAACATTTGTCACTCCTCTAAAAATCAAGTCTTTTCAAGATAGTTGGCATGGAAATGACAGATTATTTGGAATCTAATTTTTTTCTGAGATTTTCATGTGTATTATTTCATTAAATATTGCAGTTCAAGTACCTAGGTTAAAAAAGTACCATTTTGTTTTTTGGTTACTATTTGTTTTCATCAGTGGGTTTACAGGATCCAGATTATGGGATTTCTGTGATTTGTTGTTTTTGTTTTTAGGAAGCTCCCTGTTAGCAAAGTCACTTTTTAAAGTCTTTTTTGAATTTGTTACAGTATTGCTTCTGTTTTACGTTTTGTTTTTTTTGGCCACGAGGCATGTGGGATCTTAGCTCCCAGACCAGGGATTGAACCCACACCCCTGCATCGGAAGGCGAAGTCTTAACTGCTGGACTGCCAGGGAAGTCACTGTGATGTGTTGTTAGGGGAGATTCCCTTTATAGTCCATCATAAGTGACCTTCATTATAAACACATTTATAGGCTACAGAGGTAATAAGTTTTACCAGTTAAAGATACTGGATTAAAGGTTAGAGCATGTGATTTTCCTAGGGCTTGATGAGAGTTCAGTCATGTCTGTGAAACGCTTGAACAGCACAAATGTACTATAGAAGATAATGTATTTTCCCCACTGGGGTCTGGATTGGTGCATCATTATGTTATCATTTATAGTGCATTTGGAAGAACTGCAATTTCTTACCAACAGAGTGCATTTGCTCTCTTTCCATCACATACTCTCCTAAGTACATTTGTATGGACTACAGAAAAATTGCTTGTATTTAACAAGCCTCATCTGTTAACTCTTCCTACTGCTTCAGCTCTGGAGACCTGAAGTAACTTGAAAACTTCTGAAAGAAAATACTTTGGTTAACCTTTATTGGTCCGTGAAGCTTCATTGTACGGGGAGAGAGAGAGAGATCAGACTGTGTCCAACCTGTGTTCAACACACAGGAAGTAGAGCTTTCACTGGGTCCTGCCCAGCCAGAGCATGGTACAGTTTAGAGATGCAAGTTGACCTGGCTTCCTCCACCTCCACCCACATCTTCTGCCTTAACAGACTCAGATTTCTGTCTTGCAAGGCTGCTGTCCAAATCACCTACTTTACTTTTATAGGCAGTAATGATAGCCACCATCTGCAGAGCTGTGTCAGGCTTGGTAGTAGATACTTGGCATTAATTATTCCACTTCATGAGATGGGTTGAATTCTACCTCTTTATAGATAAAGAAATTGAGATTCCCAAAGGTTAAAAAAAATTCCCAACTTTACATCATTGTTAAGTAGCGGAAGATATTTGAAATTTTTTGTGTCTCCATCCCTTCCATTTCACAACATCCCCTTTCAAAAAATATATATTTTTAACCAATACTGACACTTAAATTCTTTTATACTGAGGTAAACTACCTATTTAAGAGAAGATTTGTAAGCAAAATAAAAGTGTGGGGAGGGGCGATTTGCTGACAAGTTCTTATCTCAAGCCAACACTGAGTTTGCAAAGAAGGATAAGTTCCTGGCAAGATCAGGCAAACTGCTCTTTCAGCAGATAAATTCTAAGGTTGGCAAAGGTAGTACAAAATTATCTTCTCACCATAATAATATGGAGCACTCTTGAGATACTCCCCTGACAGGACAGTGCTGACTACCTCTCAGCTTCTAATTAAAGAAGAGTTGTCAAACACACCAAATTACAGAAACTTTTTTATATACTCAGCCCTGTGTGATGGTGATGAACCTTCTGGCACTCTCTGACCTTACCTCAGCCTGGCTTATTCATTCCCTGGGACCTGTTCACACCTTTCTTCTTGCCCCTCCCTACCAGTGTCTGTGCCTTTCTGTTGCCTTTGTCCCAAAGGGCTTGTGTGTATACATGCTTGAAGCCCTATATCAAGCATCAACTCCTCCTTGAAGCCCCTTCCTCATCCTTGTAGTGCTTACTCTTTATGCCTCAGTTGCCTAGTGCTGACTTCTATCATAAAATTTCCTAGGCCGTAGTGTCTTCTTTTGTTCCTCTCCCCATGCTGCACTGAGAACTTCCTGTGTTCAGGGACTTTGTCTTATTCTTCCTGGATTTCCTTTGCCTAACCCGAAGCTTGACCTGAAATGGTCCCTCATCAATAATAGTTTAGTGGATGGATGAATGAATGAAAAGATAATGATAAGGGCTAACATTTACTGATCATCTGCTGTCCAGTAAATGCCAGGCACTGTGCTAAGCGTCTTGAATACTTTATCTCTTTTGATCCCCAAAACATCCCTGTAAGGTAGAAGTTGTATTTATATTACTGATGGGAAAATTGAACTTCAGCAAGGTTAAGTAACTTGCCTGAAGTTGTTCAACTAATGATTGATAGAATTAGGATTTGTGCTCAAATCTGTCTACTTTCTGAGCTGGAATTCTTAACTACCATAGCTAACAATATGGCAGTTTCACAGGGGGTGCCTCATCACCATCTCCTGGACCCCTGCCTTCTTGCTCCTTTTATAGAACCAACTTAAAGGAAGCATCTAACAAAATCAAGACATCCTGTTGTGTGCTATTTCCCCAACAAGTGCTTAAAATGGTACTTTTTTATGTTCCAAATACTATGTGTTTTAATCCTAAAGGAAGTAAGATTTAGAGTCCTTATTTTGTCAGCCACTTAGCATAACCCTAGGTAAAACAGGCAACACTAGAACAGTTGTTTAGGTTACGATACCTGAGTACTTGTGATTCATGATAATTTCTTATGTTTTGTATCTGATGATTAAATCTTTTTTCAGTGCACATGGGAATAAAAGAAATGTAGATTATTAATTTTGTGACTGTATAAAGGACCTATTCAGAGTCAGTTTTTTACTTTTATTCTCATTCCATTGTGGCATTTCCAATTAATCCACTGAGATTTATGCCTTAAGGACATAGAAACCTTTTTTAGCAGCACAGTGGAAGAAAGTGACATTTCATTGACATCTGTTCATCTTTTCTCATGTTTTGTTCTGAGGCATGCCTGTTTTTAAACAATTTCTAACCCTTGGAGTCATGCACAGATCTGGTCTGTGTTGGAATTGTAGTTCTGTCTTTCCATACTTTAGTCTACTGTGTTATAGTCCCTGGGTAAAAGCTTCATCTTTATTTCTGGGTGAGCCTTTTCCCCTGAACCCCAGGGAACAGGGCTGGATGACCAGGGAGGACGCCAGGTCATTGGAGCCTTTCTGCTCCTTAAGCCCCAGTGAGAGCCCCAGTAACCAGGCTCCTGCAACTTGTCTCCAACTCTTTTGACCTTTGAGCTAAAAGTAGAGGCCAAGGAAGAGCTCCCTCCTCCTTTCTCAGAAAGAGATGATAATCCCTACTAATGTGTATTTAATGCTTCCTATGTGTTAGGCGTCACACTGAGCTCTTTAAATACATGAGTTCATCTACTTTTTAAAAGTGTTATGATATATATACTAATTGCTATCTTCAATTTATTATTTAAAACAATTTAAATTTTTGATTTTTCTAAAGTACTTGTTGAAGAGTTTTTTCCTCCCCTTTTCCCATCCACATACTTAACCACTATTTTTAGTTTTTTGTGTATTTTTTTTGAGCTTCCTTTACAAATACAGCAAATTATATACACACACACACTTTTTGTTTTTTAAAGAATCTCAGGATTTTCCCTCCTGTGTGTTTTTTTTTTTAATTTTAATTAATTAATTTTATTTTTATTTATTTTTGGCTGTGTTGGGTCTTCATTGCTGTGCACGGGCTTTCTCTAGTTGCGGCGAGCGGGGGGTACTCTTCATTGCAGTGCACATGCTTCATCGTGGTGGCTTCTTTTGTTGCAGAGCGCAGGCTCTAGGCATGTGGCTTCAGTAATTGTGGCACGCGGGCTCAGTAGTTGCGGGCTCAGTAGTTGTTGCTCACAGGCTCTAGAGCGCAGGCTCAGTAGTTGTGGCGCACGGGCTTAGTTGCTCCGCGGCATGTGGGATCTTCCCGGACCAGGGCTCGAACCAGTGTCCCCTGCATTGGCAGGCAGATTCTTAACCACTGTGCCACCAGGGAAGCCCACATTTTTTTTTCTTTTACCTCCTTTCTTTCACACCAAAGGAAGCATCCTATACACTCTCCTCTGCACTATTTTTTTTTTTTTTTTTTTACTTATTGATGTGTCTTGGAGAGCTTTTTATGTCAGTACATAGAAAGCTTCTCTATTTTTTACAAGTACATAATAACCCAATGTAAATTGTACCATAATTTTATTATACCAATTTTCAAGATGAAACCAGAGCCCAGAAGGTTAAATAACTTTCTTAAAGTGAAGAGAAAGATAGAATTCCCCTATGCCACCTGTCTCTGACCGCAGGGGTCACAGAAATCTGAAGATCATTTGACAAAGAAATAAAGGCCACAGTGCTTCCCCAGTTCAGCAGCCCCCTACTTCTGCTCCCTTTCATACTTCCTCCCTAAGGCCCTGCTCTGAGTCTTGTGAGTACTGTTTAGAGTGGAGCAAGTTGATGTGCTTTGTTTTTTCTCTTCAACCTTTTCATCCTGTTTGACATATTTGGGGTTGTATCCCTCTGCTCATGTCTGCCTTTATTGGGGCCCCTTTCGATGTCTGCTCTAGACATCTTTGGGAGTAGTTATTTGTGATAAGCCTTGGAAACTTGAGGTTTGACTGCAGATCCCAAAGTGTCTGATGTTTGTGTACATTCAGAACTATTTTCCCTGCCCAACTTGACCTCTGTCTGCAGCCCACTACCTACCTGTCAAAGACCTGGCTATCCTCTAAAGCAGCGAGAGCTACTGATATTTTTGGTCATCATTTAGCAGCCTCTGCCTGTCAACTGAACTGATCCCATCTGGCTGGTTCTGAACTCTTGGCTGCAGACCCTGACTTTACAATCACACTTCTGGAAGGCAACATGGGTGAGGGTGAGATAATTTAGTAAAGGCTGCTAGAACTTGGCGCATAGCAAAAACTCAGTAAAGATGATCAGGTGATGATGATGATGATGGTGGCGGTGATGATGGTGGTGTGGTGATGATGATCTCATGTAATTCTTTAAAAGGGGTGCAAGGGCTTCCCTGGTGGCGCAGTGGTTGAGAGTCCGCCTGCCGATGCAGGGGACACGGGTTCGTGTCCCGGTCCGGGAAGATCCCACATGCCGCGGAGCGGCTGGGCCCGTGAGCCATGGCCGCTGAGCCTGCGCATCCGGAGCCTGTGCTCCCCAACGGGAGAGGCCCGCAAACCGCAAAAAAAAAAAAAAAAAAAAAAAAAGGCATGCAAACTATGATTATCTTTATTTTATAGATGTGGTAACTTAGAAAGGTTTTTGTTTTGCTAGAGCTCACATTGTCATTGAGTGACAGAGGTGAGATTCAAATCAAGGTCCTTCTAGGCTGTTCTTTGTATTATATCATTAAATAGCATTCAGAGGAGACCCGTGTTACCAAATGGCACATTTAAGTACATAGTTAATAAGACACTGTGCATACATCCGGGTTCATGCATGAAGTAATGTTACTATGATAAAGGGGTTTGTGATTGGCACAAGATTCTGCTGTGTTCTTCAGTACATTACAATTATATTAAAATGAAATGCCTACTCTCATTTCTGCAAATTCATCACCCATATATTTTATTTCAGTCTCAGAAATGTTTGAAACACATTTTTTAGCCAATTTTGGAAAGAAAATTTCCCTTTCAGTAATTCTAATTATAATACTAATAGTTAACTATAATATAAAATTATAATACTAATAAAAGTTACCATTCTTGTTATATACCAGCCACTGTACTAAGCTGTTTACATCTATTATCTCATGTACTCTCCATAACAGCCCTATGTGATAGGCATTATTGTTTTCATTTACAGGTGGGGATTGAGGCTTAAGTGAAGTTAAGTGACTTGTCCAAGGTCTTTATTTATTTATTTTTATTATTTGGTTGTGCCGGGTCTTAGTTGTAGCAGGTGGGTTCCTTAGTTGCAGCTCGCCAGCTCCTTAGTTGTGGCCAGCAGGCTCCTTAGTTGTAGCTCGCAGGCTCCTTAGTTTTGGTATGTGAACTCTTAGTTGCAGCATGCATGTGGGGTCTAGTTCCCTAACCAGGGATCAAATCCGGGCCCCCTGCATTGGGAGTGCAGAGTCTTAACCACTGCGCCACCAGGGAAGTCCCTTGTCCAAGGTCTTAACAGCTTAGTAAGTGGCAGAAGCCAGATGTCAACCCAAGCGAAAAGTGACCAAAAGCCCTTAGGTGAAATCACTGTGCTTCACCATAGCTTTCTCTCCCCAATGGTAAGCAACAGGGTGGCCACCTCTGCACCTATAGGAGAGTGCAGAGTCCATGAGCCAAGCCTATTGTGAGTCCTTTAGAATCATTTCTTACTGGTCAGAGATTTTAAATTACATGTCGTAATTTTCTCCAGATGGATCTCAGTGTTCTGTGTCTCTCTGTTTAGGAAAAAAATATCACAGTGTGGTGCATGTTCTTTTTTAATCCCACCTGCACTGTTAGCACCTTTACTTTTTTTCAAAGCTTTTTACATATGTTATCTCATTTGTCAAGTCACCAACTTTTCTTAGCCAGGCTACTGGTGGAATTCTCCTTCCATACCCCTAATACACACCATTTCTTTCTAAACAAGACCATTCCCAAGTATGGTCTTTCCAGATTAGATATTTAGAAACCACTTATTTTATTTAAGGGCTTAGGAGTTAATTTCTCTCTTAATTTTTTGAGAGCTTCAGAAACTGAACTCATCCTGGCTGAAAGCACCAAGTGTGGTCAGTCAAAGCCTCTTCCAGTTTTTTTTTTTTTTGCCGTATGCGGGCCTCTCACTGCTGTGGCCTCTCCTGTTGCGGAGCACAGGCTCCGGAGGCGCAGGCTCAGCGGCCATGGCTCACGGGCCCAGCCGCTCCACGTCATGTGGGATCTTCCCGGACCGGGGCAAAAGCCTCTTAAAACAAATTAGATGCCAATCTGCTTCCCAACACTTTGAGAATGTAGACCTGTTTGAATTAGTATTACAACAAGCCAGTTGCATGTGGTTTGATTAATTACTCGTGAGTTCTTACATAAAAGTAATTTTTCCTAAATGAATTCTTTAGATAATTAAATGTCAAGTATGTGTTATTTTAGAGTCAACTTCATTTTCTTTCTTTAAGTAGCAAATTTGATATTGTTCACTTTAGTTGAACCTTTACTGAGCACCTACTGTATGCTAGGTGCTATTCAGGGCATTTTGGATTGCTTGAAAGAGTAGAATCCAACCTTCTGCTTCCTCCTCCTACAATACAAAATGTTATGTACACTGATCTGTAATTTCTTTGAGGGCAAAGAGCGTGTCTTATTGCTCTCATATGGAACACCTCACATAGGACCTCACCTGTGGAAAGATCTTATTTATTTAAAGCGAATGACTTCTTGTTTCATCTGCTTTCGTGAAGGGAGTTATTAGCAGTCTTGGATCATAGAAAGGGGCATTCATACTTCTGTTTTCTGTGTCAAAGATCAAAGATGGACTTAGTACAGATTCTCTTCTCTGGGCTTCCACAGTGCTTTGCAACTGTCTAATAGCAATAGCACTTCTTCCACTTGTGACTGTGAGTTCCATGTCAGGTACTGTGTCTTATTCCTCTATATATAGGCATAATCCTCTGCACATAGGCATTCAGTCAGTATTTGTTGAATTGAATTAATCACAGGCTGCTTCATTTCCCTCCCAAAGAGCAGAGACCATGACTTCATCATTTCCATTTACATCTTATCTATAGCACATGGTGATGCACATTTTGCACCTAATTCGTGATCAGCAAGTGCTTACGGATTTCAAGTCTCATCTTTCCCTTGTTTGAGTTCATTGTGCTACCACTTTGCTTTTTCATAGCAAGACCCCAAATTTGAATCAAGGAATGAGTGTCTTCCCTGACTGACTTTACCCAATGAATAAATGATAACCAAACACACGAATAAGGTGCCTTCTCCTACAGCCACAAAAATGTCTCCCTCTCACCTGACAGGTTGGTAAACAGGGTCCTGAAAAGGAAGGACTTGTGTAAGGTCCCTAGAGAGATTGTAGTGACACTGCAACTAGAATCCAGATTTCATTATTTCCAGCCCAGATTTCTACCTTCTTGGCATCTGCCCTCTTTCCCTTTCTTTACATCCCCACTGCTGCTGCCTGAGATCAGGCCCTATCCCTTCCACCTGGACTGCTGCTCTAGGCTCCTGACTGTTCTCTCCACTGCCATCCTCTACATCGCCAGCTTGTCTTTCACGTGGTTGCCACGGTGATCTTCTAAAGTGCAAATCTGATCATGCTTACTCTGTTGTTTAAGTCTAGAGTCTACACTCCTTCACATGACCCACAGGGCAGCAAAGGCTCTGCCCCAACCCCCAGGCCTGCCTCTCATTTCTCTCCCTCAGAGCCCATTTCCCAGCCAGGTTCAAGTGTCTCCAGTGACCCCTAATCTTTAATTGTTTCATGACACTGTGCACGGCTGCCCTTATTCTTCCTGCTTTCTCTACCACTGTTTCACCTTGTCTCCTTGGTAGATAGCAGCTTCTAGGGTCTTCTTGGTGGACAGATGGGTCTCTCTTTTATCGAACCATAATCCCTGTCCTCTGCACCTCCCCATACATACTTCTTCCCTCATTAGAGCTGATGACTAAACACTTCATACACTTTTTTCTACCTTAATGCCTGTAACACTTCTTTCGCTTACTTTTTGAACACTTCTGTCTCTGAGGAGGCCGTGAACTTTTTAAGGATAGAGACTGGATCCTATTCATATTTGTGTTCCAGAACCTGGCAGTAGGTTAGGCATATATTAGACACCCTGTTACACAGCTGCTGACTCTCTGAAATAAATATAACTTCCATAACCCTTCACAGTGAATTAACTCAACGTATGGTTTCCTTTAAATTAAGCCTCACATGGGATGATAGTTGGATTATGTAAGACTTGAAGGAGAGTGTATTTAAAGAAAAGCAGCACTTGAAAATGTCTTGCTTTTATAGGCGGTGAATGAATATTTCACAGCAGCCGTGGGATACTGTGTCAGCATGTTGGTAACGCAGAGTGGCCAGAGGCTCACAATGTTTTTGTGGAGCCCTCTGTAACTGCCTCCCCACTGCTGCGTGCTCTCTAGCCCCTGATTCACTGAAAGAAGGCAGTGTGGTTACCTGTTGAGTGGAGAGGACTTGGGGCACATTCAGATCTTTCATCAAGGAGTAGATTTTCAGCTACTTTTCCAGTTCAGTTGTTAAACTCATTCCTGCCTGACCTACCAATTGCTGAATTGTTCATTTGTTTATTTATTTATGATGCTGTCCCCTGGGCTTCAGAACTAGCTTCAAAATGCTACTGCTCCATCTGGTTTAAATAGAGCATGCTAAGAAGAAATGAGAGAAACAATGGGACCTTGCAGTTGAAGGGAAAAAGAAACCTCCTGGCAAACAGGAAGCAGAGAGGAATTCAGATTCTTTTCTTTCTTTATGAGTTTGTCCTGGGGGAGGGAAGCGATTTTTAGCAAGAAGACATGCTTTATAACTGGAAGTTCACATTTCTACCTGCAGTGATCTGATATTCAACATCTGTGAGGTCTGAGTTCATGGAAAACTTTTTGAATCATGTTTAGACAGGCTAGTCTCTGGGGCCCAGGACAATGGCCTTTGTTCTTCCTTTTCCCATCTGTTTCATTATTCTCTTAGGCATTTCATATGCCTGAATGCAAGCAGCCTTATGAACATTTTGCCTATGCAATAAGCAGGGGTCGGCCTTTTGGCTTTGGGCATCCTGGATTCTCCAGTAAAAGAGCCATTCACCTTGATAATACATTTGTTCAGAGTCAGGAAAGGTATGGTGATTAGAGATGTGGGCTCTCGGTGTCTATCAGGTCCCCGTTAGAGTCCGGGCTCTGCTGCTCACCACATCACCACATGGGTGATCATGGGAATGCTATGTTAACCTCTCTGAGCCTCAGTTTCCTTATCTCATAAGTGGAGCTTATTACTCATGTAACAAGCTTGTTAAAGCTTGTTGAGAAGATTAAACAAGCTATGCAAAAGGACTTCACGGTAAATACTTGGGAATCATCACCTAGTTTTATAAGATCTGAATGCGCTTTCACTTTCATTGCCACTGGTCCTCACTGTGTGCCTGGAAAGGCATTGTTGGCCCCATCTGACAGAGGGAAGGGGCTCGTAAACCTGAGAGCCCCTTGCCCCAGTGAGTGTCCTCTCTTCACTCTGCCACCTTTGGTTGTGGGTGCATATCCTCTGTTCACCTTTTCTAAGGCATGACTCAGAGCTCTTCCTTCTGACAGCGAATCTTCTGAATGAGAGACAATAGCAATCAAATATTTTGGCGTTATTCACCAGGAGAGCCAAAAGCTCTCTGCCTTCCACATTTAAAGCGTGAAGAATACTGCTTTAAAAAGCACTGTGGGGCTTCCCAGGTGGCGCAGTGGTTGAGAGTCCGCCTGCTGATGAAGGGGACACGGGTTCGTGCCCTGGTCCAGGAAGATCCCACATGCTGCAGAGCGGCTGGGCCCGTGAGCCATGGCCGCTGAGCCTGCGTGTCCGGAGCCTGTGCTCCACGACGGGAGAGGCCACAACAGTGAGAGGCCTGCGTACCGCAAAAAAAAAAAAAAAAAAAAAAAAAGCACTGTGCAAGGGTGGTACATGATCTGCTTTGGGTCATATCTTTGATTTGTATTGTTTTTCTCTTCTATTAAAGGAGAAGAGGGTGGGGTACATGTCTTCCATGAAGGAGAGCAGGAGAGCAGTGCAGAGTGGCAGGCTCAGGGCAGCCTGAGTTTTCTCCACACCCTCCTGCCGCTCATGGTCTGATTGCATGTTGTCTGCTGTTCACGAAGGGACTGGAGGGCAGAACAAGGACTCAGCTTCCCCAAGTTGGAAAAGCTAATTAGAAGCTATGTACCCTTCTCCAGATTGTCCAGTGATTGTTTGACAGTATTAAAGGCATGGATGTTTTTGCCAGACAGCCTTTCCTGTGTGCCCTCAGGACCCCAGACCCAACACGGTCAGCCAATCCATAGTCAATTTATTTCAGACAATTTGGAAGAGTACATGTAACAATAATGCACTGGTTACAATAATACAAGCTCTTGTTACAGTCAACTCTTAAAATGAATAATGGTTTAAACACAATAGAAGTTTATTTTCTTTCTCATGAAGTTCAAAACTTGTGTTAACTGTGCTCTAGGCAATGATTCAGGGACTTTTTCCATGCTGTGGCCCCTCCATTTTCAACGTGTGGCTTCCAAGGTCAAAGGATTCATTTGCATCAAGCTGGTGGGAGGGAAAGAGAAGTTGAAGGCTTGCTGGGGAAATGTTGTTATAGGCCAGGCCCATTCCATTTCATTGGCCAGGACTCACATTCCCTTGGCCAGAGCTCAGACAGATGGCCGCACCTAATTTCTAGGGTGGAGTCTAGTTTTGTGCTCCAGAAGAGGAAATGAGTTGGGTGAACCAACCAGTTTCTGCCTCGGAACAATTATGACCAACTAACATTTATAAAGCATTTACTTTGTGTCAGGTCTTGTGCTAATAAGCACTTTATCTACATTATTTTTAAATTCATATACTATGTTTTTCACCCATTTAAAGTATACAATTCATTGGTTTTCGGTATATTCACAGAATCGTGACACCATCACCACCATCAATTTTAGAACATTTTCATTATCGCCTCCCAAACCCCATACCCATTAACAATCACTCCCCATTTCCTCGCATCTCCCCGCCCCCACTGCAACCCTACGCAACCACCAGTCTCTTTTCTGTATGGATGGATTTGCCTATTCTGAACATTTCATATATAATAGAATGCTTATATTCTTTTATATAATCCTCACAACAACCGTACAAGGTAGACAGGTTGTTATTCCCATTTTACAGATTTACAGAGGATCCAGTTGCTTAAATGACTTGCCAGTAAATTTAAACCGTGCCTCTCACTGAACTCTATCATACTGTGCTGTGTCCCAATTATAAAGAATAATCACACCATGATTTGGGAAAGAGATTTTGGGAAAGAGGTGGAAGGGGTATTTGTTTGCTTGCTTTTAAATGAATATCATGGCAAAAAAACCTAACTTTTTCATGGAGGGCTCCTTTACTAAAGTGACATGCACTTAGAAGTCAGAGATATCAAGGTTTAAAGCCCAGACCTACCACTTACCAGGTGCATACAAAGTAGGCACTGCTTAATTCCTCTTGAGTCTTAGTGTCTTTATCTATAAAATGGGAATAATGAATCTGTTTGCTGGGATGATTGAATGAGATTAGCCTATGTGAAAGCTGTTCCCACAACTTTACATAGTTGATGCCTTGCCAGTGTTAGTTGTTCTTGCTTAGAAGTGAAATTCTGGCTGTAATTGGGCAGCCACAGAAATTATGTTAATGTATCTGGCTCTCCGGGATGCTGTCCGGGAAGAAATTATTGTGACTTGGTGTTTTACAGTATCCAGATTATAACCCAGGAGTGGCTGAGATCCTAGGAGGATTTCTAACAATGAGGGTTAGAAAAAAGGGACATATGCTCCAGGATAGAAAAGTATATGCAGATTCTGGTCTGTTGACTTCTGATCTCATCTGGGCAGAACAGTTTGTTAAAGGCACCTGGAAAGAACCAGCTGAGCCAGTGTAAGTTTGAAGTTCCTTGGGAAAGAAGATAAGCTGGCTGAGTTTCTGTAGGCAAAGAGCCAGTAATGAGGTTTCCAGCATTCCATCACATGTCCTTTTCATCACTTTCAGCTCAGCCAGAGACGGCAAAGTCTCAAGACTCAGAGGCCAAGAGTGCCTTTGAGAGACTCATGAAGGTAGCTATGAAGGAGTGAATTGTGCTTTTGTTCCATTGACCCATTCCCCACTCTACCCTGTCGTTAGCCATAAAGATATTGAAATCTGGGCATGAGAGCACAGAGAAGACCGGGGAGACAGTGGGGAAGTTGTATTGGCAGTGGCTCATAATCATATAGCCAGAAGAGACCATCAGAAAAAAAGGGTCTGAACTCTATGTAGAATCAGGGGCTCATTTCAGCCTTAAAAATCTGCCCTAAAAGCCTCTGGTTCTGCCATTTCCTAATAGCGTGGACAAATGACTTAATCTCTCTGAGCCTCCATTTCCATATAGGATTGTTACCTGGACCGTGACTTACAATCCTGTACTCCCAACCTGCATAATTCCAGGGGGCTCCATTCACATACACTGGGGGTCAGCATATTATAACCTGTAATGGGTCAGACACTAAATATATTAGGTTTTATGGGCCATTTGTTCTCTGCTGCAACTAATCAAGTCTGCTGTTGTCGTGCAAAAGCAGCTATAGATAATACATAAATGAATGGGTATGGCTGTGTTCCAATAAAACTTCATTTATGGGCACTGAAATTTGAATATTATATAATTTTCATGTGCTACAAAGCATTTTTCTTCCTTTGATTTTTTTTCTACCAATTATAAATGTAAAAATCATTCTTGGCTTATAGACTCTACAGAATCAAACAGTGGGCCAGATTTGATCTGCAGGCCATGATTTATAGGCCCCTAACATACACTAAAATATGTTCAGTGTCCTCTAGAGAGATGCAGTGCAGTGCCATGATTACTGCAAGGACCAAATAAGAAAAAACATGTAAAGTGATTAGCAGAGTGTCTGCCTGTTATAAGTACTCGGCAAATGGTTGTTATTACTATTTGCTCTGTAAAAAAGAAATATATTATCAACTATACTTAAGTAAAAAAATATTAAAACTAAAAAAAAATATATTAGCTACTTGCCACAAACATCTGGAAGGGGAGACAGTTACATTTTGGTTACTTAACATTTCTACTATATTAAGCTTTTATTATTATTAAAATATATATTAAAATTAAAACTATAAAACCTGGTTTGGACAGGTAGTGACATTTTGAGGCCACCAGTTTTGTAATTTTTTTCCTAATATCCCAGTATTGTCTCTTCAATTTGTAGACATTTTTTAGTATAGTTGTTGGTTGGTTGGGGGATTGGGTTCAGGACTCCTGTGGATACCAAAATTCGAGTATGCTCAAGTCACTTATATAAAATGATATCTTATAAAAACTATATAAAATAACATCTTATGGAAGAACCTGAACAAAACTTTTGGCCAACCCAATACTTGCATATAACCTATGCACATTCTCCCATATACTTTAAACCATCTCTAGATTACTTATAATACCTAATACAATGTAAATGCTATGTAAATAGTTGTAAATACAAGGTAAATGCTATGTAAATAGTTGCTGGTGTGGTAATTTCTAGTCTTGCTTTTTGGAACTTTTCTGGAACTTTTTTTTTCAAATATTTTCGATTCACTGTTGGTTGAGTCATGGATGTGGAACCCACAGATACAAAGGGCTGACTGTACTTGGTCTGTGCTGCTAGGTGCTACATGAATAAATGAGTTTAGGTCTTTTCTGTCTAGGAGCTCATGTTCTTCTCCAAAGTGGGTATATGCATCCTAAGGGTATGCAAGATGATAGTCTTTGTCTTTATAGTAACTTTTCATCTCAGCCTTTAAATTTCTGTTTTGCTATAGGATTTATAATGTACATACTGTGCCATAGTAATATGGTTGTACACCCTACAATTTATAAATATTCAGATAATGGAAGGTGTGCTTATATTTTCTTTAAATGATGTTGACAAGGTTTTGAGAAAACTGGTTGAGAAGGATTTGGTATGAGTGATGTAGGTTCTTATTCAGAACGAGGCAACTGTTTTTAGAACATGAATTAACAGTTACTCTGGTGTCTATTTTGTGGCAGGTGGGAAGCAAGATATTTCACATTTTAAATTTCAGAATAACACTTATAACAGCTGTATGTTAAGTACAGTTATCTCCATTTTATAGATGAGGAACCAAGTTCAATTCAGAGAAGATAAGCAACTTGTAAAGGTCAGCTTGAATGAATCAGGACTGTCTAACTATAAAGCATGACATTTACCACTTCAACCTTCATTGCATTGAAGAAGTTCATGAGAAAGGAATGATTATTCTCTGGTATTCCTAAACTTGAAGTTAGTCTTTTTTCCATCACGTGTACTTAGTTTATTGAGTGGTAAATGGATAAAATTCCACTCCCCCAGAGATCCATGATCAACCCCTTACCCGCTGACCTCTGCACATCACATGCTTCTCACTCTGATTAGAAATCTTCTTAATTAGATATCTCCTAGTCAGTCATCCATCAAGACTCAGCTTAGACTTCACCTCCTCCAGGAAGCCTTCTTGACTTCACCTCCCAGACTAGGTGAGATGGCCTTCCTCTAGGTATCTATAGCACCCTAATGAGTCCTTATAAAATATGCTAGCTGTGTAGTTAGTTGTTATCTGCTTGTTACTCCCTGGACTGAAAGCCCCTTAGGGGACAGAAAATCTGACCTTGATTGTATTGACCTCCTGCCATCCAACATGGTAATAAGGTGCCTGAGACATAACAGACTCTCCATGAATATTTATGGAATGAAGAAATTCCTCCATCATTGATTTGCAGTATGAGATAACTTCGGCAAAGAGATGGGTTGAAGTCTTTATTAAGGTTTCCCAGGATAGGGCAAATTGGTGGACATGAATTAGATTATAGGAGACCAGATAATGGTAAAAAAAAGGAAGTAAACTTTTATATGTATGAAGGCTTTTTCTTTCTGGGTTTCTCCTTCTGAAGAGGGTACCTACTCTCACACCAATCAGATTTATATTAGTGATGTATATGATTTATCAGTATATTCCATTTTCTCTCTATGTGTGTTTATATGAGCATATATATAAGCCCACACATAGTCATGAACATGAGTTCATAAAAATAGATGACCACAATTTCTGTAAACTCTCTCATGATCGCTGAAAGCTCAACAAAAGGATAGAGTTCATTAACATTCTTCATGTTGGCCCATCTTGCCAAGTCATTCAGTTGCTCTAAATCTCCTTTGGTCCTAAAGCTATTTCCCTCCTGGATGCATAAAGCTTTACCTCTTTCTTTAAAGGGAACTAGCATTTACTGAAAGCTTTTGCAATATTCCAGATATTTAACCGAGGTGATCTCATTTAATCCTCAGACGTTTGCACAAATCCACAGGTCCTGAACCCAAAAGAAAATGGATCAAGTCAAAAGCAAGTCAAGAATTTAGTGAAATAGAAAATCTTCACTAAGAAAGAAGGAAGAAGGAGAGGGCAAGACTAAGAAAAAGTCTGAATTTTGTTGAATTCAGTTATGAATGAATATTGTTAAATTCTTACACAAATTTGTTGCATAGCATTATACCAAATTAATTTGTTGGTAATAGATGAGAGTTTATGACCATTAGCACAGACAGTTTATATATGAGCAGGGAGGGACCTTTTCAGCTGATTGGGAGAAAAGCTTTCTTCTTCCTGCCACCAAATATGGCTACATATGAAGGGTTTTCTTGCTTGCTGAAAAAGGACAGCATTTGAACAGTTGTTCCCAGATTTTTACATTTCATAGACCAGAAACACTTCAGAACAAATTTTTATAGGCCAACAGAGTTGCCAAATGTTTATCTTGCCAATAAAATGAAGGACATTAAAAAAAAAGACAAAAAACCCACGATCTATTTTCATCATCATTTCAGAAATAAAAAGACAACTTTTAATAGCAAAAACAATAAGAAAAAACAAAGAGTAGAAAAGACATAATCTCATAATAAAGAAAGGTCATTTTATCTTGATGAAAAATCACTGCATTCTATTTACTTTTCTCATTCTTTCTAGACCAACAAGGGTTGGGGACCAGCCTCTAAGAACCACTGCTACTGCTATGAGCAGGCTTTAAAGTCACACGGCTCTCAATTTAAATCCAGGCCCTACTTGATTACTAGCTGTGAAACTTGGGACAAGTTATTCAACTTTTCTGAGCTGCAATTTCTTCATGTGTCAGATGAGGATGATATCTGACTGTATTAATCTCCTAGGGTTGCCATAACAAAGTACCACAAACTAGGTTGCTTAGAACACCAGAAATTTTTTGTCTCACAGTTATGGAGCCCAGAAGTCTGAAATCCAAGTGTCTGCAGGGCCATGCTACATCTGATGGTGCTAGGGAATGATGTTTCAGACCTCTCTCCTAGCTTCTGGTAGTTCCTTGGCTTTTGGCAACATATCTCCAGTCTTTTCACGCCTTTCTCCCTGTTGCATATCTGTGTCCCAATGACCCCCTTTTATAAGGACACCAGTCAGTCACATTGGATTAGGGACCCACCGTACTCCAGTACGACTTCTTAACTAATGACACCTGAGACAATTCTGTTTCCAAATAAGGTCACATTCTGAGGTATTGGGGGGTTAAGAATTCAACATATGAGTTTGTGGGGGGGAAATACAGGTTAACCCATAACATTAACCAAACTCATGGAATTCTTGTATCAGAGTCATTCAGGAGAGGTTGAATACATTAAAACTACAGTAAAGGGCTTCCCTGGTGGCCCTTTGAGGAATTTATGACTTAGGGACAGTAAGTAATTTATGCAAGGATATATAACTAAGAAGTAGTGAAGGACTTCCCTGGTGGTGCAGTGGTTAAGAATCCGCCTGCCAATGCAGGGGACCACGGGTTCAAGCCCTGGTCCGGGAAGATCCCACATGTTGTAGAGCAACTAAGTTGTGCACCACAACTACTGAGCCTGCGCTCTAGAACCCGTGAGCCACAACTACTGAAGCCCGTGTGCTACAACTATTGAAGCCCGCGCACCTAGAGCCCGTGCTCTGCAACAAGAGAAGCCACCGCGATGTGAAGCCCACACACTGCAACGAAGAGTAGCCCCCACTCGCCGCAACTAGAGAAAGCCTGTGTGCGGCAACAAAGACCCAACGCAGCAATAATAAAATATAAAATGAATAAATAAATCTTAAAAAAAAAGTAGTGAAGATGTGACTTGGAACACATTTACTTAATAAATATTTAAAATATGTGTTATGTGGCTGACTCTGTTTTAGTGCTGGAGACTCAGCCATGAATGAACTAGACAAGGCCCCTGGTTTTACATTCCAGTGGAGGGAAGCAAAAGTTAATAAAATAAACAAATAAATATATAATATAAATTTAAGTAGAGATAAGTATTATAAATAAAAACAAAGTCCATTAAGAGAGTAGAGAATAATGGAGGGATAGAAGATGATGTTCTACACAGGATGTCAGGGGGTTATATCTTGCATGAGGAGACATGTGAGCAGAATCCTGACTGTAGTGAAGGAGTAAATCCTAAGTGAAAGGGGAACCACAGAATGGAACTGAGTAGGGAGTGACGGGGTCTGATTTTTGTTTTAAGAGAACCTGCTTGCTATGTAGTCAGTGATTTGTAGCAAGGCAATAGTCAAAGGAAGGAAACCAATTAGGTGAGGGCAGAAATCCATGTGAGAGATTACAGTGATATAGAGTGGGGAGCAGAGGTGGAGATGGAGAAAAGATTGGGGATATATTTTGAAGACAGAATTAACAGCAGTTGCGATGAATAAGATGTGGGATGTAAGATTTTTTTTAAAAGAGCCAAGAATGACTCCCAGGTTTTTGACCAGAGCAATGTGGTGAACAATTATGCCATTTTTTGAAATGGTATATATCAGGAGTACAGTAAATATGGGAAGGGTGTGGGTACCACAGGTTTAGTTTTGACGGTCAAATGGAGGTGCTCAGATGTGGGATGCAGCTGGATATGAAAGTCTGGCATTCAGGGCACAGGCTGGGACTAGAGATCTACATGTGGTAGTCTTTAATCCATAGATGGCATGTAAGCCTTGATACTGGTTGTTGTGGCCTATAGAGTGAGTATAATGAGAAAGGTCTAATGATGAGCCCTGGGACACAAGAAACTTGAAAGATCAGGAAGTGGAGAAGGACTCAGCAAAGGAGACTGAGAAGGATGAATTAGTGAGGTAGGGAAACCAGGGGGGTCTCAGGAACCAAGTTTTAAAAGTGGTTGACTCAAGGAAGATATAAGTCATTGTGTCAAAGAGCTGTGGAGAGATTGAGTAAACTGAGGACTCCAGTCTGGCCATTGCTTTTGTTGGTGAACATGTCATTATTTACCTTAATAAAAGCAACTCTAGTGGAATGGTGAAGGTGAAACCTGACTGAAGTCAGTTAAGGTGAGAATGGGATGTGAAGAGGTAAAAACACCGAGAGTGGACACTTACATTTTTTGTTCTCTGTTATCTCAGTTTCTTAGAAGCAGTGAATATAATAGTTAAGAGAGTGGGCTCTGCAGCCTTAGAACTTCAGTCATTTTTCTGATTGTGCCAGTCAGCTAACCTCTCTAGTCACCGAGTCCTCATCTACAAAGTAGAGATAATAGTACAGCTCACTTCAAAATGTCGTGAGGGTTGAGGGCTTCCCTGGTGGGGCAGTGGTTAAGAACCTGCCTGCCAGTGCAGGGAGCACGGTGCAGGGTTTGAGCCCTGGTCCGGGAAGATCCCACATGCCGCGGAGCAACTAAGCCCGTGCGCCACAACTACTGAGCCTGTGCTCTACAGCCCACAAGCCACAACTACTGAAGCCCACGCGCCTGGAGCCCGTGCTCCGCAACAAGAGAAGCCACCGCAGTGAGAAGCCTGCACACCGCAACGAAGAGTAGCCCCGCTCGCCGCAACTAGACAGCCCACAAATAAATAAATCTATTAAAAAAATATTGTGAGGGTTGACTGAGAGATGCAAGTAAAGTTTTAACACATTGCCAGCCCATAATAAGTGTCAGTAAATACCAGCACTGTCACTAATATAAGCAAAGTACTGGTGCAGCTTCCAGGCTCCACATAGTTCATTACGTCTGGGAGCAATTGGTGGCGTGAGGTGGTAATTATGACAGAATATGTGTTATGATGATCCTTGATGGGGACAGAACAGTGTGTTACAATACAAAAACGATATGAAGACTCATCCACAATAATTTTTCATGGGGTGTTTCATAATGGTGGAATAGCCAGGCAGCAGGGGGAGAATGGCTCTGAAGGGGATTTTGGGGGATGATGGTAGATCAAGAAGCTGGAAGTCATGGAAGGACTTAGAGTAGACCAAGTCACATCAAGCCATACGTGGATAACCCACATACTGATATTGGTAGATCAAGAAGCTGGAAGTCATGGAAGGACTTAGAGTAGACCAAGCCACATCAAGCCATACGTGGATAACCCACATACTGATATTGGAAGTGACCCTTTATCTTGTAATCAGTTATTTATTATTTACTCTTTGCTACACACAGTGTTTACACCTGGCTTTTCTTACCAGTTTAGAAACCCAAGTCCCTCTTCCCCTGACCCTCTAATTATGTTGCATACCTCTGCTTCTACAGTGTCTAGTGTTACGGTCATGAAAGAGGGGGCACCTCATCTACGTATCCCCTAGTAAGATGCTTAGAGGAAAAAATAAACAAGGAGAAAGTAGTCCCTATGTGAGCAAATTAAGTTGCCCACTCAGTCATTCTCTAGAAACACAGAGCTAAGAAAGTCTCTCATACTTAATCCTGCATAACCTGGAAAATTATAGCATCACCTTGTCCCACAGAGGGCTACTGCTGATGTCTCTCAAGGAACATTGATTGCATACCTTGGAGATAGCAGTCTCTTATATGTATGAATTCACCTGGTTGGAACCTGTCAGGTGGCCAAATCCTGTTTTATGTTCAGTTAGGACAGGAGTTTGCGGTGGAACTTTTGAGACAGAGTACCTGTTTCCTTGCTTGGCACACCTTGACTTAGTGGCAGTAGGCAGCTGTGTGCAAAATTTCATTGTTGTTATGTGGCAGGCGCTTGTTTGAAACAGATGAAGCCAAGCTAGTCTCACTGTGGATAGCCAATAAGCTGTTAAGTATGCTTTCCTGGGCTGGTGAGTTCATTTGACTAACAGCAGAAGTGAAGTAGAGAGCTGGGGACCTGAACAGGCAGCCTAGAGCAGAGCCCCTGGGCCTGCCATTCTCTGGCTTTCGGCAAGTCCCCATATTCCTGGTGATGTTCTTCAGTCTGGGTGATAGACCTCTCTGCGGTTGTTTCCCTTTTTTCACCGGCTGGCAGATTCAGTCTTAACAGAATCCTTGGCAAATAGTAGTTGACATGGAAAAAGACACTTTAAGGAGAAGGTGAGGCAGAAATCCATTTTCCAAAAAGAAGTGTGGTAAGAATAATAGCCAATAGTTTTGGGAGTATGCATTATAAACCAGGCACTACATTTTCTTGATGTACTTAATCTTGCAAGGTAAAAATTATTATGCCCATTTTATAGATAAAGCAACCCATGTTACTGTAAATCAGTGACAAGGCTAGGGTTTAAACACAAGGCTGTTTGGTTCCTAAACCTGTGCTCTTCCTATAATTTCTACTAAAGGCCATAGTAAATAAATCTGCTTGCATTGCTCGTCTGCCCCTACAGTTGAATGTGAAACACTGCTTGGGATAGGATGATACGTTTAAGAGTGTGGGCTCTAAAACCAGGTTGCCTGGAGTTGATTCCAGCCCTGCCACTTAGCAGCTGGGATCCTACTTGGATGTGTTAACCTCTATGAATCTCAGTTTTTTCATCTGCAATATGTTGTTTATGATAATACCTACGTCGTAGGAATGTTTTGAAGATTAAAGACTAAATGAGGCTGAGCACCTAAAACACTACCTGGCATATGAGAAGTGCCCAGTAATAGCTATTATCATCAAAAACATGATTTCTAGTGTTGATATTCAGTGAACCTAAAGAGGTTATATTGACCTTGTCAGAGAGGAAACAAAAAGCTCAGGCACTGCTCCTCCATGCTACCTGCCTGTTAATGATTTCTGGCCAATCAGTGGTACTGTTCCTGATATCTGCATGTCTCTCTATTTTCAGGGCTTCCTTGCTCTAGACGTAGCACAGTAGGATAGGATAGAAAGACACTGTTTTGACATCAGAAGACCTGGGGTTTGGGGTCAAGCTCAGATCGTATTTGGAAACTGTGACCTGTGCAGGTCATTTTCTCTCTCTTGCTACGGGTTCCTCATCTGCACAGCTAGCGGGTTGAACTCCCGAACCTCTAGGGCTCCTTGCATCCTCCATTTCTGTGAGCATTGGACAAAGTCACTTAACTTCTCGGGTGGCTCATTTATACTGTAGCACTGCTGAACCTTTCCTGGTTGCTGAGGGGCTCAGGGAGAGTGAAGTGTTTGGTACACTGTGACAGGCTATGCAAATATGAGGGCTGATCTTTACAGAATTATTAATGAGAATTAAACCTGAGTAGTATGCCTTGCTATGTGTGCGTTGGAGACTCAGGGGCTTTCATCCACGTTTTGCCATCTTTGCCTACCCCCCACTGGGTTGGGTGGATCCACCTTAACAAGGTGTGGGGGAACACAAGTGGAGGATGGGGTGCGGTACTGATGGTGGGAAAGCGTCTTATTGGTTAATGCTGGTACATCCCAAACACCGATTACTGTCACCGCTTCTCAGGCTGATATATTTATCAGGATGAGTTACAAGGAAATATATGTACCCAGGGAGAGAAGACGCTGCATGGTCACCCCCTGTGATGTAAAGTATGAGAGCCTAGGAGGGGCTGTTTTATAATTCATCAGGTTTTGCTAGTGAGTTCTGCCGGAGTCTTAGTTATAAAGGCAAGTGTGAACTGGACGGCAGACAGGAGAACCTGGCACCAAGGAGACGGAGAAGCTGCCTTTGGTGCCTCCTGCCTCCTCCCTGCTTTATTCCAATAATTTTGTGCTCGGTAAGTTCCCTGGCTTTGCAGCTAATCGTTGTTGAATAAGCTTGGCAAATGAATCTGTAGTTTGGAATATGCACTTGCTGTCAGAAGTGTGTGTCAGTGTTTGGGCTTCTGACAAATTCCACAATTCTATTAAATGAGCAAAATATCTTAAAAGATGAAACAAAAGCCGACAAATCAATTATTCACCTTGATCCTTGGAAGGCTGCTTTCTTTGGTTGCTAAAGTTTCTCTGGTTTCATTCTGTCAGTTTCATCTGTTGGGTGAGCTTTGAAAAGAACAAGTCTCTTTGTCACGAAATTGTTTTTCCTAGCTGCCAAAAGGAGGTATGTACAGGGCGGTTTGTCTATCCCCACCCCCCAGCTTACCCTCCCCAGCAATCGGTAAATTCTAAAACAGACTGTTTGCCTGGTAACCAGCTCCGACAGAGCTGAACCTATGCAAGGCAAGATTCAAATTGTAATCTTTTGTGTGAACAGAACTGAGGGACTCTGAATAATTGTCATTGTGGAGATTATTGTGAGACTCGGTATGGTGGTAGTCCCTGCGTTTTGCCGGAATGGGATCAGAATGTGAGCAGATTTGCATTTGGCATGCCTGTTGGTGTGGGAGAAGGAGGAAAAGAAAAGACTGGATCGTTATGGAAAGAGCTGTACATCCCACCCGCAGGACAGACAAATGCAGAAAGCATGGCAGTTGTATTTGCGTAACTTGGGGCGGTTATCTCTAGTTTCCTATTCCTGTTAATAATTACCTGAAGCTGTGTTTTGGTCCACATCGGGGTATGCTCCAGGTCCTGGCTCCAAGCAGAGTGAGCGCTAACTCGATCAGCTAGCTGTAGGAAGTAATTTCCTCCTCAGAAGGAAAGAAGCGAAAGCTGTACCTTCCTGGACTCCTTTCTGCCGTGTTGTTTGCCTCTTGTTTGCCTCTGTCCAAATCTCATGGAAACCAACAGATTGACGTACTTCTTTTTTTTTTTTTTTTTTTGCAGTAGCAGATTTAACTGTGGTGTCATATGGCATATTATGTATGGAAAGGAATAGCAAGACATTTTTCTGAATGTTTCAAGTGTGTCTGGCTTGTTGACATTTGCTTTATTTCACTGGCAAGGAGCTACTGTCTCCTGAACCCATAACTGTCTGTCCAAAGCATTTACTTTATGCATAATTGCACTTTTTCTTTAGATGTGCAGTCTGTAGATCTGACAAGAACATCCTCTTTATCCTCAAGGAAAGCAACTCGTTTTAACATCTCCTTGAAAAAAATATGCATTTTTTTCCCCTCACCAGCTTGCTCTTTGCTTTTTCTTGATAAATATTTTGGTCATCAGTACGACTGTACTTCCAATAAAGTTGTTTCTTCTTTCCTAGTACACTTTCTGATTGCACCAAAACTTGGCAAATTTGGAATATGGAATGTATCTTTTTTTTCAGGAACACATTTTCCAGGCATTCTTCTTTTGTCCATAAATAGCTTTTCCATATTTTCCATTTCTCTGAATAAGTTCTGCTTAAAGAGCAGAGGAGTGATGTATTATGGTTGGCACTTAGGGGTGTGTAACCTGAGACTTGGTTTCTGATCTACAAACTGGCTGCCCCACAAGGGGTCTGTAAAATGTCTTTTTGTCTTGCATTCAGCTCAAAGCCTCCGGGCTACAGCAGTAATTATTAAGATAGGAAATTCAGCAAACCATTGCAGGTATAAACCAACATCTGCGTTTGATGGTCTGGTCAGCACGTGATGCTTGTAAAGCTCAGGACACACAGCTGAAGGTTCCTAAAAGTGTTAATATATCTTAATGCCAAGAAAAATACAGTTGTAAAGTACCTTTGCGATGTATTGCACGTTGAATTTTACTGTACTACATTTAAAAAAATCTCCTGCTAGAGCCCCTGGTTTATTTTGCAGCAGTACCTGGGTCTTGATTCAGTGTGGTTTTATGGAGAAATAAGCCAATGCACTAATTTCCATAAACTGAGTTTCTTCTCATTTGGTGGTGGTTTTTCCATCTTCCATCTTCTCCACCCACCAAGAATAAGCTCTTTCAATAGCAACAAAAGAAAATTTAGCATGAGTTATTCTCAAATTTACAGCAAGACAAACACGAACTGTGACAAGAGAACACGTACACACCAAAAAGCATGTCTCTTAAAAAAGGGTTATAAGCCAAAGAGGCATGAACATTTTACCTACATGACACATATGATTTTCTTTGAGAGAGGTTGCGGGGGGGGGGGGGGGGCGGGGTAGAAGGGGGCGAGGTTTACAGGAGCTGTTCTAAGACCTGGCTTCAGCAGTCAGCAGATGGAAAGGGCAGGGGCTTTGTGTCTCCATGGTCCCCACCTCACTCTCCTTATCTGTAAAATTGGGGAGGGGAAGTTAGGAAGATTACACCAGATAGATGATGTATGTATGTATAACCAATGGTGCACTGATTGGCACAAAGGGAACCCAGTGAAAGGTAGTCATTATGGTTAGAAGTTGAATTTTGTAAAATATATTAGCTCATTCTAATGTTGGATTTGAAAGAAATACGCACATTAAATAGGAAGATTATAAAAAATTTTCTTGTTAGCAAGATATACTTCTGTCAGATGATTTTGTTTTTGTTTTGGAAACCTAGTAAACACAGAATGATTACCTTTCAGTTCACATTTCACTAATTCTTAGAATGGTATCTCATGTCTGCATAATTATTTAAAGAATAAACTTGATGTCAAATGGGGAGCATGGAGATAAACTGATACCAAATAATATTTCATAGCCTTCTAAGTTATTTGCTAAACAATGAATAGGCCATAATTCCAGCCCTGACATTGCATTAAAGTACCTAATTATAAATATCATTTATTACGCCTCAGGCACTGTACTGTATGTTTTACCCACATTTTCTCATTTACTCCTCATTACAACCCTACCCGGTAGGTGCTATTTTGCTTCTCATTATCAAATTAGGAAATGAGATTAGAGAAAAGTTTATTTAAATACTACTAATTTAAATTGGCATATGGCAGTGCTAGAATCTGAACTCAAACCTGTCTGATTCTAGAATCTATACTGTAACCACCATGGTGGAATGATTCAGTAGGATTTGCCCAGCTCTACATGGCTCCATTTTGGAATCTTGGCCCTATAGTTGCCTTGATTCTTCTCCCCACATATTTAACCTCTATCAGAGTTTAGGGAGTATAAAAAAATGAAGTAGGAGACTTTCATTGCTCTCATTTTTGGTCTGTGCCAATCAAGATCACTTTTTCCTGAGTCATCTTTACAATTCTCACCAAAGTATAAAATTTAGTATTAAAAAGCATGAAATTTTAAAAGGTCATAAATCTACCAAATTCAAGATAAGATATAAAAGTTACCCTGAGTTAGTATTGTCCTTTCACCTGGGCAGCATTCCTCTGGCTTTAGAGGAGTCTCTGGGCCAAGAGGATGGGCCCATTTGGAGCTTGCTTTCTAGACCACATTCAGGGTAAACAGGATCCCAGAATTTCTTCCCCAGACAATCTTGAGCCCACTTCCAAGGGTTGTACTCTGTACCCACCCCGGGGCATGAGGAAATCCAAGGGGTTGCTATTTGCATGGGGTTAGGGGTGAGGCCAGGGAATGGGACTTTGTTGATCATAGCTTGGACTTGTGAGTTGGAATATCCACACATCTGCATGAAAGGCCTTTTACGGTGCAGGAAGGAACTATGGAAGAGAAGAGGGGCTGGCCCAGGTCTGGGGGCCTCTATCTGTGTTCTTACCTTGGGCCCCCAAAATGTTAGGCACAGCCATACTCTGCACTGAAGAATGTTTACCTGTACTTAAGAGTAATGAAGCTAAAATTCCAGTGGGTTGGTTTTGTGGGGCTTTTGTTTGTTTTTGTTTTTGCCCTTTCCCCCATTAAACCAAAGGAAATCACTTGAACAAGAAGGTGGTCAAAGCTATGAAGATCTCAGACTAAAAGCTTTTTAAGTTCCATTTTGGAATTGACAGCAACCTGATCCATCAAGGCTAGGTACTGGTCTTTTTTCTAGTTCAGAGGCATAGACTGACTTTGGAAGGTGACTTTAGGGTCAATTGGATTAAAACTCTGTCATTTGTCCTTTATGCCATTTGAAAATGTAGTTGCTCAGAGAGTCCAGTGGTAATTTAAGGTGCCCTTTTCTTATCTCTAGTTTTAAATTGTTGTTGTAACCCTTGGTGCTGGGGGCTGATGAAGGCTGCCTGAAGGAACTCTGTGGAACCCTGCCCTACAGGCTGGTATGAAAAGCAGAGGTGATGATCAATGGCTTTGTGTGGCCTTCTATCACTATTACAGCCCTCTCTTCTGCCCAGCGTCTTATTCTCCCAGAAGATGGCTTCTTTCCATCTTCTGTTGTATTGGAGACAAAGACCCACCTGAGGAGAACTAGCAGTCCAGGAGTTCCAGGCAGCAAAATCCCTGTAATTATTAAGAATCTTGAGGGCTTTTTTTTTTTTTTTTGGTGGTACGCGGGCCTCTCACTGTTGTGGCCTCTCCTGTTGCGGAGCACAGGCTCTGTATGCGCAGGCTCAGCAGCCATGGCTCACGGGCCCAGTCGCTCCGCAGCATGTGGGATCTTCCCGGACCGGGGCACGAACCCGTGTCCCCTGCATCAGCAGGCGGACTCTCAACCACTGCGCCACCAGGGAAGCCCTGTTTTGTTTTGTTCTTAATGCAATGAAAGCTATTATGCAGTTACCAGAGTGATTTTTTTGTCTGTTTGTTTTGTTTTTGTTTCTGTTACTCTTACCTTCATAAAGTAGTTTTCTAGATGAAAAGGTAGAATGCATCTTGGGACATATTTTCTACTACCAAATCTTGCAACCTTGCTTTCCTTAGCTATAAAGCAAGTAAAGTAATTCCTGTCTCAAGGCTGTTGGGAAAACATAAATGCGATAACTCATGTCCCAGTAAATAGCTATTCCCTCATCCACATGAAAGCATCTGGCACAGTTAAAACTTAGCACATAGTGTGCCTATATCAAACGTTCCCCCAGTCTGAAAATACAGCAGTTAAACTGATGACTCTGTGATGACTAAGGTGTGTGCCACACTTGGCAAGCAGAAACAGGACAAAACAAAATTTATCATTTAACTTCTGAATTGAAAACTTTTCATAGTGTATGCCTTGGCTGGTGGTAGTCCCATCGACTTTTACTTTCTTTTTTATGTTTTATGTATCATTTGAACTTTTATAATGTGCATGCATTATTTATGTAATTAAGGGGAAAAAGGAGAAGAAACATTTTTAGAGGATTGAATTAGAATAGGAAATGGTTATGGATATGTTGTGGATATATAACTCGATAGGAGGACTCCTTTCAAAAATTTTTTTAATATAAAATACTTGGGAAAGAGATATTTTCTGGCTGGAATAATTCCGATTAGCTTACTTCATATGCTTGTTTGCTTGTTTATTTGTCTATTATGAATCATTTATTAAGCATAGACTAGTGCCAGATGTTCTGCTAGGTGCTGAGATTTAAAAAATGAACACTCATAATCCTTGAACTCAACGCATTTGTAATCCAAGAGAAATGGACACGTGAGCCCACAGTTCTAACACAGAGTGATCCCCACTGTGCCATAACAGGGGCAGGTGAGATTGCTTTCTATTGCAAGGAACTGGCTTGATCAATAAAGAAAATGTATTGGTGATTGTAACTTAAAAGTACGGCAGTGAAGCCAGCTTCAGAGGTCTCATCCTGTGGCACACCGGGTTGTCAAGAAATCTGTTTCTTTTGGTTTTGGCATGCTGCCTGTTTTGGTATTAGCTGTATCCTAACACTAACTGCCCTCGTGGTCCCAGAATGATTGTCAGTGGCTCATGGACAACTTATTTTCTTAGTCATATCCAGCCAGAAAGCAATGGCTTTGAGAATGGTCCTTAAAATTCACTTTGAAACGTACTGGCTTACCCTTGAACATAAAGCCAAATCACCAGCCCATTCTGAAGCTTAGGATAAAGACAGCCTCCCCATAACCTTATGAGCCCGTAAACAAAGTCTGGCAGCTGTTACTGTTAGGAAGAGATAGTGGGGAATTCTATGGCGGTCCAGTGGTTAGGACTCTGCGCTTTCACTGCGGGAGCCCGGGGTTCAATCACTGGTTGGGGAACTAAGATCCTGAAAGCCTCGCAGAGTGGCCAAAGAAAAAAAAAGGAAAGGGTGGTGGTGGTGATGGAATGGATGCTGTGGTCTTCAACTTGCTATATGTACAACGCACAGTGTACAAATGTCCACTAGAATTAGTACATAACAGAATGGAAAGAAGGCCAAGCATACTATGGTGCATGCCTTTAAATACTGACTCACCCTACAATGAGTAGGAGTTTGCCGAAAGATAAGAAAGAGGGGAAGGCTTTGAGGCAGAGAAAAAAAGCTTTTTGCAGTCACAAAAACTAACCAGGTAATTGTTTAACTCTCTGTTTATCTTCACATTGGCACTATTGCAGAAGTTACCAGCCAGAAGCCACCTGACTAGTGGTGTAATTGACAGAAAACCTAATGTATGTTTCACCAAAACCTGCTATTGGATGATAGCATTTGGGTTTTAAGCTAAACCAGTCATGTCTTTATCTTTTTATTTTACAGTGTGAGTACAGATATGGAGTCAATTCAATATGAACCTTAAAATTTCTGTCCCCTGGTTCACAATTATGAGTTTTAGTGCTAGACAATACCATTGTCATCCTTTTTTTCTCCTTTTTTGCTTCTGTGAAACCTATTCAAGAAGTTTAATGATTCACTCAATGCCTCAAATGTATTTAGATTGTGATGTCATGAAATTTCTGATGCTAAAAAATAGTATAAGACAAAGAAAAACAAAACCAAAAAAGGTATAAGACAAATGACGCTACCTTTGAATAGATGTGCTTACTTGCTAATTGTGTAGTATATATCACATTGAGAATGAGATAGACTAGAATGAAATATTTGTTAGCCAAATATCAATGCTCTATAGCAAAATTAGATTAAACTTTGGTGTCTGTGTGATTCACAGTTTATATAATTTATCTGTTCTTTAGTTCTTCAGCCTTAGGCAGTACTCACTTTTTCTTTCCATTGAAAAAGTAAAATACTTCCTGTATAAAATTGTACTGGGTGGGCTTGGTAGCAGTTTCTATTAAAACTCTTGACTCCAAATTTAATTAGCTGTGTTTTGGATTGTTTTTTTAGTTTTGCAGCATAGAAGAAGTGACAAGACTATTACTTACTTTCTGTAGGAAGTCTGCTCATACTGTTCACAATTTTGTGGCATCTAAATGCAATCTTGGCATGTTATTTTTTTATTCATGAAGGTCATTAAATGCTGTCAACCTACCTGCCTAATGAGTGTGGTGCTAGATACGCATTCATCTACCTTCTTCCCAAAGAACACTCAATAATGTCAACAAATGGAAGCAAAGTATATTTTCTCTTGCCATTTGCTTCTGGTGCAACACATCTGTTCAGAAAACATGAAGCCAAGCATGGCACTGGTCACAGCCCAGTTGTGTCAGTGAGGAACCAGAGACTTACTCAGAAAACATGCTTGAGTGAGAGAAGGCAGCAGTGATCATGTAGGAAATGCTCCCCAGGGCACTGGTTTCTTCTTCAAATTAGACAGCTCTTCAGTGCAGAGATAGAAGCAACTAAAAATAGTGGAAGGGTGATGGATAATGTTGATTTAAAAGCACATAGGTCATCCCAGAATTAAAAGGTGCCATTATCCCGTGACACAACTTTACTTCCTATAGCACAAACCAGATAAACTCTTCGTTTAGTTTTGAGGTTTCCTTTCACAGGTTTCCTTTGCCCTCCCCATTCCCAACTGCTTTATATCACTCCCAACTCCAGTTGCTTTCCCAGGCCTTTCACAGAGCTAATTGGTTAACTAAAGATTAACTAGAGTTAACGCCTGGCACAGCCAGTCGTTAAATATTGTGACATCGCTTCTGTATAAGACCCATCTTATTTTTTTAAAACTTGTGGCTACAATGGAGGAGAATAATATTCAGATGTAGAAACAATGTATAATTAAGAGCTAAAATGTTTAGAAACAGCCCTGTGTAATTTTTTAAAGAGTGATAAAGGAGATATTATTTGAGATTGTCTGGAAAGATTGGCCAGGAATTTGGATAGGACAGGAATGAAGGGCAGGGCAGAATATGCACTTTTTTTTCATTCATTTATTTAACAAATAATAACTAAATCTCCCATGTGTTTATTGCCACTTTGTACACATTACCTCTTTACCTTTACCTCTCATAACAGCACTGTGAGAAGAGAGGAGAATATAAATCTTGATCACACAGCTAGAAAGTGGCAGGAAAGCCCATGTGTTATCCAGTCTTGCCCATTATATGCAAGGCTCTGTATTAGGTGCTGGCATGTTGAATATGAAGATGCATTTTCTTTTTACTTGTAAAGGCCAAAATTTGCAAACCCAAGGAAATATTGACAGCCTTTACGTGAATGAAAAAGTGTTCTTGGGCCTTCCATCATCAAGAGCATCATTTAAAAATATGATTGGGTAATACATTTTTATATTGCTTGTTGCTTCAGTTGCTTCAACAGCAATATAAAAAGTGGAAATGTGAGCCATAGGGAACTAGCTAAACTCATTATAATTTGATTATCTAATCTTCCAGTATTAGTCTTCTTACAACCTTTGCATAACATAGGAACATTAGAAAAAAGCAATAAAGCACACATTCTAAGCATTTAGCCTGCTGACAAAGTCAAACTTTCTATCTTTAAATGGAAACTGAAAGAGCAAGACTATTTATTAATGATTTTATAGCAAATCTAACTTTTTCTGACCGCTTTCCAGATTATGCCTTACACAACAATGAGTGTATACTTGCTATGACTAAATTATATGGGGGAAATGTACATTTATGGGCCAGAGTATCACATCACCTCTGTTCTTGCCAAAAATACCCCCCAGTGAGTTTCTTGAGGGCAGGGGTTTGATTTCATTTATCCTTGCATGCCTGGCATCTAACATGGTTAATTGATAGACACCAGATAATACATCCTTTTAGGCAGGGTGGAGACAATGTAAGATTGAGAAGTTTGGGAATAATTTCTGGAGTTAACCCTGAAGGTGATGTAGGAATTTACTAGCTACACGGAGAAGGGCATTGTAAGGAGATAGTTTATACTGGGCAATGTTTTTGAAATAAAAATGATCACAGAATTTGTATTTTTAAGGAAAGCAAGGAAGACCTCAATGCCTTTGCAGTATTTTCTGTTCCTGGCAACCCATTTTTCTAAACTTCTTTCCCTACTCCCTTCTCCTTTATCTTATCCCCCACTCATTCTTTAAAATTCAGACTTCTTCAACAAATAAGCAACAAGGAGAAAAGAAACATAGGGGAAGCGCTTAAAAGGCAAATCAACTAATTGTAATGAATGAACCTATTGGGTCCAGATAAACTTCAAAAAAAAATTCATGACATTTATGAGACAATTGGAAATTTGAATACCAACTGGATATTTATTTGGTGATGTTATTGGTAATATTTTAGATGTGATAATGGTATTGTGGTAATGTTAAAAATAGGTCGTTGTCTTTTAGAGATACACATTGATGTATTCACAGATGAAATGATTTACATCAAAATAATACGAGAGGGAAAATGAGTAGGGATATAGATAAACAATAAAATAATAATTAAACAAATAAGCATGAGTTTGTTTGTCTGTATCTTCCCAGAAGATGTCCCTCCCACCCCACCCGCCCACCAGTGGGTTCCATCTCCTCATTATATCCCAAATGTTCTCGGCATGTTTCATAATTATCTGTTTATGTGGGTCGCCATCACCAGAGGGAGCTCATTAGGAAGGACAGATTTTTCTTTGTCTTCCCATTGACTGCCTCATAGGAGGCACTCAATAATGTCAGATAGAAGGATGAAAAGGTAAATGAGTGGGTACAGACCTCTAAGTTCTACATCAGGGTGTGTGATTCAAGCAGTGGGCTCCCTTTCATTTCCCCTAGTTTTATCTAATTCCTAAAAACCAAATCTCAATTCATGTTCTATATACAAAACAGTGTTTGCTCATAACTGAAAGCCAGGAATGCAGCCGCCTAATTGAAACTAGATAATTCACACATTTGCATTTAATATTCATAGAAGGCCAAGTTGTGAGGTCATGTTTTTAATTAGTGTAAGATAGCATGTTTCCAAACCTATTTGGTTGTCATAGAGATAAAATATGAAGAAAAATATTTCCTTCTATTTAAAAAAATTAAATTATGGTTATCAGAACCTAATTTTTGCATGTAAATCTACAAAACTTTCACGTTTCAGCCCTATGAACACTCTTTTGGTCCTTTGCAGGGGCTTATTTTATATCAATAGAAATTACACCTCTAAAAAATATGGAATAGAAAGACTGAAGGGGGCTTTGGCAGGTGATCTAGTCAACACTCTTGCCTTTGATCCACATTATACTGAAGCAGCCAAGACAAACGGAAATCTGCTTCCTTTTTATTGTATTAAGGAGAAGATTTTAATCAAATCACTCCTTGGTAGTATACTATTATTGGAAATATTAATTTGCTTATAGTGCTGATTTTTTTCTCATAAATTTCTGGGAATATATGTGTTAACAATAGAAAGGAATCCATTTGTCCCTCAGAATTCTTGGATAATTAGTTATCCACCCAGGAGCAAGCCAGTGAGTTGAATTTGTAAAAACATGCATGATATCCCCTAGAGAACCTGTTTCACAGACCAGGTGGAATTTGCTGGGTATTTTAGTGAAATTTCTTCATCAACACGAACTTAGGATTTCATGAATATGTGCATGTAAGAGAGCCCAAAGGGATTTGTTTCCTTCTGTGGTATAGATACACTTTCTGATACTGAATTACAAATAAGGAATATGTATTCCCAAATCATTATGGTTCCAATAGTAAGTATTGAGTATTCAGTTATAGAACCTTCAGTGGAGTGTTTTACTTTTCTTTCTGTGTGTTCAGAACCTAGCACAGGATCTGAAAAAAGTAAAAGCACAGTACAAATTAATAATTGGGTGTTTCTGTGCATGAGTCAGAAGGCCCTCCATCCACCCTTTCTGAGAAAATTCTACCCTGCTTCAATGCCCACCACATCTGTGATGCCAGAGCTGACCAGTGCTGTCCATTTAAATCTCTTCTTCAGTGGACTTCAGCTTGAGCTTCATCATTCTGTTTTTTTACTTCATTTCCTTAGGAGATTGTAAAGTGAGTGGGAGGCAGGGACCATGCTTCCTCCTCTTTCTTTAATTTCTGCACATGCTTAGCAGACCCTGAGCCAACTAGAAGGAAGTTAGCTACTTCTGGAGAAAGTAGCACTAATTTCTCCAGCATAGACCCTACAAATTTTGGACAAGTTGGTTGCAGTTTTGGACCAGCTGCCATGTGGTCAACTTCATATTCGGGATAAGTATGTGTAAAGACCACTTAGATATGCCCCTTTGTGTCCTGGGGACTAGGAAACTAAAATTCAGTCCAAATCTCAGGACTGACAGAAATGAAAACAGAATCCTGTTTACAAGTGAATTAGAGAATGTATTAACATTATACCAGCTCCATGTCCACCATCCTCCAGCAATGTACGTCTGCCTGAATGTCATATACTTAGATAGCTGTAATAAGAGGAGGGATGACGGAGTTTGCGTATCACCTTTAAATGGCAATAATTCCATTTCAAAGGGCAAATAAGTGAAAAATGCACTTGAAAATTCATTGGATGCACTGAGAAAAGGTTATCTAATCTTTAATGTAGAAAAAAGACAAAAGCTTATTTTAAGAAATCTTTTCTTAAAATAAGTCTCCTTTATTTGTTTTGTTTATATTTTATTCTCTTGATTTATTCCTATAAATACACGCAGCTTTAATTATTAAAAGGCAACTGTGCCTAAGGAATTATAGAAGGGTGACCATACATCCCACGTTGCCCTGGTCAGTTCCAGTGTATGTCTGGATTTGGAAGAAGATTATTGAAAGTAAGGCAAATGGGGCTGGAATGAGATTATTGTGTTAAGATCCAGTTGGAGAGGGAATGAAAGGGACTTCATTCTTCATTGATACTTCTAGATTGGATGGGAACAGGCATAGAAGGCTGAAGCCCTGGCTTTGAATTGTGCCTATTCCACTTAACCAGCAGTGTGACTTTGGGAAAGTCATGATCCTCTCTTGGGTATCGGTTCTTCTCAGCCCATGGGAGAGTTTTGTGCTGTGTACAGGGGTCACTTTTTAGATAGTTATAATTAAGTTGTTCCTAGAGGTAACCGCTTGGAGAACAGAAGACTGGAAGCCTTACCTGATAAAGATTACTTAAAGAAACCAGGGATGCTTAGGTTCACAAATTAGAACAGCAAATACACTGATAACATTATTCAAACAAGAGAGCCTTTTGAAGAGATGAGAGACTATAAACTTACATAATTGCGGAGGGCAGAAGTAGGTCTCATGGGGTGGGGGAGAATTAAAAGCAAGAGATTTCAGTTCTCTATAAATAACTTTTTGATAATGACATAGGTCTAGCAATGATCTAAAAGGCAGTGCTAGTGAAAGCATGAAGCAGAGAATATGACACATAAATGTTTATAAAAATCATCGGGGAGGTGGTGGGTCAAGCTGGCAGAAGCCTGAGAAAAATCCCAGTGGAATGCAGTTGTACTTGACTTGTCTCCCAACACATGCACCCCTGTGTATGCCCCATCCTTGTCTTTTTCACTCCGAAGATCTACACAGCTGTAAGAGAACTCCAACCCATGTTTCTATGGCAATGCACTCTTCATTCTCTAAAAAATATCCAGAGAACTGCCAGAAGGGCAATAGAGAGTACTCATTTTCTTTTAGGCAAGTTACCTAATGGTTGAACAAAGGCACTCCAGGTCTGGGTTTCTTTTGTCTAGGACACAAGGTGGTTTGAATTTTTATTATTGTAGTTTAACCAACACATGCATTAAAAAAGGTAAAAGAAAATGGTAAACTCTTTAGTCTTGAAATTCTCTTATCTCTCTTTCTTCAAGCTTATTTAACCCCCAAATCATGATGTCTGTCACATCTCTCAGGTCATCCTTGGCAGACACAGAGCACCCTAGAGCTATTCTGATCTTTAACAAGTGTACCCCTTTTGGTACCCTCCTTTGCTCCAAGCTGTGTGTTATGTTGTAGCTGTATCCTTGTTTTATACCTGCACCATAAAGTCTGGAAGACCTGATACTGTGCTTTATTTATTGTTGTATCTGGATTGCCGAGCACAGTACTTGACATAAGAAGGTAACCCAGGAACAGTTGAGGAATGAAGAGGAGCCCATCTCTTCTCTTTTAGAACTAACTCTGCCGGCCTCTTCCATGCAAGATTCTCCCTCGCACGCCAGTTCTACTTTTACCAGTAGCTCAGTGCCCTCTTTCTGGTTCCTTCGGTCTTTTATTCTCCAAGCTGAACATCATTTATGTGCACACATTTTATTTTTCAACACTTCTAAGGTTCCAAAGAAATCCATTTATTTCTTCCTTCTCTGACAGTACTTTAAAAGCTAGTTGATTGATCAAGCACTAAGTCCCTATTTATTGAGAGCTTGGTGGCCGAACACCCTGCTGGACACGGAGGAATTTCAAGTTATGTTAAAAAAAAAATGTTTTCTGTCCTCAGTCGAGTTGGAGCTTACTTAGACTATGTAAGTAGGATGGGAAAACTCATGGTGCCTGCCAGGTCTCGGTAAAGTAAGAAATACGTATCAGTGCTGATTGATGGGCTTTCAGAAGACATTTTCAAACGGAGAGACTCGGAATATTCAGGAAGTACACATTCTCAGTTAGCTTTTCAAAGGTAAGTTGAGTCCAGATCATACAAGAAGTGAGGGACACAGGCATTTTAAGAAAGATTGATATACTTTCCAATCTGATATTTATTTACTAATTCAACAAATATTCACTGAGAATCTGCTGTGTGCCAAGCACCAGGCTAGAGACTGCTACTGTGAGTTTTCTGAGATCAAGTGTGGTTTGGTCTTCCCTCATTTAATCCCAAACTATCCATGACCTCATTCATTCCTACAGTTTTAACTACTACCTCAAGGCATGCAAAAGGCACCCAATTCTACCTGTCCACCCCCAGAATCTTCTAGCAAGTCTAATCTTGGGTCTCATTTTAAGGGAAAGTGAGGTGTGACGATTCTGCTCCACCCACTCTATGCCAGCCGTTCCCACTCTCCCCCACCCAAAGTCACCAGACACCATGATACCTACAAAAGTTATAATATACGGACACTCAATTCGTTGCAATTATATAACCTTTCTAGGTAGTACAGTTGTAAATGTGAAAAACATGTTTTTAAGTGTTCCTTCACATCACTGCTGCCAGTTTGGAACTGGAGAGCCTTGTGGACTAATATGGACCAGCCTGCCTATGTATCAACAGACCCTTCCTCAGTATTGATGATGGCAATACTATATTCACTCACTGGATCATTATCATGGGCCAGATGCTGTGCTAGGTGCTTTCTGTCTGTAATAGATCTTCCTTCCAGTAGCTCTAGAGATATCACGACTGCTATTATGTAAATGAGAATACTGAGGTCACAGAAACATCTTGCCCAAGATTTCAGGTCTAGTAAGTGACAGGAGTCAGTATGAGAACCCAGATCTGTTTGGTTCTAAATGCAATGCAGTTTTCCATTACATTACAACAGACGTAGGTTAATAGTTTGCAGTGCCTCAGTCTTTCATTTGGATGTTTCATTTGGAAAGTAGGTATAGATTATCTCCATCTGCCTCAGAATTACAGTGCTCTTGACAACTGAGGTTTCTCAAGGAAAACCAACAGCCTAGGAGGTATTGTTCCCGGTGCTGAACAGTGGGAGGGATCCAGGCATTAAGGTTAATGGAATTACCAGCCCGCAAGTGGTTTATGACCCAAGTGACACCAGAGCATACATACAATCTGCAAAGGAACTTCTGGCTAAGCAAAACCAGTGAACCTTCATTCATTTATTCACTCAATTAATACTTTACAAGCTTCTTCTGTGTGCCACACACACACATGGTATCTGCACTGATAAGGCAGATACAATGTACACTTTTAACAGGGTATCCTACTGGGTCTCATATATATTTAATAGACAGCTTGCCTTGGGAATTAATGTACCCTTCCAATTTATAGCGAGCTTTCTAGCCACAGTAGTGCACTAGCCTTAGGAGCAGTGAAAACAGCAGCTCTTAACCTCTGAAATAAGATTTTGGTGGCAACATGGTATGTTATACCTATTGAGGGCAGCGTCTGAATGGAAAAAGCAAAAGCACTTTGGCATCAGACACTCTAGGGCTCAGCTCTCAGCTCTGACATTTAATAGTTGCTGTGTAATCTTAAGTTATTTCATCTCTAGTAGCTTCAATTCTACAACTGCACATAGGGATACTACTGCCCATTGAGTTGGTTGTTTTTTTTTTTTTTTTTTTTTGCGGTACGCGGGCCTCTCACTGTTGTGGCCTCTTCCGTTGCGGAGCACAGGCTCCGGACGTGCAGGCTCAGCGGCCATGGCTCACGGGCCTAGCCGCTCCGCGGCATGTGGGATCCTCCCGCACCGGGGCACGAACCCGTGTCCCCTGCATCGGCAGGCGGACTCTCAACCACTGCGCCACCAGGGAAGCCCCAGAGTTGGTTGTTTTTTCACTCAATTTTTATGGAACATTAAGTTGGTCAGGAAAACAGACAGCACCTTATGTATTTTAAAAAGAGTTGTAATTTAGGGTATTAATGTGATTAGAAATTGTTGGAAGGGCTGGAGGAGTGATAGTCAGGGGTAAGGGCAGATACACCCAAACTGGGATATTTCAGGAAGCCATTGCCTGAGCCATAGATGTTTTGCAGCCCTGAAGCTGAAGACCAACAGTTAACTGTGGAATCTGAGGAAACTGTAAGAAGCCATAGCACCACAGACTTCTGTGCCGTCCTGCCACCACCTGTCCACATCCCCAAACTCATGAAAGTTACTCTGATTGAAACAATATTGACTGTAATCCTGCTAACAAGAGATTCTGGGAATAGGGTTCTCAGGCTTCTAGCCCCTGTGATATAGTGGAGAGCATTGGGGTAGGGGTTTAAGGATTGGTGCTGAGGACCGATATATGATAGCCAAAACAAGCATGTCCTATGTGCAGGAATTGTACTGCAGGTACAGGAGTGAGTGAATAAAGAGACAATATTCCCCTCATCTGGCTCACATTTAATGGTGGGAGATTAAATTAGTAAATGTGTTGATACATTTAATAGAGCCAGGCACAGAATAGGTATCTTAGAAATAATCATTCCCTTCTTTTAATTCCCACACTGGCCCAGTCTGTCTCCTTTCCATGAAATTTCTGACAAGGTAGATAATTCAAAGATTAGAAAGGGAAGAGCTGAGGGTGTGCCTTTGGGACCATATAGTGAGCTTTTAATTGACAGTGCTTGCCTTTTTTAAAAAATAAATTTATTTGTTTGTTTTTATTTTTGGCTGTGTTGGGTCTTCGTTGCTGCGTGTGGGCTTTCTCTAGTTGCGGCGAGTGGGGGCTACTCTTTGTTGTGGTGTGTGGGCTTCTCATTGCTGTGGCATCTCTTGTAGTGGAGCGTGGGCTCTAGGCACGAAGGCTTTAGGAGCTGTGGTGCGTGGACTCAGTAGTTGTGGCTTGCGGGCTCTTGAGCACAGGCTCAGTAGTTGTGGCGCACGGGCTTGGTTGTTCCATGGCATGTGGGATCTTCCCGGACCAGGGCTTGAACCCGTGTCCCCTGTATTGGCAGGCGGATTCTTAACCACGGCACCACCAGGGAAGCCCCAACAGTGCTTGCCTTTTGCATATAGAGCCTCATTTTAGTTTGTATTGACTTTGAAGGCCACTTAGACATGCTTCACAGAAAATATTCTCTCCAGAGACAATATAGACCATCTTCAAAGACATTTATCAGTGGGGTTTAAATTAACTCAGTCCAGATATATTGAAATACAGATGTCCCGTAGGCATGTAAACATTGCCTCCTCACAGTAGGCTTGAGAATGAGAGATGAACATGTCAGGGCATGCACTGATGTGTTCATTTACATGAAAGATTCATTTACTCTGTCTTGAGGATTTGCCAGTCTCCTTCATATCTGCCTTCGGCTGGAGGTCACTATGCTTTGTACCCTGTCCTGATGCAGGAAAGTAAGGTAGAGTTGATTCACTTAACCCCCGCATTGAGGCAGCCCTGCAGTGCCCTGCGCAGTCTGGGGTGGGAGCTGTCTCAAGTACTTGCAGTTGCCTTTGTTCTTAATCCAAACTGTGAACCACAGGGGGAAGGACATGCTCTCTGGAGAAGTCATGAGGAGTGTATGCATAGGGAGAGATGGAGGGAGGGAGGTCAAATAGTATAATTTTATCACCATTCTCTCTGTCTTCCCATCATTGCTCTCCATCTGCACCCCCCCACACAATTAACGTACCTCAGTCCTTTCTCTTCCTGTCAATACTGCCTTGATAATTTTTATGTATGCCGCCTTAAATGTCAGTGGGTGACTTTATCTAGGGTCACATGAGCAGTGTTACCAAGGTGAAATATTACAGCAAATGTGCTCCTGGTAGAAAATGTCTATAGGTAACTCTCCTGTAAATTGTTAAAGAAACATGAGTCCTTATATACAAATAATATGTGCACACCACCCTTAGAGGTAGCAGCTACTGGGCTCAAGTTGATGGTGCACAAACAGGAATCAGAACTCAGTGTCATTAGACTTTTCACTTTTTGGGTAGCCACAGATGTGAAATTTCTCAATTTTTAACTGTTAACCCTTGATTCATATTTCTGAAAACGTCACAGAGTCAAAGAAGACATGATTGTGGGACACACATGGTTTGCGTGGTGCTGATTTGTGACCTGCTTCATAACATCTTCTGTCATAGAACCTGAACAATGTTCTTACACATTATTATTTTTGTGTGTTCTCTCCACTGGGCTAAGAGCTCCTTAAGGGCTAGGTTGTGTCTTATTTCTCCAAGACTGTTGACTACCATGGTTCCCAGAACATAGCAAGTGTTCAAAAGACAAAACAAAACTCTATGCGTTTGCAGGGTTTTGGGGGGTTTTTTGTTGTTTTTTACAAGTGTTAGCCTCTATTCACTCTCTAGAATAATCTTTTTGTGTCTTAGTTTTCTCAGATATACAGTATCTATTTTGTAAAGTCCCATTATGAGTCATCTTAAGTTATAATAGTAATAACTAATACTTGCATAAGTAGTTTAGTTTGAAAACTTGATAGTTAACACTTTTAAGGAACTTATAGTCTACCTGATGTAAGAAAAATAAAACTCATTATCACATTTTTTTGGTCCTGCTTTCAGATTTGGTTTATTTGGAGACAGTATGGTGTAAAAAGAGTGCTTTTAGGCTCTGGAGGCAAATGTGGGTTTAAATACTGTCACTGTCATTTGTCAGACACACGAACTTGAGCAACTCATTTCATTTGTCTGGGCCTCGCTTTGGTAATGATAATACCCACCTCATAGGATAGTTGTAAGGATTACATTAAGTAATACACATGTGACCTTATACACAGTAGAAATTAAATGTTTATTCTTTGGGGGGAAAAGGGCATCTCACTGTCTCACATCTTTGACTCATTAAAGCCTATATGCACATAGGAAGGAGGGCTGTATATTATTTTTGTTTGTTTTTGTTTTCATAATATTGTGTAAGTTTTTTTTTAATTAATTAATTTATTTGTTTTTAATTTTGGCTGTGTTGGGTATTCGTTGCTGTGTGCAGACTTTCTCTAGTTGCAGTGAGCTGGGGCTATTCTTTGTTGCAGTGCGCGGGTTTCTCATTGTCGTGGCTTCTCGTTGCAGAGCATGGGCTCTAGGCACGCAGGCTTCAGTAGTTGGTGGCACACGGACTCAGTAGTTGTGGCGCACAGGCTTAGTTGCTCCACGGCATGTGGGATCTTCCTGGACCAGGGATCAAACCCATGTCCCCTGTATTGGCAGGTGGATTCTTTTTTTTTTTCCCTCGGTACGCAGGCCTCTCACTGTTGTGGCCTCTCCTGTTGCGGAGCGCAGGCTCAGCGGCCATGGCTCACGGGCCCAGCCGCTCTGCGGCATGTGGGATCTTCCCTGACTGGGGCATTAAAAAAAAAAAAAAAAAGAAAGAAAAAGAAAAATTAATCCCTGTGAACCTCAGTTTCATCATCTGTAAAATGAGCCTCAGAGACTTGTTAAGATTAAACGCATTTACACATGTAAAGCTCTTAGAATGTGGTGTAGCACAAGTAAATGCTACATGTTGACTGTCATTATAACTATTATCCCATAATCGTTTATTGTGTTCCTAATATGTACCATGAACTGTGACAGGCACTGAGATGAGGCAGTGAAGAAAGTTATGGGCAGCCAAGGCAATGTAGGGTAGCAGTTGAGATTGTAGCATCTGGGCACATGGACCTGGTTTCAAATCGGAGATCCATCATTTTAGTTTCCACTGTGTCACCAGGAGCAAGTGTCTGCTTCTGTAAACTATGGGTGATGCTAACACCTACCACAGGGCTGTTGGGGTAAGAAATTAGATTGATCTGTGTAGAAAGCATTCATTATAGTTCCTGGCATGTAGTAAATTCTCAGTCCTGGAAGGATTGATGAAAACATCAGAGAGAAGTTTAGCGAAAAGTGCACAAAATGTGGAGAGCTGGAGAAGGTAGGCAATACCAGGGCTTGCCAAGGGAGAAGATATTTTTCAACATCCTTTGTTATGTTTGTTAATGTTCTCAAGCCTTAGGGCAAATTGTAAATGAGAAGGTGGCTCACAATGGGCAAAGGTGAATTTCACTAGCTAAAGGATCTAGTGTTTCAAACAAGAATATATATTGCAAGCCATTTAGCTTACCAGAAATGAAAGTCAAATGGTTTCAGTTACAATGGCAATATATACTTTGGCTACTAAGAATAGCTATGTTTATTATCATTATCATCCTGTGAAGCCTAGAACAGACTTAACCTTTGATCTCCTTGCTGTCAGTTGGATAGAATTAACATAATTATGGTTGGTTGGACCGATCATTTTTAGCAAGAACTTTCTGCTTATCTCATGTGTCTATAGGAAATTTAGATTATCATAGTATAGCTGCATTTTTCAGAAATAATAAGATATCTCTATGTGTTTGTCCCCACCCTTCTCAAGAAAACAGGAACCATAAAAATAATCTTTGAAAAAAGCCCTTTAGACACAGAAAGTGTCCAGTTTAAAATCTGTTGGGGATTTACTATCAACAAACAAGAATAAGGAAACGCGATGCAGCTGGATTATAATCATACAGAATTACTAGAAATAGGTAACGTTTGGAGGCTACTTCCTGCTACATGTTTTCCAGACCTTAGCTCTGGTAGCCTGTGATCATGCAATCCTGGCAGGTATGGCTGTTAGGCTTATTTCACAAGCTTTAGGAACTTGCCCGAGGTTATACAGCACAGCCACATCTTCTTTCCTCTGCAGCCATGACTTCACAGGTATGTGTGTTCATGAAAGAAATCTGAGTTTATTTTCTGTAGGCAGCTGGGGGTGTTCTCTTGGCCTAATGTCTTTGGTAGTGAGAAAAAGATTGTAAGGGTAGAGTGTTTATGAAAACATGGATACCATTGGTAAACAACAATGTAACAAAGGCAAAGTTTACTGATAAGATTTACCAAGTAAATGATGAACCAAAGGTTAAACATGGTGTGAGCTTGGGGAAAAGTGTTACTGGCAGAGTGAAATTAGAACCCAGATCTCTTAGATCCCAGGCTAAAATCCAACTAATGGATTTCAGCCTTTCATCTGTACAGGGTCAGGTGTCTCGCTCATGTGATATCTCACTTCACCTGTGATAATGGGTTAGTGAATTAAGGAAATCAGTTCAAGAGTTCTGTCCTTTTGTTAAGCCATCTAATTCACTTACCATGCCAGGCACTAACTATAATGTTTAATTCCTTTTCATTGGAGTTGTAGCAGCAAGAAATCACAGACAGAATGCGACAAATCCCAATCTAAATGTTGTAACAAAGAGGTGTGGGAACACAGGTGAAAGAGCAACTCTTGCTGACTTCATGAAATGTTGAGGCTTCATAAAATGTTGACGAGAAGAGCTGACATTTTTACTGGGTCTTGGAGCATGAGTAGGAAGGACTTCAGGAGGTGCTTATGGGAGAGTGGAAGAGGCCTTGTAGAAAGGAGACTTGGAGGTATGAAAATCCGTGAATATTGGGGGTTCTGCATCTTGGGGCAGGGACTGGGGGAACAAGTGCTGAAGGGAACATTCTGGCTTCTATGTCAGTGAGTGCACAACAGTCTGGAATTGGCGACCTAAGAATCATTATCCAGGGTTGAGGTTGTGTTCATCTGACCTTAGTTTCATGTGTCAATATTTTAATTCACTGATGGCATCTGAAGTACAAGTAAATGTAGTTTTACAGCCTGCATTGGGGTCATTGTATTCCACTGGAAAGGAGGAGAGGGAAGAAGGGAGTGATTTTCCTTGAGAAACAAATTAGGAGTATACTTGAAAAAATTTCCTCTGGGGAACAAATTCTGACCTGTAGAATAACAAGTTCCTCCATGCATTCTTCTCTACCTTCTCCTCCCAACCCTTTCTGCTGGGGAGGGAAAGTAAGGCAGGGTGATGAGTGTCAGGGTAGGGAGGGAAATTCTGAGTGCTAAGTGGCTTCCGGTCCCATCTACAGAGGCAAAGAAGGCTAGAGGGAAGATGTGATCAGGACCTATCCCGGAGGAAATGGTGGATGGAAAATCCCTGAGGCTTGGAGAGAGTCTTCGTTGTCTGCAGAGCTTCATTCAGGCCCGGCATTATAGTACCCTGTAGTCACTTTTGTTCAAGTAGATAGATTGTTTTGGGAAAGTGGTATTTCATTGGAATGGGATTTTACTGGAAGTGGACTCAGTGGTGACTCTTAATGAGTGTCACCCTGCTGACTGTTCAGGGTTGTGTTTTTCATGCCATCTGTTACCATTTCTGAGTTCTCTGCACAGCCAGCAAGTGCTGCAAGTTGTTCCCTGATGTGTACAATCTCTAGAAGGTTCTGACCAGATGAGCTGGGTGCTGACCAGGGCGCCTTTGTGGCAGAACCTCTCCTAGAAGACTCAGATCTCATCTGCAGAATTCCTATGGCACTATTTAGGCATCTGTGAGGAGATGCCAGGACTTGGATGAGCACAGCTTCCCCAGAGCACTACGATGCCAGAAGCTCACTGCTGGGACAGTAAAATCGTATGTGGTGGCTATTTAGGAAAAATATATATACTGAAGCAATGGACTAGATCCTTTTGGATCTGAATTTAGGCAATGAAACTTGGACCATCTATGTTGGGGATGAGTGGTAGGCAAGAGTATAGAGATGTGGGGAGCTGCTGCGTGGTCTTAATTAACCTAGGCCTTCTCAGTTTTCTCTTTTAACGGATTGAATGTGAATTACAGAATCAAATCTCTCAGGACTGTTTTTGAGAATTTATATTTTTGCTTCTTTTAAATCTGCACACACGTGCATGCTCCCTAGGCAGAGTGTGGGGCTCATCATCTGCTCCCAAAGCATGTCCCAGTTGACCCAATAGGAGCACTCTGACAAAGCCTCTCAGGGGCAGTTTAGCGTTTTCTGAACAGGAAATGCTGGGCACGTTGTGGTGAAGCCAGGAACACTGTCTGTCCCACCAAGTTCATGATTTCTACCAGTTTTCCTGAAAAACTGAATTGAAAACGTCCATGTGCATGTCTATTGTCTTTCCCTCTTTTCTTCTTACATTTTTTCCTTCATTTATTCAACAGACTTTTATCTATTTATCTAGGACTGGTTATGGGCTAAGCACTGAACTAGGTGCTGAGGCCCTGTTTGTAGATGGTCATGTCCTACCTAGGTCCCTAGTGGTGAAGAACAGAGTAGCCACCCTGATTACAATGCAGTTTGGTGGTGAGTTCCGAGATGAAGAAGCACTGGGTGGCTGTGTGGGAGCACAGAGGGCACCTTATTTATTAAGCAGCTACTCTATGCCAGGCCACCTAGGCATGAAGACACCGTCCACGGTCACGTGGACTGGGATCTCACAACAGCTTGCTACAGAATGCAGGTGCACTTGTCTGGGTTAATTCTCCCCCTTGTTCTGAGCCTAGATCTCACCCATGCCTCCTGTCTCTCGGTGCTCCCAAGCTGACCACACAAACCAGATTCTGGTACTGGCTTCTTATCCCCTTATGTATGTATTAAGTAGCCACCAGCAATATCCTGAGGAAATGCCGCCATACATTAAAATAAAATGACTTCTCTCATTTCAGTTTCTGCAGATATTTTAAGGTATCCATTAGATACAAAGCTCTGCTGGGTAGGGGCATTAATTGTTAGAGGGGTAGCTGGGGCACCTCTGCTATTCTTGTGAAGTGTGTCCTCCAGGAGGGAAGAGAACAGACATATAACTGTTGCAGGAAGGGGGACCCCTTCCAGGGCCTGAGAGTGGGCTATTGTCTAACACTCAGAAATGAATTGTCCGAGGAGGCACACATGCTGACAAAGCAAGAGACTTTATTGGGAAGGGGCACCTGGGTGTAGAGCAGGAGGGTAAGGGAACCCAGGTGAACTGCTCTGCCATGTGGCTCGCAATCTCGGGTTTTATGGGAATCAGGTTAGTTTCCGGGTTGTCTCTGGCCAGTCGTTCTGACTCAGGGCCCTTCCTGGTGGCACACGCATCACTCAGCCAAGATGTATTCCAGAGAGAAGGATTCTGGGAGGTTGGTAGGACATATGGACCGGTATCTCCTCTCTCCTTTTGACCCTTCCCGAATTCTTCCTGTTGGTGGTAGCTTGTTGGCTCCTTGTTCCTTACCAGGACCCCCTGTTGTAAGATAACTCATGCAAGTGGCTACTGTCTTGCCTAGCCAGGGCGGGCGGCTTCGGTCAGTGTTTCCCCTAACAACCAGCAGAATACAAAGCCAGGACATGGATATCATGATGGTGTGTTCTGTGAGTAAAGCAGTTTCATTTTGACCAGGAGAGTTATGAAATATTTAGATGAGGAAGTGGTAATTTTTCTGGGTCATGAAGATTGGTAAGAATGTCAGCAAAGAAGCATCATTTTAAAGAATTAAAAGAAATAAGAATGGGAAAGTACAAAGTATGTTCTGAAAACACTGGGGCACTTGGAATCTTGTAAGGGAGGGTTGTCATTAAGAAAAAAGGGAGGCCGAGGGCAGATCACACGAGCCTTGAGTGCCAGGCTAAAGCATTTGAGGTCCATTCTCTGCTAGTCTAATTCTCATCTACAGACAGAGCCCCAAACTCAGTTGGTAAAAATTGCGTCACATAAGGGTGAGAGGTGGCAGTAAGGATGGAAAACCCTGAATCGCTGCTTTAGGGACTCCCAGTCTGATGGACACCCAGCCTTATCCACAGAACAGTATAAATTCAGCCTTCTAAAATTTAATATTCACCAATTTAAAAAAGTTTCTCAGCCTCCCCCCTCAGTGTGGTTTATTTTCCTACTCCTTGAATGTGCATGGTCACTTTCACTAACAGGTAAAATATATTTATTTCTTTGTGAAAATGGCCCCCTAGAGAAATTCCTCCTGTGATGGAGGAATGAAAAGAAGTGACTAATATTTTACTGGGTTTCATGAGTGGATAGGACACGTATAGTGATAGTCACAAATCTGGGAATTTTCAGGTGGCCCAAGGTGTAACCTTCCTGGATTTATGGGCAAAATATATTTAATTCAGGACAAGGAAAAAGTAGTGGTAACATGCATAGGAAAGATTTATGCTTATTAAGGGAATTGTGCATGGACACTTGGGAGACGGGAGGAGAGGCTGCCACTGGCACTGAAAGGTGGTTCATTTGTGAGTTGTGTCTTCTTTCTCTGGAAAAGATGAGAGCAAGGGAGATTGACTGCAAACCCACTGATGTTATCGGCCCCGTTTCAGGTTTGTTCAGTGTGTGGTTACTGCTTTGGAATATGATGTAGCCCACAACGAATGTTAAATCATTATAACTGGGCTTGTGATAGAAAAGTTCTTGTCTTCTCTTTGTTCAGCTGTTTCCTCATATTGACAATTATTCCGTGTCCACAACTAAAGCAACATACGCAGCTGGGAAGTTACTTGATTGGGGTTCCACTTCTGCCACTACTGCTTTCAAGTTGTGTGACTTTGGGCACATGCCATGACTTCTCTGAGCCTCAGTTTTCACATATGTACATTGCTATAAGAATATCTTTCACACAGAACTTCTGGAAGGATGAAAAGAAAGCAAATATAAAAGCTCACAGGTGTTGGGCTAGTCATGCACAACTTTAGTGGGCTATGAAACTCAAAAAGAAGGGTCTGAAGAAGGAAAACTAAAGTATAGTTTATTAATTCTTATCAAAGAGAGGTCACCCTGGAAGAAAGTGACAACTCACCCATGATATGATACGACACACACAAGGGCTGCGGTCGGGTGGCATTAATCTTTAATCAGACCACGATAATATTAAGACAACACACTTAAAAAGCACACAGCCAAATTTCAAGTGTGCACTTGAGCACTCTTCATCTTAATAATCATGTTTCAAAGTGAATAATGAGCTTTTAAATCTTGGTCCTCTCCCTCTTTTTAATAGCAGGTGGAGAAATGAAACAAGTGCAGGCTGTCGCCAGATAGATACCCTCCTACATCATCTGCAATCACTGCTTTGTGGCTGCAAGCCTAGGGAGCAATAGCACTGCAAAGATTTGAAAAAGAACATAATAACACCTCTCTGATGAGTCTGCATTTCATTTGAGGAGAAACTATGCTCTTCTACCATGAAGAATTCAGTTCTGTAAAAGGGCCAGATTTGATTGGGCCAACACAGGCTGGCTTTACTAATACGTGTAGATTTCAGGTGGCTGGTTTCTTGCTTTCTGCAAAGGTGCCAGTACCCCCATGATAGTTCACTACAGCTTTCTCCAGCCAGAAGCCATGTCTTTAGACTGTCAGTGTGACCTTGGTAACTCTGAGCCAGGTGGGGAGCCAGGTTTGGTCATTAGACCATACATGACCTAATCCTTGAAGTGTGTTTTGGAAACAGGATTTACATGTCTCCCTGTTAGATGCTCTTTATTTAGACCCAAACAGCATTATCAGTTAGACTTCCTGGGGCATTCTCAGTCTGGTTAGTAATTTAATTAGAATAAATTGAGTACACTGGGTGCTTTCCTTTTTCTCCTTCTCCTCCAGCTCCTTATCTTTCTTTTTCTTCATCATCACCTCCATTAACAGATATTGGTAACAAAGAAACTCTACAAAAGGGTTACTCCAGATACTGTGTTGTCCCGAATTAGCTTAGAAGGCTGTGTTAAGCCCTTGAGTACACAAAAAGCATGAACAATTTGGTCACAAATGAATTGTCAATTTAATATGAGGAGAATGGGCATTTCCTGGGCCCCACTTTGTGCAGCTCTTTCACATGTGTCACCTTTTTTATCCTCACCATAGTCTTGTAATTGTAGTTGGCATTATTTCCAGCTCAGAGAGGTTAAGTAATTTGTTCCTGGTCACCCTGGCAATAAGTATGTATATCTGGGGTTCCTTCTGAGACTTTTTTTTTTTTTTTTTTTGCGGTACGCGGACCTCTCACTGTTGTGGCCTCTCCCGTTGCGGAGCACAGGCTCTGGACACGCAGGCTCAAGCGGCCATGGCTCACGGGCCCAGCCGCTCCACGGCATGTGGGATCTTCCCGGACCGGGGCATGAACCCGTGTCCTCTGCATCGGCAGGCGGGCTCTCAACCACTGCGCCACCAGGGAAGCCCCTTCTGAGACTTTTTTTGACCTCAAACTCTGTTCTTAGTTCAGTGGGCACTTGTTGGGCCCCTATTATATGTTAAGTACTCTAGTAAGAGCTGAGTGCACAGAGTTAAAGTAAGACATAATGCCTTCCTCCATGGAGGGCTACCCTAGCAGGGGAGGCCACTGCAACAATCATACAAGCAATTACAACAGTGTCATAAATGCAATAATGAATATATGTGTGAGATATAGAACAAGTTGAGAAGGGGCATGATTAATTCCATTTAAGGGAGCAAGATTAGAGAAGACTTGCTATTAAAAGGAGCACAGAATTTGAATTGTAAAGAAAGAGGAGTTGGCCATGCAGATAAGGATAAAAGACGTATGTTGCAGGCAGGCCATTTACCTATTAAAAGAAATAGAAGGGGCTTCCCTGGTGGTGCAGTGGTTGAGAGCCCGCCTGCTGATGCAGGGGACGCGGGTTCGTGCCCCGGTCCGGGAAGATCCCACATGCCGCGGAGTGGCTGGGCCCGTGAGCCATGGCCGCTGGGCCTGTGCTCCGCAACGGGAGAGGCCACAACAGTGAGAGGCCCGCGTACCGCAAAAAAAAAAAAAAAAGAGAAAGAAATGTGAAGAACTGAGTGTTTCTAGAGAACTTTAAGCAATAAATACATATTATGACAAATAATTTTATGCCGTTTTGGGGAGGTTCAACTGTTTCTAAGTCAACTCTCCTTCAGGTTTCAGTTCCGTGTGGAAATTTTGATTCATTCATAAGTAACTACAATACTCGGGATCTGATGTGATAACCCTCAGAGAAGTAATAGAGACAGTAAATACTATAGACATTTAGAGGCAGGAGATACGGTTTCTGTTTGGGGCGATCAAGGAAGGCTCAAAGGAGACAGCGTTTCAGCTGGACCTGGAAGGAAAGGTGGAACAGGAAGAAAGCATTCCAGGTGGAGGGCAAAAGCACTGAGGTGGGAAAGCTCCTCACAGAATCCAGCAACGAGAAAGCCCAGGAGAGTGTTAGCATGCCTGAGGGAGAGGATCAAGTGCTGCCCGAGCTCCAGGGAATTGGAGGGGTGGTTCCTCCTGTGTGTTCAGCAGCAGCATATCCTCACCTGCCCAGACCTCCCCAGGGGTCTTCTTCAGCAGGTAATAGAGAAACACTCCTTATGCTATCTCCCTTACCTCTGATAGCAGGCAAAGACATGGTCACTGTATTCAAACAATGCTGCACTCAATTCTGGGCTCAGCTCTTCTCCAGCTGTATCAGTTAACCTCTTTGAGCCCCAGATTCCCCACTTGTAAAACTGAGGTAACATCTGTCTCAGAGGGCCATAATGAGAACGAAACATTAGCACATCCCTCATCCTTATATAACTCCTTAATAAGTGTCAGTGCTTGACATGCCAGTCTTCATCCCTTTCCTGCTGCTTTCTTCCATCCTCACTCCCTAACTCACACTGCACCTAAGGCCTCAGCTGAGGGAGATTTGTAAATGGTCATATTCTCTTTTGGGAGAGTCTTGCATTCTTTTAAGTTTTTTTTAAAGTTTTTTTTAAGTTATTTTTTTTTAGTTTGATGTATTATAGGAGAGTGGGTTGATAATTATCATCAGATATAAAGAGAAATTAACTAAGGTAGTGCTTTTGACTAAATATAGATAAATCCGTTTTCCTGGTTGGGTCCCTGGGAAAGCTCCACTCAGGTGGAAATTGGCAGATGGCAAATTTATTGGGAGTGCTTCAGATCAAAATGCAGAGGAAGGGAGTAGGATTGGGCAGAAGGAAAAGTTGGATGTTGATGTAATTTCAACAGAGATTCCTGAAGGTATGGCCCTGTAGAGTTGTCCTGAGTTGGGATAAAGGGGCTGGGCCTTGTCACCCCTTCATTGACCAGGAACTCCATGTAGGCTGCCCCAGAAAGGAGGATTTACTTAGGGTGATGCCACTTTCTTCATCTAGGGACAGCTGGGGGAGTAAGTGCTTCAATCTTGAAGGGACATCTGAGGGGCACATCATGACATCTACTGCAATATCTGAAGCAAAGAAGTTTTATATACTTCTCTTAAGGATTTTTATAGCAAGCTAGAATTCATGTATGGTTGGAATTATTTTGCTGATAGCCAAGATGTGGCATTTTTAAAGCAATATATAAATCTGTATATATTCAGAGCATTGTATTAGTTTCCCATTGGCGCTATAACAAATTGCCACAAATTTAGTGGCTTAAAACAACACAAATGTATTGTCTTACAGTTCTGGAGGCCAGAAATCGGGAATGTTTCACTAAGCTGAAGTCAAGGTGTTGGCAGGGCCGGTTCCCTCTGTAGGCTCTACAGGGAATTCTTGCCTTTTCCAGCTTCTGAAAGCCACCTGCACTCTTTGACTTGTGATCCCTTCCTCACATCACTCCAGCCTCTTGCTTCTGTTGTCTCATCTCCTACTTCCTCCTTTGATGTTCTTGCCTACCTCTTAATCACCCTTGTGATTGCATTTAGGGCTCCCCAGATAATCCAGGATAATCTCCCCATCTCAAGTTCCTTAACACAATCACACACCTTCAAAGTCCTTTTTGCCATAGACAGTAACATTCACAGGTTCTGCAGATTAGTATATGGATATTTAGGGAGGGGGCCATTATTCAGCCTACTACAAGCATTATAATTAAAATTTGGTGCACTGGTGCTACCTACTGAGTGTGTTTTCTAGTGGGTTTTTTTTTTTTTTTTTTTTTTTTTGCGGTACACGGGCCTCTCACTGTTGTGGCCTCTCCCGTTGCGGAGCAACAGGCTCCAGACTTGCAGGCTCAGCGGCCATGGCTCATGGACCGAGCCGCTCCGCGGCATGTGGGATCTTCCTGGACCGGGACATGAACCCGTGTCCCCTGCATCAGCAGGCGGACTCTCAACCACTGCACCACCAGGGAAGCCCTCTAGTGGTTTTAGGATGGCAGTGTTAACAGCCTTGTCTGGATCTGCTTCCTTAACAGACAATCAAGATCACTGGAGCCAAATAATATATTCTCCAGCAAACCGCTAACATGTTTAAGTGAAGTCAGAAAACTCTTCTCTGTTCTGATGAAAGATAGCCAGAGCAAGATCACACTGAGAAACCTTCAAGTCTGTGCTAACAGAGCCCTGAAATAACATCTGTAGAAATCATGGAGGAAAAATAGACATTCTTGAAATGCCCCCTGAAACAGAGAGAAGAGAGAGACATCCTGGCTTCTCCCTTCCTCCAGCCCTCCAGTCTTCCGTCAGTGTCTCCCATTGGCCTAGGAAGGGAGCCTAGGCAATGTAACTTGCATGGAGTCAACCCTTTTGATATATAAAACAGAGCAGGAAAAGTGTGGGAATCAAATACAAGAGAAAATGACCAGCATACAGATTGAATCTCTGAAAAATGAGGACTGAAGTTCTTGCCAAATAAGTTTGTACTGGTTATTCCTGCCTCCTCACTTTAGTTTTTTCCAAATATCCAGATACTCTTTTGCATAAAAACAGTTTCTCACTTCACAGGTTCTTTATGCCCTGAGTCATTAATGATGGCATTATTCATTGTGTATGATTTCAAGACTGCATTCCCGACCATGCCTTAGAATTTCTTACCATCTACCTTCCAGCACCAAGGACGCATAGGAGCTGGGAGAAGCTGGGAGGGCTGGTGGGACATGTTTACCTGCTAGTTATTGAGCCAGGTAGCAGAACTAGAAATAGAATGTCCAGCAGGGAAGACCCTTGCTTCACAGTGGATTTTGATTAAATGCTAACTATCCAAAGTACATTTAAAAATTGTTACCGTGGTTTCTATGCTTAGAGGCTGATGCTTTACATTCCCCAATCAGCCTCCTGCCACTGAGCCCCAGGGTTGTGCCAGCGCTCTAATCTACCCTTTTGCCAGGCCCATGGCACCGTCCTAATTGGATTTTAAGTTTCTAGTAATCTGCAGCAGTACAGTGAGTTCAGTTTATTGCAGCCCTGAATAGAGATGCAGAGAAAATGCTCTCCATCTTTGGTCTTAAAAAGCTGCTGTTCTCCTTCTTCCTCTTTTCCTCTCCTTCTTCTCCTCCTCCTTTCTTTTTCTTTAACTTTTAAAAGTTGCAAATGAAGCTGCAAAGAAATGTACAGGGAAGTCCTGTTCAGCCATCACCCTGCTGACATCTTACATGACTGTAGTGTAAATCTCGAAAACAGGAGGTTGCCATTGCTCCAAACCACAGAGAAGATGCTTCACTTTATAAGTTGTAGAGGACGCCCCAAGCCTGGCGATGGTGGTGGTTGGCAATGTGGTAGTAATAAGAATAATCTTGTGTATTCACACGGTGCTTTTATACTTATCAAAGCTCTTTTAATCCCTTCCCACTAATGCAGGGGTTCTATTAGCAAGCTTCTTACTCAGCCAAGAGTTGCTGATACCTCAGTTTTACTTGGTAATTCAAGAGCCAAAGAGTTCATTATAAATGGGCTGCTTTTCATTTTCTCCTGGAAGCACACGGACATCAAGTTAGCTCATCAAAAGGTGACTCAGTCCCCTTTGTCCTGCACTTTCTGTTGATTGAGAGAAATTTCTCCTCTGTAGCGGCAAAAGAGGCATGAGCCTTTGCCTTTACACAGCTGCTCCCTTTGCTTTGATCTGCCTTCTGCCACCCCTACATCTAGTTTTCTCTGCCTACCCAGTGCTTCCTCATCCTCTAAGATTAAGTCTTGGTGTTACCGTCTCTCAAACACCATCCTCTTTGTACTTCCTCTCAAGCTGGGTTAGGAACCTCTCCTCTGTACTGATACAGTTCCTTGTTTATGCCTTAACAAGCTTATTAGTATTATCTATTTTCTTGCCTATATCCCATAATAAATAGTGAGTTTTTTGAAGTCAGGGATTAGATTGTTTAATCCTTTATTTCTATCCCCAGCACATTTTTTAAATGGGTGGATAGGTGGATTCATGCAATAATTCTATGTCAATCTGGAAAGATAGAAAAACTTTAATAACAGCTGAATGAAAGATATGAAAATAAATGAATCCTAGCTTATCTCCTCTTGAGGTCTTCTGTACTTTTTGCAGATGTCTCAAGGTTCAGAAATACAGAACATGTAATAATGACAGAGCTGGGGTCTATGTGATCTTGGGACGATAGACTGATGGCAAGAAAACACTAAGATTATATTTAATAGAGTTGGGCTTCCCTGGTGGCACAGTGGTTAAGCATCTGCCTGCCAGTGCAGGGGACACAGATTTGAGCCCTGGTCCGGGAAGATCCCACATGCTGCGGAGCAACTAAGCCCGCCACAACTACTGAGCCTGCGCTCTAGAGCCTGCGAGCCACAACTACTGAGCCTGCATGCCACAACTACTGAAGCCTGCGTGCCTAGAGCCCGTGCTCCTCAACAAGAGAAGCCACCGCAGTGAGAAGCCTGTGCACCACAATGAAGAGTAGCCCCCGCTCGCTGCAACTAGAGAATGCCTGCCGCATGCAGCAACAAAGACCCAACACAGCCAAAAATAAATAAATAAATTTATTTATTTAAAAAAAAATTTAATAGAGTTGAACATAAATTTTGAGCTTCCTTTTAAACCTGGCAGTTTGAATACCTGCATATATTTCTGTTCCTTTCCAAAATTCCATCAAAGTAACAAGTAATTTAAACAGGTATAAATCTGTGAGATAAAAAAAGAAGTAGTCTTGACAACACATGTAAGAAATATGAACAAGATTTTGGAAGCTGGAAAGATGGGTTAGTGAAAAATGACTTAGCAGAGCTAGAAAAGCATGAATTCAAGTCCCTATAGGAGAGGAGTGTGAGATAACAGAAAAAAATGTGTACTGGTCTCTGCTCCCAGTTCCTGGCACAGAGCTCCTAAACCCTTATAATTTCCTAAGTGCTAAGAATACTGGGAGCATCTCTTGTTCTAATATTGGTCTTTGACCTCTGTTCCTGACCTAGAGCTCCATGAAACCCTTATAATTTCCTGGGTGAAAGGAGTCTCTTTTGTTCTAATGAGGTGACTCTGGGTGGGCTCCCAGATGGCTCCTGGATGAAGGCTGGTTACCAGGAAGAACCAGCCGTGAGTAGAAGCTTGGAATTTTCAGCCCCACCCACCTTTCTTTTGAGAAAAGGTAAGGGCTGAAAATGGAGTTAATGACCCATCATGCTTTTGTGATGAAGCTTCCATAAAATCCCAAAAGAATGGGGTTTGGAGAGCTTCCGGGTTGGTGAACACATGGAGGTGCTAGGAGAGTGGCTCGTCTAGAGAAAGTATGGAAGCCCCACACCCCTTCCCACGTAGCTTTCTGTACTCATCTCTTCCATCTAGATGTTCAGCTGTATCTTTTATCATATCCTTTTATAATAAATGGTAAAAGTTGGGAAAATGTTTCTCTGAGTTCTCTGAGCCACTCTAGCAAATTAATTGAACCTGAGGAAGGAGTCCTTGGACCCTCCAATCATAGCCAATTGGTCAAAACCAGTTTCTGTGTAAAAGGTGTTCTATTCACACCTTCTTGTGTCCTGATGAATCCGGAAGGGGCCGGCTAGGACCTGCTGGCCTGTTGCAGTTCTCTGTGGGCCAGAGTGGGCTTGCGAGTTTACGTAGATCTGTTAATTCATTCTAAAGTAGGGCGAACGTAACTAGATTGTATTAAAAAGGGTAGTTTCTTGGATTGATCCATAGAGACCAGCTCTGTTTGAGTTTACATAAAAAGGAAAGTTGTTCGAGTGCATTGATTTCTGTTTCTTGAATTGGAAGCATAAAAATTCCACCCCAAAGCAAGTCCCACAGATATTTTCCAGGCCCAGACTAAAGGAGATAGAGAATAAATTTGCCAGTAAATGCTAATTGAAAGAAATTTGCCAGTAAATACTTACCATGTGACTGCGCTGAAGCAACCACCAGAATTGGACTTCAGTCATCCTACATCTTCCAAATTTTTAGCCTTTCACTGTGCAAGCTGCAAATAATTGACACCGGGCTGAGTCAGCTTTCTGATCCTCACCCTCACGGTTCATTTGAGAGTCTAATTATAAGAGTTACTCCTACATCTCCAGAGGCAGCAGCCTTGGGATTTCTTCTTAAATTATTAATCAAGAGGAAGATAAATTTGCCTGATTCAGTTCTACAGGGATCAGTTTTCCCATAGCATACTTTTATTTATTTGTGCATAAAAGTCACTTTCAATGGTTACTTCCTTTTATTATTTTCTCATTTTTCCATAGGTCTAGAGGATAGAATGATCAGCTTAGTATGTGTTTCACACAACTGTCTCACTGTAGTTGCAGCACAGTCTTTATCTATAACAGTTCCATAGACCCAGGAAAGTATATCATTTATATAAAATTACTTCACTTGTTAAAGATGTTACCTCCCTATACTCCCAGTCAGTGGCATTAAGAAAGTCTGGCACGAGAACACTGAGCTGTAATGATGCCCCCTCAAAATTAGTGTGCCAGTATGAACTCTATGTCATTTTCTTTGCCTCTCTCAAGGGCATCTCCTCTTCTGTTCTCAGTCAGTTGCTCCAGCTAAAACCCTGGACACTTCCACTTTCTTTCTTTCTTTCTTTTTTTTTTGCGGTACACCGGCCTCTCACCACCGCGGCCTCTCCCGCTGCGGAGCACAGGCTCTGGACGCACAGGCCCAGGGGCCATGGCTCACGGGCCCAGCCGCTCCGCGGCATGCGGGATCCTCCCGGTTCGGGGCACGAACCCGCGTCCCCTGCATCGGCTGGCGGACTCTCAACCACTGTGCCACCCGGGAAGCCCTCTTTTTTATATGCCACATTGAGTTAAGCAGCCAAGCCTCTTCTTTACACCTCCCAAATGTCTGTCCCCTCTTCTCCACTCCCACTATCCTCACCATCTCTCACCTGGACCATTGAAATAGGCCTCTAAATGACCTCCAGGATTCTGATCTCTCTACCGTCACTGTCCCATCTCTTCATCAGAACGCTGCTGGCTAAGTGACAAATATATCCCTTAAGCCACCCAGTGGTTCCATATTGTCTTTGTTTTAGAGTTCCCATTTCTTAGCAAACAATATTATGCAGAGGACAGTTTAGGGTAACACTTTGTCCTTTCTTAAGTAACAATTTCAATTTCCTATACACCCAGGGAGACCTTCACTTTCTCATAGATATTTTGCCAAAAATCAGGGGAACAATTTTATAGGAAAAAAATAGTGAAATAAGCAAAACAATTTTTTTCTGCACTGTAAAAATAACTGAACTGAGGATGAAATTGTTACCATAAATTGGTAACAATTGAAGTTCTGTTCAGCTCCTGTTTGTGTGTTTGGGGGCTGTGGGTAATTTCCCATTATGTGATTTTTCTGGTTGCGTGCCATAAAATACTTATAATAAATAGAAACACACATAGCATCTCAAGAAGTTAAAGGTAATCAGGATTGGAGACGAATCTAGCTAGGTGGTTTTAGGATTCAGAAATAGATAATTATGATGAGAAAGAAGTGGAGGATAAATAGTTCTCTCAATCCATATCTTTGGCGATTCTTCCTTTTACCTCAGTTGGAAAATGAAAATTCTTTTAGTGGGAGAGTCATGGAGGGATAGAACATATTTACCAAAGTTTCAACATTTTCAAAATGGCTAGATCACTTTTTTTACCAGGATGAAGGAGGAATAGTCACACCAGCAGCTCCACTCCGTCAGTTATCAAACATTTCTCAGGCATCTACCGTGTGCCTCACAAATAATAAGCAAGTCTTTACAGATAATTAGTTTCATGTATGTGAAGTACTGCAAAGGAGTAATATCAGTTGCATGTGAAGGACCTATCATAGGTCAGCGAGCTGTCTGAGGACATGATGTTGAAGACAGATGGGAAAGATAAGAAGCCAGATGGAGACCGATAGGAAAGGTGTTCCAGGCAGAAGGAACAGCATGGAAGAGAATGGAACTGAGGAAATCTCGAAAGCTAGAATCTGAAGAAACCAAAAAAGAGGGGACGTTAAGAAAAAGATGAGCTGGGGAGTTAAGCAGGGACCTTCTTGCCTTTATTAAGAATTGTAGACAGTATTCAAACTAGAAGCTAGAGCTAGTTGTGGAATTGCCGTCACTGTGGAAATCAATGTAGACATTAGATAGCAGTAATGAAAAGTCTTTGTGTGCAGAGACCACATTTTAATTATCTTATCACTGGTGTCTAGCACAGAGCCTCGCCATGGTTGATGCTAAGGAAATGTTTGCTGACCGAACAGTAGCATTTGAGCAGCATAGCACTTTCATGCCTATTACCTCAGTGAAGTTTCAAATTGCTGCTAGGTCTAGGTGTACTATACCTGTTCTACTATGAGCAAACCAGGGCTCAGAGCGACACATGCAGGGGTGCCCAGGGGCAGGAGCAGGAGGAACCAGGCCCTGTCATTCCCTGCCCACTGTACTAGTGAGGAGGACTGACATGATGTTGCCAGCTTTTTAACTTTATTCAATTAGGATGTTTAATCTTTTTAAATAATCAATTTAAATGTTTCTGTTATGAACAGTTTTAAGCATATGCAAAATTAGAATTTTACAAAGAATGCTCATGTACTTCTCACCCATATTCAATAATGGTCAAGTTTGCCAATTTGCATCATATAGCACCTAAAGTATTTTCTTTGCTGATGTATTTTAAAACAAATCCAACATTTATCTCTTTTCATCCCTACAGTATTCAGAAACTATAAAGAAAAAAGAGAGAACATGTTCTTATATTACCACAATGCTATTATCACACCCAACAGAATTTAAAATAATTCTTGGTATGATCTAATACGCAGTTTATAATGACTTAAATTTTTCTTTTTCCTAATCAGGATCCAAACAAGCACTATATATTACATTTGGTGGTTATGCCTCTTAAGTATAAAAAGGACATTTTAACAACAAAAAAGTAAGAAAGAAATACTTTTAAAGACAAAAAACCCCACAGTCTATTATGTAAGTTTAGATTTATGAAGTGCTCCTACCCTCAACCTTATTTTTCATGTGGTGACATGGCCCTGCTCTCTGCAGCCGCTCCTGGGAATCCATGCCCGAAATCGTTGCAGATTCTGCAGTATCGGAGGCAGGGCTGATTGCTGTCTGTCCTGAGCATCTCCTGCCTCCCCACAACCCTGTAAGTGCTCCTTAGACAGAGGGCAGCAAGTGAACCTGGCAGTCAGCCCCAAGTCTGGTGAACCTGCACCAACAGGAGCCATGGTTTGCAGTTGACTTCGAGTCTTAAACCCAGAATCACAGTAATGACATATTGAGAAACTTCCGTTTGGGAAGTGTATCGGGGAGCGAACAAAGCCTTTTCGTTTTGATCTTACCAGCCTGCCTTATAGAATTCACTATAGGTATGAATGTATACCTGTATCAGAAATTGGTTATTAACTGGTTACTTAGGGTGACCAAGCCAGATAGCCACGGACCTGTACATGTCAGGAGCAAAAGAGGGAATAGCACTGTCGCTTGCAGGGCAAAGTGTAGTATCAGTGTAGTGAAAAAAGCTGGTTGAGGCTGGAACTAGACTTGGATTCAAATCCCAGCTGTGCTGTGTGACCTTGGGTGAATTGTCTAGCCTCTCTAAGCCTCCATTTTCTCTTAGTGTTCTTCCTGTTGTGCTTCTATTTATCTAGGAATGGTGGGTTATCCTCCAAAATAATATGTATATGTATTTATCAAGATGCTATTAAAGGATAAATCTGATAGGAATGTTGTGGAAGCAAGACAGATATTTGTACTCCTTATGTCATATCCAGGGGGTCTGCCAACCTGCCTACCTCTAGAGCCAGACTGCTTTATCTTCTTTCTCTGCCCTGGTCTATAATTAGGCAAGAATATCATCCTTTTCACTGGGCAAGATCTAACTGATTATTACTGCAGAAGAACACAGGAAGCTTGAACATTATTATGTTAGCTTCTAGCTCCATGATTTTAATACAAAAGAAGGAACAGGACAAATCCAGCAAAGATTTAACATTTGTATTTGCCAAGGAAGCCTTTCTTATCTGGTTGGATGTAGTCTTAAGCACTTTGCCTTAAATTAGAAGGCACAGCTCCTTGATCCTTCTTCTGATGTCCCATTAGCTATGAATCACATCAATTAAACTACAGCCTGTGCATCCCAGCTCTGAGCCTTTCACCCAACCTGCCAGCAAAACCTTCAGGGAGAATTGCCATTGTCAGCTAGGCCCTAATGATATCAGAAGTTTCCATTTTCCCCTCAGAGTTTCACATCTCCTCGCTTAAGCATGATGCCCTATGTGGCTTTATTTCCATGGCCAAGACAGAAATCAAATTTCACAGCTTTGGGGACAAATTTCAGATACTGAGGAAATACTCTAGGCAGAATGGAAATTTTTAAAAGGCTATATTGTTATGAATTGTTATCATCACTTTATATGGTATTCAGTTTATCAAACATCTTTATATCTGTTTCTTCATTTCATCCTACAACAACCTTGTGATGTAAGCAGGGTGCGAACATTATCCCCATTTTATAAATTAGGAATATAAAGCTTCAAGAGACCTTAGTCTTTTTTCTTTTCCATTTACAAATGCTATCACATTTAATTTTCAAGCAATCTGATGAGGCTGGTGGTGTTTTTCTGTTGTACATATGAGAAAACCAGGTATTTTCTGGGTTGAATAACTTGCACAAAATCCACCCTGTAAAACTTAAGATTTAAAGTTGAAACCTGTTTATTTCAGAGCTTTAAAAAGAAAAAAATTACACCAGGCTACTCCCAGTTGCCTGAAGACACAGGCTTTGCCAAATTCAGAAAGTTTCTGTGCTGACTCCACTTTGCAATAATCCTGATAATCAAAGAAAATCTGCCTTTATGAATCCATAAAACAAAGCTGGCATGAAGCCAAATTGAAATTTGGTGTATCTGATTTTCAGAGTTACACACGTATTGTACAAAATAGCTGGTTGGGGATTCAGACTGTTGTTTGTCTATAAAACTTACTTCATCTCACACGTTAAAGAATTCCTGAGCATTTCCTGAAACCTCTTTAAAGGGTCTCCAGCCAGGATGTGCAAAAACTTGTTCTAGTCAAAACAAATGACCCCAATTCTACTGAGAAAGAGAGAGAGAAACAACATGTCTTATTTCAGTATATTATTAAAAATTATTCTAAAAGGTCTGATCTACAATGTAGTAGATTTAGCAAACAAAGGGATCATTTTTTTCCCCTGAAATCTTTATTTAGCTTGCCCAATTTAGCAAACATTTATATTAGCATTTACTAATTGTTAACTATGTGTCACACTCTGTTTCAAACATTGGGGATACAGAAAAAGCATGACAATGTCTTGCCCTCATGGCGTCTGTAACTAAGTTCTTAATGCTCAGTGCTGGAGATCTCTTACTTTGTGGAGTTCAGAAAAGATAACAGACTCACCCTATTGTCTAGGTTTCCCAGTTATAGTTGGATTCTAGGGAATTTAGTTTTGAATCTGTTTATCTCTTTCTCTTCGTCTCCCTGTCTCCCTGTCTCTCTCTGTGTGTCACACACAGCGCGCGCGTGCACACACACACATGCACACACACACATGTACACACACACAGTAGTTTGGATAAGGAGTAAGCCAAACATCTGTAAATCTTCGGCAGTGGAAAATTCCATGTCACCACTTTAACACAGAAGCAGGATGGCAACCTGAGAGGTAAGTCAGGAGTTGGGGTAAAAGGCTAATTAAATCCTTAGGCAGAATTGTGGAGATCCACAGGCTGAAAATCCTTCCAGTGGCCAGAGGTTAGCTCTCTTGATGGCAGGTGGGCATGCCAATACACATATGGGAGGGAAGCTAGTCTTCTATAGCAGTCTATAAAAACAGCAGCCCTTCCCAGCATGACTACCTGAAAAACAGCCGGAGTCTGAAAGCTCTAAAGCTGTCTCTAAAGTTTGATGTAACATGGTGGGGCCTCTTTTTTTTTTTTTTTAATTTATTTATTTTATTTTATTTATTTTTTTGGCTGCGTTGGGTCTTCGTTGCTGCGCACGGGCTTTCTCTAATTGCGGCAAGTGGGGGCTACTCTTCACTGTGGTGCGCAGGCTTCTCATAAAGGTGGCTTCTCTTGTTGCAGAGCATGGGCTCTAGCCATGCACGCTTCGGTAGTTGTGGCACACAGGCTCAGTAGTTGTGGCTTATGGGCCCTAGAGTGCAGGCTCAGTAGTTGTGGCGCACGGGCTTAGTTGCTCCACGGCATGTGGGTCTTCCCAGACCAGGGCTTGAACTTGTGTCCCCTGCATTGGCAGGCGGATTCTTAACTACTGCGCCACCAGGGAAGTCTGCATGGTGGGGCCTCTTCTGTGCCTGTCTGACTGTGAAGTTTCGGGGCAAAGAAAAAAGAAGAGGTGATGAAATGGGAACTTTTGATTCTTTTCTGAGCCCCAAGTAAATAGAATTATTTTTGTATCATTCATTATACAAAAGAATTTTGACGCAGTATTGCTTCTCGGGCTTGAGACATAACCAGTATTCTATGGCCATCCTCCTATACATGTCTATTTGGTTAAGAGTCTAGTGGAGAATAACATGTCTCATATTTTTCTGAAGAATGTACTTTTCAGTATGGTCTCACAGTTTTTAATTTTTAAAGTACAATTATCTATAATCTTTTGCAAAAACAAAGAGTAGTGGAGAAAGAGCAGTAATATATATGTTTGGAATTTTCTAGTTTTAAGCACTTTTATTTATCATATTACATTGATTATAAGGCTAACATTTTCCCCCTTTTACACCCATACATGTCAGCTTGTGAAATCTGAGTGAGTCTTGAGTCCACCCTCTCCAAAAACAGGACTATTATTATTATTATTATTTTTTTTTTGCGGTACACGAGCCTCTCACTGTTGTGGCCTCTCCCACCGCGGAGCACAGGCTCCGGACGCGCAGGCTCAGCGGCCATGGCTCATGGGCCCAGCCGCTCTGCGGCATGTGGGATCTTCCTGGACTAGGGCGTGAACCCGTGTCCCCTGCATCGGCAGGCGGACTCCCAACCACTGCGCCACCAGGGAAGCCCAGGACTATTATTAATTGGCACTGCTTTTTGAAATCAATACTGCTTAAAAAGATGAAAATGAAGTACATTGTATTAGGTATTCAGAACAACTTTGTATAGGTGCAGAGAAGATTTCCCCATTTTATAAAGGAGTAAACAGCATGTCTGAGAGGTTGAGGAATTTTCCCAACATCACTCAGAGCCAAGACTCAAATCCAGAACTTTGATTCCAGGGTACGGCTTTGAGACCCTAGTTGCTCTTCTCACTCTACCAGTAACCGTACAGTCTTTCACAAAGATTTAACCTGCCTCAGTTTCTCCATTGTAACATGTATTTGACTGTATTGGCTTCTTCGAAGGTATCTCATTACTGTTTAGAAAGTGCTTGATACACATATAGGAGCGGAAATCTAAGTGGCAGATGCTCTTTTTATACTCACCCCAAAGAACCAGGAAATTAAAGGCTATGTACGAGCCTGTGTATGAGCTCCTTAAGGCAAAGAACTGCCCAGTGGATTCAGTATCCCTAGCAATTAGCATTGTGCTTGGCATGTAATAAACCCTGAAGAAATGTTTGCTGAATAAATGAAGGAAGGTATTTCCCCCAAAGAAATGGAAACATTTACAATTGCTCACCTGTATCTCATTGCTGGAACAGTGAGCAGGTGCTATGCTAATAATAGGTATAAACTATTCTACCTGGCCCTGGTGACAACAGCGGTCATGTCCAGGTAAACAATATTGTGATTCCAATAGACTGCACACCATTGATATTTGCCCCAACCCTATTGGAAGGTGCCCCAAAGCTCAGGCTTCCTTAGCTTATAAGCCACCAAGAACTTCTAGCTCAGGTTTGTCTAGTAAAAGCATCACTTCTTGGGTGAGCAGCAGGTGATCTCTTCAGACTGCTTCCCCTGGAGTGTGGAAGTGGATAACTTGGCAGGAAAGCAGCCTGTTCTGCTTGGATGTACAGAATCCTGCTTACAGCCCAGTGATTTACCAGTTGTTGTTAAAGCTGCACACATATCCGGAATGAACAAATAGGAATAGAATGCTACTGTCCCCATTAGTGTGACTAAGGACTGGATATGCATTTGTCTTAAGAGGGGCCATCACAGTAACAACAGAAACAACTATCTTACATTTACAAAATGCTTCATGTCAAATCTCATTTTGATTCTCACACCACTTTGTGAGAGGAATCTCACAGTTGACAGATGAGCAAACTGAAGCTCAGAAACTTTCCATGGCCGTGTTGGTAGTAAATGACAGGATTGAGGTTTAAAGCTGGCCTCCCAGCCCCAAGTTCCCTGTCCTACTCTGCTCACTGCTTCCTCTGGTAGCTGACAATCATGAGTCAGCTGGATGAGGTCACAACTGTGGAGGGGTATGCCACTCACCAGCTCACTTCGAGGATGTCATGCCCATGGCTTCATGCTGTAGTCTAACGCAGTGAGCTTATTATTTTCTTCTCTCAGGCACAAGGCTGGCATCTGAGCCTTGAAGATGTGAGCAGTTGTTCAGCTTTAATCTATGCAGATTAATCCTATTGCATTAAACAACCCCAGTCTCCTCACAGGAGTCAGTGTCTCCTTTCCTGTGTGGATGATGGGGTGAATTTGCTTCTGGGTCTCCTTGTTCACAGTTGACAAATTGTGTAGGAAGCAGGTATATGGCAGAGACCCCTCTCATGTGTAGCACATGGCATTCACACCCTTGCCCTTGCTCCATCCAAGTGTCCATCAGTAGCTAAAGCCTTGAGATGATACTGATGGATGAGGTCACTAATATTCCTGAAAAAGGCAGCAGCTTTGGTATTGGGCATCATTCTCCTGACCTCCAGATCACTGTGGATTTGTGAGAGGTCCCTGAGGAGCCATTTAGTGGTTGCCCAGTAGGTGAGTAGTTCCACACTGGTGCCAGGTGTCCCCAAGTACGGCCATCATTGCTCTTTGGCCTGGGAGACATCAGTTCATAACAGGCAGAGTAAGGCTGTATTAGGGGGTACTGGGAGCAGACACAGCTTTCCATTTTACCTGGTACAGAAAGGGGTTATGACTTCTGCAAGCAGTGAACAAGAATAGGTGTTGAATTACATGTGAAAATTAACAGGAGGAATTGTCAGTAATTACCAAGAGCCAACCCTTTAGGTCCATCAGCTCTCTCTTGTAACCTTCCCAGCATGTCTTGAAGTAGGTACAGTTATTATTCCTGTTCTACTTATGAGGAAATTGAGCCCAACTTTCACAGTAATGGACAGCTAATAAATGGCAGAGCCAGGATTCTGACCATATCTACATAATCCAAATCTTCTACCCTGTCTACCATCATTATTCATCATGTCTAAGTGAAAGCAAATGATGTAATTCTAATATGAATATGTCTAGTCAGGAACAACTAGATTTCGATACCCAAGAATGTGACATTTAAAAAAATATGGCTTATCATTTATAGAGGGGATAAAAGAACTAACCAGAGGTAATATTTCTTTTTTTTTCCAGTGGGTTTGTACTTTTAAAAATTGAAGTGTAGTTGATTTACAGTGTTGGGTTAATTTCTGCTGTACAGCAAACTGATTCAGTTATACGTATATACATTCTTTTTTTTATATTCTTTTCCATTATGGTTTAGCGCAAGATATTGAATATAGTTCCCCATGCTGTATGTTAGGACCTTGTTGTTTATCCCTTCTATCCCTATATAAAAGCTTATGTCTGCTGACCTCAACCTCCCACTCCATTCCTCCCCTAACCTTCTCCCCCTTGGCAACCACAAGTCTGTTCTCTGTCTGTGAGTCAGTTTCTTTTCATTTGTGTCATATTTTAGATTCCACATATAAGTGATATATGGTATTTGTCTTTCTCTTTCTGACTTACTTAGTATGATAATCTCTAGTTGCATCCATGTTGCTGCAAACGGCATTATTTCATTCTTTTTATGGCTGACTAGTATTCCATTGTATATATGTACCACATCTTCTTTATCCATTCATCTGTTGATGGACATTTAGGTTGTTTCCATGTCTTGGCTATTGTGAATAGTGCTGCTATGAACATACAGGCGCATGTATCTTTTTGAATTAGAGTTTTGTCCAGATATATGCCCAGGAGTGGGATTGCTGGATCATATGGCAATTCTTTTTCTAATTAATTAATTAACTTTTTTATTTATTTTTGGCTGTGCTAGGTCTTCGTTGCTGTGCATGGGCTTTCTCTAGTTGCGGTGAGCGGGGGCTACTCTTTGTTGTGGTGTGTGGGCTTCTCACTGCAGTGGCTTCTCTTGTGGAGCACAGGCTCTAGGCACGCGGGCTTCAGTAGTTGCGGTGTGCAGGCTCAGTAGTTGTGGCTTGCGGGCTCTAGAGTGCAGGCTCAGTAGTTGTGGCGCACGGGCTTAGTTGATTCTCAGCATGTGGAATCTTCCTGGACCAGAGCTCGAACCCTTGTCCCCTGCATTGGCAGGCGGATTCTTAACCACTGCGCCACGAGGGAAGTCCTGGCAATTCTATTTTTAATTTTTTTGAGGAACCTCCATACTGTTTTCCATAGTGGCTTAAGGTCCTGCTTCTTTAATGCAGTTTCCCACCTCAGCATTATCCTGCTTAATTTCCTTGTCAGTGTCCCATTCAAGAAGTAAACTCCTTTAGGTTCTTTTTCAAAACTATATGCCATGCACCTAGTACAATCCCATGTGTAGGGAAGGAGGAATGATAGACCTTGAGGTTGGAGAAGCAGAGATGAGTGAGGCATATCCACTCTCTAAGGAGTTTATGGGACAATAAAGGAGACGACCAGCGTGCACATAATACAGTAGGTGAAAGGAAGGAGAGTGAGATTTTAGGAGGGAGGGGTAGAGAATTGAGGAGGCCTTAGGTTCTAAGGGAAGATTGTGGTGTTTTAATAGGTACTAAGATGTGATGGAGACAGACTAACCTCACAGAGATCCAGGGTTGAATGCTAGCTCCATGTCCAATGAGCTCTGTTACCTAGAAGCTTTGTGACTTTGGTGAAGTTAGTTAACCTCTCTGAACCTGTTTCCTCATCTCTAAAATAATATGCTTACCTCAGAGCTTTGTTAGGAGAAATAACATAATTTTTAAGTATGTAGCACAGAAAGTAGTCTATTGCAGGTGCACAGTTCAGTAAACGTGAATTTTCCTTTAGAATATATAAAGATTGAGCACTTTAAAATCTCATTAGAATGTTCTCCTGAGTGTTAGGAATTTATTGGAAAATATCCCAAAGGGGAGGGCATGGATGTGAATGGAACATTTGGGGAAAGAAGAGGGAATTAAGATTAAATGGATGTGGTAGTGTTAGATTTTTAACTTGTTGAAAATGTAGTTTTCAATACTATTGTAAAGCATAAAGAAGACATACTTCACAATTTATGTATCTACTTTCTTGTTTATTTCTAGAGCATTTCTAACTTTAAACTTGTTTAACTATGAGAGGCTGGAGACATAGCCCCTCTCCTCTGTCTCTGTCTCTCACACATGCATACACACACACCATTTATATTCGTAAACTCAGATCTTATTGTTTTTGCTTTGATGAAATTACTTGTAAACCTTTATTTTTCAAAAAGGAGCAAAGAGGGATAAACACTTTTGAATACAAGATTTGTGTTTAACATGATTGTCAAAGTGGAGAAGTTGAGAACAAGATGGATGCCAGTTAAGACAAATACAATACAATACAATACAACACACAACATAATACCTCCCCATCCACAGTGGAGAATGTAAACACCATAGAATACGATGCAGAATAAACATTTCAAAAGGATGGTAGAAAACATTTTGGGGATCTAATGAGCCATACAGTAAGGAGAACACAGGAAGAGCCTAATAAAGTGCTGATGGCATACAAGTTAAGTATCAGAGAACTGTTTCCAAAATGTATGACATGGCTGAGATGGGGAGAGCATAGAGACTGCCAAGAGAATAGTAAAAATAACAGTGGGATTTGGGAGTGGCCATAATTAGACAGGAGTAAAGCCTTGAAATTAGGCAGAATAATTAGCCTTGAAACCAAAGTCCTAGAGGAGAAGCATCTTGTCTTTCTTCATTTAAAAAAAAAACCTTAATATTGAAAACAGGCAATTTCAGTCCTACAGGCATTTTAGAACTGAATTCATTTCAGTTCCGCTCACTTCCTCGTTCATTATTTATTCATTCATTCAGAAAATGTTTATTGAGCACCTGTTATTAAATGCCTCCTGCATACCAGACTCTAGGTTAGGAACAGGGAAAGGCTTGGTGCACTCAATCTAATGGGGAAAGTGAGCAACGGCGCAAATGACTGCAGTGTGGTGTGATGAGTACAGTAAAGTAGCCAAGTGGCGGTATGTAGTCGAGGACTGGCACGGAATTAGGTGTTTCGGTGGGTGGGGGGAGATGGTTGGAGGTGGGAGTTCAGGTTTTTGTCATGATAATAAAGTCATCAAATGGTAAAGGGGTTGTCCTGGGAACAGATGGCAGATTGAGTGATTCTTAGGGGCGATGCATGGTGTTTAGCTAGTGACAGTGTGGAGCATGGCTCAGAAGGAACGGAGAGTTCCAGCTCTGTGTTCCAGGCTAGATTATTTTCTCCAAAAAATGCTGATGGGGGCTGTGTGACTCTGTGCAAAGCTTTGATACTCATGCTGTGGTGCTGTACAGGCCTGCCATGGATGTGCTCACGTACACCAAGATCCCTGTCTGACACCAAAGGCTGTCATATGGGAATTGTTAAATAAATTATAGTCTAAACTGTGGAATGTAATTAAGGGTATTAAGAAACATGATACTTATTATTTGAGAGAGGGTAGGAAAAGATCCAAGTTACACTGTTAAAAAGGGAGGAAAAAACATTAGCATAATGTATAATTAAGATCTCATATGTGTGTAGGAGTATGTATATATTCAAATGAATTGAGAAATGTCTGCGGAAGTCCAGCACCCGCCAGCTATGTACCTATAGGCTACGCTATAGGGGAGGACAGCAGTGAGAGAGAAGAAGGGGGGATGGGGACCTCTCATTTTTTATTCTGTGTTTTTCTATATGGTTCACATTTTTACAACATCCATGGACTTCGTTTTGTAATTTAAATAAGAAATGAAATAATGCCTATGAAGCCCTGAGCACAGCATCTGCCATGTGGCTGGCAGTAATATTAATTGGATATTAATAGGATGGCAAGAAAATATGACTTGCTCAGAATGATTTAAATCTGCATATAGCTTCATATTTATGGCTGTAAATAAGTGTTTTCTCTCTCTGCTAAAATGAAATGAAATAAATATCTTAAATTATGGTTAATAGATTTTAGGTTAAATAGGTGTTCTGCTTATTTAAACATTTAGGATTTAATTATTCAAAGAGAAGTTTTGAACAGGAAGTCTTCCAAATCTAGGTAATATCAGACTTCGCCTAAGCACCAGAAATTTCCTGTCAGTTAGGGTTGTCTGTAGAGCACTAAACTTTAAAAATATTTAACATTCAGAATTCATTGTTGTCTATCATTGAAAACTAAGGTCAAATCATTTTCTTTATGAAATTCCATGCCACAACAGCCAACAGATATTCAGTAAATTGAATTTAAATTTAATTTTGTGGAACTTTTTATTATAAAAAATTTGCAGTACACTGTACGTAGATCATCTTGTATTATATTCATTTAGTCATTCCTGTTTCTGTGAAAAGTTATGGATAAATTGAATTGAAAATCACATTATTTTCTGAAATGTACTGAGGACCTCTGTGAAAATTCTTCATGCTTTAAATTCTCCGAAAGCAAGACACAGTTGTGCCAGGGAGGTGACAGACCAAGTTGGGATCAAGAACACGGAAACTTCAAAAGCCATTTCTTTTTCTATGCTCATTGTTTTACGGAGTGTCTTAAAACCTATTTTTCTTTCTTTCTTTTTATTGGATTGATATGGTGAAAAAATTTTTCCTGTGATGAAATAGCGTATTTTAATAATTCTATTTCCTTGATTTTTTTTAGACCCATATGTTTTTTCTTTGAATGTTTCTAAAATAGATTTACTATTTTCTAACCCTGATCTCCTGAGAAGCTGATTTAAATATATTATATGTATTAGAATTGATGAAGTTTGGCATGTGATGTTTTATATTAAAGCTATAAGGCAAAGTTGAGGTATGATCCCAAGTAATCAGCTTCTAGGAGCCCCCCAGGGGGGAAAAAAACTTAGCAAAATTAAATGGCGTTTTTTTGTTTGTTTGTTTCGTTTTTTTTTGTGGTACGCGGGCCTCTCACCGCTGCGGCCTCTCCCGTCGCAGAGCACAGGCACTGGACGCGCAGGCCCAGTGGCCATGGCCCACGGGCCCAGCCACTCCGCGGCATGTGGGATTCCCCCGGACCGGGGCACGAACCCATGTCCCTCGCATCGGCAGGCGGACTCCCAACCACTGCGCCACCAGGGAAGCCCTAAATGGCGTTTTTTACACAGTTCATCACCAAACACTTGATACTCTGGTCTATCTGGCTGAGGGTAACTAGAGACTCACCTCAGCCCCTATACTATTGGTAATCCTATGAACTTTTGGGGTTTTTTACCCTCTCATTTCTAAATTAATCCTATTATTTAGAGATAATTATAGATTCACATGCAGTTGTAAGAAGCAATACAGGGAAATCCTATGTACTTTTACCCTGTTTTTCCCAGTGGTAACATTTTAGAAATCTGTAGCATGCTATGACAAGCAGGATGTTGACATAGACATAATCCATCAAATTTATTCCAGTTTTCCCAGCTTTACTTGTAATCATGTGTGTGTGTGTGTGTGTGTGTGTGTGTGTGTGTAGTGAGTTCTGTGTCATTTTATCACATGTGCAAGTACCTGTATCCACGACCACAGTCAAGACAGGAAACATTTCCATCACCAACAAGGATACCTTGTATAGCCCATTCATAAAAACACCCACCTCCTCCCCATGGACTTTTCACATATTGGGGATTTGGTGGTGGTGTGTGTTTGAGTTACGTTTTGGGAAGTAACTGGTTTGTTCTTTCCCTCTGGCGAATGTCTTCAAATAGATAACATGAAAGTAAACCTTCTGTGTTCCTCCATTCTTGCATTGTGCATCTCCCCGTGGCTTGGGCAAAGGGACCAACAGCAGGGACGAAGGGTTGCCTTGAGTGTGCAGTATTTCTAACTTGCTGAAGGCACAGAACCAAATTTGCCACCTCCGTTTCCATTCCCAGATTACGCTCGATTTGAGGCCAAAATCCATGACCTACGAGAGCAGATGATGAACCACAGCATGAGCTCCGGGTCCGGGTCCCTGCGAACCAATCAGAAACGCTCTCTCTATGTCAGGTAGGCAACAGTGTATTTCTTACTGTGATCTGTACTTGTGAGCCATCAGCTTGGGGAGACAAAGGCGACGCCTTATAGCAACGGGACACGTGTTCTTGACTCACCTACACTTGTCAATACACCACTGTAAGACCTTAAGTTTAACCATTTTGAAGAAATTTTTGAAATGTTATTAATTATGTTAAATTAGTTAAAGGCTCCTGCTTTTAACAAGTTCTTTGACCATGTTGTGATCCAGGGTAAAGTTCTTAGCATAGGTTGTAGTAAAAATAATAAGAAATATTTTCAGTTCTGATACATCTTAAATTGAATATGTGGGCCAAAGCCCTGGACATTGGCTTACCATCAGTATGGGAAGAAAATATTCTCATATTGCTTCCTGGCCTGCTTGACATCTATGCATTAACTTTGGTGTATTGATTGGAAATCAGAAGTACTCTCTCAAAGAGCTATGTGGTTTTATTCTTAAAGTCTTGGTAGAATGACTTTCTTCTGTGGCATCTCATTACCAGTTGATTCTCAAACCACAAAAGTTACTTGTTCCTTGCCTGTCAAAACTCATTAATTTACCAGAAAAAAAGATGATTGATTGAACTTGAAATGCCCTGTGGTCTTTCATCCCCATAGTTAACTCTTCAGTAAGATCCATCATCACTCAACTATAACATTCACCTCTTAGCATAAGCCTTCTATATTCTTCCCAAAATATACTTCATCAGTGCTGACTCCACTTGAAAAAAAACCCAGAAAACTGTACACTTGCCAACTGTAAAAACTCAGTGAATTTGAAGTATCCAGTTGTTTCTTAAAAATAATTCACCATATTTCTTTGAGGATTTTATGTCATATTAAAGGATTAATTCCTAGTTTTTCATAAAATCTAGGAAAATCTTCCTAATTCCAATTGGAAAATATTCCTCATTCCACTATCATTCAATTAAAAAGAATGATGACTTACAATAATAATAGTATAAGTATTAACAGCCAGAGGGGGAGAGTGATGTCCAGTTAATGGTGCAGATGAATCCAGGTATCAGTGGAGGAACCATGCCCATCCTCACTGTATCTCTCTCCCTCAGGATCTGGTCTGATTCCCACCTAGGGCCATATCCTCCTGACCTGAAATTTCACTGTCTTTTCTTGACATGAGGTGCATGTTATAGACGTTAATTGATGTACTTGGATTGACTTGTCCTGTTGGTTCCTCTTTGGCTATAAAGTTATCTTTTGTGTGTATTAGGTAGGCACAGCAGGGCCAAGAAGGGAGCAGGATTCCAGAAGGCGGCAGGTTCTCGAAGGCCTTGATTTGCTGGCCTCTCTGACAAGCATAGAGTCCTTTCTTATTCCAGGGAGTTCCAGTACCTCAGAAGTCCTGAGATTTAAAATTAAAAAACCCAGAATATCAATGTCCCAAATTTGTTCAACTGCGTTTTGGAAGATTATTTTGATACATTTCTGTGTAATCTGTGAAAGGAACTATTGAGGACCACCCTAGAACATGTCTTGTAGTGACATCACAAATATGATGGAAAGTAGCTGTTTCTGTTCTCCTTACTTGTGTTGTATTGCTATTCTTTGTGATATAAAATATTTTCTAATCTTGAAATGTTTTAGTCTTGGGTAGCAAATTAGGAAAAGCCAGTTAGGTTAGTAGGTTAGAGATAAATCAGCTAATAAAAATGGAATGGTTATATAGAATAAAACTGGAAGGAAACATTACCATATTGTTGGTATCTTGTTAAAAAAATAGAATGCATAAACATGTCAATGTACTGGAAGGAGTTTGCCAAAAATATACTGGTAATAGCTTACTCCTGTTAATTAAGTTGTGGAGGATTAGGAAAATTAAATGAAGTGCTATGATGCTATTATGTAAGACTAGTAGACTTATTTGAAATAATAGTGTTACTCAGAATCAGACCTTTATTCTCTAAAATGATAAATAAAACTATAACATACAAAAGAGATGAAGACTTAAGGTAATAAAGAATGTTACCTTTTTAACATTCTAATAGTTGGAGGTCATATTGAAAGGAGGAACTACTTTTAACTGAGGCTCAAAAATAGCTGACACTAAATGGGAAATTTCCCAAATTATTTCTTCACAAGATACGAAAATTGTGTTGTAGAGGGCTGACCTCAGTATCTAAATGCCTTTTAGAGGCGTAGAATTGGAAAAGATATGAACCATGAGTAGAGTAAAATCAGAGGGAAAGAACTTACAAGATCCCCTGGCCTTGTTCTCATGCAATGTGATAAATTAATTTAAATTAATTAATTAATTTCATTAATAAAATGAAATGGCAAGGCCTAAAGGGGATTCTTACTAAAAATGATTAAGTATGTTTGTTTGTTTGTTTGTTTTACACCAGTTTTAGCTATAGGATTTTCATAGATATGCTTGTTTCATCCAGATCGCTTGAATAGAACTAGTGCCAGTTGATTGTGCTTATTTTAGAAAGTCAACTAGTTGCTGTCTCAAAATAAATCAGTAGCAGAATTTCTCTGATTATATAAACATCAGATGATGAGCATGTCTCTTTAATCTGAGAATGACACCCTGGAGTATTATTCTCTGTATTCTGCTCAGCTTTATGTAATTCTAGAGCTGGAACCTTAGCTATCACCAGGCCCACTGTTTAATTTGCAGAAGGGGAAACTGAGGCCCCAGGAGGGAAGGGATTTGCCCGGGACCCCACAGCCATTTGGTGGCAGAGTTAGATGTCCTGCCTCCTAGTGCCACCTCACTCCACCTGCTCAGGGCGCAGCTTGTGCGTCTCAGCTGTTGAACGCACTTTGGCCATGAATCCCAGTGTGCTTCCATCAGCACAGTGGCCGACTCTTGGATTAAGGAGTAGATTAGCTGAGAGGAGAAATTCAAACAGAAACCTCTTTGGGGTTTTTACACAGGATAAACTGTACTATAGGGATTTCATAGGGGATTTCTTTAGTACTATTCGTTTTCCATGAAGCCGAAACCTAAACCAGAAAGCAAGCAGCTTCTTTGTTCTGTAATAAACAATTTAGCTGACTTAGTAGAACATTTGTTTGCACCACAAAACCACCTTCCCCTTGGAGTCACCTCCTCTTCCCTATATGCACAACACATACACACGCACACACTCTCTCTTACACCTCACACTCCCAGCATTAGCTCTGCGCTGACTGTGTTCAAGATAGTGCATCTCCTCAGGACACTGCAGAAGTTGGCCTCATTTCCCTACTAGAAATGGTCCTCCCTGGTGGTGGCGATTCATTTGCCTGCCAGTGTGGGAGAGGGAGGGAACTAGCACATCTGAGCCAGGCGGTGTTGTAAACTTGAGCCAACCCTCTCTATTTTCCAATCTAGTTGTAATCATTTTCCTTCTTTTAATCTTTTTTGTAAGGTGCTTGAAGTGCTTTGGTAGTGCCATGCAAATGGAGTTGATTGTCGCTAATGATAATACTGTATGTGTTGTATGCCAGTGATTTGCATCTATTTGATTTAATGGGCTATGCGTATTGTGTATTTCCTGCATTGTGAAACATGTAGTTGTAGAACCTTAAAAGTAAATAAAAATATTAAAAATTTGAATAAAGTATTTTTCAAAATGCTCCACAAGTACATTATCAGTTCTTCAGCCATAGATTCACTTGGGCTCCTGAACCACTGGAATACGGGGTTTCGGGTTTCATTGCATGTACTTTGGGGCTCTCCATATGGGCAGGTTGAGGTCTCCCTACCTCTAAAATATGCACTCCCCGTCTTCTTATCAGTTGTTAAATGCATCCCTATAGCAGAACAAGGCTTTTCCTGCTACTAATAGGAATGCACCTTTATATCTAAAAGCTATGAAGAAAGGTCAGAGATACAGGGGATTAAATTCACACAGAAGTGCAAATGGCTAAGGAGAGATCCTTTCTTCTGATAAAAGAGAGCAAGAGCACCCAGGACACTGGGAGAATGGAGAGGGGAAGAAAGAAAAGCAGGTAAGTCCACCAGTGGGGAGTGAAAGGTCACAGGAAAGAATATAAAAGAGAAACTCGGCCCATGTTCGTTTGTTAATAAAAGGTACCGATTTTGAGAGTTCAAGTGAATAAGCTTTCTGTTGTGAATTTAGGTTTTCTTTGTTTGTTTGTTTGTTTGCTTCATATTTGGAGCATTTTGTGAATTTATGTTTAGTCAGTTACTATAATTTATTTATGCATTCATCAAGCATTTTTTGAGTGTATATTCTGTGCCAGGACCTATAATGGACATTGAGGACCCAGCAGTAGAAGTCATGTTTCCTGTCCCCAAGGAACTTACATCTAATGGGGGAGGACAGATGAGGGGAAGACAATCACAATGCAGTGTGGTGTGAAAAGTTACCTCTAGAAAGGCCGAGAATCTTTACTGCTGCCTTATATAAGGATATCTGAATTGATTCTTGAAGATTTTGTATGAGTTAATCCAGAGGCCTTCAAACCTTTTTACTCAAAGTAAGAAATACATTATTCATCATGGCCCAGTAAATACATACACACATAAAGCTGAAAGAAGAATTTCATCAAAGTGTAGCTTTAATGTACAGTAAACTTTGCTATTTTCCATTCTATTTGTCTTCTTCTTTTTTTAAAAAAAGTGAAGGTCACAACTCATTAACTTGATTTAATAACTCACTAATGGGTTGTGATCTACAGCTTGCAGATGGAGTAAACAAGGAGGAGCATTCCAGGCAGATGACACAGTACATAGGCAAGAGAACACATCTTCACTAGTTACAGTTAGCATCTCTGGAATCCCCAGACCCTTGGTGTTCTAGCCACCTTGGAAGGCGGTTCTCCCTGGCATAGATGAGGAAGTAGAAATGGAGGGAAACGTTTGTCAGGCATCTTCTGTGGGTCACCCATTATGTTAGTGTTTGGCATATATTTCCCCGTATCATTCTCGCAACACCTCGAAGAATCGGGATATTTCCTCTATTTTACAGGCGAAGAAAGTGAGACTCGGTGAATATTTGCCCCCAAGCTCACAGAATGTGACTGGACGTGAGCCAGACATTCAGGTCCTGTGTGTGAGGCAGTAGAGAACAATGCTTATTTAAGAGCACGGTTGCTGGATTGTGCTGGACAGACAAACATTTGAATCTTGGTTCTGCCACTTACTAGCTCAGTGATCTTGGACAAGTCAGTCTCTCTGGCCTTAGCGTCTTTATCCGTGAAATTAGTAATAAGATACCACAAAGTGGTTGTGAGGATAAAGTAAAATGGTGAATTTAAATACCTGGCACATGCGAAGCAATTGATTAATGTCAGTGGTATTTATCATTTATTAGAAAGGCAACCTGTCGCCTGCAGGACAGAGAGACTGTAGAATTGTTTGTGAACGGAGACACTTTTCTCAGCAGCGGTGAGTCTCCCTGTGCCTTGGCTTTCCTTCATCAAGGGAAGGAGGATAGACTTCCTGGAGACCTTTTATGTTTTCAGTCCTCTAGACCCCATGAAAGCCAACGGGAAAGGCCAGGATTCTATGGCTCCAGAGTGCCCAGCTGTGCCAACTCATCAGGCATTTCTCATCCCCCACAAGGGTCTGTCCAGAGACAGAATCTAAAAAGAATTCAGTTGGAGACACAGCTAAGAAGAAAGGGTTGCTTTGCTTACACCTGGCCCTTCCCGTTCCTCATGGGTGTTATCAGCGTCCCTATCCTCACAATTTCTTCCATTTTTCCTCTGCATTCTTCAGCTACTCTAAGCCCTCTGCTCATGGTTTTCTGTTCTGAATTTGAAGGATTTTCTTCTTTTTACAGTGGTTCGAAGTCCACATTTTAAACTGGTAACTCAAAACTTGCTACTTTCCTTGACAGTTTTTGCTTCAAAGGCTATATAATATAACAAATGCTGAGGTCTGCCTCCTGCCCCATTGTTTAACATAATGTTTTTACACATAGATTCATCAGGGCATCGATTCTTTCATTCAACAAACATGGTTTCACGTACTTACCTACAATATAGCAGTCTGCCGTAGATGCTAAGGATACAGAGATGAGTAAGAGCACAGACCTCTTTCCCTCAGGATTCTCATTGTACATATCTGCAGGCAATTCAAGTAGTATGTAGATCATTATTGTAACTGTCCTTTTATGATACCTCATGTGTTATATGCCTTGCAATTATTAACCTATTTTACTCTTTACATTATGCCTATAAGGCTTCCTACAATGAAATCTACCCAGAAGACCACTGGTATTTAAAACTCAGCCATGAAAATAGTGATCACTGTGGTCTTTATTAAAGCTTCAAGGGAAAGCTCCTTGAAATGGCAATACCATCAATACTGGACCTGCAAATCCCAGTTAATGTCTTAATTTTACTATATCCTTAGTGCCTTATGCCACAAGAAAGTCTCCTTAGTAAATATTTGTTGGATGAATTAATTCCTAGACTCTCTTTCCTATACAAATGTGAAAGAAAAAAATTAGAAGATAAGCCAAGACCTTTGAGCAGTCAGTCCTACGGAAACCCAATACCAAGTGTGTAGAGTCTGGCTGTGTCCTGAGGACGCAGGAACTACCTACTGGTACTGGGATTTCCAGGACACATCGGGCTCTGCAGGGCCTTTCAGGCTGCTTCATTTGCCTGCTGAACTCTGTGACCCTCTTTCAACTGAGGCCTAATTCAATAATACATTTAGACCATGACACACAGCCTGTACCCTCTTAGCAAGAGGACTTGGGGTAGGGGCTGGGTTCAGGGTGAACTTCATCCATTTTCTCGTTCTCAGCACCCTTAATCTTCCTGTTCTAGGGACATAGGGCTGGGAGTTACTTTGAAGCAAGTCTTGAGCAAACATCTCACCCAGGATTCTTTATCCTGATGGGTTGTCATTCTAGAGGAAAGATGTTCTTACCTGATTGATTTTGGTGGGAGGGGAAAGCAACCTCATCAAATAAGTAAGAGACCCTGGTATTTTTTCTTCTTCTTCTTTAAACAATAACATATCCTTCCACTCTACTTCCTTCCCCCACTGTACTGCTGGTCAGTAACCTGGGGATGCAAAGGAAGAATGTGGAATGAAGCCAGTCAGGGGACTTTGCTCCAGTGCAAAGCTGCTTCCAACTTCACTTGGCTATGGATTTCTCCAGGTCATTTAAGGCAAAGCCATGAAATCTGTGAACTTTATTATAAGTCAGGTTTTTACCTTCTTCCCTTCCAACCTTGGACCAACATGCTGTCAGCAGCCGTCCCCATAGGACATGTCTCAATCCTGTGTGCATCCCCTGCCCAGTGCTTGGCACAGTGCTGGCCTGCAATGGCATTTTTACTGCCTGTCATTCATTCAGTCACTCATATATTCTTATTTGGCAAAATTATCATTTATTCTTTCAGAAATACAATGTATTATAGCACCTCGGATTCAGAGTTTCTTATCTCTCTTAAAATCTTATTGGGGGAGACATGACCAGGTACCTGAAACAGTTTAACAAAATGAGGCAGAGAGTCTGGAGATAGTCTAGACTTGGGAAGCCAGAGGAATCTGGAGAGGGCATTGCAAAGTCAGGGTAGGCAGCTGGAACCACACTGAGAGGCCAGAGCTTGTGTACCAGTGCTTTACTCCTGACTTCGTTTAAGCCTTATAACAGTGCTATGACATAATTATGATTATTATCCCCATTCTACAGAGGAGGAACCTTGTAGAAGGAAAAATAACCTATACATGGTGCTACGTGGCCAAGCCATATTCTCTACCCGGGTGTGTCTCTCACTGGAGCCCATGCCCACTGTACTGCAGTACAGTGAGGAGGAAGTTAATCCTTTAGGGGCAGAGGTTACATTGATATTGATAGACCTTCTGTTTGGTTTATGCTTTATACTGACTTCGTCAGGGTAGACCTGGCATCTGGTCCAGACTTCACAGTTGCTCAATTGCTGAAACTTGAGTTTCTCATTTGTAAAATGGACATAATACCTGGTTCACAGACTTGTTGTTAGGATTAAGTTAAACTAAGTCTATGAAAGAGCCTGTCAGATGGGTCCGTTAAGTAAAGGGGAGGACCTTTACCCCTTCCATTATTCAGAGCCTGCCTCCTAAGCTGGTGCCTCCTTTAAAGCGGAATAGATTTTGATTCTTCATGTATACTTTGAGACTCATTAGCACTATGTGCACTCTTTCAGGCATTTGCATTTTTAATTGCATCCTTAATTGTGGAACAAAAGACTTTGTCTTCAGGCAGCTAATTTTGTGCCAGAAGTAGAAAGGAGGAGGGTTCACTGGGGATCTGGAGGAGGTTTCTCCTTCACCTAAAATCATAGGCTGGCCCCAATTTTAAAAGGTTTTTAATTTTTAGATTTCTATTGAAAGAGGGACAGTAGTACCATGGACGACCCTACCATTGACCATCACATTTTTTTTATCTATCCCTCTATCCCAAGTTCTAGAATCAGATATCATTTTTATTAATGGCAGACCCTCATTCATTCACTTGCTCACTTGCTCATTCATCCAGAAAACTGTTTCAGAGCCACAACCATCTACCTTATGCTATTACTATGCCTTGGGGAATAAAAATTAATAGGGTGTCTTTTCTGCCCTGAAGGCACTGAAGAATCACTCTACCAGCCTGGGTTCTGATCCTCACCGCCGCCCCATGGTAATCATACTTCCAGACATTTCACATCTCCAGAGGAGGTACTGTAGCCTGTTAGCCCAAAATTACTACTTCCAAGAACAATCTGAACAGCTCTAGCTACAAAAGAGGGCAGAACAATAAAAGGCACAACACAGAATGTTCACAGGAGAGAACAGGTGAGAGATGAGGGCATGGAAAAATTGAGGGAATCTCCACCCTAAGTCATGTGATTCGGTTAGGAACAAGGGAATAAACTCAGGACGTTGGTCCTTTCATCTCAGCATTTGAAACAGAGCCAGACACATTATAGGAAATCTTTAAGTACTTATTGAACAAACTTTTTGAATATCAATTCAAATTGATATTTGAATTGATATCAATTGAATATGAAGGTTAAACATGATGGTACTGGGAGAATCACCAGTGACTCATAGATGCTGGTTGAGTTAAGCACGTTCTCTTCTGTGTTCCTCTGCCCCATGTAAACTCTCTTCTAACCTTCACACCCTCTCCACTGCCCGCCTCTTGACTCACCTGTCCCCTCCACCGATGGTGAGCACCTCTCCAATGGAGATTTGCCCAGTTACAGTCTGTATCTGCATGGTCTGGCCTACGGTAACTGCTGAATCCATCAAGTGAATGAATTATGGATGTTGCTAGATTGGAGAGCATTTAACTTTTAATTAAAATTTTACTTAATTACCTCATGGCTTGCAAATGGTTCCCTGCCTAACAGAGGTCCTTGTCTCTTCTTGATTGGATGAATAAACCATCCTGTTCAGTAGTGATAATTGTCTCAAACTATGTTTTTTTAAAAAACTCATTTAGCCAGACAAATGCCATATTTAGTATAGGTTAAGACTTCAAACCCATTTTCCTTTTTATTGGGAATCAATAAGAACAGAAACAATAATAAACATCCACAAGTTCTTCTAAAATACTTCCTAATAATAAACAGCTAATTATAATTGCATCCTATTGTATGCCAGGCAGTTTGCTAAGCACCTTATATGGATTATCTTATATAATTCTCACAGCCCCTGCCCCCCTAAGAGATAGGTGCTAGTTTTAGCCCCACTGTAAAGAAGAGAAAATGGAGACCAGGTTTGAAGTTTACCCATAAGAGGCTAAGCTGGGCTTAGAACCTAAGCCAGCTGTCCTCTGCCCCTACCTATGGTGCCATGTGGCTTTATTGAAAGGCTTTCATAAATTTGATTTGATTTGATTTAAAATATCTGTTAAGTAGGTATTGTTTTCCCACCGTTTTCAGATAAGAAATCTGTGGCTCAAAGTATTGAACTATCTACTCTTTTCTCCACGCATAGAGTAGTACCAAGCCCTTGCCTCAGTCCAGTCTCTTTAAAGGTGTGTGAACCCACAACTCACATGTATCTTTGTCTAACGTTTGCCTCCTGTTTCATTTACTGCCACGTAACACACCGCATGATTTCTATAGAACTACTTATGCGTTGTTAAATGTCGAATGGGCAGCTGAATGAATATCATAGTCACCTTAGATCCTGTACTCTAGTTTGAAGATGCCCAGGGCATGCGGATTTGTGGTTAAATTAAGCGAGACCCCCTGAGCTGTGGCCATGACAACAGTGTGAACAAATTCTCTGCCCCTTTTCTGCCAGCAGATTCTGCAGCTTGCGTAGCCCTAGCCAGGTAAAGCCCCACATCAAAGAACACAATTGAAGTGCCTGTCATACGTTGTGCCCCGAACATGGGGGAACATGCAGCCTGAGACCCACAGTCAGCTACGCAATTTGTGGGGCCCAGTGCAAAGTGAAAATGGGGCTCCACATTCAAAAATTAGAATGTAAAGACAGTGAGAGCAGAGCATAATACTAAGTGCGGGACTCTGCAGCCATGCAGGCCCACACCCGTGATGCCAGTCCTGCTAACACCTGGCTTAGGACAGTTTGCTCAAAGCTGAAGGCATGTGTGTTTCCCTTAGTAAATAGTGCAGTAAGTGTAAGAAACACGATATCAGCATTGAGAACATTTTCAAGGAGCCAAGCTTTGTCTTTTACCTAAAAGAATACTTTGTATAAAGTATCCATACCTCTGCTTTTGGGATCTGTGGAAAAGCTATCTTTCAGCCCTCTTAGTGCTTGAGGACCTTGAAATTCCACTTGCTCTGAGCTTTCAACGGCCTACTTTCAGTCATCACTCTCCACTGTAGGAAATCTTTCAAAAGTTAAGTGGTGTCATTTTTTTCACATTTAGTTAGCACCTGCAGTACACTGTTCTGCAAAAGTTACTACCCCTTCTCCTTGCTCCTCAGGTCTAAATTCTTAAGAAAATGTATAAAAGTGCCTCAGGGCTTCCCTGGTGGCGCAGTGGTTGAGAGTCCACCTCCCGATGCAGGGGACACAGGTTTGTGCCCCGGTCCGTGAGGATCCCACATGCCACGGAGCGGCTGGGCCCGTGAGCCATGGCCGCTGAGCCTTCGCGTCCGGAGCCTGTGCTCCACAACCGGAGAGGCCACAACAGTGAGAGGCCCACATACCGCAAAAAAACAAAAACAAACAAAAGTGCCTCAGAGGACTTTGGAAATTACTGGAACCTGTTGGGTGTTGGTGTCCTTTCCATGTGTGATTTCCTACATGCAGAGGCTGCAAGACTTATAGATTTCCCTGACCAACAGCATTAGAATTTAAAAAATCAGGACTTCCCTGGTGGCGCAGTGGTTGAGAGTCTGCCTGCCGATGCAGGGGACGTGGGTTCGTGTCCCGGTCCGGGAAGATCCCACATGCCGCCGAGCAGCTAGGCCCGTGAGCCATGGCCGCTGAGCCTGCGCGTCCGGAGCCTGTGCTCCGCAACAGGAGAGGCCATAATAGTGAGAGGCCCACGTACCACAAAAAAAAAAAAAAAAAAAAAAGAATTAAAAAAATCAGGGGCCTGACATGGGATTGACAACTTAATTTCACCAAGTAAGAAGTCTAAAAATAATAAACCCACATACAAATTATATTTTAAATTGATCGCTCTTTATTATTGCCATCATTTTATATAAGAAAGGCCATTTTAAGGTCAGAAAAATAGGAACAAAATATAAGCATCAGGAAAAGTACTCCAAATTTTAAAATTTATAATTTTATAAACCCCACTAGATGCATCTCCATCTTTCTACTATCCACATAATCCTACCTTGTAGCTAAGAAAATTAAGGCAAACATTGTGACAGCTAACTTGTTTAAATTCTTAATCCTGAATTTTCTGGTTTTAAATGATTATAAAATGCCTGAGATGGCTTTTTACTTTTGTCCTTTCTTGATGAAGAAAGCCATCTTTTAGATTTTCTTATTCCTCATGTATTTTCTTCATTTTTTATACCATTTTCTCAATAAGTAGGAAGCCCAGACTATTGCTGGTGAACATCCTCTTTGGTAAACTGATGCTTTTTGGTGATGCTTGTTAAGAGGTAAGAAGGAATTTCCATTATCAAAATAGGATTTTTATTATTTTTTAAATTGTACTTTCATGTATTTTACATTATGGCATCCTTTATTTTATTTATTTATTTATTATTATTATTATTATTTTTTGCGGTACACGGGCCTCTCACTGTCATGGCCTCTCCCATTGAGGAGCACAGGCTCTGGACATGCAGGCTCAGCGGCCATGGCTCACGGGCCTAGCCGCTCTGCAGCATGTGGAATCTTCCCGGGCCGGGGCACGAACCCGTGTCCCCTGCATCGGCAAGCAGACTCTCAACCACTGTGCCACCAGGGAAGCCGTGGCATCCTTTATTTTCAATACGGACTCTTAAAAGGTATCATCACATTCTGGTGTCTTCCACTGTATTTTAAAACATTGTATAACTGTATTGTTTCAGAACAGATGGGTTACTTCATATACTTTTCCCCCTTAAGTTTCTTCAGATTACATCTTGTACATGCTTCTATTTTTATTTTTTAATTTTTTTTGGCCATGCGGTGTGGCTTGTGGGATGGGATCTCAGTTCCCCAACCAGGGATTGAACCCAGGCCACGGCAGTGAAAGCGCCGAATCCTACCCAGTAGACCACCAGGGAACTCCCCCTTAATTTTCTTAAAAACGCAGATTTGACCTTTCAGATGATGGCTCCCACACTTAAAAAAAAAAAAATCTGATTCCTGGGTAAAATAATGAGAAAATGCAATGTGAACTGAATAGAACTTTACAACAAACAGGATATTTGGTAGCTTCTAGTGACCTCTGTCACATAAATATATATTCTCAGGTAAATTAACTTTGTAGTTCTTAACTCTCCAGACAAAGCTCTTAACCAGCTCCTGTGGCTTCTCAACTGTTTCATCGCTCTCTTCCTGTTAAAGAGGGCTCTGAGTTAGTCATCAGGAAGGGGTTTCTGTGTTTCTGGTTGCTGTGAATCCAGGTCAGCAGAGAGTTTCCCTATCTCTAAAAGGCCTGTGTTGAATGAACCCCAGTGTTGGCCCTTTGTAAGATTATAACACTTTGCTCTTTTCCTAAAATTCCCTATTTCTGCCCCTTCTCTCATAAATGGATGCCCCCATCCTATGCCCACCTCCACAACACACTCAGATCTTCTTATGAGTCCTTGATTATATAATGCATTCAGGTATCCTGAGGACAAGAAGAGGGTGATGAGAATTTAGATCTCATAATATCTATGAGGGAGTATCATTATTACCCCCATTTCACAGTTATTGAAACCAAGGTTAGATAGTTCATGTTATTGCCCAAAGTTGGACAGCAAAGAAGGAGAACAAATATAAATTAGTTCTGTCTGTTGCCAAATCCCTGGTCTTAACCTTAATGTCCAGGGTTTCTGGAAATACCACATTTTCTTGGATACGCTTGATTTCCTCTATGCTCCCTCACTCCTGTTGGTACTTAAAATTGTTACAGGAAGTCATATAAGTTTTACTCTAGAAAATAGTAATTTAATGTATAGTACATCTCCCTCAATAATAAATGAGTACCTTAAAGACAGTTGGTGAGTGGATCTTTGACATGGAGTTATGGTGGCTCAAATTTAAACCATAGGGTCATACCCTTCGTCGACCAAGCGTCCTCATCAAAGAGGCATGAACTTTCCTGCTGCATACAGGATGAGAAGATTGCAAGACCTTTTGATTAACCTACAGCAAGTATGGTATAGTGGAAAGGATATGGGTTTAAGTTTTTCTTGGGTGACTCCTATTTACAAAAAACTATGTAGAATGCTGTCAAGGAGTGAAAAGGTGGATCAGATATGCCTCAGGATGCAGTTAAAGCTAGTTAGTATTATTTTCACCTGTTTTTTTCTGTTATTCTTAATCCAGACTCTGCTCCGGGATCTGACGATGTGTGTGTTGGTGGGGGTGAGGGGGCACTAGGAAATAGATATTTGAAAGGTCAGATATGAGAGGTTCCAAAAGCAAAGCTGTATTTTTTTTTTTTTTGGGTCATCTTTGGCAGTGTGTTTCCTCTCTGCAGGAAGTAATTAGGAACTGTCATAGAATGAAACACTAACTCCGTAGAATACCAACTCACTCAGCCATTCATGCACGAGTCCACAGCGGAATGGAATAGGCAAAAAGCCTGAGTTTTAGAGTCACAAGTACCTGGATTTGAATCCTGGCTTTGCCACCTATTTCTTGTGTCATGACCCTGGCAGTTCATTTTCTCTCCCTCTGGGCCTCAGCTTCTTCTATGAAATGAGGATAATAAGTACACAACTCAAAGGTTTTATGAAGAATAATGTCTGTAAATCACCTAGCATCTTACGCAAACCCTTCCAGAAATTAGGAAAGAGAGAAGACTTCTTAGCTTTTACAATATTAACATCTCCTTGATAGCAAAACATGATATGGTAACTATAAGAAGAGAAATTTACAGTCCAGTCTCTCTTATAAAACACAAGATCAAAAATCCAAAATAAAATATTTATTACCAAAGTGAATCCAGTGATACATAGGGAGGATACTATATAAGATGCCCTAATCCTAAAGGACATTTATCATATTGATAAATTGAACTACATTAAAATAAAAACTTTGTTCAACAAAAGATACCATGAATAAAATAAAAGTGTAAACAGAGCATGGGAAAACATTTGTAAGGCAGAGATCTGGAAAAGCATTTATAATCAGATTATGTAAATAACTGCCACAAGTTATTAAGAAAAAGAGACCAAATTGTTTTAAATGGTCAAAAGACTTGAATAGGTATCTCATGAAAGAGGATATGTAAATGGTGAGTTCACATGTGAAATGGTGTTCAGTTCATTGGTCATCAGGAAAATGCAAATTCAAGCCCTAATGCCACTATCTACCCACCAGGATTATTGAAAAGATATGTTGGTAAATGTTTGAGACTCTCATGGCAGTGTCTCATACATTGCTCATGGGAAGTAGGTTGGTACGACCACACTGGAAGACTGTCTGTCAGTGTTTACTATTGTTGAACATATTATACCCTATGGTTCATTCCGAGGTATATACACAATAGAAATATTTATGTATTTTCAACAAAAATACATACAACAATGTTCATAGTAGCGTTGCTTGTGATAGCCTTAATCTGGAAATAGCCCAAATGTCTATCAACAATAGAATAGGTAAATAAATTGTAGTATATTTACACAAGGGAATACTAAACAGCAATGAGAATGAGTGGCTGCTACAAGTAACAGCAGGTAGGAGTATTATAAATATAATATTGAGTGAAAGAAGCCAGCCACACACATAAGCTACAGGCGTATTAGTTTTCTGTGCTGTCATAACAAATTACCACACAAATTCATTTTCTTACCGTTCTGTAGGTTAGAAGTCCATCAATCTCACCAGACTAACATCAGTGTATGAGCAGGCTGCGTTGCTTTCTGGAGGTTCTAAGTGAAGATCTAATTCTTGCTTATTTGGATTGTTGGCAAAATTCATTTCCTTACAGTTGTAGGACCTAAGTTCTTGCTTTCTTGCTGGCTGTCATCTGAGAGGCATTCCCGTCTTAGAGGCTGCCACATTCCATGGCTAGTGGCCTTTTCCTTCACATTAAAAGCTGAGTACTGCGAGTTCTCTCCTCACTTGCGTCTCTCTCATCTACCCAGGAAAGGTTCTGCACTTTTAACACTTATAAAGACTCATGGGATTAGATTAGGTCCACCCAGCTAATCCAAGATAGTTTCTTGGCACTTCAGTGTCCTTAACCTTCATCACATCTACAGGGTCTCTTTTGCCATGTAAATAACATATTCACAGATTTTAGGGATTAGGGCTTGGACACCTTTGGGTGAGCCATTATTCTGTCTACCACGGTATGATTCCATTCGTATAACACTCAAAAACAGGCAAAATTAACCTATAGAAGAGAGTACCTTTGGGATCACATTTCTAATGTAGAAAGGAATAATAATATCCACTTAAAGAGTTGTTATAAGTATTAAATCCAACGAAAGTATCAGTTGTTTCAGAAAGTGTCTGCCATGAAACAGACACAGTATTTGTTAGGTCCTAGTTCCTTTTCTTTCCCCTCCCCCAACTTTATCGTTTCACCTGTAAAAATGCTGTAGTCAGCACTTTGCAGGATAAGGTATTCTGAAGATTTACAGACCCTCTGTGACAGTGTTTGCCTATCCGCTAGAAATCAGGATTTAAGCAAGAATTCCATGTGCTACTTGGGATAAAGCAAATTTGGGAAATAATGCTCTTTGGAATTTATTTGAAACACTGCTGAAAACATAGGAAGTTCTGAATGATCTGCTTCAGCCCCATCTAAAATACTACTCGCTGCACTTTTTAAGCCACACAAACCCGAATCAGCCATATTATACCAATTAAAACGTCATTAAAGTATGGAATTCTTAAAATAGTGAACCACAGATCGATGTAGAACCAGCAGTCATTGCTTCTAGAACTTACTCTTTTGCTAGAAGGCTCAGTCTGTGGCTCTTAGAGTGTGGCACAGAATCTAAGTAGGAAAAAGTTCCGTAAATATTCATTAAATTCAACGGAAATTACAAAGGGTGTCCAGTTGTTTATTTTTTGTATTATGTTTTTCATTAAAGCTGCTGTTGCCCATGCCCATGACTTATTGAACGTGCTAAGGAGGAAGTCTGGTGAGAATTAGGTCTAACGTTCATTTCGTTCACTTGTGCCTCCTCCTGCTTTCCATTCATTTTATAAACAACTGTTGATAGTCCATGTGCCAGACACTAAGGTGGGTTCAAGGAATACAAGGATAAATACTCTCAGTCCTTGCTGTAGGGTACTCCTGATCTAGTGGGGAGACCAACAATAAAAGCATGTCCAAATCTGATAGCCAAACCCACCTCCCCCTCCTACATGGAATTTAGATTGGTCTGTCTTGAGCGCCTGCCAGGATAGGTCATGTCCCAATGTGACCAGTTCACACCGGCTTTCTCTCCTGGGAAGGGCCAAGAAGAGTCTCTAAAGTAGGTTTGTTTTACTTGTTGGTTCTTCATGCTTTATCTCAGTGTTTGCCAACCTTGGCTGCGTGTTAGAATCACCTGGGGAGCTGAAAGAAATAACTTGTTTTCCTTTATACTACTCACTGAATACTTCACTTCCGACACCAGATGTCTGGGGTTTTCCCCACACCGACCAGTTCTCCAACACCAGCTGGGTGTCCTACAATTTAAGTCAATTCTGGCACTGTCTGCGTGGAGACAGTGTCAGATCCTACAGGTTAAGGGTTCAGCCCTACAAGACTGCCCCCACTTCAGATGCCAGTCACAAGTCCAGATTGTTACCTGTGTTTCTGACCAGCTGGCTGTAAATCAGAGGTTCGGACAGTCCTCTCTTCGGATTCAGTAATTTCCTAGAGCAGCTCATAGAACTGAGGAAAATAGTTTACTTTGTAGGTTACTGTTTTATTATAAAAGAATAAGACTCAGGAACAACCAGGTGAAAGAGATACCTAGGGCAAGATATGGGGGCAGAGGTACCGGGCTTCCATGCTCTCCCCAGGAGTGCCACCCTCCCAGTGAGGGCCACGCTGTTAGGATCTCCATGTTTTCAGCAACCCAGAAAGCTCCCTCAACTCCATCATTTAGGATTTTTATAGAAGCTTCACTACTAGGCATCATTGATTAAATCACTGACCATTGACGATTAATTCAACCTGCAGCCTCTCTTCCTTCTTCAGAGGTTAGGAATGCAGCTGAAAGCTCCAGCTCTCTAGTCGCATGGTTCCCTGGGTAAGCAGCTTCCATCCTTAGGAACTTTCTAAAAGCTCATTAACAGAAACTGAGGTGTGGTAGAAAGGGGCTTGTTATGAATAACAGGAGACACCTTTATGGCTCTTACCACTTAGGACATTCCAAGTGTTTTAGGAGCTCTGTGCCAGGAATGGGACAAAGACCAAATCTCACTGTAAATCACAATATCACAAGTGCTTTTAAAAACCCTGATGCCCAGGCCCCAGCCCAAACCTACTGAGTCAGAATTTCTGAGAATGTGTCCTGGGCATCATTTTTTTTAAAGGTCCTCTAGTGATTCCAGTATGCAATAACATTAAGAACCATTATTTAATCTTTTTCTTCTTTCTTTTTTTTTTTTTTTTTTAACTTTATTTACTTCCTCCTCAACCTGAGAACAATAGCTTAAAAAGTCTTAGATTGCTTGCATGGAAGTCTAATTAATGCCAAACTGCAGCTAATGGGAGGGCAGTTCCTGGGATTGCTTTCCATTTTGATCACATCCAGATTCAGAATTTGGAAACCAGCCTTGAACCTGATGCTATAATTTGCTAACACTTAGCAAAAATAAGATTCCCTAGTTCAAAGCTAAGTAACTTTGGAAAGCAGGTTGAAAAGATTGGTGAGATTTCTTGAGAATCAGAGTTCTAACATTCCTATGTTGATTTCCAGTGAATAAGAAATGAACTGGTTAGAATTTCATAAGTTGCATGAGGTTCCTTTGAAAATGTTCAGAGTATAGGTGAGCTCAGAAAAACCCTGGTTTGAATGCTGCATCTGTGTGTGGAGGGGGTGGGGCAGGTAATGACCAGGCTTTGCAATAAATTTAAGTACGACTAGGTTTACCAAATCCTCGTTTCTGGTGCTTACTGATCCCCCCTTCCTCCTCTGTAGTGCACTGCCCCCCCATTCTTTTTACAGCCCACCCCCACAGTTTGAGCCTGGCCTCTCCCCTGCTCTCTTCTTTCTCTGTCTTCTTTCCCTGCACCACTCCCTGCCTTAGGGCTTAGCCTATCTGCAATCGGTTGGCATGGAAACACTGGATGAGCCTGCCTGGTGGGAGAGATGTTCTGTTTCCAAGTGAAAATGGAAAAGATTCAAGTGTGATTCACTTCCAGCCATTTTAACTCTTAATTTCATCCATCTATTTAAACTGTATCTGTGGCTCCTGATCACACCTACAAGGTAAAGGAGATTATCTTGGTCCGGACTCTGCCCCCAGCTCCCCCACTGGTTCCCCTAACAGACCCTGGGCTACAGCCTCAGAGAGCACCCTGCTCTTTCATTTCTCCCTGCCTCTGCACGGGCCCTTTCTTCAATCTGAGTATAGTCTCCTCCTTAGGATTTCTGTCTAAGAGATGCTCAAAGGCCTTTCAAGAACCAGTGCAGGCACATCCTCCCGGGAGTTTTCCTGGCCCACACCTCTCTGCCCCCTCCTATCATAGCACTTAAGTTACAGGGATTGTGGGACACTCCAAGTTTAGGTGACTGTTTTCCTCCCCAGACCGTGAGCTCATTAAAAGAGAAGCATGGTGCTGTGAGGAGCCTGTGTTTTTCACACGCCTAGCGTGCAGTCCTGGCTCCATCCCTACTAGATCTGAGATCTTGTACAAGCCGCTTACCTCTTCTGAGCTTCACTTTTCTCACACCTAAACTGGGAATGATGCTACCTAATAAGTCTCCTGTTTATCAGATGCTGGTTAAGTGTCAGGTACTTCATCTTATTTAATCCCCACACTAATTCAATGAGAGATAAGGCAATATCATTGAGTCCCTTTTACAGTTAGGAAACTAAGACTCAAGAGTCAAGAACCCTGCCCTAAATCTACACAGCTCCTACATGGTGGAGCCAATATTCAAGCCCAGGTCTGACTCTTTACTACTCTGCTCTAGTGCCTATGTATGTACCTAAAGCACCTAGCCCGGTGCTTGCTCTTGGGAGTAGGTAGGGGATGGGTGGACAGATGGATGGGTCGATGATAAACTGCCTTGGAAAAAGCACAATCCTATGCTCTCTTTGGGGATCCAAATGGAAAATTAAACCTTCTGTTGTTTTCTAATGTGCACAGTTTCTACAAACTTGTGGGTAAAGTCAAGAACATAAAGGCATCTATCACCTTTGTTTATACCTGTGTATTACTACAAAAACATGCTTCCTACCCATTTGAACCACTGCCCCCCAAGAGAAGCTGAAGGTAAATTAGATCCTTGAGAACTGGAAAGCAAAAAATGGCCTTTGAATAGGTATTAAATCACCTTGACAGCTGCCACTGCCACTGGGAAAGAAGCCCTTCAGTGTCCCATGTTGCCGTCCTTCAGCACAGAGTCATAACACCTTACTGCTTGGGGGGAATGGGGGGCTGGCAAAGAAAAGGATGGTCAAGTGGTTGCTACTCAAGGAGACATAGTTAAGTTTTAGTGTAGATCACTCGGTACCATTCAGAGAATTTCTGCGGTTTTCTTTTCTCACCAGTAATTTAGCACAAGAAGAAAATATGTGGTCTTATTCAACTATTTCTATTTTTACATACAGATAAGTAAAAATCTCTTTCAGTGAAGGGATTCTGTGTTACAGCGGAGTGTATGTAAATAATGCCTTTGGTTTCAAAAGGATAGAACAAAGCTTGTCAGTTTGTCTAGGACCAGCCGCCACACAATGTTTCTTTTTTTATAGCATGCTTCAGTCATAGACTTCGTTACCAGAGCTACTGATGTTTAAAATTATAGTGCTGAAATTATTAAACAGCGTGGTCTCCTACAGAATCCTAGAAGCAGTGAATAAATAGTACCTCCTTCCATCATATTCCCCTCTCCCTTCTCTCTCTCTCCCCTCTCGTCTCGATATACATGCATTAAACCCAACTCCCTTTACACTCAAAAGGGCTATGAAATTGTTTCCCATGTTAAAACACAGGATTTTTTGAAAGACCACAGCCAGTAGTAGTTCTAGATATAATGCCCAAATTGTGATTCACTATAGTTTGCAACATAAATAGATTAGACAATTAGAATATTCTTTGTAAAATAATGGCTTTTATTTTGGATCTGGTTTATTCTTGAGGAAAATTAAAAAGACCAGGAGTGTTGATACAGGAAGGGTTTTGTGTTAATTTTTAACCAACCTGTTTTTGAGAACCAGAATAGTGATGCGCTTAGAAGCTTAAGTTCTTTGATCAGATGACCTGGATTTTACTGTGGTTCCTGCATTTACTGGTTGTATGACCTTGGACATGTGATTTGTATGCTCTAAGTCTCAGCTTGTTCATTTTTATACTGTGGAGAACAAGCTCACTATCATGTTGTATAAATAAAATCAGATACTATTTATAAAATGCTTAACACAGTGTTCACCCCATATGAAGAGATGCTTAGTAAATGGTAGCCACTGTTATTATTATCATCATCATCATTGGATTGTTGTAAGGAGTAAATAATGCATTACTTCTAGGAAGATGGGATGTACTTAATAAACACTAGATATCATTACGGTTACCCTTGGTTTGTTATCCTGTCACTGTTCCATAGATGGTAGCTATACTGCTATTCCCCAAGTTCTCTTCTTTTCTCTCCTTGCTTTATTTGCTTCCGTGCCAAGAAAATAGCAGGGCTCCATACATGCTTAATTACCTTCCCATTTTTCTTTTGCTCTGTTTCCAGTCATACCCATAGATAGGGACATTCCTTTTCCCACTTTGAGATCCATGAAGCCTGGGGAAAATTGGAGGACCTAGGTTCAAGTTGTTGTATGACCTTGTACAAAGAACTCTCATGTCTGGTCCTCAGATTTTTAGATGTAAAACAAGGTCATCTCTGAGATCTCTTCCTGTCTGATATCCATTGGCTCTCAGATTCTGTTTTAATCAGAGTCTTTGGGGGAGCTACATAGTATAGACGTTCAGATCTTGGAGAACTGCTATTTGCAGTGAATTTAAGGATTGGACATGAAAAGAGGAGACTCTGAACAATGTTATTTCAGTTCTTTAACCTAGTATGATATTTGAGGACTATAACCCTGGGGTTACACTCAAAATTTGATGGCATGAAAATAATCCCCATTTTTGCCAAAAGTACAAGCATGTGAGTTCAAGAACCAAGCATTTAAAACTTGACCAAATTTCCTACAGAGTCATGTCCAACCTGTGCTCACTTGACAGTCTTTGCCCCCAAAAGGTTAATTCTATTGCACGTAAAGAGGTAATTCTGGATTAATAGAGAAAATTGAATAGAAAACCATAGGGCTTCAACATGGCTACTTTAGAAACAGACTTTTCCAATAGGATTTTCTTTGCTTGGGCATAGAAAGAGACTGTATTTTATAAATTTCAGTTTTTAGCTTATTTCAACTTCAGGGTGGGAGTAGGCAGGTAGGGTGTGGGGAGAAGGGAGTGTTCATGCAAAGACCTACATGTGCTCTTATATACAACCTATGTTGTTGTCAGTAGTGGGAAAAAATAGTTTTTTTATTTTGGGGTTTAAAATCAGTTGTTAGATAATTTCCTGAAATCTGATTCTTCTGATTTTTTTTTTTTTTTAATGTGTGGGCATAAAAATCAAGCCAGCTTAATGGGAAATTTCAAAATTCTGCCACCTCTATCTCCCAGGGCCCCTCCATCTGTCCTAGTTGTGCTTGGAGCCAGAAAAGAGCGCAGAGCCAGATTTCTCATTGGCAGTAAATGTGTTGGACTCTGAGGATGAGGGCACACGGAGCCCTGCTGGGGCATGTTGGGTGCACGGCTGGCCATGGTTCTCTCAGGGCTCTGAAGCCCATGAAGTCTTCGCAAAGACTGGGTGTTGAGGTAGCAGGGCGTGTCTGAGGTTAAGGGATTGCCTGGCTTAGGGTATTTTCTAAGTTCATCACCATGTAGGCACTTTGTGCCCCTGGTGGAAGAACTTGGCCTAGAGGAAATACTCTTACCAGCTCCCTTTTGGTCATTTTCACCTCTGATTTAACTCATCCTATGATTTGATGTAAATATTAGATTGAACCATATGAAATTGTCAGTGTTTCATATGGTTTCACCTAATATTTTACTTTAAAAGGGGACTTCTGTTTGAATATGCTGGCTGCTTGTCACTTTGTTGGCAGGAAGGAAGTTTCTTGGACAGCAGGGGATTCAAAGTGGGAACGTGTACATAATTCCTATCTGTGATTCTGTGAACAGTCTGTTGTGTTGAAGGCCTTGATTGTGTAACAGAACACCGCCACGGTTTGTTGGATTTTAAATCTTAATAATGGAGTTATAAATAAAGGAGAAACACTTCCTCCATTAGCCTGCCACCTAACAAACAGCATAACCAACTCTGCTTTTATCTTATGTTAGAATCAGCTGTGGTGCCTGAAAGATTCTGTGACGTCAGGTTGACCCAAAGACTACTAAATCAATTCTATTGCTCAGAGAGATAGAAGCCAAGTGCACTGTTTTAAAAAATGCTATAAAATCTATGCGAGGAGGTGCTTGCATATAAATGCATGGGAAGGAGAAAGGAGAGAGATAGCCTCCTTGTGTACCCACCTTTCCTGGGAGGGGTTGGCAGCGGCTGCTCGCCTGTCACATGTTCTCTCTTGCCTTCTGAATTGAAGGTATCAGAGGTACTGTGACTTAAAGAGTAATCTTATTTAGTAATAAATATATTGTAGGTACTTTGAACTTTTTGTGTACAGGGCAAGATACAACTAAATGAATTAAATGCCAAAGTCAAACTTGTACACACTGAATCACTTTCTTGAAATACAGATCTCATCTTCCTAGGAGAATAATAGTTGCTAGAACTTGTTGAGTGTGTATTACATTCTAAAGCCTCTTCATGCGTCCACTCGGCCAATATTCTTAACAACACTATGAGTCAAGCATTATTACCCCGTTCTTCAGAAGAGGAAACAGCCTCAGAGTCCATGAACTTGGCCAAGTTCACACAGAGGCAGAGTCAAGAATTAAACAGGAGTAATTCTGACTCCCAAGTTTGTACCATTCTGGTGAGTGCACAGATTCTCCTTCCAAGTTATTAGAGAATTTCGAGGTTATTGTTGACATTTGATTATACCCAGACAGATTAACCACTCATTTTAACCCTCGATTGACTTTTTTTGTTTTCCAGCTGACATCTAGCTGGTATATGCCAGACACAAATAAATAATTTAAATGAGAAACATATCATAACTAGGGAGGAAGCACACACCCCACCTTTTAGCCTTGGTAATTTAAGAACTGGTTGCCTTGAAAGTGTAACATATTTGGTATTGGTTTCAAATACTACAGGGAGGGTTTCAGGTTGGGCCATGGATTGGCACTCCCAGGGTGTCTGTCTGTCTGTCTCCTCTTTCTTTCTCCCTCCCTCTCCCCCTCCTGGTCTACCTATCTGAAATATAATTATACACAATAAAAGGCACAGATCAATGAATTTTAATGACAGTATACATCTTTGTAGCCACCACCCATACCAAGATATGGAACTTTCCAGCACCCTAGGTTTCCTCATGCTCCATTCCAGTCAGCACTGGGCTTCAACCCCCACCCTTAGAGATATCCACTATTCTGAATTTTATCTGAATCTAATCTCATCTAGATTAGATTAGCATATTCTTGAACTTCATATAAATGTAACCGTGTAGTCTGTGGTCTTTCATGTCTGGCTTCTTAGGCTCAACATAATGTTTTTAAGAGATCCATATTGTTCTGTGTTTCAGTAGTCTGCTACTTTTTATTGCTTTATGCATTATTCTATTGTATGAATATAATACAATTTGTTTATCCATTCTTCTGTTGAAGGATGTTGGGGTTGTTTCTAATTTGGGGATGTTATGAATAAAGCTACTATAAACATTCTTTTACAAGTCTTTTAAAGAAAATAGGCACTCGTTTCTCTTGGATTTATATACAGGAATGAAACTGCAAGGTCTTAGGTAGGCAAATACTTCAAAATAAATTGTTAAAAGTTTTCTAAAGTGATTGTAGGAAATACAGTCTTTACCTGGGTATGCCTTCCTAAAACTCCATTGTGGGTGGGAGGGAGGTGTTGTATTCCTTAAAAGGAAGAGGGGAAAAAAAAAAGGAAGAGGGGAAAAATAGATACTGAAGAGTAATTTCGTAGTCTCTGCCATAGAACCCATTACTATATTTCATGAATACATTAGCCGAGATGGCTCCTTCTGTGAATTTTGAGAGTATGAGATTCAAAACACTTCAGTTTTCAAGTGACAGTACCTCTCTTTCTTAAAATGGAGGTACAGTCAACTCCATGGAGACACTAACAACTGTGGTGGGCTAATGCTTCTAAAGGGCAGCTAAAGTGGATTCTTTGATTTCAAAAATGATGAGAGGACTTCCCTGGTGGCTCAGTGGTTAAGAATCTGCCTGCCAATGCAGGGGACATCGGTTTGATCCCTGGTCCGGGAAGATCCCACATGCTGCGGGTGCCACAACTACTAAGCCCACACGCTGCAACTACTGAAACCCACACACCTAGAGCCCAAGCTCCGAAACAAGAGAAGCCACTGCAATGAGAAGCCCACGCACCACAATGAAGAGAAACCCCCGCTCCATGCAATTAGAGAAAGCCCACGCGCAGCAACAAGGACCCAACACAGCCAAAACTAAATAAGTAAATTTTTTTTTAAAGAAGGATGAGAAATGCTAGTGGAGATGTTAAAGGATTTCTCAGTAAAATAGAAAATGCCAACAGATTTAGATAGGTGGATATGGATTAGCTTTTTCCTGTTCATTATATTGTCTTTAAATTTCTCTCCTGACTATGAATTATCTGGTTCTTAACAAAGAGATTAATTCCTTTGTGGATACCAAGTTTGAGTAATTCTCTTAGTACACGAAGGTAACTAAGTTATGTTTTCATATGGCAGCATCTCTGTTTCTTGAAATGAAGTTAAACACCACAGAGATACTGATGACTGGAGAATGACATTTCCAAAGGGCTACATAAAATCTAGCATAGAAAAGACACACGACAAATGTGTGCCCCCTTCCCCAAGAACCTCCAGTCAAGCGATGTGCACAGATAAGTAGGTCATAATGACAGTCTAGGGTGGGAAATGCTATGCATAACACAGATGCAAGTGTTTTTATTACTACCTTGCATGGCTTGGTATCAGAAAAATGCCGACAGCCATGTGTTGACCTAAAACAAATAGCCTGCCAGATATTTCTCCAGCCAAGATGGGTTTATTAGGGATCAGCATTACAATTCAGGGTCTACAACCACGGTGAGCCACATGCAATTCCCTCCACAGCAAGGGAAGGAGAACTCTTTTATAGAAGGAAAAAGGAAGTTGGGAGGGCTAGAGTAAACATTGGGTCCATGGCTTTTCATTAGCTGAGTCCTTGCCAGGAAAGAAGAGTCTCTTTCTTCCTGTTGGGCTCTGCTGTTGTCCAAGGGCATGAGCGCCCCCCCCTTCTGGTCTCCCGACTCTATTTAATCAAGGTTTGTTTATTACTTTTTACACGTGAAATGCAAGAAACATGAAGTTCTCACATTAATGGACCGTAGTGGAACCCTGAACTTTAAATTATGTTATAACATTCAATACCTGCCTGCATACAGCTCTGTGGAAGTACCCTTGGGTGTATTGTTCTGTGATCCATTCACTAGCCTGGTTCTGCACTCCTCTTGAAGGTGAGTGGTGATCTGCGAGGTGATTCTGCTCTCAGTAGAGCAGCGCAATGAAATCTCCCAACGCTTAGAGCTGCTCCACCTTTAATTGGTTAAGTGATGTTGAAATTATTCTTAAACTCTGATTTTCAGTCACTTCATCTTTAAAAGGAGTGTAGTAACAGTTCTTATCCGATAGGGTTTTTGTGAAGATTATGTGAGTTTATTGGGGTAAAACTCTTTAGATGATTGCCTGGCAGTCAGTAAACATTTGTTGTTGCTGTTACCATCGTTGTCTTCTCTACAGTCATTATTTCCCTGGTGCCATTGCTTTAGAAACTAGTTGGGACATTTATGTTTGTTTGCTTGCTTTTTTTTCCCCCCTGAATTATCCAATACTACTTCTTAGTAGTCCTAAAAAGCTCATTTCTCCCTGCATTAAAATTTTTTTAAATTATTTAATTTTTAATGGACTTTATTTTTAGAGCAGTTCTAAGTTCACAGCAAAATTGAGCAGGAGGTACAGAAATTTCCCATGTGTATGCAATCTCCCCCACTATCAAACTCCTACATCAAAGTTGTACATTTGTTAGAATCGATGAATTTATACTGACACAAAGTCCATAGTTTACATTACAGCTCACTCTTGGTGTTGTACATTCTATGGGTTTTGACAAATATATAATGACATATCCATCACTGTAATGTCATACAGAGTGTTTCACTATCCTAAAAATACTTGGATTTTTGATAGAGTGTATTCTTAAGTTCCTCATAAACCCAAAGATGAGTTGACTAAAGATATGACTCCAAGACAATTGTATCAAAGGAAAAAATTACTCTTAGAAGTTTTACACTAAGACCACACTTGAAATTCAGTAGTCAACTTGGTAAGATTTGTCTGTGCTGGCTGGGTTATAAATATACTAGTAATAGACAGAATGCCTTATGAGTAAAAGAAGCCATTTGAAGTATTGTCATTGTGAATATATAAACCGCTGTCATTGTGAATATATAAAATTTTAGTGTATTTGGAGTCTTGACATGACAGCCTTCTTCATCACAGTGCTGCCTTGTAGTTTTTAAATTAGTTTGGTATATTTTAATAAGCTCTTCAAGCACCTTCTGCAAGCTTGAGCAAAGATATTCATGAATGTATTTCCTTTAAACCATACTAATGAATTATTTATCTTGAAATCTGTCTATATTTGTAGCTGTCGATATCAGCAGTTTTAGAGAAACGAAAACCTTTGGATCCTATGTCTGATTTTTCTGAGGTGAAATGTGATATGAATTGAAAATTGAAGGAACATGTCTTTGCAACGTGTATAGCTGATAAAAGATCACTATCTAGTATACCATATATGGAGAACTATAAAGCAATGAGAAAGGTGCAAACAGCCCTATAGAAAATGGGTAAGGACTTAAAACACACACAAATGACTTATTAACATATGAAAAGTTACTTAAAATCATTAGTAGTCAAGGAATTGCAAATTAAAGTATATTAAGTCACCACTTCATATTCGCCAAATTGGCAAAAATTAAGTCTAGTCAATCCCAAGTGTTGGAGGGAATCTAGAACTACTGGAACTCTCATCCACTGTGTCAGCAGGAACACCTGCTTTGGAAAACAATTTAACATTATATAGTAAAGTTGAAAATATAACCTGACAGCTCATTTGTTCGGTCTGTACCTTAGGGAGAATTTGCATGTATACATAGGAGACATGTATAATATATATTTATACCAATACTATTAATAAAATCTAAAGATAATCCAATGTCTAGCAGTCAGGTGGATATATGAATTATGTTATAATCATACAGTGAATATAATATGGGCTCTAAGGGGCAAGTCATAGGAAAACATACACAATGTGATTACATATCTATATCCATATTCCATATATTATTTAGGGATACATATATGTGATAACACTATAAAGATAGTTAGGGGATGATTTGCCGTAAATTCAGGAGAGTTACCTATGGGCAGAGAGGGTTTAGGAGGGACATGCTGTTGTTAAGAAGGGCAACCGGAGGGAGTCTAAGTTATTGTTAATGTTCTTTGCCTTGGTGGATTATACATGACAGCCATTTTATTTCTTTTTAAATTCTCTAGAGAGATTTTATAAAATTTCTTGAATGTGTGATATTTCTCTCTCTCTCTCTCTCTCTCTTGCGCGCGCACACACACACACACTGTTTTTTTTCCACTAAAAAAAAGCAGAGTATGGGCCTAAATAGACCGTATGGTCGTAGAAAATAGAAGCGTGAAAGGAATAATAAGAATGTTCTTTAAAATGTGTTCATATTGCCTTAATTTTTTCTTTAAATATACAAGATTACATTATATATGTCAACAAAATTGGAACCAAAAAGTGGCAAACTAATTTTGTGACTTGGTTAGCAACATCGCATCCTTGCCAGTATTCACTGAGCACTTAATAATATATTTCAGGCACTCTCTTCACTTTTGCTCTTCTTCAGGGTAGCACTGTGGGGTAGGTAATAATGTGCCCAAATTGATAGACAAGTACACTATGAATGAAAAAGGTTGAGGAATTTGCCTAGTCCTAAGGCTGGAAAGTGGCAATTCACTTTCAGTCTCCCAGGGCCAGGTCCTGCTCTCTCCACTCTGCCCTGCTCCCTCTCTTAGTTTAGCTTTTTCCCCTGCAGAAGGGCAGTGTTGGATATAAATAGATTCTTAGTCCAAGTCTTAGGACAAATGATATCCTTATTGGACTTCCATCTACCCTTTCCATGCTGTAACTTTCCACAGAAATAAGCAGCTCATATTTTCATGATATTACTGCATTGTCCACTGCCAACGTGGTTCTCTGCTTTACTGAAAAATAATAGCCCAGCAGGACTAATCAATATGAAGGCACATGCATTTTGCAAAGTGTTATGTCAGAGCACGGATCAAATCAATTATGTTTTTGGTAATGACCAGATTTTCATACTGGAACACGTTAGATAATTGACTGCAATGAAGAATGCTAGGGAGAGTTCATAAGAAAACTAATTGAACTGGGAAAGGAGAACGACTCTTTCGTTTCCAGAAATGCTATTTGAAATCCAGAAACATGCTATTCATTCATTTCCTCATCCATGATTTATTCCCACTACGGTATATTAATCTCTCCGCTGTTCTGCAAAACTTGTGCTCAGTCCTCATCTTCCTTAGAAAGAGGGCACTGTGGCAAAGCTCTTTGGGATTGGAAACTGACTCACCAGGACAAGGTCTGGCAGGTCCAGGATCTCAGCAAAGGCAGGGACAGGCCTGGTCTCGATGGGCAGACAGGAATCAGAGTTGAGGGAACTGGAAACAAAGATATCTGATGCGAGTAAGTCGTTCCTGTCCTTAACAACTTCAGTGGTACCATATTACCTTGGCAGCTGTAGTTCCCAAATTTGGCTGTCATACAGACTGCCTGGGAAGCTAGCAAATAGTTAAAACAAACAGACAAAAACAAGAGAATCCTTGACTTCACCCTAAACTTATCCAATCAGAACATCACAAGGGATTCTGTTTATACATAGCATCTTGGAGAATTCAGCTAAGTTTGGGAACTACTGGCTCGTATAGTATAGTGCCCTCAACTCTCAGCATGCAAAGTGACCTCGGTGTGCCCACTTCCCTCGATTATTGGGGGCAGGGGGAAGAACTGTATCCTTCTGCTAACATAAAGCCGTAGAATTTTGCATTCATTCCTTCAGTAAACATTTATTGACCACCTATGATGTGCCAGACCTGACTGACAGATTGTATCTCACTCTGTCTGTATGCTTTTTACTGAGTTCAGGAACTAGAACAGACATCTAAATTAAGTAGCATCACAAGCTGGCTTATGCTAAATGACAGTTGAAACTTCTACCAATGATGGTAAATACAGGATATGCTTCTCTTGATCTCAGAACAGACATTGTTGTTTGTTCCCAGCATTCTTCCTTCTGAGTCTGGAAACAACTTCAGAATCCTTCTCAGTGGCCACTGTAATGCTCTCTGCTTTGGCACATGAGACAAAGCCTGTTTGCAGTCTCTGCTGTAGGCCACATTTGAGAAGCCCAGTTCCCCCATCTCCATCCTCCAAGGTGATTGAACTTGTGCTCAGACTTTAAGAAAGGTAGGATTTTCCAGAGGTAGCAATTACTTCTGGGTTGGGTCAGTGGGCAGTACTGAGCCCCAGGACAAATGCCCCAGTCCACTTCCATTCCTTTACTAGTAGAAGGCCATATACTTGCTGAACTGAGAACGTGAATGGCTTTTGACATTCAGACTCTACTTTCTCTCCCCTGTCTGCAGCTACCATAATAAGTCATAACATCAGAACAAGTTTTCTGAAAGTCCCATTAACTTCAGGTTATCTAACTTTGTGATTTGATTTTATACATTCAGGAATGAAAAGTTGAGTTGTGATAGGAGGAAAGGCGATGTAGAAAACTTCCCAAGAGGAACATTGCATTCTTGTCACCAGAGGTTAGTTCCAATAGGAACGGGAGATAGTGAAATGACAGCACAGCCGAAGTCAGACAGACCTGGGTTTGAGTACCGACCCCCTCCCCCACCATAGCTAGTTGCGCACTCATCTTTTCAAAAAATAGAGTGTGTTTGTTAATAATATCTATGTCATAAGCTTGTTTTAAATGATGTAAATAATCCACGAGTCTCTTTTTTTAAATTTTATTTATTATTTTTGGCTGCGTTGGGTCTTCGTTGCTGCGTGCAGGCTTTCTCTAGTTGCGGCGAGTGGGGGCTACTCTTCGTTGCGGTGCACAGGCTTCATTACGGTGGCTTCTCTTGTTGAGGAGCACGGGCTCTAGAGCGCGGGGACTTCAGTAGATGAGGCGCTTGGGCTCAGTAATTGTGGCTTACGGGCTCTAGAGCTCAGGCTCAGTACTTGTGGCACACGGGCTTAGTTGCTCCACGGCATGTGGGATCTTCCTGGACCAGGGTTCGAACCTGTGTCCCCTGCATTGGCAGGCGGATTCTTAACCACTGTGCCACCAGGGAAGCCCCACATGAGTCTCTTAAATGCCTTGCTGACCAGGACTTTGTATTCTCAGTTTCTGGCTCAGAACCTGGCATATTAGGAAAGGTTTCAATAAGTGGCTGTCACCATATTACACTCCATTTCTCTGTGGACAATTTGTCTGTCAACCTCAAAAATCCAGAACACCACTAAGAACTAGCTAACAGCCAAAATAAAGGTCGGTAGGAGCATGAACTTCCCAAGCTCATAGATTTGCCTTAAAAAAAAATCTCTACAGGCCCTCATGCAAACCTATGTAGCAATAGATTAGTTCTGACTGTAGATTACAAGTAGAATAATGTGAGGAACTGATGGGGATATCAGCTAAACATTAACCTGACAGAAGGAGAGACAGAAAACTAAAGACTCAAAAAGATACTCACCCAGTGATTGTAGAGTACTTAACCCTGTGCCTGGGGAGACAGCACAAAGTCTAATGGGGGTGGGAGGTACACAGGTAATCCCACAACATTGTGGTGTGATGAGTATCTGCCCAGGGCTCCATGCTATCACAAAGGACGTGGTCACTTCTTCCAGTCAGAGAATTGGGGAAGGAAGGGCAAGACAGGTTGCCTAAAACCTAAGATGCTTTAGGTACCTTTTGAAAGATTTATAAGTGTTTATCAGAAAACCAGGGTTAGTTTTCCAATCAGAGAGAGCAACAGGATCAAGAGCAAGAAGGTGTGAAAAGGGCCAGGAATTTGCCCTCAGGAATCTGCTGCACAAGGCCCAGCTCAGCATGACTGGAGCTGAGGTCGTGAGGGGTTAGGTACGGGAGGCAAGAGGCGAGAGGCGAGGTGAGGTGAGGCTAGAGAGGTGATAGGTCAGCTCACAGAGGTATCTGTGTACGCACCATGCTAATGTGGACCTTTTAGGCTATAGTCCAGGGAGAGCCATTGGAGCTTTTGTGGTTAGGTGGTGGTGGTGGTGGGTTGTTTGTTTTGTTTTGTTTTTTAAACAAGCAAGTGAAGTAGTCGGGTTTAGTTTTCAAACTCTTGTTGAGTGCAGAGGAAGGACTTGGGGATGATGAGACTGGAAATAGGGAAACTGGTTACGCTGTGGTAGTAAATCCAAGCTAGAAATTGTGAGGCCCTAAGAGAAGGCCAAAGCAGTGGAGAAAACGGGGCAGATACAAACCAGTCCAAGGAGGTAACACAACAGGACTTAAATGTGTGGCAGATTCAGGGCAAAGGCAGCTGTATACAACTCAGTAGCAGCCTTGAAGACATCACTGCATTATGCACAGTGCCATAAATGATGTGTTGAATGAAAGTCATGAGTCTAAAGGGGAGTTTAAATTATGTTTATTGTATTTTATTTGCTAAGCAAGGAAGTATAACATCTATTTTAGAAAGAGTTCTATTTGAATAATTCATTTATGTTTAATGTTTGATTCCCCAGTGATTCTCATAAATGAGTTTTACTGTACATAAAGATCTAACATTTATTATGTAACCAGTATTTGAGCGTCTCTATAGCTATATTGCTTCATTTAAATCTCAAAGTTACCCTGTTGGGAAAGTATTCAATCCAAATGCAGATGAACAGTCTAAAGCTCATACAGAGGAAGTAAATGTTGGAGGGTTACACAGCTAGAATTGTTAGGGTCATTTTGATTCCGAAGCCCAGGCTTTTTCTACTACACTGTCGCTAGCCTGATCTAATTCAATAAGCAGTCATATTCTGATTGAAATGAGAAGCTATTACATATCATACGAACTCAGATATGTGTTTGGAGTTTGCTGTCCCATCTTTCACTATAAGATGATGCTCAAGAGTTTCTGAGATGTTTTTCATGGGACTAAGTAGAAGATGATAACTTCTCTGAAAGAACAGCCAAGGAAAACAGATAGTACATGTATGGAGCTGAGAAAATCATGGCAGTAACAGTTGATCTAATTTTTTCCCCTTCTCAGAAATGCGGAATTAAACATGCACCATCTTGCCCATGTAAAAAACATATCCTCTGAAATGATTTTGAGATGTAAATTAATTCCCACCCTGGAGCAAATATCAAATCATTACAGACAACCTACTCTTCTAGGCTCAAATAAAGAGCATCAGACTGTAGCTCCAGTCTCTCTCAAGCTCTGGGCTAACTTTATGAGCCTAGTCAAGCCATTTAATTGTTCTGTGCCTCAGTCTCTTCAGATGGAAAAGGAAAATGACAATATTTGCCTTTTCCAGGATGTTATAGAGACAAGCCTAAGAAATGTCAGTACTTTTAAAGGTCAAATATTCTCTACAAGTGCAGAGTTTATTTTTATTCTGTCAGTCTCCTGGATAAAAGTGGAAATTTTATCATGTTCCTTTTACTGTCTTCAGCAAACATTCAATGAACACATACCGTGTGCTGGTAGAGGGGAGGCACAGAGGTAAATTAGGCGTGTTTCCACTCTCAGAGAACTCGTGATCCTGCTGCCCAATAGGTGACAAGCCTATAACGCTCTCATTTATGTTATCTAATTTAATCTTATTTAATCTTTATATGTCCATCCACATTTTCGAGATGTGACTGTTGAGCTTAGGAAGTGACCAGAATGCAACTAACCCCAGGTATTCTGACTCCTCAAACTCAGCTCTCTCTCCATCATCACAGAATTGCTTCACTATCTCAGCAGAGAAAACAGGTATAGTCATAATAAGTTTCTGTATAAATCTGATTAGTACAAACTAAGAGTTATGGGAGTTAGAGAGGAGAGCAGTTCATTTTAGATTAGGTCCATCCTCAGAGTGTATTCTCAGAAGAAGAAACATTGGAAATAGACTTGAGAGAATAACCAGAACAAGTAGGAAAAGGGGTCATTCTCGATAGCAGGTTGAACATGAACAAAAATGTGGAGTTGGGCAAGTACGTGGTATATTTGGAACAATGAATATACTGTGATTAAAATATGGAAACCATAGATTGAAAAAAATTTTAAAGGCAGGTTGGGCTCAGGTGGGAAGGATAACATGTTAAATAATTTGGGACTCACTCTAAACAGTGAGGGCCGGGTTAAAGATGGGCCAGATTTTGAGCAGAGAGCCAGGTTAAAGATGGGCCAGGTTTCGGGAAAGAAATTAAGTGGGCTCCATGCAGCTGAGGTGAATTTAAATTGAAAGGTAGATCTGCCCCTTCCTGAACCATAGTAACTGATAAAATTCATAATGCCTTTATATAGCAATGGTATTGAGTTTCTCAGCTTTTCATGCTATGTAGGTATTTAGGCAAATTCTTTTATTGAGGTATATTGGATAAGGGCTCCTTGCTGCTATAGAAGATGTAATCATATCAGTGATTTAGAAATTACCCTAATGCAATGGGGAGGATGGATTATAGGTGGCTGAGATCAAAGGTTGGGAAAACAACTGGGGACTATTCAGTAGCATAGGCAAAAATTTAAAAGAACCTGTATAAGGGAAAGACGATGGGTGAGGAAGATTGGAACAACATTTTAAATTAGAATCAACACTAGTAGCATGTTAGATTTGAAGGAAAGGGAGAGATCAAAGATGAGCCTGAGGTTTCTGGCTTGGGCAGCTGGCTAAATGGTGGTGCCATTAACTGGGAAAAAGAATATAGGAAGGGAAACTGGTGCAATGGAAGGAAAATTATTTTTTATTATGTTGACTTTAAGGGAGAGATTGAGGGAGAAAGGGACATCTCCACTAATATCAGATCATCAGAGACAACTTTGGTGATTCATACGATAACCAAAGAACCATAGTCACACTCCCTAAATCTTTACTGTTCGGCATATTTTTTTAAACTTTTTTTTATAGCTTAAGCTTATTTTAGGGTTAACATAAGAGAGCTGTTGGGCTGCTAGACTTCTGTGTATTAGATCATGTTCTTGTCGATATGCAAAACAAAGGAATAAATGCATTTAAAGAGTGTCATAAAATTCCTACCTTGATACCTGCAAATTTCTTTCCACCTGAATAACATTTTGATATATTCTCTTACAATGTGCCTATTACAGCATTATCTCTACCCCATCAAAGGCATAACTGTGAGATTAAGGGCCAGCAAATTGATAATGGCAGACTTCATTTTTGGGAACTTCTGTCATTCATTTTTTTTCATTAAGTTCTTCTCAACAGCATTTTATGTGCTGATGGGACTTGCATTTCAGTTAGGTAGTGAAGAAGTGGAGAAGAAGCAAGCAATCAGATAAAGGCTGGGAAAATGTGAGTAATTCAACTGGCTGTAGATCGGCCTTCGGCCACATTAGTAATAGCTCTTCCTAGTTCCCTGCAAAGTAACTTGGTTGTGGAAAAGAGCCACAGCAAATCGGACTGAAGAGTTCAATTTTAATTATAGTCACAGAGCCACCTGTGCAGTAACATTAATTAAAATGCATGTCTTACTCACAGATACAGAGAGCAGACTTGTGGTTGCCAAGGGGGAAGGAGGGTGGGGGAGGGAAGGATTGGGAGTTGGGGATTAGCAGATGCAAACTATTATATATAGGATGGATAAACAACAAGGTCCTGCTGTATAGCACAGGGAACTATATTCCATATCCTGTAATAAACCATAATGGAAAGGAATATGAAAAAGAATACATATATATGTGTAACATATGTATAACTGAATCACTTTGCTGTACAGAAGAAATTAACACATTATAAATCAACTGTACTTCAATACAATCTTTTAAAAAATGCATGTCTTATGGCCGCTGAGCCTGCACGTCCGGAGCCGGTGCTCCGCAATGGGAGAGGCCACAACAGTGAGAGGCCCGCGTACCGCCAAAAAAAAAAAAAAAAAACATGTCTTAGCCATGAGTTTGAATCCTTATATGGATTCTTAAAGAGAAGAAAAATGAGGAAGACATCCAGTTCATGTCACTTAGTGCTCAGAACTTAGTAAGTTATCAACAACTGTCCTCAGTTTCCTCATCTGAAAAACGTGAATGATGATAGTCCTTACACAGTAGGATTTTGAGAATTGTAAGAGAAAAGCACAAAAAATACAGTGTTTAGCACAAAAGCACTTAATACTTTGACTAATAGTTGAAAACCAAGCTCAACAATGCTTTACTTCTTTTAGTACACCAGAGCTGAGAGGAAACTTACTGCCATTTACACTTGAGAAATCAGAGAACCTAAAGAAAAGTGATTGTTTCCATAGGTAATTAGATTTATTGCTTCTCAAGTTTTCTTGCTCTGAGGGAATTGTTAATATATTAAGTAATTTATTGATATTCGAAAACTTCATAGTCCAAAGGAGCCCTTATCCAATATACCTCAGTAAAAGAATACTCCTAAATACCTGTGTAGAATGAAAAGCTAAGACAATACTATCACTTTATAAAGGCACTGTGCATTTCATCAGTTACCATGGCTCAGGAAGCAGCTCTACCTTACAATTTAAAACCAGCTCAGCTGTGTGGAGCCCACCTAAAATTTCTTTGCTGAACTCTGGCCCATCTTTAAAGTAGGAACAACTTATGAAAAATCACACTAGAAGCCCACATGCTTTGACTGAGAAACCCCATACAAACCTTCTGAGACCAAGTATTGCAATTTTTCCAGGAATGGATATCCAACAATTCCCTCAATAGCAGCTCAAGAGTTAGAAGCAATCCAAAGACCATCTCTTCTTGTGCGAGCCTTCCTTCCCATCCAGTTCATTAATACTTCCCTAAGTGTCCTTTACAGTTGGCTTCTCTTTAACAACCCCTTTTCTTAGGGAGTTTTCACCATATCTAATATAAACCTTGATTGCTTCAATCTAAGACAATATAGCCTCTAATTTTATGCTCTTTGGACCAACAAAATGTTTTTAGGCATTTTTTCAGCTTAAACAAGATCATGCATTTGAAATGCCTATGTAAATTGTAGAGTGCTATATAAAATTACTTATTTGAGACTGTATTAACCAGGCTAAGACTATGTTGCCATAATAAATAATCCTTAAATTGACTTAGCACAACAAAAGTTTATTTCTCACTCACACTGCACATCAGTTGGGGCCTGAGGCACAGCTCTGCTCCATGTAAGTCACTCAGTACCCAGGATGATAGAGATGCCACCATCCTGTAGCTGCACCATTGCGAATAAATTCCTTAATAGCCATGGCTGAAGAAGAGAGAGAATTGCATACTGTCACATTCACTCATAGACCATGGACCAGAAGAGGCCACAGGGCCCTGGCTAACTGCAAGGGACCTGGGAAATAGGAGGAGCGTGTGAATATTTTGTGAGCTGTGAATGTCTTTTTTGTAGTATTGCATTCAGACTAATGGGATCAAAGAGCCTTAAATTTTTTCACTTCCTTCTTAATCCTTTAATTACTGTTACACTTATCTAGGTTTTCTTTTGGTTTATAATATATGTATCATATTTTGTCTTTTTTAATGGAAAGTATCTAATTTTATTTCTAATGTGTATACCTCTTTTCTGTCTTTCCCCAGCTTTATTGGGATATAATTGACATATAACATTGTGTGAGTTTAAGGTGTACAGTATGATGATTTGATACACATATATTGTGAAATGATAACCACAATAAGGTTAGTTAACACCACCATCACATCACATAATTACCTTTGTTGGTGTGTGTGGTGAGAACTTTAAAGATGTACTCTCTTAGCAATACACTATTACTATTACAATACACTATTATTAACTATAGTCACCATGCTGTACATTAGGTCCCCAGAACTTATACATCTTATAACTGGAAGTTTATGTTCTTTGACCACCTTCACCCATTTCCCTCATCCCACCCCCCGGGAAACCACTAATCTACTCTCTGTTTCTATGAGTTCACACAGAAGTGTACTGAATCCACATGGTACCACATATGAGTCCACAAATAAATGAGATTGTACAGTATTTGTCTTTATCTGACTTATTTTACTTAGCATAATGCCCTCGAGATTCATTCATGTTGTCACAAATGGCAGGATTTCCATTTTTTATGGCTGAATAATATTCCATTGTATGTATATACCACATTTTCTTTAACCATTCATCTGTTGATGGACACTTAGGTTGTTTCCATATCTTGGCTATTATAAATAGTGCTGCGGTGAACATGAGGATGCAGGTATCTATCTCCTATTAAAGGCAGCAAATTTAACTTAGAGGATGAGCAACTATTAGAGCTTAAGTGGCTGCTTACAGCCAAACAGAGAACTTTTTTTAAACTATAAGCAACAGATTTTTTTTTTTTTTAAGCAACAGATTCTTTAAAAATCCAAAGCATAACAATAATAGCAGCTACGTTCTGGAATGGCCGCTATGTGTCAGCCTTTTTAGAGATGATTTTGTGTAATCTTCACAACATCTTTGGTGAATAGGTATAATTGTTCAGAGCCCTATAGCTATAATAGAAGTAGAGGAGCCAGAATTTGAAATCAGGCCATTCTTCTAAAGTCTAATTTACTAGGGGCAAGGAAAATAGCTCCTGTGGGCATTGCCATGTGAATTCAGGATAACAACACTGACTGTGGGTTAGAGAGGCATCACAGGGCAGCAGTTAAGAGCACCAGCTTTGGAGCTAGATTGCCTGAGCTTGTGGATTTGAGTCCTAGCTCTGCAGTTTCCTAGCGATGAGAGCTTGGGCAAGTTGCTTTTTAACCTCTCTCTGCCTCAGCTTCCTCCTGAAAAATGTGACTAAAAATAGTATCTGCCCTATAGGGCTGTAGTGCAAATTAAGTAGCTACTGCAAGTAAAGCACTTAGAACAGTATCTGAAAGTCAATAAATATTGGCTGCTAATTTTGAATTATGGGCAGGCACTTTGAGGATATAGGTGAAATGAAGGAAAGAAATAATATTTTTAGAGAACCTAATATGCCAACATTATATACATGCAATTATCTCATTTAGTCCATACAACAACCCTATTGAAGTGGGTTGTCCTCATTGCATAGAAGAGCAAAACCTGAGGCTCAGAGAAGTAAAATAATTTACCCCAGTGACCCAGCTGGTAAGTGGCAAAACAAGGACAGGTCTGTCTGCGCTGCAGCAGGAAGAAAATATTGAAGTATATTTATTGTTCTGTTTTTAATACAACGTGAAAATATTTCCCTTAAATTGGCAAGCATAATGGACACAGAGTTAAACTTAAGTTTAATCAACACTAATACTAAGAGGCTGGCAAAGCCCTTTTTGCTGGCTCCTGACCCTGCTGTGTCCCTGGCCCAGTCAATGCCAGTGTCCCACTCTTGACTGAAGCAGAAGGGCTTGCATCCATCCCCCAGGCTCTCCAGCTGTCCTGGGGTCCCTGTTCTGATCTGCTCCTCCACCTAATGCTGAGCACTAACAGGTCACCTTGGACTGAACGGCATGCCCACTCTCGAACTCTTATTTCTTTTTTTTTTTTTTTGCGGTACGCGGGCCTCTCACTGTTGTGGCCTCTCCCGTTGCAGAGCACAGGCTCCGGACGCGCAGGCTCAGCGGCCATGGCTCACGGGCCCAGCCGCTCCACAGCATGTGGGATCTTCCTGGACCGGGGCATGAACCCGTGTCCCCTGCATCGGCAGGTGGACTCTCAACCACTGCACCACCAGGGTAGCCCTCGAACTCTTTATTTCTTAAAGAGCCCCTTCTCTGGCCTCTCTAGGGGGAGGTTGGTCTTAATTTATCTCAGTTTCTTTCTTTACCTCTTGACATTTTCTCATTTCTTCTCTCTCCTCCCTTTTCTCTTCAGGTACTGCCAGGCTTCCAAAGCCCCGCTTCCATGGTACATAACTATACCATGGTCACGAGCTACCTTATTCTCTTGAATTTTCAAGGCTTGAATGTTGACTTTCTGTTTCTTTTAGTTTGATTTGATAGCAGTATTTGAAGCTTCAGAATTCTTAAAACATAGCTAATAATCAATGATTAGAAATTCTCCCTGGGGAGTGGGCATCACCACTTTCCTTTGTAGAATTCAGTAGAAAAATACTGTCCAAGTAATGTTTTCAATCAGAAAAATAACCAAATGTTGTTTCTTAATTCAACCCAACTTGTATTTCTTTGGCCTTGAGTCCCAGCTCCATGTCACAAGAGAAGCTTGATAAGTAAAATAGGCAATAAGTAAATAGAAACTAGTTCATATTAAACCACAGGGTAACAGCAATATACCCAGCTGAGATGGGGAGAGAGAGAAGTCACAAAAAGTGCAAGTGTGTGGCTGCATCTAGGTACAATTATAGTTAAACTGATAAAGCTATCTGTAAACAGGCCAAAAATAGAAAGGATTATGGGTTGTTCCAATGGTACCTCCTCTGGTCTTGTGGGGAGGGGGCGGAGTTGTTAGTTACACCCAGATAAATGTCTTCATCCTGTTAGGAAACCAATTTTAGTCATTACTCTTTTTAAAACAGGTTTCAACTTTTATATTTTCTTCTAAAATTCTTGCTTTATTCTTTACTACTGCTGTTGTCATCATATGGTAGTTGAAGGAGAATCCACTATTTCCATATAATGTTTTATGGTTATAAAGCGTCTTCACAATAATGTGACCATTTTATCTCCAAACTCTACTTAGGTGGGTTGGTCAGAGAGTAGTATCTTCTCATTACAAATGAAAAATTTGAAGCAGGTACATGATGTTCTTGTTATTTCAGTCCTGAAAAGTAGAGAAGCCACTTCACTATAAACTACTTAAAGGCAAGAATCATATCTAACTTGCATTTATTTTACTTCTTATAACATCCAGTTCTGTGCCCAGCACCTATTTTGACTGAATAAAGGAACAAAGTATTGTAACTTGACATTGCCTGAATTAGTGGTTTTGACACTATCCCTTGCCCTCCACCTCCATTCTCAAACTCAACTTTCTATCAGCGGTTAGTCTAAGACAGGACATATTCTCTGGGATGGCTCAGATTGAGGACTGTCCCATCCTGCTATTTCATTTCCACACAGCATATTCCTCAAAAATCCTCTGTCTTCAGAGTTTCATTTCCACTGTCTCTAACATGTGCTTCCATTTGCAACTGGGATCTATTTATTTTGTATGATATTCTCTTATTCATCACACAAGCCTCATTTCTCCATGAATGTTATTCCAGTTTGATGGCTCCTCTTCAACTGAGGAAACTTCCAGTATGTATATAACCTGATTTTCGATCTACTTCAGTAACTCTTTGCATCCTCAGAGTTGCTACTTGAGCCTTAAGGTATTCACTGAGGAAAATGCCAAATAAATACATACGTTGATGCAAATGAAATTTTGCAGAAATGATACTCAAAAATAACAACAAACATTGAGAAGTTCTATATATTGTCATTTTAAAAGTATGTAAGTTGTATCTTTCTCCTTCAGTAGCACGTGCTGGCCATATTTATTTTCTTTTAAATTATATTATTGTTTCTTATAAAATGACCATTTTTCAAACCTCTCAATGTCTGCTTTTACTTTACATAGGCTTATAAGATGTTTTCATATCTAATACAACAAATAAAAAGTACAGAAAATCTGCAAAATAATAATAAGTTGTATTATTTGTGTCTTTTTTCTTTTTGGTCAAAATCTGGGTACAGCCACGGGAATGTGGCATATTTCTGAACATCATCCATTATATTAGTTTTGTCAGGAAGAAAATTGCCACAACTACATAGTGTAAGGAAAGGATTATGTCAGAAAGAGGTAGTTTTAGAAAGATCAAATGGCAAGTGAGAAAAGCTGAGCAAATAGTGCAGAAATATGATATAATCGCAGCAGCTTTATAAGTGGAGTCATTCTAGACTTGAAATTAATGTATAGAAAAAGTATGACTTTTTTTTTCTAAGATATCTACTGGCATACCTCATTTTATTGAGCTTCACAGATATTGTAGTTTTTACAAATTGAAGGTTTGTGGCAAGCCTACGTTGTCAGATGATGGTTAGCACTTTTTAGCAATAAAGTGTTTTAATTATGTACATTTTTTAGATATAATGCTATTGCACACTAAATAGACTACAGTATAGTGTAAATATAACTTTTATATGCACTGGGAAAACAAAAAGTTCTTGTGACTCACTTTATTGCGATATTCGATTTATTGAGATGGTCTGGAACTGAACCTGGAGTATTTTTGAGTTATGCTTGTACTGTCCTAAAGTCCAAATGTGTTACATGAAGAATTTTGCTTGCTGCACCACATTACTTCATTAACTGATCATTAAGGAAGTGCTTATTCTTGAAGTTTTGTGGAAGAGAGGCATGAGAGCCTCTTCCCTATCAGGTCATTGTTATAGTTGAGGCAGGAAAAGAAAATTATTGGCCATGATTTCTGCAAATATATTTTTTTCCCTCCCTCTCTCCTGTCTTTCACAGATTCCAGTCATACATATATTAGGCCTCTTGGAATTGTCGCATTGTTCACTGATACTCTTTTCACTTTTTAAACTACTTTTTCTCTCTGTTTCCTTTGGATAGCTTCTTTTGCTATATATTTATATTCATTGATCTTTTCTTCTGCAGTGTTTAAGTTGCTGTTAATAATATCCAGTGTATTTTTTATCTCACGCATTGTTGTTTTTAGCTTTAGAAATTCAATTTGGGTCTTTTTAAAAATATCTTTCATGTCTCTTTAACTTTTTGACCATCTGGAACATAGTTATAGTAACTGCTTTCATGTTCTTTTTTGTAAATCCTGACATTTATGTCAGTTCTGGTTTGGTTTTGATTCGTTAATTTTCCTCCTCAGTGTGGGTTATATTTTCCTACTTCTTTGCATGCTTGGCAATCTTTGGTCAGATGCCAGACATTGTGAATTTTACCTTTTGGGGGCCAGATATTTTTGTATTCCTGTAAATATTGAGCTGTGTTCTGGGATGCAGTTCAACTATCTGATCCTTTTAAGTCTTGCTTTTAAGATTTTTCAGGAGCAACATTTGGTCTAGGGCTAATTACATCCCACTACTGAGGCAGGACCCTTCTGAGTATGCTGCTCAATGCCCCATGAATTGTGAGATTTTCTAGTTTGGCTGGTGACCACTGGCACTGTTTCCAGACCTTTGTGATTGCCGAGTACACATCACTCCAGTTCTTTCAAATGGTTCTCTCCATGGCCTCTGGTCACTTCCTCACACTCAATACTCTGGTGAATACTCAAGGGTGACTCTCTATTTCCAGAATTTTCTTTTTGTATAGCTTTCTTCTCTCTGGTACCCTGTCCAGCAAACTCTAGCCATGTTGTTCTCCACAGGTTCTCAGTTCCATCTCTTCAACTGATAGTGTCTGCCAGGCTCCTCCTGGATTCTTTTCTCCTTGCTTGGTGGCCTGGAAGCTCTCTCAAGGCAGCAAGCTGAGGCAATTATAGGGCTTATCTTATTAGTTTCCCATGTCTTAAGGATCACTGTCCTTCATTGCCTGATCCAGTGTCTGGGAAAACTGTATTTCATATAGTTGGTCTGACTTTATTTCCTTTTGGTTATTTGAGGCAGGAGGTAAAATCTGATTTCTCTTATTCTGTTCATCTTTCATGGAAATGAAAGTCCCTTCTTATATCTCTAGAGCTGAAAGCTGCACACTGTTTATCACATATGCCCTTGCAGATGCCGTGTGTCTCTAGGCTATCAGATGTAATTTAGGCTCAGCCAGTTATGTGCACTCAGTCAAGTCTTGGAATATGGAAATGAGTTGGAAGCTTTACTTTCTTTTGCATATGATTTTTTTTTTTCTAGCAGGCACAGTTTTTATAGAGATAATTTGGGTTTTGTGAACTATGTTACCAGAATTTCCATGGTTTTGTCCATAACTTAACAAGTATCAAGTGGCTAGGTTCAGGGCATCCACTTTTCACTTGTGCTGATCTAGGAGCTATATCATGTCTCTGCAGCCCAGAGCTTCAGTGGTGATCTGATTCCTGGAGTATAGCCAAAATAGTGTGTTCTTGGTGACAACAGTTCTGGTGGTGGGTTCTTATGGCAGAGGTAGCAACTTGTCCATCAGCTTTGGAATCATGACAGTTTGACTCAGTTCAGGGTAAACTGAATCTATAATACCTTGATTTTTCTGCTGTTCAGGCAACATGAAAACATATAGGCACTTATAAACGTGACTGGAGAAACTGTCAGGTCATAGCAAATAAAAATCAGCCAATACCATTATATTGTGTGATCATTTCTCCAAATTATCAAATATATTTTAGAAATATGACCTTTTAAAATGGGTACTTGATACCAATAAAAACTGAACAAGATATATGAATATGTTAAGATCAACACATCAGGCGATCATTTTGATGACATTAGTCATTAAAATCCTCCTATGATCCCGTACCAGTCTCTATCATCCTTCTGACTGCAATCAGCTTTTCACTTAGAATTTTCTACAGAAAAAGGATGCAACAAAGAGCCTCAGTCCACTCATGAGTAATACTTCTCACTATATATAATAAACCACCATTCTAGTTTATTAATGCACACTTCTGCCAAAGAATAGTACCTTACATCAGTGTGGTCTATTATTTTATTTAATCCTCACAAATTCCCTTGAGTAGGCAGAGTGGGTAGTTCAATTTCTGTTTCAAAAATGAAGAAAAGGAGACTCAGAAGGATACATACATTGTTCAAGGTCATCTTTTAACAGGGGTGGACAACCGTTGCTGGAGATGGGGGTTTGAAAGTTCCTAAGTAGAAGAGGTAGAATTCAGATCAGATTTTTTGTTTTCAAATTCCAATGCTCTTAATATGTTACTCTGTGGCCTTGTGCGTGCTAACTTGGTTTAATAAATATTTATTGACGAAATTACTTGAATTAAATAAAATAATTGAATAAACAAAAACAAGTTTGATTTACTTAAAAAGTAAAACCAACAAATATTTATTTAAATATAACTCATCTGTCATTTAATCTAAGCATAGGTTCCTCCATTGTCTCCATTACTATTTACCTATTGGTAGAAGTTTCTCAGAATAAAATGATAAAAAAAAATTGACCTAAACCATTTCAAAAGTGTTTTAGTGAGAATATGTGTTTTCCTGGATATTCTAAAAATAGCAATAAAGCAGTATTACTAATAACAGTATCGATATTCCTTCACATTTGGATAGCCATTTGTAGTTTGCAGAGTGTTTATATTATCTTATTAGATCCATCACAGGCATCCTGGGAATTAATAGGAATTTCTGTCCTCATTTTGTAGGTTAATAAACAGTGTGTCTGTGGGTTTTACTTCTGCACTTCTCATGCTCCCAGATTTTTGTAATTGGCATATGAGTTTGGGGTGGTGCATGTTAAGGTGTTAGACTGGTGGGACCCATGTACAGTGTGCTTGACAGTTACAGGTCTTTAGAACAATAGTAGCAAGTAGGTATTAAGCAATTACCATGTTACAGACACTGTGCTAAGTGCTTGAACAACAACGAAAAAGGCCACAGGTAGTAAGCGTCCATAGATTTAACTTCTTTTTTACAGATAAGGGAAAATAAGCTCAGGTAAGTTTCATCTTTCACAGAGGAACATGGCTTGAAAGTCTGGATCTTATTTAACATATCCTCATGAAGCTGTTCCCACAGAGCTGTCCTGTTTAAACAGATGGCCCTGCTTTCCTGCAGCTTGAAGAATTTTTCAGACAGGATGAATTCCCCTGACCGGCTTCGCCGAGTCCTTCCATGTGAGCAGAGATCTTCCTAACATCCCGCTTTGTTAAGCCAGCCCCTTCTCTAGGCAGTGTTTTCTCCTTTTGGGGTGATGTGCCCTCCATTCACCCCAAATCTCCATTTTCCCCTCTCTTGCTGCCTGGCTCGTAAGGATGAAAGGAAGTATCCCTGGATTTGACCCTCTCTGCCCTCTACATTGCATAGTATCCTGGGAAAGAAATCATTATATAACGGAATTTGCATCCCCGATCAGCATCTCATCCAGTCTCATCCAGAGTTGTATGACCTAGTCAAGTCACTTCACTCTGACCCTCAACTTCTTCATTTGTAAAATAGGGATAAAAACATTGAAGGGATAAAATAAGGTGGTAATATATGTAAAGGACCTCACATATAGCAGACACACAATAAGGTGGCCATTATTTAGATTTTTATTCTGATACCTAATCCATACTCTTTCTACTTTTCTGTACTCTTCCACCTGCCATATACCTCCTCATTTAAGATTTCTGACATAAATGTCAGAAAAATCACATTATGATTTATAATGATTTTCAGAGACTGTATTAAGAATTTAGATGTACCTCATTCTTTAAACAAATCAAATTCACAACAAAAAGTAGAGAATAGAAATCTTTCAATAGCAACCTGTTTTACTATACTTAAAATAGATTTTTTAAAAAGAATTTATCAATGACTTTTCAGAAATATTACTGCTCAAAGATAGAAAAACCTGTATTTCAGATCTTTGAATGAGTCTGATGATCACACTTGAAACTAGGATATTGTGAAAACCAGCATTACTCTTTTGTGACAATGGCAAGTAATTTAACTTTTTCTGTTTTTTCTCATGAATAAAGGAAACATGAAAGGAAGATGATGATAGAAGCAGGGCTTCTGCTTAAATCTCTCAAGTCCTCCAATCATCAGTTTACTTTTTTGTCTTCCCCATTAAACTCTACCTTACTTATCCTCTTATCCTCAGGACCCCAGCACCTAGAACAGTGAATACTTAGAACATAGAAGATACTTAATGTTCTTTGGATGAAATAACATTTATAGTTGAGAAAATCTTCCCATTAATACATGGTAGAGACTAAAGCAGGTTCCCAGTCTTCCAGCTCTTCCTCTAACATTCTTTTCACTCTGTTGCTGCTTCTAAAAGAGTTAAAGAATGGTCTCAGATGGAAGGTTAAAAAGGACTTTTGTAAAAACTTTAGCTTTAAGTCCCTGGGGCCACTGCAAGGAAAACCAATGACTTGGTGAAATCGAGTTACTAAATATTCTACTCTGGAATCCACTTAGATGTGACTCATCCTTGTGCGTCCCTTCTGAGGTTGTACATATGGAGTTTTGTCATACGTGTTTACTCCAGGCTGACAATGAGTCACCTAAGACTTAAGAATCAGATGGCTTCTTCCTGTTTATGTTGCCCTGTTTCCATCTCTAGGAGGTAATAGTTTTCAACTGGATTTGCTGTTCCTGGGTAAAAATCACTAGCCCTTGAGATAGAGTCAAGATAAATAACTCTTCCTAAGTTTTAGCGCAGCACTAAAACAAATGTTCTTACTTTAGAGTGGTGCTAATAATGGCACTTACTAGTTGCTTAGGCACTGTTTTCAGGAATTTGCATACTCATTTGACTTACTCTTACATAAGCTGTGCTGTATTATAGAATAAATTGTTAACACCTACTGTGAGATGTTCATCAGTTACTAGGAGGCATTGTTTTTTGATGAAAGAATTCCTAGCATTGTGGAGAGTAAAAGAAAAAGAGAAAAAATGAAGGATATACCCTCTGCCCTTAACAGTTAGTCTCCTTTGGCAGATTGGTCTAATATACAAGCAATTAGAAAGAAAGAGAATTATTTCTTAACATTTTTGTGCCAGGCACTATGTTAAGCATCATATTTAAGTGTGTGTGTGAATGTGTGTGTGTAGCTTCTCACTATGTGTGTAGCTTCTCACTAACCTCACTATGAGGTTCTTTAGATCAGGGGTCCCCAACCCCTGGGCCTGTTAGGAACTGGGCCGCACAGCAGGAGGTGAGCGGCAGGGGAGCAGGCGAAGCTTCATCTGTATTTACAGCCGCTCCCCATCGCTCACATTACCACCTGAACCATTCCCCACCTCCCCCATCTGTGGAAAAACCGTCTTCCACAAAACCGATCCCTGGTGCCAAAAAGGTTGGGGACCGCTGGTACAGTGTAGGCAGAGCTAGGATTTAAGAAGAACTTAGCTCTTCCAATTCCATCACATGGCAGTTCAGCCAACTGAGATCAGTAAAGACTATAGAGGACGGAGGGGTGGGGTGGGGGTGGGGGTGAAATTATCAGAAAAGACTCAGTAGAAAAAAATGTGAGTTTTTTCTAAAAAACAGTAGATCAGACATGAGTTGGACCTTGAAAAATGCGATTGGGATTAGATGGGCAGAAAGAAAAGGATTCTGGACAGGTCATCTGGGGCCTAGGCTTCCGGACAGGCACCCATAGACAGGACAGAACCGGCTGGCTGTTTTGAAAATGACCTCTATCCTCTGTGCCCAGCACTCTGTGTTTTTCTGTTTTTTGTTTTCTACCAGGTATTTCTGTTCAACAGCTAAGCAGGTAGCCCTAAATTATTATAGAACACCCAAAAGGTGAATTTTAAGCCATACTTCTCTTGTGTACTCTTCCTCTGCAAAATTATATTTCTAGGAAAGTCATTTTGTACTAAAAACCAAAAGTATCTTAGAGATTGCAACCTACACTAAAAATGCCATTAATTATTGGGCAACAAACAGGGCTTCATGAGACAGAAGAGACAGTGTTGCTACTGCAGAAAGTTCTCTCATTGGCTAGTAGAGGCTCGCAGCATGGCCTGATGGAAACAGGTATACTCTTCTGGACTGGAAACCAGACTACCCTGAAATCCACTCCTGCTTTACGCTAAGGAAATTGAATACCCTCGAATAAGTCTTCTTACTTGGTAAACCATTTGATGGTACTCCTATCTATGAAATGTTCAAGTTGAACTAAACCAGCGTTTTCTAAGATGTGCTCTTCCAAATCATTTATTACAAGTGTATATGAAACAATTGCATATTATATACTCTTCTTGTAGATTCACAATGTAAATGATTACATTAACAGCTCTGAAGGACTCTGTAGTAAGCAAACATTGTTTAATCCAGCATTTAAATAGTTATTCAGTGACAGAATACACTCTGTGAACTGCTCCACTGTGTACTCTGCATTGAGCAGAGATTCCTACCACTTCTGAGAAAATTCGGTTTGCTTTAAATCTGATTTATAGGTTGTATCTATCATATTCTCAACCTAAATTGCTGAATATTTAAAATTGCACAAGGACTTCATAAAGACTCTGTTGTATTATACTGTCTGTCTTTTTCTCCTTCTCAATTTTCTGGATGCAAATCAAAGTGTTTTATATAACTCCAAAGGCAGTGAGGTAGGGAGAAGAGGAGGTATAATGTTTTGGTTCACTTGCTGAGTAACCAGTTTGAGAGGTGAGTTAAGGATGCAGCTATCAATGCTTCTGAAGGCTTCAGATTACAATCTGAACTGATTCCTCAGCACAGTCATAGTAATATAACCTCTGATGTAACCGAATACTGAAGATGACCTCTGGGTTTGTAGTCTCAAGATCAAATAATAGTTAGAAATGGTTAATTTAATTATTCTATAACGAGGGGTCTATGTCAGAGACTGTGTTAGTCAGTGGTGATACCATAGTCATTAAGATGGGTCTCTGCCCTCAAGGAGCTCCTAGGCCAATGGGGGAGATCGATAACTGTACAGTTATGACACAGTTATGTTAGTTCCTTGGATTAGAGTATGTATGAAGGACAATGGCAACTTGAAGTGAAATTCCTTGTGGACTGTGACTAAAAGATTTTGAGTCAAGTCCCTTTCCTTGATACAGTCAGTTCAGAAGCAAATAAATTGTTCTTATGTTTGTGGCCAAATACCTTTCTGTCTTGGCTACATAATGATGATGATGGTATGGAAAGGGAGGCATTATTAGCCATTATGAGAGATGGAGCTGTTTTATTTAATCCCTGTGGACAGAAAATCAGTCCTCTCAAAACAGGTAGATAACCCACTAGTAATTAATGTAAACAACCTTTCACTTACATCACTTAAAAAATTTTTTTTTATCAGTGGATGAGAGGTTAGGTGCCTCAGTAATGTCCAGGTACTAGGTACCAAGCACAGATACCAGGCTTCTTTCCTTTCTAGCCCTAACATTACCTGCCAAATAGCAGAATTTCCATTCTGGTTTATTATGTCAGGCTAAAGAAAAAAGGGAACTTAGCTACCAGAATACAGTGTCCTCTATTTACAAGTGACGACCTTGAGAAGCAACTAGGGGAGGAGTGGCTTGAGCAAGGCCACCCAGGGGATCAGGGAGAGAGTTGTGACTGAGGTTAAGGGCTTCTGAACCCCATTCCAGGGCACTCTGTCTTACTCCTGCCTATAGCGTCTCAGGACATTTTTGCCTGTTTACAGTTTTCAGTTATTGAATTTCATATTTTGCTGAAATAAATGGTTGGGTGGAAGTTAAAAAGAGAATCAGAAACTAACACCTCATCTTGTCACTAGTGGACAATCATACATTTTAAGATTACGATACCTAACATGGATATATCTGCTGATGATTTTAGCGTAGAAAACCCCCAAGCATACACATAATTACTATCATCTTGCGAATTTCCAAGCAGTTTCCAAAAATATGCTAGAACTGGTCCATGGTGAGCAACCAGCAAATTATGGCCAGCAGACCAAATATCTTCTGTTTGATAAATTAAATCAAAACAGTGAATCATGTCACTGTCATTTTCTCTCAGACAGAAGTATTTCAAGAACTCAAATGCTAAGGAGACAGTGCAATGCTTGAGACTAATCTTGAAAAGGGGTATCAAGATAAGATGAGTATTGATTTAAACAGCAACCCTGCACTGTGTCAAGCACTATCTCATTTAATCCTCACAATGGCTCTGTAAGATAAGCTCTCATTTTTGATCAGATGAATCTTGACTTTAATTTCCTCATCTACAAAACAAGGGTAAAAATAAAAAAACTACTTCCTTGTAGGGTTCTTATGAGAATTCAAATAATGGCTATGAACTGCTTAGCAGAGAGCCCATCACACAGTAGTTGCTAAAAAAAAGTAGCTCTTAATATGATTGTTACCCGCCAGTCCCCTCTTCAAGTTTTACAAAATGTTGTATTTTAGAATTTCTTCTGCAACTCTTAGAATACAGAGAGCAGGTAAGATGAAGCAAGAACTTTCAAAATCCTCACTTAATGCTATGTTAACACTTTAAATGGCTTTTCTTTATTAAGAAACTATGTCAGAGCATCGTAAACTCCTTTTGGTTTTACTTAAAAGACTTTTCACCGCTTCAGTGTGGGGCATGATTGAAGACCATTTAATTTAAAAGTTTCAGAGTTAAACCCAGTAGTAAAGAATTGGGGAAAAATATTACTGCCAACTCCCCACGTGCAGGGAACAACCCATTAATGGGATCCTACAGACCGAATGTGGATTAATAAGATGCACAAGAGTGTGAAGAACTAGAGTTTGCTGTACACATTTGGTCCATGTTAGTTTACCTTTGATTTCTAATTAGAGTAAAAAGAAACATGAAAGAAAATCAGTTTTTGGAGAAAAGGAAAAACCTACTTAAACCTTACCAAATGGTTCTCTTGTTATCCTTAGTTATTTATTCTTTCAGTACACAGAAAGCACAGATTGAACTAAATGGTGCACCCATTTGCATAGAAACGATGTAAAATAATTCTGTTGGCATAATAATAATGAAATAAACTAATTAAATCCCATCATTTGCCCATCATTTACTCTTTAAACATTCTTCTCATTATTCAAATAAAAGCCTTAATAGTGATTGCCAGTTATAGCCTTGTGTTTCTAGCTCAGGCTTCTTTCAGTGATCTCAATGAACTGAGTGTCTTATTAGTATCTTCACCCCCTAACAATTCCCCAAGGCGGAGAAGGGTAAATGACAGCTTCCTGGGGCATCACAGGGTCAGCTACGATGTTTATGTGAAGAAAAATCCTGGCAAGGGGTACGTCTCAGTGTACCATGAATGCGCGCTCCCTAGTGCCACGTTCACTGTGGTGTAGGGGAGAGACCCAAGGATTTGCAGCCAGAAGATGTTAGAGTATTGACTCAACCAGTTACTAGTGTGTGACCTTTAAGTCACTTCAACTCTTAGAATCTCAATTTTATTATCTATAGAATGGATCTACTAAATCCAGCTTTGCTGAATTGCTGTGAATGTTAAAAAAATTTATGTTCCTAACACTCTGCATTGTACTTGGTAGTAATTCAGTAAACGATAGCTATTTATATTATTATTATCATCTTTATCATTACCTTCTCTTCATCATCTTCTCTGGGTCTCATTATAAATCAAAGAGAATAAAATTGCTTATTCCATGGGGTTACCATGAGGACTGAATAACATATGTGAAGGTGCTTTGTCAACAACTTGTCAGCACTCTGAAAATAATAATTAACAAACAGACTTGAGCATCAGGGAAACCCTTACTCCTAAGCTACAGTACAAATAATAGGGCTTTTAATCTTTGAGGAAAATTGGAATTACCCTTTTTTTTTCGGTACACGGGCCTCTCACTATTGTGGCCTCTCCTGTTGCAGAGCACAGGCTCTGGACACACAGGCTCAGCAGCCATGGCCCACGGGCTCAGCAGCTCCGTGGCATGTGGGATCTTCCCGGATCGGGGCACGAACCAGTGTCCGCTGCATCGGCAGGCGGACTCTCAACCACTGCGCCACCAGGGAAGCCCTGGAATTACCTTTTATCTGCAGAACCTGGCGAAGTCTCCTTACAAATGGCTGCCAGTGCTTGGATCAGAAGGTCTGCGGGATGCAGAGCCATAGATAGAGCGCAGGGAAGAGGGGGCAGGGGCCGCTTCTTCACCACTCATCCCTTGCAGTCACCAATAGGCAGGTTTGGGACTTCATATAGCCTTTAGTAGAACAGAGAAGGGGCATTCATTTATGGTACCAAATGCAGGGCAAAAGAATGATTTAAGGTAGACTTATTCTCAAGTATAGCTGTAATCAAAGGCCCTGTTTTATTTGTGGTGGAATGCTTTTCCCCCACTTGACCTTCTGGAAATTCCTTAGACATTCCTGTCCTTCCTGATCATTCTACCCCAGGGGAGTTGGAGTGAATTAAATGATTGGAAAGTTAGCAGAAATTGGCCTTGCATAATCCAGTCCTCTGTCGTGGAAGTAGCCTGGATCACCCTAGTTTTTAGTGGCTCCACCATCAGCCCTTTGTTTTTTATTTCTGGAAACAGACTTTTAGACTGGATAGAAACTTCCACCACCATCTCTCAGCCACCACCCCACACAAACTCACATACACTTTCCACCTTTAATCTGGCTTTGACTGTGAACTCTCCAGGTTCTTGAACTTCTTCAAATGTAGATGCTCTCCAGGGTTCAGTCCTCAGGCTTCTTCTCTCTCCCATTACACTCTCACTTGGCAATTTCTTCTAATTTTGTTATATATCAGAAATGATGAAGTTTGACTACATATAAAAAACAAAAAAACAGTGACTTAAACAGGAAGCTGCTATCTATCTCATGTATATATGAAGCATCACAGTAGGCTGTTCAGGGCTCATATGGCAGTCCACAAATTTTTCAGGAACCTCCAGACTCCTTCTGGTATACTGATCTGCCATTCCTAGGGTAAGATCCTTGTCCTCAATGTCCAATGTGGCAGCTAGAGCACCAGCTATCACATGTGCTTTGCTAAAAGCAGGAAGGGCAGAAAAGTATCTCTTCCTTTTAAGTAGATTTTCCGGAAGTACCATATACCACTACTGGTTACATTTTGTTTGTTGGATCATAGTTTCATGGATTAGCAAGGAAATATGAGAAATGTTGTCTTTTAGCTACATAGCAATGTATTTGGCTAAAACTTGGGGTTCTCTATTAATTTGAGAGAGAAGGGTAGAGGGCCAAACATGACTTCAGTGATCAACTCTGGGCTAATAACTTAAATCTGTGTCTAGAGTTGACTTCCTCATAAGTGTAAATTCTCATTTCCAACCATCTGCTTCATTTCTCAAAATTCACTCATTGGGGCTTCCCTGGTGGCGCAGTGGTTGAGAGTCCGCCTGCCAATGCAAGGGACACGGGTTTGTGCCCCGGTCCGGGAAGATCCCACATGCCGCGGAGCAGCTGGGCCTGTGAGCCATGGCCGCTGAGCCTGCGCATCCGGAGACTGTGCTCCGCAACGGGAGAGGCCACAACAGTGAGAGGCCCGCGTACCGCAAAAAAAAAAAAAAATAAAAAATCACTCATTGAATCCATGCATAAAAGAATAAATGGCTACTACTGTCCTCGAGTCTAACCATATGCACGATGGGATTATGAGATTACAAGAGTAGGGTTCTCTACATACAGAATGGCACTTAACCTCCTCATCAGGGCTTTCAAATTCCTCCATACACTGTCCTCCATCTACTTTTCCAACCTAATTTCCTACCACAGACCCAAGCAAACTCAGTAATTTCCAGGGGTTCTGGACAATAGATAATTCTCTACACCCAAACCATTCTTTTGTAACTTGATGCTTTTGTTTATTCTTTTTCCTCAGCCTCTCATGCTCTTTATTTTCATCTTTCTTTGGCCAAGTCATATGCATTCCTCAATGCACATGCAAAACACCACCTTTTCCTTGAAACCGTGTCTGGTCATTGGAACTAATGTTAATTTTTCTTCAATTTATTCAGTAGCATGTTGTTTGTCATCCTTTCATGCACACTTGACATTATGCCTTGTCTTATAATTATTTGTGCACGTAACTATTTCCCACTCTAGTCGAGACTCCCACTGAGGGAAAGGACCATGTTTTACACACACACACAGCATCCAGCACTGGTTTTTTGCATGTAGTGTGTGGTTAACTCATGTAAGTTGAATAAATGGATGTTAATATGAAAGTAGGTGTTTTAATTAATCAATCATGTCCTGAGCTCTAAGGACGTGATCCTTTTCTCTGGGAGAGAAGATGCCGTACAGAGGCAGATGTACAGTGGACAGTCCAGACACAAGAGACAGACAGATCTGGGTTCAATTCCTAGGTTTGCCACTTGCCTACTAGGTAACCATGGTCAAATTACTTAATATCTCTGAACCTCATTTTTTTCAGTTTGTAAAATGGAGAGATTAATAACAAATTCATAATGCTCTTAGTATTTAATGCCAACATATGTAAAGTGCCTACTCTAATGTCTAGCCAATGGCAGGTGCTCAGTAACCATTAGTTTCCTTCCTCATTTCCTCCTCCTCTTGAACCCCATGCTATCAGATAATAGATAGACTAAGACATCTTTTACCTGGAAAAAGAATGCGTAACTGGTATTTTCATGTCATATGTCAAAAAAGACTGACAGAAGACACCAATAAAATTAAAAAAATTTTAAACTTCTAACAGTTTTATCAAGACAACATTATATGGCTTAAAGCCACAGAAGAGTTATTTATCAGATGTATCAGATTTTGAAATCAACAAAAGGAGAGAGAGAGCAGTGAAACATAAGAAATACCAGTGGGAGACGTTGGACTAAGTAAGGGACTACCTCTAGAGCCAATTTAGAGAAATCATGAACTTTGTGACTTTACTATGAAATTACACAAGCCCACATCTCTGTGGATTATCAGACAAATTACTTCACTCGAATACACATTTCTTTCCCTACTTTATAGATTTCATATCCTTCTCCCACTTGATGCCGGTAACTCCATCTTTCCTAACTGATTAAATGAAATTGAAAACAGCCTCTTGTGGATATTCCTTCCTGCCAGAATTGATCTAAATCTGTCCTAGGCATTGAGCCTCTTTCTTGCCAAACAGCCTGCCTTGATTAACTTCACAACAAGCTGGTCCCCTTAGGATGCTCACCCATCTGTCAAACAGGAAATCTTGCTCCCTACTACCCCTTACTACCGGTCTGCACGGCATTTCTTTAAAACCCAATACCTTCTTTCTGTTGGCAATTCTGATGCGTATCGAGCATTCATCTTGCCTAATTATTCCACTGCCAGTTGCTGTTACGCCTAAAACTCAGTGATGAAATACCTATGAGCAACGTAAGCCTGTTTATGGGTTTCGTTTATCATTTCCAACCTTTCATTCAAGGCAAAAAGCACACCAGCCAAATGTATGGCCATGATGCAGAGCCTAGACATTACTATTTCTTTGACGCTTGTATCAAATATCCCTGCTGAAATCAGAGGTGTTGGGGAAGTTCCTAAAGACAGATGAAATTCCAGCCTTAAAAGTTATTGCCAAGAGCTTAGGTTACAAAACGTTTCCTTTTGCTCTGTGGCTCAACCCCTGGCACCATCAAAAATAGCTTGCGTTCTTACGGAGCGTGAGATCCAGCCAGTCCATTAGAAGTGGGTGACTGCAGGAGAGTCACTCTCATCATTCAGCATGGGCAGCGCTTGGTTTCCTCCACAAATTGTACTGCTTCTACTGTTGCTTTTAGTAAACTAAATATAATTGATTTGCTGACAGTATTGTCTAACCTACTAGACTCATACATTGTGTGAGGGCAAGGGTACCATCTTACTCATTTTTTACCTTCGGCACTGAGCACAGTATTGGGGACATCTAAGAAGCACTTAATACATAACGGGACCCAGGTGAGAAAAGAGAGCAGACAGAGAACGAGGAACAGGGGGCTGTTTCCAGGGTGGTCCGCAGGCAGTGTAATAATCACCGAAAATGGGACTGTGGGATGGGAAAGGGCAGTCATGGCTTCACATTACGGGCTGATGGTTAGAGCTGTGGATCTCGCTAGCTCAAAGGGCCACTCTCCAAGGCTCAGCCTGGCAGCCTGAATGGTTCTCCCCTCTGGCTTCTCATCCAGACATCTTCCCCAAGCTTACCTTAAGCATCATCCCAGCTTACCTTCTTCCACTGGGTGCTGACTATTCTAGGAATAACTATCGTGGCCGAGTTCCCCTCGTGCTTTCCTGCCCAATTACACACTTCGATCAGACCTGATTGGCCAACTTCAGGGTTTCCCGTTGGCTTCTTTATCAAAGCCCAGCCTTGGCTAACATGCAAAATGGTATTAAGCAGCAGTTTCTCATTCCTTCCTCCTCTCATTAGAAGAAATGTTTCTCTACCTGTCAGATTCCTCTCAGTCCATACACATGCTCCACTGAATGTGCCCCACAGCTTTCTCTTGTTAGCTTAGAAAGTGTTGACATTCTAACAAGAAGACTTTCTTCTTCTAAGGAACTGTCTTTAGCTTGTCAATATAAACAACATCTGAGAACAGAGAAGGGTCTTCTCAAAACACATGCAATAAATATCTGTTGAAATACATTCTGAGTGATGCTCTTTACTCTTTGAGAGAAAACTAATCACAACTCCATCCTGCAGAGTTCTGTAATTAGAGTTTGAAACACCCTGGTGTATCTCTAGTTATTTCAAGGAGGCCTTGCTAACCTGTCCCAAAATGCTCCAAGGAGAATTTTCATCGAGCTTTCACTTTGAAAGCAAACAGGCATTGTAGGAATTGGAGGTGGGTTTGGGGGTGTCATAACATCAATAAAAGAAGAGAGAGGTTTCTTCATTTTAAAGTGCTTGGGAGTAATGTACTAGGTTGGAGATTTTCACGCTCTGATTTAAGGAGTCCCAGCGTTCTTCTCAGGGGCCTTTGGGCTGCTGTGCAGTTGGAGTGGAAGAGAGGCCAAAAGTTCTCTTTTGCCTCCCTGTTTTCTTTCTTTCTTTTTGTTTTTTAATTAATTTATTTTATTTTATTATTTATTTTTGGCTGTGTTGGGTCTTCATTGCTGCGTGTGGGCTTTCTCTAGTTGTGGAGAGCAGAGGCTACTCTTCGTTGCAGTGCATGGGCTTCTCATTGCTATGGCTTATCTTTGTTGTGGAGAACAGGCTCTAGGCGATGGGCTTCAGTAGTTGTGGCACGTGGGCTCAATAGTTGCGGCTCACGGGCTCTAGAGCCCAGGCTCAGTAGTTGTGGTGCACGGGCTTAGTTGCTCTGCGGCATGTGGGATCTTCCCGGACTGGGGCTCGAACCCGTGTCCCCTGCATTGGCAGGCAGATTCTTAACCACTGTGCCACCAGGGAAGTCGCACCTCCCTGTTTTCAATCAGAGGTGTAATTGTTATGTTTCCAGAAGCCTTCTTTTAAAGAAAAAAAACACGTTTATTCTGGTAATAAAACTTTGAAAACATTGCCCTTAGATTATGGTGGGAGAGAGGGACAGAGACAGATAGATACTGGCCAAAGTAAATATCTGGAACCTCTGTCCACCCTGTTGCCACCACCCTGGTCAAGCCATCATCATTTGTATTACTACCTCAGCCTGCTACCTGAGGTCTCGGCATCAGCTCTCGGCATCAGAAGTGCCCAGTGCACTTCTGTCCAATCCATTTTACACTTTCCATCCAGAAAGATGTTTTCAATGCAGATCTGATCAACTCACTATCCTGTTTAAAATTCTCTAATGGCCTCCCAACACTGTGAGGAGGAGAAAGTGTTTCACAAGGTCCCTCTGGGACCCGGCCTCTCCTTTGTTCTCTGGTCTCATCTTGGGCCATCCAGGACATTGGTCTTCCTTCAAGTTCACTGCCTGCTATTTCTTCCTTCAGAGCCTCTGAATGCATATTGCCTCTGCCTACATCTACTCATCCTGCAGGTCTCAAATTAAATAGCTCCTCCTCCTGGAAGCCTCCCTAACCCATTCTTCCCAGAGTAGGTTCTGTTTCTCTCCACTGAATATTCTCATGGGTTATTTCCCCATCTGCTTTTTAAGATGTATTGTACTGGTAATTATTTCTTCTACATCTGTCGTTCCTCAGTTCCAAAAGTGGCATCTTGCTTTTCTTGTTCACCACTAAAACTCCAATATTTAGCATAATGCCTGGCATATAATAGGTGTTCATTAACTACGGCTGAAAGAATGAATGCATGGCGTCAGGCATCTAAAAGTTATGTGTATTGGCTGTTTTAGAGCAGTCCCACAGGCCTATCTGATCGCTTCACCAAATGGAATGAGAACAGCATTAGGGTAAGCGAGCCATTGCCCAGCACTCCAGCCCACAGGAAACGTCTCTGCTCCAACCTCTCCTTCCATTTACTGCCAATAGAACCACTAGCCCCAAGCCTGGCACTTAGGAAGAGCCAGCCAGATAAATGTTAAATAGATTGATACTAAAAATGAAAATTGGGACTAAATCATTCCTACACCCCATAAAAGCTGAGTTGTAACATAGTTTTCTGTGCCAGTGCATATTATTCTTGCAGTTTTCCAAGTGTCTATACACCAGACACTGTGCCGTCGGAGTTTTACATGTGTTACCTCATTTCATCCCAGCAACATCTATTAGACAGTGTCTTTAGTCAGTTCAAGCTGCTGCAACAAAGAACCGTAGACTGGGTGGCTTATTAACATCAGAAATTTATTTCTCGCAGTTCCAGAGGCTGGAAGTGTGAGATCAGGGTGCCAGCACAGTTGGGTGCCAGTGAAGGCCTCTTCTGGGTTGCAGACTGCCAACTTGTCATTGTATCTTCACATGGTAGAGAGAGAAAGAAAAAGCAGGCTCTCTGATTACGTTTAAGAGGGCTAATCCACCCTCATGACCACATCTAATTCTAATTACCCCCAAAGGACCCACATTGGAGGGTAGAGTTTCAACATACGAATTTTGTGGGGGATACAGGCCTTTAGTACACAGCAGGCAGAAATTAGTCTTTACACATTGAGAAACAGAATTTAAGGACCGTGCCTACAGCCACAGAGCAAGTAGATGGCACAGCTGAGGAGTCTCCCAGGTCTGGCTGACACTTTCCATTATCCTGGTGCCTGGCATGTAGTAGGTGTTCAATAGATGAATGAATGAATGACTTAACACTAGGTGTATGGAAAATGCTCTGGCATGAAAACTTTAGTGCTAAAGTTAAAAGATTGCGCTGATGGAATAAGATACTAACAAGATTCACAGAATCTATAAACACTGATATTCCGGATATTATTAGTTCCTTTTTCTTTCCCTAAATTCCTGAACTACTGGCCAAACCTGGGACATTCCCTACAGGCACTTCATTCAATTAAGCAAAACTGCTAAACAGAACTCTTCCTGAACAAGTCAGGCTATGTAGCACAGCATTTGGCCTGTGAGCACTTTCTGAACAGTCATTGAGCAGAGAGTACCACAGGGGTTTGCAGATGTGTACAGAAGAAGGAGAGAAAGATAGCATGACCCTACATGACCCACAATAAATAACAACACAAGAGCAGCTATACACACACACCACACACACATATATGCATATACTGATCTGAGGGCCTTTCATCCATAATTAATCAATCTTCACAACAACTGTGAGATGGTTCCTAACATGTTTCAGTGAATCTAGGTTGTTATTGACTATAAGATGCACTCTGTGTGTCACCAAGAAAGGAAAAATGCTGTCCATTGAATTACAAGATGGTGTTGATGGTAAGATGCGTCCTAACTTTCGAAATATGAGGATGAAAAAAGGATGATAAAATATACTATTTTAAATTCCATTTTACACATGAGGCAACCGCAAGAGACCCAAAGAGGTGAAGTCATGTTCCAAAGTCACAGAGCATGGGTTTTGATTCGATTCAGTTCAGTTTAGCCTTGTGTTGCGTGCGCCTCCTCTGTGCCCTGTGGGAGAGACGCAGAGACGAATGAGACACTGCCCTAACCCCAAGGAGCTGAGCTGTTGAGCAGGGAAGTAGACCCATAGGCAAATCAACTAAAATGCCACCTGCTAAGTGCAAGAATAAGGCCAGATACAAGGTTGCAGCCTGGCATGGAGAGGGGAATGGATAGGCTCTCTGGATAGGCTCAGAGGGTTCCCAGAGAATGTCACGAGTTTCAAAGAATTGATTGAAATTTGCTGAATGATTTTATGCTTATTTTTTTATATCCAGTCAGTGCGTCAGCTTGTTCAACAATGTTAAGAAAAATTCTTGGCTGAAAAATTCTACCTACACTGTGTGAGTTGTGGTAGAGTATGTCCAAGAGAAGAGGGGAAGGTCTTCCATGGCTCAGCTCATGTCCATGCTTCCAAGGAGGGGTAGGAAGGGGGAGAGGCTGATGGAAGAAAGCTGAGTCCTCAGGATGTGAGATCACTATTACTACAGAAGGGGTTCCCTTTAGGACAAAGCCTGAAGGACATGTCTAGTCAGTTGGGTGGGGTGGGAGGGGTACTACCACCTCTCAGCTAGTGGAGCTGGGAGAATTGTTCCTTCATTCGTCAACCCCTTTCTGAGCACCTGATGGGGGATCCTGCTGTGCCATCCTGTGGCACCCCACACTAATTCTTAGTATATTACACGTCATGCTCGATTTTAACTATATTTAGGGCCTTTGCACTGGCTGTTCCCTCTTCTTAGAACACTTTCCTCAGATGCCAGCATGACTAATTCCCTCGCCTCCTTCAAGCCTCGGCTCAGATATCTTTCTCAGTGAGCCCTACTTTGACCAGCCTATTTACAAATGCAACCTTCACCACCACCACAACTCTACCCCATCTCAAAATCCTGATACCTCTTATTCTGCTCTATTTTTAACATGTTCTATACCAACTAGCTACTCCTAACCTAATATACTGTTTGCTTATTTATTAGGTTTATTGTTTTTTGCCCCTCTTTTCTCACTAGAACATAAGCTCCATGAAGGCATGAAATTTTGTCTGTTTTCATTCACTGATAAGCTCCAGAATCATCATTGGTATGTGCTCAATAAATATTTGATGAATGAATAATTGAGTAGCTGAACGAATATATCCAACCAAATATTAAGCTCCATGAGGACGAGAAGCAAGCCTCTTGTGTATTTCTGAGCCCTCAGCACATAATAAAGATTGGCACATAATGGGCACTCTGTAAATAATGTTGCATTTAATATTTAAATAACTGTTATCTCATTTCCATGCATGTAAGTTAAATCACATCCTGAATTCAGTGTTTTACCTGGGTGAGTAAGGAACCATCTCTGTCTTCTCTATCTGCCCTCATTCAACAGGTGATAATGGGAGCCTTTATGGACATATATGAGATTTTGAGGTGAAGTTTTCCCTAATTCCAGATTTTCTCTTGCCTCAGTCTAGTCCTGTAGTTTCCACCCAGTTTTCTGAAATTCATAAACAAACAGACAAACAAAACAAACTCAATATTGAGAGAGCTGAAGTGATAATCCAATAGTCAGGTTTTGTGGTATGTGAATTTCATCACCAACCCTGATAAACTACCACTAAGGATTTGGGGTAGTTGTGTGGACTATTCTTGGATGTCTTTCTCCCCTTTTTTATTTGCTCATGAGAGAAATGAACTTTCTCCAACACCTTCTAGGCCTGGCACGTGTCAGGTGATATCACTAGTCATTCAGTAAATACTTAAAAGAAAGTGTTATTGGAAAGCAGAGGTAGGGTTGCTTTGTTTATGCTCCAGTGAGCAACACTAGAAAAAAGGGATGGAATTTACAGGGAAGAAATTTAGATTCTAGACTCAATATACAAATACTGAGGACTTACTGGGTTTTAAAAGCTCTGGCATATGTAATTCTTATAAGGACTCTGTTGGACAGGGATTCTTGCCCCTCATTTTATCCCTTGGGAGGCCTAGGTACAGAGATGAAAATCACACAGCTACTTAAATGGCAGAGCAGCTGTTTGAACCCAGGACTATCTAATGTTCATGTCTCACGATCTTGACCTGAGTCTTCTGTGTATAAATTTAAATATTTAGATGGTAATTGTGTATCAGCAATAATGAAATTCCAAATCAGGATATTCTTTTTCTCCACTGCAAGCTTACTAATTTGTGACAGTAAGACCCTAAAAGGTAGATACCAAAGTTTGCTGTACATTTTTAGCTCAGATCAGAAATAAAAGGCTACAGTCAGGGCTTTGTCAGCCTTTCTGAAATATCTTGATTAATATATCTTGATTGTCTGACAAACAAGGCCAGAACATAAGAGCTTTTAGAATGTCATAAAACCTGGGCTATTCATCCTGGCCATGTTCCTCTTTCCCATATTTCATTTTCTGAGTAGCCAGCTGATGGCATCGGGAGGAAAAGACAATGTTTTGTTTCGTTTTTTTTTGCGGTACGCGGGCCTCTCACTGTTGTGGCCTCTCCCGTTGCGGAGCACAGGCTCCGGACGCGCAGGCTCAGCGGCCATGGCTCACGGGCCCAGCCGCTCCGCGGCATGTGGGATCTTCCCGGACCGGGGCATGAACCCGTGTACCCTGCATCAGCAGGTGGACTCTCAACCACTGTGCCACCAGGGAAGCCCAAAAGACAATGATTTTAAGATTAATCTTTACAGCCTCACCCAGCCCTGAAACCTGTAGTACTATTCATTGTGGTCTGTCAAGCCTGCCTCTGGGCAGGTTCAGATTTGCCTCTCCTTCCCTCAGATGGGGGGCCTGTCGGCGCTGCAGTGTAAACTAACCTGACAGATGCTAGGACACCCCAGGAGAGAGGGAGGGCAGCCTGGAATGGGCCCCATCCCTGGAGACCCTGATGATGAGTTGTCTGAAATGATCAACACGCAGACCTCTAGACATGTGAAGTCGGCTCATGCCATGTCCCTCGGGGAATTGTCCCTAGAGACTCAGGAGAGACTGAGAGAGACAGGGAGTTGTTGCCCCCAGAAATGATGCTTCTTCCCTGATTATAATCAAAATGCCACTGCTGTGCAGAGGCCTAGGCTGTGAGGATCTCTGGTCGGTGCCCGATTAATTCCACCTTCAGTCATGATAGTGACTGCCTGGTTCCTTGGGTCCAGTAGAAATTGACATTTTCCCAATAACCCTGTAACATAAAAGGAAACACTTGTGTGCTGAGAAGGGTGTCTTTAAAGAGCACAAACCTGCCTTATTAGGTTACTAATGATTACAAGGTATAACCCATGGGATACCACAGTCCATGGTATTTACCCTTCTGTAAAATGGGAACAATGCCTGCATTATAAGGGCTATCTTTTTTTTTTTTTTTTTTTGTGGTACGCGGGCCTCTCACTGCTGCGGCCTCTCCCGCTGCAGAGCACAGGCTCCAGACGCACAGGCCCAGCGGCCATGGCCCACGGGCCCAGCCGCTCCGCGGCACGCGGGATCCTCCCGGACCGGGGCACGAACCCGCGTCCCCTGCATCGGCAGGCGGACCCCCAACCAGTGCACCACCACGGAAGCCCCTAAGGGCTATCTTTTGAATCACAGATAATAAATACCCAGAACAGTGCCTGACATGTATGTTGTAGGCCTACCATGTGCTCAGCAGTCACTCAGTAAACAATGGCATCGTGGTCAATGACCTCTTACAAGGATTGACAGGGGCTAACATGTTCCCATCCACTAAGACTGATTTGGTGACGGCTTTAGCCACCACTCTCACCGAAGGCAATTCATTACTGAGGTGAGTGGGGAAATAAGTGGCCTTGATAGAGCTCAGTAAGTTTGGACACGATGACTCATCCACAGGGGTGTGGGTGGCTCCTCAGAGAGATGTGAGGAGTAATCGGTACAGAGCTGCATGTATCCCTCTACCTGGGATGGATATGTTCTGACTTGAGAGACACAATCACACATATGACACATATGTTCATCATTTCCTAAGAAAGACAGGAAGGCCTATGCTGGGTGTCACTCAGGCCTTCCTTACCTGCTATTTCCAACTGCCCAGGCCTTATAGGAAAGAAAACAAACTGTTGAATTCCAGGGATTGCCCTGTGACAAGCATAGGTGATAGACTGAATAACAGAAAATCACTTTTATTGGGCATCTGTTATGGGGTAGATTCTGGGGATAGGAGGAATATGAACCTTCCCCACCCTCCATGCTCATGCAAACTAGAATTTGCAAATGTTAGAAAACACAATACAGGATGAGATAAGAGTATATGAGAGGGGCACTTAACTCCCAGTGAATGAGTTTTTGGATTGATGAGGGAGATGACACAGAATGACCTTCACAACACAAACGGTCCTATGAGGCACATAAATGTCAGCTACATGGAAAGTTACCTCATTTCCCCAAAGTGTCTTAAAGAACAAAGGCATAGAACATGACAGCTGAAACACACCTTGATAGCTGGTGTGACACTGGACATGTTGCTTAATTTATCCAAGTTTGTGTTTCCTCATCTGCAACCCAAGGCTAAAATATGCACTGCAGGGCAGTGTGAGAACTCAATGTGGGCTCAGTAAAGTACATGTGCCTCTCTCCTGAAGTCTAGTCCACGGTGTCATCATCAGTGCGACCGTCCAATCATGAAATCTTTGGGGATGAGATCTAAGTACAACATTCTTTATCGGGAGTTCCAAGCTGGGTTCTTACAGTCAGGAGCACGGGCTTCTTGATTCAGACACATCTGTCTGTTTGAATTCTGGTTCTGCCACTTACTAGCTTTTTTCATTTCGACTCTCACTTCCTTTATGAGATCAAAAATGCTTACATGGCAGGGGCTTCCCTGGTGGCGCAGTGGTTGAGAGTCCGCCTGCTGATGCAGAGGACACGGGTTCGTGCCCTGGTCCGGGAAGATTTCACCCACATGCCGCGGAGTGGCTAGGCCCGTGAGCCATGGCCACTGAGCCTGCGCGTCCGGAGCCTGTGCTCCGCAACGGGAGAGGCCACAACAGTGAGAGGCTCGCGTACCGCCAAAAATAAAAATTGCTTACGTGGCAGGATCGTAATCTGACAAAGTGGAATTCATTCTGTGCTGGTCTTGTGTACTTTACAGGCCCCATCCCGTTGTTGTATCTCCATAACAATCTTGTGAGTTAATGCCATCGTTACCTGAGCTTCACTGATGAGGGAGTAGTCATCTATGGTTAAGAGGTCAGCCAAGAGGTTAAGTCACAGGCCCCAAATTCACAACTAGTGATGACAGAGTTGGGAATTAAATCCAGAACTTTTCTCTCTCCAAAGCTTGGCATATAACCCGTATGCTGGCTTGCCTACCCAGTAAATTGAGGGAGACAATGAATATAAGGTCTAGCATATTGTGGGACACTTAAAAAGCACAGTTTTGGTCTGGTACCTAGGTCTCCACAGCCGGGTTGCACAGCCATGAGGATAAGCAGCTGCTTCACCCCCCCACTTCCTTTCCTAGACTTCCCCTGTTGGCAAGGGGCCGCCACATGTTGAAATGCAGGAGGGGCAGGAGGGATGGGAGAGTCGTTGCATTATTCATGTCTAATTCTACTTGTCTAATGGACTTGTTAAAGCACCCTGGGTGAAAAGTGTGAGTCTTAATGGCATTTTATAAAAGTTGCTGTGATGAATTAGCACATAAAGCAAATTAAAAACAGCTTATCGCTTTTTAAAATAGGTGATGGGACACTGTAGCGTTTTTCCCAGATGTGACGATCCATTAATATCCAAAGGAGCTAAAAGCTGCTGAAATGTGTCAGCTGCTTGCTTTTAGGGACCTGACAAGTCTGAATCAGTGTAATCCTAGAGGGGCAGATTGTCCAAGAGAAATAGAACTCATGGAAAGAGCATGTTGCTGATCCCAAGGGTGGGAAATCTCCCCTCAAGAATACTTGGGACTAGAATGAAGCCCAGTAGAATTAATGTCTGACCTGGTGGGGACCTTCGGGATTGGTCTCTATTCCCCTCCCCTTACACACAGGGTCGCTGAAGCTTGAAAGAAGTGGGGCTTTCAAGGTCACCTGAAATATTTCCACAGACCTTTCTGAGGGTCTGCTTTGTGCCCAGCACTGTACTGGGTCCTAGGGATAGTAAGGTGTTTTAGACATCTTTGTACACAGTCCATAAGACAGCTACTAAGTGGCACAGTTGGGACCCAGATCCCCTGATTCAAATCCCAGTGCATTTTTCAGAATAATAATTATCATAGTAATAATAGCTAGCATTTATTGAGCACTTGCTACTGCCAGGCTGGTGTTACAACACTTTACATACCTTATTTCATTTAATCCTCACTGCAACTCTTTGAGGTGGCTGGTGTTATTACTATGCCAGTTTTACAGTTAAGAAAGCTTGAGGGACTTCCCTGGGGGCGCGGTGGTTAAGAATCCACCTGCTAATGCAGGGGACACGGGTTCAATCCCTGGTCCAGGAAGATCCCACATGCCGCGGAGCCCATAAGCCCGTGCAGCACAACTACTGAGCCTGCACTCTAGAGCCCGCGAGCCACAACTACTGAACCCGCATGCCACAACTACTGAAGCCCACGCACCTAGAGCCTGTGCTCCGCAACAAGAGAAGCCTCCGCAATGAGAAGCCCACACAACGAAGAGTAGCCCCCACTGGCCGCAGCTAGAGAAAGCCCGCGCGCAGCAACAAAGACCCAGTGCAGCCATAAATAAATAAATAAATAAATAAATAATAAATTTGCTTTTAAAAAAAGAAAAGAAAAGAAAGCTTGAAACCCAGAGAGGTTAAGTAACTTGTTCAAGATCACACACGTTAAAAAGTTGCAAACCCAGGCAGTCTGACCCTATAGCCTGCCTTCTTGGCCACCATCTGCCAGCTTTCCTACCTCCACTCCCCACGCTTTACAATCCAGAAGGAGCCTGGAGCCACACTAGAGGTTTGGGGACGTTAGGATAGGAATACTGGGACAAGAACTGAGCAGTAAGGGAACTGCAGGGATTTGGGGGAGAAGAGGTGGTCAGCTCTGAAGGGAAGATTAAAAGTTCCTGGTACTGCTAAGTCGTGAGCACAGCCAGAGGGTGACAGGCTGGGAAATTGAGCCTGGTAATGAAATGGCCACAAATGTGGGTTTTTGGAGTCAGACAAACCTTATTCTAGATTCAGTCTCTACCATGTGTGTACTTGTGACCTAAGGCAGGTTCCTTAACTTCCTGAAACTCCTCCGCCATCTGTAAAACAGGGGTACTAATTTTTACCTTTCAGGTTGTTACGATGTCAAATAAGACAATGAATACAAAGTGCCAGGCCCCTAATATGGGCATAAGTAGTGGTTGTCATCATGATTATCATCCTTGCCACCCTGTCACCACCCTCACCACCTCCCAGATTGAGGCGGGGGGGTGGGGGGGGAACAAGGTGAAGAGCACCGAACTAGGACTTAGCGTCGGGAGACACGCGCTCCAGCCCCAGCTTGCTGCCTCTAAGCCATGTGTCCTGGGGTTAGTTAGGGGTCCTTGCTAGGTTTGCCCCTCATCTGTAAAAAGGGGATAGGAAGTACTATATCCATTGTGCCTTCTTTGTAGGAATGTATTGAGTCACAAATGAGGAAGTGTATGTGAATATGCCTTCCAATCTATAGAGCGAGTGTTGGGGGTCCCAAAGACAGCTCTCAAGGTCGATGATGTACTAGGAGGGCCATCAGACTCAGCATAGTCATCCTCATGACTGTGACTCATTATAGGAAATGGATCCAAAGCAAACTCAGTGAAGGGAAAGGTGCATGGGACAAAGTCCAGAGGAAACTAGGTGAAGCTTCCAGGAGTCTCCTCCCAGTGGAGTCACACAGGATATGCCTGATTCCTCCAGCAACAAATCGTGACAATGGGTGTAAAACCCTGTCTACCAGGGAAGCTCCTTACAGACTCAGTGTCCAGAGATTTTATTGCAGGCTGGTCACGTAGGCACCCTCACTGCCTGGCACCTGCTGCAATTCCAGACTCCCAAGGGAAAAGCAGGTATTCAGCTTAAATGGTATTGTCTATATAAACAGCTTAGGCACAGTGAGCCATTCTTAATAGGAAATGGTAAGAACCCTCCCCAAAACTAAGTTCCCAGATGTCAGCCAAGGGCTGTCCTTGTAAGCAGGCCTTTTTAAGGATGTAATCTCAGGATTGCTGTGTTAACTCTTTTTTGCACAGAATAGAATCCATAGAAAGGATTTTTATAAGTATACACTCAAAGGGGGAAAAGGAGGTAATAATTATAACAGTTCATACTTAAAGATTGTCACTATATGTAGGCACTTTTGTGTATGCGTTACATATATTACCTTAGGTAGCATTTCATCCATACTACAATTCCATGATGGGGTACCGTTATCATCACTGTTATTGTCATCACTGTGTTATATATGAGGGAACTGAGGCCTAAGAGGGGCTAGAGCGGTTGCCTGGGTTACCAGCTATGTGACTAGTAAGAAGAGAAGTAGTAGGACCAGGACATGGCCCCTAACAGTGTGGCCCCTGAGTCGTTTCTTAGCCGCTATTATACCGCACTATGCTACACAGCACCTACCATGGGCCGGGTGCATCCGATGTGTTATGTCATTAATGCTCGCCGCAGCTCCACGTGAATATAGTTATTGGGCTAATTTTACATTTAAAAACCTGTGGTTCAGGAATGTTAATTTGTGTCACATCAGCCAGCCAGAGAAGTGACAGAGTCAGGAGTGGGTCTCTGCCTTCTCTCAGTCCCCTTTTCCTGGATGGGGTTTTGTGAAGTCTTTGGTAGAGAAGATGCGGATGGTCGGGGTGGAAATGAGTCATTCTAGGAGTTGAGACCTCGCCCCCACCCAGCCCGTATTCCTTCACCTGGGGACATAATTAATGGAAAAAGGGGCTGTGTTGCAAGTAATTCAACTTTCCCTGCAGTATTTGAGAGCTGTAGATGCTGCCTTCAGCTCTTTTGGGTTGCCATGACAGCAGATGTGACATTTCTTTCATGAGGAAAAAAAAGAAAGAAAGAAAAAGAATCATACTTGGTCCTCAGTGATTTTAGACAGACCTGTTCATCAGATCTAGCTAGTTTTGCTTGCATAGTGGCTACACTCTAAGGAAATTCTTAGAATGGAATCAAAGGGGAATAAACAGGGATGTGGCAAAATCTGCTTCTCCGGGGAAATCTTCTCATGTTGTATGTGTGTGGTGATGGTTTGTGGGAGATACAGGAGGAGGCGGACAATGTAAAACTTGAGACAGATTGTCAGCTGCTTGGGACTACAGCTTGTCACTGAGGTCTCAATCATCATTGTAATTCTGCTTCCAACTCCCTCACCCCATCAGTCATACATATTACAGCGTGTTGGGCTCGGCAAAGGCTCAGCAAAGACTCTTTAGTGGGGAAAACATGCTACATAAAGCAAGAATTACAATTCAGAGTGATAAATGCAATGATGAGATGGGCTTGGTATACTATGGAAGCAATTTATCTTGTTCATATCATTTTTTGTTCTTTGCCCGCACCGCGCGGCATGTGGGAATCTTAGTTCCCCGACCAGGGATCAAAGCCTTCCACCCTGCATTGGAAGCATGGAGTCTTAACCACTGGACAGACAGGGAAGTCCCTTGTTCATATTTTGATCTATGTGTCTATATACATACACATAAACATAGGTGTATTTTCATTATTGCTTTGTGAGCATTTAGTAATGTCATTAAATTAACCTCTACAACCATCCAATTTTAGTGATAGTCCAATACTCCAGTGAGTGGAAGGGTCCCAGTCCCCTGTGGGAGGACATGGAAGTTGTTACCATGCTGCATTCAGAAAGATGCCATGGTTCTCTTCATTCTTCCTTTCTAGTGATTTGTAAAATTTGATTGTAGTGAGAGAGTACTAACCTGCCTCGCAACCTCCTGGGAGAAGTAAGAACTAATCGTGATTTGTGACCAAAGCAGTGGGAATGTTGACTGCAATTCCAGGGGTTAGTCCTGGGAGTTGGTATCCAATGGGCAATGAGTTCTCAGGGCAGGAATGAACAGTCAGAATGGTGAATCCTAGATCTGTGCTGCCAGAGATTCCTAACAATGTTCTCTCTCTTGTCATTTCCTCCAGAGCCATGTTTGACTACGACAAGAGCAAGGACAGTGGGCTGCCAAGTCAAGGACTTAGTTTTAAATATGGAGACATTCTCCACGTTATCAACGCCTCTGATGATGAGTGGTGGCAAGCCAGGAGAGTCACGCTGGAGGGCGACAGTGAGGAGATGGGGGTCATCCCCAGCAAGCGGAGGTAAGAATGCCTTTTTTGTTTCAGAGGATTTGCTGCTCAGCTCTCCAGGGAGTGGAGGTGAGGGACGATGAAGATGTGGCAGACTGTTCACAAAATATCTCTTTGAGTAGGATAGTCAGTCTGCGGGGAAATTGTCAGTGATGGCAGGTGACACAAATGAAATATTCTCACGCTTCTCATGTTAGGGTTTTACCAAAACTGCCAACTGTGATAAAAGAAGAAAGAGGATCTGCTTATTCTGCCTCCTAAAACTTAGCAGCTTTCGTGTGTTCAAGATTACGCTTATCAGCTTGTATACTGACAGACTCAGAGGGGTTACTTCAGAGGTTCATAGTTTACTGGATAAGTTTATAGAAAGGCCAGGTGAAAGCCAAGTAAAGTAGACTGTTAGCTCATGTCCTGGCTGTGTAGTACTTCCAGATATTGATGGGAAAAGACTAAAAACCTCCATTCCAAAATCAGATACTTGGGGATAAACAACAAGGTCCTACTGCATAGCACAGAGAACTTTATTCAGTATCCTGTGATAAACCATAATGGAAAAGAATATAAAAGAATGTATGTATGTTTAACTGAATCACTTTGCTGTACAGCAGAAATTAACACAACATTGTAAATCAAGTATGCTTGAATTAAAAAAAATAAAATGACAGTTCCATTGGGGAAATAAACAAAATCAGATACTCGGGATAAGAGCTGTCAAACATCTGGTGAGGTCCAAAGAGTGGGTTTACAGCTGTTTTTTATAGCGTTAGTTACTCTTGTCCCCCACCCCACCTAGCACTCCCTCCTTTCACTCAGATAATCAGTTGTGTATATAATTCCCAAGTAAAGACTATCATGTTCTTTCTCTTCTAAGCATTTCTTCGACTCTGCTTTTGAAAGGCAGGAATAGGCTTCAGAACAGCCACGTCCTTCATCTGTCCCAGCGGTTTCTGACCATTACCACTAGAAGGGAACTTTCCTTCCCGTGACTGTCCTTCTGGCACTAAGATATTGTCTGAGAAACAAATTATCTGCACCCTAGAAAAGAGATATGGTATGAAGTCAAAGTCAGGAATAATGCTTATTCAAAGCAGTCACTAACTTTTCTCGAGCTACAAAGGGCTCCCCTCCTCATATGCAAACACCCCAAATACCTATGTAAAAAATCCTCATGGGGCTTCCCTGTTGGCGCAGTGGTTGAGAGTCCGCCTGCCGATGCAGGGGACACGGGTTCGTGCCCCGGTCCGGGAAGATCCCACATGCCGCGGAGCGGCTGGGCCCATGAGCCATGGCCGCTGAGCCTGCGCGTCCGGAGCCTGTGCTCCGCAGCGGAAGAGGCCGCAACAGTGAGAGGCCCGCGTACCGCAAAAAAAAAAAAAAAATCCTCATGAAGCTGAGTATTCAAGTGCTGCCGCATGCACAGTGACCCAGTGACTGAGCTAGCACCAGCCATAGTGGGAAGATGACATTAGCCAGAAATAACTCTGTGGGGCATTTGCACCCCAGAGAAGACCGGTCCCCCATTTTTCTCTGCCTGGGGCCACATAGCCTAGGGTGAATGTAGGGAGAGGGCAGCAGGCTGACTCTTCTGCAGCTGCTCCCTCCCACCCTCTAAGCCTATGCCTATGAATCTCCCATGAGCAGACAGTTCTTTAAACCTCTGGGCTCCTGCATAGTTGCCTGACATTGCTTTGAGAGGATGTTCTGAGTTTGTAGTTTGCAGTGTTTTCTGAATTCAAAGCAGTAACTGTGAGGGCTAGTATATATTCTGTGTTTCTCCATTTCCATTTATTTAAAAAGAAAATGTCAAGGCAATATGCATTTTGGTTTGCTTTGATGTGATTAGTCAGAGCTGTCTGAGGAGCTGTTCTGTAGAAGAAGGTGCCATCTTATTGAATATGGCCCCAAGGGTAGAAATGGGGTGGAGAAGGAAAGCTGTGTGGGAATAGATTTCAACTCATTTTTTAAAAAATCCTTTTATTAGTTGGAGCTGACTAGAGATGATATGGATTACCTGGGAAAACAGTGACCTAGAACAATGGTTTTCCTACCAAAGGTACATTGCGAAGACTTAGATATGCCCCTCCCCCCCACACACAGTGATTCTGATTCAGTCCATCTGGAGTGGGTCCTGGAGCTCTGTATTGGTATGTAAGTTCCTCCAGGTGATTCTGATAATAGAAGATTCAGTGGCAGGAAGTATTATAAAAGGGAATCAAACGTTGGGTGGGACAGTTGAACTATAGGATTTACAGCCACTTTCCAACGCTGAGGTTCTATGATTCTAGTCAGTCTTGTCAATAGTCCTTCATTTGTTCAGTTGCACATCATTTCCCCCCTAAGGAACATTCTCAGTGCTAGTCCTCCTGGGGTAGTTTTCTGCCTGCTGGTGGTCATTCTTGAACTGGCTCTCTCTCCTATTTTGGATGAAGGCCATCGTAACAGCCATGCTACGGCTGGCCTGGAGAAGAAGTTTGTCTAGTGACTCTAATGTTGATGTTTGTATTCTCTCTCATGAAGGGTACAGTAGCCCACCCGCCATCTTGTGTGTGTGTGTGTATAGCTGTAAATGAATCTCTGTCAAATTTTCTCCTCAGGATTTTAACTCTTTCCAAAAATGTTACTATTATTGTTTTATGTGTTTATAAAAGTAACACATTTCATTGAAAAAATAAAAGGAAACATTTAGAAAAGTATAAAGAAGAAATAAAAATCACTAATAGGGCTTCCCTGGTGGCGCAGTGGTTGAGAGTCCGCCTGCCGATGCAGGGAACACGGGTTCGTGCCCCGGTCCGGGAAGATCCCACATGCCGTGGAGCGGCTGGGCCCGTGAGCCATGGCCGCTGAGCCTGCACGTCTAGAGCCTGTGCTCCACAATGGGAGAGGCCACAATAGTGAGAGGCCCACGTACTGCCAAAAAAAAAAAAAAAAATCACTTATAATCATACCCCACAAAGCGTTCTTGTGCGCTTATTTTAATGCAGTTTAAAATCTGTCATGAGGGCTTCCCTGGTGGTGCAGTGGTTAAGAATACGCATGCCAATATAGGGGACATGGGTTTGAGCCCTGGTCTGGGAAGATCCCACATGCTGCGGAGCAACTAAGGCCGTGTGCCACAACTACTGAGCCTGCGCTCTAGAGCCCGTGAGCCACAGCTACTGAGCCTGCGTGCCACAGCTACTGAAGCCCGTGTGCCTAGAGCCTGTGCTCCGCAACAAGAGAAGCCACTGCAATGAGAAGCCCGCGCACCACAACTAGAGAAAAGCCGGCGCACAGCAACAAAGACCCAAGGCAGCCAAAAATTAATTAATTAAAAAAAAAAGAATCTGCCTGCCAGTGCAGGGGACACGGGTTCAATCCCTTGTCTGGGAAACTCCCACATGCCGCAGAACAACTAAGCCCGTGCACCACAACTACTGAGCCTGCGCTCTAGAGCGCATGAGCTGACGTGCCACAAATACTGAAGCCCACGCACCTAGAGCCTGTGCTCCACAAGAGAAGCCACAGCAGTGTGAAGCCCGCGCACCACAGCAAAGAGTAGCCCCTGCTCTCCACAACTGGAGAAAGTCAGAGTGCAGCAACAAAGACCCAAAAACAAAGACCCAATGCAGCCAAAAATAAATAAATATTAAGAAAGAAAAAATTCCTTTAAAAAAATTACAAAAAATAAAATAAAATATATCATGAGCCTTCCCTAGGGCTGCTCTTTAATGTTTAATTTCTAAAGGAGGCACTCTTATTTTATACTGCATTCAGCATCTTATAACTATAGCTCAGAATAAATGGTTACTGGTATCAGTATGACTTATTATTAGATTAGGGTTATCCTTAATTCCTCTCTACCCCCTTTTATGAGTATAGTTCAGCTCATAGAGCTGGTCTGGAAAAACCTCATAATGGATAACATCCCTTATGACTTCACCCTTTACAAAAATGTTTCTCTCTTGATGATTCTATTTAATCATCCCTATGAAGTCGTAAGATGAGTATGAAAATCATTGCCTTTTCCCTCCTTCTTTTTAGAAGTTGGTAAATAAATTTTATTTAAATAAATGCTCCTAGAGCATGCTAGACACTGTTCTAAGCCCTTTACAATTAACTTATTTAAACCTCATTAGAACCCTATGGGGAAGGTAATATAATTAGCCTCATTTTACAAACCAGGAGTTTGAAGCAGAGAGAGATTAATTTACTTGCCTATACTGCCCAGCTAATAAATGGCATAACTGGGATTTTATTCCAGGCTATAACGCTCTTAACTCATATGCAATCCCGCCTCCCACCATTATAAAAATAAGGATTGACAAAATGCAATTCATCAAGCACTGCTTGAGCAGCTTCTGTGTGCCAGGTGCTATCATCCAGTCACTGCCTAGAGCCCAGTATTTGTAGGACCAACATGTAACTATGGCACAGCTACACTGTGGTGAGGGCTATATTGTAAATAAAGGTGCTGTCTTAGTTCGGGCTGCTTTTACAGAATACCATTCACTGGGTGACTTATACAACAGACATTTATTTTTTGCAGTTCTGGAGTCCAAAATAAGGCACTGGCTGATCGAGTTCTCAGAGAGGGCCCTCTTCCTGGTTTGCAGATGGACTTATTGCTTTTTCCTCATATGGCAGAGAGAGAAAGATCTTTTCTCTCATATTTCTTCATTTTGGCCACTAATTTGATTCATGAGGACTCCACCCTCATAACCTAATTACCTCCCAATACCTCACCACCAGAGACCACCACACTAGGGATTAGGGCTTCAACATATGAATTTTATGTGGACACAAACATTTAGTCCATAGCAGGTATCAAGGGAAGTGAAAGGGCAGCAGAGGAATGAATTCCATCTGATGATAGAGTATGTATTGTGCCAATTGCTTTCAAATACAAGATTTTCTTTAATCTTTACAAAAGCTTCATAAGGAAACTGAAGATCAGAGAAGTCAAGTAACTTGCCCAAGGATGCACAGTCAGCCGCTGGCTGAACCCAGTTCTCTCTGTAGCCAGACCAGATGGCTTTTCACTACCCCAGGGGTATACTGGAGGAAGCCCTTGACAATTAAGGAGTTCTTACTACATTTTAAATACTATACTAACCAATTCTTTGTATTATTTAATATTCACCATAGGGACTTCCCTGGTGACGCAGTGGTTAAGAATCCGCCTGCCAATGCAGGGGACACGGGTTCGATCCCTGGTCCCAGGAAGATCCCACATGCCGCGGAGCAACTAAGCCTGTGTGCCACAACTACTGAGCCTGTGTGCCACAAATACTGAAGCCCGCGCACCTAGAGCCCATGCTCTGCAACAAGAAAAGCCACCACAATGAGAAGTCTGTGCACCGCAACAAAGAGTAGCCCCCGCTCGCCGCAACTAGAGAAAGCCCGCACACAGCAACGAAGACCCAACACAGCCAAAAATAAATTAATTAAATAAAAAAAAATCTTTAAAAATAAATTCACCATAATTTTTCAAGTCTGTGTTAATATCCTAATTTCACCAACATGAAACCTGAGATCCTAAGAGGTTGAGTGACCTGCCCTAAGTCATAGAGCTAATAAGTGGCAGATGCAGAATTCCAACCCAGACTTGTGAGACTTCAAAACCTGGGCTTTTAGCACAGAATCTCTTTTCTGAGATTACGTAGTTTCTGAGGGGCCAAACTAGGATTTGTTCCACTGTCTCTTAATCCAAGTCTCTATTCATTACCCCACAGTGACTGTCACCTGGGCTCTCAGATGACAGCTTGCAGCTAGCATTGCATAAGGGTTTACTCACTTAGCTTCCCTGCAAGCCTGTGGCCGGTAACCTATATGGCATTTCAATTCTCCTTGCAACAGGGCCTTACGGAGCACAGGCAAAGGGATACCCAGCACCAAATGATGTTCCCACCATCCATTGCTCCAAGCCTGCCCTCATTGTTTGTTTGGCGGGAACCTGAAAACGCCAGATGGGAGATGGGTGAGAAGGCAGAGGAAGACAGTTGGGCTCATTAAAGCATGACCATGTGGTATTCTCTGGAGACGCTAGGTGTCAGAATTGATTGCTCAAGTTTTGCCATCCAGTTTATGTTTTCAGTGTTTTGGTCAGTGACCAAACCAGGGCGGAGAGGATTATTTCTGCTTAAATAATCTAATTAATTGCTTGCCTCTTGCGTGTGAGAGAAGTGTGTCAGTCCTTTCATCGCAATTCAGTCTTTCTACACAGGTGACCCACCATTCCCTTAGGTAAAGATCTATGGGTCTTAACATCATGTATTTCTGCTAAAGGAGTCTCAGTAAAATAACTAGATAAGGTAATACTAAACTTTTGCATAGATTCCTACCAAGTACAATAAAAAAGTCATAAAATAGTCAACAACTTTTTAATCAGAAACACTGGTTGTTTGGGCAAGTCACTTCAACTCTCTGAGCCTTGGTTTTCACACCCAGGTCAAGAACCAGTAGCCTCCTTGATGATTCATTCATTCATTTACCAACAAAGATTAAGCACCTCCTATATGCCCAGCTCCATCTTAAGCCCTGGATCACTGTACAGATTATAGATAATACAGGTAAAGTTTAGCATAGCTTCTAATACTTCTGTGCTTACTCAAATGATATATGTTTTCCTTTCTTCAGAGTTTGAGCTTTTGATGCTCGAAACAACATAGCACTATGTAGGGCCCTATTTCTCCACCCTAACTGATCTTGGCAATAAACTATCCACATGTATCCCAAGAAGCACTAGGAGAAAGGACAGGGTTGAGGCAAGTGAAGAAAAAAGATGAGCCACATCCCCTGCTACCCATGAGAAGGGTTTGCAGAGATCCCCAAGAGGCAATCGACATGAGCCTCTGGGATAGAAAAACACAACTATTGTTGGGGATGCAGTGAATGTAAAGACTGCTGAGAGAGATCAGTCCAATGTTTCTGATGTAACATTGCAAATAGACATCTAGCTAACCTGAGTTTCAGTGTTAAAAGCAAATTTATTCTGAGTTTTGAGGCGAGCCTGTCATAACAGGTATTATCTCAGTGACTCTTTGCTTGAGTTTGGTTATGGTTTATTTAATTCAGGACATTTGGGATTTGGGATGCAAGGAAGGGGGATGGCTGTCATTTGTGAGAAACTCAGCCCAGACGTCTAAGGAACTATATTGGTCTTAAAATTGTGGGTGACCATCTAAAATCTCGTTTGTTGTAACCCATTGGATATGGGAGGCATGGAAGGTCCTTAAGTGTTGCTTCCCAAACAGAGTGGATGTGGCGAGACACTGAAGTTAGCTGTTAAAAGATGTGTGCTCAGCCCCTATTTCTACCACTTTCTAATTTGGCAAGCTTCAAGTCTTAGCTTTCCCAGCCATAAAATGGGGTTGAGAATACCACACTTGCTTATGTCGGGGCCAAATGAGATGATGTAAATGTGAAGGAATTTTTCATTAATAATTATATGTTAAAACTTCAGCTACCACTTATATCATCATCATCATTATCATTCAAGAAACTTTCAACCCAAGTAGAAGTCACAACTTTCTGACTTCCTTTTTTTTTTATACATCTTTATTGGAGTATAATTGCTTTACAATGTTGTGTTAGTTTCGCTGTACAACAAAGTGAATCAGCCATATGCATACGTATATTCCCATATCCCCTCTCTCTTGAGCCTCCCTCCCACCCTCCCTATCCCACCCCTCTAGGTCATCACAAAGCACCGAGCTGATCTCCCTGTGCTATGTGGCTGCTTCCCACTAGCTATCTATTTTACGTTTGGTAGTGTGTATATGTCAGTGCTACTCTCTCACTACATCCCAGCCTCGCCTTCCCCTGCTGTGTCCTCAAGTCCGTTCTCAACATCTGCATCTTCATTCCTACCCTACTACTAGGTTCATCAGTACCAATTTTCTAGGTTCCATATATATGCGTTAGCATACGGTATTTATTTTTCTCTTTCTGACTTGCTTCACTCTGTATGACAGACTCTAGGTCCTTCCACCTCACTACAAATAACTCAATTTCGTTCCTTTTTATAGCTGAGTAATATTCCATTGTATATATGTGCCACATCTTCTTTATCCATTCATCTGTCAGTGGACATTTAGGTTGTTTCCATATCCTGGCTATTGTAAATAGTGCTGCAGTGAACATTGTGGTACATATACCTTTTTGAATTAAGGTTTTCTCAGGGTATATGCCCAGTAGTGGGATTGCTGGGTCATATGGTAGTTCTATTTTTAGTTTTCTAAGGAACTTCCATGCTGTTCTCCATAATGGCTATATCAATTTACATTCCCACCAACAGTGCAAGAGGGTTCCCTTTTCTTCACAAACTCTGGAGCATTTATTGTTTGTAGATTTTTTGATGATGGCCATTCTGACTGGTGTGAAGTGATACCTCATTGTGGGTTTGATTTGCATTTCTCTAATCATTAGTGATATTGAGCATCTTTTCATGTGTTTGTTGGCCATCTGTATGTCTTCTTTGAAGAAATGTCTATTTAGGTCTTCTGCACATTTTTGGATTGGGTTGTTTATTCTTTTGGTATTGAGCTGCGTGAGCTGCTTGTATATTTTGGAGATTAATCCTTTGTCTGACTTCCTTCTTGAGTGAACCAAAATCTGTCACCTATACAGTAAGACTTAATTTTTTTTTTTACTTTTTTTATTGCTTGTTTGAAGATTAGTAATAAACCATAGCAAATATTAGGTTTGTTTGTGTGTGTCTGTCTGTCCATCTGACTTAGTCTTTGCAACCCGTTTGAGATTTAAGTGATGAACCACTAAAATGGCCTAATAGAAACATTTTTTAAGAAATATGAAAGGGATGAACTTAGAAACCATGGGGGAAAAGTTAGAATGCTCTAAGCAATTCTTAGAATAGAATATTGAGTTCAGCCTAATATTATTTATGTTTGGGGCCCATGTGAGTTCTGTCACTTTATGCAGAATTTATTTGCATAGCCTAATCAAATAACCATATATTCTCTGCATGTTACAGTCATTTTGGCGTCATCCAATGTACTAGTGTTCCCATAATTAGGCTGGTTAATGCAAAGAAGCCAGGATAAGGTCAGGGCAGAGATGAATATGAATTAGCATTTGCACTTGGATTAAAACTGAGAAAAGCTGAAGTAGCTCGGAGTAGGCATTTTCTCAGTGAGCATCTTTCCACTTGGCAGTCTACCTTATCTGAAGTCTTCCTTGATCTCCTCCTAACTGTTGTATGTTGGGTGCAAGTAGAAACTCTTAGTGGAGCATATTGCTTTCATATCTGAGGTTAGATTTGAAGAATTTTCTTCATCTGTTTCCACTCAAATATTCTACTCTCACACTGAAATAAATATATTCTGAAACTCCATTCTGTAACTATAGAAACCCTGATCTTCAGTGCATTTCAGCTGGAAACACAAAAGAACGCTAAGTTAAAGAGGAGTATGTTGTTCATTATTGATCTATGAACAGCTTAGATTTCATAAGCCATTAAGTTTCTGTAGATTCAGGGTTTTTACCTCTCCTTTTTCTTTCCCCATTTTTGAAATTAGAGCTAGCCATATTTAAACAAAAAAAAATGATGCTAAAACAATGCAATGAATATGATTTTAGTTCAACTGTTATTTATTGAGGACTTGCTATAATACACTGAGTGACATGTGGACTTGCCCTCAAGGAACATACAGCCTTGTATGCGCAACTCAAAAATAAACAAGACACAAGGAAACGAGATAACACCAATATAGACATACAAATAAATGTCATGGGGCTTAGAGGAAAGAATGATCATGTCTAATTAGAGAGGCTCAAAAAAGAATCAGAAGTATCTAACTTCTCTTACCTCTTTTCAGCCCCATCCTTCAATTAGGCACAAGTCCTGCCAACTTTATGTTATTAATATTTCTCCAAACCTTCCCTCTCCTCCACCTCATTATCACTTCTCATCATTTCTTGCCTGGATTATGGCAGTAGCTTCTAAATAGGCCTCCTGCTTCCCACTGTTCTTTCCCTCCTCCAATCTATCTTCCTCCTCCCGCAGAGTCATGTATTTAAAATGCTAATGTCTATCACTTCTCAGATTTATAGCCTCCAGTAAATCATGAGGATTCCCCAAAGGAAAACCCCATGTCCTCAGAGTAGACAGATACCCTTTATAAGGAGGTCTCACCACCTCTTCAGCCTCATGTCCCTGTGCTGTATGTACCCTGTACCAGAATCTTCCTGCAATCTTTAGCTTGATCATATCCTCGGGTCATGGTACATGTTGTTCCTCCTGTCTGGGAGATTCTCCCTAAACTTTTCCCACTGACAAACTCTTTCTCACCATTTAAGTCTCACATAAATTGACACCTCCTCCAGGAAGCCCACTCCATTGCTTTCCACACCCCTTTATCTTCCTCCATGAGATAAATGTGCCCATATTGCTATCAGCAATCTTTTGTGCAGCAATATCTGTCATTTTATCCCTCTGTCCCTGCCAAGAACACATTATTGTGTGTTCATTAAAGTCGTGCTTTTTAATTTCTTTTTTCTTTGTTCCCCAGCACCTTACTTGATACAGGGTAGGCATTCAGTAAGTGTTTGGTGAATGAATGAAGGTGAAATAATGAAAACTGCAGAGATAGCAGTGGAAGGACATTGGGGCAAAGGAAAAGTTCAAGATTATCTGTAACATGTTTGGTTTTGAGGTGAAGGTAAATAAATACCCCAGTATTCCTAAAGGGAAGGGAACAAAAGGGAAACAAAAAGAGAGGAGATATTAGGAGATGAGAGCTTACTTAGCTTCCTAGGTATTCATCTATGTGGACTGTGATTTCTTGAAATAGATTTTGATTGATTCAGGCATTTAAATAACAAATATTGGGGTTTTGTTGCTTCCAAATACGTGACTCTCAGTACATATAACATAAAAATTGCAAGGAATGTGTTAGCAGCTTAGAGATATCATACCAAGACTTTTTATACTGAACAAAGAAGAGAAATATTTTAAAACACATTTTATTTGAGCTGTAGGATAAGAAGAGGTGTTCTTCATTTGATAAGAAACTTAATCATAAATGCCTTGCCATGTGATAGACTCTTTATTTTCCATTTTCTTTAGGGTGGAAAGAAAGGAGCGTGCCCGATTGAAGACAGTGAAGTTTAATGCTAAACCTGGAGTGATTGATTCAAAAGGGGTAGGTACAAAATAATCGAAACATTAAATTCTCTCGTTTGCCATGGAGTTAACTATAATTGACATTTAAGCTGTTGCTAACAAACAGATTATGGAGCTACTGGACTGTAGAGCACTGTTATAAATGTATTGCTATGCAGTGATGAAATTTCTGATGAAGTAGATTTATGATAAATAAATTTTGGGAGTAAAGCTGCTAGTGGTCAGCAGAAATGATGGGTTATGAAGGTGATGTAATGACTATAGTGAGGAAGAAAAAAATAGTTTTGATGTTATTTCTTTAATTTTTTTCTTTTAAATTAAATATTCTAAAAGGATAGATTCCATAAAAGATACCTGCTCATCATAAAATATGTCTAGTCCTTTATGTATTATAAAGTCAGGATAGTCATGGAAATATACATATGGATCACCTAAGTGAATACATGGATTGTTGTGACAGACATAGAAAAGAAGAAAGTAAACAAATGAAATTTAGAGTTATGCAACCATCACCACAGTCAATTTTAGAACATTTCATCACCCCATAAAGAAATCTGTAGCTGTCACTTCCCTCTCCCTCAACCCCAGCCCCTCCCCACCCAGCCTAGGCAACTACTAATCTACTTTGTCTCTATATATTTGCCCATTCTGGATAGTTCATATAAATGGAATTGTATACTATGTGGTCTTTTGTGACTGTTTTTTTCACTTTACATAATGTTCTCAAAGTGCCTCTGTGTTGTAGCATAAATAAATACTTTTTTTCTTTTCATTGCCAAACAATATTCCATTGTATGGATATAGCTCATCTAATTTATCCACTCATCAGGTGATGGACATTTGCATTGTTTCCACTTTGGGACTGTTATGGATAATGTTGCTATAAATATTTGTGCACAAATTTTTGGGTAGACGTATACTCTTATTTCCATTGGGAATATACCTAGGAGTGGAATTTCTGGGTCATAATGATAGTTCTATATTTAACATTTTGGGGAACTGCCAGACTGTTTTCCAAGGTGGCTATAACATTCTACATTCCCACCATCAGTGTATGAGGGTTCCAGTTTCTCTACATCCTCACCAACACTTGTTATTATGTCTTTCTGCTTATAGTCATCCTGTTTGGTCTGATGTGGTATCTCATTGTGGTTATGATTTTTATTTCCCTAATGACCATTGGTATAGAACATCTTTTCATGTGCTTATTGACCATTTGTATATCTTCCTTGGAGAAATGTCTATTCAGATCCTTTGCCCATTTTTAAAATCGGGTTCCTTTGTTGTTGTTGAGTTGTAGAAGTTCTTTGTATATTCCAGATATTAATCTCTTATCAAATATATGCTTTCCAAATATTTTCTCCCATTCTATGAGTTGTCTCTCTTGATAGTGTCATTTGATTCACAAAAGTTTTTAATTTTGACAAAGACCAATTTATCTTATTTTTTCTTTTGTTGCTTGTGTTTTTGTTATTATATCTAAAAAACCAAGGCCATGAAGATTTATGCCCGTATTTTCTTCTAAGAATTTTGTAGTTTTAGCTCTTACATTTAGGTGGTTGATCCATTTTGAATTAGTTTTTGTATACGATATGAAGTAGGGTTGCAATTTCATTCTTTTGCACATGAATTGTTTTCTGTTTATTTTTGGATTGTTCACTGCAAGTGTATAGAAATACAGTTATTGTGTATATCAATCTTTTATCCTGCTACCTTGCTGAATCCATTTATTAATTGTAGTAGCTTTTTGGTAGATTCCTCAGGATTTTCTATCTACAAGATCATGTCATATGTAAAAAGAGAGAGTTTTACTTCTTTCTTTCCAATCTTGATGACTTTTATTTCTTTATCATAACTGATTGTCTTGTCTAGAACTTCCAGTGTTGGATGGAAGTCGCAAAAACATTCATCCTTGTCTTGTTCCTGACCTTAAGGGGAAAGCATTTAATCTTTCCTATTAAGTATGATGTTAGCTGTGGGTTGTAAAGCTTTTTAAATTTAGTATTTTTAAGTCATAGTACTAGTATCTTATTGCTATATTGTAAAATACCTTTCCCCACCTTCTGCCTTCCTGTTCTCTTTCTCTTCATCTCCTTTCCTTTACTTTTCTGTTCTAATAATTTTGGCTGTGAACATCACACTGAACCACAAGTTTAGGTCAATAGATGTCACCATGAAAAACGAGAAGAAAAGCTCACAAGTTTTGAGCCCTAAACCACAACACTGCCCTTTGTATTTTGAAATAGAAGTGTCACTGGGCAGCCCAGTCATTGACATAATAATTTACTTTCCCCTAAAACATTCAGGTGAAATGGGAATTTATTTAAACATGGTGTCACTCTTAAAAAAAAAAAAAGTGAGGCTGTATGTCATCATGCATGGAGTCCTTTCAAACAAATACTGCTTCCGTACAAAGGGGTAGGATTTTTCATTGATTCTTGGTGAGAATTTAAGGATAGATTTCCTGTTTGTTTCATATATATAGTTGGATATACATCAGAGAATTTTTGTTGAATACCTACCATGTGCCAGACTCAGGATTAGAACTTGTAAAAGATACAAAGTGTAACATAGGCCCTTCCCCTCAAGAGCTGCTAACATCAGTTAGAGCCAGATGTCTTTTTGTTAAGGCCAAAACTTGTGTTGTGTTTTTTTTAAATCATATTGCTAAATACAGTTAGGTATGAGCCAATGAATAGAATATAAATTCAAGGACTTGAATGACTGTTGAAGGAGAAGCAGTGATCATGTGAAAAGGGAAACCCTGGACTGAAAGTCATGAGAGTCAGGTAGCCTGGGTTCTGGTTTCAGTTCATTACTAAGTCACCACTGCTCTTTGAACCTCATTAGCAAAATAGCAGCTTTGAACTACATCAGGGATGTCAAACAAGTTTCATCTCCTATGGGAACCGATGAATTGATGGTTTCTAACTAGAGTATTGTGTTGAAAATGACTCTGAGGCCATATGTAACTTCAGCAGGAAAAGTGTTATGATTGATTAGTCATGCCTAGCACAACATTGGGAATTGTTCTCTATTTGAGGTCCCCGGATTCAATGATTTTTTAAGGTGCCTTCCAGCAATAATTCTCTATGAGCCTGTGAATTAAGAAATAATAAACCAAAGTTTTCTAAGTCCCCATGAGAACAATACGTCAATGAGAAGACTCTTGCCCTGAAGTAGAAAGCAAAGGACAATTAAGAGAAAGTGCACTGAAGAAAGGCCAGCTCTGTGTAGAGTTGGGAAAGTCAGGAGACGCCACTCACTCTGAGCCTTGGACAAGGACTACAGAAATAAGTCATTGTTACAAAGGCCTCAGTCTCTGGGACCCTGGGGTAAATTCAGCATAATCTGAAGAGGAAAGCTGTTTGGAATGAGAAAGAGAATGGGATATTTTAAGTAACTTTATCATTAGATGGCATTCACAGAGCATTGTGAGATGTTGGGGATTCAGAGTGAAAGCCATGGTTACTACCCTGGAGGATCTTAGAATCAATTAGTATGTATAAAGCAGGCTGTGACAAGAGCCTTATTAGTAGTGTGTACAAGAGCTATGGGGATTCAAATGAATGGATGTGGGAATGACCAGAGAGCACTTCATAGAAGGACTTGGGCTTTAATTAGCCTATCAGTGCTTGAGTTACTTTTCCAGAACTATTCATCAATTTTTAAAAATTGAGTGCTGCACAGCACCAGCTACCGTGCTAGGTGCCTTGTAGGGCAGCAAAGTGATTAAAAAGGCAAAGACTTTTTATACTTTTATAAAAAGTATGCTTTTTATACTTTCATACCACGGAGCTCACAAAGAGAAATATAAGCAGGCAAACAATGGTGATACAATATCACTGATGATCCCCATAAATTTAGGGAATTAGTCTCTATTTTAAATATCAGGAGATTGCACCTCAGGAAGATTAACTAATTTACCTAAGATCACACAGCTAGTATGTACAAAAGTCAGTTTTAAATTCAAATCCTTTTGACAGTAGAACATTTGCCCTTTTCATTCCCTCACACTATCCCTTATTCTGTTGGAGATCAGAAGAAGAAGAGAGTTACTAATTATGCCTTGGATAAGAGAGAAGACTTCAAAGAGAAGGTGATACTTCAGCAAGATCTTGAAGTTTGAGTAAGAGTTTGCCACACATAAGAAACAGCATGTACATGAAGGTGGAAACCGTAGGCATATTGGAGTAAGGCCAAGCAGGTCAGGGACACCAGATGGAAGGTGTGGATGTGTGGTGGGAGTTGTAGCTAATGGGGCTGACTGGAAAGATCTGGAAGGTTGGGAAGCTTGTATGGAAAGCCTGACTATGAGCTTTGATGCTTCCTGGGTTTGGAGAGTTTCTATGAGGAAATCTGAGGCTTTCCATTACAAAGTGCCCATTTGCTACAAATGAAATGCCCAGGCTTTCTGTCCACCTCATGTGCCTTCACAAAGTCTGTGTCTACACAAGACAAGTAGACAGTTGTGTCAGTAACCCAGATAATTCCAGCCTACCCAGACCCAAGTGGCCATCTGTTTGGATGGATCTCCTTGAGAACTGTCTCAGGGCCCCAGATCTCAATGCACTCAAGCTTTCCTGAGAATGTCAGCTAAATTTCTAATGAATCTCCATTCAAACTAGCTTCTGTTGAAAACTTAATCACCACCTTAATTAATTTCTTGCATTGTTCTTCTACCTTTTTTATCAATTTTCTAATCAGCCATTCTATTTTATTTATTGAGACATTTAAGAAATTGTATAATCTTCAGAATCAACCTGTTTTCCATTGAAAAATCAGTGGTATTTAGTGATTTATGCTAAATTTTGTTTTATTTTTATTTAAAAGTCCCTATAATTTAAGGAAGGGAAATATATGTCTGAAAGAGTATGAGAGAACTATTAATATTCTTACTAAATGTCAGCAATGTGCAATGTATAAGGGTTCCCTTTGCATTGTAAATCCTTTCTAAAGTAAGGTAAGCTATAAATAACTAGTCCTATTTAGCCACAGGCTTGTACAAAACAGAAGTGATAGGTATTACTCAAAGTAGTAGGAGTATGCATTGTAGAAACCTAAACAGCTTACACACTTCTCTTAATCACCACAACAAAACTTGAAGGGAAATCATTTATTCCCTCTTTATAGATTTAAAGAAGCTGAGGCTTGGAGAGGTGAAGAAATCTGAACCCATGTCTGATTGATTCCAAAACCCATAATCTGTTTACTATAGCATGCTTTCTCCCTTGTTAAAACCATGTCGCATTTGTGCATTTTAAGAAAAATGAAGAAATAAATTGAATTGGGTTTAGCTTTGTCAAAAACTAACCTCGGCTTAAACTTAAATTCTAAAAGAGGGAAGCTGGTTTCCTCAATGATGTGCATCTTTCTGTACTGAGAACATTTCTGAAGGGAGCTTGGGGCTGCACACTTTCTCTGTTGTGGTATGCCAGAGTAAAATGAAGTCTTGGAAAACATGTTCAGTCATTTAATAAACTTTTATTAGGTGCCAATACAAGGCAGCTTGCTGCACAGTGTGGACCAAGATGAGTAAGTCATGGTCACTGCCCTGAAGGAGCAGGGATACTAGAGGAGAAAATGGGTCTCCACAGGGAGGAAGCGATTCATACTAAATAAGAGGGACAGGAAGCTTGCTCTGAAGTTCAGGCTCCCCTAAACTTGATTCTAGCTTGGAAGCTGGGGGGATTTGAATTGGGGAGCCTTGAAAGATTAGTAAAGCTTGCAAGGAATGGGCAGTGGCGTAGGAATAAGATACTGGACACATACGAAGTAAAACACAGTTTGCTTTCACTTCAAGCAACAGTTGATGAAGAATGGAAACTCAGAACTGGAAAGTAAGACTCAAGTCAGTTCTGGTGCTTTAAATTTTCCAAGAAACTTGTACTTAATCCTGTAGACAGTGAAGAATTTTAACAGTTGTGACCAAACCCAACCTAGTGATTTCCTCTGGGCTCCACCCTTAATGTATCTGGATTGCTGCCCAAATGTCACTCCCAGGCAGAGCTCGAAACTTACTCATCTTTGTGCCCCTAGCACTTAGCACAGTGTCTACCGGACACATATTGGCTACTCAGTCCACCCTTTTTAGAGGAAAGGTGAGTGAATGATCAAAAGTAGGTTTCCAAGAGGTCAGTCTGGCGACCATGGGAAAGACAGTTTGGAGGGGAGAGAGACTGACATTGGGGGATGTTGGGATAGCTAAAGCAGTATTGTGGGCACAAGATTCTGAAAATCTGAATTTCAAACAGTGGCAACGGAAAGGAAAATAGGGAACTGTTGCTAAAGAGATCAGAGAGGACCATCATCCTTGGACATCTGACCTCATATTCTGTTTCCTTTTCTAAAGCCTTGAGCTCCCTTTCAGAGGGCATGTTGACTGGGAGAAGGGGACATGGGGCAGATGGGAGGTATTGGTGATAGGATCATGGCAGTCTCCCTGAATCAAACTGGAGCTAGCATTAAGAAGCCTCAGTTCTGTTTCATATACTCTTGGAAATTCCCATATGGTCATTGGATCCTACTATGTCATTTACAGATGAAGAAACAGAATCATTTTTCTGGAACACACAGAGAGTTAGTAGCAGAGCCCGCCATTGAATCATTTATCAAAAAAGTGACTTGACAGTCAGTGTTTTGTTAGCAAGACAGGAATTATGTTTGCTTCACCAGGGTGAGTTATGAGGATTGCTTTTGTAACAGCTTCAAAGTGACATTTTGAGTTTCAAAGGAAAGGTCATTACTGCCCTCAAAAAAAGGGAAACCTTCTTAATAGAGCTAGTTTTTGGGTGGCCAGAGCCCAGTGAAGAGCTCAGATGTCCAGAGTGACCTAGAGTTTCAGGAAGGATGGGATGAAAGGAGAGCCATACTGCCTCAGTCCACAGCCATCAGGAAGGCAGCATTTCTGCTCAAAGTTCATAAACTCAGGAAAGGCTACCCCTCAGGTTCTTTATTATCACTTTCCTATTCCAGGCCTTCTACGAGTTTCCCAATTGTTCTTCCTGGCTCTAGCCTTTCTCCTCTGATTCTTTCCCTATACTGCATGCAGGGTGGTTTTAACCAGTCTAACATTTTTACATAAAGAGCCAAGACAGGGTTGTGTCCGGGGAATTCTGCAGTGTCACCAGTGCAGCATGGGAAGAGCTGCTAACTCACTATATTTTCTTTTGAAAGTGATAATCACATTTTTCCAAACCTTGAGCTCCCACGTCCACTGAGAGCCATGTGAGCAGCACACAGATAATTCTCTGGTTAAAGAAATGCTAGTGGCTTCTCTGCAGATGGTTCTCAAAGGGGCCTACAGTTGAGTTTCCTTCTCTGATACATGTAAGGAGGGGTCCCTATCTCAACCTTGAAAGCCAGCTGAACTCAACGAACATTTTTTACTGAATAAATACATGTGATTTTACTTACTCCTCATAGGGTATTTGTCAAGTTACTAATGAGGGAACTGCTAGTCTGTGGAATGGAATGGAGAATAAATCATGTTCCTTGTGTGTTTCCATGCATATTTATTTCTTGGGTCACTTCCCTTGTAGGTCCAAAAACTACCATTGTTGAAACAACCAAGTTAATCTGCAGCCTTATATACTAAATTTAGTATAATTAATAACTGACAAAATCTGTCCACTACAGACATACACATTCATTTTTACAGTATGTTTTAGTTTGTTCAGTTCTTCCACCTTAATAATATTGTTAAAACACTTTGTTGTTGTTGTTTTGTACATTTTGACTCGAATGTGTTTGAATAACCTCATCCCCAGGAGGAAAAAAGTACAAAAGTTGTAAATTTTTAAAAATACCTTTGAAATTCAGTGTTATCTTCATTGCCTAATTAGGCTAAAGCTTTCACTTCATGAATGTTAGAAAGAATATGGTAAATTGAAACATAATAGATTCACTTGCTCATAGTGTTTCCTCCCCTCTAATGTTTTCAGCTTTTTAACAGACATTTGTTGAGGCCATACTATGTGCCACATACCAATTTAAGCAATGGGAAGTACACCATGAATAAGACAGGGTTCCAGCCTGTAGGAATCATAAAATGTTCTGTGGAGATAAACATATCAGCAAATGACAAATAGAATCCGCTAAGTGCTGAGTGAGAAGTGAGGCCAAAATACTATTTGAACTCAGACCTGGAATACTTAAGCCTCCTTTGGAGTTCATAGGCAAGTTCCTAGAAGATATAATGTCCCAAATGAGCCTTGAAGGATCAGTAGAATCTAGTATGAAAGGCTGGAAAGACCTCTGTATTTTGTAGGCAGAGGGGAGGGCATGTAAAGACAGGAAGCAGCCCAGTGTGTGCAGGGAAGCCAAAGAAGCCTCGTGTTACTTAAATACAAGAGCTTAAGTACGAAGCTGCAAGTGTCAGCCAAGAAGGCAGAGGGGAAGTCAGGACCCAGATCTCGAGGGCGGTGGGGAGGCTTTGGAGGATTTTAGCAAGATTAGATTAGAACTTTAGCAGATCGCTCTCCTGCTGTGTGGAATAAATTTCCAAAAGGAGGCAACCCTAGAAAGCTGGAGTCCATTTTAACAATGCAGGTGAGACATGGAGTTAGCCTAACCTAGGACGACAGAGTAGCGACAGAGAGGAAAGAAGAGACCAGAAAATATTTAGCCTGAGGCACCTATATCAGCATCAGCTGAGGCTCTTTATTAAAAATGGAGATGCCCAGGCTCAAACCCAGCCCTGTGGAATCAGAATCTCTGGGGATGGAGATAGGAAAGTTGCATGTTAATAATAAGCTCCCAGGAAAATTCTATAGGCTTGCTAAAATTCGAGATACACAGGTATAGCAGAAAGGTTTGATATAACACAGAATGACCAGTTTCTATCAGAATTATCATAATATATCTAAGCCTTAATCACCTGATATGTAAAAATGGAAATCATATTAAAAGAGCTAATATATGTAAAGTACCTAGAAATATTACTCCCTTACTCCCACCCCCCGCACACACACACACACACACACACACACACACACACACACACACACACACTGTGCTATGGGTGGAGAGGGAGGGAGAGTTGGCCCTACAGCCTTGCCATACACCTACTGGCACAGGGGTGTTCCTGACTATGTGCTTGCTGACTTTATAACTAGGCAGGAAGGTAGAGGTGACAGCAGACTAATCTCAGTCTTCCACTCCTGTCCCTGCTGTTGGCTGCTATCAGGATTGTTTCTGAGTTCTCTACCATGTTGTGTAATTACCTGTGGAAAATTCCAGAACAGACTTGATCAGTGCTTACTACATTGGAGAACTGCTGCCTTCTCTTCAGTATGCCAGTTACTCTGAACATCCATAGACTGCCTTATGTTCTACAGGTTATTTTTATAGGCATTGCTCATTTGCGTCTTACGAAAATTCTTAATATGCCCATTTTATGGATGAGAAAACTGAAGCTTAGAAAGGATGAATAACTTACCCAAGTTCACAAAGCTAGTAAGTGACAGAGCTGGGCCCTGCATGATGACATATTGTGTGAGCAGAGTAGAATAATTGATTCTTTAAGGCATTTTATATATGAACTCATTCTAGATGTTATTAGCATAGCTAATTCTATCTATTTAATTAGTGATGCTAAGGCTAAAGTAATATAAATAGGAGATGTATAATTTGTGGTTATATGAATAACAAGTATAGTTTCATCAGATGAGAACACTGACTTTTTGTTCAATTTTCTTCCCGCTATTAATTCAGGTTGTTAAGTATTATGCAGAAAATTTGGCTCAAACCCATTTCTACGTTGGGAGTTATTCATGAATCAATTCTGACTCACTACAGGGCTTCCTTTAACCTGACTCTTTAAGGTAAAAGAGCCAGAGTCACACCTCAGAGCTTGCATGTTTCACTTTGCAAAAGTTTTTTTTTTTTTTTTTTAATGTATGTATTTGGCTGCGTTGGGTCTTCATTGCTGCACGCGGGCTCTCTCTGGTTAACAGCGAGTGGGGGCTACTCTGTTACGGTGCACGGGCTTCTTATTGCAGTGGCTTCTCTTGTTGCGGAGCATGGGCTCTAGGCGCGTGGGCTTCAGTAGTTATGGCACACAGGCTCAGTAGTTATGGCTCGCGGGCTCTTGAGCACAGGCTCAGTAGTTGTGGTGTACGGGCTTAGTTGATCCGTGGCATGTGGGATCTTCCTGGACCAGGGTTCGAACCCATGTCCCCTGCTTTGGCAGGCAGATTCTTAACTACTGCGCCACCAGGGAAGCCCCTGCAAAAGTTTTTAACTCCTTAAAAGCTCAAACATCAGTACTGAAAGATAAAGATGCAGAAGCTACTGTCCAGTCATCTGACTTCCTCACTATAGTAATTATAGGCAGAGTCTCAACAAGCCAAAACAGTATATCTTGCCTCTTTTCAACTGTACACTGTGTCTATATGTAGGTAGAAAGTCTTTTTTTTTAATGACAGATCATGTAATATCTGAAAAACTTTCAGCAACAGCTTCCAGTGTGTTCCTAATACTCATTAAAAAATACCTAATTACTTTGCCCTTTTATTTTAAAAAATAGCCTCTGAAATTAGACTGCCTTGGGGTCTATTCTTAGCTATTTGATCTGGAACTAGTAGCTTCTCTTTCTGAGACTCTGATTTTTCAACTGTAATAAAATCTAGAAAGTAGGTTGCAAGTTCCTTGAAGGCAGGGAATGTGATTTATTTAAGGCCTAAAATAGTTCATGGCACTCAACCAATAATTACTGAATTAAATAATGTGAGAGTAAAAAAGGTGATATATTAGGAGAAAAGGTATATAAATTAGAGTGTACAGTCTACATGTTTTTTGCTGTAGTTTGTGAATGGAGAACTAGACAATTTACTGTTGGCATTAAAGGAAGTTTCTCTTAATCTGAGTGTTATTTCCTTGCATTTCAATATATAGGTTTTGAGTATCCCTTATGTGCAGGAAACTGCTCTGACCACTGAGTGGGGACATGGATAAGTAAGGCCCCGCCTCTGCCATTCCAGAGCTTACCTTCTAGTACACACACACACACACACACACACACACACACACACACACACACACACCCCAATATAGCATAAGGTGAAAAAGTTTAGTGAGGGATGTACAGAGTCTTAATGGAGATTCAAAGGAAAGAAGAGAAGGCCAGTCTGAGAGCAATTAAGAAATGATTCCAAGAAGAGGTAGCATTTTAGCTAAGTCTGTGAGGATTGAGTAAGATTTCAACAACTGTAGAATAATTGTAATTTTCACATTTAGAAAATAGTAGAAGCAAAAGTAAAGGAGTAGAGGGTATGTGATAACCAGCAAGTACTATATTTGACTGGAACAAAGAACACACACACACACAGAGGTAGTGGGGGAAGTAAGGTTGGAAATGTAGCTTGAGGTCCAGTGATGGAGGTATTGAGTATTCCATTGAAAAGTTCAAGGAGGCTGTTCTTTGGCTCTGGGATAGAGTAGTGACAGGATTTGTTTGTGAATAAAGACATTGACTCTTGTTGCTGGGAGGATGGGTGGTGGGTACCTGGGAGAGACTGGAGTAGTGGGGCACCTTGGGGGAAGGTGCTGGAAGGACTCAGGTCACAGAGGCCTCAGAGATTGAAAGGTCACAAATAGCAATGGTGGTTAGCAGAGAATGTTGAAAATGTTATCCATGAACAAATGGAGGATCCCGAATGAGTTACTAATTGGTAGAGAAAGGGGTAAAGGCAAATCATGCAAAGTAACTGCGCCCACGAGGATGACAATGGAAGGGAGCATGAACTTGATAGAACCCAGACTAGAAATTAAAATTGTACACATGCTTTTAGGCCTAGCCTCAAGCAGATATCTTCCTAACACCCCACCTCAAGATGGTTGCCTTACCTTCCAGTGCAAGTCTCCAGCACTAAATAGTTGCTGTGTGCTATTAAAAATCAGCACAGTTTATGATACCGAAATAACCACTGATTTGAACTGAAAACTAACCAGGGCAGATTCAATAAAACTGTCACTAAAGTACTTTTTTTAAAAAAAATGAAACCAATTTTAGACTGATTGCCAGGTTAAAAGCAGAAATGTGTTGTAATGGATCCACTCCAGTGGGATTAAGAAATTCTTCATGGATACTAGTAATAAGTCTTCATATTTACAGAACTCTTTGGTATATTATCCATGTCATAGATGAAGAGGCAGGGACCGAGGATTAAGTGACCTGTCCATAGTCACACAGCCTAGTGCTATCCTTTGGAGGCACATGAAGATCATTTCAGTTACTTAGCAAAAGTTTACAAGGTGTCTTTCATGCCCAGCACTGTGCTAGGGCTTGGGGGAAACAAAGATGCATTAGCCTTTGCTTGCTCTTGGCAAACATAGGATGGTCTGGGAAGGACTGGGATTTCCTTGGAAGTTGGCGCTCTTAGTATATAATATTCCTCTGTAAAATGGGCTAGTAAGAGGGGTGCAGTAAACTTGCTTCATTAAGATGTGAGATAAACTAACAAAAAGAGACATAGTATGAAGGATATTTAGTCAAATCAAAATTACACTTTGCAAGAAAAACATCTGTGTGTAGCCCACTTGTTATCTATCATGTAATAAGCGCCATGAGTCTCCCACCTAACATGAAGGTATGAAACAATGAAAAGCATTTCATGGCCAAGGATTATGATTTATCAGAATGTGTGCACTTGGGGTCCATTTAGAGAAGAGGGGGAAAAATAACTCTTTCCATGAAGCAAGTGCAATTGGTATACATGGGTACCAGTGACAAAGCTCAGGGAAACATCCTTTATTTGTTAGTAGTGATAAGGTGTAATGCAAAGAGTTGCCATTCATTTACAGAGTTCTGGGCAATTTGGGTGACACAACTACCAGGTGAGAGTTTTCCCAGTCTCAAATTTATTGCAGGCACTTGTCAGTCTGAGTTAGAGCCTTCCTCACTTGAAAAGAAGCAAAAAACTTGCAGAGTGCTATTTGCCTTTCATGTTTTGACAACTTCATGAATATTTGTAAAGATTTTTTTACCACTTGTTGAAACTGGTATTTGGGCATTCTTGATGTGAATGGTTGTTTTTCCTGGAAGGCCCCAAGAAGCCACCGTTTCTGTCTGTAATTGGCTTGTACTCACCTGTCACGAAGAATTAACACCTTAATGAATTTGGAGCACGTGTTCAATGTGAATGACAGAGCTTGTCATTCTTCGTTTATGGAGAAAGCGTTCTGTGAACACCTCCCATGGCTGCAGGCCGTAGTGGAAGTGGTGTGCTGAGACACAAGCCCAGATTACAGTCAGAAAATAAATACATGAATTCATGATTGCTACTCAGTGCTATTTATGATTGCTTTCATTACTTTGTTAAAGGTAAGGAGTTCTTTCCCCCAGCGGACCCCCAAGAGTGGATAGAACTTTTGTGTTTACACCCTTCTCAGTAATAGGCAGAGTTCACATTTGGTAAATAAAGGATTTGGCTTTGATCAGTAAATGCGATAACTATATAGCTAACATTTACTGAAGGTTATTTATGAGCCAAAAGTTTTGCTAAATAGATTATAAGAATTTTTTTCATTAAATCTTCACAAAAACCCTATGAGGTGAAAACTACATAGTGGCATTTTTTAAAGAAAATAATCCTTCTTGTCCCTGCCCAACCCCAAAGTGTTGACTAAATCCTCCATGATGATGTTCCCTAAATATATAAGCATAAAATTAAGTGCAAATTTCTTACACTTATAGCTCTTATCATCTATAAAGTTAAAATAAAATTACAAATTAAATGCCATATATATTTAGCATTTATTTATACATTATAGCAACAAAATTCAAAATCACAACATAAATGTGATTGATGTTGTTTTAGTACTACTAAATCTTCACCTACAATGTAAACATGGTAGTGGCTGCCGTGTGGAAGTTTCTTTTGAGTTGTACCTGCTGCGTGTTAGGTGAAGACTCAATTCTCTCACCACTACATTCACCGAAAAACCACTGCGGAGGTCCCAGGCTGGCTGTCACTCCTCCCCGTTTACCCAGCCCCTAGCTCTGACCCCTTGGGAGTTGTTGAATGAATTATTATGGACCTCATTTATCATAATACAGATGCCTTCCGTGGCTGAATCCAAACTTGTCAGTTTTCCTTGCCTGCCTTTCTGCAGAACTCAGCTGTACTCCCTTGGCACTGTCTGCACGTATGTGTCCGGGGCAGCACCTCTGCCCAGCCCCCATCCAAGCTGAGCTATGCTATTTTTAATCTACCGTGGGCTGAGAAACCCAAGGAATATGCTTTTTTTTTTTTCTTTTCATTTAATAGAAGTAGTCTCTCCTCTGTGATGAAAGTGCGTAAGACTTTGTTGGGTAGATTTTGTGACTTCTCTGTCAGCCGCAAAATTCTCCTCCAGCAGAATTTATAATCCAAGTACTTGAAGTGGTTGATTAAATGACAAAAGAATGGTTTCTTGACTCTATTTGTGATTTCTGCAGAAAAATGTGTACTGTGCATTTAGTGCTCAATTATTCCTTCAATAGGCGTAAACGTTCAATTGTATCATGTGTAACAGAGAGGAGCACAGTGCAGGTGAACTGTCTCTTTGTCTTTCCTGCCACTTCTCTGAGTTCCATCCTCCATGGAGTAGAGTAAATCCTCTACTCCATCCACAGAGCTTCTTACCATTCCTTAGTCCCACAGAACTGGGGAAGGGTGAAGGGGAGAAGAGGTGGCCTTGCGTCCCCTGTTGCGGCCTTTCATCTGCACAAACCGACTTTTGCTACTTCCCCACTGGACAATCTCCTACTCATTAAAACCCCTAAAACAGTGCCCCAGAGCCTTCTTCAGCCTCCCCAGTGGCCTTGCTCCCTCCATGGTGCCCCCACAGCTTGTTGTAAGTAACTCCATCATAACGATTATAACAGTGTAGTAATGATTTGCTTAAACTGTGAGCTCCTCGTTTTGTGTTCCCAATGTTTATTATAGCCACATTATTGCCGAGGGGACACACATGGTGGGTGAAACATCCCACATAACATTGAGCAAGAGCCAGCCTGAGAGTGTGAGCTTTTGCAATTCCTTTTCCCAGAGCGGGGTGCCATTTTCTAATTTGCCCCAGGCACTTTTTGCCATTAGAGCCCTGGATATAAAGTTTGGCAAAAACAATAAATGCTTATGGCATAAAAATAATTACGATTTATTGAGCACTTACCATGGCTAAGCTCATACACGCCTGGTTGCATTTACCACTGCAATAGCCTGTGATGGAGGCATTAGTTATGCCACTCCTTTGGAATCTTCAAGTAATGGATATTGCTGTCAAATGTAGTATCTTCTACTAGAGTGTGCAGTCTTCAGCCCCTGAAATGAGGATTGAGAATGGGGAAAAAGTAATAATGTTGTTTATTAGATGCTAGCTATTTCCTAGGCACTGTGCTAAGTGATGCAAGTATATTTTCTCACAAGTGAAACACAATTGTTACATGAACAGTATGTCCAGACAAGGTACAAAGATGCCTCCCCTCGAACCAGGTTAGTAGCAGGAGGGAAGGAGAAAAAAAATGACAGAAATGCACAAGGAAGGGATTAAGGTTGATGGCAAAGCTTCTGGTGGATACTTGGGGAAAAAATTCCTCCCCATGCTCAAGAAACATTCTCTTTGGCTTTAAAGTGACAATCAGTTATAGTGACAGACTCACTCAGTGATCCCTGGTGTCTAACACAGAAGTAACAATGAACTTGCTGGGATGTGACATGAACATGAATAGGAAAGGGATGTGGTATGTGTAAGAGAGAGAGAAAAAGAGAGAAAAGGATGGAGGGAGGGAGGGAGGGAGAGGGAGAGAGAGAAAGAGATTGTTCTTAAAAGGAAGTGCTGGGGGGTTTGAAGGTGTTCTTATTCCCTTGAGGTGTGTATATATGTTTTCATGGTTTTTATCTCTGCACTCTAAAATCTTAGAGGATTTCAAGTCTTAGTCAAGTGAAAAATCTGTACTTTTATCAGCTGCCGTTCAAAGTTTAGCAAGCAATGTTCGATTTTTCTCTCCCCAAAGAATGAACCATTGTGAAACCCTTAAGCCACTCACATCCTCTCACATTAGAACTACAATCTGCTCTCTTGACGAGCTCTGCTTGTCTTAGAAAACACAGTCTGCTAGCATATAGCGTATGAAATGCACCTTAAAGGAAATATGTAGATGGAAGGCACAGTGTGGGCTAGACAGAAATGCCCAAGACACAGACCACCTCTCCACTCTCCTGCCACAAGACTGAACTCCCAGTGAGAGTCCTAATCCCTGTGGCTCATCCTGCTAAAATGAGGCTACAGGCCTAGGGCCCAGCAGTCTCAGCTATAATGGACTTGCCTTCATTTGTAAGGTGTACCTCTTCTTCCATTCAAGCATGAAGTAAGAATTGTTCAATCAGGCACAACCTTACAAAAAAATACTATTTATTATTTGTACTTATTGGTTTGCCTGCAGTTACTCCTGAGACATGAATGCTGCAAGTGACCTTGTACTCTGGGTCTGGAGGTGACATCAGATTGTGGGAGACAAAGAGCAAACCATCAGTTCCTGAAACTCAGTCATCATTCAAGAGAATGAAGCTGAGTACCTCTCCTAGTTGAAGGAGGGAAGAAAAGGAGGGAACAGGCAAGGGGAGGAAGAGGAAAAATCCTCATTGCATAAAGGACCTTCGAGGTCATCTCATTTATCTCCCTGATTGACAGAAGAGGAAGGTGCTCAGGGAGGGAAAGTGACTTTCCTAAGCTCATATGGACAGGAGAGGCCGGGGCCAGGAGTCTCTCCTTGGAGTTTCCGTAGTGAGTATAGCCTGAATATTTGCCTGTTGTCTGCCACTAGACAGTAAGCCCCACAAGCAAAGCAAGTTACCTCTCTGAGCCTCACATGTTACCATTGGTGATAATGATGATGGTGATGATGGGAAGTAGGGATGGTACAGATGAGGAAAATAAATCTTAGAAAGGTTCAATAACTTGCCCCAAGGCCACACAGCTAGTGAGTTGGATCAAACATATTAGCAAAGAAGACTCTTGAAAAGAAAATGTGTCTAGCAGAGAAGTGGTGTGCCTGGGCCCATCTGATGCCAGGACTGGGCTCTTTTTTTTTTTTTTTTTTTTAACATATTTATTAGAGTATAATTGCTTTACAATGTTGTGTTAGTTTCTGCTGTATAACAAAGTAAATCAGCTATATGTATACATATATCCCTTTATCCCCTCCCTCTTGCGTCTCCCTCGCGCCCTCCCTATCCCACCCCTCTAGGTGGTCACAAAGCACCAAGCTGATCTCCCTGTGCTATGCGGCTGCTTCCCACTAGCTATTTTACATTTGATAGTGTATATATATCAATGCCACTCTCTCACTTTGTCCCAGCTTACCCTTCCCTCTCTCCGTTTCCTCAAGTCCATTCTCTACATCTGTATCTTTATTCCTGTCCTGCTCCTAGGTTCATCAGAACCTTTTCTTTTTTTTTAGATTGCATATATATGTGTTAGCATACAGTATTTGTTTTTCTCTTTCTGACTTACTTCACTGTGTATGATGGACTCTAGGTCCATCCACCTCACTACAAATAATTCAATTTCGTTTCTTTTTATGACTGAGTAATATTCCATTGTATATGTGTGCCACATCTTCTTTATCCATTCATCTGTTGATGGACACTTAGGTTGCTTCCATGTCCTGGCTATTGTAAATAGTGCTGCAATGAACATTGTGGTACATGACTCTTTTTGAATTATGGTTTTCTCAGGGTATATGCCCAGTAGTGGGATTGCTGGGTCATATGGTAGTTCTGTTTTTAGTGTTTTAAGGAACCTCCATTCTGTTCTTCATAGTGGCTGTAACAATTTACATTCCCACCAGCAGTGCAAGAGGGTTCCCTTTTCTCCACACCCTCTCCAGCATTTATTGTTTGTAGATTTTTTGATGATGGCCATTCTGACTGGTGTGAGATGATATCTCATTGTAGTTTTGATTTGCATTTCTCTAATGATTAATGATGTTGAGCACCCTTTCATGTATTTGTTGGCAATCTGTATATCTTCTTTGGAGAAATGTCTATTTAGGTCTTCTGCCCATTTTTGGATTGGGCTGTTTGTTTTTTTGATATTGAGCTGCTTGTATATTTTGGAGATTAATGCTTTGTCAGTTGCAAATATTTTCTCCCATCCTGAGGGTTGTCTTTAGGACTGGGCTCTTATCTCTTCCCCTTGCACACTCCTCACTGAACAAATACCTGGGAGTCTCTAGTGATGTTGGCCTCGCCCTGTAGCATCACACGCCTCCAAACAACAAACAAGGTTGTGAAACAAACCAGACTGTGAAATGAAGTAATTGGTCCCTCCCTTCCTGCCTGCAGTAGGACATAGTACGGATCCCCCTGCCATGGACAACTAGCTGTCAACCAACTCTTCCCTCAACCAGCACTGCTTGGGCAACTACTATGTACTCAGCCCTAGAAAAGTGCAAACAGGAAACAAGCTAGTAGTGAAATTTTGGCTCTGGAGTCCGAGAGCTGAGTTTGAATCCAGTTCTGCCACTTACCAGCTGGGCAAATGATGTTACCTCTCTAAGCCTCAGTTCTCTCATTTGTATATGTGTAATAGTATAGACAGAGGGGTGTGTGTGTGTGTGTGCACGCGCGAGTGTGTGATGGAATTGTGGGGAGGATTCAGTGAGGTAATTAGTACAGAATATTTGACAAGATTATACTGACAAGGGCACAGAGAAAGAGCTCAATAAATCTTGGTTGCTATTATTGTTATCGATGAGTTTATTTGGAGAAAAGACGCACTTTGAGTGAGCGGAGAACAGTCAAGAACTCTGCCTAACTCCTTTTGCTGGTGGAATAACCTCCCCACCTGCTCTGTTCCACATGGTGAATGATGATCATTCTTCAATATCTAGTTCACCGTTCACCTCTTGCTCCCTTCCAGAGCAGAACTTACTCTGCCTTCCGATGCCTCTTCAGTACCGTGCACACACTGTCACACTGTATTAGTAACTTAGGAATCTCTCTCTGTCACTGAATTGTGAGGTCCTTGAGAGTTTATTGCAGCTCCAGTTCCTAATTCAGCACCTGGCTTATACACGTGCTCAGCATATATTTGGTGCATGAATAAGTGGATGTAACTGTGTAAGGTAAAGGAACCTGGAGTAGTTAGGAAAGCCTTCTCTCAGGAAAGGTTCATGAGAGATGAATAACTTCAGAAGTGCTTGGACAGACAGCAGTGGAAACAGGAGGAAAGACAGTGTTCTATTACTTTCTATTAGTGTAAATCAATATATTGATTTGAGTGAGGGTCTTCTCCTCACACAGGTAACGGTAAGTCAGCTTACAGCTTCCCTGCTGGCCTCATGGTGTTACATCACCTCCAGGGTAGGTATGTAGAATCAGCCAGTGAGGACTGTCCTGAGGGATTACAAAAAGAAGAGGAGCCCTTGGGAAAGTTTCAGGACTGGCATTCGTAGGAATGAAGAAATGAAATTGAGGAGTGGCGTCCTCCCTGCAAATGAGCATATTATTTTCATAATAGTAGAAAACATTCAGTGTTATCACTGACCCTAGGGGACCCATCACAGAAATCTCATTGCAATAAACCATTTGAAAAGAAAAAAGTACCAGAGATTATGTTTCAGAGATAAAAGTATAAAATTCCACAGAAAGTAATTTGCCTGGAGAAGTTCTCAGCAATGGCTAAAGTGCCTATATGCTAAAAGCAGGGTGGAATGCATACTTGGAATCTTGGCAAGCAGTCACAGAAAGGCAGTATGCATAGGGGTTAAGGGCTCAACTCTGGAACCAACTGCTTGGGTATGAAACCTGGCTGATGACTCACAGTCGTGTAAACCCTGAGCAAGTGACCAACTGCTCTGTACCTCGGTTTCCTTGTGTGTAAAATGTGGACACAAAATAGTTGATAATTAGTGAAAAGCACTTAGAATAGTTAACCCATGCAAATCACTTAGAAAAGTACTTCCCCTGTGGGTAAGCATTTAACAAATATTAGGGAGGAAAATGCTATTATGATTAGCAAGTCCCTGTTACTGATTTTGTTCCACATGTTGTTCTGGGGCACTGGGGGAAGTGCAAAAGAAAACTTTAAGACAAGATCCTCATCCTTACAGAGTTAGACTGAAGATGAAACATAAAACTAACTTCAATAAGGCAGTTAGAGAACTCAGATTGCAAACCGGATGAATCTGTGTGACGAGGAGGGAGAGGAGTATAATAGAGAATAAGCCGAACAACCTTGTTTGTGGGTGCTCAGGTAAGGTTCATTGAATATAATTAAATGGGATTTCATTCAGGTTAGGACGTTATCAGCTATTTTGTAAAACTCCAGATTTTGGAGAACAAAAAAATCATAGGAATAGAAGAACTCTCTCAATTATCAGTGTATTTAGAGATTGCTAAAACAGAAAGAAGAAAAACGGAATTTCTTTAAATTGACCTTGAATGAGGTTTCAGATTCTGTGAATGATCGAGATGAAAGAAACCTCAGCGATCAGCTGGTCCGAGCACCTTGTTCTTCAGATGGCAAAACAGGCCCAGAGATATGAGGTGACTTACCCAAGTCACAGTGGAAACCCAGGTCTCCTCCTGCTTCTCAGTCTGATTCTCAACTCCACGTGGATGCTTGTTGGCTTCTCTGGCTCCTGAAGGGCATTCTTCCCATCCAACACCAGTCAGCTGATTGGACCCCCATCTGACTCCTAGAACTTTTCCAGCGGGCACTTGCTTGTGGTCAATTATGTCCTGACAGCCACATCTTGTAGGCTTAACCCTCTAGGCTTTGACTAGAACCTTTGGGTTGTAGCAAATAGCAATCAAAGGAAGGGAAGGGAAGGAGGGAGGAAAGAAAGAGCAAAAACCGTTAATGGAGAAATCAAGAAATTAACAGTGTGACCAACATATCTGATCCATTCAACTATTCTGTTCCCCATTTTTCTGTCTAACACATGAGATTTAAAAATCATTCCAATGTGTCCCATTGATGAGAACATCTTGAAAATGAGTAAAGTTGGAAATGCAAGTTTTGGGGTTTTTTGCTTAGTTTTGCTTTGGTTTCAGATCCTGTGGGTTGTTGCATAAGCCATTAGTATTGTGTGGCTTAATGCCAAAATGCTGGACAATTCTAGAATTCTGAAGCAACTAATCGGAATCACATAGCTTGGCAATTTCCTATGGAGTCTACTACACAAAATGATGCACGAATTGACAAAGAAAATGCCACATTGTCAGAATGCATTACTGAATGTTATCATCCTTTGCACTAGTCACAAATATCAATATCTATTTAAGTGAAGACCAAATTGCTAAGGGCTCAGCAGAGGGCTTGGCACATAAAAGGACATAGTAGCCATTCACTAAATAAATTTATTAATGAATAAAGTGAATAGTGAAAATCAGAAATGTATTAATAAATAAAGTGAATAAATAAATGAATGAGTGACCCCCTAACAGCAGTATGAAGGTTCCATCAGCTACAATGAACTTGAAGAAAGCCATTTTTACTTTTTCCAACAACTGTAGCTATGGCCCAGTGACCACACAAAGTTTCAAGTTTGCAAGATGGGATGGACTGTGGAAGAAGCTCCGTTGTCGACAACTCAGTACAACAGCACCATCTCTGATGTTTGATTCTCTGATACTTTGATTCTCCCAGTTTGAGGTCATGTCCACATCCATGCTGGAATACTTTGAATCTTAACAAATAGATTTATACTAAAACTAGCACCAGAGCTCTATATCCAGAATGATAACCTCCTTGCCCCAACCTCGCAAAAAAAAAAAAAAATCAGGAGCAAGTTTGAAAGAGTCTTCAGGTCATTTAGAGAATACTGTCTACAGTAATAGATCAAAGTCTTACTTTTCGTTTGATTGTAGTAGTACTGGTACAATACTCATGAACTACTCAAGAATAATCGTTTGACCAGTTATTTCAGTATGTCTCTGGGTATGATGCCCTGAATTGTAAATATATTATTTTCATAGTAATTTTTATTGTCTGGTAGCTTCAGATTTTAATGTAAAGTTTACACTTCTGTGACAAATAATTTCTCTTAGAAAAGTTACTCTTCAAGCAGAGAATTTGATAATAAAAAAAAAACAGAGCTTAATTTCCCAGTTGTGGGATGTATCAGTGTTCTCTTTCAACTTGATTAAATAAATCTTGCCCTTGGCTAACAGACTTAAAATGTACCTTTCTCATAGAAGCTTTACATTGCAATGGGGTAATTAGGGGGTGTTAGAAGGGGAGAAAAAAAAGCAGACAGGACACATCATTGGGACCAATTATAAATTAAGAATAAATGGTTGCTAGAGGAGATGTCAGTTAGTACAGATCATTTTGAAAGTAGTTTGGCACATGTCAGATTTTTTTAGCTATCCATAATTTTTAACTCAATAATTCAACTTCTAGAAATCTATCCCAAGGAAATAATTTGAAATACAGAAAATGTTATATTCATTGCAACATAGAGTACTTAAAAATGGGAAACTACAGAAGTATCCAATAATACAGTAATGTTTAAGCCAATTGTGGTAAATCCATTTGATGAAATATTAAGTTGTTATTATGCTTATAAGATGTATTGGTTTGTAGTTTTTATTTATTGTGATATATTTTCTAATTTTGGTGTCTGGTAATGGTGGCGTATAGAATGAGTTCTGTCTTTTGGAAGTTTGAGAAGAATTGATATTTATTCTTTTTTAAATGTTTAGTAGAATTCACCAGTGAAGCCAGCTAGGCCTGGGCTTTTCTTGGTGGCTAGTTTTTCAAATTACTAATTTAATCTATTTATTTGTTAGAAATCTGTTCAGAGTTATTTTTCTTCTTGAGTCAGTTTTGGTAATTTGTGTCTTTTCTAGGAATTTGTTCATTTCATTTGTCCATCTAAATTGTCTAATTTACTGGTATACAACTGATCATGGTATTTCTTTATAATTCTTTTTATTTCTGTAGGGTCAGTAATGATATCTCCTCTTTTATTCCTTATTTTAGTAATAAGTCTTCTCTCTTTTTTTCTTAGCCAATCTAACAGTTATCAATTTGTTAATCTTTTCAAAGAACTAACTTTTGGTTTTGTTGATTTCTCTCTGTTGTTTTTCTCTTCTCTATAGTTCATTAATTTCTGCTCTAATCTTTATTATTTGCCTTTTTCTGCTTGCTTTAGGCTTAGCTTGGTCTTTTCTCCAGTGCCTTAAGGTGGAAGGTTAGACTTTTGATTTGAGATCTTTTTTAATATTATAGCTATAATATTTAATATTATAGCTATAAGTTTTCCTCTAAATATTGCTTTAGCTGCCATAAGTTTTGGTATCTGTGTCTTTATTCTCATTCATATCAAAGTCTTTTCTAGTTTCCTTATAATTTCTTCTTTGACCCATTGGTTAGTTAGGATAGTGTTTTCATTTCTTTTAATACCCACATATTTGGGGATTTTCTAAATTTCTGTTTCGTTATAGATTTCTAATTTCATTCCATTGTTAAGCATTCATTAAAGCTGATGCTTCCAAATACTCTCTAATGATATGTCACCATTAAAATAATTGGCTCCTATTTATTGAGCTTTAATAAATGCCAGGCACTATGATAATAGCTTTTTATACATTATCACATTTAAATATTCAGAACTGAGGCTCAGAGATTAAACAAGCAAATAGCTGAGCCAGCACATTTTTATTACTAATAATAAACAGCAACTAGATCAGATCATTGAGCACAGAATTATGAGAAAAACAGATTCTGAGAGATAACTGCCAAGAAATGCAATTAAAAAAAACAAACATTATTCATTTGGCCATGGTTCTTTTTCTTCCATTACTTCTCCCCCTTTTCTCCAGATGTTTGTTATATTCCTTCTCTTCCTTCTTTTTCTTCTCCTTTTTTGCCAAAAGTTTCTCCCCATATTCCCAGTGGGAATCATCCCTTAGCATTTCAGTTCATGCATTCATTTGATGAATATTTGAGTACCTACCTTCTCTAGATCCTACATACAGAAATGAAAGGGATGTGGTGCCTGCTCTGAGATCATAATGTAGTAGGAGAGAGCTATGTAAAAAGGAGTAGATTCACTGTGACAACCTTGGGTAGAACATCTGAGCATATAACCTTAAAAATGAGTCAGTGTTTATGAGATGGACAAAGGGGGAAGGGTTTCTATAACCAGCACCCAAGTCAAGATATAGAATATATACCTATAAGTCAACTATACTTCAATTAAAAAAAAAGAAGATATACCTATATATATTGAGGAGAGTAGCCTAGGCTAGAAATATATTTTGGGGAAGTGTCGTGGTTCTAGCCATGATAAAGACACAGTTTCTCACTTTTCAACCACGAATTTGATTTCTACCACCATATCTTAGTTTTGCCTGTTCTAGAACTTCTTATAATTGGAATCATACATACATACTCTTGTGTGTCTGCCTTCTACGACTCAGCATAATGCTTTTGAGATTCATCCATGTTGTTGCTGAGTAGCAATAGCAATATATTGTGTGTATCAGTGTATCACAGTCTATCAATTTACCTGTTGATGGACATTAGAATTCTCCAAATGAACATTCTTATACACACCTTTTTGTGGACATATTTTTCTCTTGAGTAAACATCTAAGGGTGAATTGCTGAAGCATAGGTTAGCTGTATGATAAACTTTACAAGAAACTGTCAAAGTGTTTTCAAAGTGGCTATACCATTTTGCATTCCCACTAACAATTCATATGAGAGTTCCAATTGCTTCATATCCTTACCAACACCTAATATTGTCAGTCTTTTTCCTTTCAGCCACTCTAGTGGGTATGGAGTGGTATCTTGCTTTGGCTTAAATTTCTCTGATGATTAATGATGTTTTTCACATGCTTACTGACCATTTGCATATCTTACGTTAAATATCCAGTTGAGTCTTTTGCCCATTTTTTATTGTATGTTTTTGCTTTTTATTGTTCAGTTGTAGGAGTTTTTAAATATTCTGAATAAAACTCCTTTATCAGATATATGTATTTTAAACATTGTTTCCCAGTTTGTGGCTTGGTTTTTTATTTTCTTAATGACCTCTTTTGAAAAGCAAAAGTTTTTAATGATGAAATCCAGTTTACCATTTTTCTAAATTTGCCATTAGTGCTTTTATGTTTTATCCACAAAATCTTTGCCTGCCTCAGATTACAAGTATATTCTGTTTTCTTCTAGAAATTGTATACTTCAAGCTTTTAGAATTAGGTCTGCAATCTATCTCTAGAAAATTTTGGTGTATGGTATAAGTTAAGAGATGAAGTTCATTATTATGAAAATTTTCAAGCTTACAAAAATGTAGAAAGAATAGAATTATGAACCTCTGTACCTATTAGCTTCAACAGTTACCAACTCATGGTCAATCTTGTTTTGTATATTCTGAAATATATGAGATATTTATAGATAGATAGATAGATAATCTCCCCTGAACTATTTCAAGAGGACATTGTAGAAATTATGGCCTGTTGTTGTTGTTGTTCTAATTCAGAATTCAATCCAGGATCGCACATTGCAATTCATTTGTCCTGTTTCCTTAATCTCCTTTAATCTAGAATGGTTCTTTAGCCTTTTCTGTTTTTTATGACAGTGACATAAGAGGATTAAGACGATGTTTCTTAATTTTAATTTGCTGATTATCTCTTCATGGTTAGCTTCGTCTAATGCATTTTTGGCAAGGATATCAGTGATATTGTATACTTCTCAGTGCTTTCCATCAGGAGGCACATGGTTTCAGGTTATCCCACTATACTGTGACGCTAAGTTTGATCACTTGGTTAAGGTGGTATCTACCAGATTACTCCACCATAAAGGCACTTTTACCCACTTTTTTTTTTTTTGGCTGTGTTGGGTCTTCATTGCTCCACGCAAGCTTTCTCCAGCTGCAGCAGGCGAGGGCTACTCCTCATTGCAGTGCGCAGGCTTCTCATTGCGGTGGCTTCTCTTGTTGCGGAACACAGGCTCTAGGTGCACAGGCTTCGGTAGTTGTGGTGCGCGGGCTTGGTAGTTGTGGCACATGGGCTTAGTTGCTCCGTGACATGTGGGATCTTCCTGGACCAGGGCTCGAACCCATGTCCCCTGCATTGGCAGGTGGATTCTTAACCACTGCACCACCAGGGAAGCCCCTACCCACCTTTTTAATGATTCATCTGTTAGAAGATAAGTGTCCCGAGAGGGCGTAGAGCAGAAGCAAGAAGAACTGCAGTCCTGCCGCCTGTGGAATGAAAACCACATTCACAGAAAGATAGACAAAATGAAAAGGTAGAGGACTATGTACCAGATAAAGGAACAAGATAAAACCCCAGAAAAACAACTAAATGAAGTGGAAATAGGCAACCTTCCAGAAAAAGAATTCAGAATAATGATAGTGAAGATGATCCAGGACCTCGGAAAAAGAATGGAGCCGAAGATCAAGAAGATGCAAGAAATGTTTAACAAAGACCTAGAAAAATTAAAGAACAAACAAACAGAGATGAACAATACAATAACTGAAATGCAAACTACACTAGAAGGAATCAATAGCAGAATAACTGAGGCAGAAGAACAGATAAGTGACCTGGAAGACAGAATGGTGGAGTTCACTGCCGCAGAATGAAAAAAGAATGAAAAGAAATGAAGACAGCCTAAGGGATCTCTGGGACAACATTAAAGACACCCACATTCACATTATAGGGGTCCCAGAAGGAGAAGAGAGAGAGAAGGGACCCGAGAAAATATTTGAAGAGATTATAGTCGAAAACTTCCCTAACATGGGAAAGGAAACAGCCAGCCAAGTCCAGGAAGCGCAGAGAGCCCCAGGCAGGATAAACCCAAGGAGAAACATGACGAGACATATAGTAGTCAAATTGACAAAAATTAAAGACAAAGAAAAATTATTAAAAACAACAAGGGAAAAATGACAGATAACATACAAGGGAACTCCCATAAGGTTAACAGCTGATTTCTCAGCAGAAACTCTACAAGCCAGAAGGGAGTGGCACGATATATTTAAAGTGAGGAAAGGGAAGGACCTACAACCAAGATTACTCTACCCAGCAAGGATCTCATTCAGATTCGACAGAGAAATCAAAAGCATTACAGACAAGCAAAAGCTAAGAGAATTCAGCACCACCAAACCAGCTCTACAACAAATGCTAAAGGAACTTCTCCAAGTGGGAAACACAAGAGAAGAAAAGGACCTACAAAAACAAACCCAAAACAGTTAAGAAAACGCTAATAGGAACATACATATCGATAATTACCTTAAATGTGAATGGATTTAATGCTCCAGCCAAAAGTCACAGGCTCATTGAATGGATACAAAAACAAGACCCATATATATGCTGTCTACAAGAGACCCACTTCAGACCTAGGGACACATACAGACTGAAAGTGAGGGGATGGAAAAAGATTTTCCATGCAAATGGAAATGAAAAGAAAGCTGGAGTAGCAATACTCATATCAGGTAAAATATACTTTAAAGAATGTTACAAGAGACAAGGAAGGACACTACATAATGATCAAGGGTTCAATCCAAGAAGAAGATATAACAATTACAAATACATATGCACCCAACATAGGAGCACCTCAGTACATAAGGCAAATGCTAACAGCTATAAAAGAAGAAATCGACAGTAACACACTAATAGTGGGGGACTTTAACATCTCCCTTACACCCATGGACATATCATCCAGACAGAAAATTAATAAGGAAACACAAGCTTTAGATGACACAACAGACCAGATAGATTTAATTGATATTTATAGGACATTCCATACAAAAACAACAGATTACACTTTCTTCTCAAATGCACATGGAACATTCTCCAGAATAGATCATATCTTGGGTCACAAATCAAGCCTTGGTAAATTTAAGAAAGTTGAAATCATATCAAGCATCTTTTCTGACCACAACACTAATGAGATTAGAAATAAATTACAGGGGAAAAAACATAAAAAACACAAACACATGGAGGCTAAACAATACATTACTAAATAACTAAGACATCACTGAAGAAATCAAAGAGGCAATCAAAAACTACATAGAGACAAATGACAACAAAAACACGACGACCCAAAACCTATGGGATGCAGCAAAAGCAGTTCTAAGAGGAAAGTTTATAGCAATACAATCCTACCTCAAGAAACAAAAGAAATCTCAAATAAACTGTCTAAACTTACACCTAAAGGAACTAGAGAAAGAAAAACAAACAAAACCCAAAGTTAGTAGAAGGAAAGAAATCATAAGGATCAGAGCAGAAATAAATGAAATAGAAACAAAGAAAACAATAGCAAAGATCAGTAAAACTAAAAGCTGGTTCTTTGAGAAGATAAGCGAAATTGATAAACCTTTAGCCAGACCCATCAAGAAAAAGAGGGAGAGGACTCAAATCAATAAAATTAGAAATGAAAAAAAAAAAGATAATGTATGCTGTTCCCCAACAAATTTTTAATCAATAGTTTTATTAACCACTGATGATTCTTGCCTGAATTAATTATTATTATGGTAGTCAAAAAATGGTGATTTCCTAACTTTATTGTTTCTTCTATAGTTATTAGCATTCTACATAAGAGAACTTTCTCTTTTTCCCCATTATTAATTATTTAATTTAGGTATTTTGGGTGATCTTTATGGACTTATGATTTTCTTTTTTAATTCAATGTGTTATACTCCATTTCTGTCATTATTCATTTTAGTATTCAACTTGTCTAGATTTGGCTGGTGTGATCACTTTTAAACTGGCTTTGGTGTCCTTTTGACATGCCATCATTAGTTCTAGGTTTTCTAAATTTTGTGTTATTTTTGTGTTTATGTTTAGTACTTTTTACTTTCCAGTCCAACAAAATGTTTCAGACTTACCTTTTACTTTACCTGCTCATGGAATCAGCCATTTCTCAAAAAAAAAAAAAAAACACAAAAACCTAGCTCTTTTTTGTAGGAAATGGCATTTAGAAAGCAAAGTCTGAGCACCAGGTGTGCTTTTTGCTTCTGGGATATCATTACATCTAGCCTCCTTTAATGGGCAGAGAAAGAAAAATAAATTTGTTTAGAAAAATCATAAATTTATATCAGATGCTTCTAATTACTATTTACCATCATAAGATTTTTCCTCTCCTTACCTCATTCCATGATTGTACCTTACCCTTCTTTCACAAGGATAACGTTGTTTCACAGCATCAGTGTGTTTTACTCACTTGCTCATTACTCACACATCAAATAGTTTCAGAATTCAACCGACAATAAGCCTCCTAAGTGAAGTTCAAAATTTCTTTACAATTCTATCTTTAGAATATATTCTGAGGGTAAGTAGTCAGAGTACTATGTTTCTCCCATATTTTTTTGAAGCAAATTCAATGCATTAAATCATTTCAACTGTAACTACTTAAATATGGCATGACCACAATGCCATTTATCACACTTAAAAATTAATAATTATTGGATTAATATTCCATCTATTTCAGGTCTTAACTTGACTCATAAATATCATAAATGCTTTTTTGTTTCTTTATTATACAATTTCTTTGCCTGAACCAGAAGTGAAATCTATTGTAATTGGTTGATTCCTCTTAGTTCTCTTCTGATTTATATGTTTTCCCCCATTTTTTTGTTTGTTTTGTTTCCATTTTTATATTTAAGAAACCAGGTCATTTGTCTTATAGAGTTTACTCCAGATTTTCTTTGTAGTATAATTTAGCAGGTTTCTCTGTCATCTTTATTTCTGTAAACTGGTAGTTGGATTTAGAGGTTTGGTTAGATTCAGACTCATTGGCAAAGGAGGGTTTTCTTTCCTTTTCTTTTGAGAGTAGAGGTTTACAGAACTACTTTGTGGTAGTATTTTGTTTTCCCATCAGGAAGCACATTCATCTGATTGTCTTTTTGTGTGTGTGATGTTACCAGCTATTGATGCTCAGTGCCTAGATGCATTAATTCATTAGCCTTGCAAACAGAACCCTGGGACACTGTTAGAGACACATTTATAGGGACACTGTTACAGACACACATCCATTCAGACACGTTTCTAAAACAGACATATTTCAGGCCAACTCCTGTCTTTCCTTTAACAACCTCTTTGTTTCATTGTTACTTGGTTTTGGACCTCTCTTGTTTTAAACTTCTCTTTTGTTCTGTATGAAAACATGATGTGTATAATACAAAATGGTGGCCCAAACTTATGGTAACAGCCTTCCAAAGGGAACACAATTATTTTAGAGGAGGAGAGACAAGAATGAAGAGGAAAGAAACATTTATAAGAGATAAAAGAGGTCACAGAAAAAGGTGTATATGAGCTCAGTATACATTTAAATCAAATTCTGCACAGAGAACATTCATATCTTGAATGTGACTTTTTAGAACTATGAAACATTTGAAGCTTGAAAAATTAGAACACGAAGAAGAAAAACTTTAAAATGCCCCTCGTTTTGAAGTTTTCTGAATGAAAAGGATAAAAACACATCAAGATTCCCTCATGTATCTTTAAAAACATGGGATTTGAGTGGGAGAAGGAGCAATTTGAGTTTTTTGTTTTGTTTCTTTTCTTCATGGAGCGTGTATTTTACCTTAAACCAGTTCACCAATGCCATTACATTCTGGGGTCAGGCTGCACAATTTCGTGCCATTTGACCTAACAACTTGGCGACTTCTGAGTGACAGTAATAATATGCTGACTCCTGGAATGAGTGTTCTAATGTCTGTCACAACATGAAAGGTATTCATTTAACAGAGACACAACAGAATCAGATAAACAAGGCATGTGTATCTGATTGATTGCAAGGGTTGTGGAGGGAGGTTTCCTCTCTTTCAATTAAAGATAAAAATTATTTACACCAAGTAAAATTTAAAACATGCTGTGATTGTTTGCTTTCATCCCATAGTGTGGAGGTTAGGGAGAGGGGTATTTTTGTTTTTTAAGACCTTACTGAGATATAATTCACATAGTATACAATTCACAGACTTAAAGTGTCCAATTCAGTGTTGTTTACTATATTGGTAGTGTTATGCAACCATCACCACAATCTAATTTTAGAACATTTTCATCTTTCCTAAAACTAACACTATACCCATTAGCTGTCACTTCCCATTCTCTGTACCCCCTTCCCTCACTCAGCCCCAACAAACCGCTAATCTACTTCGTCTATAGATTTGCTCCTCATGGGCACTTACCTTTTAAAAGCCATTCATAACCTGTCACACTGAAATTTTTTTACTTTATTTTTGTACATTATTTAAAAACGAGTACAATAGAATAGAACCCGCAAAAACATGAAAGGGTCTCAAAAAATTGTAGCAGGATATCTCACAAAAATATTGTTGAAGCCAATAGCATCTGATGGCTTAAATAAATAATTGCCAAGCAGTGAAGCTGTGGGAAAGAAGACAGATTACAGTGTCACTTCAGAAAGTCAGATGCTAATGATTTTAAATATAAACTTGAAACAGGCTTGAGTTACGGAAACTTTTCTTGCTCTAAGAACAGCAGTATTTGCAACCAGGAATATTTGCAAATTCAGATTCTAACTTCACTGCTCACCAACTGTATGACTCTGGGCAAGTAACAGAAGATTTGTAAACTTTAGTTTCCTCATCTGTAATATGAGAATAATGATGATACCAACCTCATGAAGTTAGTGTGGAGATTCGCATAGGCAGAGCCTTTAGAACCAAGCCTGGCACATAATAAGTGCTCAGCAAATGTTACTTGTTGTCTTTACCATTTTTGTTCATAAGAACTCAATAATCCAGGTCAAATTCCACAATGGAATTCTTAGTTATGCCAACTTTCCACTTGCCACGTGTGATTGGTATTTTCAAAATCTCTGCTCAAAGAAGTTTTCTGCCATGAAGACAATGGATTGGAATTTAAGATACTGTAATGTAGAGGAAAACAGCACTGATCAAGTACGATTAATAGAGCTGTAGGTTAGCTTTAGGACGATGTGTTCCATGAATAGTAAAAGTGCTGATTTATTATTCTCACCTAACACTCGTGTAACAGATTTTTCTTTTCTAAATTAAAAGAAAAAATTAACAGCAATGAAAACAAAAGCTTATATAATGGTATTACACATGTCTAACAAAATAAAGAATAGATTAGAGCACCATAAACCACATATAATCTCTTCTAGTTGAAATGTTTAAGACCTTAAATGTGTGACTTTTAAATCTGTGCGTGTGAAGGGAAGTTGTGATTTGGTTTTGTGTCCATAAATGTAAGGCAATGTGACCACCAATGAATGATTCCATTACCTTTTCTTTAACTCCAGTACAAAGTGGCTTTCGGTAATAGACTGATATGATAGATAATTTCATTTTTGAGGAATTATTATGCATTTTCTGTTCTTTTAAAAAAAGTGTGGTGCTAAATATTATGATGTCCCAATCAGATGACTCATGATACACAACATTTTCATACTCGGGAAATGTTAACACATTACAGTCCTTGCTTTGAAAAGATAAAAGAATGAATCACAAACAACACATTTTCATTTTCCTTTGACCCCAAGAGACAATTTAAACGATGTGGTTTGCATGCGGCCCCATATGGCTCTCAAAGGCCTCCACATTGTGCATTCATGTCTACATTTTAACCCCAGGCTTTATTCCTCCTGGCATTGTTTTGTATTTGCATGAAAATATGTAAGTGGTTTTTTTTTTTGCATGACAAGCCATCCGTAACGTTGAAGTTAAATGTCTAACATATCTTGCAATATCACGTGTCATTAATTCTTACATGATTTTTTTTTCTTTTATTTTCAGTTACTGAAGTTAAATATGCTTGAAATGTAAAAGTGGCATGAAACTGGAGTGATGCAAGAATATTTAATGTTCCTTTAAGGACTTACCATTTTTTAACTGGGAAAATTTGGGGGGTAGTTCCCAGCCTTGTCTTTGGACACCAATTCCTCAATTACAAATTATGATAAAACTATATTGAACACAAGTGCTGTCAGCAGAGTAATAAATTCTGAAGTGATACTTCTTTTTTTCCCTGAGAATGTGTTTCTAGTTCTTGAATATGAAGTACAAAATGTGTCCTCTAATTTCAGGATTTATTAAATATTTGATTTATTGGTTTTCTTAAAGCCTTCTTAATGGTACATAAAATTAAGCTCAACTGACTTTGGTGAAATTTCCTAGTAACTAAAAAAGTAATGAATTACTGAATGACAGCGCCAATATTTTAATACTTTAATATTTCCTAAATGAACATGACTACCAAAATGGATATTAGGTATAGGAGTGCGTGAGTATACAAAGAAAATAAGTTATTTATACCATTTTGTCAAGCATCAAATTCATAAGAGCACATAACTGATTCCCGCCAATGGGCCAAAATATCCAAACAAGTGCTGTTTTTTCCAAGTAGTCACCTTGCTCTCTCTGCATTTATTCCTATCGGCTGTCATTGCTAAAACCGTTTTAGAATACCCCTTGTCAAATTACCTTCAGTCTTTGGCACAGTAATACCTGTGTGGTAACAAATCTTGTTTCTTGGCGAGAGACCCTCAGAGCCAAGTCAGTCAAATAAGCTGGCAAAACATGTTTTTAAAATGATACGTCAATATGAAATTACCAAGACTTGCAGGGCTTATAGCCTATAAAATGATTAAGAACACGTTTCCCAAAGAAGAACCCCAGATAGCATTTACATAACAGCAACAGTGGGAATAAATGATTTTTTCTTAAGAAGTCTTTTAGGCAAGCATCTGATATTCACTTGAATGAATAAGTTCTGATACAGGTATTCTGTTATGTCTACCTGTATTATTTTAAATTCCACCTCATTTAAGCTAATGGAGTGGTTTACATTTTTAAGGACAGCGCTTCTTCCATTATTTCTTGTCATATCAGAATATAGATAAATGGCCGTTATATCTCCCTTGCTTGAGTGAATATCAAGTTAATACCTCTTTAGCAACAATTTTAATAGATTTTGGTTGATGGTGTCTTGACTGTCACCAGCTAGCTCTGTGATATTGGCAAGGGACTCAGCCTCTCTGTGCCTCTGGCCCCCTGTCTACAAGTGAGGGCTTGGAGCTCAATTATCTTTAAAATCTCTTTTGAATGAAAATATAATACTGTAATTATCATATATCTGTGTGGGAACTAAATCATCATATATCATAAATCCACACACATCTCTGAGGTTTTAATTAAATTCAAGCTGAAGTAACTCAAATTCCAGTTATTTAAAAAGACATCTAGACACTGATGTGTCTAGCATCTCTAGTAAAGTCTTTTCTACCTGATGATAATGATGATTATAAAGATGACATTTGTATAGCACTTTATGTTTATACTGCCTTACATGAGTCTCACAACCTAAGAGCTGCTGTCATCATCCTCAGTATGCAGATGAAGTAGATACTGAGGTTCAAAGAGATTCAGTTACCTGTCTAAGGTGATGAACTAGCAAGTTACAGAGCCGGACAGAGGGTCTTCTACTTCCAATTTAATATTCATTTCCCCCGTCGTCATTTACCTGCCTCTTAATTAGGAGACAGTTTTTCCAAGGTGTCATTTTTCAGAATTTACACTCCTGGAAACTAAAATCTGCCTTTAGGGACCCTCCCACACCCCTTTAGACTATCCACTTGCATCACTACAGCTCTCTCTGCTTTTACAAACTAGTTGTTTTGTCAGCATGAGTGTGACAACAATTAGACGTCCCCTGTTTTTGCCCCATGCCTTTTCTCCTTCACAGTCATTCAATGACAAGCGTAAAAAGAGCTTCATCTTTTCACGAAAATTCCCATTCTACAAGAACAAGGAGCAGAGTGAGCAGGAAACCAGTGATCCTGAACGTAAGTAGATTCTCGAAGAGAATGTCACCTGCAACACAAGAGAAAAAAATCCTTCACGGGCAACACGCATGATGTAGGCTCCCCCACGCCACACGCCTAGGCAAACAAACACGGCAGGCAGGCAGGTCAGGGCTTACTACTGTGACCAGTGTTTGGCTGCAGTCTGGATCCTTCCCTGGATAGAGCTCTTCTTTGCAGAACGCATTGGAGAGGGACCTGAGGAAGCAGGGACTTTGCTTCCAAACAGCATTTATCTGTGACCAGGACTGGGTCTGGTTCGCGTTTTCTATCATGCAACTCTCCAAGGGCTCGAGACAAATTCTTTTCTGGACAGAAATATTAGATTCCATTGCCACGTATATTGTTTTGGAATGCTAGCTAACTGGGAGTGATTAAATTCCCTTTATTGATTACTAGCATTTGTTCACTCTTTCCCTCCCAGCAAATATTAAGCACTTCCTTACTGAGCAGTGAGCTTGTATTGGGTGGATGCTCAGACTAAGAATTGGCCATGAAACTTGGAGGGGATCATCGCTCCCAGTGGTACGTTGCTGTGGCAGTACTGACAGTGGGCAAAAATGACATCTGCTGACTCTTTCTCTTTTTCATAACAATCTTCTGCTTAAACCTTTCAAGTTGCTTTACAAATCCTTGAGTCTCAGTCCAGGGAGTTTGGGGTGAAAGTTGTTTCAGAAGAAGAGAGCATGGGATCCAGATTGCTCAGGCAACACGGTCTGTCATGGTAGTATCCATTTCAACTCCACTGACTTCTTCCTTCCTCTTCCGTGGCTGTTCTCCCTCTCTCATTGCTCTCTCTGGGGACTTCCATGCAGGACATCCCCGGATTAGGTGACGACGGTTATGGAACAAAGACTCTGAGTAAGTTCCCAGGAATGGTCACTGTAACTTTTCTTTTCTTTTTCTTTCCTTTTGAGTTTCGCTTTTGTTCCTTTTCTCGAGGGCCTTTCACTCCTAGCATGCACAAGATACTGAGTTTTATTTGTTACCTAGCTGTGAATGCTCCTACAAAGCAATTTTCAGCCGTTTTGTTCTGCATGTCAGCATTTAAAAGCAAAGTGTCTCAGGCACTGTAACTTCCGTTGCAGTTCACACCTTCCCTTTCTGACCGCGTGCTGTGACCAGCATGGTCCTGGTGCCGCCGTGGCATCCCTTGCTCTGCCGCCTGATACCTCTCAGGGAGCAAGAAACCATGTTGAAAGAAAGGGCGAGTTAAATGCTGTAGAACAGGAAAGCAGAAATGTATTTTATATTCTTTCTTCTGGCTTTTCCCCCAGACATACTTAATGACCTTGCCAAATTCCATAATTGGGTTGTACTTTGCTATTGGTAAAGGAGCTGTGTTATAGTCAAAAGGAACATGCATTCTCAAAAAGTAAATATTAAGCTATTTGATCTTCCATGAATAATTCTTTGCTATTAACTTTGACTGATTTTTTTTTTCTGACTTGCGGTGATCCTGCTTGAAATGTTTGTATGATAAAGTTTTAGATATGTATATTAATATGTTTTTCTATCAGTGATTTATTAGCTGCATTGCATAACCAGATCTTCATTTTATGGTTTAGAGTGGAAAGAAAAATATATTAAACTTTAAAATTTTCTAGTTATTAATGCCTTTACTCTGTGTCCCATTGCACTAATAAAAAATAATAATTCTGTGTATTAATATACTATACTATGATTTTTATTTCTTTAATATTAACTCCATTGTGTAGGCATCAATGAACTAAGAACAGTTTTGTGTCTTTTGCAGCTGTATCACATGTTCATTTTTGTTTGTTTTCTTTTTGTTTTAATTTAACAGCTGTGGGCAATATTTTTAGAAGCTGTTCATTTCATTTCTATAAAACAAAATAACATTGAGCTGGACTTTGTTTTCAAGGGCTGGTTATATAACCCTGTGTAATGATACCTGTCATCCTTCAAATTGTTAATTTGGACTCTTTTTTTAGATATGTATGTTTAGAAAACAAAATCTGATCAAGAGTAACTACTGATCTCCTTAAAGATGAAAACTTTATCTTTGAGTCTCTGTATGGAATATGTCATGAAATTTTTCTTGAATTGGTGGCTGAAATTCAAATGTTGATTTCAACAGTATCTGGATAGCATCAAGTACCACCCGAGAGAATTTCTTAAATTTTCAGTGGGGGTGGGGAGTGTTTTAATATATTGTTAATATGAACATCACTAAAAAGTAGTTGCTATTGGAGAGTCAAAAATATGTTATGCCTTTTTGTATCTAGAATGATGCCCTTTTAAATCCAAAGGTTTGTTTACTCTTTAAAAATTGAACAGATTTCACTAGGTAAAGTTATTTGTCAGTTAACACTACTGGTAGCCATAATTTGGACTTTAGCTGGAACATATTTTGAATTTCTTTTTACCTACAAAATAGAAAAATTCTGTTAAACACTATCTTGATGTTAAGAGAGATTGGTCGTTAAATAAAACACTGCATGGTTCTAAATTTCTATAGTGTAGCTTCACTCTAAATTATTTTAAAAGTAAAAACAAAACAAAAAGAAACCTGTCATCTTCAAGTCAAGGTACTTGTGATAATCACACACGTGAAGATATGCCATTGTTGGGTACGTACTTAGACTTTCTTTTCAGTAACAAAAAACAAATATGCACTAATTCATCCACACTTCTTTCCCTAGTGCCTCTTTGCACTTGTAACATATGTACCTAAATTAATAATGCAGTTCTGGTCAAACACTCACACAAAGAGAAATGATTCAGGTGAATTTAACCCATGCTTTGATTTTCATTAGTTTCATGCTCTGAAATTAATCCATCTAGGATGTGTTAACTAACACGATTGCAGGAGTCCTTTCACAGTGTTCACATGTATCACATCATCACACAGTACACTTTAAAATATATTACAATTTTATTTGTCAGTTATATCTTAATAAAGCTAAAAAATGGAAACTAATCTATCCAAGAATCTATAATAGCAAATACATTTTAAAGCACTTTTTTTAACTGTTAGAGAATAATGTTCTATATTCTTTTCCTTTTTTCTAAAGATGTACAACAGTTGTCACTTTTTAAAAAGCTGAATTTATTGCTATTGAGCTTCAGAAATCAAATAGTCACATATTCTTTATTCAATTAGCCTGATATACAAAGAAGTTAGTAAGTTGATGAATTTATCTTCTATAGCTTAGTAAATAGGTACAGATGAAAGGAAGTGATTTTGGAAATAAAGCCCTAATTCTGGCACATAACTGGTATATCCCTGTTATGCTAGTTAAACTGTGTTTTTATGAAAAAAAAGGTTCGAGATATCACCGTATACTTGTGCAGTCATTCAACATGAATTAAAAACATACTTTGTGGCAGAACCTGTGCTTAGTTTCAGACCGTTTACCTTCTGCCTGTTCCACTCCTCCAGAACCTAATAGCTGTCCAAGCAAGAATCTTAAAATAAAAACAAGGAAATATTGAACTGACTCATAAAACATTTTTCAGTGACTCATTTCTTCCTCCAAGATTTCCTACACACTCACTGAAGCAGGAAGGTTCTTCAACAATCCCTTTCATCTTGTGAATTAGTTTAGGAAGTATTTAAATAGAAATAAAATTCAAGGGATTCCAGGGATCAATTGGCAAGTTGAAATGCAATATTCCTGCAAAATACCTAAAGGCAAAATAGAGCAACAAAAAGCCTGCAGAAAACAGTCCCTGCATACCAGAATCTCTTGAATTTATAGTCAAGAACATCCAGCTGAGAGACGTTGACCTTTGTAACAAGAATCTGGAAAATCAGAGCAACATGAATGGGTCAAAGTATTCATAAAAAGAAAAGTGCTTAGATGGACATTATGCATTTTTTATAATTAAACGTAGTTTACTGTTTGCTAAAAAAGAAGATACAGCAATCAAGTAGTAGCTTCCTGGAAAAGAGAGATAAAGTTTTCATCTTCATCTTATCTGAGTTTTCTCAATGCGTCTCCTCTACGGCCTCTTACTTGCCTTTCGCTCACATTTCTAGTAGCCTTGCATGGTATTCCTTTAAGTTCTGGCTGCTCTCCAATGCTTGGTATCTCTTTAATTTGCTGTGCTGTTCTTGCAGAACATGTTTCTTCTAATGCCAGCGATAGCGAAAGTAGCTACCGTAAGTTATTGCTTTGGTTTGTGATTCTTTTCTTTGCAGTTGCCCCTTTGCCTGTGGTGTGCATTTCAGATTTTTGCTGTCGTTGTTTTTCAATTGCTGCCCTTTATCATCCTCATCCAAAGCAAATGGCTTGAAATGAAATCATCATCTGATGTGGAAAGATACCAAAGACACTAGGGCGGTGGGTGGACTCATGTGATTTGTGCGAGAGGTAGCAGTCTTGCTAATAAATGACTCCAACCTCAGTTGGCTGTGGCCTGATGATGCAATTTTCCTAGAGAAGGTGGGGGTAAAGTTCAACTTGGTGGATTCTGACATTCTGCCCTCCAAAATAATTTAAACTCCCTGCAGGAAGGTTGAAAAGTTGTCATGGTTTTATTTTCCTTCTCATTTTGCCTTTTCCTTTCTGTTCCTGGCTCCCCTTTACAAGAGAAATTCTGATAAAATACAGTGTTCCTTTTAAATGGAGCATGAACCTTATATATCTCTTCTCTCCTTGATTAATATTTTGAGGTAGATACTATGTTATATCTAACTTTAAATTTTGATGGTTGGGAAGAGATGAAAAAGTTTCATCCTCTAATGTTGAAGGAGCTCACATTTTGTTTAAAAGTGAACAAATCTTGGATCAGAAAGCTTAAGTGAAAAGGTAGGTAACTATTTAAAACTTATTTCTGGTGTTTGTTTGGTCACCTCAAGCCATTTGCTTAGTGATATAAAAATATTCACCAAATGCCAAGCACATCCTTTTTATCTGTTCTTGTGGTTTCTTACCACTTACAGGTTTTTGGTGACTAACATAGGTACATGTTATTACTGGGATCCTTACAATTTCTGTAATGTTTATTTATACGCCTTAATGAAATGGGTTACTCAAAAAGCAATTGCTGAGGATATTAGAAAATGGCAGGCCCAATACATATGACCCTCAGCTACCAAGATAGAAATTGGTTGGAGGTTTCTGTTTTGGGGTTTTTTTAGTTTTGTTTTTGTTTTTTGTCTTTTTGCTTGTATTAATTGAAAACAAGAGAAGAATAGAATAGCTTTTATTTTTGTTTTTTTCCATTACAGCATGGTAATTTACAAAACCATGCCTTTTTTGAGGTGGAACATCAAATAGTGTTCTGGAAGTGTGACAAATTCAATCTGGATCTTGAGAAAGGCTTTGGATAATCAGATTGGTAGAAAAATAGAAAAAAAAGCACAAAAGAGGAAAGATGACAGATGGAGGAGGAAGATGAAACACACCACAGAACGAAATGAAGAAGAGTTGTAATGAGATGCCTTTGATCAACCAAATAACGTTAGAACCCCCTCATTTCCTTCCTCAACAGAAGAAGTCCTGCTGATGAAAGGAATTAAAGTATTCTTGTTCTTAACGTGATCTTTAACATTTGTACATTCTTCCTACTTTTATACTTTTATGATTATCCCAAGTTGGGAAAGTATTTGCCTTCCCCCATCTCTTCATTTGGTTTTAAAACAAAGAAACCTGGCTGGTTAAGAAGTGACCAAAGATTATCTTCCCTGCGCCTGAAGTACCCTCAATTTAGTATAAGGAAAATACAACTTATTTGTTGGGATTCGTGGAGACCCTTGACCCTAATTTCTTTGGCATCAGTTTTCAGTTTTTAAGTGTTGTGCTTCCATCCTGTAGATACAGGTAGAGAAAGGAAAAACATCAAATCTTGTTCTTTCAATCCCTTTTATGGAAAGTATATAGGAACTACCTTTCTCTTCAGAAATCATTTTTTAGAGTATTTCAGAAGCCCCTCTCTTCTCCTTCAGAGACGGGAATGTTCTTCCCAGAATCATTAAGTTATAAAAATTGCACCAGGGCTTTCAGCTGTTTGACAGGTTTTTGATTGCAATGCTCCAAGATGAAATCAATAATTCTTTTCACCCTCAAATAGTAAGTACACATAAATGTTTATTGAGTGAATAAAGGAAACACTTGCAAACAGCTTGAATTATCTATGAGAAGAGAGAAGAGTTGGAACTGGACTCTAGGATGTTACTAGAGAAAATGTGGAGTCTAATAATCTCTATTGGCTTGGGTCTCATCTGAGAATACAGAAGGTTAGCCATTCAAATTGTTTCCTTTACAAATGAACAAAAGTAGGAAGAGCCTTTGTCATAGCTTAGAAGGGAAAAAAGGATATTTCTTTCTCCAGGATAGAAATATGAGGAATAACACAGGAATATTCTTTAGTTCATTCATCATCCGCTCTATGTCATGCTCTCTCACAGGCACCTTAATACCCAGTATGAATCTCAATGAACTCTGGAACTCAGCACACGTGTAGGGAGAGAGGGAGAGAGAGATCAATACATTAAAAAAGCACAGAGTGTGGCTGTTTCTAGAATAAAAGTCTGGCCCAAGAATAGTGGGGCTTCAGAGATGATTTCAAAGAGGAAGGGGCCTTTGAGCTGAGCTTTGGAACGATGAGGCACTTGCCAGCTCAGTAAGTTGAAGAAGAAGCGTTCTAGGAAGGGCAGTGGCGTGACAAAAGACAGAGGCTTGGGACAGACACGGTTTCATGAAAGTGCCATTTTGAAATCAAACCAGGCTGGAGTTTTCTACTGAATTCCTGGCTTTTGCTGTAGTTATGACTAACTTCTATGTTTTGTGGATAGCAGTATAGACAAATACAAAAAAAGACCTCTTTTCACTAATGTTCAGGTGTTATCTTTTACTCTTAGGACCATTCCATGTCCACTCAGGGACAAAATGGCTAAAATAATAGTCAGTGGTTAGAAAGAAGAGCCCAGGCCCGTGTGTTTCACAGCTCCAGAGGGCACCATTCACACTGCATTCTGGAGTTACAGATTGTGCCAACCTTACTTGAAAGCCTCATTTATTTTCTGAGATACACACACATACACATGAATTTACACTAACCTCAGTTTCTAATAAGTAGCTCAGACCTTTGCTGCACCATCTCAAGAATTATAGAATAATTACTTTTTCCGAAGTCCAAGTATATTGAGCACCAGCTAAAATGCAGTTAGTCACAATGCACATTGTCTAATTATGCAAGATGCCATCTCAAACCTTGCAAATCTCTACAAGCTGAAGACCTGCCTTCCTTAAAGCCCAGTGAAGCTCTTTATGTCATTATGGGTTTGGGGGAGCTGATGATTATCCTCCTAACCCATTGGTGCTCATCAGTTAAGTAGGATTTTCAAAACAAGGATCTTGAAGAAATGATCTGAGTGAAATTGAGATACTGAAGTGAGGAGACCCCAGACTTTCCCTCTGGAATCAGTCAAAATGGTGCCCGTATTCGTCTCCTTTCTCCACTCTTCTCAAGTTTTGCCCTTACATTTCCTCTAGTTCTTTAGTCCTTACAAAGCAATTTTATTACATCTATTATTATCTCATTTGATTTCTGCAACAAAATTATGAGATATACCTTATATTAATACCCCGTTTCACAGATGAGGAAGCTGAAGTTCCAAAGAGCGCTACACCTCACTAATATGATGGCACTGCAGGTCCAGTCAGGATAGTTTAATTCTGAAACTTACACATTTCCACTCTTCCCTATAGTTTGTAATCCAAGCCTCTTCATGTTTTATCTAGTACATTTCAACCATTTCATACTACCTATCAAGTTAATACAAGCAGCAATATTTATATAGCATTAACTATGTACTAAGCCTGATTTTCAGGGCACTGTGTATAGTAACAGATCTTCTGAAGATCCTTTGAAGACACTGAATCACTAATTCACCATGGGACCTTGAAGAAATCCCTGAACGTTTTTGAACCTCAGTTCTCTCCTATGTAAAATGACTAGCTTGGATTAGAACAGAGATATAAGAAACAGATTTTAATCAAGATTGCCCTTTGACCAACTGGTAGTAGCTGCCTGAAGAATCGTATTGAAAAGTATTGAGACCAAGTGAGGCTCAGCAGTAATTCGGGCAATGATAGATTTGTGATGCATGTCGAGCGTTCGGAAGGGGGAGTGACGTCATCATGTGCTACAGACTTTCCATCTGTAAACCACATGAACTCCAAACCCTTTCTCATCGCTAACATTCTGTGGCTCTAGGAACCCAGTTAATTCTTCATAAGTTATCCAGTGCAGACACTAAACACTACATTTAGAACATTTAATGTCCTGCCACTGGTCTTCACTTCCCTCCTCTCTCTTTTCTAGTTTTGAAAAAGTTCTAAAAAAGAACAACTTGTTTTTCCTTATCATGAGGGCATATTTGGGTCTTACTCCAAATCCCTCTTACTGTGACTTGCTTCCAGTTTAAAGATGGTGTTCGTGGAGTTGGTTACAACGGTGTCTGCCAAGTCTCTGCCAACCACAGGCGTCCACCCCCAGTACTGTGCCGCTCTCCCCTTTCCAGCCATGCAGTTGCCAAAACAAGACCAAGTAATTGTTCATACCCTTGTGTCGGCTGTTATTTCTGAGTGCCGACACCTCCTGAGCAAAAGATAGAAAAACTACTAAGGATGACGATTTTATGGAGATGACACAGCAGCATTTAAAAAAAAAAAAGAGTTGGCGTTTGCAGATGGAGCACCTTATGCCCTGTCAGTGACGCTGACCCAGGTTCAGCTCCTTTCTCTGCCACCCACCGTTTGTTCATTTGTAAGTTCTGCCCCTATATCCCAGCCTCCACAGAGAATTCTACATCTCTGGCCTTTTTGAGACAGTGCCATATACTCAACAAGGAGTCAAAAAAGGTATAGTTTTGAATGTTGACTCTACTACTTACTAACTGAGGAAACAGGCCCCGTCTCTGAGCCTCAGCTTCTTCATCTGTAAGGTGGAGATCATCAGAGCACCTACCTCAAAATAAATGGCTGTGAAAAATAGGAGGCAATGGCTGTGAAAGCCTTTTATAGCCTGTAAAGTGCTATGCAGACATGAATTATCTTTCATTGCTGTGGCTTTATTATTTCTCCCCCTCTACTCTCCCTCCCACTACCCCTAGGGCTTTTCATTCTTGAACATGAAAGTGAAAATTGGTTTCAGGTGCAGAGTTCACAGTTGTTATGTAATACCAGCTGCCATAGCATCCCTGCAGGCTTCCTTACATAGTGCCTGATTGTCACAGGGTCTTCAAAATTGGGATGGGCCTTGACATAAGGGATGCTGTCACTGCTGTCTGCCAGTCTTACTGCTCGGAACAAGAACCAGTGCTTTCTGTAGGTTAGAAGTAAACCAAAAAGCAATGGATAAATGAAGAACTACAGAACTCTGTTCTAACAAAGTCAATCAAAGCTATGTTGTTTTGTCCTAGTTTTCTGAATCACACATTGTAGTTACTGACACCAAATATTTTATTTAAGGTTTGCCTTTAGAATGTCCCATCAGAATGATTTGCAAGGCCATTGTAAAGAGATTCCCATGGGAACACGAGGTGTTCTATTTATTTAGAGAAAACCACACTTCCCAAAATGAAAGCATATAGACAGAAACACAAAGTAGAACCTGTCTTTGGCTTCTTTTCTCATCCTGTCTCCTACCACTAGAATTAGAATGCAAATTCATTGTCCTCTTTCTTTATGTTAAGTACTGGGGACACAGTGGTGACTGTGGTATGGGATTCCCAGTCTGGTGCAGAGGCATAAGTATCACCTGATATTTAAAACCTCTGTTATCTATCCCATGGTCAGGATTCTCCTACCACATATTATTCGTTCCCTGGAGATTTCTCTGGACGTTAGTCTAACATTGCAGTGTTAGTCTACCATGCTTCTGTCTCTAAAGCTATGCTTTTTTCCCCAACCGTTTTTACACTCATCCTCTGAATTCCTATGACCTCTGCATATCTTAGCCTTTATATAACTAGAGCTTAGCAATCAATCACCTTTATTATTTTTTGGCCCAGCCTCTGTAAATTTTAGTCGTTTCGTTTTTTTTTTTAAAGGGAATCACTTTTTCCTGAATAATAAAAAAAAAAAGTCATGAATCTGATTCCTCACATACCAAACCCCTGCCCTGATGTGGGAAGGTCCCCTGAACACTTCTGGAGCAGCCATGAGTAGGTTCCACTTAGAAGAAGCACCAATGCCTATTCTCCGTGACTTTAGGAAGTAGCCTAGTGGTGCCATTCTAAGAGTGGACCCTGCTTGAGGTAAGATGTGGCATAGGCCTGGGGCCATTTCTCACACTTGAAAAAGTGACACCCTCACTACCCTCCCCACCCCCACCCCAGGGAAGAGAGCTGTAATTCACAGCTTTACCCATATATCGCCTAATTTCCCAAAATCAGTTGTCATTATCAAAACTGTCTAATACTAACTTCTTTTATGAAATTAACTCACCCGAGGCTGAGACTTCTGAAGCACATGGCTTTGACAGACTGTGAATGTGTTTCAGGGGCTATGAGGAGATAAAGCAGTGAGACTCATTGCCCTTTGGTTTCAGGAAACAGTACCTCATATTACACTCCTCCTCTATAGAAAAGCATACAAAAAGCCCTTTTCAACAGCCCTGAACAATTTCCCCACCAAAAGATAGTTGGTCCTGGGCCTATGCAAATAAAAGAATAGAGCCTTCGGGGTTTGCAGCTGAATCAGACTAATCTCGTGCCTAGTTCATCAACTGGGCAAAATAGATGAAACCAATTTACTTTTCATGGTTATGTGTTGACTTGAGGCTCATCGTGAATCAGAAGGCTTATAGCAAATGACACTGGAGGGGGCCGACCCTTATGCTACATTGTCTTCCTTACTTCTCTTTTCAAAGTTTCAAGGCTAGATTTAGCAGCAATTAGAACCAGTGATATAGGGTCCTCCTCAATTTTTTTATCTTCTTAATTGACCCAGCGTTTTCTTGATGAATTAACAGAGTAAAATCCTCCGAGCCCTGTAGTGTGTGCTGATGAAGTTTTTGTCTCGTAAATGAAACAAGCAGACATTTGCTTTTGAATGTTCTTCTTTGGGAAATAAAATGGAAGATGAAATAAAAGGTCCAGAAATGCTGGTAATGTAGCAGTAAACTATTGGAAGGACCCTCTCCTTGAACTCAGTGGGTTCCTTTTAAGTAGGAATGCTGGATATGAGGCCATAGTGCTGCATTTCTCAGTGTCAGACGGAAGGCGGTCTCTTAGACGGCCAGCCTCCAGTTGTTCCTTAGACTTATGACCTTCGATCACCTGACACTGTAATACTGCTAAACAGCTTTATGGGGGTGAAGGGATTTGGGGAATAGTTCAAGGAGGGAGAGAGCGGGGAAATTAACCCTGAAGTGGGTCTGTTTCCTGGGTTGCAGAGCAGGACTTGTAGCTGTGGTTTGTGATTGGTTGTTAGTCCACCGTAATTTTCCTTTTTTCTCTTCTCAGGGGGACAAGAAGACTTCATTCTTTCTTATGAGCCTGTCACGAGACAGGAAAGTAAGTTTCCTAGCATGCTTTGGTTCCTGATTGACACCATTACAGAAGGGAAAGAGTGAAGGACCAAGGAAAATAAACTCCTTAATAGTCAGCAGTTCCCAGGCCAGACCGTGCTCTCTCTTTGGCCCTGTGACCAAGCAAACAGCTTCCCTGCTGAATGTGGGCAATGACCACTCCCAAGAGAATGGAACTGCCCTCCAGATGGGAGAGAGCACATCCAAATCATAAAGAGCCCCACCTGCAGGATCGATGCATAAAATCTCCATGCAGATTGACATCCGCTCAGTATTAAGAAGGGCTTTTTAGGGCTTCCCTGGTGGTGCAGTGGTTGAGAGTCTGCCTGCCGATGCGGGGGACACGGGTTCGTGCCCCGGTCTGGGAAGATCCCACATGCCACGGAGCGGCTGGGCCCGTGAGCCATGGCCGCTGAGCCTGCGCGTCTGGAGCCTGTGCTCCGCAATGGGAGAGGCCACAACAGTGAGAGGCCTGCGTACCGCAAAAAAAAGAAGGGCTTTTTAGCAGACCTGTTGTAAGGTATAAGCTACCTTCTAGGCTGCTCCGAAGCCTGGGAGGAATTTATACAGAGGCTAATGGCATCAGAGGAGGAATTGTACCAAATGAACTTTAGAGTTCCTTGTAACCCCATGATTACAAAGGAATTGGGAAAATCCAAGCAGAGTATGGAGAGTATTTTGAGCTAAGGAAAAGAAATTATAAAAACATAAGGTGTGGGCTTCCCTGGTGGCGCAGTGGTTGAGAGTCGCCTGCCGATGCAGGGGACACCGGTTCGTGCCCCGGTCTGGGAAGATCCCACATGCCGCGGAGCGGCTGGGCCCGTGAGCCATGGCCGCTGAGCCTGCGCGTCCGGAGCCTGTGGTCCGCAACGGGAGAGGCCCGCGTACCGCAAAAAAACCCCAAAAAACAAAACATAAGGTGTCATTACTGCAGATGATTACTTTTTAAAGCCATTGCCTAAACAATGGTCAAATAGCTACTTTTTCTCCCATTCAATTGACTAAATTCAGTAGTTGTTTTGACATTGTGTAGGCATAACTGTAGAGTAAGCAAAACCTCTCCAAATGTTTCTTTTCGTTGACAGACACTGCAGTTGTTTTTCCCTGCAGAAAGTAGACTCAGCCAACACACTGGGTATTAAACATTCCAGAAAGTAGATAAATTCCAGAAAGTAGACTCAGCCAACACACTGTGTTAAACATCAATTTCCTTATGCAGGGCTATATGGGCAGTTTATCCACCGAAGTAATACCCTTACCAGTTCTTGGCGTTTGGCAGTTTTGCCTTAAGAGCACAGTGGTTTCCAAGTCTTTCTCCTCATCTGCATCTTCCTTTCCATTTCTGCAGTAAACTATACCCGGCCAGTGATTATCCTGGGCCCCATGAAGGATCGGATCAATGATGACTTGATATCTGAATTCCCTGACAAATTTGGCTCCTGTGTGCCTCGTAAGTATCTAAACAAAGCTTGTCTCCTTTTGAGATGATAAAATGTAATTCTGTTCCTCCAGTAGTCTCTCCAGTGATTCAGATACCATCAGTTACCTAGTTTCCAGGCATCTCATTTAATTTTCCCCACCGAACACGTTTCATCTACGCTGCCATGTGTTGTTCTCTATTTAGTGAGTAAATGATGTGGTCCCCTAGAGGGCAGGATGAATCCTTTCTTTGTATCTCCCATAGCATTTAAAATAGCGTAGGTTTGTTTATTTTTAAAAAGGGACCTCCCTGGTGGTCCAGTGGTAATGAATCCGCCTTACGATGCAGGGGATGCGGGTTCCATCCCTGGTCAGGGAACTAAGATTCCACATGCCACGGGGCAACTAAGCCTGCGTGCCTCACCTAGAGCCCACATGCCACAAACTACAGAGCCCACGCACCCTGGAGCCTGCGCACCACAACCAGAGAAGAGAAAAACCTGCAGGCCACAACTCGAGAGAAGCCCACGCACTACAGCAAAGAGCCCACGCGCTGCAACGAAAGATCCTGCATGCTGCAGCTAAGACCCGATACAGCCAAAAATAAATAAATAAATAATATATATATTTTTTAATAAATAAAATAGCATAGGATTATTGATAGGCATCGGTATGTTCTTATTGATTGATGGAAATGCCACTGAAGTATCTTTTCCCATAGAATAACATTACCGAACCAGGTTCACTGAGATGCCGAGGTTTGCAACAAAGAAAGGGTTAATTCACGAGGCAGCCAAGTGAGGAGACTGGAGAACGAATCTCAGACTCTCTGCCTCCTCGAAGGCGAGAAACGGGATATTTGTGGGACGAAGGAGCAGGGCGGTCTGAGGTGTGGGGAGCATGGGGAAGGGTGATTGGAAATAAGAAAAAGGTGAGGTAAATGTCATTCTGTGCAGGTGCAAGTAAGCTACAGGCTTCCTCATGGCAAGCATGTTCAGAAAATCGCAGCATTAGCATGTTCTGAGGGTGGAGTTTGGGACCCCCTGATGTCAGGTCACCAAGTGGACATTGGCACTTGCCCAGTTGGAGGGTCGGTGGTCTTAACCAGCTCAAGCTCGAACTGGACGCAGCTGACTCTGAGTTCCTGAAAAACAGCTCAGGCAAACACATCGTTTGGGTTGTGTGACGCTTGGAGGACCTGCAAGGTTTTTTTGTAACAACAAAGTGAGCTCAATCAGTGAAGGCAGGTTTAATGGATCTAACTGATGATCACCCTCAGTTACAAGAAAAGAGATCAGAAACAAAGCCATCTATTAAAATCACCTCAGGATGACTTAGGGCCGTGTGTCATTGCAAAACAAAATAGCCTTTCCCAAGTGTTTCACAGCCTCAGGAGTTGGGAAGATGCAGACAAGAAGGATTATAAAATTTTAACCCACTCTCCTGGCCACTGCAAACTTTAATCTGCTTTCTTGTCATTATGGACAATCATCAGGTCCCCTGGTCCCTCTGGTACACTCAGGGCTACATGCCTGTAAGAAGCTATCTGCTCTCCTTCCTCCCATTCGCCACCCACCCACTCACCACTTCCATCTCTACTCCCACTGTGTCACATAAAAATACATAGAGGCCTTCTGTGTACATAGACAAACCCACAAGGGAATTTTAATTTATTAGATCATCGAGCTCTTAAATCTGATCTCAACAGATATTTCTTTCTCACTCTGCAGTTTTTAAGCTTTATGCTCTGAAGTGTCTTTTACATTTCAAGACTGCAAATGTCTCCTGGAATACAGAAGAATAGCAAGAATTGCATGTGTGCAGTACATGGGCAGGAGGGAACTAGGACGACTGTGCTATCTCATGAAACTGTTCCCAGCAAGGATTCTGGGAAGAGACCTTGTCACAGAGCATACCCTGAGAGAGACTCCAGATAGAAATGATCAGGTCAAACCCTAGGCCATTCGTCACAGCTCCCAGCTTGTTCCTCCACTTTTGAAAGAAAAAAAATCCTTTAACACCATTTTTACTTCCCCTCCACCTTGCATAGTCTCCTCTTTCTCTTTTTTTAATTAATAGCACTATTTTATGAAAATCAATACATGTTCATTGTACAAAACATGGAAAATGATAAAAAGTTAAACAAGAAAATAAAAATACAGAATCCCACAAGGTACCCAGAAGTAACATCACTGCTAATATTTTCATAGATTTCTACCTATTCTTTCTTTTCATGCATTTTCTCCCATGATTAGGCACATATTAGATAGATAGATAGATATTTTTTGCTTAATATCATTTAAAATTTTATAACTTTTAAATGATTATTATATCACAATTAATACTTTCTCACTTATGGGTATTTTGGGTTTTCTCTACTTTTCAATATTACGAATTATAACTCAAATACAATTATAATTATGTGTTATAATTATTTATAATTTATAAATTAATGTAGTGAATATCTTTAAGGATAAAACTTCATCCAGTTTTGATAATTTTTTTTTTTTTTTTTTTTTTTTTTTTTGCGGTACACGGGCCTCTCACTGTTGTGGCCTCTCCCGTTGTGGAGCAGAGGCTCCGGCCATGGCTCATGGGCCCAGCCGCTCCGCGGCATGTGGGATCTTCCCGGACCGGGGCACAAACCTGCGTCCCCCGCATCGGCAGGCGGACTCTCAACCACTGCGCCACCAGGGAAGCCCCAAAGTTTTGATAAGTTTTAAAGATGGATTTCTAGGAAGAATATCTGGGTAAAAGATCAAAAATATTTTAACATTTTTTTAATGTTAAGGATAAATTATATTTAACCCAATATATCCAGAACAATACCATTTCAGTTGTAATCAGTATAAAAATTATTGAGGTATTTCATAATTTTTGGTAGTAAGTCTTGGAAATCCACTGTGTATTGTACATGTATGGACCAGCCCCATTTTAAGTGCTCTTGAATGGGGCTGCTGGTGACCACACTGAGCAATGCAGGTATAGAATGTGTCTTACTCCCTCCTGTATTCTTTGTTTTTAATACAATTTTTAAAGATTACTTTCCATTTACAGTTATTGCAAAATTATTGGCTATATTCCCAGTGTTGTACAATACATCCTTGAGCCTATCTTACACCCAGTAGTTTGTACCTCCCACCCCCTCACCCCTAATATTGCCCCTCCCCCCATAACCACTAGTTTGTTTTCTGTATCTGTGAGTTTGCTTCTTTTTTGTTACATTCACTAGTTTGTTGTATTTCTTAGATTCCACATATAAGTGATATCATGTGACGTTTATCTTAACTTTTTTTTTTTATTTATAATGTTAAATTATTTTCCCTTCTCTTCTTACCAAAAAGTTTAACCATTTCTATCTATGGTTAGAGTTGATGACTTTTAGTCCCTCCTTAACTGTGACCATCTCATTTTACATCTTTTTAAATCCCCGAATATATTTATACTGCATGTCCATTTTTTAATGAGACATTATTTTACTTCTTTGCTTGTCCCATAATCTTTTATCATGTGCTAGACATAGTGATGCTACATTATTGGGCATCTGGATTTTGTTATCTTCCTTTATAGAATATTAAATTTTTGTTCTGGCAGGTAATAATTTGCTGACAAATCAGCTTCTTCCAGTTTTGACTTGGTTTTAGGGTTTGTGAAGGTGGATCTAGAGTAAGTCGAGAGTAACCTCATAACATGCGGCCCTTCTGGCGTCTCAACCAAATGCACAGTCTTCAGAGTCTCCTAGCACTACATGACCTCTAGACACTCCATTTGGAAATGAAAATGGAGTAAATGCGGAGTCCCTTCGTGTTGCTCTTAAGTATTACAGCCCAACACTGCCTGTTGTCTGATGCCTGAAAATATATTTCCATATATTTTATCTAGTTTTATAGTCTTTACAGTGGGAGGCTAAGCCTGGGACCTGCTACTATGTCATGGTCCTTCATATTACATATTTTTATATATCTATGCTGAGGGTGTAAAAATATGTGTATAAAGGAAGTTTATGAGTATAAAGTTACCTTATTTTCATCTTTTTTGTTTTATAAAGATACTACGAGGCCAAAGCGTGACTACGAGGTGGATGGCAGAGACTATCACTTTGTCATTTCCAGAGAACAGATGGAGAAAGACATCCAAGAGCACAAGTTTATAGAAGCTGGCCAGTACAATGACAACTTGTATGGAACCAGTGTGCAGTCTGTGAGATTTGTAGCAGAAAGGGTATGTTCCCCAATCATCTTACATCTCCCCTGAAGAAGGTTCCCAGGTGGCAAACTGCATTTTTTTGGTCATTACTCTTTCCTGATTTCAGTTGTAAATTTTGATTAAATATTCCTTTTAAGACCTCTAAGCAGAGAATCCCTTTAGAGCAAGATCATTAATCTTTATTCTAATCTCAATAAAGACTGATCTGGCGGGGAGAGGAGGAAAGGGAGCTTATAAACCTAAAGGCAATTAACAGCTTGAAGCTTATGGAGATTCACTTTGTCCTTGACTCATTTATCTTTGGCCACAACATTGAATTTACTTTAAAAACTTTGTCACTCTTCTTTGTTGTTTAGATCAGGGTCCTCAATTCTTTTTGTTAGCAAGAGTTAACTTTTCATCTCCCTGAAAACTGGAGATCCTCCTGGTGGAGGGGTAGGTAGATGGGGAGGACTGCCTGGCCTGTTGCTGGCAGATATTTTAACTCAGAGGAGGTGTAGATGCTGTGATTCCCCTCCTCCTGATGATTTCAAGGGCGTGGAAATGAGAAGAACGTTCAAGAGAGAATAGGACAGGAAAGCACTTCAGTGTACCTTTAAGATCTGCCTAAGGAAAGATCCTAATCTCCTATGAACACAGAACCAATTTCATAGAAGAAAAAAAAGAGTTAAGAGGCAATCACATTTGTTGGATTGATTTGATTTGACACAACCTTTTCCCCTCCTTTTAATGTATTGGTTAAAAAGATTAAACAAGAAATGTTCCTGTCTGTCTGAGAACACAGTAAGAAGGTGGGTCTGCTTTCTTCTCTCTGGAAAGTTGGCTTCTTTGAGCTATATCATACTGTTTCGAGTCAGCTTCCCGGATAATGGCATCTATTCTCGTAGACACAACCTTTGTTATAGCGAAGTGTTCTGGCCAGTGAATAATCAAACTGCATTTAGACATTTCATTATAACTGCTGCATTTCACAGATAGCAAACTTGGAATTGATTTAAGTGGTAAAGGCTTGAGCCATCTTAGTGTGTTTCTCCTATAAAAGCTCAAGTACTCACTGGACTCTCTTCCTTTTTACATGGATATTATGGATGAGTTTTTATCCCCTTTTATTGATTTAGGACTGTTTCTATTTGCATAGTATGCTTTTTCTCTTCTTTTGTAAAGCTCTTTAGCCTCGGGGCAATGAAGCCATTTCCCTCCAGGAGGCAGAATATGATGTGAGGCAAATGTGTCTGTTTTTCCAGAAATACTTTATAAAGCAGCTCCTTGCTCTGAGCTCTCATTGCAGTGGAAAGCAAGTTAAATGAGGTGTGCTATAGTGTAACAGGGTTTTTATTTGTTAAGAAACAAGATATTTAGACACTATGCAAGCCTATCTCTCAACATTTAAGATAAAATATTTAAGGTAACTCTTTGTGTCTGTCCTTGCTTTATACTAGACTGAGCATATCGAAGGCAGGATGCATATAAACACTCAGCAAATGTTTATGGGATTGTTCTAAACTAACATTACCATTCTTCCAGATTTAACGTTGGTCAGGGTGAGACAATAAGGTATCTATTTATTTCAACCAATAAGACTTGGGTTTGAGACTTTGGGCAAGTTAGTATTTTTAAGCCTTAGTCTTTTCTTCTGTAAAATGCAGTTGATAATATGAACCTCATAGGTAGGGAATTTCTTCTTTGACAATTTGGGAATTTCTTTTTGACAGTTGTTTTCAAATATGGTTTATGAGCGTTTCATGAGGGTGGACTCAGTCATATTACATATGGCTACACAGCTTCCTTGTGCAGAGCATCAGGTATTTATTTAAGGAAATAAAGTTAACTGAAATAACACAAGTAAATTATCTATCCCAGTGACAGACGCTTATATAAATTATTGCAAACATTTGGTTATAACCCTGTATATCAACTTTTGTTTATGCTTTGCAGTGATTCTTTTTCAAAATTTGAAATCCAGTATCTTTTACCTCCCTCTAAAACATACTTACTTTTTTTTTTCCTTTTGGTTTGATTATGATCATTCTTCCTGGATTAACTCCATATTTTTCTTTTCTTTCTTCCAGGGCAAACACTGTATACTTGACGTATCAGGAAATGCTATCAAGCGGTTACAAGTTGCCCAGCTCTATCCCATTGCCATCTTCATTAAACCCAAGTCTCTGGAACCTCTGATGTAAGTGGAGGACAGCAGCGGCCTTCATCCAGCCCCCTGTTCCATACGACAGAGCAAATTGTTAACAGCTCTTTGTCATAAATGCTTACAAATGGGAACTGCCATTGTTGATTTTTTTTTTTAAGAATTCCCTTTTTTAATGATAGGTGAAAGTTCTTTTGAACCACTGGAGACATAATGTCAATAATTCCTTAAAATGTCTTCACTAATGTTTCTTGATTTTTGTTTTCATTTCACAAGTTGTTTTTGTGTGTGTGATATTTTCATTTTGTCTTGCAGTTTTGAAGGTAGGTTGGTTTGTTTTGTTTTTGTTTTATCTTGCTTTGCTTTCCAAATGATAGGAAGCAATCATCTTTAAATTATCTCTTACTTTGGAGAGCAGTTCCACTAGTAAATTTTTTTAAATGTGTGGGTTTTCATAGAGGGAGCAAACAATATTTTAGACTCTTTGCGTTGGCATTTCACGTTGTTATAGCATAGAATTCTCATGTTTCTTAATTAAAACCTCATGTTATGTAGACCGCTATCCTTAATAGGGCGTTTTCTCAGTGGCCTTTCAGTAAAACATCTACAAGCTTAACCAAAGGCTCCAGACCTGTGTACATTTATAAACAAGGGGAAAATGCATGACTTGGATTTTTTTGTTCTTTTTATCTTTAAGCGAATGTGTAAAATATCTTCCTGCAAAAATCAGTAAACAAAATGGGCAGATATTCATGATCTGGCTGTAAAGTAACAATATTTTTTGTGCCAATTTGATACAAATTGGTGGCATTATTTTGTAGACCACTCTCATACAAAAGTGACGCTGCAGTAGCCATAAAAGTAGCTGAGCAAAAAGGCTAAGAGCAGGGACTTGAAAATTAATCAGGCTAGGTTTGGTTCTTTCCTTTGCCACTGTTCAGTTATGTGAGCTCAGGCAATTTGCTTAACATCTGTAAGATTTAGTTCCTCACCTCTAAACTAAGCACATTGATGATGCAGACCTCATAGAGCTAGTGTCAAGGTTAAACAGCGTCTTGAATGTAGAGTTCTCCATATGGTCTTTGGCATATAATAAGCACTCACTAAATGGTAGCTATTATTACTATAAAAGATTTCAAGTTACTTTATTGTAAGAGAAATAAGACTATTTTATCATTACAAACCATGTAAACAGTGCCATTTCCAAGAGGCCACAAGAGATGGCACCAGTGTGTCCATTGTAAGAGCTTTGCCCAAATATGCCTCCATTTGGGCCTCAAGACATTAGAGCATTTGGCAGGGTTCAGAAGTGAACCACAAAGTACTAGAAAACAGTGTTTATGGAAAGACCAAAGACAGTGAAATCATTCATCCCAGAGGAGAAAGCAGTTACTTGTAGAGGATATCGACCAATTATTCGGTACCTTCTCTAGAAGGAAGAAGCGACAGTAGCTGGAATTGCAGTCTAAGAGAATTAAGTTAAATACATAGTCGATCTCTAGGGAAATTGCCAGAGCTATATCTTAAAATCAGAATAGACTCCCATAAATAAAAGATGGACAAACTTCTTACCAGGATGAAAAACTAAAGTCAGGAGGTCACTCTTAGTACCTTCTGCCCCATGAATTTAGGTATTAATACCTAAATTAGGTACTAATTAGGTACTAATACCTCTTTATATATCATAAAGAGCTTTGCCCACAGCTAGCACTGTGGAAAAATATGTGTTGAAGATAAAATAATGGTTGTTGATAGTATTATCCCTAATGGTACATATTAAATTCCTCCTCTTGTAAGCTACTGTGTTGGGCATTGAGCAAAGTGAATTAAACAACCGCACATTTCCTTAAGTAAAAGTGATTTATAATCTGAGAAGGGCCTCGTAAATGTTATTAGTACTGCTAACATTATATAATGCTAACATTAATAAGAAGAATAGAAATATGGCCCCCACCTCCTGGGAATAGCATCTTCAAGGCCCGTTTCAGAAATAGAAAAATAAGTTTTCACATCATAAACATGCAATGGGATAAGTGGCTTCCGGGGAAAGGGAGGCCTGAGGGAGAAACCGCAGCTGCACGTTTGGTTCAGTGCAACACTGGGGGATGTTCTCAGTAGGAGAAGGTCTACTGCTTTCCACAACTGTGAGATGCCTTGTTTAGTTTTGCCTTAGCGCCCTGTCACGGCCATGTATCATCAAGGAAAATCAAACCTGCTGAAGGCTGGACTCCACAATGAGATAGAGACTCTGACATCATTTGCTGCAGCCATATGCGTAGTGCCGTAACGGTGACATTCAAACCAACGTGATCTTATTAGGAAATGCTAGATGCTTACTTTCCAGCTCACTCTTTTTCTGAGGGTTTTACTTGAGGAGCAAAGCTGGCATGAATTGCCCATTCCTCAGGGAGGGGTGAAGGCTAGGTCACCTGGAACAAAAGCATGGCAGCTGTCACATTAGGCACTGATACATCATCACACACATTATTCCCAAGTGCATCATCCACATCAGACCACAGCACTTATTAGCACATACGCATCTGACTCTTCAGAGGAGCATAAAATCAAGGGTGTGTACGAAAGAGGTGTTTTTTTACATTGTACCTGCCATGTGACTTCTATTCCCCACCACCATCCCATGGCGATAAGAAGCTTTCCTGTGGCTCCCCACACTTCCACCCCAATCTGCTTTTACCTTCTTGCTCCCATGATGGCCTGTGTTTACTTCTGTCTTCAGCTGTATCATAATTATGTTTGTCTAGCTCTCCAGTCATTCATTGTTTCATTTCTTCATTCACTTACTCATTCAGTAGGTTAAGTGTTGACTCAGCTCCATGCCACATGCTAGTGAACAAACCATGGTCTCTGCCCTCAAAGAACTAGCAGATTGGGCAGGGAGACAAAACAAGTTCATGTATTAGAGGATAAAATCCTAGATTCAGTATTGCTACAATAAATGCAAAGGGAATTCAGAGAAGACGGACAAGTATGGGCCAGGGAAGTCAAAGAAGAACCAGAACTACATGATTTCTTGACATCTGGTGCAAAACACTTTCTTTCTGTGAGAAGATACCTTGGTTTAGCCCAGCATCTCCTGCCACCCAAGAGTGACAGCCACTCAAAGCTTCTAGGGCTAGTGCTGTTTAGGAAGAGAATTATAGATACCATCCCTCAGCTGAAGATGGGTTTACTTCAACAACAAGACTTCAGGAAACTCCCACTTCTGTATATTGCAGCCTTCAACATCAAGTCCAGAATTGTGTTAGTGTCAGACTTCGGTTGTGTTTTGTGTTTTTCTAAATAAGGGCCTCTTTTGAAAGAAAGTCTTGGTATACTGGAAAGTCTATTTCACTAAAAATTGGTTTAAAAAAAAAAAAAAAACTTTGAGTTCATACATCAAATTCACTCTTTTACCTTAGGCAAGTCCCTTTACTACTTCTGACCTCAGTTACTTGCTCTGAAAAAGGAATTAACCTGAGACTACATACTCATGACCCAGATGTCTGGCATCCTAAAGTGACATGCGAAGGCAGCAATGCCTTCAAAATTCTACCTGTACCTGCGATGCCTCCCGATGGACCAACCAAACTGTCTTTGCTCTTAGCTGAACTTTTATCAGTGCAGTCACACTGGTATTCTTACGATGATCAGAGGCAATGATTGTCAGTCTTTGATTAAGAAAAATGGGAAGATAAAATAATTCTTACTTAATAAGTACAGTTTGGTTGGCAAAAAATATTAACACCTAGAGGACATGAGAGGATAAAGCTGACACTGGTTGTGAATCAATAGATTAGGTTATTCTCCCTTTTTCTCCCTCCTCAATTTGTCCTTGAGACTAGATTGGATTTAAATAATCTTACGATTGATAAAGCAGCACTAACATACAGTTAACGATACACCAGTGGTTGACAAGACTAACAGAAAGAAGGACAGAGAATGCCCAGCGTAATTCCTTTACAGCCTGTTCTTCTATCCGAACAAAAATAAGCAAAATAAGCATCGGAGATTCCTTCTTGCCAAGCTCCTCTCTCTGGCTCACTATTTGATATGACTTGCTTAGAGTCTGTTTGAAAATATTTTGGTCCCAGCGCTTTTGATTGTCCCATTCTCTCTGTATCTTTAATTCAAGCCATCTTTAGCAGCTCCTTGAAATTCCACTGATTATAAAAACAGAGGAAGTTCAGGGCTCTTGTTGCTATAGGCATGCCTCACTGTTTGCAGAAGTTGAGCCGCGCAAGCTACAGAATGCTTTTTCGGCCTGAAAGATACACACGCCTGAGGGGCCTGTCACATTTTCTATAATTCGTTGGAGGCACTGTCTCTTTCTCCACTCCACATGTCTCCTGCCCACATTGAAGATGAACAGCAGCCCTTGGGGAGGATGGGAGAGTCGAGAGATCAAAGCTTTCTGCGAGGTCAGGACCTGAGAACAGTCAAGTCTTGTTCTCTTAGATATAATGAGCTCTGAAATGCTGTGATGTGTCTTCCCTTCTCTCCGTCTCCTCTCCTCTCCTCCCTCTGGCCACCCTAGAAGATTGCGTTCAATTCTACATCCCATGTTTAAAAGAGGTTGAGAGAGATGAGAACAAAGTCTAAGGAAGGGTGGCCAGGAAGGTTAGGATTTGGAAATTATATCCAGTGAGAGAATAGATGAAGGAAGCAGGACAGTTTTTGCTGGAAGAGCGGAAGCCTCGAGGGACACATCAGCACTTGACTTAAAGACCCAAGGGCCTGACATGGAGGAAGGAAGTTTGGTCCTACTCTGCGGGGCTGCAGAGGACAGAACCAGTGACTGGAAATCATGACGGAACAGATCCTGCTTCAGTCCCATGTTGGGACCAAGAGACTGCCTCCGAGAGAGTGAGCCCCCTGGGAGGGAGTCTTAGTGGCTGAAAATATTCCAGCAAAGAGGAATAGGAGGCTGCTGCTAAGATTACACTAGGCTTCCTGCAGGACTCATTTTCACCATGCATTGTAGTTTTTCAGGATTTGGTATGTTCCCTTTGTGTTCTAATAGCAAACTCTCATTTTCCCAGGGAGATGAATAAGCGTTTAACAGAGGAACAAGCCAAGAAAACCTATGACCGTGCAATTAAGCTAGAACAAGAATTTGGAGAATATTTTACAGGTAAAACTTCATTTACATTTGTGCTGTGAGAAAGGAGATAAATTGTCTGACATTTGGTATAGAGAGGGCTCTGGGCCTGGTGTACCTGGGCCCTAAGACCTTCCTGCTAAAAACCCCTTATTTCCTTGTACTTCCATTTGATGCAAAGCTCTGGTTTCTTTCTTCTCTGGATTCAGCTTCCAGGTTCCCACTGGCCCTACCCGAAACCGTGAGTGGTAGATGCCACTGAGCTACCTCCTGCTATTAAGGAGATTTTAAGCATTAATACCTCATTCAGCTTCTCTCCCTGAGATCATCAGAAAATTTGAAAAAGAAACTTTTAAGGCTCAAAATGTGTACCGTCCAAAGCAGTTACTCTTGGGAAGCAAGCCCAGGGCCTCTGTCCTTTGCTTCAGGGACCTATGGGTCTGTCTCCCCATTAGCAGCACTTGAAGAAAATGTTGAAACACTTTCTGTATTTCAATTAATTCCATGTCAAGTCTCAATGCAAAACTTTTTTTTTTTCTTTTTAAATATTTCCTTGGAAACATGAATTTGGGGGGATATTTTGTCCTGGGTATCACGTCCTGGGTTCTTTATCATTAACATGCGTTCATGAAACACTGATCAAATCCAAAGAGCCATCAGACTTTATGGAATTTGCCTTACCACTGATGGTTTAAAAACAAGAACTTTCCTCCTGAGTTACCTTGCATGAAGTTTGGTGTTTTCTTTTTTCTCTCATTCAGAATATGAAAATGCCATGGGCTTAGCAGTTTGCAAATATGCTGAATTGGGTAAATCTTAAGTAAAATTTTGGTTAATAACAAAGATATGAGTTATGTTTCATCTAAAAGAACATCCAAGATGTTCTTTTAAATCAAAACAATGTACATTTTGACCAGTGGTTTATATTCAGGGATAAAATATCATAATCAATACATTCTGAGGATTGTTTTTGCAGATCTAAACCATGTTTCAGTAACAGTTTATTTTTAAGCCCTAGTGTCATACAGATAGGACTGACGTGTTTGGGATATCTATCTACAAGATAGCTGCTGTTCAAAGGAGATAATAAAATGTATTTAAATCTACTGTAAGTGACTTGGTGTTTTAGGTAATACCCAGTTTGTTTGTTTCCTCCTATTTTTATGTTTTTTACAAGTAGTTGCCCATAAGGTATTCTCACTACAAACAGCCCTGTAAGGTAAAATCTCAATTTACCAGATTACTTGGAGAATGAATGGGGTTTTCTTTTAAAGGTTTTGGGGGTTGAGGAGATTAACTAAAGTTTCTTCTAAAATCTTTATTATTTCCTCTGTATCTAAAATATTTGAATTTCTGCCCCTTACAAAATAAGTACAGTACGGAGAATATAAGTCTGGCTTTCTTTGATAACAGGGAGCTCTCAATCTGAAAACTGATCAATGCCTAGCTCAGTGCCTGGCCCAGAGTACACACCCATAAAATTTAAATAAATGAATGATTCATTATGCAGAACTACAGAGCGACATGTAGAAAGTAGGAAGACCATGGTGCATTTATTACCAATCTAGGACGTGCCTTGTAAGGATTTTTAAAAATCATTGTTGTGACTTTGCTTAAGTGAATTTCTGCTTTTTCTTACTAATAAAAAGTAATATTAAGCTTCCTGATGAGTTTGTCACTCTTTGAGCTTCTGCTGCGAGATTGATGGTGGTTCTTCACCAGCCAGCGAGTGATTCCTAACTCCAGTGTGTTTGCTTTTGTTCTAGCTATTGTCCAAGGTGACACCTTAGAAGATATCTATAACCAATGCAAGCTTGTTATTGAAGAGCAATCTGGGCCTTTCATCTGGATTCCCTCAAAGGAGAAGTTATAAATTAGCCACTGCACCTCCAACAATGACAGAAGAGCATTTAGAAGAACAAAATATATATAATACACTACTTGGAGGCTTTTATGTTTCTGTTGCATTTATGTTTTTGCAGTCAATGTGAATTCTTATGAATGTACAACACAAACTGTGTGAAGCCATGAAGGAGAAGGAGGGGCCAAAGGGTGGGACAGAAAAGACAGTGCAGTACGTGGGAAGGCTTTGCTTTGCTCAGCGTGCCAGGGGTAGGGACGAACCTCTGACGGGCTTTGTGCCCAAGAGATGGGCAGCCTCCTCACCCAGCAGATGTCCAGAGCTGATTTAGCTGCTGAGCTCCCTGTGTTTTTTGCTTTAAAGAAAAGTTGCCAGCACTTGAACTTCACCAACCTTCCCATTACCCACATCTGTAATTGGTACACTTCGAATTTTATAACTATGCACCTCCTTTGATTTCCTAATAAGCAAAAGAAAGAACGAAGGGAAAAAAAGAAAGGAGTCCCTTTGGAGACGGCATAATATCAGGGAAGGATAAGCGTGTAGTTTCTTTTCCTGGCATCTGCAAAGACAAGCATTTCATAAAATTTGCGAGTGTGTGGAGGACTGACCTCACTGAGAGGAGGGGATTCCACCTGGGGTTAGCTTTATGATTGTTTATCATCTATTTTGCCATTTATAAACTTAAAGAAGGCACTAAAGATGAGAGTAATTTATATAATAAAAATATATTAAATGTATAGAAATGAATTTCTATAGGTTAAAGAAGTTTTGTGAAATATTTTGTAAAGATTAATTCATTGAAAGACTAAATGTATGCGCTACCTGCAGATGACCCGATTCGACAACAGAAAGCTGCACTCTCCCTTTTGTTGCCAGTGATCCACTGAGAGCATCTGAGTTCCTTCTGAAGCCTGACAAAGACTTCTCCCTCACTTACCTCCCATGATCTCCCTTCCACATTAGTGACACACTCCCATGGAGCACATCCCTTAATGAGTTACCCTCATGAATATTTTTGGAGGACATTTGGTTAATGCATTTTTTTAAGCTGATGGCTTTCAGAGACAAACTCATGCAAATGATGTAAAGGGAAGTTTTTGCTTTTGCTTTTCTCTTGTTAAACAACCTGGGCCTGCCATGCAAATAGTTGAATAATGTTGTTCCTAGTTAACTTACATACAGTTCTTAAAGGATCATTTAGTGTTTTGGCCATCATGAATAATTAGGACTTTTTTTTTGTCTGTTTCACAAGTAACTGAGGGTTTTGTAATAGCCAGAGAAGGTATAGAGCCATGGAGAGATCTACCCCAAAATGCACTATTTCTCTGAGGAAGAGAGAGAAGGGAAGCATCTGGTTGCGGGGGCGTGAGGGGTACAGACGTTTTTTTCTGTGTACCGGACAAAGAGATAGAACCATCAGGAAAGACCATTAATGACTTTGAGCTCAACCAACTGAACTGCCTTTCTTGGGGGATGCACCTGGACCAAGTTTATTTTTTAACAATTATAATAATGATGATTTACAAAAAGAAACCTCCCGAAGCCTATATCCCACTTTAGAGCCATTGGTGACATCAGCATTGCTTGTGCCCAGGGCGTTTAGAGAGAGACTTTTCAGTGATCTCAATAACTACTCAACTCTGGGTTGTATACATGCCCAAACTAAGCCCCATCGCCTTATCTCTGGGGTACATCAGACCTGGCAGGGATTCTGCCACACTGTGCAGCAAACCAGCATGCAGGCTGCTATGGGAGAGCAAGAGACAGCCATCAGCAGTGATGGGGCTTCTTCACAGTAAACATCAGAGCTCAGAATGAGGGTCTCTTTCCAAAAGCAAGCATTATTCGTCTTACACTAAACTACCACTGTCTGCCCGGCTGCAGTCACCAAAACAAACACAAAAATGCAAAATCATGCATCTACCGATAGTCTTGAGGCTGCCTTTACCAATGGAAGGGCTAGCAGTGCATTTTTCCCTCTGATGAAAGTGAAATTTCCCAAGACTTCCTTGCAGCGCTCAAAATGTCAAAAATGTGTCCATGTCTGCAATTCGCCAGTTTCAGGTCAAGGCCTGCTTTCATCAGTCTTACTCCCAGAAGTTTTCTGCCACCAGAATGCCATTCCTGATCCCAGCTCGACTTTTAGGCCACCATGATGACTTCTTTGGTTTCTCAACTAAGCATGCAACCATTTATGTAAAGGACTGTCATTAATGAATAGATGTTTCCACGGGTCATGTGATGTGCTTTCCATTTAATCTTAAGTATTGCTGTGGCTGAGTACAATCAGATTGAACCCACCAACCCTTGGTTTTGTAGTAATATAATTATTTATTTTCCTAGTGTAGATGCTTCTGATTAGAATTGGCATTTGCACTGATTTTTTTATGTAGATTTATATAAATATATATATACATATATATTTGCTTGAAGAATCACCGAGCCAATCGGTGAGAGAGGGTCTTTTCCTGTAGAATTTACACCTCCATTTGTTGTGTTGTCTTGCGCTTCCCAATGTTGAGGTCTCTACGGCTCCAGTGAACCAGTGTGTTTTGCAGCAAATCTGACGACTTGTGTGGAAATGGCATGAAAGTTACCCAGATTACAACTGGTGCAAATGCACTTGGAGCCTGGGGCCAGACTGGTGCTAACACTGCAAACTTTGTCGAGAGCTCTCTCCAATCTGAAGGCTTGCTGGGGGCGCAACGTCACCTTCACATGCTGGGCCCTTTCGGAAAAGTGCCAGATCGTCTCACTGGTGCTATTTTTCATGCTCTGGTACAATGTGTAGCACCACGGGGGTCTCAGCTTTACCAAAATCAAAATCCCATTTGTCAGCTAATTGCAGGGGCATTTGTTTTTCTGCTCTCCTCCCACAGGATTTGTTGGCCACTTCTTTGCAGGCTTTTTCTCCCGGCTCCAAGCTTTTGGGTTCGCTCTGTTGAGCGCGCCCATCTTTACGAAGCCTGCACTCAGGTGCCTGTGAGCTGTCTTAGATCCTACTGCCGGCCCTTCAGGACTCCGAGCCAGGGAAAAGCTCCCCACTCCTATGGCTCTTGCCTCTTTTTTCTCCTCATTCTTCCCCTCTGCTCTTCCCCTCCTAGTTCTGTCTCATTCCAGCTCTCTTCTGTGTACCTCTCCTTTTATCCTTCCTTCCCGTCTTCTCTGAGTTGTTGGCTTTCTCCCGCATTCCTTCTTTTCTCCCTCCCCTTTGATCCCCAGTCTCTTTGTTTATCTCTCCTTTACTCTCAGTCTCTCCCCTTCCTCTTCCTCTTTCTCCACCTTTCCTGTCCTTTCTCTTCTCACATCTCTGATCATCTCCTCTCCCATAACCCACTCCTTAGTATTTCCGTCCTAAAAGGGCTCATGGCTGATTCAGACAGCAAGTCCATACACTGGACTAATGACACAAATTCTTTGGGTCACCGCCTCACCCAGGCAGCCCAGAAGGCAAAGCTGAGCCTGAATGAGGTCCTGCACTGGAGCCAGCTCCATCACACCTCACTGAGCCAGCCTGCACCGCTGCCCTGGCAGTGATGATGCATGTGCTCTGGGCCCTGCCGGCACCTGGGTGCCTCTGCCTGAAGCCTGGTCCAAAGTGAGCCTGCTCCCAGCACCATCCCATGGCTCTGAGGACACTTCCTTTCAATAAAGGCAGACTCTGGCCCCAACAATTATTCTGACACCAAACCTCTTCCTTCTTATGGAAGCCATGCCATCACCTTGGTTTGGAGAGAGACTTTTTCTCCATTCATAAGCTTTCTTTTTCCTATTTTCATGTGAAGCTCCCTCTGCTTTTCAGCTGGTGATTGCTCTGGTGAGATTGAATGGACTTGCTGGTGAAATTACATCTCTTTTTTCCTGTCTTGGTCCTGCCTAAATTCCTACAAAAATATTTAAGTCAAAGACTCAGGCTACTTCCTAAGTTTATCATAGTAATCTGTCACTCCTAAAGAGGACAAAAGGGGACATTTCCCTTAGAGTATGTGGAGTACCTCCCATGACAACTTATTTGAAAGAGGACTCCCTACAGAATTCTGTGGATATACATTTTACTTCTCTGTACGTATGGTATATGTGGTATGTCTATCATGTATACACATACTACATTGGGTACAAATGAATGTGGATGGAAACCCACACACACACTTTAGTCTGTAAATATCCTTCCTCACTGAAAACTGTGCTTCGGAAATCATTTCTTGTACAGCTGTGCAGTTTCTTGTAGCAGCTGAGGATAAACTAAGGTGAATGATTTAGACAAAGATCATCTAAAAGATAGACTACAGAAGCTCCCTAGCAACTCAGGAGGACAGACAACCAAATGACAAGGTTGACTCCCAATGAGATGGCAAACTTTTCTTCTCTCCTTTTTGAATCTGTGTTTCCTAAATGTGTCTTAACTTCTGAGTGCACCAGGCTGTATGCGTGAGATCCTTTCGATATGACAGTTTTGTGCTTCTCTCTGACAGGATGCTTCTCCATTGAGCTGTAGTGCCGGATGGGAGGGAGGGAAACATACTCCTTGCCTGGGCTGGAGTTTACAGAGACACTGCACAGCTTACACTCCTGTTAAGTGTAAATATTCGACACTTCCATTCCATTTGTGTAAAAAATAAAGCACACACGATTATAAAATCAAGATGTATATTTCATACTCAGTGTGTCTTTGCATATTTATTGCGTTTCCAGCTGTCAGCGGTGGCCCCCTTGTAAAAATGCTTGATAGAGTGTTTATAAACATGTCATGGTTTTATTATAAGATATAAAGATTAAAACATTTTATACTTTATAGCAAATTATTTTCTCCCAAAGCATAATTTGTCTTATTTCACGAAGAATAGAATCATTCATTTCTATTTTTATCAGACTTGTCTGATTTTAGAGCTGAAGTGTAGTTAGAGTAGATTTGCTCTGAGAAATATTGGCACTGCCTAGAGCAGCTGAAAGTGCTGCTTTTGAATATTTTTAAATATTTGATTGCCATCTTGCCTGCTTTTAATCAGGATTTTGCCATGGGTGAACAAGGTATTAAATGATAGGTTTTGGTTGGGGGGGGGGGAGTTTATTTTTTTTATTTATTTTTGGCTCCGTTGGGTCTTCGTTGCTGCGCGCGGGCTTTCTCTAGTTGTAGCGAGCGAGGGCTATTCTTCATTGCGGTGCTCGGGCTTCTCATTGCGGTGGCTTCCGTTGTTGTGGAGCACAGGCTCTAGGCGTGCGGGCTCAGTAGTTGTGGCACGCGGTCTCAGTAGCTGTGGTTCGTGGGCTCTAGAGCCCAGGCTCAGTAGTTGTGGCGCACGGGCTTAGTTGCTCCACGGCATGTGGGATCTTCCCGGACCAGGGATCGAACCCATGTCCCCTGCATTGGCAGGCAGATTCTTAACCACTGCACCACCAGGGAAGCCCAAATGATAGGTTTTTTTAAAGACCCTCACATCTACCTGAAAAAAAAATCAATTCTCCAGTTTCAAAATTGTGAGATTCCAGAAGGTCCTAAGAATAGAGAGAAATCGTTTTTTCTTGTCTGATACTAATGATGCCAAGAAAGGCATAAATGGGAAAGAAGGTGTCAGTTTTCCATATGTAGTGGGGCCAAAACACATACCAGTTCCAAAGAGCTGAGCATACCAAAAATGTCAGGCTTGAGAACCTGAATCTGCCAGATGATTCTTCCCTGCAGGTTAAACATATTCCTTGGCATGTAGACATTTGGACAGCACAGGTCTGACAGCTGGGGGGCCCAAACAAATTCCTCCCCTGGAAGGGTTGAAATTTCACCATTGAAGTGATCACTTTGAAGTACATTTTGCTTCATGATAAACTATCACACAATTGGATTAGCCACTGGGGAAGCCAGACTTGTTGGTCATACCGCCCTGGCCAGCACAGTGCGCCGGCAGGAGTCTCCACCAGGTGCCCCGCCTCTGTCCATGGTCCTTGGCGGCAGTGAGCCGAGCAGATCAGAGGCAGCAGAAGACATTGACTGAGGCTGCAAGCCCAATGCAGGCCTCACGTTACAACAATTACTCAATTTTTAACATTTGCACAGTCTCATCAGGTTTAATATTAGTGGTAACACTGCACAAAAAGCCCGAGTCTCTCAATAATGGGTGTGTTTATTCAGGGGGGAAAAAAGCTAGAAGAGCTTTTGACTTTTCTTTGGGTCCTATTTCGTTTCTTTGTAACTATTTTTAAAACACGATCATTCTGGAAGTCTCAAAAGTTAGAAAAGACTGCACATCTTTGAACCTAAGAGGGCCTAGCTATGCAACCGTGGACGTTTTGTAGATACTCCGAGACTAAACATCCGGCGACAGAATTTAAAAGCCTCAGTGGGGCACAAAGATAAGGAACATTTTAGAGGGGCCACCAGCTTTCTAGGCACAAACCAGACCCAGAGTCTCTGAAGTTGTCGGGGTACAATGTCTTCTATGCCCCAGGACCGCTGGGTCTCATAACCCCAGTCGTGGTCCTCTGTGACTCACCTTTCCCTTAGGGACATCTCAAGAGGCACTACTGCAATCATGAAACTGATCCTTTCCCCCTTCCAATGTTACAGCCAATTGTCAAGTCCAGACCTTGTCCCTAATCCCCCTTGGCACAGCTGGGACAAAGCTGGAATACTTAGGCAAACTTTGCTAAAGATTGGCTATAACAAAAGGGAAATAACAGATAACTTGATTTATGGGATGGGCTTAGTGCCCAGCCCCTGGCCACCTGCCATGTGACACAGGGCCATTTTCTCTCACCTCCCAGGGGTCCCTCAGGCACAGCTGGACCTGAGGTCAAAACATTTACTGTAGCCCGCTTGAGAGACACGGAATCCATGCCTGACTCAGCACTGCTTTCCCACGATGTCAGCTACCGGTGAAAAGTGCCTGCACTCTCCATCCCCTTTGCTCCCGCGTGCTGGAATACAAATAGGGTTGAATCACGGTGGTTACCTTTGATTCCTCTTTCACTGTAAGCTCGCCTTAGATGCAGATTCTGATTCTAACAAGCTCCCAGGTGATATTGACACTGGAGTCACCAGGCTCCAATTCAGTCTCATTTTTCACACTGCTACTGACCACCCACCAGTGGGTCATAAACCAGCACTTTTTTTCAACGAAATAGAAACTCTATAGAGTGCCACACGTGTAGTAAGGATGAATATTGTTTCATGCTGTGTCAGGTGTAAAATGTATTCCTTACTGTTAGTCACAGTCACACTTTGAGAAACAGTGCCATGACCCACCCTCAGCCAGCTCCCAGGGGCCTCCTCTCCTGCTGAAGATGGGGTGCCACCGCGGAGAACGCAAACCACTAAGTCATTTTCTCTGCCATCTCCTAGCTTTTCCTCACTGGTCCTACTTTCAGAGCCACACAAACCAATGCATAGACCCTCTTCACCCAACTGAGACAGGGAATGAAATTGGAAACATCTACCTAAACCTACTAAAAAATGACCACTATCTAAGTCAAGGCCTAAATCAGAGTAAAGAAACTGAAGAACTGATGGCTTTTTCCAAATGTGAACATACACCTTTTCCGTTTCCAAAGCCCTGGTCCACATCCTTCATGAGAGAAATCTAAATCTTGAATTTAATTTTTCAGTCTTTTATTGGATTATTTTCAAGATTCTAGGTAAAACAACTATCCTCCAATAAAAATTAATTTAAAAAATTTTAAAACAACATTGTATGGGCTTCCCTTTGAAGTCCCAGACTCCTATATCCTTCTCCTTAAGTCCAAAATGACATATATGCTTTGTCTTGCCTTACTGTCTTTGGTATCCTTCATGCTTATGTGAATTCCCCATGTGTAGGTGATACAATTTGATTTTCACCTGTTAATCTGCCTTATGTCCTTTTAATTATTCAATTCAACCAGCCAAAAGGCACCAGAGGGCTTGGTGGGGGAGGGAGGAAGAGTCCCCTTCCCCACAGATGCTAATTGGATTGTTTGATTTTTCATGGGCCACTCCTGTTTCTTTACTAGTCTTAGTAGTAACCTTTCAGCAGAAATACTGTGTGCGACGTGCTCCCTCATCTAGCAGCTCTGGTATGAATAACCCCCCAGTGAAGGAAATCTCTCCCTTTAGTCTTTCCAAGCCAATTTCTTTTTATAATATTACTCATTCTAATTGACTACAGCCACCAAATCTGGCTTCAAATCCACAATCCTTTTCCTTAACAACTGGTGGTTTGATTTTGACTACCTGAAATTCTTCAGGGTATAAAGTAATAAGAATATAGGCCATGTTTTAAACCTAGGGTCAGTCAACATTAAAATCTGGAGTATTTAAGTGAACATTTCAGGCAAGGAAGAGCTAGCAGTTGCTTAATTTAAAATGCCCCACAAGAAAAATGTTTGCAAAGAAGCTGGCATTTTTTATTAGTTATTTATCTTGCCGTCATTCCTTACACATTTGGTCAGCAAACAGTAACCACCTGCTTGGAGCCAGGCTCTATTTAGACGATGAAATAAAAAACAAATGCACAGGGCACAACCTGTCTTCTAAAGGAATGCAGGCCTGGGAGCAGAGACGTTTTTAAAAAGAGAGGGAGAGAGAGAATTAAAACACAGAAGCTCTAAAACAGACCAGTGAGTGCATAAAGACTTTGGGAGAGAGACCTTGATATCTAGGAGTCAAACATACACCTGCTTACGATTTGCCCTTGTTGCTCACACCCTGGGAAGAACCTTTATGTCAAAATTGAGTCTCTTCGGGCTTCCCTGGTGGCACAGTGGTTGAGAGTCCGCCTGCCGATGCAGGGGACACTGGTTCGTGCCCCGGTCTGGGAAGATCCCACATGCCGCGGAGTGGCTGGGCCCGTGAGCCATGGCCGCTGAGCCTGCGCGTCCGGAGCCTGTGCTCCGCAACGGGAGAGGCCACAACAGTGAGAAGCCTGCATACCGCAAAAAAAAAAAAAAAAAAAAAAAAAATTGAGTCTCTTCACTAGCATTCCTGTATCTGTCAACCCCCAGATATTTCATCCTGTGGTGTAAACCCTGAGAGTTTTTTTTTTAATTGTAACGCAAGTGCCTAACATTAAGCTTTTGATTACCCAGGCATCCAGCTATCTCCAATAAGCACACTGCCAGCGACTCAACTAGAGGAAGAGCCAGGTCGCCTACCGCTGAAGTTTCCTTCGTTTTAGACTTCTCTGGCTGACTCTGATAACTAACACTTTGACTGCTTGTTTTTCCCTTTCCTCACTTTAATTCGGGCTCTTATGTATTAAATTCACCAATAAAGAGAGAACCTGTGGAACCCTAGCTCTCCCACCCTCGACTCCAATAAAAGCAGAATGCCAGGTTCTCTCTCTCTGCCCCCCTCCCCCCCAGCCCACTCTCTCCCTCTCCCCATCGCCACACCCCACATCCACAGCCTCTCTGTGTGACCCCAGGCATGCCATGTGTCTTCCAGGATCTGTGAGTAAGAAATCTTGTCCTTTCAAAGGGGTTATTGCTAAGGGTGTTTTCCAATCACAGTAAAAGCCACAAGGGCCAGTCCAATCGCAGCATTGGCTCTGGAAAGGAAGACATCTGCAGGGGCTCCCTGTGAGCCCAGGTGAGTGCCCAGAGGCATTTCGAGCCAACATTATCACTATCCACAGGCTGAGATGCACACAAAACACCTTCCCATCCAATCACATTGGCCACCTGATTGGCTTACCTATATCCAGTTAAGATGACAATTAGCACAGGCTAGCTGGCCAGGTGGGAGACGAGGGGCAGGTAAGATTAGTGTGAGATGCGGAGGTTGGTATTCCAGAACTGGTATGCCTAATAGGTGGCAAAAATTTCAGGAAGCAAGAAACAACTTGGACAAGTAGTCAAGACATAGGACAATCCCCGCGCTCATTAGGGAAATCTGTAGAGCTGGAGAGCTTCTGTTTTCTTTGTAACACTATTTGAGGCATCAAAGACCTGCTTCAAAGTAAAACGGTGCAATGAGGCCTTCTTTTCTGTTACTACAACTTGGGGCATTAAAACACTTTCCTTAGAACCACATGCAAGGTTTTATTCCCTTGGAAGTGGTAGTTTCCTGACCTGGAGACTTAAATCAAAAATATTCTAAAAAAAAAAAAAAATTCTATAAAAACTAAAAGCAAGTTAAACTCAACTTTTAAAAAAAAAAAAAAAGGAGTAAATATGCAGCCTAAACCTATGAGATAAATAAGTCCTGTTTCTATTACCTTCTCTTTTTTTTTTCAGATTTGCATGATTATTTTAATGTTACCACAGGATACAAACACCCAGAAATTCGAATCAGAATGCTTGTTTCTCATAGCTGCAAGTGAAACCAAGCAGCACCTTTTGGGGCCCTCCTGGGCACAAAAGCCTTTCCAGGTTCTCCATTTCTTATTTGCAGGATGAAGCCTTCAGCCTCCTAGACCTTCCCTGAGTTCCAAAGGGCAGATCCAGACAGCTACTAATCAGGGCAATAGGGAATGCAGAAACCAAGGAGGAATGGTCAAGAAACCATAGTGCAGCAATTAAAGCAGGATCCTGGTGCCTCCTCAAGGGATATATGTAACAATATCTTTGAGTTCTTCTGCAAGAACGAAGACCCCCAACCAGGTGGAGGATGGTAACTTCAGGCTGAGCACAAGATTCCTGGAGCACCACCTTATTACCTCACCACTGACCAGTCAGAAGAAAGTCACACATCCTGCAGCCCTCACCCCAAATTTTGCCTATAAAAATTTCTCCCTGAAAACCATCAGGGAGTTCTGGGGGTTTTAAGCAGGAGCCACCCGTTCTCTTTGCTTCGCCATCCCATAAACATTTCTCTGCTCCAAACTCCGATGTTGCAGTTTGTTTGGCCTCACTGTTCATTGCTGAATCTCTCTTATGATGTTGCAGGAAGGGTGACCCCTTCCAGGGCCTGAGAGTGGGCTCTAGTCTAACACTCAGAAATGAATTGTCCGAGGAGGCACACATGCTGACAAAGCAAGAGACTTTATTGAGAAGGGGCAGCTGGGTGAAGAGCAGGAGGGTAAGGGAGCCCAGGTGAACTGCTCTGCCACGTGGCTCACAATCTCGCGTTTTACGGGAATCGGGTTAGTTTCCGGGTTGTCAGGTTAGTTTCCGGGTTGTCTCTGGCCAATCGTTCTGACTCAGGGCCCTTCCTGGTGGCACACGCATCACTCAGCCAAGATGTATTCCAGAGAGAAGGATTCTGGGAGGTTGGTAGAACATATGGACTTGCATTTCCTCTCTCCTTTCTGTTTTTTTTTTTGCGGTACGCGGGCCTCTCACTGTTGTGACCTCTCCCGTTGCGGAGCACAGGCTCCAGACGCGCAGGCTCAGCAGCCATGGCTCACGGGCCCAGCCGCCCCGCGGCATGCGGGATACCCCCGGACCGGGGCACGAACCCGTGTCCCCTGCATCGGCAGGTGGACTCCCAACCACTGCGCCACCAGGGAAGCCCTCCTCTCTCCTGTTGACCTTTCCCTCATTCTTCCGGTCGGTGGTTACTTGTTAGTTCCGCGTTCCTTACCAGGACCCCCTGTTGTAACATAACTCATGCAAGTGGTTACCATCTTGCCTGGCTAGTGGGGGGCGGTTTCAGTCAGTGGTTCCCCTAACAATGATGTGGCCAAGTATCACCCTGTGCTATCAGCAAATCCTACTGATAGAAATTTGACACTGATAGACATTTGAGAGTCTGTTTATTCATTGGTCCTCATACCCTGTGAAAGAGACAAGGCCATTTACTTCTCCATCTTAGAGGCGAATAAATCAGGGTTGCAGGAAGAAGAGACTCCCCCAAGGTCGCACGGCTGGTGGCAGAGCTGGGTCTCGAGCTCGGGCTTTAGCCTTCCTCATTCAGTGTCCTTTACTGCTACACCAGACAAGCTTCATTAATGTTAATTAAGGATCTGCTTTGGAGCAGTGATTACCAAGTAAAGGCCCAGAAGGCTGGCCTGATGGACAAGCAGACAGCCATCTGCTTCTTACCTGGGTCACCGGCCCCTGAGCTCCAAGCTCGGAATGAGTCACTGTCAAAAGGCAAAGAAACATCCCTGGTTATCACATGAGAAAGACAAAAAATTATTCCAGTTTAGCAGTAATTTTTTCCCACCCTGCCACATGTTGCAATGCCAGTCATGTTAAAATAAACTCTTTATTTTAGAATAGTTTTAGATTTACAGGAAAATTCCAAATATAGTACAGAGAATTCCCATATACTCTCCAGCTAATTCCCTCTATTAACTACTCTATGGTCAGGCCACTCAGGATGGCTGTTTGCTTGCTCTCTGTGCATTCCCTGCTTCACCAGTGCCTGCTTCACCTACAGCCTATGCACCTGACTCACCTTGCTACAAGCTTGCCCCTGCCTCAGCTGACGCTTGTTCTTATCAAAAGGGCGGTGAGGGGCGTGCCCCTCTGCTAGTTTCCCTGGTAACTAATGAGCCAACCTATAACTGGCAACCTCCCCTTGCCCCACCCCCAGGAGCAAAGCCTGCCGCCATGTCCTCCCCACTGATAGCTGCACACAGTCGGGTGTCACTCCAGGGCCTTTCTCCAGGCAGGTAAGCACCCTATCCATTAACCATTGATATCTCTGTTGCTGACTCTGGGCTCTTCCTTTGGTCTTAAAGCTGGGCAAGTGCAGGCCGTGTAGGCCTGCAGGGTTCAGCCCATAACTACTTGTCACAATTAATGGGCTGATGTTGATATGTTGTTAACTGAAGACCATACTGTATTCAGATTGCCTTAGTTTTTACCTTTTTCTCTTCCTGGATTCCATCCAGGACACCATATTAACATTTCATCATCGTGTCTCCTTAGTCTTCTTGGCTGTGACAGTTCCTCAGACTTATCTTGTTTTTGTGACAGTTTTGAGGAGTACTGATCAGGTATTTTATAGAATGTCCCTCACTTGGGATTCATCTGATGTTTTCTCATGATTCGACTGGGATTATGAGTTTTTGGAAGGATGTTCGCAGAGCTGAAGAGCCATTCTCATTACAGCGGATTAAGGGTGCACGACTTAATCACTGTTGATGTTGACCTTGTCCACCTGGCTGAGGTAGAGGCTTTTTCAAGTTTTTCTGCTGTGAAGTTACTTTCACCCCCCTTTTCATGCTGCATTCTTTGGAAGGAAGTCACTGGGCACAGGCTGCCCTTAATTAGAAGGGAGTTATGCTTCAAGTCCTTGAGGGCTAAGGAGCACAGGAGATTTGTCCATTCTCCCCCGTTTATTTTTTCAATAATTTGTTTCTATCAGCAGGGACTAGTAGATATTCTAAACTTTCAGTTATAATCCAATAATACTTTGTTTTGTTACTCAGATTGCTTCAGGTTTGGCCATTGCGAGCGTGTTCATTTGGCTCCTGCGTTTCTTTGGCATACCCACGTCATTGTGGATTTTTTTTGAGCACTTTCTTACTTTCTGGCTCTACAAGAGATTCAGGCTCATTTTGTAGATTTCCTGCCTGAATCCTAGAATGAGCCATTTCTCCAAAGCACCCTGGTTCCTTTCATTGGAGAATGGTATTAGGAACTGAGATCTCCCCAGGAGGTGTTGCCGGCGCCTGGTGAGGACCCGAGAGTGGCGGGGGGTGGCTTCTAGGCCTAATCTCAAGGTACTGGCGAGAAAGGCGTCAGGAGTGAAAGGTGAGAGAAGTGCTGGGCCATCGGAGAGAGGAAGCCTCAGGGAGCCTCGAGGGCATCACCAGGGTCTGCCAAAGCCCCCAGGCCACTGGCTGGGACCTGGAGAGGTGAGGAAACACTGTGAGGCCTAGTACCGGCTTTGTGTCTGAGGCAGTGTTGGTGGGGGGAGCGGGGAGCCGGAGCCAGGGCAGCCTGGGGAAGGCCTCACCTCTGTCCCCGCCTTTGGGCCTCGCGGCGGCTCTGCTCGTGGCCTCTGTGGAGTATTCCCGAACTAAGTCCACGTGCCTGATGCACAATGAGATCAAAGACACCGAAACATCAGAGTTTGGAGCAGACTCTGGTTTATTGCAGAGCCAAGCAAGGATACAGGATGGCTCGTGCTCAGAAACCCCAAACTCCCTGATGGTTTTTTGGGGAAAATTTTTATAGGAAAAGTTTGGGGTGAGTGCTGCAAGGGGTGTAACTTTCTTCTGCCCGTTGGCAGATCCTCGCCTTCCCTCTTCCCTGCCCTCATCTGCCTTCTCCCGCGTGAATCAGTTCTGAATATGGGAGGGGGAGGGCGTCTGGCTTACTGTTTTTATGAACCCCTGCTTGCGGTTGGGGGTGTATTTAATCTGAGGCCTTAGGGTCCTTTGGTGTCTCTGAGTGTTTTCTGTGTGTGTACATATTTTGCTCTTAATTTCATAAATAAGCATATATTGAAGGTGGGGGAAAGAAACCTGAGATCTAGGGGTTAGATGCTCTCATGGCTACTGAGGTGTCATTTCCCAGGCTGCCAGAACAAGGACATAAATGTATATGTATTAACTCGTATAATATACATACCTAAAATGTTTCTAAATGTAATCACCTCTATATTAAGCTAAACATGAGTTCATACTGATGTCTCCACTCTAATCCATTACCACATAGATCATTCTAGCCTCCTCCCCTTGCTTGTCTGTAACCTCCTACCCCCACAGTGGGAAACCCAATGCCAGTCATTTTTCCTATCTTTATTTCATTTGGACTAACTGATCCAGGGTGGGACCTTCTGCTTGGGGGAAGTCCTAAAGAACCTTCAAATCTTTCACATTTTGGCTTTTAATAGTCTTTTAATTACCTTAGGCTCCTACTTCTTCCCAAACTTGATGATAAACATCTTCATTATAATTCTTCCAGTATTTCACACATCCAAAGCATGGAAACATAGTGAGTAATTGATTGAAAGGGCAACAAATCCAACCTCATATGAGAGATATAATTTTCACAGTCAAAAATGTGAGGATTCGGATTGTTTCTTTCTTTGCTTATCTATTACCATTTTAATGTATTAACTCTGAGCCCTCAACTTGCCTCACATCCTAATCATGTTTAAGCTCAGTCAAATGCAATGAGTTATCTAGTGGTTTAGAATTGTCAAATCTCTTGCCCCTGCTTCCCACAGTATCCGCAGTTGGCATCTGGGTTCCAGGGTGTTTTGCATCACTTCAAGGAATCAGAAGAGATTAGCTTCTGCTCACCAAACCTGACTTGAGTCTCCTGCTCCCTGTGTGATGGTCCCATCTGTTTCTCCTTATACTCTTGATCAACTCTCTTTTGGGTAATTCTTGGAAAGGCCTTAGCAAAAAGGAAAGATTAAATTATGCACAGGCAAATTGTGAATTGTGTATCATGCTGCTTGTATCAGCTAGGGTTCTTTAGTCAAAGGTATAAAGGAAATATCTGAGAAATACAAACATAGATTTACATGCACATTACCCGATCTTCTCCATAGTCAGCCAAGTTACTCACCTTTCTTGGCAGCAGGTGAGGGGTGGGGTAGACAGAGGGAAAATTGGATTCTTAAAGAAGGAATGCAGAGAAAGGTAACAGTCAGCTGCTGACATTATAAGCCAAGGCAATAAAGTCTAAATTTATTTTGTTCCCTTTCTTTTATATAAATTTCTTTTATTTATTTTTGGCTTCATTGGGTCTTCATTGCTGCACGCAGGCTTTCTCTAGTTGCAGTGAGCGGGGGCTACTCTTCATTGAGGTGTCCAGGCTTCTCACTGCGGTGGCTTCTCTTGTTGCGGAGCATGGGCTCTAGACACGCAGGCTTCAGTAGTTGTGGCATGCAAGCTAAATAGTTGTGGCTTGTGGGCTCTAGAGCACAGGCTCAGTAGTTGTGGCACACGGGCTTAGTTGCTCTGCGGCATGTGGGATCTTCCCGGACCAGGGTTCAAACCTGTGTCCCCTGCGTTAGTGGGCAATTCTTAACCACTATACCACCAGGGAAGCCCCTGTCCCCATTTTACATATCAGCTTGATATAGAATTTTTCCCATGGTGTAAATAAGATAGCCGTAAAACTACAAGTAGAAAAGACAGGATAGAAGATAGAAGCAAAAGTGAAGCCCATCCTTTATAATCCAAGGTTATATTGAAGACAGAAGGTGGGCTGAAGGCAGAAGAGAAGAAACAGAGGTGGAGAGGTAGACAAACTGTGCTCCATTCCTCTCCCCGGGCTGCAACCCTGACAAGTTGAAGAGAATAATTAGGGCAGAGGGGTCCTGGCCCACTCCCTATTTGGAACCCTGGGAGGAGGTTGCCTGGTGGGCCAGGTTCCCTGACATGTCCATAAGAATTTGGGGATTGGCCACATGAAAGAAGCTCAATGGTGCAGCCTCTCTCTAGCTGCTCTCTCTTCCCATGGGATTTGTTGGAACACAGGAGCTTCCACTGAACCCTGAAATGGGGAAGCAGGAGGTAGCTGAGTCTGAGAGCCAGCTTTCCAACCAACGGTGGTCAGGGGTGATTCAGCAGAGAAAGATGAACCCCACCCCACATCTGATCTCACCCCAACCAGAAGCCAATGGAGGATATGTGAAGTTTTTAGAGCCATCACTGATGAGGTGAGTATGGCAACTAGGAAGTACTGCAGCCTCTGCCAAGCCTTGCAAAACCAGATTACAAGCTATGCCAGCTTTGGCTTCAGACACAAATGCCAGCAGGGCAAGCATCCCTCTAGTGGGCAAAGAACACTGTCATGGAAACAAGAGATGCTGCTGTGGAGACCAGGGAGGTCAGAGAATATCACGTGAACCCAAAGAACCCTTTCCTTCTACCTGCAAAGAGGACAGAGTAAGCCACAACCCGCTCACCTGAGAGCCATCTTGGAGCAGAGCAGGGTTGTGGTCAGAAATCTGAGCAACAGATGTTTTTACCTAAGAAGAGTAAGCCTTATTTAAAGGGAATTCTTGAAAGTATTGCAAGGGACTAACTCTTCAATATTGTCCAAAAATAAAGTTATATTTCATGTGGTCTCTCTGACCAATAAATTCCAGCCAACTTAGTCAAGAAAAGAAGTGTTAATGGAAGACCCCTGGGCATCTCACAGAGGAGCCGCAGCAGGAGCCTGGGGTGGGGGTGGGGAGAGGACTCCAGCTGGTGGGAATGGAAAAGCTGCAGGCTCTCAAGGAAGGAAGGATACTGTTACTAGAAACAGGGAAGGGATGCTCAACAGGAAACACAACAGATGTTCACAGCTTTCCTCTTAGTAAACAGGGAGGCTTGGTCCAGAAAGCAATCATTCATTCAACAAATATTTATTGAGCACAATGGAGAGGAGCAAGACTACAAAGATGAATCAGGAGGAGGAGCTTCAAGATGGCGGAAGAGTAAGACGCAGAGATCACCTTCCTCCCCACAGATACATCAGAAATACATCTACACGTGGAACAACTCCTACAGAACACCCACTGAATGCGGGCAGAAGACCTCAGACCTCCCAAAAGGCAAGAAACCCCCCACGTACCTGGGTAGGGCAAAAGAAAAAAGAAAAAACAGAAACAAAAGAATAGGGACAGGGGCTTCCCTGGTGGCGCAGTGGTTGAGAATCCGCCTGCTGATGCAGGGGATGCGGGTTCGTGCCCCGGTCCAGGAGGATCCCACATGCCATGGAGTGGCTGGGCCCATGAGCCACGGCCGCTGAGCCTGTGCATCCAGAGCCTGTGCTCTGCAACGGGAGAGACCACAACAGTGAGAGGCCCGCGTACCACACACAAAAAAAAAGAATAGGGACGGGACCTGCACCAGTGGGAGGGAGCTGTGAAGCCCCTGAATCAGTGGCTCCTTTAACCCCATCCTGTCTGAGCAAAGAACAGATGCCCTCAGGCGACCTACACGCAGAGGCGGGTCCAAATCCCAAGCTGAACCCTGGGAGGTGTGCGAACAAAGAAGAGAAAGGGAAATCTCTCCCAGCAGCCTCAGGAGCAGCGGATTAAATCTCCACAATCAACTTAATGTACCCTGCATCTGTGGAGTACCTGAATAGACAACGAATCAACCCAAATTGAGGAGGTGGACTTTGGGAGCAACGACATATATATATTTTTCCCTTTTTCTCTTTTTGTGAGTGTGTATGTGTATCCTTCTCTGTGTGATTTTGTCTATATAGCTTTGCTTTTACCATTTGGCCTAGGGTTCTGTCTGTCCGGTTTTTTTTTTTTTTTTTTAGTATAGTTTTCAGTGCTTGTTATCATTGGTGAATTTGTTTTTTGGTTTGGTTGTTCTTTCTTTCTTTTTAAATTACTTTAAAAAAATTTAATAATTATTTTTTGTTTTTTATTTTAATAACTTTAAAAAATTTTAGTACTATTTTATCTTTTTCTGTCTTCCTTCTTTCCTTCCTTCCTTCCTTCCTTTCTTTCTTTCTGTCTTTTCTTCCTTTTATTCTGAGCCATGTGGATGACAGGCTCTTGGTGCTCCAGCCAGGCATAAGGGCTGTTCCTCTGAGGTGGGAGAGCCAAGTTCAGGACATTGGTCCACCAGAGACCTCCCAGCTCCACGTAATATCAAAAAGGTGAAAATCTCCCAGTGATCTCCATCTCGACGCCAAGACCCAGCTCCACTCAATGACCAGCAAGCTACAGTGCTGGACATACTATGCCAAACAACTAGCAAGACAGGAACACAATCCCACCCATTAGCAGAGAGGCTGCCTAAAATCATAATAAAGTCACAGAAACCCCAAAACACACCACCGGACGTGGACCTGCCCACCAGAAAGACAAGATCCAGCCTCATCCACCAGAACACAGGCACTAGTCCCCTCCACCAAAAGCCTACACAATCCACTGAACCAACCTTAGCCGCTGGGGGCAGACACCAAAAACAATGGGAACTACGAACCTGCAACCTGAGAAAAGGAGATCCCAAACACAGTAAGTTAAGCAAAATGAGAAGGCAAAGAAACACACAGCAGATAAAGGAGCAAGGTAAAAACTCACCAGACCTAACAAATGAATAAGAAATACGCAGTCTACCTAAAAAAGAATTCAGAAAAATGATAGTAAAAATGATCCAAATTCTTGGAAATAGAATGGAGAAAATACAAGAAACATTTAACAAGGACCTAAAAGAATAAAAGAGTGAACAAACAGTCATGAACATCACAATAAATGAAATTAAAAATTCTCTAGATGGGATCAATAGCAGACTAACTGAGGCAGAAGAACAGATAAGTGACCTGGAAGATAAAATAGTGGAAATAACTACTGCAGAGCAGAATAAAGAAAAAAGAATGAAGAGAATTGAGGACAGTCTCAGAGACCTCTGGGATAATATTAAACACACCAACATTTGAATTTTAGGGGTCCCAGAAGAAGAAGAGAAAAAGAAAGGAACTGAGAAAATATTTGAAGAGATTATAGTTGAAAACTTCCCTAATATGGGAAAGGAAATAGTTAATCAAGTCCAGGAAGAACAGAGAGTCCCCTACAGGACAAATCCAAGGAGAAACATGCCAAGACACATATTAATCAAACTATCAAAAACTAAATACAAAGAAAACATATGAAAAGCAGCAAGGGAAAAACAACAAATAACATACAAGAGAATCCCGATAACATTAACAGCTGATCTTTCAGAAGAAACTCTGCAAACCAGAAGGAAATGGCAGGACATATTTAAAGTGATGAAAGGGAAAAACCAAGATTACTCTATCCAGCAAGGCTCTCATTCAGATTTGACAGAGAAATTAAAACCTTTACAGACAAGCAAATGCCAAGAAAATTCAGCACCACCAAACCAGCTTTACAACAAATGCTAAAGGAACTTCTCTAGGCAGGAAACACAAGAGAAGGAAAAGACCTACAGTAACAAACCCAAAACAGTTAAGAAAATGGTAATAGGAACATACATATCGATAATTACCTTAAATGTAAATGGATTAAATGCTCCAACCAAAAGACATACACTGGCTGAAAGGATACAAAAACAAGACCCGTATTTATGCTGTCTACAAGAGACCCACTTCAGACCTAAGGACACATGCAGACTGAAAGTGAGGAGATGGAAAAAGATATTCCATGCAAATGGAAATCAAAAGAAAGCTGGAGTAGCAATTCTTTTATCAGACAAAATAGACTTTAAAATAAAGACTATTACAAGAGAAAAAGAAGGACACTACATAATGATCAAGGGATCAATCCAAGAAGAAGATATAACAACTGTAAATATTTATGCACCCAACATGGGAGCACCTCAATACATAAGACAAATACTAACAGTCATAAAAGGGGAAATCGACAGTAACACAATCATAGCAGGGGACTTTTAGGGGACCTTAACACCCCACTTTCACCAATGGACAAATCATCCAAAGTGAAAATAAATAAGGAAACACAAGCTTTAAATGATACATTAAACAAGGTGGACTTAATTTATATTTAAAGGACATTCCATCCAAAAACAACAGAATACACTTTCTTCTCAAGTGCTCATGGAACATTCTCCAGGATAGATCATATCTTGGGTCACAAATCAAGCCTTGGTAAATTTAAGAAAATTGAAACCGTATCAGATAGCTTTTCTGACCACAACGCTATGAGACTAGATATCAATTACAGAAAAAAAACTGTAAAAATTACAAACACATGGAGCCTAACAATACGCTACTTAATAACCAAGAGATTACTGAAAAATTCAAAGAGGAAGTCAAAAAATACCTAGAAACAAATGACAATGAAAACACGATGATGCAAAACTTATGGGATGCAGCAAAATCAGTTCTAAGAGGGAAATTTATAGCAATACAATCCTACCTTAAGAAACAAGAAACATCTCAAATAAACAACCTAACCTTAAACCTAAAGCAATTAAAGAAGAACAAAAAAAAAAAAAAAGAAGAACAAAAAAATCCCAAAGTTAGCAGAATGAAAGAAATCATAAAGATCAGATCAGAAATAAATGAAAAAGAAATGAAGGAAACGAGAGCAAAGATCATCAAAATTAAAAGCTGGTTCTTTGAGAAGATATACATAATTGATAAACCATTAGCCTGGCTCATCATGAAAAAAATGGAGAAGACTCAAATCAAGAGAATTAGAAATGAAAAAGGGGAAGTAACAACTGACACTGCAGAAATACAAAGGATCATGAGAAATTACTACAAGCAACTATATGCCAATAAAACGGACAACCTGGAAGAAATGGACAAATTCTTAGAAATTCATAACCTTCCGAGACTGGACCAGGAAGAAATAGAAAATATGAACAGACCAATCACAAGTACTGAAATTGAAACTGTGATTAAAAATCTTCCAACAAACAAAAGCCCAGGACCAGATGGCTTCACAGGCAAATTCTTTCAAACATTTAGAGAAGAGCTAACAACTATCCTTCTCAAACTCTTCCAAAATATAGCAGAGGGAGGAACACTCCAAAACTCATTCTACGAGGCCACCATCACCCTGATACCAAAACGAGACAAAGATGTCACAAAAAAAGAAAACTGCAGAGCAATATCACTGATGAACATAGATGCAAAAATCCTCAACAAAATACTAGCAAACAGAATCCAACAGCACATTAAAGGATCATACACGATGATCAAGTGGGGTTTATCCCAGGAATGCAAGGATTCTTCAATATATGCAAATCAATCAATGTGATACACCGTATTAACAAATTGAAGGATATAAACCATATGATCATCTCAATAGATGCAGAGAAAGCTTTTGACAAAATTCAACACCGATTTACGGTAAAAACCCTCCAGAAAGTAGGCAGAGAGGGAACTTCCTCGACATGAAAAAGGCCGTATATGACAAACCCACAGCCAACATCATCCTCAATGGTGAAAAACTGAAACCATTTCCACTAAGATCAGGAACAAGACAAGGTTGCCCACTCTCACCACTATTATTCAACATAGTTTTGGATGTTTTAGCCACAGCAATCAGAGAAGAAAAAGAAATAAAAGGAATACAAATCAGAAAAGAAGAAGTAAAGCTGTCATTGTTTGCAAACGATATGATACTATACATAGAGAATCCTAAAGACTCCACCAGGAAAGTACTAGAGCTAACCAATGAATTTGGTAAAGTAGCAGGATACAAGATTAATGCACAGAAATCTCTTGTATTCTTATACACTAATGATGAAAAGTCTGAAAGAGAAATTAAGGAAACACTCCCTTTTACCACTGCAAGAAAAATAATAAAAAACCTCGGAATAAACCTACCTAAGGAGACAGAAGACTTATATGCAGAAAATTATAAGACACTGATCAAAGAAATTAAAGAGATACAAACAGATGGAGCGATATACCATGTTCTTGGATTGGAAGAATCAATATTGTGAAAATGACTATACTACCCAAAGCAATCTACAGATTCAGTGCAATCCCTATGAAACTACCAATGACATTTTTCACAGAGCTAGAACAAAAAAATTTCACAATTTGTATGGAAACACAAAAAACCCTGAATAGCCAAAGCAATCTTGAGAAAGAAACACAGAGCTAGAGGAATGAGGCTCCCAGACTTCAGACTATACTACAAAACTACAGTAATCCAGACAGTGTGGTACTGGCACAAAAACAGAAATATAGATCAATGGAACAAGATAGAAGCCCAGAGATAAACCCACGCACATATGGTCACCTTATCTTTGATAAAGGAGGCAAGAATATACAGTGGAGAATAGACAGCCTTTTCAATAAGTGATGCTGAGAAAACTGGACAGCTACATGTAAAAGGATGAAATTACAACACTCCCTAACCCCATACGCAAAAATAAACTCAAAATGGATAAAAGATCTAAATGTAAGGCCAGACACTATAAAACTCTTAGAGGAAAACATAGAACACTCTATGACATAAATCACAGCAAGATCCTTTTTGACCCACCTCCTAGAGAAATGGAAGTAAAAATGAAAATAAACGGGACCTAATGAAACTCAAAAGCTTTTGCACAGCAAAGGAAACCATAAACAAGACGAAAAGACAGCCCTCAGAATGGGAGAAAATATTTGCAAAGGAAGCAACTGACAAAATATACAAGCAGCTCAATATCAAAAAAACAAACAACCCAATCGAAAAATGGGCAGAAGACCTAAATAGACATTTCTCCAAAGAAGATATACAGATTGCCAGCAAACACATGAAAGGATGCTCAACATCACTAATCATTAGAGAAATGCAAATCAAAACTACAATGAGGTATCACCTCATACCTGTCAGAATGGCCATCATCAAAATATCTACAAGCAATAAATGCTGGAGAGGGTGTGGAGAAAAGGGAACCCTCTTGCACTGTTGATGGGAATGTAAATTGATACAGCCACTATGGAGAACAGTATGGAGGTTCCTCAAAAAACTAAAAATAGGACTACCATGTGACCCAGCAATCCCACTATTGGGCATATACCCTGAGAAAACCATAATTCAAAAAGAGTCATGTACCACAATGTTCATTGCAGCATGTGGAAGCAACCTAAGTGTTCGTCGACGGATGAATGGATAAAGATGTGGCACATATATACAATGGAATATTACTCAGCCAAAAAAAAGAAATGAAATTGAGTTATTTGTAGTGAAGTGGACGGGCCTAGAGTCTGTCATACAGAGTGAAGTAAGTCAGAAAGAAAAACAAATCCAGTATGCTAACACAGATATATGGAACAACAACAACAACAACAAAAAATATATATATATGGTTCTGAAGAATGTAGGAGCAGGACAGGAATAAAGACGCAGACGTAGAGAATGGACTTGAGGACACAGGGAGGGGGAAGGGTAAGCTGGGACGAAGTGAGAGAGTGGCATGGACATATATACACTACCAGATGTAAAATAGATAGCTAGTGGGAAGCTGTTGCGTAGCACAGGGAGATCAGCTCGGTGCTTTTTGACCAGCTAGAAGGGTGGGATAGGGAGGGTGGGAGGGAGGTAGACGCAAAAGCGAAGAGATATGGGGATATATGTATATGTATAACTGATTCACTTTGTTATAAAGCAGAAACTAACACATCATTGTAAAGCAATTATACTCCAATAAAGATGTTAAAAAAAAAAAAAAAAAAAGAAAGATGAATCAGTCAGGGCCCCTAGCCTCAAGAGCTTACAATCCAGTGGGAGGGGGCCAACAGGAAAAGCTATATCACCTGTCTGAAGGGCAGAGGAGGACAGCTGCTCTTGCAAGAATGAGAGGAAAGAACAACTAATTCCCTCTGGACACATCATAGCTGGCATTTGAGCTGTGCTTTGAAACTGTGTAAGTGAAAGAGAAAGGAAGAAGGATATCAGTAAAGGGAGAAAGCATGAAGAAAGGTATAGATGTGGGAAAGATAATGCACCGTTAGGGAAATGCCAATAACCAGGCATTGTTGGTACTCAGAATGGTTAATGAAATGTTGAAGATAGGAAGCTGGAAAGAAGAGCCGGAAAGAGAATGACTTTTTTTTTTTTAATTGAAGTATAGTGGATTTACAATGTTGTGTTAATTTCTGCTGTATATCTGTGGCTCAGTTATACATATATATACATTCTTTTTTATATTCTTTTCCATTATGGTATATCACAGGATATTGAATATAGTTCCCTGTGCTATACAGTAGGACCTTGTTGTTTAACCATTCTATATATAATCTTTTGCCTCTGCTAATCCCAAACTCCCAATCCATCCCTCCCCTACCTTCCTCCCCCTTGGCAACCACAAGTCTGTTCCCTATGTCTACGAGTCTGTTTCTCTTTCTTAGATACGTTCATTTGTGTCATATTTTAGATCCCACATATAAGTGAAATCATATGGTACTGTCTTAGAAAGAGAATGTCTTAAATGTGAGGCCAGGGAGTACAGCTTCATCCTGTAGATGACAAGGAGCTACACAGTCTTCTAAAGTCATATTTGCAGTTTGGAATATTCACTCTGGCAGCAACACGGGGAATGAATTTAGGAAGGAAGAGACAGGCGACTCTAGTCCATAGGGAAAAGGATGAAGGATGGAAAGAGCAATGGAATGTCAGACTTGCTGGAGAAAGTTTCCTCAGGAAAGAACGTTGGGAAGTGTCCTAAACCCTCTGCAGAAGCCTATCAAAGGCCAATTCATCAACAGATACCCAGGCTCACTCTACGCATGCCTTTTTAAGAGCTGCAGTCCTGTCATTATCCCCTGGGCTCTTCTCCACCCATCTCTCTCCTCGATGGCTCATACCAGCATGCAAGCATACTCTGGTATCTCTCAGATCTGAAAATATTCTTGATGCTGCAGTCTGCTGCCCAATCTAGCTGTTCCACTTCCTTAACAGGGGTTTCTATTTTCAGGTTCTTCTCATGGTTGCAAAATGGCCAGTGTAGTTCCCACCCTCTTATCTGCCACCTAAGGAGAAGAAAGGGGAAATGTAGCTGAGTCAGTCTCTTATGTTTCATTGGCTCCCCACATAGCAAGGGAGGAAACTCTGTTTGTTAACTGAAGAGTTTGCTGCCCCAAGAAAAAGTTAACAAGGAGGGAGAGAATGGATGTGAGGTAGACAAGAAGAAAGCTCTGCTATGCTTCCCTTGATGTCTTTCTAGAACACCTTCATTTCTGTTTTTTAACATAATTTCACAAAAGAGGTATCAACATACACCATCTCCACTCCCACCCTTCGTGTTCTTTCTTCCATCAATCTGGGTTCTATCCACATTACGCCATGTTACTAAATCCAATGGACAGAACTCTCTTTCTCATACTCAGCTTCCCAGTAGCGTTCAAATATTTCTCCATGAAACACTAACCTTTCTCTCTTAGCTTCCTCAGCATCATACTTCTCTGTTTGTTCTCCCACTCCACTAGCCTTTCTCCATTCTCTCACTGACTCCTTCTTCCTTATTAAATCGTATTCAATTCAAGCCTTCCCCCTGCCTTTCTTCTTGTCTCTAGCTATAATTTCCTCACAGGGGATCTCATCCAGTCCATGGCTTTAAATACTATCTGTATGCTGATGACTCCCAAATTCATACCTCCAACCAAGACCTCATCTCTGATCTCGTCTCATACATTTAGTTACCTACCTGGCATCTCAAACTGGTTTTCTCAGAAACCTAGCATGTCCAAACTGAAAGTCTTAAGATCCTCTGATCCCCTCCCCAAATCTGTTCCTCCTCCAGTTTCCCCTTTCTCAGTAAATGGACTCTCTGCCCATCTAGTTTCTATACCAAAACCCAGAAAAATCCATTTTGACCCCTTTGTCTCTCTCACCTTCCACATCCCATCTATCACCAAGTCCTGCCAGTTCCACTACAAATATTTTGTCAATTTATTTTTATTGCCAGTGCCACCAGCCCAGCACATACCACCATTATCTCTCTTCTGGACTACCATAATGTCTTAATTGTTTCTCTTTTCTCCACTCTTGCCCCCCTTCAATCCAATCTCCAGAGGGACCCAGAGTGATCATTCAGTATTTTAAACTGGATCATGTTTTCTCTCTTCAGAATTCCACAATGCCTCCCTATTGCAATTAGAATAAAGCCTAAAGTCCTTACTTACATCGTACATGATGCTTCCTTTGCTGAGCTCTCCAGCCTTCCCCTCCCTTTATGCTCCAGCCAAACTGGTCTTCTGTCAGTTCACATAAATTCAAACTCATTAAATTCTTTTTTTTTTTTTTTTTGCGGTACGCGGGCCTCTCACTGTTGTGGCCTCTCCCATTGCGGAGCACAGGCTCCGGACGCGCAGGCCCAGTGACCCTGGCTCACGGGCCCAGCCGCTCCGCGGCATGTGGGATCTTCCCGGACTGGGGCACGAACCCGCATCCCCTGCATCGGCAGGCGGACTCTCAACCACTGCGCCACCAGGGAAGCCCCCCATTAAATTCTTGATCATGTTAGAAATTTGCCATTTGCGGTTTCTTCTGCCTGGAATGTTCCTCTCTCTGCTGCTCACGTCGCTGACCTTTCTCATCCCAACCTTATCAATTCAGAGAGACATTCCTTTATAACCATATCTAAGATAAGACACTGCTTCCCACCTTAAACAATCACAGCATCCTGCTCATTTCTGATTATGGCATTGACCTGACTATGCAATACTTGGCAAAAATCTTTAGTTGCAAATTTATTATTTATTAATTTACTTGCATATGGTTTACTCCCCTTCCAAGCTATATATTTTGTGCATGGTATACTGCCTGCCACTCATTAAGTACAATAACTAAATATTTGTTGAATGAGTGGAAGGAACAAATAGATAAGCAAACAATATCACATTTAATCTCTCCAGAAGCCTTATAATTTAGGTTTTATAGATGAGTAAACTGAGGATCAGAGGACTTACACAACTTCCTTAAGGATTTCCAAGGAGTAACAGGAATAGGAGTAGAGAAGCGGAAATTCAAAGCCAGGTCAGTTTCCAGAGTTTCTTCTCTTCTTCCACACCAAGCTACTTTCACAAATACCATGTGTCCAAGGCATCGGTCACCCCAATGGGTCATTTCTGTGCTTTGCAGTTGACCAGATAGCCAAGAAAACAACACCAGTTGCTTATGAGACAAAGAATTGAAAAGTCACCCCTGACTTTTATTATCTTCCCAGAACTAATTGGAACTCATTAAAAGACCTGATTCTAAAGGCAGGAAGAGGGGCTTCCCTGGTGGTGCAGTGATTAAGAATCCGCCTGTCAATGCAAGGGACACAGACTCCAGCCCTGGTCTGGGAAGATCCCACATGCCGTAGAGCAACTGAGCCCCTGTGCCACAACTGCTGAGCCTGCACTCTAGAGCCCACGAGCCACAACTACTGAGACCACGTGCCACAACTACTGAATCCCGCATGCCTTGAGCCCGTGCTCCTCAACAAGAGAGGCCACCGCAATGAGAAGCCCACGCACTGCAACCAAGAGTAGACCCTGCTCGCAACAACTAGAGAAAGCCTGCGCACAGCAACAAAGACCCAATCAGCCAAAAGTAAATAAATAAATTTTAAAAATGAAAGGCAGGAAGAAATCATTTTAATGAGCAATAGGACTGACTTTTTCTCAGCAACTAGAAGTCCAGAATTTCAATTTATGCTGAAGGAGGCTTTACTTAGCAAGAAAAGTGGCTGTTTCCACAAAGGATGGAGAAAATACTGAAGTTGAGCCAGGTCCTTTGCAACTTCCTGAAGACATTCTTTATCTTTCAAAGACTGTGACTGTCTGTGGTAGCCAGTTTAACCGTAAATATTTCCTGTTAGATTGGTTACATTTTTATCCTCTTTCATATTGATCTGTGTAAGAAGGTCAGGAAGGACAAAGTTAGGCTAGAAAGCAATAATTAAACTTTACTTCTTTTTATACTTTCTACTTTATATCATTCTTGGCACTTCAATTAGCATTTTAACAAGTCTAAGAAGTCTTGCTGTTAAGAAACCTTTTAAATTGTGTTTAGTCCAGATTTCCCAAACTTATTTGACCATGGACATCTGTTCATAATGTGTGTAGTAGACAGTCTCCATAGGTGGCCACCAACAATTCCTTCCATCCCTGTATGCACCTGCTGCTCTTCCCATCAACAGATGGTTTGTCTCCTCTCTCCTTGAATCTAAGCTGGTCTTGTGATTTACTTTGTTGAATAGAATGTGGTTAGAGTATGCTGTGCCCATTCTGGATTTAGCCCTTAAGAGTCCTGCAGGGGGGACTTTCCTGGTGGTCCAGTGGGTAAGACTCCACACTCCCAATGCAGGGGGCCTGGGTTCGATCCCTGGTCAGGGAACTAGATCCCGCATGCATGCCACAACTAAGAAGCCTGCATGCCACAACTAAGAAGCCTACATGCCACAACTAAAATCCCACATGCCACAACGAAGATCCTGCGTGCCGCAACTAAGACCCGGTGCAGCCAAAATAAATAAATAAATATTAAAAAAAAAAGAGTCCTGGTGGATTCTTCTTCTTCTTCTTAAAATAAATTTATTTATTTATTTGCTTGTTTTTATTTTTGGCTGTTTTGGGTCTTCATTGTGGTGTGCGGGCTTCTCATTGTCGTGGCTTCTCTTGTTGCGGAGCATGGGTTCTAGGTGCGTTGGCTTCAGTAGTTGTGGCACATGGGCTCAGTAGTTGTGGCTCAAAGTCTCTAGAGTGCAGGCTCAGTATTTGTGGCGCACGGGCTTAGTTGCTCTGCAGCATCTTCCCGGATAAGGACTGGAACCTGTGTCCCCTGCACTGGCAGACGGATTCCTAACCACTGTGCCACCAGGGAAGCCCATGGAGGATTCTTCTTTTGCTCTCTGGGAAACTGGCTACCCTGAAACAAGTCCAGCTATTCTACTGGAGAGAGAGGTCCAGCCAGATGTCCAGTTGGGAGGTGACTTTCCCAAGATTATCTAGTTATTTGGGCCAGAACCCTGCTCTCCTGATACCCTGTCCAGTGCTCTGTCCACAACACTTGCTACCACCGATCTGCCTGTAAGAGTGATTGTTCCTGATCTCATGGATGGTTTAATTTAACACATCGGGATTTTAACTTATTAGAGACTCTTAGAAACTTGAAACTATCTAGTTCAATCTAACACATCATTGTAGTTTTATTTATTTTTCTAACTTTTACCATTGAGGGCCTCCCCTTATTTCTGTGGTTTATGTAGAAGCACCCCCCCACCCATGATAACAGTTAGATAACACTAAACAGTTCAGAATCTGGCATCAATCATTCAGAGTTTAAGTCGTAACTCCACTAACTGGCTTAGACAAGTTCATGCATCTCTCTGAGTCTCAATTCCCTCATCAATAAAATGAGGATTTAAAAAGGCCTACCCATTGGGCTTCCCTGGTGGTGCAGTGGTTGAGAGTCCGCCTGCTGATGCAGGGGACACGGGTTCGTGCCCCGGTCCGGGAAGATCCCACATGCCGCGGAGCGGCTGGGCCCGTGAGCCATGGCCACTGAGGCGGCGCATCTGGAGCCTGTGCTCCGCAATGGGAGAGGCCACGGCAGTGAGAGGCCCGCGTACCACAAAAAAAAAAAAAAAAAAAATCATACCCATTAATTAATTAATAGTATTTTTTATTTTGTTCTGCCTTATTTTATCACATGATTTTTTTCATTTTTTATTAACCAAAATCAAACCACCAATCAGGACTTCTGATCATCACAGGATAACTGGTATTACCACTGTGAGCTAAAATAACTTTTGCTAAAAGACAAGAAGATTAATGTCTTCGTTAACCTGAGTGGACTTCTGTAGGAAGATGGTTAATGTCAATGGTTAAGGTTTTCTGGGTTTGGGAGATATTAAAAAGGACTTGAGGTCTCCTATCTTTATTTACAGTGACCCCCTAAAGAGGCACTGGTCCAGAGAACACCCCTTCCAGCTTTGATATTCTCAAATTCCATAGACATCCTCCTTCCCCCCAAAATCCTCTGCCAAAGGGACTGCAGCTTCCAGAGGACTCCTGTGGGCCCCCATCTCTCCTTAGGCTGCATAAGACTCTCCCCAGTGAGATGACCCCTGTGAGAATGGAGAATGAAGGGCAGCCTGCAGGTCTGGGGCTCATTTTCCAGGTGTAAATGCATGTGATCAGTCTGCACTTGAATCCATCCAGTGCTGTTTCTACCAGAGCTGATCTTTGAAAGGATAGGTAAATACCAGCCAAGGAAAACACAGTATCTCAAGGGTATGGAGTGAGTAAACTCCCTGGTTACTAAATGTCCGATCAGAAAAAAAAGTTTTAAAAATTCCATTAACAATCACAGCCATTTAGAATAAACTTTTAAAATGAAAGTTCACCCATCAACATCTCCATGCCTATATTTTTTCAGGAAGTAATAAGATTTTTTTCTTCCTTTGGGACTCAAACGCCAGAGTGAAGCGCTCTCTGACATTTGTGGTTTGAAACAGCATTTCCTGTTTCAGAGATGTTTTCTAAGTTTGATGAGTCTGTTTTTTTTCCTGCAATTTCAAATTAAACTGAAAAAACCTGATAACTTCAGTAAATAACTAGGAGTGGAATAGTAGCATCACATGATAAATGCACTTTTTAAGAAACTGTCAAATCCTTTTCCAAAGTGACTGCACCACTTTACATTCCCACCAGCAGTGTATGAGAATTCTAGTTGCTCCACACCTTTGCCAACAGATAGTATCAGCCTTGTTCAGTTTAGCCATTCTAATTAGTCTCAAATAGTCCCTAATGACTAACAATATTGTGCTTCTTTTCAAAGACTCATTTGCCAAGTGTATCTTCTTTGATGAAGTATCTATGCAGATCTTTTGCCCATGTTTCACTGGGTTGTTTGCTTTCTTAATACCATGTTTGAAGAGTTATTTTTTGTTGTGACTACAATTACATTATCAGATAAGTGATTTACAAATGGTTTCCCCTAGTCTTTGGCATAACAGAATCTTCTGAAGACCAGAAGTTTCTATTTTAGATGAAACATAATTTATAATTTTTTCTTTCATAGATTGTGCATTTCGTGTTACATTTCTAAAAAATTCTGTTTAATACACTGTCATGAAGATTTTCTCCTATGTCATCTTCTGAAAGATTTATGGTTTTAGGCTTTACATTTAGATCTTTGATTCTCTTTGAATTTTCTTTGCGTATGGCATGAGGAGTAGATCAAGTTTTATTTATTTTAATTTTTGGATACAGATATTCAATGGTTAAAATACCATTTGTTTAAAAGATTAGCTTTTCTCCATTGGATTATCTTTGTACTTTTTTTTTTTGCTGTACGCGGGCCTCTCACTGTTGTGGCCTCTCCCGTTGTGGAGCACAGGATCCAGACGCGCAGGCTCAGCGGCCATGGCTCACGGGCCCAGCCGCTCCGCGGCATGTGGGATCTTCTCGGACCGGGGCACGAACCCGTGTCCCCTGCATCGGCAGGCGGACTCTCAACCACTGTGCCACCAGGGAAGGCCCTGTCTTTGTACTTTTGTTGAAAATCATTTGACCGTATATGTGTAAGACCTATTTCTGGACTCTCTATTGATCTATTTATTTATTTTTCTGCCAGTACCACACTGTCTTGATTATTGCTGCTTTATGTTGAATCTTGAAATCAAGTAGTGTAAGTCCTATCCAGGATAATTTTCATATTAGACATTGTAACGTTCATTTCTAAAATTTTCATTTTGGTTTTGGTTTTTTTATATCTGCATGTTACTACTTAGCTATGTTCAATCTTCCTTCTTGAATATATGCAATATAAACACGATAACTTTTTAAATGTTCTTTTCTACGAATTCTATCATCTATGTAATTTCTGGGTCTGTTCCTACTGATGGATTTCGTTATCCTCATCGTGGGTATTACTTTTGCTTCTTTGCATTCCTGGCAACTTTTGATTGAATATCAACCATTGTGAAATTTACTTTGTTTGGTGCTAGATATTTTGTATACCTATAGATACCCTTGAGCTTCGTTCAGGACACAGTTAAGTAACTTGAAGACAGGTTGATCCTTTCAAGACTTGCTTTTAAACTTCATTAAGTGGGATCAGAGCAGCCTGTAGTTTAGGACTGATTTTTCCCTATTGCTGAGGCAATTACCTGAGTGCTCTGCTGTGTCCCATCTATCCATTTCTGGCTCATGAGAACATAACCTATTTTAAGCTTTGTGTGATCGTGGATTTTTCCCTCTATTCTTTCAGGTGGTTCTTATTCCAACCTAACTTTCTTTCTTTAGTTTCCTTACGCACACGTGCTGATTAGTATTCAGCTGAAGACTCGGGGACCCTATGTGGATCTCAGGAGTTCTTTTGCTGGACAGGTCTGTCCTCTCTGATTGTCTGACCTTCAAACTCTAGCCACATTGGTCTCCCTGGATTCCCTACTCTGTTTCCTCTACTTGGGAAGCCTCTGGTTTTCCCTGGATTCCACCCCCTGCCCCACCACATTGCTGCCTGGAAACGCTCCAGAAAGAAAGCTTGGGGCAATCATAGGCTCATCTTATTTGTTTTCTCTTTCTCATATATTTTACTAAGTCCCTGCTAATCCTCCATTCCTGTAAAACAAACTTTGCTACATATCCACCTAGCCTTAACCAAATTCTGATTCTTCTTTATCATATTTGGAAATAAGTCTCTCACTTCACAAGGATCAAGGATGAATGCTTTTAGAAAAGCTGCAGGACAGAAATTGTGAAAGCATTAGATGTGATAGAGAAAATATTCTTCCCTAAATTAGAGGGCTTTTTAACTCTCTGCAAGCACATATGTGTAGTAGCAGCTTTGTAACTTTTCTCAGTTTTCTGTAGTTCCCAGACTTCTTAGTGGAATATTGGAGTCCTAAATAAACTCTGGTTTAATGTCTGATTTTAACTTATGTTTAATAGCCCTTTAAAACTCAGGCAGTAAGTTAATAGTTGTACATAAAAAAGGAAGTCTATGGAATTTAGTGTCAATCATCCATTACGAGTGGCATGTTTGATCAGTTTGGGACCATTTGGGAGAGATTTTTTGACCATGCTTTGGGAAGTATTGCTCTGGGGCACTAGCTCTCAAGTACATTGATGTAATTCAGAGGCATGAGGTACAGCAGAAATAATTTGATGTCATGATTGTAATTGTCAAAGAACAAAACTTCGTGAAACGTTGACTTCTTATAAATTTGAGTAGATTTTACGGTATAACTATAAAAATACTATCACTTTCTCTTGCTTGCCTTCATGTCTTTATGCTTTTATGAGTAGAGAAAAGGGGTTGCCTCGGGTAGTGGAAATTTCCTGCCCCAGGAAGTACTTTCGAGAGCATACTTCCTGTGTGTAAGCCTTCTCTACCAAGTCAGAGCCAAGGAAAGGATGGGCAGTACCACTCCAGAAGATAGCATACTATGTCATTGTTATAACATGATGGAAAGAGCAAGGACTTACCTGCATGAACTCCCAGCTCTAACATTTACTACTTGTACAATCTACCTTGGCAATCTAATTCCTCTGTCAGAGCTAAAGTCACCTTTCTCAATGTCCGTGTTTGCATTGGCAAAATGAAAATAATATTTACTTTGAAGGTTATCGCCTTGAGGGTTATTGAGGATGAGGAATAATATTTGCAAATGTCAATACATATAGCTTATTAAATAAATTTTGGTTAAGTGAATGGAAAAACAAATTAACTCTGGCTCAGGACAAGTCAAAATAATTGTAATCTTTTTTTGAAATTATGATTCTTTTAAGCTCCCCAAATTCCTTCTTCATGCCTCACCTCTTCTTTTTTTTTTTTTTTTGCGGTACGCGGGCATCTCACCGCTGTGGCCTCTCCCATTGTGGAGCACAGGCTCCGGACACACAGGCTCAGCGGCCATGGCTCACGGGCCCAGCCGCTCCGCGGCACGTGGGATCTTCCCGGACCGGGGCACGAACCCGCATCCCCTGCATCGGCAGGCGGACTCTCAACCACTGCGCCACCAGGGAAGGCCCTCACCTCTTTTTTTTTAATTTAATTTTTTTATTGAAGTTTAGTTGATTTACAGTGCTGTGCCAGTCTCTGCTATACAGCAAAGTGACTCAGTTATACACATACATACATTCTTTTTTTTCATATTCTTTTGCATTATGGTTTATCACAGGATATTGAATATAATTCCCTGTGCTATACAGTAGGACCTGGTTGTTTATCCATCCTATTTATACCAGTTTCCATCTGCTAATCCCAAATTCCCAGTCCTTCCCTCCCCCTCCCGCCTCCCCCTTGGCAAGCACAAGTCCGTTCTCTATGTCTGTGAGTCTGTTTCTGTTTTGTAGATAGGTTCATTTGTGTCATATTTTAGATTCCACATATAAGTGGTATCATGGTATTTGTCTTTCTCTTTCTGACTTACTTCACTTAGTATGATAGTCTCTACTTGTATCCATGTTGCTGCGAATGGCATTATTTCATTCTTTTTTATGGCTGAGTAGCATTCCATTGTATATATATATGTACCACATCTTCTTTATCCATTCATCTGTCAATGGACATTTAGGTTGTTTCTATGTTTTAGCTATTGTGAACAGTGCTGCTCTGAACAGAGGGATGCATGTATCTTTTTGAATTATAGTTTTGTCTGGATATATGCCCAGGAGTGGGATTGCTAGATCATATAGTAATTCTATTTTTAGTTTTCTGAGGAACCTCCACACTGTTTTCCACAGTGACTGCACCAACTTACATTCCCACCAACCATGTAGGAGGGTTCCCTTTACTCCACACCCTCTGCAGCATTTATTATTTGTAGACTTTTTAATGATGGCCATTCTGACCAGTGTGAGGTGGTACCTGGTTGTAGTTTTGATTTGCATTTCTCTAATAATTAGTGATGCTGAGCATGTTTTCATGTGCCTGTATGTCTTCTTTGGAGAAATGTCTATTAAGGTCTTCTGCCCATTTTTCGATTGGGCTGTTTTTTGGTTGTTGTTGAGTTGTATGAGCTGTTTGTATATTTTGGAGATTAAGCCTTTGTCGGTCACATCATTTGCAAATATTTTCTCCTATTCCATAGGTGTTTTGTGTGTGTGTGTGTGTGTGTGTGTGTGTGTGTGTGTGTGGTTTCCTCTGCTGTGCAAAAGCTTGTAAGTTTGATTAGGTGCCATTTGTTTATTTTTGTTTTTATTCCTATTGCCTTGGGCGACTGACCCAAGTCTCATGGTGTCATGTCTTATGTTTAAGGCTTTAAGCCGTTTTGAGTTTAATTCTGTGCATGATGTGAGGGTGCATATCTCACCTCTTTTGATAGGAACTTACTGGATAGAAGGAACAAGTTGCCCAGTTATGAATAAAGTGAGCTGACTACTTACAAAAATAACTGTAATTGAGAAATGAACTTAAAAGAGGACAGCTTTTCTCCTTGATGTATTTTATAGTTGATTTTTTTTCAAAAAATAATTCACACTCTTAACACCTAGTATTCCAAAATCAATATAATCCTATAGATCAAAGAAATCTTAATTTGACCTCTTACAACTGGTACACACACACACACGGACACACACACAAAGTTAAAAGCTTCATAAGCATTCAAAATTAAGCGAGCCTAAATTTTGTGGCATTTGTTATATTTTGTTAACTTGTCCATCTGTATTGCCAGACTGAAAACTCCCTAAAGGTTAGAACTATCTTTTATTCATCTTCCCTGAGAAGTCCGGCTTATTTGTTAAATTGTGTGTGCCCCTCCTGGTGCACAGGGACTACGGGATCTGTGATAGAATATAATAGTGTGAACACAATCACTGGAGTCACACCACTGTATTCTCCCCAGCCCAGCCCGTGAAGCTCTGTGGCCCTGAAAATACTGCGTGTTTGTATGTCTCTGTGTCTGCATCATGAGAATAATCGTCATCTCTGCTGAAGAAGGTGGCTGTAAGAATACGGTTTGATAAGATGTGAAAACCAGCTTTTAAACTGTACCTATTTAAAACCTCTAATAAGATCTTTATATGATGCTCACAGTAACGTTGTTTTCTTTGTGGACAGATTGTGTTGTTGTTGAAGTATAGTTTGGTTTACAATGTGTTAGTTTCAGGTGTACAGCACAGTGATTCAGTTATACATATACATCTATAGATAGAGATACACTTTTTCAGATTCATTTCCCTTATAGGTTATTACAAACTAATGAGTAGAGTTCCCTGTGGTATACAGTAGGTCCTTGTTTATCTATTTTATATATAGTAGTATATATAGCAGTGCTTATCTGTTAATCCCAACTTCCTAATTTATCTCTTTGCCCCCCTTTCCCCTTTTGGTAACCATAAGTTTGTTTTCTATGTCTATGCATCTCTTTCTGTTTCGTAAATAAGCTCATTTGTATCTTTTTTATACACTAGTATAAAATTAGAAAAAAGCAAAGTTCAAAAATGGGAGAAATGGTTATACAAACTATAGCATATCTGTATAACTGAGGGTCCGTTCTCTACACACACAGGTGCATGCACGTACACACGCACACGCACATCCCTCCCATTCTTTTCTCTTCTGAATGCCCACTATGGTATGTACTCATTTACCCCTTGACACAATTAATGACCAGGATCCCCAGTCACTAGGGAGTCAATTGGTTCCCAGTACTAAGGGGCGGAGTCTTGCTGAATAAAATTAAAATATAGTTACATTAGAGGTCTTTAAGACAGTTCGACTTGTCGCTGTTATCTAGAACTCAGATCAGTTATTATTCACGAGGACTTGCTGCTGTCCCCAAGTTCTAATTTTATGCCAACTATTTTCCTTCTTGAAACCATCAAACCATATACTGTGCTGACACTGAAAACATCTATCTTTGATGTTTCACTGGGCCTGTTCTTGAGTATTGTATTGAGAAACAATAGGTCAGTTTAGTTCAGAGAGATATAAATTCATTTTCTGAGACCTTACCAGGAATGTTTCCACCTCACCACACCCCATTTCCTTTTCTCTGTTTCTTGCATTGTCTTGCCCAGACAGCATTAGTACCACATCAGGGTCAGCTTTGGACATACTCATCAGAGAGTCATAAATACAGATTCTGATTATTGCTGTGAGGGAAGGAGTCTCACTAATAAGGAAGTTATGAAAGTGGGGTCATGGGTCAAACCATCATGAAGTCAAGGGTCTTATCTCCTAGCACTTCTCTATCCAGCAAATATACCCATTCCTATGGTCCAACCAAAGGCAGAATATAAGTATTGGGTACCCTGGTTCCGAAAATTTTATTACCTTTCTCCTAGGCCTCCCCCAACAGTATCAAAGTAGACAGTCCCAAACCTCACCTGATTTTGAGCTCCACTTATCTGACTGGTCACAGACTTCCCTGCCCCTCCTTATTTCCTAGTGTGGTATTTATAAAATGTCATGATTCACTCCTAGTGAAATGTTGTGAGGAAACAGTCCACGCTACTAAAAGTAATTTTGAAATAACACAAGCTTCTTACTTGTATATCTCAAACACCATGAAGGGAACACAATGTTGGAATCTCATAATTCTTTTTTAAAATCCACTTTCATTCTCTCCTGTCCACAGCCCACCCATCCTGAGGCTGGTCCCTTTTATTTCCTTTAACCCTTTCCTCCCATTCCAATCAGCCTCCTTGCCACATACCTCTTATAATCCCCTCTTCCTCTTTTCTCCAGATTTTCATTAGAAAGGCCAAGAACTGGTATAGCAAGTAGAACCCTGCTCCACAGTGTAGAAGACAACAAGTGGGAATTTTCATACTATAATAGATGTATCTCATCACAGCAAGTAGTGTAGTGTTATCCAGTTTGGCCAATGGGTGGGGGCAGTAGTCATTTTGAATAGCAGTTCTTAGCACAGCAGAAACTATGGAACAGGAACGTTTACGTGTCACTTGGAGTTGCCTAGTTGAGAGAATAGGGTTTCACGTTGCCCATCAACGTGATACTCACTTTCCACTTCCTTCTTGGACCGCAATTCAGGAGGGAGGACAGAGGGCTGTGGAAGTGATGGGAAGGAGGGAAGCTGAAGCAGGCTGGGGGTGCCCAGCAAAGCCACGCAGATGACTGCTGTGGTGATAATTTACCCCTAGCTAGTGTGTTTATTGTGTCAATCCTCGGAAGTTTTTTTTCTTTTCCCTCTGCAGACAAAGAGGTTGGAATTTTAGTTTATTTCTGAGAACCATAATGGAAGAGGACTAACAGGTCTCGGCAGGGATGGGAGAGTAAGTCTTTTGAATAGTGGTCCTCCAAATAGGCGACACAAAATCGCGTATACAGCCACTTAAAATGGTGTTTTGAAGACTATTGAATGACATGGGGAAACAAAATAAGCAGGATGCAAATTGTCTAGGATGTGGCAGCATAATCCTGCTTGTTTAGAGAGAAAGAACATTCACCTGGAAAAAGAAAACTAGCCGTGTTTATCTCTGGAGCCCAGTGATTTTTTAATTTTTATTTGTTCCTTTTTGTGCTTCCTGACATATTACTATTTTAAGTAAAAGTTTCTAAAATTAAGAAAAAATCAGGGGCTTCCCTGGTGGCCCAGTGGTTGAGAGTCCGCCTGCCGATGCAGGGGACATGGGCTCGTGCCCCGGTCCGGGAAGATCCCACATGCCGCGGAGCGGCTGGGCCCGTGAGCCATGGCCACTGAGCCTGCGCGTCCGGAGCCTGTGCTCCGCAACAGGAGAGGCCACAACAGTGAGAGGCCTGCGTACCGCAAAAAAAAAAAAGAAAGAAAGAAAGAAAAGAAAAAATCAGTAAAACATAACCCAGATAGTGAGCATCCCTCCAGTGGCTCACAGGTACCCCAGAACATCACCATTCAAGCTAACCTGTGCCCTGAGCTGTTCCTTTGGTTCCTGAAGCTTCGCCGTGGTGTCCTCACCAGCTCACCGCATGAGGCCCATCCTCCTTTCTAGCCCGCGCCTGTTCCCACAGTTAACTCGGACTACACGCTGCACCTGTGGTGAAGTGGTTGAGAGGAGCAACAGCGATGTGGAGGACAAGGGAAGGAAAGTGAGAAAAAGCAAGTGACTGCATTCATTTTAGGTAGAAAATGACAGCAAGATGTTCTAGGTCACATCTCCCTCTTGAAGGAGGTAGAACAGAGCATCTGAAGAAGTCTCCTCAGACATAAACTCAAGGGCATCTTTGTACAAATCTAAATCTGGCTGCTGTATCTCCATGGGAACAAATATAGTCCTTATCTTAAAGCCTTTTTTTAATGATGGGCACTTTGTGGGCAATGTGATCATCTTCAGTATGTCTGTGAAAGTTTTCAGAAAACAAGGCTGGTGGCCAGGAGAACTTGGCGACTCTAGTCTTACAGGTTTCCAGCATGATTTTGTCAGCTCACCAGATAGCACCATCACTCTGGTAGGAGCTCATACAAGTAAGCTCATAAGAGATTGATAGCTAATGAGAATGTCAGTTCATTCATTGAAAAGTAAAATGACATTAGAGATACGGCCATATGACCCAGCAATTCCACTCCTAGGTATATTACCCAAGAGGACTGGAAATATATGTCCACACTAAAATTTGTACATGAAATTTCATAGCAGCATTATTCATAACAATCAGAAAGCAAACACAACTCAAATGTCCATCAACCAATGAATGGATAAATAAATGTGATATATCCATACAATGGGAAATTATTAGGCAATTAAAAAAAAGAATGGAGGGCTTCCCTGGTGGCACAGTGGTTGAGAGTCCGCCTGCTGATGCAGGGGACACGGGTTCGTGCCCCGGTCCGGGAAGATCCCACATGCCGCAGAGCGGCTAGGCCTGTGAGCCATGGCCGCTGAGCCTGCGCGTCCGGAGCCTGTGCTCCGCAACGGGAGAGGCCACAACAGTGAGAGGCCCGCGTACTGCCAAAAAAAAAAAAAAAAGAATGGAGTACTGATGTGTGCTACAGCATGGATGAACCTTGAAAACTTTATGCAAAGTGAAAGAAGCCAGACACAGAAGGCCACATATTGTATGATTGCATCTATGTGAAATGTCCAGAATAGACAAATTCATAGAGACAGAAAGTAGATGTGTGGTTGTCAGACGCTGGGAGAAAGGAGGAGTTGGGTGTGGCAGCTAACAGGTACAAGGTGGCTTTGTGAGTTGATAGAAATGTGCTGGAATTAGATAGTGGTGATGTCTGCACAACCTTGTGAATAAAAACTCCTGAATTATACACTTTAAAATGGTGATTTTTCTGTTATCTGAAAATGTATGCTCTGTGCATTTTATCACAGTTTGTTTTTTCTTTTGCCGCACGGCATGTGGGATCTTAGTTCCCCCAACCAGGGATCGAACCTGTGCCCCCTGCAGTGGAAGTGCAGAGTCCTTACCACTGGACCGCCAGGGAAGTCTCTCCAGTTTTTTTTTTTTTTTAATTTAAATGATGGCTGCTTAGAGGACAAGATCATTTGACCAGTTCGCCCTCCAGATGTGAACTGAATCATAACCAGAATAACTGACAAGCGTGGATTTTGAGCAAGGGGGAGTTTGTATGGTTTAACCGTTTTGTGGTAACTGATCTGATGCCTGTCCCGTGGAGAGAAGTACTTGGTGAGCGCAGAGGTGCCCAGGGCCCCCCCCCAGCCACCTGGATAGGTACCAGCTTGAGCAGAAGGAGCAATTCTAGACCTTCCCTGCTTCTATGTGGTGAGGATTTAATGTATTATAGCATGGGCTGGGGTTGTTCAGGCCTTGAGCATGGTAGAACCTGCAGGTAATGTCATTCTTCTCTGTATCGGGCAGGAATGAGGGAGCAGGCCTAACAGAACTGTAGTGATAAAATATGGTCATTCTTACAGCCATCCAGCAGGAGACTGATGGCCGGTCTGTGGCCTGATGGTCCCAGTCAGTGTAGTCAACATTCTGTGGACACCTGGGACCCATCTGGAACTATTCCAAGCCCTGGAATGTCATCATGAATGGCCAAGACTTGTGAGTGAGCATCTGGCTGAGTCAGGGGCAGCTCTCGGCGGGGAGGGAGAGTAGGGAAACAACCATCCTGTTGCCTGGTGCACTCATTGCACAGCTGGCCCCAATGAGCCATTTATTTGTTGACCTTGGACTAGTTGCTGAAGAATGATGGCTGGAGAAGGATGCGCTGGAGTGGCTAGGAAGGCAGTTTTCTCTCCTGAGTAATGATCTGTCCTTTCAACACAGCTGTGTGCTTTCAAGCCAGGTCTCTGACCCAAGTAGAAGCATCAGCAGCAATAAATACATTAAGAAGCTAAGCCAAGGCCAGATGTGTGACTTTCTCCATGAGATATCCCTTCCCACTTGATGAAAGCCATCTTCTCATTTTTCTCTCCTTTTAAAAACTTTAATACTTATGGAAATGGTATCTGTCAGTTTAGATGCCCCTCTTACAGAGTGCTTTCGTACTAATTTGGTTTATATCATCTGGCTTAATTCACGTTCCCCACCCTGTATCTGCACTCCCACCTGGCTGCAGCTCTCCATCTTCTCGACCTCTTCTGGGCCTCTTTCAGCAAAGGATGCCTACAAGATTAACTGCATCTACATGGTCTTGAGGGCTTTTAAAAGTTTCACTTTGTTTTCTTATCAATTAAGGAAATAGATTTCTTAAACTATAAGAAGAAATATTTTTAAATTCTTCACTTTAAAACATTGGTGAGGGACTTCCCTGGGGGCACAGTGGTTAAGAATCCACCTGCCAATGCAGGGGAGACAGGTTCAATCCCTGGTCCAGGAAGATCCTGCATGCCATAGAGCAACTAAGCCAGCACACCACAACTCCTGAGCATGTGCCCTAGAGCCCACAAGCCACAACTACTGAGCCCGCATGCCACAACTACTGAAGCCCACACACCTAGAGGCCGTGCTCCACAAGAGAAGCCACCACAGTGAGAAACCTGTGCACCACAACCAAGAGTAGCCCCCGCTCACCACAACTAGAGAAAGCTTGTGTGCAGCAATGAAGACCCAGCTCAGCCAAAAAATAAAATAAATAGTAAAAGTAAACAAATAAATAAATAAATAAAATATTGGTGAAACTTAATATTGCCTCTAGAGCCAATTGCAAGTAGAGATAAAAAAGTTTTTAAATGTATCATTGTTTTCCCCCACCCACTTCTATGCCTCTGTTTCCATCTCTGTTCAATGGTAATTTAAGTTAAGAAATTTTATTTTGCTCTACAAAAATCAACAGCCACCTTGGAGTAGTCATGGTGCCATTTTAGGCCAGTTATAGAGAATTAAAACATTGTATATATTTCATAATTGAATCCCTATCCGTATTAAAGTATTTTCGGCAGTCCCTTCTCAATTCAGACACATCTTGCATCACTAGTAACAATTTATATCCCATAATAGTCAAAATCATTAGATGAATGAGAGGAGAGGCCAGTTTCTCTTTTGGGGGAGTTGAGGGTTGAGGGGGATGGAAATCAGTTAAATACACTGACATGACACTTGAAGATCAAGTCCCCCTTATCCAATCACCTAGCATTTCTCCATCAAAGATCATGGAAGGGGTAACATTTCTTATTTTAATCAGCACAGCCTTCCCTGGCACTCTACATTTTTCTATGTTCTACTTCACTATATTCTAATGATCTGTTTACTTAATTACCTCTCCTCCTAGACTGGAATACTGGGAGGACAGGCACCAGATCTTATTTCTTGCTTTAGTCCCTATGCCTAGAAGAGAGCAGGTGCACAGTAAATAACTATTGCCTGGAACAGAGGAATTACTGGAGTTAGAAGGCATAGGTTCTTAGAGTATCAGAGGTAACTCAAGTTAAAAATAACTGTGAACTGGTCACATCATTTGTTTGTTGTTTGTTTGTTTTTACTGAAGTATAGTTGATACATAATATTATGTAAGTTACAGGTGTACAATACAGTGATTCACAATTTTTAAAGTTTTTACTCCATTTATAGTTACTATAAAATACTGGCTATATTCCCTGTGTTGAACAATATATCCGTGTAGCTTATTTTGTACCTAATAGTTTGTACTTCTTAATCCCCTACCTCTATATTGCCCTTCCCCACTTCCCTCTCCTACTGATAACCAGTCGTTGGTTCTCTGTGAGTCTGTTTTCTTTTTTGCTGTATTCACTAGTTTGTTGCATGTTTTAGATTCCACATATACATCACACAGTATTTGTCTTTTTATCTCTGACTTATTTCACTTAGAATAGTACCCTCCAAGTCCATCCATGTTGTTGCAAAGGGCAAAATTTCATTCTTTTTTATGGCTGAGTAGTACTCTAGTGTGTGTATGTGTGTGTGTGTGTGCGCGTGTGTGTATCACATTTTCTTATTCCATTTATCTGTTGATGGACACTTAGGTTGCTTCCATATCTTGGCAATTGTAAATAATGCTGCTATGAACATTGGGGATCATGTATCTTTTCAAATTAGTGTTTTTGGATATATACCCAGGAGTGGAATTGCAGGATCATATGGTAGTTCTATTTTTAGTTTTTTGAGAAACCTCCGAACTGTTTTCCATAGTGGCTGTACCGATTTACATTCTCACCAACAGTTTTCTCCACATCCTTGCCAACATTTGTTATTTGTGTTCTTTTTGATGATGGCCATTCTGACAGGTGTAAGGTGATAGCTCGTAGTTTTGATTTGCATTTCCCTGACGATTAGTGATGTTGTACATCTTTCCATATGCCTGTTTGGACACATTATTTGTAAAAATTAGGCACAGAGTACCTGTGCATTGACCGACTAACTGGCCCAAGCAATTCAAGGGCATGGCAGAGCAACAACAGTCATTTTTTTACTAAACCTTTTTATTATAAAAAAAATTCATACATTAAGAAATGGTACACCAAAATAGTATAATGAACATCTGTATACCTATGAGCTAACAAAATGTTGACAATTGTTAATATTTAGCCATATTTTCTTTATCTATATCTGTAAAGATTTGTAGACTTTTTAAAGAGCTGTCATGTTTAATAAAAAAGACAATCTTTTATAAAGAGAGCGTCTAAAGAAAGGCCATTAAAAAAAAAAGAAAGGCCATTAAAAGTTCATTCCAAAAAAAAAAAAAAAAAGTTCATTCCATTGCCTAGGGAATGAAGACCAGATCCCTTATGGAAGCTTTCAAGGCCTTTCATCATCTGGATCTTGTTAACTTTCTTCCTGGATTCATCTGTTGCTGCCCCTTGACTTCATCGTCTTCTCCAGCCAGGATGAACTGCTTTAAATTCAGCATCTAGCTTTCTCTATCCTTCCTCTAGGTCTTTTCACATGCTCTTGCCTTTGCCTGGTACATCTTACCTCCTCCGTCCACCTTCATCTGGCTAAATCTTACTTTGCCTCTAAACTTAAATGTCTTCTCCCTCCTCCTTCCCAGCACATTCAGGCTACCTAGGAGCTTCTACCACATGCTTTCCCAGTACCCCTATCAGAACTCTTAAAACATGATGTGACATAATAAGAAATATATATTTGGCCTCTGTGCAAACCCCCTGCCCCTTAACCTGGCACACAGCTCCTAAAACCCTTGGAATCTCTGTAGTGACACGTGTCTTTTTGTTTACTAATGAGATGGCTGTGACTGGGTCTCCTGTATGGCAGCTGGTTGCCAGGAAAATGGACCATGTCATTAGAGGATTGGAACTTTTAGCTTCAACCCGCCCCAACCTCCAGGGTGGGGAGAAGGTCTAGGGGTTGAGTCAGTTAACTAATGGCCAATGATGTAATCAGTCATGCCTATGTAATGAAGCCTCAATAAAAAAACCCTAACTGAAGGGGTTCAGAATGCTTCCAGGGTTGAGGAACACATGAATGTACTGGGAGGGTGGTACACCTAGAGAGTGCATGGAAACTCCACACCCCTTTCCACGTACTTTGCCCACTGCATCTCTTCCATCTGGCTGTTCCTGTTCCTTTTATAATAAACTGGTAATCTAGTAAGTAAACTGTTTTTCTGAGTTCTGTGAGCTGTGCTACCAAATTATCAAACCTGAGGAGGGGTCATGGGGACTTGCAATTTATAGCCAGTCGGTCAGAAGTACAGGTAAAGCTTTAGGACTTGCAACTGGTGTCTGAAGTTGAGGGTAGGTTTGGGGATACGGTCTTGTAGGACTGAGACCTTAACCTGTGGGATCTAATGCTACCTACAGATAGATAGTATCAGAATGGAGTTGAATTGTAGGACACCCAGTCAATGTCCACGGAGAACTGGAGAATTGCTTGGTGTGAAAAATCTGCACATCTGATGTCAGAGTGTTGAGAGTAGTAGAAGAAAACACTGTTTTCCTTTAGTTGGTGAATAGAAGAAACAAGGGAGTTTTTTCCTTTGTATGCCATATGTTTCTCTCCACCATTAGACCTGACCTAGATGATAAGGATCTTCTTTCATTTGTCTATGCAGCCTCCATTCCTAACCAGGTCTTTCCACATAGTAAGTGCTCAACGAGTATTTATTGAAAGAATAAGTTCGTGAAGAGGCACTAGGCTAGGTAGGCATTATAGAACTTGAGGAACTGAATGCCCTTGGCAAACTTTTCCCTCTTTTGGCCTTAGTTTCCCCATTTGTGCTCAATGTGCTCCAGACCTCAAACGCCATTATTCCATTGTGCTGAAAGGAATAGCTTTTAGAGCTACTAAATGCCAAGCAGTTCCTATGGCAACCACAGGTTTTATTGGCCCAGACCTGCAGCATTTCAATCCGATTGCATCAGGCACTAGGAGACTCCGGGGGCCCTCCCTTCTCCCAGAGGGCACCCAGAGGCATTTTATCTGATCTGTCTTCTCTGTTTTTGCCAATTCCTCTAGCCCTGGCCTGTTTCTGAGGTCCTGAGAGATTTAACAGATGGTTGCTATAGAAACAGCATCCTCCTGAAAGTCCTTTCCCTCTCTGTGCAGACTACTCCTGACTATGCAGGTTAGCTCCCAGTGAATGCATGACAGGGTCCTAATAAAAGCTGACTCGAGGGGAAATCAGGAAATAACATTAAGTATAACATATGGCATTTGTAGTGAGATTTCACTTAAATACCAGCTCATCTAATTCTCTTGTCAACTGGGGAAGTGATTGTTACTATCCCTATTTCATAGATGAGGAAACTGAAGCTCTGCTCAGAGAATTAAGAGGCTTTCCTGTGGTCACAAAGTTAGAATGTGAAAGCAGCTATTTAAAGCCAAGTCTGATTTCAAAGCCTGTATTCTTAACCATTAGGTGTTATTGCCTGATAATTCAAGCAGGTGACAGTGAGACCTTAGCACTGTGTTTGGAGAAAATGAGTTCCCTGGAACTGACCAGGTACCAGGGCCTCACCAGCAGTCCAGTCTCCCACATCTGGAAGATAATTTAAGACTGTCTGGAGCTGGTGCCAATGTTCAGTTGGATGGATAAGGCAGGATATACCAGGCACTGGCAGAATTCAAGGTCACACGATTGTGAAGGAAGCCATACCCTCCCAAAGCCTTACTTCTCACCTTTCGTTTATTTAATTCTCATAAAAGGCTCATGAAAAGCAGGTTGTCATGCCCATTTTACAGATAGGGACACTGAGGCTCAAAAATATGACTTGTCCAAAGCTAAGTAGCAAGTAAACTGTTGCAAAGGGGATATTCTAGATCTTCTGATTATAATGGCAGAGGAGAGAGCTGTAAGTACAGTGCTCCAAGTACTAAAAATTTAATCATCTCTTGTCACAGAAGGCATGGCCACAATAGATGATAATGATAATGGACAACATTTATTCAAACTTATGTGTCCAAGAGGCTGGAAAGTTAAGGGACTTGCCTAAGATTTAATATTCTCTCCCATCCTCACAATAACCCCATAGAGTAGATATTACTATCCCTTTTTATAGGTTAGGAAACTGAACTCAGGTAAAGTGTGAAATATAATAAGAATTACATATTTGGTCTTCACCCTAGCTTCTGGCACAAAACGAAAACAAGTTTCCTAAGAGATAATAATAATATGGTGTTTTTGTTATGTTAATGAGGTGACTTTTGGACTAGACCTAAAAGTGGGGGCCGGCTGCCAGGGGAGCCAACCATGTGCTTAGAGTTGGAACTTTCAGTTCCACCCCTGACCTCCACGGAGGGCAGAGGGGCTTGAGATGGAGTTCAGTCCCCAATGGTTTATGACTTAATCAGTTATGCCTATGTAATGAAGCCTCCTAAAAACCCAAAAGGAGAGGGTTCATAGACCTTCGAGGTTGGTGAACATGTGAAGATTTGGGAGAAGATGGTGTGCTTGGAGAGGGCTTGGAAGTTCCAGACCTTTTCCCATACCTTGCCCTATGTATCTCTTCATCTCCCTGTTGATTTGTATCCTTTAATATCCTCTATAATAAATCAGTAATCTGTGGAGTAAACCATCTTCCTGAGTTCTGTGAGCCACTCTAACAAATGAATCAAACTCAAGGAGGAGGTGTTGGGAACTTGTGATTTATAGCTAGTTGGTCAGAAGTACACGTAAAAACCTGAGCTTGTGACGCATCGGAAGTGCAGGGTGGTTGTCTGGGATTGAGTTCTCAACTTGTGGAATCTGATGCTATCTCCAGCCACATAGCATCAGAATTGAGGTGAATTGTAGGACACCCAATTGATGTCAAAAAAAATTGCTTGTTGGTGTGGGAAAACCTCCCCCCTGCCCCGCCAACACACACACATTAGCATGGGTGCGCAGGACTTTTATGAAGGGACTTTCCCAAGTTCATCAAGTAAGTATATTGGTAGAAGCTGAATTTCAGCTCAGGTATATCTGATTATAATCCCTCCACAATTAAAGCAGATCTAGAAGGACCTGGCAAAAATTTAGTTTCTCTTTACCTTGCTCACATTCTGATAGATTCCTCAGCTTAGTAAGCCCTCACCTATCAAATCCAAGCTCTCCCATCTGTATCTGTGTTTTGGCTGCATGTAACCCAAAATAACAATAGTTTAATGATTGGACATTATTTTTCTTTCACATAAGAAAGCCCCAGAGGTAGGTAGCCTCAGGCTGGACTGGCAATTTCAGAATGATCAGGAAGCCAGGCCTCCACCAGCTCTCTCCTCTGCCATTCTTATGGTATGGCCCTCATCCTCAAGGTCCAAGTGGTTGATAGAATTCCAGCCTTCATGCCCAACTTCCAAGCAACAAGATGGAGGAAGGGATAAAAAAGTAATGTACTTCTTTCCATTAAGAGACTTCCTGGAATTACTATATAACATGTTCATTTACATATCCCTGGCCAAACTTAGTCACATCTAGCTGCCACCCCTAGCTGCAAGGGAGGCTGTAACCATATCATTCAACAGGGCATTCTGTTACTGAGGAGCAAGAGAAGAATGGAGGATAGAGTGAGCAATCAACAGTGCTGGTCACACCGTCCTACAAGGCTCAGCTTTAGTTTCATCTCTTTCCTGAAGCACTGCTGACCACCAAAGTCCAATGTGATCTCCCTCCTCTGAACTCATCACATTTACCAATGTGGCTTTTGGCACGCACCATACTAGCTTCTGTGTGACTTATGTGGCAGATATGATAGGTAGGCAGATGATGTGAGACAGATATATCTGAGACATAAAAATGTATATAAGTATCTATATAATAGATGTAGATGTAAACAAAGATATAAACTTTCAGATGGGTATAGCACAGTGGTTCAGAAAAAGTACAGTTTGGAGTTAAACAGATCCATGTTCAAGCCCTATCTCCACCGATAATTTCTGTGCAAATCTGTAGGTGAATTAACCTAAGCCTCAATTTCTTAATCTGCAAAATGAAGACCATAACTGAACCCACCTAATAAGGTTGTGGTGATAGCTAAATAAGACGATGCGTGTAAAGGACTCAGCATATTGCCAGGCACGTAGTAAGTGCTCATTAAATATTAGCCACTCTTATTTCTCCTTCATTCCTCACAATGGCCCTGTGAGATTGATGACATCATTCTCACTTTTAAAAAGAGGAAACTGAAGTTCAAAGAAGTTAAAGAACTTGCCTAAGGTAACAATGCTAATGGTGGTACTACTGAGACAGGAACTCAAACCTGACCTCAAATCCTGAGCTTTTAGTTCAAGACTCCTGTCTCCTGTCTCTTTTCACCCCTGGCATGTCAAATACATAACCTGCTGTAACAAATACAAATGAATCAGCTGTCACTCTGTCTTTTGCTTTAAGGCCTTCTAGGTGTTATCTCTACCGCACATTGAAATACAGGGAAAAATATTTTTAATTTTCAGGATAAGGATCATTTTCATATGAAATCCATATAGGGTGGAAAATCTGATTAGAAAGATTTTATTTAGAAAGAAATTAGCTCAAGGCAGCCTTTTGGACTAGCAGAGGAATAATGAGGAAAAGCAGATGCATGTAAGTAAAATATGAAGCTGCTCTCCCTCGGAGATGAAATTTAGCATTCCAAGTTGTGTACTTCATTTGCTTCAAGTCCGAAACCATTTGAGTCTCTTTCTCACTAAGAATCAAGATATTTTCATAAGCAATAACTCGACTTAGAGATTATTGTCCTTGGGAAGGAAGGATTTGGTACACTCACATACATTTCTAGAAACTAAGAGATATGCATAGTCCATTGTAGCCGACAACCAAAGCAGAGGGCATTCGTACAGTATGTCTTAAGCTGTGATAGTGAGCAGATCAGCTTCTTCTTACAATCCTCTGAGGTGAATCCTTCTTAACGTGAAGAGGCTCAGATTCAGTGTCAAAACTCCTGGGCTCTAGTTCTGGACACTATTGTGAGGTAGCTGCCTTTACACACAAGCACCCCTTCTCTCTGCCTTTCCATTTCAGCTTCAATAAAATAAGAGTTTGGCTATCTGACCATTTAGGAACCATCTAGCTGAAATAATATTTTATAGGTCTGGGATTAATTCTGGACATTTGCAAAGAATTAAGTAAAGCATATTAAACGTTACAGGCCTCATTCTAATTTGTTTTGTCTGCTGATTTTGATTTTTATGAGGCATCTTTTCCTCTTCATTTTTTGTTGTTGTTGCCTTTGAGGGGGTGATTCTCCTTAGGATTTGTACTCTGTACAGAATATTGCATATTGCTGACATATTGATGAATAATTTTAAAAATCTAACATCTGTATAGCATTTCACACACTCCAAAGCAATTTCACTCTCATTATCTCACTCAGTTTTTTTACAATTAACCCCTGAGACTGGAACAGTATTGTTGATGCACTGGAAAAAGCATGGATTTGGGTCTCAAAGAGCCTGGGGCTAAATTTCAGCTCAACCCTTTATAAGTCAAAAGAAGCTGGGAAAATTTCTGAACTTTTCTGAACTTTTCAGTTTCCTTATCTTCGAAACTGGGAAGATGGTAACAATAAAATGAGGTTTTTGCAGAAAACACCTAGCAACCTAATAGTTGGTCTCTCCTTTTATCTTGGGAAAGAAAGCTAGAAAGCTAGATGGTTGAGACTCTCCTAAGGTTAAGAGCTGCCCAAGGCAAAATCTAAAAAGAAGGAGTCAAGAGATTAACCAAATTTAAGACTCCTGCAAAAAGTGTACTTTGTTTTTCTCATATTTTGTTAGAAAGATGAGTGGGTGAGTATAATAAGTGGGAAGGGTCTGAGGAAGTGTTGGTCTGCATTGGGAGTTCTGGCATTTTGGGACCTCCAGGCAGCCCAATCATTCATCCTTGCATCCGAGAAACATTGATTGAGCAGTTACTGTTTGCGAAAAGACCTCTCAAGTGGGAAAAAAGGAAGGGATTTGGAGGTTAGTGTGAGACCCTGAAGGCACAGGGTTTTTTGGTTTTCTTTTTTGTTTTTGTACCTTATTGAGGTGATGGAATCCCAGGGCTGATGGTGGCCTCTGGGAGGGTTCTTAAGTCACTGGTTTATTCTAACACTATGCTGGGTACTGGAGACTCCAGTACTTCTCTTCTTCAAGTTGCTTATGGTCTAGTGGGGACACAGCAATGGCCCCAGGAAAGGTATGAGCACTCAAATAGGTGTCACAGAAGGGAAGGTGCTTCTGTGTAGGAAGGTCACGTAGGCTTCCCAGAGAAGATAGTTTTAGAGCTGAATCTTTGAGGTAAGGCTTAAGAGGAGTTTACCAGACTGACTGACAAGAAGAAGAAATCTTTCCAGGCAGAGGTGAGACAAAGCCCAGAGCATTTTGGAAACCGCAGATAGTTAAGGATTTACAGGGGAGCAGAAGAGGCAAGACTAAAGAGATAGATGGTCAGGGGAGATCCTGAAGCCTGTTAAGGAACAAAATTCAACTGAGTAAAATTTAAAGATCTTATTGGCTTTATTTAGCAATTTATGAATCAGGGAGCATCCAATCTAGCTGATAGAAGGAGCTCGGAAGAGCTTTATAAGGCAAGGGATTCTTACAGACCAAAGTGAGCAGGAAAAAGGAAGTTATACCGGGCATTTGCTAATTGGTTAAAGCAGGGTAACTTTCCTTATATGGAGCGCACGGAAGTCTTGGAGTCTGGCTAGGTAACGTGCTGAGCAGGCAAGCATTGATTGGCTGACCTAGACCTTTCTTCCTTTTCTGGGAACACTGAGCATAGAAACTTAAGTCTTGTTTGCTAGCATGGGGCTAAGCATGAGTGACACTATCTTGGGCCTAATGTGGTTACTTAACAAGGCTTTGACTAGAATCAAAAGTGACAAGATCCTATAGACAGTGAGAAACCAATAAGGATAAGTGTGCAAGTAATACATCCACTTGGTCTCTGAGAGATCCTGTAGGCCCACATTCAGAGATGCACTCAGGTGGGTGGAAGAGAGGGTAAGGTTCAGGTGGACTGACTGGAAGGAAACTTGTGGAAAATTCCTAGTCACCAGAATGGTGCCAAAACTTTAGTAATTTTCTGTAAAAATTTAGAGGAAAATTATTCACTTTTCAAAAATATTCTCATTTCAAGGCAGCTGTAGTTTAGTAGACTGGACTTAAAGCCAGTTTAAATTCTGTTTTATCACTTATTGTCTCTGTGACAATGGACAAGTTTCTTACACTCTTTGCTTCCATTTCATCATCTGTAAAGCAGAAATAATATTTCCTATCCTGCGGGGTTATTGCAAGATAAGGATAATGTATACAAAGGATCTCAGTTTCGGTAGTTAACTTGATAAATGCAATCTATTATTATACAAATGTTTCTATTTTAATTTGCTGCAGACTCAGCTCTCTGAGTATATTTAAATATGACTTAATTTAGAGTGTTCAATCTATAAAAATGGAATTACACATGAAATACCAGGAACACATTTATTTTTTAAAAGGAGGTCTGCCAGCATCTTCTTTGTAGTTCTCCCTCTGTCCCTGAAGGTCAGATTCTTAAAATATTAGGTGGGAGAATAGAATAGAGGGAAAATAGGCAGCAAACTGTTAAATCATTTAATTATATATGTTTCACCTAAATCATTTGAATCCTATGATGACAACTAACCTTTTCCAGTTTTCCTTTGGTTTTTTCTCTTTATAGCTTTAGTCACCTCAGACAAACCAGTTAAATTTCAGAAACCCTTGAAGGATTGTGTGTTCCCAGCTCAGCCTCACTTAGAATTTCAAATGAGATGCCACCTTCTCTGAGAACACTCAATTGTTCTTTTATCAATTCCTGGAATTTCCTAACGTCAGTCATTCAGCCAGCCTTTATTAGGTAATTTCTATTCTTGGTGGGTAGTACAAAAAAGAGAAAAAGACAAATCATTCTGATGCAGAATTAATGGTTTGGGCCTTCTGCAAAACTTGCAGCAAAAAGGGCTTTTTCTCCCTTGCAGTTTACAAGGCACTTCACAGTTTATAAGGTGCTCTCACGGACACTATAGTTTTTAATCCTCCCAAGAACGGTCTTGTGCATTATAATCAGCATTTTGCAAATGAGGACATGTCGCTCAGAAAAGATTTGCAGCCTACTCAGAAAATGCACGGTTAGTCCGAGGGTAGCATTGGTGCTTCAACCCAGGTCTCTCTGACTCCAGGTCCAGGTCTGCTAAGACACAGAGGCCTGACAGCTAAGCCTGAGAAACCTTAATGAAAACGCAAATTATCCTAAACTTGGGTGATGCATGTATATTGTTCAGATTCTTTTCCCTTGTAGGTTATTCAAAATATTGAGCATAGTTCCCTCTGCTATACAGTAGTTCCTTGTTGGTTATCTATTTTATATATAGTAGTGTGTGTATGTGAATCCCAAACTCCTAATTTATCACTCCCCCCCCCCCCCGCCCCCGCTCCACCTTTCCCCTTTGGTAGCCATAAATTTATTTTCTATGTCTGTGAGTCTATTTCTGTTTTATAAATAAGTTCATTTGTATTATTTTTTTAGATTCCATACATAAGTGATATCATATGATATTTGTCTTTTCTCTGTCTGCCTTACTTAGTATGACAACTTCTAGGTCCATCCATGTTGCTGCAAATGGCATTATTTCATTCTTTTTAATGGCTGAGTTGTATTCCTATATCTACCACATCTTGGACATTTAGGATGCTTCCATGTCTTGGCTATTGTAAATAGTGCTGCAATAAACATTGGGGTGCATGTGTATTTTCCAATTATGGTTTTCTACGGGTATATGTCCAGGAGTGGGATTACAGGATCATATGGAAGCTCTATTTTTAGGATTTTAAGGAACCTCCATACTGTTTTCCATAGTAGCTATACCAATTTAAAGTCCCACCAACAGTGTAGGAGGGTTCCCTTTTCCCTTTTCTCCACACACTCTCCAGCATTTATTATTTGTAGACTTTTTGAGGATGACCATTCTGACTGGTGTGAAGTGATACCTCATTGTAGTTTTGATTTGCATTTCTCTAATAATTAATGATGCTAAGCATTTTTTCATGTGCCTTTTGGCCATTGGTTTGTTTTCTCTGGAGAAATGTCTATTCAGATCTTCTGCCCTTTTTTTTTTCTTTTTTTGCGGTACGCGGGCCTCTCCCTCACTGTTGTGGCCTCTCCCGTTGCGGAGCACAGGCTCCGGACGCGCAGGCTCAGCGGCCATGGCTCACGGGCCCAGCCGCTCCGCGGCATGTGGGATCTTCCCGGACCAGGGCACGAACCCGTGTCCCCTGCATCGGCAGGCGGACTCTCAACCACTGCGCCACCAGGGAAGCCCTTCTGCCCATTTTTTGATTGGTTTATTAGTTTTTTATATTGAGCTATATGAGCTGTTTGTATATTTTGGAGATTAATCCCTTTAGAAATCAAGTTTTCTTTCAAAAATGCCTGATTCTCAAAACTAGTCTCCTCCTAAGGATTCATCAAAGAATTCCGGTCTGAAACTGAAAGCCAAATAATAGGTAATTTGCTCTAGGTGGTATCTGCCCTCCCAATGCTTTTGCCCTGGGTCCCGGTGAGTGCAAGATCTTGTGTGCGCCCTCCAAGAGTGGAGTCTCTGTTTTCCCCCAGCGCTGTGGGACTCCTGCAATCAAGCCCCTCTGGCCTTCAAACCCAAATGCTCTGGGTCCTCCTCTTCCCGATGCCAGACCCCAGGGCTCTCACTCCTGTAGGAGAACTTCTGCAATATAATTATTCTCCAGTTTGTGGGTCATCCACCTGTGTGGCATGGGACTTGATTATATCTTGAGTATGGCCCTCCTGCCATCTCATGGATTTTTGCTTTATGTCTTTTAATGTAGAATGTCTATTTTTGGTAGATTCCAGTCTTCTTTATCGATGGTTGTTCAGCAGTTAGTTGTGATTTTGGTGTGCTCATGAGACGAGGTGAGTTCAAGGTCGTTTTGCTCTGCCATGTTGTCTCCTTCCTCCAAGAGCATAATTTTAACCCATTTTACTGTGGGTAAACTCCCTCTAACAGGTGAGTTTGAAATACCTTAAGTAGTCATTTTTAGTGGGTGATGCTCACTGCAATGAAACTCAGTTTTAGGAAAAAATGATTCTGCATTCAGAAAGAGACAGAAAACATGGGAGAAAGTCATTAATAAGACATGAGCTAATAAAGCAAAGACTTAAAAATGCTAGTGATATTACTTTATGATTTTATATTTTCTTTTCCATGTTTTAAAGCAGATTAAATAAATTAAATCAATTAATTTATTGTTTTAACTTTATTGCAGTATAGTTGATTTACAATGCTGTGTTAGTTTCAGGTGTGCAGCAAAGTGATTTAGTTATACATATACACATATTCATTCTTTTTCAGATTCTTTTCTCATATAGGTTATCCCAGAATTCTGAGTAGAGTTCCCTGTGCTGTACAGTAGGTCCTTGTTGGTTATCTATCTTATATATATTAGTGTGTGTATGTTAATCCCAAACTCCTGATTTATCCCTCCCCACCATGTTTCCCCTTTGGTAACCATAAATTTGTTTTTGATAATCTGTAAGTCTGTTTCTGTTTTGTAAATAAGTTCATTTGTGTCATTTTTTTTTTTTTTTTTTTTTTTTTTTTTTTTTTTTGTGTCATTTTTTTAAATTAGATTCCACACATGAGTGATATCATATGATATTTGTCTTTCCCTGACTTCATTTAGTATGATAATCTCTAGGTCCATCCATGTTACTGCAAATGGCATTATTTCATTTTTTATGGCTGAGTAATATTCCATTGTATATATGCACCACATCTTCTTTATCCATTCCTCTGTCGATGGACATTTGGTTGCTTCCATGTCTTGGCTATTGTAAAGAGTGCTGCAATGAACATTGGGGTGCATGTATCTTTTCGAATCATGGTTGTCTCCAGATATAGGTCCAGCATTGAGATTGCTGGATCATATGGTAGTTCTATTTTTAGTTTTGAATAGAGCAGGTTTTTATCTTATAGCCTTATCTTTTTCTTAGGGAAAAGACCCAGATCTCTGAAAGCAAAGACATTTCTTAGATTTGCTTAGTTTGAATTTCCTCCATTTAAAAAAATATATACAATAGAATTGGGCAAAATAGATGGGGTTAACAAGAAAAAACATGGAAAATTTAAAATAGAAGTCAAGTTGGTGCCATGGGCACTGGTGCTAGACCCTGGCTGCTAAGGCTGACACTGAGGCTGCTAAACACTATATAATTCGGATGCCCCTGCCTCCACCACCCCAGGCTGAACTCAACTACCTGATTCTTTCTATCACTTACTTCAGACTCACAGTCCCCAGGCCACATCCTCTCTCAGGGAGCTGAGAGCAGAAAACCTGCCGCTTCAGCTTCTAGTCTAGGGATTAAAGAAAGGAGGGTTTGGATGTGAGACAGCATAAATGTCAGCAATATGCACTGTAAGGACTTAACCTACACATTTTTAGCAATGGTCACAGGGCCATAGACCAAATATTGCTTCTATAAGCACCCCACAAAGGAAGAAGGATGCCAGGTTTGATCTTGGTAAATGACACCAGGTATGTTGCTGGAAATCAGAGCATGAACACGTGGGCTACAACCCTGAGAGGAGAATGTGATGTGGAGGCCAGTGTGCCTGCATCTGGAATCTGTATTCTCCAGTCTGTACACCTATCTGATCTAACACTCCAGAAATGTTTGTCTTGGAAGCTATGTATAATACCATGAAAGTGCAATTTGTCTTAAAGAGGCAGAAACTCATTCATCAATTGACAAGCATTTATTCAACGTGTAGTCTAGGCACCAGGAATAAAAATATCAGCATAACATAGCCTTTGATCATGAATTGGCCACAGTCTGATGAGGGAGGGGACTGTGATTAGAGGTGAAAGTTACAGATGGGGTCCTGTGAAAGGGTGGAAAGGTCACCGGGGTAGAGGACTTACGAGTGGCATGGGGTTACAGAAGGCAGTTACTGAATTGCTCTCTCACTCTGGTATGTAGAACGGACCCTTGAACAACAAGGGTTTGAACTGCACGTGGACACTTCCATGCAGATTCTTTTCACTAAATACATCCTACATTACTACACGATCTGTGGTTGGTTGTATCTGTGAATGTGGGACCAGGGATATGGAGGGCTGACTGTAAAGTTACACGTGGATCTTTGCATGGGGGTCAGCACCGCTAACCTCCACATTGTTCAAGGGTCAACTGTACTGGCAAGAGGGCCAGTTTGCCTCTCTTCGTTCATGAAAATTTTTAGAATATTTCCCCTCCCTCTTCTCTGATACTTTGGACAGTGAATCATGGACTGTCGGTTCTCTGAAGGCTGGAAACAGATCTAACCCAAACACCTCCAAGCAGCTAGCACATAATTGGTGCTCAGAAAACATTTTTCCAACCAAATGAAACTACAGTTACAAGTTAAACCTCTTCCCAGCTTTGGAGCTCAGTTTTCTTCACTATAAAATACAAGGTATAGACTAGACCAGGTGATTTCTGAGGTCCCTGCTACTGTAAACGGTCTAGGACTCCACCTTGCATACTTTTGCAGAATATTCAATTTCCCAGTTCAATTCAAGCCATTTATTTTTTATTTATTTATTTATATTTATTTTTGAATGAGGTGGGTCTTTGTTGCTGCATGCAGGCTTTCTCTAGTTGTGGCGAGCGGGCTTTTCATTGCAGTGGCTTCTCTTGTTGCGGAGCAGGGGCTCTAAACGCGCAGGCTTCAGTAGTTGTGGCACGTGGGCTTCCGTAGTTGTGACTCGCGGGCTCTAGAGCGCAGGCTCAGCAGTTGTGGCACACAGGCTTAGTTGCTTCGCAGCATGTGGGATCTTCCCAGCCCAGGGCTCAAACCCGTGTCCCCTGCATTGGCAGGAGTATTCTTAACCACTGTGCTACCAGGGAAGTCCAATTCAAGCTATTTAAATCTTTGCAAATTAATTTATTAAAATCCTGTGGATCCCAGCTGTTGAGAATTTGGTAGATGGCTGACTTCTGTCTGCAGCGGCTGAGGCTGTGCCTATAAAATGTCAAAACAACCATTGAGCTCTGTCAAACAGCTCAACAGGGCTGATTGAAGAGAGGGCAGCCACTCTCCAGTCTGAAGGGGACAGTCAGTTCGGTTAAAATGTTCACTCCTATGACCTCAGGCAGATGCAAATCTCATTCACCAGATCTTGAGTGTCCTCAGTGGCTCAGGCTCAGCATCCACTCTAATCATAGGAAAAGGAACTTATGATAGACATGTGTGCCTTGAGATCATTTCTGTAAATGGACTTTGCAACGATAGCATGCTATCACAATGTGACTTACTACATTATTGTTAGTAGTGATGTTGCTATTAAAAAGTCTGGAAAAATATACGGCAATCTGTTAGCAGCATTTGTACCCGAAAGGTGAGATTAAAAGATACGTTTTTAGATTTGTGTTTCTAACGAGTTTGAATTTAAAACAATCAACTCACATTAATTTTGTACCAGAAAAACCAATTAAGAGAAAAAGATAAATAATGTGACCTCCTCTGTGTGCAGTATTGTTTTGTAATAATTTTAACCCCATGTCCCTGGGCAGGGAGTCACTTGGAATCCTGATGTTGCCATGTACTTACTAGCTGGGTGGCAATAGCCCAGCCACCTAGCATCTCAAAGCTTATTCCTTTATGTGTTAAATGCGGATAAAACTGTTCTCCTCCCAGAATCAGTGAGAGGACTTCAGAGGTGAATCTAAAAATACAACAGTGTAAATTAAATAAAGGAAGCATTGTCATCTCACTGGATCTTTCCTGTAACCATGTTGTTTTGGCCGGCCAGATTTCTCATCTCCCGATTTATGAAGGATGCAACAAAGGCCCAGATAGGTTAAGTAAATGGTTTTGGACAAGAAGGCTAGTTAGCTCCAAGGTTTATTTCCTATTTGCATATTTTTATGCATATGTTTTTAATGTATCTGTTTGCCTAGGGCTAGGGTATTACTTGCATATCATTTTCTTATACAATCCAAAAAAGAATACAAGTATAAAAGAAGAATATCGCGGTTAACAAATCTACTGTTAACAAGATAGTTGTCACCATCTTGGGCAGCCGTGAAGAAAGAAACCCGAAACCAAACCCAATTGAAGGCTGCCAAACGTAATTTTCTGCAGCTTTATTTATCTCTATAAAGCAATTAAACAAAAGGCAGAAAAGATGAGAGAGGAAAAAATAGCTCAAACTAAGACAACCTAATATTCTTTGTGCTGTCTCTTTCCATCCCCCAAGCCCCACTTCAGCTGCAGCCTCTAGAAGCGCCTGTGAATTCTTAACACATTGAGGCTCTGTCTCATATTTCACAGTTCCTGAAACAACAGATAGTGCACAGGTGTCACTGTGAATGGCCGACCCAAAGACTGGGGGCTCAGCTGCCTCCATCGTTCAGAAGGGAATTGCTGAGAGTTACTTCTTTACCATTCCAGGCAGGCATGGTTGGCTCTGCCACCGGTCAGCGGTTTGACCTCAGACATAGCATTTAACTTTTTCAAGCCTCTATTTTTTTCATCTGTAGAACAGGTATATTTATATCTACTTCACAGAGTTGTTGCAATCATTAAATGAGACACACATAGGATTAAATGAAATTAATAGTAAAGTGACTAGCATGGGGCTTGGCATTTGATAGGCGCTCAAAAACTGCTTACTGGGCTTCCCTGGTGGCGCAGTGGTTGAGAATCCGCCTGCCAATGCAGGGGACACAGGTTCGTGCCCCGGTCCGGGAAGATCCCACGTGCCGCGGAGCGGCTGGGCCCGTGAGCCATGGCCGCTGAGCCTGTGCGTCCGGAGCCTGTGCTCCGCAGCGGGAGAGGCCACGGCAGTGAGAGGCCAGCGTACCGCAAAAAAACCCCAAAAAACTGCTTACTATCTCTAAGAGGCATTGTGGTTTACGGGCTAAGTCCCCGGACCCTGATCCAGGCAGCCTGGGTTTGAATCGTGGCTCTGACGTTTACTAGTGTGTACTGGACAGTCGTTTATCCTGTCGGCTTCTCGTCTATAGAATGGGGATAACGACAGTGCCTAGTATAAGGATTCTAAAGTGCTTAGAACAGGAAGTGTTTGTTAAGTAAATTGCAGAGGGCCCATACATTATCTAAGCTGCCACGTGGGAGGTAAGGAAGCAGAGAGAGCCATCTCAGCCGCAGTCACTCATGGCACCACAAGTGTTCTAGCGACCCAAGGGCACCCGCTCACTTCTCCCTGAATCTGTTGCTAGCGCTCCTGACAGCTTCTCACTCTCCACTCTCTCCTCCATCAGTGGCTTCTGTCCTTGAGCTTCCCCACCTGCTGCACCCTGCCTACAGATTCCTCATCTGACTGGTGTAGTTACTCACCCATGATTCCCCTCCCCTAAGGCACAGATCTCAGGCCAGGCCCCCTCAGAGGCCGCTGGCCTCCTTCACATCCATCCAGTCTCCAGTCTTCAGTTGTGACCACAGTTGCAAAGCGATTCAAAGACCAGCGACGTCTGTTCTAGGAAGGTGGCTGTAAGAGGGGTGAACATTTTAAATTATGGTTGCATAACCATCACAGCAATTAATGAAATCCAATCCTCCTTCATACGTGGGGAACTGAGCTTCAAACTGAGAAGGCGAGCTGTCCAATGGCATGCGCTAGGTTGAAAGGTAGAGCTGGAACAAGACTTCTGACTCCCAGTCCAGTGGTCATTCTACTCCTCCAAATTCCTGAATCTTCCTCAAACATTGCTGAGCGCCTACTAAAGACTCTGCCCTTGGGTAAGTGCACATCGTGGACAACAATAAAGCACATGATGGCCCCCGAGGGGCTCTCATTCTGCTGGGGGAGACAGACAAGCAAATGAAACAGTAAGACAGGCAATATTTTAGAGGCATCTATAAAGTGCTAGGAAAACCCAAAGGCAAGAGAGGTTACCCCTGTGGGCAGAGTCAGGGGAACACGCCCAGAGGGAGGCTTATTTGAGCCAGACCTGGCAGGATGAGTGGAAGACAGTCAGCATGATAAGACGGGGAAAGCAATCTAGACAGGGGGACAAGGGTGGGCAGAGGGCATGGAAAGTAAGGGAGCATGCCTAGTCAGAAGACGGTGTGGCAAGGCTGGAAGGAAGCCAAACTGCACCTGGGGGAAGGGGACAGGAGAGGAAGCAGGGGCCAGTGAGTGCTAACTTCCAAATTAGTGTTCAGCGTGATCACAGCCATAATATTCCTTCATCTCACTGCCCCCTCATTCCCACCACTCACCTAACTGACACCGCCTGGGAGTTTTCCCTAACCCTTATCCCCTTCTGTGCGTTCTTACAGGACTCTGTACACGTCCCTGCCACAGCACTTGCACAGCGTCCCCGAGCCCTGTCTCCCTGACTAGGCAGGGACACTGCGTCCCTTGCCTGTCGCGGTCTCCTCAGTGCTGATGTCTTGCACAACAGTAAACATCTACGGACTAAATAAACAGATGCATGATAGAAACAATGAACAAAGGCTGCATAGGACTTAGGCAGGGGAGAGTATGGTGAGAGAGTCCCAAGAAGGTAAGCTATACTGTAACTGTCCTCTTATTTGAGGATAGCTGGTCTAAGAATCTGTCAGTTACCCGCCCTCCCCCAAAAACAGATTGGTTAAGTCAGAGAATTATAGAAAAACAAAAGCCTTACATATACTGGGGCAGAGATTGCCAGTTATCCCCAATAACCCTTCTACTAATTTCTCTTGAAGTGCTAGAAACCCAGATTTTAGCTGGGTATGTGGCTTCCTAGAATAAAGACTACATTTCCCAACCTGCATCAGCCAGGCCTGGCCATGTGACCAAGTTCTGGCCAGTGAGATGCGAGCAAAAGTGACATGTGCAAGGACCATCACATCAACATCCAGTCATTTCACCTGTACCTTTGACAGTACTTTTGTAAACTCCTTCAACTCTATGGAAGCTTTACCAAAAAATACAACTCATCTTTTATGGAAGTAAGTTCTATTTCATCAATCTATAAAATATTTTATTGAACCACAGCAGGAATAAACAGGTGAGGATCACACTGAACTGACTCTTGATAAGTAGGGACTAATAACCAGAAATTCAGTTAGTGGGAGTGAAAGTCTGCACACAAACCAGAGAGTAGCCTCTTAGCTCTAAGCACTCTTCCTCTCACAGGCATCCATCAGAGCACTTACAGAGGAAATAGCCCCAGTTTACTTGACAAGGCCATAACATGAAGGTAGCTAAGAGAGCTTCTCCTATAAAAGCCAAAAGCACAGGGATATTGGGTATATGGGGGGAAAGATGAGTAGATTAGATGCAGCAGCACTGCCAGAAGTGGCCAGGGCTGGACAAAGAAGTGCTTCTGTGGGGGGGTGGTTGGTCTCCTCTGGACACCTTCTTGGACCACTGGTGGTCAGTGGGCAGTCTCACTGCTTGTCACCACCAGTCTGGCCTTTCCCATAAGCTCAAGTGTTCTTAAAGAGGCAGTTCCTCTGATCTCCTGCAGGCTTGCTTCCTGCCATCTGGTAGGAGCCACCAGGCTGGGCCAGTGCATAGCTCTTTATATACCTGGCAGGTAGAAGGGAGCTTTGCAGTTCACGGTGGGAGAGGGAGAGATGAGATCTCTGGGCTCCTTTGCCATGCATGCCATGCCGTCAACAATAATATATATGCAAAGAAGCATGTTAGGCTTGGAAGACCTCTGGTCCCTGAGGCCACATGCACACAAGAACAGCCTGTACTTCCTGGGAAGCTGGCCCTACTCCCTCTATGGGATGTTTGCCCAAGAAAGAACAGCAGACCTGGTCTGTTCTGTGGCTTGGAAAGAAGGGCATGCCAAAATAGTTCAGGCAACAGGAGACAGAGAGAACAAACAATGACATAGGAGCCAGGAAGGCTCATGCCTGAACCAGGAGAGAGATACACATGTACTGAGCAGGAATTCTAGAAATGTTTGGTGACTGGATAAATGTATCACTTTCCTGTTAGGTGTATGCATCAGTGTGTGTGTCGACCTGCATTTGGGCGCCACCAAGTCGTCTGTGTTCTCATAGCGTGGTAACCTGTAATTGCTGTTAGGATGGGTCACAGTAGCTTAATTATGTGCTTACTTGTTGATACCCACCTCAAACTGAAAGCCCCACAAGGGCAGGGACTTTATCTTATCCTGATCTTCTCAGGAACCAACACAGACATAGATGCCTATAATCATTTGATGAACGAATGACGTGCTATACACTTTATAGAACACTTTTACAGTCATTATCCCACTTGATCTTCTCCCTAAAGCCCTGTGAGTTAGCAAGAGCAGCTTTATTATCCTCATTTTAGAGATGAGCGCACAGACTCAGAGAGGCCAAAGCAGCAGCTAAAGTAAGTGACAAAGCCTTTTCTCAAAGTAGATCTTCAATCTCAGATCTCCTTTCCAGGGAAAAATAAAATGAGAGAGCATCACCTCCCGATGGGGAGGAGGAAACAGAGATCTCTGGTCTGACTCCCTGACTTTGTGGACAAGGACAGCAAGGCCTAGAGAGCCAGTCAGTGGGAGAACGGAGGCTTGAACCCAGGTCCCCCACCTCCAAGCCCAGTGCACTGTCCTGTTCAGCAGGCAGAGTCTCTCTCTGCCTGGGGGCTGTCGGTCCAGTTGTTGGGGATGCTGGTATTGACAGAGTGACAGGGACGAAATTCTGATAAAAGACCGGGGGACAGACAGCATGGCGTCTCAGTTGCTGTCAGCTGTGCCCTAAGCAGGGAGGCCAAGCACCACCCAGCCAGCTGTGCTGGTGACCGTTTTGGCCCCAGCAGCAGAGGGATATACATTGAATCCAAAGGAACCAGATTCCTCCATCTTGCTTTTTCCTTTGGGGTCTTAGCAGCCTTTCCTTCACTTAAGAAAGAGATTCAAGTTTATCCTCCCACCACCCAACCCATGTCATGGTAGCAGATATGTGTCTCAACAGTAGAAAAACCATGCCCATCATCAGTGCTTTGGCAGGAGTAGCTCTCATCCCCTCTTTTCTAATGGGCTTCCCCATGGATATCCGTCCATCTGTACGGGACACCATTGCCTGGCACGAAGTTGCCATTGGTGAAGGGCTCATCTCAGCTGGAAAGTTTCCTGCAGACTGAAGTGCCCAGCTGGCCACCTATGGACGGGGACTAAAGAGCTCACGCCCAGAACCGCTCACAGACCTCACAGAGCAAGTGGGCTCTGGGCACAGGCATGGGGGGTGGTGGTGGGGGGGTGCTGTCAGCCCTGGCTCAAGAGCCACTGTCCAGAGTTTGGGGGGGTCCCAATTCTAGTGGGATGAAACTCACCCATTCCCTCATCACCCCTTCCAGTGCCTGAAGAGGCCACAGAAGCTCTGTTTATGGAAGCCAGATGCCCCATAGGACCTAGTCGCCCCGCCCTTGGAAGCAGATGAGGCTCCCCTTAGGGTCTGGCCTATTCCTGAGGCCTGTGCTCTCATGATCCAGTGCCAGGGACTGTGCAACTGCCCTTGTTTTGCCCCGCATCACCCCAGATGCACGCCTCAATCCCTTCACTTGTTTCCCCAAAAGGATTTTGTGAGTTTCAGAGAGGTGAGAGGGACAGGGAGACAGCCCAGCACAGAATGCTGACTTATGCCATCTCCCTGGCTCCAATATGGACCATGCCCGGTAACGGACCCCAGCCTGCATACCCTTCATCCACTTCTGAGTCCCCCGACAGCTACAGTACGTTGTTTCCGCAACACTGCAGCTTTCCACCTGTGTCTACTCCTCCAACTGTGGGCTTTCTCCAGCACCTAAAATTTATTCAACCCATCCAGGGCAGCCCCGAGGTGCCGGCCAGGACTAATCTTCAACCAAGGAGGGACAAGAGCCCAGAGAAATACTCCAGCCTCCTTGACTCCAGATGGGACAACTATGAGGGACATTCAATCCAGTCCTTCAGTCTCTTTGGGACTGAGCCCCCGTTGCCCACATGCGACCTCCTCAGTAAAGTACCTCTAGGGCTTTCTTCCTTCCCTGCCCCTCCCCTCCTTCCCTCACCTGTGCTCCCTAGGCTCACCTCTCAGATAAACAGCCTGCACCCTACCCCTTGTCTCTGGCTTGGGTTTGGAGGGACCCAAAGTCAGACACTCCCTTTGGCACTCCAGCAGTTCCCTTCTCGGCTAGTCAGATGGTTCATCCCCCTTCTCTGGTGACAGCAGATACTCATGAGGACTCAGCTCTCCTAAAGAGGCCAGTGCGGTTTCTTCCCACAACAGTTGCTTTCTCGCTAAGGGGAATTCTGTACCTACTTTTAGAAAAATTTTCTCTCTCTCTCTCTCTCTTTCTCTCTCTCTCTCTCTCTCTCTCTCTTTCTCTCTCTCTCCTCTCTCATACGTCTGGTTGTTTCATTTGTGTTTCCTCTGTGAGAAACACGTGCTTAAGCTAAACAGGGTAACAATGGGCAGTAGAAAAGCCCATTTTGGCCTCACCCAGCTAGTACCCAACTGCTGAAACTGGGAGCTAGAAGGCCTGGCCTCTGGTCCATTTGTATCACTCACTTGTTGGCCTTGGGCAAGTCACATACCTTTCTGGCATCTCTTTCATTACCTCTTAAAAGAAGGAGGTGGTGTAACTAGAGATGATCATACTAAGTGAAGTAAGTCAGGAAGACAAAGACAAATACCATATGGTATCACTTATATGTGGAATCTAAAATATGACACAAATGAACCTATCTATGAAACAGAAACAGAATCACGGACATAGAGAATAGATAGGTGGTTGCCAAGGGGGAGAGGGGTGGGAGAGGGATGGATTGGGACTTTGGGATCAGCAGATGAAAACTGGTGTATATAGGATGGATAAACAACAGGGTCCTACTCTATAGCACAGGGAACTATATTCAATATCCTGTGACAATAATGAAAAGGAATATGAAAAAGAATGTATATATGTATAACTGAGTCACTTTGCTATACAGCAGTAATTAACACAATGTTGTAAATAAATTCAACTTCAATTTAAAAAGAAAGAAGAAAGAGGTGGGCTAGGAGTGTTACTGCACACAAGTTCCCATGCCCGACGCACAGTGAGGCCAAACAAACGGGAACATCAGAGCTGGGAGCAGAGAAAAGTCTATTGCAGGGCGGAGCAGGAATAGGTGGCTTATGCCCCCAAAACCTTGAACTCCCCGAAGGGTTTCAGCAAAGCATTTTTAAAGGCTCGGTGAGGGAGGGGCATCCCAGGGCACGTGATCAGCTCATGCACAGTTCTCTGGTTGGTTGATGTTGAGGTAACAGGGTGGTAAACATTATCCCTCCTTAGGCCCCAGCAGGTCTGGGGGCTACGTGCTCATGATCGTCACGTAGTTAATTTCTTCCACATGGTGGTGGTTTTTAGCATCCAAAAAACTCAGGAAATATGCATGAGATACTATTATCTGGGTACGTCAGAGAGGAGCTACATCAGAGGATACGGGGGTGGAGGTCTGCCCCGGGAAGGCCCAATAGGTTCCTGCTTGCTTACAGGAGAGCTGTGAGGTGTGTAGGTAGCAAAAAGAGAGCCAAGAGGTGACACTACTCACCAGAGGAGCAAACCATGTCAGCCCCCGCAGTCCCTCCATATCCCCAGTTTCCTCTCCAACAAAGGAGTTGGTCCAAATGGCCTCTGACCTCCTCCAGCGCCATAAGCCACAGAATCAAGTCCCTGCTGCTGGTAACATTCAGAGATAATTAGCAAACTGCAAAAAGAGAAAAAAGTGAGTGCTCGGGTCCAATTGATGTTGTTTTCAAAGTAGAGCAGCCTGCCCTAAGATGAGTGGATAATTGAGAAGGAAAAGCACATCCCGCCTCTGAGATTCCCACAAACCCCCCCCCCCCCCGGCACACAGAAGGAAAGGCATCCGAGACTGACCCCTGACTAGAAATGCTGGGGTGGTTCTTGATGCCGCTAGCAACACAATTCACAGTCTGAACTTGTTAAGGAGAAAAATGTAAGAGTACCTTGTTCCCCCAGGTGACACGATCACCAAGTGCCATGGATGTTGCATCCTAAATACAGGTTGCCCTCACAGCTCAGAGCTAACCATGGGAAACGTCAAGGAGGAAAAGCCACTTTCTCTGCTTCAATACTGTTTTTACGGTCATAAAAGAGTACCTGTTCACTGCAAGGAAATTTTCAAATACACACAAAGGAGATGCTAAGCCTGGGTCCTGCGGTGGGTGCCAGGCCAGGCTCTGGACTCTAACCTGCTGGGCAAATGCCTTCATCTGCCCAAGTCACAGATCCCTCACTCGTAAAATGGTGGTGACAACACACCCCTCGTAGAACTACTGTGGGCCTCAAATGGGGCAGTGTGTGTGCGAGGGCTTTACACACTGCAGCCACCTCTTCGGACTCCAGAAGGGCGGTGCTTAGCAACTGAGCGCACACACCGGTGCTGCAGGCTGAATGCTCCCAGGTGCCACTGATTGATCCTAAAGCCCGAGAACGTTCTTTACTCCTGTGCCGGTCTTCTTGCCTGCAAAATGAAGATGATAATAATAATAGCTGCCTCCTAGAGGGTATTGGGGGAATTAAATGTGATCATTTACATGACATTCTCAGATCAGTACCTGGCCAAGATAAGCCCTCAAAAAAAAAAAAGCAAGTTATTATAGTATTTCTCATTTAGCATAGGCTCCTTGAGGGCAAGAATGTAGCTCTTTTTCCAGACCCTCATACAGTGCCTGACACATATGAATAGTAAATCAATATTTATTTTCACCACCTCCTTCTTCATCCACCCATGTGTTCTCTTGTCCAGGCAAAACCTCCCTGGTATCAGTTACATCTCAGCCGACATGGACTCTGAGATGTGTCCCCACTCATTTGGTTTCTGCCTCTCTTCAAACATGGTGCCCATCCCTGGAGAAGGACTGTGGGTTGAATGAAGGACCCCCAAATTATGGTCCTAATAGCTGAGATTATTTTCTACACCATAAATGTGGATACAAGTTGAGTTGGATTAGAGGCGTGTCCAAAATGCTGTGAACTTGATGAGAGGCAGTGACAGCTGAGCCCTTTACCACTGCGTGGGTTATGAGGCACCAGCCCAGAGCCTCTGTCTACAACCTGGAAACAGCCAGAGTGGGCCTCAGCCCAGGAACATCTCAGGCAGACCTGCCTGTGCCTACAAAGGGCAGAGGAAAATGAAAACTGCCATTGAAGCGACTTGGCATCACACAGAAAAACAAGTGAACAAAAGATTTATTAGCTGAATTCAACAGTAATTATGCTTTCCTACTGGATGCAGGAGACTGCCTTGTGTAATATAATAAGAGCATCCGACATGGCCTGGGAAGACTCAAGTTTTGCTACTCGTCTTTCTGAGCCTCAGCTTCCTTATCTGGGAGATGAGGATAATACCATCTGCACTATTTCCTCTCTCTCTCATTGTGAAGATCAAAATAAGGTAAGGAGGGCTTCCCTGGTGGCGCAGTGGTTGAGAGTCCGCCTGCCGATGCAGGGGACACGGGTTCGTGCCCCGGTCCGGGAAGATCCCACATGCCGCGGAGCGGCTGGGCCCGTGAGCCATGGCCGCTGAGCCTGCGCGTCTGGAGCCTGTGCTCCACAACAGGACAGGCCACACAGTGAGAGGCCCGCATACCGCAAAAAAAAAAAAAAAAAAAAAAAAAAGTAAGGAACCTGAAGAGCCTGGAAATAATAATGGCTGTATCAATTTAAGAAAGATCAAAATCTATTTTTGCATTTCTTCTTTAGCCATGAAGAGTGGTAACAATAATGCCTTCAATCTTTGTAGGATGGGTAGTCATATGGGTGTTCCCACTGTATTTCTACCTCCTAGCACAGGGTCTGGCAACTGTAGGTACTTAATAAATATCTGAAAAATGACAGAATTAATGACTACCACCAGCATTTCCATTTTCCTAACCGTGAGGACCCAAGGAATATTTTCTTTAAGTGAAAAAAGCATGACTTAGTGACTCCTACACATCTGGGTTCAAATCCAGATTGGACCATTAATAGCTATCGAAGGCTAATCAGTTAGTGACTTTGAACCTTCGTGTCCTCTTCAGGAAAGTGTGGACCATGGGCCCTTATCGTAACAAGTTGTTGTGAAGAAAAAGAATGATATAACCTACGTAAAGCTCTTAGTTACCGTTATTCTGCCTCTGATGTCCTTATCAATTCAAGAAAAATTAGGTTCGTATGAACTCAGAACCATGAGAATTCTTAAAAATTCTTTATTCCAATTTCATCAGTGGAAACCTAAGGCCCAGGAGTTAAGGTGACTCCCAAGGTCACAAAACTCTCGTATGTGCTCCTTTAAGTTGCCTTCCATCTGGGCACCTGGGTGTTTTAGGAGCACCCACAGGGACCCTAGACAGTGCAAACAAAGAGCCCCATCTTCCTGCTGCCTCCGTCTGTGAGGGCATAGAAAAGCATCATTTGGGATGATAGCTGAGGTTTTTGTGTAGTTTTTCTTACTTGAGCTCCTCTGATCTGTAAATTTCTACATAGATACTTGTATCTGATAAAAGAAATTTCAAAGCTTTAAGATTGAGCATAAAACCAGAAAGTATGACCATTGTCCTTGGTGGGTTGTTTTTTTTTTTTTTTTGGCTTTGTTTTTTTAATGATTCTACATTTTAATTACCATAATCTCCATCTGCTATTTTTTTTTTTTTTTTTAATTAGAGAGACAGTACTGGAGCACATATCTTACAACACTTTTCTAAAGCTGCCAAGCACTCGGGCTCTTATGCGCATAGTTTATTCTGTTTTCCTTGGGAATGCACTAATTGCATTTACCCAAGCCATGTGCTCCCATTCCAGTTGGGAACATCTATACTGTAAAGCTTCTGCTGCAGAGAAGAGCAGATGGAGAAATGGCTGATAAAAGAAGCGTTCTTTTGGGGAAAGGAGCCTGGGTGCCAACCAGCAAAATGCCTTCTTTTCCTGTCACTGCAGAGAAGTATGCCAATGACAGAATTTGAGATCAATCAAGGTGGCAACTTATCTAAATTATGGCACAAGCATCTTTGGGCAGATTGTATACAACCTCTTGATTCTGGGAGCTATGCGAGACATTTTAAGTGGTTCCTCATTTAAGTGGTTTTTCATCTCTGAAGGTCCAAGCAGAACCTAATGACTATTGGGGGGACATCGTAATCCTGATGATGTAATCCTACTATATGCCAGGTATTCTTCTGCCTTTCACATCTCTAAGTCTCACAATAGCCCTGTAATAAAGATACTATCATTCTTCCATATTATAAATTGAGAACTGAGATTTGAAGAAATTAAATTCACTTAAAATTAACTTGTCCAGGGCTTCCCTGGTGGCGCAGTGGTTGAGAGTCCGCCTGCCGATGCAGGGGACACGGGTTCGTGCCCCGGTCCGGAAAGATCCCACATGCCGCAGAGCAGCTGGGCCCGTGAACCATGGCCCCTGAGCCTGCGCGTCCAGAGCCTGTGCTCCGCAGCAGGAGAGGCCACAACAGTGAGAGGCCCACGTACCGCAAAAACAAACAAACAAACAAACTTGTCCAAGGTCCTACAGCTGATAAGCAGTAGAGCCAGAATATAAACTTGTGTCTGCCTGGCTTTGAATGAAGTCTGTGTGTTCTGTCTCTTAGGGCCTGGACCATGTTCTTTCCCACTCTGCATTCCACAGAGAAAGGCAGGTGCAAATAGGAACAGGGAGTTCAGCTTCAATTAAAGAGTCTGATCAGCAATATCTAAGGATCCTTCCTATTCTGATGTTCAAAAACTACAAGAGGACGTTTCCATGTATGTGCTTGCAATCATAAAAGTCCTCTACAAAGACAAGTTGCTATTAAACCTTGAAACCTTCTCTGGTTCTCAGCTTGTAGTGGCCTCCGATAGTCTGTTCCTATTTTTTGCTCCCTCTTAACCCCTCTGTACCTAATCTCCAATGAAAAGAAGAGGCAAAATGTGCAATCATCATAAACTTTCTAAAAGAGGTGACTGGGTAGTCTCTGCTTTGTTGGGGGAAGGGGAGGATGACGCTTCCTAGCCTGGAGAAATGGAGCAATAGGTGATTCCTGCCTGGACCTGCCTGTAGTAACATTTGCTTAAGAAAAGTTAATGTACGGGGGCTTCCCTGGTGGTGCAGTGGTTAAGAATCTGCCTGCCAATGCAGGGAACACGGGTTCGATCCCTGGTCTGGGAAGATCCCACATGCCGCAGAGCAACTAAGCCCACGAGCCACAACTACTGAGCCCACATGCCACTGCTACTGAAGCCCATGCTCCTAGAGCCCGTGCTCTGCAGCAAGAGAAGCCACCACAATGAGAAGCCCACTCACCACAACTGTAGAAAGGCTGTGCACAGCAACAAAGACCCAATGCAGCCAAAAATAAATAATAAATTTATTTATTTATTTATTTTTGTGGTACATGGGCCTCTCACTGCTGTGGCCTCTCCCGTTGTGGAGCACAGGCTCCGGACGCGCAGGCTCAGCGGCCATGGCTCACGGGCCCAGCCGCTCCACGGCATGTGGGATCTTCCCAGACCGGGGCACGAACCCATGTACCCTGCATCGGCAGGTGGACTCTCAACCACTGCGCCACCAGGGAAGCCCAATAAATTTATTTTTTTTAAAAAAGTTAATGTATGTATTCCTCACAAAATCCTATAAGGAAAGTACTATTACTAACCCCCTTTTTACAAACCTCCATCTATAAATGAGGGAATATCAGGTACAAAGAGATGAAATAAATTGTCTGAGCTGGTAAGCTGGTGGAGAAATATATATATATATGTATATATATATATATATATATATATGTGTGTGTATATATATATATATATACACACATATATATATATATATATATATATATATATACATATATATATACAGTCTCAGTCCATCTGGGCTGCTACAAAAAAGTTACCATAGGCTGGGTGGTTTACAAACAACAGAAATTTATTTCTCATCGTTTTGGAGGCTGGGAAGTGCAAGGTCTATGCATCTGGTGAGAACCTGCTTCCTGGTTCATAAATGGTCGTCCTCTTACTGTATCCTCACATGGCAGGAGGGACAAGGGTCCTCTCTGGGGTCTCTCTTATAAGGGCATTCATCCCATTCAGGAGCGTTCTACCCTCATAACTTAATCACATTCCAAAGGCCCACCTCCAAATGTCATCACTTTGGGGATTAAGTTTCAACATATGAATTTTGGGAAACACAAACATTCAGTCTATAGCACATATATATATTATATTTATTTATAAAATGTAGGAGAATGTCTTATTTTTATGACCTTGGGGTAGGGAAGGATTTCTCTTTCTTTTTAATTTATGTTATTGAAGAATAGTGGATTTATAATATTGTGTTAATTTCTGCTGTACAGCAAAGCGATTCAGTTATACATGTATATACATTCTTTTCCACATTCTTTTCCATTATGGTTTATTACAGGATATTGAATATACTGTAGTTCCCTGTGCTATACAGTAGGACTTTGTTGTTCATCCATTCTGTATAAATATAATGGTTTACATCTTCTAATTCCAGACTCCCAATCCTTCCCTCTCCCACCATCCCTCCCCTTTGGCAACCACAAGTCTGTTCTCTATGTCTGTGAGTTTGTTTCTGTTTCATAGATAAGCTCATTTGTGTCATATTTTAGATTCCACATACAAATGATATAATATGGTATTTGTCTTGCTTTCTGACTTACTTCACTGTATGATAATCTCTAGTTGCATCCATTTTGCTGCAAATGGCATTATTTCATTCTTTTTTATGGTGAGTAGTATTCCATTGTATATATATATACCACATCTTCTTCATCCATTCATCTGCCTGTCAATGGACATTTAGGTTGTTTCTATGTCTTGGCTATTGTGAATAGTGCAGGGCAGGGAAGGATTTCTTAATCAAGACATACACACAAAGAAGAAAGTCTGATAATTTCAACAACTTAAAATTTTTTCATGATTATTTCTCAAAAGTTACTATTTAAAAAAAATTAAGATAAAGCCACAGACTTGGAGAACATGATTTGCCACACATATAATCTCTGTAGAATGGACAAATGTTTTCAGTCTAAGAGATGTAGTCATGATTTAGTAAACAGGAAAAGTCCCATTTTAATATCCCTTCCCATAATATCCATAAATAATAATATTCATAAACAATATCTGCATGTGTTAAAATTTATATAAATGGTATTTATTATTCTAGAGCTTGCTTTTCTCATTATCTTTTTTGATCCATTTAAATTCACACCAGTTATTTTACCTGTTGTATAATATCCCATTGTATGACTATATCATAATTTTCCTTTTCTATCCATTCTTCTATTGATGGGCATTTAAGTTGTCCTAAATCTTTCGCTACTACGAATTATGCTGTTAAAACAGAGTAGCGTGACCATTCTGTTTAGGAGTACATTTACAAATATATTTTTATACTCCTATTGTTTATTTCTAATTTAATTATATTGAGATCAGAGAAATAGTCATTGGTTATTGACTCTGAAATTTGATGAAGCTTTCTTTGTTTCTCTTGTATGATTATTTTTTTAAATGGCCCGGGGTACTTGATTAAAATGTATATTCTTTATTGTTGGGTAAAAGACTTTATCAATTAGGTCAGAGGGTCTGGAAGTTATAGCCTTAGGGCCAGATCTGGCCCGCAGGCTGTTTTTGTAAAGTTTAATTTGAATATAGTCACGTTCTTTCATTTAGCTACTAGTTGCTTCTATGCTACAAAGGTGAGGGAACCTTATGTGGCCATAAAATATTTACTATTATCTGATCCTTTACAGAAAAAGTTTGCCACTCTCGCATTAGGTAAAGCTTTTAATTGTGTTGTTCAAAATGTTCAGCTCCTGCTAATTTTATATCCATTTAATCTGCTAGTTCCTGATAGCGGTGTGTTAAAATCTCCTACTGTAACTGTAGATTTGTCAATTTCTTTTTGTAATTCTATCAGATTTTATTTTATGTTTTTGACACAGAGGAAAGCCCTGGAGGTCCAGGACCTTCACACTCTCCATCCTGCTGGCCCCCCAGCCACCCTCTTGCACTTGAAATTATTTTTGGACTTAAGTCAGGTATCAGCTTCTGTGGCCACAATCTCTATGAGACAAATGTTGTTTTCAGAATGTTTCTCTTTTATTTGACTTGAGGAAGATGTTCAGTAAGTGATAGCTGTCAAAGAAAGGCAAAATAGAACATGTCTATGTCCTGAGGGCAAGCTATTAATTTCACTCTGCAAGTCCAGCCTTTTTCTCTGGCCCCAAACAAAAATCTCCCCGTCCTCTAAAAAAATGTCTAGCAAAGCTAGTTGTAAGCATGGTTGTGGGGAGAGGTCCAAAGCCGAGAAATGTCAACAATGGGTCCCACAAGGTGTAGAGCAAGCACATTTGGAGAGGACTGACAGGATTTATTGGAGGGAAGATAATTTGCCAGCCAGAGAGACTGACTGCATTTTGTACACTGCTTGACTTTCCGCAGCTGCCAGAGACAAACCAGAGATTAGGGGACATTACAAGTCCTACCACAGATGTTGCAGCATTACTGAGGACATCAGCTGTGACCCAGATAACATGGTGAATAATGTGACCCCTTGCCCAGCACTGCTCATGTGGAAAAGTACAGATTTGTATCTGAAAGAAGCAGGTTAAAATGGAATTTTAAAAATTTCAAATCAGGTCAACATGTGTGTATAATCCAATCACTATACGCCAGGCAATGAGCAAGGCTCTTACATACTTTACTTAATTTAAACCTTACAAAAGTTCCCATTTCCAGATGAGTAAACTGAGGCCACAGAGCTGGTAACTGAGTGCCATGATGTGAACCAGTTTTGTCCGGCTTCGAATCCCATGCTCTCTTCCCTTCAGAAGTAAGTACACTCATACCTGGTTGAGGGTCACACCAGGACACATAGACCCATGATGCAAAACAGCGTGGGGCAAATGCCTCAGGAAGCGGGGGAGGGTGGCAATGCTGCTTGTACAAAGACTAGAGAGGAGAGAGCCAGCACTCACTGCGCGCTTACTCAGTGTTACTCAGGGTTGACTGTGTTCTACTAAGAGCCTCAGGGGTGCATCAGTGTTCTGATTCTACAGATAAGGAGACCGAGCCACCTAACTTGACTAGATCACAAAGCTATTAAGGTTAGAACCAGGATTTGTGCTCAGCTCATTCTAATTCCTTACCATTATGAAATTTTTTGAGCCATCATATCAGACTTAGGGAGGCAGGAAGGGACTTTCATAAATCTTTAGTGAGAATGTTACTTAAGAGGATCCATGGAGGGCTTCCCTGGTGGCGCGGTGGTTGAGAGTCCGCCTGCCAATGCAGGGAACACGGGTTCATGCCCCAGTCCGGGAAGATCCCACATGCCGCGGAGCGGCTGGGCCCGTGAGCCATGGCCGCTGAGCCTGCGCGTCCGGAGCCTGTGCTCCACAACGGAAGAGGCCACAGCAGTGAGAGGCCCAGGTACAGCAAAAAAAAAAAAAAAAGAGGATTCATGGAGTATACATGTATAACTGAATCACTTTGCTGTACACCTGAAACTAACACGCCATTGTAAATCAACTATACTTCAATTAAAAATAAATTTTAAAAGGGGGAAAAAAAAGAGGATCCATGGAAATATTGGTGGGATTTCAACTGGTAGAGCTAGAATGAGGGTCTGGAATGGCAGGGAGACTGTGGGAGCAAAAGTAAGTTAGCTCTGGAGGTGGCCGTGGAAATTGAGCCATGGGGTCTGGCATGAGCTTGAGGTGTAGGCAGTGGAGAGGAGAAGGGGGACGTGGGCTAACTCTACCCAGGGAGGGCCTGACCATGCAGGGTCCTGTCCACAGCAACACAGCTTCTCCACTGAGGAGAGCAGCTACTGGGTTTGTGGAGAGAACTCCAGAAGCAGCAAAGCTGTAGTTAGGTTAGCAGAATTTGGCTTTGCAATCTGTGTACAGGGGAAGGAGGACAGGAAATCTAGAGCCATGAGTCACTTGGAAGTTTAAGTAGGAAGAAACAAAGCTGTCAGTATCCACAGATGATATGTGTGTCTACATAAAAATCCCAAGAGAACCTAAAATCTAATTATCTGAATTATAGAAATGTTGGTAGATAAAACAAATGTGAAATATACACATAATGAAATATTATTTAGCCTTAAAAAGGAAGGAAATTCTGCCACATGCTACAACATGGATGAAACTTGAAGACATTAGGCTAAGTGAAATAAGACAATCACAAAAGGTCAAATATCCACTTGTACACGGTACTAGAATAGTCAGATTCACAAAGACAGAAAGTAGAGTGGTGGTTGCCCGGGGCTGGGGGGTGAATGGGGAGTTAGTATTTAATGGATATGAAGTTTCAGTTTGAGAAGATCAATTCTGTAGATGTAGAGGGGCAAAGGTGGCACAGAATTGTGAATATAGTTAATTATATTTAAAATATGGCTAAAATGGTGTTTTATGTTATTTATTTTAAAAATAGGGTTAAAGAAAGTATGTGTATAGACAAGAAACCTGGAAACACTGAAACTATCTTATTGATTTGCTATCTTATTGGAATAGTAAGGTTGTGGGTGACTTTCTTCTATATGTTTGTTGCTACAAAGTGTTTACAAAGAATAAAAACTTTAAAGAAAAAAAATGGATGTAGGACTTGAATAGAGTTTTCTCCCAAAAAAAGATATACAAATGCACATAAACAGATGCTCAACATTATTGGTCATTAGGGAAATGCAAATCAAAATCACAATGAGATACCAGTTGACGCTAACATAGCTATTATAAAAACATTTAAAAAAATTTTTAGTTTATTTTTTTTAATTTATTTATTTTTGGCTGCACCAGGTCTTCATTGCTATGTGCAGGCTTTCTCTAGTTGCAGCGAGCCGGAGCTACTCTTCGTTGTGGTGCACGGGCTTCTCATTGCAGTGGTTTCTCCTGTTGTGGAGCATGGGCTCTAGGCATGCAAGCTTCAGTAGTTGTGGCACACGGGCTCAGTAGTTGTGGCTTGCGGGCTCTAGAGCGCAGGCTCAGTAGCTGTGGCACACAGGCTTAGTTGCTCCACGACATGTGGGATCTTCCTGGACCAGGGCTGGAACCCGTGTCCTCTGCATTGGCAGGAGGATTCTTAACCACGGTGCCACCAGGGAAGTCCCAAAACAATTTTTTTAAAACAGAAAATGACAAGTGTTAGGAAGGGTATGAAAAATTGGAACTTTCATACACTGCTGGTGGGAGTATAATATGGTGCAACTGTTTTGGAAAACGGTCTAGCAGTTCTCCAAAAAGTTAAACATGAGTTACCATATAATCCAGCAATTTCCTTGCTAAGTACATACACAAGAGAAATGAAAACACATGTCCACACAAAAACTAGTACATGAATATTTGTAGCAGCATTATTCATAATAGCCACAGGTAGAAACAGCCCAAATGTCAATCAGCTGATGAATGGATAAACAAAACATGGTATATCCACATAATGGAACTTTTATTTACTATAATGGAATGAAGGAAGGTACGTGGGAATACTCAACACTTTCCACTCAAGTTTGCTAAGAACCTAAAATGGCTCTAGAAAATAAAGTCTATTAATGTTTTTTTTAAAGAGTGAGGGAAGCAGGTGACTCTTCCTGCGGTGGTGCGGGTTTGAGGAGGAGGCTTGCGGGGGTGAGGCATTTAGGTGCAAGGCTTCCCCACCCTCACTGGGTGATGTAACACAGACCTTGGAGCCAGATTTGCTGGGTTTGTACCCCAGCCCCCATATTAAGTGCTCTATGGCTTTGGACAACTCAGGTAGCATGAATCTCATCGGCACAGAGAGAAATCTTCACTGAAAACTCATTGCAGAGTGGCAGGGGAAGCCGGATGCCACGACGGCAGCAGCAGGGCTTGTGGCAAGAATCATGGCTTGCAGGCCTCCCCGAGTGTTCTCGTCTTCCTGCAGCTTGTAGACCCTCAGGCGTAGGAGCTGTTTCAAGCACACAACCTTGAGAGACTAAGGTGTTCTTGAGACCATCTGTACCAAATCCATGACTGAACCCAGTGAAGACCTCTATAGAAACGTTCAAGATTCTGGTAGCACATGCAGTGACCTACTCTTTCAGCTACCAGCTGCTGGAAGATAGCCTTGTAGACAAATTGCTCCCAATTCAGCCTGTTCTAGCTGAACAGCTACTGTAGACCCTCATAATCTGACTTCAGAAAGGAGACCGCCACATTCACTGCCATGCAGCTGACAGGGTCCTGGTGCTCAGGCCGGGTATCAGGCCTGAGCCTCTGAGGTGGGAGAGCCAAGTTCAGGACATTGGAACACCAGAAACCTCATGGCTCCACGTAATATTAATCGGCAAGAGCTCTCCCAGATCTCCATCTCAACACTAAGACCCAGCTCCACTCAACGACCAGCAAGCTCGAGTGCTGGACACGCCATGCCAAACAACCAGCAAGACAGGAGCACAACCCTACCTGTTAACAGAGAGGCTGTCTAAAGTCATACTAAGTTCACAGACACCCCAAAACACACCACCAGACACGGTCCTGCCCACCAGAAAGACAAGATCCAGCCTCATCCACCAGAACACAGGCACCAGTCCCTTCCACCAGCAAGCGTACACAACTCACTGAACCAACCTTACCCACTGGGGGCAGACAACAAAAACAACAGGAACTACGAACCTGCAGCCTGCGAAAAGGAGACCCCAGACACAGTGAGTTAAGCAAAATGAGAAGACAGAGAAACACACAGCAGATGAAGGAGCAAGATAAAAACACACCAGACCTAACAAATGAAGAGGAAATAGGCAGCCTACGTGAAAAAGAATTCAGAGTAATGATAGTAAAGATGATCCAAAATCTTGGAAATAGAATGGAGAAAATACAAGAAACGTTTAACAAGGACCTAGAAGAATTAAAGAGCAAACAAACAAAGACGAACAACATAATGAATGAAATTAAAAATTCTCTAGAAGGGATCAATAGCAGAATAACTGAGGAAGAAGAACAGATAAGTGACCTGGAAGATAAAATAGTGGAAATAACTACTGCAGAGCAGAATAAAGAAAAAAGAATGAAAAGACTTGAGAACAGTCTCAGAGACCTCTGGGACAACATTAAATGCACAAACATTCGAATTATAGGGGTCCCAGAAGGAGAAGAGAAAAAGAAAGGGACTGAGAAAATATTTGAAAAGATTATAGTTGAAAACTTCCCTAATATGGGAAAGGAAATAATCAGTCAAGTCCAGGAGGCACAGAGAGTCCCATACAGGAGAAACATGCCAAGACACATATTAATCAAACTATCAAAAATTAAATACAAAGAAAAAATATTAAAAGCAGCAAGGGAAAAGCAACAAATAACATAAAGGGGCACTCCCATAAGGTTAACAGCTGATCTTTCAGCAGAAACTCTGCAAGCCAGAAGGGAGTGGCAGGAGATATTTAAAGTGATGAAAGGGAAAAACCTACAACAAAGATTACTCTACCCAGCAAGGATCTCATTCAGATTCGATGGAGAAATTAAAACCTTTACAGACAAGCAAAAGCCAAGAGAATTCAGCACCACCGAACCAGCTTTACAACAAATGCTAAAGGAACTTCTGTAGGCAGGAAACACAGGAGAAGGAAAAGAACTACAATAACAAACCCAAAACAATTAAGAAAATGGTAATAGGAACATACATATTGATAATTACCTTAAATGTAAATGGATTAAATGCTCCAACCAGAAAACGTACACTGGCTGAATGGATAGAAAAACAAGACCCGTATATATGCTGTCTACAAGAGACCCACTTCAGACCTAGGGACATATACAAACTGAAAGTGAGGGGATGGAAAAAGATATTCCATCCAAATGGAAATCAAAAGAAAGCTGGAGTAGCAATTCTCATATCAGACAAAATAAACTTTAAAAAAGACTATTACAAGAGACAAAGAAGGACACTACATAATGATCAAGGGGTCAATCCAATAAGAAGATACAACAATTGTAAATATTTATTCACCCCACATAGGAGAACCTCAATACATAAGGCAAATGCTAACAGCCATAAAAGGGGAAATCGACAGTAACACAATCATAATAGGGAACTTTAACACCACACTTTCATCAATGGGCAGATCAACCAAAATGAAAATAAATAAGGAAACACAAGCTTTAAATGATACATTAAACAAGATGGACTTACTTGATATTTAAAGGACATTCCATCCAAAAACAACAGAATACACTTTCTTCTCAGGTGCTCATGAAACATTCTCCAGGATAGTTCATATCTTGGGTCACAAATCAAGCCTTGCTAAATTCAGGAAAATTGAAATCATATCAAGTATCTTTTCGGACCACAGCGCTATGAGACTAGATATCAATTACAGGAAAATAATTGTAAAAAGTGCAAACACATGGAGGCTAAACAATACACTACTAAATAAACAAGAGATCACTGATGAAATCAAAGAGGAAATCGAAAAATACCTAGAAACAAGTGACAATGAAAACACAACGACCCAAAACCTATGGGATGCAGCAAAAGCAGTTCTAAGAGGAAAGTTTAGAGCAATAAAATCCTACCTGAAGAAACAAGAAAAATCTCAAATAAACAACCTTACACCTAAAGCAATTAGAGAAAGAAGAACAAAAAACCCCACCAAAGTTAGCAGAAGGAAAGAAATCATAAAGATCAGATCAGAAATAAATGAAAAAGACATGAAGGAAACAATAGCAAAGATAAATAAAACTAAAAGCTGGTTCTTTGAGAAGATAAACAAAATTGAAAAACCATTAGCCATACTCATCAAGAAAAAAAGGGAGAAGACTCAAACCAACAGAAATAGAGGGACTTCCCTGGTGGCACAGTGCTTAGAGAATCCGCCTGCCAGTGTGGGGGGCACAGGTTCAGTCCCTGGTGCAGGAAAATCCCACATGCCGTGGAGCAACTAAGCCCATGCACCACAACTACTGAGCCTGCGCTCTAGAGCCCGTGAGCCACAACTACGGAGCCCATATGCCACAGCTACTGAAGTCCACATACCTACAGCCCGTTCTCCACAAGAAGAGAAGCCACTGCAATGAGAATACTGCGCACTGCAACAAAGGCTAGCCCCTGCTCGCCGCAACTAGAGAAACCCCACACGCAGCAAGAAAGACCCGACGCAGCCAAAAATAAATAAATAAAATAATTAATTAAAAAATAATAATTTACAAAATAAAATGGTAAATTAAAAAATAACAGAATTAGAAATGAAAAAGGAGAAGTAACAACTGACACTGCAGAAATACAAAGGATCATGAAAGATTACTACAAGCAACTATATACCAATAAAATGGGTAACCTGGGAGAAATGGACAAATTCTTAGAAAAGCACAACCTTCCGAGACTGAATCAGGAAGAAATAGAAAATGTAAACAGACCAGTCACAAGCACTGAAATTGAAACTGTGGTGAAAAATCTTCCAACAAACAAAAGCCCAGGGCCAGATGGCTTCACAGGCGAATTCTATCAAACATTTAGAGAAGAGCTAACACCTAACCTTCTCAAACTCTTCCAAAGTATAGCAGAGGGAGGAACACTGCCGAACTCATTCTACGAGACCACCATCACCCTGATACCAAAACCAGACAAAGATGTCACAAAGAAAGAAAACTACAGGTCAATATCACTGATGAGCATAGGTGCAAAAATCCTCAACAAAATACTAGCAAACAGAATCCAACAGCACTTTAAAGGATCATACACCATGATCAAGTGGGGTTTATCCCAGGAATGCAAGGATTCTTCATTATGTGCAAAACAATCAATGTGATACACCATATTTACAAACTGAAGGGTAAAAACCATATGATCATCTCAATAGATGCAGAAAAAGCTTTCAGCAAAATTCAACACCCATTTATGATAAAAACCCCAGAAAATGTTGGGAACTTACCTCAACATAATAAAGGCCATATATGACAAAGCCACAGCCAACATCGTTCTCAGTGGTGAAAAACTGAAACCATTTCCACTAATATCAGGAACAAGACAGGGTTGCCCACTCTCACTGCTATTATTCAACATAGTTTTGGAAGTTTTAGCCACAGCAATCAGAGAAAAAAAAGAAATAAAAGAATACGAATAGGAAAAGAAGAAATAAAGCTGTCAGTGTTGGGCTTCCCTGGTGGCGCAGTGGTTGAGAGTCCGCCTGCCACTGCAGGGGACACGGGTTCGTGCCCTGGTCTGGGAAGATTGCACATGCTGCTGAGCAGCTGGGCCCATGAGCCATGGCCGCTGAGCCTGTGCGTCCGGAGCCTGTGCTCTGCAACGGGAGAGGCCACAACAGTGAGAGGCCCGTGTACCGCCAAAAAAAAAAAAAAAAAAGCTGTCAGTGTTTGAAGATGACATGATACTATACATAGAGAATCCTAAAGACTCCATCAGAAAACTACTAGAGCTAATCAATGAATTTGGTAAAGTAGCAGGATACAAAGTTAATGCACAGAAATCTCCTGCATTCCTATACACTAATGATTTAAAATCTGAAAGAGAAATTAAGGAAACACTTCCATTTACTGCTGCAAGAAAAAGAATAAAATACCTAGGAATAAACCTACCTAAGGAGACAAAAGACCTGTATGCAGAAATCTATAAGACACTGATGAAAGAAATTAAAGAAATACAAACAGATGGAGAGATATACCATGTTCTTGGATTGGAAGAATCAACATTGTCAAAATGACTATACTACCCAAAGCAAACTACAGATTCAATGCAATCCCTATGAAACTACCAATGGCATTTTTCACAGGCTAGAACAAAAAAATTCACATTTCCTATGGAAACACAAAAAACCCTGAATAGCCAAAGCAATCTTGAGAAAGAAAAACAGAGCTGGAGTAATCAGGCTTCCAGACTTCAGACTATACTACAAAACTACAGTAATCCAGACAGTGTGGTACTGGCACAAAAACAGAAATATAGATCAATGGAACAAGATAGAAGCCCAGAGATAAACCCATGCATATATGGTCACCTTATCTTTGATAAAGGAGGCAAGAATATACAATGGAGAAAAGACAGCCTCTTCAATAAGTGGTGCTGGGAAAACTGGACAGCTACAGGTAAAAGAATGAAATTACAACACTCCCTAACACCATACACAAAAATAAACTCAAAATGGATAAAAGATCTAAATGTAAGGCCAGACACTATAAAACTCTTAGAGGAAAACATAGAACACTCTATGACATAAATCACAGCAAGATCCTTTCGGACCCACCTCCTAGAGAAATGGAAATAAAAACGACAATAAACAGATGGGACCTAATGAAACTTAAAAGCTTTTGCACAGCAAAGAAAACCCTAAACAAGACGAAAAGACAACCCTCAGAATGGGAGACAATATTTGCAAAGGAAGCAACTGACAAAGGATTAATCTCCAAAATATACAAGCAGCTCAACATCAAAAAAACAAACAACCCAATCGAAAAATGGGCAGAAGACCTAAATAGACATTTCTCCAAAGAAGATATACAGATTGCCAACAAACACATGAAAATATGCTCAACATCACTAATCATTAGAGAAATGCAAATCAAAACTACAATGAGGTATCACCTCACACCAGTCAGAATGGCCATCATCAAAAAATCTACAAGCAATAAATGCTGGAGCGGGTGTGGAGAAAAGGGAACCCTCTTGCACTGTTGATGGGAACGTAAATTGATACAGCCACTATGGAGAACAGTATGGAGGTTCCTCAAAAAACTAAAAATAGAACTACCATGTGACCCAGCAATCCCACTATTGGGCATATACCCTGAGAAAACCATAATTCAAAAAGAGTCATGTACCACAATGTTCATTGCAGCACGTGGAAGCAACCTAAGTGTTCATCGACAGATGAATGGTTAAAGAATATGTGGCACATATATACAATGAATATTACTCAGCCAAAAGAAGAAACAGAATTGAGTTATTTGTAGTGAGGTGGACGGACCTAGAGTTTGTCATACAGAGTGAAGTAAGTCAGAAAGAGAAAAACAAATCCAGTATACTAACATATATATATGGAACCAAAAAATAGGGGCAGGACAGGAATAAAGACATAGATGTAGAAAATGGACTTGAGGACACAGGGAGGGGGAAGGGTAAGCTGGGATGAAGTGAGAGAGTGGCACTGACATATATACACTACCCAATATCAAATAAATAGCTAGTAGGATCAGCTGCATAGCACAGGGAGATCAGCTTGGTGCTTTGTGACCACCTAGAGGGGTGGGATAGGCAGGGTGGGAGGGAGACGCAAGAGGGAAGTGATAAGGGGATATATGTATACGTATAGCTGATTCACTTTGTTATACAGCAACAACTAACACAATAATGTAAAGCAGTAATACTCCAATAAAGATGCTAAAAAAAAAATAAAAAAGAGTGAGGGAGAAAAGGAATGAAGTATTACTACCATGTTAGTTACTACTGTAGCTCAGGCTGCTGTAACAAAATACCATAGGCTGGGTGGCTTAAACCTTGGGCATTTATTTCTCACAGTTCTGGAATGCTGGGAAATCTGAGATCATCAAGGTACTAGCAAATTTGACTCCTGGTGAGAGCCCTCTTTCTGTCTTGCAGATGGCCCCCTTTTTGCTATATTCTAGAATGGTGGAGAGAGAGAGCTCTCGTATCTCTTTCTCTCCCTGTAAGGGCACTAATCCATTATGGGGGCTCCACCCTCATGACTTCATCTAAACCAAATACCCAAAGACCTCACCTTCTAATGCCATTACATTGGGGGTTAGAGTTTCAACATAACAAATTTTGGGGGGACAGAAACTTTCTCTCCATAATAGTTACTACATTAGAAGTAACATGCTACAATATGATTGAATCTTGAAAACATTATAAGTGAAAGAAGCCAGACACAAAAGGCTGCAATATTATATGATTCCATTTCTATGAAATGTCCAGAATAGGCAAATCCAAAGAGACAGAAAGCAGATTAGTAATTGTCAGTAGCTGGAAAGAAATTAATGGATACAGGGTTTTCTTTTGAGGTGATGAAAAATTTCTTGAAATAGAGAGTGGAGATGATTGCACAACATTATGAGTGCATTAAACGTCACTGGATTATATACTTTAAAATTGTTAAGATGGTAAATTTTATGCTATGTGTATTTTATCACAGTAAAAAATACTATTATTCATTTTTTAAAAGGTGACTATGTACTCCAGAGAAAATTTTTGCAAACGTGCACAAGAGGACATGTTTATAATTGCAGACTTTAGTTAGCTGGGGGAAAGGGGAAATTTATGTGTCCCTCAGCGGTGTAATAGATAAACTGTCGTTCATTCATATCCTGGAATACTAAGCAACAATACATGAAGGTTCGTAGCAGCATTATTCATAACAGGTGCAGATGGAAACAGCTCAAATACCTATCCACTTATGACTGGATAAACAAAAAGTGGTCCACCCCTATATCCCTCCTGCTCCTGCGCCCACCACCAAGCCAACCCTCCCCATCTTCCCAACCCCAGCTCAGGTCAGCACTTTGAGGGGCTTCTCACAAGAGTATGGACATCTCCATTGCTTGTCCAAGCTCTGTGCATCCTCTACTCCCTGAAAACGGACTGCCTTAGCCAGTCCTCACGCCTGGGGGAGGACACGATCTTGTGCGGTCCTCCAGAGAAAGGATCTGGGAACAGGCCTGTGCAGGCTCTGAAAACAGGAGTGGGGCCATTTGGACAGGAAATTCTGGGATCCTGGGTTTTCAAAAATCGGTCTAGAAAAATATTCTCCCTGTGAGGAGGGACTTGGCCAGAGGAAAACTAGAGTGAGGTACTCTAAATTATGGGGTCCAGGGCAGACCCTTGCCACCTTTGGATGCTTAGGTCTTTTGGTGATACTAGACTTAGATAGCCATGTTCTATTGCTTCCAGAATCTGACAATTAAGGCAATATTATAACACTTTGGAATCAGCATTTCAGCCCTGTGAACATTAGTGAACTTAATACACTCCCTCTGAAAGAATTTGTAGGTTAACTTGGGGCACAAGAATGACAAAGATTTTTTTTACTTGAAGTATAGTTGATTTACAATGTTGTGTTAGTTTCAGGTGTACAGCAAAGTGATTCAGTTATTTATATATATATATATATATATATTCTTTTTCAGATTCTTTTCCATTATAGGTTATTATAAAATATTGAATATAGTTCCCTGTGCCATACAGTAAATCCTTGTTGTTTATCTATTTTATATATAGTATTGTGTGTATGTTAATCCCATACTTCTAATTTATCCCTCCCCACCCCTTCACCCTTTGGTAACTATAAGTTTGTTTTCTATGTCTGTGAGCCTGTTTCTGTTTTGTAAATTAAGTTCATTTGTATCACTTTTTTAGATTCCACATATAAGTGGTATCATGTAATATTTGTCTTTCTCTGTCTGACTTACTTCACTTAGTATGATTATTTCTAGGTCCATACATTTTGCTGCAAATGGCATTATTTCATTCTTTTTTATGGCTGAGTAATATTCCATTGTATATATCAATATATACTACATCTTTATCCATTCATCTAGCGATGGACACTTAGGTTGCTTCCATGCTTGGCTATTGTAAATAGTGCTTCTATGGACATTGGGGTGCATGTGTCTTTTCGAATTAGAGTTTTCATCTTTTCCGGATACATGCCCGGGAGTAGAATTGCTGGATCATATGGTACAAAGATTTTTTTTAACAGCTGCCAGCCAGTGCCACCACTTGTTTTGCTGCAGCAGTGGCCCATGAGCAGAATTCTGAAAGCTGGACTTCCATGTGAGTCCTGGTGGATAAAGTGGCTCTTTTTCTGGAAGCAGCCACATCACTTCTGCCAACACCCAGGCCACCAATCTGCTACACTCTCATACTCCTGGATGAAGCCGACTTTGCAGAGACCATGATGTTATTTCTCAGCTCCTCAGCTTTCTGGGAGTCCTTTTTCTATTCACAGAATGGCTTTTAAGCTGCAGTTTTCCATCAACAAGGACTAGCCATGACCTTGTGCATCAAAAGAAGTTATAGCTGGTCAACTTTTCCATCAGCACTCAGCTCACCCCATTTCAAAAGAGAAGTTCCTAAAAAAGCACATTGCAAATATCCTCTTTTCATTGTTGATGTAATGAACTTTATTACCTCCTTCCTATTAATGATGTGGGGACCTAAACATTTAATCCGAGGTCCTCATTTTGAACTCTCTACCATTTCTAGTACATTGGGTTTCTGGGGCTTTTGTGAAAAGGCTGGGGATGAAAGGCAGTGTCTCCATCTGAATGGAAATTACGCATGAGAAGTTATTACAGACCCAGGTGAACTGGAAGTGAAATAAATAGTCACTATACCCCAAGCAGGAAACCACTAATTAGATTTTTGAGCTCAGCATAAATGTCTCCTAAGCTGCATGTTAATACAGGAACTCACTGTATATTGATTCAACTTGCTTGAATCAAAGGATGCACTGGCTGGATGTGTCTCCAGCGCTTTAATTGTGCTAAGCATCCCACAGCAGCGGTTATATTGAAATGTAAATAACACCCTGAACCATCATTTGTGTCTATAGTGTTTGGAAGCTGGTCATTCTAGGAGGAACAGAAGAGAGCTCAACAAGGGCGTGGATAAAGAAAAAGGGACAGAGGAAAGTAAATGCAAAGTGGCGAACTATTTGCTTGGTAGAATGCAACAGAGGACATTTATAGCACTTGAAGACAGAAGCCTAACTTTTCATCCTGACACAGGGGAACTCATTCCACCCCCAGCATAAACTGAGAGCCGATTAGACAAACACTCAGAGTTCAGAGGGCAGGGCAACTATTTATATACAGTTCTCCTTGGGTTAGCCTTCTCTCAGAACAGTCTGCCTCCCAGGATCTTCTGGGTTGGGAGAAGAGTGGTGGTTGCCTCACTTTGAATTTCTTCCACCCTGCCTCCCCCCAAAAGAAAACAAAATCAACAATGAAAACAAAATCAACAATGGAACAAGGAGGAGACCCTGAAACAAATAAGAGGCTGAGAGTAGGGAGAAGGAAGAAAGAAATCTACCCAAAATGAATGAAGTCAATCAAGCTTCTCCTCAATCAATGATTCTAAAGAGTGGTCCCTGGATTCTCAGCATCAACATCACCTGGGAACTTGTTAGAGATGCAAATTCTCAGGCCCACCACAGATTTACTAAATTGAGAACTCTGGGGGTTGGTCCAGCAATCTGTTTTTATAAGCCTTCCAGGTGATTCTGAGGCAAGCCAGAGATGGAGGACCAAACTGTCTTAAATCATTATCTCCCCAAGACCATGCACCTTCCGTAGCCTAGCTGAGGAAGCCCCAGCAGCTTTCAAGTCAGCTGCTTCCATTTCTAACAGAATATTGTGAAAATAATGCTTATCTGACACTGAACACCACACCGGGAGCTTCAGGAAAGAAAATCAAATAGATGTCTCCCAGCAACCCTCACCCTGTGACATCTACCCCTTTCCTCAGTTTGTTTGTGGGCTGTATTCTTCCTCTAAGCTTGGGGTTCCTAATTTCATTTGTCTTCCTAATTTTATTGTCTTGCCTTAGAGCAAGGATCTGCAAAGGATCTTTCCAGGGAATAACCAGGTTAACTCCATGCAGATTTCAAGTTTGAATTAAGAAGCATACCGATGTGGCCGCCAGAAAATTAAATTATCACTGTATCATCCCATATTCATAGCCAGGGACACCATTCTTTCATAATTTATAAACACCATTTTCTTAAATCTCTTAAAATCTGCTTCTCATAACTATTTTTCCAGAGGATTCCTGGTAATGCATATATAATTTTATATGTATGTAAATGTAACTTTTCCCCAGGATTCCTGGTTATTATAAAGACCCTTGGTTTCCTCACCTTTAAAACTAAACAGTAATACTAAACTTTCAAGGTCATTGTGAAGACCAGATACAATGTAGTGTTTGTCAGCAGTATACGCTTAATAAATGGCATCTAATTTTACTGATATTTTCTGCTTAGTCTGTTGTATCTAAACTTCCTAAAGGGTCCAAAATAAAATTCTTCACTCTAATAAGACAATGAATAACCTGGGAGAATAATGGGAACTTAAATTTTTAATTTTAAGAAACTTTAAATTCTGGAGCGAATAAACACAGTAAAAGAAACTTTCTGTTTGTATGGTGTATCCATAATACACCAAGTAAGAAGGTTCTTAAGGGCCTGTAGATTGTCACTACCTAAGTGGGCTTGGAAGAGAAGAAATCGCTAACAGAATGGCCCAAGTAGATGGTGCTCATAGAGTGAGGGACTTGAGGATTAATAGGAAGTTAAGTGATTTCCACCTGACCTCTTCTCTACCAAGCAGATGGCGAAGAGTGTGTGTGGTCTGTGAGCTCAGGCTGCCTGCTTTGGAATCTGGCTCTATCGTTTCCTAGCTGTGTGTTCGTGTGCGAGTCACTTCATATCTCTGCACCTCTGTTTCCTCATCTGTAAAATGGGGACAAAAACAGCACTCGAATTGCCTGGCATATAAGTCAAAAGTCAAAATGTTTTCAAGTGTTTAGTGTGAGCCCAGTACCAGTCTACATTCTTTATATGTATTAGTTGCTTTGGTGCTTATAACAGTCCTAGGAACTATCATCACTTTACAGCTAAAGGGAAAGAGAGGTTGAGTGATTCCTCCCACAGCTAGTCAATTGCAGGCCCAGCATACAAACCCAGGTAGTCAGGATCCAGAATTTTCTCTCCATCTACTACCCTGCATGGCCCCCTTACAGCAAACAGGAGCAATTATTATTACCACCACCACTGCTTCTGCAATGAAGGTGTAATTTACTTGTTCAAACTCTGCAGAGCTGATAACATTGAGGAAGCACCCACTGTATTCAAAACACAACTTCTAATCTATCTGTGGAGACAAGATATACAGAATTTGCTCACTACTTATCAGATGTGCAAAGGAAGAAGGGGAGGAAGGGAGGAGGGAGAGAGAAAAAAAACCTTAACTCTCATTTCCTATAACCTATCTCACCTTGCTTTCAAGCACTCATCCAACTAAGGTAATGGGGAGATGTGGGAGAGAAAGAGTTGGAAAACTTAAAACCTAGGGGAAGCTATGCTTCTTCCCCTTGTTTCCTTCCATCTCCTGCTGCCTCTGCTGTTGATGGGTCTGTGACTGGCCTCCTCTGGGTCTTTCTCTCACTAAAGTTTAAGACTTTAAACTACAGGGGACACGGGACTAGTGTAGCCATACCCTGGATCTCACTGGAACCACTGGTCCTCTAAGACATCTGCAACTGCTTTGAGGTCCCCAGCGTGGGTGGCCTGCCCTGCCCTCTGCCGTACTATCTCTTCACTTCTATTATGAACAACCTCCTTGGCCTTCTGAGCTCAATAGCCAGCATCTTCCAAGTGCCCCAGTGCCTGAGGACCACATATAACTTCTGCATCCCCTTAGTAGAGAACTAAGGCCCATCTCTTAAGCAATTCTTTTAGCAATTCTTACCCTACCATCTGGATACCTCACAGGCCGGGGTGCCATGCCAAATTCTGGGCTGCCCCATGGGGGTTACAGTGTCTTTGCGGCATGTGTGAGGAAAGCAGGACACCGGCTCATATATTTTCTATCTTTATGCTTCTATCATCCTGTCTACTGGTCCACGACCATCCTCAATATCTGATTCCAGAGAGAGGAAGGGAAAGTCATTTGCATCTGAGCTCTCTCACCTCTTCTACCCGGTACCAGAAGGTCTTCCAATTTTCTCTTCCCTCCTGGAAGGGACATTCCTTAGGTCATAGCCTCCTCCTTTCTTCATTTTAGCCTTTTGGTCTTATCCTGTTAGAGAAAACATTATGGAAAAATACACAGAATTAACAAGAAGTGAAATTGCAACAGGAGTTATTTTTAAAATATCTATGTTATAGGCACAAAACATTAAGTTGTCTGAGTGGGTTGTATTAAACACTTGATAAGAGGCTACAGGAGTTCAGAGGAGTTCAAGGGGGCAGCAATCATCAAAGCTAAGATAGTGTAGGAAGGCTTCATGAAAACGATGGGATTCAGGGTGAGTTTGAAAGCTTTGTACTCCTTGGACAAGCAGAAGAAAACTGGAATTGACATTGCAGGAAGGGAAAACCAAGTGAGCAGGACATGGCATGTGTAAGATCTCCTGGGCACACCAGTTTAGATGGAGCAAAGGGTTTGTTTTGGGAAATGATGCAAGACAAGACAGGCCACTAGTGGTTGGATTATGATGGACTTTGAATGCCTCAAAACAACCCCATTAGGTAGGCAATTTCTGTATCCCTGTTTTACAGATGAGGACCCAGAAGCTCCAAGAAATTAAGTGGCTTGTCTAAGACCAAACAACCAGTTAGTTGCAAAACCTTCAGTCATCAAGTCTTAATCTTCACATGGATAAAACAAAGTTATATTTGATGATCCATATACTTTCATGTTCCTCCATGATACCTTGATGAGGAGAGGTTGGTATCCATATACCAGAGTCATTTTCAACCTCACCAGCACACGCACAGTTACTCTAAGGTCAGCGTGGATTCTTTGTGCAGCTTGAGCTTTCAGATGTGTGCTGTGGGCATGATAGATACCGTTGGCGCTGACAACTGAAGGCAAATTGAATTTTCTCCTTGACATCTCCACAGGATGTAGTTTACCAAGTAAAGCCCTTTTCTATATGCCATGGGCTCTGAAAACATGACCGCAAAAGGTACAGTCATGTAATGTTGCTGTTACAAGTTCCATTCAATTTACTTCGAAATGTCATTAAAAAATGCTTCTGTCAGAGCGCAGGCCTTGGAAAGGAGAAAGGTCTGTTGGGGTGTTACTGGAGATGACGGGCGATCACTGCTGTAGACCATGGATGGAAACCAGGCAAGGCAGAGAGTCCAGCACAGGGAGGACCTTTGCACAGGGGATAAATATAAGGACTAGGGGGAGCTAACGGGCGCAGGAGTGGTGCATAAGGTGCTCAGAAGGGACCATGCTAAGACAAAACACTCCTCCCAGGCTCTCAGTTATCCTCATGATGAATAAGACTCTCAGAGCAGTGCTCACTCTCTGCTTAACATCTCCACTTGGAAACTGATACAAGTCTGGGTATCCTTGAAATGTTTACACTCTAAATTTCCCTTAACCTAATTACAGTCACTTCATCATAATTGGGTTGAGTGACTCTACTTTCAATTCTAATCAAGCTCTAGCCTAGAGGTGTGGATCTTCTGATTTGCATTTCTATCATTTCCTTCTCAGTATCTATTTTCAGCTTTTTCTCCTTGGCTTCCCTCAGAAAATGGGGCAGAATTGTCGACTGGCTCTGTAGCTTAATAGTCTGCAGTTTCCCTCTCCTTTTCTTCTTTTTTTTTTTTAAAGCCTATTTACTTACATTACGTAATCACAGCTGGAAGAATAAGCCCTTGCTTCACTAAACCATGCACCAATGGCTTTGAGACAATGAGCAAAGTGTATTAAATGTCAGTGCTTCTTAAGAAATATTCGCAGTGAGATTCTGCCCCGGAGTGTCACACAGAGAAGGCCACTCTAGTCATAGGTGCTTTTGGCAGGGCCACTGCGTGTACTCGTCTCTCCCTCCAGCTCTGGAATTCTCTAAGGCGGGCCAGTTTCCTCTGGGTCTGACAGGACTGATGTCTTGACATTTGTTTGCCTTGTTTTTGGCATGGGACTCTACTGCACAGTGAGCTCCTTTCCAGTCCTTGTCCCCAAGGAGCATCTGTGTGTCCACAGATGTGCATAGTCATGTTATTGTTTTTTCTTAACTTTTGAGCATTTTGTTCAGTTGCCACACCTTGGATTTCTATTTTGCACCACTTCCTCCAGCATAGATGGTCCTCAGAACACAGTGTTTTCTCACCCCTTTGGACTTTACATATTGATATCTCTGTCTCAGATATTGCTGTCCTAGAAAATATCCACTAGAAAGCTTTCCCAAAGAATCCCTAGAGAAATGCAAACACTTCTTTGTCTGTGCTCTCATTACACTTTGTACATGCGACCAACCTTTAAGGCAGTCTTCACACCAGATTAGAATTACTTGTTTGCATGTCTGTTTCAAGAGATAGGGAGGTATTTAAGAACAGCTGCTGTGTTAGGGTCTCCAAAGAAACAGGACCAATAGTGTGTGCATACAGAGAGAGAAGGTGATTTATTTGAAGGAATTGGCTCATGTGATGGTGGAGGCTTGGTGAATCCAAAATCTAATAGGGGAGGTTATAGGCTGGAGACTCAAGAAAGAGTTGCAGTTTGAGGCAGTCTGCTACAGAACCAGAAAGAGTCACTGTTGCAGATGAAGTCTGAAGGTGGTATGCTAGCAAATTCCCCTTGCTTTGGGGAGGAGATCAGTCTTTTATTCTATTCAGGCCTTCAACTGATTGCATGAAGCCCACCCATATTATGGGGGGCTATCTGCTTCACTAAAAGTCCATTGATTTAAACGTAAATCTCATTCAGAAACACTCTTATAAAAATATCCAGAATAATGTTTGACCAAATATCTGGGCACAGTGGCCCAGACCGGTTGACACATAAAATTAACCATCACAGGGACTTGGTCTCATTTGTCTTTGACATTCTTAGCACCCAGCAAAAGCTTAATATACAGGGTGTTTGCTGAATAAATGATGTCCAATGAAGAGAGAACAAATGTTCTTAAAACACCCAGTTCAGTATGACCTGACATTTTCTTTTTGACTTATCTGTGTAATTACAAAACCCCTTAAAACAGTGGCAGTGTTCCATTTAGAGACTGATAGACAATCTGGCCTTACAGGCAAAAATGGTAGGAGCAAATCCTGGGAAGAGAAAAATAAGCCTGTGCCCAGAAATGAGAAAGGCTATGTCATGCCCATTCTTAAAGCTGAGACCATGTAATATTTCCATTTATGGCTCTTCTCTTTTACTGGGCCTCTGAGTTGGAATGGAAATACATCCAACAAGGACTTTCAGACTAATCCCTGGGCACACCCTGCACCTTCTCTTCCATCCCTGTTGCTCTTAAGCCACATGAGTCACAGGTAGAGATTGTAATAGATGGAATGCAAGGTTCCATCTCATAAATTCAGAGAGGCCACTTCCCTACTTTCCCATCCTTTGGTCTGTATTTGTCTCTTCAAACTTTCTATATGCCCCCTGAAGTCAGGGTGAGAAAAGAAGGGTGTTGGAGGTGCCAGTATGAATTGTACTAAGATTATTTTTTAAAGTAATAGAATGTCCTTGAAAGACCTATAACTATAATGATATAACAGAGAGACGCATGAGGGCATTCTATCTAACCAGCAATAGAGGAAATGAACCTGCAGTTGCTTGGGGATTTTCTTTGTTTGATTTATTGCAGCCCTTTTTAAATGACACGGGTGAATTTAGCTCCTACCTTGGGACTCATTTATGGGGTTTTGATAGGCTCCATAATTTTCAAGAAGAGTGAAGTGTCCGAGCACTTATTCATTCATTCAAAGCACATTTATTGAGGCCTCGTGCTAAGCCATGAAGATGACTAAGACCCAGCCCCTGCCTCAAAGAGCCCAGTGGGGGGAGGCAGCCATATACAGACGGTTTAAGTAGCATTATTTTCTATGCTTTCTTTGATGGAGACATTTGGTTGGTTTCCAGTCTTTGGGGGATAAAAATAAAGGCTGGCGTTGTATGGGGACCTCTGATGAGAAAGGATGCAATTAAAAATCTCCAGTCAACAGGAAGTCAAGGTATAAGTGATTCATTCTAAATTTGCAATCCTGACTTTATGAGCATTTCAAACAATTTATGAGAATTGCCAATGAGAATACAAACCAACCTGATATTCTGAACAGTTATTCTTATTAAAAGCTAATGACAATTTCTACACATGATCTCCCTACCTCATCCTACTTTTGCACACAGAAGCTGCCTTATTGAATCCGACTGTGATGGGAGGAGCCTGAGGTCGGAATTGCAGAATTCTTAAGTGTCATAAATTTTACAGTCAGACAGCAGTGCCCTCAGTAGTACTTGGGGGAGATATAGACACAATTGGACAGTCAGTGGTGGGAAATTATATTTATCACATGGTCCTGATTGTAACTCAGTGCATATTTTCATGCATCCATCCATCCACTCATTCTTTTCTTAGACAATGTTCTAGGCACTGTGCCAGACACTGGAGGTAGGAAGTTGAATATGGTCCATGCCCTTAAAAGAGCTCCCTGTTAGAAAGAGATACAAAAAAGAGAAAAGGTGATTATAAGCAAGGTAATAAGTGTTGTTATAGAGTAAACACAAGGGCCACCCGTTGTTATTTATTTATAGAATAAAATTGCACTGCTACTCCCTAGAGATGTGCGTTAGGAAGACCTAGGAGACTGCTGAAATACAAGAGCTAGACAAGGACAGAAAAGGCTCCAGTAGAAGGTGGTATTGGGCTTCCCTGGTGGCACAGTGGTTAAGAATCGCCTGCCAATGCAGGGGACACAGGTTCCAGCCTTGGTCTGGGAAGATCCCACATGCCTTGGGGCAACTAAGCCCGTACGCCACAACTACTGAGCCTGTGCTCTAGAGCCCATGAGCCACAACTACTGAGTCCTCGCGCCACAACTACTGAAGCCTGTGCCCCTAAAGCCTGTGCTCCGCAGCAAGAGAAGCCACCACAGTGAGAAGCTCGCACACTGAAACAGAGTAGCCCCCACTCGCTGCAACTAGGGAAAGCCCACACGCAGCAACGAAGGCCCAGCACAGCCAAAAATAAATAAATAAATTAATTAATTCATTAAAAGAAGGTGGTATTGACCTGAGTCTTGAAGAATGAGGAGAAGCTGGCCATGTGAAAGAGGGAAAAGGGAGATATGTGTGAAGATTCAGTTTTGTTCCTCATGAAATAAGATTTATTCTTCACCTTGAATCATTTAACCATGAAGATGTCATGTCTACTTCCTGTCAGGTCCATTCATTCTTGAGAAATTTTTAGGTGTTGAGAATCTACTAATTCCATTTGGACAGGAGAAAATTCCACAAAGTCCAACAGATCAAGTACATGTAACTATCCTGGAGAATCTGGAATTTGAAAGCCTATGAGGGAACAAATAAATTTAAAGAATAATAAAAACAGTTTCTATTACTTGAGTGTAACTCTGCACCAGGCCCTGGACAGGGTACATAGTAAATAACGTCTCAGTGAATCCTTGCAAAAACCGTAAGTGGTATGTTTTATAGACATTGCAGCTGAGGCTTGAAACAATAAATTTACCTGCCCAAAGTCACAAAGATAGTAAGTGGAGGACCTAGTTTTGTTTGAACCCAAATCTTTGCTCTTGAGAAAATAAAATGAATTAAGAAATAGTAAAGATTTAAGAAGTCATATAAAGTTCTCCCTGTCCCAAATCTCTCCAATTATAGTTTTGTAGGAGAATCTAATCTACTCTCCCACCTCCCATAACCCACTGAAGGACCCACTTCTCCCCCCAAGAGAGGTAATAAGAGTAAAGTAATAGTTTTGAACTTGTATCTTTTTTGACACAACTCAAATGATACACATTTTGGAGAAGCATTTCCAACCTTTTATTACAGATAAAAATCATCTGTATAACTTCCAAAGAAACCATCAGACGAGTCTGGCTTCACTAAAATCATTAGAAGTTGTTGTGTGTAGTGGATTTTATTACTGGTGAGAATTACACAAGTATATCCCACTTTCTCTAATATACAACAGCCTAGAAGGGACATATTGTCCAACAACTCAAAGGAAGAAATAACAACATTGATATTGAACCACAATATCCCCTGGCAGAAACAACAAAAATAAGCATTTCACTTTCTCTTTCAAAAATCCTGAACCCTTGTTTCAGTAAAGCATTTCTGAGTCACAGACTTACATAAAAAGACATCCTCCTGTATTAGTCAAGGTTCTCCAGAGAAATAGAACCAACAGGATGTATATATAGGGAAAGAGGGACTTATTTTAAGGAATTGGCTCATGCAGTTGTGGAGGCTGAAAGGCCAAAATCTGTAGGACAGGCTGGTGGGCTGGAGTCTGAGGGAAGTTTAGGTTGCAATCTTGAGTCTGAAGGCCATCTGAAGGTCTCCTTCCTCATGGGGTCTGTCTCCTTCCTTAAGGTCTTTAGTTGATTGAATGAGGCCCATCCACCTCAATCATGGAGAGTGATCTTCTGTACTCAAAGTCTACTGATTTAAACGTTAATCATATCTAAAAAATACATTCACAGCAGCATCCAGATTGGTGTTTGAACAAAAAAACGAGTGCCACAGCCTAGCCAAGCTCACATAAAATTAACCATCACATCTTCCAAACTCCAAATCTCAGAAAATGGCAGCACCATGCACCTGACTGCCCAAGTGAGAAGCATGGAATCATCTAGATTCTTTCTCTTCCTTCACCCCACAACCCAAGTCCCGAAAATACTAACTCCCAAATATTTCTAGACTTAGTGCCTTCCTCTTCAACCCCATGCCTACTGCCAAACCATTGTCTCTTATCTGATTTATTAAAATTGTCCCCTAATCTCCTTGCCTCAAGTTCATCCTCCTCTTACATTTCAAAACCATTAAACTCATGTTCCATCTTAAAATGCTTCAGTGATTCTTCATTGTGATCTAGATAAAATCCAAGCTCCCTAACACATGGCCTTCGGGGCCTTCATGACCTGGCCCCTGCCTCTCTGCCTTCATGTCCCTCCACTCATCCTTACCCCAAACCTGGACAGCTCCTTGCAGGGGCCAAACACCCCATAAATTTTTCATATTGCAGTAATAGTCCACACACTGCTCCCTCTGTAAATAATGTCTTGTCCATCTGGAAAATGCCTACTCCTCCATCTTCACGTCCCAAATTTCCCTTCTTCCCAATCAGGCTCACTTTTGCTACAGACGCTTTATACAATACAAGGTTACATTTTCCTTTTTCTGAGTTCCCATGGTATTCAGTTCATACTTCTATCAATCACATTTCATAGACACATGAAAAATATATCTAGTTACATGCTTTTCATCACCATTAGTATGTAACCTGGTTAAAGGATTAGATTTTTGTCTTTATCCATCTTGGTAGCCTCAGTTCAAAAGAGAAAACCCCATTTAGTGCCCATCACTTAGCAAACATCCAGTAAATGTTTGCAATGGTCTTTTTACTTACTTGTAAGCATCTCCTTCTAGATATATGCTCTTCAAGGAAAATAGTTGCGTGTCTGGTTTACCGGTGCCTGCCATAGTGTCTGGCATATAGTAGACATCTAGTAAAGATTTGTCCAATGAATGAGCACTTTAGCCATTAAGTTTGATCATATCAACCTCAAATATTTTCTCTGTTTTTCTTGTCCTGAAGTCTTCAGCTAGGTAGAAAGGCTCTCGTTGGCATGGACTAGTCTTCTACATTTTTGTTGTCCTTTCTCCTCTCTGCCCCCACCCATCCTAGGGCCTAGCACAGGACCGGCTACATGCTGGAGACTCAATATTTGCTGATTAAATAATGAATAGGTTTTACACCTGTGTATTCATTTCTCTGAATCAGAGCTTCCTCATATCAAAATTTATCCCTGAACCTGTTATAATGAACTGGGGAAAATCAGGCTGAGTATCAAAGGTCAGCTCTGCCCAGGAGAGATGGAATGCATGTCTCTTGTGATTAATCTGTACACACCTCAGGAAGGCACACACCCATACTCTCCAAGAGCATTGTATTTCATCCTGATGCTCAGATGAAGGATGAGGGAAGGAACAGTCAGAGGGGGGAAAGCTGCTGAAAGAAGAGAGCTCCATGTAGGTACCTTGGGACTAAAATGAAGCCAGAGCCAACTGGCGTCAGTTAAGTCAAGGGAAGTTGTGGCTTCATCTTGAACCAAAAAGCAACAAGCTCACCCTGAGCCAAGCAACTCACCCGTACCTCTTAGGCAAGCAGCACCTGGAAGGTGACAGTCTCTTTATACACCAGTCTTTGCTCAGAGTTCTGGGCATCCTCCCAACCACATTCATAGCCAAAGCCCTGGACTCCAACATCTCATTCCCACCTTGACTCCTCACTTCTTCTCTGTTCCTTCTGACTGTGTCTTCTGTTTCTAGGTCAGAGGCCAAACCTCCAGGACCTAAAAACAAATATGACTTCTCCAATGTGACCCTCCTGAACACGGTTTTACAGGATAAGCAGTGTATCAGAATGGAAAGAGCAGGTGCTTTGGCGTTATCAGAGTTGGGGCGTTATCAGACTTGGATTTGAATCCCACTCACAAGCTGACATACCTTAACTCCCCAGAGCCTCTATTTCTTAATGGGTTAAAGCAGATTTAATAATACCTACCCCATAGAGAGTGTCTTAGTCCATTCGGGCTGCTATAACAAAATGCCATAAATGGAGTGGCTTATAAACAACATTTATTTCTTATAGTTCTGGAGGCTAGGAAGTACAAGATCAAAGCACTGATAGATTCAATGTCTGGGGAAGGTCCACTTCCTGGTTCACAGAGGGTGCCTCCCTTCTGTGTCCTCACATGGTAGAGGAGTTAGAGAGCTGTCTGAGGTCTCTATAAGCCAGAAGGGCTCCACCCTTATGACTTAAGCACCAAAGGCCTCACCTCCAAATACCATCACACTGGGCATTAGGTTTCAACATATGAATTTTGGGGGACACAAACATTCAGACCATGACAGGGTAGTTTTGTATATTAAAGGAGATAAACAAGAGTAGCTATTATCACCACCATTCATTCACCCAGCCCCTTTCTCTATCTGTATCTGTTGGTCCTCCAACCTAGAGGGAGATGGACATATAACCAGACACGCCAATTGTTCCATTCTTTCCTTCTGGCCATGGTAATTACTTGACAAATGGGCAGGTGGCCCAAACATAACAAATTAGCTCAATGTCTGTGAGGTTTGAAAATGGAAGATGGGAGATGAGATCTCACTTCAGAATCACAGCTCTAAGAATGACATAAGACTCTAAGAGCAAACTGTATAGCCACCTTTACCACCACATAGAAAGACCCTGCCTGAACAAATATCCAGAGAAAACTCTAATTTGAAAAGATACGTGCACCCCAATATTCATAGCAACACTGTTTATAATAGCCAAGACATGGAAGCAACCTAAATGTCCACCGACAGATGAATGTGTAAAGAAGATGTGGTGTGTATGTATACACAGCGGAATACTACTCAGTCATAAAAAAGAATGAAATAATGCCATTTGAGGCAACATGGATGGACCTAGAGATTATCATACTAAGTAAAGTAAGTCAGACAGAGAAAGACAAATGCCATATGACATCACTTATATGTGAAATCTAAAGTATGATACAAATGAACTTATTTACAAACTAGGAACAGACTCAGACATGGAAAACAAACTTATGGTTATCAAAGGGGAAAGGGGGTGGGGAGGGATAAATTAGGAGTTTGGGATTAGCAGATACAAACTACTATATATAAAATAGACAAACATCAAAGTCCTACTGTATAGCACAGGGAACTATATTCAATATCTTTTAATAAACCATAATGGAAAAGAATATGAAAAAAAGATATATATATATATAATTGAATCACTTTGCTGTGATTGAATCACACCAGAAACTAATACAACATTGTAAATCAACTATACCTGTAAACCAACTATACTTCATTTAAAAAAGAAAGAAAGAAAGACCCTGACTGAAACTTAAGCCAATAGAAGAAATCTAACCCAGACATGCAAAAACTGTGTCTTAATATGTCTGAATGCCAGAATCCAGCAGTACCTGGAGCTAGCTCTGTTCTCAGATTTTCCAGTACATGAACAATACACTGCTCCTTTTTGCTTACTCTAATTTGAATTGGGTTTTCATTCACATGCAACAGAGTATAGAACTATATAGAAGGAACACATTCCCTCAGATTCCAGTGGCCAGATTCCAAAGGTGAGCAGTAAGGGAAAGGGGTCAATATCCCTCCTTATTACTGTTTTTTCTCAGACCAGATACCATCTGGCCTTTCTGAAAAACTATATATTCTAAAAGTTACTAAATCATGTGTTATATATCAGAAGTAAGAGAAGGATAAGAAGTTTATCCAGAAGGATCACACAGCACTTCTCAGCTATCTGATAAGAAAACCAGATCGTGTCTACAGATCCATTTTTACTTCAGTCTGTGTATCTGTCAGGAAAACGGAAACCACTCTAAGCATTTCAACAGAGGGAACTTAATATAAGGAATTGGTTAGACAGATGTTGGGGGGTTGAAACAGCAAAAAGGGAACTTTGAGGTACCCAGGGATTGTTAACTGCAATTAGAAGCTACCACCCCTAAGGCTGAGGGAACAAAGAGAGAGACTAAAGGAGGCGCTTCACGGAGCTAGGTTCAGACCTCCGGGAGAGGCAAACCTGGCTGCTGCTGATACCACTGATGGAACAAGATGAGGTTAGGGCAGGGAGTTCCGAAAGGAGCTGGAGGCTAGAACCAACTACTCCCACTGGGGCAAAGAGCTATGACTGGGATGATAGTTACAAGAACCACAAGCAAACAGGAAGTCACTTCTCCCCTCCTCCTGCCTTCCAACTTCCTTCTAGTGCCCCCTAGTGGCGGAACCTAAAAAGATGCCAACCTACAAAGGAGAAAAATGTTTTGCCGAGATCCAGCCCCAGCATCACAAAGCAGAGTATAGAAATTTGGATTTGGAGCTGAGTGACGATAATTGAATAACCAACACAGCCCGCACTCTTAAATCATATTTCTACTTGATGTATCTCCCTTCTCTTATCAAGGGAATCTTGATAAGACAGTAAGACAATTCTTTTATCAAGGGAACCTTCCCAGCTCCTTTTGCCTTGGCTGTCAAAGATAGAGCTTAAATAATCCCTAAAAGTTTTTGCTTGTTTGCTTGCTTGCTTGCTTGTCTGTTTTTTAAGACTGAACTACATCTTTGCAAGTCATTTCTCAAGTAGAAGTCCAAATAGAGAACCTGGGCTTGTTTAGCCTGACAGAAACTTATAAGGATAGTTATGAGTGTCCCAGGATCTTCTCTTCAGACAGTATCCCAGTAACCACTGTAAGATAGCAAGAGAATAAAAATCAATCCAAGGAAAACTGCTATACCCACTTTGCTCTGTACAGGACAAGGAAGTAGTGTGTATTACTACTCACTCCTAAAAACTTGACACATCATTATAAACCCTTTAAGTCCAACTTTCAGTGATGCATGCAGGTGTCATGGTACTTATTACAGTCCATATGTCCCTTCCAGCCAATGGACTGTTATGAATAGGCATATTTTAATATCTCCATTCTTGTCCATTTATCCCACAGTACACATAAATGTGACCTGCAGATAGGGTCCTGACTACTCTGCTTAACTTGGCTGATTGCCAGAGTACAGTGACTCCAGAGAACAGTGGAACAGAAAATAAATGGGCCCCCAAAATTGACCTCTTACAATTGGAGTTCTGAAATTCCATGATAAAATGCCTGGGGCAGGGGTTTTTTAATTCATTTTTCTGAGCACTCATTGAATTATTTATATCTGCAAACATCCTTCAATTTTAGAATTTTTATTTTATCTCTTGAATAATTTTCTTCCCTCTCCTTCTCATTTCTTATGGAAACATCAATTACTCAGCTATTGGACCTGTTGACTCATCCTCTAATTTCATCTCTTTTCTCCTCTACACTCCATCTTTGTCTGACAGTCTGCTTTCTAGTAGCCCAGTGGGAGTAAGAGGGTTTGTGCCTCATTGTCCAACATGTAGACTTTCACTTAATCCCACTGCTTTCAGTAAGATGCCTGTCCTCTACTGCCCTTGGTGTCTTGAGTGCAGAACGAGGATGACTCAATTTCTCCAAAGAATAAACTGCTTCCCCTTGCCTGCTGGGATGTGAGAGGTGATTGCCTAGTTGATTAAGGTGCAGAAGAGAATATGGTCGTGTTCCTTGTTCTCATATAATCCTGTCTTTAGCCTCATCCCTCACTTCTACCTTGTGAGGCCTCTGGTATTTCCAATTCCTGAGCCTTTCTGGAGTTATTGAAAGAGCTTTCCTTATTGTCATCTCCCTCTGCAGGATTCCAAAAGTTGTCTAAACAATATAGTAAAGCATTTAAGAGCGCAGGACCTGTGTCCAGATTGCCAAGGTTTGAATCCTAGCCCCTCCACTTACTAGCCATTTGACCATGGGCAAGTTAAAACCTGTGCTTTAGTATTCTCATTTATAAATGGAGATTGTAACAGTCCTACCTCTTTAGGGTGTTATAAAGATTAAGTAATACCTTTAAAATATTTAGACAGGTGAAAGATTTGTACATTGAAAACAACAAAACATTGTTTAAACAAATTAAAAAGGACACAAATGAATTGAAAGACATCCCGTGTTCATGGATTGGAAGACTTAATGTTGTTAAGATGTGAATACTACACAAAGCAAGCTACAGATTTAATGCAAACACTATCAAAATCCCAATGGCTTTTTTTTTTTTTTTTTTTGCGGTATGCGGGCCTCTCACTGGTGTGGCCTCTCCCGTTGCAGAGCACAGGCTCCGGACGCGCAGGCTCAGCGGCCATGGCTCACGGGCCCAGCCGCTCCGCAGCACGTGGGATCTTCCCGGACCGGGGCACGAACCCGTGTCCCCTGCAGCGGCAGGCGGACTCTCAACCACTGCGCCACCAGGGAAACACGGCATTTTTTTAAAGAAATAGAAAACTCCACCATAAAATTTATTTGGTATATCAAGGGGCCCCAAATAGCCAAAGCAACCTTGAAAAAGAACAAAGTTGGAGGTCTCATACTTCCTGATTTCAAAACTTATTGCAAATTTACAGTAATCAAAACAGTGTGGTACTGACATAAAGACAGACATACAGGCCAATTGAACAGAATAGAGAGTCCAGAAATTTTCAACAAAGGTGCCAAACCATTCAGTAAGGGAAAGGGCAGATTTTTCTTTTTTTTTTTTGGGCAGATTTTTCAATACATGGTAGTGGGATAACTGATACAAACATGCAAAAGAATGGCATTAATTCAAAATGGATCAAAGATCTAGACCTATAAAACTTTATGATATTGGGTTTGGCAATGATTTTTTTTTTTTTGGATATGATGCCAAAAGTATAGGCAACAAAAGTAAAAAGAGATAAATTGGACTATATTAGAATTAAAAATCTCTGTGCATCAAAGGACACAGTCAGCAGAGTAAAAAAGCCGCCCATGAAATGGGAGAAAATATTTGCCAATCATATATCTGAAAAGTTGTTAATACCCAGAATATGTAAAGAACCCCTAATTCAAAATAACCTAACTAAAAATTGGGCAAAACACTTAGACATTTCTCCAAAGAAGATATACAAATGGCCTCTCCCCATCTGGCTCCAGTCCCAGAGAGTCAAACCTGCCCTCCCAAGTATCCCTAATGAGGAATGAATCACACAGGAAATTTCTCTCTTTGGGTCATTTTCAGTTCCTTAAACACACTCTCTAGCTCTCCACAAGAGAGTTTTGAAAACTTGAGCATTTGCTGTATACCTCAGTGAGCAGAGCCTTGGGGCTCCTGGATGTGAGATGAGGCACCCTGTCCTCAGATGGTAGGAGAAGGAAATCTCCACATCCCCAGGTAGGACTAAAAGCCCAGGACAGCCTGCAGGCCATACAGATTGACAGAGATCCAGCCGCTGCTCCCTCCCTACTGTTTAATGACATCCTGGAGAGTCTGACCTTCCAGCTCCCCAGGTTTCTGGTACTAAATCACAGTCCCTTAGAAAATCAGCACACTAAGAGGCATTAATCATTTCTCTTTCTCACAGATAAAATGTTTTTTCTACTGATCCTGAGTAGGAAGTGCACCAGAAATGGTGTGTATTCTAAAGTGATTCCTTTCAATCTTCCCGTCTTAGGGAAAGATCTTTCCACCCAGGGTTCCAGCCTGCACCCCAGGCACTTCTCTTCATGATTCGCCCTGGTACTCAGAGAGCTTAGAAGTCATGTAATTCACCCTTAACTCTGTACAGAGAGAGAAACTGAGGTTCAGAGGGAAGATAGGCATGACCAAGAGGCCTGAGCTGTCAGAGCCAGATTCAAGTCTAGATGTCTGTCTAGCCACTTGTCCCACCAGACAAAGGGCAACCATGTCTTTTCAATACTACCAATACCACACCTCCGGAGCCGCCAGAGAGTGTTAAGAGACTAGGCCTTAAGGATTTCCTTCTTTTGTGCTATGTCAGCATGAGCAGGTTACCTACCTTGCTCCTCAAGGTGTGGCCCCCTGACCAGCAACCTCGGCAATACCTGGGAGCTTTTTGAAAATGCAGACTCTCAAGCTGCAAGCCAGACCTACTGAATCAGAATCTGGTTTTAACAAGATCCCCATGTGATTTATATACACATTAAAGTTTGAGAAACACTGACTTAAATTGCCTGACCCTCAATTTCTTTATCTGTTAAATGGGATAATAGTACCTACATTGTGAGATTGTTCCAAAAATTAGCAGCAAGTTTATCTTGCAACCAGTAAGATTCCTTGATTTGAAAGCTTAGAGATTCTCTTCAGGGAGGTTTAAAACTCAGTCATCTGGCAGCATTAAAAGAAAGGAAATCTCCATACACTGCTTCAATTTAATTCAAATATCTTATAACTTACAGTGATGATTAGAGCAGGAGCTAGAATATAATTCAAATTAAGAAACAACATATTTAGTTGTTGGCTCTTGGGTGAGACTGCCTGGGTTCGCTCGTTTCCTAGAAAGGCATCCTTGAGCCACGTATTTACCTTACCTAACCTCAGTTTCTGAACCTGTAAAGTGAGGCTAAGAACGCATCACGTGGTGATAAGAATTCAGTGAGGCCCTCCACGTGAAGCACTTAGCACAGGGCCTGGCTCGTGGTACATTTCCAGAGAAGGTCAGCTCCCGTCACCACCATCATCATCTGCGTCATTATCAACCATAATTATGTTCTCTGTGATGTCACTCAATGACTGTGACTTGGGAAGGTCTCAGCACCAATGCTCCTGATGAGAGAGACAAGACAGGAGCCTCTCCCTCTTTGATGTGAATAATCAATGGAAACCGGCAATAGACATGCTTTCTCATAGTTAAGCATACTTCTCTAACTCTTACTAGTTCCCTTTGTCCTGAATGATTAGGTAAAATTTTCTTTTTACCAAACGTTTTGTGGGGAAAAGCTCAAGATGGTTATATGCAGCGTGTTAAAAGTCATTTTTATGTCCTCCAACCGAGCACAAATGAGAGCATTTCAGCAGTTCAACAGTTATATTCAGTTCAGAATCACTAACTAGTTCTTTACCAATTCACAAGCAGTGTGAATTCTCCAGAGGGGCTTTGCAGGATACTAGGATTCTAGTTACCTAACTTATCTCCTACCCCACAATTAAATTAAACAAAAAGAGCTGCCACCATCTTTCATATCAGAACAAGTTTCTGAAAAGGAGATTCAATTCAGCCCACATTTTGGCCTTAAGAAGTAACTGAGGCCCAGAGACCCCTGGTAATTTAGTAAATGGCAACTTATCCAAAGTCACACAGGAGGTCAGAAGGGGAAATACCTAGGTCTTAGAAAGTTCAAAGGTTGCAGAGTCCAGTGTCTCCCAGCCCTTAAAACCAGTTTATTTGTCCCAGTGTTTGAGCTAATCTCTCCTGCTATAGCTCAAGTGTAATTACTCTTATCCTGCTATCTACATAGAAATCTTCAGGGCTTCCTTTTTAAGTCCCACTCAACTTGCCCTTCACACAGGTATCTTCTAGGGAGAAATTAGTTCAACCCCATTAGCCTCAGATCCCACCATCTTTGAATGGGAGGAGGTGAACCAAAGTGTGGTATGTCCACTCCCTTGAGAGTTGGGGTAAAGAATGGGGCGACCTGTGAATTGTGAGCCCCCTGCAGTAACAATCTAGGTCTCTGTCACTGAGCAACAGAGAGCACAGGGAGTCATCACAGGCTTTTGCTTTTGTTTTTTTGGGTTTTTTTTTTGCGGTATGCGGGCCTCTCACTGTTGTGGCCTCTCCCGTTGCGGAGCACAGGCTCCGGACGCGCAGGCTCAGCGGCCATGGCGCACGGGCCTAGCCGCTCCGCGGCATGTGGGATCTTCCCGGACCGGGGCACGAACCCGTGTCCCCTGCATCGGCAGGCGGACTCCCAACCACTGCGCCACCAGGGAAGCCCAGGCTTTTGCTTTTGTATCGCAATCAACAATTTTCAAAGCACATTCACATACTACTAAGCCTTCCAACCATCCCATGAGGAGAGCAGAGCAGGAATTATGAAGCTTCATACTTTCAGGTAAATAAAATGAGCCTCAGAAAAGCTAAACGATTTTTCCAAAGTCACAAGGCTAATGAGCAGTCAGGCCGGGACCAGCCAGAACCAAGATCAACTATTTCTCCCAGGGTTTCTCTCACACACATTGGAAAAGAAAGCTCAGGATGGATCCTGCCTTAAGCTATAATTAGAAATGCTCTGATCATCATTTGATGCACTAATGAGTGCGAGCTGGCAGTCAACCAAGAACAAGGATGATACAGACCCACTACCATGGGGAAGCCTGGGGTGGAGAAAAGGAGAAGAGAGAAGGGTTCCCAGGGCAAACATCTCAAACTCCATTGTCTTACTGAAGATGAGATCTGACCAGGCCAGACCAACCCATTCATAAGCACTTTGGGCTCTGGTCCTAGACCAAGTCCCTGGGGGACAGAGATTTTGTGTCTCCAGTGGCCAGCACTCTGCTGTGCACGGAGTTGGTAATGAATGAATGAGTCCATGCTAATTCCTGGTTTTGTCTTTCACAAGGTCATTGCCCTCACCTTTGGTTTTCTCCCCTTGTATCCTCTCCAATCTTTCTAGCCGGGGTCAGTGTCAGGGCTCGTAATCAAGAAGGGAATTATAGACCAATAAAGGCCTCACCTTGGCCCATCACAGAGTGCAAGCAGCTCTGGGCCTGAGACAGCAGTTTTCAGTTGAACCAAGCTAGCAGTTTTATTGCCCATTCCACTTGTACACATCAGATTGGACATTTGTCCCAGCAGAGGGATTGCTTATTGCAAAGCAAAATGAAATCAATACAGTTTTATTAGCCATCCAGTGTAATAAATTTGCCCCAGATGACAGCCTCTAGGCCCAATTCTTACCAATCCAGGCTGAGTCTAAGATCGGAGGAATATGTCCAAACATTCCCCATTCCTCCTGCCCTCTCCTCTCTGTCCTGTGTACCATCACCGTGATCCCAGCCTCAGTCAGTCTCAGTCTCTTAATCACTCTTTCTGACTCCAGGCTCTCTGCCCTCTAGCCTTTCTCCACCTGATCTGAACATTCTCTCCTTCCTGTGGCAACATGGCTCACCTCTCTCAACTGATTTCTCACCACTGCTCCCAAACATCCCACAGGTCAATGGAACCATTCCCCAGTCAGCCCATGAGCATCCCCACCTTTGCTCATACTATTCCCTCTGCGTAGAGTGCCCTTCCCTACTTCTTTACCAGGAGAACTCCTACTCATCTTTCAAAACCAACTTCCTCTGGGAAGCCTTCCCCAAAGGCCCCCCAGAAAGAGGCAGTTACTCATTTCTCCACACTCTCTCAGTATTTATTCATATCCTGATGCCTGGCACATTATCTTTTAATTTTCATTTACTTGTCTCTTCTCCTACTTGTAAAATCCTCTAAGATTGGTATGGAGCGTGATTCAATGTTCAGACAACCTTGAATACCCATGCCTGTCATGACATCCATACCAGGCACACAAAAAAGTGTGTTGACATGCGCTGAAAGTGTTACTGAGAATTGTCCAAATCTCTAGAGAACTCAGGAGCTATTGATTCAAGCAATTCACAGATTGCATGCTGGTAAGAGCTATTGAAAGTTAAGGAACACCCTCTTAAAAGTATGCAAATTAATGAAATTTTTTAGAGCGCAATATCGTGATATAGTGCAACATTTTAAACGTGTAAACTCTTTGACTTGGCCATCCCACTTCTAGGAATTCTTCCTGTAGGTATTCTCACATATGTGCACTAAGAAATATCTACAGGAATGGTTGGTGCAGCTTTGTTTATCACAACAACAACAAAAGGATACAACTCAAGTGTCCATTAATAGGAACACCAGCTAAAAGGAGAATGTTTTACCTAAACCATGTAGTACTATTCAGTTAGTAAGAAGAATGAAATAGACCTATATGTACTGATTTGGAAAGATGTCTGAGGTATAACCATAAGTGAGAAAAGCATTGCAGCACAATGAAAAAAAAAAATACACCAAACAGTTAACAGTGGTTATCTTCAGGACATGGCATTAGAGAATAATTTCATTCTAAACTCTAGAGATTCCCATACTTTTTTATCTCCAGACAAGCGATGCATTTATAGTAAAATGCATGCTTTTTTTTTTTTTTAAGCAGAAGGCTCCCCTCGTCTCCTCCCTAGCTTCCCAACTGAGTGCTCTAGAGAATAAGCAGCCCAGCACTGTTCACAGGCTAGAAAAGCTAGAACCTGCTTCTTTGCAGGTGCTCCATGAGGGAGACACAGCTCTGAGTGCTGCTTCCTCCCAGCTGGCAATCACGCCCCCCTCTTCTTCTGCTTATGCTGGGGGTGTGGAGAGGGCTCAGCAGGATGGGTGGGGTGGGAGGCAGGTAGGTGGGAGAACTCTGACATCAAAAGCTGCCTCTGCCTCTCTCTCTTAGCCCTCAAAGCTGCCTTGTTGAGACCAAGAGAACAGAAATAAACTGCAGGTACATCAGTTAACTGCAGAAACAGCCCTCTACCTTGACTTCCAGTGGCATCCTAGGTGCTGGGCAGGGTCTCCCACAGCAGGAAATTCTGCAGACAGGAAGGCTGGCCTGCCCAGACACTGTCTGCAGAAGGCAGATGGAGACATATCTCTTTGGAAAAGAAAAGGACAGAACAGTTGATGAATTCCATGAATTGGCAAATTGCCTAATCTAATCTTTCTCTTTGGGTGAGTGTCCTTTGTCTCTGCTTTAAAGGATGGAAAATGTCGCAAGGGTGACACTGCTGCCAGCTTTCTTCCTATTAAATAACAGGATCCAGGTCTGGCCTCACCAATATTCCAGAAGCCCAGGAAAGGCCATTAAGCCAAATGAGCCTCTCCCACCCTCCCGCTGTGTAAGCTCTAGGATCTGACCTGGGCTGGGAGGGCCCGAAAGATGCATATATAGTAAATAAAAATAATTCTAGTCACGCTATATTATTAGTTCTAATAATGCTAGTATTATTATTATTAGCTAAATAATAGCTCAATAAATATTACTTTTTTACTTTGTGTCAAGCACTGTGCAAATGCTTTATATGCATTTATTTCCCTTTAAAACAGTCATATAGAAAATACTATCATTATGCCCATTTTACAAATAAGAACACTGATATTGTATTAAGTAACTTTCACAGCTAGGAAGTAGCAATACTAGGACTGGTTTAGCCCCACTCTCAACCACTATACTACAGTGGTTTGTACAGAAGAATCTTAGCATTCATGAGAGATACACCAAGATGAGCCCAAACTTTAGGACTAAGCACACATATTTACCTCCCCCTTAAAATTCTATAATACTGCGGGGGGAAAAAATAATAAACCAATTAACATGAGAGTCAGTATAGCATACTGGTCAGACACACAAGCACTGGAATCAGACTACCTAGGTTCATATCTCAGCTCTACCATCTATCAGCTGTATGACCTTGGGCAAATAGTTTAACCTCTCTGAGCCTACTTATTATAAACCTTACCTTCTGTGTGAATGCATAAGGTATGTATTATCTCATGTAATTCACAAAACCCTGTGTAAGACATCTTCAGTTATAAGAAGTACCATTGATTTATGGACCACTAAGAAAGAAAAATTCCCACCATTTAATCTATACATCCCAATTTCAGAGCCGATAAAATTAAAAAGAAAACGTGTCTTAGAATCAATGAAGGATGGTATTATCCCCAAGGTACAGATAAGAAAACTGAAGCTCATTCAGATGTAAACAACTTCTCAGTTAGTCTTCTCTGTGCTCTGCTTGGGTTGTGTTTCTGCTCTCCATCCCACACTTAGAGCTGGTTTTGTTTGTTGGTTTGTTTTTAATTAAGCATAAAAACCACACCACACTTTTCCTGCTAGAAGCATCCAATTTACTTGAACAACTCCAGAAAGGCCATGACAGTTTGGAGGATTGGGTGTTCTGTGTTTAAAGGCAATTCTGATGTTTCATATGACCTAAAGACAGGACCCCTCACTCAGACTATTTCATGTACAAAATAGGGCTTTCCCTTGTTCCCTTTTATGGCAAACGCCTCAGGGTTTGTAGGAAGTTGAATGGGAACACTTGAAAAGAAAAGCAGCATTTCTTAGTAGAAAGAGCATTTAATAGAAATCCAGATGCCTTGTTTTCTTAGTAGAAAGCACTTAGTAGAAAGCACTTAAAAGATATCTCGTTCTCTTTCTGACCTTCTCTTTGGTCCATCAGGACTGGGGAGAGCCGGTGAGGAACAGCAGCTACAGACCCCCAGCATTTCCTCCTTCCCCCACTCAAGTTGGAAAGGATCCTGGAGGGCATCTGCTCCAGCCCTCATGTTATAACGAGGAGAGTGAGGCCCTCCTGGAGGAAGGGACCAGCCTCCATCACACAGTCCGTGGAAAGAACATGGGCTCTGGGCTCCATCTCCGACCTGGACTCGAGCCCAGCTCTGCCACTGTGTCCATATGACCTTGGGCAGGTCTCATAAGCTCCCTGGAAAAGAGCTGTACGAGTTCTTCCCTTAAAGTGTTAAGGATTAATAGATACCTGACAAAGTCTGGCATAAAGAACACAATCAATATCACTTATTATTTACTACCTACAACTTCCCATCATTTACTCTGGTTATACCTTCTCCAACTGTGCAGAGTAAGTCTGATTCCTCTTTAATACAGCAGCCCTTCACATAAGTGAAGAACGTGGTCCTGTTCCCCGGGTCTTATCCAAGTTATGCTACGTAGTCTCTTCAGTCCTATTTTTTGTGACATGATTTTTTGATACCTCATGGACCCAGCTATCCTTGTTGAAAAATTCCATTTGTAGTTGTTTCTTTTAAAATGATACACACTATTAAAGAGTCAACATGGAAAGAAAAAATGACAGATCATGAAAAACTATTCACAGCATATATTAGAGGAAGGATTACTATCTCTCTAGTAGATAAATGAAAAAATCCTATACCATATACTACATACATAATTTTTTTTTTAATTTGAGCCCAGTTTTTTAATTTGAGCCCAGTTTTTTTTAATTTGAGCCCAGTGCATGAGCCCAAAATTCACAAAAAAAGATTTACAACTAGTAAACAAACACCTAGGAAAATAACCAACCTCATTAATAATCAAAGAAATAAAGACTAAAAATGATTGTGAGGTGCTATTTTATACGTAAAATTAGTGAAGAAAAAAAAGGTTTTTGTCATGATAATATCTGGTGCTTGTGAGGGTACAGAGAAACTGTGCTTTCAAAAGTACAACTGCCTAAATAAATTTATACAGCTTATTTATAAAACAATTTGGCAATATATCTAAAGAGCAATAATAAATGTTTATACTCTCATCCAATAAAGTCAAGTCTGGAAGGTTATCTTAAAAAAATGAAAACATTTTGTATTGTTTACAAAACAAGACTCGAATGGCCAACAATAAGATATTGATTTAAACAATTCAGTCTACATTGTCTAACATAATGGTTTAAAAGTCTCGTACCCACATGAGAAAATGGTGATCATGAACCATTTATATTAAAGAGTAAATAAATAGTTAATATTACATTTTTTTAAAGTAGGCCATAAGATGGTATATACACTGTTACTTATGGCAACTATGCTTTAAAGAAAGAATTCATAAGAAAAAAGATGTAAATAATTGTTTTCTTGAGATAGTGGAATTATTTTTACTTTTTTTTCACCTCAGCTGGGAAAATACATGGTGATTGTACTCTGAGAGGCTGCAACTGCAGAAATATCTAACACTTCTGCAGGAAAATTCAGTTAAGTAAATCTCTGACTAAGGACTTTTATGAAAAGGATTTTAAAAATAACAATAATACATTTATTTCAAAAGCAAGTGCTGCCAAAACCAATTTCCCTAAAACCACTTCACTCCAGTATTTGCAGGCTGGTAAAAACATATCAGTTCATGAGGGATGCATATATATTTGTATAAAAAGATGTCATGGCTATTTCCATTTGGGAACAGATCTTTCAGTTGAAATTATAAACCTGTGCTGTCTTTACCTGAAGAGGATAAAAATATTAAAAGGACAACCAGGGTAATATCTTGTTAGGAATAACTTCCCAACCAGCTCCTTGAAAACATTTTGCTTTACTTATTTCATTTGCTGGTTACGGTGGAGAGGGTCTGGGAAACCAGTTGGGACTCTGATTCTAATTATGACAGTAATTAGCTATAAAACCTTGAGCAAGTTACTTAACTTCATCATGCCTCAGTTCTCTCATCTGTAAAATGGGAATGAGAATACTTAGTTATAGAAGTATTATAAGGAATAAATGAAAAGGGGTGTGTATTTTCAACAACCTATCAAAGCAGATGGTTGGACATAGTATCCCATCCTCCTACCAGCCCACGAGGTTTCTGAGGGAAATACAAGTGTGGGGCAAAGTCTGGCTAAAGAACACCCTTTGCTGCTATGAGGCCATGAATACTAATGAAGGCTGGGCCACATGGAGCACTCCTTTGTCTACGCGACCTGGATCCTGGGTTCAAAGTGAAACCAAGTAGGACCTCATGGAGCTTTCCCGGGGACAGAACTCCCATGTTCCCCACCTCTTGTTTGTAGAAAAGCTTTAGCCTCCTAGGCCTTCCCCAAGTTCCAAAGAGCAAATTTAATCAGAGAAGTGAGAAAAAAGCAGAAACAAAACAGTCAAGCAAGACAAAATAATAAGAGTTTAGCCATAAAGCAAAGTCAAGGACTTTTAGTTCCTCCTCAAGGGCTATAGATAATGTCCTGAGCCATATCCTTGAGTTGTTTTGCAGATACTAAAACCCTTACCAGGAGGAAGAAGTTAACTGCATGCAGACCACCAGCATGTAGACCCCAGACGTGTTGGAACCAGAAGATTGATGATGTTGACTACGGAAATACTACCCAGTTACCTCACCACCAACCAATAAGAAGAACGTCCATGAGCTGATCAAGCACCCTGCAACCCTCTCCCTCACTTTGTTTTTAAAAACTCTTCCCTGAAAGCCATCAGGGAGTTTGGGTCTTTTGAGCCTGAGCTGCCTGTTCTCTTTGCTTGGACCCACGCTGAATGCCTTGCAATAAATACTGCGCTTTCCTTTGCCACAACCTGGTATTAGTAGATTGGCTGTACTGCACATCAGGTGAGCAGACCCAAGTTTGACTTGGTAACAAAAGCTGACTGAGTGGCCTCCTTTGCCCCTTCCTTGTCAGCCCGCCTGAGAATCCCAGATCTTACATCTCAGGTAGGGAGGAAAGACCAATGCAGAAAGAAGCCAGGCGAACAAAAGAGCCCACATGCTCAGGAGCAGAGCAGGAGGGCCTCTGCAGGCCTGCCCATGGTAGAGCTGGTCTGGGCTTCACAGACGGGGGCAGTAAAAACAGCCCCTGGCTTGTCCCACCTTTACACAGCAAGGAATAAGAGGCTGAAGGAGCATAAGAGAGCAAGAGAGAGATGGCTGCAGTGTTCCCTGACCAAGAGAAACCCAACCCTCTGGAAGGAAGACAATCCCAAGAGACCAGCTGTCTATCAGCTCTGACCTATAACTGGTTCAACTCAGTGGATTCCCCTCTCCCTGTCCAATGAAATGTGCTCAGACACCAGTGATCTGTAGCAGTGCTCTCCCTACATGAAGTGGAGAGAATGAGGCAGCCTCGAGGAGTGGGTGAGTCTCCCCCGGGACTTACACGAAGGACCAGTGCATGATCCATCACACCAATGATGTTTTCCTTCCCCTTCTGGCCTTCCTCCTCTGGCCAGAACTGTTTGGAAGCCAGGGTCCAAATACTCAAGGGCAGTCAACCCAAGGTTGGCCAGCAACCCGTAGAAAAAAGTGTTACCCAAGCAGGGCCAACAGTAATTAACTGAGTCAGCCTCACTCTCTGGAACTTGGTTAGAGATTTAAGGAAGGAATCAGATATATGTTAGAGGAAGAAGCAGCAAGAACGCTGGGCTGGTTATTCTCTCCTTGCCCTCATCCTACCCTGGAGGCATTCTCTACTCCTCTCTGCCCTGGTCTCCTGGGGGCTGACCTCCATGAGTACATTAACCAGGCTCCTTTTCCCTCTGGCTTCTAGCTGGGTTCAAGTTCAGCCAATGGGGCAACTGGCAGGAGATTGGAGACTGGAGGAGAGAGAGGTCACAGTATTTAATCATCCCACTCCCTCCCTCCCACACCCCAGGTCTGGCGATGTCTGCCTTCGCTTGTGGCCACAGTTCCCGCCAGGCAGTCCTTAGAAGACAGCAACTTCTAACCAGGCTCCAAGACCACCATCTCCTCTCCTTACTCCTGTAGCCCCGGGAGTGACAATGGCTTCCTATGCTTGCTAGTTTCTGGGGTCTTCTTGTGGGTTCCTTATCTCTGCCTACACTTTTGCAAAAAATTCCTTCATTTAAAAGTTGTTCAAAAATCCCAGCTGAGGAATGCCAACCATTTCCTGCAGAGGCCTGAACTGATACAAAGAGAAATGGAATAGAGGGAGGACTTGCTCCTGAGGTCCTGGATTCTGAAGGCTCCCCCTTTTCAGCCTCCTTTATGCCCAGCTACTAAGGATCCCCCTCTTCTCCTGAGGTGTGGCCTTGTCTTTCTACTTTCCAGGGCTGGGCTCACGCATCTATTTTCCTTCTTACCACATGTCTCTACAATAAACGCCCTGTTCTCTTGTTCTTACACCACTGCCAATGCCTAGGTGGCTGGAGGGTGGTACCTCATGCACTGCTGGTGGCCCATAGAGCTGGCACAGCATCTGAGAAAGTCCATCTGGCTGCAGCCACCATTAGCTTAGCTCTTGGATCCATCAGAAGGAGAAGAGGACCACTCAGAGCCTAGATATGAACTCAGATTTGAACCCACGAACTCCTCACTGTTATCAAAGAGATAAAATAAATGAAGTAGGAGCACGTTACTACAAAGGAATCTCGTTTACACACATTCTCCTCTGAGTTTAACAGTATCCCCTTTGGCTTTTCTTTCTGTGATAATTTTCCCATCTTATGTCCTTCACAGAGAACCAAACTCACAGCCTCAACTGTGACGCATGAACTCAGGTGCGGTGGGAACCAAGCTCTTATGATTCCTTTGTACCATGATTTCATTAACATTTTCTTTTTCTTTTTTAATTAATTAATTTATTTTTGGCTGTGTTGGGTCTTCGTTGCTGCATGCGGGCTTTCTCTAGTTGCAGCTAATGGGGGCTACTCTTCGTTGCGGTGCGCAGGCTTCTCATTGCAGTGGCTTCTCTTGTTGCGAAGCCCAGGCTCTAGGCATGCAGGCTTCGGTAGTTGTGGCGCGCAGGCTCAGTAGTTGTGCCACGTGGGCTTAGTTGCTCCGTGGCATGTGGGATCTTCCCGGGCCAGGGTTCAAACCCGTGTCCCCTGCATTGGCAGGCAGATTCTTAACCACTGCGCCACCAGGGATGTCCACATTTTAAAACTCACTGTTACTTGATTTTCTATTCCCATATTTTATCTGGGAGGCAGCCTGCCACATACTCACCCATAAAATGCAAACCTGAAAACTGAAAAATAAACCAAGGGTCTGGATAAAACTAAAAATAATTGCAATCACTCTTAGAGACACTAGAGAGGAGGAAGTGTGGGTAACCTCCACCGCTGGACTAGCTAACCTCCAATGCCCTTCCAGCTCGGAGAATCTTTGCAAGAGTAGCCTTTGTCTGGACAGTTAAGTTGCATGCTGGTAGGCCCAGCCTTGTTCATTGCCAGGATCTGTACCCCTTGTCCTCCAGTGGGTGAGGTCTGGGGATGCTACTTGACTCCTACCTGCAGCACCACCCTCATGCAGTCTCTGGAGCTGGTCCTGTCCAGAGGCAGGCATGAGAGTTTCCTCCTGACCATCTCTGCATTATTGCTTCCAATGGTCAATACCCCAAGGGCAAGAACAATACTTCTGCATGGCTCCTGCCTGAGGCCCTAAACACAGTAGTTTCTCAGAGAATGTTCACTGAATGAATGAGGGAGTGTTGTTCCCTGTGCGTAATCCCCAACGGGGCAGCCTTTCCTGCAGCCCCGCTACGGCAGCCATGGTGAACTCGCTTGCGCAGCCCCTCTACTGTGCCCTTGGCAGAGGCTGCATAACTAGAAACACAATTTTCCAACCTTCCTTTCGCCTACATTCTGAATGTGATTTAGTTTCTCTAATCAGAGGCACTGGTCTGAGACTTAAATACATGGCGAAAGAGACACAGCATGAAGCATCAGTTTGGAGGGTAGAACAGAGTCGAACTGGCTTGGGCCCAGCTGTGGCAGCAGCTTTCTGATTCTGCACTTCCTGATTTTGGCAAAGGCAGCAACCCTGCGGGGTGATTTGGGGGAGTCATTCCTGGAAGCTCAATTTAGATTCTGTTTCTTCGACCTTCCCAGGAATTCTGTGAACCATAAAAGCTTTTTCATAAACCCCTTTCTGCTAACCAGGTGAAGAGGTTCTGTTATTTCTAACTATGAACCCTGACTGACCCCTTCCACGCTCTCAAACTCCTCCCAGGCTTCCACCTGCCAAAGCTGTTCCCCAAACTCAAACTCCCACACGCATCATCACAGCTCAGTTTACCTAAGCTGTATTAAGAACTTGCTTTGCTCAGGGCCCTGGGCAAGACGCTGGAATTATTGACAAAAATGGGACCTAGTCCCTGCCCTCCTGGAGTTTATAGTCTAGTGAAGCAACTAATTGTGTCATCAAATAATTTATCCATCCGAGACCGGGAATCCAAGAAGGTTTTAAGTGCAAGGTACTTCTCTTCTGGGAAGCTCCCTTGTAAGGCAGCTCATCTTCCTTTCACAAGTGTTGACGGAGCCCTGCTCGGAGCATCTTCTACAAAGTGAAACAAGGATGTGTAAACGTTTTGTCAGGTGAGGGATTTTTAAATCTACCGTGAGGTGACAATACTCGCACACCACAGTCAGCTTGACTTCCACGAGGACAACACACACACATGTCCCATCAACTCTACCCTGTTTCTTCACAGTAAAGGCTCCTTCTCATTGCTTATAACAGTGTAAGGGACACACAAAAACTTACCCACATGCAGCTGTCGGGGAAGAGAATGCTGCTTGTCTTGGAGATTCCAAGGACTTGGTGCCATTCCAGCCATATCTCCTATTAATCTCTCCATTCGCCCTGAGGCTCAGACACATCTAACTTTCACCGGCTCCAAAACATGACCTGCCCTGTCTCCCTGCACCTTCCTCCCTCTGACCGTCCACACTGCTCTCCTGCTGTGTCAAAATCAGCTGAATGCCACCTGCATCAAAAAACCTTCAGTCGACGCCTGGAGACAGGATGAACTTCTCCATATCTGTACTGTAGACTCTTGTCATTTACAGATTTTAACACTCTTCATTTTGAACAGTTTCAAACTACCTTAAGGTCCAAGACAGGGCTAATTTGGAGTTTTGTTGAGGAGAGAATTTGAATCACAGCTGCTATGAGGCTGGGGTACAGGAAAGTGTCACTGAACCAAGAGGGTGGTGATAAAGTTTCATGTAAACAAGGTCCTGGAGGAGAAAGGGGACAGAGAATGGTGGTGCTTGCTGGTCCACTTTCACCTTTATCCCACTCTCTTAGAGAAGAAGGGGTTGGTAAGGGATTGGAACCTAGCCCCTGAACGCTAGCAAAAGGGTCTGGGGGCATCAGGAGATGCAGGCCAGGCCCACTAATAAGAGAAAGAGGAAGGCAGTGTAGGGGGGATGGCCAAGGACCAAGGGGGCAGGACTGAGCACTGATGACTAGAAACCAGGGCTCAGGTACCAGCTGTCAGGTAGGAACTAGAGACCTTAGGGCCAGAGAGCCGACCAGCCACCCAGGAGCCAAGTGCCATGTTTCCATATTCCTTTGTCACATCTACCAATTGAGCCTCCTATTTCTGTTGTATTTTTTCTGAATTCTGTGGGAGAGTATGAAGCTATAGAAGATTCCCCAAGTTCAGAGGTCCTAAAGGCCTTGGTATACGCCCTCTGAAATGAGAAAGTATACTGGATTTGGTAAGCGCCTCCATCACTGTACTGTCACCTGGGGGTCTTTTCCTCCACTAGACGGGCCAGGGACTTTGTCCTGGTGGTCCTTGTAGCTATCTATGAGCCCACAGATCGAAGTGGAGCCATCAGGGCACTTGTCTACTGGACCAGGTTGATTGGTTCAGGAGTAAAATCATAGTCAAGCTGGCTCGTGAATCTCTCCCCTTCAGCGTTTGGACTTGGAATCAGAGAAAACTCAGTCAGTCTCTCTCTGGTGGCCAAAGCCAGATGCAAAACTTAAAGCCATCAGAGGCTGTTTTTTTTCCCCTTTTGAAAAAAGCCAGACTGCAACCAAATGATAGTAATAACAGCTAATACATTTTAAGTCACATCTATGTACCAGGCACTATGCCAAGCCCTCTATGTGCCTTTAATCCATTTAGTCCATAATCCATTTAGTCCTCACAACAACCCCAGGAGGTAAATAATGTAATTATATTTGTTTACAAATAAGGAAACTGAGACAAAGCAAGGTTGAGTAACTTGCTCAATATCATACAGCTAGTAAGTAACAAAGCCTAAGGTGATCTGGCTCCAGAGTCCATTATAACCTCTACTCCACCTCGCAGAGTTGGTCGGCATAATGTTAGAGAAGGATGTGTGTGCAACCAGCACACAGCTGGTTCTCTAGGTGAATTTCTGTCACTAGCAACCAAAAAATTCCTAGCGAAGATAATATACGCCCAGAATGGAGCATGGTGTCCACCAACAACCTTGGTACTCGGCATCTTACTCTTCCCATCTCAACTGGGCAGCCAAAGTGAGATCCCAGTTCCAAATGAAATCATATCCTTAAAACCCTCCAACCTCCTCCTAGTGCCCTAGGAGAAAGTTGAGACCTCTCTGTGTAACATACAAGATGTTTCGAGGTCCTGCTCCTGCTTCATTTCTCACCATTCCCCTGCCCCCTTCCCATGATGATCTACAACCAGGAGGAGAAAAATGAGTTCCTGGGCTCCCATGCACTGTCTCAACCCCGCCCCATTTTATCTAAGCTCACCCCAGTTGCTCACAAGCAGTTCTCGGGATTGGTGTCTGATTTGGGTCCTCATCCCCCAACTGGTTTTTGCTACTCACTTCTCCAGAGACAGAAAGCCAAAAACAGAACTCAAGACCTTAGCACTGCCAGATGAGGAGTGCTTACCTGGCTGACTCCCAAACACTGTATCCACATCATTTCTGTCCACTGTATTTCACCTACCTGGGATTCTGCTGCCTAACTGAAATGACATATGAGCAAGCACCCCGCACGGTGCCTAGAACACAGTAGTTGTTCAGTATGTGATATTTTCCTTCCTTCCTTCCTCTCTTCCTCTCTGGGGAACGCTATTATTGTCCTCATCCTGCCCCCATGAGAGCATCTCGGGACAGAGGCCCCACTTCGTCTACGGTGCAGTATATCTGAGAACTATCAGGCCTACTATCCAAGTCCTAGGATCTGACAAGAATAGTTCAAGTCCTAATGCCTTAGGTCAATGTGGGTGCTACTCTGGGGGCTGGGTCTGTGGCTGCAGGTGGGTATCAAAGGGCTTAGCTGTGAAGAGGAAAGAGCTTCAGAAGCTGACACCCCAGCAGCCCCGATGGTGCTGGTCCCACAGCACCTTTCCCTGACACTGGATTCACTATAAAAAGAACAAGCTCAAAGCAAATTATTCTGGAAGCACCTTTCCTCTTCAGAGCAATTCTCTTTGTGTCAGCAGAAGAGGGCTGGAGCATCTCATTCTGGTACAATTGGAACAATTACCCCTTAAATGTGATAATTACAACTTGATCATTTGTAGGCAACAACAAGATTTATTCCAAGATTTTCTCCTCCTTGTTGGAACTTTCTGTGAAGAAACTACTTATTTTCCAGATCCACAGGCTCCGTATTTCTGATCCAGATGTGAATGCCTTCCAGTGCCTATCTTCCCAAGAGGACATAAATTCTGATACTTCTCTTTTGTGCTGTTCTGTTAAATTTAAGGATGACCATGACAACTGCCTGGATAACTTAAACCGGAAGAGGACTAGACCTTTAGCATGTGCCCATGTACTTAAGAGCCAGCTGTCTTGTCAGATGCCATACTGACATCTTGGCAACCATTTGACAAAGGTGGCAACATGAATAGTGTTTCTCTCAAGGCCATGAATACAGAAAAAAGCTATATTCAGATTGCATTTTGTATCTGGAAGCTGCATGATTGATCTGCCCATTCTGGACATCAGAATCTTATCTGCATGATTCAAGGTTTGGAACATTATCATGGCTGCAAAAAGTCGAGAATAAACAAACCTAACCTATGAAATAAACTATATACAAATTATTATGCAAATTACTTAAGCATAAGTGTACATAAAATCAATTATAACCACCACCATGGGATGTGAATGTCACTTCAGGAATCGTGAAGCCTTTTGATGCTTAGCCAGGTATGTCTAAAGAACATTTCTGCCCTCTTCCTGTCCAGAAGGTCTTCATTTGTCATCCTGATCTGCATTATAATCCTTTTCTGGGCCCACAGGGCACATGTTCCACATATACATCTCTGTAATGGCCACCTCCTAGTCTTGAGGTTTGGGGAATTCTCAGTCTCTCTCTTTTTTTGAGATGTTAAACTTTTTTTTTTTTTTTTGCATTTTAATCTTTTAAATTGAAGTATACTTGATGTGCAATATTACATAAGTTACAATATAGTGATTCACAATTATTAAACGTTATACTCCATTTATAGTTATAAAATATTGTCTATTACCCAGTGTTGTACAATATATCCTTGTAGCTTATTTTATACGTCTCCCTTTTCTTTTTTTTTTTAACATCTTTATTGGAGTATAATTGCTTTACAATGATGTGTTAGTTTCTGCTTTATAACAAAGTGAATCAGTTATACATATACATATATCCCCATATCTCCTCCCTCTTACATCTCCCTCCCACCCTCCCTATCCCACCCTTCTAAGTGGTCACAAAGCTCTGAGCTGATCTCCCTGTGCTATGCAGCTGATTCCCACTAGCTATCTATTTTACATTTGGTAGTATATATAAGTCCATGCCACTTACTCACTTCGTCCCAGCTTACCCCTTCCTCTCCCCGTGTCCTCAAGTCCATTCTCTACCTCTGCGTCTTTATTCCTGTCCTGCCCCTAGGTTCTTCAGAAACTTTTTTTTTTTTTTTTTTAGATTCCATATATATATGTTAGCATACAGTATTTGTTTTTCTCTTTCTGACTTACTTCACTCTGTATGACAGACTCTAGGTCCGTCCACCTCACTACAAATAACTCAATTTCGTTTCTTTTTATGGCTGAGTAATATTCCATTGTATATATGTGCCACATCTTCATTACCCATTCATCTGTCGATGTACACTTAGGTTGCTTCCATGTCCTGGCTTTTGTAAATAGAGCTGCAATGAACATCGTGGTACATGACTCTTTTTGAATTATGGTTTTCTCAGGGTATATGCCCAGTAGTGGGATTGCTGGGTCGTATGGTAGTTCTATTTTCAGTTTCTTAGGGAACCTCCATACTGTTCTCCATAGTGGCTGTATCAATTTACATTCCCACCAACAGTGCAAGAGGGTTCCCTTTTCTCCACACCCTCTCTCCAGCATTTATTGTTTGTAGATTTTTTTGATGATGGCCATTCTGACTGGTGTGAGGTGATATCTCATTGTAGTTTTGATTTGCATTTTTCTAATGATTAATGATGTTGAGCATTCTTTCATGTGTTTCTTGGCAATCTGTATATCTTCTCTGGAGCTATTTCGATTTTGGTCTTCTGCCCATTTTTGGATGGGGTTGTTTGTTTTTTTGATATTGAGTTGCATGAGCTGCTTGTAAATTTTGGAGATTAATCCTTTGTCAGTTGCTTCATCTGAAAGTATTTTCTCCCATTCTGAGGGTTATCTTTTCATCTTGTTTATGGTTTCTTCACTGTGCAAAAGCTTTTAAGTTTCATTTGGTCCCATTTGTTTATTTTGGTTTTTATTTCCATTTCTCTAGGAGGTGAGTCAAAAAGGATCTTGCTGTGATTTACGTCATAGGGTATTCTGCCTAAGAGTTTTATAGTGTCTGGCCTTACATTTAGGTCTTTAATCCATTTTGAGTTTATTTTTCTGTATGGTGTTAGGGAGTGTTCTAATTTCATTCTTTTACATGTAGCTATTCACTTTTCCCAGAAACACTTATTGAAGGGCTGCCTTTTCTCCATTGTATGTTCTTGCCTCCTTTGTCGTAAATAAGGTGCCCATATGTGTGTGGGTTTATCTCTGGGCATTCTATCTTGTACCACTGATCTATATTTCTGTTTCTGTGCCAGTACCATACTGTCTTGATTACTCTAGCTTTGTAGTATAGTCTGAAGTCTGGGAACCTGCTTCCTCCAGCTCTGTTTCTCTTTCTCAAGATTGCTTTGGCTATTTGGGATCTTTTGTGTCTCCATATAAATTGTGAAATTTTTTGTTCTAGTTCTGTGAAAAATGCCATTGATAGTTTGATAGGGATTGCACTGAATCTGTAGATTGCTTTGGGCTGTATATTCATTTTCACAGTGTTGATTCTTCCAATCCAAGAACATGGTATATCTCTCCATCTGTTTGTATCATCTTTAATTTCTTTCATCAGTGTGTTATACTTTTCTGCATACAGGTGTTTTGTCTCCTTAGGTAGGTTTATTCCTAGATATTTTATTCCTTTTGTTGTAATGGTAAATGGGAGTGTTTCCTTAACTTCTCTTTCAGGTTTTTCATCATTAGTGTATAGGAATGCAAGAGATTTCTGTGCATAATTTTGTATCCTGCTACTTTACCAAATTCATCGATTAGCTCTAGTAGTTTTCTGGTGGAGTCTTTAGGATTCTCTATGTATAGTATCATGTCATCTGCAAACAGTGACAGCTTTACTTCTTCTTTTCTGATTTGGATTTCTTTTATTTCTTTTTCTTCTCTGATTGCTGTGGCTAAAACTTCCAAAACTATGTTGAATTATAGTGGTGGGAGTGGGCAACCTTGTCTTGTTCCTGATCTTAGTGGAAATGGTTTCAGTTCTTCACCATTGAGAACGATGTTGGCTGTGGCTTTGTCATATATGGCCTTTATTATGTTGAGGTAAGTTCCCAACATTTTCTAGAGGGTTTTATCATAAATGGGTTTTGAATTTTGTCGAAAGCTTTTTCTGCATCTATTGAAATGATCATATGGTTTTATCCTTCAGTTTGTAAATATGGTGTATCACATTGCTTGATTTGTGTATATTGAAGAATCCTTGCATTCCTGGAATAAACCCCACTTGATCATGGTGTATGATCCTTTAATGTGCTGTTGGATTCTGCTTGCTAGTATTTTATTGAGGATTTTGCATCTATGTTCATCAGTGACATTGACCTGTAGTTTTCTTTCTTTGTGACATCTTTATCTGGTTTTGGTACGAGGGTGATGGTGGTCTTGTAGAATGAGTTTGGCAGTGTTCCTTCCACTGCTATATTTTGGAAGAGTTTGAGAAGGATAGGTGTTAGCTCTTCACTAAATATTTGATAGAATTCGCCTGTGCTTTTCTGAGAATTTGTCCATTTCTTCCAGGTTGTCCAATTTACTGGCATATAGTTGCTTGCAGTAATGTCTCATGATCCTTTGTATTTCTGCAGTGTCAGTTGTTATTTCTCCTTTTTCATTTCTTATTTGAGTCTTCTCCCTTTTTTTTCTTCATGAGTCTGGCTAATGGTTTATCAATTTTGTTTATCTTCTCAAAGGACCAGATTTTAGTTTTATTGATCTTTGCTATTGTTTCCATCATTTCTTTTTCATTTATTTCTGATCTGATCTTTATGATTTCTTTCCCTCTGCTAACTTTGCAGGGGTTTTTTGTTCTGCTTTCTCTAATTGTTTTAGGTGTAAGGTTAGGTTGTTTATTTGAAATTTTTCTTGTTTCTTTAGGCAGGATTTTATTGCTATAAACTTCCCTCTTAGAACTGCTTTTGCTGCATCCCATAGGTTTTGGGTCATCATGTTTTCATTGTCATTTGTTTCTAGGTATTTTTTGATTTCCTCTTTGATTTCTTCAGTGATCTCTTGGTTATTTAGTAGTGTATTGTTTAGCCTCCATGTGTTTGCCACTTTTTACATATTTTTTCCTGTAATTGACATCTAGTCTCATAACGTTGTGGTCAGAAAAGATACTTGATACGATTTCAATTTTCTTAAATTTAGCAAGGCTTGATTTGTGACCCAAGATATGACTTATCCTGGAGAATGTGCCATGAGCACTTGAGAAGAAGGAGTATTCTGTTGTTTATGGATGGAATGTCCTATAAATATCAAGTAAGTCCATCTTGTTTAATGTATCATTTAAAGCTTGTGTTTCCTTATTTATTTTTATTTTGGATGATCTGTCCATTCGTGAAAGTGGGGTGTTAAAGTCCCCTTCTATGATTGTGTTACTGTTGCTTTCCCCTTTTATGGCTGTTAGCATTTGCCTTATGCATTGATGTGTTCCTACATTGGGTGCATAAATATTTACAATTGTTATATCTTCCTCTTGGATTGATCCCTTGATCATTATGTAGTGTCCCTCTTCGTCTCTTGGAATAGTCTTTATTTTAAAGTCTCTTTTGTGTGATATGAGAATTGCCACTCCAGCTTTCTTTTGATTTCCATTTGCATGGAATATCTTTTTCCAACCCCTCACTTTCAGTCTGTATGTGTCCCTAGGTCTGAAGTGGGTCTCTTGTAGACAGCATATATACAGGTGTTGGTTTTCTATCCATTCAACCAGTCTATGCCTTTTGGTTGGAACATTTAATCCATTTACATTTAAGGTAATTATTGATTTCTATTACCATTTCTTAATTGTTCTGGGTTTGTTATTGTAGGTCTTTTCCTTCTCTTGTGTTTCCTGCCTAGAGAAGTTCCTTTAGCATTTGTTGTAAAGCTGGTTTGGTGGTGCTGAATTCTCTTAGCTTTTGCTTGTCTGTAAAGGTTTTAATTTCTGCATCGAATCTGAATGAGATTCTTGCTGGGTAAAGTAATCTTGGTTGTAGGTTTCCCCCTTTCATTACTTTAAATATGTCCTTCCACTCTCTTCTGGCTTGCAGAGATTCTGCTGAAAGATCAGCTCTTAACCTTATGGGAGTTCCCTTGTATGTTTTTTGTTGCTTTTCCCCTGCTGCTTTTAATATTTTTTCTTTGTATTTAATTTGTGATAGTTTGATTAATATGTGTCTTGGCATGTTTCTCCTGTATGGGACTCTCTGTGCCTCCTGGACTTGATTATTTTCTTTCCCATATTAGGGAAGTTTTCAACTATAATCTCTTCAAATATTTTCTCAGTCCCTTTCTTTTTCTCTTCTTCTTCTGGGACCCCTATAATTCGAATGTTGGTTTATTTAATGTTGTCCCAGAGGTCTCTGAGACTGTCCTCGATTCTTTGCATTCTTTTTTCTTTATTCTGCTCTGTGGTAGTCATTTCCACTATTTTATCTTCCAGGTCACTTATGCGGTTTTCTGCCTCAGGTATTCTGCTATTGATTCCTTCTAGAGAATTTTTAATTTCATTTATTGTGTTGTTCATCTTTGTTTGTTTGCTCTTTAGTTCTTCTAGGTCCTTGTTAAGTGTTTCTTGTATTTTCTCCATTTTATTTCCAATATTTTGGATATTCTTTACTATCATTAATCTGAATTCTTTTTCAGGTACACTGCCTATTTCCTCTTCATTTGTTTGGTCTTGTGGGGTTTTGCCCTGCTCCTTCATCTGCTGTGTGTTTCTCTGTCTTCTCATTTGGCTTAACTTACTGTGTTTGGGTCTCCTTTTCGCAGGCTGCAGGTTCGTAGTTCCCGTTGTTTTTGGTGTCTGCTCCCAGTGGCTAAGGTGGGTTCAGTGGGTTGTGTAGGCTTCCTGATGGAGGGGACTAGTGCCTATGTTCTGGTGGACGAGGTTGGATCTTGTCTTTCTGGTGGGCAGGACCACATTCGGTGGTGTGTTTGGGGGTGTCTGTGACCTTATTATGATTTTAGGCAGCCTCTCTGCTAATGGGTGGTGTTGTGTTCCTGTCTTGCTAGTTGTTTGGCATAGGGTGTCCAGCACGGTAGCTTGCTGGTTTTGAGTGGAGCTGGGTGTTAGTGTTGAGATGGAGATCTCTGGGAGAGCTTTCGCCATTTGATATTATGTGGAGCCAGAAGGTCTCTGGTGGAACGATATCCTGAACTCAGCTCTCTTACCTCAGGGGCACAGGCCTGACACCCGGCCGGAGCACCAAGACCCTGTCAGCCACACAGGTCAGAGGAAAAGGGAGAAAAAAAGACAGAAAGAGAGAAAAGTAATAAAATAAAATAAAGTTATTAGAATAAAAATTAATTATTACAAATAAAAAAATTAAAAAGAAATGAAAAAAATTATAAAAAATGAAAGTTAGAAAGAAGAGAGCAACCAAACCAAAAATCAAATCCACCAATAATAAGAGGTGCTAAAAACTATACTAAAAAAATTTTTAAAAAAAGGACAGAACCCTAGAACAAATGGTAAAAGCAAAGCTATACAGACAAAATCACACAAAGAAGCATACACATACACACTCACAAAAAGAGGAAAAGGAAAAAATATGTATATATCGTTGCTCCCAAAGTCGACCGCCTCAATTTGGGGATGATTCAGTGTCTCTTCAGGTATTCCAGAGATGCAGGGTACATCAAGTTGACTGTAGAGATTTAATCCACTGCTCCTGAGGCTGCTGGGAGAGATTTCCCTTTCTCTTCTTTGTTCCACAGCTCCTGGGGCTCAGCTTTGGATTTGGCCCCGCCTCTGCGTGTAGGTCGCCTGAGGGCGTCTGTTCTTCGCTCGACAGGACGGGGTTAAAGGAGCAGCTGATTGGGGGGCTCTGGTTCACACAGGCCGGGGGGAGGGAGGGGTACAGTTGTGGGGTGAGCCTGCGGCGGCAGAGGCCGGCGTGACGTTGCACCAGCCTGAGGCGTGCCGTGCGTTCTCCCGGGGAAGTTTTCCCTGGATCACAGGACCCTGGCAGTGGCGGGCTGCACAGGCTCCTGGGAGGGGAGGTGTGGATAGTGACCTGTGCTTGCACACAGGCTTCTCGGTGGCGGCAGCAGCAGCCTTAGCGTCTCATGGCCGTCTCTGGGGTCCGTGCTGATAGCAGCGGCTCGCACCTGTCTCTGGAGCTTGTTTAGGTGGTGCTCTGAATCCCCTCTCCTCGCGTACCCCGAAACAATGGTCTCTTGCCTCTTAGGCAGTTCCAGACTTTCTCCCGGACTCCCTCCCGGCTAGCTGTGGTACACTAGCCCCCTTCAGGCTGTGTTCACACTGCCAACCCCAGTCCTCTCCCTGGGGTCGGACCTCCGAAGCCCAAGCCTCAGCTCCCAGCCCCTGCCCGCCCCAGCGGGTGAGCAGACAAGCCTCTCGGGCTGGTGAGTGCTGGCCAGCATCGATCCTCTGTGCGGGAATCTCTCCACTTTGCCCTCCTCTCCCCTGTTGCTGCGGTTTCCTCCGTGACTCCGCAGCTTCCCCCCACCCATCCCCCCGTCTCCACCAGTGAAGGGGCTTCCTCATGTGTGGAAACCTTTCCTCCTTCACAGCTCCCTCCCTCCCTCCCTCCCTCCCAGGACAGAGATGCAGGTCCTGTCCCTATTCTTTTGTCTCTGTTTTTTTCTTTTTTCTTTTGCCCTACCCAGGTATGTGGGGGAGTTTCTTGCCTTTTGGGAAGTCTGAGGTCTTCTGCCAGAGTTCAGTAGGTGTTCTGTAGGAGTTGTTCCACATGTAGATGTATTTTTGATGTATTTGTGGGGAGGAAGGTGATCTCCGTGTCTTACTCTTCCACCATCTTGAATGTCTATCACGTCTCCCTTTCTGTAGTTCCAAGTTCATGCCTTAAGTGCTGATAGAATCATGAAACCAATATTTTTATGGTTCTAGTGGCCATTATTCCTAATATATAAATGCAAATATCTACAAAATGCTCCAACTTACAGAGGCTCGCAATCCTGCTTGCCTTTCCTGAGCAGTGTTACATGTGTATCCCTCAGCCTTTCAAGGGAAGGGCACCACCTCCAAATGAAGTGCCATCTTCAGGGGTCTCCCACCACCTAGAGGTCCTCTACCCCAGGCTACTTCTCATGTCTTACAAACGTTCCCTCCTGCCCATAACAGTTTGGAGTGTTGCTGTTTCTGCATTTCAAATTCTCTCATATCCAACCTACACATATTCCATTAATCTGTAGAGGATACCTTTGTCACCTCTGGTCCTCCGGTTCTTCCACAGGAAAACATACACCCCATCATCCTTTGATAGACACATTTGGGCTGTTTCTACCTTTTGATTAATATGACTAGTGCTGCTATTAACATGTGTGTACATGTACTTACTTGAGTGTCTGCTTTAATTCTTTGGATAGACATCTAGGAGTGGGATTGCAGGGTCATATGATAATTCTCTGTTTAACCTTTTGAGGGAAGACCCATTTCTTTTTGAAGTGGATGGGGAATTCTTTGTGAAAGGGGATGGATGTTTTCCTGTGGAAGACCCAGAGATGACTGGGTATCTTCTACAGAGGGCAAGACTGTGTCTTATGTCTGGATTCTCATGGCTTAGCACCGTGCCTGGCACCATAAGTACTGCTCAAGGATTAGTTGAAGGAATAAATGAAAACTCAATGAGAGACACTATCAAATACAGTGTAACATTGCAAGGTATATAATGTTTTAACAGTTTTTTTTATCTTTTTCATTTCTTTCAATCATTCTTTCCTTTGATTCCTTGTAACTAGCAAACTTGTAATGGGTTGTCATTGCCGGGCCCCTAATACAATCAGGAAAACTGTCTCCCCATATTTGTGGGGACAGGGGTTGGTGGTCCCTTTCAAGACATGAAAAATGTGATGTTAATATAAAATAACACAAAGCTTTTGTGACAATGAGCCCCTCTGACTCAAAGATTACAGAAAAACTGTAAAATTTGTTGCAGAAATAGGGCAAAGGATTGTCTTCGGTTCAGTCCACATATGCCCTCTAGTGTCAAAAACTTCAAGTAAGCTAAGGAAGGAAATGGAGTCCATTGGGTCCCAACAGTCTCTCTCTCAATGCCTCACTCACCTGCCTTAAAAAATACACTGGGATTCCTTCATATCACCTATTCTAAGAGAAAATAACTGACCGATGTGAGTGGCCCAGGCTGCATCCACTCTCCTTGAAGTCACCAGAGCTACATTCACAGAGCTGGAGGACATCCGGCTATCTCATGCAATTATGTCCAACCTGGGTCCCCAGACCTCTGGGCATCAGAGGAAAGAGTATTGGGGTCCTCTAGAGGGTCCTGGCATTTCAAAATGCCTAAGGAAATCGTACTGTAGCTGGAGATGAAACTGGAAACCACCAAAGAAATTGGCAAGTACCTTTTCCTTCAGCTGGAATTAATCAGCTTGGTGTTGGATCGTCACTGCTTCTCTCCCACTTGCTAAGTGGTAGTTACCTATGCCTTGAATTAATTACAAATAGGAAAATAAGTAATGATTTTACATATGTGGTGGGTAAAGAGTACAAGATATGTTTAAATTGGGGACTCATAAGGGTAAAAACATAATAAAAGTGGTCCTTCACAGTGAAAACTTCAGGACCCACTTCCCTGCTACCCTATTGGCTGGCCTCTGAGGTATGGATTAACTAGGTTGCTTTCAAGAGGGAACATGTCTCATGGCCAGGTCCCCTCATCAGACATTGGGAGTAGCAAAGATTCTTCAGCCTGCATTAGTGAATGGCACATAGTGTTTTCTGGAAAGGTGCTCACACTCGCTTTTATCTGTTTGGGCTCAAAAACTTTTGAAATCTCCCAAGAGTCTACTCAAAATTCTACCCAAATTATTTAGTCCTTTTTTCGTCTTCTTTTTTCAGTTTTATCTCCCCAAATTCCACCCAATCTTCCAAATAACTCCTATGCCCCAATCTGTCAGGTCTTCTCACCAAACTATGATTATATTTTTTTTTTTTTTTTTTTTTTTTTTTTTTTTTTTTATGCGTTACGCGGGCCTCTCACCGCTGTGGCCTCTCCCGTTGCAGAGCACAGGCTCCGGACGCGCAGGCTCAGCGGCCATGGCCCACAGGCCCAGCCGCTCCGCGGCATGTGGGATCCTCCCAGACCGGGGCACGAACCCGTGTCCCCTGCATCGGCAGGCGGACTCTCAACCACTGCGCCACCAGGGAAGCCCTATGATTATATTTTGAACGTATATTCATTCATTCAACACATGTTTACCAAAGGTTCATTATGGTCCAGGCTTTATGCTAGGTGTTGGTGAAAACAGTGACAGACGTGCCTCTACCATCATGCAGGATACAAGTAAGAAGTGTCGTGACATGGGAAAGTTGGGTTGCTACAGGAGTCCATAACAAATAGACGAAATCTACATGTGGGGAGAGGAGGGACCCCCCCCCCCAAACGGGTGTGAGTTAAACTAAGATCTGAAGGATAGGAAGAAATGAACCAGGTAAAGAGGAAGAGAAAGGGCTCCAACTTGAGAGAACACCATGCACAGAGGCCCCAAAGTGGGAAGGAGCATGGAGATTAATTTAATTAATTAATGAATTAAATGTCTTTGTTTACTCCAATCCTCTCTCCTAGACCTTGTCCCTACAATCTCTGCCCACGAAAACCCTTAAAAAACCCTCAAATCTTACCTTCTCTTGCTAACCATGACCGAAAAGTATCATCCTCAACTGAACCAAAGGATTTTTTTTTCTGTAACATTTAAATGACACCAATCCATTACTGCCTTGTGTGGAAGCTATTAGCACACTTGTTCTATTCTCCCAGTTATATTATACGTTCTGGGAGAGCAGAAGTCTTTGCATATAGTAGGACCCAAATAGTTGTTGGACTGAGTTATGTTTCTTTACATTCCTCACACATCTAGCCTTAAACTAACTAGCCGGCATACAGATATTTCTGTGAGTGAAATTAAAAGAATGAAAAATGTTTTAAAGTCCAGTGAAGGGCAACGATTGTTAAGAACTGTGAAGGGTCTAAGATCTTACCTATTTGCAAGACAACAAGTTAGCCTGCCACAGTTGCCTGGATGTTGGCAGAAGACAGGAGGCTCCTGGGCCAGAGACAAAGGACGTAATTACAGCACAGCAAGCTGCCTGATCATCAGCATATTTGCATCAGTTCCCCTTCCCCTGAGTCCCATGTTGTGATGCAGATAGGCCCAGGTGTGTGCCTGAGTGTGCAGTGGATTGCATTACAGAGAGGAACCCTGAGCTAGAAAAACCCAAAGTTTTTATAATAGGCAGTAAGCATGAGGCTCCATTTGGCTCCAGAGGGAGACACTGCACTTCCCAAGGCTGTTCATTATACAAACTTCCTTAAAAAGAGAGTCCATAACAAAAGGCAAAGAGAGCCTCTGCTAACGAGCCATGCAGAAGCATGAGAGACCCATGGAGAATTACTTCTGAACATTGGGCAAAGTCAACAGGCATTAGTAATAAAAATAGCCACTGCTTGTTAGGTGTTCATATGTGCCATGTACCGAGCTGAGTATTTTATATGCATCAGCTCCTTTATTCCTCTCAACGCACGAGAAAATATTAACACATTTATGGGAAAACATTTTTATCAATTAAGACTTTCAGTATACAAATGATAGCAACAATGGAGAATTTGGAAACACAGGAGCCTTAGGAAGGTCTCAGGAAGTGGCTAAATCTATTAGCTGAATACCACCTGGACTCTCACTCCATCTGCTATCTCTGCTTCTGCCTTTCTGTACTTCTCTGGCAAAATTGTGACTGTGCCAGCTCCCAAATTCACTTGCTGTAGTGCCAGCGAACTTCAGAAGATGATTAAGAATCCCTGAATCCAATCGCCAATTCCATATTCAATTCCAAAGAATATGATTGGCCCAGCATCAACACTGTGTATTTGTGTTGGGAAGAGAATTTTACAGTAATATAAATAACAAGAGGTATAAAAGAGGTACACTTTTTTTCATAATCATTACTGAATTTAAGGTAATTTGTGTTCCCACTTACTGATCTGTATCTCCCAGGCTGTGAGCAGCTGCAGTTGTTTTTATTAACAATGCCTGTTGACTTTACTCATATCGTTTAACAGAATTATAGTCACATTGGGGATATATATGTATATATTCAATTTTTCGAGTTTTATATATATTATTAAAATTGTTTTCCAAATATGTTATACTAACATAAATTCCTGCCAGCAGCTTGAGTGACCCTATCTGATGGCTTATTTGGTAGAATTGATCATTATTTTTCAGAAAATCTTTAACAGGTAAGAATCGGTCTATCTTTAGGTTTGACTTTTTTTTTAACTGGTGAGATTAAACTTTTTTTTTTTTTTTTAAGGCATTTATATTTCCTCTCCATTTATTTTTCTGTTAAAGCCCTGGCAGGAAGCAAGCGTTCTTTTAATGTGCCTCAGTGCTTAGAATAGTGCTTGTCAAGAAGATGACGCTCACAAAGCTTTAAAAACAAACTCATAGATTGGCCAACCCAGTGGTAACTGTTTTACATCCTTGTAAGAATAATTAAGCCACTAAAACCTAACAATTGTTTACCATTTTAGAATTTACACAGAATATATTGGCACATTTGAACCCCACAACTACTGTGTGTTGTTATTTTCAACATTTTACCATGTGGGGAAAAGTCTGGAGTACTGAGGTCTGAGAGGGATAAAGATTTAAAATCTTGTCTACCGTAGAAACGAAGGAATTCAGCTTCCCTGAAGAAAGCGACTAAACCAAATACATTTCGTCCTCCTGTGCACGAGAGGGCGAAGCAGCAGGATATGAAGCAGCAAGGAGGGGCCCGCGGGACTACACTTCCCAGAAGGCCTCTGCGCGATCCCCCGGGATGCTCAGCGGCCGAGGACTGCACTTCCCAGGTTGCCGTGGGGCTAGACGTGACTCTGTCTCCCACTGAGCCAAACGGGAAATGGGCATTGGCTTTTCGGTGGGAGTTGGCTGTTGAGCTGTACATCTCATTGCCTGGAAATGGGAGCCGGAAGGTTCTCAAACAAGATTCCGCTTTCTTAGGGCGGTAACAGCGTGCACGGGTTAGGGAGGGGAGGTGGGAAAAGCGGAGCCGCTCTGAACCATGCTAGGGAACTGTGGGTCCGTCTGTGAAGAGGCCCAGCTTTGCGGGACAGCTGTGTGAGCCTGCGCCGAGAGACGCTCGTGTGACAGGCCGAAAACTACACTTCCCAGCATCCTCGCGGTACCAGAACTACCTTACCCAAAAGCCTGAGCGCTATTTATCCAGCCTTTCGCCCTACCCCGCCAGCTGGAAAGCCGAAGACATGTGGGGTCGCTGGTTTGGGCGGCTACTGCGTTCTGAAGGCTGCGGGGCCCGCCGGGTTTCAACTCCCCGCGGGCGTTTTTCGCCGGCCCTGAGGAGAGGTGAGAAAAGGCACCGCATCACCGATGCCTGCGTGCTCTGTAGAAAGACGGTGCCCGTGGTTCGTGCATGCTCGGGCGAGCATGAGGCGAGGGTGCCACGCCTTCCAGCCCACTCCGGGTCCTGGCGACCCTGCTTCCGGGCCTCGCCCCGAGGGATTGAGGCGGGAGGGTCGAGGACGGAGAAGAGGACCGCCTTCCTCTTCGGAGGGCTTTCCTCTGCAGGCCTGGCTTCCCGCCTGGCTCCGCCACTAGAGCCCCGCCAGGCGTCTTTCTGAACCCTTCTCATTATTATTATCAAATGGGGCTGATAATCCCCGCCCTCTCGTAGGTGTGTCGGGAGCAACCGTTAGGTAATCTGTGTTCGGAGAGGCCGTATATTTTTCGCGGCCTGTTCAGACTTAGACTGTGTTGCTTAGGTGCAGTCCTCGAACCCAGGTCTCTGGTAAACTACAGCGTACATTTCAGGTCAGGTCCGCTTTATTTTCGCTGATTTTCAGTACTCTGTAATCACCTAGTAGCCTTTCAAAAAAAAAAAAAGGAAGGAAAAGAAAACGGGAATGCCGTAACTACAAGGGTTGACTGGGAGGCGCAGCTGTTGGCAGTGTGTCCTGGACGTCTGACTTTGAGAGACGTTACCAGAATCTTCTTTCCCCTAATTTAAAAACTCTTTAAGGTTGTCCGCAGAGTAGGCACTTCGTAATAACCATTGTCTGTTCACCTTAAATCTTCAGTGCCGGGTGAACTGAGCCGCCCAGTACCACTACTTTGTGCTGTTTTGCTCATTGTTTCGTTTTACTCACCCAAGCAAGACTGCAGTTGTAGATCCCCCATCTATAAGACCGCTGTTTAGTTCCCAGGGTCCTTGGCAAGGTATTTGTACATATTTAGGTGTTTAGTATACACGCACATCATGATGGGCTTTACAAAATGGACGTAGCATTTTTTTGAACCCTGGAAAATCGCCGCAGCCTCAATCCTTTGTAACCTTTTAGAGCTAATATGATATGTGTCCCTCTTCATTAAACAAATATTTATTGAATGTTTACTGGGTACAAGTAGTTTAAGCTTGCCTCATAATGTCAGTAATCAAGGAATTTGAAAACCTTGACCTCTGACCAAGGGAAGGGTCTTAGTTAACTATCACCTAGTCCCATTCCCTATTTAAAGATAAAGGAAGGGCTTCCCTGGTGGCGCAGTGGTTGAGAGTCTGCCTGCCAAGGCAGGGGACACAGGTTCATCAAGCCCTGGTCTGGGAAGATCCCACGTGCCACGGAGCAGCTGGGCCCGTGAGCTATAAATACTGAGCTCTGCGCGTCTGGAGCCTGTGCTCCGCAGCAAGAGAGGCCGCGACAGTGAGAGGCCCGCGCACCGCGATGAAGAGTGGCCCCCGCTTGCCACAACTAGAGAAAGCCCTCACACAGAAACGAAGACCCAACACAGCCAAAAATAAATAAATTTATAAAAAAAAAAAAAAAAAAAAGATAAAGGAAGGCACAGGAAGGTTTGTCTAAGTTTTGTGACCAATAGTGCTGGATTCCTAGTTCATTACTACTTCCCAAACTTAGCAGAACATCAAAAACACTGGGGGTGCTTTAAAAAACACAGTTTTTGGCCCTTCCGCAGAACTACTGAGTCAGTCTGGAGAGGTGGACCCCATAGATCTCTCTGTTAGTTTATTATTTAATATATTAATCCTGATAATTCTCATGCATCTAGCAAAGCATACGTCTACAGACCAGCATGTAAAAATATATATTAATGATCACCCACATCACTGAAGTGTTGCACCTCTGAAGTTAGCAGTAAATTTTTAAAATTCTTTAAGTATAGTTGATTTACAATGTTGTGTTAGTTTCAGCAGTGACTCAGTCATATATATATATATATATATATATACACACACACACACACACACATATATATTTTTCAGATTCTTTTCCATACTTTATTTTTGTCTTTTTAAAAAGTTTTTATTGAAATATAGTTGATTCACAATGTTGTGTTCCAAATGTATAGGAGAGTGATTCAGTTATACATATGTATATTCTTTTTTTACATTATCTTCCATTATAGGTTATTACAAGATATTGAGTATATCCATTATACTTTATTACAAGATATTAAATATAGTTCCCTGTGCTATATAGTAGGACCTTGTTTTTTTAATCTATTTTATTGATACATATAGTAGTTTGTATCTGGTTTGTAGTAGTTTGTATCCGGTTTGGGTTTAGTTTGCTAAACCCAAACCCCTAATTTATCCCTCCTCCCACCCTTTCCCCTTTGGTAACCATAAGTTTGTTTTCTATGTCTGTGAGCCTGTTTCTGTTTTGTAAATAAGTTCATTTGTATTATATTATATGCCACATGTAAGTGATATCATATGATATTTGTCATTCTCTCTCTGACTTCATTTAGTATGATAGTCTCTAGGTCCATCCATGTTGCTGCAAACAGCATTATTTCGTTCTTTTTTATGGCTGAGTAATATTCTGTTGTACCACATCTTCTTTATCCATTCATCCATCAGCGGACATTTATGTTGCTTCCATGTCCTGGCTATTGTAAATAGTGCCACAGTGAACATTGGGGTGCATGTATCTTTTCAAATTATGGCTTTCTCTGGATATATGCTGAGGAATAGGATTGATGAATGATGTGGTAGCTCTGTTTTTATTTTATTTTATTTGTTTTTTTTGTTTTGTTTTGTTTTGTTTTTTGCAGTACACAGGCCTCTCACTATTGTGGCCTCTCCCGTTGCGGAGCACAGGCTCCGAACGCGCAGGCTCAGCGGCCATGGCTCACGGACCCAGCCGCTCCACGGCATGTGGGATCTTCCCAGACCGGGGCACGAACCCGTGTCCCCTGCATCGGCAGGCAGACTCTCAACCACTGCGCCACCTGGGAAGCCTTGTTTTTATTTTTTTAAAGGAACCTTCATACTGTTCTCCACAGTGGCTGTACCAATTGATATTCCCACCAACAGTGTAGGAAGGTTCCCTTCTCTCCACACCCTCTCCAGCATTTACTGTGTGTAGATTTTTTCATGATGGCCATTCTGACCGGTGTGAAGTGATACCTCATTGTAGTTTTGATTTGCATTTCTCTAATAATTAGTGATGTTGAGCATCTTTTCATGGGCTTTTGGCCATCTGTATGTCTTCTTTGGAGAAATGTCTATTTAGATCTTCCGCCCATTTTTTGATTGGATTGTTTGTTTTTTGATATTGAGCTGCATGAGCTATTTGTATATTTTGGAGATTAATCCCTTGTCAGTCACTTCGTTTGCAAATATTTTCTCCCATTCTAAGGGTGGTCTTCGTTTTGTTTATGGTTTCCTTTGCTGTGCAGAAGCTTTTAAGTTTAATTAGGTCCCGCTTGTTTATTTTTGCTTTTACTTCTATTGCCTTGGGAGACTGACCAAAAAAAACATTGATATGATTTATGGCAGAGAATGTTTTGTCTGTGTTCTCTTCTAGGAGTTTTATTGTGTCACGTCTTACATTTAAGTCTTTAAGCCATTTTGAGTTTATTTTTGTGTATGGTGTGAGGGAGTGGGGTTTTTTTGTTTTGGGGGGTTTTTTTTTTTGGTTGTGCCACACGACATGCGGGGTCCTTAGTTCCCCAACTAGGGATGGAACCCATGCCCCCTGCAGTGGAAACACAGAGTCTTAACCACTGGACCACCAGGGAAGTCCTGGGAGTGTCCTAACTTCATTGATTTACCTGCAGCTGTCCAGCTTTCCCAGCACCACTTGCTAAAGAGACTGTCTTTTCTCCGTTGTGTATTCTTGCCTCAGTTGTCAAAGATTAATTCATCATAGGTGTGTGGGTTTATTTCTGGGCTCTCTGTTCTGTTCCATTGATCCATATGTCTCTTTTTGTGCAATACCATGCTGTTAGGATTACTGTAAGCTTTATAGTATTGTCTGAAGTCTTGGAGGGTTATGCCTCCAGCTTTGTTCTTTTTCCTCAGGATTACTTTGGCAGTTGTGGGTGTGTTTTTTTTGTGGTTCCATATAAATTTTAGGATTGTTTGTTCTAGTTCTTTGAAAAATGTCATGGGTAATTTGATAGGGATCGCATTAAATCTGTACATTGCTTTGGGTAGTATGGCCATTTTAACAATATTAATTCTTCCGATCCAAGAGCATGGGATATCTTTCCATTTCTTTGAATCACCTTCAGTTTCCTTTATCAATGTTTTATAGTTCTCAGCATATAAGTGTTTCACCTCCTTGGTCAGGTTTATTCCTAAGTTTTTGTTTTGTTTTGATGCAGTTTTAAAAGGGATTGTTGTCTTACTTTCCCTTTCTGATATTTCATTTTTAGTGTAAAGAAGTGCAACCAATTTCTGTACATTAATCTTGTATCCTCCTACCTTGCTGAATTTGTTTATCAGTTCTGGTAGTTATTGTGTGGAGTCTTTAGGGTTTTATGTATATAGTGTCATGTCATTTGCATATAATGATAACTTTATCTCTTCTAATTTGGATACCTTTTCTTTTTCTTGTCTGATTGCTGTGGCTGGGACTTCTAATACTATGTTGAATAGAAGTGGTGAGAGTGGGCATCCTTGTCTTATTCCAGATTTTAACGGGAAGGCTTTTAGCTTTTCACCATTGAGTTATGTCGGTTGTGGGATTGTCATAAATAGCTTTTATTATGTTGAGATATGTTCCCTTTATAGCCACTGTGGCAAGAGTTTCTATCATGAATGGATGTTGAATTTTATCAAGTGCATTTTGTGCATCTGTTGAGACAATCATGTAGTTTTTTTCGTATTTTCTTTTGTTGGTGTGGTTTATCACATTGATTAATATGCATATGTTGAACCATCTTTATGATCCTGGGATGAATCCAACTTGATCGTGGTGTATGATCCTTTTTATGTGTTGTTGGATTTGGTTTGCTGTTATTTTGTTGAGAATTTTTTCATCTATATTCATCAAAGATATTTGGCCTATAATTTTCTTTTTTGGTAGTGTCTTTGTGTTGTTTTGGTATCAGGGTGATGGTGGCTTCAGAGGATGACTTTAGAAGTGTTCCCTCCTCTTCAATCTTTTGGAAGAGTTTGAGAAGGATCGGTATAAGTTCTTCTTTGTATGTTTGGTAGAATTCTCCAGTGAAGCCATCCCAGTCCAGGACTTTTGTTTGCAGGGAGTTTTTAAATTATACATTCTAATTCACTTCTAGCAATTGGTTTGTTCGTATTCTCTCTTCTTGATTCAGTTTTGGTGGGCTCTATGTTTCTAGAAACTTGTCCATTTCTTCTAGGTTGATGAATTTATTGGCATATAATTATTCATAGTATTCTCTTACAGTTTTTGTATTTCTGCAATTTCAGTTGTTATTTCTCCTCTTTCATTTCTTATTTTGTTTATCTGGGTCCTCTCCCTTTTCTTCTTGGTGAGCCTGGCCAGATTTATAGATATTGTTTATCCTTTCAAAAAACCAGCTCTTGGTTTTTTGTTTGTTTGTTTTTAAGATTATTCTTTTTGTTTTGTTTTGGCCACACCACGCAGCTTGCAAGATCTTAGCTCCCCGACCAGGGATTGAACCCTTGCCCTCTGCAGTGGAAGCGCAGAGCCCTAACCATTGGACCATCAGGGAATTCCCCAGCTCTTGGTTTTATTGATTTTTTTTCCTACTTTCTTTTATTTGTTTGTTTGTTTTTTGCAGTACGCGGGCCTCTTACCGTTGTGGCCTCTCCCGTTGTGGAGCGCAGGCTCAGCGGCCATGGCTCATGGGCCCAGCCGCTCTGCGGCATGTGGGACCTTCCTGGACTGGGGCACGAACCCCTGTCCCCTGCATCAGCAGGCGGACTCTCAACCACTGCGCCACCAGGGAAGCCCCCTACTTTCTTTTAATCTGTTTTATTTTCTCTCTCTTTATCCCTCTTTTTTTTTGTTTGTTTTTGCACCATGTCGCATGGCTTGTGGGATCTTAGTTCCCCAACCGGGGATCAAACCCAGGCCCTCGGCAGTGAAAGCACAGAGTCCTAACCACTGGATCAACAGGGAATCCCTTTTTTTTTTAATTAATTCTTTATTTTGTTTACTTATTTATTTTGGCCATCCTGTGACTTGCGGAATCTTAGTTCCCCGACCAGAGATTGAACCCAGGCCAAGGCAGTGAAAGTGCCAAGTCCTAACCACTGCACCACCAGGGAACTCCTTATTTTCTCTCTAATCTTTATTATTTGCTTCCTCTGCTGACTTCAAGTTTTGTTCTTTTTCTAATTCTTTTAGCTGGTAGGTTAGATTATTTGAGATTTTTCTTGTTTTTTTTGAGGAAGGCCTGTATTGCTATTAACTTCCCTGTTAGAACTGCTTTTGCTGTATCTATAGATTTTTTATGGTTGTGTTTTCATTGTCATTTGTCTCAAGGTATTTTAAAATTTCCTCTTTGATTTTGTCATTGACCCATTGGTTTTTTAGTAGCACATTGTTTACCCACCATGTAACGTTTCTTTTTCTGTGGTTGATTTCTAATTTCTTGCCATTGTAGTCAAAAAAGATGCTTGAAATAATTTCTATCCTCTTAAATTTTTGGAGGTTTGTTTTGTGTCCTAGTATATTGTCTGTCCTAGAGTATATTCCATGTGTGCTTGAAAAGAATGTGTATTCTGGGGTTTTTTTTTGATGTAATGTCCTAAAGATATCAGTTAAGTCTAATTGTTCTATTGTGTCCTTTAGGGTCTGTGTTGCCTCACTGATCTTCTGTCTGGATGATCTGTCCATTGATGTCAGTGCAGTGTTAAAGTCTCCCACTATTATTGTATTTCCATCAGTTTCTCCCTTTATGACTGTTAGTATTTGTTTTATGTATTTAGGTGCTCCTATATTGAGTGTGTATATGTTAACGAGTGTAATATCCTTTTCTTGTATTGATCCTTTTATCATTATACAGTGTCCTTCTTTATTTTTCTTTATGAGTTTTGTTTTACAGTCTGTATTGTCTGATATGAGTATTGCTACCCCTGCTGTCTTTTCATTTCCATTTGTATGAAGTGTCTTTTTCCCCTCACTTTCAGTCTATGTGTGTCTTTGCCCTAAAGTGGGTTTCTTGTAGGCAGCATAATGTAGGTTCTTCTTTTATTACCCAGTCTGCCACTCGTGGTTGGAGCATTTAGTTCATTGACATTTAAGGTAATTATTGAATAAATAAATATGTATTTATTGCCATTTTAAACCTTGTTTTCCAGTTCATTTTGTATTTCTTCTTTGTTTCTTTTGCTTTTTGTATTTCTTTTTGTGGCTTGATGGTTTTCTTTTGTATTATGCTTGAGTACCTTTCTTTTTGGTGTCTGTGAATTTATTGTATGTTTTTGATTTGTGGTTACCTGGTTTCCAAGTATGTTAACCCATTACTATGTCTACTTGCTTTAGACTGGTAGTTATATAAGCTCAAACGCAGTCTAAAAGATCAACATTTTCGTACTCCCTTTGCCCACATTTTGTGATTTTGATGTCCTATTTTTTACATCTTCATGTTTATCCTTTTCTGTGCATTGTAGTTATAATTGCTTTCATAAAATTTTTTTCTTAATCTCTGTAGTGGTTTATTTAAGTGATTTACTTTCCTATTGTGATTTTCTCTTTCCTATAGATTCTTGCTTCTCTATTTAGAGAACACTTTTCAGTATTTCTTTTAGGATAAGTCTAGTATTACTGTATTCTTTTAGTTTTTGCTTGTCTGAGGAATTTTTTATCTCTCCTTCTATTCTAAATGGTAATATTGCTGGGTAGAGTATCCTAGGTTGCAGGGTTTTCCCTTACTTTGAATATATCTTGCCACTCCAGGCCTGTAACGTTTCTGTAGAGAAATCAGCTGATAGCCTTATGGGGGTTCCCTTGTAACAAATTCTTTATTTTTCTCTTGCTGCCTTTAGAATCCTCTCTTTTTAACTTTTGCCATTTTAACTATAAAATATCTTGGTGTAGGTCTGTTTTGGTTTATCTTGTTTGGGACCCTCTTGTTTCCTGTACCTGGATATCTGTTTCCTTCTTTAGGCTTGGGAAGTTTTCAACCATAATTTTTTCAAATACATTTTCAATCCCCTTTTCTGTTTCTTCTCTTTCTGGGATCCCTATTACGCATAGATTGGCACACTTTATATTATCCCATAGGTCTTTTATGTTGCTTTCATCTTTTTTTTTTTCATTTGTCTTTCTGTCTGCTGTTCTGATTGGGTGATTTCCATTACTCTGTCTTCCAGATCACTTCTTTATTCTTCTCATTATTAATTTCCTGTTTATTGTCTTTAGTTTGGTTTTCATCTCAGCAAATGAGTTTTCTAGTTTAATTGGCTCCCCTTTATAGTTTCTAGTTCCTTGTTAAAATGATCTGTATTTCTATCAATAGCTATTCTTAATTCCTTAAGTATTTTTATTACCTCCTTTTTGAACTCAGCATTTAGTAGGCTGTACAGGTCTGTTTCATTGTTTCTTCTTTCAGGCTAGTTCTCTTGATCCTCTAATTTGGGGTGGTTCTTCTGCTGCTTAATTTTACTTATATTTCTCTGACTGAATTTAGGAGAAACAGTTATCTACTGTGGTCTTGAAGGGCTGTTTTTATGTTGGTGTGTCCCTGCATAGCTTCCATGAGTCTAATATTTTTGCTGTGAGGACACTTTTTAGTATGGATGCCTGCCACATATCCCCTCAGTGTGTTCTGGTCGTTATCCTCTTGATAGGGGGGTGTGATTGGTGTTGTGGTAACCAGAGCCTGCACTGGATGTTGAGCATCGTCTCACCTTTGGTCTGGTTGTCACAGCCCTGTCAGGGGCAGGGTTTGCTTGCTCCCCAGTTGTTGGAGTAGAAGCCCCTAGATCCATGTCTGAGCTGTGGTGTAAGGTAGGCAGGACTGGAGCACTTCTTCTGGTAAAGGAGCCACTGAATATGCCTCCACAGGAGCTGTCCACCAGGAAGTGCACTCTGTCATGTTGCCTGTCATCCGTGTGTGCTCACAGAGTACAATGTTGTTGTCACTCTGTCATGTTGCCTGTCACCCGTGTGTGCTCACAGAGTACACTGTTGTTGGCACTGCGCTTGGCCCCACCTCAGCTGTCGGAATGCAGCAATCAGCCCAAATGTCCCTCAGGTGCTATGCTCACAAAGCCACCAGCACAGGTCCCTAGTGCATTTCCATTGCAATCACATAGGCACCAGTACTGCTGTGGGAGCCACAGAATTAGCCCAGACCCCAGCCCCACCTCTGTGTGCATGCTAATGCCAGACCTGCCTCAGCCATGGGAACACCAGTAAACAGCTCGGATGACCCACAGGTGCTGAGCTTACAAAGGCACCAGCATCATAAATCTGCCAAACTCACATCCTTGGAGATATGGCTCAGGTTTCAGCCCCACCTCTGGGTATGGGCAAGCCACTGGCACTTACACGTTTCCAGAGCTAATAGAGTCAGAGCCATACCAGCTGTGAGCATGCTGGTAATCAGGCTGCTATGGTGGGATATCGCCTCTCCCTTCACACATGCATTAACAGTGGGGCTTCTGTGGCAGACCCAGGCTCCGTTCTGCACACACTCCCAGTTGCAGCCCGGACCACACTCCAGCCACTTTGTGCTATCTCTACTCAGACAACATCAGTCCTCTCCCCGGGTCTGTCTGCTGAAGCTCGAGTTTCAGCCCCCAGCCCCCAGGTGCACTAGCAGATGCGCATCTCAGGATGGGGAGTGCAGTGAGGTGGCCAGGACTGTATGCTGGTCTCTGTTCTGCATGCTGCAAGCCAGTTGCTGCACTATTCCCTAAGTCTCTGAAGCGCCCTATCTATTCCAGCTGATCTCCCAGCCAGTGAAGGGGGTTCCCAGAGTGAGAGAAGCTTTTTTCTTTCACAGCTTCCTCCCAGGGGCATAGGTCCTGTCCCAATTCTTTTTTTTTTTTTTTTCTTTAGTCCTACTGCATTACATGGTGATCTTTCTTGAAGCTTTGATTGTATCAGATCTGCCAGTGTTCACTGAGTATTCTGTGAGAATTGTTCCACATGTAGATGGATTTTTGATGTATTTGTGGGAGGAGGTGAGCTCCACGCCCTTCTATTTTGCCATCTTGATCTCTCCCCTGAGACAAATATTCTTCACTTGGGCCGTCTGAGAAATGATTCTTAGTTTCTTTGCGTGTGATTTACATAAAAATCACATGCCTACACAAAGTATTACCAGCTGCCTCTGCAGTTCTCCTACTCAGGAAAGAAAGCAGACCACTGTCAGAGTGAGGGAGGTGAGGGATGAAGAGCAGCAGCTATGTGTGGACTCTATAGTTTGCTTCAGTTTTACATTTTTTCTCAACTTTGATTCTTTGAAGAGCCAAAAAAGGTACAGAGTACAAATGTTGAAGAATATATTTATTATCGTTATTGTTTTCATAGAACTTTGGCCTACAGTGGCTGCTTTGACTTATAAATCTGACTGTGCATCAGGGCTACCTGTTAAGATTTTAAAGCATTATAGGCTTGGACTGTACCTCAGAACTACTACACAAATAACTCTAACAGTTATGTTTAGGTATATTTATTCTTCAAAATCCTTACAGTTGAGTCTGCTATACAGATAGGGTTGAGAACCACTGGCCTACAGGATAAACTTTAAATACCATTGCATTGCAAGCCATGATCTTCATAGTCTGGGCCAGTCTATTTTTCTAGTCCATTCTCCCTATTCCCTGTATCTACTCTCCTACCTTTGTAGCAGTATTATAGAACTTGCCATTCTCCAGACACCAGATTTTTTTTTAATCTTCCTGAATGTTTCATTTGTTTGTTTGTTTGTTTTTAGCAGAATCTGACTTGTATTTCTTCTTTTGGGACACGGTATAAAAACTAGCCTGGTTGTTTTACTCTGCTTCTCTTTAGGAAGTCCAACCAGGATATACGTTACATGAACTTTTTTTTTTTATGCAGCAGGTTTACATTTCCCTTATCATCTCCATTTCCAGTGTTACTCATTTAGAATAAATCTTGTTTGAGACCCCATGAATTTACAGAAATCCCCAACCTATTGCTAAAATCGCAAATCCAACTATTTTACAACTCATGAAGTGATTTTTATTGATTAATTTTAAAGGTATGAAGCATAAATATCCTTGTTAAGAGTTGGGTACTGTGAAGAGTGCTGAAGAAATATCTGTATAAGGAAGGCTACCTAGTTTTTGGCTTCCTTCTAAGACGGATTTTCAGGCACCCTATTTATCTTCTAAGGAAACTATTATTACCCTCGCTTGTTACCTGCAGTTTCTGGCTGTGGTTCAGGGAGGGGGAGCTCAGAGAAAACCTAGTGATAGGGTGACAAATATAGTCTGATTTGCCCTGGACTATCCATCCCTCAGTTCCAGGCCAAGTAAGATGATTGGTTATTATACCTGGTACATTCTTAGAGTTGAAGAGATGGAACTGACAGTATGGGAGACTAAAATGACTTGAGTTCACAGAACAGATACCATAGAGGAGAATGTGCACAGAGAGAGAACTTCAGAGATTAGCAAAGGATCCACTTAGAGTACTTAATGGAGTAGTGAACAGTGTGTACATATGAGAAGACTGCCTGAGACTAGAGAAAGAACCACTATATATATATATATATATATATATATATATATATGTATGTATGTATGTATGTATATATATATGTACATATATATACACACACCATATATGTACACACACGCACATATATGTATAGTTACATGTATTTAAGGAGAACAGTACCCCACACACCTACAGGACCAGGAACAATGTCTGTTTCCATCAGCCAGATGGGAAAAAACTCATTCATGGGACATTGGGTAGGATACATTTAAGGGTATTACCTCATTAGTTGGGGATAAATAACCCTAGACTGACCACTACTCTGGGCCTGAATAATGTATATTAAAATCCAGACCTAAAAAAATCAAACCGTTTCTGAGTAATTTCAGTGCATTCCAGAATGAAGCTCAAGAATACTTATAAATATATCCACCACCAAACAAGATAACAAACTTATTATTTAGCATCCAATCAAAAATCACCAAGCATGAAAAAATCAGGAACACACAACCTATAATGAAGAGAAAAAAATCAATAATTTGAAACCAAGCTAGAACTGACAGATGTAAGAATTATCAGACATAAACATGTTTAAAAACTTAGAAGATATAGGAAAGGTAAATCTATCAAGTTGAGTTTCTAGATATCAAAAATAGGTTTTATATGAAAACTGCATTAGATAGAATTCCCAACAAATTTGCCTTGCAATATAACTTGTCCTATGTGTCTCTTCCATCTCGTTGTTCCTGAGTTTGGTAGTCTTGATGTTGTCACAAAATAATGTTCCTTTCCTATGAATAAATTTTTAAAAAGTAAATAAAATTCTGCTGAGCTTAGAAAAAAAAATTAGTCTTGCAGAAGAGAAGATTGGAAAATTTGAAAATATAGCAATAAAAACCTATCCAAAGTGTAAAAGAATGTGGGAGGACGAGGTAGAAAAAAGGTTCCAGTGAGCTCGGAGACATCTTCAGTTGGCCTAATATATGTGTAACTTGAGGCCCAAAAATAGAAGGTAGCAAAAAAATTTTGAAGAAATGATGGGTGAAAGTTTTCAAATTTGAGGGAAACTATAAAATGACGAAGCTCAACAAACACTCAAGTACAAGGAACTTGAAGAAAACAACCAAGGCACATCATTATAAAATTTGTTTAAAGCAAAGATCAAAAAATAATAGAAACATCCAGGAAAAAAAATGAAATAAGCATACTAAATACAGAGCAACAAAGATAAGACTGACATCAGATTTCTTCTTGAAAAAAATGCAATTGAGAAAACATTGAGGCACCATCTATAAATTACTAAAATATAGAAAGCTGTCAAGCCAAGAATTTATTTAGGTCTTCTGCCCAAATTTTGATTGTATTATTTTTCGATATTTAGCTGTATAAACTGTATATTTTGGAAATTAATCCCTTGTCAGTTGCATCCTTTGCAAATATTTTCTCCCATTCCATAGTTTGTCTTTTTGTTTTTGTTTATGGTTGCCTTTGCTGTGCAAAAGCTTTTATGTTTAATTAGGTCTCATTTGTTTATTTTTGTTTTTATTTCTATTACTCTAGGAGACAGATCCGAAAAGATATCTCTGATTTATGTCAAAGAGTGTTCTATGTTTTCCTTTAGGAGTTTTATAGTATCTGGTCTCACATTTAGGTCTTTAATCCATTTTGAGTTTATTCTTGTGTATGGTGTTAGAGAATGTTCTAATTTAATTATTTTACGTGTAGCTGTCCAGTTTTCCCAGCACCACTTATTGAAGAGACTGTCCCTTCTCCATTGTATATTCTTGCCTTCTTTGTCATAGATTAATTGATCATAAGTGCATGGGTTTATTTCTGGGCTTTATCCTGTTTCATTGATCGATGTGTTTGTTTTTGTGCTGGTACCATACTATTTTGATTGTTATAGCTCTGTAGTACAGTCTGAAGTCAGGGAGCATGATTCCTCCAGCTCTGTTTTTTCTCAAGATTGTTTTGGCTATTGTGTCGTCCTCAGTTTCTTTAATCACTGTCTTATAATTTTCAGCATACAGGTCTTCTTGCTTCCTCAGGTTTATTCCTAGGTATTTTATTCTTTTGGATGTGATGGTAAATGGGATTGTTTCCTTAAATTTCTCTTTCTGATTTTCGTTGTATTGTGTAGAATTACAACAGATTTCTGTATATTAATATTGTATCCTGCAACTTTACCAAATTCATTGATGAGCTCTAATAGTTTCCTGGTGGCGTCTTTAGGATTTTCTATATAGTATCATGTTTGTTTTCTACATCTGTTTCTCAGTTTCTGTCCTGCAGACCAGTTTATCTGTACCATTTTTCTAGGTTCCACATATATGCGTTAATACGTGACATTTGTTTTTCTCTTTCTGACTTACTTCACTCTGTATCTATTTGACAGTCTCTAAATCCATCCACATGTCTACAAATGACCCAATTTCGTTCCTTTTTATGTCTGAGTAATATTCCATTGTATATATGTACCACATCTTCTTTATCCATTCGTCTGTTGATGGGCATTTAGGTTGCTTCCATGACCTGGCGATTGTAAATAGTGCTGCAGTGAGCATTGGGGTGCATGTGTCTTTTTGAATTATGGTTTTCTCTGGGTGTATGCCCAGTAGTGGGATTGCTGGGTCATATGGTAATTCTATTTTTAGTTTTTTAAGGAACCTCCATACTGTTCTCCATAGTGGCTGTATCAATTTACATTCCCACCAACACTGCAAGAGGGTTCCCTTTTCTCCACACCCTCTCCAGCATTTGTTGCTTGTAGATTTTCTGATGATGCCCATTCTAACTGGTGTGAGGTGATACCTCCTTGTAGTTTTGATTTGCATTTCTCTAATAATTAGTGATGTTGAGCAGCTTTTCATGTGCTTCTTGGCCATCAGTATGTCTTCTTTGGAGAAATGTCTCTTTAGGTCTTCTGCCCATTTTTGGATTGCGTTGTTTGTTTCTTTAATATTGAGCTGCATGAGCTGTTTATATATTTTGGAGATTAATCCTTTTTCCGTTGATTCGTTTGCAAATATTTTCTCCCATTTTGAGGGTTGTCTTTTCGTCTTGTTTATGGTTTCCTTTGCTGTGCAAAAGCTTTGAAGTTTCATTAGGTTCCATTTGTTTATTTTTCTTTTTATTTCCATTACTCTAGGAGGTGGATCAAAAAATACCTTGCTGTGATTTATGTCAAAGAGTGTTCTTCCTATGTTTACCTCTGAGAGTTTTATACGGTCCGGTCTTGCATTTTGGTCTCTAATCCATTTTGAGTTTATTTTTGTGTATGGTGTCAGGGAGTGTTTTAATTTCATTCCTTTTCGTGTAGCTGTCCAGTTTTCCCAGCACCACTTATTGAAGAGGCTGTCTTTTCTCCATTGTATATCCTTGCCTCCTTTGACATAGATTAGTTGACCATAGGTGCATGGGCTTATCTCTGGGCTTTCTATCCTGTTCCATTGATCTATATTTCTGTTTTTGTGCCAGTACCATATTGTCTTGATTACTGTAGCTTTGTAGTATAGTCTGAAGTCAGGGAGTCTAATTCCTCCAGCTCTGTTGTTTTCCCTCAAGACTACTTTGGCTATTGGGGGTCTTTTGAATCTCCATACAAATTTTAAGATTTTTTGTTCTAGTTCCGTAAAAAATGCCATTGGTAAATTGATAGGGATTGCATTGAATCTGTAGGTTGTTTTGGGTAGTATAGTCATTTTCACAGTATTGATTCTTCCAATCCAAGAACAGGGTATATCTCTCCATCTGTTGGTATCATCTTTAATTTCTTTCATCAGTGTCTTATAGTTTTCTGCATACAGGTCTTTTGTCTCCCTAGGTAGGTTTATTCCTAGTTATTTTATTCTTTTTGTTGCAATGGTAAATGGGAGTGTTTCCTTAATTTCTCTTCCAGATTTTTCATCATTAGTGTATAGGAATGCAAGAGATTTCTGTGCATTAATTTTGTATCCTGCAACTTTACCAAATTCATTGATTAGCTCTAGTAGTTTTCTGGTGAAATCTTTAGGATTCTCTATGTGTAGTATATCATATCATCTGCAAACAGTGATAATTTTACTTCTTCTTTTCCAATTTGTATTCCTTTTATTTCTTTTTCTTTGATTGCCGTGGCTAGGAATTCCAAAACTATGTTGAATAATAGTGGTGAGAGTGGACATCCTTGTCTTGTTCCTGATCTTAGAGGAAATGCTTTCAGTTTATCACCATTGAGAATGATGTTTGCTCTGAGTTTATCATATATGGCCTTTATTATGTTGAGGTAGCTTTCCTCTATGCCCACTTTCTGGAGAGTTTTTATCATAAATGGGTGTTGAATTTTGTCAAAAGCTTTTTCTGCATCTATTGAGATGATCATATGGTTTTTATTCTTCAATTTGTTATTATGGTGTATTACATTGATTGATTTGTGTATATTGAAGAATCCTTGCATCCCTAGGATAAATCCCACTTGATCATGGTGTATGATCCTTTTAATGTGTTGTTGGATTCTGTTTGCTAGTATTTTGTTGAGGATTTTTGCATCTGTATTCATCAATGATATTGGTCTGTAATTTTTTTTATATAGTATCTTTGTCTGGTTTTGGTATCAGGGTGATGGTGGCCTCACAGAATGAGTTTGGGAGTGTTCCTTCCTCCGGAATTTTTTGGAAAAGTTTGAGAAGGATGGGTGTTAGCTCTTCTCTAAATTTTTGATAGAATTCACCTGTGAAGCCATCTGGTCCTGACTTTTGTTTGTTGGAAGATTTTTAATCACAGTTTCAATTTCATTACTTGCGATTGGTCTGTTCATATTTTCTGTTTCTTCCTGGTTCAGTCTTAGGAGGTTATACCTTTCTAAGAATTTGTCCATTTCTTCCAGGTTGTCCATTTTATTGGCATAGAGTTGCTTGTAGTAGTCTCAGGATGCTTTGTATTTCTGCAGTGTCTGTTGTAACTTCTTTTTCATTTCTAATTTTATTGATTTGAGTCCTCTCCCTCTTTTTCTTGATGAGTCTGGCCAATGGTTTATCAATTTTGTTTATCTTCTCAGAGAACCAGCTTTTAGTTTTATTACTCTTTGCTATTGTTTTCTTTGTTTTTATTTCATTTATCTCTGCTCTGATCTTTATCGTTTCTTTCCTTCTGTTAACTTTGGGTTTTGTTTTTTCTTCTTTCTGTAGTTCCATTAGGTGTAAGGTTAGATTGTTTACTTGAGATTTTTCTTGTTTCTTGAGGTAGGCTTGTATTGCTATAAACTTCCCTCTTAGAACTGCTTTTGCTGCATTCCATAGGTTTTGGATCATCGTGTTTTCATTGTCAGTTGTCTCTAGGTATATTTTGATTTCCTCTTTATTTCTCCAGTGATCGCTTGGTTATTTAGTAACGTATTGTTTAGCCTCCATGTGTTTGTGTTTTTTATGTTTTTTTTCCCTGTAATTGATTTCTAATCTCATAGGGTTGTGGTCAGAAAAGATGATTGATATGATTTCAATTTTCTTAAATTTACTGAGGCTTGATTTATGACCCGAGATGTGATCTATCCTGGAGAATGTTCCGTGCACGCTTGAGAACAAAGTGTAATCTGCTGTTTTTGGATGGAATGTCCTATAAATATCAATTAAATCTATTTGGTCTATTGTGTCATTTAAAGCTTGTGTTTCTTTATTAATTTTCTGTTTGGATGATCTGTCCATTTGTGTAAGTGAGGTGTTAAAGTCTCCCACTATTATTGTGTCACTGTCGATTTCCTCTTTTATAGCTGTTAGCAGTTGTCTTATGTATTGAGGTGCTCCTATGTGGGTGCATATATATTTATAATTGTTATATCTTCTTCTTGGATTGATCCCTTGATCATTATGTCGTGTCCTTCCTTGTCTCTTGTAACATTCTTTATTTTAAAGTCTATTTTATCTGATATGAGTATTGCTACTCCAGCTTTCTTTTGATTTCCATTTGCATGGAATATCTTTTTCCATCCCCTCACTTTCAGTCTGTATATGTCTCTAGGTCTGAAGTGTGGGTCTCTTGTAGACAGTATATATATGGGTCTTGTTTTTGTATCCATTAAGCAAGCCTGTTTCTTTTGGTTGGAGCATTTAATCCATTCACGTTTAAGGTAATTATCGATATGTATGTTCCTATGACCATTTTCTTTATTGTTTTGGGTTTGTTTTTGTAGGTCCTTTTCTACTCTTGTGTTTCCCACTTAGAGAAGTTCCTTTAGTATTTGTTGTAGAGCTGGTTGGTGGTGCTGAATTCTCTTAGCTTTTGCTTGTCTATAAAGCTTTTGATTTCTCCATCGAATCTGAATGAGATCCTTGCTGGGTAGAGTAATCTTGGTTGTAGGTTTTTCCCTTTCATCACTTTAAGTATATCATGCTACTCCCTTCTGGCTTGTAGAGTTTCTGCTGAGAAATCAGCTGTTAACCTTACGGGAGTTCTCGTGTATTTTATTTGTCGTTTTTCCCTTGCTGCTTTCAATAATTTTTCCTTGTCTTTAATTTTTGCCAATTTGATTACTGTGTGTTTTGGCGTGTTTCTCCTTGGGTTTATCCTGTATGGGACTCTCTGTGCTTCCTGTACTTGGGTGGCTATTTCCTTTCCCACGTTAGGAAGTTTTCGACTATAATCTCTTCAAATATTTTCTTGGGTCCTTTCTCTCTCTCTTCTCCTTCTGAGACTCCTATATTGTGAATGTTGTTGCGTTTAATGTCCCAGAGGTCTCTTAGACTGTCTTCATTTCTTTTCATTCTCTTTCCTTTATTCTCTTTTGCAGCAGTGAATTCCACCATTCTGTCTTCCAGGTCACTTATCTGTTCTTCTGCCTCAGTTATTCTGCTATTGATTCCTTCTAGTGTAGTTTTCATTTTGGTTATTGTATTGTTCGTCTCTGTTCTTTAATTCTTCTAGGTCTTTGTTAAGCATTTATTGCATCTTCTTGATCTTTGCCTTCATTCTTTTTCCGAGGTCCTGGATCATCTTCACATCATTATTCTGAATTATTTTTCTGGAAGGTTGCCTATCTCCACCTCATTTAGTTGTTTTTCTGAGGTTTTATCTTGTTCCTTCATCTGGTACATAGCCTTCTGCCTTTTCATCTTGTTTATCTTTCTGTGAATGTGGTTTTTGTCTTTGTGATAGCTTTGTCTGATTTTGGTTTCAGGGTGATGGTGGCCTCATAAAAGGAGGTCAGAAGTGTTTCTTCCTCTGCAATTTTTTGAAATAGTTTCAGAAGGGTAGGTGTTAACTCTTCTCCAAATGTTTGGTAGATTTCACCTGTAAAGCCATCTGGTCCTGGACTTTTGTTTGTTGGGAGTTTTTTTTTTTGTTTTTTTTGCAGTACACGGGCTTCTCACTGCTGTGGCCTCTCCCGTTGCAGAGCACAGGCTCTGGACACACAGGCTCAGCAGCCATGGCTCACGGGCCCAGCCGTTCTGCGGCATGTGGGATCTTCCCGGACCGGGGCATGAACCTGTGTTCCCTGCATCGGCAGGCGGACTCTCAACCACTGTGCCACCAGGGAAGCCTGGGAGTTTTTTAATTAATTATTTTCAGTACTGGTACTTGGTCTGCTCATATTTTCTATTCCTGGTTTTGTCTTGGGAGTATGCACCTTTCTAAGAATTTGTCCATTTCTTTCAGGTTGTCCACTTTATTGGCATATAGTTCCCTGCAGTAGTCTCTTATGGTCCTTTGTATCTCTGTGGTGTTGGTTGTAACTTCTTCTAATTCATTTCTGATTTTTATTGATTTGGGCCCTCTCCTTTTTTTTCTTGATGAGTCTGGCTAAAGGTTTATCAATACTGCTTATATTTTCAAAGAACCCGGTTCATTGATCTTTTCTATTATTTTCTTCATCTCTATTTCATTTATTTCTCCTCTGATCTTTATGATTTCTTTCCTCCTACTAACTTTGAGTTTTGTTTATTCTTTCTCTAGTTGCTTTCGACGTAAGGTTATTTGAGATTTTTCTTGTTTCATGAGGTAAACTTGTATCGCTTAGAATTGCTTTTGCTGCATCCATAGGTTTTGGATCATCATGTTGTCATTTTCCTTTTTTCAGGTATTTTTTTATTTCCTCTTTGATTTCTTCAGTGACTCATTGGTTGTTTAGTAGTGTATTGTTTAGCCTTGACGTGTTTGTGTGTTTTGCAGTTTTTTTCTTGTAGTTGATTTCTAGTCTCATAGTGTTGGGGTCAGAAAAAAATGCTTGATATGATTTCAATTTTTTTAATTCATTGAGGCTTGTTTTGTGGCCTAGCATGTGATCTATCCTGGAGAATGTTCCATGTGCATGAGAAAAGGATGTTTATTCTACTTCTTTCAGGTGAAATGCTCAATAAATATCAATTAAGCCCATTTCATCCAATTAACTATATATATGTTCTTATTGCCATTTTGTTAACTGTTCCGGATTTTGGTAAGTCTTTTATTTCCCCCTTCTTTTGTTCACTTCTCTTGTGATTTGATGACTATATTTAGTGTTGTGTTTGGATTCCTTTTTCTTTTCTTTTTTTAAAAAATAAATTTATTTATTTATTTATTTTTGGCTGCACTGGGTCTTCGTTGCTGTGTGTGGCCTTTCTCTAGTTGTGGCTAGTGCGGGCTGCTCTTTGTCTTGGTGCGTGGGCTTCTCATTGCGGTGGCTTCTCTTGTTACGGAGCACAGGCTCTAGGCACATGGGCTTCAGTAGTTGTGGCTTGTGGGCTCTAGAGTGCAGGCTCAGTAGTTGTGGCACACAGGTTTAGTTGCTCCACAGCATGTGGGATCTTCCCAGACCAGGGCTGGAACCTGTGTCCCTTACATTGGCCGGCAGATTTTTAACCACTGCGCCACTAGGGAAGTCCCCTTTTTCTTTCTTGTGTGTAGATCCATTGTAAGTTTTTGGTTGGCGGATACCATGAGGGTTTTGTATAGCAGTCTATGTATATAGATGATTGTTCTAAGTTGCTGCTCTCTTAATTTCAAATGCATTTTAAATACCCTTCATTTGTACTTTCTTCCCCTCACAATTACTGGGAGTTTTTTCATTTGTTTTGGTTTTGCTTTTGGTTTTTTTTGGCCGCACTGCACAGCATGCAGGATCTTAGTTCCCTGACCAGGGATCGACCCCATGCCCCCTGCATTGGGAGCTCAGAGTCTTAACTGCTAGACTGCCAGGGAAGTCCCCACAATTACTGTTTTTGATATCATATTTTACATTTAATTGTTTTGTGTATCCCTTAACTGCTTGTTGTGGATAAACATGATTTTACCACTTTTGTCTTTTAAACTCCCTACTGGTTTTGTGTGTGGGTGATCTCCTACCTTTACTGTATGTTTGCCTTTACTGGTGAGCTTTTTCATTTTGTAATTTTCTTGTTTCTAGTTGTTTTCTTGTTTCTAGCTTCTAGGTGGTCTTTATCATCTAGAGAAATTTCTTTATCATTTGTTGTAAAGCTGGTTTGGTGGTACTCAATTCTTTCAGCTTTTGCTTGTCTGTAAAGCTTTTGATTTCTCCATCGAGTGTGAATGAGAGCCTTGCTGGGTAGAGTATTCTTGGTTGTAAGTTTTCCCCTTTCATCACTTTAAATATATTGTGCCACTCCCTTCCGGCCTGCAGAGGTCTGCTGAAAAATCAGCTGATAGCCTTATGGGAGTTCCTTTGTATGTTTTTTGTTGATTTTCCCTTGCTGCTTTTAGTATTCTCTCTTTATTTTTAACTTTGTCATTATGATTACAATATGTCTTGGTGTGTTCCTCTTTGGGTTAATCCTCTGTGGGAATCTCTGCACTTCCTGGACTTGGATGACTGTTTCCTTTCCCAGGTTAGGGAGGTTTTCAGCTACTGTCTCTTCAAATATTTTCTCAGGCCCTCTCTGTCTTCTCCTTCTGGGACCCCTATAATGCAATATTATTGTGCTGATGTTTTCCAGAGGTCTCTTAAACTGTCCTCATTTCTTTTCATTCTTTTTTCTGTTCAGCTATAGTGATTTACACTGTCTTCTAGCTCACTGATCTGTTCTTCTGAATCATTTAGTCTACTATTAATTCATTCTAGTGTAATTTTCATTTCAGTTATTGTATTCTTCATCTCTGCTTGGTTGTCCTTTGTATTTTCTACCTCTTCATTAAAAACTTCTAACTTCTTGCTCTGTTTATCTGTTCTCCTCCCAAGTTCTTTGATTATCTTTACAATCATTACCCTGAACTCTTTCTTGCGTAGATTGCCTATTTCTGCATCAGTTACTTCTTCTGTGGTTTTATCTTGTTCCTTCATCAGGCATGTATTCCTCTGCTATCTCATTTTGTCTGATTTGCTATTTGTATTTTTATGTATGTGGCAGGCTAGTTACCTTGGAAATGGCCCTCTGTAGGCGGCATCCTGTGCATCCCAGCGGTGCACTCCTCTCTTGTCACCCAAGCTATACACTCTAGGGGTTCCCCCTAAGAGGGCTGTGTGGGCAGTCTGGTAGGTTTGGTTGGCCCCTAATCTAGTTGGTTGCCACAGCCTGCCTTGTGTGGATGCTGCTAGCTGCTATTTAGTGGGGCCTGGTCATGACATGGATGGTCGCGGAATCCTAAGGGGTCCCAAGGCTAGTGCTCACTCACTGGTAGGTGGAGTCAGGGTCCCAAAGTCTCCTGAGCTGTTGCCCACCCACCGGCAAGTGAAGCCAGATCCTGGTGTTAGTGCCAGGCTACTGTCAGGCAGAGCTGGTTCTGGAGTCTGGCTGCAGGGCCCAGGGATCCCAGAGTTCATTTCAGATTGTTGGTGTGGGGCCAGCTCCTGACACTGTTGGATCTGGGGTCCAGGGTGTTCCAAAGTTTGCATTGGCCTGCTAGTGGGTAGGGCCAGGACCCAGCTGGCCCCAGGGTAGGGTCTGGCCTCCACTGCAGGATCATAGGTTTGTTGCTTCTAGTGTCTGCCTCCCGGTGTGTGAGGCTGGTCTAAGGGCCTGTGCAGGCTTCTTGGCAGGAGGGACCAGTGCCTGCCCACTAGTGGTTAGAGCTGGGAGTTGGCCCTCCTGTTGGCTGGGCTTTGTCTAGGGGTGTGTCCAGAGGTGGCTGTGGGCTTTTTAGTCTTTAGGCAGCTTCAGTGCTTATGGGTGGAGCCGTGTCCCTGCCCAGTTAGTTGTTTGTCCTGAGGCTTCTCAGCCCTGGTGCCTGCAGGCTGTTGGGTGGTACTAGGTCTTGGCTAATGAGCCAAGATAGCAGCTGCCAGCAGCAGCAGTGCTCACACAGCTGAATGTTCCCCAGTTTCTGCCACCTGTGTCTATGTCCCCAGGGTGAGCCACAGCCACCTGCCTCACCACCTCTCCAGGAGACTCTCCAAGACCAGCAGGCAGGTCTGGCCCACACGCCTATCAAGTGACTGCTTTGCCCTGGGTCCTGGTGTGCGTGAGATTTTTGTGTGGGCCTTTAAGAGTGAAGTCTGTTATTCCCCCAAGTCCTGCGGGGCTCCTGCAGTTAAGCCCCATTAGCCTTCAAAGTCAAACGCTCTGGGGGCTCATCTTACAGGTGTCAGACCACCGGGCTGGAGAGCCTGACGTGGGGCTCAGAAATCTCACTCCTGTGAGATTACCTCTGCAACACAATTATTCTCCAGTTTGTGGAGCTGGGATTTGATTATATCATGTGTTCACCCCTCCTCTCCATCTTGTTGTGGTTCCTTCTTTATGACTTCAGTTGTAGAAGATCTTTTCTGGTAGGTTCCAGTCTTTTTCATCAATCGTTGCTCTGCAGATAGTTGTGATTTTGCTATGCTTGTGTGAAGAGATGAGCTCAGGGTCTTTCTACTCCACCATCTTGGCCACTCTCTCCCAAGATGGAGCTCTTTTTTTGTGTACGCAGTTAAGTTAGAAAAAGCCAGCCTGATAAAAATGTCTTTTCAGAATTCTGACCTTAAACAAAAGTCCTTCTAGGGGGAACTTGCATTTCTCTTCCTTTGTCTTTTAAATGTAAATATACTCCCTGATCTTCGTGTGTGTGTGTGCGCGCGCGCGCGCGCGCGTGTGTGTGTGTGTGTGTGTGTGTGTGTGTGTTTTGAGAACTTGGTCTCTGCCATCCAAAAGGTGCACATATGGTATACATTTGGCAACCTATCGAATAGACTGGGATTCTGAGCAGTCTTTTGTGTGACTGTACCACCTCTCAGGGGCTTTTTGCCATCTTAACCTTTGTTGAGTCAACCTGTACAATGAAGTCTTTTACTTTCTTAACTGTTTTGGGGAGTAAACTTTCTGGATCTTGTTTAGGCTCCATCTTTTGCACTCTCTTATGGGGAAGCCTCTTGCATCTTACTGGTTTGAGTCACTATTAAGGTACATCTCATTAATGACTAGATGATGGATCCTTCAAATTTGAGAAACTTCAATTGGTAAATTTTTAGAGAGCTCATTATAAACAGCTGTTTTATTGGTACCTATGGGGGGGGAAACAAAAGGTGGGAAATACATATAATGGTGTTGACTGAAAAAAACATGCACAACATGAGAGCTGTGAATTAAATTTTATTTGGGGCATAATGAGGACTATAGCCCAGGAGACAGCCTCTCAGATAGCTCTGAGGAACTGCTCCAAAGAGGTAGAGGGAAAGGTCAGTATATATATGATTTTAGTGAAGCAGGGGGGATATGTGCAGTCCGGCACACATTTTTGCAGAAGGTTACTGCTGGTCATGAGAAGCAGATGTCTCCCTTGATGATTTTAGTGCTTTTCTAAATACGAAAAGATACAAGAATTTGGGCTCATAAAACCTTCTCCTGAAAATATCTAACTATTCTGTCAGTTTTTCCCAGAGCACAGAGTGCCTCATTCCTGATCTCCGCCCTGAACTCCTTTCAGGGTGTGTTGAAGGTCAGTGACTGCAGTGGCTAGTGACTTAATACTTAGAGAGGCAGATGGCAAATGCCAGTTTTTAGTTGGCAATGGTTAACCTAAAAACTCCCTAAGTTTAAAACAAACCAAAAATACAAATGGTTTGGGAAGCCTTGTTTGTGGTCTCCACTTCCCCTCAGTGGGTCTTACAGATGCTACTAAAAACATTAGAATAATTCATGTTAACTAGGTTGATTAACAGGGGGGAAAAAACTGAAGGGAAATTCTAGAGACTTTTTCCCAACCAGGTGGAAATTTTAAAGGGAAGTGTCCCAAATTAATAAAGAAATCTTTAGATGGTTATTTTTAAATGGAGTAAATAAAATGGAAATTAATGGGATTAAATCAAAGGTTTGATACAGCACTACCTGAGGTTGGATGGGCCAAAAGGATCCCTTGCTGTCCCCAACATTACAGGGCCCCAGACAAGTCCACTCTGTTTACCTCAGTGTTTTATTTGTTTGTTTGTTTATATTTATGTATTTATATATTTAAAAGGCTGGAAGAAAATTACACTCAGATACCTGACCAACAGTTACTTGGGGCAACAGGCCAATAAAGTTAAAAGATTGAGAAAAGGGCTTGAAACCCTTGGCTCAACCCCCCACTGGGGATCCCAGAGCGTTTTATACAAAAATAGATATAATGGTCAGGATAAAAAGAAAGGCTTTTAGGACTCCTTGTAAGACCTACACTTGTTGATTGAGTCCTTATGGAAACTAAAGTTAAAAGAATAAAAGTTGATAGAATTGAGATGAAAATTTATAAAAGTGTACCCATTTTAAGTGGGCTTTATATAAGATGGTTACATCTCTTTTGCTTAATTATATCGTGGAATAGACATGTTTTACTGGTGAATGCTTCCCCTGCTTGGTATTATAAGGCAGGGCATATGAATTTGCCCCTAAGGAAATATTAATTAAACATGCTAAAGGAAACCAGTAGCATTACCTGAGCCCATACAGTATAAAGTAAAACTGAGAAAGAGGGCCTTTGTTGAATGCCTTATGCAAGCTTTTGAAGGCATGATAAATTCAGCCCTGAAATCCTAGAACACAGAACTCCCGAATTGCAGTTTAGTTGGAAATCTTCTCACTGATACAAAAAAGGAAATTAAAGAAAACATAGTTGGGCAAATTAATCTTTTAATTTGGTGTCATTTAGGTGGCAGACCTGTTTTTGTGGAATTAAAAGCAACATCTTTGTCTTGCAAATCTCTATAAATCAGAAATGTAAATACAGCCCACAATGATCTGAGACTGAACCTAATTAGCTCAGTCAGGTTTCAGAACCTGAAACCACCGAGGGAAAAAGGAAAAAAGTGGCCTTTTTAAACTCAAACCACTGGAAAGGCTCCCTCAGCCAAAATCTAATTCATAGCCTCCTTAAGGGTTTATCAAGGACAAATACAAATATTAAAAGTCTTTTCCACAAATAGTAAAGCCTTTGTCATCTGAGCAAAGAAATTTAACTTACTCCAACTGTTATAAATAACTAGTAAATTTACATTGTAGTACAAGAATCATAATTAAGTTTTTAAAGTGAAGCTATGAGATCTCTAAATTTGTCTATTTATGTGTCTGTGTAGACATTATATGTATGAAATATCTCTACCTCTGGGAAATATTATCAAAATTAAATTTATAAAGAGCTCTATTTAATTGACTTAAAAGTAAGTGCTTACAAATTAAATATTTCTAAATATGAAAGAAACTGGCCGGAAGGAGTTTCAGGGTCACATGATCTAGGAAATATTCAATATTAAATTAACGTCTGGTATTAAAGCTAGCTTAAGTTTGCTGGTTTAATCAATGTAGACATATCTTACTTTTATAATAAAAGTAAGTTTACCGAAGGTCAACATGTTCATGTTATTTCTGTTACAGAGTTTGTCAGCAAAAAAAAAAAAAATTTTTTTTTAACTTGGTATGGTAGTATTTTCATAAGTTATAAAATAAAGGGGAATGGGATGAGAGTTTTTAGGTGAACCCTTTAGGAATAATTATGTTTGGGGTATGTTTATTTAAAATAGTTTCTCCAGAGTTTTGGTAAGTTGAGTTTTGCTAAGTTAAATTAAATGGCAGTTCACTGAATATCCAGGTCATTTCAAATAAGATAAAATACTGGAACAGTAATTGCTAAACAGATCTAAATTTACCTACTTTTGTCTCCTTACGAGAGGGAAACTAAAGATGTTTGGGTTTATTAGACCCATATCTTATACCACATTGAGAAAAGAAATTATGTTATATGTTTCTAGAGGTTATAGGATATTCCAATAAGGAAATGCTGGTATGACAGTTTACAGTTACTTGCTGATTGTTGATTTTTGGTAGAGAGTAAGGTTTTTAAGGGTTAAAGGCGGAATATGTAATTAAAGTTACTAAAAATAATAAGGGAAACATTTCAATATGCAAGGAAAGTAGGATGAGTGTTTTCAGCAAAAGAAGGTGTGAGGAATGAAAATACATTTTGTTAAGGGGAAAAAATGATTGTCCTAGAACTGGTTATTTTTGGATGGAAAAATATAGGATAAACTAATACGTATACAAAAAGTCTTAGAAGGGAGACTTTCTGTAGAAAGTAGACTTTCTGTAGAAAGGGAGCCCTGAAAAAGGAGTTTTGTACATAGTCAGGCTGGGATTAGATTAAATTTAATTAGGTAAATGGATTTTGTTATTAAAAGGCTGGTGCAAAACTGGATTTGGTTCCTCTCTTTGTTAAGAGAACAAAGTTTTCTTGGAGTATTGCTATTGGAAACAGATTGTGTGAGTTTCTTTGCCTTTAAGTGATCTGTATTTGTTTTTTGAAGTACTGTTTCACAATAACCTATGATCCTATTTGACCAAGTGTTTTGAAACCTTTTTGATGTTTTTGACAAACATCCCAAATATGAACTTCTTTTTTTTTAATAGTTCCGCTAACATCTTTTTTTTTGGCTGCGTTGGGTCTTCGTTGCTGTGCGCGGGCTTCTCTAGTTGAGAAAGTGGGGTCTACTCTTCGTTGTGGTGTGCGGGCTTCTCACTGAGGTGGGTTCTCTTGTTGTGGAGCAGGGCTCTAGGCACACGGGCTTCAGTAGTTGTGGCACGTGGGCTCAGTAGTTGTGGCTCACAGGCTGTAGAGTGTAGGCTCATTAGTGGTGGCGCATGGGCTTAGTTGCTCCACGGCACGTGGGATCTTCCCAGACCAGGGATCTAACCTGTGTCCCCTGCATTGGCAGGTGGATTCCTCACCACTGCACCACCAGGGAAGTCCCCCAAATATGAAATTCTAACTAAAGTTCTTTTGACCTCCAGCTAACTCTGATCCGGATGCTTTGAAGGAACCCTGAGACATCTCAGAGAAGAATATTAAACTAATTAGGCTTATTTGGTATGTTAAATTACTTGAGAAGCATCATCAAGTGATTGGAGATGAACCATAGGTTATAGTGTATAGGTAAATGTCATTAATACAGATATTCCAAAATTTATATGGAATACCTAAAAATCTGATGTGCCCTGGTATAAGTTATCAGTCATAAGTCTAATTATCTTAAAATGTGTGTCACATAAGTATCCAAGTTTCTTGTCAATTGCATTGTAATCAGATCTTTAACCGTGCCATTTTAAGTCTTGTCGTTTGTAAACAATCATTGTTTTACTCTGATGCTTTTATAAAATGAAGATCTTAAAGAAGATGCGTAAAAATGACTTTTTGACAAATAAAAGTTTCTGATAATTTTCAGATCATACCACTGAACTGGGTAAGATATTACAGAATTCGGATGGGAGACCTGATGACTGCATTCAGATCTTCAGGAATTAATTACATGAGACTAAATGAACTGATGAATATGATTTATAATTTTATCACTTTTTCTGAAATATACTGGATTTTAATCCTTGTTTTCCAGGAAAACAGGAAAAGCTTTCCTCTTATGCTATGACCTACAACAAGTTGATAAAGTATACCTTTGTAAACAAAGATGAAATATATATCATTTTCTCTCTGCCTGATCCTTCCAGAATTTGGCTTCTCCAGCTGGCTCCCCTGTGAACTTGATGGTTTATTGCAACCAGATTACAACTAGTTATACTAATCATTGCTTTAATTTGTTCTCCTTGTTTTCAATTTGTTTATACTTTCTGTCTCTGCTGTACTATGACTTTATTAATGTATAAAGCTGTATTAGTTGTGTTACCTACATCCTGTCTGTTTTATAAGATTACTGTCGGGCTTCCCTGGTGGCGCAGTGGTTGAGAGTCTACCTGCCGACGTGGGGGACACGGGTTCGTGCCCCGGTCCGGGAAGATCCCACGTGCCGTGGAGCGGCTGGGCCCGTGAGCCATGGCCGCTGAGCCTGCGTGTCCGGAGCCTGTGCTCTGCAACGGGAGAGGCCACAACAGTGAGAGGCCCGCGTACAGCAAAAAAAAAAAAAAAAAAAAAGATTACTGTCTACTGGGGAATTCCCTGGTGGTCTAGTGGTTAGGACTCCAAGCTTTTACTGCTGAGGTTGCAGGTTCAATCCCTGGTCGGGGAAGATCCCACAAGCTGCACAGCGTGGCCAGGGGAAAAAAAAAATTGTTGTCTTTTGCATTACCCAATATGTAACCAGGTCTCCAGCAAAATTAATGATGGCTAAAAGTCTTCAGACCGTTGATTATATATACATAACCTACATAAAATAACTGTAATAGTACAACTCTAGTTATGGGAAGAAGCAACAAGGGAAAACATTTTCTGGATCAAAAGAGACTAGTAAGACAGGTGATCCAGAGAAGTTTAGATTATCAACAGGGCCTAATCCAAAAATTAACACATTGAGTATAGCCTATCAACAGAATCTTCACCTGATCTAGGAATGAGCCTTCCTAGCACCATGGGACAAAATTGGTCATGAAATGCTTCCCAAATGATGGTTGGATTTATGAGCAAGGCGAGGCACTGTGGATGAAAAATGTTGCCTGCCATATCAGTAAACGAAGGATGCTGCAGCCACCAGCCACTGCAGCCACCCTCAGCTATGCACTCGGAGGGGATTCAGGGTGGAGAAAAGCAGGACACCGGTCCTAGATAGTTAAGGTGCATATCAAAGGAATGATTTCAGTAAGCCCAGACCCTTGCATCTTCCCATACATAGTAAAGCGCTAAATTCATTAACTTGAGATGTCTGGTTTTCTTTAACAGTAATCTTTTGATGTTCCAACTACCTGGTTTTTGCTGCAAAACTCCTGTATATCTTGGCTCCTCCCTTACCTCTTCGGAGCAGTCTCTCAGACGATCTGAGAGGCTGTCCTCCAGGCTTAAGTCCTCAGAAAATCCACTGAATAAAACATAATCCTCAACTTTTAGGTTGCACTTTTTTTTTTTCAGTCAACAAGTAGGAAGCTTCTCTTTGTGGAAGGTATTAAGAGTTTGCTGACTGAAGTCAGAGGGACTGTGTACTAATATGCCTTGCTCTGAGACCATAAGATCTCAAATTACTTAGCTCCTCTGAGCCTGTTTTCCTCATCCACAACATGAGAATTTTAAGGATAAAGTAACAGGTGTGAAAATAGTAACATGTTGTATAAATATTATTACTGATTTTTTCCCCTAAACCCCAAATAAAAGACTGAACTTCTAATCAACTGAATGAACTTCTAATCAAGGATAGGTAACTAAGGGTACCAATCATTGTTCCTAATGCAGTTGTTATAGAAATCTGCCCCTCTTTTTCCTCTAATTTTCTTTTTCTCTCCCTCCTTAGGTTCAGTATTGACCCACAGGCACACTGCTTAACTCTTCTAGATGCCACTCAAAGCCAAAAAGATTGCCGACCTCTGTGCTAATGAGTGTGTGTGTGTTCAAAATTGATCCACCTTTACATCTGCTTCCTTTTATTTCTGGTTAACCAGAATTCATCTGAGTACTTGAATGAATTAATATAAAGGACTAGACATTACTCTTTATTTGAATTTAGAGTTTATGTTTAGATTTTTAAAAAAAACATGTTTCCTGTTTATTAGTCTATAAAGTCAATGAAGACATCTGTTATGTCTGGTTTTGCTCATCATCCCCTGTGCCTAACACAGTGCCTGGCACTCAGATGTTTCTTGACTAGAAAGTTATATAGGAAGGAATCACATTTGCCTTACACTATACTAGCAGAAAAGTAATACCTGAGGTTGCAGCTTTGTCTTTTAAGTACCTAGATGTCTTAAGTGGCTTAGGATAAAAAAGACAGCATGGAGTAATACAGCCTGAGATTTGGAGTCAGAAGACCTGGATCTGAATCCTGATTCTGCCAGAGACTCTATGACCTTAGGCAAGACATTAGGCAAAACCTTAGGCTTTACCTTTCCTAGGCTTGATTTTCTTATCTAAAAAGGTGAATAATACCATGATGCCTTGGTAGTATATAAAGTATCTAGTATAGTACCTTGTGTTTGATTAGTAGTTTATACTAATTAGCAGTTATTTCACATAATACATAGTAATGGCAATAAAGTTGTATATAGACAGAGTTCTCCCCCAAAGAAAATACTTTTTAATAAATTCATCAGCAGTAGATAGAAAAGAACCATTCTGTGTCTAGGTTAAAAATTGGGAATTTATTGAAATAGGACATTTATTTCAAAAATGAGAACAACGTCCTAGGTCTTTTGTGTTGATACCACTAAATACTTCTGGATTTAAAATCCGATTCACTGATTGATTCAACAATAAAATACTGTGAGCCAACTATTTGCCAAGCACTGTTTTAGGTACTAAAGATACAGATGAAAGACACAGTCCAGGCCTCATGGCACTTACATTCTGGTTCAGAGAGACAAGCAGTAAACAAGATAATTCAGATTAGAACTGAGAACTGTGTAGGAAATAAACTGTGGATATGTAAGAGTGGGAGGACAGAAAGCTACTTTAGACGGGGGTATATGTCTAAAAATTATCACAGCTCTGTGAAAGACTTCTGAGCAAGAAGGAGAGTTGCTGGACAGTTTCTGCTCTCCAGTAATTAGAGATGTGCCAGCAATACCCAAAGCTTTTTTTTTTTTTTTTTAATAAATTTATTTATTTACTTTGGGCTACTTTGGGTCTTTGTTGCTGTGCGCAGGCTTTCTCTAGTTGAGGCGAGCGGTGTCTACTCTTCGTTGCAGTGTGCGGGCTTCTCATTGTGGTGGCTTCTCTTTGTTGCGGAACACGGGCTCTAGGCGCGTGGGCTTCAGTAGTTGTGGCATGCGGGCTCAGTATCTGTGGCTCACGGGCTCTAGAGCGCAGGCTCAGTAGCTGTGGCGTACGGGCTTAGTTGTTCCGCGGCATGTGGGATCATCCTAGACCAGGGCTCGAACCCGTGTCCCCTGCATTGGCAGGTGGATTCTTAACCACTGCGCCACCAGGGAAGTCCCCCCCAAAGCTTTTGATGTATATTATGTTATGATGTTAGACTGACTCTTAAAATTTTGGCATACTAAAAGACAGCAAACATTTACTGAATGTCTACTACGTACAGAATAATGTTAGAGACTTTTCAAATAAAAGAATCAGGGGCTCAGGGACTTCCCTGGCAGTCCAGTGGTTAAGACTACCCTCCCAATGCAGCGGGTATGGGTTCGATCCCTAGTCAGGGAATTAAGATCCTGCATGCTGCACGGCGTGGCCAAAATAAAAAAAGAATCAGGGGCTCAGACAAATCCTTTATCTTGCTTGAAATTACAGAATTCCCAAGTAGAAGAGCTGGAACTGTATTACAAATAGATGGGGGGAAATGCTTTAGAAGCTAAAATGTGACGCTTCTCTTAGCTACTACAAAAAAACCTGCCTTCTCTTTTCAGATTTCTTCACCACCGCAACCAAGGAAGGATATGATATGAGGCCAGTGGACATAACTCCTTTAGAACAAAGGAAATTAACGTTTGATACGCATGCATTGGTTCAGGACTTGGAAACTCATGGTGAGAAACATGGGTCCCTTTTGAAAGAATATCAACAGTACTCATAACAAATTACCTAGTCAAGACAACATCACCATTATGAACAATTAAGAGTCACTGTTTAGGTTGCTTCCATGTCCTGGCTATTGTAAATAGAGCTGCAATGAACATTGTGGTATATGACTCTTTGAATTATGGTTTTCTCAGAGTATATGCCCAGTAGTGGGATTGCTGGGTCGTATGGTAGTTCTATTTTTAGTTTTTTAAGGAACCTCCATACTGTTCTCCATAGTGGCTGTACCAATTTACATTCCCACCAACAGGGCAAGAGGCTTCCCTTTTCTGCACACCCTCTTCAGCATTTATTGTTTGTAAACTTTTTGATGATAGTCATTCTGACTGGTGTGAAGTGATATCTCATTGTAGTTTTGATTTGCATTTCTCTAATGATTAATGATGTTGAGCATTCTTTCATGTGTTTGTTGGCAATCTGTATATCTTCTTTGGAGAAATGTCTGTTTAGGTCTTCTGCCCATTTTTGGATTGGGTTGTTTGTTTTTTTGATATTGAGCTGCATGAATGGATAAAGATGTGGCACATATATACAATGGAATATTACTCAACCATAAAAAGAAACGAAATTGAGTTATTTGTAGTGAGGTGGATGGACCTGGAGTCAGTCATACAGAGTGAAGTAAGTCAGAAAGAGAAAAACAAATACCGTATGCTAACACATATATATGGAATCTAAGAAAAAAAAAAACACAAGGTCATGAAGAACCTAGGGATAAGACAGGAATAAAGACACAGACCTACTAGAGAATGGACTTGAGGATATGGGGAGGGGGAAGGGTAAGCTGTGACAAAATGAGAGAGTGGCATGGACATATATACACTACCAAACGTAAAATAGATTGCTAGTGGGAAGCAGCCGCATAGCACAGGGAGATCAGCTCCGTGCTTTGTGACCACCTAGAGGGGTGGGATAGGGAGGGTGGGAGGGAGGGAGATGCAAGAAGGAAGAGATATGGGAACATATGTATATGTATAACTGATTCACTTTGTTATAAAGCAGAAACTAACACACCATTGTAAAGCAATTATACTCCAATAAAGATGTTTAAAAAAAAGTCACTATTTAAATATGAGCCATCCATAAAATAGAATATTTTAGTCACGAAAATGGTATAGTTTGAAGAGTATTTACTGATGTGAGAAATGCTCAAGATACATGTGCAGAATGATTCCAATTATGTAAAAAGACAACTAGTTTCTAGGCCTATACTAAAGTTTATGTGGAAGTACAAGCACAATGTTTAAGAATAGAAAAAAAAGAAAATCAAAGAATGTCACAAAAAATTACCAGATGTCAAAACAGTTATTTAAAGTATATGAAGAGCTTCCCTGGTGGCGCAGTGGTTGAGAGTCTGCCTGCCTATGCAGGGGACATGGGTTCGTGTCCCGGTCTGGGAAGATCCCACGTGCCGCGGAGCGGCTGGGCCCGTGAGCCACGGCCACTGAGCCTGCGCGTCCAGAGCCTGTGCTCCGCAACGGGACAGGCCACAACGGTGAGAGGCCCACGTACCGCAAAAAACAAAACAAAACAAAACAATAAAGTATATGAAACTATAGGAATAGAAGAGTTGATTTAATGGAATAGAATGGTATTCAGCAACGTGTGTCTTAGAAAGCAATAAAGAAGGCATTACAAATTAGGGGAAGGAAGGACTGTTTAATAAATGAGCAATGATAAATGACTAGCCATTGGAAAAAAATAGATTCCCTTACTGAAAAATAAATTCCAGATTGATTAAAAGCTAAATGTAAAACAAAGAAAGACTACAAAAAATATTATAGAAATATTTTTTGACTTTTAGAGTAAGGAAGCAAGACAAAACTCAAAAGCAATGAAAGTAAAAGTAAAGACTGACAGATGTGACTACAGAAATATTTCTTTAAATCTGTGTATCAAAGGATATGATCTGTAAGGTTAAAAATGTTAGCAACACATATGACAGTGAGCCTATTGCTTTAATATACAAAGAATTCATATGAATCAATAAGAAAAGTTAAGCAGTTTTATAGAAAAATGGACAAAGGCCATAAACAGCTCACAGAAAAATAAATTACCAATAAATGTATGTAAAGATGCTTAATCAAGGAAATGCAAATTTTAAGTATAAATTAAAATAATAATGCAGTACCATTTTAATGCCAATTATACACTCAAAAAAGACTAGTAATACCCATGTTGATGTAAATGTGGGGAAATGGATCAGTGGAATTAAAATTGGAGAGTGCTTTTTAGAGAGTAATTTAGCATAATCTGTCGATTTTTAATTATAACCATTTTTTTAAAAGACTGCAGTTGACCCTTGAACAACACAGGGGTTGGGGCACCGACCGCCTGTGTAGTCAAAAATCTGCATGTAACTTTATAGTGGCCCTCTGTATCCGCAATTCCACATCCATAGCTTCAAGCAACCACAGATTGTGTGGTATGGTAGTATTTACTGTTGAGAAAAATCTGCATCTAAGTGGACCCACTCAGTTCAAATCCATGTGTTCAAGAGTCAACTGCATGAAAATTTAAATGATAGAAGTTATTCTACCTGTCTATTTTGAGAAGGATGTGCACTTTTAAAAAAAATATAAATACCTATTTGCCGCTTGTAGGATTTGACAAAGCACAAGCAGAAACAATTGTATCAGCATTAACCATTTTATCAAATGTCAGCCTCGATACTATCTATAAGGAGATGGTCACTCAAGCTCAACAGGTAATGTTTTCATTTTTATCACTTCTGACAGTTCCATTAGACAATTATTTTCATAACTGCATCTCTGTTTAGCCACCCACCTTCTAAACACACCTGCATCTTCCTTATTATTCTCTCTAAAGGAACCAAAAATGAAAAACGTGTAGCAAAGTCAGTATCCAGAGAGACTGAGGAGTTAGAATAGTCATCACAAAATTATGGTAACACAAAGAGTAAAATTTTGTCAGATCTTTCATTGTGTAAGATAATTATATTATTTGAGTCATGGGATGGTGGTAGGTTGTTAGTGAAACAACTTTTTCCACATAGAAAGCCCACCACAGTAGAAGAGCTGACCAGTTTACTGCAGTCATGTGTATGTTCTGGTTAATTTTCACAAAGTTGGAAAGCTGGAAGGGACTTAACATACATGGCTGGGAAGGAGTTCATAAATCACCTAAGATGCTTTAATCTGACCAGATACCTGAATCCTTAAACGCCAAGTAATACCATTTACTAAGAACTTAAGAAGTGAGAGGCAGTGCTGGGGACTGCTCATATATGATCTTATTTAATCTCTCTAACAACCTTGAAAAGTAGGTAGAATTATTCTATTTTACCACCGAAGAAAGGATCAGAGAGGTTCAGTAATTTGCAAGAGTTGTCATTGTGGTGCTATGGACAAAAAGCAATAATTTTATATGAAGGATAGAATAAGCTGAATGAACTTAACTGTAGAATAATAATTCATAATCTGTCGATCATGAATTAATTACTGTGTTTAAGAATCTGTTTTCTTTCTCTGGTTATATTTTTTTAATTTTAATTTTTTAAATTTAGGCTTTCTTCTTCAGATAAATATTTCACAGCAGAGAAATATTAGGATTTCTTTCTTACATAAAATTAGGAGCTCTTGCATAAAATGTCATTACTTCAAAGGTCATGAAAGAGCGAAATTTTTAAAAGATTTTTTCTGTAATATCCAAATAATTATGTATTTAGAATTAAAAGCATTCAGCCCCTAGATTTAACTTAACTTTAAATTTGTATGTGTATTATTTTAGCTAAATTTATTCAGGATCATAACAGACTATTAATATTAAATCCACCAAAGAAAAAGCCACTCATTTAATCCCCCCCAAACCTTTGAGCTATCCTGAAAGAGCTAATGGTACTCCTAAATCAGATTTTTAAGTTTCTCTGCAATATAATCAGTGAATTAAAACTGTTTTTTGAGGAATTTTTATGCTGCCAGGGCCATTTAATCTTACATTTAAAATGTAGGATTGGGGGCTTCCCTGGTGGCGCAGTGGTTGAGAGTCCGCCTGCCGATGCAGAGGACACGGGCTCGTGCTCCGGTCTGGGAGGATCCCACATGACGCGGAGCGGCTGAGCCTGTGAGCCATGGCCGCTGAGCCTGCGCATCAACGGGAGAGGCCACAACAGTGAGAGGCCTGTGTACCACACACACACACACACACACACACACACACACACACACACACACACACACAATGCAGGATTGGATGTAGGAACACTACTATTGAACTTCTGGGTTTTTTATTACTGGTGTATGAAATCAAAATCCCATTCCATCCTTGAGCCATAGGCCATGAGGCAAACAAGCTTCATACCTGATCACTTCAGAAAGAGCCATGCTAAGTCAAGTGTGCTCAGTCTGAGAATTCGGTTATATTCTGAATTTGCTTATAGTCTGAATAACATTCATATTCTCTGGTGGCGCCACAGTAGTTACAATGATCACACTTTTAATAGATTTGACTGTATTAAATTTTTCCACTTAAAGTTTTTGAAGATGGACATACGTGCTATCTTATAGGCTTTTTGAGTCCCAAACTATTTAGAGGCGGAAAGGGAGGTAGAAAGAGTTTAGAGTCACAGTACAGTAATTCCTTATTCTCAGGTTCAGAGTCTATAAGAAGTATGTAGTTACATTTTCTACTCTTCTCTATGTAGTTCTGGTAATAAAATAACATTTTGTTAAAGACTTAAACAAAAATAATAATATAGTTAATGTCTTCGAACTCCTTCATAATGATATTTGGGGGGAACAAGACCGACAACCCCTAGAGGCCACTTCTGTATGACTTCTGAGGTAATTCTCATGAATATTTCAAGCAGAACTGCATAAAAGAAAATGAACCTCCCTCCCCAATAATATAGATGAGGGATAGGGAAAGCATTAGAGTCAGGGATGTCTATTGTACACAGTAAAAAATACTTTTTAATTTTATGATAGGAATAATATTTAAAGCAAAACTCCCTCCACATCAAAACATTGGAGTCACACTGTCCTGCTTCAGCCATTAGACACCTGTCTCATGACATTCATTGAATGCTAACTGTGCACCAAGTATTACTGTAAGCATTTTACATGCACTATATCATTTAGTCCTCAAAACAACTCTATAAGATATAGGTAGTTTTTATTCCTATTTCAGCAAAGAGGAGGTCAAAGAAGCTAAATAATGTGCCCAAAGGCTCATAGTAAATGGCAGCGTTTGGATTCAAACCCAGGCAGCCTGACTCCAGAACTCACATTTTTTTTTTTTTTTTTTTTGCTGTATGCGGGCCTCTCACTGCTGTGGCCTCTCCCATTGCGGAGCACATGCTCCGGACGCGCAGGCTCAGCGGCCATGGCTCACGGGCCCAGCCGCTCCACAGCATGTGGGATCCTCCCAGACCGGGGCACGAACCCGTGTCCCCTGCATCAGCAGGCGGACTCTCAACCACTGTGCCACCAGGGAAGCCCCAGAACTCACATTTTTAACCTCCAGTCTATGTGGCTGTGCCATCTGACCGCTGTTCTTAGAGAATATGTGTGCACTCCAGACCCTTTGAAGACTGAGTCATTCCGTAGCCATGCATCTGGAACTACTGTAGCCTCTGTTTTCTAAATGTCAAGGCAGTTTTGAAATAGGCTTTCTCACCCATATTGTGGTCAGTGGAGGACTGTAACCCCAACAATGTACTCCTAGCCACAAACTATGACAACGTGGGAGTTCCACTAGTCATTCTGTTCTTGTTTGGGTTTTTCTGTTTTGTTTATAAACCCTGTTATAGAGGGTTTCTTTCAAGGTTACACCTTCATCTACTTTTTCTTTTGATTAAAAAGAGATAAAAGATGAGTCAGCAAGCTACACGATTTTGAGAAGTTTAGTGGTTAACGTTATATTTGCCTTGTGAGACTGCTTTAAATCATTTCTACAAAAATGTCCCTCCCTAGCAAAGTAAAAGTTTATAAGTCTATCAGATAGGGCTTCCCTGGTGGTGCAGTGGTTAAGAATCCGCCTGCCAATGCAGGGGACCCAGGTTCGATCCCTAGTCTGGGAAGATCCCACATGCCACGGAGCAACTAAGCCCGTGCACCACAGCTACTGAGCCTGTGCTCTAGCGCCCGCTAACTCCTGAAGCCCGCGCACCACAACTCCTGAAGCCTGCGCACCTAAAGCCCGTGCTCCGCAACAAGAGAAGCCACTGCAGTGAGAAGCCCGTGCACCACAACAAAGAGTAGCCCCCGCTCACTGCAACTAGAGAAAGCCCACACGCAGCAATGAAGACCCAACACAGCCAAAAATAAATAAAATAAATTTTAAAAAAAGAAAGAAAGAATTTGTGTGGTGATGGAGGTGTTAACTAAAAACTTAAAAAAAAAAATCTATCAGATAGGGGCCACCTTTTCTTTCACAAATTCTTTGTAGTGCCAAATATAGGAAAGATACTCAGGAATTTAAACCAAACTATGTTATACTGACAATTATTTAAACCATACTTCTATTTTATTACCTGACTTCTAAGTCTTATTCAGTATCCTGGAAATTTCTGATGGTAGAAGATCCTTCAAAATCAACTTCCCTGGCGGTCCAGTGGTTAAGACTCCATGCTTCCACTGTCTGGGGTGCAGGTTCGATCCCTGGTCGGGAACCAAGATCCCGCAAGCCGTGCAGCCAAAAAATAAAAATTAAAAAAAAAAAAAAAGCAAAGCAATGAAAGATAAAAACTTTCCCACATGGATATTTTTAAAATAAATAAACAAAAAAGAGTATTTGCTGAGGAGCTCTTGGAGGTTAAGTAAGCATTTAATTGGGATTCTTTCATTGAAAAGACCTAGACATGTGTTTCTCTTCACTGGGAAATACTTTTTCTTCCTTGAATCTCCTACTTCTTTTAATTTTGATATTTCAGATATATAGGTTTCATTTGTTTTGTTTTTTACTTAGCCAAGCAACATTATACCTTGTAGCAAGACAATAATTTTTAAAAATTTTCATGAACAATTCCATGCAATGGGATGGCATCACTCAGTTATTTTAATTTTTCATTTTAGGAAATAACAGTACAACAGTTAATGGCTCATTTGGACTCCATCAGGAAAGACATGGTCATCCTAGAGAAAAGTGAATTTGCAAATCTGCGAGCAGAGAACCAGGTGATGCAAGTCTCAATTTATTACTAATAAAATAACTGATTTCATAAGTATCCTACTTGGTGAAGAATAGGACCCCAAAACAATTTCATATGGTTATTAAATAATTATTAGCAAGTTTTTAGATAAAAGTATACATGTTTAACCATACCTAACCTATGTATACATCATAGTTTCTTGCATACTAAAGAATGACAGTTGTATCTTAAACAGGTCACATAAAAGGAAATCTTTGATCTACATATATTTTATTAAATTTCTAGTGTAGTTCAGAATAATGTTCTCAGAACTGACAGTAATGTAGCATTTTCCATTTTTTTGGTTCTGTAATAATTATTTTGTCATTTAAGAGAAAAATGTTTCTGTAATTCAGTCAGAACTTTGTTGTTACCCACTAGCTTAAAACATTTTAAAATTTAGAATACCAATCTTTTTTTATTTTTAAGTAGAATACAGTAGGTCCCCCTTTATCTGCATTTTCGCTTTCCACAGTTTTTAGTTACTTGTGGTCAACTGCAGTCTGAAAATATTAAGTGGAAAATTCCAGAAATAAACAATTCATATGTTTATGTCACACTGATCTGAGTAGCATGATGAAATCTTTCACCGTCCCACTCCATTCCCCCCAGGACATGAATCATCTCTTTGTCCAGTGTATCCACACTGTATATGCTACCTACCCATTAGTATAAGAAAAAACATAATACATATAGGGTTCAGTACTATTCGAGGTTTCATCCACTTGGGGTCTCGGAACATATCCCCAGTGGATCAGGAGGGACTACTGTATTGAAACATAAATACATTGTCTAATGTTATGTTCGTAATTATTTTCTGAATTAGTTCTTTTTTTGTCTTTATTCTTTATCAGATAATGTATTAGAAATCCACAGAATGTCCAATTTTTGCTTATGCAAGGTTTCAGATTTTTTTTAATAAATCATAATATGGACTTTGATTTAACACCAATTGTGTGTGATCTTTCTTTATACCTAGAAAATGAAAATTGAATTAGAACAAGTTAAGCAACAACTGATAGTAAGTGAAACTTTTTTCCCCACTTCAGAATAGTTCATTAATTTCAGAACAAATATTCATTACAAGATCACTTTCTTAATTTTTTTTTCTTTAAAGAATGAAACCAGTCGAATCAGAGCAGATAATAAACTGGATATCAACCTAGAAAGGAGCAGAGTAACAGATATGGTAATGTGCTTTTAAATGTACTTTTTTGCACTTAATCCTTTTTAATTCCTTTTAGTCTTTTTTTTAACCTCTTGATAAACCATATCGTTTAGTTTACAGATCAAGAAAAGAAACTTATGGAGGCAACCACAGAATTTACCAAAAATGTAAGCTGCTATGTAAAAGTTTCTCTTCTGTATAGCTCTCATGCCTTATGTAACTGCCTTTATATGTATCATTTTATAAGTTTGGACTTCAACAAGCTAGCCCTATAGATTCCATGATTTCCTCGTAGCTGTTATAGTTAACCAGTACTTTGGGGGAAGCTGCTACCAGGTGGAGGGGAGTACCTGAGCTGTGACTTCTGAGTCAGAATCAAGCTTTCCAGGTAGCATACTTTTTTTTTAACTAAATTATTTTTATATGGACGAGAACTATTTTTTAAAAAAGACAAGGATTCACAATTAGTATTTAATGAATGCCTAGGTTCAGTCAAATAAAAAGTTTTTATGTTAGATACTGTTTTACTTACCTTTTTTGTCTATTAATTTATTTAATCCTCATATCAGCCTCTGTGTGAGGTAGGCACTCTATTCCCATTCTACCAATTTGGAAAGTGAGGCAGAAGGAAGTTAAGGTCACACAACTAAAAAGTGGTAGAGCCAGATGTCAACCTGGATTCTAAATTCCATACTCATAACTACTGTTTACCTCTCAGTAATCCTAAATTGTGATCATTAATTAATCTCTGTGGCTGAGTAAAACCTAGCTTTCTGACTCAGCCTAGTCCTTTTCTTAAAAGTTAAGAAGTCACTCGGTCTACAGTCTAACATAAGAGACATCACTCTTGATTATAATTCAGTAGACGCGAAGGTCCCATTTGCTGTTCTAAGCAGCCTGTATTCCCTTCTCTAACTTCTTGGCCAGATAAGGGAGATAAACAAGGAAATCAACAAATTCTCTCCCAGCTAATTTCTGAGCTATAAATATCATCTTATTTCTCTTTCTACCCCTTAGTCCCTATGCATATAGCATTCAGTGTTACCCAACAAGCATTTCTGCCATCTCCTTTAGTATTGGTGCCAGTTCATATTATAAACCCAGTTGGTTTTTCCTTTTGCAAAATACATTTAAAGTTTTAACTGATATCCTAAGGACTTTATACAAATAAGATGATAGTTCTGTGACTAACATTTTTGCTTCTTAGTTTATCCTCATATATTTAGGTCTCAAATACAGGCATACCTCAGAGGTATTGCAGGTCCACTTCCAGACAACAGCAATAAAGCAAATACTGAAATAAAGTGAGTCACACAAATTTTTTGGTTTCCCAGTGCATATAAAAGTTATGTTTACAATATACTGTAGTTTATTAAGTGTGCAGTAGCACTATATCTAAATAAACAATATCTATACCTTAATTTAAAAATAACTGCTACAAAGATGCTGATCATCTTCTGAGCAGTCAGTGCATGGTAATCTTTTGCAATAGTAACATCAGAGATCACTGGTCACAGATCACCATAATAAATATAGTAATAATGAAAAAGTTTGAAGTATTGCAAGAATCACCAAAATGTGACACAGAGACATGAAGTGAGCAAATGCTCATGGAAAAATGGCGCCGATACACTTGTTTGACTCAGGGTTGCCACAAAGCTTCAATTTGTTTAAAAACAGCATGCAGCATCTTCGAAGCACAATAAAATGAGGTATGCCTGTATCTTCCTGTGAGGTTTTTAGTAGAATGTGCCCAGAATGTGATAATCCTAAGAAATAGTCTCCAAATATCAAAGTAGAAGGAATACTTTTTGTCAATTTGTAATATTCATGTAGTGTTATTTTTTCTTTTTAATATCACTGTGCTTTTTTACTGTTTCCCCACTTAAAACTTTTGTTACACAAAATTAGCCCATAAATGAGGATTTCTAAAGTAAACATTTTTCTCCATGATACACAGGGACAAAATTTAATTGTCTTATTCTTAATTACTACAGGATACCAAAACCAGAGGTATTATTTCAGAGACCGGTAACAAAATTGACACTGAAATTGCTTCTTTAAAAACCCTAATGGAGTCTAACAAGCTTGAGACAATTCGTTACCTTGCAGGTAAGGCTGTGTTTGTCAGAGAAAGGAATTACTGTCATTTGATTTTCGGACTTATTAGCTCCTACCTCCCAAGGTCGCCATGGGGCACAGAAGAAAAAAAGGAGGAGCTGTAACAGATCTTCTTTATTGTTTGGTTCCCTGGAGTACTTGGAAAATGTAAGTTTAATAGGCAGTAAATTTAGGATATAAGTTTAACAGGCAAACTCTGCATCCTCCTAATGGGAAAAAGCATATGGATGTCAAAGATAAACATAAACACAAGTACAAAACGATGCAAAGATACACTGGGTATTCCACAATGAAAAAAACGAAAATTTTTAGATAAAGATCACCAAAATAGATATAGACCATTAAAAACCACAGCAAGCAAAGGGGCAAAAACTACCTCCTATCTTGAATCCAACTGACAGAGCAGGGATACTACCCAAAATTAGATTATTTGTCACATACTGAGTTCCTTAAGTACCATGTGACCTGACCAATTTACAGAGCCCCAAGGAGTTAGAAAGAATGCCCTAGTCGAGTAGTACATTTTTCTTTGTATAAAAAAGTAATACATTTTCATCCTAAATTGTTCATATAATTCAAAAGCAATATAGTAAAAGTGAAAGCCTTCTCCCTCCCCATGTGTATTTATTATTAATAGTATATATCTTTCTAGGCTTTTCCTTCTATATGTGAACATTGCAGAATTTTTAAACAGTAATTAGATGATACTGTACAGAGTACAACTTCTAAAAATTTAACCAAATGTTTTGATTATCTTTCCACATGAATACATAGACTTTTTTTTTTTACTAGAAAACATACTATTCCATTGTATGAAAATACCATAATTTATTTATCCAAACCTCTATTAACAGACATTCTGCTCCCAACTGTTTTTATTAAAAACAATATTGCGGGCTTCCCTGGTGGTGCCAGTGGTTAAGAATCCACCTGCCAACACAGGGGACACAGGTTCAAGCCCTGGTCCGGGAAGATCCCACATGCCGCGGAGCAATGAAGCCCATGTGCCTAGAGCCCGTGCTCCGCAACGAGAGAAGCCCCTGCTCGCCACAACTAGAGAAAGCCCACGTGCAGCAACGAAGACCCAATGCAGCCAAAAATAAATTTATTTTAAAAAATATTGGACCAAATAGCCCTATATATGTGTGAGTAAATACACACACACCCCTTTATGCCATCATGCTAGTATTTCTATATAATAAATTGCTTGTGCACATCTAAAAATTGGGGTCAAAACGATAGGCACATTTAAAATTTTTATGTTATTGTCCAAAATAAAATTGCTGCTTTATACCATCAGTGATTTTCTGGGTAGGCACTAATTATGTTGAAGCGGCAGCAGGAGTAGAGATGGAGCCCCTAGCCCTCAGCTGATGCACACCCCGACTCCCCCTTCCTCTCTTCAACTTGAATGACTTAGCATCTAAGATCCATTTGAAAAAAGGGTTCTAAGGCTAAAACAAGATTTGAAAACCCCTATTCTAGCAAAGTCTCTGGAACCAGAGATCATCTGTCCAATAGGAATGCTAACAGGAAATGCCAAATCAGCGCAGTTTGCAGTGTTCATTCCCACTTTGAAAATAGACCTCAAAGCACCCCAGGTTAGGAAGAGCTTTGTATTCCACTCAGCTTCTTCTAGTGTATTTACCTAAAGAGTTATCTTCCTTTCCTTTCTTCACTGAGGATTTACAACTAACAGTTCTGAAGGCACCACCCTTTATTTTTAAGAGCAACAGCAACTACCTTGGAGACAGGTACACATAGTGTTGAGTCCTGCTTCCACCACTTGCAAGCAGTAAAACTTTGGGCTTGTTGCCTCGTCTGTATGATGGGAATACTATCACCAACCTCATAGGGTTTTAATTATGGATAAATACGGTGATACATGAAATTCTTTAGCACACTATCTGGAACGTGGTAAGTAGGATCAAATGAGAGAATGTATAATTGACCAGTGGCAACAAGATAAGAAACTGTTTAAGTGTTATTCTTTCTCCTCAACTGTCCAGCTTCCCCCTGTGTCTCAGAGAGACCTAATCCCATTTCTTAAAACTAAGGAAATGATCTTGTCATTAATCAAGTTTCAGTAAGTAGTGTGACCAAATGGAATAATGTATAATTAGATTTACACATTAAAAATAGGATAGCCTTAACTATATGAAAGGCTGTTTCTCATGTCTTTTTTTTTTTTTTTTTTAATTGTTTGGCTGCGTGCAGGCTTTCTCTAGTTGCGGCACGCGGGGGGCTACTCTTTGTTGCAGTGCACAGGCTTCTCATTGCAGTAGCTTGTCTTGTTGTGGAGCACGGGCTCTAGGTGCATGGGCTCAGTAGTTGTGGCACAGGGGCTCTAGAGCACAGGCTCAGTAGTTGTGGTGCACGGGCTTAGTTGCTCCGCGGCATGTGGGATCTTGCCGGACCAGGGCTCAAACCCGTCTCCCCTGCATCGGCAGGCGGATTCTTAACCACTGTGCCACTAGGGAAGTCCCTCTTGTATCTTTAATCATAGAAGTTTGCTCTTCATCTCAGAGTCTCTATTTTAAAATCATGGCTGTTTAAACAGACTAGAATCTAGGGAGTCCCTAAAAGCCTCACCCAAATTCACCTTCTTAAGGAGAACAGAAAGGTTTTCTAATCAGTATGATGTAACATAGAGAACAAGTGGTATATTAACTGTTTAAAAAGCCTGATGCGGGCCTTCCCTGGCGGCACAGTGGTTAAGAATCCGCCTGCCAGTGTGGTAGACACGGGTTCTACCCCTGGTCTGGGAAGATCCCACATGCCGTGGAGCAACTAAGCCGAGGCGCCACAACTATTGAGCCTGCACTCTAGAGCCCGCGAGCCACAACTACTGAGCCCATGTGCCACAACTACTGAAGCCTGTGCTCCTAGAGCCCATGCTCTGCAACGAGAAGCCACCACAATGAGAAGCCCACGCACCGCAACAAAGAGTAGCCCCCCCGCTTGCCACAACTAGAGAAAGCCCACAGGCAGCAATGAAGACCCAAGACAGCCAAACACAAATATATTAATAAATAAATAAATAATAAAAAATAAATAAAAAGCCTGATGCTTTCTCTGCCTTTTCTTCTACCTCATTGAGTTTTTTTTTTAAGGGCTTCCATTAAAATTTCATTTTTTATTTATAAATTTTTAATAATTACGAAATCACTTTTTCTTTTTGACTTTTTTTTTTAATAATTGCCTCACCATACTGTGTTAGTTTCTGTTGCACAACAAAGTGAATCAGCCATATGCATACACATGTACCCATATCCCCTCCCTCTTGAGCCTCCCTTCCATCCTCCCCTTCCCACCCCTCTAGGTCATCGCAAAGCACCAAGCCCATCTCCCCGTGCTATGCTGCTGCTTGCCACCAGCCAACTATTTTACATTCAGTAGTGTATATATGTCGATGCTCCTCTCACTTTCTCCCAGCTTTGCCCTCCCACCCCATGTCCTCAAGTCCATTCTCTATGCCTACCTCTTTATTCCTGCGCTGCAACTAGGTTCATCAGTACCATTTTTTTTTTTTTAGATTCCATATATATGCGTTAGTATAACGGTATTTTTCTCTTTCTGACTTACTCTGTATGACAGACTCTATGTCCATCCACCTCACTACAAATAACTCAGTTTCATTCCTTTTTATGGCTGAATAATATTCCATTGTATATATGTCCCACATCATCTTTATCCATTCATCTGTTGATGGACATTTAGGTTGGTTCCATGTCCTGGCTATTGTAAATAGTGCTGCAGTGAACATTGTGGTGCATGTCTCTTTTTGAATTATTGTCTTCTCAGGGTATATGCCCAGTAGTGGGATTGCTGGGTCGTATAGTAGTTCTATTTTTAGTTTTTTAAGGAACGTCCATACTGTTTTCCATAGTGGTTGTATCAATTTACATTCCCACCAACAGTGTAGGAGGGTTCCCTTTTCACCACACCCTTTCCAGCATTTATTGTTTCTAACTTTTTTGATACTGGCCATTCTGGCTGGCATGAGGTGATATACCTCACTGTAGTTTTGATTTTCATTTCTCTAATAATTAGTGATGTTGAGCATCTTTTCATGTGCTTCTTGGCCATCTGTATGTCTTCCTTGGTGAAATGTCTGTTTAGGTCTTCCGCCCATTTTTTAACTGGATTGTTTGTTTTTTTGATATTGAGCCCCATGAACTGTTGGTATAGTTTGGAGACTATTCCTTGGTCTGTTGTTTAATTTGCAAATGTTTTCTCCCATTCTGAGGGTTGTCTTTTTGTCTTGTTTATGGTTTCCTTTGCTGTGTAAAAGCTTTGAAGTTTAATTAAGTCCCATTTGTTTGTTTTTATTTGTTACTCTAGGAGGTGGTTCAAAAAGATCTTGCTGTGGTTTATGTCAAAGAGTGTTTTTCCTATGTTTTCCTCTAAAAGTTTTATAGTGTCTGGTCTTACATTTAAGTCTTTAATCCATTTGGAGTTTATTTTTGTGTATGGTGTTAGGTAATGTTCTAATTTCATTCTTTTACATGAGGCTGTCCAGTTTTCCCAGCACCACTTATTGAAGACGCTGTCTTTTCTCCATTGTATGTTCTTGCCTCCTTTGTCATAAATTAGGTGCCCATATGTGCGTGGGTTTATCTCTGGGCATTCTAACCTGTACCCTTGATCTATATTTCTGTTTTTGTGCCAGTTCCATACTGTCTTGATTACTGTAGCTTTGTGGTATAGTTTGAAGTCAGGGAGCCTGATTCCTCCAACTCCGTTTTTCTTTCTCATGATAGCTTTGGCTATTCGGGATCTTTTGTGTTTCCATACGAATTGTGAGTTTTTTTGTTCCAATTTTGTGAAGAATGCCATTGGTAGTTTGATAGGGATTGCACTGAATCTGTAGATTGCTTTGGGTAGTATAGTCATTTTCACAATATTGATTCTTCCAGTCAGAGAACATGGTATATTTCTCCGTCTGTTTATGTCATCTTTGATTTCTTTCATCAGTGTTTTATAGTTTTCTGAGTACGAGTCTTTCACCTCCTTAGGCAGATTTATTCCTAGGTATTTTATTCCATTTGTTGCAATGGTAAATGGGAGTGTTTCCTTAATTTCTCTGATTTTTCGTTGTTGGTGTATAGGAAATGCCAGAGATTTCTGTGCATTTTGTATCCTGCAACCTTACCAAATTCATTGATTAGTTCTAGTAGTTTTCTGGTGACACCTTTAGGATTTTCTATGTATAGTATCATGTCATTGGCAAATAGTGACAGTTTTACTTCTTCTTTTCCAATTTGTATTCCTTTTATTTCTTTTTCTTCTCTGATTGCTGTGGCTAGGACTTCCAAAACTGTTGAATAAGGGTGGCGAGAGTGGACATCCATGTCTTGTTCCTGATCTTAGAGGAAATGCTTTCAGTTTTTCAGCATTGAATATGATGCTTGCTGTGGGTTTGTCATAATATGGCCTTTATTATATTGAGGTAGGTTCCCTCTATGCCCATTTTCTGGAGAGTTTTTTTTTTTTTTTTTGCGGTACGCGGGCCTCTCACTGTTGTGGCCTCTCCCGTTGCGGAGCACAGGCTCCGGACGCGCAGGCTCAGCGGCCATGGCTCACGGGCCCAGCCGCTCCGCGGCATGTGGGATCTTCCCAGACCAGGGCACAAACCCGTGTCCCCTGCATCGGCAGGCAGATTCTCAACCACTGCACCACCAGGGAAGCCCTGGAGAGTTTTTATCATAAATGGGTGTTGAATTTTGTCAAAAGCATTTTCTGCATCTATTGAGATGATCATATGGTTTTTATTCCTTAATTTGTTAACGTGGTATATCACATTGATTGATTTGCGTATATTGAAGAATTCTTCCATCCCTGGGATAAATCTCACTTGATCATGGTGTATGATCCTTTTAATGTGCTGTTGGATTCCTGTTTGTTAGTATTTTGTTCAGGATTTTTGCATGTATGTTCATCAGTGATATTGGTCTGCAATTTTCTTTTTTTGTGATATCTTTTTCTGGTTTTGGAATCAGGGTGATGGTGGCTTCGTAGAATGAATTTGGGAGTGTTTCTCCCTCTGCAGTTTTTTGGAAGAGTTTGAGAAGGATTGGTGTTAGCTCTTCTCTAAACGTTTGATAGAATTCACCTGTGAAGCTATCTGGTCCTGGATTTCTGTTTGTTGGAAGATTTTTAATTACGCTTTCAATTTCATTACTTGTGATACGTCTGTTTATATTTTCTAATTCTTCCTGTTTCAGTCTTGTAAAATTGTACCTTTCCAAGAATTTGTCCATTTCTTCATGGTTGTCCATTTTATTGGTATATAGTTGTTTGTAGTAGTCTCTTATAGTCCTTTGTATTTCTGCAGTGTCCGTTGTGATTTCTCCTTTTTCATTTCTAATTTTATTGATTTGCATCCTCCCCCTTTTTATCTTGATGAGTCTGGCTAAGGGTTTATCAATTTTGTTTATCTTCTCAGAGAACCAGCTTTTAGTTTTATTTATCTTTGCTATTGTTTTCTTTGTTTCTATTTCATTTATTTCTGATTTGATCTTTATGATTTCTTTCCTTCTACTGAATTTGGGTTTTCTTTGGTCATCATTCTCTAGTTGTTTTAAGCGTAGGATTAGATTGTTTATTTGAGATTTTTCTTGTTTCTTGAGGTGAGATTGAATTGCTGTAAACTTCCCTTTTAGAACTGCTTTTGCTGCGTCCCATAGGTTTTGGGTCGTCGTGTTTTCATTGTCATTTGTTTCTATGTATTTTTTTATTTCTTCTTTGATTTCTTCAGTGATCTCTTGGTTTTTTTGTAGTGCACTGTTTAGCCTCCATGTATTTGTGTTTTTCACAGTTTTTTTCCTCTTAATTGATTTCCAATCTCACGGCATTTTGGTCAGAAAAGATGCTTGATACGATTTCAATTTTCTTAAATTTTCCAAGGCTTGATTTGCAACCCAAGATGTGATCTGTCCTGGAGAATGTTCCATGTGCACCTGAGGAGAAAGTGTATTCTGCCACTTTTGGGTGGAATGTTCTGTAAATATCAATTAGATCTATCTAGTCTATTGTGTCATTTAAAGCTTGTGTTTCTTATTTATTTTCTGTTTGGATGATCTGTCCTTTGGTGTAAGTGGGGTGTTAAAGTCCCCTACTATTATTGTTACTGTTGATTTCTCCTTTCATGGTTGTTAGCATTTGCCTTATGTATTGAGGCACTCCTATGTTGGGTGCATAAACATTTATAATTGCTATATCTTCTTGGACTGATCCTTTGATCATTATGTAGTGTCCCTCCTTATCTCTTGTAACAGTCTTTATTTTGAAGTCCGTTTTATCTGATATAAGTATTGGTACTCCAGCTTTCTTTTGATTTCCTTTTGCATGGAATATCTTTTTCCATCCCTTCACTTTCAGTCTGTATATGTTCCTAGGTCTGAAGTGGGTCTCCTGTAGAGAGCATATATATGGGTCCTGTTTTTGTATCCATTCAGCCAGTCTGTGTCTTTTGGTTGGAGCATTTAATCCATTTACATTCAAGGTTATTATTGGTATGTATGTTCCTATTACCATTTTCTTAATTGTTTTGGGTTTGTTTTTGTGGGTCTTCTTCTTGTCTTGTGTTTCCCACTTAGAGGAGTTTCTTTAGCATTTGGTGTTAATGAATTCTCTTAGCTTTCGTTTGTCTGAAAAGCTTTTGACTTCTCCATCGAATCTGAATGAGATCCTTTGCTGGGTACAGTAATCTTGGTTGTAGGTTTTTCTCTTTCATCACTTTTAAGTATGTCCTGCCACTGCCTTCTGGCCTGCTAGTTTCCACTGAAAAATAAGCTGATAACCTTATGGGGATTCCTTTGTATGTTATTTTTTGTTTTTCCCCTGCTGCTTTTAATATTTTTCCTTTGAATTTAGTTTTTGTTAGTTTGATTAATATATGTTTTGGTGTGTTTTTCCTAGGGTTTATCCTGTATGGGACTCTCTGTGCTTCCTGGACTTGGGTGACTATTTCCTTTCCCACATTAGGGAAGTTTTCCACTATAATCTCTTCACATTATTTTCTCAGACCCTTTCTTTTTCTCTTCTTCTTCTGGGACCCCTGTAATTCAAATGTTGGTGCGTTTAGTATTGTCCCAGAGGTCTCTGAGATTGTCTTCAATTCTTTTCATTCTTTTTTCTTCATTCTGCTCCTCAGCAGTTATTTCCACCATTCTGTCTTCCAGCTCACTTATTTGTTCTTCTGCCTCTGTTATTGTTATTGATTCCTTCTGGTGTATTTTTCATTTCAGTTATTGTGTTGTTCATCTCTGTTTGTTTGTTCTTTAGTTCTTCTAGATCTTTGTTAAACATTTCTTGTATTTTCTCAATCCATGCTTCCATTCTGAAATTCTGGATCATCTTTAATATCATTACTCTGAATTCTTTTTCAGGTTGATTGCCTATTTCCTCTTCGTTTATTTGGTCCTGTAGGTTTTTACCTTGCTCCTTCATCTGTGACATATTTTTTTTGCCATATCTTTGGTTTTTCTTTCTCTTATGAGTGGGATTGTGTTCCTGTTTTACTGGTTGTTTGGCTTGAGGCTTCCAACACGAGTTTGTAGGCTATTGGGTAGAGCTGGGTCTTGGTGCTGAGATGAGGAACTCTGTGAGACCTCACTCCGATGAATATTCCCTGAGGTCTGAGGTTCTCTGTTAGTCCAGTGGTTTGGACTTGGAGCTCCCACCACAGGAGCTTCCTCCTAACCCTGGGCTCACAAATCAAAATCCTGCAAGCTGCATGGGGTGGCAAAAAAAAAAAAATAACAAAGTAAAAAATAAAATTAGACTAGGAAACTAACAGATATGTTAGAAATAATGTAAAACTAAAAATATAGATGAATCAACAACTGGAAGGGACATCAGTACCACAACAGTAAAAACGAGGAGGAGGAGGAAAAAGAAAAAAGATGGGTGGAGGGCGTTGGCTGTGGAGAGCGGGACCTTAGCAAGGGTGAGGTTTGGGCGATGGGCAGGGCCAATGCTCAGGACCCACAGGGCTGGAAGAGGCCCTGGGGGCTCCGGGGGGTAGGGCTTAGGCTCAAGCAACAGAAGGGACCGAGGTGTGCCCCCCCACCCCTCGTTTCAGAGGGCAGGGGACCTCACCTTGGAGCCCAGCAGGATTCCTGGGCTCAAGTGGGCAGGGCAAACGCCCTCCTCTCCTGCTCCTCCAGTCTGGGGTCTGGGAGTGCCCCTCCTGCCTGCCACTCCTGATCTCCCCAGCCTCCTTCCTATGCCCCCAGTACCAATGCAGCTGGGTGGGAGGGTGGCGAAGGGGGAGCCTTGGAGGGCAGGGGACTGGCCTGGGAGCTCAGCAGGCATGAAATCATTTTTAAATGTACTGACAAGGCAATTAAAATTTTCTTTTGGATGATATGGATGTCTGTTTTACTGGCTTAACTACGTAATTTTTCAGTACATGTAAGAAAGGTGGTTTTTCACTTATAAATTATTTCTAAAATTAGAGTTTGTAATTATTTAAAGTAGTCATTGTTAATAGTGCTAATGTTAATACTGACTTTAAACACTTTATAGATTCTAATGACATAATGTACACTTTTAAATTACTGTCATCCTTATTCTGGTTTAAAATACAGGAAGCTTTTAAGAAGAATTGATATTAATCCAGCCCTAATGGATATCCTTTATCCTTAGCTTAATTTTCTAGGGAATTAAAAACCTAAAGTAGAAAATTGGTTGGATTGGGAATTCCTTGGTGGTCCAGTGGTTAAGACTCCATGCTTCCAATGCAGGAGGCGTGGGTTTGATCCCTCGCTGGGAAACTAAGATCCCACATGCCGTGCAACGCAGGCAAAGAAAAGAAAACTGGTTGGATTTCCTGATTTTGCTTTCAATTTAAATTGAAGATGACATTATTCTCTTTGTCTCTGCAAGATAATCACAAATGCATTACCTATAACATGTTTTCTTCTTTTCACAGCCTCAGTGTTTACTTGCCTGGCAATAGCGTTGGGATTTTATAGACTCTGGAAATAACAGTGAAACTACTACATTATGTTCCTACTCCTGCTGCTGCTGACTTCTTAGAACAAACACTGTGCCAGGATGGATTTACTCTGAACATTGAAAGTTGCAGTAGAAACTTAATACAAGATTATTTAAAGTACATATGGACTAAAGGAAATGTTTTAGAATGGGAAGGTGTATTTTGTCTTTGTTTTTTATATATGTCTTTATTTCATTATGTTGAAAAGATGCCATTCAAAACCTGATTGATTAGAGACAGACAGGCATTTTGTCTTTATCCTTTTGATAGCTCATAGAAACTGAACCAGAGTTTTCTTGTTTGCTTGAACAACTGTAAATCATACAGGATTTCTTTGGTATGTGTTGCAAACTTGTTTAGTTACAAATAGGGAATCTAAAGTATAGAGCAATCAAAAGACTGACCTTGGGGCTTCCCTGGTGGCGCAGTGGTTGAGAGTCCGCCTGCCGATGCAGGGGATACCGGTTCGTGCCCCGGTCCGGGAGGATCCCGCATGCCGCGGAGTGGCTGGGCCCGTGAGCCATGGCCGCTGGGCCTGCGCGTCCGGAGCCTGTGCTCCGCAGTGGGAGAGGCCACAGCAGTGAGAGGCCCGCATACCGCAAAAAAAAAAAAAAAAAAAAATTGTAAAAAAAAAAGACTGACCTTGTATGGTCCAGCGAGTGAGAATCAGAGGCTCTCCAACTAAGTTTTTTTCAAAGAGCTAACAGCTGGCTTGTTTTCAAAACAAAACTTTCTGTATTTTGATTCAAAATATCTCAGAATCCTCTTGCCTAAGAAAATTCTTGGCACACTGTAGATAAATCTGTGTTGGATTAATAAATAAAGACCATATAGGTTCCATTGTAATAAACTCTATAGTACATTTGCTCACTCAGTAAATAAGAATGCCTGCTATGGGCCAGACAACATGCTGGCACCCATGTGCACAGAGCTGAACATGGCTTCCTTATCATGGAACTGACAATCTTAGTTGGAGAAGACAGACAGTAAACAGGTAAATTATTCATTTGTTACAATTTAAAATATGCTAAAATATTGAGAGGGAGTATTTCTTTCCTCCATGTGAAGGAAGCTCCAATAGCATAATATTGTAATCACTCTTCCTTCAACCACCCTGCCCTAGGTGATTAAGTAAGGTGAAAGGAGAAACAAGGCCCAAGTAGCCCAGCCACTTCTCCCCATTCCTGTTTGGGACCAGCCTGTCTACAGAGAACATTCATTCTGTTCTGCTCCTGTAGGATCAAGTTCACCTCTACAGGGTGAGGCCTGCTCTAGTACAGTGATACTTGGGACAAGGTAAGTCCGATTCGGGGGTCAGTGATAAGTTTACTGGACTGAAGATATTAACCACATTCTCCAATATCCGTTTTATCAGTAAATAAAGGTATTATTTAGGTCCTTATATCAGTTCATTTTTTTGAGTTTATTTTTGTATATGGGGTTAGAGAATGTTCTCATTTCATTCTTTTACATGTAGCTGTCCAGTTTTCCCAACACCACTTATTGAAGAGATTGTCTTTTCTCCATGGTATATTCTTGCCTCCTTTGCCGAAGATTAATTGGCCATAGGTGTGTGTGTTTCTCAGCTCTCTATTCTGTCCCATTGATCCAGATGTCTGTTTTTGTGCTATTACAACACTGTATTGATTACTGTAGCTTTGTAGTATTGTCTGAAGTCTGGGAAGGTTTTGCCTCTAGCTTTGTTCTTTTTCCTCAGAATTGCTTTGGCAATTCTGGGTCTTTTGTGGTTCCGTATAAATTTTAGGATTATTTGTTCTAGTTCTGTGAAAAATGTCATGGGTTGTGGTCAGAAAAGATTCTTGAAATAATGTCTATCCTCTGAAATTTGTTGAGGCTTGTTTTGTGTCCTAGTTATGTGGTCTATACTAGAGAATGTCCCATGTGCACTTGAAAAGAATGTGTATACTGGTTTTTTGGGGTGTTATGTCCTGAAGATATCAATTAAGTCTAACTGTTCTATTGTGCTATTTAGGATCTCTGTTGCCTTATTGATTTTTCTGTCTGGAAGATCTGTGTCCATTAATGACAGTGCAGTGTTAAAGTCTTATCATATTCCTGTGAATTTCTCCCTTTATGTTTGGTAGCATTTGTTTTATGAATTTAGGTACTCCTATATGGAGTGCATATATGTTAATGAGTGTACTACCCTCTTCTTGTATTGATCCTTTTATCATTATACAGTGTCCTTCTTTATCTTTCTTCATGGCCTTTGTTTTTTAAAGTCTATTTTGTCTTATATGAGTATTGCTACCCCCACTTTCTTGTCATTTCCATTTGCATGAAATATCTTTTTCCATCCCCTCATTTTCAATCTGTGTGTGTCCTTCACCCTAAAGTGGATCTCCTCTAGGCAGTATATTGTAGGTTCTTGTTTTATTATCCAGTCTGCCATTCTGTGTCTTTTGATCAGAGCATTTAGTGCATTGACATTTAAAGTAATTATTGATAAATATATATTTATTGCCATTTTAAACCTTGTTTTTCAGTTGATTTTGTATTTCTTCTTTGTTCCTTTCTTCTTTTTGTGTTTCCTTTTGTGATTTGATAGTTTTCTTTTGTATTATGCCTGAGTTCCTTTCTTTTGGGTTTTTGGGAATCTATTGTATGTCTTTTTGATTTGTGGTTACTCTGGTTTTCAACTATGTTAACTGTCACTATATCTACTTGCTTTAGACTGGTAGTCATATGAGCTCAAACACATTCTAAAAGATCTACATTTCTTACTCCCCTTCCCTACATTTTGTGATTTTCATGTCTTATTTTACATCTTCATGTTTATCCTTTTCTGTTCAATCATTTTCACAGAATTTTTTGGATTGTTTTTTAACTGTGTACTGTCTTATTTAAATGATCTTCAATCCTTTTATATATTTACCTTTTCTATTGTGATTTTTCCCTTTCCTATAGATTGTTGCTTCTTTTCAATTTAGAGAAGAGCTTTCAATATTTCTTTTAAGATAGGTTTAATATTGCTGTTTACTCTCTTAGTTTTTGCTTGTCTGAGAAATTCTTTTTGTCTCCTTCTATTCTAAATGATAATCTTGCTGGGTAGAATATCCTAGGTTGCAGGTTTTTCCCTTCCAGGACTTTGAATATGTCTTGCCATTTCCTTCTGGCCAGGAAAGTTTCTGTAGAGAAATCAGCTGAGTGCTTTATATTATCCCATAGATAGCATACCTTCTGTCTGCTGTTTTGACTGAGTGATCTCCATTATTCTATCTTCCAGATCACTTATTCGTTCTTCTGCATTATTTACTTTGCTGTTTATTGCCTTTAGCTTCGGTTTTCATCTCGGCAATTGAGTTGTCTAATTTTGATTGGCTCCTCTTTACAGTTTCTAGTTCCTTGTTACAGTGATCTACATTTCTATCAATAGCATTTCTTAATTCCTTCAGCATTTTTATTACCTCCTTTTTGAACTCAGGGTCTGGTAGACTGTAGAGGTTTGTTTCACTGTTTGTCCTTTCAGGGGATTTCTCTTGTTCTTTTAATTGGGAGTAATTCCTTTGCTTCTTTTTTCTTACATTTCTCTGACTATGAATTTAGGAGAAGCGGTTATCTGCTGTGGTCTGGAAGGGCTGTTTTTATGTGGGAGCATCCCAGTGTAGCCTGCCTGAGTCCAGTATCTTTGGTGCAAGGGCTGTTTTTGGTATCGATGCTTGCCATGTCTTTCCTTTGTGTGTGCCAGCCATTATCCCCTTGATAGGGGAGTGTGATTAGTGTCATGGTGACCAGAGCCCATAATGGATGTTGAGCAAGTCCTCCTCTTTGCTCTCTGGGTGTCACAGCCCTGTCAGGGACAGGGTCTGCTCCCCAGTTGTTGTAGTGCAGATCCCCAGATCTGGTTCTAAGCTGTGGTGTGAAGTAGGCAGGACTGGAGCACTCCCTCTGGGAGAGGAGCCACTGCATGTTCCTCCCCAGGAGCTGCCTGCCAGGACATGGGATTCTGTCATGCCGCCTGCCACCCGGTGTGTGCACCCACAAAGATCAGTGTTGCTGGCGCTGCCCTTTGGGCCCACCTCCTTTTGGGGGCCCTGGTAATAAGTTCAGAGCATACGCGCTCACCAAGCCACCAGCGCATAAACCCACTGGAGCTGCATCCCCTGAACCCGCAGTCAGCCCAGGGTGCCCTCAGGCACGCATGTGTGGTTCCAGTGAAAAGTCTGCCAGAGCAGGAACCTGCCAGAGCTGCATCCCAGCAACCACAGTGGGATGGCCAGCTATCAGTTCAGCTTTCAGCCCCACCTCCACATGCACACGCCCCCAGTTATGGTCTGGACCATGCTCCAGACCCTTTGGTCTGTCTCCATGCAACCAAACCGAGTCCTCTCCTTGGGTCTGTCTGCTGAAGCCTGAGTTTCAGCACCCAGTCGCTCTGCACACCAGCAGGCGCACATCTTGGGCTGGGAAGTGTGGTGATATGGTCAGGACCTTCTGTGTTAGTCTCTCCGTACCCTGCGGTGCCTCAGGCCAACTCCCATACCCTCCTCTTCAGCCTTTGAAGTTCCCTATCTGTCCTGGCATACCTCCCAGCTGGTGAAGGAGGTTCCCACAGTGAGGTTAGCATTCTTCCTTCACAGCTCCCTCCCAGGGGTGCAGGTCCCATCCCAGTTCCTCCTCTTCTCCCTTTTCCCTTCATCCTACCCAGTTACATGGGGATCTTTCTTGAAGCTTTGGTTGTATGAGATCTGAAAGCATTCAGTGGGTGTTCTGTGAGAACTATTCCACATATGGATGGATTTTTTGATGTATTTGTGGGAGGAGGTGAGCTCCACATCCCTCTACTTATAAAGGGGAAAAAAAATGAGGCAGTGGAAAGCACTATGGTCATCACCAACACTAAAATTAGTGATTGTCATTTTGTAGAATAGCTACATTGACTATATATATAACAGTGAATATACTAAATGATATGTATCAACTCACCTATTTTTCATCACAGCCCTCTTAGGTAGGTGGTATTATCCTCATTTTACAGCTAAAGAAACCAGGTAAGTGAAGTTAAGGTCACACAGTTGTAACTTCACACAGGTGAAGTTGCCAAGATCACATGGCAGATAAGTCACAAGACTTTAACTCAAGATTTTATGTTCTTACTCGATAGTAAGAGTAATCTCCAAGTTGAGTTCTCTGAGAACTCACTGTAGTTGTGATTTGCATTTTGCTAATACTTAGCAATACTGTCTAGGCTCTTCTTTCCTTTTTGTCTTATGCTCCATCACCCCCGGTAGTGCTCTCATTTGCAAAGTTCAGTGACTCACTACCACCCCACATTCCAGAAGAAGAAAGGGGAAGGTGTGGGAAAGCCCTTTCCCTTTAGGGACATGACCCCTAGGGTTTTACACACCATTTTTGCTCACACTCTATTGGCCACACTTGGTATCTTAGCTGCAAAGATGACTGGGAAGTCAGTCCTTATCCTGAGCAGCCACAAGCCCAGGTAAACCCTAATACTATAGAAAAAGGGGAGAAAGAGGTATTGGGAGACATCCAGGGAACCTCTGCCACAAGGATGCATGCTTCTATTACAACACTCTTCTGGTATTTCCTACCTCACTTGTACAGAGACTAGAAATGTGGCCTTGAGAAAACAGGAGGAAGTGTAACAAACTGTTTCCAGGTTGGGATTACTTTAGAGTCATCAGGCTAGAAGGAAAAGGTAAGGCTGTGTGTAGTCCCAGAAAGTGAGAGAAATGTTGGCTTTGGGAATTCCAGAATGCAGACTCTGAAATTCCCCTCCTAAGGTTAGAATCCCAGCTCCACATTGCTATGTGACTCTGTGACTTTCTTAATCTCCATGTATGAAATGCTGTACCTCTTTTCCTACATCTGTGGTGAGAATTAAGCAGTAATACATGTAAAGGACTTGGTACAGATCACACACATAGTAAGTGCCCAATAAATGTTGACAAATGTTTTTACTACAGATTGAAAGCCTATTGGAAACCACAGAGAAACTAACAATAATGACTAATGACTATAAAGGTTATGAAAAGGATAGGTAAATTTTTGAACACTTCCTTACAGGCCTTTGACCAGCCTAAACTGGTCTTAGCAATCAAATGCACTCGTGTCAGGGCAAACTGGTCCTGATGATACTGGGCCAAAATGGCCTGTCCATGTAAGGTACTTGCCAGGGCCTAGAGATGGGCAGTCTGGGGTATGGTAGGAAGGCTGATGCCAGTGAAGCAAGCTCAAAGCCAGCAATCAGATATTCAGAGGGAGGCAGAAACTAGATAAGTGCCCCAAGAGAGTCACACGTCTTTGCTAGCTCAAGGAAGAAAAGAGTGGGGTAGGAAAAGTGAGGGAATTGAAGTCAGAACTGAAATGAAATGCCATGGTGGTTCTTTGGTCAGCAAAGTCAAGGGAAAAGAGAAAAAAGAGAAGAAAGAATAATAAAGCCACATACTTTTCATCCTGTCCAGTCAACCTCATCTCTGTTATTCCTTTCTTATAAGGCTTGCAAGACAAAACAATGGTTGAATTCTAAAGCAGATTATTTAAATGTATATTTTTGGCAAACATGCGTTATGTTTTTTTTTCTTTTTACGAAAGCTGATTTTCATTTTATGTAAACTTCCCTGGAGATATTTGGTTGTTATTGTAAAAAGTTGTCCTTTTCTAAAACTTACTTACTTGTCTTTGTCTCCTAAGTTCAGATTTTTTAAAACTCAAGTCATTTGACATACACATGGCCAATAGGCACATGAAAAGATGCTCAACATCGCTAATCATTAGAGAAATGCAAATCAACACTGCAATGAGGTACCACCTCACACCCGTCAGAATGGCAACATTTGTAGTGAGGTGGATGGACCTAGAGACTGTCATAGGGTAAAGTAAGTCAGAAAGAGGAAAACAAATAACCATATGCTAACACATATATATGGAACCTAAAAAAAAAAAATGGTCATGAAGAACCTAGGGGCAGGACGGGAATAAAGACGCAGACCTACTAGAGAAGGGACTTGAGGACAGGGGGAGGTGGAAGGGTAAGCTGTGACAAAGTGAGAGAGTGGCATGGACATATATACACTACCAAACGTAAAACAGATAGTGGGAAGCAGCCGCATAGCACAGGGAGATCAGCTTGGTGCTTTGTGACCACCTAGAGGGGTGGGATAGGGAGGGTGGGAGGGAGACCAAAGAGGGAGGAGATATGGGGATGTATGTATATGTATAGCTGATTCACTTTGTTATAGCAGAAACTAACACAACACTCACTGTAAAGCAATTATACTCCAATAAAGATGTTAAAAAAATGTAGACACAATAAAAAAAATCTACAAATAACAAATGCTGGAGAGGGTCTGGAGAAAAGTGAACTGTCCTACACTGTTAGTTGGAATGTAAATTGATGCAGCCACTGTGGTAAACAGTATGGAGGTGCCTTCAAAAAACTACAGATAGAGCTACCATATGATCCAGCAGTCCCACTCCTGGGCATATTCCCAGACAAAACTATAATTCAAAAAGATACATGTACCCCTATGTTCATAGCACTATTCACAATAGCCAAGACATGGAAACAACCTAAGTGTCCATCAAGATCTGAATGGATAGGGCTTCCCTGGTGGCGCAGTGGTTGGGAGTTTGCCTGCCGATGCAGGGGACACGGGTTCACGCCCCGGTCTGGGAAGAGCCCACATGCTGCAGAGCGGCTGGGCCCGTGAGCCATGGCTGCTGAGCCTGCACATCTGGAGCCTGTGCTCTGCAACGGGAGAGGCCACAACAGTGAGAGGCCTGCATACCGTTAAAAAAAAAAGAACTGAATGGATAAAGAAGATGTGGTATAAATACACAATGGAATACTACTCAGCCATAAAAAAGAATGAAATAATGCCATTCGCAGCAACATTTGCTTCATACTAAATGAAGTAAATCAGAGAAAGACATATATGATACCACTTATATGTGGTATCTAAAATATGACACAAATGAACTTATTTACCAAGCAAATACAGACTCACTAACACAGAACAAACTTGTGGTTGCCAAGGGAGGAGAAAGGTGGAGGAGGGATGGATTGGGATGCAAACTATTAAATATAGAATGGATAAACAAATAAGATACTAGTGTATAGCACAGGGAACTATATTCAATATCCTGTGATAAACCATAATGGAAAAGAACGTGTGTGTGTATAGCTGAATCACTTTGCTGTACAGCAGAAATTAACATTATATATCCATACTTCAATAAAATAAATTTTTTTTAAAAAATCAAGTCATTAGAAAAGTTGGGAGAAAAGCTATACCTACACTAGTAAAAGAGTACTCTCTACAGAAAGTAAAAGAAATATAATTCTATTATGAAGCCATAATAGAACTTCTAATAATCTTTATAACTAGACCTTTTGATTACTGTGTTATCTTATATTGTAAAGTTTATGTCAATACTTGCAAAATTAACTACTCATAAATGTAGAGTTTTGACTTGCCTACATAAATATATAAAAAATATATTGGGAGGGGGAATACAACTGAGTCCATGTAATTTTAATCCGTTTGACATTATACATTTCTGCCTTCAGAATTGGAATGACAGCATGTCTGAGTAATTCTGAGAAGAATTTATAGATTTACATTTATATCAATTTAAAAAGAAAAGAAAAATCAAGCAGGTTTATTTAAAGTTATTTCACTGATTAGTACCTTTTCACAAAAACTCCCCCAGAAGACACCTTTTTCTTCACTCGCCTCTTCTCTTTGCTTGACTCACAAGGAGGGTCATCTTCCTACAAAGAAAAAGAGAACCAAATAAGATTTCTATGCTAGACACATTTTCGTCTTTCTACGTTACTGTTCCAAAAGAAAAAATTTAACCATGACAGCATTTTCAACTCTGGTTTACATTTCTTTTAGAATTGTGTGTAAATACTTACATCAGAAGCACCAGTTCATATTGTGCTGATTCATCAGACTACCTTTACCTCATACATCCCCCCCACAGAACACCTTGTTGTTTCTGCTTCTATTTTAGACCAACATTTTACAACATATTACTAAACAAAATAACACAAAGCATTAGCATGGCATCCTCTGGATTCTTTGCAAGCCCCATTCTGTTAGGAATCACATTTCCTGGATCCTGTATTTCCTTCTCTGTTCACAAAACATCCCTCAACTGCTCTTGTCTCTTTCACTTTGCCCTGCCACACACTGTTTCTGAATATTTCTCATCCGTTGTGGTACTCTCAGTACCTAGCACAGAAGATTCTCAATAAATGCTCTGGGAAGGAGTAAGAGAGGACTAGAAACACAGTGGATACTCACTAGATGTCAGTCATCTTTGAATAATTCTTCTAGTCAGAAAAGTGCTCTGCACCCAGTTGGGCAGGAGAGATCTGAATGCAGGAGTTTCAGGAACATCACAAGGCCACATGTCCATCAGGAGAGCCCCTGGCTGGAGGTAGGATTCCCCAAGGTGTTCCCACCTACACCTTTGCTAACGAGGTCAGTCAGCTTAACTCATAGAAGTGTGTGAACATAGAAGCAAACTGCTGTTTTTCCACCACCCAGGAAAACAGAACCACACACGTTCCCTCCCCCTTGAGAGAGGAATAGATGGGGAATCTGCTGGCCCTCCCATAGAGTGGCCAGGCACTGGTGAGCACAGGGCAACATGATGGTCCCTTCTCTTGAAAAAGCTTACCAACCAGTCTGAAGACCAGGAACAACAAACCTTTTACTGGGGCTTAGCATATGGTACCCACTGTATTTCATACTTTACATATAAAACAAGGTGAAATAGGTTGTATTAACAACATTTTATAGATACAAGGACAGAAGTCAAAGACATTAATCAACTTTTCCCAAGGTCACAAAACTAAGTAAATGGCAGGATTCAAATCCAAATTTTGTCCAACACCAAAGTTCATGTTGTAACCATTCCTCCATCCTGTCTTCCAGCAAAAAATTGCTCATTCAGTTCCTAAAACTACACTGTATACTGTGTATACTGTGCTACAGGTACACAAAAAGGAATGAGATCTGGTTCCCACTCAGGAGTCTGTGGTGGAATAGCAGATATAAAAGAGGTGCTCAGTTCACTCCCCAGCTTTCAAGAGGTCCTCAAGATCATTAGGGGATGAATGCAATAATGTCTATGAAAGAACACTGAGGTAGGGCAGGAGTTTATTAACCTCATCCAACTAGATAGATAGAATTAGAGAAAGAATATAGAAAATGTAGGAAAAGAGAGGAAGCTACTTGTCAGAGGTAGCCAATTTTCTAGTGCTTAATAGAGTTACCAAACTTTCAGAAACAGTTAATATTTACTTTCCTTTACTTTTCATATATGCTAACTCCTGAAGGAGTTTAAACAATCCCAAATACTCTAGAAATAGTGGTCAAATACCAAAGCATCTACTAACATCAAATATGTACGTTGTTCTACCAAACCAAGCAAGCCTTACTGTAAACTAGTTCAAAAGAAAATATGTGCTTGGCACTCAACAGGCCTCCAGTAAGTGTTCGTTGAAAGTTCCAAACTTCCAAATTCCAGAAATTTCTGCATTGGGGGAACATTCTTCACCAAGATTAGTCATTTCCTCATCATAAATTATAGACAGAAACATATTTCTCCCTAATGTGTGTTTTCTCCCAAACTCAGGAAAAGAGAACTGCAATACTGAGATATTAAACACATGATTCATGGTGCTTAGACACCTAAAGCAATTCTAAGTGTAAATTAAACCACCACCCCTATGTGAAAATGTATATATTTTAAATACTAACCGGTTTCCATCTGAAAGAATTTACAGGTTTGTTGAAGAGATTAATAATACTGCGTGAAACTGTTGACAGGTTATGTGTCTACAAATGATTGCCTGGGTATATGGAATTCTTGTTTTTAAAACAATTTCATGCAATCTGGTAAGTTTTGGGAAGCATACACAACTAAAGGGAGATAAATCCCACTTTGATTACCAGAACAGTCTCTCATCAGAGTGTCAAAGCAGTAACCAATAGAGAGAGAGAGAAATCACAAACTTCTAGAACTTCCTTAGACTAACAGCTCAGATTGGATAAACTCACTTAAGCCCTCAGATTGCTCCAAGGACCCTTACAGGCTCACAGGCTAGGATGTCAGAGGACAGGGAGAAGCCCAGCAGAGATAGAAAACAAGGGTAAGTTAAACACAGAAGTATTCATAGAATATTACCAGTTCCAGGTTGGCTGTTCCTGATTAGCAAGCATGGCCCAAAGCTTTAGACCAACAACTTCTCGAATGATACTGGTTTTGGAGATGGAAGCTATGAGGAGTTCAGTGCTGCATCAATCTATAGACAGACATCTCTACCAAAGCTAGTATAGTTCCCATCTAGTTTACGTTTTTTAAGTAAACATTTTTATTTAAGTACAATACACCTATCAAAGAGCACCCCGAAAAGTGTACAGTGTGATGAATTTTTACAAAATGAAAACACCCAATGTGACCACAACTGAAATCAAGAAATTGAACAAGAAACTGAACATTACCTGTATCCCAGAATCATCCATTTGCCTCCTCCCAGGCACTATTAACTTGATTTATTTTACGTATTTGGGGACTGCATGGTATCATACTGTAGTTTTCTTTTGCTCAGCATTATGTTTGTGAAATTGACCCATAGTGATGTGTAGAGCAGTAATTCATACATTTCCATTGCTTTATAATATTCCATTGTATGATTATACCAAAATGTATTTATTCTTACTGTTGATAGAATTTTTTATCCAGTTTGGGGGATATTTATACTAATGCTAATATGAATATTCTTGTTCATGTCTTTTGGTGCCCATCTGTGTACATCAAGAGACATGTACTCATTGCACTGGGAACTGAGTCACAGATGTATATATGTTCAGCTGTACTCAATATGGCCAGACAATTGTCCCAAGTGATTTAAAATCAATTTACACTCCACCAGTGATGAATAAGAGTTCCACTTGCTCCACATCCCCATCAATACTTGGTAATGTCTGTTTTGTATTGTTTTAGCCATTTTGGTGGTATATTGACATCTTGTTGGGTGTTAATTTATATTTGTGATAACTAATAATTCTGGTAACACTTCTGAGTACACTTTCACGTTTATTGGCCACTTGTATATCTTATTTTGTGAAGCGCCTGATCATGTCTTGCCCGGTTTTTTACTGGGTTGTCTGTCTTTTTCATACTGGTTTGTGTAAGTTCTTTGTGCTTTTGGATAGAAGGAAGGAAAATAAGGAAGGAGATATATTTTCCTACTCTTTGGCTTGCCTTTATTAATGTTGCCCTTGATAAAGTGAAGTCTTATTTTAATAAAGTCGAATCTATCAATTTTTTTTCTACCCCAAGGTCACAAAGATATCCCACTGTGTTATCTTTTGGAAGCTTCATCACCTCAACTTTGTATTTAAGACATATCTTGAAATGTTTGAATTACTGTATATAATTCCAGTATAAGTAACATTTTATCAAATTACTATAAATTTTATATTTAAATTTTCATAAATAAATTCACTTATTTGAAGACCTAACATCAAAAATTTTAAAGACCGGGCTTCCCTGGTGGCGCAGTGGTTGAGAGTCTGCCTGCTAATGCAGGGGACACGGGTTTAAGCCCTGGTCTGGGAGGATCCCACATGCTGCGGAGCGACTGGGCCCGTGAGCCACAACTACTGAGCCTGCGAGTCTGGAGCCTGTGCTCCGCAACAAGAGAGGCCGCGATAGTGAGAGGCCCACGCACTGTGATGAAGAGTGGCCCCCACCTGCCACAACTGGAGAAAGCCCTCACACAGAAATGAAGACCCAACACAGCAAAAATAAATAAATAAAATTAGTAAACTCCTACCCCCAACATCATCTTTTAAAAAAAATTTTTAAAGACCAATTTTTCAAACTAAATCTTCTCATAAGCACAGTGAGTGAGCTGGAAGGGCAAAGGGGCTACACTGGCAGTAACGAGTGTCACTAAAAGGGGGTTAGGCAGTTAGGTTCAAATCATGGCTGCCCATCTAACAAGCTGTGTGACTTTACGCGAATTCCTTATTTTCTCTGAGATTTGGTTTGTTATTTGTAAAATGAAGAAAATAACATCTGCCAGATATAAAGTTCCTGGCACTGAGCGCAACACATAGCAAGTACTCAGTAACTGTTGATGATGATGATGCTATTAATCAAGGCAAGTTAGATCTCACAGAATTTAAATTTTCAGTGCTGTGTGTAAAGTAGCCAATTGAACTATAATACAAATGATGAGGTGCCCTCAGAGCAGTACAAAGTGCTTGCTGAAAGGAGGACAGATCATTTGTGGTCAAGGGGGCTAGGACAAGGTTGATGAACAAGATGGTTCCTAAAGAGGATTTTGAGAGGCAGAGTTGACAAAAGGCTTCAAAGTATATGGACAAAACGAGCAAAGGCTTGGGGGTGGGAAAGTGTGGGGCAAGTTCAGAAAAGGTAGGCGATGTATAGGAGAATAGAAAATAAGGCTGGTGAAGTGCGTTAATGCAGGCTGAGACAATATGTGAGAAAGCACTATAAAAATGTATTATTATCAAAACCAGTTATTATTATTATAAAAAACCTATTTAAGTGCATTATGTCAGACTATCCTAGGAATTTTTTTTCTGGCTAAAAATTATGCTCTTGCAGATTCTTTCATAGGGGAAAAAGTCATATGCAATCATAGGTCCTTACCAGAAGGTGGCAGGAGAGATTTAGTCAGAGCTTCTTGAAGCCTCTATATAAATGAGCACTGAATCAAAAGTTCATTTTATTTATACTTTACATATTTAGACTCCACAATAAACTAATTCGTCCTCCTTTCAGATGCAGAGAGCTACACACATTTATCCACTGACTGTTTATACAACTCAAATGTAGAAAATTGAAAGAAAGGAAAAAAAAGAAAAGGATATGAGGAAGGGAGAATACCATGAATACTAGTAGACAGAAAATGCCTCGGGAGTTCTACACAGTATTTCATCTAACATCAGTACCATCCCATGAGGTAGGTGTTATCCTCATTTTAAAGATGAGGAAATTGAGACCCAGAAGCTTTTGCAGAACAGAAAATAAGCAGCTGCCATTAGAGGTCAGTGACATTTGCTCATTTACAAAAACTCGTGTAACCTACCGCAAAAACCGCGAAAAACGATGGGCCCAGAGTACAGGGACCTCGAGTCAGCGCTCCTGAAAGCTACACATTGTTGGTAGAGAGCAAGGTCTTAGGAAGGATGTGCTCTATTAGTGTATGACATCAAACCACCCTGGGAACAGACATTTCTGGGCAAGAAAAGAATAATTTTAAATAGCTAAAAACCAAAAATTTTCTATGTAGACCATCAATCTGGATTGACTCAAAAGGCGTGCAGCTCGGGTGATCTCCAAAAGATCTAGGCAGCTAGCTAGCGAAGAACAATGTATGTTCTTGCCTCTGAGGAGACTAGAATAGGCAGAGTTCCTGCCACAAGGTGGAGAGGGAGCGGATCTGGAGTGTCAGTGGTAGTTTATAAAAGGTGTATGTCCGCTAGCCAACACCACATGACTGCCCCAGCCAGCCTCTCCATACTAAAGTGTCCCCAGAGGCTAAACGTGGTATAAGATGGTCACTGCAAAAATGAAGATAATGGATTATGATGATTATTTCTATCCCTTGGAAAATTAAGCACTGGTGAGATACCAAAACCCAGAGAAAGTGAATTTGCATACAGAAATACACACGTTTGCAGATGAACAGAATGTTGTCTAATATGAGACCAAACCATTAATAGCGGCTTCCTCTGGAGAGTGGAACTTGATATGGGGAGGAGCATCTGCCCTGTTTTTAACATTTTACAATAAGCACATATATTAATACTTTTTAAGTGGTTATTAAAGAGACTAATGATTACCTTGTACAAAATAAAAAGAAGCCAGGAAGTTTTTATTATATATCATATTTGGGGTGATGTAGATCTGGAACAAAATTAACTTACCCACGAGGACTGAAGAAAAAAATTCCCTATGGAAGGAAAATATGAAACGTACCTGAATCTCTACACTATGTCACATGAACTGTCCACAAAGGCCACATCTTCAGAGCAGGGGAGAGTGAGGGCCAAAGTTTCCCTGGTGAGCTTTCTGCCTGCTCTACTGAGACTGGATAGCCTGAAATGCAAGCACCACTGGGGGTTTCTTGCTGTCACTTTCACTCTATTTTCTATACTCCACCTGCTTTTCTTCATTTGTTCTTTGTTATCTGTTTCTCATGTCAGTTTCTTTTTAGAGCAGTTTATTTTGGATATTTAGAATTAAAGCATACATACTCCATAGCTGTCTCAGAATTCTTATCAATTACTCTGCTTATAAAATTTTTTTCCTTACATGATACAATAATAATAAAACTTACTGCACACATATGAACCAGGTTGCTATTCCAACTGATAGGTAGGTACACAGACACATATGTATGTGTATATAGTTTTATAGAGTAATGTATGTGTGTGTATATATATATATGTATGTGTATATGTATATTCCTTTACTCCTTACTCCTAGAAAATATGTTATTAACTCCAATTTACAAATAAGGCAAAGAGAGGTTAAATGACTTGTCCAAACCAAAAAGGGCTGCAGCCAGGATTTAAACCCAAATAGCCCCCTCCAAAGCTGGTACTCTTAGCTACTCTTGTATACTACTTCTTGAGAAAGATAAATGTGTTAAGAAGGATACCAACCACAGCCGCAAAGTTGGGAACCTGAGTTTTTTCCAGCATCTCCCTGAGTTGATCCACCTCTGCTCGATACTCATCCAGCTGACATTCTAATTTTTCTCTGCGTAGTCGTTCATACTCTAGGTGGCCCTGCAGCTCTTTGATAGTCCTGTCAAAAAAATTTGGTTTCAATCAATCTCCAATATCAACTAGCAATTATTTTTGGTAATAGTGAAAAGTATCCATACATTATATACATTATATTTAAGGCAAATAAAACAAAGAAAGCATTTTTTCAACAAATATATACTGAGAGTGTACTATGAGCCAGCACTGATCTATACATACTGGAGATAAAAGCAGTGAACAAAACAGGCCACATCTACCCTTGTGGGGCCTACCTTGGCAGCAGTGGTGGAAGACAGTAAAATAAATAAGTAAATACATGTATTTCAATATAAGTAAGTAAATATAAGTATGTTGGAAGGTGATAAATGCTAAGGGAGAAAAAAATAAAGCAAGAAAATAATAGAAATGTTGTTGAGGAGGGGGTTAATACCCCATATACAATGACCAGGGAAGGCCTTACTGAGAAGGGGGCTTGTGAGCAAAGTCCAAAAGGAAATAAGAGATAATCAAGTAGACATCTGGGGTACGAGCATCCCAGACAGAGAGAATAGCAAGTGCAAAGGCCCTAAGGCAGAAGAACACCTGGTGAACTCGAAGAAAGAAGCCAATGTGGCTGGAGTAGTCAGGTAAAAGGGAGCCAGAACAAGTAGGGCCTGGTAAGTCGCAACAAGGACTTGGCTTTTACTCTGAGTGAAATGGGAAGCCATTAGAGGATCTCAACAGAGAAACGGCATGCTCTAACTTAAATGTCTTTTGCTTTGTTTAGCTTTGTTTTTTTTAATGATGTAAAATTTACTTTGAGTGAATTACACAAATATCTAGTTTAAACAATTCAATGAGTTTCCACTAATGCATCCACCATGACTACCAAGATACAAAATACTTCCATCATCTCAGAAAGTTCCTTCATGCCCTTCCCAGGCAACCCTCACTTCGCAGAGGTAACCACACTTCTGAATACCTATCGTGTTAGATTAGTTTTGTCTCTGCTTGTAAATGAAGTTGTACATTATATTCATTTGTGTGCCTGGCTTCTTTCAGTCAACAATATGTGAGATTTATCTGACTTAGGTTTTAGCATGATGAACAGACTGCAGGGGATGAGGGTGGGGGGTGAGGGAGCAGGGACAGGAAGTTGGGAAACATATCAGGAAGATGTTAAAATATACCCAGACAAGTGATGCTAGGACTGGAACCAGGGTTTCTTTCTGCCTTATTGCTGGATGGTGAGGGCACCAGAACTCCCAAGGCATGTTGAGTTGGATGTCAGGTCTGAAGGAGGGCAATCTAAGAGTATACAGTAGTAGCCCTGGTATGGAAGTGAGTGGGGTTGAGGTTGGAGATAGGAAAGAAGAACATTAACTGTGGAAACCTAGAATTCAGCAAATGAGAAGAGAAAATCAGCCCCAGGACAGAATAACACAACCACGTTTTGCTGTATTCTGGGTTTCATCTAACCAATCAATAACGACAAAGGCAAAAGGACATCTCTCAAACTAATACTTATCCAGGTTTCCTTTACAATTAGATATAAGATCAGGAGTTTGTACCCAAAGAATAAATGTCTTCAGATGTACTCAACACAAAGTGAGAAACACATACTAGAGAAGAAGTAAAGCTTACTCAGAGGAAACACTGCAGTCTCAGCTAATAAGAAACTACAATCTGGCACAAAGCCTAAAGCAATCTTTATAAAAAAAAAAAAATCCTGCTCAAATGACTTACATCAATATAATAACCATTTCACACTGAAATGTGAACATTAGAATTAAACGTTCCATTAAAGACTATTATTAAAATTGTAATGACCTTGGATAATAGGTTTGGAGTCATACAGACTCAGACACAAATCCTGGCTCCACCCCCCACGCTTAGTCCTCCCTTTGTGACCTCATGCGAGTTACTTGTAAATTCAGTCTTGGTTTCCTAATCCACGTACCGAGATAATAGCTAATGGAGCTGTGAAGACTGCATGAAACAATATATACAAGAGGCTTATACAGTGCCTACCATACAGTAGTGCTCAGAAGTACTACAAGCATCCCTAGCAGTAGTACAGTAATATGTCTTGGAAGAGAAGTAAAGGGAACAAAATTTAAAGCTCATTATCTAGGAAATAATTGCTCTACTGTGAAGTACTTTTCTAGACTACAAGGGAGCTAAGAACTTTCGGCTAGGTTCTTAGGCAGAGGCCAATACTAAAAATATTCTACATCTCAAACACTTTAATCAATACAGAGGCAGTCAGGAATTCCCTGGCGGTCCAGTGGTTAGGACTCCACGCTTCCCTTGCAGGGGGCACGGGTTCAATCCCCGGTCAAGGAACTAAGATCCCGCATGCTGTGCAATGCAGCCAAAATATACATACCTACATACATATATATATATATATATATATATAGAGAGAGAGAGAGAGAGAGAGAGAGAGAGAGAGAGAGAGAGAGAGAGAGAGAGGCAGTGGACAGCACTTATGTGATGTGATTTATGAGATACCAAGGAGGCCCCTGATTAAAAAAAAGAAAATTTCTTTTTGGTCTACCACAACTTCCTAGTGCCTAAAATCCCATTAAGAGACAGAGTATTTTGGCTTAAGATTTTGTCTTCTGTTCAAACTCCCAAGTACCCATCTTATCAAAGATTTAGATGTTACTCTGAATACATTTACCAGACCTCTTACTGAGATTAAATTCAGAAGAGGGTGAATGCAAGAGAAACAGGAGGTTCTAAGAGTATGAGGGAAAGAGACCCAACCAAAGGAAAGGGCAGGGGAAGTGGAGAATCCATGTGCACTGCTCTTTACAGACCCTTGTTCTGATTAAACTACAAGTCTCCCCTCCTGTCTCCCTGTGTTCCCTGTCCACTGTGGAAAGCAGAGACAAGCAAAGAGGCAGTGGGAGGAAATAAGCACTTGGCATCCTCTATCCCAGCAGCCATTAATTAACTAGAGAGGTACCATATGTACCGAGAGCCAATTTCAGGTGCAGGAAGTGAAAAGTGAGGGAATATGCAGGCGTTCTGAGGGGTGCCACTGTCCGTGAACATAGGACTAGGTTGGTGACTTGTGAGCAAGCAGTCCAATTCGATAGGGATGGCTAGAGACTGTGTTGGTTGAAAAGCTCAAAGTAACTGTGGTCTCAAAAAAACAAAGGGGCTTCCCTGGTGGCGCAGTGGTTGAGAGTCCGCCTGCCAATGCAGGGGACATGGGTTCGTGCCCCGGTCCGGGAATATCCCACATGCCGCGGTGCAGCTGGGCCCGTGGGCCATGGCAGCTGAGCCTGCGCGTCCGGAGCCTGTGCTCCGTAACAGCAGAGGCGACGGCAGTGAGAGGCCCGTGTACCGCAAAAAAAAAAAAAAAAAAAAACAGACAAAAAAACGAAAACAGGAACTCTTCTTAGCGTTTTAGTTTTGCGAGACAAAAAGTTCTGGAGGGGGCTTCCCTGGTGGCGCAGTGGTTGAGAGTCCGCCTGCCGATGCAGGGGACACGGGTTCGTGCCCCGGTCTGGGAAGATCCCACATGCCGCGGAGCGGCTGGGCCCGTGAGCCATGGCCGCTGAGCCTGCGCGTCCGGAGCCTGTCCTCCGCAACGGGAGAGGCCACAACAGTGAGAGGCCCGCGTAACGCATAAAAAAAAAAAAAAAAGTTCTGGAGGATGGTTGTACAAAAATGTGGAATGTACTTAACACTACTGAATTCTGCCTTAAAAGTGGTTAAGATATATGTTATGCTTATGTGTATTTTACCACAATTTTTTTTAATTTTTAAAAAATTTAAAAAAATTTTTTTTTAATTGGTGCACAAGTTTTTGGCACCACAACGAAGACCTGTGTTGGGTCTTTGTTGCTGCGCGCAGGCTTTCCCTAGTTGTGGCAAGTGGAGGCTACTCTTTGTTGCGGAGCACAGGCTTCTCACTACGGTGGCTTCTCTTGTTGCAGAGCACAGGCTCTAGGCACGCGGGCTTCAGCAGTTGTGGTGCACGGGCTTAGTTACTCCGCGGCATGTGGGATCTTCCCGTCCCAGGGCTCAAACCCAGGTCCCCTGCACTAGCAGGTGGATTCTTAACCACTGTGCCACCAGGAAAGTCCCTTACCACAATTTTTAAAAAATCTTAACACCTTCTCCATCTGGGGGCTTAGGAGGAAAACAGGTTGGAGACTCACACCCTTTGGTGGGGATGAAAAAATAAGTTGTTAATCAACAAACCCTCACGTGGCATTTAGAAAGGTAAGTAAAAACAAACCATCAAAGTTTTGAGGACATTACTTTTCAGACTCAAGCTGTTCTTTCTTCTGCTTTAGATCTTCTTCTGTTATGCCTCCCAAGTGTTTATAGTTGCTCTCTGCAATTTCCAGGAGGTGTCTCAATTCTACAATTTTCTTATAAGCTCTCACTGCAAGACAGAGTTGAACAGGAACCTAGTTTAGACAGATAACAGCTCATGAGCTCACAGGATGCTGGTCCTGGAGCATACTCTTCCTCTAAAGCCAGTGTCTGCATGGTCAGTGTCTGTATGGTTCGGGGAAGGAGATGGAGGGAGGGTGGTGTCTATATAGAAGGACACATATCAGTAGCAGAGTATTAGGGTGAACAAGCAGTGAAATATCTAAATGGAGGATTCTGTTCCTGCTGTTGGAGGATATATCACTGTTATGACTATTAATACCAGGGAAAGGAAGGGAAGGGGAGGGGAGGGGAGGGGAGGGGAGGAAGGCTGGCTAGCAGTGTTTTAGGACTAGTTATATATTACAGGACCATGCACAATCTATTTATGTCAGAAAATTAGAAAAACTGAAATATGCTTGATTTATTTATGATAAATCAGAACTAATCCAGCCCCCCAATTTTATGATTAGTCACTTGTAATATCTAGGCAAGAGGATATTGAGAAAGAAGTGTGTTAAGAGCTACCTTGAGCTATTCTCCAGCTATCAAAACCATGATTTTTTCTATCCTTTGTGGTACAAGTTCTCAACCTGGGGTGATTTTCTCCTCCAAGGAACACTTGGCAATATCTGGAGACCTTTTACTTGTTAAACCTCGGGGGATGGAGGGAAACAGACTATTGGCATGTAGAGGCTCAGGATGCTACTAAATATCTTAAAATGCACAGGTGGGCCCCCCTCAACAAATAAGTATCTGGCCCAAAATGTCAATAACACAGAAGCTGAGAAACTCTGCTTTACAACCAGGTTAGCAAATCACAGCCTCTTCTCCCTGACACTCACCACTCTGATTTATCTCTCAATGGTTAGAGCTGCAGGTTCCAAACTATATACATCAGAATCAACTGGGGTACTTTTTAAAAATGTATATGTTTGAGCCCCATAGCAGTCCTACAAATTCAGGTATCAGTAGTTAGTAAAAGCTCCTCAGACAATTCTGACGGGCAGACAGGTTTGGGATCCACCATAACTAATAGCAAACAAGTAGAGGGGATCTTTTTTTTAATGTTACATAAAATGGAAAGAATTGTGATGGTTTATTTAATTCTTTAACATTTGAAGGCTATGTTTTGAAAGGGCTGTTCTATGGGATCATCAGAGGTAAGAGCTAGGATTAATAGGGATTAGTTCCAGGAAGAAAGATCTTAACAAAGGCGAAACTTTTCAACAAAAACAGTTAAGAGGGTGGGAGGGAGGGAGACGCAAGAGGGAAGAGATATGGGAACATATGTATATATATATATAACTGATTCACTTTGTTATAAAGCAGAAACTAACACACCACTGTAAAGCAATTATACTCCAATAAAGATGTTAAAAAAGAAAAAAAGTTAAGAGCTATCATGTATTTGTGGAGTGCCTGTGATGGGAAGGACACTATGATAAGTGCCTTATACATTTACCCCTGTCAAAAGGTAGAAATGGGCCACATGGGTGATAGTGGGGGCCTTGTCACTGAAGGTGATTGGATGCTGGATGACATGTGACAGGAATGTTGAGCCAGGAGTCAAACCTCAAATGGGGTTCTATGATGCCATGACCCTAAACCTAATTCACTAAAGAATGCTCTGAATTGAGGCTCAGTTCCAAGAAGCCTGTGATGACAAGAAATCCAATCAGTCCCCTGTAGGCACTCTGGCAAAACCTAGTATTCCAAGAGACTGGCCAGTCCTTTGGATTTTGCCCTGGAATAAAATTAAATAGTCATGTCAAATAGCACAGGACTTCATATATAGTACCTTCACTAGCTGCAAGCACCCCAGCTGGGCACCAGCCAGAGCCTCACTATATGGCAAGGGTGCAAGAGTGCATTTGTGTCAAACACACCACAGAAGGAAACTGTTCTAGCTTCGTTCTTGGTCTTTCCTTAAACATCTTTAAAAATTTTTGTGATTCACTGACAATGATCACTTCACAAAAATCTCCTACTCAACTAATTTCAGAAGACACTGAAATTCTACAAATCAACTGTTCATCTTCTGCAGTTCTAATAAGTCCTTGCTAATTCTCAGTACAATCAACAAAAAAGAAATTTAGGCAAAAAAAATTTTTTAATAGATAAAATGGATTGCATCAAAATTAAAAACTTGCACTGGCAAGGACATCATTAAGAAAGTAAGGATAAAAGACAGCCTCCTCAATAAGTGGTGCTGGGAAAACTGGACAGGTACATGTAAAAGTATGAAATTAGAACACTCCCTAACACCATACACAAAAATAAACTCAAAATGGATTAAAGACCTAAATGTAAGGCCAGACACTCTCAAACTCTTAGAGGAAAACATAGGCTGAACACTCTATGACATAAATCACAGCAAGATCCTTTTTGACTCACCTCCTAGAGAAATGGAAATAAAAACAAAACTAAACAAATGGGACCTAATGAAACTTCAAAGCTTTTGCACAGCAAAGGAAACCATAAACAAGACGAAAAGAAAACCCTCAGAATGGGAGAAAATATTTGCAAATGAAGCAACTGACAAAGGATTAATCTCCAAGATTTACAAGCAGCTCATGCAGCTCAATAACAGAAAAACAAACAACCCAATCCAAAAATGGGCAGAAGACCTAAATAGACATTTCTCCAAAGAAGATATACAGATTGCCAACAAACACATGAAAGAATGCTCAACATCATTAATCATTAGAGAAATGCAAATCAAAACTGCAATGAGATATCATCTCACACCAGTCAGAATGGCCATCATCAAAAAAATCTAGAAACAATAAATGCTGGAGAGGGTGTGGAGAAAAGGGAACCCTCTTGCACTGTTGATGGGAATGTAAACTGATACAGCCACTATGGAGAACAGTATGGAGGTTCCTTAAAAATCTAAAAATAGAACTACCATACGACCCAGCAATCCCACTACTGGGCATATATCCTGAGAAAACCATAATTCAAAGAGTCATGTACTAAAACGTTCATTGCAGCTCTATTTACAATAGCCAGGACATGGAAGCAACCTAAGTGTCCATCATCAGATGAATGGATAAAGAAGATGTGGCACATATATACAATGGAATATTACTCAGCCATAAAAAGAAACGAAATTGAGATATTTGTAGTGAGGTGGATGGACCTAGAGTCTGTCTTACAGAGTGATGTAAGTCAGAAAGAGAAAAACAAATACCGTATGCTAACACATATATATGGAATCTAAGAAAAAAAAAACACAAGGTCATGAAGAACCTAGGGGTAAGACAGGAATAAAGACACAGACCTACTAGAGAATGGACTTGAGGATATGGGGAGGGGGAAGGGTAAGCTGTGACAAAGTGAGAGAGTGGCATGGACATATATACACTACCAAACGTAAAATAGATTGCTAGTGGGAAGCAGCCGCATAGCACAGGGAGATCAGCTCAGTGGTTTGTGACCACCTAGAGGGGTGGGACAGGGAGGGTGGGAGGGAGACGCAAGAGGGAAGATATATGGTGACATATGTATATGTATAACTGATTCACTTTGTTATAAAGCAGAAACTAACACACCATTGTAAAGCAATTATACTCCAATAAAGATGTTAAAAAGAAAAGTTAAAAGACAACCCACAGAATAGGAGAAAGTATCTGCAAATACTTATACTTGCAGATATAAGGGACTTATATCTGCAAGTACTCTTACAACTCAATAGTAAAAAGATAAACAACTCAGCTGAAAAATAGGCAAAGGATTTGAATAGACATTTCTCCAAAAGATATACAAATGATCAATGGGCACATGAAAAGATACTCAACATCATTATTCATTAGGGAAACACCAATCAAATCTACACTGAGATACCACTACACACTCATTAAAACAGTTTTAGTTATTAACAAGACAAACAATAAGGAGTATTGGCAAGGAAAGGGAGAAACTGGAACCCTCAGGCATTGTTGGTGGGAATATAAAATGGTGCAGCTATTTTGCATAACAGCTTGAAAGTTCCTCAAAATGTTAGACATATTTTTACCAGATGATGCAGCAATTCCAGCTGCTAGGTGTATATCCAAGAGAAATGAAAATACATTTCCATTTTCAAAAAAGCATGTATACAAATGTTCATAGCAGCATTATTTTTTTTCATATTTATTTATTTATTTATTTAGGCTGTGCCGGGTCTTAGCTGTGGCACATGGGATCTTCGTTGAGGCATGGGGATCTTTAGTTGTAACATGCGGACTTCTTAGTTGCAGCATGCAGGATCTAGTTCCCCAACCAGAGATCGAACCCGGGCCCCCTGTACTGGGAGTGTGGAGTCTTACCCACTGGACCACCAGGGAAGTCCCAGCAGCATTATTCTTAATAGCCAAAATGTGGAAACAACTCAAATGTCCAACAACTGACGAGTAGATATATAAAATGTGGTATAGGGACTTCCCTGGTGGTCCAGTGGCTAAGACTCCACATTCCCAATGCAGGGGGGCCGGGTGTGATCTCTGGTCAGAGAACTAGATCCCACATGCTGCAACTAAGAGCTTGCATGCCGCTACAAAGATCCTACATGCCACAACTAATACCCAGTGCAGCCAAATAAATTTAGGAAAAAATAAATAAAAAATTAAAAATAAAATAAAATGTGGTATAGCCATACAAAAATATTATTTGGCAATAAAAAGGAATAAATTATGAAGTAATGATCCACGTTACAATGTGCATAAACCCTGAAGACACTGTGCTAAGTGAAAGAAGCCAGTCACAAAAAACCATATATGGTATCATCCCATTCATATGAAATGCCCCAAATAGGCAAACCTATAGAGACAGACAGTAGATTAGCAGTTGCCTAATTGGGGGGTGGTTTGAGGGGAAGGGAGAAGAAGGTAGAGGTTAGGGGGCTTGACTACTAATGGGTATGAGGTTTCTTTTGGGGGGTGATGGAAATGTTACAAATTTTATTGTAATAATGGTTGCACAAATCTGAATATACTAGAAACCATTAAATTGTACACCTTAAATGGGTAAATTGAATGGTATGTGGATTATATCTCAGTGAAGCTATTTAAAATAAAGCTGTCAGGAAATTCTGAAGGGATCATTGACTCTGAGTCTCACTGTGGGGTGATCCAGGTGGGCTGCTTGTTGGGAGCCCCTAATATCAGCATCTTTTAGGTTGCATTCACCAGGAAAGAGGCTTCTACCATCACCTGGAGAGTGAGGTTCTGCCTGACGATGTTCTGGGAGCTCTTAAAAATAATTTTTTTTTAAAATTTAGACATGAATTAGAAGTTTTTCTCAGACAATACAGTTTTGGTACTAGTTTTTCCTGCCAGAATAACTGAAAATACTTTCCAGAGATCATGAGGAAGGGAATTGACATTTACTAAGCCTCTAGGCACTTCCCATTCTCTAGCGCAGTCTGTGGGATGACATTACGTTAATATTCTCATTTTTACAGATGAGGAAACCAAGGTTCAGAAAGTAACACAGCTAGAAAGAGGTGAAGCTCTGATGTCTGAATCCAGTGCCAAGCTCTGCTCACTTTACTACAGCTGCCTCTGCTTTGGTTAGCCTCTGTTCAAAAAGATCCTTCTCACCTTTCTTCTATGAAAGAGTGCCATTGAAACAGTTCCTCTCATCCATTCATATGAACCATGGCTCTCTGACAAATATCATGAGAAGTGAAATCAGGGTTATATGGCAGGAAAATACCCCTTTCCTCTTTGAGGGACAAAGATCATGTCTCACATTCTTTATATGTTCAACAACCCCTAGTACAAAAATCTGTACTAGTTCTGGTTCCCCAAAAAATATCAAAGTATTTTACCTTGTAGATGGTAGTTGTCTTTAAAATAATTCCCAAATCTGTGGTATTTTTTAAAGGAAAAATCATGGAAGAGTTGGCACACTTACCTCTGGCATCTGTTTTATCCGACTCACTGAGACCTATATCATCCTTGGCATCAGTGCTTCCCTCAACACCATGTCTTATGAAAAACTTAATATCATTTTCATCAATTTCACTCTCATCATCTGTATCATATTTCTGTAGTCCTTCCAATAGCTTTACTGCTGCTAAATGGGCAAACCTGTAGAAAAGAATTAGTAATTACAAGATCCACAATCTTTTTCAAATTGAAATAGCAGTTTGCATTTAATTTAGGGAATTACACTCTACATTATCGCACCAACTCACACACCAGTGAAGAACGAAAACTGTATCTGAAGGTCAGTGACAATTTGATGCATATCCAGCAATGCAGGGAATTCAAACAGTTAGTGGAAACTAAGGACAAGCAGTCATATTAAAGAATGATTCCAGAATTTTTTTTTTTGGCCACGCCGCAGGGCTTGTGGGATCTTAGCTGCCCGACCAGGGATTGAACCCGGGCCCTCGGCAGTGAAAGCGAGGAGTCCTAACTACTGGACTGCCTGGGAATTCCCAGATTCCATTTTTTAGTGGCAAAAATCCAACTGAAAGAAGTGACCCAATATCAAAAGAATATTTGGTGTGTCCCCAAACGGAGCTGCTCAACTGAGTAGAAAGCCCGGAACGACCCTACTTGATTTACCTGTATTTACTACCTTTTCCTGATGGCCTAATTTAGATCATAGAATTAGTTCTGGTTCCAGAGGGAAAACTATAGCTCTAGCCCCCTTAATCTTCATCCTTCCTCAACCCTCAAAGCACTCAGCATGGCTTTGAAATTTAATGGAAAAATAATGCCTTTCATATCCACATTTCTTATTTTCTTTGATCTTTCCCACATCTCTATGAAGCTTCTAATAATATACCCTTGGTTTTCAAGTTGTTGTTGTGATTGTATGTAATCTGCATTATTTTTCCCACAGTTTTGCTAATTAAAATGTTCAATGCTGGGACTTCCCTGGTGGTGCAGTGGTTGAGAGTCCGCCTGCCAATGCAGGGGACATGGATTTGAACCCTGGTCTGGGAAGATCCCACATGCCGCGGAGCAGCTAAGTCCGTGCGCCACAGCAACTGAGCCTGCGCTCTAGAGCCCGCAAGCCATAACTACTGAGCCCGTGTGCCACAACCGCTGAAGCCTGTGCGCATAGAGGCCGTGCTCTGCAGCAAAATAAGCCACCGCAATGAGAAGCCCGCGTACTGCAACTAGAGAAAGCCCGCGCACAGCAACAAAAACCCAACCTAAGCAAAAATAAATAAATTAATTAATTTAAAAAAAAATGTTCAATGCTTTCTCTTAGGACATGGAGAATTACTCGCTAAACATAAAAACCTCAAATTTTATTTTGTTCACACACGTCCATAACCATGTGCACATGCACACATATATCTTTACCTTTCACCAGGTACTGCAAATCATTAACAATATAGTAATAAACATAGGAAGTTGTACGGTTAATAGAATTCATTATCTCTATTACTAGATTGTCACTTCACAGCTATCATTTACTGAGTACTTGCTTTATGCCAGATTCAAGGTTGTTTCTATAACACTACACTCACACTAGCACTTTGGTGCATGAATGACAAAGAAATGTGGGTCAGAAATTATGAATATATTCAGATACAGTACTAAATCACCCATGTAATACTGATATAAAGACAGACAAACAGATCAATGGATAAAATACAGACTACGGAAATAAGCCCACGCATACATGGACACCTGACGTGGACAAAGACACAAAGGCAATAGAAGAAAAAGGACAGCTTTTTCAACAAATGGTGCTAGAACAATTAGATATCCATATGCAAAAAAAAGAACTTGGATACATACCTCATACCACATACAAAAATTAACTCAAAATGGATCACAGACCTTAATGTAAAACCTAAAACTGTATCTATAACAATGTCTAAAAGAAAACATAAAGGAAAATCTTTGTGACTTGGTGTAAATCAAAGATTTCTTAGATATGATACCAAAAGCATAACCCATAGAAGAGCAAATTGTTAAAAAAATTTTGCTCTTCACTGTTAAGAGAATGAAAAAACAAACCACAACTGGGAGAAAATCTTCACAAAACAAAAATCTGAGAAAGAACTAGTATCCAGAATATAGAAAGAGTTCTTAAAACTCAACAATAAGAAAACCACCCAAGTTTTAAAAGTGGATAAAAGATCTGAACAGTGGATAAAAGATCTGAACAGTCACTTCATCAAAGGAGAACGTACAAATGGCAAATATGTATATGAAAAGATGCCCCAAATCATTTTCCATTAGGAAAAAACAAAAAACACAATGAGACACCACTACACACCTACTGGAATTACGAAAATCAAAAACTCTGACAATTATCAAATGCTGGCAAGGTAAGAAGCAACAGAAACACTGATCCACTGATGATGGAATGCAAATTGGTGTGGTCACTTTGGAAGGCACTGTGGCAGTTTCTGATAAACACACCCTCTTAGCATCTGACTCAGCAATCCTACTCCTACGTATTACTCAAGTGAACTGAAAACTTATGTTCACACAAAAATCTGTACCTGAATGTTTATAGCAGCTTTATTCATAATCACCAAAAAGTAGATACAAACAAGATATCCTTCAACAGATAAGGGGATAAGCAAACTATGGAATACTACTCAGCAATAAGAGATGAACCACTAATACACATGAATGATTTTCAAAATAATTATGCTTAGTGGAAAAAGCCAAATACATAAGAGTACATACTGTATGATTCCATTTATATAAAATTCTAGCAAATGCAAACTAATCTATAGTGACAGAAAGCAAATTAGTGTCTGTTTGGGGATGGGGCAGTGGAAAGCAGTAGGAGGGAGAGATTACAAAGGTGCACAAGGAGATTTTAGGGGGTGATGGATATGTTCACTATCTTGATTGTGGTGATGATTTCACAGGTATATACATATATCAGAATTCATCAGTTTGTGCTGTACAAATATGTGTACTTTACTATATGCCAATTATACCTTGATAAAGCTATTTTAAAAAATAAAAAATAGTGGGCCTGAGTTGATAATGATGCTACTATGTGGTAAAACAAAACCATATTCCATGGCTTCAAAGAGATCCCACAGACAAAATTTTAAGGAACATGAACTCACAAACAAAAATTGCATGGCAATTTAATGAATAATTAGGCCCTTGCATCCCGTCAAGCCTCATGTGCAACTTTTAGCCCACACTCCTACTTTAGATTCAAGCAGTTCTGAATCACATGCGTTCCTCAGACACACAAGGTGTTATCTTAAAACTCTTCCTCCTTCAAGTGTCAGCATAAATGTTGCTTTCTCCAAAAAAAAGTTTTCCCAGACTTCTATATAAATTCTGTCCCCCGCAGTTGCCTTCATAACTCTTACCATCATCTGTATTAACATTTCTCCCCCACAACTTTAGAATAGCAATACTTGGGCACTTTTTCTTCTGTGCTCTTACTGCACCTTATACATGAAATGTAATACGACATACTGATTATAATCAATAAAAGTTATGTTTGCACATTTGTCTCTCCACAAGACTGTAAGTTTCTTGAGGGCAAGGACTATTTTTTTTCATCTTGGTAAACTTAATGCTAACCATAGCACTTGGAGCATGGTAAGTATACAGGAAGTTGAATGAAAAAACAATCAAATGAACAAATGGATGAACTAAATATTCCGTGAGGGCCTGACCTGAATGAGCTAGAGGTGTTCAATAATAGGTGTTACATTTAATTCAAATATAAATATCAAAATTTGTTTCAAAATCCATGACTCCTTTTGATTACTCCTTTTTATCACACAGAATTTCTCAACAGGTGCCAGCATTTGGGTGGGACAATTCTTTATTGTACACTACTGTTCTGAGCACTGTAGAATGTCTGGCATTCCTGGACCTGACCTCATGAAACATTAGTGATGGTCTCCATCACTGTGACAACCCCCTCCCCACATTTCCAAATGCACACCCCCCAAGAAGGGGGACTACTACCTCCCAGCTGAGAATCACTGCTTTAGAGAGAAGAGCTGATATGTTGTCAAATGTTAATTCAGCTTGAAAATTATCATTCCATCAGCATTTGACTGAGTCCTATAATCCAGAAATCTTCAGAGATTTCTGAGTATAGGAGAGTAAATGCAAAACTTTAAAAACAAAAGAAAGAAGCAAAGCAGATAGGGATACCTCTTAGCCACATCACTGGGTTTCTCCCTTGCTTTGTTGGTAATATTACTGTCTGCTCCCATTTTAATTAGCCACTGCAAACACTCTATGTGGCCTTGCCCAGCAGCTGTAAAAACAAAACAAAATGTACACACAAAAAAGTTACTGTTATTAGAACAATTTTCTAAAATTTTGGACAGTACCACTGCAGAGTATTTTTGTAAATACTAATCCTTACAATAACCAGCAGAAGTAGGTTGGCCAGATGTTATTTTCTCTATTTCATTTATTCATTCATTAGACAAATATTTAATCAAGTATCTGCTGTACTCAGCCCCTATGCAGAGAGCTTTACATACAGATATAGATGTTGAAGCTCAAAGAGGCTATTTAACATCATACAGCCAGTAAGTAATGGATTTGAAACTATAATCTAGGTTTTTTCTAATCCTTATCCAGTGTTCATCTACTGTATTCATAGCTCCTGACCAATCTTGTACCAGGCCAAATGTAAGTGCAATCTGTGTGAATGTGAAAGACTTTGAAAATCTTTTGCCATCTTGTATAAATAGCTTATTCCTCTGACCCTCATAACTCAAAATGTTCAGGGCCCCTCACTGATTACCTAAACTGTTCACCACCTTTCCTTAAAACACATGCACTCAATATTAATTTTCACCTCCACAACTCTGCTTATGTGTCTTCTCACCTAGTGCCCATCACTCAATCATATGATCATCTAATTTCTCCCCTCCTTCTAGGTCCATCTCAAAATGCAGGGAAACTGTTGGGGGGAAACTCAGTCCAAAAAGATCTGAGTTTAGGTCCACTAAACAACAGATTGGAGGACAGGACAGAACTTAGCAAGTGGCTGGCATATAAAGACACTCAATAAATGTCTATAGAGTTGATGAATAAATGAATGGAAAAAAATGAATGAAACCTCAGCTTTGCTCTTACTAGCTGTGTAACCTCAGTCAAGAAACCTAAGGGGGGACTTCCCTGGTGGCGCAGTGGTTAAGAATCCGCCTGCCAATGCAGGGGACACGGGTCCGAGCCCTGGTCCAGGAAGATCCCACATGCCGTGGAGCAACTAAGCCCATGTGCCACAACTACTGAAGCCCGTGCGCTTAGAGCCTGTGCTCCGCAACAAGAGAAGCCACTGCAATGAGAGGCCCGCGCACCACAACAAAGAGTAGCCCCTGCTCGCCCCAACTAGAGAAAGCCCGTGCGCAGCAGCAAAGACCCAACACAGCCAAAAATAAATAATAATTTTTTTAAAAAATAAATAAAAAATAAAAGCTAAATAACTCAACAGCAATTGTGTCAGAACTGAAGATGAAGCAGGAATCATAACTTACCTTTATGCATAAGAGTTGATCCATTATTATCACGTTCATTAATATTGATTACTCCATCTTCTATTAATTTCTTAAGCATTTCCAAATCACCCTTAAAGGCAGCCACATGACCTGGAAATGCTAAAGCTATGAATTAAAAATTCAGCATTTCAGGAAACATAGGAATTCGTTCCTTTTCCCTGCCTTAATCAGTCACACATTTCAGGTTTCAGTATTAACTCAACTATGAGAATGTTACATTGGAATTAGTTCAGTTGATGCAATGACAAGTAATAGAAAGAGAATCATAAAATAAGATTATTATTAACAGTGTAGCCTTTCCATCCCTCAGGATCTCAAACATGCCAGGAATATATGGTACCAGAACTATTCTTGCCATCTTCCCTGTTTCTCTCAGGCCACCACAAAACACAAGGAGATGGTCATTTTCAACCCTTTGTATAAAGACATACTTGGTCTCAAGTCCTACATTTGCACAGACCACTCCCTCCCTGTTTACAAGTGAAGAAAGCAAAAGAAACTGGAAGGAGATAAAGTATATGTGTGTATCTATACATAAACATAGACATAGACAGGTGTGAATACACCTGACCTAGTGCCTAGCACATAGTAAATACTTAATAAAATGTTTTTAATGATAACAACGAGATATACTGAGCCCTTACTGAATGCCAAGCATGGTAGTAAGCACTTGTAAGGACTGCCTCATTTAACCCTCTCAACAACCCTGAGGTAGCTATTCTCATTTCTGTATATGGAAAGGAAACAACCTAGAATACCCAAGGAGTATTTTAAAAAGAACAAAGTTGGAGACTTATAATACCTGACTGTAAGTCTTACTATAAAGCTACAGTAATCAAAACTGTGTAGTACTGGGCTTCCCTGGTGGTGCAGTGGTTGAGAATCTGCCTGCCAATGCAGGGGACATGGGCTCGAGCCCTGGTCCGGGAAGATCCCACACGCCGCAGAGCAACTAAGCCAGTGCGCCACAACTACTTAGCCTGCGCTCTAGAACCCACGAACCACAACTACTGAAGCCTGTGCACCTAGAGCCTGTGCTCCGCAACAAGAGAAGCCACTGCAATGAGAAGCCCGCGCACCGCAACGAACAGTAGGATAGCCCCCACTCACCGCAACCAGAGAAAGCCCCCGTGCAGCAACAAAGACCCAATGCAACCAAAAATAAAATAAATAAATTTATTTTTTTAAAAAAAGAGAGACACGAGAGCTTGCTTTCTCTCTTTCAAAAAAAAAAAAAAAAAACACTTTGTAGTACAGGCAAAGAGACCTACCAATAAGACAGAATGCATAAACAAAATATGCATCCGTACAATGGAATACTATTCAGCAATAAAGAGTAATGAACTACTAATATACACAACACAAATGAATCTCAAAAGATTAGAGAAACCCATTAGAAATCCATTTCCATTAGAAAACCCAAACTAATCTATAGTGACAGAAAACAAATCAGTGGCTGTGTACGGCCAGGGTGAAAAGAGGGATGAACTACAAGAGGGTATGAAAAAACATTTGAGATGAACTGCATACTTTAAATAAATACAGTTTATTTTATATAAATCATACTTTAATAAAGTTGCTTTTTTTAAACAAGGATATCATTTGTGAAAAAACAAGCCACAGTGTGAGAGAAAAAATCTATATCAGATAAAATAAATAAATAATTGGTATCAGAACTATATAAAACAGCTCAAATTTTTTAGAAAAGGACAAAGAACACAATTTTACAGGCAATTCAATAGAAAACTAGAATAGCCAATAACTTTACTAAACAATGTTCAGCCTCATTAGTAATCAAAAAACTGCAAATAAAAACACAAGTTAAACCTCTTCATACCCAACTAAGTGGCAAAAATTTTTACGTCTGACAATACTGAATACTGTTTCTCTAAATTCTCACCAAACATTGCTGATGAGAGTGTAAATTACTACAACCACTCTGATAAAGAATGCAGCATTTATAACTATTTATACTGAAAATGGGCATATCCCAACAAGCAAAACCTAAAGTAGAGTTTCCCAACTATTTACCAAGGCAGTGCTCTTAACTCTCAATCTTCAGAGAAGATAGGCAGTACCTCAAGAAGCCTCATCCAACAGTACCAGTATGCCATACAAATATCATTTTCTATGTGGGCAAAGTGTGAAAAGGGTAGGGAAGCACTTCTCTAAAGAACATCCTGGGGCTTCCTTGGTGGCGCAGTGGTTGAGAGTCTGCCTGCCGATGTAGGAGACATGGGTTCGTGCCTCGGTCCAGGAAGATCCCACATGCCGCGGAGCAGCTGGGCCCGTGAGCCATGGCTGCTGAGCCTGTGCGTCCGGAGCCTGTGCTCCGCAAGGGGAGAGGCCACAACAGTGAGAGGCCCACGCACCGCAAAAAAAAAAAGAACATCCTGTGCATGTAAACAAGGACACATACAGGAATATCAATTACCACCTTGATTGTAATTCTGAAAACTGTAAACAATCTAAATGTCAAATCGGAGAATGGATAAACAGTGTTTTTTATTAAATGCAATACCACAATTTAAAAGAATAAACTAGAATACATCTATCTGTCTAATAAACCTCAAAAATCATAACATTTTGTGAAAAAAGAAAGTTAGAGAGGAGTATACATTACTATTTCATGCCATTTTTATAAAGTTTTAAAAGAAGTTTCAAAGACTTCTAGTTGTCCACTAAAATCCCCTTCCTTCCACAGTAACAAGAGCTGCATCTGAGCTGAGGCCTCTCAGCTGGGTACTAAATTATCCAGGCTTCCTTGCAGCTGGGTGTGGCCATGTGACTAAACTCTTGCCAACAGAATGTTAGCAAAAGTGATGACTGCAAATTAGATCTTAAAAATCCTAGCTTAGGGCTTCCCTGGTGGCGAAGTGGTTGAGAGTCCGCCTGCCGATGCAGGGGACACGGGTTTGTGCCCCGGTCCGGGAAGATCCCACGTGCCACAGAGCGGCTGGGCCCGTGAGCCATGGCTGCTGAGCCTGTGCGTCCGGAGCCTGTGCTCCGCAAGGGGAGAGGCCACAACAGTGAGAGGCCCGCGTACCGCAAAAAAAAAAAAAAAATCCTAGCTTATACTCTTGTTCTCTCCCCACCTCCTGCTGGATTAGCAACAACTAGAGAGAGCTAGTTAGGAAGATAACAGGTCCCTGAATGACTACATAGAACAGATGCACTCTCCAACCAGGGCTATTATATAAAAGAAATAAACTGCTATATAATTTAAGCTGCTGAATTTTAGGATTTCTTATTAGATATAACAGTTTAGTCTCTTAAACTAAAAATACACAAAATGATACTGCACATTTTTGTGAGTATATATATACTAAATATAAAACCATAGAATGGAATCACAAATCCAAAATAATGGTTACCTCTGAGGGAGAAAAGGAAATGAATGGTATTAAGGAGAGAGAACCAGGAAGCTTCAAGTGTATCTTATCTATAATATTTTATTCTTAAATCTAGTGGCATAAAGAGTGTTCATTGAAGACTCTCAAGATGGCAGAGGAGTAAGATGTGGAGATCACCTTCCTCCCCACAAATACATCAAAAATACATCTACATGTGGAACAACTCCTACAGAACACCTACTGAACTCTGGCAGAAGACCTCAGACTTCCTAAAAGGCAAGACACTTCCCACGTACGTGGGTAGGGCAAAAGAAAAAACAGAGACAAAAGAATAGGGACAGGACCTGCACCAGTGGGAGGGAGCTGTGAAGGAGGAAAAGTTTCCACACACCAGGAAGCCCCTTCACTGGCGGAGACGGGGGGGTGGGTGGGGAGGAAGCTTCGGAGCCACGGAGGAAAGCACAGCAACAGGGGTGTGGAGGGCAAAGTGGAGAGATTCCTGCACAGAGGATCGGTGCTGACCAGCACTCACCAGCCCGAGAGGCTTGTCTGCTCACCCACCGGGGCGGGTGGAGGCTGGGAGCTGAGGCTCCGGCTTTGGTCAGATCCCAGGGAGAGGACTGGGGTTGGCGGCGTGAACACTGCCTGAAGGGGGCTAGCGCTCCACAGCTAGCCAGGAGGGAGTCCAGGAAAAAGCCTGGACCTGCCTAAGAGGCAAGAGACCATTGTTTTGGGGTGCGTGAGGAGAGGGGATTCAGAGCACCACCAAAACGAGCTCCAGAGGCAGGCGCAAGCCGTGTCTATCAGAGCGGACACCAGAGATGGGCATGAAACGCTAAGGCTGCTGCTGCAGCCACCAAGATGCCTGTGTGCAAGCACAGGTCACTATCCACAGCTTCCCTCCCGGGAGCCTGTGCAGCCCACTACTGCCAGGGTCCTCTGATCCAGGGACAACTTCCCTGGGATAACACACTGCAACGTCACGCCAGCCTCTGCCACAGCAGACTCGCCCTGCATTCCCCTCCCTCTCCCTGGCCTTGGTGAGCCAGAGCCCCCTAATCAGTGGCACCTTTAACCCCCTCCTGTCTGGGTGGGGAACAGACGCCCTCAGGCAACCTACACACAGACGCAGGGCCAAATCCAAAGCTGAACCCCAGCAGCTGTGCCAACAAAGAGAAAGCGAAATTTCTCCCAGCAGCCTCAGGAGCAGTGGATTAAATCTCCACAATCAACGTGACGTACCCTGCATCTGTGGAATACCTGAATAAACAACGAATTATCCCAAAATTGAGACAGTGGACTTTGGGAACAACTGTAGACTTGGGGTGTGCTTTCTGCAACTAATTTCTTTCTCGTTTTATGTTTATCTTAGTTTAGTATTTAGAGCTTATTATTACGGGTAGATTTGTTTATTGATTTGATTGCTCTCTTTTTTTTAATATATATATTTTTTATTTTCCCTTTTTCTCTTTTTGTGAGTGTGTATGTGTATGCTTCTTCGTGTGATTTTGTCTGTATAGCTTTGCTTCTGCCATTTGTCCTAGGGTTCTGTCTGTCCCTTTTGTTTTTTTTTTTGGTATAGTTTTTAGCACTTCTTATCATTGGTGGGTTTGTTTTTTCGTTTGGTTGCTCTCTTCTTCCTTTCTTCCTTTCTTTTTTATTTCTTAATTTTTTATTATTAATAATATTTTATATTTTTTAAAATAAATTTATTTATTTATTTACTTTTCTTTCTTTCTTTTTCTCCCTTTTCTTCTGAGCTGTGTGGCTCACAGGGTCTTGGTGCTCCAGCCAGGTGTCAGGCCTGAGCCTCTGAGGTGGGAGAGCCAAGTTCAGGACACTGGTCCACCAGATACCTCCCGGCCCCAAGTAATACCAAACAGCAAAAGCTCTCCCAGAGAATCTCCATCTCAACGCTAAGACCCAGCTCCACTCAACAACCAGCAAGCTACAGTGGTGGACATCTTATGCCAAAAAACTAGCAAGACAGGAACACAACCCCACCCATTAGTAGAGAGGCTGCCTAAAATCATAATAAGGTCATACACACCCCAAAACACACCACCAGAAGCGGTCCTGCCCACCAGAAAGACAAGATCCAGTCCGACCCACTAGGACACAGGCACCAGACCCCTCCACCAGGAAGCCTACACAACCCACTGAACCAACCTCATCCACTAGGGGCAGACACCAAAAACAAAAGGAACTACGAACCTGCAGCCCGTGAAAAGGAGACCCCAAACATAGTAAGTTAAACAAAATGAGAAGACAGAGAAATATGCAGCAGATGAAGGAGCAAGGTAAAAACCCACCAAACCAAACAAATGAAGAGGAAATAGGTAGCCTACCTGAAAAAGAATTCAGAGTAATGACAGTAAAGATGATGTAAAATCTTGGAAATAGAATGGAGAAAATATGAGAAACGTTTAACAAAGACCTAGAAGAACTGAAGAGCAAACAAACAATGATGAACAACACAATAAATGAAATTTAAAATTCTCTAGAAGGAATCAATAGCAGAATAACTGAGGCAGAAGAACAGATAAGTGACCTGGAAGATAAAATAGTGGAAATAACTACCGCAGAGCAGAATAAAGAAAAAAGAATGAAAAGAATTGAGGACAGTCTCAGAGACCTCTGGGACAACATTAAACGCATCAACATTCGAATTATAGGGGTCCCAGAAGAAGAAGAGAAAAAAAAAGGGACTGTGAAAATATGTGAGGAGATTACAGTTGTATAGTTGAAAACTTCCCTAATATGGGAAAGGAAATACTGAATGGAGTCCAGGAAGCGCAGAGAGTCCCATACAGGATAAATCCAAGGAGAAACACGCCAAGACACGTATGCCCAAGACATATATTAATCAAACTATCAGAAATTAAATACAAAGAAAAAGTATTAAAAGCAGCAAGGCAAAAGCATCAAATAACATACAAGGGAATCCCCAGAAGGTTAACAGCTGATCTTTCAGCAGCAACTCTGCAAGCCAGAAGGGAGTGGCAGGACATACTTGAAGTGATGAAAGGGAAAAATACCCAGCAAGGATCTCATTCAGATTCAACGGAGAAATTAAAACCTTTACAGACAAGCAAAATCTAAGAATTCAGTACCACCAAACCAGCTTTACAACAAATGCTAAAAGAACTTCTCTAGGCAGGAAACACAAGAGAAGGAAAAGACTTACAATAACAAACCCAAAACAATTAAGAAAATGGTAACAGGAACATACATATCAATAACTACCATAAATGTAAATGGATTAAATGTTCCAACCAAAAGACATAGACTGGCTGAATGGATACAAAAACAAGACCCATATATATGGTGTCTACATGAGACCCACTTCAGACCTAGGGACACATACAGACTGAAAGTGAGGGGATGTAAAAAGATATTCCATGCAAATGGAAATCAAAAGAAAGCTGGAGTAGCAACTCTCATATCAGACAAAATAGACTTTAAAATAAAGACTATTACAAGAGACAAAGAAGGACACTTCATAATGATCAAGGGATCAATCCAAGAAGGTATAACGACTGTAAATATTTATGCACCCAACATAGGGGCACCTCAATACATAAGGGAAATGCTACCAGCCATAAAAGGGGAAATTGACAGTAACACCATCATAATAGGGGACTTTAACACCCCACTTTCACCAATGGACAGATCATCCAAAATGAAAATAAATAAGGGAACACAAGCTTTAAATGATACATTAAACAAGATGGACTTAATTGATATTTACAGGACATTCCATCCAAAAATAACAGAATACACTTTCTTCTCAAGTGCTCATGGCACATTCTCCAGGATAAGTCATATCTTGGGTCACAAATCAAGCCTTGGTAAATATAAGTAAATGGAAATTGTAACAAGTATCTTTTCCAACCACAATGCTATGAGACTAAATATCAATTACAGGAAAAGATCTGTAAAAAATACAAACACATAGAGGCTAAACAATACACTACTTAAAAACGAAGAGATCACTGAAGAAATCAAAAAACACTCAGAAACAAATGACAATGAAAACACAATGACCCAAAACCTATGGGATGTAGCAAAAGCAGTTCTAAGAGGGAAGTTTATGCAATACAATCCTACCTCAAGAAACAAGAAAAATCTCAAATAAACAACCTAACCTTACACCTAAAGCAATTAGAGAAAGAAGAACAAAAAAAACCCACAGTTAGCAGAAGGAAAGAAATCATAAAGATCAGATCAGAAATAAATGAAAAAGAAATGAAGGAAACAATAGCAAAGATCAATAAAATTAAAAGCTGGTTCTTAGAGAAGATAAACAAAATAGATAAACCATTAGCCAGACTCATAAAGAAAAATAGGGAGAAGACTCAAATCAATATACTTAGAAATGAAGAAGGAGAAATAACTGACACTGCAGAAATACAAAGGACCATGAGAGATTACTACAAGCAACTATATGCCAATAAAATCGACAACCTGGAAGAAATGGACAAATTCTAAGAAAAGCACAACCCTCTGACACTGAACCAGGAAGAAACAGAAAACAAACAGACCAATCATAAGCACTAAAATCGAAACTGTGATAAAAAAATCTTCCAACAGGGCTTCCCTGGTGGTGCAGTGGTTGAGAGTCCGCCTGCCGATGCAGGGGACATGGGTTCGTGCCCCAGTCCGGGAAGATCCCACATGCCGGGCCCGTGAGCCAAGGCTGCTGAGCCTGCACGTCTGGAGCCTATGCTCCGCAATGGGAGAGGCCACAACAGTGAGAGGCCTGTGTACCGCCAAAAAAAAAAAAAAAAATCTCCCAACAAACAAAAGCCTAGGACCAGATGGTTTCACAGGAGAATTCTATCAAACATTTAGAGAAGAGCTAACACCTATCCTTCTCAAACTCTTCCAAAATATACCACAGGGAGGTACACTCCCAAACTCATTCTACGAGACCACCATCACCCTCATACCAAAACCAGACAAAGATGTCACAAAGAAAGAAAACTACAGGCCAATATCACTGATGAACATAGATGGAAAAATCCTCAACAAAATACTAGCCAACAGAATCCAACAACACATTAAAAGGATCATACACCATGATCAAGTGGGGTTTACCCCAGGAATGCCAGGATTCTTCAATATATGCAAATCAATCAATGTGATACACCATATTAACAAATTGAAGGATATAAACCATATGATCATCTCAATAGATGCAGAGAAAGCTTTTGACAAAATTCAACACCCATTTATGATAAAAACCCTCCAGAAAGTAGGCACAGACAGAACTTACCTCAACATAATAAAGGCCATATATGACAAGCCCACAGCCAACATCATCCTCAATGGTGAAAAACTGAAAACATTTCCACTAAGATCAGGAACAAGAAAAGGTTGCCCACTCTCACCACTATTATTCAACATAGTTTTGGAAGCTTTAGCCACAGCGATCAGAGAAGAAAAAGAAATAAAAGGAATCCAAATTGGAAAAGAAGTAAAACTGTCACTGTTTGCAGATGACATGATACTATACGTAGAGAATCCTAAAGATGCTACCAGAAAACTACTAGAGCTAATCAATGAATTTGGTAAAGTAGCAGGATACAAAATTAAAGCACAGAAATCTCTTGCATTCCTATACACTAATGACAAAAAATCTTAAAGAGAAATTAAGGAAACACTCCCATTTACCACAGCAAAAAGAATGAAATACCTAGGAATAATCCTACCTAACAAGATAAAAGACGTATATCCAGAAAACTATAAGGCAATGATGAAAGAAATTAAAGATGACACAAACAGATGGAGAGATATACCATGTTCTTGGATTGGAAGAATCAACATTGTCAAATGACTATACTACCCAAAGCAATCTACAGATTCAACGGAATCCCTATCAAACTACCAATGGCATTTTTCACAGAACTAGAACAAAAAATCTCACAATTTGTATGGAAACACAAAAGACCCCAAAGAGCCAAAGCAATCTTGAGAACGAAAAATGGAGCTGGAGGAATCAGGCTTCCAGACTTCAGACTATACTACAAAGCTACAGTAATCAAGACAGCATGGTACTGGCACAAAAAGAAAACTATGTATCAGTGGAACAGGATAGAAAGCCCAGAGATAAACCCACGCACATATGGGCACCCTATCCTTGATAAAGGCGGCAAGAATATACAATGGAGAAAAGACAGCTTCTTCAATAAGTGGTGCTGGGAAAACTCGACAGCTACATGCAAAAGAATGATATTAGAACACTCCCTAACACCAAACACAAAAATAAACTCAAAATGGATTAAAGACCTAAATATAAGGCCAGATAATATAAAACTCTTAGAGAAAAACATAGGCAGAATACTCTATGACGTAAATCACAGCAAGATCCTTTTTGACTCACCTCCTAGAGAAATGGAAATAAAAACAAAACTAAACAAATGGGACCTAATGAAACTTCAATATGAAACTTCAAACTTTTGCACAGCAAAGGAAACCATAAACAAGACGAAAGACAACCCTCAGAATGGGAGAAAATATTTGCAAAGGAAGCAACTGACAAAGGATTAATCTCCAAAATTTATAAGCAGCTCATGCAGCTCAATATCAAAAAACCAAACAACTCAATCTGAAAATGGGCAGAAGACCTAAATAGACATTTCTCCAAAGAAGATATACAGATTGCCAACAAACACATGAAAGGATGCTCAACATCACTAATCATTAGAGAAATGCAACTCAAAACTACAATGAGGTATCACCTCACCCCAGTGAGAATGGCCATCATCAAAAAATCTACAAACAATAAATGCTGGAGAGGGTGTGGAGAAAAGGGAACCCTCTTGCACTGTTGGTGGGAATGTAAACTGATACAGCCACTATGGAGAACAGTATGGAGGTTCCTTATAAAACTAAAAATAGAACTACCATACGACCCAGCAATCCCACTACTGGGCATATACCCTGAGAAAACCATAATTCAAAATGTGTCATGTACCACAATGTTCACTGCAGCACTATTTACAATAGCCAGGACATGGAAGCAACCTAAGTGCCCGTCGACAGATGAATGGATAAAGAAGATGTGGCACATATATACAATGGAATATTACTCAGCCATAAAAATAAATGAAATTGAGTTATTTGTAGTGAGGTGGATGGACCTAGAGACTGTCATACAGAGTGAAGTCAGAAAGAGAAAAACAAATAGCGTATGCTAACACATATATATGTAACCTAAAAAAAAAAATGGTTCTGAAGAATCTAGGGGCAGGACAGGAATAAAGACACAGACATAGAGAACAGCCTTGAGGACACGGGGAGGGGTAAGGGTAAGCTGGAACGAAGTGAGAGAGTGGCATGGACATTTATACACTACCAAATGTAAAACAGATAGCTAGTGGGAATCAGCCACATAACACAGGGAGATCAGCTCGCTGCTTTGTGTCCACCTACAGGGGTGGGATAGGGAGGGTGGGAGAGAGACGCAAAAGGGAGGGGATATGGGGATATATGTATATGTATAGCTGATTCAATTTGTTATAATGCAGAAACTAACACACCATTGTAAAGCAATTATAATCCAATAAAGATGTTAAAAAAAAAGAAGTGTTCATTATATTACATTAATCTCTCTATATTTCTGCTTAAAATATTTCATATAAAGAAGAGAATCTGGATGAATGTGTGGACAATGATACATAACATATTTTAATATAACATGTCTTATAACTCCTTTCTTTTCCTCCTCCATTTATTCTACTTATTAAATGCTAAAACACTTCAGGTTTATTACTTACTTTCTTGATCTTTTGGATCATTTCCTTCATACTCAGCCCCCTGGATAAACTGTAAAATGTTCTGCTTAAAGAACCTCTGGGCTAGGTCCAATACATTTTCTCCATTATCATTGAAGGCTTTCAAAGCTTGGGAGGCACTGCTCATTCTACTGAGTAGGAATTTAAAACAGTGAAGGTGGCCTTCCATGGCTGCTAAGTGAACTATAGGTGAGAGAAAAAAATAATAATAATTTAATTTTAAATTGACAATAAAATATCTTGAAAAAAGAAACAACACATTAACTCTAATCCTCCTAGGGAGACAACTATCCCTATCCTATATAACAGAGATGTACTCTGGATGCAAGGATAACAGACCATTTTTCCAGCTTACATGTCCTTACTCAGTCAGCCTTCTAGTCAAGCCACAGCAGTACATTAAATGGTTGAATAGCTACACTTACTGTGAATGTAGAGAGGCCAAGTGAGGGTCACCAAAGAGCAGGTCTCAGAAAATTTTCTTGGAAAGTGAAATCCCAACTGCGCAGCTTATAATTATATGGAAAAAATGCCTTCTATGTAATATAGGTGCTAGATAGATAAATTTATCTTAATATTTTGGAAAAAAGTGGAAGAAATAAACCAAAATAGTCACTATGCAAATAGGGGTGATGTTATTTTTATCACTATGTATTTTGTCACTTTTTCATAAACATTATTTTTATTATAAACAAGAAGACTAGATCAAAACTGCAGACTAAGCACACACACTATCTCACCATTTCTTCTCTTAAATTCTTGAAAATAATAGAAAAATATTTTTTAAAGCCATAAAGGACAAGAAAAACAGACAAGAACACCACGAACAGACAAGAAGTGTTAAGGAATCCCTGAAAGAAAATATCAATATAATGAATCAGATTGAGGAACAGCCATAACCCAAAAGCTGCAAAAAACAGGAATGGTTCTGGGGTATTACAAGCTTAGAGGCAATGATTACAAAGAACAAGAGAGCCTTTACACCTCTTGAGAAGTGACTATTTGGGAAAGACTCCAATTTGTATACAAATCTTGGCTCTGGAGAAGTAGGGCAGTGCCCAAGTCACCAGTAAAACTCAGGAGAATCAATTAAGTAACAATGTCCACAAGTAGTTGGCACGTGCCAGTGTACACTTTCTCAGCTGAACCTTCCACTAAAAAACTCCCTCTGACAGTTCGGACTCCTCTAACTGCTTACTCATCATATACATGAAATGTATCATAGGCATTTCAAACTTAACAGGTCAAAAACTGAACTCCTTACCCTTTTTGCATACATATTCCTTACACAGCTTTCCTCATCTCAGTTAATGGAAATGCTCTCCTTTCCATGAAGGTCAAGCCAAAAACCCTGGAGCCACCCTTGACTCCCATTTCTGTCACTCCCCACATCTGATCAATCAGCAAATCTTACTGGCTCTATCTGTAAAACATACACAGACCCCAATTACTTCTCATTATCTAGTCCAACCAAACAGTAACCTAAATTATTGCATCAAGCTCCTAACCACTCATGCCCACACCCTCACTACAATCTAGTATTATAAACACAATAGCCAAAATGATGGTTTTAAACATAGATCATGTCACTCCCACGCTCAAAATGCTTCAATGGCTCTTGTTACCTCTCTGACCTCATCATCTATTACGCCCTCACTTCTGTTCCAACCACACTGACTTGCTGTTACTCAAATACGCAAGGCACAATCCTGCCTCAGGAGTTTTACACATTGCTGTTACATCTTCCTAAAATGTTCTTCCCCCAGGATATCAAGACTTGCTCCCTCAACTCCAAGTCTTCACCCAAATGTCACCTCTTCAGTGAAGGCTTCCCTGACTACCCTATTTCAAACTTCATCCCCTGTAACACTCTACTCCCCTTTGCTATTTAATCCAAACACATATCCCTATTTAATACAATATATATTCTGTTCATTCATTTTTATTATTGTCTGTCTCTCCCCTCACCACACACAACGGCAGAGACTTTTGTCTGTTTTATTTGCAGTGATATCCCCAGCACCTAGGGACTGACACACAGATGCTTAATAAATTTTGAATTAATAGTTTTTAACAGAGAGGTCTGAATATAAGCAGTCTAGTCCTGAGGCCACATTCTTAACCTCTACCTTACACTATTAAAAAATATACTACATATGGTTATAAAATAATTATACATGTTTAAGGAAATAAAAGTTGATTTTTTTTTCAATGAGCAGGCAACAAGAGACTAACAAAGTGATCAGGCAAATTCAAAAAAGAACTTAATAAAAATGAAATTCCCCCCTACCTTGTATTGAAGAAAAGTCAATTCCAGGTGGAAATGTGAAAATAAAATAATAAAATTCCTAGAAGATAATATAAAAGAGTGTCTTCATGAAATGAAGACTTTCTGAATCCTGTTAAAAAAAAGTCTTTCCTTACTTTTTTTTCACAGGATTCAGAAAGTACTAACCATAAAGGAAGAGCTTATTAAACTGGACTACAGTAAAATGAAAACTTCTATTCATCAAAAGATATCTTAAAAGAATGAAAAGGCAAGACAATAGAACAGAAAGGATACTTAAAAGGAAAAGATATTTGCAACACATGTAAGTGACAAAGAGCTTGTGGTCAGAATATATAAAGAACCCCTACAACTCAATTAGAAAAAAAGAGGGACAACTCAATAAAAATTAAAAAAAAAAAAAAAAAATGCAGGGCTTCCCTGGTGGCGCAGTGGTTGACAGTCCGCCTGCCGACGCAGGGGACATGGGTTTGTGCCTCGGTCCGGGAAGATCCCACATGCCGCGGAGCGGCTGGGCCCATGAGCCATGGCCGCTGAGCCTGCGCGTCCGGAGCCTGTGCTCCACAGCAGGAGAGGCCACAACAGTGACAGGCCTGCATATAGTTAAAAAAAAAAAAAAAGTGAAGAAGCTTCAAATTGGTATTTCACAGAAGAAAATAACTAAACAGCCATTAATCATATGAAATGATGTTCTACATCTCTAGTCATCTGGGAAAATTCAAATTAAAACCACAATGAGATATTACTATACACTCAAAAGAATGACTAAAACTAAAAAAACTGATAGTGTCAAGTGCTGATGAGAAAGTGGAGTAATTGAAAGCCTTAAACACTGCCTGTGGGTGTATAAATTGATAAAAACCACTTTGGAAAGTCAAAAGAAGCCACACACAAAAGGACACCAGTGTATTATTTTATTCCATGGAGTTCAGAAAAAAAACAATACTAATTTTTACGTTGGAAGTCAAGGTAGTGATTAACTTTGGAAGTTGGCAGTAACTAGAAAGAGGACACGAAGGAGACTACCCTGTTTCTTGATTTAGCTGATGGTCACAGAGAAGTGTTCACTTGTGAAAATTTAGTGAGCTGTGCATTTGAATTGGGCGTTTTTCTGTATGCATGCTATATGTCAAAAATAAAATTTTTTTTAAAAAGACTGAGAGTAGGGGCTTCCCTGGTGGCGCAGCGGTTGAGAGTCCGCCTGCCGATGCAGGGGACTCGGGTTCGCGCCCCGGTCCGGGAAGATCCCACATGCCGCGGAGCGGCTGGGCCTGCGCGTCCGGAGCCTGTGCTCCGCAACGGGAGAGGCCACAGCAGAGAGAGGCCCGCGTACCAAAAAAAAAAAAAGACTGAGAGTAAAAGAGCTACTTCCAGATACACAAAAATCAAGAGAGTTCATACCAACAAACCTTCACTAAATGAACACTAAAGGATGTCCTTCAGAAAGAAGCAAAATGATCCAAGATAGCAGTGTCAAGGGATGGAAGATGAGGGCAGGGAGGAAAGTCAGAGCCAAATTATGAAGGCCCAGCATGCCAAGCTAAGTAATCAGAGATCCACTGGGATCTAGGGAGTTTTTAATAATCAAAGTGATTATTTTGCCTGGACTTCCCCTTCATTTGTTTGCTACCTAAGATTCCTTTAAGACATAGTTCAAGTATTGTTTCAGTAACCAATCTCACTGTGGTCTAACTCTCTTCTGAACTTCTACAGCACCTCTTAGAAGAAGACAGGGTACTTAAGAGTATAGGTCTCATCTGGCTAGTTGACCGCAGGCTAGACAACTGCAATTAGCAAATTAACTCAAATACACTAGTGTCCACTATCTGTACTATTACTTTTTTAAGTAATCTGTGGGGAAGAGACATATGAAGTTAAAAAACAATAACACTAGAGAGTAGATGAGGGAAACAGCTGGTGGGAAGAGTAAATCCAAGTTTAATTTTGGATATTTCTCTTTTGCTAATATGGTTCCAGAAAAAAAAAATCAGTCCCATGATGGGTACATAACATAGACATAATATAAGATAAAAAATGTTCATGTCAACATATTTACTACTTTAGTTTTGTTAGGAAATATTAGAATGATGACAGTTCAAATTTCTTAAACATGATCAAACATTGTTAAAGTTTACATTAATAGAAAAACAAAGTATTTGCTTTTGCGAATACCTGGAAGGTTTCCATTGTAGTCCACATCTTCTATGCTACATCCCCATTTAACAAGAAGTTGCAGACAGCCAAGCCGCCCATGAAAAGCTGCATAATGCACAGGTTTCCACTCTCTCTTATCAGTCACGCTGGGATCCTAGAGGTAACATTCACAAGGACTCAGTTCTTTTACGTTTTGTAGGGGAAACACTAAGTCTAGCAGCTTAATTCTGCAAATGAGAATTGGAGGCTGTTCTTAAAACTATAAGGCAAACACTAAATATCATAGAAATATTTACTGCAACCACTGATTTGAACATATGAGCTAATAATATACAAATGAAATTATAAAGTCTTTTAAAAAAGAACATAACTAGCCACATAAAAATCGTTTCTTTTTAAAAAGGAACTTAACTAGTCATTTTACTGGTCACAAGTTCCTGACCAATAAAATGAAAGAGATGGATTCAAATGATCAAATATTATCCTTGGGAGCATAACCAAAGAGTTAATGAAAAAATATTTAACTCGTATAAGAAGTTACTTTTTACAGCCACTGGGTAATATTAAAAATAAATATCACAATAAATGAAATTTCTGGAGATATAAATCACTTTCTAAATTAGTGTATGAAATAAGAGTTACCAAAGAAACAGGTAAACACACAGCAAGTCAGAAAGATTTACAATCCCTGGTTAAGATGTGTCTGGAAGCTTCAGAATCTTCCCTGTTAAACTCTGAACTGACATGAAGAATTCATAGCCTCTGAAATATTTTGTACCACTAAGCTGTTTTTTTGGTTGTTGTTGATGATTTATCTAAATTATTGCTCCCATGTTTAAAGATAGAAAAGCTAAAGAGAGAGATCAAATTACTTCCTCAAAGTCACATAAGGGATTTACAAAGTCAGGAAGAGATAACCAGACTACCAAATGTTAGTCCATATGATATGGACTGTATGGACTATAGTCCATATCATTATACGTTCTCACTTATTAACAGGCATCCCTCACCACTCCACTTCGGAGCATTATTTGTAAAGTGAAAGAATGTCCGTGTGTTGTCGCAAGGTGTAAAGGAGTGCATCCACGATCATCTTGAGCTGCCAGATTGGCTCCATTAATTATAAGAGTCTGAAAGTAGAGACATAAGAATGAGTTTATATGAAGATAGATGTTAAATCATAAATGCAGATGCAGATTATTTAAAGGCAAGGAATTTGTTAACCTATAGCTAAGCTATTACGTAAGTTCTTACATGTGTGCTACACACAAAGTGTGAGAAATTCTTAGCTAGTCCTAAGAAAATGCTTGAGATCCTTTTTAACATTGCCTAGGAGACATGTATACCCAATTTCACATTCTGATTTGAGCATGTACATACAATTTATAAAACAAACTTTTCATGAGCACAGATTAACAACCACTAAGTTAAATAATTTAATGCTAAGCTAACAAAATTGAAATTTAAACTTCCTCTATTTCAAAAGCAGAATCTTTTATTAACTGGGTTTTGAATACAATAAAAGGATTTCATTACTAAAGTAACCAGTTCTAAGCTCCAAATCAAAATTCTAATGGCATCTGAGGAGATTCCATCTGAATTTACAATTGGCCCAATTTCTGTATATGGGTTACATCATATACACAACACACCCCTTTATATAATATAGAGAGTAATTGGTTTAAAAAATTATTAGCAAATATTTTTCAGTTTTACCTCCGTCCGACTTTTTTTCTTTTAACCAGGCTATATTTACCAGCATCTCAGCAAAAGTTTACTTAGTCATAATTCCTACCAAGAGTTTTAGGAAGAACAGTATCCATGATTTTGCCTGACTCCCATTAACAAACTAGTCAATAATCATCACAAACCATATACTGAGTGCTTACTATGTCACTACAAAGAATATGAAGATTTATCAACTTAGGGAATTAGGACACATGTAGAGACAAAGACAATCAACTATACAAAGCAGTGCTTTGTAAGTAACAACTACAAAGTATAGTACCCCAAAGCATCACAAAAGCTCTAAGAATGAAGAGATCACTTTGGGGAACAGAAGGACAATCAAGGGAGAGGGAGTGGGTTAAACTAATGCTTAGAGGAAGGAAAGCAAGTAAAGCTTCATTTGACCCTGATATCCCCTTAAGTTACTATTGTATTTGCTCCTTCCTTTCACTGCCTACTTTCCAAATACCTCAATGCCTCGACTTCAAATCCACCTGCAAATTGGGTGCTGTCCCTATCACTGCATAGAAATATAGCCAACCTCTCCCTATAGAGAGTTCTCTAGTTCAGTGGCATTTCCTTAAGTGCTGTTCCCCTTAGTTTTATTCTGTAAGTGATACTCTGCCTGACTTCAACTTCTTCCTTCACTTGCACAGCGCTAATGGGTCCTGACTCTCTATCTCTCTTTCTCCTCTGAATTCCTTACTCATTTCGCTGCTTCCTCCCATCCCTACTAGTAACATTTTTCAACACTCAATCCTCAGTACTCTGTACTCTTCTCTAAGCTTTATTACTCCTGAAATCTTTGTCACCAGTGTCCTTTTCAACTGCCCTGTCCTTCGGCACCCGAATGACCTATAGGCACCTTAAACTCAACATGGGCCAGAGGTGAACTCAACATCCTTCCTCCCGAACCTCCCCTGCCTTTCAGATGTCCCTATCTATAGTGCCATAATTATCTGTCGTTCTGACTCAAAACCTTACAGTCTCACTACACTTTGCCAATGCCTGCTATGCAAGATGTTTTAAATAATTTTCTTTGTTTCCCACTGCCACCAACTAATCTCACCCTCTATGGTTAGTGATAATATCAAAAGTCTCTGATTATCTTGCTTCCAAACACTCTCTTCATCCTACATAATCCTGGATACATCTTGCTAGAATAATTTCCTGAAATATTGTTTTCATTACTACATTCCCCTGTTAATGTCTATGTGCATGTATGTATGTATGTGTGTATATACATATATACACACACATATACGTGTGTACAGTATACATATAAAATTCTCTTTCCTATACAAATGAATCTTTATTCTATTCCTAAGACATTTTACAAGTCTGGCTTTATCTAAACTTAGTTCAGAACAAATCATCTACACTCAGTCAAACTCATATAATGGTATATTCCTTGAACACACCTCATTTTTCCAATTCAAAGATTTCACATAGAATTATAGCATAGAGGTTAATGGGACAAAGTCTAGGTTCAAACCCTGGCTTTGTCACTAACTTAAGCAACGAACTTAACTCTCTGAATCTGTTTCCTAATCTACAGGAAGGGAAACTCATAAGATTATTGTATTAAATGAAGTGATGCATGGGAGACGGTGATTGACACACAAAAAGTGTTCAATAAATTAAAATCATTATTTTTATTTGCTCCTGACACCGTCCCTACCTACAATGCTTCTTCACTACTTATCTTTTTAAAATCAACCCATTCTTTTAGGATTAGCTGAAGTTTCATTTCCTCCATTTATGATTCCCTTATCTTCTCTTAAGTTCTGCAGTTCTTCTCATCTATACTTTTCATGAGAACCTTACTCAGAGACTGTGATTTGTACTGTTTTGTAACTCACTGAGTAAAGCTACTGTCATTCCCAATAGAATCTCAGGCTTCTTATAGGCAGGGACTGTTTGCTTATATGATTTTGTATTCCTCGAAGCTCCAGTCCATTTCACAACATTGATTAAGTCTATATACTCTAATAAACTAGATCCTGCCACATATTAATGTATAACTCTGGCCAGGAAATACATTAAATGAGGAATTTTAGGCATGGCAAGCTATAAAGAAGATAATCTGGGCATGACTATGACATCCCTTAAAACAACCCAAACAGATAGCCAACTGCTTTAGAGATAATATAATTTCCAATCTTATACAATCTGTCTGAGTGACAGTTGGTACCAAAATATGAGTCCTAGAATCCAGTAAGTTTTTGTTTAGAACATAGAACTACTAAGTCTACGGGATCAAATTATTAGAATAAAGGCAATAGCCCAACAGAACTATGCTAAAGTAATTAAACTTATTGAATTTTTTTAAAAAGTAACCAAAGTTATTATTACCTGCATGCAAGCATCCTGTCCCCTGATGGCAGCTATGTGAGCTGCTGTCCAACCTCTCATGGTTGCTCGTGAGAGATCAGCTCCATGCCAGAGGAGCCAATGAAGACACTATGTTAAGAAAATACCCATGTTAACCATGTTAGCAGATATTTTTAACATTTTTATATCTTTAAAGTTAGTCTATCATCATGAAATACTACAGCCTGAGAAGCATCATAAGTGAATGAGGGGGCCAGGTATAAGAAAAACAAAAGCACAAGCACAATGATATGGTAACCCACATTTGGCCTTACTGTTAGGTAAACAATATGGAGTGGTAGGAGCTATGGCAAACTGGAGACCACATTCCCTGTCCATAAGGTGAAATACTACTCAATTCCAGCCAGTTTTTGCAGTGAGTGAAATGCTGGTCCATATCTTACATTTGACCAATACTCTGCAAGCCAAACAAAACACATCTGTGGTCAAATTCACTCAACAGCTGCCAATTTACAATCTCTGCCATAGATCTTTAAATGGGTCCAGAAACTTGTGTATCAGAGAAGACACTGTAATTCTGATGATACTTTCTAAGAAAATAAGTGGCATATTAAACAAAGTGAGGGAGTAAAACACATCTTCATTTAAGATTTTTTTAAATCAACTTAAGTCTCAATATAATTCAGTACTAGAGGTCTGTGCCACATATAGTGTTACTCTCTTTATATATTCAAGTTTGTAGATTCTACCTTAAAGAAGTTTCTTTCTTTATAAAAGAATTGATTGTATCACTGGGATACACTGTGACATCAATCATTGCGATATCATTTTTTGAAAAGGCTAATCATTTAGGTATCATTTGCCTGTCATGGAGATTAATGGCCAATAAAATATGGGGAGGGGTGGAGTTGAACCTCACTAATAATCACAGAAAGTCATTCATTTGCTCAACAAATATTTATGGAGAACCAACTATATGCTAACACTGTACAGGTACTGGAGAATAAAACCACTGTAAACATTCATGTACAAGTTATTTATCTCTCCGGGGTAGATATGCAGAAGTGAGATTTCTGGGACACAGGTAAGTATATGTTGTTTAACTTTATAAGAAACTGCCAAACTGTTTTCCAAAGTGACTGCACCATTTTACATTTCTACCAGCAGTGTATGAGAGTTCTAGTCGCTCCATGTCCTTGTCAATACTTGGTATTATCATTTCTCTGGGTTATGCTTTTGTTTTTGTTTTGCCATACTAACCGGTGTGTAGTGACACCTAATTGTGGTTTTAATTTGCATTTCCCTAATGGCTAATGATGTTGAACACTTTTTTCATGTGCTCATTATCATCCACACGTCCTCTTTGAGAAAGTGTCTAATGAAGTCATTTGCCCGTTTTTAATTGGGTTGTTTTCTTACTACTGAATTGTGAGAGTCTCATATATTCTGGCTACAAGTTCTTAGTCATATTTATGATTTGCAAAGATTCTCTCCAATGTTTTCTTCTAGAAGTTTTAGAAGGTTAAGTTTTACATTTGTTTATCATCTGCTTTCAGTACATTTTTACATATGGTACCAAGTATGAGTTGAGGCTCATTTTCTTACGTATGACTGTCCAACTGTGCCAGCACCATTTAATAAAAATACTATCTGTTCTCCATTAGATTGCCTTTGCATCTTTGTCAAAAATCAACTGACCAATCAGCAGGTCTTCAGAAATGACTACGTGAGGAGCTTGGTAAATCCTCCCCAAGAAGCAATGACAAAGCTAAACAAAGTTGTCAAAAACAACCATTTAGGGAATTCCTTGGCAGTCCAGTGGTTAGGACGCCACGCTCCCACTGCAGGGGGCAAGGGTTCGATCCCTGGTCTGGGAAGATCCCACATGCCGTGGAGCAACTAAGCCCCTGTGCCACAACTACTGAAGCCCCCATGCCTAGAGCCCATGCTCTGCAACAAGAGAAGCCACCGCAATGAGAAGCCCACGCACTGCAACGAAGAATAGCCCCCACTCGCCACAACCAGAGAAAGCCCGTGCGCAGCAACAAAGACCCAACGCAGCCTAGAATAAATAAATAAATATTAAATAAAAAGGATATATATATGTATAACTGAGTCACTTTGCTGTACAGCAGAAATTAACACAACATTGTAGATCAACTATACTTCAATAAAATTTTTTTAAAAAGAATTCTAATATCAAAGTTATTGTGAGGAATAGACAATATACTTTGTCAATAGATACCAAAACTCAAGGCACCTAATAAATACTAAGCACTGCAAAAAATAAAAATAAAATGTCCAGTTTTCAAAATGTCCAAACTAAAAAATTATGAGACATACAAAGAAAACAAGAATGTGTAACACATACACAGGAATAAAAAGGAATCGATAGAAACCATCTCTGAGGTACTTCCCTGGTGGTCCAGTGGTTAAGACTCCGCACTTCCAATGCAGTGGGCACAGGTCCCATCCCTGGTCAGGGAACTAAGATCCCACATGCCATGAGGTGTGGACAGAAAAGAAAAAAGAAAAAAAAAAGAAACCATCTCTGAGAGGGCCCAGATGCTCAGCTCAGAAAGACATCAAAGCAGCTATTACATATAGCTTTAGAGAACTAAAAGAAATTATTTTTTAAAGAATTTATGTTGGGACTTTCCTGTTAGCACAGTGGTTAAAACACCCCCTGCCAATGCAGGGGGCACCGGTTGGAGCCCTGGTCCAGGAAGATCCCACATGCCGTGGAGCAACTAAGCCTGTGCACCACAACTACTGAGCCCACGTGCCACAACTACTGAAGCCCGCACACCTAGAGCCTGGGCTCCGCAACAAGAGAAGCCACCACAATGAAAAGCCTGCGCACTGCAACAAAGAGTAGCTCCCGCTCGCTGCAACTAGAGAAAGCCCGCATGCAGCAATGAAGACCCAACGCAGCCAAATAAATTAATTTTTTTAAATTTATGTTTAATGAATTAAACAAAAATATGATGACAATGATTCATCAAATAGAAAATAAAGAGACAGAATTTAATAAAAAAAAGAAAATTCTGAAGGTGCAAAGTATATCTGAAATAAAAGTTTACTACAGGGGCTCAAAAGCTGATTTCATCTGACAGGAGAAAAAAAATGAAGTCTAACAAAGCACAGTTTTCACCAGCTGTTAATTTAGTGATCATTTTATACTACCAACATAGTACCATGAGTCTTAAGAAATTTCAGAAAGGATAACAAAATGTAAAGGTATTAATGCAGTACTCAAGTAGAGAATTAGGACATGATCCTCAAATGGGAAAGTAGAAAGTTGCCAAAACCTTTTGATTTAGATTTATTTTTGTTAAAATTTAACGAACATTTCTTGAACAGCTGCTATGCACTATGCTATACAGTAAAAATATAAATTTAATTCAACAAATTCATCAATACAACAAACATTTATTGGGAACCCGCAATGTGACTCCAATATGCCAGACACTATGCTAGATGCTGTGGAAAAAAAGATAAATAAAATCCAAATGGTACCTTCAAAGAGCTCAAAATCTATTGTTTTTGTTTTTGTTTCTTTGCGGTATGCGGGCCTCTCACTGTTGTGGCCTGTCCCGTTGCAGAGCACAGGCTCCGGACGCGCAGGCTCAGCGGCCATGGCTCACGGGCCCAGCCACTCCGCGGCATGTGGGATCCTCCCGGACTGGGGCATGAACCTGTGTCCCCTGCATCGGCAGGTGGCCTCTCAACCACTGCGCCACCAGGGAGGCCCCAAAGAGCTCAAAATCTAACAGAGAGGGACTGCCCTGGTGGTCCAGTGGTTAAGACTCCGCGCTCCCAATTCAGGGGGCCTGGGTTCGATCCCTGGTCAGGGAACTATATCCCGCATGCTGCACCTAAGACCCGGCACAGACAAATAAATAAAAAATAAATAAATATTTTTTTAAAAAAGAATGTTAAAAAATATCTAACAGAGAATGCAATTCAATGTGATAAATACAATTTTTTAAATGTGTATAAAATTGAGGGAAAAGTTGCTAGTTGGAGGATACTGAGGGGGGGAAACACAGAAGGCCCTGCCAAGTGGGTGCTACCTGACCTGGATTTCAACAAGCTAACCACTGGGAAGAGGTGAGACCAGCCAGATGAAACAGCATGTACACAGTCTATGATAATATGAAATAGTGGACTAGTTTGGGAAATGACAGTAGTCACCAGTACTGCAACATGAAACAAGTCTGATGGGAGATGAGGTTGGAGAGGTAAGCCTACCGTATTAAATAGCTTAAACTTCATCCTACAGGGTATAGAGAGTCACTACAGGGACTTAAGGAAGGTTTTAAGTAATAGCAGATTTTTGTTTTAGAGCAATAATTTTGTATGCCCGTTATGAACTAGAAGTAGACAAGAGAGGAAAGGAGGAAATCAAGTAGCTCTAAGGCAGTGGCTATGAAGGTGTAGAGGACAAATCTGAGACAAAGACAGAACAGAATCAACTGACTTAGGGATCAGTTCTCACTACATCAATGTGCATCATGAAGCACTTGACCTAGACAAATGCTGATACTGTGTTTTGCTTCTGTAAAATCCTGAGACAACTCAATATGATGCAAAGGACATTAGCCTGGAAAACTAAGAAAGGGAGGGAAAAGAATAACAGTTTAGTTTTAGACCAACTAAATTTAAGATGCCAGTCAGATATGCATGAGCTGTTGATAAGCGCCGGATGCAGAAACCAGAATTCAAATTCTGGAGAGAAAGCGAATCAATGAATTATTATGTAGAAGTGATTAAGCCAAGGAAGTCTAAAAATGGCCTAGAGAGAGAGTGTAAAGTTGAAGAGAGACACCCATTGGCAAGAGCATAAAGAAAACCACTAATTTTAGAGAAGGCAGGGTAGGTTAATCAGAGAAGCTGAAAAGATCCCAGGAAAGAGATGAAATAAATGGTATAGCAACAAGTCCTATCTTATTTCAAATATGGCAGAGTAAAATCAGTATTTCCTCCTCTCTTCAAAATCATTTAAAAAATTAAAAAAAGAGCAAGAAAACCCCATCTTTGATGAAGCTAGGAGATATCTGAAACCACAAAACAGATGGGAAAGCTGCCAAAGTACAGATCAAACAGGAATGTGGGAGCAAACACCAGAGAAAATCCCCACACAGGGCTGCAAGCACAGAAAAACCCGTCAAGGCACATTTCTCCCAGGTGAGAGGAAGCCACTAAAAGGCCAAAGCAAAAACCCCTATAGTTCAAGTGGGGCACACAAACTGGTGGAGAGAGATTCTTTGGACCAGATTTGGTTCCAAAAAGCCGAAAAGCCCAAACAAAGAAATCACACAGAGAAGCTATATTCATGGAAAGCAGACTCTGTGTGGCAGGGAGAAAAGAGTTGCATAGTGAATAGACCTACTGCAGCCTACAGACTGGAGAAATGTAATAGCTAAAATAAACTCCCCACACACAACCATGAATTGTGAGAAAAATTCCAGTTGGCTTTGCACACAGCCCAAGAATAAGAAGTTGTGCATACAAATGAACTTATCTATGAAACACAAACAGACTCACAGACATAGAGAACAGACTTGTGGTTGCCAAGGGGGAGGCGGGTGGGAGAAGGTGGATTGGGAGTTTGGGATTAGCAGATGCAAACTATTATATACAGAATGGATAAACAACAAGGTCCTACTGTACAGCACAGGGAACTATATTCAATATCCTGTGATACACTATAATGGAAAAGAATATGAAAAATAATATATATACATACATATAACTGAATCACTTTGCCATACAGCAGAAATTAAGACAACACTGTAAATCAACTATACTTCAATAAAATAAATTAATAAAAAAAAGAAGTTGTGCATAAAAATATTCACTAAACACTGCTTGTACTAGTGAAAAACTGAAACCAATGAAATATCCATCAATCAAAAAAATCGATAAATTCTGATATTCATCTAAGAATGGACTATTACAGCATGGCTGAAAGGAATGAACTAGAGTATATATATGTAACCATGTCATTAAAATTCAAAAACACATTGTTGAACAAAAAAAGCAAGCTGCAGAATGATACAAATAATATGATGACATTTATATAAACATGTCCTTTAAAACAGTGATATAATCATATGTAACAACAGCATAAAACATATATGGTAATAATAAACATCAAATTCAGGGTAATAGTTATCTCTGGAGTTGGAAGGAGAGAAATGACACCTGGGAGGGGTGCTCAGGGACTTCAAATGTATCTGTGATACTCCATTTCTTTTCCAAAAATCTGAAGCAACTACAGCAAAAATATTAGGATTTGATACAGCCAGGTATGCATTACGTTATCCTCTGCAAGTTACCCTGTATGCTTGCCTTAGGAACCCAGCCGCCACCCTGTGAGGAAGCACAGACTAACCCACATGTGGGGACCTCACAAAAAGACCCCCGTGGAGAGGGATCAAGGGGCGCAGCCTACAACCAGCATCTACTACCAAATGTCTGCGTGAACAAGACTTCAGAAGATTCCAGCCCTGGCTTTTAAATCTTCTAGATGGAGCCCCAAACATCATGGAGTAGAGACAAGCTGTCCCTGAAATCCAAATTCCTGGTTCACTCCTGAGCATAAATAAATGGTTATTTTATACCACCAAGTTTTAGGATAACTTATTACTAAGGTAACCAGACCGCCCAAATGTTAGACTGAACTGAAAAGAAAAATATTTGTATATAAATGCATAACTGAATCACTCTGCTGTACAGCAGAAATTAACACAACATTGTAAATCAACTATACTTCAATAAAATAAATTTTTTTAAAAAAAGAAAAGAAAAATATTTTCAGTGCCTAGCATAAGGCCTCAGTCCTGTTTGCTAAATTTACAAAACTGTCAACGCGCTAAACTTACCTCAGTTTAATAACTTATATAGTTTCTTACCTCCAAACTGCCAGAATGTGCTGCCCAGTGTAAAGGGGTAAATTTATGGAGAATGTCAACTTCATTAATGCTGGCACCACATTCTACTATTTTTGAAAGCTGTTTTACATCTCCAGCGCGTACTGCATCATGTATGCTACCAAAATGCACTTTCTTCCTGGCATCTACTGAAAAACAAAATTACTTAAAATATATTACAAAACTAAAAAAAGACTAAAGCAACAACTGAACTGAAAGTACAAAATCACTTTGGCTTTCCAAATAATTTACTACAAAGATGTTTGTGATTAACATCTTAATCTGACTTCAATTTCAGCTCTAATATGTAAAGAGCACGGACGTTGTCACCCCCATCCATATAGGAAAAAAGCAGAACAAACAAAGTCAACAACTTTTCTTGCACTCATCAAAGAATTGAAGTCTCGGGACAAACGGCCACCCTGAATTTGGAGAGACAGGCAAATACAGAGAAACACAGTCAAGTTCAGCTTACCTGGAGCAGAAGTCACTAGAACCATAAGCTTCTAAAAGCACTTAAATAGTAATTTTGACAAGTTGCTGGGGACCGGGTATGTAGTAGCCTAACAGTGAGAAACTCCTCGGGGCCATAGTCTTAGGAGGTCCCCTCATTTTCATAGATTTTACCTTCAAAACGCCACCAGGTTATCACTGTGAAAAACCAAGAAAAATCACTTCATGTCTTTGGTAAAGGGGGAGAGAGGTAACCATTTTGAAATCTGCCCAGCTATTCTCTGTAACAAAGGCCTACTCTCCAGTGAAAAAGACTTTACCAGAACCTTATCTCACACAGGCAGATATATTTTACTAATATTTTTCATATCTTTCTCGTATGTCCTACACTAAGAAAGGAATGGCAGGTCACAATTTTTACTTCATACATTCTAGCGCCTTATATTTTATAATATAATGTTCCAAACATCAAGACTGGATTGTCAGCCTTACTGTACCGTGAAATATTTTAATGTGCATTGTGAACCAGAAGTAATAAAAGTATCTAAGCACGAACAGACAGTTGTTGGAGAAGGAAGAAGTAAATAGTTCAATCAAAGCATTTCCTAAACCAAACAAACAGGCACAATTCCTGAACTCAAATTGTTTTGAAAAGAACTCACCAACACCTCTGGCAGATAATCTATGCAGCCTTGTATTACTATTTATCTATGTATATGTCCTCTCTCCACAATTAGCATGTTAATTTCTTGACAGCTGAAATCATTTCTTATACCAACCCTTAGCAAAATGCTATGCATTTTACTCAAAAGTCCTTTGAGCATGTACCATATGCCAGGTGCTATAACACAATGAATAGACATGGATTTAAGACATTTTCTTTCCACTGACACTTTAAAATCTATTGGGATAAATTCGATGAAATCGAAAACCTGACAGTAACATCTTAAGAGACTACAGGTAAAATAAAGGAGGAGGAAACACTCGAGCAAGTCTTTGAAGAACAATTAAGATCTATGCATACGGGAAAGAGAGTAAGGAAGCACCCCGAGAAAACCAAACCACTTGGTAAATGTTTAATGATGTTAATCCCCTAGGTCAGACCTTCATTACTCTCCTTTATGTTTGTTTTTTTATATTTTGGCCATGCCGTAAGGCATGTGGGGTCTTAGCTCCTCGACCAGGGATCGAACCCGTGCCCCATGCAGTGGAAGCATGGAGTCTTAACCACTGGACCTCCAGGGCCTTCCATTATTCTCCTTTAAACAAGTACTGCAAATGACGTTCTACCCACTGTAATACATTTTATACAGGGACGCTCTAATCCATCGTATACAAGGACACTATTCTGATCACTTCATTCCTCCACTCTGAACTGCTTCTGGTTATCCGCTGCTAGTCTAGAGAACCAAATCCAAGCCCTCAGTATGACAGTCTATGCCCTCCCATAATTTGGCTCCATCTAATTTGACAGCCTTTTTTCTCACCACATTCCATTCCAATTTATTCATTCATCCACCCATCTATCCACTCAACATTAATCTGGTATCTACCATAAGGATAAAAAGAAAAAGAAGACATGATCTCTATCCTCAAGGGACTCACAGAGATACACAAACACAATTACAAAACAATGTAGTAAGAGCAATGACAGAAATATTCATAAGAAGTTATGAAAGCACAGAAGACTTCTAACTTTGCTAGGGTAGGTGGGAAGGAGAGCAGAAAAAGATTCCTAGAGAAGGTAACACCTAAGATGAATCTTCAAGGATTAGCAGGAATTTGCCAGGTGAAATGGATGTGGGGAAAGGCATCCTGGACAGGTCAAGAAACTATAAAAATACCCACCCTATTGTTGAAGCATAAAGTGGAAGGAAAAGAGGCTAGAATTAGACAAGAGGCAAGCTGTGCTGGAACTTGCTGAACTTGAGCAGAGTGGGGAGTCATTGAGGGATTTTAAGCAGAAGAATAAGAATGATCAGATTTGTAATGCTTTGTATATGGCTGGCTGCAGTAAGGCGAATTCATTGAGCAAAGGGCAAGAGTATAGACTCAAGGAGACCATGTAGGAAGATATCTACAGTAGTCTACACCAGAGAGGTTGAGACCCTCAACCAAGTGAATGGCAGTAGGAACAGAAAAGGAGACAGATCCAACATGTATTAAGGAAGCAGGATGAATTGAACTTGGATGGATATAGTGGGTGAAATAAGGGAAAAGTAACGGGACAACTCCAAGGTGTCTGGCTTAGTTACATAAGTGGTGTACTGCCACTGAGACAGTGAACACTAAAGGACAGAGAGGGCATATGAATACAAAATTATATTCTGAATGTGTTGGTCTTGAGGTGCCCATGGAAGAGTTCCAGAAAGGAGTTGTACATATGAGTCTGCAGCTCCAGTGAGAGGCCTGGAGTTGAGTTCTCAGTGTTAGCTGTGTCTCAGTATTAGGCAGCTTTTTCTGATCCCCAACCTCACCCTATACTGGAGCCAACGGCTCTCTACTCTTCTTTATAGCATTCATCACACCAGTAATTACTTGCTGAGTATTCATCTTCCCCACTAGAAGGAAGGAATGTGCCTGTCTTCTTTGCTTACATATCCTTAAGACAAAGCACATAATAGGCACTCAATAAATATTTACTGGATGACTGAATGAATAACAGATTCCGGGGTCGTCACTAGGGTTGAAGCCATAGTACATGACAAGGAAAAAAGCACTAATGATGGCACTACCCAAGGGAAAAAGCAACGTTTTAAAAAGAGGATAGAAGAAAATTCAGGGTAGATAAGTAGATAGATAGGTAGGTAGGTAGATAGATAGATAGAGTCAGCAGAGTGGAAGGAAGAAAATGAGATAAGTCTAACATTCTCTCCAGAGTCAAATGCTGCAGAGACGGTAGAACTTAAAAGAGTCCATACATTTTAACAAGAGTTGATGTCAGCTGGGAACGAAGTCTCAGGAATGCGCGCAGATAGAAAAATAAAAAAGGAAGTAGAGCTGAAATGAGGAAGGATGGGGGCCAGGTGAGCAGCTCTGTGACCTACTGAAAACAGGTCAATTAAGGGAAATGAGGAGTGACAGGTGAGAAAGGGAACTGCCAGAAGGGGCGAAGCTCCTGTGAGCTGAAGTGAGAAAAGGAGTGTGGCAGAGATGAGGGCCAGTGAAGTAATCTGACTCACACGGGGTCGCAGTCTCCGTGCAGAAGGTGGAGGGGCCTGAACCGGACACCCCGGGCATGGTGCGACCCCTCGGACTCCGGGGAGGAGTCGAGTCCAGGGCCCTGCTGCTGCGGCGGTCTTCGCTCGCTGTCACCCACGAGCCAGTGCAGCAGCGGCTGTCTTCCTCGTCGTCGCTAGGCCGGGGGACGCCGTCCTCCGTCGTTCTCTCCCAGGAGCCCCGGCAGCGGGAACCTTCGTCTTCGCTTTCTCTCTCCCAGAAGCAGCGGCGGCTGGCGTCTTCGCTGACGCTCACGACGGAGGAGTCGCTGGCCACGTAGCCGCGGTCTTCACTCACCCCCTCCTCCCAGGAACTGCTGAGGCTGCGGCCGCCATCCACACTTCCGCCCTCCCAAGAGCCACTGAGGCGGCGGCTGTGGTCGTCACTGCCTCTCTCCCCGGAGTCGCTGGTTCGGGGACCCCGGAGCTCCCTGACTCCCTCCCAAGTCCCACTGAGATGGAGGCCGCGGTCTTCTCTGACCGTTCCCCCGGAGTCACTAGTGGGGTGGCTTCCGACTTCACTTAAACTCACGTCGCTGCTGCGGTCTCCCCTTACTCTCTCCCAAGAGTTGCTGGGACGGTGGCCACGGTCTCCCCTGACTCTCTCCTGAGAGATACTGCGACGGTGGCCCAGGTCTTCACTGACCCTTCTTGAGTCATTGCGGGAGAAGCGGACGTCTTCACTTGCTCTTCCCGTCGGTACCCTGCAGCGGTGGTCGCTGCCTTCACGGATTCCTTCCCTGTCTTCGCTACGACTAAAGCTCTGGCCTTCGCTAACTCTTTCCCTGGATTGGTCGCCGCGATGGCCGTGCCGGCCGTTTATCCTCCACACGCGATGGCTGGTGCGGCGGCCGCCGTCTTCGGTTGCTACTCCCCGCGATTCACTGTGGCGGCGGCCGCCGTCGGCGAGTAACCTCTCCTCTAAGTCGCTTTCCAGCGTCCCGACTCCAGCCGTTGCAGCGATGGTGGAGCCGTCGCCTTGGAAATGAGTAAACTTCCGGCGTGCTGCGGTCATTTCCGCTCCCTCGCGGTCGTGCGTCACTTCCGGCTTCCCTGCAGGGTTTTTTTGTTTGTTTGTTTTTTGTTTTTTAACCCCAAAGCTTTTCCTCTAGAGATGGTGGAATGGACCGGTTTTCGATGAAGTTCCGCTCAGTCTCACATTCGGCCTGTCTAGGCCCCGCCTCTATAACGGCCTGGCATAGGTCGCGCCCGCCGTGTCTCGGCGACGCACGTGGAGACTCCAGGACTGCAGTCGACGTAGGTGACCTGCGTGTGTGCCTCGGGCCGGGCAGGGCCTTTTATCCCCGGCAAACCGAGTGTCATTTTTCAGTGCTGGTTGGAGCATTGGAGAAAATATATTCTTACCCTATCATTTCATAAGTATGGACAAAAGACCTGATGGAGGAGTTAGCAGCTGCAGCGCTATCATTGTTGCGTGTTACTACTGCCAGGCTCTTTGATAATCGCTTGGTACTAATTCTCACACTAATTTTGTAAGGTAGGTGTTATCCCCATTTTACAGGTGAGGAGATTCAAGGTATCAGTAATTTGCTAAGATCCAACAGCAGGTAAGTTGTGAAGCCAGTATAAAAACAGGTCATCAGTCAAAAGACTGCACCAGGTCTCCTGACTCCAAGGTTCCTTTAACTGTAAAATGTTTACTTTCAACATTTTGGCCCAGATATTTTTCTGCAAGCCTACTGCATAACGTGTATTCTTCCATTCATATTTATAGCAAATATATGGGTCAGGTCTTGTGCTAGCAGCTGAAAACACAGAAATTAGAATTCTCTGCCCTCCAAGGGCATCACCCACCTTGATTCTCCTTTTACCCTGTTTTTTCCTATCCTTTTGCCACAGGTTTTGTTTAGTGAACACAGCTGGCAAATTCCCCCGACCCTACCTTTCCTCTCTTGAAATACAGTAAATGCCTTTCTTTAACTTCCATGGCCTCTTGTAACATTAATAACTTCCATTTGTTGAGTTCTTATGATGAATCTGGCACTGTACTAAGCGCTTTATATTAGTTTTTCTGTTTAATCCTTCACCTAACCTACAAGGATAGTATTACTGTTCCTTTCTACAGTTAGAGAAGTACAGCACCAAAGTTAATTGCCTGAGGGTACACAGCTAGTAAGTATTAAGTCCTTGCATTAGGTTTCCAACCTAGATCTTTGATTTTGCTGTGCATACTCCTCGAAATCTCTGAATTCCCACAGCCTTTATTAGACCACTTATCATACTGTATTACAATTACCTGCTTAACAGTTGGTTCTCACCCCTACCCCCCAGGGACTCTGACCTTCTGGAAGGTGGAAACTGTATCATTATTCATCATGGCATTCCTAACATTTAGAATACTTAGTTGAAGGGAAGGAATTACTAACTGTTGTGTGGGTAAGTGGGTTGATGGTTGGTTGATTGTCTGGTGGATGAACTGATAGATTGAAAGTAAAATTTTTCAGGGACTTTGCTGGTGGTCCAATGGTTAAGACTCTGCACTTCCACTGCAGGGGGCATGGGTTTGATCCCTGGTCGGGGAACTGAGATGCTGCATGCTGCTTGGCGTGGCCAAAAGAAAAGTAAGAAAAGTAAAATTGATCAGTTGGAAAGGAATTTGGAATTAGTCAGCCCAATGCCCTAAGTTTTGGAAATGGGGCAACAGAGGCCTATTGTCTTACCAGACATCTATTGAGTTATTAATATGGGCCAGTTTTTATGCTAAATGATTTGCAAATAGTCTTAATCTGTATTATTATTTCTATTTTTACAGGTGAAGAAATCAAGATTTGGCCAAGATCCCATAACTAGGTGGTGGGGAGTTGGAACCCACTATGACTGAACTCCAAATTAATACAATGTTTGTAGCCACTTATATAATAATGGTAAAGGCATTACTTTTTTGCTCTGTTGTATGGATAAACACACTGAGGCTGAGGGAATAAGGCAGCACACTCTTAAAGGATACACACTTGGTGGAAAGGATCAGAAAAGGAAACAGAAACATAGAGAAGCAGAAAAAGTAAAATCTCCCTCCCAAAATAAACTTGAAAGGAATTAAAAATAAAAGCAGAAGTTAAAGAAATAGAAAATAAAATTGATCATAATAGTAGCTGATGTTCAAAAAGAACAATAAACAGACAGCAACTCTGAGGAAGAAGAAGAGAGAAAACAATATCAGAAGCAAAGGGAACACATTACAGATATTAGGGACTTTGAAAACAAGTGAATTATTTAGTGTAACCGTATAATCTTGAAAATTGACTTGGACATTTTGGTTTTGTTTTTTTGCGGTACGCGGGCCTCTCACTGTCGTGGCCTCTCACGTTGCGGAGCACAGGCTCCGGACGCGCAGGCTCAGTGGCCATGGCTCACAGGCCCAGCCACTCTGTGGCATGTGGGATCCTCCCGGACCGGGACACGAACCCACGTCCCCTGCATTGGCAGGCGGACTCTCAACCACTGCGCCACCAGGGAAGCCCAGACTTGGACAATTTTTTAGGAAAATATAAATTTTTTAAAAATTGGCTGAAGAGTTAGAAAACGTTAATAAACTGATAATTATAAAAGAATGCCTGGGCTTCCCTGATGGTGCAGTGGTTAAGAATCTGCCTACCGGGCTTCCCTGGTGGCACAGTGGTTGAGAGTCCACCTGCCAATGCAGGGGACACACGGGTTTGAGCCCTGGGCCACGATGATCCCACATGCCGTGGAGCAACTAAGCCCGTGCATCACAACTACTGATCCTGTGCTCTAGAGCCCGTGGGCCACAACTACTGATATAGCCCGTGCTCCGCAATGAGAGAAGCCACAATGAGAAGCTCGTGCACCACAACGAAAAGTAGCCCCCACTCGCCGCAACTAGAGAAAGCCCGTGAGCAGCAACAAAGACCCAATGCAGCCAAAAATAAATAAATAAAATTTTTTAAAAAAATTCAATTGAAAAAAAAGAATTATATGGGCCAATAGCGATTAAGAGGCTAAGAAAAGCACACTGGTTTTGGCAAGGAGTCATTGATAATATTCAAGAGAGCAATTTTAATGAAATAGGCAAGATGTAAAAACCAGATTGCACGGGATTTCAAGGTAAGTGAGGGACTGACTATGAAGGAAGTTTCTCAAGTGAAACAGGTTTCAGAACACACTGAAGTGGGCATCTCAGCATTCCAGAGACTCAAAACCCTTTTAAGTAGGAAGCTTACGGTTACAATGAGTAAAATTGGCTAGTCCTCCATCTCTACCTCAGTTTTTCCAAAGTGGGGTGATAAGGCAGGTTGTTCCTCTAATCCCCTGTAAACCAGCTCTTTCCATCTAGTTCTAGAGGAGGGAGTAGGACCAACTCCAGGACAAGAATTAAGTGGATTTTGGTAACCGTCTCTACTCTTTTCTGCCTATAGACCCTCTTACTTCCCAAGCATTCTTTCCCTTTGGTGCTCACCTCTAATCCCTCACTGGGGCACCCCATGGGTGCATTTTTGCTCTCTTTAACTTGCTCTTCCCCACCTGCCCAACAAAGTGTTCATTATTTCAGAGAGCTGACCCCATATAGGAGTAGGAGGGCACTTCCTACTCCTACAGGAGAAGTTCAGGCCTTTTTTGACACTAGTCTGATTTTCCATTTCTACCTCCAGATTACCTCTTTAGTCAGCTAAACCTTTCCATTTGTAGACATGCTTAGATGCCTCCTTATATCTTCCTGAATGTTTTGTATAAACCCCTCGAAGCATTCGTTAGATGTTAAATAGGCTGTAAAGAAAGACAGCCAGGAAAATATAACTAGAATCTAAAATTGTTTATTTTAGGTTAAACTATTCTGTGAGAATCTAAGTTTTTTTCTTTTTTTAATATTGAAATATAGTGAAATATATGTAAGTCTCAGGTGTACCACAGTGATCCACAATTTTTAAGGGCTATATTCCATTTATAGTTATAAAATATGGGCTAGATTCTCTGTGCTGTACAATATATCCTTGTAGCTTATTTATTTTCTACATAGTAGTTTGTACCTCTTGATCCCCTACTCCTATCTTGCCCCTCCCCCTTCACTCTGGTAACTGCTAGTTCTCTATATTTGTGAGTCGTTTTCTTTTTTGTTATATTCACTAGTTTATTTTTTAGATTCCACATATAGTGATATCATACAGTACTTATTAAATTTTTAATATATATAATAATTAGGTCATTTTTCTCCCCAAAGCTTATTTTACTTTGAGCTGAATAACAAATTCCTTTGTAGTATTTAATGGAACCTAAAAGTTGGATGTTTAAAAATAGGTAAATTATGTTGAAATCAGAGAACATTGTAAATAGGGTATGAACAATGAAATTTGTAGATTTTAATACAATATTCCTTTTATTTCTTCTCACAAACTTCAACTCTTATTTCAAAAGACAGTATTCCAGGGACTTCCCTGGCGATCCAGTGGTTAAGACTGCACGTTTCCACTGCAGGGGGCGTGAGTTCGATCCCTGGTCAGGGAACTAACATCCACATGCTGCACAGTGTGGCCAAAGAAAACAAGACAATATTCCAGCTTCCCTGAGGCTTCCTTTAGCTTTCTTTGCTATACTCTCGTGTAGAATAATGGTTCTAGTTCCTAATGATATGTGTTTACTACTTTTCCGTTTTTTTAGGGGGCTAAAATTAGGTGTTGCTGATTTCTAGGTCAGTTGTCAGATCTGGCCGTTTATTATAACAGAATTAACTACGGAGCTTTTTAAAATTGGGATATAATTGACATAAAACATTAGCTTTGGTGTTTAAAAAGCTATAGAGCTTCTTAAATATTAGAGGTGTCTCTGAATGAGAATCTACTAAATAAGACTCTCGAGATAAGCAGTCTCTTCTTAGCATTCACTGTGATTCTAATGCACAGCCAAATTGGGGGGCACACTTCTAAATCAATACCCAACATCTACATCAAACAAAAACTAGGAATTCTCAATTTCAACTGCAAATACCTATGAACATCTCAGAGAAATACTGTCCCTCCGCCATTACAACTAAGTCCTTTTGTGCTATTGATGGTATCTCCTTCTAGCTCTGAGACTGACTTACCAGTCATCTGTTTTCAATCTTTCTCCAACAAGTTCCTTTTAAACCTAAGTGCTAACATCTTTGTTCAACTACAATTAAATCTCTCCAGTTAAGTTTCAGAGATGAGCAGCTTTTATTATTTTGTCCCCTCTCACCCATACTCTTCTTCAGTCAATAGGGGATACGTCTTAATTTTTCCGTATTTCGTAACTTTGTTGACTACCTATTTAAAAAAAATTTTTTTCCCATTGCTGGTTTTATTTTACTTCTTTAATTGTGCTTATTTTTCACCTCCCCACCTATAAGTCTTTAAATGTTTCCCAAATACCCTTGGTACACTTGTAGGTTTGAATGTTGCCTTCCTCTTGATTGTGACATACTTTTAATCATTTGGTAAAAGCTATGGATGGTCTTCCCCAAAAAAGGCACAACAGGAAGTTTTGCCTACATTTTTAGATTCAGACCCCAGCATTTCTTCCATGATATTGTTCATGTATGTTCATATATTGGGGCATCACATAATGTGTTTCTCTCTCTTAAATTCATTGGACACGTTTTCTCACTCGACCTCTCTGTAGCATTTGCTAATCTCTTTAAATTTTTATTCACTTGATTCTTTAAAAACAAAGGCCAGGGCTTCCCTGGTGGCGCAGTGGTTGAGAGTCCGCCCGCTGATGCAGGGGACACGGGTTCGTGCCCCGGTCCGGGAAGATCCCACATGCTGCAGAGCGGCTGGGCCCGTGAGCCATGGCCGCTGAGCCTGCGCATCCGGAGCCTGTGCTCCGCAACGGGAGAGGCCACAACAGTGAGAGGCCCGTGTACCGCAAAAAAAAAAAGGCCAACCTTAGATGCATAAAGGATATCACCTCTGTTTAAAATTTCTAGTGGCTGCTGTGGTCATCAGTATAATACACAGTCCTCAGCATGACCAAGAAGACTCGTTCTATTCAACATTACTGGGTTTTAACCATATAAAAACACATGAAGTGTTTTCGAGCCTTCAATTTTGCTGCTTATTCTTCATAGATACCCTTGCCTCCTACCAGTGTGGACACCAATTTATCCTCCAAGACTCAAATACCACCACCTCTATAAAGTCTTCCTTAACCAACCTCCAGGTAGTCTGGTGTGCCTATTAGGGTATTTTTGTAAATTGCAGGAATATTATGGAATGAAATGAAGCAAAGCCAGGTTCTCATTCTTGTTTTACAATTTTATAAGTGAATGATTCAATTTCATCTGTAAACTGGGGATACCACCTACCATTTAGAATTATTTGTAAGTATCAGAGGAAATCTATGTAAAGAGTTTGCCAATGCCTACCATATAGTAAGTGCTCAACACATTTCATTGTCTTATATGCCTGTCTCCTCCAACAGATGGCAGAAAAGATTAATCTTGCATCTCAGAGTGCCTGGCTCATTGCAGGTGCCTCATTCATGTTTTCAAGAACAGAGTGATGAAAGATATAGGAAAAAGAAGTCACTTTCTAAAGGCACTTAAGAAATAAAAGAGATACAAACTGGAGTTTCATCATTCTATTTATTACATGTATGAATATTAACATCTCATGGCATCCATCTAATTCAGTCAAAACCAACAAAGGAAAAAAGGTTAAACCATGTTTCAAATTAACATTCTTACAGATCCCCCTGTAACTTAAAATAGAAATATGTTCATCTGCATTAAGTTATTTGACAAATTTGAAAAATGTCCTTTAAAAAAAATCACCTTTAGTACTTAAATATATTTGTTAATCATTTGATGGCATCAGTGTCCAAGTTCAAGAATAAAAGTTGCTTCATTAGATACTTTTCAAAAATGGATATCTGGATGGTTCTCTATAGCTGGAGATATATATATATATATGCAATTATGTCCTGTTCCATTTAAAAAATTTTTTCAAATCTGGCTTTTCAATTTGAGAAAAGTCCTGCAGTGCTCTCACAACCCCCTTTTGAAGGATAAAACTAACTCAGACTTTGCTTCTTTAATCATGGGAAGCTGCTGGAAAAAAATCTTATGTTGAAATTGCTGTTTAATTCCATTTTCACCCAATAAAAAGTACAGAAACACTGTCTTTATTTGATGGTGTGCATAAATATTACACTCCATGGATAGCAAAAATATTTTTTTATTTATAATTTACAGTTTCACAAGTGAAAATCGTACATTTTTACACATACAATTTCATTTTGTTAAATTTGCACACATCTACAGAACTTTCACACAACAAGCACCTGAAACTGTGCAGGCAGTAGGAAATGCAAATACTAAAATGTATTTATTAACCAAATGATAGCTGAAGGCCCTGCCTCAGCTAGACAATTTATATAGATATGTCTGTATATACATAAAAAATTCTTCACCTTCTAGATTTCAACAGCAGCTTTTTTTTTTTTCTTAAAAAAAAGAAAAACATACCTTTCTCATTTTACTTAAACTGACTCGACTGTGTCATTTTCTGTTTTAATTTCAGTGGCTGTTGCTATGCTTTCCTCTGTACAAGCTGGTGGAGTATCAATCCGTTCTTCCTTAACTTTGGGACTTTCACAGGGTTCCTGCAATTCGTTTTTAACAATGTTCAACATAATGTTCAAGGGATTTTCAACTGGTGTCTTGCTGGGAGATGGTGTACAATCAAATGAAGATGTCTACAAAATGAAAAACCCTTTAAGTACTGATTAAAGTTCACAAATATCACATTAAGTGACACTTAGTTTTATAAGACCCTTGTATGGGCAAAGAAACAAATATATACCAAACACAATTGAAAACCCTGCTTTCCCACAAAACATGCCATAAAGGCAGCCAATTAATAAAATGTATATTGAGGGACTTCCCTGGTGGCGCAGTGGTTAAGACTCCGCACTCCCAATGCAGGGGGCCTGGGTTCGATCCCTGGTCAGGGAACTAGATCCCACACGCATGCTGCAACTAAGAGTCCACATGCCACAACTAAGGAGCCAGCGAGCCGCAACTAAGGAGCCTGCTGGTTCAATGAAGGAGCACACATGCTGCAACGAAGGAGACCGCCTGCTGCAACTAAGACCTAGCACAACCAACTAAATAAAATAAATATAAATAAATAAAATGTATATTGAGCATTTGATATGTGCTCAGCAATGAGCTATGGTAAGAAGAGCAGTAATATAACGACAAAAGAAGCTGATTCAATGATTAGACACGTTTCTATATTTAAATCCCAATATAACCCCCTACATATATCCTGGGATTTGTTGCTCCTAATTTCAAATACCCTAAGGATTTTTTTTTCTTTTTTCCAGTACGCGGGCCTCTCACTGTTGTGGCCTCTCCCGTTGTGGAGCACAGGCTCCGGATGCGCAGGCTCAGCAGGCATGGCTCACGGGCCCAGCCACTCTACAGCATGTGGGATCTTCCAGGACCGGGGCACGAACCCATATCCCCTGCATCGGCAGGCGGACTCTCAACCACTGCGCCACCGGGGAAGCCCTACCCTAAGGATTTTTTAAAAATCCCTCAAAACCATCAAAACACCCTACAAACTCTAATCTTTTGATGACCTAAGTATATCTTCCAAACTGCCCCTTGAACTTGTGAAACAAATATTTGACAGTTAAGATGTTCCACTGTTTGGTTTTAAAAAAAAGTGGTCACTCTACAAATATAAAAATTTGAATTTCCAAGGTCAAGAGACTGATTTTTTTTTGTATTTCATGTATGATAATTTAAAAATTATTCCTATATTACATGGCCGAGTGGAGTAAGCAGTAAATGCTACCTGTAACTTATAGAAAATTATTCCCATCATGAACCTTCTCATTCTCTAGGCCTAGTACTCTAGTAGAAGACATCAAGATTCAAATGAAGAGAATGCAAGGAATGATACAAAAATTTCAAAATTTAAATCAGACCCTATCAATCTAGCACCAATATTTTGTGAACAACCTAAATGCTACATCAAAACTAAGACAGCTCAACACATCAAGATTAAAATAAAAATATTGCCCAGATGCAAAAAAAACTGAAAATAAAATTTATCAATGTAAAGGAGAACAAACAGTAACCAAAAAGAACTTACATTTTGATAATCTTCATAACATGACGGATGATAAATCTGAAGCAAAAGCAAAAAAGTAAGTTAAGTATTCACATGCATATTCATTTGTAATGGACTATTCTGGTATGATTTTCTTTTAAAATTTAAACCAGAGATAAACTATCTTTGGAAAGGCAACAAAAAATCATTTGGTCACAAAAACGGATAAAAACAAAATTTTCATCCTGATTTCCCTTAAAACTTCCTTTATATATTTAAGTAGATAACACGGTATGTTAAGACAGAAACAGTTTTGATGATGAAATATAAATTCAGAATCAAAATAGTGTGGTTAGGCAGAAAGAAGACTAACTAGACTCAGAAGATCTAGTCCTGGATTTATCATTAACTAGTTACGCAACCTTTTTTATAAAATGAGTACAGGACCAGATGATTGCTAAAATGCCTTCCAACTCACACACTCTGACTCTCTAAAGTCCAATACCTTAGAAATACCACTTCTATTAAAAACCAAAATAAAATGCAATTAACACTTTTCTTTCAAAGTAGTGAGCTACCCCTATAAAAACTTTTTAAAAAAAATCTTAATACTTCCTTTTAAAGTACTTCATAAAGAGCTGAAAATTACCTTTCCATCTACTCTAATAGCATTTTTTAAATGCCACTCCTCCTCTTCTTCATCCCAGTACTGTTCAAATTGTTCTTGACAAATTTCACAACTCTAAAATAGAACCATATAAAAATGAAGTTTACATAATAGAACACAATGCCATTAAGTAAAAATACAGAAACATTTTGTTAAGTGGAGAAAGGAATTTAAGAGTTTTCTGAAAATTTAAACAATGTTCAAATATATAATACAAAGTAAGATCTAAGGATTTCGCATTCTTCCATGCAAAAATAATTAACATTTCACAGCTCTTGGTCACAGATAAATATGTAGTAACTACAGTGGTTATGAAACCCGAAGCCAGATAACAAGAATAACATTGAAGAGTAAAGCTTACAAGAAGTCTCAAAATCATTAAAAGAGGGATGTAAATAAAGTTATATTTATAATTATTTACTTAAAGGAAGTGAAAGGCATGACCAGAGGTATAAAATTGAACATTGTTCTTTTACCTCAACTGCTCCTGCTGGTCCAGCAGGTACACTTTGGAACTCCTTTTCTTTAGCAGCCTCCTGAGTTTTGAGCACGACTTCTTCGTGCACCTTTTCAAAAAACTGGCTCTTTGCACGTTCTTCCAGATCAGCTATTTCCTCAAATTCTATCCAGTCCTTAAAAAGAGTGAATTTAAAAAGAGTATATTCATTTGTTTCTAGACTCTTACTGAACACCTTCAATACAATGCCATTTAAATATAAGAGTACTTTCTTCTACAATATGCTTTAATATTGATTTAGAATTATACCATCTTTTTGAGTCCCATAACTAATAGACAACATAAAGCAACTAATGAACAATTAAGATCTTAACCTTTACATTCCTTTAACTCTAGAATTACAACTACTAATGTAAATAAGATAAATTTCTTGCACAATTTTTTACCAAAAAAAATCAGTCATAGAACCCTGGAATTTTAGAACTAGAAGAAACCTGTGTTCTACTCTTAATTTCAACAAAAAACAAATACATACTCTTCACATTTTTTTAAATTAAAAAAACCTTTTATATTCTAAGGGTCAAATTTTACTCAAAAAATTCACTAGTTAGTGCTCAGCAGTTACCTAAACTAATATACTTTTGAATGATATAATATAAAGGCTAAAAGATAGTTCAGAGGCACATGAATTACTTACTGTTAAACTGTAGTACCAACGTCTATGAGTGACTTTTCTGCTTACATCTTTTTCAGTTCTATTTTGTCGATAATGCCAGTCCAAGTGATCTGCATATACATCTGTCTGTGATGTTGTAAACCTCATTCCACAAGAGTAACACTGAATACCAGTATACAGTCGATTTATAACACTATCATAACGTCTGTTTTGAAAAATACAGAAATAATCTTTAGTTCTGATACTGTGGCTGACTTAATGGCCTTAAAAAAAAAGGCAATTATAAGTACTTCAGTTTTCCATATTTTGATAATGGTGAAGCCATTATTATGTTAACAAAATAATGTTTCAGCCAACAGCTGGCTGAAAGAATTAATATCCAAAGATCAATAATATTCTCTAGTAATGTGTCAGTGACTCTCTTTACCTTAACTTTGGTTAATTTTGGAACATGGTGTCTACCCTCTTATCAATAGGCCTGGCCCAGTTACTTATTTCCTTCTAGCTAATAATGGAATGATCATCTGCTAACTAATAAGGCAATAGTTGGCCTGTTCTTAGAGTAATGTCAATATCAGGGTGGATATGGCAGAACAATTAGATTTCACCTCTCCAGATCTTCGCGGTTTTAAATAACTAAACTGTCCCACCCTGATGTAAAGAATACTGAAAGAGGTACAGAAGAAATAATAATAGTATGGGTAACTAAAAAGAAAAAGTAGAAGACTAGTGGGAAACTGAAGTCAGCAATAATCAGTTTTTTTAAATTCTGGGCTCCTTATCTGGAAAGAAATAGGTATGCAGAATAACTAAGTGAACAAACAGGGCAGTTATTAACTCCAGAAATTTTTTTTAAATAGTAGAATAAAGCAAAGCACAGTACATAGTACTTTGTATACCAGAAAACAAAATATTTAGTCATAATATTAATACTGAATAAAAATTTAATGATAAATGGCTTTATAACTATATGGAGGAGAGTTGGGAGGACAGTAAAAGAGGTACCTAAATCTTCACTTTCAGGAAGTCAATAAATTGTCTAAATGGGATAAATCAAGAAATGTAATAAATCAGAAAACTGTATTTTTTGTGGCCGCTCCCGTTGCGGAGCACAGGCTCCGGACGCACAGGCTCAGTGGCCACGGCTCACAGGCCTAGCCACTCTGCGGCATGTGGGATCCTCCCGGACCAGGGCACGAACCCATGTCCCCTGCATCATTAGGCGGACTCTCAACCACTGTGCCACCAGGGAAGCCCAGAAAACTATGTATCTTTTAAGAAATAAAAAAGTAAATGCCAAGAACCATAGATAAAAGAGTTAAAAAATGGTTGCCTTCAGGTAAAAAGTAGTACTAGGAAAAAGGCATGCCATCTTTTATTATAAGCTTTTACTTTAAGACTTTCATTATAAAGTTTTAACTATGTGAAAAGTATCACTTTGAAAAACACTGTCTTTAAAAGGGTGAAACCCATATAGCACAGGAGACTACACTCAGTGTTTTATAATAAAAGAATCTGAAAAAGTGTATATTGATATTCTTATATATATATATATAAAACAATCACTTTGCTGTACACCTGAAACTAACACATTGTAAATAAATTATGCTTCAATTAAAAAAAAAAAGATGAAACCCATTAGCTGTTCTATTATTTTTTAAAATACTCATAACAATATAATGGATCCATAAAGCAACTGTAAATGTTTTTTATATAATATAGGCAATAAAAATTTATGAAAATATATGCACCAAATGTTAACACTGGTTATCAGTAAAGTGGAAATTGTAGGTAATTTTATTTTCTTGATTTTATTCATTTGCATTTTCTATAAAATGAAAAAAATTTTTATTTCTTAAATACTAGACTACAAAAACCTCATTTTCTTAACTTCAAAGGCATGAGAATATCAATACAGAAAAAACAGTGATGATTAAGGGAAAATAGAGATAAAAAGGAAAACATGAGTGATTACTAATACCTAATCCTTAAACTCCCTAAACTTGCTATACTAAACAGAGATAATAAAAAACAGAAATTTGGGGGTAGACTTTTGGCCTAAATACGTGGGCAGCAAACATATTTGAAATGAAGATAATAGGCTTCCTTAAGTTTATGTTATGTATATTTTACCACATTAAAAAAGGGAAAACAGGCTTCCTAAATTTTAAAAACAGTGAGGGGTAAGACGAATAGCACTAGTGATAATATCCACTGTTATTAAAGTCACCGTCCCTTTTACCTTAGAAAATTAGATTACATACTGTTTCAATTCTTCAATTGTAAAATTGGTAAGATCTGGAACGTCTTGATCTTCATTTTGATCTTCTTCCTCCTCAGCAGGGGGCTGAGCAGCAACTTCATTTACTTCTTCAATTGAAAAGAAACACAACAAATATCTCAAAACCAGTGTCCATGTATTCTTTATAGGGGAACGCTATAGTGTTAGAAGCATATGGAGAGCCCCATCTTGCCTATTCAGTGCTCCTGATCTTAGGTTTTACTGGCAAGGAACCTAATACAATTCTTTATTTTGATAAGTGATATTAGGTCTGGTCTCTTAAAAGTCAATCTTCATGAAATTCATCAATATTCTAATTATTTAATTATAAATAAGCTAAAATAATACAGAATAACTAGAAAAAGTCTGCACATGGTGTTTGCAGGCATGTTAGTTAACTGAAACAATGTCCACTATAAGGCTAACAGTTCCTTGTTAGAAAAATTTTTTTTTATTTCATTATAAACCAGTTATATAAGTATACCTAAGAATTCAACATTGTAAGAAATTTTAGCATAGAACACATCATTGTATATCATACATCTTTATAACTTAATAAAGCTTTGTGTAGATGAATTACAGAACCATACTTACGTGTTGTAGCTGAATCAGGCTGGGACAATTTGAGAATTCCTGTTTTTAGCAGTTTTGAAAACAATTCATTTACATCCACCTGGCTGAGATGATTATCAGGATATCCCTTAGGAAGGACACCTTTAAAAAAATAACACTCTTAAAATAAAAGTAGAACTTAAAGATGCAAATTATACTAAGGATTTTTAAAGTTTTCTTCAAGATATCCTATCAACATTAAACTTAATAAAATCTTGTTAAGATCAGTGTAATTACCAAAAGCTCCCAAAAGTGAACTTTGCATTTACGTCAGCAAATCATGACCTCTTAAAAATATATTCTAAGACGAATACTGAAACCCACTAATACTTTATACAGGCATACGTGTTACCTTAAAAAACCAGTATTACCCACTGTTGCCCAATTAAATCCATGCCAAAGAAAAGCATAATACTGAGGGCAGAGAGCTTCATGCTCCCTTCTATGCAATGCAGCACCACACCTCTAGGTCCAACTTTTCACCCTTCCAATTCTCTATTCTTCACCTAACCATATTGGCAAAGGTCGTTTTGCATAGATGAAGTAGGCTACCATCTCTCAGCACAGGTTTCTAGGGGAAAAAAATACCCAGAGCCTAAATGGAAGTACTCCTGCCCAGCCCCCCAGCTCCCCCACCTTCCCATAACTACCCAAGGGAACTAATGCAGGGAGATGAGCCATGTGGCTCAGAATATACCTGCCCCTCTGACCCTTGCTCAATTACTGCCCTTGCAAAGCAGTTCAGGCTGTTGCTGAAAAGGTGTCAGGCTTACTAAAGCTTCAAAAATCTGAATAAATGAAACAAGGATAACAATCTTTTCCTTAAGCTCACTGGTGAGGAATCAATCCAATTCCATATTTTGCTAAGCACTAATTTAAAAATTACAATTCTTTAACTCAACTATAAAAACAGAATTTTAATATATTTGTATGTCACTACTATGCATCTTATTTACCACACCTCTAGAAAAAAGTTCTGAATCACTAAAAATTCCTCTTAGGGCTTCCCTGGTGGCACAGCGGTTGGGAGTCTGCCTGCCAGTGCAGGGGACACGGGTTTGAGCCCTGGTCGGGGAAGATCCCACATGCCGCGGAGCAACTAGGCCCGTAAGGCCACAACTAAAGAAAGCCCACGCGCAGCAACGAAAACCCAACGCAGACATAAATAAATAAATTTATTTAAAAAAAAAAAAAAAAAAAAAAAATTCCTCTTAATGGCAGAAACTCAATTTGCATCCACAATACAATACATAATCTCTGCCCTTAACCACTGCATACTCTTTACACTTAGCACAGTGCCTTGTATACAACAGGCTAATTAATGTCTGTTGAAATGAAATGTCTGACTACATGAATGAATAAATCAACCTCAACGATCAATTACAACAGCCACTTCACACAATAGTTTAACATTTACCTTTCATTAGAATTAGCTATTTATATGTCTAAGAATCATAACTAGCTAATCACATGTCTTCCAGCAGTCAAGTTTAGTGATCAAGAGCATGAACTATGAAAAAAAAAAAAAGAGCATGAACTATGGAACCAGACTCCTGGGATTCTAACTAGAAATTCCACTTTCTAGTTGTGTGACATGATCAAGTTACTTATCTGTGTCTGTTCCCTTTACCTGTAAAAGGGTAATAATAATTGTTCCTACCTAAGGTTGTTATGAGGATTAAATGAATTAATATTTGTAAAGCACTGAGGTGTTTGGCAGTATATATAATATTTGTTTAAAGAAAAACAGTCAAAGTGAAATAAGACAGAGAAAGACAAATACTGTACGATACCACTTAGACGTGGAATCTAAAAAATACAACAAACTAGCGAATATTACAAAAAAGAGGTAGACACACAAAGGACAAGAACATACTAGTGGTTACCAGTGGGAAGAGGGAAGAAGGTAGGAACAATATAAATATAGGGGTAAGGGATTAAGAGGTACAAACTATTAGGTATAAAATAAACTCAACGATATACTGTATAACACAGGGAATATAGTCAATATTTTATAGTAACTATAAACCAAACAAAAGCTTTAAAAATTGTGAATCACTGTATTGTACACCTATAACATATAATTTTAAAAAAACCACACAGAAGAAAAAAATTTTTTTAAAGCCTCCTAGAGTAATGGAAATAAAAACAAAAATAAACAAATGGGACCTAATGAAACTTAAAAGCTTTTGTACAGCAAAGGAAACCATAAACAAGACAAAAAGACAACCCTCAGAATGGGAGAAAATATTTGCAAACAAAGCAACTGACAAAGGATTAATCTCCAAAATACAGAAGCAGCTCATACAGCTCAGTATCAAAAAACAAACAACCCAATCCAAAAATGGGTGGAAGACCTAAATAAGACATTTATCCAAAGAAGATATACAGATTGCCAACAAACTCATGAAAAGATGCTCAACATCACTAATCATTAGAGAAGCGCAAATCAAAATCACAATGAGGTATCACCTCACACCAGTCAGAATAGCCATCACCAAAAAAATCTACAAACAATAAATGCTGGAGAGGGTGTGGAGAAAAGGGAACCTTCCTGCACTGCTGTTGGGAATGTAAATTGATATAGCCAGTATGGAGGTTCCTTAAAAAACTAAAAATAGAACTACCATATGACCCAGCAATCCCACTACTGGGCACATACCCTGAGAAAACCATAATTCAAAGAGACATGTACCACAGTGTTCATTGCAGCACTATTTACAATAGACAGGACATGGAAGCAACCTAAATGTCCATCGACAGATGAATGGATAAAGAAGATGTGGCACATATATACAATGGAATATTACTCAGCCATAAAAAGGAACAAAATTGAGTTATTTGTAACGAGATGGATGGACTTAGAACCTGTCATACAGAGTGAAGTAAGTCAAAAAGAGAAAAATAAATACCATATGCTAACGCACATAGATGGAATCTAAAAGAACAGTACTGATGAACCTAGTGGCAGGGCAGGAATGAAGACACAGACGTAGAGAATGGACTTGAAGACATAGGGTGGGAAGGGGAAGCTGGGACGAAGTGAGAGAGTAGCAGTGACATATATACACTACCAAATGTAAAATGGCTGGCTAGTGGGAAGCTGCTGCATAGCACAGGGAGATCAGCTTGATGCGTTGTGAAGACCTAGAGGGGTGAGATAGGGAGGGTGGGAGGGAGGCTCAAGAGGGAGGGGATATGTGGATATACACATACATATAGCTGATGGACTTTGTTGTACAGCAGAAACTAACACATCATTGCAAAGCAATTATACTCCAATAAAGATTTAAAAAATAAACAAACAATACTCTGAGCTGCATGAAACAAAAAAAAAGCTTAGGACACTTCCAGATTTTATTTGATTTTCTGTGCATTTAGAAACAGGAATAAGAGGTGATTCTCAGAACAGGTTTGGAATTTCATAATCAGGTACCCAATGATGGTGTCTAACTTATCAACCTAGTGAACAGCTGTTTAATGTTTATTTTACTGTTTTTATTTATTTGGCTGTGCCAGCTCTTAGATGGAGCATGCAGGATCTAGTTCCCTGACCAGGGATCAAAGCTGGGCCCCCTGCATTGGGAGCACAGAGTCTTAACCACTGGACCACTAGGGAAGTCTGAACAACTATTTAGAGGAAAAAAAAAAAAAAAAAAAGTCCATAGATCCTGCTACACTATAAAGCCCTTAGAAGGATAAACCTTATTAAAGTCATCCTAGCACAATGCCTAGAATATAGCAAGTGATCACTGTTTGGATGAATAAATGAACATGAGTATATTTACTACTAGGAAAAGAGTGTTTTTACTTTAAATTTTGAGAAAAAACCTTACAGAAGCCAAATATTGAACACTAAATACTTTTCATATCTCTTTAAGTAAAACTTGAAGAAGGAAGGCATATCTAACATCTCATTCAATAACCTCCAACCCAGGAAATAAGATGTGACTTCCTCTGTGACACTGCTATGCCTTGTATACATAAGCACCTCAAGGTTGTAAAAGCAAAAGAAAACATGCAGGTTTTGTATATTATCTCATACAAAAAAGAGCAAAATTTGCAGTTGCTGCACGCTATCTCAAGCTACCAACTCCAATACAACAAATCCTCTACTCTACAAGAAAAACTGAGCTCTAAAGGAAAATACACCAATATAGCACTTCACAAGTTACATGGTACTTTTGCATATACGATCTCATTTGATTCTCTGGGAAAAGAAAAAATTCCCTAGCAAATCCTGACTTTTATCATATGCTATCTGCAGAGGAAAAATATCCCAGAAAGGATATTTGCTTATACTCCACCTACCTGTAAAGCAGCAGAGTGGAGATTCTAACCCTGGTCTTCTGAATTTAGACCCCAAATATTCAGTACTTTCCTTCCCTTTTCATTATAGTGAAAACAAAAAATAAGAATACTAATCCTAACTGTCAAGCTAGCAATTAAAACGCTTTCAAATTAATTGAGTGAGCTTCCTGTGACGACACAGTTTAATACTTAATGCATAAACTAGAGCTTGCTTGGCTAGGACTTCCCTAGTTACTTCAGAACTTTTGGAAAACTCTCCAAATTTGTAAACTTAATAGAGCCATGCTACAGCATGTTTCTGAAGATGGCTGTTTTAATGATTCAGAAATAAAGCAAGTACCACTACAATTTGGTTGAGTTAGCTCTCAATATATTGACTTTCCAGTAATTTTAATTTATATACTTCTCATTTTTCACATATTAAAACTAAAACTTTTTTTTTTTTGCCTGCACCACATGGCTTGAGGGATCTTAGTTCCCCAACCAGGGATTGAACCCGGGCCCTTCAGCAGTGAAAGTATGCAGTCCTAACCACTGGACCACAAGGGAATTCCTTAAAACTTTTTTTTTTTTTTTGCAGTATGCAGGCCTCTCACTGTTGTGGCCTCTCCCGTTGCAGAGCACAGGCTCCGGACCCGCAGGCTCAGCGGCCATGGCTCACGGACCCAGCCGCTCCGCAGCGTGTGGGATCTTCCCGGACCAGGGCACGAACGTGTGTCCCCTGCATCGGCAGGCAGACTCTCAACCGCTGCACCACCAGGGAAACCCCCTAAATCTTATTTTTAAAGCCCTCGTATCTACTATTGTTATTGTATCCATAACAATATCATTAAGCCTCACCCTATAGATGCTTATCATGGGCATCTAGCTAGGAAATCCTTTTAACATGTTGTGTACAATTATTACTTGAGTGCCCATAAAGACATATGAATGAATCAGCTTACAATGTGATGTCTGCAGTATTCACTTCATGTTTATTGGATCATCACACACACACAAAACAAAAATTCAAAGTATCAAGTAATTGATATTTCTGAGGTTTGTCATTGACTTCATTTTACCTAAACACAAATGTCACATTCCTACCCCACCCTCTAGCTTCCACCTACTAGGTCTCCTTCCCTCTTTTTTGTGGTCTACAAGTCCTGGCTAACCACCTCTAGTTGTAAAGGGGATTAGTGTGAATATACATCAACAATGTAAACAAACTCAGAAAGAAAACACAACATTCCAGTCAGATTAAATTTCTCTAAATTGCATATGCCCTCTCAAAAGTGTCATTTTCTAAAACTGACAAGGTAGCTACTCAAACAATAATTGTCTTTCGAAAAACACAAAGTTCAGAAATTACATACCTGAAGGATTCTGAACAAATGCTCCAGGATTTTGTGGATGAACTGGCAAAAATTGTTGTCCTTGGCCAAATGCTACTGGCTGAGCAACACCAGTCAGAACCTTTAAGAGAAATCTCGGTTTTAAGAACATCTTTTCTATATTTTTAAGTAAAACTTTTAACATTCAAATTACGTTAATATATTCACAGATATCATGAGGCCTGTTTACGATAATGAAGATTTACAAGTGTAAATTACAAGATTTACGAGTGTAACCTGACTAGGCTTTCTATAAAAAGGAATAAGACCTTCCCTTATATTTTTCACAGAATTATAAAAAATTGATAATGGATGTGAAGGTTCTTTGAAAAGTTTAAGATACCATGCAAACATAAGGTAGCCAAAAACTAGCTGTGTGGCCTTACACAAATCACTTTACCTTGCCAGTGTTTTCTCCTATCTTACAAATAGAAATCTGACATCCAGCGATGTGATCTATACACAATCATAATAGCCAGTAAACAGCAAAGCTGAGGCCAGAACTCACTCACTGACCTAACTCCTTTACACAGATGTCAAAAGCCTGCTTTAATTAACAATCTGAACTCCTTTATCATCATTCTGTTAGCCATCAAACTGAGTTACAAAGTGGACTGTAAAAGATTTTAAAGGAATGTTAAAAAATAAAAGTCATGAACCAAGTACTGTACAGGCATACAATTATTGTATTTGTAGTCAAGAATGAGGTAGGACTTCTACATATTGCTACTATGTAAACAAATGCCCATTTATAAGCCTTGTTCAGTATCCTGTGTGAACCTTCAGTGGTATGTATACGTAATAAAAACCCCATCAATTCTTTATAATGTAGGAACAAGACTAACTCAAGTCCCATTCTAGAGTATCTTGTCAATTAAGAGTATCATTTCTCTTAAAAACATACAATAGAGTATAAGTCTAACTAAGGAGGCCAGTTGTTTTCCCAAACCACTGGATATGGACAGAAGGCTGCTTTCTATAAATAATGCTTCTAACATGCTTCTAAAACCTTTCTTCTTGTTTTACACTTTCTTCCATGCAATGTTACTGGCATAATAAATCTGTCCTAGTAAGAAAGTGTCACTACCTGGAAAAAAGTAAATTTAGCCCAGGAGAATTTCAGCAGGCAAGCAAAAGTAATCATTAATATCAACTGAATTAACCACAAATTATAAGCATATTGCTTTAACACTATTTCAATAAGCATTTTAAAATGTATGCAGAACAAGTTAACATCAAACAACTGCAGTTGACTGGAATGACGGAAAGGTGGTGAAAAGTAGGAAGAGAGGAAGAAAAAGAATTACAGACTGTAAAAGCATGAGCAATTTGATTTTCTTGTTTGTTTGTTAACTCAGGCTAAGGAAGTTCTATATCAAAGAACAGTCTATAAAATCAGCTCTATGATTACTATAAAGCTCATCAAGGCTCAAAAGTTGTACAATGTAGCAGAGGTCTATGAAACACACACAACTGTATTATACTTTAATACCTTAGAAACCAAAAACAAAACAAAACAAAAAAACCATAATGAGGAGGCTATGCATATGTGAAGGCAAGGGGTATATGGGAAATCCCTATACCTCATAGCTCAATTTTGCTGTGAGCCTAAACTACTCTAAAAAAGTCTATTAAAAAAGAAAAGATTTGTGGGGGGGCGGGGGGGACTGAGATTGAGAGGGTGCTCTAGATCCTGAAAGAACTAAGATCAATTTTGGATTTAAACTGCAAATTTCAGCCCCAGAAGACTCTCATTTCACTTTCCTAGCAGGTGGGGTTTTGAAGTACATTAAAAACTGCCCCCCCCCAAAAAAAACTTATTAAAAATAATTAAATTTTAAAAAATCCTTTCCAACCTATAGAATAAACTATATCCTGAAAACCTTCCTCAAACACTAGAAACATTAAAAATGGTTCATATCTGCATACAATATACTTTTAGAATAACTGTAACAGACTTACCTGCTGAGATGCCTGAATATTTCCTACTGTTATTGGAGCAGGTAAATTGCCAAAGTTTCCAAACTGAGAGCTCTGAAGATTCTTCTCATCAAAATAGTGTCCAGAAGCTCTGTTAAGGGGATTCGAGAAACTCTGGTTTCCAGGGCCATGTGGTCCATTAAAATTTGGTCCTTGAGGTGAATCAAATATTTGTTCATGTCTTTGGAACTGCAGTCCTTGGGATGGGGCATTAAAAGCATTGCCAGGTGGATCATTATATGGGCCACTCTGATTGAAAGATACCGATTCAAGCCTTTGTGAAGGATGATTGTCAAATCGTGTGCCTTGAAGACCAAGAGGAATATCAAACCTTGATGCTTGCTGGTGTTGTGGACCATCAAATCTTTGAGGTACACCATCAAATCTTGGTTGAACCTGCTGTCCAGGTGGTCCATCAAATCTCTGCGGGCCTGGCTGACCAGTTCTTTCAAATCTAGGACCTGGCTGACCATGTAATCCATCAAATCTTGGCAAGAGTGATGGCTGACCTGGTTGCCCATCAAACCTTAAAGCATGACAACTTTCAAATCTTGGACCACCTTGACCCAGAGGTCCTTCAATTCTCAGGCCGCCTCCTGGTACAGAAGGACCCTCAAACCTCATTCCACCTCCTTGTTGGACTAAAGGTCCTTCAAACCTGATCCCAACCCCTGGCTGACCGTGTGGACCCTCAAACCTAACGTTCCCACCAAGTTGATTATGTTGTCCTTCAAATCTCATACCAGCTACTGACTGACCATGGGGGCCCTCAAATCTCATCCCAACTCCCTGCTGTAGCAATGGGCCCTCAAATCTGATCCCACCTGATGGCTGACCATGAGGTCCATCAAACCTAATTGCAGCCCCTGATGGACCATGACCTCCCTCAAATCTAAGTCCACCTACAGGCTGACCTCGGGGATTATCAAATCTAAGTCCACCCACAGGCTGACCATGAGGTCCCTCAAACCTCAGACCACCCACAGGTTGACCCCGGTGTCCCTCAAACCTGAGACTACCCACAGGCTGGGACCCTGGTCCTTCAAATCGCAAACCACCTGCAGATCCCTCAAACCGCAGACCGGGGGAACCTTCAAACCGAAAACCACCTCCTCCTGCTTGACCAATTGGCCCCTCAAACCGCAGAGGTGTCCCTACTGGTCCCGGAGGACCTTCAAATCTCAAAGGACACCCACCTCCTAACTGGCCTTGTGGTCCTTCAAATCTCAAAGGGCCACCTCCCCCCATTTGTCCTGGTGACCCATCAAACCGAAGAGAACCTGGCGTAGGAGGTCCATCAATTCTAGGGCTTAACTTATTAGGTCCTTCAAAAATCATCTTGGTTGGGCCATCTCTCGCTACTGATGGCCTGCTAGGTCCATCGTATAATGGTCTATCTTCAGCTAAAGCCGTAAGTCGCTGATTTGTATCAAGGCCGGCGAATCTTGATGCTGGGCTATCTACAAATGGTTTATCTGAATCTTCATATCTAGGTCGCTTAAGTGGAAAACGATCATTGAATGGTGATCTCTGCTCTTCTCGTACACCTTTTAAAAAGAAAAAAAAATTATTTTCCCTGAATCTGATAATTTATATCAAATTATCCTAAAATCTTCTTCATATATTCTTGTAAATGTTTATTCAAAAACATCCATAACTATCTCACTTTATGAGAGGGGAGGGAAAAAGACAGCAACAGGCAGCAGGTAAGAGAATGCCCTCTAGAGTCAGATACACCTGGGTAAAATAAAATACCCATTCAGTCAATTTACTAATTATTTGACTTTGAGAGCAACTTATTTAACCTCTCCAGTCTTGTTTCCTATCTGTAAAATGGGGATAATATATATTTCATTAGGTCATTGTGAGGATTAAATCAGATTACATATATAAAGAACCTAGTAAAGTACCTAATACACGGTTGGCCTTATAAATATCAGCTCCCTTCCCTTCCCTTTGAGGGAAAAACCGAAACAAAACAAACGACAAAACAGAAGTCTGAACAGTCACAAAAATCCATCCCCACTTAGCTTGTTCATTTTCCCTTCACTGCTGTGATTCAATAGGCATAATCTGATTTAACTTTTTCTACCTTTAGCAGAGACTTGCTCGTCATGTCTTCTCCGGCCCTCATGGGGTGAAAGATTCTCAGCATAAGTACGACTCCCAGATATAGGAGAAAGACGTCTTGCTCTTTCACTAAATTGTTCTTTTCTGTCAAACTGTGCTCCACTATTCCTACTTGCATGTTTACTTTTGGATGGCTCACATTCTATTCCAGACAACAAGGCATCAGTCAAAGGGTAGTCAAAAATATCAGGATCTAAGAGATCAAGTCTTGGAAATGAATGCTGAACCTGTGTCCTTTTCAGTTTTGCTTTATGTTCATAGTAGGTTAATTCAGCATCAGTTAAGAGAGGTTTCTTTTTTAATCCACCTTTATTTTCTTCTGTAGGACTATCCCGTACATTGCATCTATGTTTACCTTCTTGATACTGAAATAGCTGTCGAATTTGATGCACAACAACAAGGAAGTCCTCCTGTGTAATTTCACCAGATGCTAAACGTTCACTCGTCTGCATAGGGGTGATAAAAGGAAATCAATATTTTAAATATAAAAAGTACTTACAAAAAACTTATAGACAAAAGGAGAATAATGACTACATGGGAACACAGTAGTTACCTTTTGAAGTAATTCTCTTTTGCTTGCAAGAGTTAACTCTTTAGGAATCTGAAGATTGGCATCTACGCTTAATCGATGCTGCTGTTTTGGAGCTCGAGGTGACAAGATTCCTTTAGTGCTTGACCAGCTCTCCCTATGCCTTAGATGAGGAGCTTTGCTATGTTCATCACCCTGTTGTAAACTGAAACCATAAAAGCAATTATGTTACTTCATAAAAAATTTTTAAATACTCAGGACCATATTTTAAGATCCTTAATAGGATCTGGCTAAAATGAATATATGTAACCATAAAAGTTAATTTAAAGATTAAGAGCACAAGATTTGAAGTCAGGAAAATCAGGTATGAATTCTGATTCTTGCATGTCCTGGATGTGCCACCTTAGGCAGATTAGTTAACCTTTCTAAACTTCAGTTTCCTTATACGTAAAACAGCAATAATAATGGTACTTAACCCACAGGGTTTTAAGAATTAAACAGGGGAAAAAAGTACTAATTATAGCACCCAATAAACATTATCCAATTTTTAAATCAACACTGTATTTTTAAATGTACACATTATTCTACTCAGTTAAAAATGTTAACAACCTACCTTTTATTTTCTTCCCAACCAGATTTCCATCTTTTGGTAGACTTGGAACTTTGCCAATTTTCTACATTTTCCTTTGGTTCAGTGCCTGACTTGGTGGAATGCTGATTTGCAGTTTCTTGTGGTCGTTCCTCTTCAGTCTTTTTTATTCGCCTTGGATCTCGAACATCCTGTTTAGTACTTCTCTTCGCATTTCTTTCTTCCCTGGAAGGTGGTGTAAACTCTTCCATATGTGACTGCTTAACTCCTGACTGGCGAATCTTCCCAGCTTTGGGTGTTGAGGTTGGAGACATACTCCTTTGCCTTCGTTTGGGTGACCGCCTATCTCTTCTCTTGGGAGAATGTATAATCGGTGACCGGGACTTGGGTGATCGTGATCTTGATCGCTTTCTAGTACTCGATCTCCCTGGTTTTGTCCCCTGTTTTTCTGATTCTTCCGTTATGGTATCCTGTTTTTGTACAATGCCATTTATGATTTTATTTCTACTTCCCACCAGTCTGTGTTCAGATGATTTCACGTGCTCATCTTTATCCTTTTTTTCTGCAGTTTTCCTCTTCTCTTTTAGATCATCATCTTTGCTATCAGTCTTATCCTGAAGATGTCTTTTTAATCTTGGATCTCTCTTGCTCATATCAGACACCCTTGTACTTTCAGATTCTTGACTTTTCAAGTCTTTTGTGTGGGATAATTTGTTTTTCAAAGGTGATGGTGATTTAGATTTAGATTTGGATTTAGAATCTAATTGGTCAAGTTCTTTCTTGGTTATTTTTTCACCTGATTTACTTTTTTCTTGCTTGGATGAATTTAGTTTTTCAGAGGGTACAGTTTTACTTGTCTTAATATCAGACTGGCTCAATGTGTTCATTAGGAATTCCTTCCTGTGACTCTGATCTTTTCCATGAGAAGAATGTTGACTCAACCTATTAAGACGGGGATCCCGGTTAGTTCCTTTCATATCCTGAATTTGTAAGGATGGACCTGGACGACTTTTCTCAGGTTGCACAGGAACCTGATGGGGAGATTTAACTGCCATAGGGGGAATTTGTGAAACATGTAATTTGGATTGTGCAGTTCCAGGACCTAAGTTGGATGTCTCCTGCTGAACACTAAGAGAAACTGCCTGAAATACAAGATAAACGTTCATGTTACAACTGTAAAACATTCAGATTATTTGTCAAGAAACTGAAAACTAAGGAATATAATGCTTCATTCAATAAATCCATTTATTCAATACCGTATTTATAGTGTATACTTCTAGTATTTAAGTGGATATTAAAATGAAAGGAAAAAGTTCATATACAATATTTATGTGGCCTGTTATTTCTTACTAATCCTCTACTTTGGGGTTTTATAATTTCTAGGAAGAATGAAAAAAAAAAACCCTCCCTCTTCCTAATTATTCAGAATTCTGGGCCACACTGATATTAAGAAACTACTAAATAAATCACTGCACTCCAGCTGCACAAGCATCCAAGTGTTTCCGGGTAAATTCTAAATCATAAAATTTAGCTCCTCTCAAAGTGGCACTGATAATGCACTTAAAAATTCTGCCTTCCTGTACTCCCTTACTCTCAAATAAGGTCAAGTGCTAAGTAATTAAGTAAAATAGCTTAATATAACGTTATTCATACACAGAAATACATAATCTTCCTGGCCTCCTTAATTTTGTGATGGCTGTTTTTTTGGTAGCCTTCTAAGGAAACTGCTAAGGATTTCTGCTCATGAAACATAAGCTCATAAAATATTAAAGACTAGGCAAAAACATCTGCCACAACACAACTACCATCTTGGAACTGACACTACGTCCACATAATTTTTTTTTTTTTGCGGTACGCGGGCCTCTCACTGTTGTGGCCTCTCCTGCTGCGGAGCACAGGCTCCGGACGTGCAGGCTCAGCAGCCATGGCTCACAGGCTCTGCCGCTCCGCGGCATGTGGGATCTTCCTAGACCGGGGCACGAACCCGTGTCCCCTGCATCGGCAGGTGGACTCTCAACCACTGCACCACGAGGGAAGCCCCCACATGATATAATTTTTAACAAAACTAAGGGGCTATCTTATAAGACAGCACTCTAATAAAAAGTATTTGAAAGAAAATAGTGCAGTCTATATTAAAAGTGACTTTTACAAAAAGGATATACAAATTTGGTCTAATAAATACACCATAATTTGCAAAATAAGTAAAAGTGGAAAAATTACACTATTAATAAAAGCAACATGTTAATAAAATTCAAATACAAAATAATTCCATATCCATCAGAAAACAGGTTTAAAAATACTCAAAATGCCAAATCTCCTCTACTTACCAGTTGTGCCTTAGCTTGCTCTAGCTCAAGCTCCAGCTTTTTCTGCTGAAGTTCTAACAACTGCTTTTGTTTTGCCAGTAACTGCTGCCTTATTAGTTGCTCTTGGGTAAGATTCTTTTGTATATCCGGAACAATTGGAGGAGTGGAGATGCTAGGGGAACTGACCACTGTGCCAGGTGTTGAAGACTCTTCGGGCTATAAGACAAAATAATTTGTTTACAAAAAAAAAATCACAGCTAAAAAGGAAGCAGCTAAGGGGGGAGCTAAAAATTATCAGCTTCTCTCTTAATAAACCCTATCCATAATCTTAAATGGCCAATCATGTTTAAAAGCACACAGAAAATTTTCAGGAATTTAAAAGCAAAATAAATATGTAAAACCTAAACAAGGAGAACATTTACTTTAAATGTACTGTGAACCTGAAGGTGGAAATTTTTTTCTTTTTTAAATTAAACTGATTCAGCACAGGGTATTCTTGTTACTTTTATCTGGCAGGAAATTTCAGAGAAGTCAAAATTTGACAGTTAAAAATATTAGTTATATACCATTCATGTTAGAACTTACCGATTTATTTAAAAATTTAGGATTCACATGGATGCTAGATGTATTCACATTGGGGGGCAGAGGTTTAATAGGCCAAGCAGGATCTAACGAATTGACTCTGACATCCAGGGCATAAAGTTTCTTCAAAGGGAATATTTCATCCCAGGTGGAACGTAATTTAAATAAACTTTTTCTAGTATTTTCATCCACCTAGAACAACAGAACAATTCTATAGCTTGTTAAGTTACTATAGGATGTTTTATATATTAAGCATAATGCTACATAAATCTCTGTTCTACTTCACATATAGCACACATACTACTAATTCGTAAACATATACAACAGTAATCACTTATTAAAAGTACATTTGTTTGCAGATGTAAAGTTAATAAAGAAATTTCTGTCAAAAAAAATTAGAAAAATTAAAGTCATTATCACCTAGCCTTCATGAAAGCAAACAATTAGACAAGTCTGAATTTTTAGAAGTACAAAATGTTCCCAAATATTAAGGCTTGACACAGTATTCCTACTGTTACTTTCACTCTGGACAAAAATATAAAACAACTAGAAAATAGTTTATCTGATGACTTAAATTTTTTAAGTTATTTACATTTAGTACAAAGTAAAACAAAACTAATCTCCTGCAATACAATATGGCTGGTACCTATGAATAAGCTTATTTGTGGTGTAGAAGGCACCTGAATAATTGAAATTCACAAAATCTTACCTACTGATGAGCTTTAGTTTTATATCTTATCTGCTCATGCTTGTGATGGGCATAGTAACAACAATACTTTTTAAATTAGCCATCAGAGAAACCTAGCACTTGAGAAAACTGAGCTAGAGTTCTAACTTTAGAATAATAAAGCCTTGACTATATTCCAGTCTTTAGATAGTATTTACTACAAACAAGGTCATTTTCATCACCTTCAGTGTTAAGGCCCAGTAAGAGTCAGTAAACATTTTCTACCAAACACCCAAATGAATTTGAACACACTGAAACTGAAACCAAGCAATTGGTTTAGTGCCCCAATTTCTATAATGCAAAGTTGACTTCTCCTTAGACTAGAGTCTCAGGTAAGCAGTATTTAGCAAAAGTCTACAATACACTATTAACAATCTCCATAATACAGTTTGAAATACAGCTTTCCAAATTTCTTCTGCATATACTTACTTAGCAGTATTTCTTTTCTCTAAGAACTTAAAGGGAAAAAAATTACTCAAGTAGCCACTACACATTTTCTGTTCTAACAAACAAGTAAAATCTGATAGTTCTTTCAAAATAATCCCAATTCTCCAAGCCTGACAACTGTTAAGATTTCTCGAGACACAACAGGTGCATCTACTAAAATATAAGAACCACCAATTTTTTGTTAGGAAACAATCTTTAAACCCAAATATCTTATAAATGCCCCTTTTCTCAGTGTGAAAGATGAAGCCTGACAGGAAAGAGAATTACTTCAGCAAATCCTTTGTCTTCCTCAATACTGTATTAACCAAACTACCAGATACAATGTTATGAAAGGAATTTACAATCTCTAGGTATAGAAACTAACAAGCCTTTCTTCTAAACACTAAGAGGGGCCAGAGGTGGGGAAGAAGTATTTCCAAAATAACCTAAAGCAATTCACTGATCCACCATTCACACATACCTAGAACATTCACACAAAATATACTTGAACAAGGTTAACAAGAGGAAACATTTCCAGAAAAAAAAAAAAAAAAAAAAAAAAAATCACAAGTTCCAGGCATCCATCACAGGTTGACACACACTAGAATTATGCTTTTTCTTTTTCTTTTTTTTAAGACAGAAATAGTCAACATCCTAAAACCAGAAACCTAAACAATGAAATTTGAAGTACTCTTGATAGTTTCAGATCTTTTTGCCCGTATTCTAGTGATGAAACAGATCTTCAAGTGAACAAAGTCAATCAAAAACATGAACTTCTAAAAGCAAACACATCTATTTTTGAATGGATAATGTAAAACACCTAGAACCCACTTTAAATACGAAACACTAACTTTAGCATGTTAAATGCCCAAAAGAATAAAACATTTCACCACCCAAGAAAACCCAACACAAAGGCAAGTATTTATTTAATCAGGAACATGTTTTAAAAATTCAAATGTTTCTAAATGTATATATACCTTTTCAAACACACAAATAAATGTTGCAACTAGATTTTTAGTAAAGGCAGTGAGATACTCTCTTCCAACATTTTTCACGATAGAATCCATAAGGTACATAACAGGAAGCTTCTCTGAGGAGGGAGCCTGAAGTAATAAAAAGAAACTGAAAAGTTTAGTACAATGAATTGCCAACAAAGAACTACTTTTAAAAGTGAGCGTTTAACGTACAATACAGACCTCAATATTTTGTTGATATTAAACACTTTTGAATAATATTAACCTTTATGAAATTTAAGTGTTCAAGGTCTCACCTCTTACAATGATCTTTAGTTGAGCATACAAAATAAGCTCAGAATTACTGGAAAGAAAAGTCTCTAGTACCCTCATTTAACACTCAATAGAATTTCAGGTTCGTATAGTTAAAAAAAAAACTGTGTTTTAAGTGACAAAAAAAGGGGGAGGATATTTTCTGTAATCCAAGTGTAAGCTTTGTGACCCACATTAACTTATGATGATGCACCTAGACTCAATGAAACAAAGTTTTCAGACTTCTGGCAGAAACCCTAATTTCCATAGGCATATTTTATATGTTAACGTCTATGAACCTTTTGTTACCTGTAAAATCATTAGGATTACTTCTCTATAATCCAATGAACAAAAGAAATTAAGTACACTTCACATATGAAGTTAATGGCAAAAAAACACTTTTAAACTTGCACATGAACATGCAGGAAAGTGCAAGTTGTTACTGATACAAGGAAAACTGGATGGAGCAGCCGCTGAGTCATGTAAATCAGGTTGAACTTGACTCTGGAAACCAGGATTTGTCCTCAAGATTTTCTTCAGAGCACAGACTCTCCGTCGAAATATTTTTCCTCTGACACGCACAAACCAGGAGTTCTAAATTTGTGCAGGGCCAGTGTGATGATGCCGATACAAGTGGCCCTTTCCAAAGCAAAGAAATGTTGCCCCAGCTCAACTGTAAAGCCTACCCATCACTGGCTTTTAGAAGGCACAGCAAGTTTCCAGAAAGCATCAGCAGGTTCACAGACTTGTTGAGGAGCATTAAGACACACCACATAAACTAAGTGTTAACTCCCACTCCACAGGAGTACCCACGATTTAAAAACAAAAACAAAAATTATCCCCATTTACCCTTCCCACGTGTATAGGAATCTTAACCCTGAACAACACTTACCCACAGCTACCTGTAGCCAGGGTAAGCTCACAGTTCTGCAGTACACAATGCCACCATTATTTCACAAAACCAATTGCCCATACAAGTGTGTGGAAGTGCTCTTGCTTCTGATAACAACCAAAGTTGACTAAGGAAACCTTTGAATAACTTTGTATGAAAGTTTTCTTTTACAGTACTAATAAAAGGGTTTCACAAGGCTATTGCATGTGGGTAAACTATTAAGTACCAACACGTCAACTGCTTTATTGCTGTGTCTTTATCTTACCATGTCATGTTTTATACCATTTTAGTCATTGTTGTACTTATGAAGATAAACAGGCTCTCTTTAAAACCAAAATCTGTTCAGTAGGCTAACTTTTTATTGTACAAGTGAATTCTTATATGTAATATTTTTTTGCTACTACTGCCTCATGGAAGGAGTCAAGTAAGTGTGAATCCTTAAGTTTAGTAATGCTGAAACGCTAGAGGATAAGGACACAAACATTCACCTCCAGAAACACAAAACCAAGCCAGTTTGCTACCAAATGACAGAAAATCCCTCCCCTCACCCTCAACCCCAACCCCATTAAATTATTTCCCCAAAGTGACTGTTACATCTTTTCCTCAATCTGGCTTTACAAAAATAACCAGGAAACGTGTGCCAAAAAAATTTCAGCTGTCTTTCATCAGCAAATAGTCCATCTATTTTCACCACTCTGTGTAGCCACACACAAATACAAATTTTAATGTGGTCACTATATTCAGCATTTAGTTTTCACTTCTGAAAGTCTTCTGGATCCATTAAAAACCAGCAAGAAAATGGTTCTTTGAGTGACAACCTGAGCTGCTAAATATTAGGCTCTGTGGAATATTAGTAACCCCAAAAATACTAGATAGAATTTTTAAAAATCAATGTTATTTTTTTAAAAACGCAAGTGCATTTGTTTTTTTTTTAAAAAGGCATTTAATGTTAAGCCTTCGACAAGGCAAAACTAAGTTTTCATGTCCAACATGTTTGTTGTATCAATAAAAAGGATGTTGAGTATGAGGAATGCTTCCTTTTAAAATCTCATACTTTAAAAAAAGAACAATAGCTGTTTCACACAGACATTCACAGGAAAAGGTGAATAAGGACTTGTATTTTAGCTGTCAGACTGAGCATGACAAACTTGTTGGGCCCTAAAGAGAAAAAAAAAAACCTTACTTTTTGTCCTCTTTAAGGTATGAAAGGACCACCTGAAACCGTGTATCTTGTGAACAGATTTACCCAAAAGAGTGGATGGAACCTAAAGAAGAATGAACCCAAGTCACTTAAAGACTTTTGTTTAAAACACACAACCACGTAGATAAAAATAAGTCTTGGAAACAAATTCTACACCTTACAAAGGTAAATAAAAAAGACAAATACATATTTTATATGTTTTATTCACAAATTTTATAATACCAGTCACACATTTCAAAACCATTTATTAAAGTCAGACCACTCAGTTTTACACTAGACAGAAAGCGCCTCTAAACAATATATTGGTGGTTGTTGTTAAAGTGGCCTTTTAAAAGGGGTTCACTCTGCTAAAAGGAGGCTCATCCTGATCATTTCAATCACTAACAACTAGAAAAAAACTAAACCATAAGTACAAGCTTCAAAAATAACTTAAAACGTAGTACTGGGAAGCTATTAAAACTCATTACGATAACTAAGTTTAACAGTAACTTTACTTAAATGACAAATCGCTCCCACATGAATCCACAGAAGAGGAGGACTACAGGGAAATATAGGGTGGCAGAGGACCACTGCTGTCAAGGGGTGAAGCAAAGCACGTCTTCACTTTCAGGGAAGGAAGGGAGGAAAAAAAGAGAAAAGGAAGAGGAGGAGGAACTGAACTTTTCAAAAGAAAACTACAAGTACTTGTTACCCAGTGGGCCAGTTCTCCACCTACAGGTTGGATAAGATCTCCTCCCCACCCCCTCCAACCCCACCCTCAACCCCAATTTCCCGTATCTGGGGGCAAATGAGACCCTCCGATAGGAGAATACAAATTATATCTAGCCGCCCCCACCCCAAAATGGGGCTGACGGGTGTGAGCAGCTGCCTGGCTGGCAGGGAATGGATTCTCCTCTCTTCCCTTTCGCATCATGTGCTTTTCAGGCGCCATGTTGGGCTCCTAACAGGCGGCTGCTCCACTCGGGGCCAAGGCCCTATTCCCACCCCCCAACAGCTCGCTCCCAGGTCCCCCTTCACCTCCTTCCAACCCACAGAGCACAGTTACCCAAAAGAGTTCGGGGCGGGGGGACGGGGGGAGAACCACTCCCCACCATCCCAGGGGGTTCAAATGGTTTTAACTCTTACTTCCCCACACAACGAACTGCCTTTAATTCTCCCCCTCCCCGAAGGGCTCTATTCAAAGCGTGTGCGTCGGGATACACGATGCAGTGGCCTAAATAGGGAGCTGGTAAGCGGAAGTAGGACTCCACCCTTTATCCTCCCCACTCCCTCCCCCCAAGAGAGGCCCACGCTCGAAGCCTGGGCCAGAGACCGAGCCTGAGTTGGAGGGGGAGGGTTGGAGAGGAGGAACACCGTCCCCCTTTGGATAGAAGCGAGACCTGGGATGAGGCTGACACTAAAATCAGGGAGTATTAGAAGAATAGGAGGCTGCGGGGTGTATAAAAACCTTGGCGGTTTGGGCCTCGATGAGAGAGACGATCTCCTTGGCGAAGGGCAGGTTCTCCTCGGCTAGAATGGTCAGCATATTGATGTGCGGTTTGCTATTGAAGGTCAGGTCTTCGAGTGATGACTGATAATCCCGACAGGCGTCCTCCCGGGCCCCCGCAGTACCGGCCTCAGCCGGCGTCTGCTCTGACATTGCGCCGCGGCCCCCCTCCGAGGTCCGCCGCAGCTGAAGCTGAAGCCGCTCTCGATACCCCGCCTCCCTTCCGACTCCTCTTCCTCTCCCCGGGTCTCGCGGCTCCGGCTTCACCACATGCTGACCGCGGAGGGGGGTTGGGGGACGACACGGGGGGAACCTCGGGTGTGAAACGCCGCCGTCTCACTGGTGATCTCCGTCCACTTCCAGCCGCCACAGACTCTTCTTTCTCCACAGACACAAAATGGCGGCGGCTCCAGCTCCGAAAATGTCTGTGCTCCCAACCGCTGCGTCGTGCGAAATGAGCTAGGGGAGGGGAATTGTGCGGTAAAGGGGCGGGGCCGTTTATAAAGCCAGGCGTGATTGGCTCGCCCAGCCAGGTCGCCAGCCCCGCCCCCCCGCCCTTCCGCTGAAAGTCCTGGCTCCACCTTCTTCTCGGGATTCTACCCGGGCTTTCGCAACACCTACTGCTCAGAAGTGGGGTGGAAAAGACGGCCCCTCTCATTGGCCGATTCATAAAGCACCGGCCTGTCATTTGTTACCATAACAACCCGTTCAGGGAGGCCAATAGGCCTGGGGAAGGCTGTTCCCGAGGCCCAACCCAACCAGTTTAAGGGGAAAGCTCAGTCGTCCCCTCTTCTACCCTCTCTCTGCGACGCCCTAGCCGCCAAGCCGCTCCGTCAATCATCATCCCTTCAGCCTGCTGGGCCGCCGCCACGGGGGTGGGGGCTGAGCCGAGCGGAGGCTTTCGACCCGACCCGCCCCCCACGTCGCCACTCGCGACTCAGGTGCTTTCGAAAGCCTGGGCGGGTCCAGCTGCTGCGGCCGACTGTCCTTCCCGGAACTGAGGCCAGAAGGGAGGCGCCGGGTTCACCCGGAACCTCGGGAAGGACCCCTAGAGTTGGCTTCAGCACACTGCTTCCCACTTCCACAAACAAAAACACCTAGGCTGGCGCTCTGGTGTTGAACCCCGAGGAAAATGCCTTTATTTAGAGGGTGTGTGTGTGTGTGTGTGTGTGTGTGTGTGAGAGAGAGAGAGAGAGAAACGCTTTTCCGTAAGGGATTTGGAGGAGATCTTTGGGAAGCCTACTTCGAGCACTAGGAAAGGTTTCTCACAACAGCCAGCCACACCCAGCCCCGAGCCGATAGCTCCTCGATCTTCTGCACTTCGAAACACACCTAGGATACGCAATTTCGGTCACGTAGATAATATATATTTTACTTCTAAGGATCCTAAAATCCTGTTTGGAGGCTGGAAATGATGCAAAACACAAACCATTCAAGTAGTTCTGCCGTGGAGCTGCAGCATAACACAATAAACTAAAAGGGTATTTTTTTCGTTGAGTAGAGATAGTAAGGTAGGTGTAGGCTAAAAAAAAAAAATTAGGTATTAATGTGCTTCACCATTGTCCTCAGGCTACTAGGCTCTGCAGAGGTACTTTGTTGTTCCCCAGAAGAAACCGCTCTTAAGAAATGAAGTAGTTCCTTTATTTGTCCCATATAAAGTAACATTTTCATTACTTTTTGTTTTGGGGTTTTTCAGCAGCTTTATTGAGGTGTCATTGATATATAAGAAACTGCACATATTTAAAGTGTACAGGATTGGTTTGACATGTGTTTTTCATTTCTTCCTAACGTGATATCGCATATAAATGAGAAGCCTGGGGAGGAGAGCTTATCTTTTGTCATTTGAAACTAAGGAATATTGTTGAATAGGTATTTATGGATCTCAACTGCATACCATTGTTAGTGATGATACTTAGATATAACAGACACAGTTAAAATTAAGGAGCTGTCAACGTTCCTGTTTTCTGGAGGGACATGTCGGCAGTAAAATAGTCCTAATAGTTTTGCTTGTAATTTTAAAGCTCAATTTAATTACTAAACTTTGAGTTACAGAAAATATCTGCCTTTCCTTATTCTTTTATATCATCTTAACAACCAAGTGAACTTTTAAAAAATAAGTTTTCGAAGATCTGATTTGGCTTCTATTGTATCCCTCCGAAGCTACACAGAGAGTAAACAATATATGCTTAGCATATAAATCAGCAAATCTATGTACCCACAAAAGACGTGGAAAACTCAAGAGCGACGTAGCAACTGTATTTGAGTCATGTGCTATACTACAGGAATACTTTTACTTTATATCCTCTGGACAGACCACGAACTAGATAATCAGTATTTTTAAACACACAAATGAATGCATGAAACTTCTCCCGTGATAGTTTCAATGCCGGTTCTTTCATCAAAATATGCAGCTAATGCACTCTGCACCAACATTAAGCCCATCTCTATGCTAGGTGCAGTGGTGACCATAATAGGTCCTTGGCCTGGCCTTCACGAAATTTATAGCCCAATTATAATCTCATGGGATAATATGAAAAAGTACTACACCTGACCAGTAAACAGTGGGTATCCCAGAGCTATTTCAAAAAATCAAACCCTCTGGTTATATTTCCTTTTTTTTGTTTTGTTTTGAGGAAAATAACTACACTCCTCCCGTGGTTCAGAGTGCTTACAAGAGGACTTAATGCCCCCCCCCCAAAAAAATCCTCTGTTCTAAGAAATCAAGTACTTTTTTTTTTAATTTTATTTATTTTTGGCTGCGTTGGGTCTTTGTTGCTGCGCGGGGTCTTTCTCTAGTTGCCGCGAGCAGGGGCTACTCTTCATTGTGGTGTATGGGCTTCTCATTGCAGTGGCTTCTCTTGTTGTGGAGCACAGGTTTAGGTGCAGGGGCTTCAGTAGTTGCGGCATGCGGGCTCAGTAGTTGTGGCTTACGGGCTCTAGAGCGCAGGCTCTGTCGTTGTGGCACACGGGCTTAGTTGCTCCGCAGCATGTGGGATCTTCCCAGACCAGGGATCCAACCGTGTCCCCTGCATCGGCAGGCGGATTCTCAACCACTGCGCCGCCAGGGAAGTCCTCAAGTACCTTTTTGATGTAAATGTTTGATGCCATCAGAAAGACTAAAATGTGTATACTAAACACGTTGAGCATATAAATCAGCAAATCTATAGAAAGTAAAAAGGAAATAAGGGAATAAGAATTAAAAAGGAATCCCTTTAAAAACATATAGTTAACTAACACTGCCAGGAGGTGGAATATTGCCTTTAACATGTGAATCCAGTGTGTATCAATAATATGCAGGAGGGTCTTCTCTGGTGGCGCAGTGGTTGAGAGAAGATCCCACATGCCGCGGAGCGGCTGGGCCCGTGAGCCATGGCCGCTGAGCCTGCGCATCCGGAGCCTGTGCTCCGCAACGGGAGAGGCCACAACAGTGAGAGACCCGTGTACCGCAAAAAAAAAAAAAAAAGAATAAAGCAGTTCTAGTGTTAGCTCTAAAGGAAGTTCTAAAATTGACATGTAGTATATATTCAATGAATACTTGTTGATTACTCGTTGACTGATCCAGAACTTCTGATTTCAGTTTCACCTAGCTTGTCCACTGTTGTATTCCAGTAGCTCAAATAGGGAAATACAGGGTCAGTTGAGTTATGGAGTTTAGAGATAGAGATTATCAGTGGGGAGAGGCTGACTGACAATTCAAATGATGTGATCACCATGTTCTAAAGACCAGTTCAGGGCTTCCCTGGTGGCGCAGTGGTTGAGAGTCCGCCTGCCGATGCAGGGGACACGGGTTCGTGCCCCGGTGTGGGAGGATCCCACATGCCGCGGAGCGGCTGGGCCCGTGAGCCATGGCCACTGAGCCTGCGTGTCCGGAGCCTGTTGCTCCGCAACGGGAGAGGCCACAACAGTGAGAGGCCCGCGTACCGCAAAAAAAAAAAAAAAAAAACCAGTTCATAGTTTTTTGGGCCTTAGAAATTTTGCCAGCAACCCTACTTTTAGCAATCTTATCACTCATTTGCAGAAAAATATGACTTGATACAATTTCTCAATTTGTTTTGCTCCCATATATTTATCTTAAGCATTCGGCATTTCCTTCCAATTGTGCATGAAAAAAGCAAAAGAATATGCAGCAAATGTATACTAATAGAAAAACTCTGAAATATTATTTCATAACAAATTATATGTAGATAGATTTCCTTGCTAAAAAGTTGTTCAGTTTTTCATTAGCCTATTCAACATGGCCCCTGCTTTTGTGGAGATAGTTACACTGTATATATGTAGTCTTTATTCTATGTATGTATGGAGAGAGAGAGAGAGAGAGAGAGAGAGAGAGAGAGAGAGTCATAGTCTGCTGGGTGAGATAAGCAATTAAACCAACAATTACCATACAGTGTGACAAGATAGCAGGATAGACCATAAGTATGAAAGAAGCATCTAAATCAGACTGGAGTGGTCAGGTAAGCCCTCCCTGAATTGTTAACAGTTGTCAGGTTTCAAAGGAGTGAATTGGAATAACTAGATTAAGGGAGAAAAGGGCATTCCTGGTAAAAAAGACAGGTAGATCCAGGTTTTGTGGGTCCCAAAGCACACACAACTTGGAAGACTTTCTTGGAGAAAAGAACACAATATTACATATATAAAATTTTATGGCCCATGTTAAGTGAGTTTTTGCCGGTTTCACTCTATGTCCACCTATTTGAAGAGACCTCTTCAAAGAAGGAAATATATCTCTGAGATGTGCAAGTATTTCAAAACAGATCAAAAATATGTGTGTAGGAGAATTTATGAGCTAAGAGCCAATCACAAATGATCTCTTATGAGCTTTGTAGTACAAGAAATGGGAGTCCACTGAAGGATTTTTATGAGGGATTGGGCTAGATTTTTGTATGAAAACGATATTTCTGGCAGTGCCAGGTTTGGTTAAAAAATTATTACATTTCTTTTAAACACTTAGGGTTGTCTTTTTTTGTATTTAAGTAAAAAAATGATGTTGCTTAAACAAAGGGAACTACAGTGTAAGTTTCATGGGGGGAAAAGTGGTTATACGTAATGTTATTTTGATGTATAGGTTTGGTTATAAAATTTACTCTGAGAATTATGTGGATTAGTTTTAACTGCATCACATTCTAAAATTCATTTCCCAGATTATTTGGTGGTTGAAATTCTTGTGATTCAAAATAAAAAGCCCTGTTCTTCTTATCACTTAAGTCATTTTCTGGTACTGACTTTTGCTCTGAGAGGCCCAGTTCATCTAATTCCAGGACTGTTCTGTGCCAGGAAATAAACTGGGCCAAGGCAAGAATAGAGCCTGTTATCAGGTAAGTGAATTAAACTGAAGGAGTGTACACATATACTGCATGGAGAAACCATAAGTCAGAATAGTGGTTCAAAGCATGGAGGATGATAAAATAGTTTCACTCCTTTCCCTGTAGCAGCTTCTTAGCCCAATGTCTCTAAGAAAGTTATCTCCGTCTTTAAGCTTCTGGTTTCTAATATGTAAAAAGGAATTAATGATGTAATTAATGTAATTACCTCACAAGGTAATTACAAGGATGGAATGAGATGATAGATATTATTGTGGGCTTTGTCCTGGTACATTGACCCAGCAATTCTACTTCTAAGAACAGAAGACAGATTTACTCACGTGTGGGAAATAAAGTGTGTAGAAGGTTACCCATCTTAGCATGGCTTGAAGTAGCAACACACTGAAAACAATTGAAATGTCCATTGGCAGGGGACAGACTAAATTATGGTACACCTGTGCAATAGATCAGTTCTCAAACGTTTTAGTCTCAAGACCATGTTACACTCTTAAAAATTATTGAGGACCCCCAATAGCTTTAGTTTATATGGATTACATCTACTAATGTTTATCATTTTAAAACTTAGAACTTAGACATAAAAATATTTATTCATTTAAAATAATAATAAACGCTTTACATGTTAATATAAAAACATTATTTTTTGTCCACACCACATGGCTTGCAGGATCTCAGTTCCCCCGCCAGGGATCAAACCCAGGGGTTCCCCCTGCAGTGGAAGCGCAGAGTTTCAAGCACTGGACTACCAGGGAATTCCCTAGAAACATATTTTTTTCTTTTTTTTTTAATTTATTTTTAGGGCTTCCCTGGTGGCGCAGTGGTTGAGGGTCCGCCTACCGGTGTGGGGGACGCGGGTTCGTGCCCCGGTCTGGGGGGATCCCACGTGAGCGGAGTGGCTAGGCCTGTGGGCCATGGCCGCTGAAGCCTGCGCGTCCGGAGCCTGTGCTCTGCAATGGAAGAGGCCGTGGTGGTGAGAGGCCCGTGTGCGGCAAAAAAAAAAAAAAAATTATTTATATTGAAATATAGTTGATTTACAATGATGTGTTAGTTTCAGGTGACAGCAAAGTGATTCAGTTATACATATACGTATATCCACTCCTTTTCAAATTCTTTTCCCGTTTAGGTTGTCACATAATATTGAGCAAAGTTCCCTGTGCTATACAGTAGGTCCTTGTTGGTTATCCATTTTAAATATAGCAGTGTGTACACATCAGTCCCAAACACCCTAACTATCCCTTCCCCCCACCCCCTGCCCCGGTAACCATAAGTTCATTCTCTAAGTCTGTGAGACTGCTAAAAACATATTTTCTTTAAAAAAATATTACATTTTCCAAACACACACAAAAAATCAGAAAGAAAGGCAGCATGGTTTATATTTTTGCAAATCTCTTTAATGTCTGGCTTAATACAAGACAGCTGGATTTTTAGGTTTGCTTCTGCATTCATTCTGTTACAATAGCACAGGACATGTAGACACTGGAAGACTCCACTGTACTCTAGTGAAAGATACTGAAAAAGGAAAATAACATCTTAGTGTTATGAAAATAATTTTGACCACAAGACTTCTGTCAGTTTGAGAAACGGTGCTTTGGAATACTACGTGGCTTTTTTAAAAGAATGAGAAAGCTCTTCAAGTGTTGCTACAGAATATTCTCTAAGATACATTGTTAAGTGAAAAAATAAATAAAAGCAAGATACAGAACGCTGTAATAGTATGTTAACACTACATTGATTTTAAAAAATCAGGGTAACACAATATACACATATAATTATGTATATGTTTGTATGTGCAGGTAATATCACTGGAAGAATATACAAAAAAACCTGGTAACATTAATTGCCCTTGGACAGGGCAGCCTGGGAAGCAGGGTAAGAAGAAATCTTTTCCCTTCATTCTCTTTTTTGCCTTTTGAACTTTCTACCTTAGGAAAGTATTAACTAATGAAAAAAATTAAATTTGTTTTTAAGGAAAAAGATGGTATACATACTTCCACAGTGCCTGGCAGATGCTCAATGAATTATATATAGTGCCCTTTTATCCTGAGATAAAGCCATTATTTTAAAAGCTTTTTTTCTTCTGCAATTTTTTTTATTTTTGGCTGCGTCATGTGGGATGTTAGTTCCCCAACCAGGGATCGAACCTGCACCCCCTGCAGTAGAAGCGTGGAGCCTTAACCACTGGACCACCAGCGAAGCCCCTAAATGTTTTTTTTAACACTAGGAAAAATGTAAAGCAATTAAAAACCTTTTATTCAAATGCACACACTCTTATTAAACTGCCTCACAATTAAATACACAAAATCTAAACATCCTGATAATTGCAGTTACTTTACCTCTATTATTAGAATAATCATAACAATCATGGAGATAGACAAGCAAAAATCTGAAAATAACATCAATTCAATCAGGTAGCAAATAAATGAGCTACCTGGCTAATCAAATGAGGAAATCTGGACTTGCCTGGTGGCGCAGTGGTTAAGAATCTGACTACCAATTCAGGGGACACGGGTTCGATCCCTGGTCAAAGACGATCCCACATGCCGTGGAGCAACTAAGCCCATGCACCACAACTACTGAGCCTGTGCACCACAACTACTGAAGCCCACCCGCCTAGAGCCCATGCTCCGCAACAAGAGAAGCCACAGCAATGAGAAGCCCGCGCACGGCAACAAAGAGTAGCCCCCGCTCACCACAACTAGAGAAAGCCCGTGCACAGCAACAAAGACCCAATGCAGCCAAAATTAATTTTAAAAAAATAAAGAAAGAGCCCTAAGACAAATTAGAAAATTTCACAGAACCAAAACAGCATAAACTTTTTAAAAAAATGTTTAATACTAACAATTGGTTTGAAATAGTTTTTGCTGCATATCAGTCAACTTTAAACTTTCAGGGGCTTTTAGCTGCAAATATTTATTTCCTCTCTCACTGGTCTGTAGGTTGGATGTGGCTCTGCCAGGCTTGACTGGAATCAGTTAGGCTTGACTCCAGGCTGCTAGTTGGATTCAAGCCTGTGCCACATATTTCCTCATTCTCCTTGGACCAGTGGCTACCTGGGACATGTTCTTCTCATGGAGGGTCACTGGAGTCCAAGAGAGGAAGCAGAAACATAAGATGCGTCTTGAGGTCTTGGCCTGGAACTAGCACACTTGTCATTTTGGCCCACATTTCATTGACCAAAACAAGTTACAAGGCCAAGTACATCATCGTTTGGGGTGAGGGGAGATGTCCTCTGCCTCCTCTAGTAGAAGACACTAAAAAATTATATAATAAGTATGTGGCTATAGAATTGCATACAGGAAGTTCATGAAGCACTGGGAACAATGATTCAATCTATCATATCATTTTAAAAGAGCTCAGTGAGCTCCTTAATGGCTTAAGAATAATGACTCTGGGTATATGCAGCCCAAGATACAAAATCTCTGCTTCATAAACAACCTCATCCTGCTGAACTGGTAACCCCAGTTTCCTTGGGTTGGTAAACATACAGACAATGAAGTAAATCAAACCAATATTGGAATAATCTGTACATATTTGGTATTTATTTGAGAGAGAAGGGAGCAAGATAGCAGCAGTAGTATGAGTTTGCAGCCAGTATGAGCCACCACCTTCCTCTGGCCCCAGGCTGCCTCCTCAGCTTTCAACCTTGCTGAGTACAGCAGCTCAAGGTGCCTTTGCTACCACACACTGGATCATGAAAGACAGGAAGACCCAGCAGCAGGACTTTTGCTGAGTGTGTGGCAAAGTATGAAACTGAAGACTGCACTAGATGACAAAGACAGGGTCTTATGGTACATAGGTCAAAACATACTACTAGAAAAGAGGCATCTAATATACATAGAGTCTATCTTTCCCTCAAGACATTTGAAAACAGAAATGAAACAAAACTAATTAAAGATGCAACCCATCCTCGACCACCTCAACTATTGATTGGACCAAAGTGAACAGCTCCTTATCCTAGATGCCTAACAGAAGAAAGGGCATGTCCTCTGAGGGGAGAGGAGGTAATATGTACTCTAGTATCTATGGTCTTTTAAAACATTGTCTGGCTGACATCAATTAAAAATTAAAAGACTTGAGAACAAACTAGGCATTGTGACCCAAAATCAAGAGGAAAGAAGTCAATAGAAAATAGAAGCAGTTCTACAGATGACCCAGATGTTGAATTAAGATGGAAGAACTTTAATATAATTACTATAAATATATTAAAAGAATTTGAGGAAAAGATGAACAAAATGAATGAAATATAATTTAAACAAAGAAATGAATCTCTAAAAAGAAATAACCAAATGGAAATTACAGAAATAAAAGAAAACATGAAGTTATAAATGTAGCTCAGTAAATATATGGCCATTATTTCCCAATCACCTTGATTCGATATGTGAAATATTTTGATATAGCTGATAAGAGACTTGTGAAACACCTTGATCTCATCAGCAACATATTAACATTCTTGCTCTAAAGTAAATCATTTCCTCAGAGGATTTGTCTCATTTTCTTTCTGTTGAAGAATATTAACCTTTTGCAAAAAGTCTGTGAATACATTCTATTTTGGACTCATGACCTCCTATATACCTTCATCATCTAGAACATTTCAGAGAAAGTTCTATTACAAATAAACAAATAACTGTGTTTATCTTTTAAATTGTTTTGACATTGACAGATTAATCCAGAAAAACCAACTGCCCTATGATCTTGGAGGAGCCAGGGTTTTCATATGCTTCCATTTATTCATTTCATTTTAAATCAAAGAAAAATTCGGATTGTAAGACATTTTACATGGTCTTATTCTTACCATCCTTGAAATGTCTTACTCTCCCTGATACAAATCAAAGGACTTAACAACCTCAGCCTTCTCTAAAAACCTCTGCCTCTGAAAAAGAATTGTAACACTATGCCTCAGATAATAGACTTTACACCTTTTATGATATGCTCAAAGAACTCTCATTGTTTTGAAATGAGTGGTTTTATTTAAATAAATTGACTATTATATCAGTTTAGGTAATTCACTTTTAAAAAGGAGTATTGGGCTTCCCTGGTGGTGCAGTGGTTGAGAGTCCGCCTGCCGATGCAGGGGACACGGGTTCGTGCCCCGGTCTGGGAAGATCCCACATGCCGCAGAGCGGCTAGGCCCGTGAGTCATGGCCGCTGAGCCTGCGCGTCCGGAGCCTGCGCGTCTGGAGCCTGTGCTCCGCAATGGGCGAGGCCACAACAGTGAGAGGCCGGCGTACTGCAAAAATAAATAAAAAGGAGTATTTGCAATTTTAGAGAATTTAACATTTTAGAGAATCTGATACATAACCTTACAATTTTCAAACAAAAATGTGTAATTGAGTAACTGATTTTTGACATAAAATAATCTTACTGTTCATAAATATTATTGCAATATTTAAGAGAACTAAGAACTTGGAAAGTTTTGCTTATGAGGGCAAGCATTTAAAGTGTTTAAAAGAAATAGAATGTACAAAATTTATGAACTCAGTTTAAATGTTTAAAGAAACATGATTAAGTATAATTGTTTGATGAAGATTTGTTTACTCAAGTCAAGTTGATTGAACATTCATCAGGCAATTTTTGACATTTTCTAGGTATATAAATAAAATAATTGAATATATTAAGTTCAAAGACAATGAAAACTAAGTTTTTTCAATTGTCATCTTAATATATTGAATATTAATTTTTAATAACTCCAATACCTATGAAGTCTTTTCTATGTGCAAAGCTCTTGGACAGTTAAAAATTTACGTTAACAAGGTCCTTTGTTAAATCAAGTTAGGTAGTAAAAATGGAAAGTATCTCTGATTACCTGAAATGAATATATCATTCTTTTGTTTAAATACAACAATAATCAGCCTGTTAGAGACCTTGGAATATATTCTTGACAGCCTCACATTCTTCGTTTAGCCAAAGAACTTAGAGGCCAAGCAGTGTAGTGTAGTTCCCCACTTTCTCTATTCTGCGGTGGAGCCATCATGCTAAACATCTGCTGCAAAAACTTAAACCCTTCCATGGCTTCCCAGTGCCCCATCAAGTCCCTAATCCTACAAGGTCCCACCGACTCTGGCCCTTGCCTCCCCCTGAGCCGCAGAAAGCCAGTCGGCCTTGGTTCTCTAATTTGCCCCCCACTTAAGCAGAGCTCCAAGGATCTTCTTTTCTCAGGGCTTTAACAATGTCATTGGGCTTCTCTGGTGGCGCAGTGGTTGGGAATCTGCCTGCCAATGCAGGGGACATGCGTTCGAGCCCTGGTCCGGGAGGATCCCACATGCCGCGGAGCGGCTAAGCCCATGCGCCACAACTGCTGAGCCTGCGCTCTAGAGCCTGTGAGCCACAAATACCGAGCCTGAGTGCCACAACTGCTCAGACCCATGCGCCTGGAGCCCGTGCTCCGCAACAGGAGAGGCCACCGCAATGAGAGGCCCACGCACCACAGTGAAGAGTAGCCCCCTATTCCCACAACTAGAGAAAGCCTGTGCGCAGCAACAAAGACCCAGTGCAGCCAAAAATAAATAAATAAATATTAAAATAAAAAAAGTCATTTCCTCTGCTTGAATTGTTTCCCTCAGCGTTCCCTCCCTACAACATACACGTGGTTACTGTCACTTTCCTAAAGAGGCCTTCTCTGACCCTCCAGACTAGGTTAAGGACTCCCAGTTTTAAGTCTTGGAAAAAGCTTAACAGAAACTATATCTCTTTGTCATAAGGTTATTCAGAAAACTTTAGCCAATTCCCTCTAAAGTATATTTAGGGGGCTTCCCTGGTGGCACAGTGATTAAGAATCCGCCTACCAATGCAGGGGACACAGGTTTGAGACCTGGTCCGGGAAAATCCCACATGCGGTGGAGCAACTAAGCCCATGCGCCACAACTACTGAGCCTGTGCTCTAGAACCCGTGAGCCACAACTACTGAGCCCGTGTGCCACAACCACTGAAGCCCGCATGCCCAGAGCCTGTGCTCGCCACAATGAGAAGCCCGTGCACCACAGCAAAGAGTAACCCCCACTAGCCACAGCTACAGAAAGTCCGCATGCAGCAACGAAGACCCAACCCAGTCAAAAATAAATAAATAAATTTATTTTTAAAAAAATAGTATATTTAGGTTGTATATGAAATATACACTAAATATACTACACTAAAAATAGTTGTACACTAAATATACTACACCATTATAGAGTATTAATATACTGCAACAGAGCTGTCAGTGCCCCACAGATATGCCCTAGGCCCTCAATGCTTTTTTTACACTAGGGGATCTCTTTCTGCTTCAGGCACCTGTGACTTGGCCTTAGACTTTCTGAGTGGGAGGAGAGAGCCTGCATCATGCATGGGTCGGGCATTAACAACCAGCGGCTCACCATCCAATGATGGATGGGAATTTGTGGATAACTACCTCAACTTCCTTGGGTAAGACATCTCTGAGGCAAATTCTGTATAGTTCCCCTGAGTAGGAATGAACCCCTGTTGCCCACAGTAGTGATCTGTTAATTAATCTTGCACCTACCCTTCCCTCTCTCATTTCCCTGCTCCCTCACAAGTGATTCTGGAGTCACTATCCAAATAAATCACTTACACTCAAATCCTTGTCTCAAGGACTGTTTGAGGAAGAACTCAGCCTAAAATGTTATCATATATTTGCTTACTTGGATTCATTTGATAATTACTAAAGCAGAATTCCTGGCACAAGTGTTAAGCATTTCAAATTTTGATCAATAACCTCCAAAAAAGTTGGCATAGGGACTTCCCTGGAAGTGATGAATAAACGAATGAAAAAAATGAATGAAATCTCAGCTTTGCTCTTACTAGCTGTGTAACCTCAGTCAAGAAACCTGAGAGGGGACTTCCCTGGTGGCACAGTGGTTAAGAATCTGCCTGCCAATTCAGGGGACACAGGTTCAAGCCCTGGTCTGGGAAGATCCCACATGCCGCAGAGCAACTAGGCCCGTGTGCCACAGCTACTGAGCCTGTGCTCTAGAGCCCGCAAACCACAACTACTGAGCCTGTGTGCCACAACTACTGAAGCCCGCGTGCCTAAAAGCCTGTGCTCCGCAACGTGAGAGGCCACTGCAATGGGAGGCCTGTGCACCGCAACGAAGAGTAGCCCCCGCTCGAAGCAACTAGAGAAAGCCTGTGTGCAGCAACTAAGACCCAACGCAACAAAAACTAAATTGAAAAAAAAAAAAAGTTGGCATAAGGAATGCCTGTTAAACAAGAACCATTTAACATTTAAAATTTTTAAATTACTATATCCTATTTTATTTCACATAGGACTTGAGACCCATTTCTAGTAGTGAGCAACTGTTAGTCAAATTATTTACTAGGATTTTTTGGTAGCTTGTTCAGAGAACAGGATCTCTGGAGTCAGGTAAGCTCAGGTTAGAATGTCATATCTTACTTATTAATTTACTTGTCAGTCTTACTTGTTAACTGTGTGACCGTGACAAGTTGTTAACATCTATAAGCATCATTTTCTGTATGTCTAAAACAAATAATAATAATAATACCAATTTCACAGGTTATTTGAGGATTAAATGATACATTTCAAAAAATAACTTAGGATAGTGCGTGGCAAGTAGTAAGAACCCCAAAAATGATAATTATTATTATTACTGGAAATAAAAAACAATGACTTATCCAAATTTATGTCTTATGGTAATAAGCACGGTACCTGGGACCTAGAAAATGCTCAAATGTTTATTGAATTGCCTAATTCACACAGTTGTTGTAGAGATCAAATGACAGTATGTGTATAAAAGTGTTCTGAAAACCAGAAAACTAGAAAATAGTTTTAGAAACTAGAAAATATCATAGAAACCTGGTGCTATCCCCTTAACTGGTCGAAAGCTTCACTTTTTTCCAGATAGTTGGCTAGATGATATTCTTCCCGTTCATTTCAAAATTGATATTTTGAGGCACTTTCAGACTGTACTGTGTGAGAAACTGCCCTTCTGTGCCTATTCTGCCTGCAGCTACAGAGCTGTCAGGAACAACTTCTTCACTATGAAATCCTATTGCCAATTGTCCTGAATCAAACTCTATTAGACCCATGGGTTTGTGCCACAGGCAGTCATATTGGGGTCAGGAGTATAAAGATTTGATCTGGATTTTCTGAGACAGCCCAAATTTCAAATATTCCAGATATTCTAAACTAATTTTTGTGAATTGGTATATTTCTTTTATATAAATTTATTATTATCAATTTATTCATCCCTTCCTTTGATTTTTATTGAATACCTAGTATGAGATAAGCAAGTCACAATATTGAACAAGACAGACATGATCCTTGCCGTTGTGAAGCTTACATCTTGTAATTACATGAGTCACTAGATATGGTTTAATTTTTATGCTTTTGCAAGACTTTTCATAAGTTGGAAAAAAGTTTTTAAAGCCTACGTCCGTATTTTTCATTTTTTAAAATATGGTTACATTGGCTGTGAAGAGGTAGGTGCAAAGGATCATCCCTTTTCCGATAGTCCTATCAGAAAGAGGAGGAGGAAGAAGAAAGAATTTTACTTTAAATCCAAACATTTCACTTATCTAATAAAACCATAACAACTTGAGAGGAAGGTGTTCTCATCTCCATTTTAAGAAGAAGAACTGAGACTCAGAGAGGCTAAATGCCTTGCCAAAGTCTACCACTAACAAATGCTACTGCTAAAATTAGAACTCAGCGCTGCTGGATTCCCCAATCCAAGCTCTTTCTTCAACTCCATTCTTCTCCAAATCAAGCAACCAACTGTTAAGCCAAATAAATATTATTGAGTGTTATGTGCCATTGGTGGGATACAAAAAAATATGGTTCTTAAACTCAAGGGGCTTAAATCTGATTGTGACACAAAAATAACATCAACTAAACTGACTCTGAGTATAATGAGTTTCCAGCAAATATACGTAAGTGTGAGTTTGAATGGTTCAAAACAGTTTCATAGAAGATATATGAGTTGCCCCAAACCCTTTCAGGCATGTGTATTTCCCATGTGGCTAAAAGTGATATCTCTGATCACATTTTATTCAATGAGTTTTCCTGCTTTCCTTCCCTCCAAGAATGTGAGTGCCATGAGGTCAGGAACCACATTCTCATTTCCTTAAACTTTCTGTCTCCACAATATAATACACTGCTTACTACACAATACATAGTAGCTTGAGTAAATCTGGATTAAATTGAGACGGCTTTTGAGAACTGGTTATAGAAGGATTTTTTTTTTTTTTTTTTTTGGCATCACGGAATACAGGATCTTGGTTCTCTGACCAGGGATTGAACCCGTGCCCCCTGCAGTGGGAGCACAGAGTCTTAACCCCTGGATGGCCAGAGAAGTTCCTAGGATGATTTAAGATTAACAGGGGAGGAGCATTCTGGGTGGGGGCAATAATGGGGGCAAAGGTGAGGAATTAATACATAAGATTGAATATGGCCAATGTGGTAGAAATCGTCTGAATGGAGCAGGTTTGAACAACTGAATGTTATAGTTGTTCCTGTGTTTGTGGGGACACATATGGCCTGGAAAGGAAATCTTTAAAGTCCAAAAACCTAATCTGAGATTAGAGGCACCATAAAGGAAAAAGGTCCTTTCTCCCATAAAGGGGAAAATGTAGTTACAACTATCATGAAAACAGAAGCAGTAGGAACACTGGAGAAATTTGCAAAATGCTCACAGCTCCCAGCAACAACCAGAGCCTCTGTGAGCAGCCAGCCGGGAGGAATCAGACGGTAGCAATCATCTCATCAGTGATGCTAGACTGCATTCCAGGGCAGAGTTAATGATCCCATCTTTCCATTTGATCCTAAGTATAGCCCTAGGTGAGGCCCATGAAAACATCCCTAAGGGTAACCAATTAGAAGGCACTTCTTTCATTTGTAATCTTCCCCGGTGCCCCCTCTTCTACCCTTCCCAAAAGTCTTTAAATCCTAAGGACTCCCTCTCATTGACTTAGTGGCTAAATTCTTTAGCCTGCTAGAGCAAATCAAGGTGAGACTCAAACAACAGGAGAAAAACGACATGAGTGTTACATTCTTTCTCACGGTACTAAGAGGCCCAGTTTTCAGAGGCTGAGGGGAGGGGTATTCCATGTGCTGGAGCCATTTAGCCCAGGTTTCAAGCACAAGGAGGCCTCAGCTTTTGGCCCCTCTTTCGTATTGAATCTGCAAGGAGCAAGGAAAGGCCTTCTCACAAATGTTAATCCTAAATGGAATTTGGATATCCCTAATACTACTAGCTACATCAGAGGGAGGAGACTGATTCAAGATGAGGGGCCTCAAAATTTGAAAGCTGCCTCAGCTCACGGAGGCTCTAGGAATAAGAAGAGACCTGAACTATAGCATAGTTATCTTTGTGCCCAGAGGATTGGGAAGAGAATTTTCTGGGGATTATTGCTGCCTTAAAAAGGACAAACTCAGAACTTGAGCAGTTTTAAATTTGTTCTTGCCTGAAGCTTACTAGTTCATTTACAAAAAGCTTTTACCCACAATCGCTGACTTGATACTCATTACAGCCCTGTGAGATCATCATATCCAAGTTTATAGATGAAGGTATAGATGTTCAAAGAGCTGAAAAATATTCAAAGAATATACTTCATTGGGTAGGAAGTTCTGGGATTGGGACTAGCCTCCAGTTGTCCTTCACCTGGTCCAATACACTATTTTTTTCCCCATAAAACAAGTAATCCAGAGTATCTTTATGGTTTTTATTGCTACCAGTGGAAGCAAATCACAGCATCAGACCTGTCATCTTGCTAATAACTCAGCAAACATGTACTGAGCCTGGCCATGAACCAGGAATTAGGCTAAATGCTGGGAATACAGAGATAAACAGTCACAGACTTTACCCTCAAGGTCTCTTGTTGCGGAGCAGGGGCTCTAGGCGCGCCAGGCTTCAGTAGTTGCAGCATGCGAGCTCAGTAGTTGCAGCACATGGGCCCTAGAGCATGCGGGCTTCAGTAGTTGCAGCACACAGCCTCAGTACTTGTGGCTACATGTCATGTGGGATCCTCCTGGACCAGCGATTGAATGCGTGTCCCCTGCATTGGCAGGCGATTCTTAAGAACTGTGCCACCAGGGAAGTCCCCAGCCTACCTGCTTTTAGATTATTACCAATCAATTGACAGGTTTGATGTTATTTTCTGGATGTTGCAAGCCAATGTCAAGATTCAGACCCCCAAGAGGTCATTCACCATCAATCTAAAAGTATTAAATACTTTTAGGTATATGTTTTGGGTCTGAGTTGGATAAAATAGGGGAAAATGTAGTGGTGTTAAGTACCTGATTAAATGAAACATGTTAATAATACAGAAAGACAAATAACATGATATCACTTATATGTGAAATCTAAAAAAAAATGATACAAATGAACTTTTTTACAAAACAGAAACAGACTCACAGACACAGAAAACAAACTTATGGTTACTAAAGGGGAAAGGGAGGGATAAATTAGGAGTATGGGATTAACAGATACTCACTACTATGTATAAAACAGAAAACCAGCAAGGACCTACTGTATAGCACAGGGAACTCTACTCAATATTCTGTAAAAACCTATATGGGAAATGTATCTGAAAAAGAATAGATATATGTTTATGTATAACTGAATTATTTTGCTGTACACCTGAAACTAACACAACATTGTAAATCAACTATATTCCAATACAAAATAAAACTTTTTAAAAGAATAATACATAAATGTGTATAGGTTAGTGTTCTCTAAAATACTTGCTTAGAAATCATGATCTGATTTTTAAATTACAAAACCTATATGTAGTTACAATTAAAAATTAATGCACACTCATTAAATACAATCCAAAAAATACAGAAAACAAGAAAATGATTAATTGCCTACAGACTATAAACCAAAAACAACCACTGTTACATTTCAGTTATTGCCATTCGAGTTTTTGGGTAATATACATAAAAGTATACTACATTTTACACATCCCTCTGTGGTCTTGCTGATTTTGTTAATTTATACTCAAGGACAGTAATTCCCAAACTTTTCACCATCAAGGACTTCTTTTTTGTACACATAGATCCCACCCCCTAACATCATGTATCCCAAATTTTGAAAAATGTTGTTAACCAAACTACAATAATTCATGATAATTATTTGTTTCAGTATTTATTTAAATAGTTAAGATCATCTGTGACTGCCCATTGGAGCTGATCTGTCACACTGAATAGATCATTACAACACCAAAGTTAACATGTGAGTTAGCCTGATAGGTCCCACTCGAGGTTGGAAATTGTTCTGAAACCTCCATAACCACTTTCACAGATTCATTAAGTATCCAGGAACCCCACGTTGTGAGTTAGTCTTAAGAAGAAAGGGTTTGCTAAGCTAAGATTAATTTACCCTAAACGCAGTCAAAATTATCACCAAGTCTAAATAGGTGATACCTAGGTTAATGAGGGTTCAGAATCCATTTGTTCTTATGCTTAGCTTGATCTTCACCTTAGAACTAGATAATTTTCTCATTAAAAACATGTATTGGGGGCTTCCCTGGTAGCACAATGGTTGAGGGTCCGCCTGCCGATGCAGGGGACACGAGTTTGTGCCCCAGTCCGGGTGGGTTCTGCGTGCCGTGGAGTGGCTGGGCCCATGAGCCATGGCCGCTCGGCCTGCATGTCCAGAGCCTGTGCTCCGCAGCGGGAGAGGCCACAACGGTGAGAGGCCCACGTACCGCAAAAAAAACAAACATGTCTTGATATATATCTGGAGAAAACAATAATTAGAAAAGATACATGCACCCCAGTGTTCACTGTGGCACAATAGCAAAGACATGGAAACAATCTAAATGTCCATCGACAGATGAATGGATAAAGATGTGGTACATATATATAGTGGAATACCACTCAGCCATAAAAAAGAATGAAATAGTGCCATTTGCAGCAACACGGTTGGACCTAGAGATTATCATACCAAGTGAAGTAAGTCAGACAGAGAAGACAAATACCATATGATATCACTTATATGTGGAATCTAAAATATGACACAAATGAACTTATCTACGAAACAGAAACAGACATAGAGAACAGACTAGTGGTTGCCAAGCGAAGGGGGGTGGGAGAGGGATGGATTGGGAGTTTGGGATTAGCAGATGCAAATTATTATTGAATATATATAGAATGGATAAACAACAAGGTCCTCTGTAAAGCACAGGGAACTATATAAAATATCCTGTGATAAATCATAATGGAAAAGAATATGAAAAAGAATATATATATGTATAACTGAATCACTTTGCTGTACAGTAGAAATTAATATATTATAAATCAACTATACTTCAATACAGTTAACTTAAAAAACATGCCTTGGGGCTTCCCTGGTGGCACAGTGGTTGAGAGTCGGCCTGCGATGCAGGGGACACGGGTTCGTGCCCCAGTCCGGGAAGATCCCACATGCCACGGAGCGGCTGGGCCCGTGGGCCATGGCCGCTGAGCCTGCGCGTCTGCAGTCTGTGCTCCGCAGCGGGAGAGGACACAACAGTGAGAGGCCCGCGTACAGGAAAAACAAAAACAAAAACAAAAGCATGCCTTGAGATGGAATAATTTCGGAATTTCTTTTTGAATAGAGCTGAGGTTCTGCTTAAAAACATAAATTTGTGGAACTTCTAGTGGTTGCATTGTTTACTTCAAGAAAAGTCAGTGTCAACAGATGAATGGATAAAGAAGATGTGGTAAACATATACAATGGAATACTACTCAGCCATAAAAAAGAATGAAATAATGCCACTTACAGCAACATGGATGGACTTGGAGGGCATTATGCTAAGTGAAATAAGTCAGAGAAGGACAAATGCTGTATGATATCACTTATATGTGGAATGTAAAAAATAAAGCAGGGACTTCCCTGGTGGTGGAGTGGTTAAGAATCCGCCTGCCAATGCAGGAGACACGGGTTCGATCCTTGGTCCAGGAAGATCCCACATGCTGCGGAACAACTAAGCCCACAAGCCACAACTACTGAGCCCGCGCACCACAACTACTGAAGCCTGCACGCCTAGATCCCATGCTCTGCAACAAGGGAAGCCACTGCAATGAGAAGCCCACACACCTCAACGAAGAGTGGCCCCTGCTCGCTGCAACTAGAGAAAGCCCACGTACAGCAATGAAGACCCAATGCAGCCAATAAATAAATAAATAAATAAATAAATAAACTAGTGACTATAACAAAAAAGAAACAGATTCACAGATATGGAGAACAAGCTAGTGGTTACCAGTGGGGAGAGGGATGGAGGAGGGGCAAGTTAGGGATACGGTTTTAGGAGGTACAAACTACTATGCATAAAACAAATAAGTGGGCTTCCCTGGTGGTGCAGTGGTTGGGGGTCCGCCTGCCAATGCAGGCGACACGGGTTCGTGCCCCGGTCCGGGAGGATCCCACATGCCGCGGAGCGGCTGGGCCCGTGGGCCATGACCGCTGGGTCTGCGCGTCCGGAGCCTGTGCTCCGTGGCGGGAGAGGCCACAGCAGTGAGAGTCCCGCGTACCGCAAAAAAAAAACAAAAACAAATAAGCTACGAGGATATATTGTACAATACAGGGAATATAGCCAATATTTTATACTAACTATAAACGGAGTATATCTTAAAAATTGTGAGTCACTATGTTGTATACCTGAAACTCATATAATATTGTGCATAAACTATACTTCAATAAAAAAAATTTTAAGTCGGTGTCCATAAAGATTTCAGTAGGAAATATCAACACCGGAGGTGTCAACCATATTCCTAGCCACATCCTCAAATGTCTTAAAGAGGCACTCACAACAAAACTTACCCAGCAAGGCAAGCAGTTAATATTATTGAAACAGGGTTAAATACAATCAAGGTCCAGGGCTTTTCCAATTAGTCTTTCTATAGCAGTCTGAACCTTCAAAGTCTTTTGGAATCATTAATTTGACGGATAGAGTCACAGACTGGCTAGAACAAAATGTTCTCTGCCCCTTATCATGGCTTTAAATTGCAGCTACTACTTTGGTGTCCTGAAGACTTACTCTAAATGCTCTGTTTTAAGAGAAAATGTTATTGCCAGAGTTACTCCTTCATTGTTGATTGAGAACAGAGAGTGCTTCCAAATGTGCACACTGGGCTCACACAAGTAGTCAGAACTCTGAGTCCACAGGTGAGGCATCTGGACCCAGTGCTGATAAGGACAGCCTTACAGATATTGCCATTTCTAAGAGTAGGATAATGGAAACTTCAGTGGCTTTGGACAGTCCAAAGTTCAAATCCTAAACACTTCTTGGCTAGAGTGAACTTGGGGAACTGAACATTTATGAGCCCCAGTTTCTCTGTCAGTATAAATTAGGTCTATAAATGATACTCTATAAGGTAGCTGTGAGAATTAAATGAGAAAACAAATATTAAAGGGGCTTACCAAATGATATCTCTCTGAAAAAATCTGTGGAGTCCAAAGGGACCTTTAAAAAATGTCAACCTCTTCACAACCTAGGGTATTTATTATTACAGAGTCACTGGCCCTAGGGGAACTAGCCTATTGACAGTTAAAAAAAAAACCCCAGTTTGGTTCCTTTGCACCAGACTGGGTTGGAGTTTTAGCCTGTCTGCAAAGTAGTCAATTGTTTTGATCAAAGACTAGGTAAGGCTTGCTCTTCCTGGAATGTGTGGTCATTACTCTTTGATTTGGTCAAAAAGGCTAGGAGAGACTTGAAGATAATTCTTCAGTTCCTACTATGTGCAAGGCATGAGTGAGAAAAGTACGACACAGTGGTTATGAACATGAACACTGGTACCAGATTGCTTGGGCTCCACATCTTACTAACTGTGGGACCTGTGGGATGTTAGTTTCCTCATCTTAAAACAGAGATATAATAGTAACCGTTGTGAAGATTAAATTGGGTAATGTTTGCAAAGTGCTTTTAGTAGAGTGCTTGGCAGATGGTATATGCTATGTGTTTGATAAATTCATTTTGACTGTGTTTAGTGTTTACTTCATCTATGCAGGTCTTGGTTTTTTCTATTGGATTATAAATCCCCATGGAATGAATGAATTTGGAAAGGGAGGGGGAAATTCACATTTCTCTTTATGTTAGAATGTCCCTACTCCTACTCTGTGTTAGATTGTCTCTTATATGCTTTACATACATTTAATTCTCACCTTTTCTTTTTTTTTTTGCGGTACGCGGGCCTCTCACTCTTGTGGCCTCGCCCGTTGCGGAGCACAGGCTCCAGACGCGCAGGCTCAGCAGCCATGGCTCACGGGCCTAGCGGCTCCGCGGCATGTGGGATCTTCCAGGACCGGGGCACAAACCCGTGTCCCCTGCATTGGCAGGCGGACTCCCAACCACTGCACCACCAGGGAAGCCCTAATTCTCACCTTTTGAGATAGATGTTATCATTTTCTTTTTATAGATGTAGAAGCTAAAGCTCAGAGAGGATGGGTGAATTGCCTGTGGTTGTACAGTTATTGGAGACAGAATTCAAATCTGGTCTAATGATACATCCCATAATCACATACTTTAACAGCCATGAGGTTATGAGGGAGAGAATCCAGAGCTTGTTGCAGCATAACATCCTGCTGTTGTTATTATCTCTTATCAGTTGCCCTAAAGTATTTAGTGTATGTTTCTGAAATATCAATATAACACAAGGACATATAGTCAATATTGTGCCTATGGGTCATAGGCACAAAAGCATTCATCCTACTTTCCCAAAGCAAATACAAATTTATGTCAGAGAAAAAGAAGTTAATAATTATATTTTCAGGAGGAGAGGGTGAAGGAGTGGAAGGGATGAAGGGGGGAAGACAAGAAAGGGAAGGGGGATATTTTGCTGACTAGTAAATGCTGTAAACAATTTACAAGACTGATGAACATGAACATGCAGGAAGCATCATAAGAAACATAGAATTAGCTTCAGCCTGGAGGAAAGAAAAGGCCAGCAGACAGACATTTCACAAGCCACCAGGAAGCACTCATGTGAGCAGACTCAGGTACAGTCAAGCAAAGGAAGCATCCCGAGGACAGGTGAGTTTCAGGTCAGGTATTAGTAAAAGAGTGAAGAGAAGACTGGCAACCTTTGTCATTGCTGTTGACCTTCAGGTAAGGCTGACAAGTCAATGGCTTTGGGAGTTGCATTTTGAAAAATGCTGTTCAGAGTACTTGGGAAATATTGTTCCATAAGACATGGAGTGTAATGAGAAAGAGAAAGGGGATGGCTAGACAGATGTGGAAGAGGCAGGAGGAAAGGAAAAGGGGAAAGAGTCTGGGGTCAGTAGAGAAAAATATTAAAGGTCCAGATAAAATCACATCATCAGTCAGATATTTTAATTTAGCACCTACTATACACAGAACACTGAAACTTGATGCTGAGGATACAACAGAATAATAATAGATGCCACCATTTTTTGAATGTTTACAAAATGCCAGGTACTGTGGCAACAGGTTACACACCACTTTTTGGTTTCATCTTAAAAACAGCTCTCTGAGGTGAGGATTCTAGTCTTGAGAGGTTAATCACAACTAGTTACTGGCCATCAGGGATTCCCAAACCATGTCTTTCAGAGTTAAGATAATGTACTTTCCTTCTTCTCTCTCCTCATCTTCATTTTAATTTTTATAGGATTTTAAAAAATGCATTTGTGTATATTGTTAACCATAAAAAGGATACATATTTACTGTAGAAAAATTGGGAAACACTGTTAATAAGGTAAAAAAGTAATATTTTTTCAAATCTATGCAATTTTAAAGAAGTACAAGAAACAGCCTGAAATTGATTGCTAAAACATGTGTGAAAAGTCCTGTTCTTGCACTCATATCGACACCATCATCCTTTTAAAATTTTTTAAAAAATAATTAATTAATTTTTATTATTTATTTATTTATTTTTGGCTGTGTTGGGTCTTCATTGCTGCGCGCTGGCTTTGTCTAGTCGTGGTGAGCGGGGGCTACTCTTCGTGCGGTACGCAGGCTTCTCATTGTGGTGGCTTCTTTTGTTGTCGAGCACAGGCTCTAGGTGCGTGGGCTTCAGTAGCTGTGGCACACGGGCTAGTTGCTCTGCGGCATGTGAGATCTTCCCGGACCAGGGCTCAAACCCGTGTCCCCTGCATTGGCAGGCGGATTCTTAACCACCAGACCACCAGGGAAGTCCCATCATCCTTTCTAAAAATGCCCATTTGATAAAGGAAAAGGAAAGCTCATCTTTATCTTAATTGCATTTCTCTATTACTACTGAAGTATTATGGTTTTTCATGTTTTCGGCCTTGGCCTCTTCTACGTTGTGTGTGTGTTACACACTAGTATCTTTTCTTCATTTTCTTTTGGAATGTCTCTTTCTAATTGGTTTGTAAAATTATTTCAAGAATATTAACTTTGTTATACATGGCAAACATTTTCCCTAGTTTCTCTTGTTTTGATTATAGGACGTTTTGACATAAAGAAAATTTTCATTCTTGTGTAATAAAATTTATTGTACAATCCCTTTATGTTTTCATCTTTTGCTTTCTTTCGTTTGGAAAGACGTGCTTCACCCCAAGATTGGCTTTGTTATCTTCTAATGGGCTGGGTTTTGAAGGAGGCAAGGGATGGGGATTGACCCAGAGGAGGAGAAGGAAGGGATTTAGGGACTCAAAGCTAATGCAATGATGGGGTTGGTGTTGCCAGAAGCAGGGACTGGCAAATAGAAATTGGATTTCATCAGTCTGTGGAAAGCAGACATGGAGAAGAAACTATATAGGTTTGGGGCCTTGAAGAATGGGCTGTGAAGCCTGGTATTTATTTGTTAAACAGGAAATAGAGACTCATGACAGCCTCTCCCAAAAGGGAATCACAGATGGGAAAAGGGCACTATATAACAACGAATTTACTAGAAGTTGCACAGATGCAGGGAGCCAGAAGAGCTGGGATGCTGTTGCTGCAATCCAGGCCCCAGGTGATGACACTAAATCAGCAGGGCTGGCTGGAGAAGTGGAATGGAAGAGGCAGGTCCAAGAGATGTTTCTGCAGGGTAAACAAAAAATAAAAAACAGCAGCAAGAACAAACCCAGGGGCTTCCCTAGTGGTGCAGTGGTTAAGAATCTGCCTGCCAATGCAGGGCACACAGGTTCGAGCCCTGGTCCCGGAAGATACCACATGCCGCAGAGCAGCTAAGCCCATGCGCCACAACTACTGAGCCTGCACACCACAACTACTGAGACTGCGTGCAACAACTACTGAAGCCCTTGTGCCTAGAGCCCATGCTCTGCAACAAGAGAAGCCACCACAATGAGAGGCCCGCACACCACAACGAAGAGCAGCCCTGGCTCGCTGCAACTAGAGAAAACCCATGCACAGCAACAAAACCCAATGTAGCCAAAAATAAATAAAATAAAATAAATGAATTTTTTTAAAAAAAGGACAAACCCAGGACTTTGTGACTTAGTACATACAAAAGGAGGAGACATACAAAAGACATTAAACAAAAAGACATACAAAAGACGTTAAAAGAAGTTAAAACATCTCCTGTGTTTGGAGAAGGAGGTGAGGTTTCTGTTTCAATGACAGCAGCAGGGAGATTTGGAAAGATAAACTGGTTTTGGGAGCGGCAAAGTTTAGTGTTTGGATACTCTGATTTCTGGGTGCTGATGGAATATTTCTATAAGCACCTATCCCATGGGTGAGGAGAGAGAGAGAGCTCATTGGTGAAAGGAAGGAAACTTGAGATCAGCAAGGAAACTAAGAAACTTGATTCTCTCTTCTCCAACATATCACTCTGAGCAGGGCATGTGCTTGAAGGAAAATAAAACAGCTCGCTGTCTCCTTAGGCATGTTTGGGGACTGAGTAGTTAATGAGCATGGAGCCTAAAAGGTGTAATTTCGAGAAATGACAGCTTTCATATTGGTGTCTATGCTTGGGGTAAGACCCTGTAAGTAGGGTTGCCAGATAAAATATAGATTTCAGTTACATTTGAATTTAAGATAAACAGTTAAAAAAATTTAGTATTAGTATGACCCAAATGTTGTATGGGACACCTTTATACTAAAAAATTTTTCACTCTTTATCTGAAATTCACATTTAACTTGGTGTCACGTATTTTTATTTGCTAAACCTGGAAACCCTACCTTTAAGGGGAGATTTTCCAAGAAGACGGCAGTTTGTACTAGTGGTTGGTGACAGCTGGGAAACAGAAAACACAACAGGAAATCTCAACTTCCCAAAGATGAGAAGATGCAAATGAAGCAGGAGGAAGAGATGATAAATGCAGAATGGATGAATTAATCAATTTGTGTTTCTTGAGCACCTGCTTTGCACTGTGTGGGGGGTAATTTGGGGGCTTCACTCAAAGAGATTACAATGAGTTTTAAGTTAATACCTATAATCGGTTATTTAACAATCATGTACTGAGAACATATTGTGTGCTGGGTTCGGGCCTGGGCACTAAGTACTCAGATTAAGAAGATCGTGTTGGAGGTCACAACCGTAGAGGAGACTAGAATAACTCAGGAAATATCATTTGGAGACCAATTCGAGAGGAAATCTAATTGGGAACTAAAAGTGTGGCTTCTGAGAGCAAAAATTTGAGCTAAGAAGTGATGTTTCTTCTATCTCCATGGCTTTGCTTAGTTTTCAGAAGCAGCCGTAGTTCAAAGGAAGTAGAAATCAGCTGAAGGTCACACATTAGTGAAAGGCTAGGGCCTTGGAGCCAAGCCTTGAGTCACTCTAAAGCTCTGTGTGTGACACCACACTGCTGCTGTAAGAAAGAGCTCATGAAACATGCCAGCTGTTCACACTGACATGAAGATGAAAAAGTCTGAAGATGAAAAGTCACTGCAGGAATATTCTGAAAACAAAGTGCTGAGCAATAACATTCTTCCTCCAGCTTCCCTTTTTCCTCCAACTTCCTGGATCCTTTGTAAGAGGCATTTCTTCTGTGAGAAAGTTGAGAGTGCAGATGAGTTTTCCTGATGAGGGTGAACGATGGCGAAGAGTTCCTTGCTAGATAGATCTGAGAAAGCTGATGTGGAATTTCCTGTGTCCCAGATCCCCTTCATGTCCCCTTCTACCCTGTCAGTAACTCAGCATCTGACACAAGAGTGGCTGTGAGTTCATGAGATCTCTGCAGCCCATCTGATGGGAAAACTGGCGCCTCAGGCACAGCACCGTATTTCCTTTCTTAGGGCATCGCTGGTACAGGGTCAGAGACAAAAGGACTTGCTAGTGTTTTTAAGAGTACTTCACAATTTATAAAGGGCTATAATCCACGTTTCTCTTGTTACTCAGAAAAATCCTGGGAATTACTTTCATATGGGGAACCCAAATCTCAGAGATGACAGGTGATTAATCCAATTCACACTGCCTAAAAATGTTAGTGTTGGGATTTGGGACCTAAATTCTTCTAACCTTAAATCTCACAATTACTCCCATCACAGCTGCCTGTCTTCTAGGCAATTTGTAAACATACCAATAAAATCCTGTTTCTGAGGACCATGTTCTGAGGACTTGAGCTCTTGGATATGAGAACTTATTATTAAGGGATTTGGCCTCAACTCTCGCCCTTCTTTCTGGTAATAAAAACTACCATTTGCTGGGCACATTCCCTGTACTATGCATCACTGAAGCAAGTAAGTTTTTCAAAGCTTAACTATTGATTATTCAGGCTTTAAACATGCTCCTTTCCAAAACAACGTTGAGTCCTGCTCATCCCCTCAAAATGTTACAATCTTTCAAGTGCCTACTTTTATTTTTTTAAATATTTATTTATCTGGCTATGCCGGGTCTTAGTTGCAGATGCGGGATCTATTTCCCTGACCGGGGATCAAACCCGGGCCCCCTGCATTGGGAGCATGGCGTCTTAGCCACTGGACCACCAGGGAAATCCATCAGGTGCCTACTTTTAATAAAGACTCTACTACGGTTTCTCAACTAGATGTGGTCAGCCCAGTTTTTGGACTTTGGGTGAAATTTGCAGGGTTGACATCTCCAGGAACGCTCAAGTGTTTTGTTGAAGGCACACATCCTCTTATCTTTCAGCGAGGAGGGTCCTGTGTTAATTTTCCTGAAGGTTTAAGATGAGGAAGGAAGTCACAATGAAGAGGGGGGGTAGGTCAGGAACGGGAACTGCACAACATCTCCTGATGGGAAAGATTCAGAACAGGGCTGCTGTGTGCTCACTGCTTCACTTAGTTGATTAGCAAATATTTACTGAGCACGTGCAGCACCTACATGCTAGCTGTATGGGGACTCTGGCCATATCCTCCTAGCACATGGGAGTAGATAGACAAGTTAATAGGTCATTTTAGTTTCCTCTTTCTACTCAAAATGCCTGCAGAGCATAAAGGATCAGTACTTGACTTTAAGTTCTAATCACAGATATTGATCTGCAGGTTGGGGAACATTGCTTTTATTCTTTTTTTTTAAGCTCACATATTTTGAGCTTTTACTATTTGCCTGGTGATATGCTAAATACTTTTATATTCATCATCTCAGACTCTGGTTTCCTTATTCGTAAAATAGAGGCAATAATGGTAGCTGGCTTGTGGGATTATATTAAATGAGATGATGAAAATAACAGCTACAATTTGTTGAGAGTGAGCCTTATGCCAGGCACCATTGTAAGCATAGTAATTATTTAATTAAATCCTTACAAAACTCATGAGGTGGATACCCTTTTCTTTTTTCTTTTTTATTTATTTATTTATTATTATTTTTTTTTTAACATTTATTTATTTATTATTTGGCTGTGCCAGGTCTTAGTTGCAGCACACGGGATCTTCGTTGCGGCATGCAGATCTTTAGTTGCGGCATGTGGGATCTAGTTCCCTGACCAGGGATTGAACCCGGGCCCCCTGTATTCGGAGCTCAGAATCTTAGCCACTGGACCACCAGGGAAGTCCCCCCCTTTTCTTTTTTAAATTGAAGTATAGTTGATTTATGATGTTGTGTTAGTTTCAGGTGTACAGCAAAATGATTCAGTTATATGTATATACATATCTAATACATATATATATTCTTTTTCAGATTCTTTTTCGTTTTAGGTTATTACAAGATATTGAATAACTATACAGTAGGTCCCTATGCTATACAGTAGGTCCTTGTTGTTCATATATTTTATATAAAGTAGTGTGTATATGTTAATCTCAAATTCCTAATTTATCCCTTTCTCCCCCAGCCCCCTACTTTCCCCTTTGGTAACCATAAATTTGTTTTCTATGTCTGTGAGTCTATTTCTGTTTTGTAAATAAGTTCATTTATATTTTTTTAGATTCCACATATGAGTGATATCATATGGTATTTGTCTTTGTCTGATTTACTTCACTTAGTATGATAATCTCTAGGTCCATCCATGTTGCTGCAAATGGCATTATTTCATTCTTTTTTATGGCTGAGTAATATTCCATAATATTCCATTGTGTGTGTATGTATGTATATATATATATATATATATATATATATATACATACCACATTCTCTTTATCCACTCATCTGTCGATGGACATTTTGGTTGCTTCCATGTCTTGGCTATTGTAAATAGTGCTGTTATGAGGTGGATACTCTTATTAGCCTCATTTTACGGATAAGCACATTGAGGCTCAGACTGGTTAAGTAAATTGCCCAAGCTCACAAGGAAACTAAGGGACAGAGTTTGACTCTAATCTAGGTTGGTCAGAGATTAAAGCTATGTGCTCAGCTACTGATCCATGGTGCCTTTGTAATAAAAGTGTAAGAAGATTCTAATGCATGGTTTGGCGATGGCCACTCTCCATTTGTAGTTTCTAATCTATTTTGCAACACTATAAACAGTTTTAAAAACTAAAATAAAAAATTTTCTCTGCTCAACAGCATTGCACAGGTTTATTCTTGACCAAACAAATAGAAAAACAAGGTCATCCCTTTGGGGCTTGGAAGCTAAAGTGAATACATTTCCACTGCATGCTCCCTTTTTGCCTTAATTTTTTTTCTCTGGTTAAAAATAGTCTTTGATGACCTTTGGGAGCAATCTTGAAGGGGGAAAATTCACCAAAGGGCAACATATAGCCTGAACTGAAAGTGAGAGGGTAGAGAGTAGGGAGGGAATTAATATTTATTAAACTCCTCTATATGCCAGTCATCTTAAGTATGTTATTCAACTCATGTTGCTCATCAAGACTTATTGAGCACCTAAAACACACCTGGAAGTGTGCTGATGATGGTCTATCAAATTCTTACCACAACATTGCAAAATGAGGACACAAAACCTCAAAGAAGTTAAGTAATTTGCCCAAGGTCACATGACCGGTTGTTGACAGAACCAAGTTTCAAACTCTGGTCAGCCTGCTTTCAGTCTGTGCTATTTTTATTACCTTTCTGCTTTGCCCAGGTGATGCTGGAAAAGGAATTCTCTGAGATTCTAAGTTGATAAACCCAAGTTTTAAGTCCCAGTTGATAGACCCAAACCACATCCTAGCCCCTCACCCTTGTTCACCATTGGTTGACTCACACCTCCAGAAAAGATGGGAAATTAGAGGAGACCAATAAATTCAGATTTAGTGAACTAAGTATTGCTTTAAGCACTATTTTGGAAAATGTCTAGTAACTTTCAGTTTGGCTTTGAACAAATGCCTTTTAGGAGTTGCTGATTGCTCTGGAGAGTCTAAATACCACAGTTTTCCAAAGTCTAGAAGCTCTGCAATGAGTGTACTGTTTGTACATCTCAGAAGCAGGTCACTAGAGCTGATAGGGCCAGAAATCCTCTGACATGAGGCAGAGCTCCTCCAGGCATAAACAGGCTTGGGGCCAAAAACTCCTGCTCTGAGCAGTCCAAACGGAGCTAGAAACAAAAGGCATCGAGTGAAATTTTTCACAGGATAATCCACAAGGTCAGTCTCACACTTGCCTCTGTCAGCTATGTGGAGAGGCACGTGTTTTTAGAATGTTTCGTACTATTCTCTTATGCATTAGAAAACCAAACATCAAAGAGAATAGCTTGCTCCTGAATTCTGTGGCTACAGTGTTTACCATCAAGATTCCACTTTTTCCTTTTTATTTTTTTAATGAATTTATTTGTTTTATTTATTTATTTTTGGCTGCTTTTGTTCTTCGTTGCTGTGCGCGGCTTCCTCTAATTGTGGCGAGCGGGGTTTATTCTTCCTTGCAGTGCACGGGCTTCTCATTGTGGTGGATTCTCTTGTTGTGGAGCATGGGCTCTAGGCATGTGGGCTTCAGTAGTTGTGGCACGTGGGCTCAGTAGTTGTGGCTCGCAGGCTCTAGAGCGCAGGCTCAGTAGTTATGGCGCACGGGCTTAGTTGCTCCACGGCATGTGGGATCTTACCGGACCAGGGCTTGAACCCGTGTCCCCTGCATTGGCAGGTGGATTCTTAACCACTGTGCCACCAGGCAAGCTCAATTTTTTCCATTTTAAATTGCTTGGTAAAATGAAGACAGAAATTAAAATAGTCTATCTTAGCTAGGGGGAAGCAGCCGCAAGGCACAGGGATATTAGCTCGGGGCTTTGTGACAGCCTGGAGGGGTGGGATGGGGAGAGTGGGAGGGAGGGAGACGCAAGAGGGAAGACATATGGGAACATATGTATATGTATAGCTGATTCACTTTGTTATAAAGCAGAAACTAACACACCATTGTAAAGCAATTATACCCCAATAAAGATGTTTAAAAAAAAAAAATAGTCTACCTTGGGAGTTCCCTGGTGGTCCAGTGGTTAGGACTTGGTGCTTTCAGTGCCGTGGCCCGGATTCAATAACTGGTCGGGGATCCAAGATGCCTCAAGTCATGTGGTGTAGCCGAAAAAAATTAAAACAAAATATTCTACCTTTTACAAAAGATGACAGGTTCTAGCATTTACATCTCATAAATATCTGGTTGCTAAAAGAAAATCATCTGTTGATATCAACAAACTTTTACTGAGCACTTACCACACCCCAGCCATTGTGATAGTAGTTGATGATAAACTGATGAATGGCTCTTGCTTTCAAGAAGCTTCCAATCTAGTGAAAAAACAGCACAGACATGCAGAGTCATACTTAGAATAAAATGGGGTATTTTTCACAATTTAGGTACTTCTGAGGCGGGCTGCAGGGAGTTGGTGCCACGTAGGGCCAGGCTCATATCCCTTCTGCTTCTGGGGACCTTGTCCAGACATTCCATCTCATCCATCATCAGTTTAGCTTTTTGTTAGAGATGAACAATGCCATCTCATAGGACTGTTTTGAATTCAGCACAGTACCAGACTCATATATCATCAAGGTGATCTGCCATAATTTGTTTAGCCATTGCTCTGGGGTATTTTTGAAAAATAATATGTGTGCCTGGTGAAAAAAAAAATTCAAACAGTAGTGAAGAACATAAAGCGTAAGTCTCTCCTAGTTTACCTCCTTGGAGGCTATCACTCTTTTCAATCCTTTGTATGTTACTCCAGAGATGTTTTAATACTTAATATACATGCATACGTATCTTTTAAAATTTTTATACAAATGATAGCATCCTACATATACTGCTGTACATTTTGCTTTTTATTTTATTTTAGAGATTTAAAAAATATCATTGCACACGGGCTTCCCTGGTGGCCCAGTGGTTGAGAGTCCGCCTGCCGATGCAGGGGACACAGGTTCGTGCCCTGGTCTGGGAAGATCCCACATGCCGTGGAGCGGCTGGGTCCATGAGCCATGGCCACTGAGCCTGCGCGTCCGGAGCTTTGCTCCGCAACGGGAGAGGCCACAACAGTGAGAGGCCCGCGTACTGCAAGAAAGGGAAAAAAAAAAATCATTGCACAGAGATTGCATCATTCTTTTTGACTCTTTAGAATTACATTTTGTGGATATACTGTAATATACATAACCATCACCCTGTTGATAGACATTTTGGTTATTCTCCACCTGTTGCTGTTCCAGTGCTGCAGTGAATATTCTCCATATACATCTTGTATGTATATTTCTGTAGGATAAATAGGATGCTGGGTCAAAATTATGGTCATTTTTGATACATATTGTCAAATTATTCTCCAAAAAGATTGTACTAATTTACGCTCCCATCAACAATGTATGAGAATAGTTCCCCATACCCTAGCCAAAATAATGTATTGTCAAACTTTTTTATCTTTGCCAAACTGATGAAAAATAATATCTTACGTAGTTTTAATTTTCAGATCTCTCATTCTAAGTGAAGCTGAACATCTTTATTATATGTTCAGGGACTTCCCCGGTGGCCCAGTGGGTAAGACTCCATGCTCCCAATGCAGGGGGCCCAGGTTCAATCCCTAGTCGGGGAACTAAGATCCCGCATGCATGCCACAACTAAGACCCAGTGCGGCCAAAAATAAATAAATAAATAATAAATAAATATTAAAAAAATAAAATATGTTCAAAAGCCATTTTTTGTTCAGAAAGTTTGCTATAATCTAATGCAATAACAGAAAGTTAAAGAAGCTAATGGAAGAGGGTGGATAACATAGAACACCCTGTTTGATATCGGAGATGAAAGATGAAGAAGACAAGATCTGTGCAGTGAAGACTGGCTATTAATAGTACTTAGGCAAGAGAAGTTGCCATAGTCAAAATTGTGTTTTGAGGGGCTTCCCTGGTGGTGCAGTGGTTGAGAGTCCGCCTGCCGATGCAGGGGACGTGGGTTCGTGCCCCGGTCTGGGAAGATCCCACATGCCACGGAGCGGCTGGGCCCGTGAGCCATGGCCGCTGAGCCTGCGCGTCTGGAACCTGTGCTCCGCAACAGGAGAAGCCACAACAGTGAGAGGCCCGCGTACCGCAGGGGGAAAAAAAAAAAATTGTGGTTTGAGAATCTTTGGACAGTGTGGATGATGTACTGGAAGTGCCAAGGGAACTGGAGGGAGGGAAAAACCTTAGTTAAAAACTTGATGCAATAATCTAGGCTAAAGACAATAGTATCCTGAACTAAGGCATTGCCAAAAAGAATGGAGGTGGTGAAACTAATTTGAAAAGCATTTCAGAAGCAGAATCAAAAAAACTTAACCCAATAAATGTCAGATATGAAAGAAGAGAGAAGTAATTTAGGCAAATGAATGGATTGCAAAGAAAGGGAACACATGATGGGGAATTTGGCCTCTAACATTACTAAATACTTACTAAGTAAGGGTTTTTGTTAGTTGGTTTTATATATATATATATATATATATATATATATATATATATATATATAAACATTGAACAATGACAATAATACACACACATTGTATTAATTCAATTCACAATAACCTTATTAGGGAAATATTATAATCCATTTAAATTTTTAAAAACCAAATTAGAAAAGTTAAGTAATGTGCAAAATAAAACACTATTGAATTGTCCAGATTCATATCAGATTTCAAAGTCGGACATATCTGACTGCAAAACCATTTACACTATTTCAAGTTACCCATGCTTAAAGAAAAGATTTAAGGAGAAAAATTTATCTTACATCATGCAGGGAAGCAAACTGCCCACAACACTTGCAAAGCACCAGGAATTATTCCCTGAGCTATCATATCATCAGTTTAGTTTAAATATGACAATTATCAGAGGAACCCATTATAATTCACAGCTGTCTCCATTCTGAATTGACCAAGGTCAGTCACCCTCTTCACAGAAAACAACCTCTTGCCTTCCCCCCTGTCACTTCTCTGCAACCCACTTGGGAAAACATGTCAAATTGCATTAAGACTTTGATACTGTAAATACAGTTATATTCAAATGTTACACAAAAACGCCTGGCCAAGAAGATAACATGTTCATTAAATATATTGACTGTTAAATTGGATGGGGATTGTGAACACATAATTAATGTAACTACTTTGGAAGAGTAATGGGCTACTGGGGAAAAAAATTCTTATTATTTGGACTGGATGTTATATAGTATCCATAAAAGCAGATTCTATACTATTGCTTATCTTGGAGAAATCATATACTTATATTTCACTTAGCACAAATCAACTTGCGAGCTTCCTTCCATATGCATTATTATTTTATTCTGTCTTTTCATTGGATAAATGCTTTTATCCTTGTAACCAGCTAGTGTTTGCTGAGCCTGGCAAGGTAATTGATTACATGGCTCTTTAGTCTATTGTTTCCAAAGCTAATTATACACTTCACATACTAACTCCTTAATGAAGACAGTTTAAAAAAAGGAAACACTAAGTCAAAACAAAAAAATATGAACAAGAATATCTAACTATATATAATGAACACTAATTCCCCAGGTATTGAATTATGGAGTAAAGGTAAAGATATGACATAATAACTCTCAGAAAAATAACACAAAAGTACAAGTTTCAAGTTTCTTAAATTTGGACCAGGATAAAGAGGGAACTTGGAGAGAGATCAGGTTAAAAAAAAAAAAAAAGAAAAAGGGGATAAGAAACCCCAAAAGGCTATGATTAGCTTTACAAACATCTGGGGTATGAGCAGCATAGGAAGAGAGGTCAGCCTTGTTCTGTAAGAGAGTTTAGACAGGAAACTAGAAGGCAGAATCTGCCAGGAAAGAAACTTTCTAAGAGAGTTGTCCTTTTCTCTGAGTTCCCCCAGAGAGGGGAGTGAATCTTGATTACCCATGTTTCTTAGGGCCCCACCCAGTACCTGACGAAGAGAAGGGTTTGCGGAGTAAATGGAATAGACTACATGGGAGGTAGGGAGCTATCACTGGAGGTGGCTGGGAAGTTGGAGTGAATCCAAGAAAAGATAGGATTAGAGTACACACTTGTTTATATTTATGGTCCTTTCTAACTAACTATGATTCTTATATTCTGAAGATTTCCAGGATGTTTGCAAATCTTTAACATAATACGATCAGCCTGTTCTCTGCCACATATTTTACCTTTGAAATATATTTCCAGTCTATTGACTTCCGTCCGTCTCTGCTGTCAGTCTCTTAGCCCAAACCACAATCTTTTCGTACCTGAATTACTGTACTGGACTCCAAAAGTTTCCTTTGTTCTGCTTTTGCAGCCAATGTATTCTTTAATATTGTAATCAGATTAGATAGCCCTCCTGCTTATAACCCCTTAATGGAAAAAAAAGAAGAGAAATAAACAGTAGAAAGAAGGAAATAAATTGTATATTGTTTAGAGATGATATAATTGCTTACCTGGGGAAAAACAAGAGAATCAAATGAATAACTATTACAGACAAGAAGAGAATTTAGTTCAGTGGTTGGATTACAAAATTAACTCACAGAAAAACTACTATGCAAACTTCAAGCAAACAATGACCAGTTTGAAAATATAATGCAGTAAATATCTTCATTAACAACATCAACAAAAAAGACAAATGTCTAGGAATAAATTATGAGAAATGCACAAGGTCTATATTGTAATACTAAGGAACACAGAACAATTAGAAAGGCAGCTCCTCTTCATGGGTAGGAAGACTCAACGTCAGAAACAGAATGTATAATTTCAAGCTCTCCTAATAAAAATCCTAACAGAATTTTCTTTTGGAAGTAGATAAGCTGATTCTCAAATTCATATAAATAAAATTTAAAAGAATAGCAATAAATACTCTATAAAAAAGTCCCACCATATATTAAAACATTTTAAAGTTACAATAACTAAGACAGAAAGAGATCAGTGAACAGAGAAAAAACCATAAAAAATACAGTCAAATACACATAGGAATTTAATATATTATAAAGGTCTCATTTCAAATTATTGGGGAAAGATGGCTTATTCAATAACTGTTAAATAAAAAATCAGGATATTCATCTGGGAAAAAAAAATTAGCTTGTAGCCATACCTCATACCGTATACCAAAAATAAATTCCAAATCAAAGATTTCATTATCATTTTAAAATTACTAACAGAAATAAGGAGGTATTTTGTAATTTCAGAGTGAAGAAAAGGAATAAACAAACTGTCATTATTCACACATGACATGGTTATATACATAGAAAATCCAAAGGAACCTACAGATAAATTACTAGAATTAAAAAGCGAGTTTAAGGGGCTTCCCTGGTGGCACGGTGGTTGAGAGTCCGCCTGCCAATGCAGGGGACGCGGGTTCGTGCCCCGGTCCGGGAGTATCCCACATGCCGCAGAGCGGCTGGGCCCGTGAGCCATGGCCGCTGAGCCTGCGCGTCCGGAGCCTGTGCTCCGCAACGGGAGAGGCCACAACAGTGATAGGCCCGCGTACTGCAAAAAAAAAAAAAAAAAATTATTAATAAAAAAAAAAATTATTAATAAAAAAAAGCGAGTTTAAGAAGGTTGCAGTATAAAGGTGAAAATACAAATCAATTGTGTTTCTATGCACCAACAACAGGAATTAAAATCTTTAAAGTTTCAAATAATACTTAGAAATAAATTCACACCAAAAAAATGTGCAAGATCTTTGCCTAGAAAACTATGAACTTTATTGAGAAAAATTAAAGAAAGGAAGGATATACTACATTCATGGGTTGGAAGACTCGATTATTTTATAGATATCAATTCTATTATCTATAGATGCATTGCAATTCCAATCCAGATCCCAAGAAGACTTTTGTTTTGTTTATGAAACTCCATAAGGTGATTCTAAAATTTGTAGGGACATGGAAGGTCCAATAGCAGCTAAGACACTTTTGAAAAAGAACAAGGTAGGACTAACTGCTTCATCAGATATCAAGATTTATTTTAAAGCTATAGTAATTAAGTCAGTATGGTAACGGCAAGACAAGAAAATAGACCAATGGAGTAAAACACGAAGCTTAGGAATGAATTGCCGCATTAACATCTGATTTATCATAGAGGTGGAACAGTGAGGAAAGGATGGTCTTTCAATAAATGGTACTGGGTCATTAGATATCCATATACTAAAAAGAGGAAAGACAATATACAAAACTCAACACCAGGTAGATTATAGCCCTAAATGTGGAAAGTGGAACAATACAACTTCTAGGAGATTACACCAGGGAATATCTACCTTGAGATAGAGGAAAAGTTCCTAAACAGAACCCAAAAAAGCACAATACAGAAAGACTGATCAGTTAACTACATTAAATGAAGAACTTCTATTCATATAGAGACAGCATTAAGAAAATGAAAAGGCAAAGCACAGGCTGAGAGAAGATGTGCAACACATATAATCTACAAGGACTTATATCTAGTATATAGAAAAAACACCTACAAATCAATAGAAGTTAAACAACTCAAATTTATAGATGGGCAAAAATCTTCAAAGGCGTGTCACAAAAGATGATATCCAAATGGTCAAAGAACATCAGTACTCAGGGGAATGTTAATTACACAATGATATACCACAACATATTCACTAAGATGGCAAGCATTTAAAAGAAAAAGAAGGAAAAGGATGTGGAGCAACATCTTTTCAAACATTGCTGATGAGAATGTAAATTGGCACAACCAATGGGGAAACTCTTTGGTATTCACTGTGGAAGTTGCATTTATACATACCTATGACCCAGCAATTCTACTCCTAGGAATATACCCAATAGAAATAGAAATGCATTTACATGTGCACCAAGATACATATACAGGCACATTCACAGCAGCATTCAGCATTCAGCATTATTCGTATGAGTGAAAAACTGGAGACAATCAACATGACCATAAACAGTACAATGAATAATAAATGGTGGCATATTTTTATAACAGAATACTATACAACAGAGAAATAAACCCACAACATATGAGCTAAAGAAGTTAGATATACAAAATATCGCTGTATGTATTATTCCATTCTTAAAGCTCAAAAACAAGCAAAATATGAAACTATAGTGTTTAGAAATTCACTATTATGCAGTAAAACTAGAAGGAAAAGCAAGAAGTTATTACTATGAAAATTCAGGATGGTGGTTACTTTTTAATGGGAGGGAGTGGGCACAAGGGGGCTGTAGGGATGCAGGCAGTGTTCTAGTTCTTGATACTGATGTTGGTTACATGGGTGTTAGCTTTGTGGTCATTCATTGAGTTATACATTTTGTTTTGTGGACTTTTCTGTATGTGCATTATATTTCACAGTTCGATAAAAATCTTTAAAGAAACCCTTCTCTCTAGAGAGAAAGCAAATATGGCAAAATGTCAACAATTGCCACAACTAGGTGAAGAATATATTGGTACGGTGCTATTCTTTCAACTTTTTACATTTACAAAAATGTAAATGAACATTTTTAAAAGTTGGAGGAAAAACTCTATTTTGACCTAACTTCTCCTGTGGCTACTACCTAATTTCATCCCTTTCCTTATGGCAAAACTCCTTGAAAGTGTCTCTATTTTCAAGGTCTCCAGTTCCCTTACTCCAATGCTCTCTGAACATACTCCTACTGGGGTTTTGCTTCCACTATAGAAGTGAAACTGATCTTTCAAGGTCACCAATGACCTCCACCTCCACATTGCTAAATCCAATGATTGTGTGTCAGTTTTTAATCTTTATTTACTATCTGCAGCATTTTACACTGTTGATCTCTCTCCTCCCTGAAACATTTTCTAGCTTCCAGGACAATTGCTTGATTTTTCTTTTACTATTCCAGGTACTTTTGTCATTCCCCTTTCCTGGTACTCTTCATCTTCCTTGACCTCTAAATATTGGGCTCTGCTCCTGGACAGCACATGGACACTTCAAATCTTTACATAAATGTAATTTTTTCAGTGTGGTCTTATCTGGCCACCCTTATCTAAAATTGCAACCCTACACGTAACTCCTTTTCTTAGTTAATTAAAATATTCTCCTTAGCACTATCTAAAAATGCTATCTATTTTACTTATTTATTTTGTTTACTCCTTGTCTCCCGCACTAGAATGTAACTTTCAAGAGTTACTTTCAATGTTGCATGTCCAGAGCCTAGAACAATGCCTGGCACAGGTTAGGCACTCAGTGTTTGTTGAATAGTTAGTAAATTACACTTAAAGTAAAATCCATAGTCCTAGCTTATAAAACCCTATTTAGTCTTCATTTCATACTCCTTTAATTTCTCTAAACATACCAAGCTCTCCCCCCTCTCAGAGACCTTTCCACTTACTGTTCCCTCTGCTAAGAAAGCTTCTTCCTGGCTTTTCTCATATTGGCACCTCAGGGCTCAATTTATTCATTTTTATTTTAAAATATTTATTTATTTGGCTGCATCGGGTCTTAATTGCAGCACGCAGGATCTTCCGTTTTGGTGCGCGGGCTCTTTGTTGCGGCTTGTGGGCTTCTCTCTAGTCATGGCGTGCGAGCTCTAGAGCACATGGGCTTAGTTGCCCCGTGACATGTGAGATCTTAGTTGCCCAACTAGGGATCAAACCCGCGTCCCCTGAATTGGAAGGCAGATTCTTAACCACTGGACCACCAGGGAAGTCCCAGGGCTCAATTTAAATAGGCCCATTCTGACCACTCTGTTTCCCTTCTCTACTTACTTACTCTTTTATACATTACCCGTTTAGTTCTTTCGCAGTAATTATCTATCACAATTTTCTTGTTAATTTATTTGATGACATGATTTTTGGTTTTTTGGTCTGTCTACTCTGGTCTAGTCTGTCTGTCTTTTTCATTGATATATCCCCAAGATCTAGCACAGGCCTGGTACATAGCTGGTGGTCAATAAATGTCTAGTGAGTGAATGAATGAATAAATGGTGAAGTAAATAAATGAAAAAAACAACTTTTCAGTGTTTAGAGCAGGGTTCAAATAGAAACCAAGAAGTTATGGCATCACTATCCAGGAGAGAACAAAGGATATTTGTCCTGATGCATCAAGAGCCCAGGATGACATATTCGGCATTCTTCTAGAGTCAACAACCTTTCAAGATCCTTTTCCCTTCTGAATAGTCTGACCAGTTACTGAGGGATAAAGAGCAAATGTGGAAATAGTCCACCTACACGCAATGGGCTCCTTTTGATGTACTAATCAGAGATGGTCTGAAATGCTTGGTTATGGGCAATTAAGGATGACTGGCCTTTGAGACCCAGTAGTTTGTTCTTGAAACATGATGGTTGTGTGGGAAGAGAAGTGGGAGGGTGGCTTCCTGGTTGGGGGCAAAGTACACTGTGTGTCCCACTCACTTCTCCATTTATTTTATTATTATTATTTGTTGGAGAGCAGTTTTACAGCAAATTAAAGTCAGGTTTAAAGGGAAAAAGAAACCACAACAAAGAAAAATGCAATTTGGAGGGGAGAGGTTGGTGGGGAAGAGGGCGGATCAATTTCATGAGGAGTGGGAGCCACTAAAGGCCAAGCATATCATTTACATGACACCACTGAATCTCTATAATACCCTTTCATGGTAAGTATTTAGTTCCCATTTAACAGATGAAGAAATGGGGGGTTAGAGATATGAAGAATTTGTTCTAGTTCACACAGAAAGTAAGCAGCACCTTGATTCAAACCTTGATCCCTCTGATGTCAAGCTCATACATTTCCCACCATAACTGGTAGTCTGCCCCCTCTTCCTCCAAAGGAACAGTCCTGGACCCCCAGAGCTTTGCACCTGAGATGATCGCCCCAGAGTTCCCTCTACAACGCTATTTTATGATGTATTTCTCTCCATTCTCAGTGACTAGCATAGCGCCTGGTACATAGCTGGCTCTTCAATAAAGGTCCATTGAGTAAAAAAATAAAAGAATGAACAAATGAACAAAGGAGATGTCTTAAACAATATAGCTTCCCTGTGAATCACATGTTGAGAACCAAAAACACTTAGTTTCCAGGGGTCTTCCTCCCCTCTGCAGCTCTCTAGGGAAAGGATGTCTCTTTAAGAATAGCACAAAAGACCTGGCAAAAAAAGGCTGCAGTTAGTCTGGGGTTGTGCTTCCTCTGCCTTGATCTGGGCAATACTCTGGTTGTAAAGCCTGTGGGATTATCTTCTGGTGGTATAGTAGCTGCCAATAACAATAAATGCCAACAACATTTACTAAGCACATATTATGTGCTAGGCACTGTGCTAAGCCCTTTCCATTTTTTACTTTATTTAATCCTAAAAAGTCTGAGAAAGAGACGTAAATCTATTATCTCATGTCACAGGTAAGGGAAAGAAAGTTTTGGCTTGACTATAAAATTTAACTGCCAGAGAGGGAGGGATAAATTAGGAGGTTGGGAATAACAGATACGCACTACTATAAATAAAATATATAACCAACAAGGACCTATTGTACAGCACAAGGAACTATATTCAATATTTTATAATAACCTATAAGGGAAAAGAATATATATATATCACGGGTTCGAGCCCTGGTCGGGGAACTAACACAACATTGTGAATCAACTATACTTCAATTAAAAAAAAAAATCAATGGCCAATTTGTGAAGCAAGTATTTTAAAGTCCCTACTTTTCTCTCTCCTTTCTCTCATTTGCTTTCCTTCTAAGATGTAAAAATATAATGCCTTTAGAAACTCAATTGTTTGAGAAGAGAGGCATTAGGAAAAGATTTGCCCAGTCAAAAGACTCAAGAATCTGTAAGACATTGTATTTGCCCTGAAAAAGTAGTAGGACAGGGTTGCTCTCAAAAATATGCTGTGTTTGGAAGCTTCCCCCGTGGCGCAGTGGTTGAGAGTCTGCCTGCCGATGCAGGGGACACGGGTTCGTGCCCCGGTCCGGGAAGATCCCACATGCCGCAGAGCGGCTGGGCCCGTGAGCCACGGCCGCTGAGCCTGAGCGTCCGGAGCCTGTGCTCCGCAACGGGAGAGGCCACAACAGTGAGAGGCCCGCGTATCGCAAAAAAAAAAAAAAAAAAAAAAAAAAAAAATGCTGTGTTTGAATGCATCAAATTTGATGTCAAAAGCCCTGGATTTGAGTCCCAGTTTTATAGTTGACTATTTTTGGTTGTCATTAACCTTGAGGAACCTCAGCTTTCTCACATATGAAATGGGGGTAATACAAAACTGTTCCCCATAGGCTTGTACTAAGGATCAAAAGAAGGAATGTGATTTGGATAGAGTGAACCCATCTATAAATGCTGACTTTTCTTTTGTTTGGAGATGTGCTGGGCTTCCCCAGAACTCTCAAAGGTCAGGGTGTACCATGTAGTCCCAGTAGAGTGTCCCTTGTCATCAGAGCTGGTGACAGTTAAGTTTGTGTCCAGGATTGGACACAACAGTGCTGAGACTATTAGGAGCTATTTCTGTGCAGAGTTTTAGTTCTTCCTTCTTATCCAGACATCTGTTTACAGCAACAAAGAGCTGGAGACAAGAAGGTTTCTGAAGCACCAGGACTTGGGCTTCAGAAAGGGTATTATATTCAGAGCATTAAGAAGTGGGGTGAAAGATAGTTAGTCTGAACATGGAATATTTCTCTATTATGTCTTCTTTAATGTCTCTGAATAAAGTTTTGGTCTTCTCTCTAGAGATAGACACATCTTTTGTTAGATTAATCCTAGGTACTTGTTATGTTTAATGCTATTATAAGTTGTCCATCTCAGATACGTTTAAAAACTATTTGTGGGGCTTCCCTGGTGGTGCAGTGGTTGAGAGTCCGCCTGCTGATGCAGGGGCCACGGGTTCGTGCCCCGGTCCGGGAAGATCCCACATGCCGCGGAGCGGCTAGGCCCGTGAGCCATGGCCGCTGAGCCTGCGCGTCCAGAGCCTGTGCTCCGCAGCAGGAGAGGCCACAACAGTGAGAGACCCGTGTACCTCGAAAAAACAAAAAACAAACAAACAAAAAATACAACTATTTGTGGCTGGTATATAAAAATGCAATTGGTTTTTATAATTAGTCTTGTATGCAGTAAACTTTCTAAGCTCTTATTAAGTCTAATAATTTAAATGTAGTTGTTTTTCCTTTCTTCCTTTCCAATCCTTAACACCTTTATTTATATTTCTTTCTTGCTTTACTGTGCTGGCTAGGACCTCCAGGACAATGGGGAATAAAATAAGTCTTTTATTCTTGATCTCAAAGGAAAATTTTTCATCTTTTAAACATTAAGTATTATATACTTTAAAAGTTATCCTTTATCAATTTAATACAGCTTTTGCTTCCTAAAGCATAAGTTTTTAAAAAATAGATATCCTTTATCAGCTTAAGAGCTTCTCTTCTAGGGACTTCCCTGCTGGTCCAGTGGTTAAGAATCCGCCTTCCAATGCAGGGTGTGTGGATTCAATCCCTGGTCAGGGAACTAAGATCCCAATGACGAGGGGCAACTAAGCTTGTGAGCCACAACTACTGAGCTCGCACGCCTCAACAAGAGAGTCCACGTGCTGCAAACTACAGAGCCCACGCACTCTGAAGCCTGCATGCCACAATTAGAGAAAATCTGCATGCCACAACTGGAGAGAACGAAGACCTGATGCAGCCAAAAAACAGAAAAAAATAAATTCTAGTCCCAGTTTGGTAAGGTTTTCGGTTTTATGAATGGATGTTGAATTTTATTTAAAATTTTCTGCTTCTACTGAAATGACGAAATGTGTTTATCCCATCAATCAGTTAAGGTATAAATTATATTTTGATTTTTAAAAATATTAAACCAAACATATTCCTGATACAAATACATGGTTATAATGTACATTCTGGGTTTAGTTTGCTAGTATTTTAAGATTATTGTATCCTTATTTAAAAAAATGAAATCAGGGACTTCCCTGGTGGTCCAGTGGTTAAGAATCTGCCCTTCCACCACAGGGGGTGTGGGTTCAATACCTGATGGGGAAACTAAGATTCAGCATGCCATGCCGCATAGCCAAAAAAAAAAAAAAAAAAAAAGAAAGAAAAAAAAGAAATCGTCCTATATATCCCATTTATCTTTGCAAAGTGAGCTTTACCATCTTAATTTTAGTTGTGACTCCTAAGAAGTGAATAATTGACCAGTGTCATATATAGATATTTGGTGGCTATGCCAGTACTGGAAATCAGGTCTGTCTGAATACAAAGTCTGTTTGTATCCTCTAAGCCACATAGCTTCCGTGAACACTTATCAAGGCTTCAAAACCAATTGCCCAGCTCCTAAATGTTTTGAAAACATAAGATTCAGAGAAGGAGCATGATAAGGGTAATAGCAGCAAATAGTCTTGGGAGGCTGTGCTAATATTCTGATTCACCAAAGTCAAGAAGAAATAATTCATGTGCATTTCAGGAGAAAATGTGAAGCTAAAAGCCTAAGTAGCTATCCGTGCAATTCCATAGGAATCAACTTTGCAAATAAGCATAAAAAAGAGAAAACACAGCAAAAAGTTGCTAGATCAAAAATATGACACGAGGGCTTCCCTGGTGGCGCAGTGGTTAAGAATCCACCTGCCAATGCGGGGAACAGGGGTTTGAGCCCTGGTCTGGGAAGATCCCACATGCCACGGAGCAACTAAGCCCGTGTGCCACAACTACTGGGCTTTCGCTCTAGAGCCCGCGAGCCACAACTACTGAAGCCCCCATGCCTAGAGCCCATGCTCCGCCACAAGAGAAGCCACCACAATGAGAAGCCCACACACCACAACGAAGAGTAGCCCCCACTCTCCTCAAGTAGAGAAAGCCCCCGCGCAGCAACAAAGACCCAACTCAGCCAAAAATAAATAAATAAATAAATAAATATATGACATTAGGGGCTTCCCTGGTGGCACAGTGGTTGAGAGTCCGCCTGCCGATGCAGGGGACACGGGTTCGTGCCCCGGCCCAGGAAGATCCCACATGCCACAGAGCGCCTGGGCCCGTAAGCCACAGCCGCTGAGCCTGCGCGTCCGGAGCCTGTGCTCCGCAACGGGAGAGGCCACAACAGTGAGAGGCCCGCGTACAGCAAAATAAATAAATAAATAAAAATTTTATATATATATATGTGTATATGACATTAGATCATTCAAAAGCCAAGGGTAAACCAAATTATAGAAATTTAATTCCTCAAGATAAAAATATGGCTCCAGCTAAATATTGCAATGTTCAGAAAATGTGTTAAGAGTGAAGGAAGCTATTGATTATATATAGGCTAACTCGAGGGAGAAATTGAAAACCCACATTTCAGCTCTTGGATTTGAATAAACAAGAGAAAAACATCAAGATGGAGGAAGGGGCTTCCCTGCTGGCGCAGTGGTTGGGAGTCCGCCTGCCGATGTGGGGGACGCGGGCTCATGCCCGGGTCCGGGAGGATCCCACATGCCGCGGAGCAGGGGACCCGTGAGCTGTGGCCGCTGAGCCTGCGCGTCCAGAGCCTGTGCTCCGCGGCGGGGGAGGCCATAGCAGTGAGAGGCCCGCGTGCAGCAAAAAGAAAATGGAGGAAGGATTCCCAATGCAGCATAAAAAATGTATTCATACATGTTATTATATCTTTATAAAACTTAGCGAAATGTGTTCACTTGATTTAGCAGCACAGCGTACGAGACACTGTAGGGATGGTATCTTCACTCCTTGAGGTGTCCCCAGGGTGTCTATGAAAATCTTTGGAAACCAGAGTGTAAATCCTTACATTTTTCACACTTTACCTGAAGTACTTTAACAGCTATTTGCTCATAATATCTCCCATAAAAGTAATCGTCATCTTTTAAGTTAATGAGGTTAATCACCCTTTTTATTGTACATAATGAGCCAGACACTGTGAACAATTTCTCTCTTCCTTCTCTGGGTTCTTGTCAAACCTTGTTTTAGTCAGGGTACACTAACTGCTGTAACGGTCACATCTCAGTGACTTAACACAACGAGTTTGTTTCTGACTCAAATCACAATCCAATGGAGGTTGCAGGTGGCAGGGGGAGAAAGAGAGAGCCCCTTGCATAACGATTCTGCTGGATCCTCTGATAGATGAGAGAAGAGAGCATGGAGAACTGCATGGGAAATCTTCATGACTCAGGTTTGGAGGTGGTGTTGATCACTTCTGCCCGTATTTCATTGGCCAGAACACAGTAATGTGGTTGCAAAGGAGGCCAGGAAATGTAGTCCTTTTACTTGCCCATGTTTTGATGAACAACTAGTCTCTACCACACTAGTAAATCAGGAAGATTAAATGAATTCTTTGTGTGTGTGTGTGTGTGTGTGTGTGTGTGTGGTACGCGGGCCTCTCACTGTTGTGGCCTGTTCCGTTGCGGAGCACAGGCTCCGGATGCGCAGGCTCAGCGGCCATGGCTCACGGGCCTAGCCGCTCTGCGGCATGTGGGATCTTCCCAGACCGGGGCACGAACCAGTGTCCCCTGCGTCGGCAGGCGGACTCTCAACCACTGCACCACCAGGGAAGCCCAACACTGGTAGTTTTAATAGGTTTCATAGTCATAAAATGTGAGAACTACAGGGAACCATAGAGTATATACAGTCATTCTATAAATGAGAAGACTGAGGGTCAGAGAGCTGTGTCACTGAAGCCCAATTCAGATCAGCCTTAACCGTGCTCTGCAGCTTCTGACATCAAACTACATGAAATTTTAGGGGATCATAATGCTTGCTAGTTTGGTTATTGTTATCTACAGATGGGTCTCTTTAGTTGAAACTGGAGGACAGAAATTCAGAAACACACACACACACAAAGGTTTGTTTCTAGTTGAAGAAAACTGAAATGGGCTTTAGAATATACTTAATGCAAACTTTTTTATAGATGATGAAACTGAGGCCCAGAAAGGGGATATGACTTTTTGAGAACAGGTTACTGGCAGAATCAGTACTAGAATCCCAGTTCTGTAGCTCCAGATAAAAATTCATCTTCACATGAAGACCTCCTCCTCTTCAGGGCTCATCTCTTTATTTGGTGTTTCTTATCTCTGAGAACCCAGGGCCCTTATACTAAACACAAAACACACTACCCATATCTACACTTCCATGTACACTGTTCCACTGTCAGGCCCTAATCTCCAATTCTGCCCACTGACTCCTACCCTCTTTCTAACCTAAGACACACACACTACATACACCATGCACCCTTTACCTTTTCTGAGTCCTAATTCCTTTCAACAGCTTCATCTACAAACCAAGGTGTGGACGACTAACAATGGTATAATGATTCAGCCCCTCCTTGGATATCTGTATTTCTAAAGAGGCTTAAGATAAAAGGTGCTATCCCAAAAGACATACTTTTTTGAATTAAGAGTAGATACACATAGAACATTCCAGCATTAATTTTTGAAAAATAAAATTAATTTTTATCACAAATTATAAAAAGAGAGAATTTTGGGGGGTGATCCAACTGTTCTACATCTTGATTGTGGTGATTACATGACTGTGCATTTGCCAAAACCTGTAGAATTATACATCAAAAAGAGTGAATTGTACTATGTAAATCTAAAAATTTTTAAAAGGAATAAAAAAGTGATTTCACAGCCCATTAATATCCTTTAGTTTTCCTGCCCAGAAGCAACCACAGTGTAATGTCTTATAATGACATTCTAGTGGTGGAAATTTAGTCACTGAGTCAGACTTACTGGGGAGATGTTTTTGGAAATGATTTTTTTAGAACTCTTAAACCAGGAAATCATCTATTCCACTATAATATTACACTGCAGCTTTTTTGACTTACAGATCTATTTTTCCACTTCTCCTCCACAAGACTGTTAGACTCCGAATAGCATGTTCCCTGTTTAGTTACCTTGGTGTCCCCAGAATCTACCTAGTATAATATCTGACACCTAGTGGATACTCAATTAATATTTACTGAAGAAACAGAAGTCCTGTTTTAAGCACAGAAGGAAATGTGAAAATAAATACGGTATAGCTCCTGGTCTCAAAGAATCTTCAAACTTAGTGGTCAGGTTACCTCAATATAGTTAGTAGTACACAAACTAAGTGGGAAATAAGAGGACAGAAGGTAGGGAAAGATTACTGTGTAGGCTGATAATGGAAGCTGTCATCTTATTTCAATGTTCTGTAATGAGCATTAGTATATTGTGTGTAACAGGAGACCCTTCAATGTCCTTTCATAGAGCTGTGGTTGATGAAAAACCTGGGTGACAGGAAAAGAGACCAGATGGCGGCAGTCCATCTAACAATGTTTTACCTAATTGCAGAGTATTTTTTTATTTTTAAAGAAACTGAGGATGGCACAGCCTTTGACGAAACTGCATCATCTTGGAATCTACAAAGAATCAGATCCCGAAGGAAAACAATAACTAATATCACTAAAAACCAAGTCATTCTGGAAACATTTCACAGGCTTCCTTTAGAAGATAAACTTAAGTGTTACAGTAACGGCTTTATGGTCATGACATTAAACACATGACATAAAGCTCAGCTATTAATATTTTTATTCTTAAATATCAAGGCCCTCTCTGCACTGGGAATTAAGGATTCCAATTTAGTCTCCTGTCCAGGCCATCTAGGGTTTCATAAACAATGTTCTATTTCCTTCATTGTCTGTGACAGTCCACTTCACTAGCTAACATCTGTCACAAAAGAATCAGGTTATAAGAGGTGATGTAAGTCAATTATTACTTAAAGGATTGAGCAATCCATCAAAGTGTTATAATTTAACAACTTATTTATCCATTAAACAATTGCTGCATGCCTAACTGCGTATGTGCCTGGCAGAAGAAAAGAGTGTATTACCTACTGTTAACAATAATATCTGGCGGCCAAAGGCAGTTTACTGGTTTATGACCCGGTCATGTTGCAGCTTTGCACTGAAAGGGGAGAGGTTAGAAGGTAGAATATTGTCACTGTATTTATGCTTCTAAGTACCAAATCACCTAGATGACTATTTTGGAAAGAAAATAACTACAGGTCAACAATCCCTTATTGTAAACCCTTGGGACCAGGTGTGATTCAGAATTCAGAACTCCTTATAGTTTACAATGGCAGTAGGTCCATATACCACATATTATGGAATGTCTCCAGCAGGGACTGGGGCAGCACGCTGTGATCAAACAGTATTTCTGCAGTGAAGTGAGTGAATGCTCACACTAAGCAGCATGGATAAAGCCTATAAATGGTTTCACATAAGCACAGGCCAAGCCAGGTTTTACTTCCCAGGTACCCAATTTCTTCATATGTAAAATGAAGTTCTATTGAACTTCTCCAAGTTATGGATTGACCAACATGAATGCTCAGTCAGAACTGAAATATGTATCTGTATCATGCATTAATTTAGATATTGGTCTAGTGCTCCCCATGTGGATCAAAAGGGCTTGAAAATCACTCCACTTTCATAAACATTTCCTTAGTCTAAACAATGATGTTTTGTCTAAGCTGCTTTACTGCCTTCTAAACAAGCTATATGAAAATGTACCCATTGATATTGGTGGGTATAGGTAGGAGAATGGGCATTAAAAAATCCTTTTAGCTGTAAATTACCAACACAAACCCCAGAAACCTTGAAATGTTTTTCTTGGAGGACAGAATAGAAAATATGAAAAGAATATCAAGTACTAATATATTGTGAAAATAAAGCAGAGATTACTGCAGCATAAACTACAACTTATCTATATTTAAAGTTTAAAAAATGTGTATTTTCAAATGAGACTTTAAAAAATGTGATTTAAATAGTTATGGAACTTCTGTTTTGTCATCAAAAAGCCTTGGTGTCACATGGTTGTTGCACCTCTTTGGGAAATGAAGGGAAAACACTACATTTGTAGTCTTGGCCAAATGGAAGCTACTTAGGTCTGGGACATTTACTTTTTCCTTTTCTGTTTCAACTAAAAGCAAAAGATACTAGCAGTAGTTCTTGTGTAGACTTAAAAAATGTCAAACAAACCTGGGTTCTATTTTCAATTCCTCTCTACTTGTTAACAGGTGACCCTCAGCTGATTTGTCCCTTAATTTTAAAATGCAGGTGATTTCTACCCTGAAGTACTGTTGAATGAAAATGGTAGCTAAACATATATTTATGGCAGTACTTACTAGCTTGCTACTGAGAAAAACAATATCCCTCGATTCACTTATTGAATGTCTAAGGAAGAAGAGGTATTTTTTAAAAATTTCCATAGTTGCAGGTAGGTTAATGTTGAAATGTTTGAGCAGTGTCTAGAGAAATAGAGGTACCACAGATTTGAGGCTGATTAGGTAAGGATAAACTAGTTGAGCGTGCCAGGAACTTTCCTAGGTTTTTGGAATATATCAGATACAGTGAAAAAAGACAAAAATCCTTCCCTCAGGGAGCTTACACTCCAGTGTGACCACTTGAAGATACCAGTCCTATTCTTTCATTCTATCTATAAGAGATACTAGTTACAAACACCTCTAATCTGTCCATTTATGGAGCAGAGCATGTACTCCCTAGCATGGTATTCCATTTTTTCATGTTATACCTTGATGAATTTAATATTCTCTAAAATCGTGAACCCCTTATGGTAAAGGTTCATTCATTTATTCTGTTATCGAGCTCTTAACCACATACCAAGTATAGCAGATATAGACAAGCTTGGATACTTCCAGAAAACAGCAAAGCAGCCTCTTTCCCTGACTGCCCCCACGAAACAAATGGAGATAATTTAGTACCTTCTAAAAGTATCTATGTCCTCAACATGAGAAATTTGAGAACTTCCTTAAGTCCATTTTATGGTGCAACTATTTTGATTTTGAATATATGAGGTAGAGCGTCACAAGTGTTTCAGTGCTTGGGTCTCTTAATTGGGTCTTGGGTACAACAGTGAAAAAGAGAAAGCTCCTATTATTAAAAAATTTAGCCAGGGTTCTTAATCAGGGGTTCATAGTCAGAATTCAGGGGTCCATGAAATTGGATGGGGAAAAATTACATCTCTATTTTCAATAACTTCCAATAAAATTTGAATGCAGGCAACAGATCACAGTAGTGTTAGGCGTAAACGTGTCACAGCTGAACTCTGATGTTTTCCTATTACGATTGCTGCAGACAACTTGCTTGTTAATGAATTATAAAGCATATATATTTCTACGTCCAAAATTAAAATTTTTTTGATAATTATTTCAATATCATTGTCTCCCTTTATTATCCAATATACTGTATTTTATGCTTTTTTTTTTTTTTTTATGCGGTACACGGGCCTCTCACTGTTGTGGCCTCTCCCGTTGCGGACGACAGGCTCCAGACGCTCAGGCTCAGCGGCCATGGCTCATGGGCCTAGCCGCTCTGCGGCATGTGGGATCTTCCCGGACCGGGGCACGAACCTGTGTCCCCTGCAACAGCAGGCGGACTCTTAACCACTGCGCCACCAGGGAAGCCCTGTATTTTATGTTTAAAAACTTTTCTGAAAAGTGATCCATAGACTTCACTAGATTGACCAAGGGGTACATGACAGTAAAAGGTTGAGTCTAATGGTCTAAAGGGTCATAGTAATCTTTGTACCTCCACAGTCTCTCACTTGGTAACTAATCAATACATATGTACAGAATGAAATAAATGGATTTAGAACTGGTTGAACCAGTACCCCCTATCCCCAAATACTGACACCCTGGATGTCTATAATAGGATATGGTAGGGCTGCTTCTTATTCAAAATTTTTAAATCAAATGCTTTAGATGAAGACATGGATCATATAATTTGTTCATTTCCCTAAAATAAACTTTATACATCTGAATTAAGCAATACTTGATGTGGCTGGATTACATTCTTCATTGAACATACCTACAAAGAAACATTTAAAAAGTTTTGGCAACTGTGTCTTGGAATTGCAGCAATAAGAAATAGTGAGCACAATGGAAAGTAGTTAGGAACACAAAAATGAGAGGGGGCCTATGTATTGAGGCCTGACTTTGGCAAGTTAATTTACCACGGTGCTTTCAAGTAAAACTAGGTGAAGAGAAAATCACATGGTGAGTGCCTTAAAAATACAGGTCCCCAGGGACTTCCTAGTGGTGTAGTAATTAAGACTCTGTGCTTCCACTGCAGGGGGTGTGGGTTTGATCCCTGGTCAGGGAACTAAGATCCTACATGCCATGTGGTACGTGGCCAAAAAAACCAAAAAACCCTATGTATCTGGTGTTCTATGTTAAATGTTACTGTATTTTTAAAGATAAAGAAACAGATTCAAAAGTTAATTTGCCTAAGCTGATACCTTACTTCCTAGCTTATTAGACCAGAAATCCAGAACCCAGGCCTGACTCAAAGGCAGTTCTTTCAAGCTATGCCTTTGTAAGGTCTTACAGACCTAACATTCTTAAAGTGAACCATAAAGATTGAACTCACTTCAGGTATCGCAGACCAAACCCTGAAAATGGTTTTATTTTAGACAATACTTTCCTTATCTTCTCAATCTTTAAACTGTGATAGAATCCCTGTTAATTATGAATTATGGTATGAATATCATATATGTTATGCATAAAATATATAGCGTATGAAGTATCATTTACTAAGCTAGGTATTTGGTAAACTGTTAAAACTGATGGGGCATTAACTTATAACATCTAAAGCAGAGAGAATCATACTCTTCATGATTAAAAATGGTTTAACTTTGAAGGATATATGTACTTTCAGTGAATCCTAATACACGGTGAGTAGATTTGCAAAAAACTAGTTTTTGCCTCAAAAGTGATCTCACAGGCGACACTGCTTTATACATGCATTCAATTCTCACAGCAAGCCAATGAGGGAGGTACTATTCCCACTGCACAGATGTAAGCTGAGGCAGAGTTAAATAACTTGCTCAAAGTCAACACAATGTGCAGAAGTGTGACTTCAACCCAGGCTGACTGGCTGAGACTATGCTCTAAGCCACTACACTATACTGCCTTTTGAGAGCTTATTAAATTTCATATTATTTTCTTAATTCTTCGGAAAACTCAATGAAGCTGACAAATACTATTTTTATAGGATTCAAAGTCTCAGACTGATGAATATACCCCAAATCAGTAAGTACTGAGATTCAAACCCAGGTCTTTCCATTGCTAATGCTCATACTCTCAACTACTAAATCAACTTCTCATGATCCTATGGTGATGATCTTAAGTGGATTTAACCATCATAATGCATAATATAAACAAATACAACGTGACAGGTTGTAGGTCTATTTTGACTTCAACTAGCACAAAAATATTTTAATAGCATGTCCTTGCCAGTGTTATCAGAGGAATTACTTCCCAGTTATTTGAACTGTTAAGTACATTTTAAGTGAACTTTACACAGTATCAAGATATATTCTGCAAATTTAGGGTTCTCTCAAGCTACGATGTGTTACACATAACTTTTAAGTTTCTACTCAGATTACTGAAAGGCAGAATGGGTTCAGGTATGTAAATTAACAGCCTATATGAAGTTTATCTTCATCAGACCACTGAGCAGGTATTAGTAATTAACAATTAAATAAGTAACACCCTAAATAAACAACTCAGCAGTAAACAGGGGTGTCCAATAACTTTCTGAATCTGGGTATAACTTTGGGCCCATGACAATTACTCAAGTAACGCTGTTTTATCTTTTCCTCTCTCCAGATGGTTGAAGAGGTGGGAGACTATGAGATAGTCTTAAATTTGTTAGAAATAGGTTATTAGTCTGGACAGTCAAGTTTTAGCCTAAAATGGGGCATCTTGCTGGATGTATGGAGGCTTGCACTATGCACTGCAATCCAAAATGTAACTTATAGCAGAGCAATTCACGGGTAGCCCTAAGTTTCTCTTTTCATGGAAATACCTCAGGTTATTTCTTCTGGTACATCTCATGGAAAGCAATGAAACCTGGGTTACTGTGCCAAGATCTAGTAATAACCAACACCTTTGATATATTTTTTGATTATACAAAATCTTATCTGTCTTACCTGCTTCCTTCTTTTGCTGACATCTTTCCATTTATTCTGCCAGTTAAACTCCCAGAGAGAAACAGCAGCTCATTTACGTTACTGGGTAATGGGATGAGAGTGAGTACAGGTTATGGAAAATTTAGTTCGTATCAGTCAGAATTGTATTTTCCACTTTTGTGGAGGGCCTGGTTGCCCTAAGGTGTTAGTTGCTTTTCTCTCCTTGTGACAGTTATACCCTCCTCATTTAAGTAATCTAAACAATTTGACTATCTCAGATTTCTCCTCCTTTAGGTTAATGTACATTGATAAAATCTTAGCTGGACAAGAAACAGACATGTCTTGTTCAAGTCTAACCTCCTGGTTCAACTGAGCACCATTTTTTCTAAAAGTGGTTGTGAAGATCATCCCAGTCAGTCTAGCTAGGAAGAATTAATGATATAGGTATAAAGGGCAGACACCACCTTTTAGAACAAGGCATTTTTCAAAAGAAGCTGAGGCTCATGGTCATTGCTATGCTTTTTTTGGAACTGTGATAAAAACCACTATTCTTGGAGTACAAGTTAGGTTAAATGAAAAGACCTGAAAACTGGGAAGGAAAAATAATCAAATCAAATGAAAAGCACTGAGTATTATGTACAAAAAAAAAAAAAAAAATCACAAAAATACTTCAGAGCTCTTCCTCCTCTCCCCCTGGCCTGATTTCAGGGCAAGGTAGAATTTTAAGTCCTGATTCCTTTGGGAAATGATCAGACCGCGTGAAGTAGAATGTGATTTTGACCCCGAAGTAGGAAGATTTAAATACAAACCCCTTTCAATCCCACATGCCCTCTGTAAACTCTTCTCTCTTACCTCTTTTGGAGCCAAACTTTTTTTTTTTTTTTTTCCCCGATACGCGGGCCTCTCACCGTTGTGGCCTCTCCTGTTGCAGAGCACAGGCTCCGGACGCGCAGGCTCAGCAGCCATGGCTCACGGGCCCAGCCGCTCCGCGGCATGTGCGATCCTCCCGGACCTGGGCACAAACACGTGTCCCCTGCATCGGCAGGCGGACTCTCAACCACTGTGCCACCAGGGAAGCCCTGGAGCCAAACTTCTTAAAAATTATCTACATGCAGTGCTTACTTCTTTCCCCATTCCTTTCACTCACTCCATAAACTCCTGAAATCTGGCTTGCTCTCAGTACTCCATAAATATTAGAATTTCCATACAAGAACCCAGAACTGCAACGAATGCAAAACGGATTCCAAGAATGAGAAAGACGAGAGTGCAGAGTTTATCCGGAAAACAAGAAAATCCAGCAACCCATCTTAGGCAAATACACTGCCAGATGAAATGCTACAATAATTGCTCATAAATTATCTCAGGACTAGTAAGAAACAAAGAAGCAAAAAATTTTAGAAAGACAAAAACATGAATACTGAAAACAGAATAGTCATGGGACTGAAACTCAAGAGGCATAATACCCAATATTAAAGATACAAAGAGTAAACAAAGCAGAGTTGAAATAGAGGTTCTTCCATTGAGCTTGCCAAATGTAAAATAAATAAATGTAAAGTTCATCATCAAAAACAGTACTTCATGTACTTAGATTTCAAATGACCTTTAAAAAACTGAGACTGCAGGTTAGTACCAAAGTCAACTTTTCAACCAAGGTTTCTTGCCTTCCAGGCCAATTTTCTTCCTACAGATGTGTTACTCATGCTGGGCCCAGAACAGCACACATTTCTGTCCCTTCATCTCAGGAACCAGATTTCAACCAATCCACCTAGCTGTCCTCAGGCTTTACATCAGAACTCTCCAACCTTTGCAACTTTAATATCCCGAGCTCAAAGAAAAACGTCATAAACTCCAAGTATAGGCTTTTTAGTAAGCCGAACCCCAGAAAAGGACCAGCATTTCTATCATGTTTTATTTAGCCAAGAAGAAAATCCATCTCCTCTGAAGCACCTTTGAAGCCTTCCTTTTAGTAGTTCGTATGGATTTCTTTATTCATTCATCTAATCTTTGTTAATAGACTAATATTTGTCAGTTCTGCGTTGTTACTTTAATATTTCAGATCGTTCTGTTTAGAATGCTTGCTAACAGATCACTCTGATATGCTTAGGTGTTTAGTAAATGTTGCTTAATTCCCCAAAGGGTATTACAAACACATATAGAACTGTGTTGATTACTTCAGAGGTATCTTATGTTTTTTGATGGAGTTTTTGGTGGAAGGAACTGTATTTCAGATTTGTTTGTTTTAATCCATTGCAGTATTAGAAAAGTAGCTTTCTTGTACATAGTAGATGCTCAATAAACATCTGCCGATTTGAAATACAAAAAACAAACAAAAAAGTACTTAATTTTCACTGCATTCTCAATTTTTGGGACAGAGTAAACGCTGTACCATCCTATTAGCAAAGTATTTCACTGAAATAGTATAGGACTGGTAAACGTCATTTATATCACACTTATGTAAGACGTTTAGTTGCAGCTTAGCAATTGTAATGAAGTACTCTACTATGTTAACGTTATTTGCAATTGTATACTTTTGTACATCACCACTTAGGCAACTGCTTTATTTCATCATGTTTAAAAAATAAGTTTTTCTATAATTTTTCTGTCTTGTATATAAGATATTATGAAACATTCACAAGAAAATGGCTCTACATATGCTAACACCGAGCCAACAGCATAAATGCTGTCCAGTTCAATGGGGACAACTGCCAAGAAACTATGAAAGATCCCACTTAATACTACATTAATGGACTAAAAGTCTGGTGGTGCAGGGTAAGGAAGGAGGAAAGCTGAGTTTTATTTTGGCTCAAAGGTGAAAAAATATTATCATTTAGGTTATGCTAAGGGTTATGGTTACTGAACTTTATCTTATGGTGGCGGAGTAGCTCAAAAGTCTCCAAGCTGTTCCATTTACAAGCACCTATGTGCCAAATTCATCAAATCATGACTTAGGTGTAAAGAGGGTGACTCTGACGAACATTTCCTAAAATGTTTTAAGACAGAACTCACTGAGGACTAATTTTTACAGCAAGTTCAATAACATACATCACCATCAAATAGTACATATCAAATTAAGAATTATGAATATGTACCAACTTACTGTACATTAATTGCTTACAATTGTATATCTCTGCACTTTCCTTAAGTGGCTATATTCATGAACATATTGATATTGGATTAAGTTCATCTTCATATTCTTGCAAAGAAATGTTTTTCTAGTGCCACTTTAATTATCCAAACCTATTAAAAACTGAGAAATAAAAAATCATAGGATAGAGGGCTCACTTTTCTGGTTAATCATTAGCTATGAGCATCTTGATTTTACATCCTGACATTGGGATATTTATATTTACTACGTATACCTTTTGTGGCATATTAAACCCAGCAGGTAAAATTATGCCAACTTGTTACAAACCAACAGTGGGTCAACTAAACAAGACTAGAAAACATACGTTTTAGTTTTCTGAATGTTGTTAAAGTAAAATGCTTAAAATACGAAACATTGAAATTTGCTGAATGAGTTAAAGATCTTCCCTGGAGAAACTACAACTGCTGAACCCTGTATAACAGGCTCATCTGTGTCTACTTTAAAAATACACGCTGTTGAAAACATTTAACTCAATATAAAGCTATAATTATAATAATTATAATATAAAGATAATTTTTGGTTAAATGTTTTTCATTTTCCCCCTTAAGTTTGCTTGTCTCAATTCTGTGATCAGCTTAAAATAATTCTTACTGTAACTGCTGGGTATACATCACCTTTGGGTTGCCGGCATTTCATTTCTGAGAATGCTAAGAAAATTGATTCTATTTTGGAAGAGACACAGACAGGTGGACAACATAACTGACGGCTGTTCTCTCAAATTTCATAGCTTAAAATATAAAAGCATTTTAGAACTTTGAAGGCATGAAACAATTCTAACATTTTTCATAATTTAGGACATCATCTTTTACAGAATTAATTAACTACACTGATCCTCAGTAAAGACAGGGCCTAATTTTCATAATCAACTGTTGGGATTTTTCAAACTATACAAGAACACAAACAAAATTTTATTGTAATTTTTTTGACTTCAGCCACCCCAGGCACTAACACGATCTCAATAACAAGAATTTTACATTCCTTACGTGGTATGGGCTGAAAAAAACTGTTGCCCTATATCATCACTTTATCAAAGGAAAAACTGGAACTGTATTTTCCTAACAATTTGGTCATACAAGTTTGACTTATCAACAAATTGCGAAGTGTTCAGCTGAGGTAATCCCTGTCCTTGGGTCCTAAGTACTTTGAGACTACTTTTTAAAAATATAAAAAATCCACAAGAAACTTACATGTTCCAAAGTCCTCTGCTAAATGCTTTACATAACTTTGTTTAATCCTAACCATCACCCCCATGAGGCTGCTATTACCACTGAGGCTTAGAATGTTATGAATTTCTGTAAAAAATTAGCAAGCTATTCAAGATAAATTTAAAACTGAACAACAGGAGTCCAGAAAGGCCACTAATATTACTGTCCAACACACTAAAGTCAGTCTTCATATACCATCTCCAAGAGGACCTCCCTCCTCTGAAAGAAGACTTATTGAGTTTGACTCTTGGGGCTGCTTTAAAATTTTCATATGCTTGTTCTCTTTGTCTTGTCTTTATCCTTTAGCAGATATGAATGAAAGAATGTTACATGACTTTGAATGAAAAGATCACAAATGTAGTAATGAGTCAAAGAATTTTGAGCTAAAAAAAAGATACTCTTATATATCATGTACCCAAATACTAAGAATACTACAATAACATCAATAATTTAAAAAAATTAGGATTTAGGGCAAGGAGTTAAAGAAAAATTATTTTCAGAAAATTCTAATATCTTTTTGCCTCTGTCTACATACTTCAGTTTCTTTTAAATATGAGTAACTTTACCATAATTCCGTCATAGCTTTGAGCCCTTACTGGTTAAGTGTCTCTTATGATCAGACTTTCTTCGTATTAGACTGAACCCTCACTCTAAGAAATATCCAGGGCTTCCCTGGTGGCGCAGTGGTTGAGAGTCCGCCTGCCGATGCAGGGGACGGGGGTTCATGCCCCGGTCCAGGAAGATCCCACATGCCGCGGAGCGGCTGGGCCTGTGAGCCATGGCCGCTGAGCCTGTGCGTCCAGAGCCTGTGCTCCGCAACGGGAGAGGCCACAACAGTGAGAGGCCTGCGTACAGCAAAAAAAAAAAAAAAAAAAAAAAAAAAGAAATATCCAGGAAGTCAGGATATTGTGGTATTCTTAAAGCTAAAATTGATGTCCCCTCCTCCACACCACACATAAATTGATCCCTAGGTCATCTACACATCTTCAAAATTCATTTATGAATATATTTAGTAATAAACCTAAAATCCTTGCCAAAACTTTGTTATTACTTGTGTGACACACCACAAAAAACCACAAGTATGGGATGTGGAAGGCTGCTCTACCCCACCCCTGTGCACTCACCTCTAGTGTTTTAAAAATATACAACAGCTGGTTACAACCCTGGACAATAATTCAGCTGGGTGAATGGTGGGCAAAAGTTACACATTTCTAGAGTTCTACAGGTGGTCCAGACACTTGACCCTGTTGAAAAAACCCTTGATATAATAGCAACTAACTCAATACTCTTTAATGAACTACCTATAATTATAATATAAATCAATGTCCTAATTCCCTTTTGACAGAAAAAGAAGGTAGATTTCTTTATTTACTTAAGGCATTCCTAATTCCACTTTTCAGCTTTCTAACCCAGTTTTTCCTCTGGGACACTGAGGTTATTCTTTCAGAAGCTGGCATCATCAATTCCTCTAATACTAATTTTTTAAATGCAATTTCTACACAGAGTACATAATTTTTTTTTCTAAAAGTTAAGGGTCATGGAGTTGTTTTTTGAGATAGTAACTTGACTTGTTTCATTTCTTTATGGTTAGATGTCCATTGGATATAAGGCTGGAAAAATTTCTAACTACCCAATCACATGATAAATTATAGAAATCACTACATTATACAGGTCTCATTTCTCACATACGGTATTTCTGTGAAATCTGCTGGGTCCCTGCCCCCCCAACCCCCCGCCATTTGTCTTCCATAGTAACTCAAATTGAGGTTATTGCTTACATAAAGAAGTATTATAAAATGAACAACATAAGTTCATATAAGACACAATACCACCCCTGAATCACCAAGCCCTAAGAATAATTTGTAAGAGTTTGAAACTAAGCCTAAATGTAAACCTGTTCAGTCTATTTCATCTCTATTATGCTTAAAACACATCTATAGTTATACTGATGATCAGAAAGAAAACAGTAAACATTCTGTACCTTTTCCTATACTTACCAACATTATTTGCAAAGAAGGTATTTCTGAACAATTTCATAAGCTCTTCCCATTGTTGTATCCATGGATAAGTGAGGCCAATACATACTACCTTTGTTTAAAAATGAAACAAAGCCACTCATCTGCCTTGTTCCCAGAAACATGACATATATAAGATCATTCTTTATAAAACTGTTTTTGTAGTTATCATCTGCATACATTGAGACATGTTTTTGGACCATGCTTTTGTCGTTTATAATCACTCTGCCTAGTCTTTCCTTGATACGATAATCCATTTATCAGCTATAATTTTAACTCCTAACAAGTGAAGTGCATACCCCTAATGACCCAAAGTGTCAGTTAATTTTGTTTTTCAGGATAATACACAAAAGGAAAGGAGAAAAACAGCATAAATATATCGGCATTTTTAGCCCTTCGGACACCCTCAGGAAGAAATAAATTTCCCATCTTTTCATAGTGTAGACAGACTCTGAAAAAGAACAAACACACAGCATTGTTTTAGTAACACAATCGGGAAAAAAACAGTCCATTTGAAATACTGGGCAAAACAACTTAAAGACCAATGACTTCGGTTTCAGCTACCTAGTTTAAGAGAAAATTAGTTCCTAAAGTGGTCGTATATATGGAGTTCCACAAATTAAACACTAAATGTATTTTTTAAATAAGTCCGTGATCCATGCTACTGAAGATCCCGTCTCCGCAGTATTTTTAGCATAACGCTCTAGGTTTATTCAAGAATCCCAGTTACTCCGGAACCAATAGCCAGCCGCCAATCGGTCTATCATCAATATTCCCTTTCAACATCTCCCTGCTTTCGTTGGCAGGTATGAAGATGTCGTTTTAAACCGGGTGTGTTAGTCCTGTAGGACTCTTCCTGTCTTTTCTTTATTTCGGGGCCAAAGCACCGTTCCCTTCCACCTTAGCTCCCTTCCAACATCGATTTCTTTGGAACCTTTTGCAAATCATTGCTGTATGAAAAACCAATGAGGGTACGACACCCTGGGAAAGGGTAAGGATGGTTGAAAAATGAATGACAAGAAGATAAAAATAAATTTGGGAGGGAGAGCCCAACTCCGTTAGGTGAAAGCTTCTCCGACCAAAGGCGACAGAATCGCCACCCGGGGTCTCCGCACTCCCCAAAATTCACAACCCCTCCGACTATCCTGTTAGCGAGTCTCAATGATGCTCTGAGACCAGGAGTAAACTGACTCCCTCAATTCCTTAGTTATAAAATGGAGCAAGAGGAGTAGAGGGCCTCCGCAACCCCTGCAAGACCGTGAGGTCAAGGCCCACTCGGTCTCTCATGCCGCCACCAGCCAGACGCGTCCTACTCAGTCCCCAGATGCCGCCTCCATCCCCCGGTGCCCAGGTTTGGAACCCAGGCTCTCCGACCACGTTGTCCTCCTCCTCACCGTCCCCTCTGCACCACCACTCGGCTCCCGCGTTCCCTAAAACCTCGGCCAGCTCCGCAGAAACGTCCTAGCACTCCTAACATGGCGGCCGAGTCCCCTTCGCTCCCTTTGCCCGCTCTGGGCGCGTCCGACCTTGGCGCATTTTGGGCTTTGTAGTTCCGGCAACAGCCTCGGTGTCCCCGCCAGCCCTTGAGAAGACTACAATTCCCAGAATGCACCGCACCCTGAGCATGGCTATTGGGGCCTTTTGGACAGAGGGATGATGTCATTGCAAAAACCCCACTGCATTCATTGTGCTAAGGTCTATCCACCCCCCTGCTGCTGCTAGGCTTGCGATTGCCGCTCGCTCCAGCTGAGCTAAGAGTAGCAGCAGCACCAGGGCAGGGACTGACTTCAGCCCTTGGACTTAGGACATCGCAACACCTTCCCTTGCGTGCGTGACTCATTCGCACATCCTTTCTGTTTATGCCTGGGGTGGGGAGAAAAATCCCAAACCAGGTGAGTTGAAGTGATTTATTCAAATGATTCTTACCAAGTTATTCCTCCCGCTTAGTTCTCAAGGCTTTCTTTTGGGAAGATGGGGGCGGGAGGACTGGGGAGGTGCTCGCAAACGCTGCTAAGCGAAAAGCTCTGTGCAATTTGGGTCACTGCAAAGAACAACTCCAGCAACCTTCCCCCGCCGGAGGACCTATGCCTGCCAGTTCCCTAGTCGCAACTCCCCTCAACCTTTTTGGAGTCTGGGAGAGGGGGCTGGGCTGCGGAGGACGTTGGGAAGTGCTCTTGGAAAATCAGAGGAAGGCAGAGGTTGGGGGACTGCAGTCCTGTCACACACGGCCCGAATGCTGAGATTTGAGTGGGAAGGGGTGATGCGTGGGGAGAAATGGAGACAGTGATTTAATGTGGTCGCACTACTTTGGAACATTTCATGTCACTTGGGCGAGCACACACTATTCATTTTTAAGATGAGCGTGCTTCTGAGTAGGTTAAGTTTTGTGGGGCTTTATTTTATGTGTATGTGTGTCTACGTCGTTTGTCTCGCTTTTTCTGCTGATCTGAGGTGACAGTGTCCTTTAATGGTGCACTCTGTGCCTGTCAGAAACATTTCACGTGTCTGGTGAAGGTTCTCTTGGGCTTCTAGATGCAGCATTTTTGTTAAGTGTTTTTCTTCTCCCAACTGCAGGATTTCAGGATTGTTTGGAAGTGGAGCCGACAGATTTGTGCTTGTGTGAGTGTTTTAAATTACAGTGCAATAGGCTCCTTACCACTGACAATGGTACCATAATGAGCTGCCGTTTCCTGAGGCACAGTCACCAGTCACAAATAACGGTTTGGAGAAGGGATCATTAGGTACACTCCGGTTCATTTTAAAGCATTAGGGAAAGGAAAAGTTAGAAGCGCCATTAACCTTCATTTGCCGTTACTGAAAGGTACGCATGGAAGAGTGATCTTGGAGGTGGAAACCGAGGAGGATAGTAGAGGTTTTTTTGCTTTTTGGTTTTGGTTTTTAAACAAACTGACACGTTTAACAAGACAGAGAGCACTTCGACCCGTATGATATTGGCTCTGTTCTTGTAAGAGTTAGTAGGATGATTAGTACAATAAATATGTTATTTTGAAATAAACAGCTGGCTGACTCCAGAACAGATGGGGCCAGTCTTAGCTGAGAGATCTACAACCTTGGAAATGAATGGACCTGGGGTCAACCACACCCCCTCTTGGAATGTCAAAAGGAGAAATGCCAGAGTGTTTTATGCTTAACTTCAAAATGCTAAACCTTTCATAGCCAAGGCAGGCATTGGGGGAAAGTCATTACTGGTTGTCTTCTGTTGCTGAACCAATTTTGTACATTTTAAATTCAGACCCTTAGGTGTCTAAAGTTGCAGCTGGGCGAAGCTTCGTTAAATGCTGTTTGTTACTGGATGCAAAGGACAATTCATTGTATGGGCTTTGTGGTAGAGTGATTTATTGGGATGCAATGAGCAGCTTTGGGATTTGGGAAAAGATGGACTGCTTGGCTTTGCTTCTCTCTCTGTTTTTCTGTTGCTTACTGTCTGCTTTGCTGAGCATCCCTCCCGCTGTACCTTCCTTTCCCCACCCCTCTGTGTCTCTTGAAGTTCTTCCAGTTTATTTCCCTGCCTCTCCATTCGCAATTCTCATTTTTCCTCTGTGTTTCAAAATCTCCCTCTTATCACCAGTAGATGACATCTCTTTCTCTGAGTCACTTTCCAGTCTGAATACCCTCTCATCCCTTCTCTTCTTCACCCAGAAACTCCAGGGTGAATGAGACTGTGCTAATAGTTATTCTACAGAGTCCTCGTTGAAGAGGCCTTGCCTTTTCTTTTTCTTGCAGTTGGTGCTTGGCGGGATGAACAGCAACGAATCTGACCCCTTGGCCTGGTTTGTGGCTTCTGTGACAGACATAGTTTGGCCTCAGCAGCACGTGGACAGTTAACTGTTGCAGTTGAGCTCATGTCACTTTTCCTTTCCTTGGTACCTGTATTAAGAGCTGCCAATGCATTAGCAAGGCTTTTAAATGCTCTACACAAAATGTTCTCATAATTCCCAAAGAATAAGTAGACTTCGAATGGCTTCTGCCTCATTTAATACTTTTTTTTTTCCTTTCCCTGTTTTAGTATGTGGTAGGAAGGCTGTCTTTTCCCCTCCCTTCCCTGTTGATTGCTGAGGAGCCAAACTAGCCATTTGGGTTTTTCTTTTTTTTCTTAAGGTGCTTGGAGCAGCAACAGCTTTTCCTCCTGTTATTTCTTCTCCTTTGTGGAAGAAAGAAGTTTGTTATTTTATAAACTTCCTATTAAGGAGAAGGATGTGGTAGTGGTTATGTTTGTGTAAGGCAGTGCTTCTCTAGGCATGAAAAGTCTAACTGCTGCCCATCTGAAGGCAATTAGTGTGACAGGCAGATTCAGAAGCTGTCATCTTGGACCTCTCACTCACCATCTTTTTATCCCTTCTTCTAAGCTGTGCCCTCTCCTACCCAGGCTTTTTAGTGTTTTAGGGAGGAGGAATGAGCAGAATGGAAGGTTAGTTTTGGCCCTATCACTGCTATCCCTGTGACCTTGAAAAACTGTGCATTCCTTTCTCGCTTATTTTATTTTATTTAAACATTTATTTGTTTTTGGCTGCATTGGGTCTTCGTTGCTGCACGCGGGCTTTCTCTAGTTGTGGTGAGCGGGGGCTACTCTTTGTGGCAGTGCACGTATTCTCATTGCAGTGGCTTCTCTTGTTGTGGAGCACTGGCTCTAGGCACGCAGCCTTCAGTAGTTGTGGCACGCAGGCTCTAGAGTGCAGGCTCAGTAGTTGTGGTGCATGGGCTTAGTTGCTCTGCGGTATGTGGGATCTTCCCGGACTAGGGCTTGAACCTGTGTCCCCTGCATTGGCAGGCGGATTCTCAACCACTGCTCCACCAGGGAAGTCCTCTCCCTTAGTTTAAATCCTTTGCAAAGGGATAAGAATCCTTTCCCCTTGGTTTACTTGGCCTGATGTTATGGCCTCAGCCTGTCCTTCTGTCAGCAGATATGGTGAGCAGCTACTATATTCTAAGGACTGGATACCTCAGTGAAGAGACGCTTCCACTGCCATCATGGAGCTCATGTTCTAATAGGGGAGATAATCATTGGAGAAGTAATTGCAGGTGTGATGAATGCTCCTGCCAAAGGGGGATGTACTACAAGGTGGGATAGAAGTGCCTAATGTGGTGTGCTTCCCTTGTCTGGGAGAATCAGGGAAGGCTTCCTGTAGGAAGTGACATTTCAAGAGACTTGGAGAGTGAGTGTAAGTAATTTAGGATGGCAATGGGAGGTGCTGAGAATGGGGACAAAGGGCAACAACTGCATGTTCAAAGTACAGAGGAAAGCGATAAATATGAGGATTTAAAAGGTTAGTATATGGGGGCAGAGCAAGGGAGAGAGACCAGAATGAAGACGGATGAGGCTGGAGAGGTGGACAGAGTCTAAAGAGTGGGCAGTTTTCTGAGCCACAGGTGAATTTGGTCTTTATCTTAAGTGAATGGCTTTACTTAGCTAGATGAATTACATATGCAGGTAGAATGATGTTAAAACCATCACGGTGGCTGTTAAGTGGAAAAGGGACTGGAAAGAATTAGCCAAAGTGAACGTGAGATGAGGTAGCACGTCATTTTTGTAGTCTACGTGTGGGATGGTGGTGGCTTGGATCTAGGGTGGTGGCAGGGGCTAGGACAGAAGGGAAGAGATTGGAGAGACACTAAGTTTGAAGATTATAAGTGATAAGACTGTAGACTGATTGGATGTGGGTATAGGGAAAAGAGGGAGTCGAGATGACTGGAGTTTTTCCTTGAGCCACTGGAGATGCCGCTTACAAGAGAAAGGTAACATTAGCTGGGGACCAGATTTTTGTTTGTTTTTTCAAGGAGGAGGGACTTTTGGTCATATTGAGTTTCAGGTTCCAGGAAGACATCTAAGATCTTTCACTCACCCTGTCTGTGTGTAGGATGCAGCATGGTGGAATGGAAGAGAGCTCTGGTGAGGCTTTCTAAGACTGAGTACTACTTATTTATGAGCTGTATGATTTTGGACACGTCATATTTTTTTGGTGAGCTTTAGTTTCCTCATCATAAGATATATTTATTCCACTAATTTATACTGATCACCAGGTATACGTGCACTGTGCTAGGAATACAGCATTGAATAAGATAGTATTTGCTTTGGAAAAATTGCTCAGGTGAGGGAGCGGAACATAAACATATAATCACACACAGAGAGGTTTGTAGGCAGTGCTAGGAGAGCACAGCCCCAAGGGGGACTTTCGTGCTTCCTTGGCGGGGGAGGAGCAGTGTTCACAAAGTTGTTGGTGACCTTTGACCTGAGACATGGAGGCCAGAAAAAACTCACCAATCTGGGTTCCCAGGCACCTAATAGAGTGCCTTGCACAAACTGGGGACTCTGTGAATGTTTGTAGACTGAATAAACTAATCTAAGTCATAAGGGCCCATTCAAAAGCAGGAAATATCAACATATCGGAAGATGGCAATGAGTAATGCAAATATAAAATGTAAAATGGTTTTAACAAATGCATTAAAATGAGGACACCCAAGCTTCTGAAATGTTTTTTGGTTGACTTAAAGGGAAATTTCAGAAATATTTCAGATCTGGTTTCTTTTTGGGCTGAACTTCATTTATTCCAGTTAGTTTCTCAAAAATAATTTTGATTGTATAGAATTCCCTAGATCAATGGGTTTCAGACGTTTGAATTTTATATATAAGTAAAAATACAAAAAATAAGGTAAAATTGGGTGAGTTGTTGCCAATGGTTATTTTTCTGTAGTAAAGATATTTAAAAAATATGTCCTCCTTCGCTTTATCTCATGAAATAAAGGACATTTTATATCAAAAGTTGTAGAAAGAGCATACTTTTAAAATTAAATTTAACTTTGTGAAACATTCTCTATTTTTTTCATTTTATTGCAGAATAGAAAAAAACAAGACAAACAAATACCAGAATGTTAAAATAATTTATGGAACCATTGCCCTATTTTCTTGGCTATGGTGGAAAGGTGGCCCATCTCCAAACATTTCCAAGTGTGGAAGAATTTTGTATGGACCACAGATCATTTATTTTCAGTTTATTCTTCACAGGAATTCAACCCTTGAAAGCTAGGTAGGACTCTTCAAGATTAGTTTAAGGTAGGGCTTTTTTTGCAGTACACAGGCCTCTCACTGTTGTGGCCTATCCTGTTGCCGAGCAGAGGCTCCGGACGCGCAGGCTCAGCAGCCATGGCTCACGGGCCCAGCCGCTCCGCGGCACGTGGGATCTTCCCGGACTGGGGCATGGATGCGTGTCCCCTGCATTGGCAGGCGGACTCTCAACCACTGCGCCACCAGGGAAGCCCTAAGGTAGGGCTTCTTAACTTGTCCCTGGAAGATCCTCAGGGAGACCATGAATCCCAGAGATCATTTGTGTGTGTGTGTGTGTGTGTGTGTGTGTGTGTGTGTGTGTGAGTTCACATGTGCATTGTGCATTTTTCTATCACTACATGTGTGTCCTTGGGCAAGTGACTTAACCTCTTTGAGCCTCTTTCTTTGCATGATTGTCATGAGGTTTAAATGAGATAATATATTTTGAAATGTCTGGCACTGTGCCTGGAATAGCTGGTGCTCATTGAAGCTGTTTTTGACATTATTTTACATATTTTATTTATTGGCTGATGCTTTCTTGGTACCCACAGTGACACAATGAAGAAAAAGATAACTCAGTGTAACTAGACAACTTGATGCAATGGGAAGTATACAACATCGCCAAGGTAGAATTCTTGCCAGAAATGTTTAACCTAAATCTAATCATGAGGAAATAATCAGGCAAGTCCAGATTGTGGGACATACTGCAAAACAGCTGGCCTGCGATCTTCGAAAATGTCAATGTCATGAAAGAGAAACAAAACAAAACAAAATGAATGGGGGACTAATCTAGATTAAAAGAGACTAAAGTGCTGTGACAACCAAATGCCACATGCAACCCTTGATTGGATCCTGGACTTAAAAAAAAAGCTATAAAGGACATTGTGGGGACAGTTGGGGAAATTTGAATGGGAGCTGCATAGGAGATGACAGTGTAACAATGTTAGTTTTCTTGGATGTGATAATGATTCTGTCTGCTTAGCCTGCCACATTGTGGATACTGGTGTCCAGGTCAGTTGCCCGTTCCTGAATGTCATGTTTAGGAATGTCACAGCAAAGCTAGAAGACATCAAGGCCTGCTTCAGAAAATAGTGATTTTCTTGATAACAGCACATATTTAATTAGCCTATGGGCTGGAATACCATTTGTTGGCAGATATTGTAGGTGACCTTTTCTGTCCTTTCTAACCATGATTATGTCATTCCCTAAGAGTGCAAACTTCTACAGCCAGCACTCTTTATTTCTAGAGGTAGTAATGCAGGTAGGACGCTAGCTGTTTCCAAAGTGAAGAGCGAAGATAAGCAGGGCTATAACTCAGGAGTAGAGCATTTGACTGCAAAGAGGAAAGGCCATGAAAGAGCACATAAATATATATCTTAAATTAGTTTTTTGATTCTAGACACAACGTAAGATTAAGCAAAATTCATTACAGAAATATACAACGAACTACTGTACAAAGGGAAAATTCCCTTGATTCCACCCCCCCATAGTCAACTGTTGCGATTTTGATGTGTATGGCTGTCATTTTGTCCCACACGTATGCTAATGATATTATTATAATACGTATTCTGCTTGCTCTTTTACTTAATATATTTCAGGCATTTGCCCCATGTATTTGCATGTCCCTCTAACTTGCCCTTTTCAGTGGCTGTTGGACACTGCTGCAGTGAGCATTTGAGCATGCATCCTCTTGTAATGAACTTGTGGGAATATTTCTGTAGGATTCATTTCTGGGGTAGAAATGCTGGGTCAAAGGGCACAGACAGTTTCCCTTTAATTGCCCCCTGATTTAAATTCTTATCGCAGGGACTTCCTTGGTGGTCCAGTGGGTAGGACTCCGAGATCCCAATGCAGGGGGCCCAGGTTCAATCCCTGGTCAGGGAACTAGATCCCGCATGCCGTAACGAAGACTGGTGCAGCCAGAATAAATAAAATAAGTATTAAAAAAAATTCTTATCGCAGTCTTTGACACTGCCATTTGTCAAGTCCATTAGCCACTTGGGCTACCCTCTCTTATTAAGGGAAGGAATTTGTGATGGGTGGACAGAAAGTGGGGAAAAATGGAATTAAGAGTTCCTGCTGGTTTTTGTGATGGCTGTAGTAAAAGTTGATATGTAAATAACATGGAAACCTCTGGAAGAGAGAAATAAAATATATTTCCCAGTCTGCAACACAGCAGGATGTTTAAAAAGTGATCTGAAATAGTAAAGCAGCCAAGAGTTTTCCCCCAGAAAATTCTGCAGAAAAATTTTATCTTTGAGTTAAGGTTAACTTCACTAAAATGCGGACACCATCAACCTTGAAGTGAAAATAACCTCTTCTGCTCACTTCCTCTCCATCTCCGTCACATAACCACACAAGAAAGGGGAATTTAAGGTCCACTGTTTTAATATCTGAAGCACATGGTAAAAAGGCCTGATTTTTCATCTTTCTGAATATCCATAGAAGCAATCCCAAGGCAGATTTTTGGCATTTTTTTTGTAGGAAAGGTCTGAGTTTAGGAGTGGCCATCAGTGACTCACTGTCCCAGCAGAGACCCTGGGATCGCTGAGCTGTGAATTATTTCCATTCTTTTAGCCAGTTATTTTTGTTCTTCTGTGGCTGGGTTGACCAAACACAAATTTGAGTTGTGTGCTAGGTGGGTAATTTGTCTTTTCAAGCCTCAGTTTATTCATCTCCAAAATGGGGATTATTGTGAGGCTCAGATGAGATCATGTGTGTAATAGGGCTTTGGCAAATTTATGTGCACATAAATATGTGCTTTTGTTAAGGTGTTGCTGTCTCTGGCTGGGCCAGCTCATATTAATCTTTCCTCTAATTCCAGTGGCATCTGTTACCCAAAAGACTTTCTTTAGGCATTCTGTCTCATAATATCTTATTATTACGTCTTCATCTAATATTTGTGAGCATAAGCTAAATGCAAATTCTTCTGCTGGGTGTTCTGATAGGAAAACAAAGGTGGAACCATCCAGGAGCTTTCCTTCTCTGCTTTTATTCTAGGAGACTAATATCTTTTAATGAGAGTCTTCAATAATATATGCTTTACAAAGGTGTATTATGTATGCTGTTTTATTCTGTCAATCTGGGTGGTAGATTTTAGCTTCACTTTTCCATGTAAATGAGGAAACAATTCTTAGTGACGTTAAGTAACTGGTTCTGTTCTGTTTTTTAAAGCTACCTAATTTAAAAAAAATTTGCAGTTGTAGGCCCCAGGTAGATTTTCTGGAACCGAAACCTTACTTCATCTCCAGCTGCTTCCTGTTTTTGCCTTGCCATCTGATCAAAAGTGTAAGCATTCTGAAGGCAGGACTGGCTGGCTGGTGGTGTTTACTCTGATTTGGTTTATTTTAGCCACGGGCACAGGGGAGGAGCTTTTTGTAGATGTATTGAGTTAGTTGAAGCCATGATGGGAACAATCATAGCACCTACCGGGTGTCAAGTGATTTACATGTTTGGTTTGATTTTTTTCCCCCAACTTATTTTGAAAATTTTCAAACATATAGAAAAATTGCAAAAGTATTACAGTGAACACTTTTACACCCTTCATCTAGATTTGTTTGCTGTACCATTCTACGCACACACACACGCACACATACTCACACACACACTTTTTTTTTCTAAACCATTTGAAAGTGAGTTGCAGACACCACAACACTTTAGCTCTAAGCACGGGAGCATGTATGTCTAAAGAACAAGGACATTCTCCCCTGTAACCACAATATCATTATATTGAAACAATAATATTCTTCAGATTTCCCCAGTTGTTCCAATGTCGTTTATAACGTTTTGCGGGGAGGGGAACCCAGGATCTAATAAGGATTACTTACACAATGTAGTCGTGTCTCTTTAGTTTCTTTTAATGTAGCAAAGTTTCCCTGCCTTTTTTGTCTTTCATAATGTTGACATTTTGATCTCAGCTGCTTTGTAGACTGTAGATTGGATTTGTCTAATTGTTTTCTCATTCTTAGACTCAGATTAAACATTCGTGGTAAGAATTCCCTGGAGGCGATGCTGCATCCCTCCCCTTGCATCACATTAGGTGACACATTCTGTCAGTTTGTCATGTCACTGGTGATGTGAGGTTTGTATTTTGGATGAGGTGACATTGCCTGATATCTGCATTGTAAAGGAACCCTTTTCTCTTTGTAATTAATAAAATTGTGGGGTGATACTTTGAGATTGTTTGGATATCCTGTTTCTCAAAAACTTTCATTCAGTGGTTTAAACATCTATTGATAATCCTGGCCTAGGTTAATTAACATCTATTAAAGGATGATTTTCTAATTTGCTCTTCTGTTCTGTATTTGTTTCCTGACATTTTTCTTTTTCCACACACACACACTGTATTTTATTTTTACAAGAGATAAATAAACTGACACCAAGCATTGTAAATGGATGACCACAACAAAAGCAACAATGATTGCAATTACCAAACACGAAACACACTCATACTATGTCATAATATTGACATTCAGTCCAGTAATCCTCCACCGTAACAGCTCCTTTACTTTGCAGTGAAAATTGATTTGTTTTTTTTTTGCCTCTGAGTCCTTGTGGGATTTTTTTTTATTATTATTCAAACAGAAAGTCACAAAAATTATAATCATCCTCATCAGTTCACTCAGTCCCATGTAATTAATTTTTGTTTCATCTTGATCTTTTGTTAAAACTTTTATGAATTCATCAGTTTTCCATTAGAGTTCTGAAAATGCTTATTCATTCAGTTCAGCAGTATAGTCAGTTACCAGAAGCCTGTACTTGTCAGAGTCTGACATTTTTCTTTTTTTTTAAATAAAATAAATAAATTTTATTTATTTTATTAAAAAAAAATTTAGGCAGTGAATTTTTTCTGTATTTGTTTCCTGGCATTTTTCTGATAGGTTAGCTTTCAGCTCCCCTCCTCTTTTATTTTTGTATTTTTATTTTATTTTTTAGTATCACTTGGATTCCTGGATTCTTTTCCCCCCAATGTGTTATAGTCCATTACCAATCTTCTGCCTCCCCTCCCCCAATATTTATGCTTTTTGATACAAAAATTGTCCCAAGTTTGGCCAGTGGGAGCCAGTCTTATCTCATTGAGCCCTAAAAACAAACTGATAAAGTAGGTGGAATTTTGCCCACTTTATGAAGTGAGGAAATTAGGGCTCGGAAAATACAAGCAACTTTCCTAGAGGCATGTAGCTAGTAGTTAGTTAGCAGAGGAGGTTAGATGCAGACCTGGTTCCAACTAACTCTAAAGTGGTTCCTGCTATTGGTGCTGTCTCCTGACAGTCCAGGAGCAGAATGTTACCTGATAAAACCAAGTTAAAAAGAAGGCACACCCTGGTGGCGCCGTGGTTGAGAATCTGCCTTCCAATGCAGGGGACACGGGTTCGAGCCCTGGTCTGGGAGGATCCCACATGCCGCAGAGCAATAGGCCCGTGAGCCACAACTACTGAGCCTGCGCGTCTGGAGCCTGTGCTCTGCAACAAGAGAGGCCGTGATAGTGAGAGGCCCGCGCACCGCGATGAAGAGTGGCCCCCGCTTGCCACAACTAGAGAAAGCCCTCGCACAGAAACGAAGACCCAACACAGCAAAAATTAAAAAAAAAAAAAAAAAACCCACAAGCACTGTATCATTGTTGCTAATAGCAAATGATTGGAAACAACCTTAAGTGTGCATCAGTGGGAAACTGGTTAATTAAATGGGTATGTTCACAAAAGGGAAAGCTATTAAACTACAAACAAAAATGAGGGTTTCTCTAAGTACTGATATGCGAAGATCTCCAAGCATATTTTAAGTGAAAGAAGGATGATCCAAAAAGAAGAAGAAAAGAAGAACGCTGATGTAGAAGAGTGCATACTTTGTGAAAGAAGTGGGGATAAGAAAATACATTTTAGGGCTTCCCTGGTGGCGCACTGGTTGAGAGTCCGCCTGCCGATGCAGGGGACACAGGTTCGTGCCCCGGTCCGGGAAGATCCCACATGCTGCGGTGCGGCTGGGCGCGTGAGCCATGGCTGCTGAGCCTGCGTGTCCGGAGCCTGTGTTTTGCAACGGGAGGGGCCACAGCAGTGAGAGGCCCGCGTACCAAAAAAAAAAAAAAAAAAAGAAAAGAAAATACATTTGAAATTGGAAGGATATAAGATAACAGAATGACAGAATGATTATAGGTACAGGGCAGTAGGAGTGAGTGGGGTGTGTGTGTACATAGTGAGCTTTCTTAAGATTTACTATTTTATATAACGCTGCCTTTTAAATTTTTTTAAAAAATTATTTATTTTATTTTTGGCTGCGTTGGGTCTTTGTTGCTGCACGCGGGCTTTCTTTAGTTGTGGTGAGCTGGGGCTACTCTCCATTGGGCTTCTCATTGCAGAGGCTTCTCTCGTTGCAGAGCACGGGCTCTAAGCGCACGGGCTTCAGTGGTTGTGGCTCGCAGGCTCTAGAGCACAGGCTCAGTAGTTGTGGTGCACGGGCTTAGTTGCTCCGCCGCATGGGGATCTTCCCAGACCGGGGCTGGAACCCCTGTCCCCTGCATTGACAGGTGGATTCTTAACCACTGCGCCACCAGGGAAGCCCTATCATGCTGACTTTTAAAATAGCTTTATTGAGATATAATTCACACATCACACAATTCACCCATTTAAACTGTACATACAACTCAGTAGTTTTTTAGTATATTCACAGAGTTGTGCAGTCATCACTAAAATCAATACTTAGAGCATAGTGTTGTTGTGAAGATTAAACAGGGCCCTGCCTTTCAAGTCTCACCCTGGTGCCCTTCACCTAATAGGCCTCGACGTCATTTGGGTATCCTGGGTGGGTAAGGCAGCAGTAGCCCTTAGTGGTTGTTTGGGAGCCAAATTAAAATTGACACGTAGCATATGGGGAAAGTATTGTTCTGATTTCAAAATTGGAACGTATGGTCTGACAAAGAATTTTTACCCTTATTTATAAATTAATTGCAAGGTCTTATAAAATATATGGATATCATCACATTTAGTCATCCATTTAACAGATCATCTCAGTATAGAGTTAAATTTACATGAAGTCATGATTGTCCTAGGAAAGTTAGGAGTTATGGTCCCTTAGGGTCACATTTGGGCCAATATTAGCATTCAGGCAACTCTGTCTTAACCTTCTCTTTTTCTTCCCTTCCCTCTCCTCCACCACACAACTGAGTTTCGGATTTTGTCTCAGACAGCCATTTAAATTAGCCATGGCAATGTTAATTGTTTTGGCAGACAAAAAGAAACTCGAATAAGCTTTTCCTTCTAAGATTTAAGAACTCTACTTTCTAAGAGCTAACTTTGGAAGGAATGTTTCTGGTCTGGAAAATTTGGATAGCAACCTCAAAAGGAATTAATGTCCAAGAAGATCTGGGAGTGGGGTGGGGACACTCAATTTCCTTTGAGACAGATCGAAATAAATACTTCTGTCTGAAATAGTAATAAAGATCTATTTATTTCTTTCATCGTTTTGTTAAAATGTTCAAAACATGAATGATCAAATTCAAAATAGATTTAGCCCAGGCACCAAAAAAACTCTCAAGTCATCCTGATTAAAAAAACGTTTATGAGGGACTTCCCTGGTGGCACAGTGGTTAAGAATCCGCCTGCCAATGCAGGGGACACGGGTTCGAGCCCTGGTTTGGGAAGACCCCACATGCTACAGAGCAACAAAGCCCGTGCGCCACAACTACTGAGCCTGCGCTCTAGAGCCTGTGAACCACAACTACTGAGCCCGCGTGCCACAGCTACTGAAGCCCACGTACCTAGAGCTCGTGCTCCGCAACAAGAGAAGCCACTGCAATGAGAAGCCCACGCACTGCAACGAAGAGTAGCCCCCACTCTCCGCAACTAGAGAAAACCCACGCACAGCAACGAAGACCCAACACAGCCAAAAATAAATAAATAAATACATTTACTTTTAAAAAAAGAAAATTAAAAACAAACACAAAAAACGTTTATGAGATCTTAGGCTGCTTTGCTGAGTGAGATGATTCTTAGTACAACATTTAATTCTGTCCCTTTGATGTGACAAAGTTTCCAGCTCCCAGAACTGCAACTGTATAGCTCAAGATTCCATGTTTAGTGATACCAATCTGGATTCATTGTAACTGCTGTATAGTTTCTTTCTGTTTTGACTATGACCTGTCATAATTGTTTGGTTTCAGAATTCTGTACGTTCTTTGCTTTTAAAGTCATCTTGGCCAGGAAGCTAAATGGCATGTTTGTATGTGCGATAAGTTACTTTTATTATATAATTTTATAACAGTAATATTGGCAAACATTTTTTGAGTTTACGGTGTGCCAAGTGCTGTGCTAACTGCTTTACATAAGTTATAGTATTTAATTGTGGCAAAAACCACATAAAGAAACTGAAGAGCTTAAGCAACATGTCTAAGATCACATGACTAAGAAGAAGCAGATCCAAGACCAGAAATCAAGACTGTCTTACTGCAAAGACTGTGCTTTTCTGCTGTGTAATTCTGCCATTTTGAAAATTTGTGTGTGGAAGATCATTACTTTTTTACTTCATCTTTGGAGCAGATTACTGTCTTATTTATTTGATAGGTATTTATTGAGTGCTCATCATGTGTCAGATACCTTGAGAACTATAGAGGTGACTGAGACCCACTCTTTGTCATTGAAAAATTCACACTTAAGTAGAGGAGATAAAACAGATATACCTCTATACACCCATGTTCATAGTAGCATTATTCACAATAGCCAAAAAGTGGAAGCAAACCCAAGTGTCCATCGACAGATATATGGATAAGCAAAATGTAGAGTGTACATGCAATGGAATATTGAATACTCATTCAATGTATTCAGCCTTGAATGTAGTTCAAAGCTGAATAGCCTCGAAAAGGAAGGAAATTATGACACATGCTACAACATGGATGAACCTTGAGGACATTACGCTATGTGATATAAACCAGACACAAGTGGACAAATATTGTATGATTCTACTTATATGAAGTACCTAGAGTCATTAAACTCCTAGAGACAGAAAGTAGAATGGTGGTTGCCAGGGTATGGGAGGAGGAAGCAATAGGGGAGTCGTTGTTTAATGGGTATAGAGTTTTGGTTTTGCAAAATGAAAAAGTTCTGGAGATTGGCTGCACAGCAATGTGAATATACTTAACAGTACTGAACTGTACACTTAAAAATGGTTAAGATGGTAAATTTTACATTATATGTATTTTGCCACAATTTAAAAAACAAAACAGATACACCCCTCTACTCTAGGGTGGAAAGTAATTAGTGAGACAGGAAGGACTGAAGACGTCACAAGAGAGGGCTTTCTAGACAGGGCATATATAGCTGGGTAATGGAAGATTGGTAACAATTGTGTGGCAATGAGGAAGGTAGGAAGGGCAACCCAGGTGAAAGGAACAGTGAACAACATTACAGAGGCTACTTGGCTTTAAAATCCAATTCCAGCAAGAAACAAACTCCAAGTACATGGCTCTATAATTATGGGTGTCCCAACCACCTTCCACGTGGGCAGAGATTTAAGTATATAGTCTAAGCCAGGATCATGAAGTCGTGGTATGCTAGACAGGGACTCATTCATGATTCATTCAGTAAACATTTGTTTAGCACATAGTGCTGATGCTATGCGAGGCACTTTATGTATGTTGGCAGATTTAATACCCCCAACAACCCTGGAGTTATTAATAGCCCCAATTAACAGATGCAGCCACTGTGACTCAGAGAGATGTAGCAATTTATCAAAAATCACATGACTGATAGGTTGCAGAAGACGTCACCGGGGAGCCCATGCTGTGTCCACCAAGCTACATGGCCTCCCCTTGGGGGTGAGTGTGAAGTGATGTCTGCCTTTGAACTCACAGTCAAAATGGCATGTGACTGCCACCACTTGTCATCTTCTTGCTGCCTTTGAGGCTACCTTGGCTGAGTCATCTTACGGCTCGGAGCCTCAGCTTCCTTATCTGTGAAATGAAGCCCTTGTATTAGACTAGATTATTTCTAAGGTTTCTCCCAGATCTAAAAACCCTATTTGTTTATTCATCCATCCATCCATCCATCGAGCCAATGTTAATTCAGTATCTGTTACGCACCAGGTACTGTGTTGGCAGGTTCTGGTAATTGAGATTTGGTAGAACACTGTTCTTGCCTGAAAGGAGATTGTAGACTAGTGAAGGAGGCATAAAATAGATGACTATTGTGTAGTACAGTCAAAGCACTGGTAGTGGTATATACAGAAGACCTAGAGGAGGGGCATGGCCCTGTCTTGGATAGGTGGATGTCAAGAGGAAATGGTCCCAAAGACCAGGAAGGTAATGAAGAAGACCACAAGATCCTCATCATTCCTGTTGTCCCTATGTTCATAGGCACACTACATATTGATTAAATTCAGTAAAGCTTTGGTGAACTCAAAACTCTTTTATTTTAAGCCTTGTGGAAAGTTTAGTCGAATTTGCCAGTTGTTAAGTGCAGCTATGTGCCAAATATCCATAAGGTTTGGATTCTCTTTCAGACTGGAGAAAGATTATAAGGTTGCAGTTGTTTGTTTGTTTGTCTAAGGGAATTTAGTAAGCATGAAGTAGACTAATAGGAGGCCCAAGGGCCTGGAGTTATTTGAGATGTTCACAGCTAAAGTCGCAGATGCTTATATTTCAAAGAGGCAAGTGAAATGGCCAAGATATTGGATAATATACATGATCCTCTCAAGACTACTAAGGACTGGTGAATTACTAAGAATTAGAATGACCAAGAATTAGAATTCTAATACTAAGGAATTGAAGTGAGGATTGAGGGGGAAAAGAACTAATATTTACTGAGCAGCTCTTATATATCAGACACTGTGCTATGCCCTTTACATTAATAAGTTTGCTTTATCCTCCCCACAATCCTGTAAGGTCAGTGTTGTATCCTTTACAGATATTGAAGCTGGGGCTCAAAGAGGTTGTGACTTGCTTAAAGTCCCAGCTACCAAGAGACTGAGCAGTGGCTCAAGCCCAAGTTGTTCAAATCAAGACCTTTGCTCCTTCCACTATCCCGTGTTTCTTCAGGATCCTGGATTTTTCTGTTTCTGGGGGAACTGTACCAGGGTACAGGACCTCCCTCTCATCCTTGGAGCCTGGGAAATAGTGATATTCAGGAGAGGCCCACTCCTCAGTTTTCCCAGCACCCCAAAGGGCAGCTCCCCCAATTTCCTATGTCTTCTTTCCGAGGTGGTGGATCACCAGCTGCCAGGGATAAATGGCTTTTACTAAAGCACTTTTTCTTTTTTTTCCTTTTTCGTCTTTCCCAGGTAATATGTGTGTGTTTGATATCGGCAATTTGTCTGTCAGAAGCGGCTCATGAAAATCATCTGGGAGAATGCTTTTTTTTTGGCGGTACGCGGGCCTCTCACTGTTGTGGCCTCTCCCGTTGCAGAGCACAGGCTCAGCGGCCATGGCTCATGGGCCTAGCCGCTCCGCGGCATGTGGGATCTTCCCGGACCGGGACATGAACCCGTGTCCCCTGCCTCAGCAGGCAGACTCTCAACCACTGCGCCACCAGGGAAGCCCGGAGAATGCTTTTTGAGGCCAGCTAAGTTTACGCATTTGATCCCCTCTCCCTCCCCAGCAAAGAGTAACTTCAGTTCATTTGCTCCAGATTCTATTTTTGGGGTCCTGAGAGACCTTGCTGCCTGATTCTCAGAGGCTTCCAACCATGAGGTTCTGCCAGGATTACATGAGGGTCTCAGCACTCCTAACCCCCTGCTTCAGGCTCCTTTCTCCTCTGTCAAGGCCTCCCTGTGGGCACAAGCTGTGGTGTCTTGTCAGGGAGTGTTTTCCCAGCTGGGTTTGCAGGCAGACCAGGCATTTATGCCAGGCCCTTTAACGCTCCACCGCAACCCCCCGGGAAAGTTCCCACATATGACTGCATGAAACATAGAAAACTACTCTCCAAATGGGTTGATGAATTATGGCAGTGGGGAAAAGTCTTCTCCAGCTTTCTCGGCCCTGGCATTCCATAGTTTGGGTGACAACGAAATGGACAGAGGATACGGGGTCAGGAAATTGGAGCTCAAGTCTTGGCTCAAACCACAAATCCTGGGGCTGTGAGCACTTGACCTGTCTGAGCCTGTGTTTTTAGCTGTAAATGGAGAACTGACGACAATCCCAGCTTCCTACTGTCATTGTGAGAGTCAGATTACTCAATGTATAGTGTAGAAGTGCTCTGTAACGAGCCCCTAGAAAGTATTATAGATGTCGGTGCTTGCTTTAAAACAAACTTCGGCTCATTGAGAGACATTTCTGGAAACTGAGCAGGATACATGCTCTGTCATCTCTGGCTCCCAGTTCAGGCAAAACTTTTCATTGCTCACGTAGGCATTCATGGCGTCACTCTTCTGTTTATTTTTGTAATCTTTTCATTTATAGTCTTATAAATGCTCCCTTAAGCTTTGGTGTTTCCTGAGTATTTATTTTTGAAAATTCTGGTCTGGCTTGTATACTCATACCCAGAGCTCTGTGCCCCAGAGTAATTATCTGACTTTCTGGAGTTACATGTGGATCCATTTCCCAATAAATCCTGGGACAGCAGGGCTGACTATGTATGGTAAGTGACGTTTATCTTGCTAGGATTCTAGATGGGTGAGAACTCATGAGGGTATACCTTAAGGCAGGGATATTACAACTTCATACATGCTTCCGTTAATAAAATGAGAATGGAGAGAGTATCTTACTATAAGTGGCTTATGAGTTCAGAGCTAGAAGCCCTTAGAAACTGAAAAGAATCTTTTATGATTTGTCATCAGTTTGTTGGAATTACTACTCTGTTCTGAGAAATTTTCTAGGTGTTCCCTTGACACTTAGGGATTGTTGCTTACTTTTATCTTCTTGCCACTTCAAATGACTGCAGTTCATTTTTCTTGGCTGTGTTCTTCAGAATTCTTCGAGTTGTAAATGAAAGACACCCAACTCAAACTAGCTTGGGCAAAGAGCGAATTTATGGGAAGAATCCTGGCATGTTTCATGTAACCATATGAATGTTGGGTGCAGCTAGAACCAGGAAATATTAGAGCAGGCAATTGCCTTAACAGTCCCCCCAAATTTCAGTGCTTAACACAAATGAAGTTTATTTCTCATTCATACAACAGTTCAACATAGTTTTTTTCTGGTTAGGCTACCTTCTATGTTTCAGGGACCCAGGCTCCTGCCATCTTGTGGCTCCCATCTCTTTTAGGTATCTCAGAGTTCTCTCCTTTTAACCTGAAGATGGAGAAGAAGATGGAAGGATCTCACGTGTGAGGTTTTCACGGGCCAGGTCTGGAAGTGGCTTATATTAGTTCTGTCCTCATTCCATCAGTTATTGCTCAGTACATGACCCCACCTAATGGTGAAGGAGGCCGAGAAATATGGCCTAAGAAGAAAAAGAAATGGGTTTGGTGAGCATGTAGCTAGTTTGAGCCACACAGGCACTCAAATTATATCAAGACTCTGTCTCTTGCCTTTGCTTCTCTCCTACATGGCAGGGAGCATGGCCAGGGATTGCTCCTGAACACTAAATCTCACTGTTGCTAACATCAGAGACAAACTGACCTATAGTCTCATTGGCTTCAAGTAAAAAAATCTCAGAGTAATAATGATTGGCTCACTTTGGATCATGTGACCACCCCTGGACCAATCAGTGATAGGCAGAAGGACAGGGTTATTTAGCATAGACTGGCCATTGGGCTGCTTTTAGAGAAGGGGCAGTCATTCTGAAAGAAATAGCCACTCCACTTGCCAGCCACTAAAAAGTCCCAAGCTCTCTTTTTGTTTCTACTCCTGTGGAAAATTCAGTGCAACTTTACACTCATCTTTCCAACCCTTCTTACTGCAGCCACATCAAATGATTGTATTTCACTGAATCTATGACACTTATTTTTGAACGTGTAAGACTGTTCTATGTACCACTGAGAAAGAAAGAGAAGGTTCCAAATAAACTATGACACAATGCCAAGATGCCATCCATTGTAAAATGTATCCTAATTTCTAAGCTGTCAAAATGTAAGAAAACATGTTTTTAGAATTGAGGAAAGATGATATTTATTACTCCACAACCAAGCTCTATACTTTCATGCCCTAGTACCACTGGTCTTTTATTTCTTCGGTACATCCATTCATTCAAAAAATATGTATAGGCCAGGTAACAACGAATAAGACAGATTCAGTTTCTGCTCTCTTAGTACCTACTGCATCTCCTGCTTTTCATCCTGGTGTTATGAAGTACCTGCTGGGTGCTAGGCAGTCTATTGGGCACTGAGGACTCAAGAAAGAATATGGGGGACTTCTCTGGTGCTCCAGTGGTTAAGAATCCGCCTTCCAGTGCAGGGGACACGGGTTCGATCCCTGGTTGGGGAACTAAGAGCCCACATGCTCTAAGCCCGCACACTCTATAGTCCATGCGCCACAATTAGAGAGAAGCCCGTGCACCGCAATGAAAGGTACCCCGTGCCGCAACTAAGAGCTGATGCAGCCAAATAAATAAATAAATATTAAAACAAAAAGAATATGTTGGGGTCCTTGTCCTCAAGGGACTTACAGCCTGGGGTAGTGGAAGCAGTGGGGTGTGGGGAGATGATCATACAAACAAACAAGTAAATAAAGGGTCACAGTTCCTGTTATTAACATCCTTACAGGGTCCAGTGGGCCCACAAAGTAGAGGAAATGGTCATTTCTGCCTTGAGGAGTGAGAATGGTTGTACCATGTTTACTAAGATGACTGTGCACTGTTAAAAGAATAAGCGGTAGTGTATTTTGAGTATTAATATGTAGTTTTCTCATATATACTTGATGATAATGTCTGAGTAGTCCAATGTATCTTCCAACACCTATTTGAATCACCTCAAGCTTCCTATGAAACTTTACATTCAAAAGGCACGTGTGGGTCTCTTTTCTTTGTTCAAATGATAATGAATAGTCTGCGAAACCTTTTATAGAGACAGAGTGAGTAGATATCAGATTTATCTTATGGTGGAGGCAGTCAGTCTGCATTTCTTTTTTTTTTTTTTTTTTTTTTTTTTCAGTACGCGGGCCTCTCCCTGCTGTGGCCTCTCCCGTTGCGGAGCACAGGCTCCGGACGCGCAGGCTCATTGGCCATGGCTCACGGGCCCAGCCGCTCCGCGGCACGTGGGATCTTCCCGGACCGGGGCACGAACCTGCGTCCCCTGCATTGGCAGGCGGACTCTCAAGCACTGCGCCACCAGGGAAGCCCCAGTCTGCATTTCTTTTTTTTTTTTTTTTTTTTTTTTTTTTTTGCGGTATGCGGGCCTCTCACTGTTGTGGCCTCTCTCGTTGCAGAGCAGAGGCTCCGGATGCGCAGGCTCAGCGGCCATGGCTATGGCTCACGGGCCTAGCCGCTCCTCGGCATGTGGGATCCTCCCAGACCGGGGCGCGAACCCGTGCCTGAACCCGTGCCTCCTGCATCATTAGGCGAACTCTCAACCACTGCGCCACCAGGGAAGCCCCAGTCTGCATTTCTGTACGTTAATTACCTAGACTCCTTCCAGGGTTTTTTAAAAAACCACGGGATGATTTTTTTTTTTTTTTTTTTTTGGCCCTAGCAGTTCTGAATCACATGCTCCAGCAGGGAGAAGAGCCAGGAACAGGTGCTCAGGGCTGTGCTGGGTCCCGCAGCAGGGGTTACAGTGATGGAATTTGGAGAAAATGTGGGTGAGGCTATTTGGCCCTGGGATCATTGCGGGGGGCGGAGGGTCTTAGAGCTCCGATAATATAATCCAAGTGTTGGATTCTTTTTTTTTTAAATAAATTGATTTTATTTATTTATTTTGTCTGCGTTGGGTCTTCATTGCTGTGCTCTTGTTGTGGTGAGTGGGGGCTACTCTTTGTTGCAGTGCACGGGTTTCTCATTTTGGTGTCTTCTCCTGTTGCGGAGCACGGGCTCTAGGTGAGCGGGCTTCAGTAGTTGTGGTGTGTGGGCTCAGTAGTTGTGGCTCGCGGGCTCTAGAGCGCAGGCTCAGTAGTTGTGGCACATGGGCTTAGTTGCTCCGCAGCATGTGGGATCTTTCTGGACCAGGGATCGAACCATGTTCCCTGCATTGGCAGGTGGATGCTTAACCACTGCGCCACCAGGGAAACCCGGAATGGGATTTTTAAAAAAATTTTTTGAAGCTCATGCAGAGGTCAGCAGAGGGTCAGTGTCTGTCTTTCTGTTCTGGCTATTGGAAAAAGCTTACCTAATGTGTCAGGACGAGAATCCAAATAAACTATTCTTCTCTCCTCAGGTTTCTGAAAAGCCTGGAATTAAGGATTGAGATATACAGGTTGTTGTTGTTTTAACCTTCTGGGCCAGTATATTTGGAGCATGGTGCCTGGGGGTGGGAAAAGGAGTGAGATGTATGAATCTACCTTGTCATTGGGTGTGGGCACCTTCAGACTTCTCTGGTCATCTGGGAGAAGAGAGAGCTCCAAGTAGCTTCTTTAGCAGAGAATGTAGAGGGCAGAATCTCCAGATCAACTTGGTTTTCCTAAGGGACAGTCTGACAAGGGGGGTTGGGTTTGTGTGTGTTGCACGTGGACTGGAGATGCTCAACTAAGGGATTGTAGACAAGCACCGCCAGGTCCATTCAGGACTCCTTGGTAGCATCCAGAAAGAGGAAGAGTGAAGGTAAGGAAGAAAAAAAAAAAAAAGAAAAACCAGAAACCCCCTCTTTGAAACCAGCAAAAGGTATATGCCCAGGAGTGATTTATGGGTGTACAGAGAAGGAACATTAAAAGAATAACTGCTAGCTGTTTATTTTGGAAAAGTATGTGTAGTGAGAGTGGAGGTAGGCCTTATTGTCTCGTTACCTTGCTCCAACTTCCATTAGTGATAATAGGATCATATATTCTAGACTCTCCTTGGCTGGCTGCCCTAACATAAATGTTTTAATTCCTTGTTTTGGTATTGTGTATTCTTATTTATTTATTTTTGGCTGCGCCGGGTCTTAGTTGCAGCATGCAGACTTCTTAGTTGTGGCATGCAAACTCTTAGTTGCGGCATGCGGGATCTAGTTCCCCGACGAGGGATCGAACCCCGGCCCCCTGCAGTGGGAGCGTGGAATCTTACCCACTGGACCACCAAGGAAGTCCCGGTATTGTGTATTCTTAACAAGAGAGGAAAAGAGAAACAGAATGTTGGGAGCTAAATTATCCTATATGCCTTATTTTGGATGGGATTTATTCTCTTGGGCCCATGGCTATTAAGATTATCTGTTTAGGGGCTTCCCTCGTGGCGCAGTGGTTGAGAGTCCGCCTGCCTATGCAGGGGACACGGGTTCATGCCCGGGTCCAGGAGGATCCCACATGCCGCGGAGTGGCTGGGCCCGTGAGCCATGGCTGCTGAGCCTGCGTGTCCAGAGCCTGTGCTCCGCAACGGGAGAGGCCCGCATACCGCAAAAAAAAAAAAAAAAAAGATTATCTGTTTAGATGATCTGTGTTTCTGATAGTTACTTCTAGACAGCTTTACAATTTGCCCAAGGCGTCTGTTCAGGGGATGGCTAAGTGTATTTTTGATTTGGTGGAGCAAGGTGAATCTTAATCCCGGTTATCTGAGCTCTGGGCCATTTTTGGTGCCGCTGTCATCCAAAGGGCCAGTAGAACTGCTGCATGGTCCCCGTGTTGTATCATTTGATACACATTGACCCAGTGTACCCTCCTGGTGGGGGATTTAGTTCTTAGGGTTACTGCTGCAGAATCCATTTATTCAATTAGACAAATAACAATTGAGCGCCTGCTGTGCGTACTGATTCAGACTTGGGAATGCTCTGTGTGCAGAGCCAGAATGGGATTGATTGAGCAGAATTAGAATGCTAACATTTCTGGGTTTAAAGGGACTTTAGAGCTCATCTAATCCAGGGTCAGCAAGCTTTAAAGGGCCAGAAAGTAAATATGTTTTGTTTAGAGAACCGCGTTGGCTTAGGGGGGTCTCTGATGCATATTATTCTTTATTTGCTTCATAACCCTTTACAAATGTAAAAATCACTCTAAACTGGGGGGGACCATAGGCTGGATTTGGCCCAGGAGTCATAGTTTGCCAACCTCTGATCTAATCCATTTCCCTCATTTTATCAAAGAGGAAACTGAAATGATCCTCCCACTGCGTGCCTCCCCCCTCCCCCTCCCACCCAGGGTCACACAGCTATTTCTTGACACTACTAGATTGGTGACCCTTTGTAAAGAATCCCCAGAGGTTCAGGCCCACATCTCAAAATGCCTAGGTAACTTTGCAAATGTATAGTTTTGGTTTTGAGGGAAGTTTGAATTTTAGTTAATTAAGTCATTAGGTGTCTGCCACTTTCTAGGCACTGTGTTTGGGACTGAGGATGCGAAGTTAGCATGACAAAGTCCCAGCCCTCAATCAATTTAGTTGCTGTTGCAGGCAGATAAGATGGCAGTGTGGAGAGTAGCATATGGGGACAAGTTGTGGGTGCCACGGGAGCACAGGGAGGCTCTCTTCCCTCAGTATGTGGGATGCTTGTGTGGATGAATGAATGAACCCATTCAATGCTTCTCCCACACTTGTATTTTGGAAACCACTACCCAACCTGAAGGAAGGGGACAGGGACCTGGCTTCCCCTGCACTTGCCTATTTTTCTCTCTGGGGACTGATACCTTGTGCACATCCTATATATGCAGAGGTAGGTTATGAGATTAAAGGAACAAAAGTGAAAAACGACTCAGAGAAAGATGGTTTATTTGTTGTACCAGTTTATCTAAGCAGTGTTACTGAGACACATATGAAATCATATAAGAACAGTCATAGAGCCTTTTAATATTCTAGTGCTGGAAGCAATTTTAGAGGTCCCTTAGCTATACCCTTTCATTTAACAGATAAAGAGTGTGAGGCCCAGAGATGTTAAATTTCTTACTCTGGGTCACAGCTAATTAATAGAATCTCAGGGTTATAAAGGACCTAAAAAGATATCTAGTATAACCACCCAGATAATAATAAATAATAATAATCATAGCCAACATTTACTGAAAGTTTACTGACATGTATAGGAATATATATTATCTCACTTAATTCTGACAGTAACTCAATGTAAGAGATATGATTACTGTCCCCACTTTACAGCTCAGGGAACTAAGCTTGAAGAGATTAAATAAATTTGCCCACATTCACCCAACCAAGTTGTAGAGCCAGGATTCAAGTCCAGGCTCAAGTGCTTAACCTGCTCAGAGCCCTTCACTCCAGCTTGTCTAAGTGTTTGGACTGTGCTTCTCCATTAGCTTATGAGCTCCTTGTGGGCAGGGGCCATGTCTCCTTCATCTCTGTTTCCCCATTCTGGGTTTGGCATGTAAAATTTCCTCAACAGATGTTTTCTCAATGAATGAATCAATGAGTCTATCAATCAACACATGCTTTAAGCAGTTAACACTTCCAGTAACAAGTAAATGGGGACTCTGGCTGAGCCAGACCCATGCCCAGGTCTGCTGATGTCTAGTCCTTCTACCAGACACATATGCTAATATGCAAATGTGGGCCAGGAAAGCCCATCATTCTGCAGCTGTCTTTACAGTGTCAGTGAACAGTTTTGAGAATTAATGTGCACAGAATTCTCGTTGAACATCAAAGGTCCCTTGAAGACATGACAGCCTGGTTGTTTTCTCTAATTCGGATGAAGTTTGTAGAGCCACTGGAAGATGCTGTCTGTACGTGGTACCTTCTTCCTTTTGCACAACCATTTTAATTTAAAGTTCTAGTTTCAAACTATAGTCTGAGACATCCTGGGGTTTGTGGGTTAGAGAACTGAGGGATTCTATAAGAAGAAGTGGGCATGGATTTGGCTTTGAGTCAAATAATGCCTAAAACAAATATTTTTGCTGCATTAAACTTTCAGTTTTGATGGATGAGAACAACAACTCATTAAAATTACAGTACCTTGAGACATTTTCTTTCCTTTCTTATGTAAATTGAATGTTTTTCTTACCTGACAATGGTAACACATGGGAATGCTTGAATGGAGTTTTCTGAAGTCGAAGACATTTTAATAGATTTGTAGAGATGGTTCTAAAAAATTAATCACTCTACCTAGATTACTGTTTTTATGTAAAGAACAGTGTGGGCTTTGTTTGCTGTTCATTGTAGGCAGACGTCCTCTATATGGCACAGGAAAGCCGAGGTCCTTGGACTTCATCTCAGAAAACCATATCCTTTGAACCTAGGCCCCTGGGTTGGTTCATATAAGTCAATACACAGCATTAATAATTGCTGCATATCGCTTGGGGGAAATTCAAATTAAATAAAGGAGGCTTTCATCTGGTTGTGAAAAAACACATTTCCATTATATTGATAAGAATCTTGAGGGATTTTCAGGGGGAAGAGATGTAATACAAGATACTTTTCTCATTTGTAGGCATTTGAGAAATCCCTTAAAATAGAGAAACATTTGATATTTGTTTCTAACACAAAATAATTCAAAAACCTGCCCATGGTTTTTGCCAAAGCTTTTTTTCTTTTCATGCTTTAGCCAACTTGCCACAATTTTTTTTTTTTTTTTTTTTTGCGGTACGCGGGCCTCTCACTCTTGTGGCCTCTCCCGTTGTGGAGCACAGGCTCCAGACGCGCAGGCTCAGCGGCCATGGCTCACGGGCCCAGCCACTCCGCGGCATGTGGGATCTTCCTGGACCGGGGCACGAACCCGTGTCCTCTGCATCAGCAGGTGACTCTTAACCACTGCACCACCAGGGAAGCCCTTGCCACAGTTTTTTTCTGATTATATCAGGGAGAAAACCTCACTTAGGGATTGCTTGCTACTTTTTTTTTTTTTTTTTTTTTTTTAAACATGAACATTTTATTTTTGTTTGTTTGTTTTTTTTTTTTTTAATTTTACTTTTTTTTTTTTTTTTTTTTGTAAGCAGGGAACTAGCTGTCAAGTACGTGGTTTTTGGGTCTCTCACTGTTGTGGCCTCTCCCCTTGTGGAGCACAGGCTCCGGACGCGCAGGCTCAGTGGCCATGGCTCACGGGCCCAGCCGCTCCGCGGCATGTGGGATCTTCCCGGACCGGGGCACGAACCCCTGTCCCCTGCATCGGCAGGCGGACTCTCAACCACTGCGCCACCAGGGAAGCCCTGCTTGCTACTTTTAAACTACAGTACCCCTGGTTTACTGCAGTTTCTATCTGTTCTATCTCCCCCTTCAACAACAGTAGTCTCTATCTGTTTAAAGGGATGGGAGGCAGAGGATGGCAAAAAAAGGATAAGGATCTATTCACTACATAGTGGTGTGCTGGGTTACCAGATAAATATTTAATGTCACCATGTTCTGGAGACAGGTGGTAATTTTTCTTTCTAACTTTTTGTTTTGAAAAATTTCAAATGAACAGATTAGTGCAAAGAACATTCAAAAACTCTTAGATTTACGAATTGTTAACATTTTGCCACCTTTGCTTTCTCTCTATATGCAGATTTATGTTTTGAGGGGGCAGACATCGTCATATTTGGTCTCTAAATATTGTCAGTATTTATCACCTAAGTATAAGGATATCCTTCTGCGTAACCACAATACCATTATCATGCCCTAGAAACTTACATTGATTCCCTAATATTGTCTAATATACAGTCTATATTTAAATCTCACTTTTGATCAGTTACCTTTCACTGCATAATAAATCCTGCCAAAACTTTGTGGCTTAAAACAACTACTATTAATTAATGCTCACAATTCTGTGGGTCAACGGGGTGGTTCTTCTAATGTGGATCAGGCTCAGCTGACCTTGGCTGGGCCCCCTCAAAATCTGGAATCTGTGCTGGATCCGCTAGGGGCTGGCTGGTCTATGTTGCCTCAGTTTGGATGGCTGGTCTCTACTCTAGAGTGTCTCTCAGCCTCCAGCAGTACAGCCCAGACTTATCCACGGCACACAGGCAGATTCTGAGAGAGAGTGGAAGTGTGCAAAGCCTTTTGAGGCTTAGGCTTGGAGCTGGCACAGCATAACTTCTGTTGCAGTCTTTTTGCCAAAGCAAGGCACAAGCTCCTTTTGAAGGGAGGTGCTGCAAAGTCATATTGCTCAAGGGCATGGATACAGGGGAACAACAAGTGCAGGCATTTTTGCAAGCAATCTGTCACACCCCTATTGTCCAAATAATAGGAATAATATTGTTAATTTTATAATGCTGATAACAGTTAATTGTTTTTAATCCAAGAGCTAATCAAGGACTATGCATTAAATTTAGGTATGTATCTTTAGTTTTTCTCTCTCTGTGTCTCTCTCTGTAAGTCTCTCTTATTTTTTTATTTTTAAAATTTATTTATTTATTTTTTGGCTGTGTTGGGTCTTTGTTGCTGCGCACGGGCTTTCTCTAGTTGCGGTGAGAGGGGGCTACTCTTCGTTGTGGTGCGCGGGCTCTAGGTGCATGGGCTTCAGTAGTTGTGGCACATGAGCTCAGTAGTTGTGGCGCTCGGGCTTAGTTGCTTGGCGGCATGTGGGATCTTCCCGGACCAGGGCTCGAACCCGTGTGCCCTGCATTGGCAGGCGGATTCTTAACCATTGCGCCACCAGTGAAGTCCCCTTTAAGTCTCTTTTAATCTATGATTCTCCCTTCCTCTTTTTTGTGTTTTATGACACTGGTATTTTTAAGATCCCAGGCCTGTTTTCTTAAGAATATCTCACAATCCGAATTTGTCTAATTATTTCTCCATGATTATATTCAGGTTAGCCATTTTTGGCAAGAATTCTAAATAGCTGATGTTATTTACTTCCCACTGCTTCACAAGGGGAGGCACATAATGTTAGTTTACCCCATTATTGGTGATATTCTGTGTAATCACTTGGCTAAGGTAGGGTCTGCAAGATTTTGCAATCCTGAAGGTGCCATTTCCTATAGATAGATTTGTATTAAATCTGAACATTGGGTGCTAAAGTTTTTTCAATCACATCAACATGTATTTATTAGATAACTACTGTGTATCTAATCTTGAATTTAGTGCTATGGAAAATCTAAAAGAATGGTAAGGAATGTTGACTGTCGGAAGGAATATATAGTTTGAGTTTGAGTTACTCTTTTAAAAACTGAACAGAGTACAGGAGTGGTGATTCTAAGTTAATGATTGGTTTATAAAAACTTTATTGAAGTATAATGTACGTACAGAAAAGTGCATGTATAAGCATATAGCTTGATGGAGTTTTCAAACTGAACATACCAGAGTTACAGTACCCAGGTTAAGAAACAGAATATAAGCATATCTCGGGAAGTCTGATTTTTAACCATAGAGAACTTGTATCAAAATGATGGTTATCTTTTTTTTTTTAAAAGAAGATGTTGGGGGTAGGAGTTTATTAATTAATTAATTTATTTTTGCTGTGTTGGGCCTTCGTTTCTGTGCGAGGGCTTTCTCTAGTTGCGGCGAGCGGGAGCCACTCTTCATCGCGGCGCGCGGGCCTCTCACTGTCGCGGCCTCTCTTGTTGCGGAGCACAGGCTCCAGACGCGCAGGCTCAGTAGTTGTGGCTCACGCGCCTAGTTGCTCCGCGGCATGTGGGATCCTCCCAGACCAGGGCTCGAACCCGTGTCCCCTGCATTAGCAGGCAGATTCTCAACCACTGTGCCACCAGGGAAGCCCGAGTTATTTTTTTTAATACAAATTTTTGAGTATTAAAAAATCAGTGTCATTTTGATACTGATTTCAAAATGGTGTTATCTAACTTGATCACTCTGTATTCATCCAGCTTGATTTGGAGTCTCTTTCAGAATGTCCATACACCAGTTTCTCCTCCTTGATTCCTGTCCCAGAGCAGAAGGTGACCTCTCCTTTCCCAAGGGTAGCCTTTCCCTATGCCTTCTGTCCCTCCCCTCGTGACTTCCTTGGGTCTGGTCCTCCTTCTATTTCTTCTATCTCCTCCATCTGTCTTTTGTCTCCTGCTCCTTAACCTTCTATACTTGTCAGTGGTCCTTCTGCTTCTCCTCATCAGGCTGCTGTTCTTTCCCTGTCCTTTTTATCCCCAAACTTTTTTTTTTTTTTTTTCCGGTACGCGGGCCTCTCACTGTTGTGGCCTCTCCCGTTGCGGAGCACAGGCTCCGGACGCGCAGGCTCAGCGGCCATGGCTCCACGGGCCCAGCCGCTCCGCGGCATGTGGGATCTTCCCGGACCCAGGCACGAACCCGTGTCCACTGCATCAGCAGGCGGACTCTCAACCACTGCGCCACCAGGGAAGCCCCCCAAACTTCTTAACAGACTGCCTTCTCTTCCTCTTTAACCCATTCATCCAAACGCCTTATGCGACTTAGTTTCTTTCCTCGCCATTCTAGTGAAGTTCATCAGCAAACTCCGAGTTACTAAGTTAGCCTTTGTTCTCTTAGATTTCTGCTTCCTTTGGAAGTCTTACTCATCTTTTCTTTGAGACTCTCTTCCCTCAGCTTCCATTTATCGTGTGCTCTTGGTCATCTGCCTACTGCTCTGAGTGTCCCTCTAACAGTTTTGACTTAAGAACAACAGTAATTCCAGCTTCTTTCGGTCCGTATGAGAATGACATTTCTTAGTACCTTTTTTCATGGACTATGGGTTATAGTTATCTGCAGTTTGAAGATTGTGGTTCTAAAAGCAAATTCTCAATTAAATCGATGTAAATTCTCTATAACCTTAGTTTCTTGATGCTGTGCCTGGTAGGAAATCAATAAATGTTTGTTGGAATCATTTATTCATTCAATTATTCATTTATATGTTCAAAAATATTTACTAAATGGATTGAATTGTTTGTGAAATTTAACAGTAAGTTACTTTTTTTCAAATTATTGAAATATGGCTTCTTTGTCTTTTTCTTTCAACCTTTATTGAAGTTTGTTTATTTGCTTGTTTTTTTTTCCTAATTTGAATAATTACTAGCTATATGACTCTTGGATAAGTTATTTAAGCTCTAGAGTCTGTTTTCTAATTTTTAATACAGGGATAATAAGTGCCTACCTTCCGGGTTGTTGTAAGGATTAGATGGAAAAAATGCACTGAGAACACACAGCATATGCCTAGCATGTAGTAATAGCTCAATAAATATTGGTTATCATTATTATTCTCACTATAATGTGTCAGATGCTGGACTTGGGTCCACACAACAAACATCCTAAATTAGGTATTGTTTTTCTCATTGTTCAAAGAGAGAAACTGAAACTTAGAGGATTTAAATATGTTGCCAGATGTCATAGAATTAATAAATTGCAGATATAGGATATCTGATTCCATAGCTTGTACCTTTTGCTTATACAAAAAGCCTTTCATCATCTTATATGACACTTAGAAGTAAACTAGGAGTCACTTTACAGTGAATGAAATAAGCTAATATTGTTCTCATTTACCTTCTAGAGGGTAGGAGAGCTCTGCCCTGTTGGGCAAACTCCAGTCCTGAAGGTCAGGTTAATAACATTTTATCAGAAAACCATAGAATTCTAGGGTTTAGAAGGATTTTAGGTTTCAAAGGATTTGCCCACCCAAATATTGAATTCATCTAGCCAAGGGGTCATCTGGTTTATTCTTTAACTCTTCCAGTGACAGGGAAGTCGTCATCACCCCAGGGCACCTCATTCCACTTCCCACAGCTCTGACCACGAGACAGCCCTTTCTTATATATAACTGAATTCTGTTCTTAAATCTCCCTTCCATCCGTTGGTCCCGGTGTGGCAGTGATGGATGGCCCATGAAGTAAGTGGAACCCCTGTTTCCTAAGGCATTTATTCTCCATTTTCACCCCCAACACCTTTTCTTCACCGTTAAGTAGCTTCAAGCCTTTAATTCACAGCTTTCCCTGAACAAACAACTGGGTCTACTTTTTTTTTTCTTCTTGATGTGATAAGAATAAGAAGCATGCTATCTCATGAGCATTTTGCTTTTTCTCTAGTCTTTCTCATAATACATGGTACTCCCATCTACCCGTTTGTTCAACCTAGAAACCCAGGAGTTTGTTTCCTTCCCCATTCACATACAGTTCATCATCGAGTCTATTCAGACCTATCTCCAAATGTAAAACCCACCTCTACTGCCATCATCCTGGGCCAAGCCACCATCATCTCTCCCCTGATTCCTAACTCTTGCCCCCTCCCTGCTCTCTGTCCTCCACACAGCAGCCAGAATCATCTCCTTAAAGCACAGATCAGATCGTGTCACTGCTTTAATTAAAACTCTTCTTTGATTTCCCATGGACCTCTTGACAAAATCCAAACACTCTTCTCTGGTCAGCAAGGCCCTGCCTTATCTCAAATGTTCTTTCTTCCCTGTTGCTCACCCAGCCTTGGTCCCTGGTGTCCTTTATGTTCTTCAGACGTCCCAAGTCTTCTTCTGCAGGCGGTACTTGCCCTTCTAACATATTCCTTCTGCCCGCAGTCTTCTTCTAGTTTTGCAAATGCCAGGTTCCTTCTCTTCCTTCAGATCTCAGCTAAAATGCCACTTCTTCAGAGCGGCCTGCCCTGATCACCCAGTTGAGGTCCTAATCTCATCACCTGCGCCTCTCTTTCAGATCGCCTTGTCTTATCTCCTCATGAGAACGTTAAGTTCTTGGGTAACTGGACCTACATAACACGTTAGCAGTCAGATCTTCTACAAGTGGCACAATAGCTTCCCAGAGAAGGTGCTCAATAGATATCTGAGGAATAAATGCATGGCCTCATGACTGAATGTTGGAGTCCTATTAAAAACGCATTTGAATCTGAGCTTTGCCACTTTCTGTGTGACTTTTGGCAAATTATGTTACCTCTCTGGGCTTCAGGTGCCTCATCTGTACAATAGCCATCTTATCTACCTCACAGCATGTTATGAAGATTAATTAAGATAGCGGCTGTGAAGGTACCTGCCACAGCACCTGGCAGTATTAAGGGTTCAGTCCTCCTCCAAGCCTGGTGCTTAATTCTAAACATGTGGAGAAGAGTTCTATCAAGTTTCAGCCTGATTAATGGAACTGTTTGTATGGTGTGCCTGTGTGTGCGTGACCCCGTAGCCTGGGTGTAAGATGCCTGTGACTCCCCTCAGGTAACACTTGCCTGCCTGGGAAGACAGTTCCAACCCTGCATATTGGCTGTGGTACAGAGTGTTGCTGAGTCAGATAACTCAGAGGTGCCAAGCCCAGGGCCTTCACTGGGCTGCTGAACACAGACTCCCAAAAAACTCAATGAGCAAACATGACATTGTGTGGCCCATCTCTTGCCAGGATGGATTGGGATGCTCTGTCTAGACAGTAGTCTCCCTTGGGAAATCACAGTTGCTCTAAGAGAAGGCACATGGTCTCCCGTTAGGAATACGAAATAGGCCTGTGAGCTATTGATGGGAGAGGGAGGGGGGTTGCTGTGAGGTGTGTGGGCTTATGGAGCAGAGCCTGCAGAAAGGAGCTGTCGGCTTCTACATAAACAGGTATCACAAGCTACACCGTCACGGTGGTGGCCTTCTCCTTCATACTTGCAGTGTCAACAGAGCCCATGGGAAACAACCCTGTCAGCCTTCCCAGAGCCATGATTCTGTGGATTGCTTGGAGGAATTGAAAGGTAACCCCATAATGTGAATTACCTGCTGAGAAGCTGGCAGAAGTCTCTATGCAACTTGCTCGCTTGGCATGACTGGCCTCTGTGATTCCCATCTGTAGGCTGTAGGGTGAATGGTTTCACATGGGGGTGGGCTCTAGAATTAGATAGACCTGGGTTCAAATCCTGGTGGCGTCATGACCTTGGCCAAGTTACTTAGCATCTAGCCTTAGTTTCCTCATCGAAAATGGGGATAATAATGACCCCTATCTTGTCTGGTTGCTGTGAGGAGTAGATGATATAGTGTGTACAGAAATCTTAGCTTACTTCCAGGCACATAATTTTTTTTATTAAACAGGACAGGTCAGGATTTTGAGTTTATTTATGATGAGCCTCACCCATATTGAACTTTGAGTCTCGGTTCCCCACTTGCCAGCTGTGTGCCTTGGACAAGCTATCTAACTTCTCTGAGTTAGGGTCTTTATCTGTTCAATGCAGTTTATACTTCCCACCTCATAGTCAAGGTGGAATGAGACCAGAGCGCCTGACACGTAGTAAGTGATCAAAATATTCATTTCCTCCCTTTTGGTTCTTGAGTGTCTGAAATACTGTCCCTTTAAGCTTGTTAAGATTCCTCACTAGCCTCGTATGCAGCTGTGTTCAGACAGCTTTGGCAGAAGGAAAGAGGCCCTTTTTTTTTTTTTTTTTTTTTTAATGACTGTTTCATAATCTGTTGGCTCAGACCTGCTGCTGCCACACCCTGTGCTTCTCAGGGTCCCTTGGTCCTGCTGCAATTAGCATGTGCCTTAGCCTCTCACCTAAATGACCCTGGAAGGTGGCTGCTATGGAAAGCATTGCTGAATACAAAATGGATCTTCCTCCCTGCTCTTTGGGGCGAAGCTGGCTCAGGGATTCCTAGCAGCGGGGGGAGGGGCTGGTGGGCCTGGACTGCAGTTGGACTTAGTGGCCAGGAGTTTTCTGGTTTTCATTAAAATTCTCTGGCTGTCTTTTGGGATTGCTCCATAGTCATTGGCTGTGACTCTGCAACAGAGCCAGTTGTGCTGTTCTCTCAGCTACACAGGCCCATCAAACCACAGTGGCCCTGAGGATGAGAGAAAATTGAAGGTGGGGAACAGGCTGGCTGAGGGGTCTTGCTCAGCAGTCTTTGTGATAAGGGACCCCCATCTACAACTGCAGAGCTTGAGTTTCGCAGATTCTTAAGTACCGATGTGGAGATAGACAAAGCTGAGCTGGGAATTGGTAGCAGAGAGAATCCTCTTAGAGCTTACTCCTAATGACAGACTTGCTCTTGAGAGCAGATAAAGGTTTCTTGGCAGCTGTCAGAGGATCCCCAAATGTTTAATGAATGAAATCAGTCTGGTTGAATCATTTTTCTAAGGTGCTGATACTCTCATATGCCCAAGGGATTGGGGTTGCACGTCACTTCTCTGAGGGTGACAGACGGTATTAGAGTAAAGAAGATTCTGTTTTTAAATGTTAATTTGTGGTAGCTGAAGAAATCTCACTTGAGATTGGAACTTGAATCTGAAAATCTAGGTTCAAAATCATGACTTTGCTGTTGACTTGCTCTGTGACCCTGGGCAAGTGACTTCCCTGGGTCTCAGCTTCCCAGTGGGGTTGTAAGGATTAAATGAGATAAACTCTGTTAAACTCTTGGCATATCATATGTTCACAGTAGATGGTAGATGTTGAGATAAATTGGGCTAGATTAGACCTGTCACTCCAGCTCACCAAGACATATGCCAATTCTGTCATCTAAAACATTTGTTCCATGTCCGTCTCAGCTTTGTGTCTTTTAAGAAGTTGAGGCAAATGTGTTCCCTAGGGCAAGCTGAATCTCCTTTCACTGGAAAAATACGTCAAAACCATATGATGTTTCCCCATGAGAGGCTTACAGTGTTGGATATTTCATCTTCAGGTAACTTAGTAGAAAAAAAAAGAATTTTTCCTATCCTTCTCGATGGATAGGTTGTGAGAAAGCCATTTTAATTGATCTCGGGTATACATGTCCTTGATGATCCTCCCAAGAGACCATCACGGAGGCTCCCATTTGCCTTCAGAGTTTCCAGTCTTTTCCAGTCTTTTCTCCTGTCACTCTTCAAATCCTATGTTCTAGCCACAGTGGACTGCTCACAAAAAAGTAATTCAAATGAAAACTATCATACATACCAAAGAATGCTTTAAATATATATTTACAAGTAAAGAACAATATGGTGAAAATTGTATATCCACCATCTAATTTACCAAATTGAACATTACTGATTCCTTAGAAACTGCTTGTGTACCCTCTATCCCAAAATCACATCTCCCCCTGCTTTTTTTTTTAATTTTAATTTTTTCTTCTTCTCATCAAGGCAGTGGTTATCCTGACTCTTGTGTTGAGCATCCCCTTACTTTTCTCTATGGTTTAACCACCCATGTTTGTATTACTAAACTATACATTGTTTAGTTTTTTTAAAACAAAGGATCAAGTGCAAATCTAACAAACCCGTTGAAAAAGGGCAACATTGCCACTATTAGATCTAAAAATAAACCGAACGGACTCAGGTTCATAGTCTGGCAGTAGCTTCCCTGGGGGTTGCAGAGGATCCTGTTGGGGAAGTCAGAGGGCAAGGCTGTGAGTGAATCCTTGGAAATACAAGGCTCACAACTCCTGGGGCATCTGGCGGGGCTCAGTGTGGGCCAGACACTGGACATCCGGTAGGATATGGGCACGGAGAATGGACTGCTACGTCTTTTCTACTTCTGCTTTCTTTGTGGCCCACCTCCAGCTCTCAGCAAGTAGGCCAAAGCAGGCCATCTCTTCTGTGGGATGAAGTGAATGCCCTCAGCTCATCCAGATGGACAGCATGGAGGGGATGAGCAGAGGCTTCATTAGCATATGGTCAAGGTCAATAGTGCCAGAAAGAGTCTGGACCAAGTTTACCCGTCATTCTTGTCAGATTAAAAAGAGAGTATGCAGTACCACCTATGGAATATTCTTACCTAAAAGTTGACCCCTAAATCAATCAAGACTCTAGAGCTAACTTTTTTCAAATTTACTACTTTATTTTAAAATAACAATAACAAATTGAATCGTATGGTAACATAAATAAAAACTCTGTTTGCCAAAACAAAAAGAAATTAGCAAGAATGCCTTGTTTACATTTCTGCAAATTTCTTTTTTTCTTCCAGTTTTATTGAGATGTAACTGACATACAGCACTCTATAAGTTTAATGTATACAGCATACTGATTTGATTTACACATCCCATGAAGTGATTATCATAATAAGTTTTGTAACATCCATCATCTCGTATAGATACAACACTAAAGAAATAGAAAAAGAATTTTTTGGACTTCCTTGGCAGTCCAGTGGTTAAGACTCTGTGCTTTCCCTGCAGGGGATGCAGGTTTGATCCCTGGTCAGGGAACTGAGATCCTGCATGCTGCATGGCGTGGCCAAAAAAAAAAAAAGAATTTTTTTTTCTTGTGATGAGAGCTCTTAGGGTTTACTCTTTTATGGTGCCAACTTTGATTTATTAGAGAGGGGAAAGGGTGACAAATTAAATTACACTCTAAGGAAGCAAACAGATGAATTCAGAGTGTTGGACAACTGACTTGGCTTCTGCAACAAGTCAACAGCATGAAAAAAATAGTAATGTGACTTAAGAATCTGAAAAAAATAATAATGTGACTTAAGAATCGTAGCCATATGTAACGCATGAACCTTATCTTGATTCAGATAGTCTGTGTATTAGTTTGCTACAACTGTCATAACAAAATATCACAGACTGGGTAGCTTAAATAACAGAAATTTATTTTCTCAGTGTTCTGGCAGCTAGATGCCCAAGATCAAGGTGCTGGCAGGGCTAGTTTCCTCTGAGCCCTCTCTCCTTGGCTGGCAGATGGCCACCCTCTTCCTGCCTCTTCACATGGTCATCCCTCTGCACACAGGTGGCCCTGGTGTCTCTCTGTATTTTCTAATCTCCTTTTTTCTTCTTCTTTTTAAAAAATTTATTTTATTGAGGTATAGTTGTTTTACAATGTTGTTAATTTCTGCTATATAGCTAAGTGAGTCAGTTATACGTATATATGTACTTTTTCATATTCTTTTCCATTGATCTCCTTTCTTCTTGTAAGGACATCAGTCAGGTTAGATTAGGGCCCACCCTAAAGGCCTTATTTTATCTTAGTTACCTTTTTCAAACCCCTGTCTCCAATTATAGTCACATTCTGAAGTATACCAGCACATAGGGATTCAACATATAAATTTTTTGTGGGGGAGGGTGGATACAGTTCAGCCCACAACAGCCTAAGTATAAAAAGGCATTTTTGAGATGGTGGGGAAATTTTGTTATGGACTGATAAAAAGGAATTATCATTAATTTTTCTAGGCACGATAATAGTAATGTGGTGTTAGAAAATAGTAATGTAGAGATGGATCCTGAAGTATGCAGAGGTGAAATGCTATGATGTGGAATTTGTTTTAAAATATTTAAACAAAGAAAAAAATAGAAAAAAAGGGGATAGATTAATTAATAGGCCAAAACGTTCATAATTGTTGAATCTGGGTGATGGGTATCAGGGGCTTACTTTTGAATATGTTTGAAAATTTTATACTCATATATTTTAAATATTTAGGTCAACAATAGCAAAGAGGGTTTAATGGCAGTGGGGTTGTTGGTGATGACCGTCTTCACCATGCCCTTTGAGTTGTACTTCTCCAGTCTGGTTGACTTCTTTATGTGATCCTCTTGGGGTCCTCTGTTGCCTGTCTCTACTAGATCCACTGTTTCTTTTATACAGTTTGGTGAAGGACCTCCTACACAAGCTTCTTAAGAAAAGGTTCATGGAATGTGAATTTCTGAGATCTTATATACCTGAAAATGTCTTTGTTCTATTCTCATACTTGGTTGATAGTTTGACTGGGTTCTTAGATTTCATTCTAAGTTGCAAATCATTTTTCTTCAGAATTTTAAAGGCATTGCTCATCGTCGTCTTGTTTTTATTGATGCTGTTGAGAATTACTATCTTGTTATAATTTTTCTTTTTTCTCTTTCTTAGAAAGTTCTCCTATTCAGATATTGGGCCCCCTGTACTGGTCCTCTAGAATATGCCTAACTTTTCTTTCCTGTTTTCCATGTCTTTATCTTTTTTTTTTTTCATGTCTTTATCTTTTGATTTTACTCTCAAGGAGATTTCCTCAGTTTTGCCTTTCAATCTTTTTGTTGAATTTTTAAAATTTCTGCTATTAGGTTGTCAATTTCTAAAAGTTTTTTTTTTGTTGTTGTTGTTCTCTTAGTGTGTCTTTTTTTATAGTGTCCTATTTTTGTTTCATGGGTACAGTTTTATTTCATTTTTGTGAGACTATTAATGGTATTCCCTGCCCCAAACCCCACTCCTCTCCACATAGTAGCTGTTTCCTTCCAGTTGCTTTTATGTGTTTGCTGTGGTCTGTATCTTCATTAGAGACTTCCCCAATATGTCACTCTGAATGTGATCCTTGGTTGTGTTGCTTCTAATAAAGGGCAGGGCGGTTGGATAAAAAAAGCTGTTGAATGCTCACTTTGGCAGCACATATACTAAAAAAAAAAGCTGTTGAGACCTTGACATTTTGGTAAGTGAAAGAAGCCACTCACAAAATACCACGTAGTGTATGATTTCATTTATACGAAATGTCCAGAATAGGCAAATCCATAGAGACAGAAAATAGATTAGTAGTTGCCTGAGGCTGGAGAGCAGGGTGACTGCTAACGTGATGAAAATGTTCTAAAATCAACTGTGGTGATGGCTGTACAACTCTGAATATACTAAACACCGCTGAATTGTACACTTTAAAAAACTGAATCGAGTATGTAAGTTACGTGTTAATAAAGCTTAATATTATAGCTTAATAAACCACCCCAGTGGTGATGGTTATACAACTGTGAATATACTAAACACCATTAAATTGTACACTTTTTAAAAGGGTGAAATGAGTTGTGAGTTATACCTTAATAAAACTCTCAAAAAAAAAAAAAAAGCTTTCGGTGGTGTGATGAATTGGGAGATTGGGATTGACGTTTATACACTAATATGTATAAAACGGATAACTAATAAGAATCTGCTGTATTAAAAAAAAAAGCTTTCAAGAAACCAAATATAGGATGGAGATCATTATCTCTGGGCCTCCCTGTAGCTTGATCTGGGTGGGCTGTTTGCTGGGAGCCCCTGGGACAGCATCTTCAGGTTTTCCCTTGGTTCTGTTCACCCAGGAGGACTCTTCCATCCTCCTAGCAGAGTGTGGCCCACTTGACAACGTTCTGGCAGTCAAGAGGAGAGGGCATATGAAAACCTGTTACATTTCACCTTCAGTAGACACAGCGCCCTGTCTTTTTCTGTTCACCTTCAACTGTGCTGGGCATTCCTGGGCCAGAGACACTCTTACTTTTTATTATGGGAAATTTGAAAGATTTACAAAAAGTTGAGAGGATAGTGCAATAATCCCCTACGTTCCTATTACCCAGGTTCACAAATGATCGCTTCATGAACATTTTCCTTTCATCTGTATCCCCCATCCCCTTCCTCAGATTATTTTAAAGCACATATTAGACATTTCTGTTTTATGCTTTCTAGAGACTGAGCCTCCAGAATTTCGTCAGTCGGTGGGGGTGGGAGGTGGAGGTGGTGTCTGGGACTCTAACTTCTTTTCAGGCAGCTTTCACTGTGGTCTCTATATAAGCATCCTATACGCCTGCTCTAGGGATACCTGGTACCGCCAGTCCTGGGCCTGGTAAAGATTCTGTGGTTTAAATCAGCCAAATTCTCAGCTTTCCTTGCATCTGGTTTAGGATTCAGACTTCTTGAGTCTGCTAAGTCTGTTAACTACTTATTCATCTGTTTCCCAGGCTTCCCAAATTTGACACCATCATCTCTCCTGTCTCCCTGGCCTGAACGGTTTTGTTATTAAGAAAAAAAGCAGGGGTTGGTGAAATTAGATGCATCTGTTCAGTTTGCCCCCTTCTCAGGAAGATTGGCTGCTTTTTTTTTTTTTTCAGTTTTGCTATGTCCATCCCTATTCTAATCAAACCTAGAACCCTCTTTTATTTATTTACAGATGATTGATTTATTTGCCTGGAAAACTCCTTTCTGATCTTCTGAGGAGTAAGAGGAATGTCCTTGTTTCAACACGCCTCTCTTCTGACCTTATGCCCAGGCAAAGTTAAGGAGTCCCTGCATTTATGCCTTGCTGGCATTTTGTCCTTACCTCTGATTCTAGCACTGTTTGCCTGAGCTCCGTGTGCTACATTGCAGTTGGTTTTTACCTATCTTCCCTGTTGGTCTGGGAAGCAGGACTTGTGCCTAGGACTATATCTTGTTTTTCTCTGTACCATGAGCACAGTAAAGCTTGTACTGTACCTTGCTCCCAGTAAACATTTGTTAACCCCCAGACTGGGTAATTGAGCACCATGCTTCCAGGGTGGGGACAGGCAAGCAGACAATGCCCCTTTTCTTCTTGCCTCTCACAGGTCATGACTGTGATAAATATTAAGGAGCAAAACATACCTTGTCGGCTTGTTGTTATGCAACATTGTGCCCTTCGCTTTCAAGTCTGGTGTTTTTTTACCCAGTCAGCAGGTTGGAAAGGGTGGGAGGGCGGCTGTAAACATCCTACCAAAGAAGGAATGGACTCACTCAGAAGAGGGCTCGTTTTCCCTCCCTTGATTGAAAGGCTTGTAGTCTACACTCTGCCTCTCACTAGAGAAGGGAGGGAATTCATTCTGTCTCAGCTACTCACTCAGCCCTGCAGGGTCTTCTTCCTTTTGGACATGATGCCAGGAGAATTTTTTAAATTGATGATGATGTTGTTAAAGAAATATGGTGTTAAGATATTATTTTGGAGAGGTCCTGTTAAAATGCAAATATATAACTTTGAAAGGGTACCTTTCAAAAATTTAACTTGTTTCTTAACGTATGATCCTCAAGACGCTATAGATACCTTCCAGGGGGGAAAGAAATGGAGAACTAGTGGCCGAAAAAATATGGGATGCTACGTTAAGCAAAGTTAAACAGGGTCCCTTCCAGACCTCCCAGAGCCTTGCTGCTGTGTATTGTGAATCTCCTAGAGGGGTATATGCAGTAGGCAGCATTTCCTAAGTTTAGTTTACTTTTCATCTGAGGGGCCAAGAGCATTTTAGTAACGTGTTTTGTGGAACACATGTAACTCTAGAAACAGCCCCTCAACTTAAGTTTATCCTTTGAGGTCCACTTGAAATGCCACTTCCTCTAAAGCCTTCCCATCTTCTCCTAGAGACATCTAAACTTTTCCTTCTTTGAATTGCCCAGGCTTCATTTGTCTAATTGTCTCCCTACCTCTTCTCTATCTCCTAGTAGGTCATAAATTCCTTGTACATGTTGTAACAGTTTCACTGCATCTGGGACATTGTCTTGCACAGAGGTACTCAAGAGGTGGTTGCAGTACTGCTTTAGTGCCTTAACTGAGTCATCCTCAGAGTTCAAAGGGCACTGTCAGGGGTAGGAACCAGGGCTATGGACCAAGGAGAGGGCTCACAGCGAAGGCACAGGGCCAGTGTAAGAGCCTGGGCATGAAGGACAGAAAAAGAGAAAAATCTGGAGATGCTGAGAATATAAATCAAATGTACTGAAGGCCAGTTGTGTGCTTGACACCCTGCAGTAAACTTTGAATATTTAAACTTAATCCTGACCTTTCAAGTAGGTGAAATTCTTTCTGTTTCCTAGATGCAGAAATGGAGCATCAAAAAGGTGAAGCAGAAGTCAGTGCCTGTGCTGGGGATACAAAGATGAATAAAGCCCAGTCCTTTTCCCCAAGGAACCCTTGTTTTATGGAGTAGGTGGGCCTGTAAATAAATAATTATAAACAGTGGGGTAACTACAGAGATTAAGCTGTGGTCAGGGTCATAGGGGAGAACCAAATGGAAGAACCTAACCTGTGTATGTGGGGAAAGGGTGGAAGCTGACAAATCCAGGAAGGCTCCCAGGAGGAGAGCAATGCCTGAGCAAGGTGAGTTAAGAGTGCAGGGACAGCAGGGACCAAAAAAACAAAAGCACGGGGGTGAGAAATATCATGAGGAATTCATTGTTACTAGAGTACAGGATGTGAGGTAGGTGTGAAATAAGGCTGGAGAAGTTGATAGGATGTAATAAACAGGTTGAAGAGTTTGGGACTTGATTTTGAAAACCATGGGAAGCCATCATAGGGTTTTTAGCAGAAGAGTGGTCTGTCCAGCACATTTTGGATACCTACCCAGGTGGTGGGTGGTAGGTAGTAGTATTCCTGTTTTCTAGGTGGGGGAACTGAGGCTCAGAAAGTGACTTGCCCAAGATCACTCAGTGTATCAGACATGGAACAGAGCCACAATTTCAACTCAATCTGGATCTTTCTTCTCAAAGTAACAGTGGCCATCAATTGCATGGAATTTCCTACTGAAAAGTACTCTCATTCTGATATTTGACTCAGAGAATAGTTTTAAGACATAACATGATCAAGGAGTTCGAGTCTTTTGAGCATGAGCTACCCGTTCTCCTTGCTTGGACCTTGCAGTAAACCTTTCTCTGTTCCCCTCCCCACAAAAAAACAAAAAAAATGGCTTAATGTGAGCAAGAGCTAAATTTACATGGTACTAGTACTTAGTGCTATAAAGTTTCAGAGAGGGAGAAATCAGGGAGGACGTCATGGGGGAGATGGCATGTATGTTGCCCTGAAGGAAGAAGTAAACTAGAACAGATAGTGAGAAACCAGGTGAGAGAAAGATGAGGCTGAAGGGGTGATGCTGTACCCATGTGGTAGAGCAGGAGTGGGCATGGGAAACAGATGACAAGAGGCCACATCCTGGCACAGCCATAGTCACTTGCTTCCTGAGGTCGCTATGTAAATAGGAAAGAAACAAAACGATCATATAATAATTTCCGTCTTCACTTTGCTGAATATAAATACACAACTAACCTTCTAAAAGTATTTTTAACTACCTTATTACAGTCACTAGAGAGTTTATTCCCTGCAGTGTTCCCCCTTACTCTGCTCTGTGATTTATCTCAGTGTCCCCTTCCCCTCCTCAAACCCACTCTTTACATTAAAGGGCAGTGCTGGAGGGTTCTGCCAGTAGTAGGACTACAGCTAGATGTGCACTCATGAATGACATTTGAGTGAAGATGCAGTAATAGAATTCTGTATGATGAACAGAGCTTGGTTACATACAAGAAGCGGTGTGTTTGTGTTAGCTCTCCCAGGTTCTCTTAAGATCCCTTCTAACTCTGTTCTGATTATCTTCAGAGCCTGGAGTTGTGATCTTTTGCAAATGCTACTCTATTAGATTACAGTCATTGGTGTGGTGGAAAAAGGATGCATGTATGAGTCAAAACAGACCTGGATTAGTATCCCATCTCCCTGCCTACCATTTCTTTTGCCTTGGGCACATTATTAACTGTGTTAAGACCAAGTCTTGTAGATCCTTGATCTTCTAATTATGCCCCCTCTCTCTGCCATCATGAAATTTACCCTCATCACAGGATAATTCTCAATAGCAAATAAGCATTCTCTAGTATTTCTTACCTGAAAACAACCCCCCCCAAAACAATCCAAAATGTTTTCTAATTTTGTCTCTCAAATGTTATAAAATAAATTCGTTATTTAATTTAAAACTCTGTTGACCTTATACCCCCCCTCTAGCTATCTTCTAATTTCTTTGTTCCCTTTCTCAGTAAAACCTAAAAGTTGTCCATTGTTTTGGCGTTGACTGCTTCCCCTGACTCTAATCTCTTCTCATCGTTCCACAGGGACTATTCCTGTCTGTGTCTGCCAGTGACCTTGATGTTGCCAAGTCGAAGGCCACTGCTTTGTTTTAGTTTTACTTATTCTCTCAGCAGCATGTGACAAAGTAGATCTCTGTTTTCTCCGACACTCTACTTTCCTGGGTCTCTTCCTACCACTCTGGTCTCTCCTTAAGTCTCCTTCTCTCCTCAGCCTCTAAATGGAGATGTGCCCCATGTTCTGAAATGGCCCCCTTCTCTTCTCTATTTATTCACCCTCCACAGATGTCCTCTTCTAATCCAATGGCTTTCCCTAACATCCATTTGCTAATGACCCTCAAATCTGTAGCTTCATCCTCAAACTTTTTCTGGAACTCCAGATTCATGTCCAGGTAGATCTCTAAGAGACATTGCAAATTTAACGTGGCCGGAAGAGAACTCTTGATTTAGTCTCTACCCTAAACTTGTTCTTCTTTCAATCTTCCCCACCTCAGTAAGTGGTGCTAGTATTCCCCTCAAGTGCTCAAGCCAAAATGTCTAGGCATTACTTTTGATTTCTTTCTTTCTTCACCATCATCATCCAATCCTTCAGCAAGTTCTGTCTTCTCTATCTTCAGAAACATTCCCAAATTTATCTCCTTCCCTCCATCTTCATTACCAGCACCCTAGTCCAAGCCACATCATCTCTCACCTAGACTACTTGCAGTAACCTCCTAACTAGTTGCCCTGCTTCAACTGGTATCTATACCGAAATACCCTCCATTGCAGGGACCAGAGAAATCTTTGAAAAATGTTAATTGGTTTATGTCACATTCCTAACGACCCCTCTCCCTCCAGGTGGCCTCCTGTTGCACTCAGAATGAAGTCTAAACTCCTTGTCCTGGCTGACCAAGCTCTATGTGACCTGCCCCATGTCAGTCTCAGCCCTCTTCTCCTTGACCATGCACCCAGCCTCATTGTTCTATTTTTGGCTCCTTGCACATGCCAAGTCCATTCTTGTTTTAGCGCACTTTGCATATTTATTCCTTCAGCCTAAAATGCTCTTCCAGTCTTCATGTGCTTGTCCTTTTCTTTTTCAAATCTCATCTTAAATAGAGTTGCCTCAGAGAGGCTTTCTGTGACAACTCACTCTAAAATTGCTGTCTGGGTACACTCTGTCCCTTCCTTTACTTTTTTTTTTTTTTTTTTTAACATCTTTATTGGAGTATAATTGCTTTACAATGTGTTAGTTTCTGCTTTACAACAAAATGAATCAGTTATATATATACATATGTTCCCATTAGCGCTTGCTACTATCAGGTATTTTCCTTGTTTATTTATGTATGTGCTCATTTCCTCATTCATTCATTGCTCTCTCTTCTGCCTAGCTAGAATGTATACTCTATGAAGGTGTGTGGCGGGAGAACTTGTCTGCCTGTTCATCACTGTATCCTCTGCTCGTGGGTCAGTGACTTGCACATAGTACGTGCTCACTACAAGTGTATGGAATGAGTGAATATGTTTATCTCATCTGTAGAATGCAGAGGCTAATACTTATGTCTCAGAGTTGTTGAGGACTTGCGTTATCAAATTTGATAATGCGTCTAAACTGAACGGTTCTGTGTCTGGCACCTTCTGCTTAATAAATAGAAACCATATTATTTTTAAAGTATCTAGCTCATTATAGACATTGAGCAAAGATTAATTCTCTCTTTTTCTTGCAGTCTGGGTCCCCTGCAATATTTTATATTGAAATAACCTGCACTCTGAACAAGGTTAAAAAATACTTCCCAATCAGCTTTTTTTTTCCCCTAAAGAAAAGGTTTAAAAAGTGCTGTTCAATGACTAGTCAACATCAGTAAGTTTAGAACCATTATTAATGTCACTTCTCCCTCCCCCTCTTCCAGTACACACAGAGACACTTCATTATAACAAGGTTTGGCTTTCCCCTGGGAAATTATCATTTTCTTTTCTTTGGTTATATGATCTTTGCCAATTAACTCTCCTTAGGATCAAAGTGTTTTGGGGTTTGCTTTCTTCATCCTTTTGTTTAGGTTCTCTGAAAAGTATTCCTAGCTTTTGCATGTTCTGATCAATATTTCTTTTGCATTTATATTTATTCAGGATCTACTGAGTGCCAGGCAATGGGGATAGAGATAGGAATTCATAAGGGCCTCTGTCCTTAAGGTCTAGTGGGGGAAGCAGGATACCTAAACCAATGAGGATAGTGAAGTATCTATGAAGAGAGTCTCCACAGAACACAGTGGAGGCGTAAAGGAGAGAGCGGCTAATTCACATGGGGGGAGGGGAGGAAGGTTCCAGAGCTATGTGGTTCCTTGCCAGCAACAAGGAGAGAATGGCCCCATGTGAGTAAAGCTGTGGATGAACCTGCCTTGGGGGCCACACTCTGGGAGCTGGGCATGGCTATGTGATCATCGTGGTGATGGTAACTCAAAGGTCACGAGAAATGAAGCCAGAGATATGAGCAGGGGCTGGGTCATGGGTGGCTCTGTATGCCCTGCTAGGGAATTTGAACTTTCTCCAACAGTGACAATAATAAGAGCAACACCTAAGATTTATTGGGTCCTTCCTGTATGCCAGGCTCTCTTCTTTGTGCTTTGTTGTATTAATTCTTTTCAGCCATACAGTCACCCTATGAGGTAGGTACAGTTATTATCCCTATTTACAAATAAAGAAATGTAGGCACCAAGAGGATAGGGAACTTGCCCAAGGTCAACCAACTCATGAAGGGCAGAGGCAGGACTCAGACTCAGGCAGTTTGGCTCCTACGTTCGCCCTCTTCACCAGGGTCCTGTCCTTCCTCTCACAGAGGGCTTGTGTAGGCAGCTGGGAGCCCTGAGGAGACTGAAGTGTGGGAGTGACATGGTCAGATTAGTTCTTTGGAAATGTAGTGGAGTCACACTGCACCTTGTCCAGGGGTTAGTGTCTAAAAGCCTCTAAAGCAAAGAATGCAGCATGACATTTTTCCTTGAAGTGGGGAGTATCTGAGTAAGGTTTGTTATGTTAGCGGTGGCATCTCATTGTCTCAATCAGCCCAGCAGCTTTCCCCCAACCTTGCAACAGAAGGCAGAGGCTTTGCTAGATACGCATGTAAGAGATGAATAGTCAGTTTGTATTGAGGGGCCCTGTTTTGTTTTGTTTTTTTTTAACATCTTTATTGGAGTATAATTGCTTTACAATGGTGTGTTAGTTTATGCTTTATAACAAAATGAATCAGCCATACATATACATATATCCCCATTTCCCCTCCCTCTTGAGCCTCCCTCGCACCCTCCCTATCCCACCCTTCTAGGTCGTCACAAAGCACTGAGCTGAACTCCCTGTGCTATGCAGCTGCTTCCCACTAGCTATCGGTTTTACATTTGGTAGTGTATATATGTCCATGCCACTCTCTCACTTTGTCCCAGCTTACCCTTCCCCCTCCCCACATCCTCAAGTCCATTCTCTATGTCTGCGTCTTTGTTCCTGTCCTGCCCCTAGGTTCATCAGAACCATTTTTTTTTTTTAGATTCCATATATATGTGTTAGCATACAGTATTTGTTTTTCTCTTTCTGACTTACTTCACTCTGTATGACAGACTCTAGGTCCATCCACCTCACTACAGATAGCTCAATTTTGTTTCTTTTTATGGCTGAGTAATATTCCATTGTATATATGTGCCACATCTTCTTTATCCATTCATCTGTCGGTGGACACTTAGGTTGCTTCCATGTCCTGGCTCTTGTAAATAGTGCTGCAATGAACATTGTGGTACATGTCTTTTTTAAAAATCTTACAATTAAAAACTCTATTTTACCATGAATTTGGTTGAACTATGGATCAAATTTTACTGAGAATGTATAGATTGAGCCATTTCTAGAATTTTTTTTGAATTTTATGTATTTATTTTATACAGCAGGTTCTTATTACTTATCTATTTTATATATAGTAGTGTATATACATCAACACCAATCTCCCAATTCATACCACCCCCCCCCCACTGCAACCCCGCTTTCCCCCCTTGGTGTCCATACATTTGTTCTCTACATCTGTGTCTCTTTTTTCTGCCTTGCAAACCAGTTCCTCTATACCATTTTTGTAGATTCCATATATATGTGTTAATATACGATATTTGTTTTTCTCTTTCTGACTTACTTCACTCTGTATAACAGTCTCTAGGTCCATCCACATCTCTACAAATGACCCAATTTTGTTCCTTTTTATGGCTGAGTAATATTCCATTGTGTATAGGTACCACATCTTCTTTATACATTTGTCTGTTGATGGGCATTTAGGTTGCTTCTATGACCTGGCTATTGTAAATAGTGCTACAATGAACATTGGGGTGCATGTATCTTTTTGACTTATGGTTTTCTCAGGGTATATGCCAGTAGTGGGATTGCTGGGTCATATGGTAGTTCTATTTTTAGTTTTTTAAGGAACCTCCATACTGTTCTCCATAGTGGCTATATCAATTTACATTCCCAGCAACAGTACAAGAGGTTCCCTTTTCTCCACACCCTCTCCAGCATTTATTGTTTGTAGTTTTTTTGATGATGGCCATTCTGACCGGTGTGAGGTGATATCTCGTTGTGGTTTTGATTTGCATTTCTGTTAATGATTAGTGACTCTGAGCATCCTTTCATGTGTTTGTTGGCAATCTGTATCTCTTCTTTGGGGAAATGTCTATTTAGGTCTTCCACCCGTTTTGGGATTGGGTTGTTTGTTTTATTGATATGGAGCTGCATGAGCGGCATGTATATTTTGGAGATTAATCCTTTGTCAGTTGTTTGAAAAACCCCAAAGTGTCACACTCCGGCAGAAACCGAGCCCCTCCGTGACGACAGCATACTCAGCCTCCCCTCACTCTCTCCAGGGACCACATTCAATGGGCAGCAGAGCCCAGGCATTGCTTACATAGTGATTTTCCCTGTTGCTGTTTCTCTCGCTGAAGGGGTCCATGCTGGCTTGGATATCAGTAGATATCAAGGAGGTTAACTATTCTGGGTCAGCTGACCAATTGGATTTGATTCCTTCAAGCTTTTTCTGATCTGAAAACTTAGTCCATTGTCATATCTATTATCTTTTCCAAGTCTGAGAAAATTCCTTCTAATTTCCAATGATGTCAGCTTTAGTAGCACAGCACTCTCCATGCTCCCTACTTATGGTTACTGATACTGGCCTGCGAGTCTTCCGCAGGTGTTAGGAACTTTGATCATTCCATCTGTTCTGTCACAATGGTGCGATATTGCTGTTCTTTGCTTACAGTCAGACATTGTATGAGGTCATTTCTCTTGATAGTATTTCAAAAAACCCGTCACTGTATGTTCCTACAGGTCTTATGTTACGTTCTCCAGTTTTTAAAAATTGAAATGATTTTGTGACTACTTTAAAGAAAATGTTGTCATGATTCCAGTGATCAAAACCAAACCAAACCATCTAGTGCACAGGAAAAAGAGAGGGAAGAACACATCAAAATGCTGGCAGTGATTGTGTTCCTTTTGGTAATTCATTTTCCCTTTTTCTACGTTCTCTACGTTTTAAAAAAAATGTGTCTGTGGTACATGCAAAATGTTAAAAGCTTGTTTAAAAAGCTGGTGTGGGGGGGAATGAAACTTAAAAAACAAAAAGCTCCCTGTGATCTCATAATCCAAACACAGTATATGTTCTTGCTTTTGAAATGCCCTTGTTCACATACATGCTTATTTTTTATAGCTGCAGTTCTGACAAATGCAGCTTTGTGTCTTCTTTTAATTTTACAGCCTATTTTCAACATTATTTCATATTTCTACATAGTTTTCATAACTGGCATGATTATGGCTGCCCTGCATTCCATAGTGTTGATGTTCCATACAGAACTATCCCAAGTTGGACATTTGGATTGTTTCCAGTTCTTTTAGATAAGACGTAATGAGAATTTTTGATCATGTTGCTTTTTGAGTTTGTTCAGTTCTTTTCTTAGAGCAAATTCCCAGTAGTGAGCTCTGGGCATGGAAGGTTTGAACTCTGTTATGGATTTTGGTCTGTACCAAGGAAGATGCTGCTTTCTAAAAGAGCCAGTTGAAAATGTGGATGGACACTAGCTGGGTTTATGTGTACCTGTCTCCTGTTTCACTCACCAGTATTGAGTCCGTGTATTTTAATAAAGTGTATTGTTTCTAAAGGAGTCACATTTATTGATGAAAATTTAGAAAAGATATAAATATATAAAGAAGAAAATCTATAATCCCACCACCTAGACTAAGCATTTTTAAAATGTATTTTCTAACTGAAAGCGTTTCCACTAAGATCAGGAACAAGACAAGGATGTCCACTCTCGCCACTGTTATTCAACATTGTTTTGGAAGTCCTACCCATGGCAATCAGAGAAGAAAAAGAAATAAAAAGAATACAAATTGGAAAAGAAGAAATAAAACTGTCACTGTTTGCAGATGATATGATACTGTACATAGAAAATCCCAAAGATGCCATCAGAAAACTACTAGAACTAATCAATGCATTTGGTAAGGTTGCAGGATACAAAATGTACAGAAATCTCTGGCATTCCTATACACTAACATCAAAAAGAGAAATTAAGGAGACAATCCCATTTACCATCGCAACAAAAAGAATAAAATACCTAGGAATAAACCTGCCTAAGGAGGTGAAGGACTTGTACTCAGAAGACTATAAAACACTGATTAAAGAAATTAAATATGACATAAACAGATGGAGAAATATACCATGTTCTTGGATTGGAAGAATCAATATTGAAAATGACTGTACTACCCAAAGCAATCTACAGATTCAATGCAATCCCTATCAAACTACCAATGGCATTCTTCACAGAATTAAAACAAAAAATTTTACAATTTGTATGGAAACATAAAAGACCCCAAATAGCCAAAGAAATCTTGAGAAAGTAAAACGGAGCTGGAGGAATCAGGCTCCCTAACTTCAAACTATACTACAAAGCTACAGTAATCAAGACAGTATGGTACTGGCAGAAAAACAGAAATATACATTAATGGTACAGGATAGAAAACCCAGAGGTAAACCATGCATATATAGTCACCTAATTTATGACAAAGGAGGTAAGAACATACAATGGAGAAAAGACAGCCTCTTCAATAAGTGGTGCTGGGAAAACTGGACAGCTACATGTAAAAGAATGAAATTAGAACACTCCCTAACACCATACACAAAAATAAACTCAAAATGGATTAAAGACCTAAGTGTAAGGCCAGACACTATAAAACTCTTAGAGGAAAACATAGGAAAAACACTCTTTGACATAAACCACAGCAAGATCTTTTTTGACCCACCTCCTAGAGTAATGAAAATAAAAACAAAAATAAACAAATGGGACCTATTAAACTTAAAAGTTTTTGCACAGCAAAGGAAACCATAAACAAGATGAAAAGGCAACCCTCAGAATGGAAGAAAATATTTGCAAACGAAGCAACTGACAAAGAATTAACTTCCAAAATTTACAAGCAGCTCATGCAGCTCAATATCAAAAAAACAAACAACCCAATCCAAAAATGAAGACCTAAACAGACATTTCTCCAAAGAAGATATACAGATTGCCAACAAACACATGAAAGAATGCTCAACATCATTAATCATTAGAGAAATGCAAATCAAAACTACAATGAGGTATCACCTCACACCAGTCAGAATGGCCATCATCAAAAAATCTACAAACAATAAATGCTGGAGAGGGTGTGGAGAAAAGGGAACCCTCTTGCACTGTTGGTGGGAATGTAAATTGATACAGCCACTATGGAGAACAGTATGGAGGTTCCTTAAAAAACTAAAAATAGAACTACCATACGACCCAGCAATCCCACTACTGGGCATATACTCTGAGAAAACCATAATTCAAAGAGTCATATACCACAATGTTCATTGCAGCTCTATTTACAATAGCCAGGACATGGAAGCAACCTAAGTGTCCATTGACAGATGAATGGATAAAGAAGATGTGGTACATATATACAATAGACTATTACTCAGCCATAAAAAGAAACAAAATTGAGTTATTTGTAGTGAGGTGGATGGACCTAGAGTCTGTCATACAGAGTGAAGTAAGTCAGAAAGGGAAAAACAAGTACTGTATGCTAACACATATATATGGAATCTAAAAAAAAAAAAAAAAGGTCATGAAGAACCTAGGGGCAGGAGGGGAATAAAGATGCAGACCTACTAGAGAATGGACTTGAGGACACGGGGAGGGGGAAGGGTAAGCTGGGAAGAAGTGAGAGAGTGGTATGTACATATATACACTACCAAATGTAAAACCGATAGCTAGTGGGAAGCAGCCACATAGCACAGGGAAATCATCTCGGTGCTTTGTGACCACCTAGAGGGGTGGGATAGGGAGGGTGGGAGGGAGGCTCAAGAGGGAGGGGATATGGGGGTATATGTATGCATATGGCTGGTTCACTTTGTTGTACAACAGAACCTAACACATTATTGTGAAGCAATTATACTCCAGGTCTATTAAAAACTGTATTTTCTTCCACGTATATATTTCATAGTGTTATATCATGTTGCTCAGTAAAAGTGTAACCATTTCTCCATTGTTGGATACAGGCTTTCCTCGATCCATTTTGGGGGTCTATTCTAAGTAATACTGGAATGAACTTTCTATGTGTGCTACTGTGAATAAACGTTTGTGCACATCTTGGAATCATTCCTTAGGAAAATTCCCAGAAGCAAAATTGCTAGATCAAAGAGTGTGGATGTTGTTAAGGCTTTTGATAAATATTGAAAACTTGCTAGTGAGGAAAGTTGTGCCACTTTATACTTCACCTGCTTAGACAGCACTGGCTGGGTGAGAGGTGGCATGGGCCTGAGCCAGGTTGGTGCGGTAGAGACAAAGGTAGTGCAGAGAGGGGTATTCAAAATACATTTCTGACAGCACATCTGCAGGCCTTGGCAACAAATGGCTTATGGCAGGCTGTGTGCTTGCGCGTGTGTTGTGTGTGTGTTGGGGGACCAGGCTGGGGGAGAATTTCTACCCCATCTTCCAGATAGGATTTGCCAGGATGCAGATAAGATAATTTACAGGACAGCACCTAGCAAACTTGAGGTGCTCTATAGATGTAAAAGCTTATTGATAGTAACTACGAAATCCCACCCAAAAGGCTGTTTCAAGGATGGAATGGGCTGGTGTGTATGAAGCCTCTAAGCTCTAGGCAAATAGTCATTCTCCTGTGACCTGGCACAATCTTGGGAGATAAACTTGGGAGAATTGCTACATTTTATCCTTATCCGTTTGAGTCATAGAGCACGTGGACACTTGCTTTCCTTTTCCTTTGTCTCCTGCTTCCAGTGAGGAGGGAATCAGCTTAAACAGCTGAGGGTAGGGTCCAGCCTGGAGTGACAGGGAAGGAGATACCTCCATGCTTGGTCTGCCTTGGGTCCCTAAGGCAGAGGGAAGTGCTTGGGGCTGCAGGCGTGACCTCTAGTCTCCTGGCTGGGCCACATTGTGCGCTCACCCTGGGGGAGGAGCCTAAAGATGCTGATAATGAGGCCCTTCCGGTGCAGCCAAACAGGCGCAGGAAAGCTTCTGCAGAGGAAAGATTAGACACAATCCCCGCTTTAGAGAACACGATGGTGGGGGGTGGGGACGGACGGACAAACCTCCCCCCCCCCCCCAGCTCTTTGTGGGTGGTATTGTTTATTGTTGGAGGAGAACAATAGAGGGAGCCTGGCCTGGGCTTGTGCAGACGCTGGAAACAGCAAGTTGGGTCTGGGGAAGGCCTTTTTTAGATCAGTGCAACAAACGTGTTTTGCAGACTGAGGCTCCCAATCTTGGAAAGGGATTAATGAGTGGGAAGGGTATCTTCCTTATCCCCTGGAGATCAAGGTGCCAATACTACCAAGTGCATCCAAGGCTCTTGGTCAAGCACCTGCCCCTCAGGTGCTGTGGTACAAAACAAATTAGCTCTGCCTGGGGAATGAACTGAATGGGGGCCCAACTGGGTCCTCAGCAATGGCCCTCCCTCCTCCTCTCACTTATATGTGGGAAAACACATTTGGTCTCAGGGCAGTGACACCTTCTCACTGTGGAAGGTGAAAGAGCATTGTTTACTTAAACAAGATCATTTGGACGTGTGCTTTGGTTAAAGTTCTGATGAAATGCTGTTTCTTGGATTACTTTGCATTTTTCTTCTTTGTCGGGTATCCCAAATCCATTTTGTATTTCGAGGAAATAGGAAAATATAAAAGACAATATGTACAAAGAAGAAGGTAAAATATTTTATTGTCTTGGTTTTGAAAATAATATTGTGGAGATCTCAGGCCTACTTTATTTTTTTTGCATGTCTTAAAAACTATTTCCAAGGGCTGCTTTTTTTTTTTCTTTTTCCTCTCTTCGAGATTCCTTTTATTGGATGTAATATCCCTCCCAATGCAAGCAAGCCAAGGGCTGCTTTTGACCTGCCTCCCATCCATGGGTCCATGCCAGCTTCCATTGGTGGTTAGGCCCGTGGCCTCGCCCAGTAGGGATTTATATTTGCAGACTTTATTTGTCCTGGCGGCAGCTCTGATTTAGAGTCAGGGGACCCACGTGTCTCTTCTGACTCTGTTGCTTGCATGCTGAGTGGCCTGAGGTGAGTCACTCTCCTACTTTCAAATGCCATTTCTGTGAAATGGGGAGAAAAGGACAGGCTTCTCCTGCTTCCTCAGGAAGATTCTGTGTCAGGGTACAGTGAGAGTAATTTCTGAGTGGTAATACATGATTTACATGGGCGAGAGTTTTGTTTTTATTAGTGACACAAATAGACTATTTTTCTGTCCATTGGATTTGGCTGTCATACGATGGGTACTTGGTTTTAAGGGAAGTTGATGTGAAAGAATGAGCCTACCATGTCGAGTCTTGCTGCTCTGAGACATGTTTTAATATATACCATGAACTAGAAAAAGCAATTGCAGAACTCGGGTGGAACATTCCTTCCTGAATCTCTGTCACAGGAAGGGGTGCAGCAGGGCAGACAAAAACAAATAGAGGGCTTCCCTGGTGGCGCAGTGGTTGAGAGTCCGCCTGCCGATGCAGGGGACACTGGTTCGTGTCCCGGTCCGGGAAGATCCCACATGCCGCGGAGCTGCTGGGCCCATGCGCCATGGCCACTGAGCCTGCGCGTCCGGAGCCTGTGCTCCGCAACGGGAGAGGCCACAACAGTGAGAGGCCCGCAAACCCCAAAAAAAAAAAAAAAAAAAAAAAAAAACAAACAAATAGAGATGAAGCACCCCAAACATATTTTTAAAAGGGCCCCTTTCTCTGTATTAGGACAACTACCTTGCCTTTTTATTTATTTATTTATTTTTATTATTTTTTTTTCGGTACGCGGGCCTCTCACTGTTATGGTCTCTCCCGTTGTGGAGCACAGACTCCAGATGCGCAGGCTCAGCGGCCATGGCTCACGGGCCCAGCTGCTCTGCAGCATGTGGGATCTTCCCGGACCGGGGCACGAACCTGTGTCCCCTGCATTGGCAGGCGGACTCTCAACCACTGCGCCACCAGGGAAGCCCTACCTTGCCTTTTAAGCTCTATTGTAGACTGAATGAAAGGGCAGAGTCTATTAAGAGTTAGAGGTTGTCTTCTTTCCCAGAAAGAGCTACATACTACAGCCTCTCCAGAAGCAAACACTGTTGCTAGTTTTCTTTTGTATTTTTTGGAGATATTTTATGCATATGCAGATAAATAATTATATGCCCCTCTTTTCATACTATACACACCATTCTCCACCTTGCTTCTTTCACTTAATGTATCTTACAGATATCCATAGTGGGCTGCTTGGTTTTCACCATCTGTACAACTATTTTCCTGCTGATGGATTTAGGCTGATTTCTTATTTGCTATTACAAACATTGTTGTAATGAATATCCTACTCCATGTGTTTTTGCACATGTGTATCAGTATAAGTGTAGGACAGATTCCTAGGAGTGAAATTGCTGGGTTGGGGGGGTTATAATAGCCCTTTTAGTTTTAACTCACTATTGCCCTCCATAGAAGTTGCATTGATTTGCCTCCTACCAGCAGTATTCAATGCCCCATTTCTCTACACTCTGTCCAATACAGAGTGAATGTTGCCAATCTGATATGAAAAATGGCCTCTGATTACAAATTGATTACAGTTTTCATTATAAATTATTATTTATAATTATAAATCATTTAGTTTGAATTTACTCAAACTATATGAGTGAGGCTGATCTTTTCTTTTTTTTAAATGTAAGTACCATTTTAATTTCCTTCTTGTAAACTATCTGCTCATGTCCTTTGCCCTATTTTTCTATTCGGTTATTCATTTTTTCTTATTGATTTGTAGGAACTCTTTATGCATTTAAGGAAATTAGCCCTTAGTTATATGCATTTCAGGTACTTTAGTCAGTTTATCTTTTACTCTTTTGCAATGCAGAATTTAAAAAAAAATTAGTCAAATGGGTCACTATCTTTATTTTATGGCTTTGATTTTGAGCAATTCTTAGAAAGCCTGCCCCACTTTAAGATTTATATATTTATGTATATCCTGCTTTCTTCTAGCACTTTCATGTTTTCATTTTTAAAAATCCAATTCTTTAATCCATATGGAATTTATTTTAGTATAACTCTCACAGAGTTCCAACTTAATTTTGTCACAGAAAAACTTGGATTTTGAATCCTGATACTTTTACTCATTAGCTGTGTAATTTTGAACAAATAGGTTAACTTCTCTGAACCTCAGTTTCCTTATCTATATATAAGAATAATAAGCCTACCTAGAAGGAGGAGATATGGGGATATATGTATATGTATAGCTGATTCACTTTGTTATAAAGCAGAAACTAACACACCATTGTAAAGCAATTATACTCCAATAAAGATGTTAAAAATTAGCCTACCTAATGAGGTTGTTGAAAAAGTTAAATAAGATTATATATGGAAACAGCACAGTTCATGGCACATAGTAAGTGTTCAAATCATGTTCCAAATACCCAGGAACCTGGGAAAACAGTGTGTTCATGCAACGGGGAGAAGTTCTAGGTGCGTAGGATACAGAGGTCACCTTGCAACTCACCAGTGTGTGACTTAGGATGAATCACGTCATCACCTAAACCCTTGGTTTCCTCACCTGCCTAATGAATGATAAGAACCAGTTCTTGTTGGCAGGTCCAGATTAGATCATGTCTGTGAAAGCATTTGGTAAACTGTAAAGGGCCCTATGAAAATGCTGGAGATTATGGCCTGATGAATGAGGAGCAGCCATGGCACAGGTGGGTGTTTGCCATCCCTGGCCAAGAAGAATAATTAACTTACAGTAACTTGAAATTAGCAGCTGATGTAAAGCAAGTGAGCTGCAGCAGTTGATTAAAGTAATGTTTAGTAATTGCCTTCTAGTAATTAAGCAATAATGAGCTTCCTGAGACAGAATCTTGTTAGAGCAAAAGACAGATCAAACAGTTCCAATTCATCCTATACCTCTTGAACACAGCCAGTGGAGTATGCAGACACGAGTATCTTGTTGAAGCATGGTCCTTGTCTTTAAAGGACAGACAGTAGGAGCAATAGATGTGTAGGGCACGGCCCCCTCCACCAGACAGAGCACGTGTGGATATGTACTTGGAGGAAGGTCCACAGTGCCCTGGGATTGTCCAGGAGGGAGAGACTCACTTGCTCAGCCCTGTGTGCCAGTCTGAACCCAGTCCCTGGAGTCTGGCCCAGATTCTGAAGAACCCCAGCTCAGTAATGCTTTCTTCAAATGTTACTTGCTGCCCTTTTTTATTCCTTGTTTGGTTGTTTTTGATGTTTCTAATGTCCTGCCCATCTTCCTCCACAGCTGGGGTTGTGCTTAGGGCCTCTGTTTCTACTAGACCTGATGAGTCAAATTTTCCCTGGGTAGGAGTTGCTAGATAAAATATAGAATGCCCAGAGACTTCTCTGGCAGTCCAGTGGTTAAGACTCCACGCTCCCAATGCAGGGGACCCGGGGTCGATCCCTGGTTGGGGAACTAAGATCCCACATACTGCAACTAAGCCCACAAGCGACAACTACTGAGCCCGCGTGCCGCAACTAGAGGAGCCCGCGCGCCGCAACTAGGGAAGCCCGTGTGCCGCAACGAAGACCCAGCTCAGCCTAAAAAAAGTATGTCATAGGAAGTATTTGGGTCATACTTATATACTAAAAAATTATTCATAGGTTCCATGTAATATTTGGAGCAAACATATTAAAATTTATTTGTTTGCTATCTGAAATTGAAATTTAGCTAGGTCTCCTCTTCCTTCCTTCTTCCCTCCCTCCCTCTAGCAACCCTACCTGGGTAGCCCTGATTTCAAATGCTATAAAATAGCATTTGACACTAATGTTTTGTGGAGGCTTAGTAGCAAGGGATGTTAAAAGGTATTAATATAAGAAAAGATTTTTCAGCTAAAGTCATGTTTGGTAAATCCTGGATTAAACAGTTAGCCAGTTTTCTTCATTGTGGAAATTTTAAAAACCTTTTAAATCTCCAACATTGGGTTATAGTATTTAGTATTTCTCAGTTATGTCACTATCTTCCCCCTCCCCCTTCCTGAGTTTTTAGGGTCATAGGAGCAAGTGTTGAGTGAAGGCTGATGGGCATTCTGGGTGTCCATTCTTTTTGTAGACCGTGAGTTCTGATTCTGGGTTTTGGGAAAATAGCACTCTGTAGAAAACAAAAAAAACTTCTTGTAATATTATGATTGTTTTTGTTTAAAAAATCCATAAATGAAAAAACGCATAGATGTGAGAATATATATATTAAAAAAGTTAGAAGGATGTATGCCAAAATATTAACTGTACTTACCCCCAGGTGGGGTGTGGGTAGGGAAAAAGATTTCCCCCAGGTGATTTTCTTTCCTTTTTGTTTGGCTATGTGCTCTGCAATCAGTATATGTGACTCTTGTCAGAGGGTTGAGGGAAAAAAATTCTTTTTGATTATTATATTTTTTTAAACATTTGATTATTATACATTTGATTATGAATCACTTTTCCATATATTACCTGATTTGCCTCTCAAGCAACTCAATGGTGTAGGTTCTAATACTATCCCGATTTTACGGATGAGGAAATTTTACACGGCTCTCTGGCAGACCCAGTTCTCATACTGCCTCTTTGGGTTAGAGAAGGGGCAGCACACGCTGTCCTGAGGGAGGGGCTGTCCTGGGGCGGGGCTGTCCTAGGAGGGGCCCTGGCACCTGTTCACCCAGCCCTTCCATTTATAGACCAAGGTTGAGACCTTGAAAGAGAAAAAGACCTGCGTGAGACACGGTTTTTGAACAAGGACAAGTCCCCCGAGTATCATTTTCTTGGGCAGGGGCTGGGGGTCAGAAGCCGGGGCAGGGATCTGGCCCTGTGTTCGCCAGAAGCCTTGACTTTATCTGTTACCCTGAGCCCAAAAGGGCAAGGGGAAAAAATGTTCTGATGTACAGCAGTGAATACAGTTTGTTTTTTAAAAGGGTCACTTTGATAAATGGTTTATGTTGCCAAAACCACATTGCTTAGAATTTTTTTTCTTTTAAGCTTTTCATAGTACATCTTGCTTCCTTATCTTTTTTAAACTCTTTTTTTCTTTTCTTCATCTATTTTTCCTTTCTTGAATCTTCTGTACATATCCATTTATTTAGAGCTATTGTGGTGATGATGATATTTGAGGTTTCGCTTGTTTATCTGAGTAGTGTTCCTGTTTATATTCCTTGTGCCGATACTTGGTTACAGGGACGAATGGTGACTGAATTGTGGATGTGGTTTTCAAGGAAAAGTCTGGGTCCAGCTCCTAAAAGAGACCTGGGCTTGGAGGGCATCACGAGGAGCTGTGCTTGAATGACCTAGAATCAGTGTGTGGTCCTTTCAATGTGGGTGCATTGCTCCTAGACCAGGGAGGTTCCAGAACACTGCAGCTCCAAGGGACCTCAGGGCACATTCAACAGACCCTGCAGCCCTCATGACAGTTACAGCAACGCTGTCAGCCACGAGGCAGGGGGCCGCAGCATCCTATTTCAGTAGGAGCAGGACTCTGGAGTCAGATGGATCTGTCTTTGGGCCTGGTCCTAAGACTAACTAGCTGCGTGACTTTAGGATAAACTCTTCGTGCCTGTTTCCTCTGCTATGATTACGGATGGTAATCATAGTACCCTACCTCATACGGTTGTTGTGAGGATTAAATGAGTGAATACATGTAGAAGAATACCTGGCACATAATAAACGTTGAATTAAGTGTCAGCTATTATTAACAATAATAGAATATACAGTTCTTAGAATTGTGCTTGGCCAGTAGCATATCTTGTGACATGTTTGCTCCCCAGACAAGGTGCAACTTTTGTTGTCAGTTTTAGGGCTGCGTGTAACTAACTGCTACTGAGTGGGATCCCCCTCCTTGGATGCTGTCTCATCACTTGGTGATTGGTGATGCCTGAGCTGTTACATTACTTCCCAAACAGAAAGGCTTCCTCAGAGCATAGTTTCCGGAGATTCTTTTGAGCTTTTCATCCAGCAATGTGTTTTCTATTAGAAACAGAACAGTAACCACAGCCAGTGACCCGGAGTTTACAGTCCAGCCTTAGCCACAGGCAGCCTGCATTTCTAAAGAGACCAGACACTTTTTCTCCCAGAAGTTTATTTAAAAAAACATTTAACGGAGCATTAAAATAATTTCTTATAGAAAGGAGAAGGGCCTTCACTTTTTTTTTTTTTTTTTGCGGTATGCGGGCCTCTCACTGTTGTGGCCTCTCCCGTTGCAGGGCACAGGCTCCGGATGCGCAGGCTCAGCGGCCATGGCTCACGGGCCCAGCCGCTCCGCGGCATGTGGGATCTTCCCAGATCGGGGCACGAACCCGTGTCCCCTGCATCGGCAGGCGGACTCTCAACCACTGCGCCACCAGGGAAGCCCGGGCCTTCACTTTTAGTCTGTGGCTTGCTCCAGGTGGTCTCTACCCGAGACTTGACTATGAACGTGACTCTGGCCACGTAACTCTTTGCCTTCCTTCTCTGAAGGTGCATAATTTGGGCACTGTTGACCTTCTCTTAGGAGCCCTGTTTCTCAGGTCTTTGGTTTTGGACATTCTTCTCTCGATTCTCTGCTTTGTTTCTTTGACCTCTGCCAAAGATGGAGAAATAAATGTGTTGCAAACGATCTAAGCACAGAAAAAGAATGTGGCCCAGTACTGTGTTCTCTTTTTGTTGACTTAGGAAGCAGTGAGTTGTGGTCCGCATATGAGCCACAGAGCCTCACATCTTCCTGCTCTCCTTGCACCTAGCCCTGAGATATATTTCCTTTTCACTTTTAACAGCTTTATTGAGTTTTAATCCCTGCGTTTTTAGCCAGAGTCTGACCTTGGTTCTTATTTAAACTGCTACAGTGTGGTAGAAAGAGTTCTGGATTTGAAGCCAGAGGGGAGGAGAAAAAGGAAATCACGTTTATTGAGTCTTACCCTTCATCATTCCATTTCTTCATGTCTTTCTTAAGATGCTATTATAAGCCAGGCACTGTGAAACGAGCCGTAGGGCAGTGCTTCGGGGATGTGGGAGCTGGACCCAGGCTATCGGGGTTTGAATTTCACTTCCATCAGTGAAGTGGGACCCACCGTTAAGTAGGACCTTCATGACTTATTTAACTTCTCCTGTGCCTCAGTCTCCCCAGCTGTCAAGTTAGAATGCTCATGGTGTCCGCCTGATAGGAGTGTCGTGAGGATCAATGAGTTAATAATAAAGAATGAGGTGATGATGATGATGACGGTGACAATGGTGATGATAGGGAGGGGCTGCGGTCAGGGCTCAATCAGACAGAGATTTCACTGCTCTCATGCTGCTCACAGCTGTGTGTGCATGCACGTGCATGCTGAGGGATGGACTTGGAGTGTGAGACAGATATAAATAATTAAGTACAGTAAAACTTGATGAGTTACTATAGGGCAGGGGAGGGGACTGTGGGAGCATATGGCAGTGAGGCTTCTTTTGATGGCATGTATACCTTCTGAACTTGAGGTCTGGCTGTTAGCTTTATGACTTTGGGTGACCCTCAATTTACTCACCTGCAAAACAGGTAACATAAAATACCAGCCTCATAAACTTGTAAAAACAAATGGAAATAGACATAAAGTGCCAAGTATAGTGCCTGGCATATAGCGAGTTCAGTGACTGTTTATGGACCCAGATTCTTTTTTTTTTTTTTTAAAGAAGATGTTGGGGGTAGGAGTTTATTAATTTATTTATTTTTGCTGTGTTGGGTCTTCGTTTCTGTGAGAGGGCTATCTCTAGTTGTGGCAAGCGGGGGCCACTCTTCATCGCGGTGCGCAGGCCTCTCACTGTCTCGGCCTCTCTTGTTGCGGAGCACAGGCTCCAGACGCGCAGGCTCAGTAGTTGTGGCTCATGGGCCTAGTTGCTTCGCGGCATGTGGGATCCTCCCAGACCAGGGCTCGAACCCGTGTCCCCTGCATCGGCAGGCAGATTCTCAACCACTGCACCACCAGGAAGCCCTGGACCCAGATTCTTGACAGAGAGATATTTTTCCTTCACAGTCCTGGTGAACAGAGACAGAACCCCCTGGGCTGCAACCTGCACGTTGGCTTGGCCGTCAGTCATCTTTCCAAGGATCATTGGAATCCGCATAGAAACCACCTTTGCACACAGGGAATCTACTCCCCTGGCTCCTTCACAAGTCTCAGTGCAGTGGACTCCCCTTCCGTCCTTCCACCCTGCAGCCCTCAGCCCTTTGAGCTTCAGCTGGCTGGTAGAAGTGACCCCGGGCTGCTCTAGCCTCCCAGGCACCCTTACCGTCTTGGGCTTGCCAATCATCCTTTTCCTCTTCCTCCAGAGTCCCTTGGGCTTGTTCTGCCTTCACCTTATGAAATGAGGTTTTTTCTGGTTTTCTCAATTTTATTTAACTTTGTTATTGTTTTTTTTTAATTTATTTATTTAATTTATTTATTTTTGGCTATGTTGAGTCTTCGTTGCTGCCCGCAGGCTTTCTCTCTAGCTGCGGCGAGTGGGGGCTACTCTTCGTTGTGGTGCACGGGCTTCTCATTGCGGTGGCTTCTCTTGTTGCAGAGCATGGGCTCCAGGCGTGCGGGCTTCAGTAGTTGTGGCACATGGGCTCAGTAGTTGTGGCTTGCAGGCTTTAGAGCGCAGGCTCAGTAGTTGTGGTGCACCGGCTTAGTTGCTTCACGGCATGTGGGATCTTCCCGAACCAGGGCTGGAACCCATTGGCAGGTGGATTCTTAACCACTGCGCCACCAGGGAAGCCCTGTTATTGTTTTCTAACTTTTCTCATGTTGGTTTCAAGGGCAGAGACTGTCTCATCTCTGTATTTCCTATGGTGACTAGCACAGTGCTATAGTAGGTACTCAACAGACAATAATTGTTTTTACCCGGATAGGGCTTTATGGTTAACCAAGGCTCTTTTGTATAGTTTTTTTTTTTTTCTTTCAAATCTGTACCATAGTCCTCTGAAGTAGACAGAGCAGGTAGTATTCTTTTTAGCACAATTAAGAAACTAAGGCCTACACTTCAGCCATAGGTCCATTGATTATTTAATTCTACAGAGAAGATATTTACTGAGTGTAAATCTGTCCCATGGGCTAGGAAAATAGAGCTGAAAGACATCATCCCTTTCCTCAAGGATGAGGCAGACGTTTGAACAAATAATTGTTGAAGTTTCAGGACAGAGGAACAATTAACGTGTTTATTGGGGGAAGATCAGCGAAAAATTGAGAGAAAGAGATGCTTGCACTGGTCCTTAAAGGGTTGACTTCACAACACAGAAAGGGTGGGCAGGAGGGCATCCCAGGTAGAGGAAATACCATGTACACAGCCTATGGGAATGAAAAGACCAGCACCTTGGGAGATACTGCAGCATCAGCAAGGCTGGCAGGAGGTGTATAGCAACGGGGTGGTGATAGACGGGAAGATGGCGGTAACTCCCACTGGTAAGACCCCAAGACCCCCAGGGCTTGCAGGAGACTGGAAGCTTCCTCCCTTTGTGCAGTCTCCCAGTTTCTAGCCCTTCCTCCCAGAGGCACTCACAGCATGTACATAAACCACCTTTCAGCTTTGGATGGGCTCCCCTTTGCTCTGCTTCCTTGCACCCCCAGCTTGTCTGCATAGAGATTTGCAATCTCCTTTTGATGCTAAAAGAAAACATCTTATCACATGAGAGACCTGCGACCTGACTGCTTGGAAGAATAAAGTTTACCAGGTGAAATGACCTCTGTGTCATTTGCTCTTTGTGGCGTGAGGTGACTGGGAAGGAATAAAGTCCGTCTGTGACCAAACACCTGTGTTCCTCTCTCGCTGGCAGGGTCACCAGAGGGGAGTGTTAAATTGCTCCTCAAATGAGTCAGCCCTGCTGTTCCCGAGGAGACGGGCTGGCGCAGCTTGAGCTCTGTGGGCAAGTCTGACCAGGCCCATCTCACTCGTGCCTGTGTTTGCCTTGCAGCTGTGTAAATGAGTATGGAAGATTATGATTTCCTGTTTAAAATTGTTTTAATCGGCAATGCTGGTGTGGGGAAGACGTGCCTAGTCCGACGGTTCACTCAGGTAAGAAGTCTGAAGTCTGGGGTCGGGTTTTTCCATCTGGCCTTCGGGGTTAGGGGATCCTGACAGGATGGGTGAGTGGTACCTATGCCAGCCAAGATGCCAATGCTTAACGAGCCCTTTGCAAGTGTACCAGCTCCGTAGCCTAGTCTGGAGGGTTCTTTTTCGACATTAAAAATTTTTCATCTTATTTGAAGTCTCAGCAACGGTGAACATGACCACTATTTTCTCTGTGAAATATCCTTTGCTCTCTCTTTTCTTTTGACTTTTTAAAAAATTGAAGTATAGTTGATGTACAGTATTATATTATAGGTGTACAACATAGTGATTCACCATTTTTAAAGGTTAGACTCCATTTATAGTTATTATAAGATGTTGGCTGGATTCCCAGTGTTGTATAATATATCCTCACAGCTTATTTATTTTATACGTAAGAGTTCGTATAGACTAGAGTTTCTGAACCATTTCCAGGGAGCACGGCTCAGTGGGTCTCCACCAGCCCTCCCACGCCTCTCATGGCTTCTTTTAGTAAAAGGGGTGAGTGGTTTTGCTTTCAGTCCGCAGAATCAAAAATAGCTTATCAGATTAAAAAAGAAAAAGATTACTCGTTAATAATAATCCAAAGGTGGAAACAAATGAACCTGGATGTCAAGTTAAACCTAAATGTTAACTTGTAAAAAACTCAAATTCAAATTAAACCCCTCAAGCTCCCTGCTGATGCCCTCTCAGTTCCTCCCAGAAAACGGATCAAATCGTTTTGGTTTAGAACCAAATACGCTGATTTTTCTAATCTATTCCACGGGAATGAAATGAGAACAGTGAAGGACTATTTGAACTAAATTAAATGTTCCCTCTGGGTTGAGTCCTTATCGTTTGTTCTAAGTACAAGTTCCCTTTGGGGCTGCCCTTTTGAGAATTACTGCCAGAGATTATATACCTGATTTCACACAGAAATGGGTGGGAAATCATTCTGAGGTTGACCTTCTTCTGTGTTTTCCTGGAAAATTATGAATGGCATCCTTTTCAGGATTTATCATGCATGCATCTTGCATTTTCATAAAGTGCTAACGGGGAAGGTTGAGAATAGCTCTTCTGTCTAAGGCACAGGGCAACCTGGTGCCCAGGAGAGAACACTGGCTCGAGAGTGGAGACACGGGCCCTCATCGCAGCTCTTGCCCCGTGAGCCTGGGGAAATTCCGCCCCCTTGCCGAGCCTTCCTGCCTCCCTGTGATCTCCAAGGCCCCTTCTAGCTCTGACAGTCTGTGGTTCTCTGGAAAACTGGAGAGACAGATTGGTTAACACAAATAGCTTGAGGGCAGAGAGTCACCTTTGGAAATGTCAAGGTTTTTCCCATGATAATGAAGGGCAGAATAGGACTTTTTACTAAGCCATGGCCTGGTGAAATCAAAAGTAACAAGCTGACAGGCATCTGGGCTCAGTCAACCGCCATGGCGTAATATTGGAAACTCCAACTGGTTTTACTTCCCCCTACCATTAGTAACCTTTCTGCTTTTGGCAGGAGGACAAGACTGCAGAGACGTAAAGTTTTCAGTCCCTTTGTCAGAAGTTCCCTTGACCTTGTCTAATGACTGAAAGTTCCCTTAGAGACTTTTCAGCCCGCTCTTCTCATTTTATAGGTAAAAAACTCAGGTCTTAGAGGGATGAAATGACTTATTAGCATCTCATATCATGTTAGTGGCAAGGCTAGGATTAGAATCCAGATCTTCCGGTTCACAGCGTGATATTTTTTATCTTTTGCATGTTCTAACTTCTGAGACCATAGGAGTCTGGCTTTTGTTTTTAAAAGCATAATTCTTGTCATTAGGGGTAAAAATACTTTGATTTTTAAACAGTAATTTTTACCAATAAGCACACCACCCCTTATTTTTCTTTTCTGTTTACTTTTTACCCCTCCCAGTCCCTCAACTCCACCCAAAGTTCATATTTCATAGACAGGATTATGTTTAGTTTTGTTATTTAGTAGACAGTTAAAATGAATTGGATTCAGTTGTTTTTGAGGCATGAGGAATTGGGGAACAAAGTGATGAGGGAGACACTGGGAAGGATTTGTTTTATTTTTTGGCATTTGTTATACTGCAAAACAGCTGGAGCTGTAAACTTGAAGCTTGGCAGCCTTGTGTTTGAGCCAAATCAAAATAGAAGAAAATTGATTCAATATTTGTAAGCAAAGTTATGAATGTTTATATTTACATCTTTTGCAGACGTGCAGTGGAACAGTTTCTGTTGGTCTGATGCTCAGTCTTTTAAGTTCATACTTTAATTAAAGAACCCTCTTGTTAGGGAATGGACTTAATTAAAGATGCCCCAGTCTTAGCTCCCAGAGCTAATACAGTCCATTTAACTTTAATTTCTGGAAATTCTGGAGTATGAATGTGAAGAGGGAAGAGAAACTAGGTGAAGGGTTCTTTCTTGATAGAATTCCTTCCCACTTCAACTCCCTCCCTAAGCTTACGGGAAATATTATGTGACAGTAAATTACATTATACGTGTAATTTTACTAAAATCATACCTTTCTAGTTCAGCTTCCAATTTGATGTAAAGCTTTGTTTTGAAATACTTACATCAGACCAGAGAGAAGGACTGGTTTGCCTAAGGTCACTCAGAGGTCCTTAGGCTGCTGCCTCCTGGTTTGGTGCTATTTCTACTATACTGTCTCCCTGGATGACTGCTTTTCTTCAGTTATCTTCCCAGGGTCATTGGCCCTGATCTCACATAGTCATATCTGTATGGTACAGAAATAGTTATCACTCTCAGGGCAGACAGAAATTCAAAGGATCACTGTCTCATTCATGTTTCTTGTGTTGAGTTCTTGTTTGTTTTTTCATCTTGGTTGTTCACCCCCATGGCTGTCCATGCCCTAGACTAATAGCCAGTTTTAATCTTCCTTGATCTTACCTTTTAGAGCACCTGTCCATTTTGCCCCCACCCAGACCATCCTGATCTCATCCCTGCAGCTCCGTGTCTTATCCTTGTGTCTGATTTTTCTGTTTCATTCTTTGAAGTCAGGTCCCCCATCCTTTCCCAGTTCTCTTCTTTTACCCTCTCTGTCTGCTTCCTCCTTTCTTTGTCCCCCTTTCCCCTTCCTTCTTCTTTCAGCATTCTCTCTCCCCCATTCACCCTCCTTTCTCCTCCCCTCAAAACATACACACAAAGTTAAATTAAACAGGGTTCCCATGACACTAACCAGAGTTCTCTCTTCTACCAGTTAACTCAGCCAAAGGAAGGAGCTGGTGATGGGTAGTAATGGGGTGGGGTGGGGGGAGAATCTCATTTAATTGAAAGATTTGCTTATTGTTATTTTCTATCATTTGTGCTTTAGGGTCTTTTCCCCCCAGGACAAGGAGCCACAATTGGAGTTGATTTTATGATTAAGACAGTGGAGATTAATGGTGAAAAAGTAAAGGTAAGATACTAAGTGTTCAATAAGGGTTTCATTGTGTTGTGTGAGAGGAAATAGTATTTTCATAACACTTATTAAATCACCTAATGGAAACCCACACTGAAAATAACATACTCAGCCATGGCAGCTTATTTCCAAACAGAGTTCCTCTCTTCCGTTTATAGGGGCAGGAAGGGGTTATGCGTGATGTGTTTACAAATGGGAAGACAGAGAGAGAAGAGCTAAGGCAAGTTTGTCCTGTCTCTTGTCATGTCAGACTTCCGTGGTGGTCCAGTGGTTAAGACTCCGTGGTTCCACTGCAGGGGGCATGGGTTCGATCCCTGGTCAGGGGACTAAGATCCTGCATGCTGTGTGGCATGGCCAAAAAAAAAAACAAGGAAGAAATTTCTTTTGGGGATCTCTTGAGTTGGGCCATTATGCAGAGCTATTTCTTCTTCTTTTTTTTTTTAAATTGGAGTATAGTTGCTTTACAATGTTGTGTTAGTTTCTGCTGTACAATAAAGTGAATCAGCTATGTGTATACATATATCCTTTCCTTCTTGGACCTCCCTTCCCCCACCCCCATCCCACCCATCTAGGTCATCACAGAGCACGGACCTGAGCTCCCTGTTTCTTCTTAATAGCAGCTTCATGAAAGAGCCTCCCGATTCCTACATTCATTATGGGTCATTCTGTTGTATGAATCATGTATTAGAATTATTCTGTCTGCCACCCTACCCCTGTCCCTAGTAAGGGAGAAATACTAAATGAGGGGTCCAGGAAGGGTCCATGATCTGCCCCGTCCCCTTTGTGGCCTCTGGATGGTTTGGTACCTGTATGAGCTATGGTGTCTGAGTTCAGTAACAGGAGAAGGGAGGTAGTATTTTTCTAGTGCCTAATATGCATCAATCCCCCTGCTACCTGTTTTTACATTTAACTCAATCTTTATTGTAAACTCTGTGAGGTAAGTGGTAAATTGTCTTCATTTTATAGTTTTCAGAGAGGTTGAGTGACTTATTTATCCACGGCTACACAGTTTAGCAAGAGAGGTAGGCAGGATCTGAACCGGTTTTGTGTGGGCCAGTGCACCCCACTGCCTCCCTGGCAGGGGTCTCTACTGCTCTGAGAGCAGGGGAGAATGAAGGCATAGTAAGCCCATTATCTCGGAGCAAGGAAAGCGGCAGGTGATGGAAAGAAGTGTGCAGTAATTACTTGGGGGACTTCCCTGGCGGTCCAGTGGTTAAGTCTCTATGCTTCCACAGCAGGGGGCATGGGTTCGATCCCTGGTCAGGGAACTAAGATCTCACATGCCACGTGGTGTGGCCAAAAAAGAAGAAAAAAAAGACTAAATTACTTGGAAGGAGGGTAGAGATACTGATCTTTGGCACTGTGCCCCTCAGAGTTAGTGAAATTCCACGGTCAGATCTTTCAGAGCTGAGTCCCATGGAAAGAAGGGGTGACCCTGGCATCAGCAGCACAGTGAGAACCATGACATCAGAGTTCCAGCCAGATCCCAACCTCAGCATCCCAAGTTTGAGTCCATGTCACTTGCATCCTTCTCCCATAGGTACCTGCACTCCCACCTTCAGATGCCTCAGGAGGGGCAGAGAAGCTCCGGGGTGCTCTTACAGCATGTCACAGACATACAGAGCTATGTTTAGGATGAGGCTCCTGAGTGGGGGACAGTATCTTTCCTAGTGCCTCTTCCAGCCCTCACTCTTCAAAGGGTTTTTTTTTTTTTTTTTTTACTGCAAAGACATCTACACCAAATACAATAGTGATGGAGAGCTGGGGGCTCTGGAAAATAAAAGCAGGGTGTGGAATCCACATAAATGCCAACTGGAAAGGTCAGAAAAACTGTGCATTGGGGTGGTGAGAAGGAGCTGGGTGGGGAGAGAAGGGAGCCAGGCGTGTGCACTCAAGAGGCGGCGGCAGGAAGAGCCACTTGTAGTTCTCTCCTGTTCCAGCAGAGGCAGGTGGTGCCATCCCAAGGAGCTGGGTTAAGATAACTTCTGTTTTAGGCATTGTATTTCCAGATGTTTGGGTTTCCCATTTATATACATATATATGTATGAGTTCATTCCTTTGACCAGAAAGGTTCATGCCTGCCATATGCCAGGCCCTGGGAATAGATAGCAGTGAATAAGAAATGGTCCCCATTGTTAAAGAACAGGCTGATTTTTCCTTCCTGAATCCCCAGATTTAGGTATTACATTTATGCCACTTTCCGTGAACCATAACCTCATTTTGAAGTACTTATTATACTCAGCTAAAATCCATCTTTTTATAGCATCTAACTCTACCACGAGACCACAGGCTCCCCAAGAACAAGGTTTATATCTTACTCATCTTTGTATCACAGCACTGCCCGTTCCCATCATCACTTTAGGCCTCTGGACCTTCGTCTATGAGAAGTGAGAGTTGGTTCATCTCCGAAATCCAGTCCTAATTAATTTGCCTGGGATTTTTTCTAGCCGTGTATGTAGAGTCAAGATAGAAGATGACCCTCTTCAACCACATTAGTCCAAGGGTCTCATTAACACTTGGACACGTGAGGAGAGCAGCCCAGGCTTCACTAAGGAAGCGGTTGTTGTCTTATTATTGTTGGTGTTCTTTAACATTTACTGAATACCTCTTCTTGGTGAGAGTTAAGTGTCTTTTTGCTAGTCGTTTGCAGGCTTTCTCAGGGCCCCATAGAGACAATGGAAAGAGAATCCACCCGTGGTTTGTACAGGATCACCCACCTGGCAAGTGGCAGGGCAGGACCAGAACCCCAGTTTCTCTCCTGACTGCTCATCATCCACCCTCAGCCTCTCCTACAAGTCCCATTCTTTCTAGGATGACTCCCAACATCACAGGCAGCTAAGCAAAGGTGTTAGAAAGATTCTCATAGCTATTAAGTCTTAGTGCCCAATCAGTAGAGGCAAAGTTGAGGAGGAGGCCCTTCTCTTAAAGTGGTCTGTATTATGAAGGTGACCTTGGGTAGAAAATATAATTAAAACTTATATAGAATTTTCTCCTAACCACTTATTTTTTTAGCCTATCATAAATTAATGAGTAATAAGCAAAACCCTAAGCTCAGTCTATGACATTTTAACCTTAGGAGATTAATTATAATAGAAAATTTGCTGGATTTTTCTCTCATCAGGTATATACTGCATAGATAGGAAAGTCTTGAAAGTATGCATATGTATTTCCTCTCTCAGCCATCTGTCCATCCTTTCATTTATCCAGCCATCCTGTGTTAGGGTGGATGCTTTGTGCCAGGCACTGTGTTAGGTAAAGCATCTTTGTAACTAGTAACTTACTGTCATCTTGCTGAAACGTCTCATCTGTGAAATCTTCTTTAATACTCTGCTAATCATTTAAGCAGAATGAATCCATCCTTCCTTTGTGATTCCACCATCCTTTGTTCATTCAGTTAGCCATCATTCCAGTGTGTCCACCACATACCACGGCCTGTTTTAGGAAGGCAGTAGGGGTATAAGGTTAAATAAAAGGCAGCCCTTACCCTTAGAGAACCTAGTCTAACAAGGGGACATAGTAGTAAACCAATGATTGCAGTATGTTCTTGTAGCAGTGAGGCAATAGAGGTGTAAGTGGTGGTACAAAGAAGAGAGTAGACAACGGTGCAGCCCCATGCTGGAGGTGAGAGTGGTTAGGAAGCCCAGGGCAGTGGTATTGAGAACATATTCATGGACATAAGACTAACACCAGGAGACACTCTCCTGCTGGCCCCTCTTTAATAAAACATCTCGTATCTTACCATGGTTAGTCAACTATGTATTCATCCTCCCTGTACTCGGAGCTTTTTGAGATCAGGGATTGTGTTTTATTTATCTTTGCATCCTATCTGTGCTTAGCACAGTGTTCTGCATCTGTTAATGATCTATAAATGCTGAAAAAGAGCAAATGAATTGCAGAGAGAATCGTGAAACCAAGTTGAATAATAAAGGCAGTGGAATATGGATCTCCTCAGGAATTAACCATAAGGCTAGAAACAGGCAGCCTCTTTGGGAAAACAGCCTACATCTCAGCCAAGACATACAATCACTATTCTAGAAAATATCTCAGTGGTTTTCATTCTCAGAGCTGTTCTCAAGATGTGCCAGTCATGAGAACATACTGATTTCTAATGATTGGCAGTACTAAATCCAATCACAAGTGTTTCTCGAGGCTCCATGCGGCATTGAAATAATAGTCTCTTGTTCTAAGACACAGCCTGGCAGAGGGGAACCATGTCCCTAGGTTTGAGGCAGAGAAGAGAAGTAGCTTTTGTCCTGGCAAAAGCTGTAACATCTGTATGGTTGCCTTCAGCATACACAGGCTTTCATGTACATCATCAAAGGGCAGCTGTGACTCCAAATCAAAGGAGAGCCTGTGTGCCACTGATTGGTGGCAGGGACCACCGGTCACTCATCAGTCTCCTCAGCTAAAACTGGTCTGAGCAGAGGGTGATACCAACTGCCTCATCCTCTTTGGATGCAGATGTACATTTAAATCAGTCTCTGGCAGCAAAGCAGCACGGTGTATGGACTGAGTCCTCTCCTGGGAGTCAGAAGGCCTGAAGTCTGCGTCCCAGCCTTGCGAGCAACCTGTTAATGAAAGAGAGGCATAAATTTGCCTACCTCACTGGGTTGTTGTAAGGATGAAATGAGACCGTGAATAAATATTTGAACATTTACTCTTTGCCAGACACTGGATTTGGTATAGGGGATAAGGGAGAGTGCCAAAATGGACCCCAGCTTCCCCCTCATGAAGCTTTCAGTCTAGTGAGGAAGACGGTTCTGAAACAAGTTATTACAAGTAACTAAGTGATTCAAGTGTGTCAGGTGCTGTGAGGGAGAATTGCAGGGTAGGTTGCAGGAGAGATTATTTGGGGGTGGGGATGGGGAATCTGGCCTAATCTGAAGGTTCCAGAAGGTCTCCCCTGAGGAAATGATGTTCTGTTAATGGGGGTGAAGGCATTTTGTGACATGTGAAATTGATGCAGTTAGAAGGGAAGATTGCTGTTGGTGTGATTTTTCAAGGTCTCGGATTTGTTCTGCACTCAGCAGTCGCTCTGGGGAAGAGTTCTCTTTCAGAGGTCTGCTCTGTGCAGGGAAATTCAGGTTGAAGTGAGAAGTGTTTTGCCTTCTTTGTTATTAGAACCATCAGGTAAATGACTTCAACAGGTTTGCATATTATTAACCTCTTTTTATAAAGAAGCCACCGAAGCCCAAAGAGATTAAATGACTTGCCCAAGGTCACAGAGCTTACAAGTGGTGGAGAGAAATTAATTTCCTTGCCTGCTATGGCATTGTTCCTGTTTTCATTAACAAAGATAATACCTTAATATATTCATTTGAATGGATTTTTTTCCCCCTCTCCAGTTGCTGACTGAAATGCCAACAGTCACAGTGACAGCTTGCCCTGGATCCCGACTTTTGTAATTGGGCATGCATTATGATTAAGAGCAGGGACTCTGGGACCACACTGCCTGGTTGAATCAGCTCTAGGACATACTGGCTGTGAGACATTGAGCAAGTTAATTAATCTCTCTGTGCCTCAGTTTCCTCATGTAAGAAATGGATATAGGAATAGTACTTACCTCATAGAGTTGTTGTGAGGGTTAAGTGAGTTATTCTATGTAAGTGTTTAGAATAGAGCTTGGCAAGTAAGTGCTCAATAGTTTGGTTGTCTTTTTTAAGATTTTTTTATAAAGAATAGAAGGGATTGCTTATGACCAAAAGGAGAACGTTTGAAATATATGAATTATATGAATGCAAAGCTTTAATAAGACATAGGGATATACTTTCTGATTTAGAAAATAAACAAAATGGAAAATTAAAGATATGAGCAATGAAGAGTCTACAGATAAAAAAAGCAATGCTTATGGGAAATAGGCTTATAATAAAAATTAAGTAGATTATAAATACCCTAATTTTACCTTTTAAATGAAGTTATACAAAAATAATCTAAATGCCTTTAAAAAAAAAAGAATAAAGGGGAAACTCAAAATAATTTAACAAAGAAAAAAACAAAAATGAAAGTGAATCCCTATCTTTAACCAGGCTCACCCAACAAATCTTTAAAAAAATTGTAGGTGCCTTTTTCTTAGGGCAAAAAATAACCATGAAATTATTTGGGTGAAGGTGCTTCTGTTTCTAAACTAAAGCAAGGCAGTGCTGTCTTTCTTTTTTGCTTCATCAACCTGATCCTTCTCTTATGCCTTTACAGCTCCAGATCTGGGACACAGCAGGTCAGGAGAGATTTCGGTCCATCACCCAGAGTTATTACCGAAGCGCCAATGCCTTGATCCTCACCTATGACATAACCTGTGAGGAATCCTTCCGTTGCCTTCCTGAGTGGCTGCGGGAGATAGAACAATATGCTAGCAACAAGGTCATCACTGTGCTAGTGGGTAAGTAAGGACTAATGAGGAGGGACATTGATTTGTGAGCATCAGAGAATTTAGAATCACATAAGGCCACATGCCTTGGTACCTTCCGAGAGTATAGTCTACAGCTGTATAATTCATGTGGTCAACATTCAGTTCTTCTGAATGAAATTGAAGAGAAAATGAAATAGATCCTATCCCATGGTGATGGTTTAGAAAAGTAAAGTAGAAAATGTTGCTGATTGATTTTCCTATCAGTGCAGGCTCTAGGGAAGAAGGTGGATTGCCATGAAAGTTATGTGGGCTGCTAAACATTACAAAAAAATCTAGGCCGTGGAAACTGTTGGTCTAGAAGTAAAATATATCTACGTTGATAAGGAATTCATTATTGAAGCAATTATTTTTTGCCTAAAAAATGGACTTTGGTTAATTTTTTCCCTTCTTACATTTATACTGATTTGAAAAATTCTAATTTTCAGAAAGAATAAGGGAAATTCTGCAGTTTGTTTCCTCTTGTAGGAGGGTAGAACCTCTATTTAGTATGGGGGGAAAGCAGAAAATAACCCATGTTTTTTTTTGTGGTGACAAATGCACCCATTAAAAATGAAATTGCAGCGAAACAGATTAGATTGTGAAAAATCCTCTACTGGTGATGGAAAAATGTTAATAATATTTGGTTGTTAAAATGTTTTCTTCCCGAGAATTCCCTGTCAGTCCAGTGGTTGGGACTCCGAGCTTCTACTGCAGGGGGCACAGTTTTGATCCCTGGTCAGGGAACTAAGATCCTGCATGCTGTGCTGTGTGGCCAAAAAAAACAAAGTTTTCTTCCTAAGAAGGAACATTGTTGTATATTCTAGAAAGACCTGAATTTTGGAAATCCAATAGAGAACCTCAGAAACATTAAGTTAAAAACCATGGTTAACAGTAAGTTAAACACTTTATAGAAAGCGTTATAGCTAGTGTATATGTGCCAGGAATCATATTAGGAATATTATGTATCATGATCCCAAATTTACAGATGAGGAAAGCAAGGCTCAGACAGGTGAAGTTCTTTCCCCAAGGTCACTCAGCATGTAAGACTGACTTCAAAGCCTGTGTTTATCCAGCTGTAACGTGCTGCCTTGTAACAGATTGCTGGACTTTTCCTTCAGGCTGCTGGGTTAAGTATCTGCCTCTCTATGAGCTAATGCTCCATGCTCGGTCCTGAAAACCCTCCTACACACTGAAGAACCTTTGCTGTGAAGAGCTTGAAAGACCTCCACTTTGGACATAAAGTTCTTGAGAACATGAGTCAAAGCATTACTACTTGGGATTCTATATAAAGGAAGTTAAATGAATATATGAGGGGACATGATCAGTCAGCTCAGTATGAAAGAGGCACTACCTTTTTTTTTTTTTTTTTTTCCGCGGTACACGGGCTTCTCACTGCTGTGGCCTGTCCTGTTGCGGAGCACAGGCTCCAGACGCGCAGGCTCAGCGGCCATGGCTCACGGGCCCAGCCGCTCCACGGCATGTGGGATCTTCCCGGACCGGGGCACGAATCCATGTCCGCTGCATCGGCAGGCGGACTCTCAAGCACTGCGCCACCAGGGACGCCCGGCACTACCTTTTTATTTATTTTTTATTTAAAAAAAAGTTTATTTATTTATTTATGGCTGCATCGGATCTTAGCACGCAGGATCTTTCGTTTCGGTGCGTGGGCTTCTCTCTAGTTGTGTGTGGGCTCCAGAGCACGTGGGCTCTGTAGTTATGGTACATGGGCTCAGTAGTTGCAACACAAGGGCTTAGTTGCCCCGTGGCATGTGGGATCTTAGTTCCCCAACCAGGGATTGAACCTGCTTCCCCTGCATTGGAAGGCAGATTCTTAACCACCGGACCACCAGGAAAGTCCCAGCACTGGCCTTTTTTTTTTTTTAACATCTTTATTGGAGTACAATTGGTTTACAATGGTGTGTTAGTTTCTGCTTTATAACAAAGTGAATCAGCTATACATATGCATATATCCCCATATCTCCTCACTCTTGTGTCTCCCTCCCGCCCTCCCTATCCCACCCCTCTAGGTGGTCACAAAGAGGGGTGATCTCCCTGTGCTATGCGGCTCCAGCACTGGCTTTAAAAATTTTTTTTATTATGGAAAATTTTAAATATAAGCAAAATAGAGAAAACAGTATAATGAACACCCATATACTCATTTCTCAGATTTGACAATTAACAACTCATAGCCCATCTTATTTTATCTTTTCCCCATCTCTTCTATCTGCCTTCCCCTTCAGATTATTTTGAAGCAAATCCCAGATGTCATACTAATTCAATTTATATTATTTCAGTGTGTATCTCTATAAAAGATATAAAATTTTTTAAAAAAGAGAACCTAACCACAATGCCATTTTCACACCTAAAAAATATTAATGAGTCCTTGATTGACTCATCCATCAGAAATTTATTCAAATCAAGATCCAAATAAGGTCTGTATGTTGTAATTAATTTTTATGTCTTTTGATTCTCCTTTTAGCTATAGCTTATCCCTCCATTTTTGCTCCCTGGGAATTTATTTGTTAAAGCATTTGTTTGTCCAATGCTTTGTTAAAGCATTTGAAAACTTGGAGTTTTCAAGTCTGAATTTTGTTATTTCACCCTGGTGGTATCATTTGATATGTTCCTCTATCACCTAAATTTGTGGCAGATTTGTAGGTAAATCTAGAGCCTGGTCAGATTTAGGTTTTGTTTTTCATTTTAACAGATATACTTTACAGTTGGTATTCCAAGATACTGTTCTCATAGGACAGTCAAGAAAAATGCTTGATTCATTCTTTTCCATTTATTACTTTCCAAAGTAATGAGTTGGTTCCCTAGTCTTCCAAAGGCAACTGTTGAAGTTTGTTTATATTTTGAATATTGCTATAGATTTAAATATATTTGATGTATTCTAGCCCCTTGCAATTATTATTATTGATGCTTCAGTTGTTCCAACTTTTGACAGTGGGAGCTTCTTCAAGTGGGCTCCTGAGTCCTTTTGACATGACCCAGGAATCTTTGATAATTTTCTTTATATCTGGGATGACAAGTGCTCGAGGCACATCCAGTGCATTTCCTGCCCCAGACCTGGAATTAGGCATTTCTTCAGGAAGCACTGTTTCTTTTCAATGGGAAGTTGTATTTAGAGGCTACAACCAAGGTGATAGGAATCATCTTTACTAGGTGATGGCTTTTAGGCTTTTCAGTGGACAGAGCTGGTGTGTGTGTGCATATGTGGTGAATTCTGTGGCATCCACAGGGGGTTGTCTCATTAGGCTCTGTGAAACGTTTTGACTGACAAGACTACCATAGACCACATGGTATCACAGTCACTTAGAAGGATACAGGACAGGAAACACAGCTTAGTAGTAAGCCAGCATCAAGCATTCCTCTTCAGTGGAAGCAGCCTTCATAGCAGTCCACAGAGCTGTCCAGGACCTCCCGGGACAGTTCAGATGTGAAGGGAAAAGGCTCACTTCAGGCAAGTGCAGGATCTGCCCTGGCTAGAAGCCTCAATGCCCCATAGGAGCCCATCTCTCTTGTAACAACCCGACAGGCCTAACTTTCAGGGTCTCTTCAGATGAAGAATCATCACACTCAGGGAAGCCTAAAGTTAAGGCTTTCCATTAGGTATTTATAATTCATACATAGAATTCCCAGGCCAGATGGAATTTATCAATCAAGGGTCACTTTTACCATGAGCAATGTTGGGAAGTAACACAGTTGGCATATCACCTTTGTCAGATTTCCAAAACAGAAGTTGAAAATTTTTTAAAGATAAAATAACACCATGAATTATTCACACTGATACTTCCATTTGTAATTCAGGACTACAGAAATTTTACTTAACCTCATTAATCTTATATCCGTATTTCCTTTCTCCCATGCTAAAAATCCCTGTCCTAATGCCACTGGCATAATTACTCATTTGCTTTATCCCTTAAAACATGTATAGTAGCCCCAGATAAATGATGCCAACACTACCACCGACAAGACAATTACTGGACAGTTCAAGATTTTTTCCTTCAATTCTTTTTGTCCTTAGGGTATGTGCCACTGGGGATACATGGTTAAATTACTGGTTAAATTATCTTCAACTCACCTGAAATAGCTCCTCTTTGTGTGGTTATGCCACTTCATGACAAACAGGTTCATTTGTTTAATTTTGCTTTCAACTTTAGGAATTGCTTTTTAAATTTAATTTCATATTAATTGTGTAATCGTGTAAAACATTGCTAAGATTCTGAAGTCAAATCTATAAAGTGAAGTATATTTAGAAAGGGCTGGTTTTCATCCCTCAAGCTTGTTCCTTTCATAGGTAACCATTATCTTTAAAATTAAAATTTTGTTTTAGTCTCCCATTAAAAAAATAAGAATAAAGTGTATTTTTTCATCCATTTTTCTTAGAGAATTGTATATTATATACACTTCTTTCAACTTTGCTTTATTTGCTTAACAATATATCCTAATGTCTCATTCCATGGCAGCCTACAGAGATATTCCTTATTGCTTTTTATGGTGCTAAGTAGCTCCAAATAACTATGGATGTGACATAGTTTATTCAGCCAGTGCCCAACTGATGGGCTTTTGGGTTGTTTCCAGTTCTTTGCCATTACAAATGGCACTGGTATTTTAAAATAAACAATCCAGGAATCACAGTCACATTTGTTTTGCTTTACTTGCCCATCTCTCTGGTTTGACTTCAGATACGGAGTTGAATTTTGATGTTTCCAAACTTGCAAAAAAGTCAAATGACGATTCCTTCTTTGATTTTACCACGATTTTAGGCAACAAGATTGATCTGGCTGAAAGGAGAGAGGTCTCCCAGCAGAGAGCTGAAGAATTCTCAGAAGCTCAGGACATGTATTATCTGGAGACCTCAGCCAAGGAATCCGATAACGTGGAGAAACTCTTCCTTGACTTGGCGTGCCGCCTCATCAGTGAAGCCAGGCAGAACACACTTGTGAACAATGTATCCTCACCCTTACCTGGAGAAGGGAAAAGTATCAGCTATTTGACTTGTTGTAATTTCAACTAAAGGCTGAGGCAAGGAGAAGCAAGAGGAATCAGCAGTTGCCCTGATGGGCCACCAATTGCTGGGGAGATCTGGCGATGACTATGGGTCCCGCTCTAGGACCTTCTGACTCCTGTGGGCTCCTGAGCTTACAAAGCATGGCAGGCCAAGGGCCTCGTCCACAGGCCAGCATTAGCAGAACATATAATGGTTTCACCCTTTTGCAGTCTGGAGTCGGATCAAGGAGAAAATTGCACTAGGCGCTCCATGATCTGCAGAGCATGTTGCTTTTGTTTTTTTTTAAAAAGCAAGTAAAACGCATTCCTGAACACAGTCCAGGGGGAGACGTACTGTAGGGATCCCTCCTGCACGTCAGTGGGTGCATGTGGGGGCTGCTCTTTAGGGCTTCTGGGGGCCCTGGTTTTCTTGTCTACCAGGTAAACCAAAACTGGGAACGCCAAGTCCTGTCTCTGGTGCGTGTTGATAGCTCCATGGAGATTTTGAAAAGTGTTATTTCTCTTTTCCATGGGCACTTTCAAGAACTTTGGGATGTAAAAATGAAATGAAACCTTTACCCGTGACAACAGTAGCAATCATTGTTTTATTAATGTATACAAGCTCCATGACTCCTTTTGGTGCTAATGATTCCACTCTTTCACAGACCAAACATTTTAGTACATTGATGTCCTTAAATACATTTCATAGAAATAAAAACAAAACAAAACAAAAAAAAAGGAAAAAGGGAAGTCCATTAATCAGCTGTCTTTCTCAAAGTCTCATTATCACCTTTTCTAGGGTAGATTTGTTGGGAAAGAGAATACTTTTCCTTTCCTATTCCCCTCTAAATCTCTACCACTTTCTTCTTCAATTCTCCCAACTTTCCTGCCCTTTAAGTAAATGAAAAAGTTTGAAAAATGGAAAAAAAAAAAAAAGAGAGAGAATGGTAGATACCCTAATATAAAAGATTAGCTCTAAAACATTATGAGTAGTGTGAGAAAACAGACCCGATCTGACCAAAATACTGTGGATTAATGGACTGCCGTGCAGAGTTCCAAGCAGAGCACAGTCCTTGATAGCAGGTCACATCTTTTACTTCCTGGTACTATCCATCTTGGACAGACCAAGGCTTAGGATTTTGTAGAAGTTTTTAGTACGGTAAGTGAGAATAGCAACAGATGAAAAGTCTCACAATTTTTGTATCTGCAATGATAACCTTAGAAAACTTCTGCTTCTAGAAGCAGATTGAGTAGTCATTTGTCATCTCCTTGTAGTAATATTACTCTCTGACTCATGACCATTCATTCTTTCCTGTTTCTTTTTCTTTTCTTCTCTTTCTTTCCTGGTCTTCCCTTTTTACCTCCTCTCCTCCTTATCCCCCTCCTTCCCTCCCTTCCTTATATACATGTGTTACTGCAAATCTCCAATTCAAATGGAGGTATATATGCCTTTACTTAGCCAATTTAAAAACAGAACTCAAAATGGAAGCCATGCTGCTGAATATGTGTTACTGTTTCTTCAGTGCCATACTTTGATACCTTCCAATTTGTTCACTGATATAAATGCAAATTGGGAAAATAATTAAACGTATTTGCTGTTGATGCTGTCAGATGTTTCTGTAGCTTGCTGCTTAGTATAATTGAGGGATGAGTAATGGGATAAGGATATGATACATAATTCCACTGTTGCTGTAGATGGTGGCAGTCTTGGTCCTGATATACTGATGTGTGAAAGCTACTGAGTTTTAAAGCAATGAGTCATGTGGAGACGCAATATTGGTGAAGCCTTTCTAGCATTTCTTTAGTAGGTTTCAGAGCGACGTATCTGCACATGGGGACTGTACATATTGTTTAAGGGACTGATACTTACGGTTGGCCTCACCATGCTTGTCCTGATCTTATGGGTAAGAGAAAGAGATCCCAGAAGTTTGAAATGCTTTTATTTTAGAACCTATCTCTATAGGAAAGAAAAATCATTTTAATAAACACCAAACAAAATAATTTATCATGGTTGCCTTTCCCTCCCCATTTTCCCCACCAAGCCAGCAAGTAAAGGTGTTCAGAAAAGTTCGTCAAAGTGGGCAGAAGAACTCTTTTTAAATGTTGAGGAAATGTCCCTAAGTTTAGGTTTACTGTCTGTCGTTTAGGGCAAAAATCCGAAGTCCCCAGCATATCATGACTCAACTTTGTCTCACAGCAGCAAGTGTGTTGAAAATAAAGTTGCTTTATGAACTCAGAGAATAGAACATTGTTAGATTGGACAAATTTAGTTGTAAAATAGGTTGTAGGGCCACTCTTGCATTCTGAGATTATTTCCTAGGGCTCAGTCTCCTTCATCTACTCTTGGCCAAACTCAGAAGGGTATTAGAAAGCTCTGCTCTTGGTCCCTTTCTTCCCTGTTACCCTTCCCAGCCTTTCTGTACTTACAGTCACCCATCTATGGCACATCAGCAGGGACACATGAGAATGTAGGGCTTTGTTTCTTTTTTTCTCTTAGTTGTATGAATTCTAGATTAGGCCTTATGGACACCTGTTCACTGATGTATCTCAAGTTTGAGAACAAGCCCTGACAATATTGTAGGTGCTCAATAAATATTAGTTGAATAAACGACTTAGTGCCAAGAGGAGCTTTTTCAGTTAAACAGAAATTTATCAAACAGAACTTGAGAAAGGACACTAATTAAATGTGGCCATCTTAACACAGGACAGGACCTAAACTTACTGGTTTGCCTACTAGTCCTTATTGTCTTGGCAATATTTGCTAAGATGAACCTTCTTAAATAAAAATGAATTCTCATTTAATGGTGGATGAAAAAGAGGGTTGCTTTCTCATAATTCAGTATGGCTTGATCTGACTCATAAGACTACCAGAGTCCATGTCTGCCTCCATTTTGGTGTGATCTTTTTCTTTTTTTAAATAATGTTACTAAATATATGGCGAACTTTTCTTCAATTTACAACACATTGTATTCATGTCATATAGTCAGATTTGGGGAATCTGTGAAATCATGTAGTTTGCTTATATTAATGATATTATGGCTTTGTCTAGACTGTATCCTCAAAGGATTTTATGCTTTGTCCTTTACCTATGCAAGGCTTTTTAGTCCTTTATGTGCTTGTGTTAGATCTATTGAATTATATTAACATTTAAATTTGATTATATGGGGCCAGTTATCCTTTCTGTGGATTACTTAGAGTAGGCCATTAGTTTTTCCTGGCCATTTTTTCCTTCTGTTTTTTTTTAGTCATTTCATGTTAGCACCTCTACCTGAGTAAAGAGGAAAGAAAATAACTAAAAATGAAAGTGAAATGGATTGATTTGACAATGTGTCAATTTCTGAGTTAGAGTTTGGTAAGAAAGGTAAAAACCACTGGCCAAAATAAGACACTTGGATTAGGGCTATTTCCTGTAAACAATTTAGACTTGCTGGAGAGGGGAGGCAGAATTTAACCAAAGGCTGGATTCTTCTTTCTTCTTCTGTTTATGAATTTATGCCTTTGGAGGACACTGGTGATGTCCAGTGTTAGATCATGATTTGCCTAATTTGCCCTTTAAGCTATCCCATAATTCTTCCAGATCCAGCATCAAGTTTCAGTTAATGAATCTTTCTGAAAAAATACCAGTTGCAAGTGATTTTGAATTGGTCCTCTGACTAAAATGGAAACTTCTTTTTTTTATAATAAACTAAGCTACGTGAATGAGATCATATTATAATAAGGAAAAAACTATTTAATTTTTTGCCCCATGTATCAAACCAATAGCTTTAAAGACAGACATTTTCTATTTCTTAATCCTGCAGAACTCTGTATTTCATAATCATAAGTACTTTAGGGACTACTGCCCTATTAGCCTGTAGAAGAGCTCTTCTAGGGTTTACCCTTTTTTTCTAGAGTTTTTTTTTTTAACTTCAACTGGTTACTTATTCTCCTCAACCATGGCCCTGACAGATGTGTTTCAGTGCAACTATAATTCTCTTGAGACTTAACTTGAAAATGAAAAGCAGTGAAAAAACATGTGTTATCTCATCCTTCTGACAAAATGTACTCCATGTAAGCAGTGTGTGGCTGAACACTAATTTGGGGATAAGAGAGGGATGTGTTTTTTTGTTTTTCTTCTTTTTGGATTTCATATCTGTGACATGAGCCTACTTGTGTTTGGAGGGAAAACTGGCTTCCCTTACATTCTCACACTGGGGAGAAAGCATACTGAATTAAGAAATTATCATTCCTTCCAACAGCTCATTAATAATGTTAGAGCAAGGGAGATGATACTTCATCTCCTTTCCTAAACCCATGGGAACATTGCAATCATTTTGGGGAGCCATAGTTTAAAAACAAATTGAGGCATAACAAAGATGGTGAAGGAGTTTAAAATGTAAGACATCTGAAGAATATTTGAAGGATTTAGGGAAATATAGCTTGGGAAAGAGAGAGGAACACAGTACATTAGAGCAAGACTCTGTTGTTCAAAGGGGTGGAACAAGGCCCACTGAATAGAGGTCATAGGGCCACAGATTTGAACTTCGCGTCAGGGAGAACTTTCTCAAAAAGTTGGTTCACCATGGAAGGGGCTGCCTCTGTCAAGCAAAGGCTAGATAAGAACTTGGCAAAGATGATGTGGAGAAGATCCCAGCATTTGTTGGGGTGGCCCAGATGACCTATTAAAATTCTATGTTGTAGTACTTCGCTTCTCGTAACACGTTCAGTTAAATATCTGTTGACCCACAGCTTTTTTTTTTTTTTTTTTTTTAAGGCTTTGCGCTTCTGCCCAAAGTGCATCCTACTCTCCAGGAAGGAGGGTGGTTACATGTCATTAGGTTGAGACTGGCTTGCTGTTATGCCCTAGGCTGGGATTGCTTTCCAAGTCCATTCATTGATGTCCTGTTGATATCACAAACTGATTCTTGAGTTAAAGATTAAAAAGGTATTGTTTTAGTAGAAGTTGAAATCTACATGAAATCACGGAAATTATGTATTTGTCACTTGCCAAACATAGGCCAAGCTCAGTGTTAGTGAGTAGTTGGTATTTCTTCAGGATTTCAGGATAGGCCTCTTTAGCAGAGCGGAATCTTCAGTTAAAATCCCATAAATTACCAACGTAAAGTTTTGCAGCTTCTGTCACAGATGGGCTGATGGTCACTGGCAAAAAGCAGGCCCCCAAATCTATTTTGGAAAAGTCTCAAATGACATTTGGTTAGTCGGTTTGATTCTCTTGAAAAAGCATGATCTGAAAATAATTTTAAAAGAATGGAGGCCAAATTGCTCTATGTAGAAAGTAACAAAATATAGGTCTTTGATTTGAAAATCAGAGATAACTATAAGCAACGTTTGCTAATAAAGCCCATTACTCAAGTGATTCCTCGAGCTGCAAGGTAACTTGCATCCTTGGAAGGCTGGTAGATGGCTCTTCATTGGTCTTTCTAAAAAAGTCATTGGTCTTGCATCAGTATGGTAAGAAACACTTCAGTTTGGGTAAGAATTTCTTTGACTCCTTTGGATAAGAAGTCAGAGCACAAAAGCTACCCTCTTCTTTAACTGACTTTGTGACATGCAAGAGTCAAAATTTTACTTTCCCACTGAGTTAAAGCAGAATTTTCAGAGGTATTGTGTTCTAGTTCCCTTGGCGGGTTGTGACTTTGACATTCCAGGGAGTGATGTAGGGAGGTATTTAGAAGGGGGGAGCACTAGGCTAGGTGTGAGGGGTCCTAATATTCCCATGAATCAGCTATAACATTATGCAAAGCACAATCTCTTGCAGTTTCCTCCTCCACAAGATAGACTAATAGTAATAATACCTGTCAGAATTATTGTAAAAATTAGATAAATTGAAAATGCTTGGTAAACAGTAAACACTCAAATATTAGTTTTCTCCTTGATTAAGAGCAGACTTTGGATGGTCTGATACAACTATAGATCCTTAGAACAAAACAAGGAATCCTCCTGACTTAAAAAAAAAACAACTCCATTTCTGAAAGGGCCTTAAAAGAAAATCACTCATTTGGTCCATTCTTCTGCCTTAGGGCATAACTGCTACCCAAGAGACTCCACTTCTTTACCTACTTCAAGAAAGGTATTCTCTCTCTCTACCCAGTGGGCAATTCCAGGGTCGTAAACTCATTATCAGGAAACTTAACCTTATTACCGAGATACCTCACAGTGCAATTTGAACCTCTCTCTTCTTGATCCCATTCTCCATTAGAAGATAAATGCGTTGATCCTGTTTTTTTAAAGGGCCATGTTTGCCATTTATTATAGCCCTTCTGCCTCAATTTTTTTTTAATTGACAGAAAAAAGCTCATTAAGGTGATAATTATTATTCCCTTGGGGAATGTCAGGATAGGTATTTATAAATTCTTAGCTTCTTATTGATATCAGATTTAGATCACAATCTTACTGTTGATTAACTCTTCAGTTATCCATGTATTTTCTTCTTTAGTTAACATATAATTGATAACCAAGTATGCTTCTGAAGAATTATTCTGGTTATGTGGCTCTTGTTTTCTCCTCTTGGTAAAAATGGAGTCATGAATCCCAGTTTTGTCAACTGCTTTTAGGATGTAATTTCATACATGACATTATTTGATGGACGTAATTACCAACACCTAAATTTAGCAGGGTTTCTTTCCCTTTCTACATGTGCACTAAGTTCTGAAATAAAAATTGGAATACCAAATGCCTAATAAAGCAAAAATTCCTGCACAGAATATCAAAAGATACGAATCTGGTCTGCTAGGATAATTTGTCGCTAGTTGGTTGAATGGTACAGAGCTTTTGTTTAAGGTTACACAGTTATGCCTGGATTAAATAACAACAGCAAAACTTGATAAGCCCTCTGAAAAACAGCTGCTAAACATACTGCTTTCTGGAAAGTAATCATTAAGAATATATATTCTCTTGTTCAGTTGCAGAATGTTAGTAGAACTTTCTTGTAGGCTCCCTGACAATGAATGTCAATTGATTTATTAAAAAAATCTTTTGTGTGTGAACCCTTTTATCCCTTTAAGGTATGTTGGGGCTTTCATGTTCCTGTTGTAGAAAATTTCAAATGACTGGAATGCTGACTCGTAATTTCTGCTCACTGAAGTGTCCTCTAGACATACCAGAAGGTTGGGGCTTCTTTGTTGATATGTAAGGGAGCTACTTAAATACACTTACATAAATGTAAGTGTGTGAGTAAAATTGCTATTTTCAGCAAAAAAAAAAAACAAAAACCTTTGCTTAAAATTTCAGATAAAAAAAATTTCAGATAATAAAGGGTTGAGATTTTTTTTAGATCATCTAAAGGGAAAAAGTGTGCCCATATATATTGTTGCATACATTTTAATGCATGACTTTTAGTATAGGGATGAAATAAAATACAAAATATATAATTCTGGAGGTCTTCTCAGCAGCTAGTTAAAATATTTAGAGAAGCTGTTTTATGAAGACTTAGAGAATCCCTGATTTCCCTTTTCCTATCTCTTTCGATCAAAATGTAAACATAGCTTTCACAAACATGTTCATCATGGAATCATATGAACTCAACTCTTAATTGGTTGTTGGTTTCAAGCATAGGCTCTCAGTAATATCTGAATACATCTGAATATAAAATCTATTTCAACACAACCAAAATACTTGATTTTAAATGTTAATATGCAGATATTAACAGGATGCTGTATCATGTCTTATGTGTTCATGTACTTTTTTAATAAAATGCCTGTTAGAAATATAAGCTGATGATGACCTGAGTGCAATTAGCTGAAAACATTGTATAGAAAGGTGATTGTGTGAAAACTTCACTCAACATTAAAAAGGGGGATGAGGGAGCAGGAATCTGAGCAAAATATTTTAAAATGAAGTTGCATTTCTCTTTTTAAAATTAAGATATAATTCATACACCATTCAATTCACCCCTTTAAAGTGTACAATTCAGTGTTTTTTTTAGTATTTTTACAAAGTTGTGCAACCATCACCATTATCTAACTCCAGAACATTTTCATCATCTCCCAATGAAATTCTGTACCCATTGGCAATCACTCTCCTGCTTCCCCACCATCATCTAGCAACCACTAATCTATTTTCTCATTATAGATTTGCCTATCCTGGACATTTCATATAAAAAGAATCATATAATATGTGCTCTTTTGTGTCTGGCTTCTTTCACTTTGCATAATGTTTTCAAGTTTCATGTTATACCATGTTTCATGTTATAGCATGAATCAATACATTCTTTTTATGGCTAAATAATATTGGCTAAATAATATTCCATTGTATGTATATATGTACCAGATGTTACCTGTCCATTCATCAGTTGATGGACATTTGGGTTATTTTCACTTTTTGGCTATTATAAATAATGCTGCTATAAATATCTGTGTACACGTTTTCTGTGTGGGCATATGTTTTCACATCTTTTAATTAGTCTAGCAAATCAAAGTCACTTGGGTTCATTTAAGCAGGGCCTCTTTTTTTTTTTTTTTTAAATTAATTCATTTATTTATTTATATTTTTGGCTGTGTAGGGTCTTCGTTTCTGTGCGAGGGCTTTCTCTAGTTGCGGCGAGCGGGGGCCACTCTTCATCGCCGTGCACGGGCCTCTCACTGTCGTGGCCTCTCTTGTTGCGGAGCACAGGCTCCAGACACACAGGCTCAGTAGTTGTGGCTCACGGGCCCAGTTGCTCCGTGGCATGTGGGATCTTCCCAGACCAGGGCTCGAACCCGTGTCCCCTGCATTGGCAGGCAGATTCTCAACCACTGCGCCACCAGGGAAGCCCTAAGCAGGGCCTCTTAAAATCCTACTTAGAGAATGCAACTTATAATCTTAGATCAACTGGTCAATTAGGAGATTCTTGAATAATGGCTAACACCCTAATATGGCTATAAGAATTTTGCTATGAGCCTATCATTTAGATAGTCAATTTCATGAAGACTGCTTCAGTCTTGTAGAAATTGAATTGTTACCACATAGAGAATTTCCAAGTCCTCCACATTTTTTGAAAGGGCGGCTACAAATCATGCTGGAGAGCAGTACTCAATCTTCTAGGATTCAATGAAGGAGCACTTTTTTTTTTTTTTTTTGCGGTACGCGGGCCTCTCACTGCCGTGGCCTCTCCCGTTGCGGAGCACAGGCTCTGGACGCGCAAGCTCAGCGGCCATGGCTCACGGGCCCAGCCGCTCCGTGGCATGTGGGATCTTCCCGGACCGGGGCACGAACCCGTGTCCCCTGCATCGGCAGGTGGACTCTCAACCACTGCGCCACCAGGGAAGCCCTAGGAGCACTTTTAATATACAATTTCCTTTACATATATCGACTGTCTTTTAAAGTTTGGGTTTTCCTTCTTGAAAAAACATTGTCAAATTGCCAAACCACTTGACTGTCCATTGTAGCTTCGGTTGTTATTAAGAAATAATTCATACTGAGAGTAAAAGTAAAAAGAATGTATTTTGTGTGCAAAGGATGAATGTATTAACAACTTTTTATTTGTAACAGAATTTTTTAAAAATGTGAATAGAAATTGCTTTCCCATGTACTTGTAAATAAATAAACATTTCCTGTTGCCCACATTTGGACAATCATATGCCATCAAACTATGTAAAAAGCATACAAGCTTTAAGTACACTAATGTCCTTCAGCATGAAATGTGCTCTGGATTTGGGGATCTGGAGGCTTGAGTTTGAATGTCGATTCTCTTAACTGGCTAACCTTAGACAAATTGTTTAACATTTTGCACCATGGATTTCTTCCCTATAAAATATGGGGCTACATTGAGTAAGGCCTCCTCCAATTATAACAGTAAATAAGATTCCTCTGCTATATTCAGGATGTGAAAATTATACGCTAATTATTTCTAATGGTGAGAAAAATGTTTTATCCTATCATATATTGGAAGGAGTATTACACTGAGAAGCATGAGTCAAATTCTAGTCCCAGCTGATACTGAGAAGCTGTGTGACTTCGGGGTAATCATTTAATTTCAAGCCTTAATTTTCCCAACTGTAAAATATGGGCACTAGATTAGATATCTTTAAGATACCTTCCAGCTAAAGCACATTATATGGTTCTATTTTTTCTAGAGATATCATTTAAAATATTATCCTTCATAATTAGGAATGAGACTACTTATGCATTACTAATAAGGCACTCATTCACCCATTCATTCATTCACCATTTATTGACCATATACTATAGGGTAGGTGCAGGAATCTGCTTTTAGATGTCTCTCACCTCCACTGCAGGAGTCACGGATTTGCACCTTTTCTTGAAACTCATCCCCACTTCATCTCTTGCCTCTCACTCTGCCTTGCGATATGCATTTGAGAGACAAATGTCCTGGATTAAGACTGAGTACAGTGGGTCATGGAGCATGGTAGAGTTAACAGGATAAAAAGGAATCGCACTATGACTTTGGGCTCCCTGGCATGGTGTTCTTCAGTTAACTGAGCATAGGCAATCTGTAACCTTATTTGACATTAACATTTTAACATTCATAAATATTGGGCTTTGCAAAATCACTTACTATAATTTTGTTTTTGTCCAATGATAGCTTCTCAGCAGTTGGTATGAGACTCAATTTTGCTCTTTTAACACGTTTATTAAAAAGATGTATTTGCAGGAATTTCTCTTCTGAATTTATATATCCTGTGCTTTTAAGTGTTCTGTTATTAATATTAATTTGAACCATGTGAAATTGTGTTTTTTAGGTCAAAATCAGTCAGATATTGGCAATTTCATATGATTCTAATATGACCTAGTTAGTCGTAAGCAGCAAAGACTGGGAGGCAAATACCACCAGTTGGAGGAGAAACTTTGACTCTTAAGTGTTTTCATTCTGTTGTTGTGGGGGGGTTTTTTGCCATTAAGGGAATTTTGACAAGTTTATTTCAACTTGTGCATTGGTTTTTTCCATTAGTTAAATGGAACAAATTGCAAACTCAAATAGAATTTTTAAATGCTTACTCACATACAAATCAGTACAGATCACTGGAAGAAAATTATAAATGTGGTTTATTCCCCACATATCTAAATGTTTAGGTCACTGTGTTTCTCATTTGGGCAATGTAATGATTCAGATACATAATTCTTTGGCAAATTGGAAATCAGTGTTTTGAAAAAACTTGAGGATCACTGTCATTAATTTACTCAATTATTTCACATCTTCTGACTGGCAGAATATACCTGCTATATGCTATCTATATACTCCCAAACACATCTGCAGCTGAGAGATGAAACCTGGAGCTATTTTTAAACCACAATCATGTGGCTGTGCTTTTGGCCAGGTGCTCACCTCTGAAGATTTCAAGAATCAAAATATCTTATTTCCATTACTTGCAGGAAACCACATATTAGTAACATAAGACAGACTATCTAAATTTTAATACTTGGAATTTATTCAGGCTTCCCAGAGAATAGTTGTATTTTCACATCTAGATAAAAATAAGCTTGAGGAAACGGGCTGGCCTTTCTGACTTTGATCTTAAAGATGAAACCACAAGAACTAACAACTTGCATGTGGCCTAAAATTCTATAAAGTTTACTGATGTTCATATTTACATTTAATCCTGATTGTAAACTTGTGAAATACTTTCAGCACTTTTGGAGTAGAAAGTGCACAGGTAGGGACTTCCCTGGTGGTCCAGTGGTTAAGACTCTGTGCTTCCACTGCGGGGGGCACGGGTTCGATCCCTGGTCAGGGAACTAAGACCCTGAATGCTGTGTGGCCAAAAAAAAAAAAAAAAAGCGCACTGGTATAGAAGACAAAGATTAAGACCCTGCTTTGAACATGGAAAGCATTCTAGGCAAGTTATTTAACCTCTTCTTACCTCCGTTTCCTCATTATAAAATGAGGGTCTCAACACTGGTATTCATTTATTTATCAAGCACCTAGTGTGTCCTAAGTAGTGTTCTAGTCACAGAAACTATAGCAGTCAACAAAGTTCAAAAAAACAAAACAAACACAACTTAATTTCATGGAATTGATTTAGCATGGGAGGGGTAGAAAATATGAACCTGGGCAAGGAGAGAAGCAGTGATGGTAGAGTATTGATATGTCATATAAGGTGGTTAAGGGAGGCCCTCATTGATAATATGTCATTTAATAGTAGACCTGAAAGAAGTGACAGAGTGAATGGTGTATGCATTTTGGTGAAAAGTGTTCTAGGCAGAGGGAACAGAATGTACAAAGGCCTCAAGGCAAAGGCATGCCAACAAGGCTAAAACAAAATGAAAAAGTGAGGGGCAAAGGTTTGAGGGGAGTGGTGGCATGGATCATTGCACCTTGGAGTCCACTGCAAAGACTTTGGTTTTTAGACTTAGAGTGAGCTGGAGCCTTTGGAGGGTTTTGAGTAGAGGAGTGACTTTACTTACATTTTAACAAGATCACCCTGATGCCCTGTTGAGGGTAGATTATAAACAGGAAAAGACAGTACCAGGGAGACTATTTAAGGAGACACGGCTATAATCCAGGTGAAAGTAAGTGACTTGGGACATGGGAGTAGGTGTGGAGATTGTGGGAAGTGCTCCTATTCTGGCTCTATTTTATTTACCTTTTTAAATTTTTTAAATTTTTTTAAATTGAGCTGGGGCTTCCCTGGTGGCACAGTGGTTAAGAATCCACCTGCCAATGCAGGGGACATGGGTTCGAGCCCTGGTCCGGGAAGATCCCACATGCTGCGAAGCAACTAAGCCAGTGCACCACAACTACTGAGCCTGTGCTCTAGAGCCTGCAAGCCACAACTACCGAGTCCACATGCCACAACTGCTGAAGCCTGTACGCCTAGAGCCCGTGCTCCGCAACAAGAGAAGCCACTGCAACGAGAAGCCCCGTGCACTCAACGAAGAGCATCCCCCGCTCACTGCAACGCCCGTGCGCAGCACTGAAGACCCAACACAGCCAAAAATAAAATAAATTAAAAAAAATAAATTTTTAAAAAAAATTAAAAATAAAATACTAAAAAATAGAGCTACTCATATTTTTAAAAAATTGAGCTATAATTGACATATAACATTGTATTAGTTTCAGGTGTGCAACATAATGATTTGACATATGTATATATTGCAAAATGATTGCTACAATAATGCTAGTTAACATCCATCACCACACACAGAAACAATTTTTTGTGTGTGATGAGAACTATTTAACTTTTTATTATAGAAAATGTCAAACATAGGTAAAACATAGTAGACTAGTATTGATATAATGAACCTCCATGTACACATCACTCACCTTCAACAATTACCAACTCATGATCAATCTTGTTTCTTCTATATTCCCATTTTCTCCACTCTGTAGTTTTGCAGCAAGGCCCACATATCATGTAGTTTCATCTAAAAATACTTCAGAATGTATCACTAAAAGAATTTAAAAGACAACAATATTATAATCATATCTAAAAAGTTTTAAATAATTTTTAATGCCCTCAAACATGGATTCTGTATATATTTTAAAGATAGAGCCCACAGGTCTTGCTAATGGTTTATTTGTTTTATTTTTTTGGCTGCCCTGCACAGCAGTTTGTGGGATCTTAGTTCCCTGACCAGGGATTGAACCCGGGCCCTTGGCAGTGAAAACACTGAGTCCTAACTGCTGGACCACCAGGGAATTCCCATTGCTCATGGTTTAGATGTAGAGAAAGAGGAGCCAAGGATGACACTGAAGTTTTTGGCTTGAGCAATTGGTAGTGTTTTACTGACATTTATAAGGAAAACACTGTTGGAGTAGTTATGGCTGGCAGGGTGAACCAGGAGTTTGGTTTAGGACCTGTCCAGTTTGAGATGTCTATTCGATATCCAAATAGAGATATTGAGTTGGCAGCTACATGTATGTTTCTGAAATTTGGGAAGATCAGGCTGGAGGTAGAAATTTGGGAGCTGATACCACAATGATGGTACTGAAAGTCATAAAACTGTTTGATGTCACCAAAGAAGTGAATGTAAATGGAAAAGAGGACTGAGGACTGAACCCTGGAGCACTCCCAACACTTAGTCAGGGATAAGAAAGAACCAGCAAGGGACAGAATACATGACCAGTGAAACAGGAAGAAAACAGAGTGGTATTCTGAAAGCCTAGTGAAGAAAGTATTTCAAGGAGGATGCAATCACCTGTGTCAAATGCTGCTAATATATTGAGAGGCAAGGACTAAGAGATGACCATGGAGTTAGCAAGGGTGAAGGTCATGGATGATGCTGAAAGAGTTATTTTATCAGAGTGACGGGGATGAGAAAATGCCTTGCTTGGGTTCAGGAGAATCAGAAGAGAGATGAACAGTGGCTATAATATAAATCTTTTAAGGAGTTTTTGCTGATAAGGGGTGTTGAGAGGATTATGAAGTCAAAAAAGAGTTTTGGGGGCTTCCCTGGTGGCACAGTGGTTGAGAGTCCATCTGCCGATGCAGGGGACACGGGTTCGTGCCCCGGTCCAGGAAGATTCCACGTGCCGCGAAGCGGCTGGGCCCGTGAGCCATGGCCACTGAGCCTGCGCGTCCGGAGCCTGTGCTCTGCAACGGGAGAGGCCACAACAGTGAGAGGCCCGCGTACCGCAAAAAAAAAAAAAAAAAAAAAAAAAAAAGTTTTGTTTTTAAAGCAGGATATATTAGCACTGATGGGAATGATCATGGAATGAGACAGTGAGAATGTTAAATAATATATATGGGTTCCTAACACATAGAAGGCATACAAATGGTAGTTCTTTTCTCTTTGGGCCTTTTTAATAAAGAGTTAAACAACCTGGAGCCACAGACAGCTATTTTACTAATTAGTGGGCATCGAGAGCAGAATTATTTAGCTTTAGATAATTGTGCAAGGCAAAATGTGGGTGAAATACAGATATATGTGGCATATTTGGTTACATATAATAATAAACCCGAGAAAACAAGGCAGGGTTTCTTTTTCTCATGTGAAAGAAGTCTAGAGGTTGGAAGCCTGGAACGGGTAGTACTGGGGTTTCATGGTGTTATCAGTGACTTGGGCTCTCTCTCATTCTGGCCTCTATTTTCAAGATCACCTTCCTGTCCAAGATAGCTGCTAGAGGCCTAGCCATCATGTCCCAGTCTCCACAGCAGGAAGGAAGAAAGAGAAAGGAAGGAGGAAGAAGGGCTTGATCCCTTCATTCTAAGGAAACTTCTTGGAAGTTCCACGCAACGTTTCCATTTATATCTTTCTGGCCAGAACTTGACCTGCCAGGGAGGCGGGGAAATACAGTCTTTCAATAGGGCATATTTCTCTCCTGAATAAAATAGGGGTTTTATTACAAAGGAAGAAGCAGAGAATGGATATTAGGGTAGGCTATTAGCAATCTTTGCCTTAGTATTTGTGGGAAGAGCATGGACAAAAGACCTATGTTTGAACCCTAGCTCTACCATATACTGGTTGTGGCCTTGAACAAGTTATTTTATCTCTGTGCCTCAATTTTCTCTTCTTTAAAATTGAGCTAATACTAGTGCTCAGAATACTAGTGCTACTCTGAGGATTAAATGAAATAATACAAGTAAAGTGCCATTGTGTCTGGCATATAATAGGCACATAATAAATAACACTACATATATGAAATAAAAATTAGTCATCTAGCAGGCCATTGAGAGATGGTGTCTTAGTCTCTTCAGGCTGCTATACCAAAATTCCATAGATTGGATGGCTTATAAACATCAGAAATTTACTTCTCACAGTTCTGGAAGCTGGGAAGTCCAAGATCAAGGTGCCTGCAGATTTGGTATCTGGTGAGGGTGTTTCCTGGTTCATAGATGGCCATCTTTTCACTGTGTTCTCACATGGTACAAGGGGTGAGGGAGCTCTCTGTGACCTCTTTAATAAGGGCTTTTCCCTCATGACCTAATCACCTCCCAAAGACCCTACCTCCAAACATCATCACTTTGGGGATTAGGTTTCAACATAGGAATTTCGGGGATGGGGGGGACACAAACATTCAATCTACAGCAGATTGTATTAGTTAATTGGGCTGATTGGCTGCTTAGTTACAGGTTCAATATGAGAGTTACTATATCCACTTCCCCTTTGTTACATAAGAAATACCCCAAGATCTAGGAGAGTTGTAACATACTGTCAATGGCATTTATTGACTCCAGTTAACTTAATCATGTCCCTTAAGCTTATGCTTTCAATGAATCCCTTTATCTGATACCAGCCAAGCTGCAAGCCCTGAGACAAGTAATCTGGTTAAGGCCTGCTGAAAAAATGCCTGTTTTACCAAACACATGTATCTTAAGCTTAGATCTTCAAAGAGTGGGAAAATGCTTCTCCAGCTCCTGCTGATTTTTAGGTCTCTGTTTTAGCCGTCTTTGATAACATCTATTTTGGTTGGTTGACTTTGTAATTATTGGAGTCATAGTCAATGGCCAGTGTATACAGCACCTGGATCTAATTACAGGTGCTATTGTGTCTATCAACCCAGGCCCTGAGCCCCTGTATTTGCTGTATACAAAATGAGAAAGCCGCTGGTCAGCCCTGGGTTTTGCAATGTCATGAGTTATCATTTCCCACCCAAGGCAGGCAAGGGATGGACAAACACTTGGCTCTTGGCAGAGCTGGTAGCTCTAGTTAGCAGAAAACTCTTCAGCCGGTGAAGGAATTGTGATGAAGGGAGATAGGCCAAGCGGTCATACACTTCAGCTTGGCACCTAAAGGGAACTGCAGGAAACAGATTGAATCCTATTAGGGAAAAGGCAATATTTTTATAGGTGAGTTCATTTCTCTCCCATGGAGATAATTTTCTCTTATCACATCACAAATTAATTTAGGCTGAAGTGCAAGTGATGGATCAGATAAAAACAGTGCAGAACACTTCACCTGCCTTCAACCTTAAATTATTCAAGTGGCTGCAGCCACTGGTCAACAAGAAGGCAGAAGTTGTCTCACAGAGAAATGCCTGGCCTAAGAGGTGAGGGCTCTTGCAGCATTCCCCCTAAGACCTGAGAGGTGGTGCAGTGCACTGGAAAAATCAGAGCTTTGGCTCTGCCACTTAGTGATGTGGCCTTGGCCTTGAGTGAGTTACCTGACTTCTGTAAATGACAAAGTATGTAAAATAACTATGAGGACTGGCCCAAAGAGAGATGCTCCACCTGTCTGTGCCTTTTGTTTCCCTCGTTACAATGCACCTACTTGCATTCAATTATTTTTAAAACATTAAAAAATATAAACTAAAACATAAATGCAGGAAAACAAGTGTATCATTTAGTAAACTATTATAAGGTAAACACACCTGTATTTGAGTCAAGAAATAGAACTTTGCCAACCATTCCTGAATCTCCACTCCTTCTCAAAGAAACTATCTTGACTTCATAGTGATCAAGGAATTGACATACACAAGTGTGCATCTCAAGGCACTGGAGTTTAGTCTTGCCCATTAAAAAAAATTTCATGCGCCTTTTAAATGATTTACAGGCTCCTCCACCATCTTTTTCTTTTCCTTAAAATCATCTGTTGAAGAACATGCATTGTCTGATATGCAGTTTCCTGGTCTGGATTTTGCTGATTTCATTTTTATTGGTGTAGGTCTGCATGTTCTTTTGTCAGTTGTGTATTTTGCAGATTGACAGCTAGATACAGAGGCGAGATTAGACTCAGGTTCAATACTTTTGGCAAGATTAAAGGAAGTGATATATTCTTTCATCTGGAAGCATATAATATCTTGTCTTTTTGGTTTTTTTGAAGATCTAATTGACTTCATTGAATGATTCATGAATCAGGCAACAAGTCATCTAGTAAATAGACAGGTGCTCCTTGTCTCTTTTTGGAATATTAGCAGCCATTGATGCTCAATGAGCGCATCCATTATTCATTGGGGATTGCAAAATGGTGATATTCCATTTCTATCATTTATGAAATGTATTAGTTGGAGTCTTTATAAGGAGAATTTCCCTACAGCTATTTGATTATCCAATGGTACAGTTTATATAAGAAAATTAAGATAAATGTTTAATTCTTTCCCTTTGTTTTCATAAGTTTTCAAGACAATGAACTGGCTCTCTATCATCATTTGAAGGCACCTAGTGTTTAAAGTATCATTATACTCATGAAAGATATATACATATATATGTCTATATGTGTATATATGTGTACGTGTATACATATAATGCCATATACTCTGATTTTCACTTTTTAAAAAAATTTTCACTGGTTTCTTTTGTATCCTTCCCGTAATATTCTACACATATAAAACCATTTATAAATGTTGATGATTATTTGTTTCACTATTTTGCTATTAAAAACAATGCAATATGGAATATCTTTCTTTAATACTTCTTTATATATGAATATAATTGTGGGATAACTTCCTACAAGTGGAAATGCTTTTATAATTTTCATAGATAATGCCAAATTATCTTACACAGAATTCATACCAATTACATTGCCATCAACAATGAATCAGTGATAAGGGATCATTTCCAAAAATACTTTGAGTTGCAAGGGGGAAGCAAGGGGTCAGAAAAGGATTGGATTTTAATAGAGGAAGAAAGATGGGAAGAAGCCATGGTGGAGGTGAGGAATTGGAATTGGTTAAAGGTATTACAACCATAGAGCAGATGCTAATTCAAAATGGTGTCTGAAGAATAAAGGGGTAGGTGAAAGCAAACAGAAAATTCTGGTATTGGAAGGTGTGGTGGTGTAGAAAGAACACTGAATTTGATGGCAGGAACATGTTCCACACTTATTGTCTTATTTAACTCTCACAGTAGCTTTAAGAGGTATTATTTCTATTTTACAGATAAGATAGTAGAGGCTATGGGGATAAAAATATTTTACAAGATTGAATGAAAGCTAAATGATATAATGTATGTGACATCATGTATTAGAGTGTGAGCTTCTTGATAGCAGTTATCTTAAACCTAGCACAGTGCCAGGTACATTCTGGAACGCAACAAACAATTTGCTGAATACTTTTAATGAATGATAGAACCTAACAAAGGTCTGCCACATAAGTTATGGCTATCAAGAAATGGTTATCGACTCTTTAAAGACCAGCAGCTAAAAGAAAAGTCTGGCTGGCCGTGGTACCACATTAGATTCTGGTACGTATGCATACATAATCAGTCATCTAATAGGTATAGGTATGACTTTCACACTGATAATTATCAAAGAAATCTATAAAATGAATAATGCTGATTGAGAAAACTGTATATCTAAAATTTCTCTCTTAGATAAATTTAGGAGTCTATATTTTATGTTTCCCTTGGTAAACACTCTAGGGAAATAAAAAACAGCAGTTTACATATACTTTACTCATTAAATGGTAACAATCTATTAATGAATTGAGGTTGGTTTTTAAATTTAAATATAAAAATTTACTTTACCACTTCCTTTCAAAACTAATAAAGGCATTTTTATAATAAAGGGCACTTATGCCATAATGTTAATAAAAATGGAAATAAAATTCAGATCACTTAAAAGGAGGGAGCAAACCATAAGACCCAGTACAGTGGCTATAACTGAGCATCATGTTTGGTTTGGAATTCTTTACAAGAAAAAGGAAAAACAGTCAAGGATGCAGTTCTCATTATTAGAAAATAATTAAACATATCAGTTTTAATGGGAAGACAGGTTCTTTTGCCCCTGGTATTAAATTATAACCAAAATATTTCGTTGCACCTTAGGTAGAAGATCCAGACTAGGCAGTGACTTTAAAGAACAAATGCTAACTAGATAATCCTTCTAGTTTTCCATCAGCTTTTCTCTAACCTTAAGTTTCCAGAGTGTTTTTCTATTTAATAATCCTATCATTAGTGCCAAGTACCCAGAAAACACATGATGTTTGTTGTATGAATTCTTGAGTTAAAAGAAATGTTGTTGCCAATCTTTATTTAGTATTCAATAACACAGGAGGCAGAATGGGGCAATAGAGTCCTGGAGTAAGAGTTAGGGTACTTCACGTTCTAACATCTACCTTATGTAAATGTGAATTTTGTGAAGACTTTTAGCATCTTTGGGTCTCAGTTTCCTCATCTATGAGGTTTAGACCAGTGCTTTTTAACCCTGGATTCACATTAGAATCACCTGGAGAGTTAAAAAAAACTACTGATATGTGAGATTTACCCTCACAAATTCTGATAAATGTGGTCTGGGATGAGATCTAGGCATCAATATGGTTTTAAAAGGTCCCAAGTGATTTAAATGAGAAGCCTATGGATGAGAACCACTGACTCAGATGTTTTCTAAGGTCCCCTCCAGGTCTAAAATGCTAAGAACTGATGAGATCCAATATTTAGAAATTTAATAACTGTTTAACAGTCTAATAAGGTAGCTGCAACTTTGAGGGTAGTTTTTTTTTATCATCTAAAAGGAGTAAAAATCCTGGGACATTTATTATTAAACGATAATTCATGGCAGGTCAAATACTGTAATATAGTCACAAATAATTCAGCCATAAAAGATGGACAAAATGCTTAGGGGACAATCTTAACTCAGTTTTCATTGTTGTGTGAGGTATGGGGGACAGAAGATAACTTGCTCATGGTAAGGAATCTAATAGGATTAGGAATTGCCCATTAAGGCAGGACCTCAGAAGGTCTTTAGTGTAGGGGGAATCAGATATAAACTCTCAGCAGTGGAGGAAGGAAACAGTCCCTAAGAAGTTATAGTCATAATCTGACCCCTGTATGATTTAGCAACCCAAATTCAGCTCATTTGGCGGATCTAAAAAACTCTCACAGTAGAAATTAACACATTATAAATCAATTATACTTCATAAAGTAAATTAAAAAAATAAAAAGCCCTTAAATATGAATTTAGTTTAAGTTGTTTTATACTAGTAGTGATTCCAGGCACTTGGCAGAAGCAAATGGAAATCCTTCCCCAGAAAACATTTTCTTAGGCCTCAGAATTCTTATAAATAATTTTCCAAAGAAAACAAGTAGCTCCAGCTAAACTAGGCCTCAAGGAACCATGGCACTATGAGTGAGGACCAGCAGAAAAAAAATATGACAATAGGGACCTATCAAGACTTTAGTTACTGAAACTGTCAAACACAGAATATAAAACAACTATGCTTACTGTGTCTAAAGTAGTAACAGACAAACCTGAAAATGTCTAGAGGAAAAAGACTTTAAAATGTGACCTAGCAAATTTGAAAAAAAAAAAAAATCCAGCTTTCAGAAAATAAATAATTTTTGAAAGAAAAACTCAATGGGTAAGTAGAAAAGTATATTAGACACAGATGAAGAGGTCAGAAGAAATTGTATAGAATGCAGCACAAACAGATATAAAGAGGAAAACAATCAAGGAAAGGTTAAGAGAAATGAAAGATAGAGTGAGAATGCATTAACACGTTTAATTGGAATTCTCAAATGAGAGTGAATGGAGTAGAGGCAATATTTTAAGATTATGGCTGAGAAATCTTTAGAACTGTTGAAAGGCACTAATGCACAGATTCAGTAAACTTAATGAATCTCAAGAAGAATTAAAAAAAGAAATCCATATCTCAACACATCATTAACAGAACTGAGGAACACTAAAGGCAGAATAAAAATATCCAGAAAGAAAAATATCAGATTACTTAAAAAAAAAAAAAAAAAGGCAGTTAGCTGATTTCTCAACAGCAATGAGAGCCAGGGACAGTTGAATGGCATTGTGAGTGGAAAGAGAATAACTCCTACCCTAGAATTCTACACTCAGAGAAAATATCTTTCAAGATTGAGTGAAAAATTGGGAATTCCCTGGTGATCCAGTGGTGAGGACTTGGTGCTTTCACTGCTGTGTCCTAGGTTCAGTCCCTGGTTGGGGAACTAAGATCCTGCAAGCTGTGTGGAGTGGCCAAAAAAAAAAAATATTGAGAATGAAAATAAAGACATCTTCAAACAAAAAAATAAATATGCAAATTCAAAAAACCTGAGTTTTCCATCAAGAAAATCTCAACAGAAGAAATAATTCTGGGGACTTCCCTGGTGGCACAGTCATTAAGACTCTATGCTCCTGATGCAGGGGGCCTGGGTTTGATTGCTGGTGATCCCACGCATACCGCACACAACTAAGGAGCCCGCCTGCCCCAACTAAAGACCTGGTGCAACCAAATAAATAAATAAATAGTAAACTGCCAAAACTGGGACACTCAAAACTCAAAAAACAACTCTGGATTAAAAGAAAAAACTACATAGATAAAAGTTAAAAAAAAAAAATTCTGAAGGGTTTATTTCAGACCAAAGGAAAGTGATATAAGATCTAGGATAAAACATAAATTGAAGAGCAAAGAGAATGGTAAATATGTGGGTAAATCTAAAACAAAAACAAAAAAACAAATATAAAAAACTGACTATAGAAACTATACCTTGTGGAGTTAAAAATATAGAATTAAGACTTATAACAAACATAATTAAAAGAAATAGTAAATGGATTAAAAAGATTTAAGGTCTTTGGGAAAGGATTATAAGAAAAAGAAAGGAGAAGTCACAAAACATTGAATAGACAGGATAAATAGGAAGCATGAAATATGATAAACTCAAATATATTTAAATTATTACATTAATTGTTAATGGATGAAATATTCCAGCTAGAGGACAAAGATTGTCAAACTGGACAATAAAACAAAACCAAACTATATGAGGTTTATAGGAAACATTTCTAAGATGTAAAGATACAAGATTTAAAAGAGAAATGAGGGACTTCCCTGGTAGTACAGTGGTTAAGAATCTGCCTGCCAATGCAGGGGACATGGGTTCGATCCCTTGTCCAGGAAGATCCCACATGCCACGGAGCAACTAAGCCTGTGGGCCACAACTACTGAGCCTGCTCTCTAGAGCCCACGAGCTACAACTACTGAAACCTGCACGCCCTAGAGGCCATGCTCCGCAACAAGAGAAGCCACTGCAGTGAGAAGCCCGCACACCACAATGAAGAGTAGCCCTGCTTGCCACAACTAGAGAAAAGCCTGTGCACAACTAAGACCCAATGCAGCCAATAAATAATAAATAAACAAACAAATAAAAGAGAAATGAAAAACAAAATCCACTAACCAAGACAAAACTAATGTAGTACAGTAATAACAATTAGATTTTAGGACAAAAAGCATTAATAGCAATGAAACGGGACTTTCCCCATGTCCATCAGGAAGACACAAGATTGAATTTATGTCTAATAACATAGCCTCAAAATGAAATAAAAATTGACAGAACTAAAAGGAGAAATATACATATTCATAATCATAGAGGGAGATTTAAAAATCACTCTTTCAATAATTAATAAAACAAGGGAAAAGTCGGTACAGATATAGATAATTTGAACATGATTAATATATTTAATATACACATATAAAATTCTGTGCCCAGTAACTGCAGAATATATGTTCTTTTCAAGCACACCTAGAACATTTACAATCTGGCTATAGATTGGGCCAGAAAATGTCTCAACAAATTTCAAAGGACTGAAATAATATAGAATAATTTTTCTGACCACAGTGTAATTCAGGTAGAAATCATTCATAAAGAGATAGCTAGGGAAAGAATCCTTTCTGTTTAGAAATGAAGAAATACATTTGTAAAAAATTCAGGGGTCAAAGAACCCACATGGAAATTATAAAACATTTTGAGCTGAATAATAAAACACTAACATAAAAGTTTGGTCTCAGGAGAGTCTAGATAAAAGACAGACTTTGAATTAAACAGCTTATGGGTGGTAACTACAGATGAGTGGATAAATTCAACCAAAGAGTACCTGTATTGCGTTGGCCAAAAAGTTCATTCGGGTTTTCAACAGAAGGGCCAATAACAGAACACTAAGAGGCACCATCTTTTAAAAGGCAGGCAAATGAAGCAGTCAAGGATAATAAGACGGGATGATCAGACAGTACCTCTAAGAGCTGAGTAAGAAAGGACCCTGCCCAGCCCCACGCTTCAGGGAGACTGATGCTTTGGAGTGTCTTCCTCAAGATTTTTTAAATTCACCTCCAGGTCCTGGGACTAAGGAAGGCACCCTGAGCCTGGATCTGGTCCCCACGTAGACTTGGTCGCCAGAATGCCTCTCTTGAGATTTTCAAGTCCCACTTTGGTGCTGGGACACGTGCCATTTCTCCCATCTGAGGTACTCTCTGACCCTCTAACCCACTCACCTACTCTTCATGCGGAACAAATGCTCTAAGGAGCTCTGGGTCTTGTGCCTATGGAATTTCCCTGGGTCTGAAGAGTGGACCATTTCTACTGGCCGAAGCAATATTTCCTTCACACAATAGTATGAAACTGAGCTGCCAGAATGGTGCTTTTAGGTGACTTCTCATATTGGACACAGAATGAATTCAGGGTTTTGGGTTACCAAACTATTGACCCTTGAGATTGAGTTGTATGTGTGGGTCTGTGCATTGGCTCCCACTGGTCTGTGATCCAACTATGGGACTGTCTTTGGTCTGTAGACTACCAAGTTTGTGAGGATGGTGACATTGTTCTTAAATTCTGTCCACCTCCCACCACTGGCACCAGGGAGGTCCCCTTACCCTCTCTGCAGGTTCTTCACTGTGTGTCAGGACAGGCCCATCTAATCTGAGGCCTTTTAAGACTGCTGCTCTGCTATGCCAACTGGCTCTTCCAATCAATGTCCTCTCATTTCCAATTGACAGCGACCTTGTGCTCTCTAGGTATGGGCTTAAGCCATGCTGATGGGAGGAATGGGCATTCCTTGCACAAATGAAACTATTCTTCTTGCTCCATCCGTGGGCCTCTTGACTATTCTTCCTGGGTGTGGCTAAGAGATCACAGTTTGGGAATGCAGTAATTACAGCCTAAAAAGTTCAAGAGAAGACACAGTTAGAATATGTGCTCTACGTTTATGCTAGAAAAGTCCAAATGCTAAATATAACCAGAAAATGAATTATTATTCATTTTCCTGCATACTCTGTGTAAGATCTGCATTTTTGGTAATCATCAGTGAAGCAGAGTAACAACATTTGAGAGAGTTACTGGAAGCCAGTACTCACAGTGGCACAATGGATGCAGCATTATGAGTAAAGATGTAACCAGCATTAAATAAATGACATTAGGGAGCTGTAGAGGTAAGATCTACATAGTTCAATACAATAGTAACTACATTACTACTGTTTTTTTTTTTTTTTTACATTACTACTCTTTAATCACAGTGGGAGAGATATGAAATTAGCCAGGAATGGCACATTTGACAATAAAGAACATGAAAAGACTATATCCTTGGCCTGAGAAAGGGGTGCTGCCTGTATACTATAAAGAATCTTCACATGCACTGACTGGTCAATAAATGCACATCTTTTTCTTATCCATTATTCTAAATCTTCATTGATGAACTCTACCTTACATGGGACCATGAATTTTGTAATACATCTTAAAATCAAATTGTTTATATAGGGCCCAGCAAAAAAAAAAAAAAAAAAAAAAAAAATTGCCCTGCAGGCATACCTGATCAGAGACTAGGAGAAACCAGAAACCATGAAAATGTTACCTGTATATAGAATGCAAAAAGATCAAATAAAATAAGGAATGACAAATCCATTGGATTTGAGGGTTAGAAAACTACCAACACCATAGCCACTGGAGGTGGGGGAGAGAATAGATTGCAGCAGGTTGAATAGTGAGTGATGTGAAAGCTGACAGTGACTATTTTTTGATGGAGACTGGCTATAAACAACAGTAGCTAGAAGTGAGGGAGCAAGTATTACATGGAGTATCAAAAAGAATGAGTGAAACCGACTGTACATCACTGAGTAAGTAAAAATTCTTGAGTACATAGTGATAGAGAGCAGGAAATGGAAACTCATTAACACCACTGGTAGGCAACTATAACACTAACTCTTTACTCTTAAAAAAAGGAAAAAAAAGAAAAAAAGTACCTGTAGACTAGAGAGATCTGGTGGGCAACATCTTAAGCAAGCGATCTCACTTAGCATCATTAATAGTGGGATAACTTGATACTGTGTCTCCATTGATACAATATGAAGTGCACAACATAAATCCATGAAATATTTCTGCCCAAACCCTAAACCTAATCAAGTCTTTAGACCTTATTTACAGGAAATACTGGAGACAGAGAGACAAGGTAGTGATACTACAAAGAAGGAAATACAAAAATCTGTATGTGGGACATTCTACAAAACAATGGTCTGATATTTTCATAAACCCAATGTTGTGGAAAAAAAGAGGTGAACTTCTAGAAAAAGACACAGGAGACATAACCAAACACCATGGAGTCACTTTAATGAAATCCTGGTTAAACAACATTGACAACAATTACAACTTAGGGACAAGTAGAAAACCTTAAATATGGGCTAAACATTAGACAATGTTGTAGAACTACTGTTATAGTTTTTAGTGTGATAATGATATTGTATCAATAATTATGTAGAAGAAAGTCCTTACCTTAAGAAAACTCATGTTGAAGTATTTCAAGGTAAAATGTCATATCTGCAGCTTACCTTAAAAAGGTTCAGCAAAGGACTTCCCTGGTGGCGCAGTGGTTAAGAATCTTCCTGCCAATGCAGGGGTAACAGGTTCGAGCCCTGGTCCGGGAAGATCCCACATGCCACGGAGCAACTAAGCCACATGCCACAACTACTGAGCCTGAGCTCTAGAGCCCGTGAGCCACAACTACTGAGCCCGTGTGCCACAACTACTGAAGCCCACATGCCTAGAGCCTGTGCTCCGCAAAAAGAGAAGCCACCACAATGAGAAGCCCGTGCACTGCAATGGAGAGAAGCCCCCGCTCGCCGCAACTAGAGAAAGCTCGTGTACAGCAATGAAGACCGAATGCAGCCAAAAATAAATAAGCTAATTAAAAAAAAAAAAGGTTCAGCAGAAACAACTATATATATCTATAGATACAATGGAAAAAATACACCCATACACAAAAGGCAAAATGTTAAATGATTGAATCTAGGTCGTATGTATAGATGCTGTATCATTGTGTCATTCTTTCAACATTTTTTTTTGCAAGTTTTCAAAATTAAAAGTGGGGGAAGGGGAGAGAGCCAGTAGAGCAAGACGATAAAGATGGGTATAATGGATCAACAGCCCAAAAAGAAAGATGAGCACTAAATAGGAGGTGTGCATTATTTCTGAGGTTAGAGGAAGAAGAGTTGTGGGTGAGTCGATAGAGACAAGTGGGTAAGTATGGGTGTGGGAAGGTAAGGGAATACAGGTGATCTCCATGAAGTATGAGGCAAGAGTAGGTAGGTCGGTGGCACGAAGAATGGTGAAGATTTGGAATAGTTGCTGTGGGGAATGGCAAAGGGAGCTGACCAGAGACGCACAAAGATTTTACAGGGTGCAGCTGAGGTGCTGCTAAGGACGTGAATGTCTAGAAACTATTCTTCATTTTTGCTCCTTATTAGCCCTTCGAGCTTATCTCCCTATCAGAGACCTGTTTACTCTTCTAGACCATGAGTTTCTGAGGTAAGAGCTTGACTTTCATTTTTGAATTCCCAGCACCTAGCATAGTGCCTGGCATGTAGTAAGCATTCAACAAATAATTACTGGATAAAATAGTGACAGTTACACATTTACCTCTAAACTGTAAGTTTTTATTGACCTTTCTTCTTATCCCCAGCCCATAGATGCTGCTGGGTTAACTGATTCTCTGCCATGCTCCCAGAGCAACATAAATTTAATATCCGTTAAAAACTTCTATCATCGCATTTACTGCATTGTATTGAAATTGTCTGTTGTATTTCTGTCTTACCCAGTAGACTAAAATCTTTTAAGATCAGTGGCGTTGTAGCTTTGTATCACAAACTCAGAACAGTAGTTGGCTTAATACATGGTAGACATTTTCTGATCTAAGCTGAACAATTAAGAAAGACTTTAAGTTTTGGTTTGCAAAGGCTTTATTTCTGAATGTATGTGTGATTTTAACAAATACTTTCAATAAGCAAAACTGACAATATTACATAAGTACAATCTATAAGATAAAGTGCCAAATTATCTGAAATCAGAGTACTCTGGATAAATCACTGGGAAGAACAATGGCTTCCCCCCATATAAAAAGGCACAACAGCACCTCTTTTCTATTTGCTTCTCTTCAAGTGTTCAAAATGGTAAGAATGTTTTCCATGACACTGGATGCAAGAGTTTCCAAACAGACTTACCTTTAAAAGCTCAGAAATTGGGTTCAGGTGACATTTTATGAGAACAATTCAGGAGACCAAGCACTTTTAGTTTCAGGCACTGAAGGTGACCAACCTTCTGAAAATGGAAGGCAACATTTGACTTCTGAATGGGAAGCAAGTCCCAAAACCGACTCCTTGAAAATCCAGCCTAACCCTGTACTGTTATAGTCAGGAGATTTCTGTTCTGCTGCTGTAAGCATATTCTTCAAATTTAACTTTTTCTTAATTAAGCATTTATCAGTTCTTTGTTTGACATATTTCAGTTTTTTTCTTGGTAACTCTTTTTGATCAGGAGAATTATAAGCAGCTGGGCATTTCCTTAGACCCATGGCCTGGAATCCAAGCATTTCTGAAGGAAATACTTTTTGTGTGGTAGGAGGGACCCATTCATCAACATCAGTTTCAAGGTACTTAGTAACAGGACAGTTGTTGGAGATCTCTGGTTGTGTAATACTAGATATAGTAGGGCTTCTGGATTTCTGGCTGGTTGTCTTTATATTTTTTGGACAGCTTGGGGTGGTTTGCTGTGCATCATTTACAGTGGAAATCCTTGTCTTTTTATAGTTAGCATCAAGGTCCAAATAAAAGGCAGGCAATTTTTTGAAAGCTCCTGTCATTCCATGAATTCTAGTTTGGTGGAATCCTATAACTGGAGTTGACTGTGAACATGGAACAAAGTCTTGGCTATCTTCAAAATCATATTCTGAATCTGACTGAAAATGAGGTGGAGAGGGACATGTTTTTAGATACAGAGAGGCAGATGTGTTTTGCAAGGATAATTTTTGTGAAGACTGGCTGGAGTTTTCAGAGAATGATCTCAATGAAAAATCAGATTCTGTATGATGACTTTCTGCCAAAGACTTTCCCCACTGTAACAAAATATCCTGTGACTTTTTGGTCACTTCTGTTGCCATGTCCATTTCTTTAGGACTATCATCAAAGAGATCAGCAGAAGCATTGTAGCCACCTTCATGACCAGCAGAACAGTTTGCTGTTAGGTTATTACCAGTGTGCTCATAAGACATTTCTTTCAATGCATTCGTACTTCTATTTGGCATACTGCAAAGAGCTTCTAAAGGATATGTGAGTTTCCTGCAAATTGTTGAACTGTCACCCTGGTTCTTTGGCCGCCTACAGTATTGTTTATTTTCTAAGTTGTGAAGGTTGGAAACATCATTATACCTCCTAGAACTCAAAGTTGTCAACTTTTCACTCATTTCGGATAGTGATTTTTCTCCACATCCATTAAAATATTTGCTATTGAGACAAGAATGGTCAGTCTCTGAAGTATCGTGCTTAAGTGAAATTTCAGCCTCATGTGGTGGTGGAATTCTGGTAGACTTAAGAGTAACTGTTGTGCCTGAGCCTTTTGAAGATGGAAACAGAACTGAGAGATAAACATTTGGTAGAAGATTTTCAGAAATGCCTCTTTCACTACTACTTGAGATAGTCTCTGCTGTGTTCTCTGGTTGTGACTCTTTATGAACGCTAGGACTTGGATTTGCTTCACAGTTGGAAAGGAAGTTATTTTTGCTGGAGTTTGCTTTGACTGTTGCTTGTGGTGATCTTAAGCCTATAGGTGGTGCATGCAAGGATCTAGTAGTTCTCTGTGGAGTCACGGATAACCTGCTGTGGTCTGCATGTAATTTACTGACGTCATTATCTAGATGACATTTCCTGCTACTGCCATCTGTCTGGGTTATAGCAATCTCACTTTCGATAGCTGCCAGAAATTTGTTTAGGCTTTCAGAGAGTGGAAGGTCAGCCCAGATCTCAGGGTCACAGTCCTGAGAACCCCCAGCTATCTCTTCAAGTCTGAGTGATGAAGGTAGACAACACATAGATCTCTCCTGAAAGCTAGCGGGGGTATCTACATCATGATACTGGTGACATGTTAGCTCACGCTGGGAATATATATTTTTAACTTCCACTGCACTGTGGAAGGATTTTGTATTACTTGGCTCAAGGGGCTCTTGCACTTTCAAAGGGAATAAATTAGAACCAGGAACTCCAATTTCATGATGATTGCTATGAACCGCACTTGGCTGATTAGCTTGTAAGCCAAGTTCTTCACCCAGCTTTTGTGCTGCACTCTTTTGATCCATATAAGAAACAGGGCTCCATAAACCCTGAATGGTATCACGGCAGCTATTGGAACCAGTGGCCTCTGTAGAGGAGATGCACATTCTGTTCTGGTGAAGAGTATCAATGGCCTCGCTTTGTTCTGAAGCTGAAAAATCATCATCATCTGTTAGTTGTGAAACAACGGAAGTGAGTTCAAGTGACAGCTGCCAGAATCCTGAAAAATCATCGCTGCCATGGGACTCAAAACAACAAGAACTGCTGTCAGGGCCACATATGCTGCTGACATCGCTATTTGAATTTTCTAAAGCAAGTAGGTGGCTATTAGGTGCCTGGGAGCCACAGTGAAGTTTCCTGATATCAGAAAGCTGCAAAAGCCGATGGAAATAGTCAATGACAGTGAAGCCTACGACACCTGGGTCTGGTAGAACAATCTGGCAAGCTACTAGCGCTTTAACTTCTCTCTTGTGGTCTGAACACTGCTCTAAGAGGTTACTGGAACCTGAACCTTGTCGATGTTGGCTTTCAAAATTCTGTGAAAGAAGTAAATGAATTTAAATCAGAATAATATTTTCTTCCTTTGACTCAAATGTGAAACAGGGATTTAAAAGGTTAAAAACAGATGCAACTATAACCCCCACCCCTGTAATTTCAATTCCTCTAGTGTTATAGGGTTTAACGCTAGAGGAACTGAAATTATGGGGAAGTAAACCTTGGAGTAAAGAGACTTGTCTTTAAATTTTGGTTCTAAAATTTCCTAGTGTTGGGACTTCGGACAAGTTATTAGGAGTCTTAGTTTTCTCATTTATAAAATAAGGATAAAAATGCAGGATTACTGTATTAGCAATAACACAAAAAAAACTATAGTGCTTAGCAAATAGTAGTTGCTCAATAAATGGTAACTACTATTATATTTCTCATTAGCTTCCATAAGCTTCCAGTGTTTAAAGGAATGTTCTCACTTTAAAAAAAAAAGAAGAAGAAAAAGAGCCATCTGAGATTTTAAGAAAGAAAATCTCTGTAGCTTCTGGTTTCATCTTCCCTTTGGGTTTTCTCACTGTTCAGCTGTGAAGTGCTACATTCTGCTTTTTAAAACCCTGACTGCAGTGTAGGCAAAATACTGATTTGTTCCCTTTAGCATACAAGAGACAGAAAACGATTACTCCTTCAGTCAGCACATTCTCTGGACTTTTTCTATAGTCACTTTTATAATTATTTAAGATGATCCTTCCTAACCTGTTCTTACAGTGATCAACACTCAGTTACTTTGCCTTCAAGGCTAGTTCCCTCTTTCTCCTTTTATAGATAAGATTAAAAAGCTAGAGTTGACGAAAGTTTTACTACAGAACCTGAACTGAATTTAGAGGGTACAGTAAATACCAAATATCAAAACAAAATATCTAACACTTGTGAATTTATAATAAATTTAGATTTTTAAAGTTCCAAATGCATTTGAATTGGGCTCTTCTAACTTTTGAAAGAGGAAGTTGTCATACATGGTATTTTAACAGATCACCTATAGCCTATTTTTACAAAGCTTAAAGTGCTTCCACAGGCTCTCACACTTACGACTCCTAAAAACTATTTAGAAAATTAAAATCATTTCATTACAATGGAAATGTTAGCATAATAATAAAAAGAAAGCTAGTCTCAATTACCGTCACTCCAAAAATAAAGCTTTGTCCAACAAAGCAAGTTTCAACTGCTTTAGTTAATAGGGTCTGAGTTGCAGCACTGTCCAGTGTTTCTGGAATTTCATTACGATCTTGAATGTACCTTGATTGGAAAGAAAATAAAAAATGGGAAGAGATAAGCTTCGAAATTTAAACTCTGCACAAAGAAGACACAATTAGTTTGAAAATACAGCATGAAACTTTTGAGTTACATATAGGGGGAAAAAAAAGTGACTTTAAGAGCTACGCATTTTGTTCCCTCTAGGTTCTTACAGCCTAGAAAGACAAAAACAACTGATCAAGTGTGAATAAAGTAGATGCCTGCCTAGTAATCAGGCCCAGCAATTATTCTAAAAGTGTCAGTGGGAGTAGTGCTGGGATCTTTAACCCTTCTCCTCAAAGCAGAGGGGGAAGTCTTTCCTTGTCGCTGGCAATCCTGGCTGTGGTCACTTGGCCCTCCCTTTTTTCAAATCACTTTGCTCTCAACTATAAGGAGATGAACAGAGATTTCCTCTGTTAAGTATTAGGGGGGAAGGGCAGAAGATTGAAGGGGAGAAAAAGCTTCAGTTGCTTACATATATCCTTACATTCTCAGAACATCTTAACAGGTCAAACTATGCAGATGAACTTGCAATGTAAATGAAATAAATGACAAAATTCAATTTCTGATATGCAAATATTCCTTCAAATAGCTTCTTCCACCTCAAGAGACCTTAGCCACTTGATCTGAAAAATCCTTCAGTTTGAAACAATTTTACTTTCTTTTTTTCTTTTTTCTTTTTTGCGGTACGCGGGCCTCTCACCACTGTGGCCTCTCCCGTCACGGAGCACAGGCTCCGGACGCACAGGCCCAGCGGCCATGGCCCACAGGCCCAGCCGCTCCACGGCATGTGGGATCCTCCCAGACCGGGGCACGAACCCGCGCCCCCCGCATCGGCAGGCGGACTCCCAACCACTGTGCCACCAGGGAAGCCCTACTTTCTTATTATATATTTCTCTAACTTGCATTAGAGTTTTGTAATTTAATAGTCTAATTACAGTTTGGTTGGAGCATGGTTTAACATCATCACAATAGGTATTCAGTAAATAAACATCTTTCTATTTCTCACTTGATTATCTTTTAAATGAACTGATGATGTAAGGTCAAGCGATCATCTGTTTTTACTAAATGCATATTACCTTAAAAACACATATCTTCGGGGGCTTCCCTGGTGGTGCAGTGGTTAAGAATCCGCCTGCCAATGCAGGGGACACGGGTTCGAGACCTGGTCCGGGAAGATCCCTCTACCGCGGAGCAACTAAGCCCGTGCGCCACAACTATTGAGCCTGCGCTCTAGAGCCCGCGAGCCACAACTACTGAAGCCCGCGCGCCACAACTACTGAATCCCGTGTGCCTAGAGCCTGTGCTCCGTAACAAGAGAGAAGCCACCACAGTGAGAAGCCCGCATGCTGCCACGAAGAGTAGCCCCCGCTCACCACAACTAGAGAAAGTCCACGAGCAGCAACAAAGACCCCGCACAGCCAAAAATAAATAAAACAAAAAAAACAAAAAACCCCCACATGTCTTCAAATTCTACTGATGTACTGAAGTACTAGCTAGGAAAAAGAATGCTTTAAATATTCTTACCTGTGCAAACCAGTGGCTGTAAGACCAAAAAATGCATCTAAGCAGCTTCCAAATACAGTAATACCAAATAATTTGTTTGATTCTGCAACTTTTAAGGCAAGCTTATATCTGTAACTGGCATTTTCAGCTTCACCAGTAGAGCCACATTTTGGACAATTAGACCTGGAAAAGTGGAGGAAAAAAAGCATAGAGACGTTCACTTACTTTTTTTTAATATGACGTAAAACAAATCTGGAAAAGTAAAGATTAAAAATAATATTTTATGTACAAAATGTACAAGTTACATCCTTCTTAAACGATTTCAGATCAACCTCTTTTGAATTTTCTCTATTCATAACAGTTACTTTACTGATTTAAATTAAGTAGCACCAAATTGATAGAAATTGAAGGAAAACTGTGTGTGCGTGTATGGGGAGAGAGAGGGGTGTGGGGAGGGAGGGTGGCTGGTTGGTTGTTACTGGGTAGCTAAATCATCATTAACAAATGAGGCATATTATAGTCTGAGGTTGGGAGTGGGGGCAAACTAGATATAATGAAGTGAGCACCACACCAACAGAAGACCTGAGTCTATCTTCTGTTAAAAGGACAATGAATAATCTCGAAACATTTAATAAATATTTATACACAAAGTACCTAGTCATATTTTTCTCACTATTATAAGAATAACTTTACTTTCTTTAATTTAGTTCATTGAAATATGCTAAGAATTTATTAGATTACAAAAACTAGGTACAAAACATCTTGTTTAACTTGTTTGTAAGGCAATTATGCAATTATGGCCAAAGGCATTCTTTTTTTTGGGGGGGGGTTCATGTTTAATAGTGAAGATGGCCTAGGTCATGTTTAGACATTAGTTGATTTTCTTTTTTTCAAGTTTGAATTCTATCAAACACTGTTTTTTTTTTTTTTTTTTGCCAAAGCCTTTCTCATCAAAAATTACTGTGTATGGGCTTCCCTGGTGGCACGGTGGTTAAGAATCCGCCTGCCAATGCAGGGGACACGGGTTCGACACCTGGTCTGGGAAGATCCCTTTACCGTGGAGCAACTAAGCTCGTGTGCCACAACTACTGAGCCTGTGCTCTAGAGCCTGCGAGCCACAGCTACTGAAGCCTGCAGGCCTAGAGGCTGTGCTCTGCAACAAGAGAAGCCACCGCAATGAGAAGCCCGTGTACTGCAATGAAGAGTAGCCCCCGCTCGCCACAACTAGAGAAAAGCCCACGCACAGCAATGAAGACCCAACACAGCCAAAAATAAAAATAAATAAATAAATTTATAAAAAAACAAAACAAAACTGCTGTGTGTCAAGTATAACACTACTGTTAGGTACTAGCAGTCTGGTCTTGGGATAAATACTAAATCCCTTAAATTTAGATTTCCTCATCTGTGAAATCCAGGGTTGAAGAAGGATAAAATGAGACAAAGTATAAGAAAAGAAAGTAAAAAAAGAATCTAGTACAGATCTTGTTAAATTAATGTGTTTAGTCTGCTTCTCCCTCATAATTATATTAAGTATTGTGATGGTTACCGTCACTTCTCCTTATGCTTCCCCTCTTTTCTAGTTGTTTGCAATATCTTAGAACTCTGCTATCCATTTTTCACATTCTTAATTTAACAAATTGACCCCTTAAAACATCTTATGGTAATGGTTAATCCTAGAACTGTTTTTTCTTCATGTCGCTAATGATCTGGCTTAAAAATGTGAATAGAAAATGTTAGAGACAGTTGTATAAATTTGATTGCTGCCAGACAGCCACTAGGGGGAGCCTGAATTCCATGGCTCACAAGGTGACTCTTTTGAACAAAGGTTGATCCTTCATATAAGAAGTTACTGGGGCTCCCCTGGTGGTGCAGTGGTTAAGAATCCGCCTGCCAATGCAGGGGACACGGGTTCGAGCCCTGGTCCGGGAAGATCCCACATGCCACAGAGCAACTAAGCCCGTGCGCCACGACTGCTGAGCCTGTGCTCTAGAGCCTGCAAACCACAACCACTGAGCCCGCATGCCACAACTACTGAAGCCTGCGCACCTAGAGTCTATGCTCCACAACAAGAGAAACCACCACAATGAGAAGCCCGTGTAGCCCCTGCTTGCTGCAACTAGAGAAAGCCCGTGCGCAGCAATTAAGACCCAACGCAGCCAAAAAAATAAAAACAATAAATAAAAAAAAGAAGTTACTGATTCATCATCATTACATCTGTGCTAATTATTAATTTGTTTTTCCACACTGATGATGGCTCTGTGCCAATCCATTCATATAATCTTAACCAAATTGGCTGGAGTTTGTGTTGTAGTCTGGCCATAGAAGGAAGTGAAGGTAATCGACTTACCGGGGCATAAAACCTCATTAGTACCAAGCTCTAGTGAAATGAATTAAGTGTTTTAAATATATATTAGAACTTCTTTAAAAATTATGTACTAATAATGCATTCAGATCTAATGTAAAATTCTTAGCAAATCTTACAATTAATGTGCATGAGTGTTTTACAGTTTACAAATGTTTTCAACATACATTATTTCCTTCTGATACATAAACAAGGCATTTACTCCCATTCACAAACTGGGAAATTGGGTGAATTTTTGCCCAATGTGACAAAGTTAGTGATTTTTATGACCAAATCCAAGGCTTTGGATTCCTTGCCTGGAGTTTTTTCTTGTATAACTATAAGAACAGTATGGTTAATAATGAACTATCTTACAAATACAGAGTATCAATGATAGCCTAAGAAAGACTAGTATTAATGCATTATTAGCATTAATGCATATATACACTAAATTATTTATACTTTTATGTTATATATAAAATGAAGATATTTATGTAGTTTCCTTTAATCCTTTTGGGAATAAGTCTGAATTGAAATAAATGTTAGTATGGAGTAATACAGATCACAGCTTTTCAAACTTCAGTATGCATACCAATCACCTAGGGATCTTCTTAAAATGAAGATCCTGATTCACTAAGTCTGGAACAAGGCCCAAGATTCTGCATTTCTAACAAGCTCCCAGGTGATGCTGATGCAGCCATTCCTCAGACCACATTTTGAGAAGCAAGGGTAGAGACAACACATTGAAATCACAGTCCTCTGATTTAACTTCTAGAGGCACCCCTATTTCCAAAATGTCATTTGTTATGGAATAGCAGTTTTCAAACATATTTGGTCTCAGGGACCCTTTATACTCCTAAAAATTATTGAGAATACCAAAGAGCTTTTGCTTATGTGGGTAATATCTATCTATATTTCCAATTGAAAATGAGAAGTTAAATGCAAGTGAGAATTCTAAAAAATATTTATTAATACCTTAAAAAATAGATCCATTGCATAAACAAAAAGAACATATTTTTACAAAAAATAACTATGTGTTCCAAAATAAATCAGTGAGAAGAGAGTGGCATTGCTTTATATTTTGCAAACCTGTTTAATGTCTGTCTTAATAGACAGCTGGATTCTCATACCTCCTTCTCTGCTCACTCTGCTGTGATATCACATGTCATGGAGCCTCTGGAAAATTTCACTATGCACTTTTACGAGAATGAGAGTGAAAAGGCAAATTATGCCTTAGAATTATTATGAAAAGTTTTGACCCCAAGAAGCCTCTGAAAGGATCTATCTAAAATAATACTTGTATTTGCTACCTTTTTTGTTTGATACCAGTTAAAACATTCTTTCATTCATTTATTTTTCTAGGTTAGTGTACTTATATTTAGAGAAAAGTAGAAAAATTGATGAGAAAAGTAGAAAAATTGATGAGATTAGTAACCCTTTGAAAATCTGATGAAAGCAATGGACTCTCTTCTCTCCCAGAAAACTGCACACATAACCATAACACACAATATTTTACATATTTCACAGGTAAAGGTAATGAAAAATATTTAAAAATAACATAGGAAAAGAAAGCTCTTAGTGCAGAGACAGATTTCTAGACCAAAGGGATAATGGGTCCCGTTAAGTGAATCAGAAGGGCAACTTACATGTTTGGGCTGGCCGGATTGCTTACATGGACAAATGAGTCCCCTTTCTTGCTCATAATTTTTGGGAGTACATACACCTCCCCCATACATATATAAAATCATATATATATATATACATATATATGTATGTTTATTCCTTCATATGAGATTACCATATTCACATACACAAATGTGTACATATGTATATATACATATTCACATATATATGAATATGATATAACTTTTATACAGCTGACCCTTGAACAACACAGGTCTGAACTGTAACAGGTTCACTTATACATGGATCTTTTCAAGAGTAAATACTATATAGTACTATATATTCTGTGGTTGGTTGAATTCTTGGATGTGGAACTGTGCATATGGAGGAACCACAGGTATGGAGGATCTGCATAAATGGAGGAACTGCACATATGGAGGGCCAACTATAAGTTATACTGTGTAGAGGGTTGGCGCCCCGTGTTGTTCAAGGGTCAACTGTACATATAGTTTTTACATTTTTATTTCTTTTTTTTTTTTTTTTGGCGGTACGCGGGCCTCTCACTGTTGCAGCCTCTCCCCTTGCGGAGCACAGGCTCCGGACGCGCAGGCTCAGCGGCCATGGCTCACGGGCCCAGCCGCTCTGCGGCATATGGGATCTTCCCAGACCGGGGCACGAACCCATGTCCCCTGCATCGGCAGGCGGACTCTCAACCACTGCGCCACCAGGGAAGCCCCATTTTTATTTCTTTATCTGTATCTTTATCTATGTCATGGAATCTTTTTTGAAAAGAAATCTAATTTGGAACCCTAATTCAAGGCTGAGAATGGAGCTGTTGTTGAAACTAAAGTGGGGCCCTAAAGCCCTACCTAATAGTCAGCACAATCCACTATTACTTCTCTAATCCTATCTCCTTCTAGAAGCATAGAACCCTAAGGCTCTGCAGAACAGTAATTTGAAAACCACCACTGCTCTAATCTTGGAGGTTAACAAGAGAAAAAAGTTAATCCCATAAACACAAAACGTATTATGGTGGTTGTCTCTAAGGATTTGGGGTTCAATGAAAAACCTTTAGGGAGCAGTCTTTTTGCTCTTCACTGTCTCTAAAATCTTCTGCAAAGGCTACAGTGTGGAATTCCTCTGTCATAAACTTGCTGTGCTGCAGCAGTGAGGAATTTCTGTTTCCTGTGCTGGCTTACAACTGACTCCAGGTAAGAAAAAAGGAAAGCAGAGATAACAGTAGAAAAGATAAGCACTGGAAATTATGGGAATAGACTTTGTGTAGCACTGTTAATGTAATATCTGTAGAGGAGAGGCTATTTTTGTGGACTACATTTCCACAGGCAAGGACAAAGTGCTGTGGATTTTATGTGACTAAATGGTCCAATTAGAGCTCAGTTTTCTGGGGGCATCTTAAACTCTGGGAAAGAGAGGTGGAGGTATCATTCTGGATACAAATTTCACTGCCAATTTAGAGGTAATATAGTAATTATGGATCTAGATAGCAGTCAGACTGTTTAGGCTTGAATATGTTTCTGCCACTAACTATCTGGCTTTGTGATTTGGGGCAAGTTATTTTACTTTTCTAAGCTTTAGTTTTCTCCTTTGAAAGGTGGCATTAACAGTAGCATCGCCTCACAGGGCTGTTGTATTAAAAGATATAATGCTTACAAAGCTCCTAGTACCATGTGTAGCATATAGTAAACATTCATTAATGTTATCTATTGTTATTACCAGTCTAAAGAGGTAAAAATGGCAGTATTGTTCAACCTAAATGGTTGTTATAGATTATCTTTAAAAGAAATGACTTGGGGGAAAAAAACTCAGTTTTAAAAATGCTTCACATTTATATATTACTAATTATGTATCACACAATGTTTGAAGCATTTATTAATTCACAACAATCCTATGAAGCAGATATTATTAGTTTCCCCATTTTGAGATCCAGATAATTTAAGTGACTTGCCCAAGGCTACACAGCTTTAAGTGGCAGGGTTGAGAGTTGAACCCAAGCAGTCTGGCTCCAGAGAACTGTGCTTTTTAATCACCAGGATATAATGCAATAGGTAAAGTATACTTGCCCAAGATCATACAACTATCAAGCGTCAGAGCCTATCTACAACGCTGTTGTGTTTTCCGAAGCTTGAAATCGTTCCATTTTACCACACTGCTTCTAAGAATAGGTCCTAAAGGAAAACAGTCCCTGGGTTTTAGTTTTTTCAGAAAATAGGTAGGAACCTGAAAATGAGTGAAGCTAAGTCTAGATCGAAGACAACCTAGACACTATCACATTGTCATTTATTCATTCATTTAACATTTATTGTGTATTTTCTATGAACTAAACCATAGGCTGAATGCTGAGGATTTAATGATGAATAACACAAATAGGTTCTTTCTCTCAGTTTACAAATGAGTACTTGAAAGAATAGCTTAATAAAGAAATAGTGAAAACTACTGGAAGGATGACTTAGAGTCCAGGTGTGGGTTGGAACTGTCAATTCCTCCCCATACAATGCCAACTAGACAAAAAGACTAGTTAAGCATATTGCTGGTCTACTACTCTACTTACATACTACTAGGTACTTACTAGATATTCTTATTCTCACCCCTAGGAAGAGAGAATGTATTCTTAAGGAACTCCAACCCTAACCTCTCACCTGTACTCTATAAAGATCAGAGAAGAATCCCAGGCTCTCAGGTCTAGTTGGCCTGAATCTGGGCACCATAATAAAGTATTATGTGCCAAGCACAGGTGCTGAAGGATACAGAGATTACAATAACAAAGTCCCTGTTCTCAGGGAGTTTATTCATTTATTAAAAAATAATCTGGAGATTATATAAAAATAAGCAAACAATGAACAAACAAAAAACCCCTACACTATTTCCAGGGATATCCCAGAAGTGTACTAAGTTTTTGCATCAGGCTCGTGACTTCCTCTCTGAGAAATTAGTTTTCTTCTCTGAAGCAGGTACTTAGTAAAGACTTGGAGATAATCTGAAACATCCCTCTAGTAATAGAGGATTACCAGCCAATTCTATTCCAGGATTTACAGAAGAACCAATCTAAGAGAATCTTAAGTCCTGATACAAATTTAATCCTTACTTGCCTTTGAGCCATAGGAAATCTACAGTGTACACTTGCATTTTCTTTCTCACACTTTCAGGCTTTATTTTTACCTTTTGGAGACCAGGAGTATCCGAGAGAAGCACTTTTGACATGAAGGATATATAAAACTAGAATTCTGGAGAGCAAGAACTGAGGCAAGAAGAAATTTTCTTCTTCTATTCATGTGTCCTCACTGTGGTCTGCAAAACAAAATAACCATGGGATGAATGGCAAATCTTTAATTGCATGTGTGTAATTCATTTCTTAGGAAAATCACTTAAACTTCACTGCAAAGTCAATAGATTTTTTTTTGTAGTAAATGTTAGTGTATTGGAAAACTAATTTTTTTTTGTTTAATTAAGAAAATAAGATTTAAAACAGAGTAGTTCAAGCAAATATTCTGTTTTTGAATAAATGCTCCACCCCAGTAATTCAAGAAAGGTATCATTTAATTTCTTTCAACATCTTTATAAGAAGAGCTATATAGAACTTGTTTCCACTATTAATAGAAAAGAACTTAAATGAACTTACAAGAATGTTTAAAAGAAACGAAATTGGTGGGAAGTAGTTCTTTTCAGCTGGAAAAAAAATCACTTCATTAGATTTCAGTATGTACATTTCTACACAGCTTGAAGAGGAAAAAAAAGACAATTTAGAGTGTACAGATAGAAAAATTAAAATGTTGCATGGTCAAATGAGAGTTCAAAGTGCTTTATGAGCCTTGTATAAAACACGTCAGAGAAGTAAAACAATAAAATAGCAGTTTGCCTCTTTTATACTTTCCTTTTAAAAACTCAAATGTTGGTTTATCAACATTTTTTAAATTGATTAGCTTATTTATAGCATAATATAAATGCTCTGAAATAAAAATCTCTGTACATGTTCAAGATAAAGCTATACCAATAAATTTGTAAACACATGGCAAAAACTTTCAATTTCTGCAAATGGGTGAAACTGTTTCTGAGACTGGCATCAGCAAATTTTGACAAAGTGTAAGTCATCAGTTTCAAAATCATAAAAGAATCTTTTAGGTATAGCTCCTCCTGGGGATGATCACAAATTTAGAAATGTGATTATGGAATGGGTATCTTAAAATGTTACTAATCCTGTCGACCAATCAAAATATTCCTGTGAAAATAAAATCTTGCCACCTAAGGAAATGTACAAAGATTATAGATAAATGGATTTACATAAATCACCGATCTATGTTATTAAAGTGGGCATAGAAAAAAAAATCTAACTCTGCTTAATTCTTGTTGTTATCCTTGTTTTTGAACCCTTAGGTATACATGACTAATAAGGTTCTACCAAAAGCAGGTATGTCTTCCTAGATTTGGCTGTCACGTTAGGCTACATGGCAATCTCTAAGGACAAGGTAGAGGAGGTGATACAGGATACAAGGAAAAGGCAGAAAGAAAAGGCCAGAGAACACTGCTGTTTTTAGTGCTACTTACCTCAACTTCCTTCTTGCCAATGCAACAAATGATGGAATGTATGTCAGCAAAAGCATCCTCCCTCTACACTTCCTCTAAAATCCAGTTTGGGGTAGGGTGTAACAAGGTGGTACACCTGCCTATGAGCTAGGAGAGATAAAACAGGGCAAAACTCCCTCCTGAAAATGTCGTCTTTTACCTGATTAAAATCTTGCAGTTTAGAATGAAGCCTCAGTTCCTCACAATGCCTGTCAGGCCCTAGCTCATCTAGCCCCACCTCCTTGACCTCATCTTGTACCACTCACCCCCTTAATCACTGCACTTCAAGCCATGCTAGCCTTCTTTCTGCTCCTCAAACACACCAAATAATCTTTCTTAGGCTTCTGTGCTTACCTTTCTCTTTGTCTAAAATGCTCTTCCCTCAGTACTTCAAACAGCTGGCTCATTCTCATCCTTCAATCTTTAATGTTACCCCTTAGAGAGCCCCATTTCATCTCAGGTAAATACTTCCTTCCTCTTGGTTTCTATGATATCACCCATTTTACTCCTTCATGGTAGTAATCGTGCTCATGATATATGCAATCATGAAAATTATATATCAGATGATACATGCTTACTTGTTTCTGTTGGTTCTACCCCCATTAATCTTAAAGTTTCACGGAGACCTGGTCTATCATGTCACCAATAAATGAAGAACATATATAAGCAGAAATATTTGCGAATTAATTTCTAAATTAATTGTGCAAGCACTAACTGCTGTTATTTTTAAAGGAAGGAAGGTTAAATTGTCATTATTTAAGAGTTTATTGCCCTCTAGTGGAGAAATAAATAAATTTGAGAACTGAAATGAAAAAGGTCATTGAAGTATTTTTACTATTTGCGTTTCACTTGGTAAATTCCAGCAAATGGCAAAAAGACTTTCCATTCATTGGCTGGTGAAAAAAATGCAATAAGATCCTTTTAGACAGTCACTATTAGTTATTCCTTTTGTTATTTTCATAGTATTTCCTTATGATTCTTGTCATCTAGTTTGTTTTGCCTCTCTCTCTACTGCCTGACTTAAAGTATGTTGAATTAATGTTCGATGGATAACTGAATGAAGCATCAGGAATGAGCGAATACTAAAGTTAGGAAAACATGATCACAGACTTAGGAACAATTCCATATGTGGTATCTATTGCAATTTATCTTTCTTCTTGATTTTATTGGGAAGGATGGTGATATTGCATTACATTGCTTTCAGTTCCATCACAGTCAACAAACCATATTCCAATTTAATAAGTCCAATATATTTGCTTATTTATCAATCATTTATAGTGCAGCTGATAAATACCAGGTGATGGGAATAATATAAGAGATGGACAAAATATACAAGGTCCCTACCTGGTCACTAGACTTATAGTGACCAATAATCACACCAAAAAACTGAAATAGTGGAAAATTCTATAAAGAAAAAGTACAGAATACCATGAGAAAATACAACAAGGGGACTGATCTAGTCTTAGCTTGGCGGGGATGGGGAGGAAGAGAATAGTTAGGCACACAGATAACCTTCTTTTAAAAAGTACTTTCTCTCAGAGTTGTCAGATTAAAGGTGATTTTTATTTCCATTTTAAATATTTTCTAAATATTTCTTATTTAAATATTTTATAAATGTATTACTTTTTAAATTAGAAAAATCAATAAATATAATAAAAACCTTGGGTCCTCTTAATCTCTCACATATAGAAGTAGAAACAGGAGAATGAGATGGAGAGAGAGGGAGAAAAGTATAAATGTTAGGGAATTAATTAGGACCTCAGTTGGCTTTTGTTTTGACGGTCAGAGATTGCTCAAGTCAATGTCCAGGACTGAAGACTCTGATAGACTTATGCTTATGAAAATATGCTGGGTCCAGGTGGACATATTATAGTGCATTTTTAATTTAACATGGAACACTCTGGACTACTTGCTTTCTCTGTTTCTAGCCATGGGAGATGAACTATAATCCAAGATGCTTTACTAATTTATCACAAAAAATTACTGTCACAAGGAAGGAACTCATCTTAAGCCCATATCTTCTTTTGGATAAAACTAGATGTTAAAAAAAAAACATATTAAGCTAAATTATAAACAAAGTTACTTGAAGAAGGGGCATTAGGTGAAGCAAATATTTAATGGAATCATGCTAACACAGGTGATGCACGCTTTTCACACTAGAGATGCTTTGGGTTCTCAAACTTTAGTGTGCATCAAAATGACCTGGAGGGACTGATAAACCACAGATTTATGGGCCCCAATGTCAGAGTCTGATTTCATTAAGTCTGGAATGAGGGCCTGAGAATTTGCACGTCTCACAAGTTTCCAAATGAGGCTTATGTTGCCTACACGTGAAAACTACTATTAAGGCTTTTCAGCTTAATTCCCTCATTACCAAGTTTTTAGAAGGTACCTTAATAGCCTATAAAAAATCACGCTCATATATGCACACACACTAATACAGTTTTTTCCTCCTTTGGACTAGATTAGAAAATCCAAAATAATTGGGCTAGACCAGAGAATCTAGAATAATTCTTCTTAAGTGTTAGATCATGGAGAAAAAATTTAATTAAGTATTTAATGTGAATTAGCCTATGGGGAGGGTGGTGAAGAGAAGTGTAAGATGTGGATTCTATTTTAATGAAGTTTATAGCCTGGTTGGGCTCATAAATTCTTCTGAATGCTTTAGTTCTCTCTCTTATACGATTATCTGATCCACTCAGAGAAATTAAATAACTAATTAAAGGTCAAGAAGCAGGTAGCATCAGGTCTGGAATTCATGCCTTCTGATGAGTAGCTCACCAGTCTTTCTAGTCCATTACATTGTTTGCTCAAGCTTCACACAAACTATTTGTATTTGTTTCAAGACTGTGACCAAAGGATGAAATCACTCCTTTAAAAAACGACTCCCCACTTCTAATGGCATACAGAAAAGGAGATATGACTAACTCTTCTCCCTTTCTTCATTCCTTCCCAAATTGTTCTTGCTTTGCAAGAAAATCTTTGTCACTTTGTTGCTCTCAGATTTCCCGTTTCACATTTTACAGGACAGAGTCCTCAGCTATGGAAAGGGTGGGTATTCTGAGTTGCTTTATTAAAACTAACTAATGGTCTCCTCGAAGGGTACATACTTTGTCTAATTTTCTAAAGGCAGTCATAACAAGTCCCTGAGAAATGATTTTCTGACGTTAACATGAAAAATCTGGAAAGGGGAGAGGCAGGCAGGAGATAAGAAAATTAAATAAGCAAAAAACAGACAAAACCTCTTTTATTTGGAGAAATACTGGTGAAAAATATTTTAAAAACATTAGCCAGGAAAATCTTAGTGAGTATAATGCACAGTTTGTCCACTGCACTTATGATAGGTAAAGTACCATTCTAGGGATGGGGAAGGGAACAGGGTTAAAGATAGAAAAAACAGGCTCTGTGTTCAAAGAATTTATAATCTATTGGCTAAGACAGACAATGTAGAACTACCAACGAAGTGACACAAAGGTACACAATTATGTGTAAGTTCCAGACTTCCATATCTCAACTGCTTATCTGACAGCCAAATGTATTTGGATATCTCATAGTCATCTCAGGGCTTAATAGGCTAAAAAAAAAAAAAAAATCTGAATTCTTAGTTTCCTTTCAAACCTCTTTAATAGTAATTTTCTCCATCTCAGTAAATGGCAGTACCCTCCAACTAGTAATTCAAGCCAGATACCCAGAAGTCAAGTCATCTTTCATTCCTTTCTTTCCCTCAAGTCCCACATCACATTCATCAGTCTTTTTTGATACCCTTGAGTCTATTTCCGCATCTAAAAACCATCATTCTGGGACTTCCCTGGTGGCACAGTGGTTAGGAATCCGCCTGCCAATGCAGGGGACACGGGTTCGAGCCCTGGCCCAGGAAGATCTCACATGCTGCGGAGCAACTAAGCCCGTGCGCCACAACTACTGAGCCTGCACTCTAGAGCCCGTGTGCTGCAACTGCTGAGCCCACGTGCCACAACTACTGAGGCCCGCATGTTCTTGGGTCCATGCTCCTCAACAAGAGAAGCCACTGCAATGAGAAGCCCGCGCACCGCAACAAAGAGTAGCCCCTGCTCGCCGCAACTAGAGAAAGCCCACGCGAAGCAACGAAGACCCAACGCAGCAAAAATAAATAAATAAATAAATAAATAAGAACCGTCATTCACTCTTCCCCTAATATATTCTACCACCAGCTTAATCCAAACCACCATCATCTCCTGCTTATGCTGCTGTATTAGAATCCTAACTGTGTGATCTGGTCCCTGACCATTTCTCCGGACTCATCTCATAAAACTGTTCTTTCTGAACATGATCCAGCCACACTGGTCTTTTTTTAGGTTCTTGAACACTAAGATGCCAAGCTCTTTCCTGCTTTAAGGTCTTGGCATAACCTATTCACTCTGGAATGTTCTTCCTTTCTTCTGTTGCATGGCTGTCTTTTAGGCCTCAATTTAACTGTCAGCTCCTCAGAGAGGCCTTCTCAGACCAACCTAAATCAAACAAATTCCGCTTTACTCTTCTTAAGTCCACCCATAAAAGGTTTAAGTTCCATTAGAACAGGAATCTTGGACTTCCCTGGTAGCATAGTGGTTAATAATCCGCCTGCCAATGAAGGGGACATGGGTTTGATCCCTGGTCCGGGAAGATTCCACATGCTGTGGAGCAACTAAGCCCGTGCGCCACAACTACTGAGCCCACGCACCTAGAGCCTGTGCTCCACAACAAGAGAAGCCACCGCAATAAGCCCGTGCACTGCAACGAAGAGTAGCCCCCACTCCCCACAACTGGAGAAAGCCTGCGCGCAGCAACGAAGACCCAATGCAACCAAAAATAAATAAATTAAAATAAAATAAAAAGAAAGAACAGGAATTGTAATCCTAGTACCTAGCAGTTCTTGGAACAGAGAAGGGAGGCATTTAAAAACTATCTGTAGAATGAGTAACTAACTACTGGGTGCTTTGTGACCCAATCTTGCAGGGTTAGGAAAGGCTTCTTAACTTAGAAGGCTTCATAAACTGAGACCTAAGGAATGAGTAAGAATTAGCTGTGTTGGTGATGGGATTTAGAAGAGGTCTGGAGGTGAGGGATAATGGTGCATTTGAGGAACTCAGAAAGACAACAAGGACCCTGTGAACCATGTTAAGTTTAGACTTAAACCTGAGGGCAAATAGGAGGGGCTGAAGGAAAGGTTTTTAATGGGGCATGCCCAGATCAGATTTGTGCTTTATCAGCCTCCAAGGTGGTGTCTGGATTGAAATGTTAACAAGATTGAAAGGAGAACCAGCTGGGAGGCTACTGGCATAGTTATGTAGTAGTCGTGCTGAACCAAAGTAATGACAGTAAAAGTGGCGAGAAGTGTATGGATCTGAGATATTCAAGAGGCTAATATGACTGGCTCTGGATGTGAGAGATAAGAAAGGCACCTAGAAAACTTTCAAGTTTCTCAAGGGGGAGGGGGAATAGGGGAGAAAAGGATTGCGAGTTTGGGATTAGCAGAGGCAAACTATTATATATAGAATGGATAAACAACAAGGTCCTACTGTACAGCACAGGGAACGATATTCAATACCTTGTGATAATCCATAATGGAAAAGAATATGAAAAAGAATATATGCGTATAACTGAATCACTGTGCTGTACAGAAGAAATCAACACAACATTGTAAATCAACTATACTTGAATAAAATTTAAAGAACAAAAGTAAACTTTCACGTTTGTGGTTTAAGCACACTGCTCAGTTAAGCACTTTCCCTCTGGGTCGTCAAAGCAGTTTGGAAAAGCCAGCTGCCTACTTATCTCCGAGCACCTCAAAAGTCGCAAGTAGCACCTTTTCCTCCCTGTATGTCCGGTTCCAGACGCTCACCCGTGTCCACCTGATGGCACATACAAAAGCTAGGTGAGTGACTGCAACAGCACTGTCTCAAATTAAAATAATTGACCTTCTTACTCTTTTACGCTCATAACCGCTCTTTTCTAGAAGAGACTGACTCCTGAAAAAACAACATAGAATGCCCTGAGTCCCACTCAGAACGACGTTAAGGGTCTCGTTAGGAGTCTCCAGCCCTTGCTCCCCGAGAACCTCCTCTCCCAGCTCCTCACCTGAGGCACAGGACGGGGATCCTTGCCCGGGCGAAGCACAGTGACGCAGACCCGCAAGACTCAGCGGTAAACGAGCGCCCTCCAATCGAATCTCCCGCGCTTCCTTCCGCCGGAAGTGACGCTTTGGCCGTCCTTCCTCACAGCGAATCAGAAGAAGGAGCCGCCGATGGTGGAGATTTAGCACAACAGCCTGTGAGCCTTTGCGGATGATCGTTTTTGTCAGACAGGGTTTGACGAAGGTTCTTTACCGACTGGGGGAGCAGTAGTACACTCTGTAAAGTTGGTTTTCGGGTAGTGTTGAGCCAGCTGGGCGTAGGGACCCCAGGAAGGGGTGGGGGTGGGCGGGATCGCCCCTTGGACCGGGGTTCAGCGGGCTGACTGGAAGGAGAAGCGGACGTGGGTGCTGGGGGAGCCGCGAAGACAAAAGGGGCCTCTGCCGGCTGGGGATGGCACTGCCGGGGGGCGGGGGGAGGGGAAGGCGGGGCTTGAAGCGGTTGCGGGTTGCGGGAAGAAGAAAGGAGGCGTAACGTGGAAGAAGGGCCCGCGATCTAGTGGGATTCCCGGGCGACCTCCGTTGTCGGTGAGGGATGGCCTGTGTGGGCTACACGGAGGTTTGGGGTGACCCACCGACAGAGTACCATAGGAGGTGGTTAGGCTGATATCATGGAGGTGGGGTGCAAAGGAGCCACACCCAGCGGTCTGCGAAGCCAGTGCTCCACCGCCTCCTGAGTGACCTAGTGCAAGTCCCGGCACCTCTCGAGCCTCAGTTTCCTCAGCTATAAATGGGAATAACAATCATACAAGACCCACAAAATAGGTGGGATGGTTGAGTTAGATGAGATGGTGTGCCACTAAGCCTAGTGCTGTAGTGAACCATCAATAAATTGCCCACTGGGAAAAAAAGAAAAAGCACACAGTGAGAGTTGTGAGTTAACTTTTATTGGGGACAAAATGAGGACTAGAGCCCGAGAGACAGCATCTCAGATAGCTCTGCGGAGCTGCTCCAAAGGGGTAGGGGGGAAGGTCAGTGTTACATATGATTTTAGTGAAAGGGGGTATGCACAGTCAAGCACACATTTTGGCAGAGGCTAGCTGCTAGTCACAAGGAGCAGATGTCACCATTGATGATCTTAGTGCTTTTCTAGATATGAGAAGATGCAAGAATTTGGGCTCATAAAACCTCCTGAAACTATATCTGAAAGGCCTGTCCTGCCAGTTTTTCCCAGAGCACAGAGTGCCTCATTCCTGATCACTCTGAACTCCTTTTAGGGTGTGTTGAAGGTCAAGGCTGCAGTGGCTAGTGACTTAATCCTTGTAGAGGCTGATGGCAAGTACCAATTTTTAGTTGGCTATACTATTATCGATATTATTACTATTATATGGACTTTGTGGAGGACAAGGCTGTGGCAATGGAATTAGAGTGCGACCGGAATAAAGGTGGACTCTAAAGAGGGGATGGTACAAGAGAGAAGTAAAATCTGGCGGCACCTTCTGGGACGGGGACGGGGTCGGTCTGGCTTGGGCGACCCGGGTTTGCGCGGAGTTGCTGAGGGGCGGGGTGTGGCTTTGGGTTTCCCCCGGGGAGGAGGAGCTTGTCTGCCGCGGGCGGAGCTGCGGGCGGGCCCGGCTCGGGCTGCGCGCATCTGCCAGTCTCCCTTTTACCCTCCCTGCAGCAGCCAGCCTGAGCCATGGGGCGTCGCTCCCTCCTGCTCCTACTCCTGCTCCTGGCTTTCCTGACTCCTGGGGCCGCCACACCCGTACCGCCGGCCCTGAGGGCCCTCAGCAGCCTGCACTTGTCAACCAGCTTCAGATCCCGTCCCGCTGTTGCCATGAAGTACTCGATTCACTACATCCAACAGAAGGTAATGGGGAAGGGGTTTGGGGTGGCGGAGCGGGTGGCGAGGACTAGCTTCGTGGTTCCCAGGCACCAGAGCTCACCCGAAATTTCGGACCCCTAATGCCTAGGACTTGTCCGAACTTTGGCTTACACTTTACAGATGGTGCCCCTAGGTCCCCAGTCTGTTTAAATTCTGTCCTCCCATTACCAATGATTTATTATCAGTCCTGGCTCTACACTCTCTTCTGTGACTGGCCACAGCAGTGACTTCAACGCCTTCTGCTCCCAGAGCCTGCCCTAAAGAAAACTCCATTGGCCTCCCGCCAAATTCAAATGATTTAATCCCAACTCTGGTACCTACTTCAAGGTGACAGTCATCCTTTGTCCCTAAATTCAAACTTCCAATATCTTATTAGATAATATCTAATATTTCTTCAATCTAAATTACCAGCCTGTTGTCTCATGTTCAGCTCAGAGTTGATTTTGTAGACCTTTTTAAATTTTTTTATTTTTTAAAAATAATTATTTTATTTTTGGCTGCATTGAGTCTTTGTTGCTGCATGCGGGCTCTCTCTAGTGATGACGAGCGGGGACTACTCTGTTGTGGTGAGCGGGGACTACTCTGTTGTGGTGCGCGGGCGTCTCATTTCGGTGGCTTCTCTTGTTGTGGAGCATGGGCTCTAGGTGCGCGGGCTTCAGTAGTTGTGGCACGTGGGCTCAGTAGTTGTGGCTCGCGGGCTCAGTAGTTGTGGCTCGCGGGCTCTAGAGCGCAGGCTCAGTAGTTGTGGCACACGGGCTTAGTTGCTTTGCGGCATGTGGGATCTTCCCGGACCAGGGCTCGAACCCGTGTCCCCTGCGTTGGCAGGCGGATTCTCAACCACTGCGCCACCAGGGAAGCCCCGTGTAGCCCTTTTATTAAGAGTTTTTAACCTTCCCTATTTTCCGTGAAACTGAACATATATGTAGCTCACGCTTGTAAAAGTTGTAGGATTTTCTCAAGATTTGGGGAGGGGGGTGGGGGTGAGCATCTCTATAGTTCTGAAGCCTGAGTTTAGGGGTTTAAGGTAGGCATAATGCCTTTGTGCTTGGCTGAAGCATGAGGTAGGTATTCCCTGAGAAGCCTGGATGAAGAAGTACATCCTGTGTGAAATGACAGGATCCCTTACAGTTCTGTATTTCTGGGAGCCTGTGAAAAGATAGGCAAAGATTTGGGAAAGGTTGGGATTAGAACTGCAAGAGTCTGAGGTTTGGCTTTAGGAGTCAAATACACCAGGATTCCAATCTACTACTTCTGTGACCTTGGGAAGTTTCAAGTACTTCTCTGTGCCCAATTTCTAGATCTCCAGAGGATTTGGTGATGGTTAAATGAGAGCAGATCACATGTCCCTAGCAGAGTATCTGGCCTCAAGTAGGCACTTATTAAACTCATGGTTACTGAACTATGAATTCTGAATAGGAGTTTGAGATAGAGGGATGGTGTGAACTTACAGAATAATTTGTAAGAAATTGTTTTTAACCCAGAAATTTAGAGATTATGAGGAAGAGAAAGCATTCTAGTTTTAGCAGGAGTACTAGGAAACAGGGGTCTTTTTCTTAGGCAACTCTCTAGGCTACAGTTTCCTCATTTGTAAATTGAGAGATCTGGACAAGGACCAGTGTGTTTCACATTTTACTGAGGAAAATTAAGGGCTCTTTATGGAGCTGTTTCAAACGGATGGGGAAGGCCCAAGTGGAATCCAAGTTAGGGTACCCCAGAACTCCCTCTCTCCCTGACCTCTTTCAGCCTGAACTTTATGTTTTTATCTGTTTTATATACTGAGATATTGCAGAGTTCCATAATTAAAGTGAAATTGCAGGGGAACTATTGGAATGAAGATCTCTACAATCCTTTCAGGAATGATGAAAGACAACTATCAGCAGAAAAGTGGGGTAGAGAATGAAAGGGTAGAAGAGACTGAATGATCTCTTAGGTCCTAATTTATATTCCTTCATTGTGGATTCCTTTCTTGACCACTTCACTCTTTAGATATATAAGTTGAGGCCAGTTCTTTTTCCATTTTTAGTGATTTATAAGATCTGGCCTTAGCCATGTTTTGCCCTCTGGCTTATATTTAGTTCATATTTTAGGACACAGGTTCTACAAATGTTTTATTACCATGATAATTTTCTTTACATCAACTCCAATTGAGTTTTATTTCATTTTTTTAAGAAAAACTTTCACATATGTATTTGTTGCATAATAATGGTTTTATAGTAATTGCCAACTTTTCTGGACCATAGATTTTTAGTTGGGACTGAAAAGTATGTGTAAACTCAACTTTAATTTTTTTAGTTAGAGCACATGAAATACTTTTATGCCTTTTAATAATAAACAATTATTATTGTAACTAAGGTTTAGTTTTTTTATTTTTATTTTTTTTGTGGTATGCAGGCCTCTCACTGTTGTGGCCTCTCCCGTTGCGGAGCACAGGCTCCGGACGCGCAGGCTCAGCGGCCATGGCTCACGGGCCCAGCCGCTCCGCGGCATGTGGGAACTTCCCGGACCGGGGCATGAACCCGTGTCCCCTGCATTGGCAGGCGGACTCTCAACCCCTGCGCCACCAGGGAAACCCCTAAGGTTTAGTTTTTATTCAAGGTTTAATTTTCATCAAACATTATAATAATTTTATTTATCTGTGGTTATATCTGTCCAGCTGACCAAGCGATTCCCAGCTGTCCTTATATGCACATAAGCTCCATGAATGGTCTTGGTAAAAAAGCTGAGCCCTCCTTCATAACTCTGATTACTTGCAGAATGAAGGGCCAAGTCCTTGGTATTGTTCCTCATTTCATAACCCCAGCTGGTCTTTCAGCTTCATATCCTGCCACAGACCCCCGCCTCCCCGCGCCTTCCCTGTACATATATATTTTAGCAACATAGAACATAGAATTGAAGTTGACTGTGTCAGAAATTGTGTCTGGAATACCATCCGTCTTCTCCGCTAGTTAAACTCATACCTCTATCCCAGCTGAAATGTCAACTTTCTTGACTTTAGTTGGTCTTTTTTCACATGTACTATTTTGTATGTGTCTCCTCAGCTAGATAGCACTGTCCAGTACCCAGAAGAGCCCATACAAATATAAAGTACAAAATAAATATTTGTTGAGGGGGTGAATGGATGACTATCCAATGAAAACCCAAACAAAGCAAAGTCTACCATTATTTAATTGACACAAATCATTTTTTATTTATTTTTCTTTTTATCTTTTAATTCTGTTCTTTACCAATTATATTTCCTCTTCTTTCAGCGTCTTCAAATGTTGTTGATTTAGTAGGAATATTTGATTTCTTTTATCCAAAATAACTGAATCAGGAGACCAGACAAAGGATAGCACATCACTCGGGCACATCAAGGCTCTGGGTACATGTGTGATGCCAGTGTTGTAAAAGGCTCCTTGGGATGCATGGCTTGTGGGTATGAGGTTTCCCTGCTCTTCATTACCCTCCTACTCCCACCCGAGCCCCTCTGACTGGAATGTGAATCCTGAGGGCATTTTACTATGTGATGTAGTGAGGAAGGAGAATGGGTCCTTTCAGGCTGTCATTTTCCTCACTGGTGAAAATAGAAATCAGTGTTTACTGAATTAGTCAGGGTTCTCTAGAGAAACAGAATCAATAGGATGTGTCCGTGTGTGTGTGTGTGTGTGTGTTTATGTATATCTTTCTCTGCAGAGAGAGATTGATTAATTTTAAGAACTTGGTTCATATGATTGTGGAGCCTTGTAAGTCCAAAATCTGCAGGGTTGGCCAATGGGCTGGAGACCCAGGGAAGAGTTGCAGTTTGAATCCAAAGGCAGTCAATTTGCATAAGTCCTTGCTCAGGAGAGGTCAGTCTTTTTTTTTTGGCCATACGCGGGCCTCTCACTGTTGTGGCCTCTCCCGTTGCAGAGCACAGGCTCCGGACGCGCAGGCTCTGGACACGCAGGCTCAGCGGCCATGGCTCACGGGCCCAGCCGCTCTGTGGCATGTGGGATCTTCCCGGACCGGGGCACGAACCCGTGTCCCCTGCATCGGCAGGCGGACTCTCAACCACTGCGCCACCAGGGAAGCCCCAGTCTTTTTTACTATTTGGGCCTTCACCTGACTGGATGAGACCCACCCACCTTATGAAGGGTGAAGCTGCTATACTCGAAGTCCACTGATTTAAATGTTAATCCCATCCAAAAAACATCTTCACAGAAACATCTAGAATGTTTGACTATTCTGGGCACCATGGCTCAGCTGAGTTGACATGTAAAATTCACCATTACATCTACCAAGTTTGTTGTGAGGGTTAAATATGGTAATTCAGGCATAGTGCCTGGAACATTAGGAAATTAAGGAGCTTAATAGAGTAAATGCTGGTTCCTCCTCTGCTCTCTCTTAAAACCACACTCTCCGTAGTGCTATACCTTTCAGGTTGATCCAGATGCTGACAGTTGTGGTAATGTCTCTTCTAGAAACCTGGTGGTCAGTCATCTACACTCAACTATTCTTATTTAACTACTGAACAGTGTTTATGTGAGAGCTCTGCATCTTGGCCCAGCATTGAACTCATGGCTGCTGACTCCTGCAGGGCCTTCCCACAGCTCCTTCCTTATCTACTGTGAGACCATCACAGTGGACTAAGCTATTTTGATTTATGTATGTCCCTTACAGTTCTACTTTCAATTCCTTTTCTGGGTTTCCCTTTCTTGTCATGGTGGCCCTGATGTCTAGTAAAACGGAGCTGTGTCAGGCCTCTTGGAAGGGCCTATTGCTTTTTCCCCTCCTCTTCCTCTTTTCATTTTTCCCTTCTTCTCTTTTTCTTATTGGTTCGTCTGTTGATGGCCTTCCCCTGAGGCCTGGAGCATACCGTCACAAATATTATGTGAATTCTGAACTGATTTCTGTTTTTGCTCACAGAATCATTGTCAGAAGGGGTCATTGTAGTCCACCCCTTAGATATGATGAATTGACTGTGATCAAAATTATGGAGGGTTAAGAACTTGATAGAGCTTGAATACCATACAGGTTTGAGAATGAATTCTGTTTCTAACACTACCTGAGTAACTTCAGACAAGTTACTCTGAGCCTCCATTCTTATAATCAGCCAAATAGGGATAATTACACTACTCATCTCACAGACTTCTTGTGAAATGAGCTGATATGTGTAACGTGCTTATCAGGCACAGTTTAGATCACTTGGTAAACACTCAATAAATGGTAAATGTTATTTTTATTTTATCTTGCAGTTTCTTAATATGGCTTTTAACTTACCTCCTCTCCACTCAGAATAAAATGTTTAAGTCATTCCTTGTCATACCTAAAGTAATTATTCTTGAAAATATGAAAATCTTTGTGAATTCTTTTCTGTTACATAAGTAGTACATATGTGTCTTTTTACCAGTGGGATATAATATATAGTACACTTGTAAATAAGGCATAGAAATTAATTTTTTTTCTCACTTGAAATCATTTTCTTTCACATAAGACTGATATATAAAGAAAGTCATCTGAAGCTATTTCTATTTTTTTTCTATGCTATTTTGAGTTTTGGTAAATTGTGGAGGGGAAAATATATGATAATAAATGTATCCTTTTAGGTTTTTGCAAATACCTTCTCTGCTTGATAATAATACTAAATCTAACCTGTCTTTCTGATAGAAGAGTTTTGAATATTTTATCAGTTAATGCTAAAATGTAATTTCAGCAAAAATTTTAGATTTTGTACTGTCATGTTTATATCCATCAGCATACAGGGACTTTGTGCTTTAGCCACATAAAACATATTTTCAAAATTTGAGTGGTAGTGTCAGCCCTGCCACTAACTTGTGTTAATATTGATACCTTGGGCAAATTGCTTCGCTCTAGATCTCAGTGTACTAATATGTAAGATAAGAAGATTAGATCTGCTGATCTCTGATGCATCTGTAATTCTGTTCACAACTGCCTCCTGTCTATAGGGCATTATATCAGGAGCTGTGGAGATGTGAGCACAAGTTCTATTTTTTGCCCTACCCATTAATTGCCTTTGGTAAATCAGACCTAAACAATTTTTCCATGTCAACTTCGAATAAGATACAGACTCAAATCATGTAAAATGTTTTTTAAATTAAAAATTAGCTCTCCCACTGACACCATATTTATAACATAGAACATTGTATTTATGTTTATGATTTTAAAGTTTGCTTAGTTGAAGGTGGATTGGAGAAGAAAGAAGAATCAGAGGTAAGAAGAATAACTGATGATATGTGTTATTTGTTTTCCTTCCCAGTGCCTTGCATGGTACCCTCTACATAGTATTTCTTAATAAAGATTTTTTGAATAGAAAAAGTTGGCTATAAATTAAAATGAATATGGAGTAAGGGGGGGAGAGTAAATTGAAATATGCAGTGCATAAGTGTCTAATGCATTAATAATAATAATAATCTGCTACCATTTATTGAAATATTTATATGCCCTAGATACTGTGCTAAATACTTAATAGACATTCACTTATTTAATCCCTATAGCCATCCTACAAGGTAGATGCTATTATTGTCCAGCTTTATAGGTGAGAGAACTATCATACAGAGAGGTTAAGTTACATGTTCAAGGTAAACCACTTATCTGTACCATTTTGTTTTTCTAAAAATAAACTCATGAGTTCTAAAATGAATGTCATTACCCTGCTTGTTGTACTAAGCAGGATAGGCTAGGTTGTGCTGCAGTAACAAAACTCCAAAATTTCAGTGATTTAACCCAACAGAAATTTGTGGCTCACAGTGTATTTCCATTCAGGTGAGCAGAGGGTTCTGCTCATTACATTCACTTAGAGACTGAGGGTCTGATAGAGGCTTCCTCTCAATTTATGCTTTCACAATCAATGTAGCAGTGGAGAAAGAACATAGAAGGCTTCTGCTAGCATGTAAATGCTCCAGCCTGGAAATGATAGGTCACTTCCTTTCATAAGTCATTGGCCAGAACAGGTTACATTGCTTTCTCTAACCACAGGGTGGGGAGACAAAAAGTATTGACTCTGGAGTGCCTAGAAGGAGAGAAGGCACTAAAGACTGCCATACTTAATCAGTCACTTACTCACCTACCCATCCACCTACTCAATGTTTATCTAATTCCTTTTATATTTCAAGCACCAGGCTAGGTCCTGGGGAGGCAGAGATGATTACATCCTGGAGGACTTCACATTACATTTTTTGACCATTCCAGTAGCACATACTTAAGTTGTATCTGAAAAATATGAAAAAGCACTAATAAATTTGTAATGTCTTGGCATTTATTTGATGTTACGGAAAAACCCGAACGAACACTTTGGCCAACCCAATATATGGCTGCAGCTCACAGATTGCTTCAAAAAATAACCCTAGGGCTTCCCTGGTGGCGCAGTGGTTGAGAGTCTGCCTGCTGATGCAGGGGACACGGGTTCGTGCCCCGGTCCGGGAAGATCCCATATGCCACGGAGCGGCTAGGCCCGTGAGCCATGGCCGCTGAGCCTGCACGTCCAGAGCCTGTGCTCCGCAACGGGAGAGGCCACAACAGCGAGAGGCCTGCGTACTGCAAAAAAAAAAAATAATAACCCTAGAGTGAGGCTGGTCTACTTAGTATTTTCTTGCTCAGCTTACCATCATCATATATATGTACATATACACATATATGTACACATTGAAGCACATAATAAAAAAGGGAATTAATTTATTCATATTGTCATTCAGTAATTAAAAATAATTGTTTTGGGGCTTCCCTGGTGGTGCAGTAGTTGAGAGTCAGGGGACACGGGTTCGTGCCCCGGTCCAGGAAGATTCCACATGCCATGGAGCAGCTGGGCCCGTGAGCCATGGTAGCTGAGCCTGTGCGTCCGGAGCCTGTGCTCCGCAACAGGAGAGGCCACAGCAGTGAGAGGCCCGCGTACCGCAAAAAAAAAAAAAAAAAATTGTTTTGCTTTTTTTTTTTTAATAAAAGAAACAATATATAGATTTATACAAAAAATCTTACTTGTGTTTTGTAGGTATTAGATAATTGTCCATCAAAACAGGAAAATTCTGCATTGATAATATATATTTTATTGGGGAATATATAAAAATCTTTTTTCTTCTAGTTCACAATTTAAGAAAAGTCCTAGTTATTGTTTATGAGCAGTGAACAATGAAATTTATTGATTATCTAATCTGGGCCAGATATTATGCTAAAATCTTTTACATACCGGTTAATTATTACAATCACTTTTAAAAATAGATGGCTTCATTGAGGTTCATATAGGCTAAATGTCTCGATCAAGTTATTAAGGGACAATATTGTGAGTTATATTTTAATCTGTTGCTTCCAAGATCTATGACCTTTCATTCAGTTGACACCATGATGCCTCTATGTTGTAAGCAGTAGTAACAAAACTGACATCTCTGTATCTATTTATATTCCACATTTAGTCTTTACAACAATCCTGTGAGGTAGATATCATCCTCATTTTTAGATGTGAAACTACCAAGTTTCAAGAAGATCAAAGAAGGAAACATCCAAAATATTCTACTTGTAAATCTACTGGTTTTTCACTGTAAATATATCATTGTAAGTGATTTGTGGTGTATCCATTAAATGGAATATTATTACCTGTTAAAAATGATGGTCTTGAAGTATATCTGATGATGTGGAGAAATAGTCATGAATTAATGATGTGAAAAAACAAAATGGAAAACTGAATGTACAATGTATTTCCAGATTCATTTACTCAATTTTTTTTTAAGTGCCTGCTATGTGCTAGGCACTATTCTAGGCAGTGGGGAAAGAGCATTAAAAGCGTTGGGAAGAGCAAGTACAAAAATCATGAGGTAGGTGTGTGCCTGATGGGAAAAACTGCAAGGAGGCCAGTGTGGCTGGAGGGATGTGCCCAAGGGAGAGAGTAGTAGGGGATGAGGACAGTGAGGAGGAGAGAGAATGTACATACTCTTCTAGTAGAGAAGGAAGGCAAATGAACTAGGGAAATAGAGTTTGACTGCAGGGCAGTTGTGAAGTCTCATGCAAGTTAGTAAGACCACATGACATGGCTGTATGTTTCTATAGCTACATTCAGTTTCTTGGGTATGGGTGTGGGGTTGATGGAGAATTCTTTTCAACTAGGATTTTGCCCTTTTGCCAAATGAGTAAAACAAAATGAGAGAGAGACATGGAAGCTGAGGGGTGTATGCAAAGGAGTTATGGACCACAGAATTTAAGCCAAGTAGGGAGGTGAGTGAGGATGGGGTGAGGGACAGTGAAAAGGTGGATAATGTGAGGTTGAAAGATTTGGAGAATCATAGTAGAAGAGGGAATGAGCTGGAAAGATAGAGGAAGTAGAATGCTTAAAATTGAGGGTGTGGCAGGATTGCAGTTACTGGGAGTGACAAGGTCTAGGGTTTGACCATGGGTTAGTGACCAAGGTAGGTGAAGGACAAGGTCCTTGGAGGAGAGGAGCAAAAGGAACTAAAGGGCCAAGATACTGAAGTCACTAAGAGTTTTTTTTTTTTTTAGTAAGTATTTATTTATTTATTTTGGGCTGTGTTGGGTCTTCATTTCTGTGCGAGGGCCTTCTCTAGTTGTGGCAAGCAGGGGCTACTCTTCATTGCAGTGTGAGCGCCTCTCACTATTGCGGCCTCTCTAATTGCGGAGCACAGGCTCCAGACATGCAGGCTCAGTAGTTGTGGCTCACGGGCCCAGTTGCTCCGCCACATGTGGGATCTTCCCAGACCAGGGCTCGAACCCGTGTCTCCTGCATTGGCAGGCAGATTCTCAACCACTGCACCACCAGGGAAGCCCATCACTAAGAGTTTTGAAAGGAGTTATGTTGGAGCGACAGTGAACAAGGAGCTAAAATCTTCAAGGCATGAAGGGAAGTGAACCAGGGGTCAGTAGATGATTGTAGTGAGAAGGGTAGTGGGGTGTTATAGTTTGATGACATAATATTTAAAGGTAGTGAATTGGGGAAGATGGAGGAAGAATTAGGAACAATGGAAATACCTATCCCACCTCCAGACCCAGTGGTGGGAGAGGTTTGAGAGAAAAATCAACTACCAATTGAGAGGGTCAGATATGTTTAACAATATGTTTATAGCTGCACAGAAAAAGAGTAGAAGAAAATATACTAAAATAGTAACAATGGTGGAAAGATGTGTGATGTTTCATTTTATTCTTTATACTTTTCTGTATTTTTCACATTATCTGTGATGAATCTGCATTGTTTTATAATCCATTTAAAAAGAGTATTATTAAAAAAAAAAAAACAGTTGCCCTGTCCTGGCTCACACAGGCAGTATGTGGCAGTGTCAGAACCTGGGCCTCAGGACTCCAGACTGCACTACCCAGCACCACATCTCTGGGTAAATGCTCAGACTATTGTTTCTCTTTCGTTGCCTGGCTATGGCTGCTTTGCCATTTTTTCCTTGACTCTTTTACATCCTTATCTTCCATACACAGTTGAAACAAGGATGAAGAACTCATTTGAGTGGAGATAGAGAAAAAAAAGAACAATGGCCCTTTATAACCCCATTTCAACCTAAGGTTTTACTGAAAGGAAGGGGAGAAGAGGGTGACAGGAAAGAAGAAAGGTTTCCAGAGGAATTGTACATGTTTCAAAGAGACGGGGAGGAATTCAGGCCACCTAAGTAGAACCAAGGCATATATTTTCCCTAAGTCTCCAACCCCTCCTATCTGTACTTTTCACAGATAGGAGCCCATGGTTCCTCTCGTGGCTGCTTTGCAGATCATTCCCAAATCCATAATTGTAGATCGATCTGTCTCTGTCTCACTTTTGACATATTTCTCTAAGAATAATCATAATAGTAATAATAGAAAATATTTATTGGGCTCTTACTATGTACAAGGCAGTGTTCTAAACACTTTACATATATTAGCTAATTAATTCTCACAGTGACCTCACGAGGTCTCGGTACTGCTATCCCCAATTTATAGATGGAGAAACTGAGGCACCAACTGCGTTTTAATTACTACCTCATCGCCTCCTTATATTTCTACTTGGATCTGTAGTTCTAACTCAAAACCAGACTTATCTGGTTAAGTGATGACTTTCTCCTCGTGGCACTATTATCATTTAAAAAAAATTATTGAGGACTACATATATGCCAGGCATGGTTCTTTAGACAGTAGTTGGACTGCTCGTGTGGAGCTTATTTTCTGGTTAGGAAGTAGATAGTAAGCAAATAAACATTAAATAAATAAGATAATTATAGATTGTAATGATTGCCTTGAAGGAAATAAGCAAGGTGATATGTATGTGTAAATATGGGGTACAGCGGATGGGAAAGGCTTATCTCGGGAAGGTTTCCCTGAGGAAGGGACACTGGATCAGAGAGGGAGCAGAAAGTATAAAGTCCCTAAAGCTTGAAACGTCAGGTATTTTTGGCTCTTCTTTCTCCCATATTCTTTGTAACAACAAGTTAGGTTGATTCCATTCTCAGAGTATATCTGCTTTTTTCACTTGTATGGCCGTCATGCTTTGTTGCAGCTTCTATTACTGCCTTCTTGGACTGGAAGAGTCTCTTAACTGGCCTTCCTTGCAACCTACAGTTCCCCCTCCACTGCAGTTCCCATGGGCCACATTAATCACCTCCCCTCCAGTCAAACCACTCTTCTGCTCAGGACCTGCAATGATTCCTGATTGTTTGCTTTATTAAGAACAAAATCCTGTATGTTTGAGGCCTTCCACCCTTTGGCTCCAACCCACCTTTCCAGTTCGCTAATCTGTTCTCCACACATGCCCATTTCTTTCCTGTTTCTATGCTTTAACCCACATTGTCCCTTTGCCTGGAATGCCTCTCCTCTGGCCCTTCCCTCCTTTATCAACCCCTTGCATTTTTTAAGCCCCATCTCAGACACTGCCTCCTCCAGGAGCCATTTCTTAATCGCCCAGAAAGTGTGTGATTGGTCAGATCTTTCTTTGTACTTCTCTCATGGCATGTGTCTTACTCTAGCCTTGTGTTAAAACCTTTTGTTCCCCTTTTAAAGCAGGAAGCCTGTCTTGAAGGATCCATACCCCTCCACAGCATACAGCACACTCTTTTACTTAGTGTCATCTGCACAAACGTTTTTTGAATCTATATCTTCCCCCTTCCCTTTTTCTGCTTCTCTGCACATTGCGGTAAGGAAGGGGTGTGTATGTATAGGGTAGGAAAGAGTGTGGAAACTTGATTCTCAACTGTCTAAAAGGCTTTGGGGGAAGAAGGTAGGAAGCCAGGCAAATAAAAACAGGCTTACTTGTTCTCGTCCTCTTATCTGGATGATCTGGAAGCTGGTTGTCTGTACTGACCCTTCTCCCAAAGTATCTACATAGAAGGAGTTGTGGGAGGGAGTGCCGCAGCCCCTGTTTTTTCTGCTTTGTGTGAGGATGTGGGCTAGGGGAAGGGTGAAGAATGAATGTATCAGGAACAATATCTCCTTAAAAGCTGCTTCTGTGGTGGCTGTGTACTGCCTTTGTTTATTAGAGAGCTAAAGTAAAGGGAGTACTTTTTATGGTTTTGGCTTTTCATTTGTAAACAGAGGCTAATTAACTATGCGTATTTGTAAATGCTTGCTGTCTATTGTGTATGAGTCAGTTAGTTCCAAGTTGCCCTTCGGTGCTGTGACTGGAGAGAAGCAGCTGCCCTGTCTCTGTCAGGCTCATGATCTCTTTCTTGCTGCTTGTATTATGAGGACTGCCCACGTGGGTTTAGGATAAGGCAGATTTATTAAAGTCAGATTTCTTTAGGAACTTTTCCCAGAGCAGCCCTGCAGTTTGGTTATATGATACAATTTATATGTATGAAAGTATAACTATTACAGAAGTTATGATAGCTAACATTTATAGAGTAAAGCAGCACAGTTATATATTCATTCAACAAATATTTATTGAACTCTCCCTATGTGCCATATACTGTGTCAATAGCTAGGGATAAGGGAAAAACAAAAACGTACATCATGAAGCTTACAGTTTAGTTGGAAAGAAGATAGTGACAAGTAATTACAAGTGTGATGTGTGTTTTAAGGAAGTAGTTTGCTGCGGAATCTACGGTACAGTCCTAAGTCTTGCGTATTAGGGCTTCCTCTGGTCAGTAATGGTGTTAAAGCAGAGACAAGAAGCTGAGTAGGAGTTGGCAAGGAGAAGGGAGGTGATGGAGATTTCTGTCCAGGTAGAGGATGTATCATGTACAAGATACTAATTTAGGAAAGAGTAGGAGGAATTGAAAGGAGGTCAGTAAGACTGGGACAGGGGGCACAGATGATGAGGCAGGAGGTGGGCGATCAACACTGTGAAGTCAGTGTTGTCACTATTTCCACTTACACACTCATGGTGTGGGTATTCCTTCTTTGAAGCTTTCATTGACTTTAAGAACATAACTTGGTGTTGAGTTGGTGCTGGGGCAGAGCACTGCTCTGTTCACCATAGTACGACATGTTCACCTTGTGATAGGTACTGCATATGTGCTCTTCATATAATTATCTTAAACCCTGCATGAAAGTACTACATCTCTTTGACAGAGGAATAGAGGGCTCAGAGATGAAGTAATTTTATTCATGATCACATAGCTGATAAATGATAACACCAGGATTTAAACTGAGCTTTGGTGTCATCAGAACCCATACTCCATGTTGCCTCTGTAATAGCTGTATTTCTGGAATAGATAGAAGATTTCGTAATTTATGGTCTGATTTAGAGATAGTTGTGGAAGTCATATTATATTAAGGAAATCCAGATTACACGTTAATAAAGTTGAGGAATAAGAGGAGTTTCAATTCTCTTTTTAACAGCAAGTTGGGTGATTTCGGAGAGTAAAAAGAAACATAACAGAGTTTTTAACAATACAGAGCTTTCTTCTGGCTTTGGTTTTCTGTTATGGAAAGAAGAATTTAAATGAATGGGATTATAGGATTATATGGTAGCTCTAACTACCATATGATCCTGCATTCCCATTCCTAGGCATATACACAAAGAAAACCATAATTCAAAAAGATACATGCACCCCAGTGTTCATTGCAGCACTATTTACAATGGCCAGATATGGAAGCACCCTAAATGTCCATCGACAGAGGAATGGTTAAATATGTGGTATATATATACAATGGAATATTACTCAACCATAAAAAAGAATGAAATAATGTCATTTGCAGCAAGATGGATGGACCTAGAGATTGTCATACTGAGTGAAGTAAGTCAGAGAGAGAAAAACAAATACCGTATGATATTGCTTATATGTGGAATCTAAAAAAAATGTTACAAATGAACCTATTTACAAAACAGAAATAGAGTCACAGATGTAGAAAAAAAACTTATGGTTACTGGGGGGGAAGGGGGGGATAAATTGGAAGATTGGGATCGACATATATAACTACTATATATAAAATAGATAACTAATAAGGACCTACTGTATAGCACAGGAAACTCTTCTCAATACTCTGTAATGACCTACATGGGAAAAGAATTTTAAAAATTCTTTTTAAAAGAATTCTTTAAAAAGAAATTCTTTTTAAAAGAATTTTAAAAATTCTTTTAAAATTCTCATCTTTAAACATGCTGTTTAGAATAATAGTACTAGGCTCCTGTTTATTTAATAAAGTGTTATTGTTTTAAAGGATATTAGACTGAAAATTTAAGCTAATCTCTTTAACCAGTTTTATGAGAAGGCCGGCTATTTGAACCATTGTTTTGTCACCTAAGAGGAAATAAGTAGTTCCTTGAGATGTGGCTTTATAATCTTCAGCATATGAAGTGATGAAGGGGATATCACAGATTATTTTAAATTTCTTTATAAATAAGATATCCAAAGCCACCGTGTTTCATTGCTGCAGTATGTACCTTTCCTCAGAGCTACATAATTTATACAGCAATGAATGTGTACCAAAAATATATTGCACTGTCCTAGCACTGGTTACTGGTAACTGGGCAGAAAGTCAAAAGCAAAAGCATATCCCATACTAGACCACAACATATTTGGTGTGTGAGATGCTCTCACTGTCACCAAGTCATTACCTAAGAGAGCTGAAAAAAATTTTATTTAAAATTTTACTTTGCAAGGTTATGGCTTTTTAAGTGAGCACTCAGAACAAATTGCTAAGGTTTCATATGTTAATTTCTTCCTTCTAAGTGGCAATATTAAACACATAATATAAATTGTGTATGTTCGTGTGTGTTTTTGGAAGTGGTTTCAGACTTGGAAGGTGCATGCTAATAATACACTGCAAAATATATTAATAATACACCAAGCTCTCACTTCCTGCCGGCCCTTGCTGGGCACTTGCATGAATGTATTATCCAAGTTAATCATCACAAGACACATCTGGGATAGGTATCATTATTATTATTATTTTTTATTTTACAGATAAGAAAACAAGCCCAAAGACATGAAGTACCTTGTTCAAGTTCAGATAGCTCTAATAGATAGCAGATTTGGCACTCAAACTCAAACCTGTCTTCAAATTCCCATCTCTTTCCACTACATCACAGAACATTTGTGGTTTTCAGGAGGAAAACAAAGTGTTTGAAAGATGCCCTTGGTACTGGTTAGATTTTATTAGTGTAAAAGCACGTGTGTGTTTTGTGTGTGTGTGTATTTAAGCCTTGACACACTTTGGCATTTTTGATAAGTTTTGCTGATAGCATATGACTAGCATGTTTGGCCAGCATCATTGTGATTTAATAACCTAATTTAAACAAGGAACTGCAACCCAGACAATGGCTGATTCATCAGATAGGAAAGTGAGGAAGTACTTGTTATCATTTGTCAGTTAATTTTTATTTTTATGCAGTTTGAACCATGGGTCACACTGCAGACACTGTACTTTAAAACTGTTGGAAACCTCTGTCACTTCCTGAGCACTGATGGCCTCTTCCTTTGAGGGAGCCGCTCATACAACAATTTTGGAAAGCAGTGGTGATGACTCCCTTCTCCTTGGCGTCGGATGCTTCCTTTCTCTTGAACAATTGGCTTTAAATGACCATGACTGGGGCAGCCAGTGCAGACCAAAACAGGCTTTTTGTTTGCCTTTTTATATAGTCTCGACTATATAAATATCTAGAAAATGACTACACTTTAAAAGAGAAGGGGATTCATATTTACCGAGCATCTCTCCATGATCTCAAAGGCAACAATCTTGGGTTTCACTCATCTGTGGTTCTGGGAGGCCACAGCACCAAGCTCTGTATATGTGGAACTGAGCTGATGGAATGACACTGCGTATTATGTCCTGTTTTATTGCAGACATTAAATGCAAATATCTGACCTTAGGCAAGGTATAGAAGAGCCTATTGCTGTTACTTATATACCTCCAGTGCTTTGGTCCATCTCTGAAGAATGTGAGTGTTACCATGGTGAAATGGATGTTGGCTGAGATGCTAGGGGAGTTACTTTCCAAAAAATATGGATCATGGTTTTTAAAGATTTCCAGAAAGGCTTTTTGCAGTCAAATTCTATAACATTGCCAAATCCTTTTATTAATTTGAATTTATAGTCATTTGTCTGTAGTGTCTATTCTTCATGTGACCTTTCTCTACTCCACACTCAAGGCAAATATATATGTACACTTTTTCCTGTTGGTCTTCCTGCAAAGCTTTATTCTTTAAATACTTCAATTTTCGAGGTGTCTGGCTTGTTTTAACACTCGCATGTTCCCTTCTGTTAAAAAATGTCTCCCTCTAGGAAGCCCTTTTTTGTTAATTGGAAAAGTAGTGAGGTCTCCTGTTGGTCTTTTGCTCCTAATTCATACTCCAATTCATTTACTGTCCCTCCTTCACCTTTGATTACACATATCTAACAAGTGCAGGCAACTTTAGTTGACGTGCAGATTCCATCTACTTCATTTAATTCCAAACTGACTGAATCCATGCCTCTCAGGATATCTTGACTGCCCCATCCCTGGCTTAGCTAGTGTAGGCTTAGGCAATGGAAATACATTTTAGGATCAACCTTTACAAACATAAATGTGCTAGGAAAAAAATCTCTAGTACTTGTTATTTATTATTGACACTTTGTGCCATGCATTACACATTGGTCATCTCATTGTTTTGTACACACTATGCTGGGATGTGGTTTATACAGTGCTGGTATCTCTCTGCTTGGAATGGTTTGTCTTTCTCCTTTCTCTGCTTGGCATGCTCCTGTTCATCCTTTGCTGCTCATGTCTTGCACCACCTTCTCTGTGAAACTTTATGGGACTGCTTTTCTTCTTTTCGATGGGCTGGGTAATTGACTTCATCCCCTTTGTGTCTCCCATTGCACTCTACAGATACTTCTGTGCTACTACTCTGGATTGCAATGATTTGTTTATATATTTGTGTTCCCATTAGCCTGTGAGCAGCCTGAGTGCTGGGACCACATCCATCAGTGTATCTTCAGTGTATGCGCTCAACAGCTGTTTGAATGAATAACTGCCCCAAGCTGAAGTGGTTACTCCATCTTCTGAACGCTGTTAACACTTGCTTTTATTATATTTTGCCTAGTGCTACCAGCGTGGCATAGACACTGCCCAATCAAAGCAGAAACTGGTCATAGAGCTGAGGCCTCTTGCAGTGCTGTAGGTTAGTTCTTTAGGTCTGTAGGTGTGGAGAAGGGACTGGGGCAGCTGGGAAGTTAGGCACAGAGAAGGGGATGGTGTCACTCAAGGTGCTAAGGTAATTATTTGCCAACAGGTATGGAAGTGTTTTAATATTTTAAGAACTGGCTGAGTGTCAAGCCTTGGTTCTTCCAGGTAATGAGTGCCTTAAGAATAGGATGCTACTTACATTGCTTAGTATCCCTCATATGGCTACCTAGGTACAACTCAGAGGTATAAGCGTTCAGAATAAGATAAACTTTTATAACAAATATTAATGTTTTATTACATTTTGCATGAGACTCCCTTCTAAAACGCCTTTGATTTTTTTCACATTACTGTTAATGGCACTACTCTCTTCTTGGTCACCCAGAATAGGAAACTTTAGAATCATTTGATTCCCTCACCTTCACCTTCATGCCAAAAATCCAATCAGTCATGAAGACTGTCCATGATTCCTTCCTAGTTTTTGCCCCTTCCTTTACATTCCCAGAATTATTACCTTGTGTAGGCCCAAAGTAAACTACTGCAGTAGCCTCTTGAGTTCCTCTGTTCTTTAGGCCTCCGTCCAGGCCAGCTGGCACTGTGTTTTTTTCTCTTCTCCTCTTTTCCAATCCACATCTTACTGGGCCCTGCTTAAGCCTCACTTCTCAGGTCAGTTCCCCAACTGACCTAGCCTAGCATGAGCTATCCTTCCTTGGGCTTCCCTAGTACTTAATGTCTGTAGCATTCATTTGACTGTTAACTGTGCTCTACTTTGTGAAATGGCTCTTGTTGCCCGAATTATAATTACATCTTGGAATGTGATTTAATAGGTAGCTATCCCTCAAGTAGAAAGCCTTAGAATACACCCATAGGAGCATAATGATTCAGGCTATTAGATTTTTTAAATTTCTTGGTAGACATAGATTCTGTAGCTAGCTTGCTGAATAATGTGCAATTTTGTTAAAGAGAAATGCTGACTGTGACCCACTAAATGGAGTTTATAACCCACTAATGGATCACAACCTCCATTTTATAAAACACTAATCTAGACTAGATGGACCTTACAAAGATGAATCTTTCTCCTGTAATGGAGAGGTTAAGTCCTGGAAGCAAAAATCTTTACTAAGGGTGAGTGTAAAGTATTGCAGGAGAGGTATATAGCATGAGAGTTCAGAAGAGAGAGACCTGCACGGTGAAAACTATTCCTACTGTAAGGAGATGATTCTGTTTGGGGAAGAAGGTACTTGGGGACTTGGGTATCCCTTAGTAGTCTTACAGATTTTTCCTTTGGTAGTTAAATCATTCCTTTCAGGGGTTTTTCCTTTCACAGGGGCAGGTGGGAATAACACACATTCATTTCCTCTTTACTTGTTTTCTTCCTTAGTGTTTATGTGCTTGCATAATAGCAGGGCTTGTAATTGAGATTTCCTGACTTGGGTTGTATTTCTAAATACTAAGGAGCAAAAGCAGGATACTGTAAGGGAGAAGATTTATTTCTTGTTTAATACTCATCCATTTTGGGAATGAACAAAAAAGACTTTTTAAAATGGGGAACTCCAAGAGGTACGATGCTATGAGATGAAAACACCATCACTTACAAATGGTGGTAATTACCTTTTCATTGTAGGCTTCTTGAATTATAGTTGTTTTTTTTTTTTTTTGCGGAGCACAGGCTCCGGATGCGCAGGCTCAGCGGCCATGGCTTACGGGCCTAGCAGCTCCACAGCAATGTGAGATCTTCCCTGACCGGGGCACGAACCCGTGTCCCCTGCATCGGCAGGTGGACTCGCAACCACTGCGCCACCAGGGAAGCCCTTGAATTATAGTTTTAAAGGAAGGGGATATTCTTTTTTTCTTTTTAACATTTATTTATTTATGTATTTGGCTGCGCCAGGTCTTAGTTGCAGCATGTGGGATCTAGTTCCCTGACCAGGGGTCAAACCTGGGCCCCCTGCATTGGGAGTGTGGAGTCTTAACCACTCAACCTCCAGGGAAGTCCCAAGGGAGGGGATATCCTATAGTAAGTAGCGTTGACAGACTGTAATTCTTACCCCTGAATAATTTTCCTAAGAATGTGCTTTCTTTTCCACTGATTTTTTCCTTCCCTTCCTTTTTTTCCTCCCTTCCTTCCTTTCTTTTTTAAATGAAATGAGCCTTTGAGGCGAAGCTTTTCTTGGTTATATACTTTCTGGCAGCTCTTTTCTCTTGTAGAAGATCCTTTATGTAAAGGCTATCTTGCATGATTTTTTCTTTTTTTTTTGCGATTCACGGGCCTCTCACTGTTGTGCCCTCTCCCGTTGCGGAGCACAGGCTCCGGACGCACAGGCTCAGTGGCCATGGCTCACGGGCCAAGCCGCTCCACGGCATGTGGAATCTTCCCAGACCGGGGCATGAACCTGTGTCCCTTGCATTGGCAAGCGGACTCTCAACCACTGCGCCACCAGGGAAGCCCCTATCTTACATGATTTTTACTGCCTTAGTAAAGACAGAATTATACCTGGGGAAAATGCATTGTCAAATTGCTTTTTAGGTTCCCCAGGGTCACATGTTAAATGTTGTAAAAATATCCATATGGTTGTAATGTACTTTTGTGTGTTTTTTTAAATACAAAAAATAAAATTATTGATGGCCATCAATCCTCAGGGGTTATTTGCTATAATTCAATAAATTTTGAGCCTTTACTGTGGTCAGGGATTTGTATACATACTTGAATCCTGGCAACCTTGTCAGGAAGATATTAGTAGCCCCTTTTAAGAAATGAGGCAACTGAGGTTTATAGATGTGAAACTATTTGCTGGAATCTACCTCACTGGAAAGTGGTACAATCAACATTTCAACTCAGGATTGCCAGACTACAAAGCAGGGCTTTTTCCACTGGATAAGGAGCATTTTCCTCTGGGCCTAGGGTTGTCTTGGAAGGCTTTACAGAGGGGACAGTGCTTGAGTGAACACCTGGATGGATGGAGGGTGAAGTAGGAGTTTTCTGTAATGACGTGAGGGAGGAGGACATTCCAGGCAGGGGTAAATCTGTTTGCAGCGTATTATATCCAGATGATATGAAAAAGCATGTTATATCCAGATGATTTCTGAATTTTGAAGACTTGAGAAAGCATATTATATCCAAATGATTTCTGAATTATGAGAGGGGCAAGTGGCAGAAGATGAGGTTGGAAAAGAGGTGGTCAGGGTCCCAGCACAGGCATTGTCAGCTTCTCTGAGTTTGCCTCTTCTCTAGCCTCCTCTACCAGCAGTTAGTTGGGATGTGTCTCCTCTTGGCTGCCATAACAAGCATCCTGTGCATAATGTGCATCCCTTGTGTAGAAATAGTTTCTTTACTCACTTGTTTCCACTAGTCTGTGTCCTCTTTGAGAGCAAAGACTGTGCTTTTTATCGTATCCAGTATAGCCAGACACATGCAGTAGGCACTCAGGAAGTGATGGGGTATGAAAGGGCCTTGTCCTTGCTAAGGAGAATCAATATTAATCATGGTCACTCCTGTTTGCCACTCTTCTACTCTTTCACAGTTGAGTAGGATTTTAACTTGGTAATTTTAGGATCTCTTCACATTTCCTGAGGCTAACACACCTGATAGAAAGCTAACAGAGGGGGCTTTCCCTGGTGGCGCAGTGTTTGAGAGTCCGCCTGGCAATGCAGGGGACACGGGTTCGTGCCCCGGTCCGGAAGGATCCCGCGTGTCGTGGAGCGGCTGGGCTCGTGAGCCAAGAAAGCTAACAGAGCCTCACTGGTGGCCCCAAGGGCCCGGAGTAGAGTTAACTGGTATAGCCCAAGTCCAGCCTGGGTTACTTGGTCTCCTGGTGTCACATCACACTTCTCACTTTTTCTGCTCAGTTCAACTCAGCAGTCATTGATGGAGCAAGTCCTGTGCCCATTGTACTTTGTGCTATGGGGATTCAGACATGAACAAGAAAGGGGAGGCAGTATGGCACGGTGGAAAAAATGCAGCCTCTTCACTTCATAGGGTTCCTGTGACGAACAAGTGAGAGAATGTACATTTAGCCTTTAGTGCAGGCCTTACATTATTCACAGGGCAGGTGGGAATAATACACATGGTTTTGATCAATAGATTCTAGCATCTTATTATATAGGGTTACTTTAGTCTAGGGTTTATAATAGTATAGCAGGTGTACGACATGTGTAAATAGGTAAATACAGTGCAAAGGCTACATTTGAAAAGCACTATAATAGAGCTGAAATTACCATGGAAGCACAAAGAAGGCAGGAAGACCAAGGAATGCTTTGTGGAAGAAGTGGCATTGAATAGAATCCCCTTTTCACACAGTTGACATACCTAACTAGAAGGCTGTGGAGATTAAAGGCTTAATTAACTATTGCGTGTTCTGAGACCCCTTCTCTGATCACCCTATTAAAATTAGGTCTATCTCTGTTATTCTCTGTCAGAGTCAAACCTGCACAATTACAGTATCTAAGTGTTTCTTCTTTTTGAAATTTATTTTATTTTATATTTTATTTTATTTACTTATTTTGTCTGCGTTGGGTCTTCATTGCTGCACACAGGCTGTCTCTAGTTGTGGTAAGCAGGGGCTACTCTTCGTTGCGGTGCACGGGCTTCTCATTGCAGTGGCTTCTCTTGTTGCAGAGCACGGGCTCTAGGCGTGCGGGCTTCAGTGGTTGCGGCACGCAGGCCCTAGAACACACAGGCTTCAGTAGTTGTGGCACGTGGGCTTCAGTAGTTGTGGCTTGCAGGCTCACTAGTTGTGGCTCGTGGGCTCTGGAGCGCAGGCTCAGTAGTTGTGGCGCCTGGGCTTAGTTGCTCTGTGGCATGTGGGACCTTCCTGGACCAGGGATTGAACCCGAGTCCCTTGCATTGGCAGGTGGATTCTTAACCACTGAGCCACCAGGGAAGTCCCTCTAAGTGTTTCTTTATTTGTGTATTTGCTTGTTTATTATCTGCTTCTTTCATTAGACTATAAGCAGTGTGAGGGCAGTGACCATATCTACCTTGTTCACTGTTGTATCTCTAGTACTAACCCCTGGTAGGCACTCAAGAAATACTTGTTAAATGAATGAATGACTGTAAACAATGACTGTCATTTATCTGTATATCGTATTAGCTCTGGGCAGTTGCTATGCAGGACTGTGGCCTAATGACAAAAGCACCTGAAAGTAATCAAGGAGCAACTTGGTCCTGTTTGAACTTGCTGCCATTGTTCTGAGCTTTTTTGGATTCAGCTGAGGATATCCTTTTCCCTTCCTTTATCTTTCTTACAGCGCCCTTATCATTCAGACCGGATGAATGCTGAAAACAATGAGTAGTCTATAGAGTGTATTTTTAAGATGATGATTAAGAGTCTCTAGAGGCCATTTTATAGTGAAACCAGGACTGAAAATTGGATGTTGGAGTTCCCCAGAAGGAAAAAGCTCAGGCTGCTACTTTCTTCAATGCTTCCTTTTGTGTATGATCTTCATGTGGGCATTTTGTAAAGTTTAATTTTTTGGAATGCTAAAAGCCTTTAAAGTCATGTATTAGTGTAATAAAAAATTATTTCTTTAAAGCAATCTCTAAAGAGAGAATGCTGTAAGTTTTCTGTTTCAGCAGTTCTCACAATATGATTCACAGAAGGTCCTTTGTGGGGGAGGAAGAGATGCATTTTAACATTGTATAGTAGTATCTTCTTTGTATACACTACTTTTTAAAAATGTAGTTTATTGATTTGACAGAGGTAACCAGGTAAAGATTGTGGTCCCTGTTGTCTTTTGTCACACCAGAGAGGAACAGAGACCATCAACTTTGAGAACAATTACATTCTCAAGTTGTATAATTTCTTTAAATAGTTTCTGGATGAAAAGGGTAGAAGTAAAATCTGCTTTGTTCACATCCATTAAATGCTACTGGGAGCCTGATGGCCTTGGAACTCTTTCACCGTTTTAGCGGGGCTCTTGCTATTTAGAATGCCCAGAGTCAGGGTCAGTGCAGAATCAGTTATTAAAGGACAATAGTGGTGGTTATAGCTATTCAAAAGACTACCTTTTGTTGATTGCTGTTATGCAAATACTACTGATGTCATACATTGGGTCTTTTTTCATTGTGATCTTTCCTGGGTGTATTATGATTTTAGAAAGTGGTGTATGTTATATATATTATATATATAGTGACTGAGGAAACCTGGCTTATTTTTCAGTCTTACCATGATCTCTTACCTGGACCTTTCAGTAGCCTTTTGTTTACTCTTCTCCCTTTCTTTATCATCTCATTCTCCAGGCCAGTCTCCACAAAGCAGCCAGAGCGATCTCTTTAAAACATAGATCAGAATAACTCCTACAGCTCTTTAAGGCTTTCTCACTGCTCTTTGTGTTAAACTCCCTACTGTGGCCTACCTGGCCCTGAGCCTCATCCCATACCACAATGCTTCCCCTTGTTCACCATGTTCCAGACACTGTGGTCTCCTTTCTATTTTTACAACATGCCAAGTCTCTGAGCCTTTGTATTTTCTGTTCCTTTCTAGAGTTCTTCCCCTGGCTGGCTTCTTCAGGCTTTACCCCCAGTGCCACCTCCACAGAGAGGCCATCTATGTTAGTTTCTTAGGGCTGTTGTAACAAAGTACCACAAACTGGGAGGCTTAAAACAACAGAAATTTATTTTCTAACAGTTTTGGAGGCCAGAAGTTCAAAATCAAGGTGTCGGTGTGATTGGTTCCTCCTAGGGAGAATCTGTTCCATCTCTCTCCTAGCTTCTGGTAGTTGCTGGCAATCCTTAGTGGCTTGCAGTTGCATAATTCCAGTGTTGTCTTCTGTCATCACGTGGCTGTCTTTCTTTTGTATATCTGTGTCTTCACATGGCCTTCTCTTTGTATATGTCTCTGTGTTTCTTCTCTTCTTATAAGGACACCGTTTATATTGGACTAAGGACTAACCCTATTCCAACATGACCTCATCTTAATTAATCATATTTGTAATGACCTTATTTCCAGATAAAGTCACTTGCTGAGGTTCCGGGAAGAACATGAATGTTGGGGGAGACATTATTCAACGCAGTACACCTTCCCTGACTCTCAATTTAAAGTAGGCTGCATTAGTGGATCTATATCTATAAACATACTCACAAGTTATTTATTTCTAGCCATTGGTGAGCAAGGCACTTCATTAGACCACATTTCATGCATTGTGCTCAATTCTGGGCACACCGTCCATGAAAGGGAAGATAATTGAACTAGGTTGTGAATGGGGTTGTGAAGATTTTAGAAATCATGTTATATGGGTAAGAACTGGGGTTTTGCTCAGCTGGAAGAAGAGTAGATTTGGGAAGTCATCACAGCCCTCTGCAGGAGGAGCATCCCTTCAGAGGAGGGGGAATACGGACGATTGGACTGTAAATTACATACATACACAGGTCTGTATCCTGTACTTGAGAAGTATGGTTTTGCCTTTTTGGGGGTAGGGGTGGGGGTCTTTATCGTTTTACCTTTTACCAGATACCAGCCTCCATCTCTTCCATCATAAAGGAAGAAAAACATTAGTTTGTCCCCCTCATCTGTGGTTTTCCTTTCCACAGTTTCAGTTACCTGCAGTCAACCTTGGTCCAAATATATTAAATGGAAAATTCCAGAAATAAACAATTCATAAGTTTTAAATTGTATGCTGTTCTGAGTAGTGTGATGAAATCTCACACCTTCTGCTCTGTCCTGCCAGGACCTGAATCATCCCTATGTCTAGCGTATCCACGCTGTATATGCTACCCATCTGTTAGTGTGGGAAAAAACATAGAATATGTTCCCTTTGTACCCACAGGGAACTGGTTCCAGGACCCCTCTGCGGATACCAAAATCCACGGATGCTTAAGGCCCTTATATATCGTACCATACAATGGCATAATACAGTTGGCTCTCTGTATCTGTAGGTTCTGCAGCCAAATATATGGGTAAGAATATGGAGGGCTGACTATATTGGGTTTGCCGACCGTATAGGGTTCAGCACTACCTACAGTTTCTGGCATCTGCTGGGGGTCTTGGAATGTACCCACCATGGATGTGGGGGGGATTACTGTATATGAGTTCTGGCAAGATTTTTCACTTTTTAAAATGGAATAAATATAACATAGTTTAGATTCCCTTGCAATTCAGCAAGCAGATTTCAGCAGCATTTGCCTGTGATGGAGAGGACCTCATGGCTTTGGGTATTCATGGCTTTGGGGATGCATGGACATCAGGGATGACCTCAGCTCCCTTGCCTCCTGTTCTCTGTCACAGCCTCTTTATGAAATTCCTATCCTAGTTTTATCCAGCCATTAAACTTCTCTACTCCTATCCTGGGTGGTGGATGTCTGTTGAAGCAAACCCACAACTAGGTAGATTGTTGTACCCGCAAATTTAGTCTCTAAACTCAGGGATCCTATGAAGGCCTGAGCATCAGTTCCTTCTTCCATGCTGCACTTTCACCTCTCTCTTCAAATCATTGCCACACTATGCCCTTTTACTCTCTTTTAGTAGATAGCCTTGCCCCCTACTTCAGTGATTAAAAAACTTAGTTGTTGTACGAGAGGCGTTTTAGCCAGAACCCCGTCAGCGTTCTCCTTTTCCACCTAGAGATGTAGTTCCTTCTGTACCCATCTGTACCTCCATCTACCAAAGGAGGAGGGGTTCCTCCTGTCCAAATCAAATCCCTCCATCTGTGTCTTGACCCCATTTTCTCCTGTCTCCTCAGAATCTCCCAGCATCACTAATCCCCCTCTCTCCTATAGTCTCAACTATTCCCTCTAATCACTTTTTGCCTTTGGGCATTATACCTCTACCATGTTTCTTCTTCATAAAACTCTTTGTGGAAAAACGTATCTTACACATTGCTCAAATCGACATTTTGCAGCACATTTGGGTATACTGAACATTAGTATGCTGCTGAATGATCCAGTATAATATACATTTTATAAGAAGCTGTCATTCAGGTTAAATAACTGTGCACTGCCAGAGAGCCACAGGTTTAAGTCCTTTACAGCCCTAAAAACTGTGACTATAACCCTGTCACAAGGTCATACCTGACCTTTTAGGTTATATACTTCAGTAAAATGCTGATTAGTCCTTCCCTTGCCCCTCCACCTAGATGCTGGCCTTTTGTCTATATTAATTTGTAGGTATTTATCTTCCTGTTTCTCCTCCCAGCAGAGGGCATGCAGTTCCTGGTTCCTCAGCAGTCTGGATAACGCTAAACTCTTATGAGTCGGGTTTAGGTTTTATGCTTGGGTTCTTCCTCAGGCACGTGATTTGTCACTGGGCAAAAGGCACATCTGACTACAGCATTCTGCAACTCTTCCAAAGCCAGTAACAGACCCATGCAATAAATGAATCCTCACAAACTTGATCGTGGGAACTTTGATTTCCATTCTCATTGCTTTGAGTCATGCTGTTCTCTGAAGCTGTGTTGGGTTTGTTTTAATACCATCTGCAGAGCTAGGATGTATGCATGCGTGCATTTATTCTGTGTATGGTCATTGATCTTCTACCATGTGCCAGACATTATTCTAGTCACTGGGGACTTAGCAGTGGACACAACAGATGAAAGTCTCTGCCTCATTAAGGCTCTATTTCTAGCGTACCTATTTCATTCACTGTTGGTTTAGAGAGGCAATCTCAGATTTCAATTAGGTTTCTCTTTATAGGGAGATTTTCCTATGTACATCAGGTGGCAGCCTGGTGAATCTAATCTCATCTCCCATCCCTTCTCCTTATGAATTATATATCTTCTGCCACAAACAACAACAGTTCCTGAATATGCTTGTTCTGCAGTGTTCCTCATGCTCCCTTTGCTTGACATGCTTTTCTGTACTTGGAAAAATTCTTGTTACTCTTCTGAGTTCACCTCAGATATCACTTCTTTGGTGAAGCCTTGCATGATTCCTTCAGGTCGGAACTTAACTTCTAAGCTCCCATAGCACTTTGTATATAGAACTTAAACCATACCATCTTGTGATTGTTTATTAGTATGCTCATCACTTTTTTTATATTCAAAACTTGAGAGATTGAATTGTATCTTACTCCGTTCTCTTTCCTAATGCCTGTCACTAATGAATACTCAATACACATTTTTAAGTGAAAGAAAAAAAAATTTTTTTTAACATCTTTATTGGAGTGTAATTGCTTTACAGTGGTGTGTTAGTTTCTGCTTTATAACAAAGTGAATCAGCTATACATATACATACATCCCCATATCTCCTTCCTCTTGGGTCTCCCTCCCACCCTCCCTATCCCACCCCTCTAGGTGGTCACAAAGCGCCGAGCTGATCTCCCTGTGCTATGTGGCTGCTTCCCACTAGCTATCTGTTTTACATCTGGTAGTGTATATATGTCCATGCCACTCTCTCACTTTGTCTCAGCTTCCCTTTCCCCTTCCCTGTATCCTCAAGTCCACTCTCTATGTCTGTGTCTTTATTCCTGTCCTGCCCCTATGTTCTTCAGAAACAATTTTTTTTTTAATTCCATATATGTGTTAGCATACAGTATTTATTTTTCTCTTTCTGATTTACTTCACTCTGTATGACAGACTCTTAGGTCCATCCATCTCACTACAAATAACTCAATTTCGTTTCTGAGTAATATTCCATTGCAAATATGTGTCACATCTTCTTTATCCATTCATCTGTCAATGGACACTTAGGTTACTTCCATGTCCTAGCTATTGTAAATAGAGCTGCAATGAACATTGTGGTACATGACTCTTTTTGAATTATGGTTTTCTCAGGGTATATGCCCAGTAGTGGGATTGCTGGGTCATATGGTAGCTCTATTTTTAGCTTTTTAAGGAATCTCCATACTGTTCTCCATAGTGGCTGTATCAATTTACATTCCCACCAACAGTGCAAGAGGGTTCCCTTTTCTCCACACCCTCTCCAGCATTTATTGTTTGTAGATTTTTTGATGATGGCCATTCTGACTGGTGTGAGGTGATACCTCATTGTAGTTTTGATTTGCATTTCTCTAATGATTAGTGATGTTGAGCATCCTTTCATGTGTTTGTTGGCAATCTGTATATCTTCTTTGGAGAAATGTCTGTTTAGATCTTCTGCCCATTTTGGGATTGGGTTGTTTTTTTGATATTGAGCCGCTTGTACATTGTGGAGATTAATCCTTTGTCCGTTGCTTCATTTGCAAATATTTTCTCCCATTCTGAGGGTTGTCTTTTCATCTTGCTTATGTTTTTCTTTGCTGCACAAAAGCTTTTAAGTTTCATTAGGTCCCATTTGTTTATTTTTGTTTTTATTTCCATTTCTCTAGGAGGTGGGTCAAAAAGGATCTTGCTGTGATTTATGTCACAGAGTGTTCTGCCTATGTTTTCCTCTAAGAGTTTGAGAGTGTCTGGCCTTACATTTAGGTCTTTAATCCATTTTGAGTTTATTTTTGTGTATGGTGTTAGGGAGTGTTCTAATTTCATTCTTTTACATGTAGCTGTCCATTTTTCTCAGCACCACTTATTGAAGAGGCTGTCTTTTCCCTGTTATATATTCTTGCCTCCTTTATCAAAAATAAGGTGACCATATGTGTCTGGGTTTATCTCTGCACTTTCTATGCTGTTCCATTGGTCTATATTTCTGTTTTTGTGCCAGTACCATACTGTCTTGATTACTGTAGCTTTGTAGAATAGTCTGGAGAAAAATTTAATATAAATGTGATTTAGTATAATATAATTTACATATGACTATAGTGAAATAGAAATAGAAACATCATATGTACATAATACGTGTATCTTAAAGGAAATCTTAAGTGTTTACAAATCTATTTGCTAATTATCTTATAGGTATAGAAAAATGCACCATCCTAAATCCAGAATCCTCTCATTCTCTTTTAGAGTGACTTTTCCCCGCAAGGTTAACCACTAGTCTGACTTCTAACAGCATGCATTTTGAACCCTGACTTTAAACTATGTGAATATATCTTTATTTAAAAAGAAAGATGTAAAATAATTGACATTTTTGTATCTCAGGTTTTTTCATTTAAGAGTTTGGACTTGAGATTTAAGTTCCCTTACTGTCCTAAAATTTTATGAATCTAATATTTAAAACCTAACGGTTCTCCTGCTTTACTCTATTGGATTGGCCAAAAAGTCGTTTGGGTTTTTCCCATAACACGGAAAAACCCGAACGGACTTTTTGGCCAATCCAATACTTATACAACAGCGCCCTCTGACTATGTAACATTTACTAACATTTAGATATTTAATAATTGCAGTGACACTTTATCTCTAATTTGAGAGCTTAAAATGTGGTCAGGTAATTCTAGTGGTACAGAGCTTCCTGAAGCCACAGGAAGTTATTGATCGTGTGGTGCTCTCACGGACCTGTTTAGCCAGCAGATGATGCCAGAATCTTCCTCTGCTGAAACACCTGACTATTGTTGGACAAAACATGTTATTTCTTGATTTACTGGAATGTTTTAGGTGTTCTTAAGGGCAGGATATCTTCACCTTTGTTTTAGTAGAGCAGAGAATATTTTGATGTCATAGAATTTAGTAATTTAGAATGGGATTCTCGTTTTGGGGTCCAAAGTCTTTGGTCAGGGGAAAGGAGGCTTCCTGAACACTGTAGAATTGTGTTGAATCCATTTTCCTACCAAGTATATACTATTGAAAATAGTATATACTGTTTTTAGATGCTGTGGTGATATTTATTTATACCACTATTGAATTTATAATAGCTTCTCATATTTTCTCAAGCACTGGCTTGATATAACATGATATAAAGTTTCTATGAGAATTTTAACATGAACAAGAGGACCTTTTACACAGAAATGTGGGGGACCACATTAGGAAGATTTGGACTGCATTCATTTAATAATTATTTATAAAGTATCTGTCTTGTACAGGGGCACTGTGGTAGCTATTGTGTTCTTGCCTTTCTAACAATTCATTTGTAGGTGTAGGAAGCTGGATAGCCAAACTTTTTCCACAGCGGACTCTCTCATATCTTTTTATTCCCTTCCCAGTTTGTTTTATCTTTAAGTAAATAATTTATATCTAAGAGTTTCTTTTTTGAGACTAGGAGCAGGTTACAAATAATATACAGAAGGAAGGAATACAGTTTTCTCTATTATATTAATATGGACAGAAAGATGTGTGAAGATATGCAGCATCTTATTACATAGAAGTATGATTTCACTTGAAGGTTATCTCTGAGGAAACTTCCACCTTCCTTGTTAAAATGGAAACTAGACCTGCTAAGTTTGGCAATAAAGGGAGCATTCCTGTGGGAAGGGAATGACATTCCTGTTTCTTGGACTCACCTTCCTCTTGGAGAGACTTGTGATTCGTTTCCTTATCACCACCACCACTCTCATCAAGGGATACTGTTTCCCTTTTAATTCTTTTAAGTCAGATTTACTCTCCAATCTTTCCTGGTATCTTTGTAGTACAGATGAACAAAGGTAGAACGTTCAAAAGATTCTTGAAAGGTTCTGACATGATAAAGTAGAAATAAACCTAGTCACCCATGATCTGACTCATAAGATATGGCTTGCTCTCCCGTCTTGACCCAGTTCTGTGGCTACTTCTGGGTGAGGGACAACTTAGTAGGACTCCACTCATAGGACTTTTCTCCAACTATAGACCTAGATCCTGCCTAAACCCCACCTTCCTTTCAGGTTTTGGTTCCTTCTTTGAGAAATTGTGTCCTTCTAACATGAAGGTGTCTAGCCCTTCAGGGGAGATCAAGCTTGCCCAGAAACAATGTCGGTCTCCATTTAGGAACTCTAATAGAATGTAATGCCATAATTCCATAATTAATACAGGGTACATACATCAAATGGAAGAAAGAACATCTTATTTCATTTTAACATCTCTGGATTAGAATTGGAGACCAGAGAGCCCTCTTTCAAGGTGCTTTAATGTATTGGAGGTGTGAGTCTATGTTTTTGTCTTGTATATCTCTGAGTATACTTTTCATATGTTTAGTAAAATTTCAGTTAACTATTATCATATATCTGGGTATGTAAATGAAACCAACTGTATACTGAGTTTCTTAAAACTAAAAGCTACTAAGAGTCAATGTGATTTTTTTTTTTTATCAGCAGCCTGATTAAATGAGTTAAAAACAATATAGTAACAATTCTTGAGTCAGGTCAGTGAAAACACCATATGCTTCAGTATAACTATTAGTATGTATTTGGGGATATGTACTTCATTTTGCAAATGAAGATACTCTAGTGTCCCCTGCTGAAGGTTGACCCTATCTGCCATAGTGTGTTACAGTGAAAAAAAGCAGGCTGGATTTTGTCAGAGGTAGGATTGGGTAGTGGATAAAGCACATGAAAAACAATTATATTTTATATATTTTATAATTATATTATAACTGAAAAACAGTTATATTACCTTGGACAAGTTATCTGACCTCTCTGAGCTTCAGTGTCCTTATTATATAAGACTGGTATAGTGAACGTGCCCCCAGAGGGTAATGGGGAGGATGGTGAGGTGATTTGTGTAAAGCGCCAGCACAGTACCAGACACCGAGCAGGTGCTCTGTGTTAACCCTCACTCCAAGTTGCCACCAAAACTGTTTCTAATAGATGTGATGTTCTTACAGGTTTTTCTGGGTGTAAATTTTGTTTTTGAGCAGTTTTAAAGTCCAAATAGTTATTTTTGCTGCAATAAACTATTTAAAGGATGTTGTTCTCTTTATTCCTTCTTGCCTACCCATTCTCATGGATCTCTTTATCCTGTACAAGGTGAAGAAGGGAAGCATCTCTTGGAATTTCTAGGACCACATTCTAGAAAGGACTGCTGTGTGTGACTAGAGGTGTTTTTACTTTTTGAGGTCATGCCTGTGTGGCTTTTACAGTGCTATTAATTATTTTAGTTATCTCAATACACCAAATTGAAAAAACAATTAAAAATTCCAGGTTTGCCTCTGACTTGTAACCTTGACAAAGGCACTTGACCTCTTTGAGTCTGGTTTCTTCAGTTGAACAACGCAGATCAAATGGCTTCTACGTCCCTGTCTCCTTTTATGTTGTGATTTATAAAATCTCTGTTCAGGAGCACAGGACTGTAAGTGGCGTGCAGGCCTCAGTTCTCAACAGCAGAGGGCATGCTGCACCTAGTATGCTGGGTCCTTAGGTATTGGAAAATATCTATAGTTGTGTAGCCCGAAGTTGATATCGTTGATAATTAGGAAGAGTCAAGAAAATTCTGCAAATTAATGTGTTGTAAATGATATTTCACTACCTCTTTCTAGCTGTTTAATATTTAGGTGAAGCACTCGAGATAGGAGATTTTGACATTCTAAGCGTATGTCCTATAATTCTGTGAAGAGCTTCATCACTGTCTGCCTTATTTACCCCATCTAAGTACTCCATGCTTAGGACTGGTGTGCAGATGGGATGGAGTGGAGAGCTAACATTCACTGAGCATGTATTATATACCAGGGACTATACCTAATACTTTGGATATGTTTTCTCTCATCTTCACAGCAATCCTTTGAGTTATGTGTTATTATCCTTATTTTATATAGGACAACAGCGGGGCTCACAGAGGTTAAGTGACTTGCCTGAGGCCCCACAGTAGGAATTCAGGTTTAGATCTGTTGACTTCTAACTTGCTTTCTTTCTGTCATACCAGAGTTCCACCCACTTTTCGCCAAGCTAAACAGTTAGGGATTGCTAGGAGCAGGAGTGTCCTGAGAGCAGCCACAGGAGGTTTGGCTTTCTCTGTCTAAAGTTCTTGTGGCTCTTGTAATTCTAGATACAGGCTCTTTCTCTGGCGAGAATTTTTTTACCATATACATTTAACATGATATATACAAACACATACCCATGTTTTCAAATTTGAAACCTTTAGACTGTATTATTGAAATAGGTTTCTTTGTGGGCTGCTTTTAAAGGGAACGGTGGTATCTCATTTTACAAGGCTAGGCTCTAAAGTCAGTGGGTAAGTTGAAAATCACTATGGCAGAATTATCTTTGAGAATACCAGGAGAAGGCATCTTGTTAGAGAGCTGTGTACTTCCTTCCTTTAAGTCCAACACAGCTAGTCCTTTCTCCTTTGTTGAAACAGATGATGGTTTTTCCCGTTGAGCTTCAAATGATGCAGTTGGCTTGTATTTAGGGGCCATGTTGGGTGGTAATTCACATCTTTAAACATCAGAGTTTCATTCAGCATACTGAGATGCTTACATATTAGAAGTATTCTGAAACCTAGATCAAGATAAGGAATAGCAGATTCTTGTCTTATTTGGGGGCTTATGCTAACTCATTGTTCTCAAAATGTTAGCTGTACATCAGAATTACTTGGAGGGCTTGTTAAAACACAAGTTACTGAGTTCTACTCCCCACAGTTTCTAATTCAGTAGGCCTGGGATTCAGCCAGAGAATTTGCATTTTTAACAAGTCCCAGATGAAGCTGATACTGATATCTAGGGACCTCATGTGGAGAAACACTACTAATTTGAATGGAAGCAAGTGGAATCAGTTGTCTATCTTCCCTTCACTGTTTGCCTGTTTCTCTTGCTCTTTTTTACTTTTAGGCTTAGTGGGTATAATTGAATTAGTTTAAGTTAAATCAAGGAGCTGTGGCTCAGCTAACTCTTTATCCTGTTGCTTAGTTTACTACTTGGCCTAGAACAAGTACTTGGCCCATTCAATAGATGCTTGTTGATATATAAGTGATTGAGAGAGTTAACATATGTCATGGGAGGGGTTTTTTAGCACATGGACATCATTATTATATACCTGTTCCATACAGACTGCTTATTTTACTGAAAGGTAGATAGTCTTTATATTAGAACAGCTTGTATTTTAGGACTATATATGGTGATGATCGTGGACATTGGGAAGTGTGCATTAGGTGCAGTTTTGAGAAACTTGCATTTTGGGACCTCTGGTATGAATGTGAAGTATGCATGTGTGTGTGTGTGTGTGTGTGTGTGTGTGTGTGGATGGAGTGGGTGCAGGAAGTTCCATCTGTTTTAGAACGGCCAAGGGAAATCTTACAAGATCTGGATTAGGTCAGAACCAGCTCCTGCCCCAGGAAGGCTGGAGCAGTACTGGATCAGCCTATGTGTGCCCCAGAGCACCCTGCATTCTCACTCCTGTCCCTCCAAAGCACTGAAGAATTCAAACACTATGACCCTAAAGGCTCAGTGGGCTCTGTCCTGTTGGGTAACTCTTTAAATTCAGATAGTTGTATATGAACTTTACCATATTATAGGGTTTAATAATTGTATTTTTTAAATGGTGAGTTTATTAAGAGAAGGTGAAAAAGCTCAAAAAATATATTTAAAGTGCAATGTAAGCTTAAAATTGTGTCATTCTGACATGTTTTATATTGTATCTCACAAAGTCTCAGTATCCAGTGTGTTTTTTTCTCTCAGTGTAGATTATATTTTTTCCTTTAAATTCATTTTACTTTTTTATGCTGAAGTATTTTCAAGTAAATTATAAACTGCATGACGTTTTCTCTCTAAATCCTTCAATGTACAGCTGTAGAAAAAGAAAAACATTTTTTTATGTAGCCAAAACAATATGATCACTCTTAACAAAATTAACAAGTCCTTAGTCTCACCTAATACCTAGTCCATATTTAAATTAACCCAGTTGTCCCTAAATTGTCATTTATATCTTGTTTGTTCAAACCAAGATACCATCTGGAATCATGCATTGCATCTGATTATTATGTTCCTTAAAATTTATTTAATCTAAAACAGTCCTTTTATCAGGATATTGCGTTGCCTTTTTCTTGTAAAATGTCTTACCTTTGGATTTGTCTGATTGCCTCTTCAGAGTATCTTCAGTTTGTTTTCCTGCCCTTTGTATTTCCCAGAAACTGGAAATTAGATCTAAAGACTGGACTAAGCTAGAAGTCGAACATTTTTGGCAAGAATTCATCATAGGTGAAATGTGCTTTGTGTTGTACCATGTGAGGAGATACATAATTCCTGCTCACACCACTATTAGTGATGCTAACTTTGATTACTAGGTTAAGGTGATGACAGCCTGATCTTGTGACAGTATTCTCTATGGTATTACTTTGGAAGTAATATGAATGTTCATTTTCCTGTCATCCGTTCTCCTAATGCTTTTAACACTATTTGGTAATTCTTGCCTGAATCAGTAACTTCACTAGGGTTTGCCAAATATCATTTTTCTAATTCTGTCATTCCTTCTGCATTAGCTGACATTTGGTAAAACAGAGCTCTTTTTCATCAACTGGGACTATTTGGTACCCTGAAATATAATTCTATTGGAAAGGCAGGTTAAATGTTGAGTTCTTTACTTTTTTATTTACAACTTCTAAGTGAGGAGTTGGTTTAATAAATAACTTAAATGGTGGCGAATGAATATTTTTCTTGCTTTTTCTTTTTTGATATCCTTATGGAGTAATGGATTTTCATGAATTGAACGTTTCAATCAACTACAATCATTATTCTTATGTTCAATTTGTTTTATGTTCAATTTATTAAAACTTTAGCCAATGATAGTCCTTTGTAGTTGTCTCCTATATTTGTTAGATATAACTCCATTAAGTTTTGAGTGCTTCTTTGCATAGGAAGATGCATTGGTTTATCTCGTAGCTTTCTTGTCCCAAATGTCAGGCAGCCATTTCACTAACAAGCCCTATTCGTTTTAGTGGGAAATAGTATTAGATACCAAAATCCTGGCCCTTGGAATGTTAATTGTTATTGGGGTGACAATGTTTATAGACCTTTTCAGTGGTCTGTTTAGTCCTTGAATTTTGATATTAAAAGTTTCAATAATGAAAATTCAGGTAGTAAGGAATGTCTGTATTTTAAAAATGAATAGGTTCCAATTAATAGGTTCTACTGTTTCATTCAATTTTAACGTTATTGTTTTTAAGTAGCTACTTGACTTTATAATTGTATCTTTTGTCTTACACTGAAAATCTTGACCACCAATAACATTGCTTTATCTTAAAATATAAAGAAAATAATTTCAAAAGAACAATATCAATATTACTACTACTAATGAAACCAAGTGAAGTTTAAATTTTTTTGTGATTTTTGTAGCATAGATTGATTTTAATGGAAGAATAAATATAAATACTTGTTTGATATTTAATTGCTTTCCTTTGAAATATGTCTTGTCTGTTTCTTTTTTGTCATAGGTTGATCATTTTGGATTTCATACTGATAAAACTTTTAAACAACGGTACCTAATAGCTGATAAACATTGGAAGGAAGATGGTGGATCTATACTTTTCTACACTGGTAACGAAGGGGACATTATCTGGTTTTGCAATAATACGGTATGTGCAGATTTGTGAAACTCTGGGCTCAATTTCCTTTTTATTATGATCAACTGGAAAAATCTTTTGCAGTATATATGACTGAGTATTTCTGTATTGTGAAGTTCTTTAAAAAATAACAAAAAGATAAACTCACAGATAATAGAAAAACAGAAAAAGTACATGAATAGGCAGTTCACAAAAGAATAAATACAGATATCCAACAAGCCTGTTCAGCCTTAAAGAATTACACATGAAAAGAATGAAATACTGTTTTTGGACAATTGAATTTTAAAAGATTAAAAAAAAATCCCAGCTTATTTAACGATTGAACAAGGATATGAGGGAAATGGGAGTGGGAATGTTATGGCATATAGTTTATTATTATTATTATGGTCTCTAGAATGTGAACACAAGGGCAGGAATTTTTGTTTATTCAGTGTTGTATGCTCAGATCCAGGACTGTGCTAGGCATATAGTAGGTACTCAATAAATATTTGTTAAATGAATGAATTAATAAAATCTAAACAAAGCCAGTGCAAATAAGAAAAAATAATACAAGTTTGATTGTCAAATAGGAATGGACAAAGGTAAAACTGTAGCTATATTTTAGCTTTCCTGTTCTACCATTTTTCTTATATTTGTGAGGGTAAAAAAGTGTAGCTGTTATCTTGCTTCCCTGACTATATATTCTGTCATCTTTTATAGTAATGCTTGAATCTGTTAACAATACTTAATTTAGGAGGACACATGGAAGGAAGAAATTTTCCTTTTTAATGTTCCAGAGCTAAGACTAGAAAAAGGCAACTTTCTACCGAAAAGATAGTCTGTGAATTACCTTAAAGTGAGGACTGAATCGTATTTTCTCCACTGCCAATGTCTGGCATGGTGCCTGGTATACAGGAAGTCTTAGTAAATGTTGAACTGAACTGCACTGAAAGCAAAGATATGAACCCAATTATACTGTGTTATCACATTCCACATTTCTGATTATTTCCTTAGGAATGCTAATAGTCTAAATATGTTAGTTGAAAATAAAATAATTCCCTAAGAGCTGAGATCCTAGATATCTGTCTCTCTTAGATGAGTGACAGATGAAATCAGGACTTACTTTCCATCAGATTCCTGCTCTGTTATTCTGTGAAACAACTGAGGCTGCCTTGTCTCCCTTTCTCTTTCTAATGTGATTTCTCTTTTATGCCAAGGCCACGGGGCAGCTTCTCCTATCCAGTTATTTTCCCAGCTCCTGTTCTTTATCATAGGTAGGCAACTATTCCTGCCTCCACAGACCCCACTGCTCTGACAGGCACTGCAGCATAATTTAGTAAGACTTGCTGGGAATCTCTGACCTCTGAAGTGGTAGAAAGGAAGAGCTACTCAGGGTAGGAAGAGTTCCAGGTACCTGATAGAGGCAGATCCTAGAAGGACAGATCTTGACCCTTTCCCAGCCCTAGACACACCTTCCTTTACATACTAAAATGTTTGGGTTGCATATTTACATATTCTGGACATTTATTTATTGAGAGGCAGTATAGCATAGTGGTCAAGAGTGAAGATGTCAGCCAGTGGTAAGATTTGAATTCTGGTTTTGCCACTATGCTTTGTGACTTTGAGTAAGTTTCTTATTCTGTGCCTTAGTTTTTATATATTAAATGGTTATAATAATGTCTAGTTAATTGAGTTGTTATGAGGGCAAATAAGAATTAGGAACTTAGAACAATGCTGACACATAATGTTATTTAATATTAATATGTTACATGGACCTCTTTTGAAAAATAAAACACCCTGAAATAGGTGCAGGTAAATAATCAATACAGTTGCTTCCTCTCAAACCCTGAGGTCAACTCCTCTGGCTATTTTGATGGATGATCCTTACCCTTAAGAAGCTCATAGTCTGGTAGAGTCAGACACACATGTAAGCAAATATTGCAGCAAAGTAATAGAGATCTATACCTAGCACAGTGGTGTTGAGAGGAGGGTGTGATCAGTAAGCCATAGTGGGCGCAGGCAGAGGAGGGCATCTTGAGCTGGTGTTACAGAATCTGTAGATTCATGGCAGGGAATGAGCAAGGTGTTAAGAGAGAAAATGGGGGTTATTGAAACCATCACAGATATCAGGTTAAATTCTCTGTCCTCACATGCATACAGCTCTTTTAATTGTTCATTTATTGGTCAAGACAAACAAAAAAAACTTAGAGGTTCTTAGTCTTTGTTAGGGAGCAACAGCTCATTAAAAAGCAATAATGTGCACAGGGAATGACAAGTAGTTTCAATCTGTGCTAAATCTAGTCGATTGAAGTTGGGCACCTAGAATGCTTTGTTAAGAAGGATTCTGAGGGCACAATTTGAGGTAAGGGAAAAAATGCAATGGTTGATTAATGACTAGCATTATGTGTGGAAATAAGGAGGTCTTACTGCACTTGATGGTTGTATTCTGGAGCCAGATGGCCTGTACTTGAATCTTAGCTCTGCCGCTTTCTAGCTGTGTGACTGTCACAGGTTATTTAAACTCTTGTGCTTCAGTGTCCTTGTCTGTAAAATGGGTATAATCAAAATGCCTATCTCTTAGATTGTTGTGATAATTAAGTGAATACATATAAAGTGTTTAGAAGGGTATCTGACAAGTTGTAAGCACTCAATTAATATTAGCTATGGTTAGCTACTATTTATCTTCATGTAAATAAGATTAACCTAAAACCCAAGGGAGTCCAATATGTTTATTTGTACTGTTCTCTTTCATGTTATAAATAAAAGTTATCTGTGAGTAGACAGATAACTTAGTTATCCACAGCTCTTTCCTAGATTTTTTGGCACACAGTGCAATTTGAAGGCTATTTTAGACATAATGTTGATTCTGAGGCTAGAGTGTCAGAATAAGGAGAGTTGGAATGGCTGGTAGTTGAGCAACTTGGGCTTATTTTTAATTGTTTAACTCTAATACAGTGTGAGATTGATGTGCAACAGTGAAACAGCAATTATATTGTTTACCTGTGGAACAAATATGAATTGTGCAGCTTCTCAGAGAACTCTTTTTGGTCCATTTCATGAGTTGCAAAGAGATTCAGACTTTTTTTCACAACCTGATTTTATCCTGTGAATTTGTAAATTCCTCCTAGGGGTTCATGTGGGACGTGGCTGAGGAACTGAAAGCTATGTTGGTGTTTGCTGAACATCGATATTATGGAGAGTCCCTACCCTTTGGTGCCAACTCCTTCAAGGTAAGTGTATTTTCTACTTTTAAGTTTAGAACATTTTCTAATTACATGTCCCACTGTAAGAAAGAAATGATAGCTTTAAGTTGAACTGCCTGAAATTTCAGTAATTTGTATTTAATCTTTACTTTTTATGTATAATGATCAGCCTTTAACTCAGTGTGATGAGGCTAGCCTTCACCAGGCAAATCTTAATCTATGGCTGCAGAGATTGGAGGGAACTTTTCAGTGTTTAAAAAATGTCGGTAAATAATCCGCTTTATAAATTGTACACTTAAATTATTGGGTCTACCACTGGAAAAAAATGTAATGAGTGCGCAAATGTTTGCTTAGTAAGGTGTTTTTCAATAAAATAAGGACAAATCATCACTGTGATTCAGTGAGGCCAACTGGCCACTTGGATTCCCTTCTGGCCTTTCTGTTCTCACAAGGAGCTTTGGCCTCAGCCAAAGCTACAAATCTATACTTAATAAGCCAGGACACCTTTTCCTCAACTGAGTCACTCATGTACTACCCTTGTGATTCTGGCTGTATGAATTTGCCATCTGTATTATTATTCACTGACTATTTAAATAACTCACTTTTTTTTTTTTTTTTTGCGGTACGCGGGCCTCTCACTCCTGTGGCCTCTCCCGTTGCGGAGCACAGGCTCCCGGGCCCAGCCGCTCTGCGGCACGTGGGATCTTCCCGGACCGGGGCACGAACCCGTGTCCCCTGCATCGGCAGGCAGACTCTCAACCACTGTGCCACCAGGGAAGCCCCCCTTTTTTTTTTTTTGATGTGGACCATTTTTAAAGTCTTTATTGAACTTGTTACAATATTGCTTCTGTTTTATATTTTGGTTTTGTGGACCCGAGGCACGTGGGATCTTAGCTTCCCACCAGGGATCAAACCTGCACCCCCTGCATTGGAAGGAGAAGTCTTAACCACTGGACTGCCAGGAAAGTCCCACAACTCACTTTTCAAACTTAGTGTTATCTTAGTAAGGCTTTATGTACTATTTTTCTCTAAATTACATTGAAATAAAACAAGTATTACATTAAAAATGTTTGCTCACTACCTAAGATCATCATGCATACCACCGTTATACACATACCATGCTTTTGGAGAAATCTGCGTTAGAAATGATTGGGGTTAATCATTTTCTAGGCTTCCTGTTTTGAAAGGACTTTTTATTTTCAGAGGTTTTATTATCTCATGTTATAAATAAATAAATAATAAATAGTCCTTGTTTTATAAATGAAAAGCAGAGCAATTTGCTGATATTTGTTAGGCTACATGGGAAACTCTATCCTTTAGCTTATTATTTTGCATAATTATCTGATTAGGGGAGTTGACAGGTCCTGAAACCATTGGGAGGTAGTCAGCTTGTTGCAGATAGAAACATAACCTCCTCTCCTAGGTCCCTGTGGTTCATACGTTGCTAGCAAAATGGCGGTAAGGGCTGTCTTTGATATGCTTCCTTCCCTTCATGTGCTCACAGAATTTGTCAGTAGCGTAGGGGAGTATTACAGATATACTGTGAGAATTGGAAAAAAACTGCACTCAGCTATACATAGTGCCATGAAAACTGGAAGTAAAGAATAGTGACAGACAATGAGAGAGAAGGTAAGAAGCCAGAAAGCATACATCTTGGATAAGAGGGAAGGTTAAAGGAGTAGGAAAGAGGAAAGATGGAACTCTGGTTCCAAAATATACCAGGTGATGGGAGTAGTCATAGTGGTGAGACTAAAGTATGAAGGTCAAATAAGATAGTCTGATATGGGTATGTAGGTGTGTTAGTCATCTATTGCTACATAACAGTTTACCTTAAACCTTAGTGGCTTAAAACATTTATTTTCTTACAGTTCCTGTGGGTAAGGAATTAGGAGTGGCTCAGCTAGGTGGTTCTGTTTCAGGGGATCTCATGAGCTTAAGATGTCAGTTAGTGCTTCAGTCATCTGAAGACTTGAGTGAGGCTGGAGGACCCTCTCTGCTCATATGGAAGATCCACATGAGTGACAAACTGATGCTGGGTATTAGTAAGAGGCTTCAGGGTATCCCCTCTTGGGTTTTTCCAAAGGCCTGCTTGAGTGACCTTTTGATATGGCAGCTACCTTCCCTCAAAGTTGACAATCCAAGAGAGCAAGGTAGAAACTGCAGTGCTTTTTATGACCTGACTTTGGAAGTCACATATCACTTCTGCCACATTCTATTCGTGTTAGAGCCAAGTCACTAAGTCCAGCCCAAGTTCAAAAGGAGAAGAATTAGTTTTCACCTTTTCAAAGAAGACACTTCATTAGCCTTCTCAGCTAAGCAGGACTCTCAGTTCCACCTTCCTATACTGCAATGAGGAAATTCTCCCTAGGTAGAGAACTAGATGATCATGGAACTTACTTGCGGAGTATCCTTCTCTCAGGGCTCAAAGTCTTGTGTTGCTTGTTTTCCAGTGTCTGAAAATAGTTGTTCCATAGGTTGCTGTTTTTCTTTTTTTTTTTTTTAACTCCAATTTTATACTTGTACATCAGGCAGGCTGATTTGTTCCAGTTGTTGGTATATCAGACATAATAATCATCTTTCTGATGATGAAGGATGAGTTTTATTTTTACTGATGATTCTTACTTCAGTTTTCCACAGGGTTTAGTTTACCTTTGCTTATATGGTAGCCATTGTAAATGTTTCAAGATTTGAAATAAAATTAGAATAGAGTAGTTGTCTGTTAAGATTAGTATTGTATTCTATCACATTTGTTGTTAACTGTTACTTACAGTTTGTCTCTGCTGTTTCTACTACCTCAACAAGGTCTTTGGTAAATAGCATTTAATAGAAATTACATTTGAATGCAAAATACATTATCTTCTTCCCACAACTTAAAGTCACTTTTTCATGAGTTTAAATCAGCATTGCTATTGCTTTGACTGGGCGTTTTAACTCAGTTGCCTAGAAATTCTATTTGGAGAAAAGCTTATCTGGCTTTTTTCTGGATCTATGCTATGCCTAAGCTGCTATTATGTGCACATTTATACCCATGTTCTTTGTTATTTTTCCTTAGGATTCCAGACACTTGAATTTTCTGACAACAGAACAAGCTCTGGCTGATTTTGCAACATTAATCAAATACTTGAAAAGAACAATCCCAGGAGCTAGAAATCAACCTGTCATTGCCCTAGGGGGCTCTTACGGTGGCATGCTTGCAGCCTGGTTCAGGATGAAGTATCCTCATTTGGTGGTTGGGTAAATGCACTTACGTTGGATGTGAGCACTTTCTTAATAATTGTCAAGGCAACTGTAGGGATTTGTTTTGGGTAAAACATGTTCTATTCTGTTGTACTGAGATTTTTAATTTCTATTTCATTAACAGCTGTTATTTTTCTCACCATTTTTGTTCAATATAAGTTTCAATTTTAAAACTTGAATTCGATGAGTTACATTTTTTTCTTTTCTCCTTCCTTGGACTTCTTACCATTTAGAGCTCTTGCATCCTCTGCCCCCATCTGGCAGTTTGAGGATATGGTACCTTGTGGTGTATTTATGAAGATTGTAACTACAGATTTTAGGAAAAGTGGCCCAAATTGTTCAGAGAGTATCCGCAGGTCCTGGGATGCCATTAGTCGACTCACAGAAAAGGGTAAGCTTTAATTAAGAGAATGGAATCTTGGGATTTTTTACCTTTTAAGTATAAAATTTAACACTTCCCACTTTCTAAGTAAACTTTTTATATATTTAATTATAACATATGTATTTAAGTATAACATATAGAAAAGTACACAAATCAAAATACACAGCTTGGTGAATTTTTGCAAGGTGAATATATAGTGTAATGAGCATGCAGATCAAGAAATCCCCTCAGAAATCTCCTCAAGCCCTTTTCAGATACTGCCTCTGCATTTATCAGGCTAATCACTATCCTGCATTCTAGAACCATAGATTAATTTTGCTTGCTCTTGAATCTTTTAGTAATCAGAATTACATAGTATATATTTTTTGTCTCTGCTGTCTTTTGCTCGGCACTGTCAGATAAATCCATTTGTATTATTTAGTTGTAGTTTATGCATTCTCATTGCTCTATATGTTCCATTTGTTTATTTACAAAAGGGAATGATTCAGAATACTAATTCTGGTAAGCTTCATGAAGATAGGCAACTTATCTATCATGAGATTAACCAGTTCTAAAAATATTTTGTTCAATGTTGAAAAAGCATTCTTGGAGAAACTGTATAGAAGACTGAGTTTTCTAAAATACCAAGTGAAGAATGAATGATCTGTAAAGCCCTTCCGTTGAGCAGTGCTTATTAGATTTCAACAATTTGATTCTATTCTCAGGTACTGGCTTGCACTGGCTTTCTGAAGCCCTTCACTTATGCACTCCATTAACAGAATCTCAGGATGTTCAGCGTTTGAAAGACTGGATTTCTGAAACCTGGGTGAATCTGGCAATGGTGGACTATCCTTATGAGTCCAACTTTTTACAGCCTTTGCCTGCTTGGCCTATCAAGGTAATAGGAAAATGTCCTTTCATCACTTTTAATCACATACTTCTCTCTCTTTCTCCTTTTTTTTTTTTTTTTTTTTGGTGCATTCTCTGACTTTCAACATCAGAGGAAGTCCCAGTGACAAAGGGGCTCTGAAGTTAGTCAAACTTCAAACCTAGGCAAATCCTGGCTTTTGTCACTTTCTGGTTCCTCAAACTTGGACATGTTACCTAGCTCTTCTGAACCTCAGTTTTCTCATTTGAATAATGGAGATAAAATACAGAGATTACAGAGTTGTATGAATTACAACTCTTAGAACTAAGAACCAACTCTTAGAAATAAGACCAATAGTTGCTGTTAATGGAATAATTACTATGTACCAAATTCTGTGCTCTGCACTTCATATACACAGTTTATATATGAGACACATAGAGCTATATAATACGTGGTCCATGCTTAATAAATCACAGCTGCTGTCAAAGTGCTATGATTCAGTCAACTGCTAACACATTCTAAGTGCTACATATATCATAAAGGCATGATCCCCACACAGCAAGGTAGAGTGGAAAGAGCACTCACTCTGGTTCCTTGTTCAGAATTACCATTTACCAGCTGTGTGATCTTGGGCAAGTCTGTTCTTTTCTTGGGCCTCCGTGTCTTCCTCTGCACAATGGGATAACAATACCTATGTTCTCAATAGGGATGTGCTGAGGATCAAATAAAATATTGGATGTGAAAACACTCTGGAAAATTTAAAGACACTTGACACAATAAATTTTAAGGTTATTTTCATGCCAGAATTCTTTATTGTATGTGTTCTTTTTAAGCATTCCTTTGTAAAGAGCATTCCTCTTAGTTTTAAAAACAAAAGCTGGCCAACTTGACGGTTATTAAATTTAGAGAATACAGCAGACTCTACAGCTAGAATGAATGCTGTGAATGTAGATAGAATTGGTAATACAAGAACCAGGTTTCAAAAGCACTTTTAATTTAACTGTCCCTTTGAATGATTAAATGCACACCTTGTTTAAAACTTTGTAACCTAAATGGAACAAGATCATTTGCTATTAGAGATATTTTTCTTCATCTAAAAAGTAGAATGACCAGTGAGTATATTGCACATAGCAAGCCAGAGGTAAATGCATATTGACTTAAATTGAATTTTGACAATACAAAGTTATTTTAAAGAGCAGATCTCTCTCATGGTAAGAAAACCTAGATCAAAATAATGAGAAAAAACTAAATCCGAACCGATTAGTCTCCATAAATGTCTATGTGCTAATAATATCTTATCTTTCTGTATTATTTTACTATTTACAAAGCACTTTCATATATACTATCTCATTTAATCCCCACAAAAATACTGTGGGAAAAAAGAGTTATAATTCCAGTTTTATGGAGAGGACATTTAAGCTCAACTAAGAGGTAGTGGTAGAGGATATTTAAGCTCAACTAAGAGGTAGTGGAAGTGGGATTTGAACTCGAGTCTACCATTGTTCAGAGGCTATGATCTTCTCCCACATTGCACTGAACTAGAAGACTTGACTGAAGATTTGGGTAGATTGCTGGCCACAGTGTGACAACTATCAGATTTAACTTTGAACTCTGTGTACAACGTGAGAATTACATTTGCATCTTTATGCCCACTTGGAGAACTGAGTTGTCAGATGATAAAAACATATGGGCAATTCCCTCATTACTTAGAATAGGGGTTGGCAAACTTTATGTGTAAAGGACTATATAGTAAGTATTTTAGGCTTTGTGGGCCATGTAGTTTCTGTCACAGCTACTCAACTCTGTAGTTCTAGCAGAAAGTAACCATAGACAATATTTAAATGAATGAGGAACACTATGTTCCCACAATACTTTATTTATAAAACAGGCAGTGGGCTGTCTTTGGCCTGGGGCCTGTAGTTTGCCACCCTGACTTAGAAAAAATGCCAGAGGAATACAGCTTTTTAATATTCATTTGTTTATGATTTGGAACAGTGAACAGTCTAACTGGTTTTATCTCTGCTTCTTTAATGTTCCTTTTGAGATATTTTGCTGTTGAGTCTTAAACGTAAATATATATTCCATCCTATCTCTCTCCTAAATAATCACTCAAAATTAGTGAAGTATATCTCAAATATTTTGTCATCTGTTTTTGATTTAGCACAATCTTTCTTTTATCTTTTGTGTACATATATATTTTAAAAGTTTATTTCTAAGGCAAGATAACTTTGTGTGTCTTTGCCTCACAATCACCTTTCACTTTTTTTTTTTTTTTTTTTTTTTGTGGTACGTGGGCCTCTCACTGTTGTGGCCTCTCCCATTGCGGAGCACAGGCTCTGGACACGCAGGCTCAGCGGCCATGGCTCATGGGCCCAGCCACTCCGCGGCATGTGGGATCTTCCCGGATTGGGGCACGAACCCATGTACCCTGCATCGGCAGGCGGACTCTCAACCACTGCGCTACCAGGGAAGCCCACCTTTCACTTCTTTTATCTAGGACTTGTTCTTGTCATTTCCTCCAGTTAATATTTTTTTACCAACTTTATCCTTTCTTTTGAAATACTAAGGAATTCTTGATTGCTTATGATATATTTATAATTCTGTTTCCTGCCTGCACCCCACCGAAAGTAATCTCTCTTTGACTTTTGCTTGAGAAACTTCCATTGCCTACATCTATCTCTAATTTTATCCTATCTGATTTCAGAATTTTTCCACTACATGCCTCTCTTCCCAACTCTTAGCTTCAGATCACTTTCTTTCACTGTTCATTCTGTTTCTCCTTTCTTGACCCCCTCTCTGTTCTCCCAACCCCCTAATCCCTGGAACACTACCCAGTTGGGGACTGCTCTTTCACTTGGATAGTTCCATTTAACCAGGACTCCTCCTCCCTCTGATACACTTCCTCCTTTTAAAGGGCTGACAAACAGTCATCCTTTTCTGAGCCTGTAACTCAGGCTTAGGATGGTGAGATAATATGTAATAGTTGGGTTATGAAAAAAAGCAGGTGATTTCCAATTCTGCCTGGGCCTTGTACAGTTCTGAAGTATCCACATGCAGCAACTGAATGCCATTTTCCACGTCAACTCAAATATCATTCTTTCTAATTTATCTTTGAGCCATGCACACTCAGACTCCATTTGCTTTTGTTTACTGTTAACAGAAGCTGCAACATTCATGCAGAAATAATCATGGACTTGGCTGATAGAACACAAGGAAGAAGAGAAAAGGGAAATAGAAAACCCCTCTGTCATTTGACTGCTCTGTCAGCATAAAAACTGCTAGTTCTCAGTTCTCAGCTTAATGACCAGTTCTAAAGGATACTGTAGAGTTTGTCTATTTTGGAATCATTTTTCAGCTGATAACTCACCAAATCTTTTGGCTTAGCCTCCTGAGCATGCAGATAGATACAGTGAAATAATAAGATATAAGATGGAAAATCTCTTCCGTTTGTCTTGGTGTTTGATAATGTATGCGACCTCTCTGGGTGGTTTAAGCGGTTTAGGTGCATTCTATGAAAAGGGAGCTTTTAATGACAAAACTAATGTGATTATCTGAGTGAGGGTGAGAGGCGTATTGAAGCCTTAGAGAAAGAAAATCTGTTAGAAAAGCTGAATGTATCTGCTTAATCCTTTCTCTAATGTGAATGGACCATACTCTCTGAGAAGAGATGGGTCTTTTATTTTAAACCTATCTTCTTTCCTTCTTCTTTAAAAACATTTTCTTTGCCTTCTTTTTCTCTCTTATTCAAATGCTTATCCTCATAGGTACAGGGACACTTAAAGCTTTTAAACAATTCATTATCTTCACTTTCTCTGGTGTACATGGATCAAAGAGTAGAACCTAAATATTTGGGTACAGAGTTGATTAGTTTGGTACTAAGATTACAATGTTCTACTATCTCCATAATTTCTACACTGTTTAACACAGAATTATTAAAATGGACCTCTTATGCTCTTTTTACATTTTTCCTGAATGTTCACATTTGTTCTAGGAAGTAGAAAGTGAATTAAGTCTGTCCATTTCCTGAACCTCATTTTGCTCTACTCTTTTACAGTTTCCTTTTCACTATTGCATAATAAGTTTTATAATTTTATATTGCCACAGAATCCCTTCTATGTTAAGTTTCTACCTAAAACAAATAAACTTAGAAAAATAGAATCTAAGAATAAAAAAATATTTGTTTAAAAAATTAAGCATGAGGCTACAGGTATGTTTAGGTACTGTTCGTGTTGTTATTTGTCTCTTATATTATAACTTCTAGGTTGAGTGTGTGTAGTGTAGTGTAGTGGTTACAAATGGAGGCTTCAGAGTGGGTCTGCATTTGAATCCCCGTTCTGCTACTTCTTGGCTGTTTGACTTTGGAGAAGTTTCTTAACCTCTCTGTGCTTTAACTTCCTCAACTGCAAAATGGGGATAATAGTAATTATAATGCTTCTTAGGGTCATTATGAGGATTTAATAGGACCTGGTGTATAGTAAGCACTAAGTTGATGCTAGTTATATGCATATAATTGTTATTATATGATGTCAAAGAGACATTCGTATACCAGGACTTTGTAGCCAAAGTTTGGGTTCAGAACTTATATTCAGTTTTAAATTTGTGTATCTGTAGCAGATCTCTCTGAGCTTATTTCCTTCGCTGTGAAATGCAGATGGTTATTATATGTTTCTCCCCGGGTCATTGTAGGGAAAGCACCTGACCTCAAGGAATAGTCAATAGTTTTACTAGCAGACTCAGCCCCAGCTGCCTCCTTATCAGTAGATTTATAGTCTAAGTAGGAATGCTGTGCCTTTGTAGAAATTGTTTAGAAGACACTGTTTGCTAGTGTCTACAAAGTAAATGGAAAGTGCAGTACAGGGGCTACCTCCGTGCTGAGTATTTCGGATGGAAGTGGTTGGCAGAGAATCTTTCCTTGTCTGATTAGATCACAGTCCCTAAGTAAATAATCAACAGACCAAGTGCTTGCCCTCATCAGATGGGTAATACCTGCAAATTATCAGGCAAAAACTGAAGTATTGTATGAGGTTGAACCAAAAATGCCAATATTTGTGTTTGACTTATAAACATGGCAATTTCATATGGTTCGGCTTAGCATTTACGTATTTTGTGTATCCTATAGATCTTTAATAAAAGTATATGAATATATCCTGTTGAATTACTAGTCTTTAAATAAGCATGGGAATAGTGCTGAGGTTTTGCTAATATAATTTAAGTATTTTTGGGAAAACTTTATTTACTCTTGGCTACTAAAATTCTTAATGGAATACAGTCTTCCCTCAGTATCCATGGTATCCTCAGGGGATTAGTTCCAGGAGCCCCTGTGTATACCAAAATCCATGGAAGCTCAAGTCCCTTATGTAAAACAGTGTAGTATAGTCAGTGGGCCTCTGTATCCATGGGTTTCCCATCTGTGAATTTAATCAACCTCAGGTGGAAATGTCTATCCATGGATGCCAAACTTGTGGATATGGAGGGCTGACTATATATTTATTGAAAAAAATCCATGTATAAATGGACCCACCCAGTTCAAACCTGTGTTTTTCAAGGGTCAACTGTACATAGAGAAATGTAGAGAGTGTGTCTTTTATCTAGAGGATGATGCTTAGACTCACAGAATCTTTGAGTTAGAGAGGAAATTTAGAAACACCTAAAATAACAAAATTCTCTTATTTCAAATATTTGTAAACAAATTTTAAGTGATATTTTTCAGGCCTACTCTCTATCATACTGGTAGAATTATCACCTGGTACTTCCTTCCTATAAGGCAGTTTGACATGATGTAACAAAGGCCTTAAAAATGTTTATTTCCTTCAAACCAGTAATTCCTCTAAGAATTTATCTCAGGAAAACAAGGGTAGATAGGTAGATAGATAGATAGATAGATAGATTTAGCCCCAAGGATATTTATTGTAGCCTTACTTGCAATAGTAAAAGATTGGGGATGATTCAAATGACCAATTATAGAGTTTCTTCAACTATTCCTCAACTCCCCACCCTGATTGCTCCCCTCTGAATTTCCTCATGTTGGTCAGTGTCCTTATTAGAGTGTGGTGCTCAGAATTGGACACAGTACTCCAAGGGTGCTCTGACCTCACAGAGGACAGTGGACCCAGGATTGCCCTTAATCTGGACATGGAATTTCTATCAGCAGAGGCCAAGTTTCTGACCAGGATGTTCTCTCTGTGTAAGTGGGGCTGCCAAAACCCAAGTATTGTCAGCTGGTGCCAGTCCCCAGCCATGCTTGTGTCTCTTAGGGAGTGACAGTAACTGCTGTTTGCAGAGATGGCTATTCATAGGGACTCCTTTTCTTTGCCTGACAGAGGCCCAGTGTTCTAGCTCTGAGAGGGGATCTGATGCCAGCGTGTGAGTCACACTCACTTGTTACTGTTCTCTTCGAGAGTATTAGGCCACTTGCTGCTGCATATCAGCACTCCCTTCTCCCCCTGCCCAGCTTGCACTGTCACCCAGCCTCATCTACCATGCTGTGCTTGAACATAATGCTCTTCTCTGCATTGCATGGGTCTACTCCGTAGTTTTGTGCTGCATTTTGAAAGAGCTAAGTCTAGTGGGGGTGTCCACATGCAGGAAAGAATGCTGATCAACTGTTGGCATTAGATAGTTTAATAAATTCTATGATTGGTTCTTGATTTCCATATATTCTTGAGTATTTCTAATTGGCGTATTTCTCAGGAACACTTTCTGAGAAAAGGGCTATGCAATTAGGTATTTTTGACTTACCATGAATAATTGAGAGTTGTCAGAATAGCAAAACAATCTTTTGCCTTTTCTCTTCAACATGCATTTCCTTATTGCTTTAGGCTTGATAGGTTTTTGCAGCTTTCAGTTTAGTTCAGTTCTGTTTCTTTCTTTTTTTTTACATATAAATTAATTAATTTATTTTTAGCTGTGTTGGGTCTTCGTTGTTGCACGGGGGCTTTCTCTGGTTGCGGCGAGCGGGGGCTACTCTTTGTTGTGGTGCGCGAGTTTCTCACTGCGGTGGCATCTCTTGCTGCGGAGCACGGGCTCTAGGTGCATGGGCTTCAGTAGTTTTCACGCACAGGCTTAGTTGCTCTGCGGCATGTGGGATCTTCCCAGACCAGGGATCAAACCCATGTCCCCTGCATTGGCAGGCAGATTCTTAAGCACTGCACCACGAGGGAAGTCCCAGCATGGTTTTTTAAATTAAAAAAAAAAAAAATTTTTTTGGGGGGGTTTTACATATAAGAGAGATAGATCATATAGTATTTGCCTTTCTCTGTCTGACTGATTTCACTTAGCATAATGCCCTTAAAGTCTACCCATGTTGTCACAAATGGCAAGATTTCATTCTTTTTTATGGCTTAATAATATTCCATCGTATACATGTACCATATCTCCTTTATTCATTCATCCGTTGATGAACATTTAGGTTGTTTCCATATCTTGGCCATTGTAAATAATGCTGCAATGAACATGGAGATGCATATATCTTTTCGGATTAGTGTTTTTGTTTTCCTTGGGTAAATACCCAGAATTGGAATTGCCAGATTATATGGCATTTCTAGTTTTAAGTTTTTGAGGAAGCCTCCATACTGTTTTCAAAGTGGTGTACCAATTTACATTCCTACCAACAGTGCATAGGGTTCCCTTTTCTTCACATCCTTGCCAACACTTGTCATTTTTATAATAGCCATTCTAATAGATGTGAGGTGATATCTCATTGTACTCTTGATTTGCATTTTCCTTTTGATTAATGATGTAGAGCATCTTTTCATATAACTGTTGGCCATCTGTATGTCTTCTTTGGAAAACTGTCTATTCAGATCTTCTGCCCATTTTTAATAGGATTTTTTGTTGTTGTTGTTGAGTTGTATGAGTTCTTTATATATTTCGGATGTTAGCCCTTTATCAGATATATGATTTGCAGATATTTTCTCCCATTCAGTGGGTGGCCTTTTCATTTGTTGGTGGTTTCCTTTGCTGTGCAGGAGGCTTTTAGTTTGACGAAATCCCACTTGTTTATTTTGGCTTTTGTTGCTTCAGGAGTTGTGACTCACAGGCTCTGGAGCGCAGGCTCAGTAGTTGTGGCACACAGGCTTAGTTGGTCCGCGGCATGTGGGGTCTTCCCGGACCAGGGCTCGAACCTGTGTCCCCTGCATTGGCAGGCGGATTCTTAACCACTGTGCCACCAGGGAAGCCCCCCATTGTATATTCTTGATTTGTTTGTCATAAGTTAATTGACCATATATGCATGGGTTTATTTCTGGTCTCTCTATTCTGTTTCATTGATCTACGTGTCTGTTTTTATGCCAGTACCATATTGTTTTTTTGTTTGTTTGTTTTGTTTTGTTTTTGCGGTACACTGGGCTCTCACTGTTGTGGCCTCTCCCGTAGCGGAGCACAGGCTCCGGACGTGCAGGCTCCGCGGCCATGGCTCACGGGCCCAGCCACTCCATGGCATGTGGGATCTTCCCAGACCGGGGCACGAACCCGTGTCCCCTGCATCAGCAGGCGGACTCTCAACCACTGCACCACCAGGGAAGCCCCATATTGTTTTAATTAATAGAGGTTTGTAATATAGTTTGAAATCAGAGAGTGTGATGCCTTTACCATTGTTCTTTCTCAAGATTGCTTTGGCCATTTGGGGTCTTTTATGGTTCCACACAAATTATAGAATTTTTAATTTTATTTCTGTGAAAAATGTCATTGGAATTTTGATAAGGATAGCATTGAATCTGTATATTGCTTTGTGTATGTATATTTTAACAATATTAATTCTTCCAATCCATGAGCGTTAAATATATTTTCATTTATTTGTGTCTTCTTCAATTTTTTCATTAATGTCTTGTATTTTTTTTTTTTCGTGGTACACGGGCCTCTCACTGTTGTGGCCTCTCCCGTTGCGGAGCACAGGCTCCGGACGCGCAGGCTCAGCAGCCATGGCTCACAGGCCCAGCCACTCCGCGGCATGTGGGATCTTCCTGGACTGGGGCACGAACCTATGTCCCCTGAATCGGCAGGCGGACTCTCAACCACTGCGCCACCAGGGAAACCCAATGTCTTGTATTTTTTAATATGTAGGTCTTTCATGTCTAAAATACCTCCTCCCAGGTATTTTATTTTTTGTTTGTTTGTTTTTTTGTTTTTTTGGTGGTACGCGGGCCTCTCGCTGCTGTGGCCTCTTCTGCTGCGGAGTGCTCCGGATGCGCAGGCTCAGCGGCCATGGCTCACAGGCCCAGCCGCTTCGTGGCACATGGGATCCTCCCGGACCGGGGCACAAACCCATGTCCCCTGCATCGGCAGGCGGACTCCCAACCACTGCACCACCAGGGAAGCCCTATTTTATTCTTTTTGATGTAATTGTAAATGGGATTGTTTTCTTAATTTCTCTTTCTGATAGTTCATTATTAGTATATAGAAACACAGAAGATTTTTGTATGTTGGTTTTGTTTCTTGCAAGTTTACTGAATTCATTGATTTTTCTTAATAAATTCATGAATTTTCTAACAGTTTTTTTTTTTTGGCCACACCACACAGCTTGTGGGATCTTATTTCCCTGACCAGGGATCGAACCCATGCCTCCTGCAGTGCAAGTGTGGAGTCCTAACCATTGGACTGCCAGGGAATTTCCTCTAACAGTTTTTTGATGGAGCCTTTATGGTTTTTTATATATGATATCATGTCATCTGCATATAGAGGTAGTTTTACTTATTCCTTTCAGATTTAGATGCCTTTTATTTCTTTTTCTTACCTAATTGCTCTGGCTAGGACTTCCAATAGTATGTTGAATAAAAGTGGTGAGAGTGGGCATCCTTGTCTTGTTCCTGATCTTAGAGTAAAAGCTTTCAGCTTTTCACTGTGAGTATGATGTTTGCTCTGGGCTTGTCATATACAACCTTTATTATGTTGAAGTATGTCCCCTCTGTACCCAGTTTGTTGAGAGTTTTTATTTTTAATCATAAATAGATGTTGAATTTTGTCAAATACTTCTTTTGCATCTATTAAGATGATCATTTAATTTTTATCCTTTATTTTGTTAATATGGTGGTTCACATTGACTGATTTATTGATGTTGAACCATCCTTGCTTCCCTGGATAAATCCTACTTGATCACGGTGTATGATCCTTTTAGTGTATCATTGAATTCGGTTTGCTAATATTTTGTTGAGGATTTTTGCATCTATGGTCATCAGGGATATTGGCCTGTAATTTTCTTTTCTTGTGGCATTCTTATGTAGTTTTGGTATCAGGGTAATTCTGGCCTTGTAAAATGAACTTGGAAGTGTTCCCTCCTTTTCTATTTTCTTGGAAGAGTTTAGGAAGGATTGATATTAATTCTTCCTTGAATGTTGGTAGAATTCACCTGTGAAACCATCTGGTCCTAGACTCTTGTTTCTTTGAAGGTTTTTGTTTCCTGATTCAATCTCCTTACTAGTATTCAGCCTGTTTGGATTTTCTGTTTCATCATGATTCAGTCTTTTTTTTTGGCTGTACTGCACAGCATGTGAGATCCTAATTCCCCAACCAGGGATTGAACCTGTATCCTCTGCAGTGGAAGTGTGGAGTCTTAACCCCTGGACTGTCGGGGAAGTCCCCCATGATTCAGTCATGATAGGCTGCATGTTTCTAGGAATTTATACATTTCTTCTAGGTTGTTGAATTTGATGACATATAATTGTTTATAGTACTCTGTTATGATCCTTTGTATTTCTGTAGTATCAGAAATACACAGGATCTGTAGTATCTGTAGTATCTCCTCTTTCATTTCTGATTTTATTTATTTGAGTTCTCTCTCTTTTTTTCTTGGTCACTCTGGCTAAAGATTTGCTAATTTTATTTTTCAAAATCCAGGTCTTAGTTTTATTAATTTTTTTTCTATTGCCATGCTCCAGACTGCAGTGTTTCCTGGAGGGGAGCTTTACATGTGTCTGGTGCCCTGGCTTTTATGTCTGGCACCCCAGTTTTTGTGGCTCCCACCCAGGGGACACCCCTTGATCACCTGGCTCTGGTGGCTGGGGGTGGGTGGGTCTTACATTCCTGAGTCCCATGGGACTGTGCTATTGGAGCTCTGGTTCTTGTCAGGCTGCCACCCTCAGGGCACTGCATAGACAGTAGACTGAGGTACACCCCCTAGTCTTTTTGTGAAGGAGACTTCTTTGCTTGTTTGGAGCTTCTGCCTGAGGGGCAGGTTTCAGGTTTAACACGTATTTAGTGGCCTGCAAAGCTGCTCTTAAGGGATGTAGCCCACGGATGCCATCTTGGTGCTTTCCCTCTGCCTTGCTTCAGCTTGCTGATATCACCTAGAAAAGAGCTTATACACTCATCTGGAGCCCTGTTTTTTTGTGACTGCCCAGTGGACACTTCCAGATCACCTGACTCTGGTGGCCAACAGGACTTATGCTTGCAGTCCCACAGCACTGTATATATTTGCATACTTTTAAAAGCTAGTGCTTGAGGGTCTGGCTTCTAGTCATCCTGAATGAAAGGGCTAAGATCCTCCCTTTTGGGATGCTGACAGGTTTTGGCATGTCCTCAACTACTTGGAGTTATTAAAAATGTAATAGGCTGCTTGGATAAGCACAAAGGTTTGAAAGACACCCAAGAGCTAAGGCAGGGTTGAACAACAAGGTTCATCTCCTACACGAGGCCACTCCTTCATGACTGGGAGAGGTGGTTTTTTCTATTATATAGAAACTAACACAGAGAGTCAAACAAAATGAAGAAATAGAGGAATATATTCCAAATGAAAGAACAAGATAAAACCTCAGAAAAAAATCTTAATGAGAGAGATATTAATTTACCTGATAAAGAGTTCAAAGTAATGGTCATAAAGATGCTCACCAAACTGGGGAGCAAGAATGGATGAACACAGAATTTCAGCAAAGAGATGGAAAATATAAAAAAAGTATCACATAGAAGTTACAAAGCTGAAGAATACAATAACTGAAAAAAATTACACTGGAGGGGTTCAACAGCAGATTAGATGAAACAGAAGACAGGATCAGTCAACACAAAGACAGGGCAGTAGGACTTATCCAGTCAGAGCAGCAGAATGAAAAAAAGTGAAAATAGCTTAAGGGACTTATAGACTAACATTTACATCAGGTGGTCTAACATTCACATCATAGGGTTCCCAGAAGGAGAAGAGAGAGAGAAAGGGGCAGAAATCTTATTTGAAGAAATAATAGGTGAAAGCTTCCCTAATCTTCCAGATCCAGGAATCCCAGAGAGTTCCAAATAAGAGGAATCCAAACAGACCCATACCAAGACACATTATAATTAAAATGTCAGAAGTTAAATACAAGGAGAAAATATTAAAAAGCAACAAGAAAAAGCAATTTGTTACAGGCAAGGGAGCTCCCATGACTATGAGCAGATTTTTTAGCAGAAACTTTGCAGGCCAGAAGGGAAGGACACAGTATGTAAGGTGCTGAAAGAAAAAGCCTTTCAACTAAAAATACTCTACCTGGCAGTTATCATTCAGAAGTGAAGGAGAGATAGAGTTTATCAGACAAGCAAAAGCTAAAGGAGTTCATCACCATTAAACCAGCCTTATAAGAAATGTTAAAAGGTACTTCTTTAAACTGAAAAGAAAGGTCACTAAGTAGTAACAAGAACTCATATGAAAGAATAAGTCTCACTGGAAAGGCAAATATATAGTAAAGGTAGTGGATTAATTACTTACAAAACTAGTATGAAGGCCAAAAAAATCAAAGGTAGTAAAAATAACTATGAATACAGTAACTTGTTAAGGATATACAAGAGAAAAAGATGTAGAATGTGACTTCAGAATTATAAAATGGGGGAATAATAATGTTGAGCTTTTCAGTGGGATCAAACTTAAGTTGTTATCAACTTAAAATACACTTTTATCGGTATAAATTGTTATATGTAAGCCCCATGGTAACCACAAAACAAAAACTTATAGTAAATATACAAAAGATAAAGAGAGAGGGATATAAACATACCACTAAAGAAAGTCATCAAGCCACAGAGGAAGAGAGCAAGAGACAAAGAAAGAAAAGAGCTAGAGGAGCTACATAAACAGCCAGAAAACAATGAACAAAATGGCAATAAGCACATATATATTAATAATTACTTTAAATATAAATGGACCGAATTCTCTAATCAACAGACATAGAGTGGTTGAATGAATAAAAAACCAAGACCATCAATATGTTGCCTATAAGAGACTCACTTTAGATGTAAGGACACAAACAGACTGAAAGTGAAGGGATGGAAAATGATATTCCATGCAAATGGAAACCAAAAGAAAGCTGGGATAGCTATACTTATATTAGATAAAATAGACTTTAAAATAAAGACTATAATGATATACAAAAAAGTGTGTTACATAATGATAAGGGAGTCAATTCAACAAGAATATATAACATTTGTAAATATCTTTGTGCCCAACATAGGAGAACCTAAATATGTAAAGCAGATATTAACAGACCTAAAGGGAGAAATAGACAGCAGTACATGAACAGTAGGGGACTTTAATACCCCACTAACATCAATAGATAGATTATCCAGGCAGAAAATCAATAAGGAAACATTGATTTTAAACAGCACGTTAGACTAGATGGACTTAACAGATATTTATAGAACATTCTATCTCAGAGAAACAGAATATACATTCTTCTCAAGTACACATAGAACATTTTCTAAGATAGATCAAATGTTAGGCCACAAACAAGTCTTAGTAAATTTAAGAGGATTGAAATCATATGAAGCATCATTTCCAACCACAGTGGTATGAATCTAGAAATAAATTACACAAAGAAGACTGGAAAATTCACAAATATTTCGAGATAAAGCAACATGCTATTGAACAACCAGTGGGTCAAAGAAGAAATTAAAAGAGAAATTTAAAAACTACCTTGAGACAAATGAAAATGGAAATGTAACATACCAAAATTTATGGGATGCAGCAAAAGCACTTCTGGGAGGGAAGTTCATAGTGATAAATGCCTACCTCAAGAAAAGCCTCTAATAAACAATCTAAATTTACACCTCAAGGAACTAGAAAAAGAACAAGTGAAGCTCCAAGTCAGTAGAAGGAAAGAAATAAAGATTAGAGCAGAAATAAATGAAATATAGACTGTATACTTCAGCTTTAACATCACTATCTAGAGTTCAATATTTGTTTATAAATTTTTTGAGGTAAAATTTACATACAAATTGTGTGTTGTTTGTTGTATAGTCCAGACCCCTATGAAGATAAGAAATATTTTCATAACCTTGAAATTTCCCCATGTCCCTGACTAGTCAGTCCTGCCTTCACTCCCAACCCCAAGTATTACCTGTGACTTTTAGCTCTGATTATAGTCGAGTGTTAGGAGTATTTTGAACTGGAGAGCTGCCTGATATGCTTCTTATAATGTTACAGATGTAGGAGCTTGGTGTAGTTTTTCCAAAAGAAATTTCATAAATTTTGCATTTTCATAAAAATATAGTCATTCATTCAGTAAACATTTAGCTGCCAGATGCCTTGCTAAGTACCAAGGGAGACATTCTGGAATCAAATGAGTGCGGTATCAGCTCTGATAGAAATAAGCACAGGATGAGGAGGCACAAAGAAGGGAGTGATTTAGTTCTCCCTGACTTGAGGGCATAGGCAACAATGGCCTCATAGAGGAGGTGACACTTGAGCTGCGTTGAAGAAGATGAGTTGGTGTTTGCCAGGCAATAGTGGAGTGGGAAAAGGGCATTTCAGTGTGAGCGAAGGCAGTGAGGAGGGAAAGAAGTTGGTGTGGTGGGAATGGTTTTGCTAGGCTGGAGCAAAGGCTGCAGAAGATAAACCTAGAGTGGTAAGTGGGGAGGACTTTGCATACCATGCAAATGACTTTGGTTTATTTCTGTAGTTTGGGGAGTAATTTGAAAGGTTTATTCATTTATGAAGGTGGTTATATGCAATAGATAGAAATCGTCAGGCAATGCCGTTAGATGCTTAAGATTGTTTTATGGTCAAATCAAACTCATATTTCTTCTTTGTTTTATTAAACTGTAATTTTATATTTATATTCGACTCTTCTCCCTTTTATCTCTCTAAAATGACAGGTAGTGTGCCAGTATTTGAAAAATCCCAATGTATCTGATACATGGCTGCTGCAGAATATTTTCCAAGCTCTGAATGTATATTACAATTATTCGGGCCAGGCAAGATGCCTGAATATATCAGAGACAGCAACCAGCAGTCTGGGAGCCCTGGGTTGGAGCTATCAGGTAAGTGTGTATATTTCCCCAAGTGGAACTTACTTTTCACTGATATGGTTGTGCTATAACAGAGAATTTGCAAGATTTTATCACCTGGATCCAAATCTGAGTTCTATTACCATATACTTTGAGACTATGGATAAGTTTCTTCACTCATACATTCATTAAATACCAATTTTTTTATTTTACTGAAGTAAAGTTGATTTACAATGTTGTGTTAATTTCTGCTGTACAGCAAATTGACTCAGTTATACATATATATATTCTTTTTCATATTCTTTCCCATTATGGTTTGTCACAGGACATTGAATATAGTTCCCTGTGCTATAGGGTAGGACCTTGTTGTTTATCTGTCTTATATATACTATATATACTAGTTCAGCTTGGTATTTAATCATCACAAAATATATTCTGAGTACTTACCACAAGTCAGGCACTTTTCTAGGCTCCAGAGACACAAAGGTAAATGAGATACGATCTAATCATCAAATATAGCTTGGTGGAAATGATAGGTAACTAAACTAATGTTACAACAGATCTTGGTAAGTCCTATAAAGGTAGCATTTTATGGACACAGAAAAGAAGGGGGAGTCTAACTTGATTCTGTCTGAGCCTCCATTCATTCCTTCATCTGTACAATGAGACTAGTAATAATAATAGTAATACTTTCCTCCAGAGTTGTTTTGAGGATTAAATATGATAATAGATGTGAAATGAAGCAGTTTGCAAAGAAGAAATGTATAGCCCCAACTTCTGTGACTTCTCAGCTGAGCCTTTCCAGGAATAATGAGAGGTGGTATGGCGTAAAGAACAGGGGCTCTGAAGCCAGACTCCTTGAGTTCAAACCCTGGCTTTACTGCTTACAAGCTGTATGACCTTGGTCAATTTCTTTAACATTTTATGCCTCATCTTCTCACTGGAATCTCTCCTGGTTTGCTTTTTCAGACCTGCACAGAAATGGTCATGCCCTTCTGTTCTAATGGTATTGATGACATGTTCGAACCTCACTCGTGGAACTTTAAGGAATTTTCTGATGACTGTTTTAAACAGTGGGGTGTGAAACCAAGGCCCTCTTGGATCCCTACTATGTATGGAGGCAAAAACATCAGTTCGCACACGAACATCATTTTCAGGTGAATTTTTGCTGATCCAAAGAAAACTTTGGTTGACGGAGACATTTTTAGAATAGCTGAGAAAAGAGAACCAGGAAAATGCTGCACAGTTACAACAATATAGAATACAGCAGTGGTATCCATCATGTTTTTCTACTGCTTGAAAGACAGAGGATGCTGAGAGGTGATATGAATTTTTGCTCTATTACCAGTATGCTTAAAGGCTTAAAAACAACAGCAACAAAGTTAAAATATTAAAAAAATACTCTCCAACACAAAGTGAAGCATCATCTGTTGTTCTCAATTTGTGTTACTATTGTTATCAATGATAATAAAAAAGTTTAATATATATTTAACAAACACTTTTGAAGTGCCCACTCTGTTCTGTCCCAGGCACTGTATGAGGCACTTTAAATAAATTACTTAATTCAATTCTCACAACACCCTTGGAAGCAGTTTTTATAGTCCCTTTTTTACTGAGGAGAAAAGTGAAGGTCACTGTGAGCAGTCACTTGCCAAAACTCATCCAGCTTTGTTTTAGTTACCAAGTGATAAAGTCAGTTTGCAACCTTGGTGTGTCTGACTACAAAACCCATGTTTGTTCTTCTGTTACACTGCTGCACTAGTAGTGTCATATTTGGTATTGGTTCACTTTGGAGTTAATTGAGTAGACTCTATGTGTCTGATTGCAACTTCAAAATTTCCATGTTTTGGCTTGAATATTAGGTTGTTAGTTATTAAAATAGCAACCATTTGATTAAAAATTTCCCCAAATCTATATGGAGATAGTAGAGAGATACCTGTACATATCCCTTAAACTGGACCTATTGTTTAAATTGTAAATGTCATTCTTTTACAAACTCTTTTAAACAGAGTTACATTTGACCTTCTAGACATGGCCAATAGCTTTTAGGAGTGAGGAATGCTGTTTTGACTGAAGGATCACTCTCTGGGTTTAGGCCAGTGGCACTGCCCATTTTGCAAAAGAGCCTCTGTCTTATTGGGTTCATGCTATTTTCTCACTCAGTAGGGTACCTGCCCCCACTATATGGAAAACTTAAAGATTCTTTTTAATTTCCTGAAATTGTTTTCCTTGTCCTCAATAGGAGTCTGCAAAACTATACTTTTCATCTCAACCTTATGAAGTGACAGTTGAGCAAATAAGTATATTTAAGGTATTTAAGGAAACTGCCAAGTTAGGATGTTTGAAATCAGGAAAACACGAAAGGACTGAGAGGACTGAAAAAGGCTTACGTATAAGCCTTGGGTGTCCAAGGTCATCTTGTTGCCTCAGAGGAGGAAGTACTTTGTCATGTTCTTGTTTTTCTTTAGGACCTTACCTCCAAGTAGTATTTGTATGGATTTCTCTAGCATGCCGATGCTGTAAGCTCAAAGCTGAAGTTCAAGTTGAATTGTAAAGTGGAGTCTTTAAATCCTTGTATAAAGGTTTTAATATCTGAGTTTTCGTCAAATACATTATCCTTTTTTATTGGATTCAACCATTACAGATGAGTATTTTAGTGATCCATTTGTCCTTTTATACTGTTTTCCTCAGGGTATCAAAATAACAATCGTCATCATCATCATTATCATCATCATCATCATCGGTGGAAAGGATAGATTTTGTGAAAAAAGGTTGAGGAGTAGAACTGAAGCCAGTAGGTGGAAATTATGGCTCAGTGTTAAAAACTTCTAGCTCAGTGTAAGAAAGGACTTCCTAACAGAGTTGTGCAAAGGCAGAATGAGCTGTCTTAAATTACTTAAGCTCTTTGACCCTCAGTTTTCTCTTCTGTAAAATCACCCACAGAGTTGTTGTGATGCTTAAAAAATTTAACCTAGTGAAGTACTTGGCCCAGACCTAGCAAATATATATGCTCAAAAAATGTACGTTGAATGAATAAATGGAAGTATACTCTCAGCCTGTACTTTACCTTCTAGCCAACAGGGGACTTATCTGTCCCTGAATGTCCTTTCCTTCCCCTTTTTTCTTTTTCCTAAGGCTCGGGCATCCTCCAAGAAACCTTCCCTGACACCTCCAGGGAGGTTAGGTTTCCCCCACACACTTAGCTCCACTAAGGCCTGTGACTATCCCTTAGCGCCCTGTGTGGAAATTATCTGTTTGTGTTTCTATCTGCCCCATGAGACTGTAAACTTCTCAAAGACAGAGACTTTGTCTTAATCATCTCTGTGCCTTTAGCACCTGCTACAGTGACTGGCACAGAGTGAATGCCTAATATGTTTGATAAGGATGAGGAATGATATAAAGCTCAGAAAGGCTTCAGAGGCATGTGAAAGTTTAAAGGCAGAACTATATGAAAATGCTGGTTTATCTTTGTGCAGTGGCAAGACTACTTTTAAAAAGAAATCTTTTCCCATATGCTGCTAGGTGTGAAGAATTCAATGTAAAACTTAAGTTATTTAAAAATTCAAAATTCTACTGCTTTTCTGAAGAAAGCATATTCTGAAAGTAAAAGAGCAGCTTTAGGTGTGTCTGTTCTGTCTACTTAGTGACCATCAGCTAGAAAACATTACTGGTTGATGAGTAAGAAAATGTCCAAGGAACCATGTGGAAAGTGTATTTTATGTTCATGCTTCTCTCAAGTCACCTCACACAAATCCAACTGTGACTGCTTTTCTAGTTAGAAAATTCAGTCTGTTTTTAATGGTTGGATTAGAGATTTGCCAGTTAAGAGCTTGGGCTTTGAAGTCAGGGAGACCTGGGTGCCATTCTGCTTCTACCCTGAATTAGCTGCGTGACCTCAGGCAAATTGCCAATTTTTATGCGTTAGAAATAATGACTACCTGCCAGAGTTACTTTGAGGAATAGATAGATTATCATAGAAGTGAGCACTGTGAGGGCAGAGGTTTTGTCTGTTCATGGTTAAGTCACCTGTACCCAGTCAGTACCTGACACATAGTAGGCACTCAGTAAATGTGTTGAATGAATGAGGATTTAATAGTAGCTATTAATAGTTCCATTTCAGCAATTTTCTTATTCCACAGTGGTTTTGTTAGAAGGATTTATTTTTTCCCCAACTCCAGTTGGTAAGAAATTATCTTACAAATGGTCATTTTCAGTTATTTAAATATAAATTCAAAAAGGAGTCTCTGAGAAGCTGGTTACTTTAACATCATTTCTCAGGCAAATTAATTGTTGCCAGCAATTAAGTGAGGCTCACTGTTGGGAATTTTATCCAGGCATCTAGATTCTCTCATGAAAGCCAGTATTTTTTTTTCCTGTAAATTTCCCAGTGACTGGTTTAGCTTTCACATGTCTAGAACCAAGAAATTCAAGTCCATGTGCATCTTAGGTCTCTCAGCAACTCCAAACACTGTTGCTAAGCCACTAGGCTGATTCAGATGACCTTTTAAATCAAATGCAGTTTGCTTATTATGTGGCTGTTGGGATAGCTTTTTTGTTTTGCAAATAATGGAGAGTTTCCTATCTGGGTTGGTCCTGTCAAATTGCAATAATGATAAAGGCCATTTGTTCACTTAAGAGAATCCAACTCCTTGTGTAGTTTACTTTAAAAATTTATCTCATAGTTGAAAACTAAGGCTCCTATTTTGCATGTGAGTTTTTCCTCTTGTTTTTAACAAAACCCGCCAAAAAAAGTACATTTTTGGAGTGATTTTTTTTCCCCAAGAACGATGTTGTTAAGTTGCAATTGAATTAATTTTTTTAAGAAGAAAAATGTGGTTAAAAGTGTGGTGAGGGTAGAACAGGGGTCTTAAACTTGTATTTCAGATACACATGTATTTAACATACCTAAATGCTTATTTCTTTTTTAATTTGTACATTTACCTACAAAATTGATTGCATTAGTTTTCTGACCAGATTTCTGTGAGAAATGCTATTGCATCCCTTTTCATTATTCATTTACCTCTCAGAAGTATTAACACTTCTTATGCTTACAGAATATGATAATAACTATAATAATGCTGCACATTCATGTGTTTTATAGTTTATACCTTATTTCCACATATATTATTCAACTTGGGCCTCACAATATCTCTGTGAGTGAGGGGCATTATCTTTAAAAAAATTATTTTTGGTAATACACATGAGAATTGAGGTTCAGAGGGGTCAGGTGACTTACCCAAAGTCATGTGACTTACTAGGGTATAAAACTTAGGTCTGCTGACTTAGTTCATTGTTTCTTGCCAGTATTACACATAGCTGAAGGTCAGTCTCTCTATATTTATATGAATCACTTAGGTGAACTCTGCTTTCCCATGTGAAAAGTACTGAAGTGACTTACATGTTCCTAAACTTGCATGTGTGTATTTATAGATCTCTTTTGTGTAGGGCATCTGATGTAAGGCCACAAATAACTACATACATTCTTTTTTCATTCATTCGGTAAATATTTGTATGGCTCCTACTGTGTGCCAGGTGCTGAAGATACAGTAATAAAACAGACAAAAAGCCCTGCCCTTGGGGAGTTCTAGTTTGAGAGATGGATAATGAACAAGATAGCACTTATAAGCATGTTAAAAGGAGATAAACGCTAAGGGAAAAAAAAATAAATAAGGGGAAGAGGGTTATGAAATCTTGGTGGGGGTGGGGAGAAGTTTGAAGTTTTAGATGAGGTGACTAAGGAAGACCTCACCAAGGGGTGACTTTTCTTTTTGTGTTTTTGTTTTTTTGGGGTTTTTTTGCGGTATGCGGGCCTCTCACTGCAGTGGCCTCTACCGTTGCAGAGCACAGGCTCCGGACGCGCAGGCCCAGTGGCCATGGCTCATGGGCCCAGCAGCTCCGTGGCATGTGGGATCCTCCCGGACCAGGGCATGAACCCATGTCCCCTGCATCGGCAGGCGGACTCCCAACCACTGTGCCACCAGGGAAGCCCAGGGGTGACTTTTGAATAGTGATGTGGAGGAAGGAGCTAGCTAGCCACGAGTTCGGTGGGCTAAGAATACTCCAAGCAGAGAGGTAAGCAGAGGCAAAGGCCTTGAGAGGTAAATGTCCCAGCATGTTCTCCTCCAGGTACAGTGAGAAAGTCAGTGTGGCTGGAGTGGAGTTAAGGAGGGAGAGAGTAGCAGGAGATGAAATCAGAGAGGCAGCAAGGGCCCAGATCATTTAGAGACTTGTAGGTCCTGCATGTTTGGTTTTTACTCTGAAGGAAATGGGAAAACTTGGAGTGTTTTAAGCAGAGGAGTGACAGAATCTGATTCAGATTTTAACAGCATCAAATTGGTTGCTGTATTGATAATAGATTGCAGGGAGACAAGAGTAGAAGCAGGAAGATCAGTTAAAAGGCTCTTCAGCTGGGTTTCCCTGGTGGCGCAGTGGTTGAGAGTCCGCCTGCCGATGCAGGGGACACGGGTTTGTGCCCCGGTCTGGGAAGATCCCACATGCCGCGGAGCGACTAGGCCCATGAGCCATGGCCGCTGAGCCTGCTCATCCGGAGCCTGTGCTCCGCAAAGGGAGAGGCCACAACAGTGAGAGGCCCACGTACTGCAAAAAAAAAAAAAAAAAAAGGCTCTTCAGGCTAGAGATAAGGGTGACTTAGACCAGAGCAGTGGCAGTGGGGTGGTGAGAAGAGTTCAAATTCTGGGTATATTTGAATTTATAGCTGACAGGATTTGTCAACAGATTAGATATGAAAGACAGATTGAAAAGTAACAAGTTTTTGGCCCAGCAACTGGAAAGATAAGGTTGCCATTGACAGAGGTTGGGAAGATAGTCGCAGGGCTGGTTGGGAGTTGGAGAGTATAAAGAGCTCTGTTTTGGACCTGAAAGCTTGAGATGTCTCGTTAGACTGCCATGTAAAAATGTCAAGTATATAATTGAATATTGGTCCTGAAGTTTAGGGGAAAGGTCCTGGCTAAAGATACTATTTGATAGTCATTTGTGTATAGATCGTACTTATAGATGATAGGGTTTTTCTTAAATGATTATGCAAATTATGGAAATAATTTCGTATGTCTGATAATATGACCTTGAAGATTTGTTATTTCAGGCTTTGTAACAATATCAGCAAAATAGAATGTGCATTAAACAAATGTCAGAACACACATTAAAATGTTCTGTAAGTGATTTCAAGTGATTTATAGATAGACATACCAAGAGGTGCTGTACAGGGAAAAGTGACCTAATACCTACCATGGGCCAGGTACTTAAATCCAGCTGTTTCAGCCCCTGTTATATCCTGAGGAATCTAAGCTTCCATGAGATTAGGAAGATGAGAGGCAGGCCTGGGACTGGAACCCAGGTGTGTCTGATCCCGAAGTTTGTGCTCTTCTTACTCTGCACCACACAAGCCAAGATGGTATGCGCTGTTGATTTCCAACAGCAATCATGTGTCCATGAAATGCAATGTGTAGTATAAAATGAGCGTTGGAATAGGCTTACAAGATCTGAGTTTGTATCTCAGAGGCTTGATTTGAGTAAGCCTTCTAACTTCACTAGGCATTAGTTTTCTCATCTCTAAGAGTTGTAATTAAACCTATCTCAATGGTTGATATAATGTGAGGTCAAATATGAAAGGCTTTGTAAACTTTAAACCAGTCAGAAATTGACAAACTGATCTTAAAATTCATCTAAAAATGCAAGGGACCCAGAATAGCTAAATCAATCTTGAAAAGGAAGAACAAATTTGAAGAACTCATACTTCCGGATTTCAAACTTTGTATAAAGCTACCGTAATCAATACAGTGTGATACTGGCATAAACATAGACATATAGATCAGTGGAAGAGAATTGACAGTCTAGAAGTCAGCCCTTATCTGTGTGGTTAATTGATTTTTGACAAGAATGCTAAGACAATTCATTGAGGAAAGAATAGTTTTTTTTTAAGAAATGATGCTGGGAAAACTGGATATTCACAGGCAAAAGAATAAAGCTGGATCCCTATTTCATACTATACAAAAAAATTAACTCAAAATGGATCAAATGATTTAATTGATAATGCAATTTAAAATTGAGCAAGGATCTGAGTAGACATTTTTTTCAAAAAAGATATACAAAAGGCCAATCAGCACATGAAAAAAATTCTCAATACCATCAGTCATTTGGGAAATGCAAATCAAGACCACAATGAGATTCCATTTCACACCCACATAGGATGACTATAATCAAAAAGACACTTAATAAATGTTGGTGAGGATACAGAGAATTTAGAACCCTCAGATGTAGTTTGTGGGAGTATAAAATAGAGCAGTCACTTTGGGAAACAGTTTGGCAGTTCATCAAAAGGTTAAGTCATTATATATCCCAGAAATTCCATTCCTAGTTATATACCCAAAAGAAATGAAAATATTCATCCATGTAAAAACTTGTACACAAATGTTCATTGGAGTAATATTCATAATAGCCAAAAAGTGGAAACAACACAAATGTGCATCTGATGAATGGATAAATAAATGTGGCATATCCATATACAATAGAATATTTTTGGCAATAAAAAGGAAAAATGTACTGATACGTGCTACAACATGGATGAAACGAAAATATGTCAAAGCGAAAGAAGCCAATCACAGAAAATACCCATTATATAATTCCATTTATATGAGATGTCCAAAATAGGCAAATCTATAGAGATAGAAAGTAGATTAGTGGTTGCCTGGGGCTGAGAGTGAGGGGAAGTAGTAGAGGGAAATGGGGATTTGACTGCCAGTGAGTATAGGTTTCTCTTGGGGGTGATGAAAATGTTCTAAAATTGATCGTGATGATGGTTACACATCTCTGAATACACTAAAAACCATTGAATTTGTACGATATAAGTGTCCCTTTTGTGGGAGATGAATTATAGCTCAACAAAGCTGTTAACAAATATTATTAGGGATGCTGTCTGTGTTTGTATTGGCTTTTTTTTCAGCTAAACTAAATATCCTGTTTCAATAACTGATCCTGTTTATATCATTCTGAAATGTGTTGTGTGAACCAGCCAGGACTAATAACCTAATAGCATTTCCTTAATTTTAAAGCTAATGTAAAATGAGTATCTTGAGTAATGCCCAAAAGTTCTGATTCTAGATTCAGAGCAGTTTTTTCAGTCCTACCGCCCTATTTCCCAAAGTACTATACTAAGAGGGACATTTTTTTAAAAAAATGGTTTGTTTTTTTAAAGAGCCCTAGAGATAATTAACATTTTTAAATATGGAAAATTTTCTTTATCACTTTGGTATTTGGGTCTTAGGAAAGAAGGAGACTGGCTTTAATTGAAGGACTCCTATGTGCCTGACACTTATTAAACATATCCACATGTAGAATCTGATTTAACCCTTGAAGCAACCTTATGAGGTAGGCTTTGTTAACTCTACTTTACAGATAAGGAGACTGAGTCAGGTAACTTGTGTAAGGTCATACAGCTTTTGAGTGATGAAGCCAGGATTGGAATTCAGTCTTCTAAATTCCAAGTCCCAGTACAATCTAGGTTGATTCATGGGGCATCACCTTCAGTCTTCTCTGGTCCTATTTCTGTACCTGCTTGCAGAAATATTGTCAAACTCCAGGATAAAGCACCTTTCTATATGACAGATTAAATCCTCAGATCAAATCCCCCAGGTTATAAGCTTATAATTTTAGGTGTTATGCATATAGTAGGTTTCTCCTATCTTATATTTGTATAGATATAAAAAACTAATAATCTGTTTTTTTTTTTTTCTTTCCCTCACTTAGCAATGGTGAAATAGACCCATGGTCAGGAGGTGGAGTAACTAAGGATATTACAGACACCTTACTTGCGATCGTCATCCCAGAGGGAGCGCATCATCTAGATCTTCGAGCCAACAATGCCTTTGATCCCGTCACTGTGCTATTAGCCCGCTCCTTGGAAGTGAGACACATGAAGCAGTGGATCAAAGATTTCTATGCAAGTCTAAGAAAGATGCACTGAGTAACGTTTGATCATTTTCAGTTTCTTCTTTTAAGTTCATTCCACCCACACTTCCATTCACTTTGGTTTTCTGTACATAATTACTTTCCCTTGTTTATTAGATTTGGTGTGGTGAAGGTTGAGATAGAAGAGAACGTGATGGTGGTGATAGCAGCCATCCAATGACCTGAGTCCTTGCCATCTTTGTGCCACCTCCAGGAAGAATCTCTTCATGACAGCTTTCCCACACCATCAGTGGCCTTGATAACTAGAGCAGAGTATTGACTGCCTTTCACAAGAGGGGGGAGTCACTTCCTTGGTTTCTCTGAAAGCAGGGATTTATTGGTTTCGAAGTTGAAGTCTCTTTGGCCCATTTGTCACTAGCCCCTCGTCTACTTTCCCAAAAGGAAAAGCAGAAGATGGATAAAAATGATGTAATTGCAGCTGGTAGGAAGGATATCCAGTGCCAAACCAGGAAATGGGAACCATTTCTTTTGTGCTTGATTTAATGACTTTGAACTGTGCTGTAAATAAAGAATAGGGCTGGACCTTATACCTGTGTGTTGCTTCTGAAGCTCACTCCAGCTGTTGGGAATGCTGTGTGCACTGGGCTTGGCTGTTTTTGTAAAGTCCTTTAATTTTCTCTCTTCTATTTGGCAGCTTTTCTTAGTTCTGGGATATTTGCCACCATGGTACTGCCAGTAAGAAATCTGGCCTTTTTCTGCTCCATTTCTCTTTGTTTCTGAGGTCAGTTTTGTGGTAGTTTGGTCAGGTTTTGCCAGTTTAGGAAAATGACTCTGTTTTCCTTTTCTTTTTACATCTGAGCAGGTTATATTCTGTGGTTACTGATGATACTTCATTAAGAAGCCTTTAAAAACTGATGAATCAGCTATTCAGAAGGTAAAATATAATTATGTTCAGCATTTTGGTTTTTTAATTTTATTTTCTGGTGATTGTTATGCTGTCATTAAAGCCAGAAGTGTCAGGACACTAAGAGGCAGGTGCACAAGAACTTTTCTGTATGGCTTCCAAAAGACAAGCTGACTAATTCATGCAGGCAGCATATTTGACATTAATAAATGGCTGAGCCGTTCCTATTTCCAAGGGGTTGGCTTCTTTCAAGCAGTTCTTACACTGAGACCTTTCTTCAGAAGAGCTTTTCTAGGATAACAAATAGGGTTGGATCAAAACCTTTCAGGGACAGAGAGACTAACAGTTTCTACTCTGTTGAAAGATTTCTTTTCCCTTGTTTCCTTTTATTTTCTCTCAGTTTTTTTTTTCACTCTGCCTTGGGAACATTTTCTGCTTTTTAAAAACTGTATCTTGAGCTTGAGTATTTCTAAAGCACTTATTTTTTTTTATAAGATGCAGATATAATGTTCATTCTTGGGTGGGAGACTGAAATATTCCCCTTACTTTCCCTGGCATCTGGGAGATACAGAAAAATCTTTGTCTGGTTTCGGAAGCCTTCACTTCTCATTGTGATAAGTTGTCCATCAAAGCATTTGGTCACTATTTTCATTTCAGCATCAGAGAAAAGTCTGCTGGGGTGGGAATTTAAGGGTCAAGACAATACTAATTTTTATTCTTTGTCAACTAAGAAGTTATATAATGCAGGGTTTATGGGCTTAATGGAGAATATTCTTACTATTTAGGCTATATTGATTTTAGGATATTTTCATTGAAACCTTTTTTACTTAAAATCTTTAAAATACTTTGCCACTTCACTTAATATTGATTGTTTGGATGAGTTGCATTTTTGTGAAGAGAAAAGTTGTCAAAAAATGACTTTTTTATGTACATGTTTTTTCTATGTACATTTCATGACAGATAGCAACCTTAACTAAAGTTGGCCTAATTATAATATGCTAAAATTTAATTTTAAATTGAAAAATAATTGAAGCATCAAATAAGCCTTATTTAAAGCATCCCTCTAATTATTAGATGATGCTTTTGAAGACCAGGAAAGAGAGACACAGAGAGTTGAAGTGTTTTTTATTCTGTGTCTTTGTTACTCTAACTACCTAGAGTCAATGGGCAGAACTAAAGAAATTTAGAGATCTTTCTTAAGGGATCTGTAGAGTCAAGAGATTATCCAGAGGAGCCAATGTCTAGTCTAGTGTATTAGAGAGTTCTGAAGGCAACTCTGATGTCATCCAGTTCAACCACATCATTCATAGGTGATGGCATTGTGGCCCACAGAGAAGGGACTTGTCTAAGGCCTCACAGCTCATTTTTAGCAGAACCCAGCTTTGCATCCAGGTTTGTTTGTTGTTGTTGTTTTGTTGCTTTCACTTTATTGGTGTAGCTTAAATCTTTGTTTGAATTCAAGCAACAAAACCTCATTAAACCAACTTAAGCAAAAGAGGGAATTTATTGAAGCTATGTAGTAATAGCTACGGGACTTGGGTAACGAGGAATTGTGAAAGAATGGAATTAGGGTCTAGAAAGTCATTAAAAGTCAAGACTGCTACTTTCTCTCGCTTACAGCAGAGGTCACCAGTTGTCAACCAGTGCATACGATTTGCTTCTCTTATTTGTAGTTTGGTTAGCAGTCTAAAGTGTGCATGTGCATCAGAATTACCCGAGGGGCTTGTTAAAACATTGATTGTTGAGCCCCATCCCAGAGTTTGTAATAATATGTCTTGGGGTGGATCCTGAGAAGTTGCATTTTTAACAAGTTTACAGATGACGCTGGGGAATCACACCTTGAGCACCACTAGTTAAGAGAATTCTGCATTTGAATTTCCTCAGACAAGGCATGTGCCTTCAGTTCTCCTCACTCCTGTTGTCCTACCTGATCCCATTTGAGTAGAGGAGCCCTGCCGAACGCTTCCTTTCCCATGGCTGCTTCATCTCTGCAGATCAGTTTCCTCTTCTCTGCTCACAAAAGGCCTGTGACGACTTCCCAGAATGGTGTCCTCAGGCCCCTGAGGCTGCACCATCTCGCAAGCCCACAACTCTCAGATGGTTAGGGAGGGATAAAATCATAAACGCATGGCTTCAGAGACACACTATTTAGGATGAGGGTGGAGGAAGAGTATCTCAAGCAATTCAGTGTATATCTATCAAACAGTGTTTCTTGGAACATAGATGTCCAACAAAATGCCAATGACTTATGTAATAGAAAGATCCATAGTTAAGCAAGGTTGGAAAATGATGGGTTAAAGTTAAGTAGTTTTTTTTTTTAATCTGTAAATATGCAGTGTGACTTTCTGAAATGGTGATCAAGAATACAACTTTTGGGTTTCCCTGGTCGCGCAGTGGTTGGGAGTCCGCCTGCCGATGCAGGGGATACGGGTTCGTGTCCCGGTCCGGGAGGATCCCACGTGCCGCGGAGTGGCTGGGCCCGTGAGCCATGGCCGCTGAGCCTGCGCGTCCGGAGCCTGTGCTCTGCAACGGGAGGGGCCACGACAGTGAGAGGCCTGCGTACCGCAAAAAAAAAAAAAAAGAATACAACTTTTGCTTACAGAAATGCTCTTACTTACAGAGCATTTACAAGGCATAAGATGTTGTTCTGGAACCTGGAAGATACAATGGTGAAAAAGCAAACACAGTGTCTCTACTAATGAGGTTTACATTCCAGTGGGAGGAAGGCACGAAATGTCAAATTATACAGACAGAGGGTGCAATTATAAGTGTTATGAAGAGTGGTGTTATTAGGAAATTTAGCAGGGAATAGTCTGAGCTGGTCTGTGGGAGCAAGAGAATGCTGTTCTGAGAGGTGATGTTTTAGGTTATCTAAACGGTAAATGGGGGCTATGCTAGAAGAGGAGTGGAGAAAACGGCATGTGCAAAAGCCCTGAGTGTCGTATACTCAAGGAACTGAAAGAAGGCCTCTGTGTGGGACAGAAGATGACCACATGACCACAGAGAAAGTGACATAAGATGAATCTGGAGACCTGGGCAGGGAGGAAGCTCATTCAAGTAGACCATGATAAGGAGTCTTTATAAGGAATGAGAAACCGTCGACTGTCCTTATTCAGGGGAGTGACATGGACAGATTTTCATTAAAAAGATCACTCTGGCTATAAATTGGAGAGTGTATTGGAGCGGGTAAGCATGTAATATAGGAGGCCACAGTTGCAGTTGTCCAAGTAAGAGAAAGAGAGCTTTGACTAGGGTGGTAGAAGTGGAAATGAGAAGTGGATGAATTTGAGAGAGATTTGGTAAGGAATGCCAGTGGGATTTGGTGATGAGTTTTATATGAGATATGAGTTGGGCAGGAGGTGTCAAGGTTGATGATTTCTGACTTGTGTGCTTGGGTAGATGGTGGTGCCATAAACTGGAAAGAAAGCCCCACTGGGTGACCAGGTTTGGCAGGAAGATTATGAGTTCAGTTTTGTCATGCTGAGTTTTATATACTTTTGAAATAACCAAGTGGAGCTAGCCGTCAAGTAGGACTGTTGGATGTAAAGATCTGTAACCCAGTCTGGGCTGGAGATCCATGGTCAATAGATGGTAATCAAAGCATGGGATGTGAGCTCAAGGAACTAGTGTTCAGGAAATATACTTCAGGAGCTGCTACTATACTGTACTTACCACAATACATTCTTAAGAAGACCCCAAACATCCTAATTCTCCTACAACTGTAGTACATTTGACTCCACTGAGCCAACCCATCACTTGATCCCTGGTACAGCCTTTGCTAAAATTGGGATCTACCTCTCTGCACTCATTTCCTGTTCTTACTGCTGCCTTTGACTTTCCTAATAACCTGCACTTCAAACACAAAAATTTCTGTTATTCTAAAATACTGTTCCTGGGCTTCCCTGGTGGCGCAGTGGTTAAGAATCCGCCTGCCACTGCAGAGGACACAGGTTCAAGCCCTGGTCTGGGAAGATCCCACATGCTGCGGAGCAACTAAGCCTGTGCACCACAACTACTGAGCTTGCGCTCTGGAGCCTGCAATCCACAACTACTGAAGCCCGCGTGCCACAGCTGCTGAAGCCCGCAGGTCTAGAGCCTGTGCTCCACAACAAGAGAAGCCACTGCAATGAGAAACCCACGCACTGCAACGAAGAGTAGACCCCGCTCGCCACAACTAAAGAAAGCCCGTGCACAGCACTGAAGACCCAACACAGCCAAAAATAAATAAAATAAAAAATTAATTTATTTATTTTAAAAAATAAAATAAAATACTGCTTCTCTGTCTGATTCCCTTCTTATCACTACCCTCCAATGTGTTTTCACTGGCAAACTTCTTTGCATCCTTCAAAGCCCAGACCAACTTGATTACCTATCTGAGAGCAGGGACTATGCCTTACTTCTTCTAGTAATCAGCATCTAGTAATGGCATGGCGCTGGGCAGCTGGTCTCAGTAGGCCCTCGGTAAATTTATACGAATGGATACTTTCCAGGGTGGAAAGGCCAAGATTTCTGTCCATCTCTATAGCCAAGGATCTTTCACAGCTCTGATGTGCTCACATGACCTCCTGCCCTGGGCTCCCCTGGATTTTGGAAAGTACTTCCTGCCCTGGGCTTCCCTGGGTCTCCAAGTACTCAAAACCTCTAAAACTTGGACCCACTGATTTCCCCTCACTTCAACTACTCATGCCCCAGCCTCCCTCTCCTACTCCATCAGCCTGGCACTTTTTATCAAGGGAGCTGAATATAACTCTGCCTTGATGTTAGGTGGGAATAGAACACTGACTAGAAATAGCCATTCAGGTGGATAGATTTCTCTGGAGCCACTTTTCAATGCAAGGGGGTGAAGGAAAGGGCTGGTTCTAACAGATTTTGCTACCTAATAGTGGAGACACATACAGTTGCAGAGCTGAAAAGCAGTCTTGGGATCATTTAGTTCTACATGTGTGTTTAACATGGCTAACGTCTTTAATAAGAAACCCACGGGCTTCCCTGGTGGTGCAGTGGTTGAGAATCTGCCTGCTAATGCAGGGGACACGGGTTCGAGTCCTGGTCTGGGGGGATCCCACGTGCCGCGGAGCGGCTGGGCCCGTGAGCCACAACTACTGAGCCTGCGCGTCTGGAGCCTGTGCTCTGCAACAAGAGAGGCCGCGATAGTGAGAGGCCCGCGCACCGCGATGAAGAGTGGCCCCCGCTTGCCACAACTAGAGAAAGCCCTCACACAGAAATGAAGACCCAACACAGCAAAAATAAATAAATAAAATTAATAAATTCCTATCCCAACGTCTTCTTAAAAAGAAACCCAGGCCTGGAATGTGAAAGTTACTTGCCCAAGGTCATACAGCTCGTGTGTTTATTTATTATTTATTTTAAGATTTTTGTCACACCTGGTTCTGAAAGGATTTCAGGTGATCTAAAGATATACAGTAAGCACAGCATAAGTGGGACAGAAGAGATTTAAAAGGGATAGCGATGTAAAATTTATCTAGGAATGCAAATCATAAAGCAGCATTTATCAGTTTCCACAGAATGCTAGTAAGGCCAGATGTAAGTGGGTGTTACATAAAAAAGAGGTACATGATCAAACTGTTTGAATATGGTTAAAATAAATTTAAACAGATTATCTTTACTACAGAATCTCTCAAAACTTTGATATGCCACGTTCATTGTGAAATCAACAAGAATGTGACATTTCCCAAACTTATTTGATCTCGAACCCCTTTTTCAACAACATTTAAGAACTAATGCTTTGCCAAACACACACTGGGAAATGCTGCCCTGGAATTCTAGACATTTCCTGATGATAGAGGCCAAGAAAATTTGGCTCTAAGCTTTTTATCAGCCATCTACAAAGAGGAAAACAAAGTCAAACAGTTCACACTGTACTTAAGATCAGTCAGCCTGGAGAGTCCCAGGCAGGAACTTCCTGAAAGAGCCTCAAAGTGGAAAAATGTAATATAATGAATAAGATTTTCAATTTCTCTATACATATTGCTAAATTTCACTGTATTCATTCTTATATGACCTTTCAGTATAAAGGAAAGTCATAACACCAAAGTATAATGATTAAACTGTAATGAGCTAATGAAATATACTACTGGTATGTATATATATTTGGTGTGTGTGTGTATTTGCTGATCTGACTTAATCTAGAAATATATGGATTTTATAGTGTCTGGAGGAACACTCTCAGTCAAAATTTTTCTGAATAGATGTTCGTTGGCCAGTTTAAATGTCATTGTAGATAGTTGAATAAGGGGAAGAATGATGTTTTGTAACACAAATGAAGTAGTTTGAAAAACTGCTTCTGAATCTACTCAGACATTTGTATCTACTGTTACCCTACTTGGCTCACAGATGAACTATGGGACCAGTGGCAGCTCACCAGCCATGTGGAGACAGAGCAGAGATAGGGAATCAGGTGCTTCTATGCAGTGATGTTTGCATCTGTTAACAAACTTCCTCCTTAGCTTTGGGAGAGTGGTTTTAACTGCTTTTCTTTGTTTTGTAGCCCCTGAAATCTAGATGCAAAGAGCCAAAGAAAGGCGTGCAGAAAACCATCCATCAATAACTCCAAGATATTAAACTCCAAGTGAAACTTTTTGCTCAGGTGATATGTAAGGTGCTATGACACTGAGGATGTATGGTAAATGCCCTTGAATAAGTTCAGTACAGTGGAAATAGCCAGATGATTTGATAAATGGCCTCCTTTTTCATTGACACAGGCTCTCAGATTATTCTTGTTTCAGAAATCTCACAGTCGACGGGACATTTCATATGTTATCATGATGTCAGTTCAATTAGTTAATCATCTACCTTCAGAATGGAAGGTACAATATAAAACAGTAAAGTAAATCATCTGCTTTATCTCTAAGGAACTCATGGTCAGTTACACTACCTGTTTTGTCTCCTTTTCTGATGCCACAAAACCCTCACCTGCGGGAGTTTATTCTTTAGGTCTAAGCCAGTGGTTTTCAACTGGTGTCAATTTTACCACCCAGGGACATTTGACAATGTCTGGAGATGTTATTGGTCATCACAAGTCGATGTGTATGTGTGTGGGGGGGGGAGGGGGGGGTTGTACTGGCGTCTAATTTAGTGGACATCCTGCAGTGCAAAGGACAGCCTCTCACAACAAAGAATTGTCTGGCCCCAAATGGCAATAATGTTGGTGTTGAGAAACTCTAGTCTAACCTAAATCTTCTCCATTATAATTTAAGGCCCTTTCCTCAAGTTTTACCCAGCAAAGGAGATGAAAGACTGATGGTTTTTCAGCTCATCCAATAGTCTTACACTCTAAAAATAACAATAGCACAGTGTATAGTACAGACACATTATCTTCTCTAAAATTTAATAACCTTTATTTTGAAGTCTGATTCTTAAGTTACTCCTTGAATTTCTCTTCACTGGGCCAAATAACTGCAATTCTTTGGATTGTTTGTTCATTTATCATTTGTTCATTCAAACGTTTATTGAATGGCTACTCTATGCCGTACAGTGTAAGGTAGTAAGAATTCAAAGGCAAAGCCCTATTGTTTTCAAGAAGCTCACTATTAAAGGGGAGAGATGGTCACAATGTCAGATGATTAAATACTTTGGGCTAAGAATTTGGGTTGCATTCAGAATGCTGTGGGAGCATGAAAGCTGAAGTGATGAATTCATCCTGAAAGTTTGAGGAAGGCTCTAAAGGAGAAGTAACATTTGAACTGAGACTTGAAGGATGGAAGTTTGCAGGGAGGATGGAGCTTGATGAGAAAGGCAATAAAAGCACTATTTAAAAAAAAATCTTAAGCACTCATCATGTACCAAGGGTTAGGCACCCATCATGTTATTGTGAAAAAGATAGACATAGCTCCTATCATCATGGGGGTTATAAAAAGAAAGCCAAAAGAAACCTCCCCTGTAATGCTTGTATCATAGTTTACATGAACTCTGCTGCCTGCTTTTTCTCATTTTGAGCCCCTTAACATCCCTGTGCAGGAAGCAAGGCAGATATTACCTACCTCCATTTTATAAAGGAGGACCATAAGGCCAAGAAAAATGAAGAAACTCTTCCACCCCCAACCACTAACCACAGATCCAGTAAATGGCATGTTCTGATCCCAAATCCTATGCTTTTCTACCATTCCTTGGTTCCAAATGCAATTTCCTGTGGCAGAGAGGCAAGCACACTCTTTCTACGCCCCTCCTTTCTCTGCTGTCTTCATCCCTGGCTAAACTTTTGTTTTCTTCTGGCCCCAGCGCAAAAGAGGTTTTTCAGTCTTCCCAGTTCTGATTGCTAAGGGACTTCCCAGGGAAGGAAGGATTGAGAATTGCTGTCCTGCCACTATCCATTTGCAAAGTAATTTCTACCTTGATTTCCCAGATTTTTTGAGGAATAAGGAAAACTGAGATGTGGAACAGAAAATCCCTTTTGTTTGTCTTGGTGTTTGATAATGTATGCGACCTCTCTGGGTGGTTTAAGCGGTTTAGGTACTTTCTACAAAAGGGAGCTTTTAATGACAAAACTAATGTGATTATCTGAGTGAGGGTGAGAGGCGTATTCAAAGCTTAAAGAAAATCTGTTAGAATAGCTGAATGTATCTGCTTAATCCTTTCTCTAATGTGGCTGAACAATGCTCTGGGGAGCCATTGGTCCGTTCTTTCTTCTAGTAAATGCCTGTCTCCAGAGGTAGGGACTGTTTGCAGCTTTTGATACCCTTATGCTTCACCTTCTCAGCTGCACAAAAGTACAGGAAAAGCCTGGAGGAGCTCAAAGCACTGGCAGAAACCAAGTGTCTCCTGAATGCTGAGGGCAAAATATACAGCCCATGCATGCTTTCTCCTCCAGCGTGCGAAGAAGTAGGGGCCGCAGTAACCAGCGGGAATGGCATCTCGGAGAAGGGCCCTGTCTTTGTGCCTGCTTTCATTGGGTGCTGGGTGAGGGATCACTTGTGGAAGCTTAAAATCTTACACCTGAGTTTTAAGAGTGGTCGAGCTGCTCCTTTTTGGGGGGTGGGGGTGGGCAAGAGAAGCATAAGAGGGGAGAAAAATGATACAGGTTTGGGTTCTGCAAATTGCTCTGTGAATTTGAAGCAAAATCAAAGTCCTTTCTCTCATTTGTGAACTCAGGATAATAATACCTGCCACATAAATTCACTGTGAAAACCAAAGTGAAAACCTGAATATGAATGTGAAAGTGTCACAGCCAATCTAGAGCATGATCAGATAACATGTTGTACACTTTTATTTTTTATTTTACCTTACTTTATTTAAAGTATTATTTTGAATTCTTGTTCTTTTAAGAATACCTTTCTTTTCTAAATGTATAATTCAATTTAACTTAAAACATTTATTCGTTACTTACTATGTTCTGGGCACAGTTCTGGGAATACAGATATGAATAAGTCTCTGAACTTTAAGGAAGTCATAATCTTGTAGGGAAGACAGGCCTGTAAAATTCAGCTTGATAAGTATGCATCAGAAGTGATTAATTTTAACCTGGAGTCAATAATAATAGCTAAATGTTATACAATACTTATTATTTGCCAGGAGCTGAGTCAAATGTCTTTCTTAGGTTACCTCATTCAATCCTTGTAGCCCTATGAGGTAGGAACTATTATGCCCATTGCACAGATGAGGAGGCTGAGGCTTGGTCAGATCAATTAAGTCACTTTTCCACCACCATAGGTGGTGGGCCAAATTAGAGTCCCAAATCTGTCTGACTTTACAGTTTAAACCCTTATTCATTGTGCCATGCTGCATCTCAAATCAAGGAAGACTTCCCTGAGGAGTTAACCACGGCTGGGTTTCAAAACAGAATTAGAAGTTTTCCAGGTGTATAGAGGAGAAAGGCAGATGGAATAGCATAGGTAAGAGAGCACATTGGCTAGAAAAGCATTTGTGCAGAGAGGAGTTAGAAGCAGTTTGTGATGATAATGGAGTGGGCAGTTTGGATGAGTAAGTTGGGGCCAGATTATGATCTTTCACACTGCACCTTTGTGGAAAAAGTATGTAAATTATTTACTTTAATTAATTACTTGATTCATATTTTGTTTATCAAAAAGGGTTTTACAGGACTTCCCTGGTGGTCCAGTGGTTAGGAATCCGTTTTGCAATGCAGGGGACGCTGGTTCAATCCCTGGTCAGGAAGCTAAGATCCCACATGCCGCAGGACAAATAAGCCTGTGTGCTGCAACTACTGACCCTGCGTGCCACATCTGGGGAGCCTGTGTGCCACAACTATAGAGCCCATATGCTCTGGAGCCTGAGTGCCACAACTAGTGAGGCTTCATGCTGCAACTACTGAGCCCACATGCCACAACGAAAGATCCCACATGCAATGCAGCCAAAAAAAATAATAATAATAAATAGTTTTTAAGAAGGGTTTTGCAGAAAGTGGGAACGGTAGCCACTTTTATGGTGCAGAATCACAAAATATACTTCAAATTTTAGAATCAGAAAACTTTCATGATGGAAGGCACTTAAGAGATCGTGGACTCATTCTATGCAAGAGGAAATCAAGGTTGAATGCGTGTAAATGTCTTAATCAAGTTTACAGAGCAGTTTAATCAGCTGAGCCAGGAATATCTGTGTTTTTCAGATGGATTATGGAGTTAAAGTGAACAATAAATGATAGTTACAGGATTATCTTCAGGTGCATTTATAGAAATTGGTGAATTGAAAAGAAGGATAAATAAAGTAGATAATTGCAGGGAATGGGAATAAAGTCCTTAGCTGAAGCTGTAGGTTCCCCACTGGCAAACTTCATGACAGCTCTCTTTGAAGAGTGGTGTTGGATATGTAAGTGAGTGTCTTGGCTGAGCTGAAGCTGGGAAACGAGTTTGCCTGGAAAACAGAGTTAAGATATATCTTCCTACGTCTACTTATTACATTTTTTTGGCCACTTTAAATGGGGACCTGGAACAGATGTGAGCTGGTTCTTGTTCTCATTGAGCTCACAGTCTGAAAGATGGGACAGACAAGAAAACAGGTAATTGCAACCAACTGAATTTAGTAATAAAAATAAGGTATAGGATGCTACGGCAGCCCAGAAGGGGCATGAGTAACTGTGTTCTGGATGGGCAAGGAAAAGCTTCCTTGGGTCGGTGTGTGGGGGGGTGCAGGTAGTGACATCTAAGGTAAGACCTGAAAGATGAGTAAGAGTGCAATGCAGGAGAGGGCAAAGAGTGCTCTAGATAAAGGGAACAGTTTAGGCAAATACCCCAAGTAATTTGGGAAAGTTAACTTGAATGTACCATTCCCATTTGGTATAGCTGAAGTGTGGTGTGTGAGGAGGGAGTGATATGAGTTTTCTTCTCTGACCTCCCCTTCCCCAATATGCAAGTTTACATATACAGGCAGTTTACTAGAGAGTGTCACAACTCTGACAAAAAAGATAGAAATGCGTTTGGGAGTACCACAGAGAGCAGGTGTTGACGTGCTGGGAGCACACTAAATGATTGCAGAAAACAAAAACTCCAGTATTCCCCCCTCCCTGTCACTACAGCTATCCCACTGACCTGAGAACCAGCCTTCCTAAAGAAACTACTTCTCACCTCTAAGACAGAAAACAAAAGGCATGAAATCAATGCTCTGAATGTAAACGAGACAAATAAATGTCAGTGCAGCAGGAGGGGAGAGCAATAAAGTGAGCAGGCCTGAGTGATGGTGGTAACCTGCTGAATTCTCAGGTCACAGAGTAATTTACTGACTGGTCCTAGGCCACTAGATAATTATCCAGACAGCCCTGATTCTGGTGCAAAGCCTCCTGCTGCTTATGTTATTAATACCAGCAGCAATCAGCGGGCGTTGGTGGGAGCAAACCGAGTCCCCAGGCTGCTGAGTGAATGCACAGGCACCTTCCAGGGCCTTCTGAGCTGGACCTCACCAGGAAAACTGGTCGGCTCCAACATTCAGCTCTTTGCCCAGCTGCTGTGTGGTCCCCAGGGAGAGGCTCCCCAAGGGTGGCTGAGGGCTTGGACAAAGGAATAAGATACTCAAGGTCTGGAGTCTGACCACCTTGTGCAAAGAACCTCTGTCCTGTCCCCCCTTGGATCTGACTGGAAAGTGACTCTGAGGCCTCCCCAGAATAACTTAAATTAATATCCATGGAGCAATGTCAAACACTTCTCTTTGACATGGCGTGGGAATTAGATTCCACCGCGTTTATATGGGGCCAGGGAAAGTGATGGTGTCTGTTTTAGGGTTTAATCATTTGGGAGCTTGACCTCAGGTAACCCTGAAGGGATTTGGTATGGGAGTAGAGCTCTCTTATCCCATATCCCTCTTTAAAATATGATAATATATACAAAGTGCCCAGCACATAGTAGACATTTTCAGTCAATGTGACTGTACTCCCTCTTCTTCCTCCTATGACATTATGTGGTGAATGACCTCCTGACTGATCTTTCATTTTCTTTTCCCTTCAGGGCAGTGGTTCTCATTCCGGGACAATTTTGCTTCCTAGAGAACATTGCCAATGTCTGAAGAGACATTTTTGCTTTCATAACTGGGGACAGGAGAGTTAATGGTAATTAGTGGGTAAAGGCCAGGGATGTAGGATGCTAAACATCCTACCATGCACAGGACAGCCCCTCACAGCAGAGAATTAATCAGTTCAAATATCAGTAGTGCCGAGGTTGAGAAGACCTGCTCTAGGAGATTCTGCACACTGCAGCCAGAGTAATCCAATTAAAGACAAATCTTAAGTCACTTTCTTGCTTAGGAAGTTCCAAAGGGTTTAGTCATCATAAATGCATAACTAGTTATTCACTCAATATATAGGGAGCACCTGCCCTGTGGCAGGCACTGTGAGATTGCACAGATACATCTGCATAGGGCCTGCCCTTGAACTGATGATTGCAAAACACTGACTTTCTGTCATCTCCAGGGTAAAGTCCAACCAACTGAGGGTGGAGAGGGAATGTAGGGGAATGAAAAATGAGAACTTGGTTTCAGGACATGAGGAGTGATTCTGCTTGTGGGACATCCAAGAAGATTGCACAGAAAGGACAAGAAATATCACCATAGTTGCAGCAGAACTCTCTACAACCAGAGTGGTGGGGGTGGAGTGCTGTGTTTCTAGGTTCAGTAAATAGAACTCCCAGCTTCTCAGGTGCCACACCTGAAGCCCAGGCTTCCTTCTTGACCCTTCTCTCTTTCTCAGACTCTCAATTCAAGTCTTTTTTGTGTATTCAATGAAGGAATTATGCCCCAATGCTTAAAGTATCTATTGTGTGTAATGAATTAACTTTTCTCCATTGCATCTAGAAATGGCACCATCCTTAAGAGAATTAAAAAAAAAAGTCATTCAAAATATTTTCTGTAAGATTTAATTTTATCGGGGGACTGTTGTTGAAAAAGGTTGCCATGCATCACGTCCCTATGGCTTGTGTTTTAGTTGAACTCATTATTATGATCTTCAAATATTTTTTTCTTTGGAGAAATGTCTATCCAGGTCTTTTGTCCATCTTAAAGTCAGGTTATTTGTATTTTTGCTATTGATTTGTAAAAGTTTCTTGCATATTTTGAATATTAACTGCTTATCAGATGTATGGTTTGTAAATGTTTTCTCCCATTTCATAGGTTGCTTTTTCATTTTGTTGATTTGTTTCTTTTTTTTTTTTTTTTTTTTTGCAGTACGTGGGCCTCTCACTGTTGTGGCCTCTCCCACTGTGGAACACAGGCTCCAGACGCACAGGCTCAGCGGCCATGGCTCACGGGCCTAGCTGCTCTGTGGCATGTGGGATCCTCCCGGACCAGGGCACAAACCCATGTCCCCTGCATTGGCAGGCGGACTCTCAACCACTGCGCCACCAGGGAAGCCCTCTCAAGTCCATTCTCTATGTCTGCGTCTTTATTCCTGTCCTGCCCCTAGGTTCATCCGTATCATTTTTTTTTTTAGATTCCATATATATGTGTTAGCATACAGTATTTGTTTTTCTCTTTCTGACTTACTTCACTCTGTATGACAGTCTCTAGGTCCATTCACCTCACTACAAATAACTCAATTTCGTGTTTTTTATGGCTAATATTCCATTGTATATATGTGCCACATCTTCTTTATCCATTCATCTGTCGATGGACACTTAGGTTGCTTCGATGTCCTGGCTATTGTAAATAGAGCTGCAATGAACATTGTGGTACATGACTCTTTTTGAATTATGGTTTTCTCAGGGTATATGCCCAGTAGTGGGATTGTTGGGTCATATGGTAGCTCTATTTTTATTTTTTTAAGGAACCTCCATACTGTTCTTCATAGTGGCTGTATCAGTTTACATTCCCACCAACAGTGCAAGAGGGTTCCCTTTTCTCCACACCCTCTCCAGCATTTATTGTTTGTAGACTTTTTGATGATGGCCATTCTGACTGGTGTGAAGTGATACCTCATTGTAGTTTTGATTTGCATTTCTCTAATAATTAACAATGTTGAGGATCTTTTCATGTGCCTATTGGCCATCTGTATATCTTCTTTTAAGTCAAGCTTTTTTTTTTTTTTTTTTTTTTTTCGGTATGGGGCCTCTCACTGTTGTGACCTCTCTCGTTGCGGAGCACAGGCTCCGGACGTGCAGGCTCAGCGACCATGGCTCACAGGCCCAGCCACTCCGCAGCATGTGGGATCCTCCCAGACCGGGGCATGAACCTGTGTCCCCTGCATCGGCAGGCGGACTCTCAACCACTGTGCCACCAGGGAAGCCCTGTATGTCTTCTTTGGAGAAATGTCTAATAAGGTCTTCTGCCCATTTTTTGATTTTTGTTTGTTTGTTTGTTATTGAGTTGTATGAGCTGTTTGTATATTTTGAAAATTAAGCCCTTGTTAGTTACATCATTTGCAAATATTTTCTCCCAGTCCATCGGTTGTGTGTTTTTTTTTAATGGTTTTCTTTGCTATGCAAAAGTTTATAAGTTTGATTAGGTCCCATTTATTTATTTTTATTTCTATTGCCTTGGGAGACTGACCTAAGAAAACATTGCTTTGATTTGTGTCAGAGAGTGTTTTGCCTATGTTCTCTTCTGGGAGTTTTATTGTGTCATGTCTTATTTATGAGGGAATGTTCTAACTTCATTGATTTACATGCAGCATCCAACTTTCCCAACACCACTTGCTGAAGAGACTATGACCATTATTTTGAATGCTTTATCAGGTAAATCCCTTATCTCTGTTTCATTAAGGTCTGTTTCTAGAGTTTTATCTTTTAACTTTGTTTGGAACATATATCTCTGTTTCTTCATATTCTTTGACTCTTTGTGTTGGTTTATGTAAATTAGATAAAAGAGCCAACTCTCCCAGTCTTGATGGAGTGGCCTCATGTAGGAGATGAACCTTATTGCTCAGCCCAGCCCTAGCTCTTAATTGTCTCACAAACCTTTGTGATTGTCCAAAGTGCCTTCTTTGTTCTTAATGACTATTTAGTAGTAGGCGTGTCAAGACCTGTCAGTGTGCCAAAGGGGAGGAATGCATTCAGTACCTACATGCAGGCTGATTGGAAGCTGGCCCCTCAGGCAGCAGCTGGGAAAGTATGTATTTAAGTCCCTTTCAGGAAGAACCTGGTAGATGAGCATTTTTGCCTGCTCCTTCTGTGCTTGGCCTGAGGTGTGTAACCAGGGTGGTGTATTCCTGAAACCATCAAGAACTGTGTCTTTGTTTGCTACAGTCCTGTGGGACTTGTGGATGAAAGCCCCACTGGCCTTCAGAGCCTGGTGTTCTGGGGGCCTATCCCTCAGGTTAAAAGTTAGATCACAAAATGTGGGTCCAAACCCGTTGCATTTCAGGGAGAAGCTGGATGTTGGGAATTCCTTCCCAACTACATGGTGCTGTGCTGCTAGTAGAGTCTATGGTGAGTGTGTCTCAGTTTTTCCTACCTGTTTTGATATGGGTGTTTTCTCATTTGCCTGATGTGTAAGAGTTTCTCAGCTAGTTTCTGTATTTATTTCAGAGGGAACTGCTCTGTCTATAGCTGTATATTTGGAGTGTGCATGGGAGCACGGGAGTTCAGCAGCCTCCTGTGTCAGCAACTTGGTCAAACTCCTGAATGTCCTTAAGGTTTTTAACTAAAAAATAATAGGTTGGGTGTGGAGGGAAAAGATGTATGTGTATATTTTGACAGGAGGATGAAGTGGTATGTGTGGTGGTGGTGGTGGGGTGTGTGTGTGTGTGTGTGTGTGTGTGTGTGTGTGTGTGTGTGTGTGTGTGTATTAGGGGAAGGGGAAGGTAGGTAGTGGATGTGTGTAAAGCCTTCCATTTTTACTCAGAAGGTTATTGTGATGATAAAGGAGGTTTTACAGGATTTTAGAAACTGTTAAGTGCTGTAGAAATGTAGTCGCTATTATTGTTAGTGCCTGGAACAATATAAGCCAGCCTCTTGGAGATGGCACCACATTGGGCCAAGCACCTGGATTTTCTCTCCTAACCCCTTCAAAGCTTTGCTTCTTCAAAGCCCTGCCTTCAAAGGGGTTCTCCTTGGCCTAGAAGCAGAGGGGGAGTATAGAATTTATACCATCTATCCAAGTCAAGACAGATTAGAAAGGAAGGCAGGGATACTTCCCTAAGCACTGTGAGCAGGTACTCCCTTGCAGCAGGGAGTGAGGGCCCGGAGAGGCTTCTTGGTGGTTTGTATTTGGCCTAAACTGAGATGAGTTGTTGTGTTGTCTCTAGCCACACAGACATTGCCAAAGGACATTGAATCCTTAATATGCACAGCAGCCAGGCAGTGAGCTTCAGGATAAGATGCTGCTTGTCCAGGTATAGGTATAGGCGCTTTACTCTCTCTGGAGGTATCTCAGAAGTGAGAACTAGCCCAGGTATCAGGACATCTGAATTCAAGTTCAGGCTTTGCAATTCACCAAGTGTGACCTCAGGCAAGTTCTTTTATCATTCTGGACCTCAGTTTCCTTAAGTATGAAATTAAGGAATAGAATTTAAGTTGTTGAGAATAAGAAAAGAGACTTCTCCCCTCCTTTTCCTTAGAGCATTTTAAAAAGAAAACTTACAAATTCTTTCTCTACCCCTTTGAGATGTATATAAATCTTTTAAAAAGCATCTTGCCAGTTTTACAACCCAGGAATGCCTTTCAAGGACTTGGTAACCATCTCTCTTTTTAAAATTGTGGAGAAATATATATAACATAAAATTTACCATGTTATTTTATTTTTTTATTATTATTTTCACGTTAGCCTTTTTTTTTTTTTTGCGGTACACGGGCCTGTTGTGGCCTCTCCCTTTGCGGAGCACAGGCTCCGGACGTGCAGGCTCAGCGGCCACGGCTCACGGGCGCAGCCGCTCTGAGAGGCATGTGGTATCTTCCCAGACCGGGGCACGAACCCATGTGCCCTGCATCGGCAGGCGGACTCTCAATCACTGCACCACCAGGGAAGCCCACATGTTAGCCATTTTAAAGTGAATGGTTCAGTGGCATTAGATACATTCTCACTGTTGTACAATTGCATCACCATCCATCCTGGGAGACTTCTCTTTGAAAGGTAACCATTAAGGGGGACAGAACACCTATATCCCAGTTTCTGGGAGAAGGTAGGAGCCTAACCTCAGTGGGTGACCTGCTCCAAGTTGTAAAACTTCCTCCTTTCATAGAGATATGAGAAGTTTATTTTTCTTTTGGATGAAACCAATTAGCAGACATAGATGGCCCCGTCAGGTACCAGGTGAATATAGGATAAACTATATGTGACAAGTCCTCTTACCTGAGGACTAGCTCTTCTTTGCTTGAGAACATGTTTGAAATGGATTGCATCTGCTTTGGTTTGTTGGGGCTGCCATAACAAAATACCACAGACTGGGTACCTTAAATGACAGAAATTAATTTTCTCACAGTTCTGGAGGCTAAAAGTCCAAGATCAAAGTGTCAGCAGGTTTTGTTTCTTCTGAGGCCTCTCCTTGGCTTGCAGATGGCTGCCTTCTTGCTGTGTCCTCACATGGTTTTTCTGTTATGCACACACACCCCGGTGGCTTTTATTTTATTTATTTATTTTTTAAAATTTTATTTTATTTTTGGCTGTGTTGAGTCTTCATTGCCACCTGTGGGCTTTTCTTTCTTTCTTCTTTTTTTTTTTTTTGGCACGCGGGCCTCTCACTGTTGTGGCCTCTGCCGTTGCGGACGCACAGGCTCAGCGGCCATGGCTCACGGGCCCAGCTGCTCCGCGGCATGTGGGACCTTCCTGGACCGGGGCACGAACCCGTGTCCCCTGCATCGGCAGGTGACTCTCAACCACTACGCCACCAGGGAAGCCCGAGCTTTTCTCTATTTGTGGAGAGCGGGGGCTACTCTTTGTTGCGGTGTGCAGGCTTCTCATTGCGGTGGCTTCTCTTGTTGTGGAGCACAGGCTCTAGGCGTGTGGGCTTCGTGGCGCGTGGGCTCAGTAGTTGTGGGGCACGGCTTAGTTTCTCCGCGGCATGTTGGATCTTCCCAACCCAGGGCTTGAACCTGTGTCCCCTGCATTGGCAGGTGGATTCTCAACCACTGTGATACCAGGAAAGTCCCCTTGGTGGCTTTTTGTGTGTCCAAATTTCCTCTTCTTATAAGGACATTAGTCAGATTGGATTAGGGTCCTCCTTTTAATCACCTCTTTAAGGGTCCTATCTCCAAATACAGTCATATTCCAAGGTTCTGGGAGTTAGGACTTCAACATATAAATTTTGAAGAGGAAATGATTCAGCTTGTAGCAGCTGTATAAAAGGGTGAGATTTCTTTCTGTCTTTGTAATCTCTCAGTGGATTGCCTGTTCTTGCATCATATTCTGGTTTAATACTTATTCAACTTTTAAATTGTTCAATAAACAATTTAATGAAATTGTTTTCTTTCTCTTTGGCCTTTGTGAAGGTTTCTGGACTGGGAAGAGATTTTGCTTTTAGTTATATTTTCCCAACAGTATAAAAAGTACTGAAGTGGGAACCAAGGTAAAAGTTTTGAGGTCTGCTCACTATGGAAAGAAGATGTATAGAGTCACTTCCTGTTTGGAGCTGTGATTTCCCAATCTTGATGGGCAAGTGGAAGGTGGTTCTTGATTGAGATTCAAGTTATTTTTCCAAATTCTATGTCCTATGGAAATGAAATCTCTCAATTCTTTTTCTTATAAAATGTACTAATGGTAGTGGGTTGGGGAGAGGGTGGAGGGGGAAAAGGCCAGAGCAAGAGCAGCCTACAAGAGCACATTCTCTAAAAGACACCAGTTCCAGTTGCCTCCAGATTCCTATTAAAATATCTGGATAAATGAAGCCCCTTTTATCAGCATTCCCCAAAGGATTCCAAGATGCATGCAAATTACCCCGGGCCTAAGGATTCACTGGCTGTGAGATGTCAGCAGGTTGATCTACTCTAAGCCAATTTCCCAATTTCTCTCCTTTTTAAAAAAATTGAAGTATATCTGATTTATAATATTATATTAGATTCAGGTGTACAGCAGATTGATTCAGTATTTTTACAGATTATACTGCATTAAAAGTTGTTATAAGATAATAGCTATAATTCCCTGAGCTATACAATGTATCTTTGTTCCTTATCTATTTTATACCTTATAGTTTGAATCTTTTGATCCCATACCCCTACCTTGCCCCTTCCTCCTCCCCTCTCCCCGCTAGTAACCACTACTTTGTTTTTCAAATCTGTGAGTCGGTTTCTATTTTGTTGTATGCATTCTTTTGTTTTATTTTTTAGATTCCACATATAAGTGATATCATATAGTACTTACCTTTCTCTGTCTGAATTATTTCACCAAGTATAATATTCACTAGGTCTATCCATGCTGCCATAAATGGCAGAATTTCATTCTTTTTTATGGCTGAAAACATTCCATTACTGCTGTGATATATATCTGATATATATATATCACATCTTCTTTATCCATTCCTCTGTTGATGGACATTTAGTTTGCTTCCATGTCCTGTCTACATAAATAGAGCTGCAGTGAACATTGGGGTGCATGTGGCTTTTTGAATTATAGTTTTCTCAGGGTATATGTGCAGTAGTGAGATTGCTGAGTCATATGGTAGTTCTATTTCTAGTTTTTTAAGGAACCTCTATACTGTTCGCCATAGTAGCTGTGCCAATTTACATTCCCACCAACAGTGTAGGAGGGTTCCCTTTTCTCCACACCCTCTCCAGCATTTATTAATTGTAGACTTTTTGATGATAGCCATTCTGACTGGTGTGAGGTGATACCTCATTGTAGTTTTGATTTGCATTTCTCTATAATAATTAGCAATGTTGAGGATCTTTTCATGTGCCTTTTGGCCATCTGTATGTCTTCTTTGAAGAAGTGTCTGTTTAGATCTTCTGCCCAATTTTTGATTAGATTGTTTGCTTTTTTGTTATTTAGCTGTATGAGCTGTTTGTATATTTTGGAAATTAACCCCTTGTTGGTCACATCATTTGCAAATATTTTCTACCACTCTTTAGGTTGTCTTTTTTTTTTTGCGGTACGCGGGCCTCTCACTGTTGTGGCCTCTCCCGTTGCAGAGCACAGGCTCCAGACACACAGGCTCAGCGGCCATGGCTCACGGGCCTAGCCGCTCCGCGCCATGTGGGATCTTCCCAGACCAGGGCACAAACCCGTGTCCCCTGCATTGGCAGGCGGACTCTCAACCACTGCGCCACCAGGGAAGCCCATGTCTTTTTGTTTTGTTTATGGTTTCCTTTGCTGTGCAAAAGCTTTTAAGTTTAATTAGGTCCCATTTGTTTATTTTTTTCTTATTTCCATTACTCGAGGAGATGAAAGACGAATCCAAAAAGATATTGCTGTGATTTATGTCAAAGTCTGTCCTGCCAATGTTTTCCTTTAGGAGAATTATTGTATCTGGTCTTACATTTAGGTCTTTAAACCAGTTTGAGTTTATTTTTGTGTATGGTGTTAGAGAAGTTTCTAATTTCATTCTTTTACATGTAGCTGTTCAGTTTTCACATCACCACTTATTGAAGAGACTGTCTTTTCTCCATTGTGTATTCTTGCCTCCTTTGTTGTAGATTAATTGACCATAGGTGTGTGGGTTTATTTTTGGGCTTTCTGTCCTGTTCCATTGATCTATATTTCTGTTTTTGTGCCAGTACCACACTGTCTTGATGACTGTAGCTTTGTAGTATAGTCTAAAGTCAGGGAGCCTGATTCCTCCAGCTCCATTTTTCTTTCTCAAGGTTGCTTTGGCTATTTAGTGTCTTTCCATACAAATTAAAAAAAAATTTGTTCTAGTTCAGTGAAAAGCCATTGATAATTCGATAGGGATTGCATTGAAACAGATTGCCTTGGATAGTATAGTCATTTTGACAATATTGATTCTTCCAATTCAAGAACACGGTATATCTTTCCATTTGTTTGTGTCATCTTCAATTTCTTTCATCAGTGTCTTATAATTTTTGGTGTACAGGTCTTTTGCCTCCTTAGGTAGGTTTATTCCTAGGTATTTTATTCTTTTTGTTGCAATGGGGTTGTTTCCTTAATTCCTCTTTCTGATCTTTCATTGCTAGTGTATAGAAATACAACAGATTTCTGTACATTAATTTTGTATCCTGCAACTTTACCAAATTCATTGATGAGCTCTAGTAGTTTTCTGGTGGTGTCTTTAGGATTTTCTATGTAAAGTATCATGTCATCTGCAAACAGTGACAGTTTTACTTCTTCTTTTCCAATTTGTATTCCTTTTATTTCTTTTTCTTCTCTGATTGCTGTGACTAGGACTTCCAAAATTATTTTGAATAAAAGTGGCAAGAGTGGACATCCTTGTCTTGTTCTTGATCTTAGCAGAAATGCTTTCAGCTTTTCACTGTTGAGTATGATGTTACCTGTGGGTTTGTCATATATGGCCTTTATTATGTTGAGGTAGGTTCCCTCTATGCTCACTTTCTGGAGAGTTTTTATCATAAATGGGTGTTGAATTTTGTCAAAAGCTTTTTCTGCATCTATTGAGATGATCATATGGTTTTTATTCTTCAATTTGTTAATATGGTGTATCACATTGATTGATTTGTGTATATTGAAGAATCCTTGCTTCCCTGGGATAAATCCCATTTGATCATGGTGTATGATCCTTTCAATGTGTTGTTGGATTCTGTTTGCTAGTATTTTGTTGAGGATATTTGCATGTATATTCATAAGTGATATTGGTCTGTAATTTTCTTTTTTTGTGGTATCTTTGTCTGGTTTTGGTATCAGGGTGATGATGGCCTCATACAATGAGTTTGGGAGTGTTCCTTCCTCTGCAATTTTTTGGAAGAGTTTTAGAAGGATCGGTGTTAGCTCTTCTCTAAATGTTTGATAGAATACTCCTGTGAAGCCATCTGGTCCTGGGCTTTTGTTTGTTGGAAGATTTTTAATCACAGTTTCAATTCAGTGCTTGTGATTGGTCTGTTCATATTTTCTATATCTTCCTGGTTCAGTGTTGGAAGGTTGTGCTTTTCTAAGAATTTGCCCATTTCTTCCAGGTTGTCCATTTTATTGGCATATAGTTGCTTGTAGTAATCTCTCATGATCCTTTGTATTTCTGCAGTGTCAGTTGTTAATTCTCCTTTTTCATTTCTAATTTTATTGATTTCAGTCTTCTCCCTTTTTTTCTTGATGAGTCTGGCTATTGGTTTATCTATTTTGTTTATCTTCTCAAAGAACCAGCTTTTACTTTTATTGATCTTTGCTATTGTTTCCTTCATTTCTTTTTCATTTATTTCTGATGTAATCTTTATGATTTCTTTCCTTCTGCTAACTGTGGTTTTTTTTTTCTTCTTTCTCTAATTGCTTTAAGTGTAAGGTTAGGTTGTTTATTTGAGATTTTTATTGTTTCTTGAGGTAGGATTGTATTGCTATAAACTTCCCTCTTAGAACTGTTTTTGCTGCATCCCATAAGTTTTTGGTTGTTGTGTTTTAATTGTCATTTGTTTGCAGGTATTTTTTGATATCCTCTTTGATTTCTTCAGTGATCTCTTGGTTATTTAGTAGTGTATTATTTAGCCTCCATGTGTTTGTATTTTTTATAGTTTTTTCCCCAGTAATTGATATCTAATCTCATAGCATTATGGTCAGAAAAGGTACTTGATATGATTTCAATTTTCTTAAATTTACCAAGGCTTGATTTGTGACCCAAGATATGAGGTATCCTGGAGAACGTTCCATGAGCACTTGAGAAAAAAGTGTATTTTGTTGTTTTTGGTTGGAATGTCCTATAAATATCAATTAAGTCCATCTTGTTTAATGTATCATCGTGTTTCCTTATTCATTTTCATTTTGGATGATGTGTCCATTGGTGAAAGTGGGGTGTTAAAGTCTCCTAGTATTATTGTGTTACTGTTGGTTTCCCCTTTTATGGTTGTTCGCATTTGCCTTATGTATTGAGGTGCTCCTATTTTGGGTGCCTAAATATTTACAATTGTTATATCTTCTTCTTGGATTGATCCCTTTATCATTATGTAGTGTCCTTCTTTGTTTCTTGTAATAGTCTTTATTTTAAAGTCTATTTTGTCTGATATGAGAATTGCTACTCCAGCTTTCTTTTGACTTCCATTTACATGGAATATCTTTTCCTATCCTCTCATTTTCTGTCTGTATGTGTCCCTAGGTCTGAAGTGGATCTCTTGTAGACAGCATATATACAGGTCTTGTTTCTGTATCCATTCAGCCAGTCTGTGTCTTTTGGTTGGAGCATTTATTCCATTTACTTTTAAGGTAGTTATATATATGTATGTTCCTATTATCGTTTTCTTAATTGTTTTGGGTTTGTTATTGTAGGTCTTTTCCTTCTCTTGTGTTTCCTGCCTAGAGAAGTTCTTTTAGCATTTGTTGTAAAACTGGTTTTGTGATGTTGAATTCTCTTAGCTTTTGCTTGTCTGTAAAGGTTTTCATTTCTCCATTGAATCTGAATGAGATCCTTGCTGGGTAGAGTAATCTTAGTTGTAGGTTTTTCTCCTTCATCACTTTAAATATGTCCTTCCACTCTCCTCTGGCTTGCAGAGTTGCTGAAAGATCAGCTGTTAATCTTATGGGGATTCCCTTGTATGTTATTTCTTGCTTTTCCTTTGCTGCTTTTAATATTTTTACTTTGTATTTAATTTTTGATAGTTTGATTAATATGTCTCTTGGCGTTTTTCTCCTTGGATTTATCCTATATGGGACTCTCTGCTCTTCGTGGACTTGATTGACTATTTCCTCTCCCATATTCGGGAAGTTTTCTACTGTAATCTCTTCAAATATTTTTTCAGTCCCTTTTTTTCCCCCTCTTCTTCTTCTGGGATCCCTATAATTTGAATGTTGGTGAGTTTAATGTTGTCCCAGATGTCTCTGAGACTGTCCTCAATTGTTTTTATTCTTCTTTTCTTTATTCTTCTCTGTGGTGGTTATTTCCACTATTTTATCTTCCAAGTCACTTATCTGTTCTTCTGCCTCAGTTATTCTGCTATTGATTCCTTCTAGAGAATTTTTAGTTTCATTTATTGTGTTGTTCATCATTATTTGTTTGCTCTTTAGTTCTTCTAGGTCCTTGTTAAATGCTTCTTGTATTTTCTCCCTTCTAATTCCAAGATTTGGATCCTCTTTACTATCATTTCTCTGAATTCTTTTTCAGGTAGACTGCATATTCCCTGTTCATTTGTTTGGTCTGGTGGGTTTTTACCTTGCTCCTTCATCTGCTGTGTAGTTCTCTGTCTTCTCATTTTGCTTAACTTACTGTGTTTGGGGTCTCCTTTTTGCAGGCTGCAGGTTTGTAGTTCTCGTTGTTTTTGGTGTCTGCCCCCAGCGGGTAAGGTTGATTCAGTGGGTTGTGTGGGCTTCCTGGTGGAGGGGATTGGTGCCTGTGTTCTGGTAGATGAAGCTGGATCTTGTCTTTCTGGTGGGCAGGACCATGTCCCGTGGTGTGTTTTGGAGTGTCTGTGACCTTATGATTTTAGGTAGCCTCTCTGCTAATGGGTGGGGCAGTGTTCCTCACTTGCTAGTTGTTTGGCATAGGGGTCCATCACTGTAGCTTGCTGGTCGTTGAGTGGGTCTGGGTCTTAGCATTGGGATGGAGATCTCTGGGAGAGCTTTTGCTGTTTGATATTATGTGAGGCCAGGAGGTCTCTGGTGTACCAGTGTCCTGAACTCAGCTCTCCTACCTCAGAGGCTCAGTTCTGACACCCGGACGGAGCACCAAGACCCTGTCAACCACACGGCTCAGAAGAGAAAGGAGGAAAGAAAAGAAAGAAAGAAAGAAAAAATAATAAATTAATGTTATTAAAAATAAAAAAAATTAAAAAGTAATAAAAAGAAAGAAAGAAGAGGGCAACCTCACCTAAAAACAAAAATCCACCAATGATAAAAGTGCTAAAAACTATACTAAAATACAAAAAAAATACAGACAGAACCCTAGGACAAATGGTAAAAGCAAAGCTATACAGACAGTATCACACAAAGAAGCATACACATACACAGTCACAAAATAGAAAAAGGAAAGAAATATATATATATATATATATATATATATAAAGGAAGAGACAAACCCAATCAATAAATAAATCTGCCAGTGATAATAAGCTCTAAATACTAAAGTAAGATAAACATAAAACCAGAACAAATTAGATGCAGAAAGTAAAACCCAAGTCTACAGTTGCTTCCAAATTCCACCACCTCAATTTTGGGATAATTCATTGTCTATTCAGGTATTCCAGAGAGGCAGGGTACATCAAGTTGATTGTGGAGATTTAATCCGCTGCTCCTGAGTCTGCTGGGAGAAAATTTCCTTTCTCTTCTTTGTTTGCACAGCTTCTGAGGTTCAGCTTTGGATTTGGCCCCTCCTCTGTGTGTAGGTCGCCTGAGGGCATCTGTTCCCTGCCCAGACAGGAGGGGGTTAAAGTAGCAGCTGATTAGGGGACTCTGGCCCACTCAAGCTGGGGAAAGGGAGGGATATGGAATGTGGGTTGGGCCTGTGGCTGCAGAGGCCAGCGTGAAATTGCAATAACCTGAGGCGCGCCGTGTGTTGTCCCTGGATCACGGGACCTTGGCAGTGGTGGGCAGCAGAGGCTCCCGGGAGAGAGATGTGGATAGTGACCTGTGCTTGCACACAGGCTTCTTGGTGTCTGCAGCAGCCGCCTTAACGTTTCATGACGGTCTCTGGTGTCCGTGCTGATAACAGCAGCTCCTGCACGTCTCTGGAGCTCGTTTAGGCGGTGCTCTGAATCCCCTCTCCTCACGTACCCCGAAACAATGGTCTCTTGCCTCTTAGGCAGTTCCAGACTTTTACCTGGACTCCCTCCTGACTAGCTATGGAGCACTAGCCCCCTTCAAGCTGTGTTCACGCAGCCAACTCCAGTCCTCTCCCTGGGATCTGACCTCTGAAGCTAGAGCCTCAGCTCCCAGCCACCACCTGTCCTGGAGGGTGAGCAGACAAGCATCTCAGGCTGGTGAGTGCTGGTTGGCACCGATCCTCTGTGCGGGAATCTCTCTGCTTTGCGCTCTGTACCCCTGTTGCTGAGCTCTCCTCCATGGCTCTGAAGATTCCCCCTGCCAACCCCCATCTCCGCCAGTGAAGGGGCTTCCTAGTGTATGGAAACCTTTCCTCCTTCACAGCTCCCTCCCACTGGGACGGGTCCTTTCCCTATTCTTTTGTCTCTGTTTTTCCTTTTTTTCTTTTGCCCTACTACGTGGGGATATTCTTGCCTTTTGGGAAGTCTGAGGTCTTCTGCCAGCATTAAGTAGGTGTTCTGTAGGAGTTGTTCCACATGTAGATGTATTTCTGATGTATTTGTGGGGAGGAAGGTGATCTCCATGTCTTACTCCTCCACCATCTTGAAGGTCTCCTCTTGCTCTTTCAATTGAAAGCAGCAGTTACTCTGCCTTTTCATTTTGCCTAACTTTCTCTGCTTCTATGAATTTAGGTGGAACAATTACCTATTGTGGTCTTGAAGGGGTGTTCTTACGTGGGAGCATTCATATACAGACTGCATATGCCCAATGCCTTTGGTGAGAGAGCTGGATTTGATGTGGACCCAAGTCACGTCTTTCCTCAAGTTGTGCTGGCAGCTATCACCTTGGTAGGGGGTGGGGCTGGAGATGGAAGTGCTAGAGCTGGAGCCCTTTGTAAGGTGAGACATCCCCTCTGCTCTGGCTATCACCACTCCATTGGGGGTGTGATCTAATCCCAACTGCTGGAGCAGAAGCCCTGAGGGTCTGGCCCAAGCTGGCTCTGTTTCCTTTAATTGTGTGTTTTCCCTTCTCTCCTCACTGGGATGGTTGCCACAGAAGGGAGCAGTGCTGAATCAGTAATTCATAAGTGTAATGGAATTGTAGAATGGGGTCTATTATCATTTGAGGCTGCTCAGCGAAAGTTAGCCAAGTGTCCTCCCTCTAGCTCATCACTTCCAGAAGCATAAGAGAATATAAAGTACCCCACTGGTTTGGGTTTTGGATCCATTCAATTTGCTTTTTCATTTTTGTCCTGACTGTGCCTTGTTCCTTTTGAGACTAATTTGGTGCATCAACAGATTCCCGCCGTCAAGCCCAACCTCAGCCATCTTTGACTTCTTTCTCTGGCCTGAACCCCACGTCCAACCCATTGCCAAGTTGGTTCTTCTGTTATCCCAATACCTGTCTCATCTGTTCATCTCCACTCATAAAGCTCATAGTAGCAGCTTGATCTGATTTCACTGGGCCCGCTCCTCAGATTGTCCTCCCAGCTTCCTTTATTTGGTGAAGTGTTACCTGATTTTTTAACACTCAGATTAAATTTGGCCAGTTTGTTAAATCTGTGTTGAAACTTCCCCTTGAGGGTTACTATACTGTATACTATGCTTTATACTTATTTTTTTTAATTGAAGTATAGTTGATTTACAATGTTGTGTTAATTTCTGTTGTGCGGCAAAGTGATTCAGTTATACATATATATACATTTAAAAAAATGTTCTTTTCGGGCTTCCCTGGTGGTACAGTGGTTAAGAAGCCATCTGCCAATGCAGGGGACATGGGTTTGAGCCCTGGTCTGGGAAGATCCCACACACTGCAGAGCAACTAAGCCCGTGCACCACAACTACCAAGCCTGTGCTCTAGAGCCTGCGAGCCTACTGAAGCCCATGCGCCTAGAGCCCGTGCTCCACTACAAGAGAAGCCACCGCAATGAGAAGCCTGCACACTGCAACGAAGAGTAGCCCCTGCTCACTGCAACTAGAGAAAGCCCGTGCACAACCAAAAATAAATAAAATAAATAAGTTTAAAAAAAAGGCTTAAAAAATTCTTTTCCATTATGGTTTATCACAGTATATTATTGAATATAGTTCCCTGTGCTATACAGTAGGATCCTGTCGTTTATCCATTATATATATAAAAGCTTACATCTGCTAACTCCAGCCTCCCACTCCATCACTCCCCACCCCCGCCCACTTTGGCAACCACAAGTCTGTTCTCTATGTCTGTAAGTCTGTTTCTGTTTTGTAGATAAGTTCATTTGTGTCATATTTTAGATTCCACATATAAGTGATATCATATGGTATTTGTCTTTCTATTTCTGACTTACTTCACTTAGTATGATGATCCCTCGTTCCATCCATATTGCTGCAAATGGCATGATTTTGTCCTTTTTTATAGCTGAGTAGCATTCCATTCTATATATGTACCACATCTTCTTTATACATTCATCTTTCACTGGACATTAGGTTGTTTCCGTGTCTTGACTATTGTGAATAGTGCTGCTATGAACATAGGGGTGCATGTATTTTTTTGGATTAGAATTTTGCTTGGATATGTGCCCAGGAGTGGGATTGCTGGATCATATGGTAACTCTATTTTTTGTTGTTTAAGGAAGCTCCATACTGTGTTCCATACTGACCACACCAACCTACATTCCCACCAACAACTTACATTCCCACCAATGGTGTAGGAGGGTTCCTTTTTCTCCACACTCTCTCCCACATTTGTTACTTGTAGACTTTTTAATGATGGCCATTCTGACTGGTATGAGGTAATACCTCATTATAGTTTTGATTTGCATTTCTCTAATAATTAGTGATGTTGAGCATGTTTTTATGTGCCTGTTGGCCATCTGTATATATATTCACTTATATTTTGTACACACCTCTTGTAGCGTTCATAATATCACAATGTGCAGTGGACTGAATGTGTCCCCCACCAAATTTATATGTTGAAATCCTCAGCCTCAATGAGATCGGAGATGGGGCCTTTGGGAAGTAATTAGGTCACGAGTGTGGATCCCTCATGAATGGGAACACAGTGAGAAGGCAGCAGTCTACAACACAGAAGAGGACTCTCACAGAACCTGACCTTGCTGGCACCCTAATCTTAGACTTCCAGCCTCCAGAACTGTGAGAAATAAATTTCTGTTGTTCATAAGACACCCAGTCTATGGTAATTTGTTAACTAGAACTAAGATACAATGTAATTACTTGTTTTTCATGTTTATTGTTTTCACTAGGCTGGGAAATCCTTCAAACAGGGATTAACTCCCCTCCCCCTTTCTAAACTATCATTTATTGATGAACTTCTATGTGCCAAGTACTATTTAAGAATTGTACCTATGTTATCTCATTTTATTGTTTCCTCAGCAACCCCTGGAAATAGATATCATGAGTCCAGGTTAGAGGTGAGGATTATAAGAACAGAGAGTTTATTTATTTATTTAACATCTTTATTGGAGCATAATTGCTTTACAATGTTGTGTTAGTTTCTGCTTTATAACAAAGTGAATCAGTTATACCTATACATATATCCCCATATCCCCTCCCCCATGCATCTCCCTCCCACCCTCCCTATCCCACCCCTCTAGGTGGTCACAAAGCACCGAGCTGATCTCCCAGAACAGAGAGTTTAAGTGACTTGCTGAGCTGCGGTTTGGAAATGTCCTTTTTGTATTCTGTTGTTTCATCCAACTCAGTGACCAGGCATGTGGCAGATGTCCATTGCTGAGTGGCAAGCTAAAGTTCCTGAATGTAAACCTCAGTTTAGATACCACCTGTTCTAGGTACCCTTCTGTACCCTAATGTTACCTCTTTGTTGTACATAAATCCTGATCAGTCCTCTGTTACCACCCTTATCACTCTGACTTGTGATCTTCCACTAGGCAAGTCAGTTTTCTAAGTGTGTTGAGCCGGGTAGATGGATTACGCTCCTCTTCTGGTCTGAGGGGGCAGGGGTGGGAGGCTGGCCTGCTGGGCCAGCTTGGGAAGAAATGCTCCAGGAGCACCCAGGGCCGAGGCAGTTAATTTGCCCCAGTGGTGAGGAGGAAATTTCTTGTAAAAGCGAGCTCCCCTCAGAACAATGCGGCCTTTTATTTTTTAGCTTTGGAATGGAGCCTAGCTGTCCGTGGAAACAAAGAGAGGAGAGAATCACTGAACCAGTCTCGCACATAAAAAACTGACCATGTCTGTCTTTGAAGTCTCCTTTATGTCGTTTTGAAAACTTTGGATTATAGGGGTGCTTTTTCCTCTTTTTCTTCCTCAGTTCCTTACCCCACCCCAATTTTTTTTCAGAGAAAAGAGAGAACTGGGTGTAAGGGAACCTTTCTTTGAAACAGGGCAGAAGTCATTAATTAAGGCTCCCATTCATTCCTGCTGACACTTGCTCATCAATCAGATTTCCTCTTAGCATTCTGATGACCCTGCTGACCTGGAGTCCTCCATACTGTCTGCCAGACAGAATTGAAACTCAGACCACACACCAGAAAAGAGAGTGAGCCCTGGCTCCTGGCTTCCTGAGATGGAGGAGAAAGTGTCTGGGGACAAAGCTGGCTGGTCGGGAGTGCTTCGGCATCGAGGTGAAGGTGAATAAAGAAGATATTTTCCCTGCGGAAGCAAGTGTTGCTCACTTCACTGAAACAGTGATCTATAGTTGCCCTTCCCTTTCTCCCCTAATCCAGGGCCAGCCATGCAGCTCGGAGCCCGGCCAGCTGAGCCAGGGAAACGAGGCTAGCAGTTTCTCTCTGCCAACACGGCACTTCTGAAAGAAGCTAACAGCTCGAAGCCTTCTTTCAGAAAAGTACAGGGAGCTGTTCTGGAGATGACAGTTGTGGGGAGGGGTAGTCAGCCTGAGCTGTGGGACATTTATTGTATTACTTATTCACTTATTCACTCAATAACCATTTACCTGGCACCCACTGTGTAGTAGGCATCACACTAGGTACTGAGGACAGAACTGTGAAAGAGGGAGATGCAGTCTCTCTCGTCATGGAGCTTATAGTCTATCTGGGAATGTACCTGGGCCTTTTCTTCAAGAAAAATTGGGTATTTAGGAGGACTGACTGTGGTCATGTGCAATTAGAATTCAATGGCTATGTGTTGGTCTCCTTCTATGTACTAGGCATACTGAATACTGAAATGAGAAAGTAAAAAAAGTGTCCACTTTCCATGTCCTCAAGAAATTAACGGAGTAGGCAATGGCAGACTGGTAAACAAGCTCATTAGTATTCAGTGTGATAAGTGTTATTACAGGTACATACATGACTCAGAGGAAATAGAGACTAGTTTATTCCTCATGGAACTCCTTGGCTCTTACTCTGAGTGCAATGGGAACTGCTGAAAAGTTTTGAGCAGAGAAGTGACACAATCTTTCACATTTTAAAAAGTTTGGAGAATAGATTTAGAGGGCAAGGCAAGGGAGGAAATAGGGACTCTGGTTAGTAGTTTTATCGCAATAAACCAGGTTTGTTGTCTTGGACCAAAGAGCTAAAAATGTAGGTGTGAAGAAGAGGTTGGATTGTAGATATTTGGAAAACACAGACAGCAGAACTTGGTAATGGATTCGATGTCTGGTATTAAAGGTGTCAATGTTGACTCCAAAGTTTTTGACGTGAGAAGCCCGAAGTTTGGAGTTTTCATTAATTGAGATAGAGAAAACTTTGGAAGTAGAGGTTTTAAGGGAAGATCAAGAGTTTGGCTTCAGACCTGTTAATTTCAGATGTCTATTAGACTTCTAAATAGAGTTATTTGATTAAACAGTTGGATATTTAAGTGTGAAAGGTGAGAAGTCTGGACTGAATTTATAAATTTAAGAATTGTCAGCCAGGCAGTTGTACTTGAAATCATGAGACTGGATGAGATCACAAGGATATGAGTACATGAAGGAAAGAGAGCAGATCTAAGGGCTAAGCCCTAGGGTATGCCAATGTTTAGAGGTCAGGAAGATAAGGAGGAACCAGAAAAGGACACTGAGAAGGAGCAGTCAGTGAGATGAGGAGGTTTTCAGTTTCTTGGATTCCTAGTAAACACGATGTTTGAAGGAGGGAGGAACCAAATATATCAAATGTTCCTGATTGTCGAAGTAAACTATGATTAAGAATTAGTCATTGGATTTGGTAGTGTTGATTACTAAAGACCTTGATAAGAGTAGTAGCTATGAAATGGTAGGAGTGAATTCTTGTTTGAGATGGATTCCCTAGAAAACACAAAGAGAGGAACTGGAGAAAATGAACACGAGACAAACCTTTCAAGAATTTTGCTTTACAGCAAATAAATAAATTAATATTTTTTAATAAATGGAAGAATTTCAGGCGCTGTTTATGTAGATGGGGATGATTTTATAGAAAGATAGTAATCAATGACATAAAAGAGAGAGAAGAGAATGACTGGAGTGATGCCCTTGATTATAGGGAGAGGAGAAAGAATCACTATAGGAGTAGACAGGTTGGCCTTTGGTAGGAGGAGACTGTCCATTCACAGTAATGAGAGGGAAGGTGGAGAACGTGGGCACAGACACATGTGTGAGGGCAAATGTGGTGATGCAGCTTCTGAAGTTCTATGTGAAAGGCAGCAATGATGGAAGAGGGGTGGAGGTTATAGAGAGGAAAACATATGAAATACTTATCTGAGAAAGTAGGAGAGTGAATGGATCAGGGAGACAATTCCTGAGCTCTGAGGGTCTGCTCAAGCTTAGGAGTCATGAGCTTAATTCAGACCAGTCAGCATAGTTGTGTGTTTATTTCCAGCCAGGTTCAGCTGCTTAGGTGCCGGCTAGGAGAAGTGAAGAGGTGGATCTCGCTGAGGTTGGAATTTTTCAAGAAGAGTACAATGAAGCGAGAAAGGAAAAGAGAGCCGAAGGAGCATGTAAGGGAGAAATTATTATGTTGAATTATAGATGCTAAGCTGGATAGAGATGAGAGGGAAGCCACAGCAAGGTGCTATAGTGGGGAATAGTGAAAAAAAGTGGGATCTATAGATTGTAGGTCTTTGTGGGGTCAAAGACTTGTTGGAATTGGAATACCCAAACTGGAAAGGTAAGCGGTGGTGGTGATCAGAATTGGCATGCTTGGAACTGAGATGAGGTAGAAGTTACAACTCTTTGTAATAATAAGGTGTAGGATATGACTATGGGGATGAGTGATTACGTTGGGGTATAAGACAATATCACTGGAGGAGATGAGGTCAAGGAACACAAAAGCCAGGACATGGGGAAGAACAGCTATATGATTATTGAAATTATGTCTCAGTGAAATTACTGAATTATAACTGAGAATAAAAGTGAGATACAGTCTCCAGGAAATGAAAGAGCATGACTTAAAGGTCAGGAGGTGACAGCAACAATGAGAGGGTAGAGGGTAGTATGGTCTGGCAACATTATTCAAAGTTGGGAGTTTTAGGAGGAAAGGGTAAGCGTGGTCAAGAGACACTAGGATGGGAAAGGAGAACATTTACTTCACCTGGGTCTGTGGTACAAGGGGTTTGGAGATAAGACAAAAAACACTTGAGAGCATTGATGGGTAAGCAGTGCCCTGCCAAGAGAGTCAGATTTCTGTTAGAATAAGAAGGCAAGGGGACAGTACAAGATCGAGGATATTAGGATTTGCTGATGACTGCTCTGATTTCCAGAGGGATACAGAGGAAGGGTCTCCTCAGGTATTTCCTGAAGTCAAAGGCATCAGAAGTTTGGATATAGAGAGCCAAGTCGGGGATGAGAGCCCAGAGGATGAGGATGCCCTGACTACAGGGTGTCTGACTTAGACAGGTATAAAGTGCATATGAGATTAAGCTTGAAGGTCTCAAGGCAGATAGTAGTGTGAGGCTGTGAGTGTTAGACAGGGGAAGGAGGGGGAGGCCAGGGTCCCATCAGAAGCACAGAATTCGGAGAGAGGCGGTCTTGTCTGTTTCAACCCAGCCTCCAAAACACTCTTCTCATTTATAAAGCACAAGGTACTCTGAGGCTTTCTTTTTCTTTTTTTCTTTTTGATGCAGACCATTTTTAAAGTCTTTGTTGAATTTGTTACAATATTGCTTGTTTTATGTTTTGGTTTTTTGGTCGTGAGGCATGTGGGATCCTATCTCCCTGACCAGGGATCAAACCCGCACCCCCTGAACTGGAAGGTGAAGTTGCAACCACTGGACTGCCAGGGAAGTCCCTCTGAGGCTTTCTTCTGACTTTGTTGGTGGATTTTTCTGGTGAAACTGGGTTGCTGTAACTTTTTAAAACCATCTGTGTTGATATTATATAATATAGACCTGCTTTAGCTCTCCGGATAAATTGGGGTCTTGGAAAGTAGCCTTGTTGGCCTGCCCCTAAATTTGACTCTAGGAATAATGAATAACTCAATTTGGCTGAACAGAATCACCAGATTAAAATAGAACATTTGTGGTAGGATATAACTGAGCCAGGATATCTTTGATTTTGAGACGTCTGGCAAAACACTAGGGAGTAACAGTTCATTGAATCTTAATATGTTCCTTGGGCCAGATCTGCTAGTGGTATACATGCCTTTCTAAAAATATACTTTTTGGACATTCAGATGAATTTTAATATAAATCTTGTTGCCTTGTAGCTCCTTGCTCAATGACTCTTTCATTGGGAGGGCAGAGAGACAAGATAGCAGAGTAGAAGGACCTTGGGCTCATCTCCTCTCAGAAGCACACCAAAATCACAACCAACTGCTAAACAACCATCGATTAAAAAGACTGGAACCTACCAAAAAAAGGTATTCTACACCCAAAGACATAAAGAGGTTTAGGACATAAAGGACAGTTTCACTGTCCCTCCACAGTGAAACTGTAGGAGGGACACACTCATTCTATAATCCAGTCCCATACCACTGGGTGGGCGACCCACAAACTGGAGAAAAATTGTATTGCAGTTGTTCTCCCACAGAAGTGAGAGCTCTGAGTCCCACATAAGGCTCCCCAGCCTAGGGCTCCGGCATCGGGAGGTAGAGCCCCCAGAGCATTTGCCTTTGAAGGATAGTGGGGCTTGATTGCAAGAACCCCACAGGGCTGGGGAAACAGAGACTCCCCTCTTGGAGGGTGCACACAAGATCTCGCGTATTCTGGGACCCAGGGCATAAGCACTGGGATGACAGATACCACCTAGAACAAATTGTCTATTATTCAGCTTTAAGTTTCAGACCTGAATTCATTGATGAATCCTTAGGAGGAGAATATTTTTGAGAATCAGGCATTTTTGAAAGAAAAGATTGACTTCTAAAGGTCTTGAGCTACCTTTATATATCAAAGGTGAAGCTTAGATTTCCTAACGTGAACATTTAATTTTAGCCGTGGTTTTCAGACTTTTTGACCACAACCCATGGTAGGGAATACATTTTTAAAATCATCACCCAACATACACACACATGTCTATATTCATGTAAAATTGAAACAAAAATTTCAGGAAATAAAAACGAACACTACAATTAAAAAATGAGCAGAGGACCTGAATAGACATTTTCCTAAAGAAGACATACAGATGATTAACAGGCATCTGAAAAGATGCTCAGCATCACTAATCATCAAGGAAATGCAAATCAAAACCTCAATGAGATATCACCTCACACCTATCAGAATGGTTACTATCAACAAACAAGAAATAACAAGTATCAGCAAGGATATGGAGGAAAGGGAACACTTGTGCACTGTTGGTGGGAATGTAAATTGGTGTAGCCACTATGGAAAACAGTATGGAGGTTCCTCAAAAACTTAAAACTAGAACTACCATATGATTCAGCAATTCCACTCCTGGGTATATATCTGAGGAGAATGAAGACACAAATCCGAAAAAATATATGCACCCCTATGTTCATTACAGCATTATTTACAGTAGCCAATATATGAAAGCAACCTAAATGTCAATCAATAGATAAATGAATAAAGAAGATGTGTATATATACAATGGAATATTACTCAGGAAGAATGAAATCTTGTCTTGCGGCAACACGCATGGACCTAGAGGGTATTATACGAAGTGAAATAAATCAGGCAAACACTGTATGATTTCACTTATATGTGGAATCTAAAAAAACAAAACAAATGAACAAACAGAACAGAACAGAAACAGGCTCATAGGTACAAAGAACAAACTGGTGGTTGCCAGAAGGGAGGAGGTATGGGGATGGGCGAAATAGGTGAAGGGGATTAAGAAGTACAAACTTCCAGTTATAAAATAAACATGTCATGGGAATTTAATGTACAACATAGGGAATATGTATAATCAGTACTTTGTATGGTGACAGATGGTAAAACAGATTAATTGTAGTGATTTTTTCATAATGTATGAAAATATTGAATCACTATGTTATATACCTGAAACCAATATAATATTGTAAATAATTATACTTCAAAAAAATTTCAGAAAATAGTATTACTCTTACTTCAGGGGATGCCCTCTAATATTTTCTATTCTGTTCAATTCTATTTTATTTCATTTATAAAAATGCTAGTCTTGACCCACTAAATTGATTTTGCAACAAATTAATAATTTATAACATAATTTAAATAGCTACTATAAATCATAGTCCAGGGAACAGTCAGAGTACACAGGGAAAGGCTCTGACTCATGAGACTGAAGAAATTCCACCTGTCTTAGCATTGTTAATGTTGGAAGAAGAGAGACCATGGAAGAGGTAGGGTAAGATAGACACTGGAGTCCTCATCATGCCCCCCCTCCTTTAGGGTACAAGCTTGAGGTATGTGTATGTCACATTTATGTGTATGAATGTGTATGTGTACCACAGAAGTCTTCAGATAGGTATGAGGGAACAGTAAGCATTGGAACTAGTGGCCTGGGTGCAGGGCCTAGGGATGCTTCAAGTCTCTAGGAGAAGTTGTGCATTTGGGTTAGTACTAAACCTAACCAGAGTCAGGAACTGTACAGTGTAACAGTACCTGAGAATTGGTCTAGATAGATGGTGTAAGATAGCACTGCTGGTTCCCTTGGCTTGTAAAGAATACAAGGAATTTAAAAATTTCTGCTTGGGTTGGTGATGGGGCTGAGATGTGCTGAGAAGCTTGGTGGACTAAACAATAGGGCAGATAGCAATAGAAATTTTGCAACCACGGGCAAATGACTAATAGTTTGAACTTTAATAGCAGCAGACACTGATATGATATCCCTAAAGATCTGATGGCATCAACAACACCTCTGTGTGTACCAGTCTAGGGACCAGACATGAGGGTGATGCATAAGGAACTTCCTAAAGAGATACGAGGGACTTCCTCCCCAGCTGCCCCGGACCTGTGTAACCCCCTCCTCACAGATCCAAATACCATTCCTGGGGTGGATTACAAGTAGGAGGAGAAAGCCAAAAGCCTGAGCATTTACCCCCAAGACATCAAGATACACGCAAGAGATTGGTAGTTGCCTTTTTGTGTCTGGCTTTGCTGTTCAGGACTAATGGTGGCTGAATATCTGACAGGTGATAAATGGCAACCATTTATTTCCCTTTCTGTAGTCTGAGGGTTGGTAACCACTGCAGCAGAGAAGCCGCTGCCCAAAGCTGGAGTGAGGCGGGAGAGGGGGCTTCCGAAGATACTTGGCCACAGGCAGATACAGTTACACAGGGCTCTGCTTCCAGATCCTTTGAAGGAAGCTCCTGCCTGTATGCAGACCTTTCTGACCAGCTGGTTTGGTGCCTTTTCCTCCCTGGTTCTGAAGCATCAGAGAGGGTGAGGGATAAGGGAAAATGCTTTCTTGCTGACTAGAGACCTAGATTGGAAGTCTGAATTATTTGGCTTTCACATTAAAAAAAAAAAAAAAAGCTCTAAATGAATTGTGAACAGAAGAACTGATGTGTCTCTTATCAGTCTGCTGCCTGTTGACTTTGGCTGGGAGATAATCACCATGGTTAACAAGGCTCTTGGCAGCCAGTTATTATTCATTCCTGACCATTCTCATTCACCATTGTTTTGGCATATAAAACCCTGAAAGAATATGAAATCCCCAGTGCTCTGCTGCGTTGTGAGTTTCTCTTTAGGAACCACAGCATCCTTATCCTTTCCCCAGCTCTCTCTCCCTTCCTCTCACCCCTACCAATTGCATGGGATAAGGAGGGGGCTGAGCAGATGGCCTTCCAGACCTCATAGCCTCACTCTACCCATAGGAGCTTTATGAAATGACCTTCGGGGCACAATGTACTCCGAAGGGTTCCTCTGTGAAACAGTTGAAAACTACACTCTCTCAGATGTTCACGATCTCCAGCTACAAGCCCTGACAGGGGTGAGGCAGTTGCATTCAGGCTTCCTGTTCTCCACCCATTGCATAAGTAAGTACAAATCATTGTTAGCCCTTGTTATCTGTCCTCCCCCGATCTGTGACACTAGAAAGAAGGTGAAGGAGCCCTGGTGCATCCTGTTTGTACAGTTGTCTGACAGCTGATTGAATTCATTTTTTAAGTCAAGCCCCAAGTCTCTGAAGGTAGAGCTAATTTTCCTGTCAGGAAAAGGGTGGTCACTCAAGTTTTCTCAGGCTTGGTCCAAATTTTCTTTGGTCCCTAGGGTAGGTTTGAAGTGCCACAGATTAACAGTGTCCACGTTGTTCTGTTTCTTTAACTATCCTGGGCCACTTACTCAAATTCACCGTGGGAGGATACAAAAGGAGCAGCAGGATTGGCTTCTGGTCTCCAGAGGTAATTTGGGCGTCGTCACGAGCTTCCTCCAACCCAGTTCCTTGCTCCCTGGTGCCCAGTTTGTCTCTCATTGATCCCTTGGCTCTCTTTAGGTGACATACTATTTTGGACTCATTTTCCATCACAAGGTCATCATTTTAAGATATATATATATATATATATATATATATATATATATATATATATATATATAGTTTATTTAACTTCACTGTCTGGACCCATACATTGCAACTGGGCCTAAAAGTGTTTCCCTGCCAAAGCCCCCATTCCCACACTATCTTGAGGAATAAATCCTAGGGCAGCCTCTTGTCTGAATATTTTTGTCAGGGAAGAGCAACAGGAATGTGCACAATTAAGGGAAGTCCAGAGGAGACGGCAAAATCTGTCAGGAATGGAAAACTGGGCTAGTACATAAAGTTGTTAAATGTTACCGGGACCTGAGACAGGTGATCAAGACCCAGCTTTTATATTCATGGTGCTCATAGACCAGTGGAGGGGGTATCTTCCAAAGCAAATAGTTCCAATAGTTTGTTCAATGTCTTAATAGATTTCATAACAAAAACCAAAGGAGAGAGTAATTGTTAGACTGTTAAGATCTATGAGAGCAAAGATCCTGTCTATCTTATTCACCGTTATATATTTTGAACTTAACACACTACCTGGGACATAATAGTATTTAATATGTATTTGTTTAATTAAATTGATTCAATTATACCAGGTATATCCAATGGCTTGATTGATTCATTCAATTATGAAGTCATTCATTTAATTATTTATTCACTCCTTAAATAGTGTTAGCTATTTTTAGGTATTAAGGCAATTTATCACCACTTAATTTGAATGCAGTTATCCTTCAATAACAGTAGGAAGAATTTTGATTAAATATAAATGAGAGTATGACCTTGGATACACCTACCCTTAGTTGTACAATCATCACGTGCTGATTCCTCACAAGATGCATAGTATTGTTCTCCATAGGCAAGTAAGAAAACAAAAGTTTATAGAGCTGAAATAACTTGCCCAGCTCATAGAATGGGATTCAAACCCAGGTCTGTTTGCCTGACTCCAAAGTCTATGATAATTGCCTATCCTACACTGCCTGTGCTAGAGTGTGTGGAACCCTAATGTAAGGTCTTGGAACAGTGGATGGATCTGGACTCAGGCAGGGCCAGGGCTGAGAGAAGAAACCTCTTAGCAAAGGTTTGTAGGGCCTTGGAACCCAGGTAAAGTAGGCTGGATTCAGGAAACTAAAGTGCAAAGCAGGAAACCATTTGCTAAATTTCATTGAAGGTAATTTTTAGGGTATACCTCTCATTTCCTCTTTTTGCCAATATCTTAATAACACAGCTGCAGTGTGGTGTCGTATGAAGAATCTTAGACTTGGGCCTCCTCCTTTCTACTTGCTGGCTTTGAACATTTTGTCAAGTGGCTTCATCTCTTTGGATTTCTTTTTCCTCAGTTTAAACATGGAGATTTTAACATTGGCTTCACTTTGTGACTAATAGGATAATATGAGAAACAGTTTGTGAAGTACCACACCGTTTGGATGCTGGGGCTCTGTATCCACTGAAGTCTTATTCTTATGTGTTACATTTTCTATAAAACCAGGGCTTGAAACTGGTCTGTGGACAATAGGCCTGGAAAGCAGAAGTTGGTGGAACAGTGCATGTCAATGATTATAGGGCAATGGGGCATCAATTAAAAATGGACTGCAACCTTCTTTGGGGGAGGTTGTGGGACTTAATGCAAAGTAACAAGAAATGCTCATAAAACAGCTCTTTATGCAGAGAGGAGCCAGTTTTTGCCTTGTTGCTAAGGTCCTGATTGTTTCCTGGCTGTTTTGTGTGTCTGTGTCAGGCCATTCTGTGTGTTCCTTTCAAAAACTTGGTGATATTGGCCTGCAGATAATTAGATCAGTGTCATCACTTTCACTGTCCCCTTTTTTATTCTGCCGGGACAATTTGCATCAAAATAGAAGTGGGTGATAGTCCTTTCCCATTAACAAGGCTTAATTTCTTACTGGGACACAACTTGGGGGAGTTATCACACATAGGGGCTTTGGAAAAAAGTCTCAAGTCAGTAAGTGAGTGAGCCTAGTTTAAAGGGGCTTACAAGACCCAAATGTTCAGATAAGTCATCCACTTCCCAAACTGACCCTTCAAATCTTCCCCACATGATATAGAAGAGCTTCATCTGGGGCTTCCCTGGTGGCGCAGTGGTTGAGAGTCCGCCTGCCGATGCAGGGGCACAGGTTCGTACCCCGGTCCGGGAAGATCCCACATGCCACGGAACGGTGGGCCCGTGAGCCATGGCTGCTGAGCCTGCGCGTCCAGAGCCTGTGCTCCGCAACGGAAGAGGCCGCAACAGTGAGAGGCCCGCGTACCGGAAAAAAAAAAAAAAAAGAGCTTCATCTGGGGTTAATCAGGATACAGCTTGTTCCAGAGAAATTTTTGGAAGCCCACACTCTGAGTGAAATTGGTTCTGATGTTCATAAGCACAGATGTATATGATTTCGTAAATCTTTCCTCAGTTTAGGTCTTATCAAAGAGCTAAACCTAATAAAAACCTGTTTGTAACAAAGCAATTTGGGAGAAAGATTCACGTAGTTGTCATTAATTTGCTGTAAAGCAATGGAGGTATAGTAGAAAGAGGATAGATTTAGGTGTCAATCAGAACCAGATTTAAATGCTAGCTTCACTGTGTACTAGTGGTGTGATCTCAATGACCCATACCCATGGCTTCATGGGGAATTCTCTGTTACCATTAAAAAAATTCTAGCCTGGTCTACATGTGGTTCCACATGTTTTACTGGCTCCAGCCAGAAGTGTGCTTTAGGAGCACATTTAAGAGCAATTTTGTAGAAGTCAGTCTCTTTTTTCCCAGCCACTCTGCTTGCACAAAGTTGTGCATGGGTTTAACAACATGGGCCTCCCCGTCTGTAAGGCTGACCTACCTATCACTACAGCTGAAAGCCCAGCTTGCCAACAGCAAACATGAATGCTGAGCCCCTTACTTCACACAGTACCCAGGGGGTTGATTAAAATTTCCCTTCCATCACTGAGGGAACACATTTTCTTTTCTTCTTTTTTTTTTTCAAACAAATTTTCTCACTAGAATAGTCATTCTGGGTATAGATTTGCTTTCCTTCCCAAATGCTTCTGCCAGCTCCATCATCTATGGACTTACAGAATGCCTTATTCTCCACCATAGCACCTCACATTTCATCGTTTTGTCCACGGAAATAATGATTTACAGCAAAAGAGTGAGGCTAAGGGCTCTAGCTCATGGGAATCATTGTTTGTATTGTGCAATCACATATCTCATTATCCAGAGGAAGCTGGCGTTATAGGACAGTAGAATATCAGCTGGGAAACAACACTTTTAGAGGTCGGATGCTATCCTACAATTTGCAGTATATGCTAATCTAGTGGCCAATATATGATGCTGTTCGTCTCATAGCTAGAATACACAGGCCTGGAAATCAAGGGGTTAAAGTGGGAGTTGCTCCTTTCATCACCCCAAAAATTTCAGAATTTTTTCTTCGCATATTTATGTATTTGGCTACTGCTGATTTTAAAAGTATTAATACTCAAAGAAAGTATGCTTTCATCAGGAAACATGCAATGGTTCCATTGAATTGGAAGTTGAGACTGTCACCTGGCTATTTTGGGCTCCTCATGTTATTGATCTAACATAAAAAGAAGGGTGTGACTGCCGGGGCTGAGGTGATTGATTCTAATTTCCAAGGGAAAATTGGGCTGCTGCTACACAGTGGGGAAAAGAGAACAATGTCTGGAAACTAGGGGATTCTCCAGGTGTACTATAGTGACCCAATAAAGGTAAGATTGCTAAAGCTTCAGACCCTTTAAGAATGAAGATTTGGGTCGTTCCACAAGATTATGAACCTTAATCAACTGAGGTAATGGATGAAGGAAAGAGGAACATGGAAAGTTAGTGGAATAAAAAAAGTGTAAACCTCAACTAGAGCATTGTGATCATTTATAGAAGTGAGAATTATAGCAGATATTATTTCACTCTTTGATTTTATGTGTATTTTAGTATATGTTAACTATTTTGCCTCCCTCCTTTCCTCTTATTTTTTATGGAATTGTTTGTTGGGATTAACTTTACAATTTACTATTTAGGCTACAAAATATTCAAGTGCAATTTTGACTGAACTAAAACAGAAGTTAACTTCATCCAGAGATGGATATGGTGGCTGTTGGGACTCTGTCTCCCCTTTTTGGGTGAGAATGTCATCCTTTGTATAAATGTTAGTTGCATCTTGTTAGGAGGCAGCCGGAGGCTGTTGCTTCTGTTGTATGAAAATTTAAATATGCATAGAGAGCTTTGATTGGATGCTGAGTAAAGGGGTATATTGTGCATTCTTTTTGCTTACCTATTGTCTCCTAGATCTAAGTGCACTATTCTATATTCTGTACTGTGATGCTGGGGTGGGACTCTGCAAACTACTTTTCCTAGATTTCCTTGCTAGCTGGTTTCCCTCAGTTAGTTTGTGCCAATGAGAGGCACTGGTGGGAAATTGGAAAGAGAGAAGAGAGGAGAAGGGACTGCCTCCCTGTTTTCAGCTCCCTTTGGTGTCAGCTGAAATTTTGATAGTGATGGTATTGCATCTGTAGAGTGAGTTAGTATTGCCATCTTAACAATACTGTCTTCTGATCTGTGAACATAGCATATCGTCCATTTATTTAGACCTTCTTAAATTTCTTTCAACAATGCTTTGTAGTTTTCAGAGCGTAGGTTTTGTACTTTTGTCAAATTTATTCCTAAGTATTCTATTCTTTTTGATGTTATTGTAAACAGAATTGTTCTCTTGATTTTACTTTTGAATTGTTCATTTCTAGTGTATAGAAATAAAACTGATATTTTATGTTGATTTTGTATCATGCAACCTTGCTGAACTAGTTTATTAGCTCTAATAGTTTTTATGTGGATTCCTTAGGATTTTCTATATATAGGATCATGTCGTTAGCAAATAGATATATTTCTGGCTTTCCAATCTGGATGCTTTTTATTTTGTTTTCTTGCCTAATTACTTTATCTGGACTCTCCAGTGCAACACTGAATAGAAGAGGTGAGAGTGGATATTATTCCCTTTTTCCTCATCTTAGAGGGGAAAGCGTCCAGTCCTTTACTGCTAAGTATATGATGTTAGCTGTAGTTTTTTTGCAGTTATAGATATTATTTTTGGACTTTATGTATAATTTCTTAGTGAAATTAATTTTCAGTCCTTTTTTTTTTTTTTTGTGGTACGCGGGCTTCTCACTGTTGTGGCCTCTCCCGTTGCGGAGCACAGGCTCCGGACGCGCAGGCTCAGTGGCCATGGCTCACAGGCCCAGCCGCTCTGTGGCATGTGGGATCTTCCAGGACCGGGGCACGAACCCGCGTCCCCTGCAACGGCAGGCAGGCTCCCAACCACTGCGCCACCAGGGAAGCCCTTCAGTCCTTTTATGACTATGAAAATATTGTTCATAGACTGACCCATGCAGTAGGTAGTAAAAGATCTATGGAGACTTGTGTCTGTGTATACATCTCATCCACTGGAAATTCCCAGAAATAACTTTAAGAAAAGCTTATTTTCTCAATTTAGACTAACAGGGCTCTTGAAGCAGATGGCATTTTTGTCTAGAAAAACATAAGACTCTACCTCCATTTCCCTTTCAAATTACAGTTAATTATTTAAGCATAAATAATTCAAACCTCCATTTAAATATTAGCTTACTTGTTCCGCCAATAGATTTAAGCAAGTAAATTCATTTCTTCAATGGAAAAGTAGCAGTATAACAGGCTGTAACAGAATCGAGAATATCGAAAAAGAGTAGGGCAGAGTCAAGCCATGGAGTTTAGATGGGGCTGAGGCTGGTAGCCTGGAATAGCATGGAAGAATCAAAGAACCAGAGGCCCCTATTAGGTGGAAAAGCCTATGTAAAAAAAAAAAAAAAAGAAGAAGAGGTAAACTAAAAAGTTGGAAAAATTGGAAGTTGTCATCAAAAAGTGAGATATTAGGGTTTAATATTTCAGAACTGAAACATTTTCACATTTGGATCAAGCCCAGGGTCTGACAAGGGTTGTGGGTGATTGAAGTGAAGCAGGTCTCTGTACTTTCCCTATTCCCTGGAACACTTGTCACCTTTCCCTTTGCCATTCCTACTGGCCAACTTCTGCTCAGTCTTCAGGTATCAGGTGCAATATTATCTCAAAGAAGCCTTTGTTGAGAAAGTGTCTAAAACATGGAAATACAGCAAAAAGGTAATTCTATGCCTTTTCAGTGTCATACTAAAAAACATTATCCAATAAATTTGTCTAAGAATCATCTGATAAAACTTTGTTATGGTTTTATTGCCCTGTAGAACATTAACTTAGCAGTCTCATTTTAGGATTCTATTTTTTTCACTGATTTTGAACTGATTTTGTTATCCTACTCTTTCCCTTACTTGTGAGTTAATTAAAATTATGGCACCCAATTTTAAAGTATTTGAATAAGAATTATATCTTTAACATTTTGAAAATTATACTTTGAGTCTTTCTCCCCATCTTTCTATTATCTGTCTCTCCTTTCTGTTCTCATAGCATCCTGTGCTTACTCCATACATTGCATTTTATATCTGTCAGTTTCATTCATTTGAGGAATACGTATTACATTCCTCCTAGGTGCCACATACAGTGATAGGTGCTAGTGATACTGTGTTGAACAAGTCAGATATGGTCTAGCCCTCAAGGACTTTTTCTGTTGCACAGCCTTCTCCACTTACCAGAGTGCAAGTCTCGTAAATATAAAGACTATATCTTAGCAGTTATGGTATTCTCAGTGTTTAGCATTGTGCTGGCCTACAAAAGTTGCCCAGTAAATATTTGTTGGATAAGTGCATGGATAAATATTTAACAATGGAAATGTGGCATGCATAGAACTGAGATGCTAGCGTGTTAGATGTACTGTATCCTTGAACATTAAAGTAAACTAAGGCAATGGCAGGTATTAGAGTGGAGAAGCAAACTACACCTCAGTCTTCAGTAAATGGAGAGAAGTGACTGGCTTGTGACAAAACCTTAAATTATAGGAAGTATCTACATGATTGGAAGAGGAGAAAAGGCTGGAACTGGCCCTGGGAATTGAATGAAATGCAAGGCAAAGTAGGATGCTTAGGGTAAATTTAGGTTTTCATTAAGGTAAGATGGTAGATGGAATTTGAGGGAAGAGTTGAGAGAGTTATTTTCAGTGGAATAGCTTTCTAGAAGGCCCTGAGGAAAAGTTTGGGTTGGAGGGATTGGGAACAGTGAGAGGTTGATTCAAATCAGAGGATGAATCGAGATGACAAATTTTGATCACAACTTAAAGTTTGATCATATAAAAGCTCTCTCTTTCGAGTTCTGTTTCATAGCACTTTATCTCCTGCTGCCTGGTCTCATGGTCATTCTCCTCATTCATTGATGGTGTCAGACCCTGGCTTCCATGCCACTCTCCAGGCCAGTGTCTTTCATTATCCTAGTGACATTAGTGTCTACATGGACAAGCCATCCAAAACCTTTGTCTTTCTCTTTATTGAACTCTTTATCACAAATGTTTATTGAATATTTTCTTTGTTTCATTTACTATAATACATAGTGGGTTGAGAATGATTTAAAAAAATCATGCCTCCCATTGTCATGAAACTTACTCTGTACTGAGTGACACTGACATTCAATATAAATGCACAAGGAGATATACAATTGCATTATTTTGGTACCAATGTTATAAAAACAGGTACTATGAGAGAGAATAATGCTGGAATCTAATCTAGCTGGAGGGGCAATAAAAGAAAGTCTCTCTGAGGAATTAGTATTTCATCCAAGCATAGAAGAACAAGCAAGAGTTATCCAGACAAAGAATGGAGAGAATAATTGAAAAACTACCACATGGGGTACAACGTTCTGGTGAAAGTAGCTCTGGCCTAGGAGATAGAGAACTTGAGTTTGGTGAGAGTTTGAAGTTCAGCTACACCTGGCTTGGATTGATAAATTGTCTTAGACAAGTCTTATTCCCTTTCTACATGTCAATTTCTCTGACTTTCTCTTTGGAATGTATGAGGAACTGTAATGGCAGATACACATTGTTTTCATACTACTTTTATTTTAACCTCCTTTTAAGGAGTATGGTTACTGGATGGAAGGCCCTTAGTTCAGCTGAGGCCTTGATGGATTTGGAGAGGCAAATTCGGAGGTAGGAGTTAGAGAAAGCTGAACTATCCTTTATAATAAAAGGAAGATAATTCAGTGGTGGGTGGTGGGTGGGGACCCACAGTTCAGGAAGGAAAAAACCCACTTTCGAGGTTGTATGTTGTGAATATAGAAAACTGACCTGTTATGCACAACTGTTCTGCCTTTTTTTGATTCAGTACTGGGTTCCAGACAGAACTTATCAGATTCTTCTGAGAAGGTTCTCTGGGTAATTCTCTTAGAGAATTAACCCCTTTAGCATTATGTAGTGTCCCTATTTATCCCTGGTATCTTACCTGTGTAAAATTAATATAGCTACTTCCACTTCCACTTTTTTTGATTAGTGTTGGCATGGTATATTTTTCTCCATTTACCTTTAATCTATATGTGCTTTAATTTAAAGTGGGCTTTTGGGGAATTTTCTGGTGGTCCAGTGGTTAGGACTTGGCCCTTTCCTTGCTGGGCCTGGTATCCAGTCACTGGTTGGGAAACTAAAGATCTCGCAAGCTGCGCGGTGCAGCTAAAGAAAAAAAGAAATCCACCAGAAAAAATAATAAAGTGGGCTTTTTTTGTGGATAACATGTGGTCATAATTTTTGGCAATCTGTGTCTTTAAGTTGATGCTTTTAGACCACTGATGTTCAAAGTAATTATTGATAGTTGGATTAATATCTGCCATATTTATTACAGTTTATTGTTTGTTGCCCTTTGTCCCTGCTCTTTTTTGTTTGTTTTCCACTCTTTTTCTGCCTTTTGTTGTCTTAACTGAGCACTTTATATGATTCCATTTTCTCTCCTTTCTTAGCACAGCAGTTATACTTCTTTTTTTACTCTTTTTAGTGGTTGCCCTTGAGTTTGCAACATACATTAACAACTAATCCAAGTCTATCTTCAAATAACTATATTGCTTCACAGGTAGTGCAAGTGCCTCATAATAACAAAATAATTCTAATTCTTCCTATCCCTTGTGTCATTGCTGTCATTCATTTCATTTATACATAAGCATATATAAGCATATAGATATACACATCATATGTATGTGTACATAAGCATATATAATCAAATACATTATTGCTATTATTATTTTGAACAAACATCTGTTAGATCAATTAAGAATAAGAAAAATTAAAGTTTTATTTTAGCTTCACTTATTCCTTCCTCAGTGCTTTTTCTTTCTTTTTGTAGATCCGAGTTTCTGGCCTATATTATTTTCTTTCTTTCTAATTACTTTTTTTTTTGTGTGTGTGTGGTACATGGGGCTCTCACCACTGTGGCCTCTCCCGTCGTGGAGCACATGCTCTGGACACGCAGGCCCAGCGGCCATGGCTCATGGGCCCAGCTGCTCTGCAGCATGTGGGATCCTCCCGGACCAGGGCATGAACCCGTGCCCCCTGCATCGGCAGGCGGACTCCCAACCACTGCGCCACCAGGGAATCCCTAAATTACTTTTTTTAAACATTTCTTGCAAGGCAGGTCTACCGGCAACAAATTCCTTCAATGTTTGTTTGTCACATGAAAAGATGCTCAACATCAGTAATCATTAGAGAAATGCAAGTCAAAACCACAATGAGGTATCATCTCACACCAGTCAGAAGGGCCATTATCAAAAAATCTACAAACAATAAATGCTGAAGAGGGTGTGGAGAAAAGGGAACCCTCCTGCACTGTTGGTGGGGATGTAAATTGATACAGCCATATGGAGAACAGTATGGAGGTTCCTTAAAAAACTAAAAATAGAACTACCATATGACTCAGCAATCCCATTTCTGGGCATATACCCTGAGAAAACCATAATTCAAAAAGAGACAGGTACCACAATGTTCATTGTAGCACTATTTACAATAGCCAGGACATGGAAGCAACCTAAGTGTCCATCGACAGATGAACGGATAAAGAAGATGTGGCACATATATACAATGGGATATTACTCAGCCATAAAAAGGAATGAAATTAAGTTATTTGTAATGAGGTGGATGGATCTAGACACTGTCATACAGAGTGAAGTAAGTCAGAAAGAGAAAAACAAATACCATATGCTAACACACAGATATGGAATATTAAAAAAATGGTACTGATGAACCTAGTGGCAGGGCAGGAATAAAGACGAAGACATAGAGAATGGACTTGAGGACACAGAGAGGGAAGGGGAAGCTGGGACAAAGTGAGAGAGTAGCATTTACATATATGCACTACCAAATGTAAAATGGATGGCTAATGGGAAGCTGCATAGTACAGGGAGATCAGCTTGATGCTTTGTGACCACCTAGAGGGGTGGGATAGGGGAGGTGGGAGGGAGATGAAAGAGGGAGGAGATATGGGGATGTATGTATACGTATAGCTGATTCACTTTGTTATACAGCAGAAACTAACACAACATTGTAAAGCAATTATACTCCAATAAAGATATTTTTTAAATGTTTGTATGTATTTATTTCTCCTTCACTTTTGAAGGATAATTTTACAGGGTACAGAATTTTAGGTTGGTGAGTTTTTTTGCTCTCAACACTTTAAATATTTCCCCTCTACTCTCTTCTTGCTTTCATGATTTCTGAGGAGAAGTTGGATGTAATTTTTATCTTTGCTCCTCTATAGGTGAGGTGTTTTTTTTTCTCTCTGGCATCTTTCAGGATTTTTTCCTTGTCTTTGATTTTCTGTAGTTTGAAAATTATATCCCTATGTGTAGCTTTTGTTTGTTTGTTTCTGTTTATTTATTTATTTTTGGCATTTATCCTGCTTGCTCTTCTCTGGTCTTTCTGAATCTTTTATATGGTGTCTAACATTAATTTGGGAGAAATTCTCAGAAATTATTGTTTCAAATATTTTTTCTGTTCCTCTTTCTCTTCTGCTTCTGCTATTTTCATTACTAATTTTACACCGTTTATAATTGTTCCACAGTTTTTGGATATTCTGTTCTGTTTTTTTCCTTTGTTTCTTAGTTTTGGTTGTTTCTCCTGAGATATTCTCAAGCTTAGAGATTCTTTTCTAGGCCATGTCCAGTCTACTAATAAGCCCATCAAAGGTATTCTTCATTTCTGTTATAGTGTTTTGGATCTCTAGCATTTTTTTGTTTTTTTCTTTACAAGTCCCATCTCTCGCTTACATTGTCCATCTGTTCTTGCATGCTGTCTACTTTATCTATTACAGCCCTTAGCATATGATCATAGTTATTTTAAATTCCTGGTCTGATAACTCCAATATCAGAGTTATATGAGTCTGGCCATATATGAATCTGGTTCTGAGGCTTACTCTGTCTCTTCAAACTGTGTTTTTTGCCTTTAAGTATGCCTCATAATTTTTCTTGATAGTTGGACATGTTGTACTGGGTAAACAGAACTGCTGTACATAGGACTTTAGTAATGTGGTGGTGAGAGGAGGGGAAGCATTCTATAGACCTACGATTAGGGCTTAGTCTTTTAGTGAGCCTATGCCTCTAGACTGTAAGCTCTGTAAGTCCTTCTCAGGTTTTTTCCTTTCCCCAGGTAGGTTGGGCTCTGGTTAAATAGTTTCTTCTGAGAACTGACCTTGTTCAGAACAGAATGGTCTGGCATATTTCAAGATGGCTTCTTCTCCCCTCCCCCTGCTGAAAGCACAACAGGATTTTTCTCTACTATTCACTGTGATAATGGGTAGAACTCCAATAAGTAAAATTTACAAAATTGTGGAGATTCCAAGATGACAGTGCCCCCCCGGAGTTTTTATCTCTCCGATTTTTTCACACTGAGCCTCCAGCAATTTGTCAATTACAGTTCTGGTCATCTTACCCCAACACTGGTTCCCATAGATGCTTCTGTTCTAGTAAGTTGTGATTCTCTGTATTCGTCTCTCTCTCTCTCCAGTTTGGAGGGTAGTGTTTTGCCCTGTGGCCTCAATTCTCTTATGGAGCTAGAAAGAGTTGTTGATTTTTTCAGTTTTTTTTTTCTTCAGCTTTTTACTTTTTTGGATGAGGTAGCAACTTCTAGGGTCCTTTCATCCAGGACCCAGAAATATTTTAACTTTTTATACATAGCTCCCAGTTAAATTATTTGGTTTCTAAAAGAATAAATTTTAATCTGTTTTCTAAATGATATACTTTAAATATGTGAAGAGAGCTATTGTGTCATTTCTAAGTTTCCCTGGGCTAACATTTTCCTTTCATTGTCTCACATTCCCTTTTTTCTCTTCCCTTTTCTTTCTTCTCCTTTTTTATTTTTTACTCTCTAGTCAAATATTTCTTAAACCTCTATCTGTCATACTTTCCGTCAGGCACTGAGGACATCTTTTTCCTTTCCTCAGAAAGATTACACGCGGGTAGGAAAAAAGGCACATAAAATTTTATTTCTTAAAATAAATAGAAGAATTCAAGGATATTCTGAATCCTATAGAAGCGTACTTTCTCCTGTGCTTTAATTTTGATCAGCATCACTCTCCTGGTCATTTTCCTTTAGACAAGTTGTAACATATTAACATTTTCCTTAACCTGTGGTCTGGCTGTGGTCAGATCCAGAAGGTTCTCTTATCTCCCATATTTTAAGGCTAAATGTCTTTTGAGTAGGTTGATGATTATTTATGTAGGACAATTCATGACTGGAAAAGTGCATTTGAGTGACTCGTGCCATGTGTAAAAGTTGGACCCTTCTAATATGTATTTTCTAATGAATATTTACCGCACTGCTAAATGTCAAAATGTAATCAGGCTCACACAGGATGGCACAGCCATTTTGGACTCTGGCAATCTTTTATGGAAAGTGAATGAAACTTTGTTTGCTCTGATGCAGGTGTAGACCCTAATAACCATCGGGGCTCACACTGAGCAAAGTCCCCCAGAAGTTGTCACAGGCAGCAGTTTTTTACGAACCCAGAATTTCATGGTGTAGAGAGCCCATGCTTTACATTGGTCAACCGTGACTCATTGGTGGTAGATGGACGAAGAATAAAACAATACTATTTAGTGGGTCACCATAGTTACTATTAAAAATGAGCACATCTAGAGATTTATTTTTTTCAACTTCAGGATATTTTCAAGGCGGCTTTGAATTGCTCAAAGCAGAATCCTAAAAAAATTAAATTGATGGCTTAGAATTCAAAATGAAAAATAAAGTAGGTTCCAGAAAGGGAGCATAAAACTTCTTAGAAAGGAAGTTTTGCCTTTTCTATACAGCTTTGCAACTGAAAATCTGTGTTTGGATTCCAGTGACCCTGAACAATGAGGGTGGAAGTGGGCCTTTATTTATTTCACATTGCCTTTCAGATTTCTCTTTAAATTCCCTGTGATGAGTGACTTTTGTCGTTTTTTATGGTAAAACGATGCTTAAAGATGAAAACCAGGCCTTGACTAGGGAAGCCTATAATGTACCCAGGAGCCGATTCTGTATAAAGATTTGAAAACATGAAGGATAAGGGGATATTGAAAAGAATAATTCCCAGCTCACAGCAGTTTAGCAGAGAAAAGCTAAGACCACCATATAGTTATGTTATCTGCCAAAACACAGTGGCTTTTACTTCTTGCACATGAGAGTTATTGGAAACCATGACATTCCAGCATATTTTAGTAGAAGTTCTATCTCACCATGCTTAGAAGTGATATAACTCAGAAGAAGAAGTTGAAGAGAAAGTTCTTTGGTGCACTTATGCATACTGCTGAAATCTCAAACTTAAGAGAGAGGCTGCTGAGTTAGATGTCAGAGCACAATACTCAAATCAAATATAACTCTGAGCTGTAGTGTGAGGAGAAACAATTGGATCTCCTCCTGGAGAGATTCCTTATTCCTGAAAGAGAGCAGAAAAACTGAAAAGAATGGCCCTTGGTCCCTCAAATGTCCCAAGAATGAAAGAAAAAGCCTGGTCTTAAAATAACTTTAAAAATTAAACAACAAAAAAACATTTCTTGTGGCATATTTCAGAGTCCCTTCATATTTCCTTCCCAAAATTAGGTCAATCCTTTGTCTCCTCTGAGAACCCAAGACTCACTTTGGGGCGATGCTAGTGAATAAAAAGCATCACTATCTTAAGTGTGCATTCTCCGCTTTTATGTCTCATTGCCTGTCACAAGGAAGTTTCCTGGACATTTTACACTTTTTTAAAAACTTCAATTCAATAAAAATGAAGATTTTCCTTTTAGGTCACCATTTCTTCTGGCAGACTGAGTCTAAAGTGCACTTTATTTCCCTTTAATTTAACAGCTCCAGCAGCTTTTCCAGTTAAATCGACTGTTCATTATTGAGCCCCATTTATGAAGGGGCTGTGCAGTGCAGTTTAATGAATCCTTGGCACAAAGCTCCCTTTCAGGACTGGGAAAGAATAGGGGCTGTTCAGGCCCTGTAGGGCTGTATGTCAAAGCCAGCCCATAATGCCTGTCAGCCAAGGGCAGAAATTCCCACTGATATAAGAATGTGCAAGAAATCAACTTTCACCACCGACGAGCAGATTAAGACACGATCAGGAAATGAGACTGTAGGTTGAGAACAGTGACACCTGTTTGAACAGAGCATTTTCCCATCCCTTGATCACTGTGTGGCTGGAGCGGGGTCTGGTAGAATCAGCAGCACAGCCAAGGTCTCATAGCCTTCCAGGGTCTTCTGAAAGTGGATGGAAAGACCAAAAGACGACTGGGGGTGGGGGTACCTTTGCTAGGTCCTGTGCTAAGTGTGCTCACATTCCTTTTTCTATTTTAATCCTCATAACAAGCCTATGAGCATTACTTGCCTGTGACAGGGGAGGAAACTGAGGTTCATATGCTTTCATTTCTGGTTCAAGGTTACACTACTAAGTGGCCATGAAATGGCAATGATGGGCTAGACCATAGGCCTGTCTGGCTCCCAGGTGTTCGTCTTTTCCAGTGCTCTGAAGTGAGGCTTATCAATAGATTTCGTCCTTTGAAAATATCCAAGCTCTAGCCACTAGTAGTATGTAAAAATTTTTAATTGCATGGGGTATATGTTGAGCACCTCCTATGTGCTAGGCATATGTGATATACATTGGGGATACAGGCTGTTGAGTCATGGCATGAAGGTATGAGGAGTGTGGTTACAGGCCTGCTTTTTGTGCTAGACAGGCCTGGGTTTGAATCCCAGCTCTGACCATGTATAACTTTCATAAACTTCAGACCTTGGGGAACACTGGGGAAGTCCCTGTCACTAAGCCTTGGCTGTGCTGCTTTTTCCTCAGCCTCCACCCCAGCCACGCAGTGATCAAGAGATGATGGCTCAGGAGACTCTGTTATTGCCGACTACTCTCTGAAGGGTAATATGGTCCAGAGGATTTCTGCAGAAAGGAGTCCTTGACGCTTTGTGTTACATTGACGTCATATGATCCCTGAGTTCTCAAGGTGGGTGTGTGGATTGTTTTTTTTCTAGTACCATGGCTTAGATCAAGCCTGTTGACATTTACTTTTTAAAAAGATAAAATCACTACAAATATAAAATGAACCACATGTAAGAGATTCTATTGAACTCATGAATTAGCGAGGGAACCACTAAGATGTTATGATTGGTTCAAAGAACATTAGAAAAGTCAGTTATATATTATATAATATTAGGATAAATTTACTGGGTTACATAAAAAACTGGGTTATAAATCATTGTGGTTATCTGTTCCATGGGCAGAAATTATTTGCATATCCATGAGACAAAACCCTACCAGGTAATAAGTGATTTCACTAAATCAGGGACCTTCAATCAATAGCAAACTGTGAGAGAAACGAGATTCATACCTCCAGACAATCTCTGAGTGGCCTTTGTTCCCGTAAAACATTGAAAGAATGTGGGACCCACCTTTCTGCCTTATTTCCAAGTGGATAATTTTTCTGAAAAGCCCTATATTTTATAGACAAGTAGATTTGGACCCACCTAGAGAAAGGAAATGATTTGCTCGCATGACAGTGGGAAAGTCAGAACTAAAACCCAGGTCTCCTATCTCCCTAAAAATGTTTGTTCCACTTTACTGCTATGGAACCACATAATGATCCTGTTTCCTCCACTGAAGACTAGAGAAGGAGAGAACTTGCACTCTTCTGATTGCAAAGAGTGAAGGGGCATTGTATTTTCTGGGACAGGTTTTAAATTAAGGTCAATTAAATGTGAGAATAAGAAATATATGCTAATTGACCTATGTTACTGAGGTACAAATTAGGAAGTTAACCTTGGGTTTACTTCTTACTAATGGCACAGAGGTAGTTTGGTTTCTTGGAGTGGGATCCCTGCAAACAGATCCTGAGATGGAGAGTTGTGGGTAGAGGTTGATTGAGGAGGACTCCTGGGAGATACATCTGTAGGGAAGTGAGGAAGTCGAGACTGAGTGGAAGGAGAAGGAAGCCATCACTCTCAGCTGATCTTACAGAAAGTTCTGGAGCTGGGATTGCATTTCAGACTGGACTCAAATTGAAGGAAGTATCCTTTGTATCCTTCCATCAACCAGTCACTGGTCTCCAGTGCACTTGGGAGAGGACGTGACCTGGGGCAAGGCAGTGTCCTTCAGCTGTGGGCAATGCTTGGTGAGGGGTCCATCTGTCAGCCATCAGCAGACAGTAGATTCAGCAGCTGAGGGATGGGTTCCTCAGCCCCCCAGAGAGGATCTGGGCAGAGCATCACGGTATCCACTATGTCTGGCTTCTACTACAAGATTAACTGTAATAAAGAGATTTCAACTCAAGGGCCAACATTGATGGATTAGCAGTCTCGGGAGTACTTGTTCGAAGGGTTCTAGGCTCGTCTGAGCTCAGTGGAAAGAGTGTGGGGATTGATTAGTGATGTCTGTAGGACAGTGCGGGCGTGATGCTATGTTTCTTTTTGGACTTAATGGTGGTGTAGGTTGACTACGACACACAGTTTGCTGGGACCATCCTGGTTTATGCTTATGTTTCCAGGGTAATTTTTTGTTTTTTTTTTTCTGGCCACACCACACAGCTTATGGGATCTTAGTTCCCCAAGCAGGGAATGAACCCCGGGCCCACTGGAGTGAAGGCGCTGAGTCCTAACCATTAGACAGCTAGGGAATACCCATTCCAGGTTAATAATTAATAAATGTTACCTTTTATTCTCACAAACATCTTCCTCCACAAGGTTGGTTTTATGGTTATCCTAAGAAAGAGATTCTTCTCAATTTTGCTATTCTTGCCTCTCTCTTCTGAAAAGTATTCCTTTCTCTCTCTGGGCTCCATTTGGGACAAGTGGCCTCGTATCCTCAGTGCATTGAGGGTTTCAAAGAAGACTGGCAGACAGAGTTTTCTTTAGCTACTTCTGCTTCTAGCTTAGCAACACAAATCTCTCTTGAGGCATAGGTGCAAACACCCCTGGAAACCTTCCTAGAATGGGCAAGGAGGAGGTGGAGTGTGGAGATGTGAGACAAAGTACAGAGAAGATAAAACAGGCTGCAAACATAGAAAATTATTCTGCCAATGTTAAAGCAGAATTTTGCAGATACAACCACTGTCTGGCCTGGGTGAACGTGTGTTGACCCTACATTTAAAATGAGAGACTCAAGTCTGGAGGGGAATGTAGAAATCATCTATCCATTTCACAGAAGGGCAGCAGGCAAAGGCTACACTCTAGGTACTTGTAGAGCAGGGATCAGGACCCCAGTTCCTTAAGCCTCCCTGGCTAGTACTACTTCCACTGGACCAAATTCCATTCTCCAAGGAGAAAAAACAGGGTCAGTAGCAGTGACAACAACACGGAGGCAGCGATTTGGCCTGGGATAAAAGAGAACGACTGCTCTCAGACCTGGGATGACTTGGCAGAGGGGCTGGCGAGAAAACTGCTATATGCAAGAGCATCGGCATTATTTTTCCTGTGTAAACAGAGCATGACATCATGTTGGGGGCCAGAGTCTTCTCTGGTGCCAGGAAAGTGACAAATGCTAGAAACTGCTACCAGGAACAAGGCAGTTTGCCACACGCCATGGAACACAAAGATAAATAAGCTCCTCTGCTCAGAAATCTCCAATGGTTCTCTCCATTTTCCTGAGATCAAATCTAAGCTCCTTTACACAACTTCTGAGGCACGCTTTCCAATTTTTTGTCCCTCTAATCCCTGCCTCACACCCCGCATTCCAGCCACATAGTACTGTTTAAACTACCCTGACGCCACCCTGCAGTTTTCTACCTCCATGCCCTGGCTCATGAAGACTTCTCTCTAGGATGCCTTACCCTGTTTTTGAAAAAAAAAAAAATCTATCAAAACTCTCCTTAAACTGTATGGTCCAACTCAATGGCTTCTCTATGAAACCTTCTCCAAACTTGCCATACACAGCAAATCACACCCTCTTGTGTGCTCCAGTGATGATCTGCTTGTGCCTCCTGAGGACAGCAGCATGTCTGTGCCATTTCTCCAGGCCCAGAGCATGGTGTCTCTAGGATACAGCAGATGCTCCTCAAATGTCTGCCTATTGAATAAATAAATGACATGACTGTCAGACTCAAAGAGATCCTTGGGAACATGTCTGTCTTCTCAGGACCAGGACTTATGTATGTATCCCTGGTACTTAGGATGGTGCCTAGCACATAGTAGGTCCCATTAGATATTTATCAAATGACAGAGACAGACAAGTACACAAATAGGTGATTCATGGAAGTCTGAGTTTGGGGATAGGAAATTTAGATTTGAAGCTAAACACTGTCAGCACCAGCTGTTAGACCTTCAGCAAGCTGCCTAAGCTCTGTGAGTTTAGGCGTCGTCAGTGAAAGGGGGACGATATTAACTAGCTGAAAGGGTTACTGTGAGGATTAAATGAATATTATGTGAACGTACCCAGGACTGATTCCAGTGTAAGGTGAGAGCTCAATAAATGCTTGATGAGTGGATGGACAGATGAATAAAGAAGTCCCATAGAAGAGATAAAGGTAAAGTAAAGTATCAGGGAAGCATGAGGGAGGGAGATATGACAACCTGAGTTGGTAACAGAGACGTGGAAGGGCTTTTTGAGAGAGAGGTTAACATTGAATGTGGATTTTGCAGGCAGACTAGGATCTTCAGAAAGTGCAATGGAATTAGTGACACCCTAGTTCTACCTTATAGAAATCTATTCTAATCTATTTTCTGCTGCCCCAAATGCTATGGCCAACAAAAGCCACTTTTGTAGTAATGAGGAACGACCAAACATAATATAGCAAAACTAGCCCTAGGCAGGGCAGTCTAAATCTAGATTCTCTTTCTATAAAAGTGATCTTGAAGGGCTGGGGGAGGGGGATTGAAAGATAGGTGTGGTGTCCTAAGACTCCAAAGCTCCCCCTTAACTCATTTCCTACTCCATGCGGTCAGGAAGTGCTTTCTGGAAAGAACAGGCAGGTTTAATGCAATTATGTGCTATTGGCCCTCCCCAGCGTGGCCATGTGCTTGGCAACTCCAGCTGGCCTCACACAAGAGAAAGCAAACTTCAGCTGCCCCCCGGGCCATTGTTTTAGCACTCCTCAGAGAAGTGTTCCTGCGGCTGATCGGAGCTGCTTAAGCTGTCTAATTGAATGAATTCAACCTCATATAATAGGATCTAGGTCTTTAAGCATTTCTGTCTGGCACACCGGATATTGGACTGGGGGCTGCTCAAGTTACCCAGCCTCCCTGAGGCCCTGGGTCTCCCTGGTGCCTGCACTTGTCACATTTTGGTGTAAACATTTTCTTGGGCTCAGAGCAGCCTTCTGCTCTGCTCTGATAGAACTGGTCCACATTGATTCAAGAGGAGTAAGATATCAGGTATTTGAATGAAATCCGAACAAAAGAAGATTCCGCCTGGAGGGTCTGTTGTGATTTTCCTCATTTCCAGGGAAAGGAGGGGGCACAATTGCTCTTTGGAAATCAAGCCCTTCAGCTCCATCCTGTACTCCTCTGTATGGGCCTGCTGCAGACTGGCCGGGTGACTGAGCAGGCGCTGAATGAACTGTAATGACAGAAGGCGATGGAAAAGCAGGTCCATCTTCTTCAGCCTTGCTCTCTGCCAATCCATCCTTCATTCTCACACCTAAGTGAGATTTCTTTTTGTTTTTTTATGTATAATTTACAGACACAGACTTGACACATCTTAAGTGTACAGTTCCATGAGTTTTGACAGACACACACACATCCATGTAAACAACACCTCAATGAAGATATACGTTTCTGTCACCACAGAAAGATCCCTTGTGCCCCCCTTCAGGCAATCCCTTCCCCCACAGGCAGCCACTGTTCTGATTTCCAGCACCATAAATTAGTTTTCCTGTTCTACAATTTCATATAAATGGAATCATACCATATGCATACCTTTACAGCTGGCTTATTGGGTCCAACATAATGTTTTTGAGATTCATCCATCTTGTTGCATCAGTAGCTTGTAATTTTTTATTTTTTTAATTAAAAAGTTTTATTTATTCATAGCAGCACTATTTACAATAGCCGAGACATGGAAGCAACCTAAATGTCCATCAACAGATGAGTGGATAAAGATGTGGTGTATATATATATATACAAAATGGAATATTACTCAGCTATAAAAAAGAATGAAATAATGCCATTTGTAGCAACGTGGATGGACCTAGAGATTATTGTACTAAGTGAAGTAAGTCAGACAAATACAAATATCATATGATTATCGCTTATACGTGGAATGTAAAATAATGATAAAAATGAACTTATTTACAAAACAGAAATAAACTCACAGACATAGAAAACAAACTTATGGTTACCAAAGGGGATAGTGGAGGATAGGGGGAGATAAATTAGGAGTTTGGAATTAACATATACATACTACTTTATATAAAATATATAAACAAAAACGACCTACTGTATAGCATAGGAAACTACACTCAATATCTTATAATAACCTATAATGGAAAAGAATCTGAAAAAGAATATATATATGTATAACTGAATCACTTTGCTGTACACTTGAAACTAATACAACAATGTAAATTAACTATACTTCACTAAAAAACTATAAGACAGTTAAAAAATTTATTTTATTGACGAGTAGGTGCTGTACAATATTATAAAACTTACAGGTATATAATATAGTGATTCAGAATTTTTAAAGTTTGTACTCCATTTATAGTTATTATAAAATATTGGCTATATTCTGTGTTGTGAACTATGTACCGTTTTATTACTTAATAGTATTCCATTGCATATATATATATATATATATATATATATATATACTCCATATTCAACAGAATACTCTGTCTCAGTCTCTCTCTCTATATATATAATTAAAATATATACACTATATGTAAATAATTATATATAAAAACATATATACTATGCTATATATGTATAAAATAATTTTTCTAAAATAAAGAACTGACCATTCTTGGTGCCTAGAGCCCTTCATCAGTCCCCCATTGCTTATGTAATAATGCCCAAACTTTTTAGGATGGCATTCAGGTCTCTCTCCTTTGACCATGGCCTCATCCCCTGCCAATTCCACCTATGCAAACCATATTCCATGTACACATTTCACAGTTCTGCTAATACATTCTGTCTCCTACCACTGTGTATTCTGACCTGGCTGTGTCCTCACCTGAAATGTTCTTTGCTCTTCCCCCCATGGCAGTTTTCATCCCAGACTTCAAGCCTGTGTGAAGCCTTCCCTCACCTCTGACCTCTGTGTGGCCATGACCCCTTATACATCCCACAGTTACAGACTGGACATTGGGGTCCTCGAGAGTGAGATAGTGCATAAATTTTCTTGGCAGCCCTAGGGGCAGAACAGTGCTGTGCTCTGAGAAGAGAGGATTTTCGGAGAGCAAATTGATACTTTCATTGGCTGGGTAAGGGATTCGGTTGTTCAGCGTTATGCAGAACAGCTTTAACAGCCTGCATGAATCAGGGTCTCTTCACAGTCTGTGAAACTGGCTGGAAAATCAGGCAATGCAGGTGTACTACCTCACTGCTGACCCCATTGCTTCAGAGAGCTAGTGCCCATCTCTAGATCACTTTGGGGGGGCTCCTTCTCAAACTTTTGATATCGGAGAAGTTCTCAGTGGGAACTCAGCACACATGCATGCCACTAATTTTTTGTTTTTGAGATATAATTCACATACCATAAAAATTCACCCCTTTAAAATGTGAGGTTCAATGGTTTTTAGTATATTCACAAAGTTGTGTAACCATCACCACTATCTAATTCCAGAACATTTTATCACCTCAGAAAGAAACCTCACTCCCATTAATACAGATCACTAATTTTAGACAAATGAAATAAAATGTTAAAAAATTAATTATGGACTATAGCATGAGAACACAGCTTTAAAAATAAAAATATTTTGTATCAGTCAGAGGAGTGAAATCATATGCAGTTTTTCAGCAAGATGACTCTGTCTAGATCAGTAACAGATTGCTTCAGCTATAGGTCAGATTTTACAACTAGACAATATTTCTTTTTCCCTATGCATACCAATTAGAAGTTCTTACTCCTGTTGCCGAAACTCAGCCTCTGTTCACCCGTGAATAAAAGTGCGGAGACAGAGCTTTGGGTGAAGTAGAAAAGAGCAGCTTTTATTGTTTTGCCAGACAAAGGGGGCCACAGAGGGCTAATACCTTCAAGGCTATGTGTCCCACCCTGGAGCGGGTAGTGAGGAATCTTATAGTGTTCAAGGAGCAGGGTGACATCAGCTCAACAGCTGGACATTCTGATTGGCTGGTGGTGAGGTAATGGGGAGTCAGCATCATCAACCTCCTGGTTCCAACCCGTCTGGGGTCTACATGCTTGTGGGCAGCATACAGTTAACTTCTCCCACCTGGTGCGGCTTTCAGCATCTGCCTCTTAGGGTCCTTCTCGGTTATACACACAATCATAGGTTGTTGGGAATGACAGCAAATGTTCGGTGGTTTTCTTGGACAGTTCTGGATATTTGGATCAAATAAGGCATCTTGTCCATTCTACACCCAAAACCATGCTTCTTCCTTTTTCTGCTAGCAGAACAGTGATCTGTTTAGGTGTTGGGCAAAGAGCCCTCCATCTCAGTAAGTGTAGATGCCTACGTGATCCATGGGTAAATTATGATCGTCCTAAACAAATCGTAAATTTCTTCCCATGGTCACTGAGTCGTTTAAGGATAAGCATGTAATCTGGTTTGGGGTAATGAGATGTTTTTCTGAGGAAGGATTCCCTTTCTGTATAAAATCATAAAGGCCCTGAGGAAAAGTCCCTTTGCCCCTTTGGAATAGGGGTGTGATGGCTGGAAGTGGATCAGCCATTTTGCAACCATGAGGCTCCCACATAAGGATGAAAACAAACACATTAAGGAAGACGGAGCAGATAAAAGAGTTTGGGCTCATGGTGGTGCCAATGTGCAGCTGAACCAGTGTCAGGATTTGCTCACATTAGGATCTCATTCTTTAGATAGATAGATGAAGATCTCATTCTTTATCTGTCTATCTGGTTTTCTATGACCACCAGTCCGATTATAAAGACCAAGAAATTAAAAAGAGATTTCTAACTTAACATCCCATGAGATGTTACTTTTAATAAGCATAACATGCTTGAACATTTTAATTTGGGAGGTGGAGATGAATGGACTTCCAACTCCACTACTGGCTGCATATGGCTCTAGAAAGTACTTTTTTATGCTCCATTGCAGTATGTTAATATAGTTTTGAAATATTTTTCAATAATGTGCCTTAATTATTTCTTGGATAAGTGAAGAAAACCATCACCTAAAAAGAAAAAAAAATCAATCCTTAGGTAATCAAGTTGCTTTCTCCACAGTTTTATTCCTAAAAATCCTGTTACCTTATCCTCAACATAAAGCAGTCTTGATATTTCAGCTCTAACATGATTAGTCCTGGCTATTCAGGATACTGAATATGTTGCTAAGATAAGGCACTTGAGAAATACTCTTGACATTGCTACAAATGCCCTTATTAGTATCATACTGTAATTGTTAAGTGTTATCATAGTGTAATTGTTTCTACTTGGAATAGAGTAATTGTGGAAAAGCTCCTATAGAATGACTTTTTAAGTTTAAAATTTTAATTTGTTATTAAAATAAGTATGTGCATGGTTTAGAAAGAAAAGTATTAGAATTTTCTCCCCCATTATCCCTATTTCTGACTCTTACTTTAAACATTTTACAACTTTTGTTTTTCTTTCTATTTTTACCTACACGTTTCAAAATAATCTCATGTGGCAGGCATGGAGATGCACTGCTCAGATTCCTCTTCAAGAAAGTATTCATTGCCCAGCTGCTGCAAGTACACTGAGCTGACAGCCTTCAGGTGTTAACGTGTTCAGACTTCTTGCTCTTCTAAGCTGAGGCCACCACGCTCTTCTGGAGGTGACTCCATCCGATGACTGGACAAAGTGGTGATGCACAGGCCTAGCCATTTCTGACTGGTGTATTACTCCTTTACTGAGTCATCTTTACTCCAAACGTCCCCTCCGGGCTTGCAGAGAATTTTGTCAGGTCCATGGAACTGTCTGAGGCCCTCCCAGCTGGATTCAGCTTCCTCTTTCCTTTCCTTTCACAGGTCTCAGATCTGCATTGTAGTCTGTAAGCTTTCCTTGTCCAATTCTACTTTCTCTCCCTCTTACCTTTCATAAGTGTTACCCCTCAAAAAATTGCTTGCCCTGAAAACTCTATTACTTATAGAACACTTACACCTTTTCCACCCGTGGGGTACTCCCCCTCTTCCCTTTCCCAGTCATCTCAGTACAGTGATAACACAGTTTGGTTAAATTTTCAATGATTATTCTATTATTATGTGAATATTGTTCACAGTTCCTCTACATTTTACTAAAATTTCTTGTACAGCTTTTTGTTTTGCCTGAAGTTAATAATTGCCTTATTTTGGGGGGATTTAGCTTTCTATGTATATTTCACTTTATGTTTCCCTAAACACATTAACAGAAGGAGAACACCTTCTTATAGAATTTAGAATGCTTTTGATTGCAAAGTAACACCATACCCAACTAAAAGTAGCCTAAAAAAATAGGTTTATTATCTTACTCTTAAAGAAGTCTGGAGTCAGGGAGTTCTGGGGTTGGTTAACTCAGTGACATTATGATATCATTGAGGATTCAGGTGCTTTTCATATTTCTGCTCTGCCAACCTTAGCATGTTGATTTTTTAATTTTGAGGCTTGAATCCTCATGGTTGTAAGATGGCTGCTGCAGCTCCAAGTATCACATATATAACAAAGGCAGGAGGGAGGGCATTCCTTCCTCTCTCTTTCCTTTTTCTCCTTTTATCTCTTTTAAAAATATGTACGTGAGGAGGGACTTTCCTAGAATTCCAAGAGTAGATTTCTCTTAATGTCTCATTGGCTGAGATTGGCTCTCATGTCCCTGCTGTAGTTAAAGGGGACATGCAACTGTCTGTCATTTTCAGCCTCCACAGAGAGAGGTGCGCTCTGTCAGGTAAGAATAAGAATAAGGTTAGGATATTCAAAGCAGCAAGAGTGAGACTTCCCTGGTGGTGCAGTGGTTAAGAATCCACCTGCCAATGCAGGGGACATGGGTTCGAGCCCTGGTCCGAGATGATCCCACATGCCGCAGAGCAACTAAGCCTGTGCGCCACAACTACTGAGCTTGTGCTTTAGAGCCTGCGAGCCACAACTACTGAAGCCCGTGTGCCTAGAGCCCATGCTCTGCAACAAGAGAAGCCACCGCCATGAGAAGCCCGCGCACCGCAAAGAAGAGTAGCCCCAGCTCACCGCAACTAGAGAAAGCCTGCGCACAGCAACAGAGACCCGACACAGCCAAAAATAAATAAATTAAATAAATAAATTTTAAAAAAGTAGCAAGAGTATCTGTTATCTCCTATCATCACTGTCAAATAAATAAGAAAATTGATCACTTCCACTGATTTTTCTTTGCAACATCCCCTCCTTCTCCAGGAATTCTCCATTTTCCTGTTCTAATTTAACTGATCGTCACCACCCAGCCTGCTATATGGCTGTGGTAGTACTTCTCTCTGTCACTATCCAGGTGATTCTCTTTGACTCTATCCTGTGATGCATCCCCTGTTTTCTGGATACCATTTTCTTCTGTGTTTTTCATGGAGCACATTATTTAGTGGTCCCTTGAGAAAAGTTTCTTGAAAGGCAATTTCATAAGATATTGTATGTCTGAAAATGTTATCCTATCCTCATGCTTAATGAATCATTGGATTCGGTATAGAATTCTAACTAGGAAATAATTCCTTCTCAGATTTTTAAGGGCATTGCTCCATTTTTTTCAAGTTCTGGTGTTGTTAATCAGAGGTCTGATGTTGTTATCTTATTTTTATTTTTTGTACATCACATTTATCTCTCTTTAGAGTCCTTTAATATTCTGAAAATGTATAATAATGTGCTTTGGTGTGGATCTTATCGTTGTTTACTAGGCATTTAGTAAATTCTTTTAATCTGGAAATACATATCCTTCATTCCTACAATATTTACATGTTTTATTTCTTTGATAATATTTTCTACTCCATTTTATCTCTTTTTTTCCCCCTGAAATTCCTCTAGGCTTAATTTTGAACGTTTCTTGGACTTCTTATTCATCCTAGGAGATTTCCTTAACTTTATCTTCCGATCCCTTTATTGACTTTTAAAAATGTATTACCACAAATTTCTAAGAGTGCTTTCTTATTTTTGATTTACTCCCTTCCTTTTTTTTGTAGCATCTAATTCTTGTTTCATCTAATTTCATCTAATTCTTGTTTCATCTTGCAATATTTTCTCTTATCTCTTTAATCATTAATCTTATTTTATCTCTGAATTATAATTTATATGGAACTTTTGCTCTTTGCATTGTTAGTTTCCTGTGGGATTATTCCCCCTAATTTTTTTGGGGGGGCTCTCTATTATCCATGTTGGAGGCATTGCCAAAATATTTGATGAACGCTGGATGTGAATTTATATTTAAGATTGGATAGCTATTATAAAAAGCTTATTGAAAATCCACCCAGTCTTTTCTCTTCTGCTAGTAACCCTTCAGAGAAGACTACTCCAATTTCCTGACTCGGGAGTATGTGACCTGCTGCAAACATTCTAGAAACTGACTGGAAAATGAGGCTGAGGGTCATTATTCATTATTCATAATGTAGAATTTCATTTAATCCCTTTGTTTTCAGTAGGGTGTGTCATTGCTCACTCTACATTGTACATGGAATCCCCTATGCTAGAACCATTCTGGTTCAATCCCGTAGAAAATAAAATTCTTGTTTTCAACCAAGGGGCTATATGGAATGGGGGAGGGGATCTTGAATTCTAATTGCTTCTTATACAGGCTTTCAACCAATTCTCCTATTTTCCCTCTCCTCACGCTTACTTTCTCAAGTACTGAGGCTTTCCTGGGTTCTGTGGCTCAAATCAATTAGTTTCCAAATTTCTTCTTTTTTTTTATTTCTTTTTTTGCAGTGCTTATACAAATTATTATACTTACAGATGTGTTTATGCCAGCATGTATATTTTATATTTTCATTTATCTTGTTTACTATATATATTTATAATGTTTTTTACTATTTTTCTCACTAATTTAGTACTACAAAATTGCTTTGAAGCCATTGATCTGCTTTCATAAATTTGAGATATAGATGCAATATATTAATAATAAAATGGAAATGTAACCAACAAAAACTCTAATGTGTAAATTACATAAACTTGAGGTAAAAACCATATCTATTAACTGACTGATCATGTAGTTTAGCTGGAACAAATGTATGCAGTCTTTGATATACATGTGCAACCATTAGGTTATGATTATAAAGAAAAACTGTGATTTCTTTGAAAGCCATGATTTCTTTTCTTGTGCTGTTGACTCCCTTATTTATTTATTAATAATTTATTTATTTATTATGGCCACAAAAATGTTCTATTTTATTATACCAATAATGATAATAATATTAAAAAACCCTGACATTAATAATAATAGTCACCATTTACCATGTTACATAGAGTAGATGTCAAGCACTGTATTAGGTGTTTACATTGTCTCACTTACATAATTTTTAATTTAAAATTTATAAAATATATGTACACAGGGCTTCTCTGGTGGCGCAGTGGTTGAGAGTCCGCCTGCCCATGCAGGGGACACAGGTTCATGCCCCGGTCCAGGAAGATCCCACGTGCTGCGGAGCGGCTAGGCCCGTGAGCCATGGCCACTGAGCCTGCGCGTCCAGAGCCTGTGCTTGCAACAGGAGAGGCCACAACAGTGAGAGGCCCGCATAGCACAAAAAAAAAAAAAAAAATATATATATATATATATATATATATATATATATATGTACACAAAATTGTTTCAGCTTTTTTTCTTTTGAAAACACCAAGCCATCTGGGGATCACCTGAGTGATCACTGGTGACAAGCAGTGGGGAGGAGGGCACAGTTTAGAAAACACTGACTTAATGATTGTCTAGGGTAAGGAGAATCCTTTGTTGTTTTTATGCATGTACCGCTTGCTGGCCTGGTTTAGCAATATTCTGGAAAGCCCATAACATTTTTTTTAAAAATTGGACAAATGGCTATTGGTAGGATGCTTTCCGATTGCAAAATGCTTTCACATTCATTATCTCAGTTGAAGTGGGCAGGGCAGGGATTATCTTGCTTAAGAGATATTTCCAAGGTGTTCAGTTAGAATGAAGGCTTTCTGTTCAGTTGCTTTTAGCAGATTTATTGGAGTGTGGTGCTATTCTTCTATAGTGACGTTTATTATTTAAAAAATAGCTCATCAAACTTTTTGCATAACAAATCATCCCAAAATGTATTGCCTTAAAACCAAAATTTATGATTTTACATGATGGTATTGGCTGGCAACCTGAGTGGTTCTTTTTTTTTAAATAAATTTATTTGTTTTTGGCTGTGTTGGGTCTTCGTTGCTGCACGTGGGCTTTCTCTAGTTGCGGCGAGCGGGGGGCTACTCTTCCTTGTGGTGCGCGGGCTTCTCATGGCAGTGGCTTCTCTTGTTGTGGAGCATGGGCTCTAAGTGCATGGGTTTCAGTAGCTGTGGCACGTGGGCTCAGTAGTTGCGGCACACGGGCTCTAGAGCGCAGGCTCAGTAGTTGTGGCCCACGGACTTAGTTGCTTGGCGGCACATGGGATCTTCCTGTACCAGGGCTTGAACTTGTGTCCCCTGAATTGGCAGGCAGATTCTTAACCACTGCTCCACCAGGGAAGCCCAACCTGGGTGGTTCTTTTGCGGGTCTTTCTTGGAACCACTCATGTGGTTTCAGTTATATGATGATTTGACTGGGTTTGGAGGGTGCAGAACAGTCTCACAGGCATGTCTGGCAGTGGTGCTAGCTCTCATCTGGGGCACCTTGATTCTCTTGGGATCGTTCATAGCATGGGATCTTAGTGTTGCGAGAGTGTGAAAGTGGAAGCTGCAAAGCCTCTTATGTTGCATGTTTGCAAAGGTTTGGAATTTGTGCACTGTCTCCAGCATAGATTCAGAGGTGTGGAGAAACAGATTTCCAGCTCATGATGGGAGGAGGGGCAATGTCATACCGCAAAGGGGCTTGGGCCCAGGGATCAGTGATCCGTTAGAGCCGTTATTATAAGGATCAGCCACAGCTGTTGTCTCTGAAGATTGTTCACTCCATTTTACATTTTCCTCCTCATGAGGACCCTTGAGAGAAATACCTGATTGGCTCTAGAACCAAGGATCCTTCTATTTATCCTAAGCAATTGGTTTCCTTTTATGTTTTGGGTAGTGTTAATTACGGTAACTGACCGGATTTCACTTTTTCCATTGGCTCTTAGGAAGATGAGTGCCAAATATGCAATTATTTCTCAAGGATATAATATATATTTATAAGGTTTAATCTCATTCTAGGTCCCAGGGCCCACTTAATACTTTACCTTTTTATTTCTTCATGAAATCCTCGTACCTTTTTTCTTTTTTAATAAGTCTTTTATTTTAGAATAGTTTTAAATTCACAGAAAAATTGCAGAAACAGTACAGAGAGTTCCTATATGTCCTGTACCCAGTTCCCCTACCTATTGTAAGCATCTTACATTACTATGGTACATTTGCTGCAACTAAGGAACCAACATTGGTACATCATTATTAACCGAAGTCTATACTTTAGATATCCTTAGTTTACCTAATATCTTTTTGTCTGCTTTGGGATCTCATCTAGGTGACTACATTACAGTTCTGTGTCTTAGGGTCCTCTTGTCTGTGACAGTTTCTCAGACTTCCCTTGGTTTTGGTGTCCTTGGCAGTGTTGAGGGGTACGGGTCAGACATTTTGTAGAATTCCCCTCAATTGGGATTTGGCTGATTTGTTTTTCTCATGGTTAGGTGGCAACAATAGGTTTTGGGGAAAACCACATTAGTAAAGTGCCATTCTCATCCCATCAAGGGTATATATTATCAATATGACCTCACCATTGTTAACCTTGATCACCTGGCTGAAGTGGTGTTTGCCAGGTTTCTTTACTATAAAATCACTCTTTTCCCCTTATTTCCATGCTGTTGTTTTTGGAAGAAGGTCACTATGCACAACTTACACTTAAAGAGTGAGAAGTTGTGCTTCACCTCCTTGAGAGCAGAGTATTCATATAAATTATTTGGAATTCCTCTTTATGGGAGATTTATCTATTACCCTCATTTATTTATTTATTTATTCAATCATTTGTTTACGTCAGTATGGACTAATGGATATTTATTTTATTCTTTGTTTCATAATCCAATATTACATTATTTATTTTGTTGCTTAAATTGTTCCAATTTTGGTCATTGGGAGGTCTTTTAGTTGGCTCCTGTGTCTCTTTGACATAGTGTTTTGAGCACTTCTTTACTTTTCTGGCACTATGAAATGTTCCAGGCTCATCTTTTATATTCCCTACCTCCAGTCCTAGAATCAGCCATTTCTCAAGGAGGTCTACTTCCCTTTATTGGGGAATGGTATTAGGAACCAAAATTTGGGCACTAGTTTGCAGTTTAATTTGTGTTATCTCATCGCATTTTATGTACTCTCATAATTGGTCTATATTTCTTTCTGAAATAAAGTAGAAAAGAATAAATTAATAAACAAGACACAGTTAAAAAGTAGATCCAAACCTTAAATCCAGATCTTTTCTCTCCAGGTCTTATTTTCCTTTGGCATAAACCAAGCCCAACAATATCTCAGATACGGAAAGAAAGAGACATACTACAGAGTTTACATTGTCTCTTGGCTAGACATTTGATAATCCCAGCCCAGTTAGTGTTGTCTCCTACTATTTTCCTATGCATATCCAGGAACACAGAAATCCTCATTACTCACTGAAAATGCCATCCACACTCATTTGAAAAATCAGTATTTTAACTAATATATAATGTATATAAATAAATAGTAAATTAAAACATTCTCCTTGTAAAAATGAAAAGATCTTAGCTAAGGACAAGCATTAGAACTAAATTTCCATGCAGTCTATATCGAGTGTTTATTTGTCTTTATGTACTTTGGGAAATTCTGCTCTTCCTGCTGTATTCAAATATCACATTATCCATGTCTTCTTGCCAATTTCCTTTATCCGAGTGGATTTCTCTTTCTATTGAACTCACAGTGATTTGTTTACACCTTATTTTACATGGCTTTGCATTCTGCTGAATATGTGTCTGCACTGTCTACCAAATCATGAATTCCCTGAAGGTAGGACTCTGCTTTATGCATCTTTATGTTCCTCCAAAATCATACCACTTTCTGACGCATAGTCTGAGTTCAATAAATGTTTGTTAAATAAATGAAAGAAGGAATGAAATGTAAAGTAGTGTATGCCTTATTTTCACAACTACATCAATATTATGAAAGGAGCACCAGACCAGTAGTTAGTAGATCTTGGTTTTACATTGAAGCTATTCATCACAGTGCTATTTGTAATATAAAAGGTCTAGAAAAACCCAAGTAATTTAATCATAACAGAACTGGTTTAGTAAACTATGGTAGACCCACTCAGTGGAATACTACACAACTGTAAAAAAAAATGAATGAAGATGTATTGCTGTTAAGTAAAAAAAACAAGGAAGAAGAAAATGTATAATAAAAATATGATTTCTAACAAAGAATAAGCCTGAACCCAAACAAAACAAAACAACAACAAAGATTACCTATAGGAAGGGGGGAGAAAATTGGGTGGAGGAGACCACAATAGAAGCTAACTCTCTTTGAATATGTCTTGTGATATAGTTTTGACTTTGAAATCATGTAAATTTTTTTTTTTTTTTTTGCAGTACGCGGGCCTCTCACTGTTGTGGCCTCTCCCATTGCGTAGCACAGGCTCCGGACGCACAGGCTCAGCGTCCATGGCTCACGGGCCCAGCCGCTCCACGGCATGTGGGATCCTCCCGGACAGGGACACGAACCCGTGTCCCCTGCATCGGCAGGCAGACTCTCAACCACTGCGCCACCAGGGAAGCCCAAAATCATGTAAATTAAAAAAAATATATAAAACAAAATTAAAGATTTATAAAGCAATTTTATATAAAGCAAAGTAATACAAATAAACCTAACTGTGTATTGAATTTGTGGTATAACCACACAGAGAGTATTTTTTAAAGTGAATTTAAAACAGTAATTGGACTGTTCATCACTAGTGGGATATGTTTTGAGGACAAAATAATGGAAAAAAGGAGAAAAAATAAGATTCTTTGTAGTAATTATATTATTAGTGAGAATACTGGCATTGTTAATTTGAAACCATTATAAATATTATAGCATATATTTTATAGTGTGTGTGTGTGTGTGTGTGTGTGTGAGAGAGCACTATAGCATAAAAAAACAAAAAAACAAAAAAACATGAATCTGACCAAGCCCCTATATCTACTCCTCATTTTCAGGAAACACAGGGGCCAGAGAAACATATTAAGTGATACCAGGGAGATGGATGCAATCAACCAAATCCAGAATGTGGGAGAAAATGACAAGGTAATGACCAGTTTCTTCAGTAAACCAATTGCAAAGAAAACAAAAGGTGGGGGGTGATATACATGTAAAGAGACTTAAGAGACATACCAAACAAATTATTTGCAATTTCTTCCATTGAGGGCTGGATTCTAATTTCTCTCCTCTTGAACTGGCCTTAGTGATTTGTTTGACCAATAGAATGTAGTAAAAATGATGTTCTGGGAATTCTGGAGCTAGATCATAAGAAGCCTGACAGATGTCACATGGGGCCTATTGTAACACTGTCTCTGGGATTCCTGAGCCTCCATGTAAGAAGTCTGAGTACTCTTACACCAGCTACTGGTGGATAGGCCAGCATGTGTAAGCACAGGTGCAGTCATGTGAATGACGCCATCTTGGATCCTCCAGACTAGCCATTGTCAATGTCACATGGACTAGAAGGATGGAGGAAAGGATGAGAAAGAAAACAAGAGATACATTTTAGGGAGTGTACAATTTGAAAGGCAACATTATTTTGTGATGAAATTGATACTTTATAAATTGTGTGTGATACTGAGGAATTAATTTGTTTTATTTGAGGTTTGAAAAATAGTGAATGACAAGCAGTTGGTATGGGAAGAGAGAAAGAGAGTAAAAAAAGATGCATAATTATTTCTCCCTTTATGAATGTGCATTCCTGACAGCCCTGAGCACTAAGATTGTCCTGCAGGGAATATGATTAAAGTTACAAAGAGGAAAACAAAATAAGTAAGTCAGCTTTTGATCCTGCTGCTATATTTACCCACAAGAAAGGAGGCAGCTCTCAGGTGGGCCTTTGTCTAAGTAATGTCCTGAAATCCAAGTGTAAAAGAACAATATGAAACCTCAATTCTCCCAAACGGTTTGGGGCAAGTTCAGCCCTTGAGTCCCTGGGGGGCTTGGTTCCCAAGGAGACTAATCCCACTTGCTCAGCATTAAGTATCAGTGGGGCAAAAGAGCTCTAGTTTGGAGCTCCGCAGAGAGGCCCGAGTGCAGGCTGGAGCCAGGTCCCTTGGCCCCATAGGAAGTGAAATGGATTGATGTCAAAACCACTCAAGTGAGCGTGCTTGCTCAGGGTACAGGAGGAGGGGCCTGATGGGCTGGCAGGAGCTGGCCTCTTACTTTGCTGAAGCTCATTCCATCCGAAATAGAGCTCTTCCCCAAAGGAAAGGGGAGAAGCAACGGAGACCTTGAGGTGGGGTCCACATGTGCCATTTAGCTGCACATTGGAAGCACTAAGGATTTATTTTGGTCTCAGTTATAGAGCTATTTCAAGCAGAAGTTGCTCTTTGTTGCCTTCTTATCTATAGTTTTCCATAGACACCATTGCTTTCGTATGACCATGTCCCTGCCCGGCTGTTCCCAGAGATACTACATGTTTGCTTGGCACACTCAAATGTATCATTTAATTCTTAGCTCAAATGGTACCTGTTTATGCAGGCTTCCCCAGCTCCTCTGGTCAACTTGAAGGTCTTTTATCCCATCAATTATTGTACCTTTAATTTACTTCTATTAAGAAGTATCACATTATATTACAATGGCTTCTTTGCATGTCTGTCTGTCCACCAGAAAGGGTAGGAATCATGGCTTCTTATCTCTGTATCCGCAGTACCAGCACAGTGCTAAGCACATTGTTGGTGTCAGTATCTTTCTGTTGAATGAATAAGTGATTGGATGGATATTTTATGCATAAGGATCAATTTTGTGAATCAGGCTATAGAAATTCTAATCCATGAATATCTTATATTTGTATACAGAGCTTTATGGTTGACAAAGAACTTCCATTTCCATGATCTCACCGATTTTCACAATAGCCTCATCAAATTGATTCACATGATTATTCCCATTTTATAGATGGGAATATTGAGGTACAGGAGGTTAAGTGAATTTTTATAGTCAGCTGGATAATGAAAGGGTATATTGGACTCCAGTCTCAATCTCTGGTTCTAATTTTAGCACTCTCTCTATGATATTACACTGCTTTTTTCTGTTTCTATAACCTGCAAGTATAGCTGCTCTCTTTCATTTGGAAATATTCACTCACTTTGTTGGGAGAAAGAACAAATGATGCTGATTTTATAGGGTGATATGTTGGTAAGAAGTAGGTGGAGCCTAAAGAATCAAAAACATGGGCATTTGTTGAGCTGCTTTTTTGTGCCAGGAACTTTCATATATAGCATCTCACAACAACCCTGAGGAGCTGAGATGATCTCCATTGAGCACATAAAACAAGCAAGATTCAGGGGTATTATTTGCCTCTTAGGATACCTCATTCTCACAAAGACTCTGAGAACAGTTAGGACCACTTCCATTTTTCAGATGAGGAAACTGAGCTTTAGAAAGACAGATTGACTTGTCCAAGGGCACTCACCTAGCAAGTGGCAGGCCAGAATTTGAACCTGTCCTCATCTAATGCCAAATCTGTTTTGATGCTCAGAACTCCAATGATCTGGAAACAGACTTTTACATATTAATATTTTCATATTCTATTTATTTTGAATATGATTATGTGAGGGCTTAGTTAACTCTGTGGGGATTATGAGAGATTTTTCAGACTAAAGATTTCAATTAAATATATTGTCCTCTGCAATCTCGGGATTTGTAAGAGCTGCTCAGTTGAAAGAAAGTAAAAAAAAAGTTAGTGCTCTTGGCTGCCAGATGCAGAGGTCAATGGAATGGTCCTGCCGAAAGGCAAAGGGAAGTGCTGACATCCACATCCGAGGAGGGAGAAACACAACTCAGTGACAAGCCCACACAATTCTCTGAGTGCGAGGTCACCAACAATAAAAAAAACAGTCGAATCATGGAGGACAAAATCTTGTGTGTTACTCAAACGAAAGGTACATTATAATTGAGCCAACTTGAGTTAAAAAAAAGTTTGTTTCAGCATGTTGGCTTGGGAAAAGTACTTCATCTCCCAAATGAAAAGTGTTCATCTGGCCCTTTCCTTTTGGTAAGGCTGTACCTTCAGGGTGCTCAAAAATGGTTTTGCTACATCCTGAAAAATGAGGCTTAAAGAAAAGAGTTTTGAAAGAGATGGTCTAGGGACTTCCCTGGCAGTCCAGTGGTTAAAACTCTGGCTTCCACTGCACACGACACCCAAAAAAACAGAAAAAAAAAAAAAAAGAAAGAGATGGAGCCCCGGGTAGACTCTGCACCTAAACTATAATAACTTATTTAGAGAACACTTTCTCACACACACAGTATCTTCATGCATGTTACCTCACTAAATCCTCATGAACACCCTCTGACTGAGGTGTTCTATCACATATTAGATGTTCATGTAAGGAAACATAGTCACCTTTTTGTGTTTTAGAGAAATAAGGGCAAATACTCATCACAGGCTATAGAACAGTCAATAGATAAGGATTTTCCACAGGATGTTTCCTTTAAAGATCACAAGTGCCCTGTGAGGTAGGCAACCTTACCTGCATTTAACATGAGTAAGCTAAGGCAGAGAGAGGTCAGCTGGTTTGCCCGAAGCTATGTACCCATCAGAGCAAGGATTTCAACCTGTCACAGAGCTATTGAGTGGTGAGGCTAAGACCAGAACCTGTCTTTTCTGAATCATCTTTCATGCTCTGCCAAATTACTCATTTCCTCTATCCCAAGAAACTCGCCCAGGTGAAAGTGGGTCTAAATGAACATCAAGGTGATTCTTGAAATGCAACATAAGTTCCAAAAGGGCAACTTAAATGGCATGACAGTTAGGGGAGAGGTTCCAGTCCATATTTTGTCCTAAGAGGCTGAGAGTTTTATACACACACAGGGCTGTTTCTCTAAAGCACCAGCTAGCTTAGAGGGAGTGACTTCCTTGCCTCCTGCTGTCTACTGCTAATAAAAGATGGGTCAAGTGCTGGCCTCAGTTTGCTATAAACAATTAACAGGTAGAAGAAAGAGCATCAGAGCTGAGTCCTGTAGGAACTCGAGTTAGAATTTTAGGACCAGGGCTAGAGCTTGAAGAGACACTAGTTTCCTTCTCCTATCTGATAGGTGAGGAAGCCGAGAGAGAACATAAGTTTTGTAAAGGGCTTAGCAATGGCTTTGGAGTCAGCCTGGACTGGATATAGCTTTGGCCAACTCACTGAAACTCTCTAAGGCTCAGTTTACTCATTTGTTAGATGGTGATAATAATACTGAGGCGTACTTTATAGGACTATTGTTCAAAGGTTAAATGAGGAAATGCATGGACAGTGCCTGGCATAAGCAATTTCCCCGTAGCTGATGGCTACTATTGTTACCAGAGCTGGGACTGAAACCCACGGGTCTGGACTCTTGCCTTCTCAGCCTCATGGAGAGTGCCCAGCGCCAGGGCGTGGTTGTACCGGAGCTGGAGTTTGAGGACGCGCCATCCCATCCTCACGTCTTGCGGTTGGAGCTAGCCAAGAGAAACGCGCGGGGTGAAGGGAAACTAAGGGGTTAAGGCGATGAGCTTGAGAAAGCCCAGAAAACTAGAAAAGCGACCCCCTCACCCCCACCCCCGGCTTAGCCCAGCTAAGTAAGCCCCTCCCCTTCGCCACCGGGGCGGTCGCCGCGCGCTCCCTCCCTCCGCCCCTCGCTTACAAGACCTAATGAGCTCCCCCGGGAGGCCGAGCAGCGAGCCCGGCCCCAAGCGAGGAAGCTGTGCCGCGCGCACAGCGCCAGGGCGGGAGCCGGGCCTGGGCGGCGGGCGGGAAGCGGCCGGGGGCGCACGGGCGGCGCTGCGGGCCGCCCGGGAGCCGCGGCGATGGCAGTCCAGGCGGCGCTCCTCAGCACGCACCCCTTCGTCCCCTTCGGCTTCGGGGGCTCCCCTGACGGGCTGGGAAGCGCCTTCGGAGCCCTGGACAAGGGTTGCTGTTTCGAGGACGAGGAGACCGGGACACCGGCGGGCGCGCTGCTGGCGGGCGCCGAGGGCGGGGACGTGCGCGAGGCCACCCGCGACCTGCTCAGCTTCATTGACTCGGCGTCCAGCAACATCAAGCTGGCATTGGACAAGCCCGGCAAGTCGAAGCGGAAGGTGAACCACCGCAAGTACCTGCAGAAGCAGATCAAGCGCTGCAGCGGCCTCATGGGCGCCGCGCCCCCGGGCCCGCCCTCCCCGGGCGCCGCCGACACGCCCGCCAAGCGGCCGCTCGCCGCAGCCAGCGCCCAGACGGTCCCGGTCCAGGCCCACGGCAAGGCGGGCCCCCGGCGGGAGACGTCGCAGGCCGCGGCGGCCGCCAGCCTCCAAAGCCAGAGCCTGGCCGCGCTCTTCGACTCGCTGAGCCACGTCCCTGGGGCAGCAGATCCTGCCGGGGTTGCGGAGGCGGCGCCCGCTGCCGGGCTCGTGGGAGCGGGCGCTGGGGGCGTGGGAGGGGACGCGGCCGGCCCTGCAGGGGGTCCGGCCGTCCCCGGCGCCAGGAAGGTCCCGCTGCGGGCCCGCAACCTGCCCCCGTCCTTCTTCACCGAGCCGTCCCGGGCGGGCGGCCGCGGGTGCGGCCCGTCGGGGCCCGGCGTGAGCTTGGGCGACCTGGAGAAGGGCGCCGAGGCCGCGGAGTTCTTCGAGATGCTGGGGCCCGACTACGGCGCCGGCACCGAGGCGGGCGTCTTGCTCGCCGCGGAGCCTCTCGATGTGCTCCTCACCGGAGCCGCCGTCCTAAGGGGACCCCCGGAGCTGGAGCCCGGCCTCTTTGAGCCGCCACCCGCGATGGGGGGCAGCCTACTGTACCCCGAGCCCTGGAGCGCCCCGGGCGGCCCCACGACCAAGAAGTCACCCCTGGCTGTCCCCCGCAGTGGCTTGACCTTGAACGAGCCCTTGCGCCCCCTGTACCCAGCCGCCGCGGACTCTCCGGGCGGGGACGACGGGCCCGGCCTTTTGGCCTCTTTCTCCCCCTTCTTCTCAGACTGCGCTCTGCCCCCGCCGCCCCCGCCCCCGCAGGTGTCCTACGACTACAGCGCGGGCTACAGCCGCACTGCGTACGCCAGCCTTTGGAGACCGGACGGGATTTGGGAAGGGGCGCCTGGGGAGGAGGGAGCGCACCGGGACTGACTGCGCGGTACCCTTCTCCCCCAGTGGAGACTGCTGTGGAGGCGGCCGCCTCTGGGTCTCTCCTAAGCCTAGAGAACGATGGGCAAATGCACGTGGAGTTGAAACGGGATTTTAAAAATTCAGTTAATAAAAGAAACTTAAGAAAAAGAGATGAAGAGAAGTTGGGGGTTGTTTTAATCACAGCCTCGTGTTTAAAAAAAAAAAAAAAAAAAGCCGTTGGAAGGTTCCTACCGGATCAGACAAGCCAAGAAATCAAGACGGGATTTGGGGAATGGGGTGGGGATGTCGGAAGGGGCAGGAGGTGGTTTCTGTAGCCATCTGTCCCTTCTCCAACTTTTCATCAAAAGGTCAGTGTATTTAGTGTGCTTGCCCCCTCCAAACAGTGCCCTGGTCCCTCCCCTCCCCTGCCCTTAGAGTGCGTTATGAATTAAAGTCTGTATTGAAAAGAATGGAGCAGAGGTATGTTGTTATTGATTTGGGTGTTTTCTTAGAGGACGGTTTCCTGTGTGGTCTCTGCCTTGTTAGGTGAGAGTGTTATTGAGGACGTGAGGCCAGTGGGCACTGCCGACCTCCCCTGTGCTGGTCCCGGGTCTCTGTCACTTTTCCTCCTAGGTTTCTTCAGGCTCCCTTCTTTCTTCCATCTCTTTAACTTTCCCACTCTTATCAGTGCCCTTGTTCACTTTTCTTTCTCTGGCCTCTCATTGCTCTGTCTATTTTTTCCTGTGGGCTTTTCTTGCAAATTTCTGATGTAGGAGCCTTAAATTTAGCAAACCTGGGGTCCATTTCTCTCCTTTTCCCATTCTTCAACCACTTTGGGAGGGGGAGACTGGGCAAGTTATAACATCTTTGCATCTAAGTTTCTTTATCTGAGAGGGTGGGGACGACGATATTTCCTCCACTTTTCACTTCTTCACAGCTTGTTGGGTAGCTCAGAGGGAAAATACATAACATGCCTTGAGCACCCCACCCCCAGGCCAGTGCTTGATTGGGTCTGCAGGTATATATACTTTATAAACCTATATAAATGTTTTCTACACATGGAAGCCATTAGGACTGTAAGTCCCATGCTCTTTGTTGGTCCATCTATTTGCCTGGTGATTGCCCTTTCCCTTACAAGCTGTACACTCTCTCTACCCTCTGTCATTTTGTTCCACTCTGCCCCCCCCCCCCCCCCCCCCCGTTGGTTTCTGCCTCCTGTGCTTCCTCACACCCACATTCTCTCCATTAAAGGGCATAGTGAAGGTGTGAAGTTTCCCAAGGAGACTCTCCCAGACTGTCCCCTGGAGTCTGATCCGTTCATCAGAGGGAGATTGGGGAAAAATCAGAAATGTTTTAACCAGCCATGAAGTGGCAGGACTCATGGCATATCAGGATCATTGAAGGGCAGAGGAGGAAAGACCGGGTGGGAAGTGAGCCGCTGGAAAGAAAAAAGTGAGCCCTTCAGTTCTGCAGCCTTGCCGGTGAAAATGTCAGGAGAGACCAACACCCAGACAATACGAGATGTCGCCTACTGGTTATGTTGCAGTGGAGAGAGAGCTGCCTCTGTTCAGGCAGCCAAGATAGATTGTAAGAGTATCCACATGTGAGAAAGTTGAAACCCAGTGTTATGCAAAAGATTTTAAAGTCTAGATCAGTGTTTGCCCAAATCAAAAGTACTGCGATCTTTTCAGAAAAGAATTTGGGGAAAAAAACAAGATACTGAGCCATGGCAGACAGCTTTCAATACTATCCCTAAGTCACTTTCTTCTGAATAAAACCTGTCTTAAGAAAGCACCACAAGAAATACAGCAGAGTCCTGTTAACTATGAAAAGAACGTTTGCAAGTTTAGAAACTTGGTGTCTATTAAATTGCGAGGTGGTAACAAATGATTAATTCCACTGTGCTAGCAGAATATTATTCAGCAATTATTTAATTTATTGAAATGACTTTATGCTGTTATGATCCCCATTTGAAAAGTGAGGCTCAGACAGGTTAAAATAACTTGTCAAAAGCAAGTAGTGGGTCCAAGATCCAGATCTGTAAGTGTCCTGTCACCAAGACCTGTCTGTTAGTTTGCTTCTGCCGTGCTTTGTTAGTGTGTACGGTTTCCAGTCCCCTGCATTACGCTACTAGCAGGGATTCAACATCACCACCATTGACATTTTGGGCAGGTTAATTCTTTGCTGTGGGGACTGCCCTGTGCATAGTTGGATGTCTAGCAGCATCCCTGGCCTCTACCCACTAGATGCCGATAGTACTCCCCTACTTGTGACAATCAAAAATATCTCCATTACCACAAATCCCCTGGGGGGCAAAATTGCTACCAGTTGAAAACTACTATGCTAGACAAATATATAAGCAGCATCTGTGGGGTGCCTGACACTTTCACGTACATGACCTCATTTAATACTTACAAAGGTTTGTGCTTAGGTATTGTTATTATCCTCACTGTTGTAGGTGAAAAGTAAGAAGGGCAAAGGGAGGGGCTAAATCAATCAGCTTAGCTACATCTCATCTCTGCTAATTTACTAGCCATGGACTAGCTAACTGTATTGAAAGGAAGTCTTCCCCTTGGCAAAATTGGATAACTATCCCAAAGGGTTATCATGAGGATTTGGCATAGGGTATGTATAAATGCCCACCACCAGAGAAAGATAGTTCTTAGTACCAGGCAGCCAAGTCTTGGCATTATGTCAAGGTTCCAAACCATCCAGGATGCCAAGAATGTGTGCTTGGGCCCTATGTAGCCTCCAAATTGTCCCATCTCTGATTCCTCTTCTCCCCATGTTGCTTTCCAGTCTGAGCTCATGTATGCCTGACTGTGCAGCCTACCACAGTACAGTAAGGAGTGCCCATTAATAATAGTCCTGCCAAAGGCTGAGTATATTTTTTGCTTCCTCTCATGTTTCATTTTCTCCTGAAGCCTGTTAAAAAGTATTTTTGTCTCCTGTCTAGCCACGTACTTGCCCACAGACAAGTCTTTTTAAATGCAATGGTAGATATTTTTCAAGACTGGAAATATGTTATGATATGCTTGTAGTTGTATGACTTTGGACAGGCTGGGGATCTTAGCCTAGCTGGTGATAATAATTACGTTATATGCTGCGTATTCAGGATTCCCCGTCTCAGCTGGGAATTCCTGTGTTCTTGGAATGTGTTTTACTGTTTTCTTACATCTCCAAGCCTTTGCTCATCTCCGTTCAAGCCTCAACCCCACCCTTCTCCTCACTCTGCGTCCTGACAAGATGGAAAGCATCTGTTGTAATCCCCCTCCATTTCCCATTCCCACTTTCACACATGGGATTTTCTCTCAGGCAGGTGGGACCTTCTCCTACCCTCAGGACTCAGCATCCTGCCTCTTCTACTTCATGAGGACAAGATGCTGCTCCATCAATTATCCTTAGCCTCCTATATCTCCAGCCTCATCCTCACTTTTTCCTTTCATTATAGAAATAGGCCTTCAGCATGGTTTAAAAAATAAGAAAGAGGGGGAATAAAGAGGTGAAAAATTCTCTTGACCCTGTTTCCTTCTCTAGATATTACTCTATCTTCTTCTCTTTAGAGTTGAGTCTCTCAGAAAAACAATCCACACTTTTTTGCCTCCATCTCACCTGCTCTTTAAACCTTAACTATTTTGAGTCCTAAGGTGATCAAACATCCCAGCTTGCACAGGACTGTCCCAGACAGAGTTATTTTGCCTGGAGCAGTGTGTTTGGTGGCAGGCATAGGGGATATTGTGACATGCTTTCAATCATTTGTTCTACCCATAGACTGTGACCAGAATTTTCCTCTGTGAGATTAACAATAACTAGAAGCCCTGTTCTCAATGAATCTAAAATTGAGTTGGACTGTTCAGACTATAGGTACAAGAGATGTTTAGTGCCAATATGAGAGTGAAGAAGCAATACAGGAAGATAATCTGAGGGATGTCACAAAGTACTCGATAGTTTAATTCCTAAATAAATAGTATAGGCAGGTTTTTTTTGCTTAAAAAATGTGATGTTACTAGAAACATATTCCAGGTTGAGAAACACCATATTTATTTTTTCATAGAATGTGATGGCAGGGATGGAGAGGAGAGAGAGAGAGAGAGAGAGAGAGAGAGAGAGAGAGAAAGAGAAAGGAGAGAGAATATGTGGCTAGATTCCTGGCAATGGACTCAAGATCCACTTATTACCTAGAATAAATGTTATGGGTTGGATTGTGTTCCCTCAAAAAGATATGTTGAAGTCCTACCTCCCAGGCCCCCAGAATGTGACCTTATTTGGAAATAGGGTCTTACCTAATCAGAGGTTATCAAGTTAAAATGAGGTCACTAGGGTGGGAGCTACTCCAATATGACTGGTGTCCTTATAAAAAGGAGAAATTTGGACACAGAGACAGACGCAAAGTGAGAAGACAACGTGAAGATACGAAGGGAGAAGACAGCCATGTGACTGAAGTGATGCATCTACAAGCTAAGGAGCGCCAAGGACTGCCCCCAAACACCAGAATCTAGAAGAGGCAAGGAAGCACCTCTCTCTAGCACCTTCATAGAGACCCTACCGACACCTTGATTTCAGACTGCTAGGCTCCAGAGCCGTGAGAAAATACATTTCTATTGTTTTAAGCCAATTAATGGCACCTTGTTATAGCAGTCCTAGGAAACTAATGAACACTATGACAAACAAAATTAAATTCTACTTATTGGGCCACACAGCATTGTTGTTGTTGTTGTTGTTGTTTTTTGCATGCTTAAACAAGACTTATGTGACTATGCCATATATTATTTCATTTCACTTCATTTCATTTTAGGAAATACTAGGAAAGGGACTCTGAACAGATGTAACACAACCTCTAGAAGCTGTCCACAATTTGAGGGATGGACTGTCAGCAGCCAAGAATGCTAGGGAGGGCTTCCGTGGTGGCGCAGTGGTTGAGAGTCCGCCTGCCGATGCAGGGGATGCGGGTTTGTGCCCCGGTCTGGGAAGATCCCACATGCCGCGGAGTGGCTGGGCCCGTGAGCCATGGCCGCTGAGCCTGCGTGTCCGGAGCCTGTGCTCCGCAACGGGAGAGGCCACAATAGTGAGAGGCCCGCGTACCGCAAAAAAATAAAAAGAATGCTAGGGAACAGACTGGGCAGCTCAGTTCATGCCCAGGCTTGGTCAGAATGGGGTGCATCTGGCAGAGACTGCTGACTTGTTACGCACTCTGAGGCTCTTGTTGAACCTCATCACATCCAGCGTCACTTAGCTGCAAATCCTCAGCCTCTGGGCCAGGAAGGACCTACCAGGAAGGACAGTGCAAGGGGGTCCGCTCCTCACCAAGAAGTGGGTCTACTGGACAAGCATCTGTGTGCTCAAGTTGGTGCAGCCTTTCCCCTGTCTTCCTTGGTGTGTGCTTGATCGGTATGGCACTGCTTTTGCCCTGTCTCCCACTCATGTTTGGCCGTGTCTGGAGCTCTACTGGGACACCCAGTTCACTTAGCAGGGGCCTGGCCCTTTGTTTTCACTAGACTTGAGGCTTGTGAACGCAGGCATTGTGTGTGTCTTGTTCATTGTTGTACTTCCAGGGACTGTCTGTGTCTGACATACAGGGACTCAAACACTTATCAAGTGAACAAATTGTCAGCCCTCCTTGCTACTGGCAAGACTCTGTCCTTCCTTGCTACCAAATTCTCTGCCAGCTCCAGCCACTACTTCAAGATGCCTTCGAAGATGGCTTGGAACTAAAATGCTGCCTCTCATGGAACTGCCGTTCCTGGATTCTAACAGCTCTGAATGTCTCACCTGCCCCTCTCATCCTCACTTCCCCTCAACACATTTCCAAGTCCAAGTCTCACTTGCCTCTGGGACCTTGTGACTAAGCTGCTTTCCTAGACCCTGATCCTAATCAGTATCTCTAGCCCTGTTCCAGTTTCTTTGTAATATTCACCCCACGAAAGACCCCCACTTTTCATTTCCCAAAATGAGAAGTTTTTGTTAAAGTCAGAAATTAGTAGCATTCCTAAAAACACGTGAAATTAACTATATAAGTCATGATTCTATTTGTTTGGCAGCAGTGTAAAAATAACTATTTTTTTCAAGGTCGAAAATAGTAGTAAAGAAATATCAGTCAGGAGGAGGGATGTCAGTGAGATGACGGAATAGGTGCTCCCAGTTTGTCTCCTTCACAGGAAGACCAACTAGCAACTGTGTACAACAAGACACCTCTGAAGATTCCAGAACCCGGAAGTGGGGTTGAAGCATACGCTTGGATCACAGAAACCAGGAAAAACTGCATTAGAAGGGTAAGAGCAGGACTTCCCTTTGACTGCATTGCCCCTCCCCCAGGCTGGCCTGCCTCTGTACCTAGAAGGTCCCCCAGGGCCTACAACTTCTCCTGTGGGAAAAAGAGAGCTCAAGGTGGACATCCAGCTTCCCCAGCATTCCAGGATGCTTCCCAGGAGGCCCACTTCAGTCTTGCCTTACAGGAATCACTGGGGGAATCAGTAGGGTTAGACCAGCAGGGATCAGCTAGAGACGGAGGAGCGGATGAGGATCATAGTAAAGCAGCATGTATGTGGCTCTTGGCCGACTGTGTTGCTGCTGGTGGTGGCACCTGAGCAGAGAGCCCAGCTGGTGGCCATGCCTATCCACAGAGCTGAGGTAGTGCCCCTGTCTGGCCAGGGAGCTCTTTGGGCAGTTCTGTCCAGTTTGGGTCCACAGCCAATGGGCTTTCCAGCTGTAGATCTCATTCTATGGCCCCACCTGGACAGGGTGCCAAGCCCTCAGTCCGGCCTGGTTGCTGAGCGTAGCCTCCAGCCCTGCCTGACAAGAGGGCATGGGGAGAGAACCCTGAGCAGCCTCCGAGCCCAGTTTACTGCCCTGTTTGGGCAGGGAGCCAAGCCAGCAGCCCTACATAGCGTCAGAGCACAGACTGTGGCCTCACCCAACCAGAGAGGCTGGGCACTAATCCTGCCCAGTCTCAGAGCCTAAGGCCCAGGGTGATGATTGAGCATAGCTGGTGGCCCAACCCGATCAGGGAGCCGGGCCCACAGCAGAGCACAGCCAGCGGCCTGTCCAACTGTGGATGACAGCCTGTGGCCCTACCAAACTATGGGACACAGCCTGTGGCCCTGTCTGATCATGTAGTCAAGCCAGCTGCATTTTATGAGGCTAGCATCTCCCTGATACCCCTGGACTGAAAAACAATGCACAACCTAAAAGTTGAGAGTTATGTTTTATTCAGCAGGCAAAACTGAGGACTTCAGCCCGGGACACAGCATCTCAGAGGAGAGATGCTTCCAAAGAGGTAAGGGAGGAGTCGGGATATGTGGGAGTTTTTGCGACAAAGGCCAGGTAGTTGGAACATCAAAAGATTACTGTTAACTGAAGAAAACCAGACATCTCAAGTTAAGGAATTTAGTGCTTTTCTGTGTGTGGGAAAATGCAAGGGTCTGGACTCACTGAAATCATTCCTTTGAAATGCATGTCAGCTATCTGGGGCCAGTATCCCAGTGCTTTCTCACCCTGAACCCCCTCAGGGTGCGTAGTTGGGGGTGAGGGCTTGTCTATGGGCAGCCTATTTGTCTCTATCCTGAGTTCCCTCAGAGCTCACCGTCTGGGTGGCTGTAGCAGCTTTATGGCTGCAACATCTTTTTTTATCTGATATGGCAGGCAACAATTTTTCCATTGACATACCAAAGCCAGATAACAACGCTCTAAGAAAAGAAAATTAAAGGCCATATCCCTGAGGAATATTGAAGCAAAATCCTCAACAAAATATTAACAACTCAAATTCAACGGTACATTAAAGGGATCATACATTATGATTAAGTGCAATTTTTTCCATCAATCAGTTCACGTCTGACCAGGAGAATCCCTAGTATCTACCTTCACAGAAGACAAGAACACAGTAACAGCATGCGGTAAGGAGGAACTTGGAGCAGGAGTGGTCTAACTTGCATGAACAAAACCATAATTTGGGGACAACTTACAGCCAGGCTTCTTTATGTTTAATTAATTGCTCAACCACCTACTGCCTTATTTGCATGAATTCTTAGTATCTCTCTGCTAGAGTCTTCCCCTCACCCCAGAGCATGCCAGAACCTGGATGCTTACACGGTCCAATAGACATATAGTCCAAAAAGGGGATTCAGACTGGCTTTGCCATTCAAGTGAGTCTAGAACTGGGGTCTATAAATCTGCTACTGTCATTGCTTGTCATGCAGCTCGGTTTCACAGAGTTGTACAGGTCATATACACTGTGGAGCTTACACACCCAAGGAGATGAGTGGAAACTAAAATCCAGCCTGTGCTTACTGTTGGGCTACTAAACTGGCACCCAAGGAAGGGGATGCCGCCTTCTTTTTAAATTTATACAAAGATGCTAAATAGGTAGCTCTGACCCTGGGTGTCACCACTGAAAACTGGTCTTACTCAGAAGAACAGACCTGTTGGTGCAGCTGAACCCATTTGCTGCAAAAGTCCCATGTGCATTGTGGGAAGACAATCTCCTCCCAGGAGCACCAGGTCAGGACTAGTCTGTAACCGCTACCTCAGGGACCAATACCACCAACACTCCCCTTCTCTCTTTCTAGGATCTACTTGGATCATCAGCTTTTCCTTTTAAACCCTTTCCCTGAACTATGGGTGTTATGGTTTGAATGTGTGTGTCCCCTCAAATCCGTATGTTGAAACCTTAATCTCCAATGTTGTGGTATTTGGAGTTGGGGACTTTGGGAGTTAATTAGGTCATGAGGATGGCCTTTTTTTTTTTTTTTGTGGTATGCGGGCCTCTCACTGTTGTGGCCTCTCCCGTTGCGGAGCACAGGCTCCAGATGCACAGGCTCAGCGGCCATGGCTCACGGGCCTAGCCGCTCCACGGCATGTGGGATCCTCCAGGACCGGGGCACGAACCCATGTCCCCTGCATCAACAGGCAGACTCTCAACCACTGCGCCACCAGGGAAGCCCGAGGATGGCGCTTTTATGAATGGAATTAGTGCTTTTAAAAGAAGAGGCAAGAAAGCTAGCTCACTCTCTTCTTTGTCCTCTACTGTGAGGACACAGAAAGAAGCAGGGGTCTTACCAAGAACCCCACCATGCTGGCACCCTGATCTCAAACCTTCCGCCTCTGGAACTAGGAGAAATATATGTCTATGGTTTAAGCCGCCCGTTCTATGGTAACTGTTATAGCCGCCCGAGCTGACTAAGGCAATGGGGCCCCTCATTTTTAAGGGAGGCTTCCTCAGGGTTCACAGTTGATTTCCTGTTCCAGTCTATTCTTTCTTTAATTTTTAAAAATTTTATTTATTTATTTTTGGCTGCGTTGGGTCTTTCTCTAGTTGTGGTGAGCGGGGCCTACTCTTCGTTGCGGTGTGTGGGCTTCTCATTGCGGTGGCTTCTCTTGTTGCAGAGCAAGGGCTCTAGGCACGTGGGCTTCAGTAGTTGTGACATGCGGGCTCAGTAGTTGTGGCTTGTGGGCTCTAGAGCGCAGGCTCAGTAGTTGTGGCACACGGGCTTAGTTGCTCTGTGGCATGTGGGATTTTCCCGTAGCAGGGCTTGAACCCATGTCCCCTGCGTTGGCAGGCGGATTCTTAACCACTGCACCACCAGGGAAGTTCCCCAGCCTATTCTAACCTAGCTGGCAACTCCTACCTTCTGGTAGGGGCCACTGTGGGTGGGTCCTGGCTACATTTCTTAGGTGGTCTGAGCGTTGAGGGGCATCTTTGGAGCCAGGCAGTCAGACAGAACTGAATGTTAATTCCTGCATTGCTCTCTTAGCTGTGTGCCCTTGGGCAGAATAGTGAACCAGAGCTTCAGCTTTCTCTTCTGACAAATGGCAATAATGATATAACATAGGGTTGTGGCTCCATAGATGATGTATATAGAGACCCAGGCACTACATAAAGACCCTTTTAAACCTGTCACTCTTTTTTTGTTTACATCTTTATTGGAGTATAATTGCTTTACAATGGTGTTAGTTTCTGCTTTATAACAAAGTGAATCAGTTATACGTATACATATGTTCCCATATCTCTTCCCTCTTGCGTCTCCCTCCCTCCCACCCTTCCTATCCCACCCCTCTAGGTGGTCACAAAGCACCAAGCTGATCTCCCTGTGCTATGCGGCTGCTTCCTACTAGCTATCTATTTTACGTTTGATAGTGTATATATGTCCATACCACTTTCTCGCTTTGTCACAGCTTACCCTTTCCCCTCCCCATATCCTCAAGTCCATTCTCTAGTAGGTCTGTGTCTTTATTCCTGTCTTACCCCTATAAACCTGTCACTCTTACTGTAGCTACTATTGCCCAGAGAGGCCTCAGTAGAGAGCAGGAAAAGTGCCTCAGACTTTGCGGTCGTTTCTCTTCCCTGCATCCCGTGAGGAAGGGCTCTGGATGCCCCGAGATTTTCATCTCAGGATTTAAAAGGTCACTAGAAGCTCTGGCACTGAAAACGCCCGATCCCTCCACAATGACTCGGAATCCGTGACTAACGGGCCCCTTCACATGAGCTGGTTCCTAAAGAAGCGATGGCGGCAGAGGGAGACTTTACCCCAGAAGACAAAACGAAACCGGCACAAAGGACTCGCAGCGGCGGCGGGCGGGAGTGGTGCATCCTGCCCACGCTCTGCGCACTGGTCCTTCTCCCGCCCGGGCCTCCCTCCGAGGGCTCGATGGCGGGTGGTCAGCTTTGGGCCCGGGGAGGTGCAGGACGCCCGAGTCCTGGGTGCGGAGTGCTGCTCAGAATCCGATCTCTCAATCAATTCTGCCCGTGACAGCAGGATTTCATTGCGTGGCAGGGACCAAAGTGCCCAGAGAACCCCGGACACGTTTGAACAGTAACCCAGCACTCGGGCGGAATCTGAATCACCTTGGCAAAGGCCTGGGTCATGGGTGGCTGCCAGAGCAGCCGCTCACTCCCTCGGTGGCATGAGGAAACAGGGAGCCTGCAGTCTGACCTTAATTACTGTCCTCTCTCTGAGCGGAGGTAGGGGTGGGGAGCTTACCTTAGCTCCTGTGTGCCACTGCACACCAACAGCCAAGAGCAAGCTGGAACACAGTGGAGACTTGGGAAACAATCACAGCTACACCAGCTGCGTCTGGACCTGCACTGGGCACAGACCCAGGCAGACCTGTGCTGAATTCTGTTCCGGCCTTTTCCTAGTGATGCCATTGGTAGTTACAGAACCTTTCTGAGTGTTGGTTTTCTCATCTGGAGAGTGCGAATAAAAACATTCCCTGCTGTTCAGGGCAGGTCTGACCATAAGAAATCATGTATATAGCTATTGGCAAAGGGTCAGGAACACAGCAGACTCCCAGGCAATGGTCGGTATCCTTGTTTCTTACTGGGATGCAACCAACTCTGCTACTTACAAGCACTGGGTAAGTCAAGTCACTTGACCATTTTTGAGTATCATCTATAAAACGAGGACACTGGTGTCTCCACATGATGGTTGTGAGGTGAACTGAAACGTAAACAGCCAGTCTGCCACAGTGTCTGCAGCGTTCAAGGCGTTTAGTAAATATTAGCAGAATCTGAAAATCATGGGGTCAGAGAAGATGATCCCCTCCTTAGCTGTGAATTTATTTCCATTTCACCTGGAGTCTGAGGAAGATCAAAGTCCTGTTGGCTCTCTAATGGTTCCCAACTCTAAGCTAATGCTTGTAGCTGACTTCTAGGTCAGTTTGATATCATTTCTTCTGCATGAGACTTGTCATTTCCTTTCGGCTAAGGGAAAAGTTTCCAACGTAAGAGCAAATCATGGCGAGCAGAATGGTCCTCAGTCCTGACTGACCTTCAGAATCACCTGTAGTGAGGCAAGGGCTCACCAACACTCCCTGAAGGGACTGGTTCAGCTGGGCCAGGCTCGGAGCCCACTTTGAAGACCACTGTTTTGTGCCATGTGCTTCTCATAGGGTGCTGAGGACCGGCTGCTTCTTCTATTACCTGCTTGGTCCTCAGCCTCTGTCAATATCTTTTTTGTTTTTCTATTTTCTTTATTCACATAGTTGACAAAATGTACCACTAGAGCATGTACAAGTTAGGGCTAATCTTGACACTGGACAAAGTTATAGGGTCACGTTTGATGGGAGAGAGGAAATAGTTCTTTTCTAAACATTTAAAAAGAATTTAAATATTTATACTCTATGTGGCAGCAAGCAGATAAAATTGGCCTTTGGGCCAATTAAAGTGTTTGGTGTTAAGTTTAAAAAGGCTGTTTTAAGAGGAAATCTGGAAATGTGGATTATAGCCTTAGCCCTGTCAAAATGGGCAGGTTCCTAAACTTCCCTGAATCTCAGTATTTTCCTCTGTGAGATGAATATAGTGAAGACACTACCTGTCCCGTTTACTTCATTATGCCATAGTGAGGAGGGAGGGAATCAAAGAATTGGCAGTGTTTTGTAAAATGCAGAGCACAGAACAATGGAAAGAATCACAAATTCTGCATCTGCCTCTAACTTACCTTGTGACCTGGGGCAAGTTAATTTTCATTTTAGTCCCTCGGTTTTCCCACCTGCAAAGTGGGACCAACCATGCCTAATGTCCGTCTCAGTGGGATGTCTTGGGGACAAAATAGAGGGTGTTTGTGAAAGCACTTGGAAAAGCCGGAAACCTGTCTTAAATGGCTGTAGTGTTAGAGTCTCCACTTCACGAGGATGAAATGAAGTTAGTGTGGGGCAATGTCCCACTGAGCATCCGGGGCAGAGCTGGGGTTCTAACCAGGCCTGGTGGGCTCAGTGTCTGCCTCCGGTGGACATTCCCAGTGCCCTTTGTAACTGCGCTGCCTTCTCTTTTCTCTCAGTTGCTAATCTTTCTGAGGTGCAGGCAGGCCCAGACCCATTCTTTGGGTGAGGCCAGGAAGAATAGGGCCATTTACATCTCTGTTCAGGTACTGGAAAATCCTTTTATCCTGCATCGCTGAAAAGCATCTGAGGTAAAAACTTGGGGAATCCAAAGGCCTAAAGAGCCACCTAGTGATGACACATGCAAAGGACTCTTTCATCAGTAGCTTCATGGGCATAGAGGTAATAGGGATGCATTTGTTTTCTTCCTCTCTTAAATTTGTGCCTACCCTGGCAACCACCGAACGGAGATTGATGTAACTGTGCCTCTTCGCTGCTTGTAAACCGGATTGCCGAGTGATGCTGAATGAAAGCTGGGAATTCCTGCAGACCTGAACTGCTACAAAGCACGGTTTCCACTCTCAGCTCCCAATTTGTAGTTAGATGCGTGCATCTGACTGAGTTTTAGGTGATGGAATGTGAGTGAAAGTGATGTGCTTCACTTGTAGGTTGGCCCCCTAAAGCTTCCCTCGTGTGATCCTCCATGCTTTTTCTCCTTTGTGGTTTGATGCAAATGGGCATGGCAGTCTTGGAATTCATGCGCTGAAGGTGGAGCCACAAGATGAAAGGAATCTAGATCTCCAAGTCATTATTTAGAGGACAGCTGCCAGTCAATGAAGAAAACTTCTTTTGGACTTTATATGAGCAAGAAATAAACCTGTATTGTGCTTCAGCTGTAAGTCATCTTTGCGTTTGTTTGTTACAGAAGTTAGAGTGAAGTTAACCAATACAGGTGTGCCTGCTGGTTATGCTAATCAGATCAACAATGGGAATTAGAGACAGGTTTACCATGGTTTACCATGGTTTACCATGAAGCCAATGAAACTGTGTCTTTAGGGTTCTTCACTTGCACAGGACCCTTCCAAGGCCCAGGGCGTGTGTATCTGCATGTGTGAGTGTGTGTGTTTGTGTGTGTGTGGTCCCCTGGCAATATATTCATATGGTTATGTTTTGTGCAATTTGTAGAAGATATCCTTAACTGCATGCAGCTGGTTAGGATGACTGTCTCCTACCTTTTCAGCTTCCCTCCATCACAATTTCCTTTGTATTGTATTCTATTGGAGGGCCATGGGAATTTTTCTCATAATTTTTATTTATTAAAAAAATTATTTGTATATATATATATATTTTATTTTTGGCTGCATTGGGTCCTCATTGCTGTGTGTGGGCTTTCTCTAGTTGTGGCGAGCAGGGGCTACTCTTCGTCACGGTGCGTGGGCTTCTCATTGTGGCAGTTTCTCTTGCTGCAGAACACGGGCTCTAGGTGCGCGGGCCTCAGTAGTTGTGGCGTACGGGCTCAGTAGTTGTGGCTTGTGGGCTCTAGAGCGCAGGCTTAGTAGTTGGGGTGCATGGGCTTAGTTGCTCCGTGGCACGTGGGATCTTCCCAGACCAGGGATCGAACCCTGTCCCCTGCATTGGCAGGTGGATTCTTAACTGCTGCACCACCCGGGAAGTCCCAGAATTTTTTGAATTTAATGGGAAGTTGAGTGGGATACGTGTAGTCTGAGCTTAGTGGATATATTTATGTGGTTTTCTCTCTCTTCCGTGGAGAATTAAGTTATTGCTAGTTGTTCAGCATAGGAATGGTTTCCAGGAATGCTCATACACTCACTGTGCAGTTGTTAAAAGAAGGTGCACGGTTAGAGGTTGCACTATAATAGAATCTGTTCTAAAGTGCCTGGTCCAGGAAAAATATGAGCAGTAGAGGAGGAGCAAGGTTTCATTTCTGTGGAGTCACAAGGCAGTCTGTGGAAATTTCTTCTAATCCATTAGGTATATAAAACTATAGAGTATTCAGTTCTCATTGATGCTTTGTCAAAATTGAATTTCTCTCTTGTCAGAAATATACTTGGTAGTTTTTAAAAAGCATATACAGTTCTAAACATTTTACATTTCTCCTCTTTTTTGACTGGAATAGTTAATTGATAAAACTTTAATATGCATTTAAACTGCTTTTCTGAAAGATGTTTTGGAACATTTCAATAAAGTTGAATTACAGAAGATGTTTTGGAACATTTCAATAAAGTTGAATTACAGAAATTACAGACTTCTGATATGACCGTATTTTAACAAGTTTAAAGTTAGTTATTTTCAAAGAACTGAGAGAAGATACAGATAAAAATGACAGAATATCAAATATGAAAGTAATAAATAAGATGAGGAAAATAATAAAAAATTATTCTGACTACAAGAAGTGAGTTGAAACAAAATTTTTTTTCAGATGATGCCCCAAACAGTAATTCACTAGAAGAGAGAAATTTCAAATAGACGTAACTATTAGGCTCTTGGATTATTTGGTAATCCATTTACTGAAGAGTAGTAAATTATATGAACACATCAGAAAAGATTTAAATTTCTTAATAATTCTAACGTTGAAAAAATAACATACAACTCAAAATACACCAGTCCAGCAAGAATATTAACAGCAAACTGGTTAACAAGTATAACAATTCAAGGATGGTTTAAGACTAATCACTGCACAAAAATTCTTGAAATATCTTGAAATCTTAAAGTTCACACATGAAAGAAAATTAATAGAGATTTCCCCAAATTTTGACAGCAATTCTAAAATTTCACATGGTACTATAAGTAACAAGTTGTGAGGGTGAAAGTAACTTTCCTAAAATCAAGAGAAAAAAAATGAATCACCATGCTAGAGGAAAGACTAAATTGTCTATTTTCTCCATAGAAAATAAGATTACAATATCACTGCCATATGAAGGGGCAATTAAAGAAAACCACTGCCAAAATGTAGGACAAAAGCATTTTGAAAGCGGTTCAGAAAAATATTAATTTACTTTTTAGAATTTGTGGTGTTTGTGGCATTTGATAACGTTTATAAATCTGTCATCTGTTGTGATTTTTAAAAATTTGAAATAAATATTTGCATGGTGATTAATCTCATAAGTTTGTCTTTTTTTTAATACTTATTTTTCCTTGAAGCATAGCTGATTTACAATATATTAGTTTCAGGTATACAACATAGTGATTCAAAAGTTTTATAGATTACAGTCTATTTAAAGTTATTATAAAATATTGGCTATATTCCTTGTGCTGTACAATATATCCTTGTACCTTATTTTATACGTAGTAGTTTGTACCTCTTAATGCCCTACCCCTGTCTGTCCTTTCCCCCTTCCCTCTCCACACTAGTAACCACTAGTTTGTCTTTATATCTGTGAATCCGTTTTTCTTTTATGTTATATTCACTAGTTTGTTGTATTTTATAGTTTCCACATATAAGTAATTTTATACTGTATTTGTCTTTCTCTGTCTGACTTATTTCACTTAGCATAATACCCTCCAGTTCCATCTATGTTATTGCAAACAGGAAAATTTCTTTTTATGGCTGAGTAGTATTCCACTGTGTATATATCACATCATTTTTCCCCCCTTTTTTATAAGTTTGTATTCTTTTTCTTGCGAGGGTCCTAAAGTTGTATAAGCTTTGCTCTCTACAAAACCCAAATTCACCCTTGGGCCTGGAACCTGTTGGTACCTTCCCTGAGTGAGGCTCTGGGAGACTGACATCGGGGGTGATCTCAATGGCCTGGCCAATGGGAGGCCCTGGAGGAGAAAACAGAGGTTGGGGTACTTATTTCCCTGCCTCCGCCACAAGGGTCTGGGTCTTTGATTCTGGCAGAAGCTGTGCTCCTCTTTGGCTGTATCTTAGTTTTCTATCACTGCTGTAACAAATCAGCACATTTAGGGGCTTAAAACAACACCCATTTATCAGCGCACAGTTCTGGAGGTCAGAATCTCAGGTGGACTCAGCTGGGTTCTCTCTTCAGGGTCTCATAAGCCTGAAATCAAGGTGTCAGCTGGGTTGGGTTCTTATCTGGAGGCTCGAGATGGAGGTGGGGATGTCTGCTTCCAAGCTCATTCAGGCTGGCAGAATCTAGCTCCCGCCACTGCAGGACTGAGGTCCCGTTTCCTGGCTGGCTGTCTGCCCAACTGCCCACTCCTCCTGGAGACTGTCTGCATCCTTCCCACATGACCCCTCCGCCTTCAAGCCAGCAATGGTAGGTCAAGTCCTCAAAGTTTGAGTCTTTCTGGCTTCTCCTCCTACCTTCTTCTCTTACCAGGTAGAGAAAACTCTGCTTTTAAATGCTTGTGTGATTAGATTCAGCTCACCTAGGTAATCTCCCTTAGTTAAGGCCATTGGTGCCACATGATATAACACAATCTCAGGAGGTATAGCTCATCACATTTAGAGGTTCTGGAGGTGAGAGTGTAAAATCTTGGGGCCACTCCTAGAAATTTTGCCTACCACAGGCTGCCTTTCCTGCTTGGTGGTCCTACTCCAGGGCTCCAGCTCGGTCCAGGTTCTGCTACCACTGTTTTTCTTCCCTGGGCTCTTTCATGCCTGGGGTGGTGAAGCCTTCCTGTTGGAACTAGTGCCTGGCTCTTCATCCATCACCAGTTCCCTTACTTTCACCCACATATCTGTAGCTAGGACCTTTGTAAAACTCTCTTCATTTTCTTCCTTTGAGCATATCATCTGTTTACTGTGGAGACTCTGACTGATGGAGCTGGGAAAACATAGTTTGTTGAGATGCTGCTACTCTTGTGTTCTCCTTATACACAGAGAGGATGTTAGATCTTAGGCCTGAGGAAACCCATAGGGAGAGGAAGGAATTTTGCTACTGTGGACTCAGATTAAGACTGTATTGTTCCACAGGTGCTGAGGATGAAGTCTGGTAATTATATCTGCCTGATTTGGACAGAGCACCAGGCCTGGGCTCAGATTCCTTATGTTCAAAAGCTGATCCTTCATTTTTAAAAGTTGAAGTATAGTTGATTTACAATATTATATTAGTTTCAGGTGTGCAACATAGTGATTCAATATTTTTATAGATTATACTCCATTTAAAGTTATTATAAAATATTGGCTATATTCCCTGTGTGGTATAATATATCCTTGTAGCTTATTTATTTTATACGTGGTAGTTTGTACCTCTTAATCCCCTACCCCTATCTTGCCCCTCTCCCCACTGGTAACCACTAGTTTATTCTCTATATCTGTGAGTCTGTTTCTTTTTTGTTATATTCACCAGTTTGTTTACTTTTTACATGCCATGTATACATTTATACACACAGTATTTGTCTTTCTGTGTCTGACTTATTTCACTTAGCATAATACCCTCCAGGTACAACCATGCTGTTGCAAATAGCAAAATTTAATTCCTTTTTATGACTGAGTAACATTCCATTGTATATATATATCACATCTTCTTGATTCATTCATTTGTTGATGGACACTTAGGTTGCTTCCATATCCTGGCTATTGTAAACAATACTGCTATGAAAGTAGGGGTGCATGTATCTTTTTGAATTAGTGTTTTTGTTTCCTTCAGATATATACCCAGCGTGGAATTATTGGATCTTATGGTAGTTCTATTTTTAGTTTTTGAGGAACCACAATACTGTTCTCCATAGTGGCTGCACCAATTTTCATTCCCACCAACAGGGTACAAGGGTTCCCTTTTCTCCACATCCTCACCAACATTTGTTATTTGTGGTCATTTAATGAGAGCCATTCTGACAGGTGTGAGGTGATATCTCATTGTGATTTTGATTTGCATTTCCCTGATGATTAGTGATGTTGAGCATCTTTTCATGTTGACCTGTTGCCCATCTGTATATCTTCTTTGGAAAAATGTCTATTCAGGTCTTCTGCCCATATTTTAATTGGTTTTTTTTTTTTTGATGTTGAATTATATGAGCTGCTTATATATTTTGGATATTAACCCCTTATCTATCATATCATTTATGAATATTTTCTCCCACTCAGTAGGCTGTCTTTTTGTTTTGTTGGTGGTTTCCTTTGCTGTGGAAAAGATTTTAAGTTTAATTGGGTCCCTTTTGTTTATTTTTGCTTTTGTTTCCTTTACCTTAGGAGACAGATCCAAAAAACATATTGCTACAATTTATGTGAAAGAGTGTTCTATGTTTTCTTCTAGGAGTTTTATGGTTTCTCGTCTTACATTTGGGTTTTAATTCATTTTGAGTTTATTTTTTGTATATGGTGTGAGAAAATGTTCTAATTTCATTCTTTTACATACAGCTGTCCAGTTTTCCCAAACTACTTATTGAAGAGACTGTCTTTTCTTCATTGTATATTCATGCCTCCTTTGTTCTAGATTAATTGACCATAAGTGTGTGGATTTATTTCTGGGCTCTCTACTCTGTTCAGTTGATTTATGTGTCTTCTTTGTGCCAGTACCATACTGTTTTGATGACTGTAGATTTGTAGTATAATCTGAATTCAGGCAGTGTGATTCCTCCAGCTCTGTTCTTTCTCAGGATTTTTATGGCTATTTGGGGTCTTTTGTGTTTCCATATAAATTTTAGGATTATTTGTTCTAGTTCTGTGAAAAATGTCATAGGTATTTTGATAAGGATTGCATTAAATATGTAGGTTGCTTTGGGCAGTATTGCCATTTTTACCATATTAATTCTTCCAATCCATGAACACAGGATATCTTTCATTTCTTCATATCATCTTCAATTTATTTCCTGTGTTTTATAGTTTTCAGAGTATAGGTCTCTCACCTCCTTGGTTAAGTTTATTCCTAGGTATTTTATTCTTTTTGATGAAGTTTAAACAAGATTGTTTTCTTGCTTTCTCTTTCTGATAGTTCATTATTAGTGTGTAGAAAAGCAGCAAATTTCTGTATATTAATCTTGTATTCTGCAACTTTACTGAACTCATTTATTAGTTCTAATAGTATTTTAGTGGTGGCTTTAGGGTTTCCTGTAGTATATAGTATTATGTCATCTGCAAATAGTGACAGTTTTACTTCTTCCTTTCCAATTTGGATGCCTTTTATTTCTTTTTATTGTCTGATTGCTGTGGCTAGAATTCTTATGTTAAATACTATGTTAAATAGAAGTGGCAAGAGTGGACATATTTTTCTTGTTTCTGATTTCAGAGGAAACTCTTTCAGCTTTTCACATTGAGCATAATGTTAGCTATGGGTTTGTCATGAGATGCCTTTATTATGTTGAGATATGTTCCCTCCATACTCACTTTGATGAGAGATTTTTAAATCATGAAGCGATGTTAAATTTTTTCAGATGCTTTTTCTGCATTTATGGAGAAGATCATGTGATTTTAATCCTTTGTTTTATTAATGTGGTGTATCATATTGATTGATTTGTGGAAATTCAACCATCCTTGCCTCCCTGGAATAAATTCCACTTGATCATGGTGTATTATCTTTTTTATATGTTGTTAAATTTGGTTTGCTAATATCTTGTTGAGGATTTTTGCATCTATATTCAACAAAGATATTGGCTTGTAATTTTCTTTCTTTGTAGTGTCTGTGTCTGGTTTTGGTATCAGGGTAATTGTGGCCTTGAAGAATAAATTTGGAAGTGTTTTCTCCTCTTCAGTTTTTTGGAATACTTTGAGAAGGATAGGTATTAACTTTTCTTTATATAATTGGAAGAATTCCCCTGTGAAACCATCTGGTCCTGGGCTTTTGTCTGCTGGGAGTTTTTTGATTACTAATTCAGTTTCACTTCTAGTGATTGGTCTATTCAGATTGTCTATTTCTTCCTGACAAAGTCTTGGAAGAGTGTATGTTTCTAGAAATTTATCCATTTCTTCTAGGTCATCCACTCTCTTGGAATATAACTGTTCATAGTGTTCTCTTATGATTTTTTTTGTATCTTGGTGTTATTGGTTTTAATTCTCCTCTTTCACTTCTTATTTTGTTTATTTTGGGTCCTCTCTCTTTTTTTCTTAATGAGTCTGGCTATAGGCTTATCAGTTTTGCTTATATTTTCAAAAAACTAGGTCTCGATTTCATTGATTTTTTTCTGTTGTTTTTTTGGTCTCTATTTCATTTATTTCCTCTCTGATCTTTATTATTTCCCTCCTTCTGCTGATTTTGGGCTCCCTCCACCAATTCCTTTAGATGATAGGTTAGGTTGTTTTGAATCGCTTCTTGTTTCTTAAGGTAGGCTTGTATCTCTATAAACTTCCCTCTTAGGACTGCTTTTGCTGCATCCTATAGATTTTGGAAAGTTGTATTTTTGTCTTCATTTGTCTCAAGGTATTTTCTGATTTCCTCTCTGATTTCTTCATTGAGCCATTGGTTTTTAGTAGTATATTGTTTAGTCTCCATGTGTTTGTGTTTTTCCCATTTTTCTTCCTGTAATTGATTTCTAGTTTAACACCCTTTTGGTCATAAAATTGATATAATTTCTATCCTATTAAATTTGTTGAGACTTGTTTTGTGACTAGCATGTGAGCCATCCTGGAGAACATTCCATGTGCACTTGAAAAGAATGTGTATTCTGCTGTTTTTGAATGTAATGTCCTGTAGATATCTATAAAGACCAATTGGTCTAATATGTCAATTAAGGCCACTGTTTCCTTATTGATTTTCTGCCTGGATGATCTTTCCATTGATGTAAGTGGGGTGTTAAAGTCTCCTGCTATAATTGTATTAATGTCAATTTCACCCTTTATGTTTGTTAATATTTGCTTTATATAATTAGGTGCTCCTATACTAGGTGAATATATGTTAACAAGTGCTATATCCTCTTATATTGATATTTTATCTTTATATAATGCCCTTTTGTCTTTTGTTATAGACTTTGTTTTAAAGTCTACTTTTGCCTAGATATGAATATTGCTACCCCAGCTTTCTGCCAATTTCCTTTGCATGAAATATCCTTTGCTATGCCCTCACTTTCAGTCTTTGTCTTTAGATCTGAAGTCAGTCTTTTGTAAGTGGCATATATCAATAGATGGGTCTTGTTCCCTCTCCCCCACCAGTCAGCCATGCTATGTCTTTTGATTGCAGCATTTAGTCCCTTGATATTTATAGTGATTATTATTTTTATTATTATTTTTATATATTTTTTATTTTTTTATAGTGATTATTGATAGATGTGTACTTATTGCCATTTTGTTACTTGAATTCTGGTTGTTTTTGCAATTATTCCCTATTCTTTTCTTTTTCATTTAGTTTCTTCCCTTGAGGTTTGATGATTTTCTTTAATGGAATGCTTAAGTTCCTTTCTCTCTAGCTTTTGTTTATCTATTGTAGGTTTTTTGATTTGTGGTTATCATGGGTATCAGGTATGTTGATCTATAACTATATCTACTTGTTTTAAACTGATAGTCATTTAAGTTCAAACAAAATGTAGATTTTGTTTTCTACATTTTGTTAAACTGTCATTTAAGTTAAACTGATAGTCATTTAAGTTCAAACAAAATGTAGATTCTAAAAGATCTACATTTTTTTTTACTCCACTCTCCCATGTTTTGTGTTTTTGATGTCATATTTTACATATTCATGTTTATTCTTTCACTGTTCATTGAAGTTATAGCTGATTTTGTGTTTTTTTGTCTTTTAATCTTTGTACTAGCTTATTTAAGTCATTGATCCACAGCCTTCACTATATATTTTCCTTTACTGGTGGAACTTTCCCTGTCCTATAGATTCTTGCTTCTTGTCATAGCCTTTTCTTTTCTACATAGAGAGGACCCTTTAACATTTCTTTTAGGGTATGTTCAGTGTTGATGAACTCTTTCAATTTTTGCTTGTCTGAGAAGTTATCTCTCCTTCAATTCTGAATGATAATCTTGCTGGGTAAAGTATCCTAGGTTGTAGGTTTTTCACTTTCACTACTTTAAATATATAATGCCACTTTCTTCTGACCTGCAAAATTTCTGCAGCAAAAATCAGCTCATAACCTTATGGGGGTTCCCTTGTATTTGACTCTTTGTTTTTCTCTTGCTGCCTTTAGAATTCTCTCTTTACCTTTGACTTTTGCCATTTTAATTATGATATGTCTTGGTGTGTGTCTCTGGGTTTATCTTGTTTGTGACTGTTTGTACTTCCTGTATCGGGTTATCTGTTTCCTTCTTCAGGTTTGGGAAGTTTTCTTCCATAACTTCACTGAATACATTTTTTTTTTTTTTTTTTTTTTTTTTTGCGGTACATGGGCCTCTCACTGTTGTGGCCTCTCCCGTTGTGGAGCACAGGCTCCGGACGCGCAGGCTGAGCGGCCATGGCTCATGGGCCCAGCCGCTCCGCGGCATGTGGGATCCTCACGGACTGGGACACGAACCCGTGTCCCCTGCAGCGGCAGGCAGACTCTCAACCACTGCGCCACCAGGGAAGCCCTCACTGAACACATTTTTGACTGCTTTTTCTTTCTCTTCTCCTTCTGTGACCTCCTATAATGTGAATGTTGGTATGCATGATGTTGTTCCAGAGGTCCCTTAAAGTGTCTTCATTTTTTAAAATTTGTTTTTCTTTTTTCTTTTCTGATTGGGTGATCTCCATTATTCTGTCTTCTAGTTCATTTACATGTTCTTCTGTATCATCTAATCTGCTATTAATTCTTTTGAGTGTGTTTTTCATTTCACTTATTGTATTCTTTAGCTCTGAGTGGTTCTGTTTTATATTTTCTATTTCCTTGTTAAAATTCTCACTATGCTCATCTATTCTTTTCCCAAGTTTAGTTAGCATTTTTATTACTAATTCTCTGAAATCTTTTTCTGGTAAATTATATATCTCTGTTTCATTAGTTGTTTTTTCAGGTTTTTTTCTTGTTCATTTATTTGAAACAGATTCCTCTGTTTTCTCATTTTTTTTAACTTCCTTTTTCTCTATGAAATTAGGTGAAACAGTTACCTCTCCCAGTCTTGAAATGGTGTCTTGTGTGGAAGCATCTCTTTACAGTCTGTGTGTGCCCAGTGGCTTGGGTTAGAGAGCTGGATTTGAAGCGAACATGGGTCATGTCTTCCCCTAGTGTGTGCTGGCAGCTATCACCTTGGTGGGAGGTGTGGCTGGAGATGGAGGGGCTAGAGACATATACAGGTGTAAGCCAGGGCTTCTCCTATGCTCAGTGGCTGTTGCTGCCCTATTGGGAATGGGGTCAGTTCCCAATGTGTTGGAGCAGAAGCTCTGAGGGTCAGATCCAAGCTGGTTTTATCTCTAAGTGTGTGTTCTTCCCCCCTCTTGGCAGTGGTAACTTTGCCTCAGAAGGGAGCCGTACTGGGGCATGAGGGACCTGAGTGGGGCCCCTGTGTGGTAAAGGAGCTTACTGGGATGATACTGGCATGTCAGTCAGAGCTCCAGACTCCTGATCCGTTGCCATCGTGAGAACCAGCAATGACCACCTTCACCCTATTCAGATGCAGTGCGGGGTCTGAGCCAGCTCCATACCTCCAAAGTGCGTATGCTCCTCAGCAATGACAGCCTTTGCTGTAGTGGGAGCTGAGTGGAGCTACAGGGGTTGGGGCAGGCACTTGGCAAGGGTAAAAGCTGCACTCTGGGAAGGTCACGGGAACTGGCCAGAGATGAGCAGTTTCAGTCTGCTTCTCCTACTGTATTCCTAGGAGTAAGCAAGCATGTATGTGTTTTTTGCCTGTGCCACGCTTGGGTAAACCAAATTAGGCTGGCTTCAGTCTGTTTCTGTGTACTATTTGGGCTCCCTTGCCCTTTCTTTTCCTGTTTTTTTATCATGATATCTAGAGTCAGAAATCCCAGAAGTTATGGATACAATTTTCTTTCCTCCTCCCCGTTAACAAAAAAGTATTTTGTATTTATTTCACTCTTCCATGTTTATTTATTTAGCAGTAAACTGATGTTAAAAAATTTTTGGCCGTGTTGGGTCTTCATTGCTGTGCACAGGCTTCTCTAGTTGTGGCAAGTGGGGGCTACTCTTTGTTGTGGTGCATGGACTTCTCATTTTGGTGGCTTCTCTTGTTGCAGAGCACAGGCTCTAGGCATGCGGGATTCAGTAGTTGTGGCGTGTGGGCTCAGTAGTTGTGGCTCGTGGGCTCTAGAGTGCAGGCTCAGCAGTTGTGCATGGGCTTAGTTGCTCTGCGGCATGTGGGATCTTCCTGGACCAGGGATTGAACCCATGTCCCCTGCATTGGCAGGTGGATTCTTAACCACTGTGCCACCAGGGGAGTCCCATTCCATTGTTTATTTTTGATGGTATAGAAACAGTTGTCTATTTCAAACTAATGCAGCAAACACCTTTTAGGATAAATATGGTAGGGAGAGAAAATACATGGGGAGGGAGAGATAGCATACTGCAAAGGAGACTCCCTGGCTCTCTTACTTTTCCTGACTCATGATTCAGAGAAGCCCCACCCCATGAGGACAGTGCCTACTCAGTGGGTAGCTTTTCCAGTGCAACACTAATATAATTATTTAGGATTGTGGTTCTCAAAGTGTGATCCTAACCAGCAGCAGCAGCATCACCAGGGAACTTGTTAAAAATGTAAAATTGAGAGCTCACCCAAGATCTAATGAATTGGAAAATTTGAGGGTGGGGCCCAGCAATCTGTGTTTTAACAAGCCCTCCAGTTGACTCTGATGCACTTGCGGTTTGTGAACTGTGTCCTTACCTGCCATGCCATATTGCATGTGTGGATTCCAATGGCTGTCTCTGGATCTGGAGCAGTGTCTGTGACTTTGTTCTATATCAGCCTTTCTGTTTCTCACCCACCAAGCTTCTTCCTAGACATTGCCTGGCACAAAGTTGAAGCTTGTCTTTACTCTCTGCTGCTGGCTGCCCAACCGTGTGACATTGCTTAGTGAAGTCAGGTCCTTTGCTGGACAACCTGCTTCACTTCTGCCACCCACTGGGCCATGATTATGGGTTCTACTGACAGGTGGTGTGGGAGACTCCCTACTACTGTCACCATCTATTAGGAAAACCCTCTGTGGTGCCATGCTGGGGTTTGTGTCCTAGTAACTACTGTGATCATCTCTCCTGGTCTTGGGTCTAAAAAACCAAAGGGTCTTTGCACCATAATATTTTGAAAAAAATTATATTGAAGTGTAGTTGATTTACAATGTTGTGTGTAATTTCTGCTGTATAGCAAAGTGACTCAGTTATACATGTATATATTCTTTTCCATTATGGTTTATCACAGGATATTGAATATAGTTTCCTGTACTATACAGTAGGACCTTGTTGTTTATCCATCCTATATAGAATAGTTTGCATCTGCTAATCCCAAACTCCCAAACCTTCCCTCCCTCACACCCCCTCCCACTTGGCAAATGCAAGTCTGTTCTCTATATCTATGAGTCAGTTTTTGTTTCATAGATATGCTCATTTATGTCATATTTTAGATTCCACATATAAGTGCTATCATACGGTATTTGTCTTTCTCTTTCTAACTTACTTAGCGTAGTATGATAATCTCTAGATCCATCCATGTTGCTGCAAATAGCATTATTTCATGCTTTTTAATGGCTGAGTAATATTCCATTGTATATATGTGCCACATCTTCTTTAGCCATTCATCTGTTGATGGACACTTAGGTTGCTTCCATGTCCTGGCTATTGTAAATAGTGCTGCAATGAATATTTTGGTACATGACTGTTTTTGAATTATGGTTTTCTCAGGGTATATGCCCAGTAGTGGGATTGCTCGGTCATATGGTAATTCTATTTTAAGTTTTTTAAGGAACCTCCATACTGTTCTCCATAGTGGCTATATCAATTTACATTCCCAGAGGAATGTACAGAGTGCCAGAGGGTTCTCTTTTCTCCACATCCTCTCCAGCACTTATTGTTTGTAGATTTTTTGATGATGGCCATTCTGACTGGTGTGAGGTGATACATCATTGTAGTTTTGATTTGCATTTCTCTAATGATTAGTGATGTTGAGCATCCTTTCATGTGTTTGTTGGCAATCTGTATATCTTTGGAGAAATGTCTAGTTAGGTCTTCCACCCATTTTTGGATTGGGTTGTTTGTTTTTATGATATTGATTTTGTCTGCAAATATTTTGTATCATTCTGAGGGTTGTCTTTTCGTCTTGTTTATGTTTTCCTTTGCTGTGCAAAACCTTTGAAGTTTCATTAGGTTCCATTTGTTTATTTTTGTTTTTATTTCCATTTCTCTAGGAGGTGGGTCAAAAAAGGATCTTGCTGTGATTTATGTCATAGGGTGTTCTGCCTATGTTTTCCTCTAAGAGTTTTATACTGTCTGGCCTTACATTTAGGTCTTTAATCCATTTTGAGTTTATTTTTGTGTATGGTGTTAGGGAGTGTTCTAATTTCATTCTTTTACATGTAGCTGTCCAGTTTTCCCAGCACCACTTATTGAAGAGGCTGTCTTATGTATAGTCTTGCCTTATTTATCAAAGATAAGGTGACCATATGTGCGTGGGTGTATTGGGTTTATCTCTGGGCTTTCTATCCAGTTCCATTGATCTATATTTCTGTTTTTGTGCCAGTACCATACTGTCTTGATTATTGTAGCTTTGTAGTATAGTCTGAAGTCAGGGGGCCTGATTCCTCCAGCTCTGTTTTTCTTTCTCAAGATTGCTTTGGCTCTTCAGGGTATTTTGTGTTTCCATACAAATTGTGAAAATTGTTTCCTAGTTCTGTGAAAAATTTCATTGGTTGTTTGATAGGGATTGCATTGCATCTGTAAATTGCTTTGGGTAGTAGAGTCATTTTCACAATGTTGATTATTCCAATCCAAGAACATGGTATGTCTCTCCATCTGTTTGTATCATGTTTAATTTCTTTCATCAGTGTCTTTTAGTTTTCTGCACACAGGTCTTTTGTTTCCTTACGTAGGTTTATTACTAGGTATTTTATTCTTTTTGTTGCAGTGGTAAATGGGAGTGTTTCCTTAATTTCTCTTCCAGATTTTTCATCCTTAGTGTATAGGAATGCAAGAGATTTCTGTGCATTAATTTTGTATCCTGCTACTTTACTAAATTCATTGATTAGCTCTAGTAGTTTTCTGATAGCATCTTTACAACTTTCTAAGTATAGTATCATGTCATCTGCAAACAGTGACAGTTTTACTTCTTTTCCAATTTAGATTCCTTTTATTTCTTTTGCTTCTCTGATTGCTGTGGCTAAAACTTCCAAAACTATGTTGAATAATAGTGGTGAGACTGGGCAACCTTGTCTTGTTCCTGATCTTAGTGGAAATGCTTTCAGTTTTTCACCATTGAGAATGATGCTTCCTGTGGGTTTGTCATATATGGCCTTTATTATGTTGAGGTAAGTTCCCTCTATGCCTACTTTCTGGAGGGTTTTTATCATAAGTGGGTGTTGAATTTTGTCGAATGCTTTCTCTGCATCTGTTGAGATGATCAAATGGTTTTTATCCTTCAATTTGTTAATATGGTGTATCACACTGATTGATTTGCATATATTGAAGAATCCTTACATTCCTGGGATAAACCCCACTTGATCATGGTGTATGATCCTTTTAATGTGCTGTTGGATTCTGTTTGCTAGTATTTTGTTGAGGATTTTTGCATCTATGTTCATCAGTGATATTGGCCTGTAGTTTTCTTTCTTTGTGACATATTTCTCTGGTTTTGGTATCAGGGTGATGGTGGCCTCGTTGAATGAGTTTGGGAGTGCTCCTCCCTCTGCTATATTTTGGAACAATTTGAGAAGGTTAGGTGTTAGCTTTTCTCTAAATGTTTGATAGAATACTCCTGTGAAGCCATCTGGTCCTGGGCTTTTGTTTGTTGGAAGATTTTTAATCACAGTTTCAATTTCAGTGCTTGTGATTGGTCTGTTTATATTTTCTATTTCTTCCTGGTTCAGTCTCGGAAGGTTGTGCTTTTCTAAGGATGCGCCCATTTCTTCCAGGTTGTCCATTTTATTGGCATAGAGTTGCTTTTAGTAATCTCTCATGATCTTTTGTATTTCTGCAGTGTCAGTTGTTACTTCTCCTTTCAATTCTGTTGATTTGAGTCTTTTCCCTTCTTTTCTTGATGAGTCCGGCTAATGGTTTATTAATTTTATCTTCTTAAAGAACCAGCTTTTAGTTTTGTTGAATTTTGCTATTGTTTCCTTCATTTCTTTTTCATTTATTTCTGATCTGATTTTTATGATTTCTTTCCTTCTGCTAACTTTGGGGTTTTTTTGTTCTTCTTTCTGCAGTTGCTTTAAGTGTAAGGTTAGGTTGTTTATTTGAGACTTTTTTGTTTCTTGAGGTAGGATTGTATTGCTATAAACTTCCCTCTTAGAACTGCTTCTGCTGCATCCCATAGGTTTGGGGCCGTCGTGTTTTCATTGTCATTTGTTTCTAGGTATTTTTTTATTTCCTCTTTGATTTCTTCAGTGATCTCTTGCTTATTTAATAGTGTATTGTTTAGCCTCCGTGTGTTTGTATTTTTTTCAGTTTTTTTCCTGTAATTGATATCTAGTCTCATAGCATTGTGGTTGGAAAAGATACTTGATATTATTTCAATTTTCTTACATTTACCAAGGCTTGATTTGTGACCCAAGATATGATTCATCCTGGAGAATGTTCCATGAGCACTTGAGAAGAAAGTGTATTCTGTTGTTTTTGGATGGAATGTCCTATAAATACCAATTAACTCCATCTTGTTTAATGTGTCATTTAAAGCTTGTGTTTCCTTATATATTTTCATTTTGGATGATCTGTCCATTGGTGAAAGTGGGGTGAAAGTCCCATACTATGATTGTGTTACTGTCGATTTCCCCTTTTATGGCTGTTAGCGTTTGCCTTATGTATTGAGGTGCTCCTATGTTGTGTGCATAGGCATTTACAATTGCTATATCTTCTTCTTGGATTCATCCCTTGATCATTATGTGGTGTCCTCCTTTGTCTCTTGTAGTAGTCTTTATTTCAAAGTCTATTTTGTGTAATATGAGAATATTTTTTTCCATCCCCTCACTTTCAGTCTGTATGTGTCCCTAGGTCTGAAGTTAGTTTCTTGTAGACAGCATATATACAGGTCTTGTTTTTATATCCATTCAGCCAGTCTGTGTGTTTTCGTTGGAGCATTTAATCCATTTATATTTAAGGTAATTATCAATTTTGTATGTTCCTATTACCATTTTCTTAATTGTTTTGGTTTTTTTTTTTTTTTTTTAACATCTTTATTGGGGTATAAGTGCTTTACAATGGTGTGTTAGTTTCTGCTTTATAACAAAGTGAATCAGCTATACATATACATATGTTCCCATATGTCTTCCCTCTTGCGTCTCCCTCCCTCCCACTCTCCCCATCCCACCCTTCCAGGCTGTCACAAAGCACCGAGCTAATATCCCTGTGCCTTGCGGCTGCTTCCCCCCAGCTATCTACCTTACTACGTTTGTTAGTGTGTATATGTCCATGACTCTCTCTCGCCCTGTCAAAACTCACCCCTCCCCCTCCCCATACCCTCAAGTCCGTTCTCCAGTAGGTCTGCGTCTTTATTCCTATCTTACCCCTAGGTTCTTCATGACATTTTTTTCCCTTAAATTCCATATATATGTGTTAGCATACGGTATTTGTCTTTTTCTTTCTGACTTACTTCACTCTGTATGACAGACTCTAGGTCTATCCATCTCATTACAAATAGCTCAATTTCATTTCTTTTTAAGGCTGAGTAATATTCCATTGTGTATATGTGCCACATCTTCTTTATCCATTCATCCGATGATGGGCGCTTAGGTTGTTTCCATGTCCTGGCTATTGTAAATAGAGCTGCAATGAACATTTTGGTACATGACTCTTTTTGAATTTTGGTTTTCTCAGGGTATATGCCAAGTAGTGGGATTGCTGGGTCATATGGTAATTCTATTTGTAGTTTTTTAAGGAACCTCCATACTGTTCTCCACAGTGGCTGAACCAATTCACATTCCCACCAGCAGTGCAAGAGTGTCCCCTTTTCTCCACACCCTCTCCAGCATTTATTGTTTCTAGATTTTTTGATGATGGCCATTCTGACTGGTGTGAGATGATATCTCATTGTAGTTTTGATTTGCATTTCTCTAATGATTAATGATGTTGAGCATTCTTTCATGTGTTTGTTGGCATTCTGTATATCTTCTTTGGAGAAATGTCTATTTAGGTCTTCTGCCCATTTTTGGATGGGGTTGTTTGTTTTTTTGTTATTGAGCTGCATGAGCTGCTTGTAAACTTTGGAGATTAATCCTTTGTCAGTTGCTTCATTTGCAAATGTTTTCTCCCATTCTGAGGGTTGTCTTTTGGTCTTGGTTATGGTTTCCTTTGCTGTGCAAAAGCTTTGAAGTTTCATTAGGTCCCATTTGTTTATTTTTGTTTTTATTTCCATTACTCTAGGAGGTGGGTCAGAAAGGATCTTGCTGTGATTTATGTCATAGAGTGTTCTTCCTATGTTTTCTTCTAAGAGTTTGATAGTTTCTGGCCTTACATTTAGGTCTTTAATCCATTTTGAGCTTATTTTTGTGTATGGTGTTAGGGAGTGATCTAATCTCATACTTTTACATGTACCTGTCCAGTTTTCCCAGCACCATTTATTGAAGAGGCTGTCCTTTCTCCACTGTACATTCCTGCCTCCTTTATCAAAGATAAGGTGTCCATATGTGCGTGGGTTTATCTCTGGGCTTTCTATCCTGTTCCACTGATCTATCTTTCTGTTTTTGTGCCAGTACCATACTGTCTTGATTACTGTTGCTTTGTAATATAGTCTGAAGTCAGGGAGCCTTATTCCTCCAGCTCCTTTTTTCGTTCTCAAGATTGCTTTGGCTATTCGGGGTCTTTTGTGTTTCCATACAAATTGCGAAATTTTTTGTTCTAGTTCTGTGAAAAATGCCAGTGGTAGTTTGATAGGGATTGCATTGAATCTGTAGATTGCTTTGGGGAGTAGAGTCATTTTCACAATGTTGATTCTTCCCATCCAAGAACATGGTATATCTCTCCATCTATTTGTATCATCTTTAATTTCTTTCATCAGTGTCTTATAATTTTCTGCATACAGGTCTTTCGTATCCTTAGGTAGGTTTATTCCTAGATATTTTATTCTTTTTGTTGCAATGGTAAATGGGAGTGCTTTCTTGATTTCACTTTCAGATTTTTCATCATTAGTATATAGGAATGCCAGAGATTTCTGTGCATTAATTTTGTATCCTGCTACTTTACCAAATTCATTGATTAGCTCTAGTAGTTTTCTGGTAGCATCTTTAGGATTCTCTATGTATAGTATCATGTCATCTGCAAACAGTGACAGCTTTACTTCTTCTTTTCCGATTTGGATTCCTTTTATTTCCTTTTCTTCTCTGATTGCTGTGGCTAAAACTTCCAAAACTATGTTGAATAAGAGTGGTGAGAGTGGGCAACCTTGTCTTGTTCCTGATCTTAGTGGAAATGCTTTCAGTTTTTCACCATTGAGGATGATGTTTGCTGTGGGCTTGTCATATATGGCTTTTATTATGTTTAGGAAAGTTCCCTCTATGCCTACTTTCTGGAGGGTTTTTATCATAAATGGGTGTTGAATTTTGTCGAAAGCTTTCTCTGCATCTATTGAGATGATCATATGGTTTTTCTCCTTCAATTTGTTAATATGGTTTATCACATTGATAGATTTGCGTATATTGAAGAATCCTTGCATTCCTGGAATAAACCCCACTTGATCATGGTGTATGATCCTTTTAATGTGCTGTTGGATTCTGTTTGCTAGTATTTTGTTGAGGATTTTTGCATCTATGTTCATCAGTGATATTGGCCTGTAGTTTTCTTTCTTTGTGACATCCTTGTCTGGTTTTGGTATCAAGGTGATGGTGGCTTCGTAGAAGGAATTTGGGAGTGTTCCTCCCTCTGCTATATTTTGGAAGAGTTTGAGAAGGATAGGTGTTAGCTCTTCTCTAAACGTTTGATAGAATTCACCTGTGAAGCCATCTGGTCCTGGGCTTTTGTTTGTTGGAAGGTTTTTAATCACAGTTTCAATTTCAGTGCTTGTGATTGGTCTGTTCATATTTTCTATTTCTTCCTGATTCAGTCTTGGCAGGTTGTGCATTTCTAAGAATTTGTCCATTTCTTCCAGATTGTCCATTTTATTGGCATAGAGTTGCTTGTAGTAATCTCTCATGATTTTTTTTATTTCTGCAGTGTCAGTTGTTACTTCTCCTTTTTCATTTCTAATTCTATTGATTTGAGTCTTCTCCCTTTTTTTCTTGATGAGTCTGGCTAGTGGTTTATCTATTTTGTTTATCTTCTCAAAGAACCAGCTTTTAGTTTTATTGATCTTTGCTATTGTTTCCTTCATTTCTTTTTCATTTATTTCTGATCTGATTTTTATGATTTCTTTCCTTCTGCTAGCTTTGGGGTTTTTTTGTTCTTCTTTCTCTAATTGCTTGAGGTGCAAGGTTAGGTTGTTTATTCGAGATGTTTCCTGCTTCTTAAGGTGGGCTTGTATTGCTATAAACTTCCCCCTTAGAACTGCTTTTGCTGCATCCCATAGGTTTTGGGTCGTTGTGTCTCCATTGTCATTTGTTTCTAGGTATTTTTTTACTTCCTCTTTGATTTCTTCAGTGATCACTTCATTATTAAGTAGTGTATTGTTTAGCCTCCATGTGTTTGTATTTTTTACAGATCTTTTCCTGTAATTGATATCTAGTCTCATGGCGTTGTGGTCGGAAAAGATACTTGATACAATTTCAGTTTTCTTAAATTTACCAAGGCTTGATTTGTGACCCAAGATATGATCTATCCTGGAGAATGTTCCATGAGCACTTGAGAAAAATGTGTATTCTGTTGTTTTTGGATGGAGTGTCCTATAAATATCAATTAAGTCCATCTTGTTTAATGTATCATTTAAAGCTTGTGTTTCCTTATTTATTTTCATTTTGGATGATCTGTCCATGGGTGAAAGTGGGGTGTTAAAGTCCCCTACTATGAATGTGTTACTGTTGATCTCCCCTTTTATGGTTGTTAGTATTTGCCTTATGTATTGAGGTGCTCCTATGTTGGGTGCATAAATATTTACAATTGTTATGTCTTCTTCTTGGATCGATCCCTTGATCATTATGTAGTGTCCTTCTTTGTCCCTTTTAATAGTCCTTATTTTAAAGTCTATTTTGTCTGATATGAGAATTGCTACTCCAGCTTTCTTTTGGTTTCCATTTGCATGGAATATCTTTTTCCATCCCCTTACTTTCAGTCTGTATGTGTCTCTAGTTCTGAAGTGGGTCTCTTGTAGACAGCATATATAAGGGTCTTGTTTTTGTATCCATTCAGCCAATCTGTGTCTTTTGGTGGGAGCATTTAGTCCATTTACATTTAAGGTAATTATCGATATGTATGTTCCTATTTCCATTTTATATATTGTTTTGGGTTCGCTACTATAGGTCATTTCCTTCTCTTGTGTTTCGTGTCTAGAGAAGTTCCTTTAGCATTTGTTGTAAAGCTGGTTTGGTGGTGCTGAACTCTCTCAGCTTTTGCTTGTCTGTAAAGGTTTTAATTTCTCCATCAAATGTGAATGAGATCCTTGCTGGGTAGAGTAGTCTTGGTTGCAGGCTATTCTCCTTCATCACTTTCAGTATGTCCTGCCACTCCCTTCTGGCTTGTAGGGTTTCTGCTGAGAGATCAGCTGTTAACCTTATGGGGATTCCCTTGTGTGTTATTTGTTGTTTTTCCCTTGCTGCTTTTAATATGCTTTCTTTGTATTTAATTTTTGACAGTTTGATTAATATGTGTCTTGGCGTGTTTCTCCTTGTATTTATCCTGTATGGGACCCTCTGTGCTTCCTGGACTTGATTAACTATTTCCTTTCCCATATTAGGGAAGTTTTCAACTATAATCTCTTCAAATATTTTCTCAGTCCCTTTCTTTCTTTCTTCTTCTTCTGGAACCCCTATAATTCGAATGTTGGTGCGTTTCATGTTGTCCCAGAGGTCTCTGAGACTGTCCTCAGTTCTTTTCATTCTTTTTTCTTTATTCTGCTCTGCAGTAGTTATTTCCACTACTTTATCTTCCAGGTCACTTATCCGTTCTTCTGCCTCAGTTATTCTGCTATTGATCCTATCTAGAGTGATTTTAATTTCATTTATTGCATTGTTCATCATTGCTTGTTTCATCTTTAGTTCTTGTAGGTCCTTGTTAACTGTTTCTTGCATTTTGTCCATTCTACTTCCAAGATTTCGGATCATCCTTACTATCATTATTCTGAATTCTTTTTCAGGTAGATTGCCTATTTCCTCTTCATTTGTTAGGTCTGGTGGGTTTTTATCTTGCTCCTTCATCTGCTGTGTGTTTTTCTGTCTTCTCATTTTGCTTATCTTACTGTGTTTGGGGTCTCCTTTTTGCAGGCTGCACTTTCGTAGTTCCCGTTGTTTTTGATGTCTGTCTCCAGTGGCTAAGGTTGTTTCAGTGGGTTGTGTAGGCTTCCTGGTGGAGGGGACTAGTGCCTGTGTTGTGCTGGATGAGGCTGGATCTTGTCTCTCTAGTGGGCAGGTTCACGGCTGGTGGTGTGTTTTGGGGTGTCTCTGGCCTTATTATGATTTTAGGCAGCCTCTCTGCTAATGGGTGGGGTTGTGTTCCTGTTTTGCTAGTTGTTTGGCATAGGTTGTCCAGCACTGTGGCTTGCTGGTCGTTGAGTGAAGCTGGGTGCTGGTGTTAAGATGGAGGTCTCTGGGATATTTCCACCGTTTAATATTATGTGGAGCTGGGAGGTCTCTTGTTGACCAGTGTCCTGAAGTTGGCTCTCCTACCTCAGAGGCAGAGCCCTGACTCCTGGCTGGAGCACCAAGAGCCTTTCATCCACACAGCTCAGAATAAAAGGGAGAAAAAGTAGGGAGAATTAGTAGAAGTATGAGTAAAGAAAGAAGGAAAGGAGGAAAGGAAGGAAGGAAGAAAGAAGCAAAGAAGGAAAGAAAGGAGGGAGGGAGGGAGGGAGGGAGGAAGGAAGGAAGGAGGGAAAGAAGGAAAAAAGACAGAAAGAAAGATGATACAGTAAAAATAAAATAAAGTATAATATAGTTATTGAATTAAAAAATATTTAGAAAAAAAAAAAAAAAGGGACGGATAGAACCTTAGGACAAATGTTGGAAGCAAAGCTATACAGAGAAAATCTTACACAGAAGCATACACATACACCTTCACAAAAAGAGGTAAAGGGGGAAAAATCATAAATCCTGCTCCTTGAGACCACCTCCTCAATTTGGGGTGATTCGTTGTCTAAAGGAGGGAAGGAAGGAAGGAAAGAAAGAAAGAACGAAGGTAAAGTATAATAAAGTTATCACAATTAAACTTAATTATTAAGAAAAAGAATTTTTAAAAAAAAGTCATGGACGGATAGAGCCCTAGGACAAATGGTGGAAGCAAGAGTATACAGACAGGATCTCACACAGAAGCATACACGTACACATTCACAAAAAGAGGAAAAGGGAAAAAAATCATAGATCTCGCTCCTAAATTCCACCTCTTCAATTTGGGATCATTCCTTGTCTATTCAGGTATTCCACAGATGCAGGGTATATCAAGTTGATTGTGGAGCTTTAATCCGCTGCTTCTGTGGCTGCTGGGAGAGATTTCCCTTTCTCTTCTTTGTTCTCACAGCTCACAGGAGCTCAGCTTTGGATTTGGCCCTGCCTCTGCGTGTAGGTCGCTGGAGGGCGTCTGTTTTTTCGCTCAGACAGGACGGGGTTAAAGGAGCCGCTGATTCGGGGCCTCCGGCTCACTCAGGCCGGGGGTTGGGGGATGGGGGTAGGAGGGGCACTACGTGCGGGGCGGGCCTGCAGCTGCAGAGGCAGCGTGACGTTGCGGCAGAGGCCGGCGTGATGTTGCACCAGCCTGAGACCCGCCGTGCGTACTCCCGGGGAAGTTGTCCCTGGATCCCGGGAACCTGGCAGTGGCGGGCTGCACAGGCTCCGCGGAAGAGGGGTGTGGAGAGTGACCTGTGCTCGCACACAGGCCCCTTGGTGGCGGCAGCAGCAGCCTTAGCGTCTCCCGCCCGTCTCTGGGGTCCGCCGTTTTAGCCGCGGCTCGCGCCCGTCTCTGGGGTTTGCGCTTTCAGCCGCGGCTCGCGCCCGTCTCGGGGGCTCGCGCCCTCAGCCGCGGCTCGCGCCCGTCTCTGGGGTTCGCGCTTTTAGCCGCGGCTCGCGCCCTTCTCTGGAGATCCTTTAAGCAGCGCTCTTAAACCCCTCTCCTCGCGCACCAGGAAACAAAGAGGGAAGAAAAAGTCTCTTGCCTCTTCGGCAGGTGCAGGCTTTTCCCCGAACTCCCTCCCGGCTAGTCGTGGTGCACTAACCCCTTCAGGCTATGTTCAAGCCGCCAACCCCAGTCCTCTCCCTGAGCTCCGTCCAAAACCAAAACCCGAGCCTCAGCTTGCAGCCCCGCCCGCCCCGGCGGGTGAGCAGACAAGCCACTCGGGCTGGTGAGTGCCGGTCAGCACCGATCGTCTGTGCAGGAATCTCCCCGCTTTGCCCTCCGCACCCGTCGCTGTGCACTACTCCGCGGTCCCGAAACTCCCCCCTCCGCCTCCCGCAGTCTCCGCCCGCGGAGGGGCTTCCTAGTGTGTGGAAACTTTTCCTCCTTCACAGCTCCCTCCCACTGGTGCAGGTGCCGTCCTTATTCTTTTGTCTCTGTTTTTTCTTTTGCCCTACCCAGTTACGTGGGGAGTTTCTTGCCTTTTGGGAGGTCTGAGGTCTTCTGCCAGCCTTCAGTAGGAGTTCTGTAGGAGTTGTTCCACGTGTGGATGTATTTCTGGTGTATCCATAGGGAGGAAGGCGATCTCCGCGTCTTACTCTTCCGCCATCTTCAAGGTCCCCCCCTTGGGTTTGTTTTTATAGGGCTTTTCTTCTCTTGTGTTTCCTGCCTAGAGAAGTTCTTTTAGCATTTGTTGTAAAGCTGGTTTTGTGGTGCTGAAATCTCTTAGCTTTTGCTTGTCTGTAAAGATTTTAATTTCTCTGTCAAATCTGAATGAAACCCTTGCTGGGTAGAGTAATCTTGGTTGTAGGTTTTCCCTTTCATCACTTTAAATATGTCCTGCCACACCCTTCTGGCTTGCAGAGTTTCTGCTGAGAATTCAACTGTCAACCTTATGGGGATTTCCTTGTATGTTATTTGTTGCTTTTCCTTTGCTGCTTTTAATATTTTTTCTTTTATTTAATTTTTAATAGTTTGATTAATATGTGTCTTGGCATGTTTCTCCTTGGATTTATCCTGTATGGGACTCTCTGCTCTCCGTGGACTTGATTGACTAATTCCTTTCCCATATTAGGGAAGTTTTCAACTATAATCTCTTCAAATATTTTCTCAGTCTCTTTCTTTTTCTCATCTTCTTCTGGACCCCTATAATTTTAATGTTGGTGCATTTAATGTTGTCCCAGCGGTCTCTGAGACTGTCCTCAATTCTTTTCATTCCTTTTTCTTTATTCTTCTCTGTGGTAGTTATTTCCACTATTTTATCTTCCAGGTCACTTATCCATCTTTTGCCTTAGTTATTGTGATATTGATTCCTTCTAGAGAATTTTAAATTTCATTTATCATGCTGCTCATCAGTGTCTGTTTGCTCTTTAGTTCTTCTGGGTCCTTGTTAAACATTTCTTGTATTTTCTCCATTCTATTTCCAAGATTTTGGATCATCTTTCCTATCATTACTCTGAATACTTTTTCAGGTAGACTGCCTATTTCCTCTTCATTTGTTTGGTCTGGTGGGTTTCTTTTTGTTCTTGCAGTACACGGGCCTCCCACTGCTGAGGCCTCTCCCGTTGCGGAGCACAGGTTCTGGATGCGCAGACCCAGTGTCCATGGCTCACGGGCCCAGCCACTCCGTGGCACGTGGGATCCTCCTGGACCAGGGCACGAACTCGTGCCCCCTGCATCGGCAGGCGGACCCCCAACCACTGCGCCACCAGGGAAGCCCTGGTCTGCTGGGTTTTTACTTTTCTCCTTCATCTGCTGCATATTTCTCTGTCTTCTCATTTTGCTTAACTTACTGTGTTTGGGGTCTCCTTTTCACAGGCTGCAGGTTCGTAGTTCCCATTGTTTTTTTGTTTTTTTTTTTACGTCTTTATTGGGGTATAATTGTTTTACAATGGTGTGTTAGTTTCTGCTTTATAACAAAGTGAATCAGTTATACATATACATATGTTCCCATATCTCTTCCCTCTTGTGCCCATTGTTTTTTGTATCTGCCCCCAGTGGTAAAGTTGGTTCCGTGGGTTGTGTAGGCTTCCTGATGGAGGGGACTGGTGCCTGTGTTCTGGTGGATGAGGCTGGATCTTATCTTTTTGGTGGGCAGGACCACATCTGGTGGTGTGTTTTGGGGTGTCTGTGAGCTTATTATGATTTTAGGCAGCCACTCTGCTAATGGGTGGGGTTGTGTTCTTGTCTTGGTAGCTGTTTGGCGTGGGGTGTCCATCCCTGGAGACCTGGTTGCTGGTTGTTGAGTGGAGCTGGGTCTTAGTGTTGAGATAGAGATCTCTGGGAGAACTCTTACTGATTGATATTACTTTGGGCCAGGAGGTCTCTGGTGGTCCAATGTCCTGAACTCTGCTCTCCCACCTTAGAGGCTCAGGACTGACACCTGGCCACAGCACCAAGACCCTGTCAGCCACACAGCCAGGTACGTGGGAATTTTCTTGCCTTTTGGGAAGTCTGAGGTCTTCTGCCAGTGTTCAGTAGGTGTTCTGTAGGAGTTGTTCCACATGTAGATGTATTTTTGATGTATTTGTGGGGAGGAAGGTGATCTCCGTGTCTTACTCCTCCATCATCTTGAAGATCCTCTCTCCCCCATGTTGTTTTGACAGAAACACTTCTGTTCTGGGCTCTATTTCAATGAGCTTTTAATCTCTTAATTAGGTCACTTTTCTGGATTATCCAAGTATATGTTCCGGAATAAAATATTTTACAAGATTTTCTTTTAATGGATCCCACTGGAATCTAACAGAAGCCTAATTAGTCCCCTTAATTGGTATGTTCTCTACGAGGAGGCTCAAGCTGACTGATGCTCTTAGAGTCTCCTTACTCTGCTAAGAGCTTCAGCCCCTGGTTTTTGGCAGTTATTATTTACCCAGACAGATGGTGGATGGTCCATCACCCCAGCAGCTTGTCCACCTAGAAGAGGACAAATGGATGCTCAGCTTGAGAATACTGATTATCTCTCCAGAAAGTAGCTTTATGTATTAAACAAGTTTTGTTTCCAATTTTGTAAGCACCACGAAATAACTCTGGGTCACTCAGGCAAAGCTTAATTTGCATAAAAGTGTGTTATCAATCGGATTCCTCTGATACTTGGTTTGTACACTCTTTTCATTGTTTCAGGCCCAGTTCATATACCAGCCCCATTTCAAGTCATCCTTGACCTCCAGTAAAAGGGGTAACATGGTGTCTTGGAAAGACTGAGTGTTTTGAGGTGACACTTAAATTTGTATCTTACTGCTACAAATAGTTAGCTTTGTGAAGTTGTGCAAATTCCTTAATTTTTCTAATCTCAGTCTCCCAAGCTATACAAAGAAGATAAAATATACTCAGTGATGTTATTGTGAGGATAAACTCTGATGCACAGGACAATAAATATTGAGCAGAAAATATCATCATTTCTTCATCTCTGCTAAGTGTATGACATATATCCCTACTTAGCATTTACTGCATTCTGCCTTATACTATAGTCAGTTTTAAACTTAGTATGTGTAGGTTAGGTTCTGGTAACAAAAAGCTCCATGCATGTGATGGTTCAACTTAATAAAAGTTATTTCCTTTTTTACTGAAGTATAGTTGATTCACAATGTTAATTTCTATGGTACACCAAAATGATTCAGTTATACATGTATATACATTCTTTATTATATTCTTTTCCATTATGGTTTATCACAAGACATTGAATATAGTTCCCTGTGCTATACAGCAGGACTTTGTTGTTTATCCATTCTATATATAATAGTTTGCATCTGCTAATCCCAAACTCCCAATCCTTTCCTCCCCTCCCCTCCTTCCTCCTTGGCAACCACAAGCCTGTTCTCTATGTCTGTGAGTCTGTTTCTGTTTTGTAGATAAGTTCATTTGTGTCATAATTTAAATTCCACATGTAAGTGATCTCGTATGGTACTTCTCTTTCTCTTTCTGACTTATAGAAGTTTATTTCTTGTTCTTTTAACAGTTCAGGGGTCCACGAAAGGGGATCTGTTCTATGCAATGGAAGAATATATGGCTGAGAAAATTTGAATTATTTGTTGCATGAAAGTTTCTTCATTAAATAAAGGAACATTAGGCAAATGCCAAATTAAGGGTGTTATTTTCCCACTCAGCCTTTTCTTTCAGATGATCTCAAGGTAGCTACCCTCATATTGAAAGAGAGAGAGAGAAGCATGGGGACTGGCAAGAAAAGAAAACAGACTTTATGTCACTTATATGTGGAACCCAAAAAATGCAACAAACTAATGAACATAACTAAAAAAGAAACAGACTCACAGATACAGAGACCAGCCTAGTGCTTACCAGTGGGGAGAGGGAAGGCAGGGCAGCATAGGGAGATTAAGAGGTACAAACTACTATGTATAAAATAAGCTACAAGGATATGTTGTACAACACAGGGAATATAGCCAATATTTTATAATAGCTATAAATGGAATATAACCTTTAAACATTGTGAATCACTATACTGTACACGTGTAACTTATATAATATTGTACATCAACTATACTTCAATAAAAAATCAAACCAAACCAAAACAAAAACAGCTTCCAGAACCATGTGTAGGAAAGAAATTAGGTTGTGGTACCTGGCACATGAAAATGACTGAAAGCAAATTATATCCAGCCCTGTAGGTTATATTCCTGTCTCTTGCTAGAATGCAAGTTTTTTAAGAGCAGCAATTTTGCTTAATATTCTCTTCCTTCATCTCCTTTTACAATACCTGACACTGTAAATGCTGAATTGAAGTTTGTTGAGGCTCTTGGATCTTTTGAATGAGGGATATATCAGTATTGGAGACCTAAATGCCAATGTTTGGATACCACACAGGCATTTTTGGTGCCTATGATATCTTAGGACCTAGGCTAAGTGTTGGGGACACTCTGGAAGCAAAGCAGATGTGGTCCCACCCTGCCCTCTTGCAGCTGTCAGCCTATGGGGGACACGCATTTATCTAATGATCACAGACTTATTTAACATCACACTCTAATAAATGCTAAGAATGTTACTTAAAACTGAAAAGAGGGGTGAATGGCTGAATTTCAGGTATCACAAAAAGCTAGTGTGAAAGGGACTGAGCAGCAAACTGAAGTTTTGGGGATCTACTGAATCACTCCCAGGTAGGCAGCTTCTCCTGCTACACGATACCTAGCCTGCAAATGTTTAGCCAAATGGTGTTGCCGCCAGGACCCACTTTTGGAGTCAGGTAGATTGAAATTCAAATTCCGGTTCTGCACTTATTAGCTGAGTCACATTGGGTAAGTTACTTAGCCTCTCTGTGACTCAATTTCAAATGATTAAGTGGGATTGATGATGATGTTGATGATGATGAGAACAAAGATTTTTCGAGGCCTCACTGTATGCTTGGCAACATCCTGAATATATTAACTCCTTTAATGAGTGTTGTGAGGATTAAATGAGCTAATATATTTAAAGTTTGTAGCACCATTGGTGGCACAAAGCAGGAATCTAAAAACAGTGTCCATCGACAGTGGTACCAAAGGTGGGGCTGTCGGGTACCTGCTGCATGTATAAGCAATAAGGAGAGGATTTATAAACAGTAACAGAGCTGTCTGGAAATGGGTTTGCTTTTTATTGTCATCATAAACTAGCAATTCTAAACAATGTCACTTACAAAATACTGGTCCCTGGAAGAAAAGAAAAAAAAAAACCCTTTGCTGTGGATACTGTGGAGGTTGAATAATTTCAATATGCACACACACACACACATATTTTTAGTGAAGTATAGTTGATTTGCAATATTGTGTTAGTTTCAGGCTTATAGCACAGTGATTCACTTATGTATATATACATTTTTTAAAGATTGTTTTCCACTATAGGTTATTACAAGATATTGAAGATAGTTCCCTGTGCTATATAGGGAATCCTTGTTGCTTATCTATTTTATGTATAGTAGTTTGTATCTGTTAATCCCATACTCCTAATTTACTCCCACCCCACCTCCCTTTCCCCTATGGTAACAATAAATTTGTTTTCTATGTCTGTGAGCCTGTTTCTGTTTTGTATATAGATTCATTTGTATTATTTTTTAGATTCCACATATAAGTAATAACAGGCAGTATTTGTCTTTCTCTGTTTGCCTTACTTCACTTAATATGATAATCTCTAGGTCCACCCATGTTGCTGCAAATGACAATATTTCATTCTTTTTTTTAACGGCTGAGTAATATTCCATTGTATATATGTACTACACCTTCTTAAACCAATCATCTGTTGATGGGCACTTGGGTTGTTCCCATGTCTTGGCTATTGTAAATTGTGCTGCTGTGAACATTGGGGTGCATGTGTCTTTTTCGAATTAGAGTTTTCTTCTTTTCTGGATATATGCCCAGGAGTGGGATTATAGGATACTATGGTAGCTCTATTTTTAGTTTTTTAAGGAATCTCCCTACTGTTCTCCATAGTAGCTGCAATTTACATTCCCACCAATAGTATAGGAGGGACCCCTTACCGCTACACCCTCTCTAGAATTTATTATTTGTATACTTTTTGATGATGGCCATTCTGACAGGTGTGAGGTGATGCCTCATGGTGATTTTGATTTGCATTTCTCTAATAATTAGAGAAGCTGAGCATCTTTTCATGTGCCTGTTAGCCATCTGTATGTCTTGGAAAAATATCTATTTAAGTCTTCTGCCCATTTTTTGATTGGGTTTTTTCTTTTTTGATATTGAGTTGTATGAACTATTTGTATATTTTTGATATTAACCCCTCTCGGTTGCACTGTTTGCAAATATTTTCTCCCAGTCTGTTGGTTGTCTTTTCATTTTGCTGATGGTTTCCTTTGCTGTATGCACACATATATTTATGCTCCATCTAGTATACTTTTGTTATTTATCTTTTATTTAAAATTGTAATTTACATGGAAGTTAATTCAGAGACTTTCCAGTTATTCAGTCAGCTCCTAACACATGTGGACTCAGTTACAGGTGTGAGTTTGGAAAGTAATTCATAATGATGTGAAATTGTTCCAGCCCGTTTTGGGCAGAGTTCCCTGTGGTCCTACATATTTCTGCACTTAAGCAAGTAGACTAAAAATAGAAAACAGATAGCACAGTGTTTGTAAAATGAAGAAACAGAACTTGAGTTACTTCATTTCTTTCCTTCTCTGTGCAAATCATTCTTGGAATATCGTGGGGTTCACTTTACTGGGAACTTTTCTTCATGCATTTACCTCCCTCTTCTTTAAAAAGAAAGTGAAGTAATTATATTATCCTCCTTTTCTACTTTAATATTTATGTCAGTTTAAAATTTTTTACTGTCATGAATATACATACATATATATGGTGCAAAATTTTTTTCACTGCTTGCATTCCTTGTCTGATCATCCTGATTATTTGTTTCCTTTCATAATTATTACTAAAAATGAAGTTATTTTACGGAGGAGGGAGGTGTTAAAAAATGATCCTCATCAGATGTCACATATGCTGGCTGTGGACCGTTATTACTATTCTCTTCCCTATTCTTATTTCTTAGATCAGTTAAGAGACGCTTCACCATCTTGGGTTGCAGAAACCTGTCAATAAAATACTATTGTTTGGGAAACTGCTTCGGGTTTGCCTTAGAAGGAGGTTGAGGTGGGGGGTGAGTGATGACTCACTGGCTTTCCCAAGACCACAGAAGAGATTCCTGACACTCAGGCAATTAGTGGCTGAGGGGAGGACCGTTCGTTCTAAAAGCATCAATCACAGAGGTGGAGGGATATGATGAAAAGACACAGAGGCCTATAAACCTGGCACCCGAGGCAAAGGAAGCTGGTATTCAAGGAATCAAAGTGCGGGAGTGACAGGGAGCAACTCTCAAAGTTGCTGGGGTCTAGGTAGCACCTGACATGGCATTCTGGACAGAATCTTTGGTGAGGGAGCACGCACTGCCTCTTCCAAATTCACGGTAGGTTAACCGTCTTGACTGACAGATTCAAACACGTGATGGTGGTGGGCTGTGCTGTACCATCCACTGTGCAAGTTTTCAGTGAACAGCTACTATTCCGCTTCAGCTTCATTCCCTGTAGCATTTATTGAGTGCCTATGATGTGCAGGCACTCTCCTGTGAAAGCAGGGCTTTCACATTCACTCTTTCAAGAACTTGTGTGGTGCTATTAAGAGACAGCAATGGGGGTGGTGAGTAAGGAGGCTGGTTTTGTTTTGTTTTTTTCACACTGCTTTAAAGTACTTATTTGTATTTACTCATATTCTTCACAATAACCCTTTAAGATTATTCTTATGCCCATTTTATAGAAGCAAAATGGACACATAGGGAGGTGAAGGACTTTAATCAGAACCACACGTTTTGATCACAGAAAAATCACGTCCTATGTGGCATTCCCAAAATGGAGTCAAACTGAGCAATCTGATTCTGAATCTTGCACTCTTTCCTCTGGGACCCTAAAGTTCATGCTTTCTCAGCACTGTCACTTCTCAAAATAGCCCTTTGCTCTAAATTGTTTCTCAAGCTCTCTTTCCAAGTGCTGCTTCCCACCTGCTCTCAAATACTCTCAGTTCTCTTCACTTCTAAAAAAATATTCTTTTGAATCCACCACCTATATGTGGGCTGCCCTGTACTGCCCTCTTTCCTTCAAGTGTACAACTCACTGAAGATGTTCTTGTTACCTGCTATGTCTACCCTCCACCTACACCATCTCTTTTTTTTTTTTTTTTTTTGTGGTACATGGGCCTCTCACTGCTGTGGCCTCTCCCATTGTGGAGCACAGGCTCCAGACGCGCAGGCTCAGCGGCCATGGCTCACGGGCCCAGCTGCTCTGCAGCATGTGGGATCTTCCCGGACTGGGGCACGAACCCATGTCCCCTGCATCAGCAGGCGGACTCTCAACCACTGTGCCACCAGGGAAGCCCACCATCTCTTTCTTAAAGGACCCTGCCCACACTATCCCTGAATCTCCCCATCCACACCTAAATAGTTTCTTCTGTCTGAAACCACCTGTGACTTTCTGCTAACAAAATCCAGGGGATTTGTCCTTGAGTTAACTCCCAACAGCATCTGTCACTATGCCCTCCTCATTACTCCTGATTCTTCATCTGGAAGTTATATCGTAAGCTATCAGGAGGCTGGGTTTTGTTGTTACATAAACTGAGGTTCAAATATGAGCTCTGCTAGTTCCCAGCTGTGTGACCTTGGGCAAGTTACCTAACCTCTCTGGGCCTCCAATTCCTCATCTATAAAATGGGAATAAATAATAGCTGCCTGGCTGAGTAGTGGAGAGAAGTAAGGCCAGCAGTGTAAGTAAAGCCCAAGCACAGCACCTGACACATCGCAGGCCATCAGATGGCTACAATTTTTTCTCTTGGTTCAAATGAAAAAGGCCCAGAGAGGTAAATGACTTGTTTAGAGTGTAACAAAACCAGCCCCTGCTGCTTATGTTTACTTCTTACTAGAAGGCACTCTGCTATAGTTCTCCTGAAGCGGCTGGCAAAGGTGTGGTTGCTCCCCAATGGCGGTGCTGATGAAGTTGATGTAATCATGTCCAGACACAACAACTCCTGTGAACCATGAGGTTAGAGCAGGGGGAGAATATTTCCCAGAAGAAGAAGCCCCAGATGTGTAAAGTGGGTGGGTGTCTATTTAAACAGAACAACGGGTGTCCACTCAGTAGCGTTAGAGCTCTTATACTTCTGCATTTTTGTTAGCTATTCAGAGCTACTAGTGACAACATGCATGCCCTTAGAACGTCTGGCTTTCTCCTCCCTTTAGGTGGTATGGAGAGTCTATGCAGTATCAATATTCACAAGGCTGGCCATGAATAAAGATGCTTTCGTGCCCTAATGTTGAAATGCATGATTCAGGGTGTGAGGAACTCCCATTTAGAAGATGGGTGGAGAACTCCCAGGACCTGCGTCTCTGAATTAGGGGTCAGGGTATTGGTGGCAGCTGATACTTCTCTGAGAACACTCTTAGTTGCTGTGATTATGGAAAGGGACTAAAGCCAGGAGGGGGGTTATGAAATGCTGCCCACTCTAAGTTAAATAAATCTCTTCAAAATGCACTCTTTGAATCTGTGTGGGAAATGTATAGCCCTTTTCCCCATGAGTGGTAGGCCACATGACCGGTAAAATATAAGGCTCTGTGGACCTGATGTTCTATTTCTTTTGGTTACTCCAGGCTCTCAAAGAGGCTTTTGGGGCTATTAATGGATTCACCTACTTTATATGTAGTCTCACCTGCCTACTAATTAGCTGAGAGAACCAGGAGCTACATTCAGTTTGGGCTCCAGATTACAGAAATAGAGTTAGATCTTCTAATTCATTCCTTCATACATGCAGGCTCGATAAATGCTTGAATAGATGGGTAAACAGGAATACTTCTGCATTTCGGAGGCACAGTGTTGCAGAGGCAGATTCTGTGCTGGGCGGAGATGGCCAGATCCTTACCCCACTGCATCAGTTGGTCATTGTATGTGGGTCACCCTGGGGAGGGCATGACCTTGGGCCAGGCAATTCTCTGCAGCAGACGCAATTCCTGGGGCTGACACCTGGAGGCTGTCTACAGCTGAACACTGCCAGAAGCTGGGTGGCAAGTTCTTTAATGAGGGGAATGTAAGCAGAGCACGCTGTGTCCACCACACGGTGGTATTTTATAAAGGGCGGGTGTCTGTGACAGCGTGTGTGTGATCATTAACATGAATCAGAAGGGAAAAGGAGACTTTCACCCTGTTTACCTGGTTCAGCTGGGGTGGCGTAATGGCCTTTGAACACAAGGTGGTGCTGCAGCGTCAGTTTGAGGAGCTTTGATGCAGCTAGGAATACCGAAGGACTATCCCATTCTCTTTACAAAGAAAAACCAAAGGAAAGAGGCTGAGATGCTGTTTTAAAGTCGTTTTCCCCCTGACAGCTAAAATACTCAGAAGAGGTGAGATCTAAGGGTGTGTGTGTGTGTGTGCGCGCGCGCGCCCAATTGACAGGTACGGAGGAGACGGGGGATAGCGGAGCCGTCTCTCTCTTCCGCCTTTCCTTCCTTCCTCCAGAAAACACTCACCTTAGTGCCTGCTCCTGGGTTCTCGGCTCTGGCTGATCACTGGGGTAACACAAATGAACAATATCTGGCTTCCCCTATGTGAGTTTTGATGAAACAATGAAATGGCATTGGTGTGTGGCCCCCAAATATAAATTTCATGGGTGCTACCTTCCTAAGTCAGAGTTAAGGGGATGGTTTGGGGAGGGGTGTCGTAGAACTAAGCCTGGAGCTAGGTTACTTCTCTGTTCAAGAGGCAGCTGTAGCACAAGGGTTAAGCCCTTGGTTCTGGGGTCAGATGCCTGGATCTACGTCTGACCCCTACTACTTTACAGCTGTATGAATTTAGGCAAATGACATAATTACATTGTGCCTTTAAAAAGCTCTTGGATAGGGCTTCCCTGGTGTCGCAGTGGTTGAGAGTCCGCCTCCCGATGCAGGGGACGCGGGTTCGTGTCCCGGTCCGGGAGGATCCCACATGCCGCGTAAGCAGCTGGGCCCGTGAGCCATGGCCGCTGAGCCTGCGCGTCCGGAGCCTGGGCTCCGCAATAGGAGAGGCCACAGCAGTGAGAGGCCCGCGTTCCGCAAAAAAAAAAAAAAAAAAAGCTCTCGGATAGAACTATAATTATAGTTCCTCCGTGACAGGGCTCTGTGAGGATTCATTGAGAGCCATACATGTAAAGGATTAAGATGAGTGCCTTGGCATATGGCAGGGCTTGCTATTATTTTGAATGTTGTCTGTTAGTTCCTGAGCATCTCTACTATGCAGGGTCCTGTGCTAGTTGCCTGGGAAGCAAAATGGACACACAGGAGACAGGTGTGCATGCTGGGCACTTAAAAATCGAGGTGTGAAGCCCTAGGAGGAGGCACACACAGGGTTAATGGGAGCCGGAGGAAGGGCACCAAACTTGGTCTTGCTGGGGAGGACTGGAAGTGAGGGGCTTGGGGAAAGCTCCTGGGCTGAGGTGCTTCTTCTTACTTTTTTTTTTTTTTTTGCGGTACGCGGGCCTCTCACTGTTGTGACCTCTCCCGTTGTGGAGCACAGGCTCCGGATGCGCAGGCTCAGCGGCCATGGCTCACGGGCCCAGCCGCTCTGCTGCATATGGGATCTTCCCGCACTGGGGCACGAACCCATGTCCCCTGCATCGGCAGGCAGACTCTCAACCACTGTGCCACCAGGGAAGCCCTCCCACTCCTGATTCTTGAAGGTAACTGACGCTAAGAGTTTTCTTGGGTTTCTTTCCGGACAAGGGCAGGCAGACCCACCTTCCCAGAAAAACGCAGTGTGGTGCTAAGATGCTGAACTCCGGAGCCAGCCTGCCTGGGTTCCCATAATAACTCTTCATCCCTGCAGCTTTATGTGCTTACCCTAGTTATATAACTTGCCTGTGCCTCAGTTTTCCTCTGTGTAAAATGGACACCTACCCCACAGGGTTGTTACAAGGATTAATGGAGTTCATATATGTAAAGCTCTGCACTCGGAGTGCCTGGCCTATAGTGTTTATTTTTATAGAGAATCTCTTAAAAAGTAATATAGGAGGATATTATAATACTGCTTTCCAGTATGCTTTTTCTCACTAAAGTATCTTGCGTATCTTTCCACATCGGTAAACATAAATCCACCTCCTTCCTTTGAATGCTGCGTGGCACTGTGTGGTATGGATATACTATAATTTATTTAACCGCTCTCGTATTTATTTACTGGTTGTTTCCAGTTTTCCACTCTTACTCACAATGCTACCATGGCTATCTTTGTGCAGTCGTTCCAGTGTATCTTTAAGGCAAATTGCTACAAATCACATTTCTGGTTTAAGGGAGAGCCCTGTATTAGATGCACTGCTCTCTTTTCAGTGAAGGCAGCTTCCAGTTGCTCTCACCCTGAAGCACATCTCAAGGGACAGATCTGAAATCTGCAGATGTGCCCCAGGCTGGGTCCCTACCATGGATGAAAGGTCTAATGGAGCGGGGGGGTAGGGGGTGGGGGGAATGGGGGGGAAGCTGTGGGGAGGAGTTAGGCCAGGATGTAAGCAGCCTGTCTGGGAGGCAGGGGGTTCTGTTCCGCTTTCCTTTTTATCCTGTGCTCATCTTCTCCCTGAGGTTCAGAGTCAGGGGAGCTTTTGGGGTGGACCTTGGTGGCCCTAGCTCCAGCCTAGTGATGGGGAAGAGTATGTGTGTGCAGGATCCAGCCCTCCTGCGGCTCCCTTGCTCTCTGGGGACGTGGCTATGAGAGCTCAGAGAACAGCTGGGATCCTGGCCCTGGGTGGAGCCCTCTGGTCTGGCTGTAACACAGGAGCTCACAGATTTTCACAGAATCACTGGTATCTAGAAGAAGGTCCAACCCCACATACTCCAGTAGGGGCCAGATCTGCCACCACACTCCGTACACTGCCTCCTTCAGCCCCAAATCCTGCGGGACATGTTTCCACTGGTGCCAGAAGCTCCGCCACACGCAGCCCAGGGTGGACAGATGCTGGCCCTGCCCCTCTTCACAAGGGGGCATCGTCCAGCCCTGTGGAAGCAGAAGAGCCGTATAAGGAAAACCTAAGGGCTTTGGCTTCGAGGGCCCTGATGTGACCAGGAGCCCTCTTCCCTGAGCTGACATGGAGGCGGGTATCTCCCACTCTCGAAGAATCCCAGTGACCGAGGCGGGGACCACAAGGGCAAGGCGAGCAGTGGGCAAGAACTGTCTGAGGAATTTTCCAGAACTGGCCTTCATCAGTGACTCGGAGCTGTGGTGAATGAGAAGCAACCATGGGAGCGGGTACGTCTAATTTTCAGTTCTCTTTCTGCAGGAAATTGTGAGCAGGGCTGACAGCCATCCTCTCCCTCTGACTGAAACTTGTAGAAAATTGGGGTAGGCTGTCAGGAAGGAGGTTCTGGACCCTCACATGAGAGCATATGCGTATAAAAACGAAAAAGATGTTGGTATTTGCACCTTGAGTTGACGGAGTAGACTTTCCCAAACTGTTCTTCTAAACACTTGGACTGATTTATACTCACACAGTGGATGACATGTGCCTATTTCTCTTCATCTTTGACAATAGTGAGGATTATTAAACTTTACGTATTTTGCCAAACTGATAGGGATATGCAGTGGTATCCCAAAGTTGATTTAATTTGTATTTTCTTAATTATGAGTGTAATTGAGCATATTAAAGTCTACTTATTGGACATTAGCACTTCTGTTGGGTTGTGTGTTTCCTTATTGATTTGTAAAATCTCAATCTGATTTGTAAAATTTTATAGTAAGGAAATTGGCTCTTTGTCTAGGAAATGAATGGCCAATATTCTCCTAAGTTTTTGTGTTCTTTTAACTCTGTTTTCTTGTACAGAAGTATAAATATTTTATGTCGTCAAATTTATCACTCTCTTCTTTAGGGCTTCCACTCCAAGGTCATAAAATGATTAACCCATTCTTTTCTGTTACTGCTATGATTTTATTTCTTTAATTTTTTACATTTGAAAAAATTTCTCTGGAATTTTTAATGTAGGAAGTGATATAGGAATCTAGCTTATTTTGCTTTTCTAAAATGGCCAGCCGGTTATCCCAATGCTATTTACTGGCTAATCCTTCTTTTCCTTGCTGGTTTGAAATCCCCCCTCTTTCATATATCAAAAGTTCTCACTCTCTCTACTTAGGAGATTTGGATTTTGTACCCAGCTCTGTCACTAACTTCTTTGTGATCTTTACAAAGCCCCATCCTAAGGGCTTTACTCCTGTGTAGAATGAAGGGTTGGGAGAGATGATGTTTAAATTCCCATCTAATCTTAACGCTGTGAGTTGATGCCACAATTCCATCGTGATATCAGGTCCCCCTCCTCCCTGGGTCTTTTCCAACCTGTTGTCGGTACCCGCTCACCTAGCACCCAGTGCCTGGGGTCTACTTCTAGGGCTGTGCCTGGATCACTTTTATTGTAACCTTTTTCTTCATGAAATGATTATGTTTGAAACTCTGAAAGCCTAAGCTGTCTCTTACATAAATTCTTGTGTGGCCTGTCATAGTGAGGCAGAAGGAAATAAAAGGGTCTTAATAAGTGGTTCTAACTTGAGTCTCCAGGATCTTTGAGGGGACAGAGGGTTATGAAGATGGTGATGGGAAGATATTATTTAAACACTTGAAAAACTTTATGAAAATTGGGGCCCACGGACTGATTTTTACCCTTGCTTTGGGTAAAATGTCTGTCTACACAATGAGCTCACATTAGTTTATGCTGGTTGGGGGGAAGTGAAGAGACATTTACTGAGTTTCAGGGGTTCTGCCTATAGTAATTGATTTAATTCTTCTCCAGCCTTGCTAGAGAGAGCAGCAGAATTATCTCCATTCTGAAGATGTGAAAGCAAAGCGGTGCCTTGCCCTAAGCCACCCACAGGTCACTTAGTTTGAACTGGAGGATTTCATCTCAGGTCCACACAAAAAGCTTTTTTCTTGTACTTCCCACACTGCAGTTTCCCAGTGGGGAAGATCTGATTGGTAGCTAAGCATGTTCTTTTTTTTTTAACATCTTTATTGGAGTATAATTGCTTTACATTGGTGTGTTAGTTTCTGCTGTGTAACAAAGTGAATCAGCTATACGTATACATATATCCCCATATCCCCTCCCTCTTGCATCTCCCTCCCACCCTCCCTATCCCACCCCTCTAGGTGGTCACAAAGCACCAAGCTGATCTCCCTGTGCTATGTGGCTGCTTCACACTAGCTATCTGTTTTACATTTGGTAGTGTATATATGTCCATAAGCATGTTCTTGATTAGTTAAGAAGAGGGGTAATGTAACTCTTTCCCTCCATAGACCATCATGTACAAAGCTATAAAAATTGTCCCTGGTGGAACCCCTGGGCTTCAGATCCTGATGGCTTTGACCTTGGGATTAAAAGTAGCTGTAGTGGCACAGAATTCCCACAAGGTGGCACTGTGAGCTCAGCAATGGAGTCAGCTTTCCAGCAGCATCCGCCTAGAGCCCGCAGGCACCTCTGGGGACCTGGGTACAGAATCAGCATCCCCCAGCAGGTGGGATTTCCTGTTATGTTTATTCTGAACTACCAGGTGGGGCACAGCAGTGTTGGCTCTCTTTTGGGTTAAAGAAGGCACTGGGTTATCCCTCTCCCTTTCATAACCTGGATCTGGTACAGGGTCTTTCTCCTTGGCAATTAGGATGGGGCTCCAGTACTGTTGGGTGGTTGCACCCCCAGTTGTAACAGGTAATAGATTTCAGGTGGGGTGGAGATCTTTCTGCCACTGCTTTTGCTGTGGTGCAGGCAGGAGCAGTTACTAACTGTGGATTGGAAGGTCCTGCTGCAAAGGCAGGAAGTAGATGATAAACCATGAGACCCTGGTGTGCTAGGGTGGAGGCAGCAAGGAGGAAGCAGCATAAAGAAAGGGAACCATTTTTTTTTTTTTTTTTTTGCGGTACGCGAGCCTCTTACTGCCGTGGTCTTTCCCGTTGCGGAGCACAGGCTCCTGACGCGCAGGCTCAGCGGCCATGGCTTACGGGCCCAGCCGCTCCGCGGCATGTGGGATCTTCCCGGACTGGGGCACGAACCCGTGTCCCCTGCATCGGCAGGCGGACTCTCAACCACTGTGCCACCAGGGAAGCCCACCATTATTTTTTGAATGGCTACTCTATGCCAGACACGGAGAGGGGAGATTTCCCCACGTTGTCTTAGTCAGTCCTCACAATGATCCTGTGACTTAAGCTGCTATTATTGTCCCCATTTTATAAATAAAAGAAACTAAGCCTTGGAGAGATGAAGTCACTTGCCCAAGGTCACTAGGCAGGTCAGCTTTGCAGCCAGGATTCTGTCTCAGGACATGTTCCAAGGACCAGATCCCAAAAACGTAGGAAGAAGGGTACAGACAGGAGCTTTAAAAACTGTCATTTAGTAGTGCAGCCAGCACCAAACCCTCTCTTACTTTCTCAAAACTTTGGTTCCTGTAAATGTTCAAGAGACTATTTGTAAAAAAAAAAAAAAAAAGGTGAGGAAACTGAGACACAGAGGGGCTACACACTTGCTCCAGGTTACAGCCAATAAATAATAAGTGGCATGGCTAGGATTCAAATAAAATCTATGTGACTCAGAGCATCTGTTCTTTTAGAAGGGCAAATATAATAGGGATGTAAGAACTCATCCTCTCATTCATTCACTAAACACTGACCAGGCAGCACCTAAGCACCAGGCGTGGTAACAGCTGCTTTCAATTAAAATTAGTCCTATTAAATATTCTTTGGTCTTCCAGGTTCATCCTTGTATTAGCCATCCTAGTAGAGTGTCCTGCCATCCTAGGCAGTCAATAAAGGCTTATAGAATGGAATGGAATGGAGTGGGACTGAACTGATTAAATGCAGCTGGAGCACTTGATGTGGTCCACATCTTTGGACTTTCCAAGTCTCATGAAACCAAATGATCAAAACTATTCAATTTGATTCAATGTGGCCAGCCCTTGTTGAGTGCCTGGCATTTTATTCCTTCACTATTTAGCTAATTTTGGCCATACCACCCAGCCTGTTGCCAAAATTATATTGTACACTGAAATATAAAGCTGCACTAAAATCCAGAGTAAGGGCAGAAGCATATGAACCTCATACTGGAGGTTGTTGGAAGAGAGGAAAGTGAAACTCTAGGCGATGGAAAGGTAGCGTTTTGTTTAGAACTGAGTTGTGTTTGAAATTTGGTTATTCTGTTAACGAGCTGTGTAAACTCCGGCAGGTGATATACATTTCTGAATGTTAGTTTCCCCCTTTGTAGGATGCAATCTTCATCTCACTGGATCATCACCAATATCAGCTCCTTGAGGAAACAGTCTGAGTCCTGAGTGTTATATTTTCAGTCCCTGGCAGAGGGCCTGGCACCTAGTTAGTTCTCAATACATATTGAAAGAAGGAATACTGTTCTTTGAAGTAGGTAAGGCAAATTTAATTATTCCAGTTTTATGGCTGGGAAAACAGATCCAGGGGCTTTATTGAATGAGAGAATTGAATTGCGGTTTGTTCAAGGTCTCTCATCTAAAAGCGGGAGAAGCCCATTTTTCTAAATTGTGGCCTTGTAATGTGTTGGGTCTGAGCTTTTCTACCTGTGAAAATGACCTCCTAAGGGATCTCTGTGATTCTTTGTAACTCAAACATCCTACGAGTTTAGGTTGGTCACTCTGGTAACCCGAAGACAATATGATCCAAGATGATAAACAATGACTAGGATTAGAATAGATACTTGGAAAGTTGCATTCACTCATTCATTCATTCATTCACTCACTCATGCAACAGTCATGCTTTGAGCACTTGCTCTGTGCCAGATGCCATGTTATATCTTGAGGGTAAAGGTAAATACAAAGATGAAACGTAGTCCCTGCCTCCACCGAGAGCTTACAGCTGAGTGTGGAGTAAAGCAAGTAGCAGCTACAAGCAGGCGGCTGGTGCCAGGACAGGGCAGGCAGAGGGTGCTCTGGGAGGAAGAGGGAGAGGCAGGGAGGGCTCAGAGAAGGCGTCCTAGGACATGTGTCCGGGGCAAGGTGAGAACTTAATTTTATTTTTTAAATAAATTTATTTATTTATTTTTGGCTGCGTTGGGTCTTCGTTGCTGCGTAAGGGCTGTCTCTAGTTGCAGCGAGCAGGGGCTACTCTTCGTTGTGGTGCGCGGGCTTCTCAGTGCAGTGGCTTCTCTTGTTGCGGAGCACGGGCTCTAGAGCGCAGGCTTCAGTAGTTGTGGCTCGTGGGCTTAGCTGCTCCGCGGCATGAGGGATCTTCCTGGACCAGGGCTCGAACCCGTGTCCCCTGCATTGGCAGGCGGACTCTTAACCACAGTGCCAGGGAAGTCCGAGAACTTAATTTATATGAGTAGAAGCCAGCCAGGAGAAGAGTCAGAGCAAAACGTCTCTGTCACTGTGGGAAGGGCCAGGCACCTGTCTCCTGTGCTACGCTCTTCTCTCCTTACCTGGAAGGAGAAAGAGGGATAAGCAGTCTCTGAGGTGGAGTCTGGAAACATGTGCTTTCTTTTCTAGGGAAGGAGGTCGGCACGTATTTATTTGGCCACATTGTCTCATGTTGACATTCATGTTGACCCAGGCCTATCACTGATGACTCTTATTTCCAGGTTGGTGGCTTTGGTATTTTGGTTTGGGTTCCCCAGAATCAGACCTTGAAACAAGGATTGGTTTATTGGAAGGTGCAAGTAACAGGAAGGTGAGAGGGGAAGTATTGGGAGAAAATATGTCAACCATTAAAGGCTGAGTTGTTAAGCCTGTTACCATAGTGGCAATTGTCGCTTAATTCCATGGAGAAACTCTGGAAGATGTTAGAAAACACACATCTCACAGTTCTCCCAGTCAGTGGGAGCTGGGGTAGCTATTGGTTAAAGGCTGCCTACCCTCTCCTCTCTGGAGTGTGTGTGTCTTCGATGCCAGCCACTTCCAGCCTGTGCTCTGGGCAGACAGGATGGGTTCTGTTAGCCTGAGCTAGCTCTCTGAGATAAAGAGGTGCTGAAATGAATGTAAGGGTGATGGCAATCTGAGGGGAATGTGGGCGGAGCACCAAAAGCATCTCCTACACTTAGGGCCTTAGCATCACATCATGCTGTAATACCTTGTACTATCATATTGCTGATGACTCTACCAGATGTCATTGAAGCTGTTTGGTGGACAGATTCCTTCTAGTTCCAGTTCATAGCCCTTTAGATGGGAAGAAGATGGATAAATAAATTTAGGACAGAGAACATGGTCTTGGCGACTTATCTGTAGAGTTCCTGACTTATTCCAAATTTCACAGAAATTCATCTGCGAATCCCCTGCCTCTCATAGTGTTTCAGCTCCACAAACCAGACACACCTATAAAACCAACACCTGGTCCCATCTGGTAGCATGACTCTCCAGTAACAGGGAGAGACTGGACCATAGGACTCTTCTCTCTTGATCTAAAAGGACCCATAACCTAACAGTCACACATGTCTGGCTATATGTGTGGGTCACCTACCATGTGCTGGATACTGTGCAAATGTGAGATATGACTCCTGTTCTCCAGGAGCTGATAGATTAGGTTTGAATTCATGATACGCCCATAAGACTAAGTACTGAATCTTCCAAAATGGTGACAGAGGTACTAACAACAGTAATTTTCCTCAGGGGAAGAATCAATGTGGGCTTAATGGGTGGGGATTAGGGAAGGAGAAGGGTTTGAGCTGGACTTTGAAGGATAAGGTAGGGTTTAGAGAGACAGAAGGGAGGACAAAAAGACTTCCAGTTGGAGAAGTCACTACAGGAAGAGGTGAGAATGAACAGAGCAAGCTCAGAGCACACTGACCACCCTGGAGGAGAAGGTCTGCGTTAGAGAGGGGTGAGAGAGTGAAGAGGTATGTCATATAGCTTATGAAGGGCCTTCCAATGCAGCTCTCATGCTGTAAGCAAGTCGTCTGCAAAGCATGTCTCGTGAAGTGTCCTACCTCCCCTCAAAGACCATTGCTAAGGATGAGGGTGATGGGGGGACAGTGGAGAAAGGTTCCCAGGCCTCCCCAACCGCATTAACTAGCGTGGTGCTACTTTATCTCTTTTGCATTTTGGGTTTCCAAATGAAAATTCTTTTACCAAAGATTTCTATGAGTAAAAAAAAATAAGACCAAAAATCACGGTAGTAGTGGTGGGCGAGCCATTAAATTTTAAGTCAAAGGATGAGTTCTTTAATTAAGTTCATAAATCATCATCGGGCACTTGCACTATCATATGCTGGGCAGCGGGCCCTGTGCAGATGAGTAAGGCAGTGACGTAAGGAACGTTGCTCGATGGCTGTGCGCAGGGCAGGTTGTGGGGAAGGATACCTGCAAGCTTGGAGACAGGTGAGTAGCAGGTTTCAGTCATCCTGACACGAAGTGACAACATCTGGAACACACACTATCAAGCAGCACTTTTAACTCTTTATTCCTCACCTTCTGGGCTTCTATATTTATTTACCTTGTGCTAAACCTCCCTCTGCTAGCTATACCCTAAGCTAAAGACTTCTTTTGTTCTTCGGCAGTGCCTCTGACGCTACTGGTCAGGGGATCCAGCTGTGCACTTCTGTGTCTACAAGGAGCAGTGAATGCGTGCAGTGACCAAGAGTGAGGCATGAGAAGGTTTGAGAGTCATGATGACCTGCAGACCTCTTGCCAGGCCATTTAGACATTCAGAGTCAATTAGAGAAAAATCAAACCACGGGTGGCCCGAACAAGAGATGCTTGTGAGCTGCGCTCTGTATTCGTGCTCCGTTGTTGAGATCCATGCCTGTAGAGCACATGGTTTTGCTCTGTGTTCGGATAGACCCGCAACTTTCTGCCTCTTTCTTGACTGCTCTCACCTGTTGACTTCGTGTCTTGCCTGCTGCCTGTGCGATAGTTAGAGGCAGAATCTTAGAAGCCCACTTGTTTGGTAGGAACAATGATGTGCAAAGGGATGTGCACATACTCATGCCATTTTGGGCAAATAGAAACGAGATGTTATTAGGGAAAAATTTACAAGCAGAGCTGTGGAAGAGCCACACCCCACACTGTCATTACCCCACAGGGAGGTGTGCTCAGACAGGGTTCCACAGCTAGAATTCTAGTAGAGAGGGATCCTATCTCCACCTCCAAAGCTCTATATGTTTGCAGACTATGGAGCCAGGAGACATCTACATTGCTGTTAGGATAGAAGGTCCTTGGTCAATAGCATGACCAACCATCCTGGTTTGCCTGTCCAGATTTTAGCACTCAAAGTCCTGCATCCTGTGAAAGCCCTTAGTCTCATGCAAATTGGAATGGTGGAGTAACTGGCCTTGTTAGAATCAAGAAGCCTTCAGAAGAGTTCAGGAACTGTTCATGGTGTTTTTTTTTTTTTTTTTTTTTTTTTTTTTTTTGGCAAGATAACCTATACCTTCTGAGCCAGAGCTCTAGTAAGTTATCAAAAGGGGGAAGGAAGTCAACCTCCAAGTCATCAGGATTTGTCTTTCCTTTTTCTATCCCCTGCCCTTGGGGCTTACGACATTCTCTCTATTGACTCCAGCTGATTCTATGGCAATGCTTAGGAGTGGGGTGTCCAAAAGGCTTCCTGCAGCCGGGTCTGATAAGCAGTTTTATATTCTGTATCATGATGAGTTTGCTTTCCAAACCAGTGTCTGGGATTCTCAGGGAAAGCTCTCTGGGGCTCTTTGACCACATCAACAAGAATGCAGGAAGTTATTCACCCTCTGGATTACCAATAGAGGTAGGTCCATTATTACTCTTTGAGGAGGTACCAGACACTTTATCCCTTTACTCCAGAGTACAGGAGCAAATTCAAGGCCATTGTCCATTTGCCCAACGCGTGGAGAGGGCTGCCTATATCAAATTATCCGGCATTCTCTGAGTCAAAGCTGTACGTCTAGAGTTTCCCCCTGATGCCCTTGGATGTTATGTAAGCATGCCAATAGAGTAAGTTTTCCTAGATGGACCATGGCCTTCTGTTCTCCAGTTCCATGGATTTTGGGAGATCTCCTTGATGGAGTATGTATATACATTCCAGCTCAAGACAGAAAAGCTTTCCTTATTACTCTTAGTCAACCCGTACGACTCATTTTGTAGTAGAGTTTATAGGAGAGATTTTCCATAGCAGGCCATTCAGCTTCATTTAACAAGACTGATGGCAGTACTTCTTCATGCAAACTAATCATTCAAACCTCTAAAGATTCCTCTGGCTTGGAGACTTATGATAGCTACCCTGGAGTCAGTCTAATTCTACTTTTGTATATTAACATGCTCGCTTCTGCTGCTGTTTTCCTCAGCCCCCTGTTAGATATGCCACACAATAGCTGTTCCACATCTAGAGGGGATGACTGCTAATGGCTCTAACAGAATCACAAAGGGGGCTTGTTCTGCTTTCCCTTCTGGATGCACTTTCCTTGTTTCCAAGGAAAGAGTCCGTTGCCCCGTTAGCTGCATCAAAGTCCCATGGGGCGTAGGATGCCCTGACTCTCTGTCTCCAGGATAATCTATTATTGCTGCTCCTCCTGATGGCTCAAAAAGACTTCCAGGTTAGTAAAAAGCTTGTGTTTTGAGCATTCTTATCTTCTTTAGAGGTCCTTTCACTGCAGATTCACTGCCCTACAGCTTCCAAGTGTGAGTGTATAACTTTCCCAACTATCCAGTCAGTGATCATCTTAATTGGCTGGTGACTTGCTACTGTCCCCAGCAGTGAGGTTTTCTGATGACAGGAGTCAGGTAAAATTCTTTCCCAACTTCCAAAATCCCATAACAGTGGAATGAAGGAGCCCACACTGGATGCCACTTTGTGCATGGTATACGGTAGCCCGCACCACTAATGACACATGGAATTAACTATGAGAAGTTTGCTGAGGATGACTTATAAGCAGAGGAGTAGCAGAGTGCACAGGCTCCCCTGAACCAGCACAGTGATACAGTGAGGTGCAGGTGGCCTAAAGAGCTGGACGGTGAAGTGGAAAGCACTCTGGTAGAAGAATGTTTCTAACTGCCTCCCACACTTACAGGGAAGGCCAGCAAGGAGTTGGGTGGAAGGGACTTAGTTTTCCATGTAGCAAAGAGATTTTGGTCTAAGGAGCCTCCTGAGTTCAGCTGGGCTTTGGTTAGTGAGCCAACCTTGCTATCAGGGGAATCCTTACTTCCGTTTAGTTGAACTAATTCATTGTGAAGACCTCAGGAAATGGGAAGGAAATGGATATCCCCTGGCCATTGGATAGCAAAGGCTTGTCCTTCTTCAGAAAGTCATGTCTAGATTCTGGTTCAGCCGTCATTAATTTCCCCCACTGAGCAACAACTGCCAGTATGTCCATATTGAAAATCCTCCCTGATTCCTGTAGCTCTGGGGCTCAGCTCTTCAACTATTTCACACTCATTGTCTTAGGCTGACACCAAAGGATTTAAAAGGAGTGAGTCAAGTCTCTTTGGGAACTTGATTCACATCATAACCAGTATTAGAAACCCTTCTCCATTTACCACAGTTATCCAATAAAATATATCCACACATTTATGGGGTTCTGGTCACATGGCCACTTATGGGAAAACTCGGATGCTCCTGGATTTCACTTTGGAAAGCAACAGCATGCATGGTTTAAATGCTCAGACTTAGGGGTCAGATGGACTAGGGCTTATATCCTGACTCTACTGCTGAAAAGTTGTATGACTGTGGATAAGTCACTTAGCTGTATAAGAAATGGTTTTTTTTATCTGTAAAATACAAATAACATTACCTATATCATAGATTTATTTATTTATTTATTTATTTATTTTTTTTTTTGCAGTACACGGGCCTCTCACTGTTGTGGCCTCTCCCGTTGCGAAGCACAGGCTCCGGACGTGCAGGCTGAGCGGCCATGGCTCACAGGCCCAGCCTCTCCGCTGCATGTGGGATCTTCCCGGACTGGGGCACGAACCCATGTCCCCTGCATCGGCAGGCAGACTCCCAACCACTGCGCCACCAGGGAAGCCCTATATCATAGATTTATGATGAGGATTATTAAGCCCAACAATTCCATTCTTAGTCTTTCCCATATCAGATGGTAGCAACTTGATCCTTCCAACTTCTCAGGTCAGAAGCCGTACAATCATCCTTGACTCATTCCTTTCTCTTATATCCTACATTCAACCCATCAGCAAATTGTTAGCTTCACTTTCAAAGTAAATACAGACTCCAGCCACTTCTCACTAACTCCTTTACTGCTCTCCTGGTTCATTCCACAATTTCTGTTTTGTAAAAACTTCCTAACTGGTTTCTCTGGCTCAGCTCTTGTTCTACCATCGTTTATTCTCAGTATATTAACCAGAGTGACTGTGTTAAAATGTAAGTAGATCATGTTACTCTTGATCAATGGCTGCCCCTTTTTCTCCCAATAAAAGCCAAAGTCCTTACCATGGTCTTCTACAAGGTCCTATATGATCAGACTCCCTGTTACCTCTCTGACTTCATTTCTGATTACTTTTTCTCCTCCACACCCTACTCCAGCCATGGAAGTCCTCTTATTTCTTTCGGCGGGGGGGGGGGGGGGGGGTGCAGTTTGGTGCAATCATGTGTCAGAGAGTGTGAAAGGTGTTAAGTAAGAGAAAACCATATTTGCTGACTTCCTTCCAATAAGACGATGCCCTACACCAAGGCTATCTTTTTGGTCATCTTTTTCTAAACTCTCATTCTGAGACATTAAGAGGCATGTACTTTTTGGAAGAACCTTAAACTTATAGGTCTTTGGTAAATATTTTTTAAATAAAAGAGCATATACTTTTCTTTAGGGATTAATTTCCAGGGCAGGTTAGCTTCTGTGCATAATCTAAAGTCTTGGTTTATAAAACAAAAATCTAGCATCCACCAGGAGGGACATATTTTCCATTCTGAAATGTATATTTGCAATTTTACTTTATATATAGGTTATGTTTATATGTGGCACTAAGTATCTATCATAGAAACTGTATATAAATTGAATGCATTATCTTATTTGGTGGTATGTTTAATTGCCGTATATCTAAATGGTTTGTACATAGCAGAGTTTCAGAGATTCCCCAAATTTATTTCTTATATTCTATTATCTCCCTTACCAAATGGATTATTGCCTTGAGGTGGGGATAGTAAGTAGAGAGGTTTAACTTACATACATAGCATTAATAGTCTAGAAGCCCCCTTAATTTTTTTAAACTTAAAAAATGTATTTATTTAAAAAAATTTTTATTGGACTATAGGTGATTTACAATGTTGTGTTAGTTTCAGGTGTACAGCAAAGTGAATCAGTTACATGTATACATATATTCACTCTTTTTTAGATTCTTTTCCCATATAGGCCACTACAGAGTATTGAGTAAAGTTCCCTGTGCTATACAGTAGGTCCTTATTAGTTATCTATTTTATATATAGCAGTGTGTATATTTCAATCCCAATCTCCCAATTTATCCCTACCTCCTTACCCCCTGGAAACCATGTTTGTTTTCTACATCTGTAACTCTATTTCTGTTTTGTAGATAAGTTCATTTGTACCCTTATTTTTTTTTTAAGATTCCACATATAAGTGATATCATATGATATTTGTCTTTCTGTGTCAGACTTGCTTCACTCAGTATGGCTATCTCTAGGTCCATCCCTGTTGATGCAAATGGCATTATTTCCTTCTTTTTTATGGCTGAGTAATATTCCATGGTATATACGTACCACATCTTCTTTATCCATTCTTCTGTTGATGGACGTTTAGGTTGCTTCCATGTCCTGGCTATGGTAAATAGTGCTGCAGTGAACATTGGGGTGCATGTATCTTTTCGAATTATGGTTTTCTCTGGTTATATGCCCAGGAATGGGATTGCTGGATCATATGGTAGCTCTATTTTTAGTCTTTCAAGGAACCTTCATACTGTTCTCTATAGTGGCTGTACCAGTTTACATTCCCACCAATAGTGTAGGAGGGTTCTGGCCCCTTAATTTTTGACAAACGTCAATCAAGCTGCAACCTTTGTTTCTTGGTCCTGGACTGCCCTCTGCCTTAGGTGCTCTTCTCTCTGGTAACTGCACGACCAATTGCTTCTGCTTCAAGTCTTTGTTCAAATGTCACAATGATGCCCACCCCAGACCACCCTATTTAAAATATCCTCTGCCCCCATCCCTTTACTCAGGACCTCCTTTACTCAATTCTATTTTTATTTTTTCTCATCATCTTCTAACACACCACATAATTTACTTTTTAAATGTTTGCTACTCATTGTTTGTCTTGCCCTACAGGAATGTCAGCTCCATGAGGGCAGAGAATTAACTTCTCTGTTGTATTCTATGTACCTAGCCTGTACCAGTATCTGTTACATAGTGGATGCTTGATATGTACTTTTAAAATAAATGAGTGATGCGTGTAAAGTTCTGATCACAGGGCCTGGCATGTAGACAGCATTGATTAAATGGCAGTTTTTATTATTTGTGAAGCACTTAGAAAGCTGTTACTGTCTTGGGTGCCCCTGCCTACAGCTTTGCATAGCACATGTTTGCCCATCAGAGAATCTATATCTTGCCATAGTCCTGCAAGGTGAGTGGGGCTGGGACTCCTACTCTTGCTCTGTCAGAGATGAACAAGTAGGCACCCAGGGGCCAAGTGATTCATATAACTAGTGTGTTATAGAACCAGGGCACAATAGACTTCAGGTCTCACAATTCTGAGTCCAGTGTTCTTTCTTTGCTGCCGCAAAAATGAGAAGAGATGAATTCTTACACCAAATTCTTAGCTTTCCTGAGCCTGGATTATGTGTTAATCAAACACCCGAAGTGCTGATGTGCCCAGGTACCGAGATGATGTCAGTAGTCTGACGTGAGCTTCATTTATCTACATTATCTTGAAACAAAGATCTGTAAATTTGGGCAACGTTGAATTGAATGACAAAGGTCAATTATAAGAACTTTCACCCAGTGGATTAAAAAATCACTGATTCCCCAAAGAGATCCTAAATGTCTTTAACTGTTATTTGGCTAAAAGAAAGTCAGTTTGGAATAATGCTAATCTCTGCTTGAAATAAATTATAATAAATGGATTGGAAATAGAAAAATGAGCAAAAACATCTGTAATCATGTCAACTTATAAATCAATAGCTGTCATTTTAATGTTCTCTTCTGCTCTTTGCTTATATTCATGTTATTTTTGCATGGCATAGCAATTTTTTTCTTCTTAAATTTAATATATGCTAAACTTTTTAGCTTTATCTAGTGCTCAGAAATATTATATTTAATAGTTACATAAAATACCATCTGTTTGGTATACCACAGTTCATCTAACAATTATCCTATGGTTGAATTTGTAGATTATTTTTGATGTTTCATGGGTTACATGTCATTGAAATGAATGTTTTGCATATACAACTTTTCTTTTAGGGATTTTCCCCTCCTTAATACAATTCCTAAGAGTGTTTCTACTGGATTAAACATTTTTTTATGAGTCAATAAATCTGCTTCCTTTGTTTGCTCCTGTTTATGGCTTGAGATGGTTTCACCAAATGGCTAATATATATTTTATAGACAGAAAATTAGAAAACAATAGATCATTATCCTTTGCTTGTCAATTATCCTGTCAAGGCACCAGCTTCTATGATGGCCCTATCCTGGAGGTGATACTGTTGGAATTGTTTTCTTCTCTGATAATTTACTCAGTAAAGAAGGGAGGCTTCTCTTTTTGGAGGACTGTGTTGTCATCCTGAACTCTGGTTTAGATTCCCTTGGGACAGGCTGTGATGGGAAGAGGGCTAGATGCTGAGTTAGAAAACTTGGATTTTAACCTTAGCTATGCCATTTATGAAAAATACTTTGTAAAATTGTTTATATAGCAAGGTATTACTTTATTTATTTTAGAGAAAGAAAAAAAATCCAATTATCCAGATAGGTCTAAACTCCCAAAGAGTGTTGTGAGGGTTTAGATTTCTGCTTTGACTTTTAGATCTGGCTCATTAGAAAAGTATGTCCTGTGGTAGCAAAGTTGTGTGTTGTCTAGTAGGTTGATTGTACACGGTAGATAGACCTGGATTCGACTCTAGGGAAATTTGACAACCTCTCTGAAGTGGGGATAATAACAGGGCTCAAGCGAGAATGAAATGAGACAGTATAAGTCAAATGTCCAGCAGAATGCTTGGCACTCAGCAATCTGTAGGTTAGTTCTCCTTCCCAGGTGCCGTATCCCATGAGAGCTTAATAGGTATTTTCACAGATTTTATTTTTCAGAAGCTTTAAGGGAGTAAGACTTTACTGTAGCATCAATGTCTTTTATTTTGGTATCCATAAAATAGGAGTATTAAAAGAAGTATTTTCTTATTTCAAGGGCATCTTGAATTATTTCTGGAGATTGGCTGGCTCAGTTGGCTATATTCAGCAGGTGAGAGCCAACACTTAAGCTATTCATTTTAGTGTATTTGCTCTGTGCTGTGCCTTCCCTGTTGGTTCAGATAGAATGGATTTATCTTCAAGTCAAGATGAATGCTTATGTCTAAGACTCAGAGTTTGATGCAGAATTGCAAGCATTGGTAGTTTAAGAGCATAAATAGTGCTGCAACTTGTCTATGATCTGGAAAGTAATAACTTCTCTAATCCATTGCAATCCTATCTAATAAGGTCTCTGTTTTACTATTGAAAAATATAGCAATTCTTACCATTGCTCTACCACTCTATATGTTATATAATATGTTCACATGAATTGCCTCAACCAAATCTTACTACATTTCCTTGAGGGATTGAGATTCAAAAGGCATTTATTATTAAACCCTCAGTATATGTTAGGTTTGGTTACTGGACACTTCCACATAACTTTCTCTTATAATTTTCATTTTCAACACTTGATGAAGGACAGATAATTGAAAAGTGGAGTAACCAGGACTCGAACCCAGGTCTTGGATGCCCAGTCCAGTAACGATCTTGGGTAACAATCTTGTTCCTCAAGGGGATGGTGTGATGCTGTAGAAAGAACACCAGCTTGTGTCAGACGACAGGGGCTCTAATCAGAGTGACCAGGTCATGTTGGGTCCTTCATGGAGTCATGCCCCTCTCTCTGGGCCTCAAGTATTCACCAGTCAAATGAGAAGCTTAGATATGATGACCTCTTTGGTCTCTCCCTGCCCTGATAATCCATGTGCCTGTGGGACACACTCTTACAGTGGGAACATTCTAAGGAGGTGCTTTCATTAGACAGCTGTCCTGATTTGGAAAGAAGTTTATGAGATGAACTTCAAGTATGGTGTGATCTGGTTTCCTGACTCTGCAGGCCTTTCCCCAGCAGTCTTGACTTTCAGTGCCCACAGACAGCCTACCCAGGACAAGCCAGAAGTGTGGGGTTTTATCTATCCTGCCTCCCTTTTTCCTCATTCTCTAGGAAAGGAATGAGAAGGGAAAATGAAAAGAAAAATTCTGATCTGTTTTTATAATAGTCTCAGATGCATAGACCATTATGGTTGGAAGGGACCTTGGCAAGGATTTGTTTCAACTCAGTAATTCATGATACTAGGACAGTGAACCCAGAGCTAGGCAGTGCAGGAAGGCCCAAGATCTCACAGTGAGTAAGAGGCAGTCAGGACTAGAACTGAGGGTTCCTGGCTCCCAATCACCTTACTCCCAATAACTGGAAACTTTCAGCCATGCTGATTTTCAGGTTCCTGCTAGCTATCAAATATGTAAAGCTATCGGTTGACTGATACAATCTTAGATTGCTTTAATGGAAGCAGCAGAAATACAGTGAGTAGTATTGATAAGAAGTTGGGCTTTAGAGTCACCCAGACTAGGGTTACCAGGTTGTGAACTTGGGAGAGCCACTTAACCTCTTTGAGGACATGCAAGTATTGTGGTGTGGCTGGAGTGTAGAGGATGAGGAGGAAAGTGGAGGTAGGTGAGACCGAAGGGGTAAGTGGGAGATACATCGTGGAGGGTTTTTTTAAATTGAAGTATAGTTGATTTACAGTGTTGTGTTAATTTCTACTGTACAGCAAAGTGATTAAGTTATACATATATATACATTCTTTTTTATATTCTTTTCCATTATGGTTTATCACAGGGTATTGAATATAGTTCCCTATGCTATACAGCAAGACCTTGTTGTTTATCCATTCTATGTATAATAGTTTGCATTTGCTAATCTCAAACTCCCAATCCATCCCTCCCCTACCCCCCTCCCCCTTGGCAACCACAAGTCTGTTCTCTATGTCTGTGAGTCTGTTTCCGTTTTGTAGATAAGTTCGTTTGTCCTATTTTAGATTCCACATGTAAGTGACATCATATGGTATTTGTCTTTCTATTTCTGACTAACTTCACTTAGTATGATAATCTCTAGGTCCATCCATGTTGCTGCAAATGGCATTATTTCATTCTTTTTTATGGCTGAGTAGTATTCCATTGTATATATATACCACATCTTTAGCCATTCATCTGTCGATGGGCATTTAGGTTGTTTCCATGTCTTGGCTATTGTAAATAGTGCTGCTATGAACATAGGGGTGCGTGTATCTTTTTGAATTATAGTTTTGTCTGGATATATGCCCAGGTGTGGGATTGCTGGATCATATGGCAACTCTATTTGTAATTTTTTGAGGAACCTCCATACTGTTTTTCACAGTGGCTGCACTAATTTACATTCCCACCTATGGTGTAGGAGGATTCTCTTTTCTCCACACCCTCTCCAGCATTTATTTGTAGACTCTTTAATGAAGGCCATTTTTACCAGTGTGAAGTGGTACTAACTGTAGTTTTGATTTCAATTTCTCTGATAATTAGCGATGATGAGCATCTTTTCATATGCATCTTGGCTATCTATATGTCTTCTTTGGAGGAATGTCTATTTAGGTCTTCTGGTATGGCTACTTCTGTTCATTGGCTTACATCATGAATTCTGTATCACACATCTTATTTATGAATTTATAGGCTGAGTTTTAATATAGTAATGTGATTTTTTTTCTGCTGGTCATTTCAGTGTAAGGGTAAAAAATATAATAAAACAGATTTCTTTGGATCCTCTCCACTTATGATTGAGGAACTTCCAGCTTAACCCCTTTATTTTTTCCAGTTTGTTCTTGATGTTTCCGGGGGTAGACTTTCATGTACTTTCTGCTGCTGTAGGGGGTTCAGCATTTCCTTTTTCCACTCCTGCTGCATATTTGAAGATGCCCATTATGCAGATGTGGGCACTGAAGCTTAAATATTTTCTCAACTTGTTGAAAGTCATCTAACTAGTGAGTGTTAAAGTTTGAAATTGAACTCGGTCAATTTCAGAACCGAAGGTCAAACCCATTTGTTAATTACTATACTATATTAGCTCAACTGGTTTCTCTTAAACATTTTCATTCCATCCCTCATGATTTAGTTATTGTCACTCCTATATATGTAGGAAGTGTAGATGATTTTAATTTCCTTTTTTTCATAGACAAGAACAACTTTACCAGAGTGAGACCCTCAAGACAAAGGAGCCCAGGAGAGAAATCTCATCAGGAAAATAGAGGAAGTTTTCATGGAGTTGCTATGAGTCAGAAACTTTTAATGAATCCAGTTGTATTGTTTACCAAGTTAAGATCCTCTCAGATGTCAGGAGATAGATGCGTAGATGTCAGCTCATAAAGTATAGCTCTGGTGTGAGAGTGGAAATATGAGAAGCTGGAATTCCTCCATGCTAAGAGATAATGAAGGAGGCCAGAGATAAGTTGGAAGAAACACTGGTTACCAAGAGGCATAGCAATTGTTTTTGCTAAATCAAATATTTATGAGACTGGGATTTGATTACCCATGGTTTAACAATTCAAGGAAAGATTATTTTCTAGAAGTGCCCAAGGTGTTGGAGTAATTCAGATAACTGTACCTTGTATGAAAATAATTAATCACTAGAATTTGGAATGCATGCAAATTGTGATGGGGATAGAAGATATTTTGCAGTGTGAAGGCATCATGGTATAACATGTTGGAAGGATTAAAATATATCCTGTTGTCATAGACACCACTCTGTCCCTTGTCAATACAGAACATTTGGTTTTGATTTTGCTAACATTTATTGAATGCCTACCATGTGTCAGAAACTTTTATATTGGCTTAAAAAATTTTAATAATCATAAAACCATTAAGGTATATATTATTTCATTTTATGGAAGATGAAATTGTTATTCAGAAAAGTTAAATGGTGCTCAAGGACACAGAGCTGATAAGGTGAAACTTTGGCTTGGTACTCAGGTCTGTATGACACCAAAATCCACAATCTTTTCCTCATCCCACTCTGCCTTTCAGGTGCTCCTAAACTACAATTTCTGGCCTGAAAGGGGGGTTATGGAGACTTAGCCTGGGGTCTGTAGTCTTGGTGGAGCAAAAAAAACCCAGTATATTATCTTGAGTGAGGGTGAAGCAAAGGAGGTCAAGATCATTTATCAAGTGTGCCCACTGATTCATTGCTGGAAAAATCCCGCTCACTACTTTTGGTGAGAAATGAACCAAGTCTGTTACAGCTGAAGGAATCTGGCACTCATGTGATTCAACCTCCTCGTTTTACAGATGAGTACTCTGGAGTCCATAAGGGGAAAGTGATTTGTCCAAGGTTGTTATGTGATGAATCAGTGTCAGAGTTTGCTCACCAGAGTCCTAGCTCTCTGTAGCACAATATTGGGTCTGTTATCTGGAACTACATGAGAAAAGATTAATTTTCCTTCTATATGACAGCCCTTTAAATATGTGGTGACAGTGCTTGGTGCCCCTGAATCTTCTTCAGGCAAAGCAGACTTTCATTGGTTAAACGTTTCTATCATGGCCAATTTTCCAGATTCCTCATCATGTTCGATCTTTTCCAGAAGTGCATCATATTGTCAATTTCCCTCTCAAGCTTTGGTATCCAGAAATGAATACATCACCCCAGGTTATATCAGTAAAAGACTTAATTAAGGAGAGTAAATATAAATTTTTGCAACTTGCACAACTAAGATTGAAGCTACAGTTGTTGGTTTCAGGATTATGGAGTTATGAATATGGCAAATTGAGGTGAAATGGATGACTGCTCTTCCTACTTCAAATTTCTGAAAATGTATACAATTATAGAAAAGAATTTTTGCATACATCGCTAAAGAATAAACCAAGAACAGAAAATGCACGGAAATGCCAAAACAAAGAGCTCAAAATCAGAGCAGTAAATCCAAAAAAGCTATGTGGTTACTGTAATATGTAGAATTTAAAGTCTGGAGACTGGGGACTAGCATTCTCTGATATTGGTATCAGGAGGGTATTTAAGGCCTTGGATCTCAGTCTCATGTTATAGATGAACAATCTGACTAAAGGGAGGAGCCACGAAGATCTGTCTATTCTAGGAATAAGGACCAGGAAAACCTGGTCTGTCTCTTCTGCGAGGCAGCAAGGAAGTTTGTAATCCACCAGGGGCTGTGCCTGGTAAACAAAACGCCAATGATAAATCAGAACCCCAGATGTGCACCACATGGCAGTGGAATACGATTCAAAGTAGTCCCGAGGTACTATGAATACCAAACCAAAAAGTTAACTTAAAAACTAGTCTAGAACCAGCAGAGATTGTGGAGACCAACAGAGGCAGATTTAACACCTCCTACAGGGGTATTTCCAGAGCACCAAGACTCCCACAGTACTGTTAAAGATGAGCACACAGCCACATATTAAAAATCACACAATGGACTAAATTGCCTTGAGAGGATTCAGCAGGTGAAACAAACATCAACAGATGAACTAAATATCACCCAAGATATAGAAATAATAAAACAATCTAAAATAGATGTTAAAATAAATAGATTTAAAATGATTACAGGGACAAAGGATCAAAGAGGAATAGAAACCAAGGCACAAGCCAGGTAATTTGAAAAATCACAGGCAGATTTGAAACAGCACCAAAGTGAAATTCTAGAAATGAAAAAAAAGGTCATTAAAATAAAGCACTCAGTTTGAAAGGTGAGGGGAGAAATAATGATTCTGAACATAGTTCTGAGAAAGTTATCCAGAATGTAGCACAAGAGGCAAAGAGATAGAAAATGAGGAAATTGAGACATGGAAGTCAGAGATTCCAACATAATAGAAGTAATAGATGAAGATAACAGGGTAGAGGCAGTATTGAAAGAAACAATAGCTTAGAATCTCCAGATTTAAATATATGAACCTATAAACTGAGAGAACACCTAAATCCTGATTGGGATAAATTGATTTGTTAATTCAGTAAATACTTACTGAGAACTTATTATACGCCAAATACTGTTACAGGTAGCAAAAAAACTTTTGCTCTCATAGCACTTACATTCTAGTTGAGGGTGGGGAGAAATGGACAATAAACACAATAGACAAGTGAAATATAGCAGGGCAGTGGGAGAATTGTACTTATCTTCTGGTCATCTAGTACTTATACAGCCACTTAGCCCATGTGTCTGCTGTGCTTTGAGGCAGAGATCTGGTCTTGTTCATCTCTGCACAGGATGAGGCATGATGTATCATAGTTCCTGATATAATCTGGATGTCCAATAAAAATCAGATGCATTTAACAGAATTAAATTCTCCACTCTCTTATCTCACCATCTTTTTGCTCTGACTAGTCCCCGTCTTACTGATTTCCAAGCCTGTACTCACCTGTTTGTGGAGAGAGGTAACCAAGAACTTCATTCTTTGCCAGCTCTCAGCCATGTCTTTGGAGTTGTCATCCTCATTCATGCTTGTTCACTCATCTATATCCTTACTACTACTACCACAGTTTGCTTCTCATGGTCTCTTTCCTAAATTATTGCACCTGCCCCCAAACGGTCTTCCTTCCTCTTCCCTCTCTAATTCATTATCCATGCTGGCAGTCAGGATGATTTTTCTAAAATATATTTAGTATGTAATTTTCCTGCTTACAGTTTATCAATGACCTTAAGCTTTCTTAAACTATGCAAGACACTCTATGATCTGTTTCCTTCTTGCCTCCCTTCTCCTTCTGCCTCTATTCCTACCCCATGTGCCCTTCATACCAAATGACTTACAGCTCCTAGATTGGTCATATATGTTCAACATATTTCTGTCCCTTCATTTATTCTGCTACATGTATATGACAAGCTTTTTCTTCCTTAATTCCCATTCCTGACAGCTGGATACATATTCATTTTGAGATTCAATTCAGGTTTCACACCTTCTGTGGTGCTTCCTCTGATGCCCATTTTGTACTTGAATTAGTCTTGAGATATTATGTACTGATAAGATTTTTGTCATAGTGCCCTTATGCTTGCTTTAAATTCTTTTGAGTGTATTTGCCTCCTCCACTAATCTTGAGGGTAGATGCCATTTCTCATTTTTCTCTATTTCCCCTCCAAATATATGACACATCTCTCATACCCCGTAAATGCTTTCTGAAAGGGGAAGTGGGCAAAGGAAAGATGGTTGGCACAAAGAAGACGTTTATTTCAAAGCACAGAATTGATTATTTGACTCTGTTTAACCCTGGAAGCTTGGCTTGCTACTCTTTGGCCACGGTGAGCTAATCTGAAAGTGTAGATTTTTTTGAGGCATAACTTCAAGTCCTAAAACTAGGTGTTCTTTGTTCTGACTTTATAGGAAGCCTCCAGTCACTCGGAGACCTTGAAAGTCCCCTCAAAGGTAAAGAATGACATTTGCTTTAACCACAGAAGCAATGAACTCTCCAGCAGTGTGGAAAACAGCTTTTGAGCTGTATTTATCGATGCATAGATTTCACAGAGCTGTGATATTTGAAGACAAATGACTGTGCCCATAATTAAGACTGCTGAGGAATTTGGCAACTGTGATATGATGATGGAAGACCCAGAGAAAGGGCAAGGGAACGAGATTGGTCAGGATGATACAGTCTCTGTGACCTTGATGACCTCTTCCTATTCATTGATTTCCCGATTAGATAAAACTTTTCATTCAGTCAGCTCCTATATACTGCAAGTTATTGATGCTCTACTGTAGGAAGAACAGATGACCTACAGATGAAACTGTAGGGAAGGATAATCTCACTGTATTTTTTTATTCAGTATAACAAGATAGTGAAGAAGAGGTTCTCCATTAATATTCTTTTCTGTGAAGACTGTTTTATCCTGTCACAAAACCCTTAGAGTAGGCAGAAGTCATAATTGGCAAGAGGCTTGATTTTGTACTGGGTTTGTGTTATGACTCCAACACATTTAAATCTTTTATGTCATGTATTCCTCACAAAAACTTTGTAATGTGTGGTGACCCCCATTTTAGAGATAGGGAAAAGGGAGTCTTAATGAAGTTAACTGAGTTTCCTAAAATCACATGATAAATGGTGGAGTCATTTCAGATCAAAGACTGATTTCATTTTTTGTTGTTGTTGTTGTGGTACACGGGCCTCTCACTGTTGTGGCCTCTCCCATTGCGGAGCACAGGCTCCGGATGCGCAGGCTCAGCGGCCATGGCTCACAGGCCCAGCTTTTCCGCGGCATGTGGGATCTTCCCAGACAGGGGCACGAACCCGTGTCCCCAGCATCGGCAGGCAGACTCTCAACCACTGCGCCACCAGGGAAGCCCAGAAGTAGACGCGTCTATTGGGCGTTTTCCTTAACTCCCTGTGTGTGTATATACAATCAGGCTTTATGACTGACTATACAATGAAAATTTCTTTCTTAGGGATAGTTATTTCCCATGAATTTCCTTGAACTTTCAAGAAAGTAAATCCCCAGATCTCTAATGCTGGATAACACCTATGACCTGGGGCTTGGATCCACATTCTCTACTGGTCAATCTACAGTCCAGCTTCAACCCAGACATAACTAGATAAATAGAGACAATGAATATCATGAATAACTGTAGGCTCCTGCCCCTGTATCCTATCCCATGAAATTGGACCCTTCTCCTACTGATGCCAGTCTGGATGAGACCTGAGTTTTCCAAGCCTGTTTGAACAATAAGAATGGCTTACTCCATTCTTCTTTTTGGACCACATAGGTCTTGCACGTTTTGTGACCAAGGTTTTTTGGGTTATAGCAGAGCAACAGAGGGATGATGGGAGAGGACTTCTATAAGTTTTTAAGGTTTGAGCAGCTCCATCTGGATGAAACCAAAACAAAGAAAAATTCTGATCATAAGGGCAGTGCCTTATGCACTTTAGGGAGATGGATATGTCAACACAATAGTGAAGAAGAAATTGAACCATTTGAGAAATTGAGATATACAGTATTTTTGAGTAAGTCAGCCATTCTCATTCTTCTTTTGGACAGCTACAGTGTCGTGACTTCTTAGGGGGATTTTAGAACTCTGAGAACTCACTCAATGGGCTGGCTTTAATCAGACTGCAGCCATTTCCTTTTCTGTTACCTTGTCACTGAGGTGGTTTGGTCAGATGCTGTCTCTCCAGTCCATAAGTTGAAATCCAGGTTTTATGCATGGTCTCAACACGTAGGTGATAGATGGTACTCAAGACGCTTGGGAAGATTGCCTTATGATTTTGCCCTCAGTAAACTGACCTTCACAAACTGGAGGCATCACTTTCACAAGGGCAGCTTTGGTGCCTTCTTTGAAAAAGTAATTTTCCTTTGCGAGTCACATGCTGTGTCATGGTTTATAACAATAGGGAGAACTGAAATCTATAGAACCCAGGAGGCAAAAAAGGGCTGTCTGTCTAAGGGATAACAAGAACTGATTTTATTCTCTGCCATGCAGTGATAAAAAGGCATCTTGTAAAAGCTTTTAGTTGGTTTTCTTTTTTCCTAAGCATGTTCAGGAATGCATCTAATGCATTTTGTGCTTTTGAAAGGAAAAAGGAGTATCATTTTAAAGACTTGAGTTCATTTTAAAAGATTTTATCTGACTAGAGCTGGAGATGTGGGCTCCTTATGAAGCATACAAGTCAACAGAATGCTATAGGAACATAGAAAAGTTAGTATGAAATCTGCTTGAGAGAATCTGGGAAGGTTTCATACAGGGATGACATTTGAACTGGCCCTTAAAGGGTGCATAGGAGTTTTCTATGTGAAAACAGGGAAAGGACATTCCAAACAAGGGGAAAAAAGCATGTGCCAAGGCTCAGAAGCATCCCCTAAACGTCTACACAGATATTTTGTGAAGCACCCAGACTGTTTTTTTTCCCCTGGACTCAGTGTGAAAGAAATGCTGCTTAAGTTTCCAGAGGAGATACATATTCTATATTAGTAATAATGGATCTGAAATATTGAATTAATAGTACAATTTCAACTATATTCTTTCATTCAAGTATTTATTGAGTACCTGGCACTGTTCTAACTGCACACCAGCCAGATGCTGGAAAAGCAGCTCCCTTCTTTCCTTGTCTCTCTCTCTCTATATATATTTATATGTGTGTGTGTGTGTGTGTGTGTGTGTGTGTGTGTGTTAGTGGAGATAGATGGATACTTCTGTGCTCTTGTAACAGAAGTAACTGGATGTCAGGTTTTGCTGATAGAGGCACAGGGGCTCTTGTTTCTCCTCTTGCTCCTTTCTCAGACATAGCTAATTAACTATGTCTTTGTTTCTTATTGAATCTGGATCTAGCTCCAGAATCTTTCTCAATATAGCACTTCAAGTAGCCACTTCCAGCTAATCAGAACTGACTGGTAAGATGAAAGCTCTAGGTCAGTCACTCTGTGTAGTTTTAGATTTGGGGAAAAAAGGGACACTTCAGCGTGTTCTGCCCTGGATGTGGAAGTCAGTCCATACTGGATGATGATGATAGTGATAAATGTTTAGCCTTCTACTTAGTTCAGTTCAACATAGAAATTTCTTGAGCACATACTGTGTTCTGGAAGATGTTATGGTCCTTGCTATCAGGAGCTTAAAGTCCAGTGAGTAGGGGAGGCTGCTACGTTAGCCAATCCTTGCAGTATGAGGCTAATAAACATAATAGAGATTAGGATAAAACATGCCCAGAAACAAAGGAAGGGATGGCTCACTCTACTGGAGGCTTGGGGAAAGCGTCATGGAAGACTCCTGGGAGATGATACTTCAACTAATTTTAAAAGCTAGGAATCAATCAATTAGGAATCAATCAAGTAGGTGGGCAGTTGGAGTGAGAGACTTCTAGACAGAGAGAGGTAAAGGCAGGGAAGTGTAAAATGATTTACATTATCATTGTATGGATCACCTGTATTACTGAATCCTAGGCTTCTGCTAGATTGTTATCCTTGAGGGAAGAAACACGGATTCATGTCTGCACGGCACCTAGCTCAATGTAGGTGTTCAATGAATATATGTAGAAAGAATGAAAGTTGTCTAGTCTTCCCTTTGTCTCTCTGATGGTATTACATATTTTATTAATTCATAGCTCTACTGAAGTTTTCTAAGTGTTTCAAGTTCAGTTACATTGAGAAATCAGTTTGATTCAGTTCAATTAATCAGGATTGAGCACACGTTCCATGTAAGGCCCTACCCTGGAGGATCAGAGAAAAGTCCAGGAGGAGCTGACTTTGAAATGAGCTTCCTTTGAATATCTACAGCTAGGATGGTGCCATAATTTATCATCCAAACCTGAATCTTTGTGGACATAAAAGTGTGTGCTATTAATAATTACATTGGTATAACAGGCATAACTGAACCTGTTATAGGTGAACAGGATGTGTTGATTACCTGTAACTCACTGGCTTTGGAATCAGTCTTAGATTTAAATTTCTACTTCATTCCCATTAGCTATATGGCTTTGCATAAATAACTTAATCTCTCTGAGCCCTTATTTCCTTAAATGTAAACCTAAGATTATTATACATACCTCATAGCAAAATTTTGAAGATCAAATGAGATAATGTGTATATATTACTTAGCTCAGTGTCTGTGACAGGCAAGGAAGATGACTCAGTTTAAAGGGGAAGATGAACAGATGATTGTCCAAGGTCACACAGCTAATACATGACAGACTTAGGATGGATGGATGGATGTATTTTCATTTTTCAAAAGCATTTATTAAATGATAACCCAGGCATCACAGACACACAAGCACGCAGATGGAGGCTGGGAGTCTATTTTGCAGACAACAAACGGGGATGGTGAACATAATAGCAGGAGGTTCTCCAGCAGGTCAACAAGGCATGGTGGTGATGACAAAGATGTAGCTGGCTCTGGCAGTGGGGGAAGAACATTTGCCCCTGGCAGCAACTCCAGCCCATCAGGCAAAGGCCATCACTGCAGTGTGCATGCCACAGCTGCCAGTAGCAAAGCCAGGGGGATACCTGCCTCACCAGCAAAGGGGACCTTGGCAGAGGTCCAATCAGAGGTGGGAACAGGCTGAGAGGACTGCCAACTGGGTGGGTTCCTGGATGTTATGGTTGAACTGTGTCCCTACAAAATTCGTAGGTTGAAGTCCTAATCCCCAGTGCCTCAGAATGTGAATTTATTTGGAAAGAAGATTGTTTTTAATTGAAGTATCGTTGATTAGACCTGGGATTTAAATTCAGATTCTTTGACCCCCAATACTTTTCTCCTTCCATTATTTCCAGTTGACTATCTTCGCTTCCTGTCTTGCCTTGAATATAAGTGTGTGAACATATCTTAGCTTCTCTTCCTAACCAAAAGTTCTTTGAGAAAGAGACATGAATCTGATTTTTCTCTGCAGACGCTTGATGAAATTTGATGAATTGGCTGATGACACAGAAGGTTCTAAGAAACTTGAGAGTCCAACAAGAATTGGCTTAAAGAGGACTTTCTTGATATCTTGATTTCATTGCCATATGAGAACTGCCTCCAAAGCCAGTGTGAACATCTAGCCAATGGGTGAAATTGCAGAGCTTCAAGTACATTAGTCCTCCAGACACATTGTTAGTGTTGTTGATAAAGGGAATGAGAAAAGCGAAGCTGTTACTGGAGGGGGAAGCAGAAGGGAAGCTTTTAGTGTGACAGATTCTCACTAATAGAAAATTATCTAGGTATTTCCAAAGAGAAGTTATTTTGCAACAAGCATGCATCAGGCCCTATATTAGTCATCTATTATTTTATAACAAATTACCCAAAAAGTTAGCGACTTTTAAAGCTATTTCAGCGGGTCAGGAACCTGGGCTTGGCTTAGCTGGGTGCCTCTGACTGAGAGCCTCTCATAAGGCTGCAGTCTCACCTCAAGGCTCAAAAAAAGGAAGATTTACTACCAAGCTCACTCACATGGCTATTGGCAGGCCTTGAGTCCTCATTGCCTGCTGACAAAAGATACCATTTCCTTGTTATGTGGGCTACTCCACAGAGCTATGCACAACATGGCAGCTGGCTTCTCCCAGGATGAGAACTGAGAGAGAGAAGGCAAGATGGAAGCCATAGTCTTTTTGTAACCTAATCTCAACAATGACAACCCACCAGTTTTTGCCTTATTCTGTTCATCAGAATCAAGTCACTAAGTACAGTCTACACTCAAGAGGAGGGGAATATACAGGGGAATACAAGCAGGGATTATTGGGGACCATTTTAGAGGCTAGGTTTTGAGGAATGTTTTGGGATAAGCAGTTCAGGCAACGGGGGAGTGGAGTTGAGCTTAGGTGGTGCACCAGAGTGTATGTGGTGCATCTGGGGAAAATAATGAGCTGTTTAGTGTTTCTGGAATTATGTGGGGGGGGGGAGGCTGGAAATTAAAATTGGATCTAGACTAAAAAATTCTCAAGTTCTGGGCTGAGTAAACTTTACAATTTTTAAAAAATGTGTAGTTCTGTCATCATGCACACAAAGTTTGGAAAAGAATTAGGCATAGTCCATTACCTTAAAGAATCCAATCTTATTTGGAGCTTATCATATACTTACCCTCAGTAGAGAGAATGGCGCCAAATATTTCCTTATTGTTTCTCTTTAGGTCAATTTCAGACATGCCATGGTTTCCTGGAAATCCCTTTCCTACAGGCTGGAGAGAGAGACAGAGAGAGAGACAGACAGACAGACAGACAGACAGAGAGAGACAGACAGACAGAGAGAGAGAGAGAGAGAGAGAGGGAGGGAGGGAGGGAGAGGGGGAGGGATTACTAAAACTATTCATCTCCTTTGTCCAATGCCAGAGAAACCAATTGGCTGGCCTGGCTTGGATCTTCACATTTTTTCCCTTTTTTTTCAGTCTAGCGTCTCTACGACAAACTGACCTTTTACTTGCTAATACTGACAACATTTTAAAACTAGTGTTGTTGTGTTATGATGCTAAAAAACCATTTCCCTACAAGTTAGAGATGAAGAATAACTAAACTGCATGAAGAGAAGAGAGAATTCCATATTCCAAGTTCATTCATTCATTCATTTGTTCATTTATTCATATAACAAATATTTATTTTGCTAGGTATGCAGGTTACCTATTGTGTTAAATAAAATATATGATTTCTGTCCTTGGGAGATTTATATTTTGATTTAAGACCTAGTTATTAAATAGCTAATTACACACACAAAATAATTATTCACAATGGTGGCAAGTGCTATAACAAAAAATTCCAGGGTGTTCTAAAAGTGAATAATGAGAGAACTAACCCAGCCTGGAATAGGTAAAAGAATTCTTTCTTATAGAAGTAATGAATGAGATTTGAAGGATGATTGGGAATAAGCAAGGAGAATGGGGAAAGAGAGTAGAAAAGCATTCTAAGCAGAGGGAACAGCATATGCAAAGGTCCTGTGGGATGAAGCATGCCACTTTTGAAGACAACTGTGATTGGAGAGCAGAGAAGAAAAATGGCATAAAATGTAGCCATAGAGCTTCCCAGGAATCAGATTATGCATGAATGGGAGTCCATGTTTGGGATTTTCATCTTTATCTTGAAAGCAAGAGGAAGGCATTGACATGTTATGTGATCAGATTTACTTTTTTGAAAACAACTCCAGATACACTGTGGACAATGGATTGGAGGAGGGCAAAAGTGGATATAAGAAACTAGATGTTATAGTTCAAATGTGAGACTAAAGTGTCTTGAACTAGGGTCAAACTGGTGGAGATGGAGAGAATTAGACTCAAGAAATGTTAGTGGTTATATCAAAAGGACTTGGTGATTGATAGGATATGTATAGATGGAGAGGAGAGGGAGGTGTCAAGGATGAGTCACAGAGTTCTGACTGTTAGGTGTTTGTTTGATGATGACATCCCCTGAGATGGTGACTCTGAAAAAGTACCAAGTTTGCGTGAAAACCATCTTACATTTGTATCTTGCACCTAAGGAGCCCAAGAATTAGAGGAATTAAATTAGTTGCTTCAAGTTATACAGCAAATTAGTGCTGACCAGTATTTAGATTTTTGTATATCTCATTGTTCATTTTCTCTTCCTCCTCTTCACTGCCATGGCAACAGCCTTTTAAGTGATTTCTAGGTTTATAGACTTCCCTACTTTTAATCTAGCCTCTACATTGATACACCACTCTGTCTAAAACCCTTCAGAAACTCCCATTCTTTACCTAAAGAATAAAGTCAAAGGTCCTTTCATGGCATATGAACTATCTCTTCATCTGAAAAGAACTGCAAGTCATATAGTTTAGTTGGAGCATAGAATGTGAGTGTGGAGAGAGATAAGAAAAGAGACTAAAGTCTATCAGAGTCCAGATTAGAAAGGATTTTGTAAATAACTTTCATATATTTAGATTGTAATTTTAGAGAAATGGAGTCATGAAAAGATTTTCAAATAATTTTTACTTTTATCCAGTTATATATACACAAAATTTAAAGGGAATTTATTCTACAATGCTTTTGTTAAAAAAAAAAGAAAAAAAAAAAAAGAAAGAGCAGTCCCAGCTCTGCACCCTACCCCCATTTTCTCACTTTAGAGAATTAACCACTTTTAACAATTTTGGTTGATTTTAGATATTTACCTCCAGCTTTCTAAATAAGATGCCAATTTTGCTACTCTAATTTTTTAGTTTTTGATATTTATCAACTTCCTACTACAGAAGATAAGAATTTATCTCTTTTTCACTTCTCATCCTCGTCCTGGCCCTATCATACACGTATGAACTAACCATCCCCCAGTTTCCGAAACTACAGGGTAGCTTTAGGTAAATATTCAGAGTTTACATTATTATGACTATGTCAATTCTATTCAGAGCTTAGAAATAAGGTAAACTTTTCCTTTCCTGCTCAAATGATTATTTTATGTGTAGTTAATAAAGGTCTTGATTTTTATTTGCTTAGTTTTCTAGGTATTTACACATTAAAACATACTGGGTATTTTATTAACTTTATCCTCTCAAAGAAGTTTGCCTCGGAATTTTCTGTTTGAAGTCTATGCTTGTGAGTTGTCATCCTGGTATTTCCTTTCTCCATCATTATGGGTATTCCCTTTTCCTCTCCCTAATGAGGGCTTCCTTATTCCTGTGATTCTGTATCTTGTTCTTTTATTGGTTAAAACTCACATGTCCTCCAAAAAGTCCATAAAGAAGGGTGCATCACAGTGAATATTTTGAAACATTGTATGTCAAATAATATCTTTGCTCTCACACTTAATCGATAGCTTGGTTGGGTATAGAATTCTCAGTTGGAAATAAATTTCTCTTTAAATATTGAGAGTATTACTCTGTTCTCGTTTACATTGAGAGGTCCAATGCCATTCTGATTCTCCTTTGTATGAAAGCTGTACAGACCATTTAGTTTCTTCTTGTATGAAACTTGTATAGAACTTTTAGAATCTTCTTTTTATCCACATAGCTCTGAATTTTCTTGTTGACGTGCTTTGGTATAGGTCTATTTTATCCATTAGCTCTTAACATACAAAACTCCTGTTTTTCTGGAAAAATTATCAATTTATTTCTAAGATAATTTCTTTATTTTTATTTTCTTTGTTCTTTCTTTCTAGAACTCCTAGTGTTTAATGTCAACAAATGGAATCAGTGTTTTAATTTCATATTAAAGGAAATTCTGCTTTTTGTGATAGTTCCTCAATGTTGTGTTCTAGCCCTCATTGAATTTTTTATTCCTGTTATCTTATTTTGAAATTTCCAATCATTATGTCCTCTGAATATTCATTTTTATTTTAAATAAACTTTTATTTTTGTTTTGTGGATGCAATGTCTTCTCTTATCTCTACCCCAATATTTCTTATTCTGGTTATATCTTTCTGCATAATCTGATTCCATATTGAGTTGTTAATTTCTGTTCTGACCTTTGTGTTTCATTTTAAATGTTTTTCTCAAATAGCTGGTGATCATTGTTGACCATTCTTTTTTTTTCTTTTTGCGGTAAGCGGGCCCTCATTGCTGTGGCCTCTCCCGTTGCGGAGCACAGGCTCTGGACGCGCAGGCTCAGCGGCCATGGCTCACGGGCCTAGCCGCTCCGCGGCATGTGGGATCTTCCAGGACAGGGGCACGAACCCGCATCCCCTGCATCGGCAGGCGGATTCTCAACCACTGTGCCACCAGGGAAGCCCGACCATTCATATTTAAGAGTGGGGCATAAAAAACTAATTATGAAAACAAAACAAAACAAAAAACTAATTATGAGCTGTGTGCACATGGGTAGGGCTTTTTTTCAACTATGGGTGGGTTTTTTGTAAACTATAAGCTTTACCATTGAGAGATGTGGCTGAACAGTTTCACTGGGAGCCCTTTATATCAATATCTTTAGGTCTTTTTCCTTAGACTGGTCAGACCCCAGAAAAGTATCTTCCCATTCATTGCATGAAAGGCATTGTATTTTGTATTCCATGGGAAGCAGAGATTAATACAAGAAGTTTATTAGAGAATACCCTTGGGATCAACACTTATAGAAGTAAAGAGGAAAAAGCAGGATTGGACAAAGAGAATTTGGGCTATAATGCATTCTCAGTGAAGGCCTCAGCTGACCCTCTGGGAATTCTGAAACTGGGATGACCCTTCTAAATTGTCTGCATGTGTATGAGGGTGTCTGGGTCTTCATACCCTCATGTTGGTCAGTCATTGAATGTAGTTGCCCTTGCCATGGGGCCATGGCCTTGGAGGTTTCTTTAGCCGAGACATTTCCTGAATGGGGTTGATAGCTGAGAGTTGCCTGCCATCAGAACTTCTGGCACTTGGGGGAAATTTTTTAGTCCTTGAGTTGATTAATTTTATGTGTCAACTTGACTGGGCTAATGGATGCCTAAATAGCTGATAAAACATTATTTCTGGGTATTTTTGTGAGTGTTTCTGGAAAACATTAACATTTGAATTGCTAGACTGAGTAAAGAAGACTGCCCTTGCCAATGTGGGGGGCATCATCCAATCTGTTGAGGGCCTGAGTAGAAGAAAAAGGTGGAGGAATGGAGAATTTGCTCTCTTTGCTTGAGCTGGGACATCCAACTTCTCCTGCCCTCAGATATCAGTACTCCTGGTTCTCAGGCCTTGGGACTTGGACAGAATCATACTACGAGCTTTCCTGTTCCCCAGTTTGCAGATGGCAGATCATGGGACTTTCTGGCCTCTGTAATAGTGTAAGTCAATTCCCATAACAAAGATACATGTATTTTCTATTGGTTCTGTTTCTCTGGAGAACCTTGGGTATTACAATCCTGAAAGGGCATCTAGGTGGCATACCACATTGTCTAATACAGTGGCATAAGCCTGGTTTATAGAGTTCTGCATATGAAGTGGGGAAACAGGCCAGGCAGTCTCAATATTTAGTATGCATATGGAGTTCACAGGAGAAGAAAAAAAATTAAGGAATTATTGAATGAAAATATTTTATTTGTCCAAAACATGTGCAGTAAATAACAACAGAGTTTGCAACCTGAAACCCACTATTTCCCATTTCCTCTTCTCCACAGGCTAATTTTTATTCACTTCTTTATATTATCATAGTTTACTGTCTATGTATCTATTTTTCCATCCTTTCCACCTAGCTGGGTACTTAGTAGTTGCCCAATGAATGTTTATTTTGTTAAATAGGAATTGTCTACTATAGTAATGTATGTATTATCTAATTTACGTATTCTTTTGAAACTGATGCTGTCCCTTCATCCTCCAGCCAAACAACTGGGTGAAGTTAATCAATGGGAGAGAAGGGGGTGTGGTGAAGTCTATTAGTGAGCTTCCAGAGCTTCAGCTCAGCTGAAGATCTTCCCTTCTCCTGGTATTGTCCTGGAGGGAATTGCCCTCACTTGGTGGACTTTTATGACCACTTGCTGGTAAGGTCTTTTCCTGTTCTTGGCTGGGGCACCCATTGCTGCTCCTGGGTGGCTTGAATGGTAGCTGAGATGATGTGGCTCCCGTGGTCCCTGACGCCTGGGCTCTTCCTCCACTCCTCCAGTTGCTAACCTGTCATCATTCCTCCTGGGCCTGGGTGATCCCTCCTACTTTCTTGCTCTAATAATTGCTTTCCCTGAGACCAGGAAATAGCCCTTTCTGTGCTGGCCCTTTCTATGTTTCCTAAATAGAGAGGCTGTGATCTGTTTCCTACAATGCCTCTACTGTTTCAACTTTTATTTGATTAAGTTTTTACTGTTTTTGTATTTTTCTTAAGAGTTCCATATATCAGTGCTGTGGTCTGAATGTTTGTGCCCCCGCCAAATTCATATGTGCCCCATGTGATGGTACTAGGAGGTGAGGCCTTTGGGAGGTGATTAGGTCATGAGGGCTCCACACGGGTTCATGAATGGGATTAGTGCCCTTATAAAAGATGCCCTAGAGAACTCCACCACATGAGGTTACATTGAGAAGACAGCCGTCTGTGAACCAGGAAGTAGGGTTTCATCAGATACTGAATCTGCCAGCATCTTGATCTTGGACTTCTAAGCCACCAGAACTCCAAGAAATAAATTTCTGTTGTTTATAAACCACCTAGTCAATGCTATTTTGTTATAGCAGCCTAAGACAGACTAAGACATTCAGAATGAAGTAAGTCAGAAAGAGAAAAACAAATACCATATGCTAACATATATATATGGAATCTAAAAAAAAAAAAAGGTTCTGATGAACCTAGGGGCAGGACAGAAATAAAGATGCAGAGGTAGAGAATCGACTTGAGGAAATGGGGAGGGGGAAGGGTAAGCTGGGACGAAGTGAGAGAGTACCATGGACATATAGGCACTACCAAACGTAAAGTAGATAGCTAGTGGGAAGCAGCTGCATAGCACAGGGTGATCAGCTCGGTGCTTTGTGACCACTTAGAGGGGTGGGATAGGGAGGGTGGGAGGGAGATGCAAGAGGGAGGGGATATGGGGATATATGTATACATATAGCTGATTCACTTTGTTATACAGTGGAAACTAACACAACATTGTAAAGCAATTATACTCCAATAAAGATGTTAAAAAAAAAAACAACAGACAGACGAAGACAATCAGAAACTAGAGACAAATTCTCCCTAGGACTGGTGGTAAGATAGTGATACCACATGGCCTCTTACTTGGAATTGTCCCATCTCATTTACACTTAGCTAATACCCCTGACTCTTACCACATTTAGCTCCTTCCTATTTCAGGACAGGTCAGTTGTCTGTCTGAGAATCTCTCAGAGAGGTAGGGGAGGCTTTTGTTCCCCTATATTGGATTATGAATTTCAGTCCTAAGGCTGAGTTAAAATATATACCAAGTTTCAGCAAGCAGAACCCTGAGCTGACCCCCCTCCCTTGCCCACCAACTTCCCACTACCATAATGGATACCTACATCAGGCTGCTTTGGGAACTCTCTGCACACAGGCTATATTCATGAAATACACATACATTCAGTGAAATATACACATAAACGTGTGTAGCAGAGTGCCTGGTATGTGATAGCAGTTTAATAACTATTAGATAAAGGAACCAACAGTTTTTAAGTATCCAACATAGCTACTTAAAAGTATTGCACAATAAAAGTATTGCAAGGCATTGTGCTATGTGATTGATAACCTTTGTCTCTTTAAATCCTTAAAATAGCTTAAAATACATGTGTTAATTATTCACATCTTACTAATGAAGCTGTAAGTTTCAGAGAATTTAATTAAACTCTTCAATGTCACGTAACTAGCAAGTGGAAGAACTAGAATTCAATCTCAGGGCTGTTTCTAAAGTTCATGCTCTTTCCATTGTGCTGTGTTTTCTCCTGTTTGAACTTGAGTGTGAATTTGAATATCTATATCCAAAGAGTATTCCTATTTCTTATATATGTGTACACATAGTCTCTGACATATCATGTATAAAATACTATGCTATAATTTTTCATATCTCACCCTTCTGTGCTGGAGGACAGGCCAAAGGGATTTTGAATGGACACCTCCATCTCAAACGTTCATTTCAAAAAGGAAGAAGGTAGGGTGAAAATAAATTAGGAGCATGGAATTAACACATACACACTATTATATATAAAATAGGTAAACAACAAGGACCTTCCGTATAACACAGGGAACTTTACTCAATATCTTGTAATAACCTATTATGGAAAAGAATCTGAAAAATAATATATATATGTAGAACTGAATCACTTTGCTGTATACTTGAAACCAACACATTGTAAATTAACTATACTTGAATTAAAAAAAATAAAGAAGAAGGAGGAGGAGAAGAATATGAAGAAGAAGGAATGTATGATGAAAAGAAAGATTAAGTTAAATAGAGTAAGTCTTTGGGGGAGTATGACCTTTGGGAAGGAAAACAGAGCATAGATTATTTAAACCCACATTTGTTTTATTGATAAAGTATCAGAAAAATGCACTGGATGCATGTTAACTGCTCAATACTTGTGTGCTGAATGCAAATTAATTGCTAAAATCATCTGGTAATCATTTGAATCTGGCAATAAAAGTGATGAGTGAAGCATTTATCATCAGTCTGAAGGCACATTTTTCTAATGGATCTTTTATTCAAGTTTTATGTCTGTTGTGAACCCAAGATTTTTTCTAGACACATTGTGCTCCCAACTTCTGTTTGTAATTTGGATGATTCCAATGACAAAGTGGTGGCACTAGAAGTAATATTGCAATTGACCTTTATTGATAATAAAGAATCTACCTCTTGACCCCCACAAAATAATGCAAACTTTGATTACATTAAAAAAGCCAATGAATGCACTTCAGTTTTACGAAAGCGCCTCTTACTGGTTTCAGAATATGAATAGAAATGTGTGTGTGTGTGTGTGTGTACGTATGTGTATGCATGTATGGCTTAAGGAGCACAGATTGAAATTTCTTTTGTGTATCATTGCAGAGATGCTTATCTAACCTTGACAATTGTATGCTCTTCAGGAAGATAGTAAAATAAAGTCACATCTTTGGTTTCAGACTAGCATCTTTAGGAAGGTTATCACCCTTAAACCGGGGCAAGAGAGGTCCCTATACTGGGCCCTGTGCTTTATTGGGCCCTGCAGATGACAAACACACAAAATAAAACTTATTTAAAAGCACATGGATAGCTGTCTCATGTAGAATCTGGTGTTTAGCACTGGCATATTGTGACCTATTATCTCAAACATCAGCTCCTGTGATTACCATCATTCAGGCCCCAGGGAAATACTTCTTTATATCTCTTGCCCTGTGTTCTCGAAATAAGAGACAACTGTATCTGAATACTTGAAGTTTTGTGGTTTTGCCTCAATTCATGTCAGAGGTGGACACTCCTTTCCAATGCAGGGAACAGTTGAGTAGCAGAAACTTTAAAGAGAAAAGGCAAAGTAACTATCTTGTTACATCTCTCCTCTTAGGTAACATATGTAATAGGTTTTTTGCCTAGCAATCCATTTGTATTCCAGTATAGCCCAGCATCCATTAGGAAATGCTTCTTTTTGTTTTGTAATGTGTGGTCCCAGAGGTTGTCATGAATCAGCATGATATTCACAAGAGCTGTACATAAATGTTGAGCAATATTTGGAGATATTAATCAAAATTGTTTAAGGTGGAAATTTATTTCTTTGAAAGTATAATTAATTCTTGTTAATGTTTTAAAATAAAAATAACTTTGCAGTTCTAGTATTCAACAATGTCCATGTATTTGTCAGTGTAAATAATCAGTCTCACAATTCACTTGCTTATGTCTAGACCTGTCTGCACAAATTGGCAGATGAATTTTTGAATGTCTTTGGGGGCCAATTTTGGGACTCTTGAAGTTAGAATTGATTAAGGGAAAAATATGGGTAAAGATGATTTCAGGACATTGTCTAGATTACGAATTAGCTAGACGGATAAATAATAATCAACGTGTATATTAGTTTTCTCTTGCTGCTGTAACAAATTACCACAACATAGCACTGGAAAATAATACAAACTTATTATCTCAGTTTCTGTAGGTCAGAAGTCCAAGCACAGTGGGGCTCAGCTGCTTCTTTGCTTAGTGTCCCCAAGGCTCTAGGTGTTAACCGGACTTTAATCCTTTATGGAAGCTCTGGGGATGAATCTGCTTCCAAGTTCATTCAGATTGTTGGTAGAATCAGTTCCACGCAGTTAGGACTGAGATCCCCATTTCCTTGCTGGCTGTTGGCCAGGAGTTCTACTCTTCTAGAGGCTGCCTGTACTCCTTGGCTTGTTCTCTCCTCCATCTTCAAAGCTGACAATGGTAGATCAAGTGTCTCTCACACTTTGAATCTCTTTGACCTCCTCTTCTGCTTCATCTCTCCTGCCTTCTTCTTTTATAGCATCTCTCTAATTCCTCTTCTGCTTTTAAGGGCTCATGTGATTACCTTGGGTCCACCTAGATAATCAAGGGAATGTCCCTATGTTTTTAAAAAGTGTTTTTAAATTTATTTTTGGCTGCGTTGGGTCTTCATTGCTGCACGTGGGCTTTCTCTAGTTGCAGCGAACGGGGGCTACTCTTCATTGCGGTGCACAGGCTTCTCATTGCAGAGCCTTCTCTTGTTGCGGAGCATGGGCTCTAGGCGCGCAGGCTTCAGTAGTTGTGGCATGTGGGCTCAGTAGTTGTGGCTTGTGGTCTCTAGAGTGCAGGCTCAGTAGTTGTGGCGCAGGGGCTTAGTTGCTCTGTGGCATGTGGGATCTTCCCAGACCAGGGCTCGAACCCGTGTCCCTTGCATTGGCAGGTGGATTCTTAACTGCTGTGCCACCAGGGAAGCCCTAATGTCCCTCTCTTAAAGTCAGCTGATTTGTAAGTTTAATTCCATCTCCAAAATCCCTTCACAGCAGTCCCTAGATTAATGTTTGGCTGAGTGACCAGGGAATGGAAATGTTGGGGGAGATACCTTTAGGATTCTGTATACCACAAAGTGCTTTGTAATAATAGTGATTTTTTAATGTTTATACAGAGCTTTACCATTTGTGATGGGTGTTCACATTATTGAGTCTCACAACAATCCCATTAGGAGGTGTTACCTCCATTTTACAAGTAAGGAATCTAAGCATGTGTCTCCCTGCTCCATTTTAGGTATCTAGTGGATACTTCCCCATTTTGTTTTGTTAATCAGTCTTAGTGCCATGGTTGCATTTTAGACTTAGGGACAGAATTTGGCCCTTAGGTTTTATCCTTGGCAACCCTCACATCATGGCTCGGTCTCATATTCTTTCAGATTCTGACTGCTTTGCAACAGTTCTCAATAAGACCCAACTTGGTATGCCACTCTTTAAAAATTTTTATTTTAATTAATTAATTTTTTAGCCAATCTAGCTGGTGTCCCAGACATCCTCAAGGTAACATTGGACACCTTGCTCCTGTATGTAGTCTATTTCACTCCGTGGCCTATACTTTTGGAAAGACTACGTGATAGAATGGAAAGAACATGAGCCTTGTAATAAGTGAGACTCTGTTGTCATCTGAGTATATGACCTTGAGCAATCTATATGACCTCACTGAGTCTGAATTTTCTCAATCATAAAAATGAAAATAATTATAACTGCTTCTCAGAGTTGCTTAAGGATTAAGTTAATAAAACATGGATGCACCTGGCACCACTGTCTGACATAGGTTAACTGCCTGGAAAAATCATAGCTGCTATTATCATAATTATCAGTTTATATTACTGCTTTCTCTTTTCATTGTGAGTGCTTGGAGGGTTGGAATCACATTTTACTCATTTTTTCACCTTTGCTTTGTTTCCTAGAGACATGGTGGATTCTTAATAGATTCTTGAATTCAATTTAAAATAAACTTAAGACAGGAATCTTAACTGTTTCCACATTATTTTATGGGGAAAGTGCTTGGTATAAGATGAATGGTACTGATGGCTACTGCTCCTTAGCTATTAATTGAAAAACAGAACTAGAAGTACATTATTTTTTCTTCTCTTTAACTTTGTTTTCACTTGTCCAGGTTCATTCTCATTGACTCTGAATTGCTTCCAGGTGTATGGTTGTATTATCTTTGCTCTCACACAGACTATTGGCAGGGGCTGCCATTCTTTTGTGTTACAATGTCTGCAGTCCTTTTCATGGCCCTTAGATTTAGCTCTCTCGTGTAGCATATTGGCGCCACAGATAACTCCTGCTTGTCTTCCGTTGTCTCTTTATTGCCTCCCCAGCAAGTTCTGCTTCTGAGAGCTTCTGTGCTGCCATGGGTTGATGATTAAGGAGCTTCTCTAAATGGAGTTACCCAACACACCCAGATGCTACAGAACCTTGAATGATCTGTTTCCTCAGGGTTTTTTTTTCCCAAGAAAATATTGGAAAGAGAAAACATTTGTTTGTTATATTGTGTCTTCTATCAGACATTTCCTAGGAAAAAGCAGGAGTGGGCTCATATATAGACTGAAATACCCAATCCGAATTTAATGCCCTAGTTCAGAATGGTGTCAGCTTTCGCCAGGATTATGGCAATGACCTTCCAGTGCACTACCTGCACTCATTCTTGCCCCTTTCTAAATCGTCTCCATGCAGTATCTAGAGCAATGCTTTTGAATGCAAATCTCATTTTGTAACACTCTGACCTGCAACTCCTTTTAACCTCTAAGTTGTTCAGTTGTTACCGTTCCCAGTGAGTTTGTTGGCATTTTATCAGTTAGGATGAATCTAGCATTTTTAAACCTCTTTAACATGTATTTGTCATTCCTCCTGATTGAAGATTATCTGTGCATTTAATTATTGATTCTCGCTGATCATTAGAGTAGTTCATAGTAACTTGGAACTTTATATTTATTCCAGAGAAGTGAATTCAGTATGTACTTAGGCTTCTGTGAGGATGGTAAAGAGTCAGAGAAACCTGGTATTCAGTCAGTTCCATCAGCTCTGATAGCCTCATGCTTTTGGCAGTCTTCCTCTCTGAACCTCAGTTTCCATATCCATAAAATAGGAAGAATCGTTTCAGCCTTTCTCCTATGGATATTAAATGGATTGATAAGCGTAGAACACCTAGCATGGTGTCTGGAAGGAGTAAGCTCACTATAAAATGTATTAAGCTTGTTATTATTATGGGAGAAGTACCAGGGAAAATCCTCCTAAGCAAAATTTTCTTCCTCAGTACCTTATTTATTCCAACTTTTTACTTATTCCTTTGTGGTCAAGAATGAAAGACTGGTTAATGTAATTATTCTGTGAGAAGCAATGTGGAATAGCAGAGGGAGCATGGTCTTTGGCTCACATAGATATAAGATTGTATTCCTGGACTGCACCTTACTGGCTGGATGACCACAGGCATGTTAACTTACCTCTTTTAAGTAGTTAAGCTCCACAGAAATATAGAAATGCAACCAAAAATAAGCTAGACCATCAGAAAGGATGCTATTCAGCCAACAAACGTTTAGTGAATGCCCAGTATTTGACGGAGAGATAAAAAGCAAATCCTTGTCCTCAAGGAGCTCACAGTCTAAGCTTTCTGAGCTGAGATGGCATTGGACCTGCCAGATGCTAGATATGGATCAGCCACCATAGGTATATCCCTGCTGAGGATGGACAGCAGGGACTAACATTGTTGTGGATTAGTTGTGAAGACATTTGTTCAGGACTAGCTGTGGATCCTGGGTTGTAACAGGGACCATAGCATCCCTGTGGAATGTCGCTATAGTCAGAAAAGGAACTGTGAACAAAACAGGGACTCCTGCTACCTGTTGTAACCTACTGAAGACCATTCAAGATCCTTAGAAATTTTATTTACTCTTATGTCTGGGACACAGGAAGAGCAAACTAAAATCATTTCCTACAGGAGATCAAAGCCCTGAGTCCAGGGCATATCAGGAAATAGTCACAGAGTAATGTGCAATATTTAATAATTCAGAATGTAATATGTTGCTATGGGAACAGAGACCATACCCTGTATCTTAGCTTGGAATGGAATGGGAAGACCTCATAAGATGGCGATCAGTGGACCGAGTCTTGAAAGTGCTCAACAGATATATCCTGATACCTGGCCAACCCTCAGCTTGGCTCTGATTATGATCAGACCTACCGAGAGCAAACTCAGGGTGTTCGTGGCTAGGGCTATCTTGTTAGTATCCCAGGATCCACTAACTTTGGGTAACTGGGGTGCGAACAAAGTCTTTTCATTCGTATTTGCTAAATTTATACTTTTGCATAAATCTAAACGTAGTGTTGATAAGCCAAGACTCACTTTTTCAGTTGTGAAGCAGCATTCTTCAGACAATTTGTGGTCTGTCTTGGGCTTCTTGAATTTTTTCCATTCTGCCCAGGTCTCTTTGCTGCTGTGATGACCCAAATAATCCCAATCCTTACTCCAACCAAAGGAGTTAATGCCCCTCAAGCTCCCGCTATCCAACTTCTCAAGACAGTGGGGGAGGATTGGGCCCCATGTCCTTCACAGGCTAACTCACCCTATCTACCTACTTTCTCCATCCTAAGCACCCAGGACTTTAAGGTCCACATGCAAGATTCCTTAGTAAAGAATCAAGCAGATCTCAGAAGTGTATCACTGTGAAGGGAGAGTAGAGACTGAAATTCCAGATTACATAATCATCCCTTCTACTGGGTGTGAGCCTTGGTGAGCATGTCTCCTTGGGGTACACCTGAACTAACCCTCCTCTTAGGCAGACTTTTCTTATGCAGCTGACTTCAAATTTCTCAGGCTTATGACCCCACCCTCCTCACTCAGAACACTCTGCTTATCCCGTGCAAAGGATGAGGTGTAACTCCCTGGATCTTGCAAATTTGTATTTTCCTGTAGCTTGCAAACTTGAGCTACACTACAGCTTATAGCTGGATGCACACTGGTGCTTGTGACCCAAAAAGGGCTCCAGAAAGGAGGTGAGATCTGATTTCCTGAATTAGGGTAATATGGGTCCCGCTTAGTCTTTCAACCACTGAGAATCTTGACCTGGATAATTTTCTTTATAACATCACCTGTGAAGTAAGCAGACCTTGTAAATATAAACCTTATTCTTTCTCAGAGATTATGCAGTACAATCCCATATTAATGACATTTCTCCTGTCAGCAGGGTTTTGTCCTTGATCTTATGAAATATAAACTCTCTGGTTGCTGAGTTGAGAATCTCTCAACTTGACTTGAGAATCTCAGACTTCTTACTCTCTGCTAATAGATATTCTTTTGCTACCTTAAGGGAGGGAGGATGGTACCAGTTTGAATTGGCTGGATCTGATTAAATTTTTGATTCTAAGTCTTCTGATGAAAGCTGGTGGATGGGTGGTAGTGAGGAAGGCTGGTCAGTTTATCCCACCACACAAATAATATTGGGCTAACCCTGTATTAATTTCTATCTATATGGCAAGAAGCCAGACTAGATGACCTTACTTTGGGGTACAACTGCTCCTTCTCTCTCTCTAATTACCCCTGGACTTGTCTGCTTCACTTCCTGTTAGACTATGGATTCCTTGCAGGCAGGGGCTTATTTATTTATTTGTTTTTTTTTTTTTTTGTAATTTATCAACTAATTTTTCAAATGTGGCCATAGTTACAGTAGAATATACATATTTATGTTTTAAACCACAAAGTTCGGCAACTTAACTAGCCACCTGGTTAGTATTCAAAAAGATGTTGGCTGAATTGAAACAACCAAAGCAAAATAGATTGTATAATTCAAAATAATCTTTAGAAAACCCCTCTACCAGGGCTGTTAAATGCATCTTAATAGTGTGAAAATACATTGAAAAAATTTTCTCAAATTTTCTCCTTAAACTGCTCTATCTCTTTTGGCAGACCATCGTTAAGACCAAAGACAGAGGCATTTTAATCTCTCTCTGGAATCTTCTGGTTGCCAGTTTTCTGTGACACCCTCATATGTGGTTCCATTCTGATTCCTCTCCTGAACCCACCGTGGCAGCTGCAGCTGAAAGGGTTGTTGACCTTCTATCAGCAGGATAGAATCTTTTGTAGATATCAGCTTCTTAAGGGCTAATTTTCTTCAGTTAAGCTGCCTGGATCTTGTTGCATTGATCACACAATTAACTGATGGCTGAAGACATACCTGAAAGTACAAGGCAGCTTTTTATTTTAAACATATCGATTTTTGTTCTCTTTTTTTTTTTCCTGCTGCCCAAATGTATAAACCTTTGTTTTTATAGTCAGTTATGGGTATCCTTTGGTACTTCTTTTAAAACTCACTTCTGGATTCAGGAAGAAAGTAACACGTTTTTGATCACAGTAATCCAACTGTTCATATTTCTTCAGTATACGTTTGTGGTCTGGCTGTACTGAATTAGGTTTTGCTTTTAGTATTTGACTCTCCAGCTGATGTGAATTCATAATTCCTCTTATAGGTTTGCTAAAAGCAAAGGTAGCAACCTTACTCTGTCCCCTCATCAAGAGGAGAAGGATTGCTCTTAAATAATAGAATGCTTGTTACAAGGGTATATGTGTCCGCAAAGATGCATAATGTTGGCCTTGGAGAACCATCATGATCTCACAGTCACTGCTTCCTCCCTGTTTCAGAGTTGTAGTCATTGGTGGTTCAGAATCCATCCCTAGCAGCACAGCCAAGAAAGGGAACTCAGAGGTGGGTGCTGTGAGGGGGAGGTGACAGATGAACAGATGTTCCTCTAACGTTTGCAAGGTCCAGGGCAAGGATATAAATGGAGGCTCACCTATCATCTGTCCAAATATTTAAAAGTTATGAATCAAACTATGACCACAGCCTGGCTTAGGCTTCCACTCAGGGCCCTGTCACCTATGGCTGGTTATTGTTCATGTAGACTAAAGAAGCTACATTCTCCTCCAGGCCAATTGTCCCATGTAAGCCTCACATCTGCTGGAGAAGGCAGAGTGGAATCTAGGCTAGAGCTCGAGACTCCTGGGTGGTGACTGAATCAGCTTGAACCCAGAATGGGGACTGTCCTGGTTATACTCCCCAGGGATGGAGGAGGGCATTTTCTCCTTAACACATCACTTTTCCATCCGAGGAAAGATAGAGGAACGGGGCCAGAGCCAATGAATGCAGGCAGGCTCTGGAAGTTGGAGAAGGCATGGAAATTGAGTGTCCCCTAGAGGCTCCAGAAGGAATACAGCCCTACTGACACCTGGAGTTTAATCTAGTGAGACCTGTGTCAGGGACTTTGAATCTACAGAACTGTAAGATAATGAATGTGATGTTTTATGCCACCAAGTTTGTGGTAATTTGTTATAGCAGCAACAGACAACTAATATAGGTCTCTGTTACAGCTGCTCAAATCTGTCACTGTGGCAGCCACAGGCAATATGTAAACAAATGGGTGTGGCTATGTCCAAATTAAACTTTACAAAAACAGTGTGGTCAGCCAGATTTACCCTGTGGAGCATAGTTTGCTAACCCCTGGTTTATGATCTACAGCAAAATTAAGTGTATTTTGTGGATAAAGATGTCTATAACAGAATGAAGATCTGAGCAATGGGAGTTGTAGGTAGATTAGAGAGGAAAGAAGAAAATTGATATTTATTAAGCATCTACTGTGTTACAATATTATGGTACAGGTACTACTCTAGGTGTTTAATGTGTGTTTCATTGTTTAAACTTTGAAATCACATGGTAGGCTTTGTATTATTAGCGCCATTTTACAGATGAGGAAACTGAGTTTAGAGAGATTAAGAAATTTAGGTTCACACAACGAATAAGCTAGGTTTGGAAGCCAAGTCTTCCCGATTCCGGTCCCCATTGTTCCACACTGAGAGATGTCTTTCTTGTTCTCCGTTTATTCTTTCTGAGTCCCAATCACGATGAGATGTACTGACTATGGGAACTAAGCTGAATTGGAGAGGCTCAATATTTTAATCCTTTTTAGACTCAAATTCAGTTATAACATTCAGCGTTTGGCTTCTCTCTGTTTTGCTAATGTTAGTAGTCTCACTTCTTATAGCCCTATCCACTCTTCAGAGGAGAGATAAAATTGTTGATGGACAGAACAGCAGCAGGTAATGTCTAATTTGATTTGGATTTGCATGTTTTATTGAGGTTAATGGAGTTATTATTTCAAACAAGTGACACAGTAAGTAAATTCTAAATTTGGAGTAGAGGATTTGAGTGCATACTTAGCAAGGGATAGTTCTCTGCATTTCACTGCTTCTCTGATGTAAAAAATTATCAGTGCATCAACCTTAAGAACATACCATTAGAGTTAGCAAGACTCAAACCTGATGTGCTTTTTCTTGGATTTTGCAAAATCTATTTAATTTGATGATAGGTGGAATTAACAAAATTACAACCAAAGATCCACAATTATTTCCTGGAAGTAAAAGTTTAAATTATTTATCAGGCTCAGATGGAGTTTTTAAGATGTGTTTCACAAAATGATTCTTCTGAGGTATGCAAGTCTCTGGGAATTCTAATTGAAAAAAGAGTTCTATTATCAAGTACCTTAATAATGGGTTAAATACGCTCTGGTACCAATTCCAATTTGTGTGTGGGGGGGGTTCCCCACACTAATAAGCAATTTTTGAGGCACCTGCTCGGTGTCCTGCATTTCAACTCAATTCTGACACTGTCCACCAGGAGATAGCATCAGATCCTACAGGTTAAGCGTTCAGTCCCATAAGTCTCCCTCTCTCTGCCCCCACTTCAGATGCCAGTTGCAAGTCCATGTTGTTACCTGTGCTTCTAACTGGTTATAAATCAGAGGTTTCCAGGATTCCCTCCTCGGTTTGGTTAATTTGCTAGAGTGGTTCACAGAACTCAGAGAGACATTTTACTTACTAGATTACCAGTTTATTATAAAAGGATATAACTCAAGAACAGTCAGATGGAAGTAAATGCATAGGGCAAGGCATGGGGAGAGGGTGTGGAGCTTCCATGCTCTCTTGAGCACCACTTACCCAGCACCTCCACACGTTCACCAACTTGGAAGCTCACTGCATCCTGTTCTCTAAGTTTTTATGAAGGCTTCATTACACAGTCATGATTGATTAAATCATTGGCCACTGGCTGTTGATTCAGCCTCTAGCCTCTCTCCCCTCTGGGGATGTTCTGGGGGAAGGGGTGGGACTGAAAGTTCCATTCCTCTAATCACGTGGTTGCTTCTCCTGGCAACCAGCCCTCATACTTAGGTCATCTAAGGGCTTCCCAAAAGTCACCAATTAACATTTAAAAAGACACTTGTTATTGCTCTTATCATAGGAAATTCCAATATTTTTCAGAGCTCTGTACCAGGAACAGGTCAAAGACCAAATACATATTTTTTATTGTAAATCACAGTATCACAAGGATTAAACAAAGTTAAATAGATTTTTTGATTATAGGGCATCTTAGAGCCTAAAAGAGTTTTCCAGAGGAAAAAAGTGTGGAGTTTTTCTAAAACTCATTTGAGTAAGGATCGCTTGTTTCATAGAGCATCTTAGGAGACTAGTATTTCGTGAACTACCCGTTGGAAAACGTGGAGGAAATGGTGTGTGTGAATGCACAGAGGCATGAAATACCTCTGCCAGGCTTGGGGCCCTATCAGTAGTTCACCATAGTTGTGGTGTGTGGAGGGGGATAGATCAAGGGCCGGATAACAGGGAGCACTGTAAACGGTTTAGACTTTATCGTAGACAATGAGACGAACTGAAATATTTTAAGGTGGGTGGACAAATGATCAGATTTAAAGCTTTAGAAGGATTGCTCTGGTTTCAATGTGGAGGTGATAATTGAAGGACTGAGGCCTAGAGAAATTTGTTACCCGACAACGGGGTTGGCCTTTTGGGGGGTGTCAAGCTGAAAGACACAACCAAGCCAAAGAGCAGGAAGAGAAGGGATTTTATTACTTGCAATGAGTATGGAGAACACTGGGGATATTTCCCAACAGCAAAATTGGGGAAGTTTTAAGCTAAGGGAGCATGCATATTTATGAAGAGACTTGTGCAAAGAGGAATTTAGCATAGAATTGGGGCAAGAGTCACCCTGGATTGACAGAGCCCAGGTCTTAATTGATTGAAATCACTAGGGCCAGCAAAGGTCAACATCATCAATTCTCTGGCTCAAGTTAGTCTGGTGGATGATTGTTCTAGGGGATTCAGACCCTGTAAAATAGCTCAAGAATATGAGTCAGGCTATCCTTTACCTTTGAAACAGAACTGGGATTCTTAGTGACTGTTTTATTGTCTCTGATATGGTTATTTCTCTGGCCTGGCAATAGCTGCTTTGTTCCTATATCCGTTTGTTCTCTTAAAATCATTAACTATTGAGTCCTGTTCTTCTGCGTGTGCAAGTTCTGTGGCCAGGCTTGGATCCCAAAATGGCCTAAAACAGCTCCTCGTATGTCAAGAAAGCTGGGACAGGATCTCTTTCTTTGGGGAACCCAACCCTACTTGCCTACAGAATCAGGTTGACTGGCTATGCCACCACTGCCTTAATCCGCAGGGGAGGTGATGGGTGACTAAGCCAACAGAGTACTGACACGTTCTCACTGACTGAGACTGAGGAAGGGAAGATGCAAAGTAGGTAGATTCTACAGGACTTGGTGACCCGGAGGTAAGGGGAGAGCCAAGTCAGAGTTGACTTCAGGTTTCCGTTTTGGGTGACTGAAGGGTGGGTTTGTCATTCATCGAGATAGGCAAGAGGGAGTGCAGGTTTTGAGGGAAAGACAGTGAATTCAGTCTACATACACTGTCTTTATTAGCTCCCATGCAGCACCACGCCTTGTGGAGCTATTTGGGAAGCAATTGATGTCTTGTTTAGTCTTCTGCCATTTCCCACTGGATTCCTTGCTTTAGCTTTCCAGCTAGCTTTCTTGTCTTTGGACTATACTCTTTCAATTCTTCACTATTGTATGAATGATCTTAAAAAAAGAGGCTCTAATTTACTGAGGGCGTGAACATAGCCAGACCATATGCTAGAGCACTTGACCTAAATATGACATCATTTACTTTCATTTAGTCTTCTGAACATCTGTATGTAGGATGTATTATTATACACATTTTATGAGTGAAAAATTAAGAGCTAAAGTAACTTGCTCACGTTCAGGCAATTGTAAAGTGACAGAGTTGGGGTGCCAACCAGACTTCTTTTCCAAACTTTACTTTTTAGAGCAATTTGAGTTTCACAGCATAATTGAGCAGAAGGTAACAGCGATTTCCCATATAACCTCTACCCCCCCACATGCATACTTTCCCAATTATCATCAGCTCCCATCAGAGTGGTCCATTTGTTACAATTGATGAACCTACACTGACACATCATTATCACCCAAGTCCATAGTTTACATCAGGGCTCATTCTTGGTGTTATACATTCTATGGTTTGGACAAATTTATAATGACGTGTGTCTACTATGATAGTATCATACAGAATAGTTTCACATCCCTAAAAATCCTCTGTGCTCTGCTTATTCATCACTCACTTCCCCCACCCCTGTCAACTAGACTTTTAATCACTAACATGTACTGAATGGATGTGCATGTCAGCTTCCTCCATATTAAATTCTCAGCCAGGGATCAAGCTTTCCCTGGTCTTCACAGAATGGATGCCTCCAGGCTCTGCATGCTGATCAACCTTGGATGGTGTCTTCTCAGAGCCCTCGCCTCACTCTTCCTTGTATTGTTGGTGGTAGAGTGTTTGCTATTCCTCCTTCAATGATGTTATCTGCTTGGGGACAGAGACTCTCCCTGAAATCTTATCTTTGTCCCCAGAGCCCAGCACAGTGTCTAGTATAGAATGACTAATCTATGTGTACCGAGGTTTTCACAGACCAAGATTTTTATGTTAAATAAGGATAAGAATGCCCACATCTTTAAGATATTGAGATGATTACTAGAACAATGTGTCGAAACTGCCTGGCACAAAGTGGGGGCTTTTTTTGTCAGTGAGTTCTTCTTCCTTTTATTGCTATCACCAGTCTTCACCTTCTCTCCTCCTAGTGGAACTGATCTCTGCCCCATCTTTTGTCCCAAGTGCCTGTACATTGCCCTCCTGGCATGCTCACCAGGTGGTGGTATAGCCAACAGTCTGTATGTGTGGTTCTCCTCCCCCTGCCCCCATTGTCCCCACCTCCTGCAGCACAAATTCCTTGAAGTCAGGCATGGATTTATATGAACCTCTACATTATTAGTTCAGTGAATTGTGCCCTTACAGGCTTAATGAACGCACCCATTGTACCCTCTGCCCCCTGCATTGCTTTATTTTCCTTCATAGATCTTACCACTGCTTATATATTTTTACATTTTTAAATTTATTTTTAATACATCTTTATTGGAGTATAATTGCTTCACAATGCTGTGTTAGTTTCTGTTGTACAAAAAAGTGAATCAGCCATATGCATACATATATCCCCATATCCCCTCCCTCTTGAGCCTCCCTCCCACCTTCCTTATCCCACCCCTCTAGGTCATCACAAAGCACTGAACTGATCTCCCTGTGCTATGCTGCTGCTTCCCACTAGCTATCTATTTTACATTAGGTAGTGTATATATATCGATGCTACTCTCACTTCGCCCCAGCTTCCCTCACTCCCCCACAACCCCATGTTCTCAAGTCCATTCTCTATGTCTGCTTCTTTATTCCTGCCATGCCACTAGGTTCATCAGTACCATTTTTTTTTTTAAGATTCCACATATATGTGTTAGTGTACGGTGTTTGTTTTTCTCTTTCTGACTTACTTCACTCTGTATGACAGACTCTAGGTCCATCCACCTCATTACAAATAACTCAATTTCATTTCTTTTTATGGCTGAGTAATATTCCATTGTATATATGTGCCACATCTGCTTTAGCCATTCATCTGTTGATGGACATTTAGGTTGCTTCCATGTCCTGGCTATCGTAAATAGTGCTGCAGTGAACATTGTGCAGTGAACATTTTTTTTTTTGCAGCACGCGGGCCTCTCACTGTTGTGGCCTCTCCCACCGCGGAGCACAGGCTCCAGACACGCAGGCCCAGTGGCCATGGCTCACGGGCCCAGCTGCTCCGCGGCACGTGGGATCCTCCCGGACCAGGGTACGAACCTGCGTCCCCTTCATCGGCAGGGGACTCTCAACCACTGCGCCACCAGGGAAGCCCAGGGAAGCCCCCTGAGGTGCTTCTTGAACTGAGTCATTAAAAGATGAGTGAGTTCAACTAGTGAGGGTAGGAGTGGTGGCTGGTTAATGCATTCGGGGAGAGGGGACAGAAGGGAAGGCAGCGACAGAAATTTATGAGCAGGGTGTGACTAAAAGTGTAGTGTCGCGAGTGTAAAGTTTGAGTGTGAAGTGCTAAGGATTTAGGTTGGGGAGGGCCTGGATCTCAGACTTTGTCATGGCTGTTGAAAGTCATGGAAAGTTTTAAGCAGGACAGTATGTCTTCTTTGGTGAAAAGTCTGTTTAGGTCTTCCTCCCATTTTTTAACTGGGTTGTTTGTTTTTTTGATACTGAGCTCCATAAGCTGTTTGTATATTTTGGAGATTAATCCTTTGTCCTTTGTTTCATTTGCAAATATTTCCTCCCATTCTGAGGGTTGTCTTTTTGTCTTGTTTATGGTTTCCTTTGCTGTGCAAAAGCTTTTAAGTTTCATTAGGTCCCAATGGTTTATTTTTGTTTTTATTTTCGTTACTCTAGGAGGTGGGTCAAAAAAGATCTTGCTGTGATTTATGTCATAGAGTGTTTTTCCTATGTTTTCCTCTAAGAGTTTTATACTGTCTGGCCTTATATTTAGGTCTTTAATTCATTTGGAGTTTATTTTTGTGTACGGTATTAGGGAGTGTTCTAATTTCATTCTTTTACGTGTAACTGTCCAGTTTTCCCAGGACCAGTTACTGAAGAGGCTGTCTTTTCTCCATTGTATGTTCTTGCTTCCTTTGTTGTAAATTAGGTGACTATATGTGCATGGGTTTTTCTGTGGGTTTTCTATCCTGTACCATTTATCTATGTTTCCGTTTTTGTGCCAGTACCATACTGTCTTGATTACTGTAGCTTTGTAGTGTAGTCTGAAGTCAGGGAGACTGATTCCTCCAGCTCTGTTTTTCTTTCTCAAGATTGCTTTGGCTATTCAGGGTCGTTTGTGTTTCCACACGAATTGTAAAATTTTTTGTTCTAATTCTGTGAAGAATGCTATTGGTAGTTTGATAGGGATTGCATTGAATCTGTAGATTGCTTTGGGTAGTATAGTCATTTTCACAATACTGATTCTTCCAATCCAAGAACATGGTGTTTTTCTCCATGTGTTTATGTCATCTTTGATTTCTTTCATCAGTGTTTTATAGTTTTCTGAGTGCAAGTCTTTCACCTCCTTAGGTAGGTTTATTCCTAGATATTTTATTCTTTTTGTTGTGATGGTAAATGGGATTGTTTCTTTAATTTCTCCTTCTGATTTTCCTTTGTTAGTGTATAAGAATGCCAGAGATTTCTGTGCATTAATTTTGTATCCTGCAACCTTACCAAATTCATTGATTACTTCTAATAGTTTTCTGGTGGCATCTTTAGGATTTTCTATGTATAATATCATGTCATCTGCAAACCATGACAGTTTTACTTCTTTTTTTTTCAAATTGTATTCCTTTTATTTCTTTTTCTTCTCTGATTGCTGTGGCTAGGACTTCCAAGACCATGTTGAATAAGAGTGGTGGGGTGGACATCTTTATCTTGTTCCTGATCTTAGTGGAAATGCTTTCAATTTTTCACCATTGAGTATGATGTTCGCTGTGGGTATGTCATATATAACCTTTATTATATTGAGGTAGGTTCCCTCTATGCCCATTTTCTGGAGAGTTTTTATCATATATGGGTGTTGAATTCTGGCAAAAGCTTTTTCTGCGTCTATTGAGGTAGTCATATGGTTTTTATTCCTTAATTTGTTAACACGGTGTATCATGTTGATTGATTTGTGTATATTGAAGAATTCTTGCATCCCAGCCATTAATCCCACTTGATCATGTTGTATGATCCTTTTAATCTGTTGTTGGATTCTGTTTCCTAGTATTTTGTCCAGGATTTTTGCATCTATGTTCATCAGTGATATTGGTCTATAGTTTTCTTTTTTTGTGATAACTTTTTCTGTTTTTGGTATCAGGGTGATGGTGGCCTCATAGAATGAGTTTGGGAGTGTTTCTCCCTCTGCAATTTTTTGGAAGAGTTTGAGAAGGATTGGTGTTAACTCTTCTCTAAATGTTTGATAGAATTTCCTGTGAAGCAATCTGGTCCTGGGCTTTTGTTTGTTGGAAGATTTTTTTTTTTTTTTTTTTTTGCTGTACGTGGGCCTCTCATTGTTGTGGCCTCTCCCGTTGTGGAGCACAGGCTCCGGACGTGCAGACTCAGCGGCCATGGCTCATGGGCCTAGCCGCTCCGCAGCATGTGGGATCTTCCCGGACCGGGGCACGAACCGTGTCCCCTGCGTCAGCAGGCGGACTCTCAACCACTGCGCCACCAGGGAAGCCCTGTTGGAAGATTTTAAATTACATTTTCAATTTCATTACTTGTGATACGTCTGTTTATATTTTCTAATTCTTCCTGGTTCAGTCTTGGAAAATTGTGTCTTTCCAAGAATTTGTCCATTTGATTGTGGTTGTCTATTTTTTTTGCATATCGTTGTTTGTAGTAGTCTCTTATAATCCATTGTATTTCTGAGGTCAGTTGTGATTTCTCCTTTTTCATTTCTAATTTTATTGATTTGCATCCTGTCCCTTTTTGTCTTGGAGTCTGGCTAAGGATTTATCAATTTTGTTTGTCTTCGCAAAGAACCAGCTTTTAGTCTTATTGATCTTTGCTATTGTTTTCTTCATTTCTATTTCATTTATTTCTCCTTTGATCTTTATAATTTCTTTCCTTCTACTGACTTTGGGGTTTTTTTGTTCTTCTTTCTCTAGTTGCTTTAGGTGTAGGGTTAGATTGTTTACTTGAGATATTTCTTATTCCTTGAGGTGAGATTGAATTGCTGTAAACTTCCTTCTTAGAAATGCTTTTGCTGTGTCCCATAGACTTTGGGTCATTGTGTTTTCATTGTCATTTGTTTCTACATATTTTAAAAATTTATTCTTTGATTTCTTCAGTGATCTCTTAGTTATTTAGTAGTGCACTGTTTAGCCTCCATGTATTTGTGTTTTTTATTGTTTTTTTTTTCCCTGTAGTTGATTTCCAAACTCATAGCATTGTGGTCAGAAAAGATGCTTGATATGATTTCAATTTTCTTCAGTTTTCTGAGGCTTGATTTGTGACCCACAGTGTGATCTATCCTGGAGAATGTTCCATGTGCACTTGAGAAGAAAATGCATTCTGCCACGTTTGGGTGGAATATTCTATAAATATCAATTAAGTCTATCAGGTCTATTGTGTCATTTAAAGCTTGTGTTTCCTTATTTCTTTTCTTTTCGGATGATCTTTCCATTGGTGTTAGGGGGGTGTTAAAGTCCCCTACTATTATTGTTTTACTGTCAATTTCCCGTTTCATGGTTGTTAGCATTTGCCTTATGTATTGAGGTGCTCCTATGTTGGGTACATAAACATTTATAATTGTTATATCTTCTTCTTGGATTGATCCCTTGATCATTGTGTAGTGTCCTTCCTTATCTCTTGTAACAGTCTTTATTTTAAAGTCTCTCTTACCTGATGTGAGTATTGCTACTCCAGCTTTCTTTTGATTTCCATTTGCATGGAATATCTTTTTCTATCCCTTCACTTTCAGGTTGTATGTGTCCCTTGGTCTGAAGTGAGTCTCTTATAGACAGCATATATATGGGTCTTGTTTTTGTATCCATTCAGCCAGTCTGTGTCTTTTGGTTGGGGCATTTAATCCATTTACATTCAAGGTTATTATCGATATGTATGTTCCTATTACCATTTTCTTATTTGTTTTGTTTTTGTAGATCTTTTCCTTTTCTTGTGTTTCCCACCTAGAGAAGTTTCTTTAGCATTTGTTATAAAGCTAGTTTGGTGGTGCTGAATTCTGTTAGCTTTTGCTTGTCTGAAAAACTTTTGATTTCTCTGTCAAATCTGAATGAGATTCTTGCTGGGTAGAGTAATCTTGGTTGTAGGTTTTTCTCTTCCATCACTTTAAGCATATCCTGCCACTCCCTTCTGGCCTGCAGAGTTTCTGCCGAAAAGTCAGCTGATAACCTTATGGGGATTCTTTTGTATGGTATTTTTTGCTTTTCCCTTACTCCTTTTAATATTTTTTTCTTTGAATTTCATTTTTGTTAATTTGATTAATATGTGTCTTGGTGTGTTCCTCCTAGGGTTATCCTGTTTGGGACTCTCTGTGCTTCCTGGATTTGGGTGACTATTTCCTTTCCCATGTTAGGGAAGTTTCCCACTATAATCTCTTCAAATATTTTCTCAGATCCTTTGTTTTTCTTTTTTTTCTTCTAGGACCCCTATAATTCGAATGTTGGTGCATTTAGTGTTGTCCCAAAAGTCTCTGAGATTGTCTTCAATTCTTTTCATTCTTTTTTCTTTATTCTGCTACTCGGCAGTCATTCCCACCATTTTGTCTTCCAGCTCACTTATTCATTCTTGTGTCTCAGTTATTGATTCATTCTAGTGTATTTTTCATTTCAGTTATTGTGTTGTTCATCTCTGTTTGTTCTTTAGTTCTTCTAGATCTTTGTTAAACATTTCTTGTATTTTCACAATCTGTGCCTCCATTCTATTTCCAAGATTCTGGATCCTATTTACTATCATTACTCTGAATTCTTTTTCAGGTAGATTGCCTATTTCCTCTTCATTTATTTGGCCTTGTAGGTTTTTACCTTGCTCCTTCATCTGTGACATATTTTTTGCTGTCTCTTTTTTTTTTTTTTTTTTTGATGGGTGGGATTGTGTTCCTGTCTTACTGGTTGTTTGGCCTGAGACTTACAACACTGGAGTTTGTAGGCTGTTGGGTAGAGCTGGGTCTTGGTGCCAAGATGAGGACCTCTGGGAGACCTTGCTCCAGTGAATACTATCTGGGGTCTGAAGTTCTCTGTTAGTCCAGTGGTTCAGACTCGGAGCTCCCACCACAGAAGCTTTGGCCTGACCCCTGGCTGGTGAACCAAAATCCAGCAAGCTGCATGGGGTGACCAAAAAAAAAAAAGGAGAACAATAACAAAGAGTAAAAACTAAAATTAGACTAGGAAACTAACAGATATGTTAGAAAGAATATAAAAATATAGATGAAACAAAAACCGGAAGGTAAAACAGAGTCACAATAGTAAAAAAGAGGAGAAGAAAGAAAGAAAGAAAGAAAAAGGTGGAAAAGGCCTTGGCTATGGAGGGCAGTGCCTAGGCAGGGGCAGGGTTTGGGTGGCAGGCAGGGCCTATGCTTAGGACCCACGGGGCTGGAAAAGGCCCTGGGGGTGGGGGTGGGGCTTAGGCTCAGTGGAACAGAAGGGGCCCAGGCCTCTGGTCTCAGAGGGCAGGGGACCCCGCCTGGAAGCACAGCAGTCTTCCTCTGCCTGAATGGACAGGGCAAACACTCTCTGCTCCTTTCCTGCTCCTCTCCTGCTCCTCCAGTCCTGGAGGGGCCCTCCCACCTGCCTCTCCTGCTTTCCCCCCGGCCTCCCTCCTATGCCCCTAGGACCAGTGCAGCCTGGAGGGGGCCTTGGAAGGTGGGGGATCCGGCCAATATCCGGGCAGACTTACCCGGCTGATTGGGCAGGGGAAATGCTCAGTGTGCTCCCCCCCGATCCAAGTCCCCAAGGGTCCCTCCAGGCATGGGAACCCCTCCCTCCTTTCAGCCAACCCTCAGGGGCACTGGTCCTGTCTGGTGTCCACTTATCCTCCCTCTCTGTCCCCCCATGTCCTACTGGTTTGTTTGGGGGCTCTTCCCATCTCCTTGGGCATCGAGGTCCCCCACCAGCATCTGGCAGGTGCCCTAGTTGTGGGGAGACATGAACTCCACATCTCCCCACACCCCACTGCTTAAATTTATGCTATCTATTTATTAACTTATTATCTATCTCTTTCACTGACAATGTAAGCACCAAGATAACAGAGACTTTTGTCTCTTTCATTCACTGTTGTGAACACAATCCAGAATAATGCTTAGGACATAGTAGATACTCAATATTTGTTGAGTGACTGAATTAATTTTACATATTACTTATGTCAGTGCTGTAGGGTCGGTATTATTAGAGGTTAAGTGACATGCCTACATTCTTTTAGCTAATCAGAAACAGTGGAGATTTTGAAATCATATCTTTCTGACTCCAGAGCTGATTCTGATTTCAGTATACTGACTACTCCTTATTAGTAACTCTCACAAGGAGGCATATAAGTATAGTGTTAGGGGAGACTTGGAGAGGCATAAAGCAGCTTCCTTTCCACTTGAACCTGAGAGTCAATGCAGTGTAGAAAGAAAGGCATGTGATCTTTGCGCAGATAAACGTGAGCATGAATTCTGGTTCTATTCTTATTGGTGGGTCACCTTGGGGAAGTTCGCTAATGTTTCTCATCTTCTGCTTTCCTATTGTTAAATAATTATGATACTTTTCTTTTTGGGTTGTTGGTAGGATTAGATGAGATAATATTTGCAACACAGTATCACATAGGAGGTGATTAATAAATGACATTTCTCCTTCTAGTGTCACTTCCATCTATACCTTTCAATTCAACATTTATTCTGTCAGTGTGCTTTTGTGTTATTGTTATCTCCATGACAGGATTCTAAGCACTTTGAGGATAGAGGCAGTATCTTCAACTACTTATGTATTTCACACAGCCCCTCCTGGGACTTAAATCCCAGCAAAATCCCTGACAGTGGGATGAATACGTGCTGACAGGGCAAGTTAGTTCTAATAAATTTGGGAGTGGAAGATGGTTCATCTTCCAGGTTGAAGGTCAATTATGATAAGCCTCAAGATCAATGAATAGAACAAGGTCAACATGTCTGTAAATTTCTGAAATAAAATGACACTATCTTACAGACATTTTCAGTTGCTCTCTTGATTTTTTTCTATTCTTTTACTGCCTCCAAACAAATGCCATTACTGGAATCAGAGTTGCAGGAAAATAAAAGCTAGGAATATGTTCTTCAGATAAACATTATTTATGAAAAATTAAAATGGGGATTTGTCAGGCACTTTAAGGATCACATTTCTAGATTGTTTTTTTAATAATCTAAACTTCATAACTTATAAAAATCTATTTAGACAAGAGGCTCAGTGCCTCTGGAAAAAGTCTTGAAAATCAATTTGAACAAAGTAGAGTATTGTATGAAATAAGTCTCTTAATATGTGAACTCTAAAGAGTTGGTGGTGAAATGGGCAATATACGTTTGTTATTAACAACTGAGGTTAGAAAGGCATTTTGATTTACAATGGAGGCAGATTGCAATTTCAGTTTCCACTGGATAGGCAGAAAATGGACTCTGCATCATTACATTGTGAGATTTGTGTTTGTGCTGAATCCCCATCAGTGTGAACAAAGTGAGCCATTGAAGTCTGAATTATTGGGTTTCTTTCCAGGAAGTCACTGGCTTTCAGCTCAAATAGAGTCTACTACTCATTCTTCCTGCTTCTTGTCCCACTGGTTTATTTATTTTCCTTCTCAGAGATTCAGTTATGACCAGGTAAAATGGCCCTTCCAACTTTGCTCACACTACCAAGTCAAGATTACTTGTTAAGAGGCAAAGGAGAGTTCTACTCCTTTGTGCATATCCAGCCAACTCTCATGATGAGCAAATCTAATCTTTCCAAAGAGAGGACATGGTATGAGAACATGGTAGCAATTCAGATGCTACTGTAAATTCCCATTCCTACAAGCTCAGTTGTTGGAACAGTCATCACTTTCCATGTAATAAATCACTTCCAAAATTAGGAGCTTAAAAATAGTTACTTAACTCATGATTTTATGGATCAGCAACTTGGCCTGGGAGTGGTTGCACAGGGTCAGGTTTGAGGTTTGTCTGATCTTGGCTCCACTCTGGTACATACACACATAGCCAGCAGGGTTGGTTGGGGGCTGGATGGTCCAAAATGGTTAAGTGGGAGAGCTTGTCTTAATTCCATGTAGTCTCTAATCATCTATCAGACAAGCCTAGACTTGTACATGGTGGCCAAGGCAAGGATCCAAGGGAGCAGATAGAAGTGTGCAATGATTCTTGAGGCTTAGGATCAGAACTTGCTTAACATCATGTTCACTGTGTGTTGTTCTTCAAAGCAAATCACCAGGACAGATGGATATAAGGGAGAAGAAATATATTCCACCATTGATGGGAGAAGCTGCAAGTAATTAAAAGCTGTAACCGACCATTTGGTGTCCTTTGTGGTTTTGTTTTAAGGTTTTGCTTCCATCAGTTTGAAGTCCATTGAATCATTCTGTGCTTAAAGGAACCCTCCTATGGAATTATCATATTAAGCCTCTTATCCGTATCTGGATCATTCCTGGGTCTTACCTCAGATACCTAAATTCCTTGAACCCAGATCCTTCTTCATGCCTCTCATACACTGTACACAGAACTTATGAAAACCAGACCTCAGAAATAGTTACCATGAAGCTAGGTAGGTAAACTAGAATAATATCCTTAGATTCTGAAGCACTTTGTCCTTCATTATTTCTTTCATTCTCACAATGGTCCTATGATATAAGCAGGGCCTACATCTTTTACCTGAAGTAGAAATTGAGGCTCATAGAATTGAAGTGGTTTCTGTGAGGCCCCACAACTATGTAAGTGGTAGGACTGAGATTTGAACCCAGGTTTTGTGACTGTAGACCCATCTCTTGATTCACCGCACACATTGTCTCTAGTTGGCTGGCTTGCTTCAGGCTGATGTTAAGACCAGATTGGTCATAAACAATCCAAAATAATATTTCTCAAACTAGGACCTTGGGCTCTAGGTGAAGAGGCATTGTAGTGGTCTGGGCCACAGACCTGAACAAGGGTCATAGTCGACTGTGGGAGAGCTCTAAGGGCTGGCCCAGCTCTTTGAGTTTCCCCTTTCATCCTTGCTTGACTTTAATTTTCCTTCGTCCTCCTAAACTATGAAGCTTTTAAGATGGGGAATGAGGGTGGGATAGTGGGGAGGATGATGTTGTCTCAATTTGAAAACAGTTGATGGCCCTGCTTCAGTCTCATATTGGCGGAAGTCTAAAGATGCTACTGGGTGCCCATGAACTCTTGCTGTTATGTTCAGAGCTCTGATGACCCCATGCCCAGCAGTGGGACAGTGGAGGGAACATGAGCTCTTGAGTGAGATACATCTGGGCTCAAATTCCTGCTTTTCTATTTACTACTCAGTCTTCTCATTTGTCAAATGGGGTGAATGTTACCAACTTAAGTTTATTGATTAAATAAAATGGGATAATGTATTTAAAGTGTTTCACACAGAGTAAGTGCAAAATGACTTTGTATGTTTCCCCACTTGAGGAATGTACCCATGTAGGATAAAAATTTCTCTCTATAATTCTCTAATTCCATTTCAAGCTGCACACAAACTAGGTAAAGCATGACTTTTCTCTCCTTTCTTTACTTAAATGATTTTATATTTTGACCTGAAAACTTAAATTCAATTTGACCTAATATATTTAATTAACACCTAATACATTAGGCACTGTGTGAAGCAGTAGGCTAGGCCTTTGGGTAGAAACATAACAATGACTAAAATAAATCTTTCTTTCCAAGCTTCTCACAGTCAAGTAGGGAGATGTGAGCATAGAGGCTGTCCTGTAAGATAGACTATGATACAGATAGAAATAGAGGGCCCAAAAAAGAGCTATGAAAATGCAAGAATAGATGTTAGGCTATTACGTTAGTTAATCTATTATGTAGTGTAAAGCTTTTTAGAGGAGATTTCACTTGAGCTGGATGAATTATTAACAGGTGGGGTATGATGTTGTGGGAAGAGATCAAAAGAGAAAGGACCAAAGACAAGGATTGAAAATTAGGAAATTTTATATTTCTTGGCAAGTCTGAATATGTGAGTCCTAATTTTTGAGATCACCAGTATAATTTTTCATCTATACATTAAGAACTGCCAAATTTATACCTCCAGGCCAGATCTCTCTCTTGGATTGTAAACTAGTATGTTTAATCACTTTCTCCATATCTCGATGTGGATTTCTACTGGACATCTCAAACTCAACATGTTCAAAATTGAACTTATCTTCCTCATCCCCAAGCTTGTCATACTCACAATCTTCTTCATCTCACTTGATGACAACTTCTCTCAGTAGCTCCTGCCAAAAATCTTGAAGTCACCTTGGACTTTCTTTTTTACATCTCACATTCAATTCAATTCAAAAAGCACACCTCAGCCTCAGGGCCTTTGAACTGACTATCACTTCCCTCTGGGACGATCTTACAGGAATCTCCATGGATAACTCTCATCCCTTTCAAATTCCCTTTACAATGAAACCTGCCCTGAGAACCCTCTTCGATACTACAACTTGTTTCCTTCCCTCAGTCATGCACTTCCTTTTCTCCTTATCCCAAACTACATTTTTTCTATTCTGGTTACTATATTCTACTATACATAATTTATACATAATTTACTTGTTAAAATCTAAAGATCTGTGTCTGCGTGTTTGTGTGTGTGTGTGTTTAATGTAAATGCCAAGCATCTGGAACAGTGCCTGGTACAAAATAGGCACTCAAAAAAAATTGTTGAACAAATAAATGACTTCTGACAAAATTTATATCCATTTACCATCCTGTCCAAATCTTTTTTTCTGCTTGTTCAACTTAAATACATACATGTTTCGACTGACAGCTCAATTTTATTTTTGTAGACTGGTTCAGTGTGGAAGAATGTGATTATTTATAAGCAATGTAAGTATAGAATATAAAACTATAACTAAGCTATTTTGAGGAAAACAACATAGTTACACAAATATTAATGCATTTCTCCCCCCAGAATTCTGCACTGAGAAAAAAGAAATATCTTGGGAAAATGATCAACTATGGAGCATACTATGCACGTGAATTAACATTCAGTTCTATTTGAATAAGCTTTATGGCTGCACAGTTTTGAGACAGAAACCTTTGCCTTTTGCTTTTCAAATCATTCTTTGCAAAGTCTTAACCTGACCTGCCATGTCCACTTACTTTAATGAAACATGAAGCTGCTTAAAATGAAATTTCTCCTCTCTGCATTCTGTTCCACTGATTAATTTAGTGTTGGCATTTAAGCATGATTACATTCCCTTGGGAATCAGTGATGTTTTAGGCAATTTCATCTGTTTAATTTACATTTTGTTGAAGGACTTAGGAAGGCAACTTCTTTTTAAATCAAGATCCCCAAATGTCCATGCATCCTGATTATAGCTGATCTTTCTATTTTCATTATGCTTTCATGAGTTGAACTTATTAAAATATGAAAATAAAGGAAAGCAAATCCACCATGTCAAATAAAATGCACCACTGCTTTCCACTCTCCACACAGAGATGCTTTTCCATCATGCCTCTATGCTTTTTAAATTAAATGTCAAGTTTTGCACAGCTGTCTTGAGAGACTTGATGATGGAGTGCAAAGTTTTGCTTTGCCTTGCCCTGGATTGTATTTGACTTAGTGCCTATTACTAATAAGACTATTATATGATCAGAACAACTAATATTGGATTTTGATGTTGAACATATCAAGGTGGTGTTTAGCCAATGTCCCATAATTGCTTCTTTTCATCAACAGCTGTAATAAAAATAATGAGGGTCTAAGTTATTTTAAGAAGTCTGTTTTATAGATATTGTATATTTTTTCATTTGATAGTATAAACTGCAGAAGACAGAGAGTCAGAACCACCATGTTTCTAGTGCTGAAGGAATATTAGAGATTACTATTATTTTTATTATTTTCCATTCCATTCCATTCCCTGACTGAGAGGGAGCTGCCCAGTTTAAAAGGTGGAGGGTGGAGAAGGAGAAGAGTCTCTCAAGCAATAAGACCCTCATTAGAGTATCCCTTCCCACGTGTTTTCATTAGTTTAACAAATGCAACAATCCTTTATTGAGTGCTATGTTCTACCCCCATGCTAGAAGTTGGGCAAACAATAAAGACTAAGACACAGGTCCTACCCTTTAGAAATGGTGTTTAGAAGCCTCTTGGGAGAAAAATTTACTCTTTCCTAAGTCCAAAGTTAAAATGGATACTTCTTTGTGTGGCACCATTCTTTTATTTTAAATAATACTTTAAACATTCCCCCGGTACCAATACCTAAAAACATTGGTATTTATTTATTTTTTATTTGTTGTATGTTTAACTTATTGGCTTCCACTAGCTTTTCTGTGCAATGGGTAGATATACTCTAGACATTTGCTCAGGTGGTAATCCAAGGTGCCCCCCAAATTTCCAGTGATAGACTTCATAGTAGATCATCATTCTATCTTGGGAACAATAGTCTTTTCTCTTATTGGTAAAATTAAAATGTTTCATTATTTAGATTTAAGTCCTACAAAGCTCCAAGCTTTTGAATCTTAACTGTTCCCACACCTGTTTATTTTATTTTGTTTTGTCCCCTCATATAAACTTATTTTCATCTTGGTTTCTAGGAGCAATTTTGATCCTATGCCAGGACTTGGTTTGAATTATGATTTTACTGCTTCCTAGCTGGGTTATCAGGACCATCACATACAGAAATGCACACAGATCTAGGAATTGTCAAGAACTGCACAGTTGCCCCAAGATACTTAATCTTGTGGTGCCAAGTTTTGGTTTTTATTGGCTTATAGCTTATTACCAATAGGCTTGTACGTGGACTGAACAATTAATATTGGATTTTTCATTATTCTTGTAATCGTCAACTCTAATGAGAAAAGTAAAGATATCTGTTATTCAAAAGATCTATTGAGTAGTAGTTTTATCCATCTCACTTGGTAGTATTAGTTGTAAATGGCACATTCTAGAGGTTTCTGTGTGCAAATTGCAGAGCCATATGTGATGGATCACGGGTTATGTTGGTGTGAGAGGTTAGGGTCAACTACAGAATTAGAGAGCACACAGTCCTCCACAAGACTGCTCTCACCTCTGACACCAGCAGCAAATTTGGGGTGAGGGGAGGGTTCTCAAAACTACCCTCAGGTTCAATAATTTGCTATAAAGACCCACAGAACTCATTATGGTTTAACAGAACACAGTTATGGTTTATTACAGGGATTAAGATCAGCCAAAGGAAAAGATGCCTAGAGTAGAGTCCAGGAGTGTTCCAAACGTGAAGCTTCCTCATCAGTCTCCCGGTAATCGTGTTACTCTCTGGCAGTGGCGCGTGGCACTATGCATGGAGTGTGGCCAGCAAACGGAGCTCAGCCAGGCCTTGGTGTCCATACTGGGCTCCATTACATTGGCATGACTGACTGATTGATTGATTGTCCATGTGATTGATCTCAGTCTCTAGTCTCTAGCCCCCCAGGTGAGATCCAAAGCCCCTACCCTAAATCACATGGTTAGTATGAGTCAAAGCCCCCAGTTTAACTCACACTGTTACTCTTTGGCTAGCCCAAGGCCCTCAAGCAAACACAGACACTTTACCACCCAGTAGGCTAGGACAAAGCCCAGACCTCTTTTTAGGCAAGATTAAATTCTTTACAACACACTTGGGAACATCCCTTAATTTCCTTTTATCTCTATTCCCTCACTTATAGAACAAGACTAATCATGTAGTTGCTAGGGTTGTTACACAGATTAATGCTGAAGTATTGATATATAAACTACTTAAGATTACAGAAGTAGAAAGTGAAAAATGGGCCGTTCTTCCTTTAGTTTACGAGTCTCTTCATTTACATGCATGTGGGTGCTGCCAGCCCACTCTTGTTAATTTTATCTTTGGTTCCAACTCCAATTATTTTGATAAACTCAGTCTTAGTCACCCTCACTGAGAAACCTTGGGTTTGGCCTTTTTCCTGCCTCAGTGCACTGGTTCATTATCTTTATTTGGGTTCTGTAATGGCATTAGATCTCTTCAAATTTTGTTCTGTTATTTCTATGCTTGACGCTGAAATCTTTCTTAAAGACTTTATCAAATTGCCCATTGTTCAATTATGAAGTTTTTTTTTTTTTGGCCACTCCACGTGGCATAAGGGATCTTAGTTCCCTGTCCAGGGATCGAACTCATGCCCCCTGCATTGGAAGTACAGAGTCTTAACCACTGGACCACCAGGGAAGTCCCAATGATGGAGTTTCTATAATCATTTTCTATAGTCATTCCTAGGAATTCTCCCTTATCAACTCCCCTCCCTTTTTCTTCACTGAAGAGAGTGGCCATTTTGGCACAATAGTGAAGTTTTCCATTCAACTGCTATTGTGTGTGTGTGTGTGTGTGTGTGTGTGTGTGTGCTTGGAGAGTATTAGGATGGAAGGGGTAGGGTCTTTCACTGAGTTTGAACTAATTGAGAAATAAGACAAGAGTAAATAGATGGGGCCCAAAATTTCTTTATTGGCAAAATCTTGGTATTGGAGAATATGACTTTTATCTGCAGACAAATGGAGTTTTCATTACTAAGCCCCTAAATTCAATAGACACAGGCAACTCTTAGGGTACAGAAGTTGGCCCACCCAAATAGGAAAAAGAGAAGAGCTAGCTGGGCATGTCTGCTTTATTCTCACCCAAATTTCCAAGAAAAAAAAAAATCACTGCTCCTTTCCTGGCAGTGAGTGAGTGCAGGAGCGAGAGAGGCCAGGAGTGTTACACAACTCAGCCTCCACCACGTAGAAGGAAATGTCAGGAATGGCATGCATGAATATCGTAGTAATGGTCATGAATTTGTTCATGCCTTTCTGTATCCATAACTTTCACTAAGCTCCTCTCACATTGACTCTGGGTTTGGCCATGTACCTTGCTTTGGCAAGTGGGAAAGTAGCAAACATGACCAAAACTGTAGCTTGGACAGTGCTTTGCTTTGGTGCTTGCCCTCCCTTTCTGTTCTTGGGACTCTGACCTCTGTGTGAACGAGAGCAGGTAGCCTGCTGGAAGGTGAGTCTCTACATGGAGTGAGGCTTTAGCCATCCCAGCATCTCAGGGTGGCCCTCATGATCGAACAAGCCCCAGCTGATCCACCAACTGACCACCCACCACATGAGAGAGTCCAGCAGAAGAATCACCCAGCTGAACCCAGCCCACATTACCAATGCACAGAGTTGTGATAGAATTAAACGGTAGTTTTAAGCCACTAAGTTGTGGTGGTATATTATGCAGAGTATATAACTGACACATGGGGAGGATACATTTCCACATAATGGAAAGTTCATGGCCTCCATGGGAGAAGGGCAATGACAGTGTGCCAGAGATTCCATAACAAATAGTATTTTATTATAGATAAAGAGGGAATAAACAACCACACCTAACTTCTTGCAATTTGTAACTATGGAGTCTGCCCATCAAGAAAAAGAGTAGAGATGGAAAAAATTAACTGTAATGCTGATATCCATAATAGAAGTAGGCGTAATTTATTCGTAGTGTATCAGCAATTAAATCCCCAATGTTCAAGATCCTAGGTTCTGCGAGTATTCCTCTCCACATCCTATTCATTCTGATTTTATATCTTCTCCTACTCTGTGTTGGTGAATTGGAAACTTTATTTTCTGAAGCAGTTTGCAATCTCTGGTGGTAATTTACCTGGTATTTCACTGGGATAGATAAGTTCCACCTTTGAATTTACAGTTTTCAGGGCCAGAACTCTCATTTCAGAAGAATTCATTTTTTAAAATTTGATTTCTGACAATAAAAAGCAGTGCATCAAATATAAAGTCTATAAAAAGAACTCATCAACTGCGATTATAGAAACTGCTCTCCCAGTGGGAGAATTATACAGCTATTACCAAAGCATGGCATAATTTGACTGCCTGAAATATAAATATACATACAAATCAATAAGACCTCATATTTCAGATGAACATGTACATCACAAACACTTCTGTACCAAAGACACCTTGATAAAGAAAATATAGAAAAAATACGTTTTGTGGGGTTTGGGTTTTGCTGGGGAGAATGTTCAGGGGGCTAACTTAATTCATTCAACAAATCTTTATTGAGTCCCTATTCTATGTCAGGTACTTCCCTGAAGCTAAGGATACGGAGATAATAGATTTGGTTACTGCTTTCAAGGAAACTGTTGTCTAGTGGGAGCAATAAGTGTGATCGGTATTATGACCAAGACAGGCGTATAGGAACACAGGGAAAGAACACTAACCTAGCATGGGAAGAAATCTCAGCAAAGGCTTCCCAGAGACGATGAAGCCAAAGCCTGTCCTGTAGGGGGAACAGGAATTAGCCAATGGTAGTTGAGTGGGAATTTTGATGTAGATGGAGGAAATGAATTGTGTAAGATGGAATTGGAGTTGGGGGACCTAGCATAGTGCATTATGGAGGCCTGCTGAACTATTGTACTAGCCAGCATGGCTAAAACAAAGAGTTCAAGGCAACAGAAAGGAGGAATGTTGAGCAATGAGTCTGATGAAGTGAACATGGTCCAGGTGATACAGAAACTTTTTTTTTTTCCTGAGGATTTATTTATTTACTTTTTAACATCTTTATTGGAGTATAATTGCTTTACAGTGGTGTGTTAGTTGCTGCTTTATAACAAAGTGAGTCAGCTATACATATACCCCCATTATCTCTTCCCTCTTGCGTCTCCCTCCCACCCTCCCTATCCCACCCCTCTAGGTGGTCACAAAGCACCGAGCTGATCTCCTGATACAGAAATCTGCAGAACATCCTGAGGAGTTTGGAGTTACAATGGTACAATGAGGAGTCAGTCATTGAAGGGTTTTAAACAGGGCCATGATGTAGAGACCTGATAAGATATATTTTTTAGAAAGATGTCACTAAGTAGACTATGGAGAATGGATTAAAGACTAGCCAAAGTGGGCGTTGCAGCAATCCAAAAATAAAAGATGAAGTTCCAAATTAAGGCGAAGGCTTTGGGTAGAGAAGTAGACAGATTCAAGAAATATCTAGAATAAACAGCATTGTATTACAGAATTCGTCAGAACACAGGAACTAGAGGGCACACTCAAACTAGTTATTCAGAGGTGAGTTTTAGTAAAGTAACTATTTAGAAAGGTGAGGGTAGAATGTAGGTATGCAAAAAAGAACACTGATACAGTGGGAAGTTATTTCCACCCCTAGCCTCAAACAGCAAGAGGAGAGAGTAGTTCCTAGAACCTGGTGAGAAAGAACTCTAGAAAGGCTGGTCAGAGGTCACAGCTAGCTCACATGGTCCTAGTAGAGATGGAGCTGTGGGCAAAGCCCCCCTGCCCTCAGTCTCTTCCCTCTCTTTGATGTCTTCCTGGGGCTCTGCATTGGCTGAATGTAGGCCCACTGATACCCTTCATTTGAAGCCAGCTTAAGAAAGATGAGAAGAAAGGGCATCTGGAGAGGGGATCTGGAAGTTATCTAGCATGGTGACACACTGAATACAGGGGATCAGAAACAGGAGTCAGGATGACTCTAAGAATTCCAGTGTGGGAAACAGAGTGGATGGTGATCCCATCCAGTGATATGGGGAAATGCAAGACAGATTTGTTTATTATTATATTTTTGGGAAAAACTTAGAGAAAATGAGCTTAGTTTTGGAGATGCTGAGTTTCAAGTGCTTGAGGGACTTTCGTTTATTCATTTAACAAACCTGTGGTGGCAGCCCGCTGTGATGACTGAAGGCCATTTCTTTTAAAGATAGGAAGTTTTAGGAATTCCCTGAGTCCAGTTGTTAGGATTCCATGCTTTCATTGCTGAGGGCCCCAGGTTTCATCCCTAGTCAGGGAACTAAGATCCCACAAGCCGCTCAGTGTGCCAGAAAAACGATAGGAAGTTTTACCTTTTTTGAAGAGACACATACCTGTGCCTTTTTACACTTTAGATAATGATCCTGATTATCTCTCCAAATCAATGAAAAAGCCCAAACTGTTTATTGTGTTTAAATAAGGCTAGAGCCAAACATGTTTCCATAAAAATGATTAAAGTAAAACACATTTTATTGCTTAAATAGCATCAATTTAACACATTTAATTGAGTTAAAGTAGCATGATGAAATGGAAAAGCTAGGTTTGGAGCTAGACATGGTGTAATTACAGAATATGGGTGCTCTAATTAACTTGCTGTGTATCCTTGAGCAAGTAATATAATTTCTCTGAATCTCAGTTTATTCTTTTGTACATGGGGATAACTATCTGTCAGCAGATTGGAATGCAGTGCTTGGAATGTAGTAGAGGGGCAATGGAGTTAAAGCAATTAATGCCCCCATCTAAAATAATACTTGAGTTAGGAATAATTTTTAAAGCTGGAAATCCGTTCAATGGTTAATATACATATAAGAAAACTTTGGCTGAGGAATTCATCTTTAGGTTCCCTGACTGTGACATGCTTACAAACATTTTTATGTGACCTTGTAAAGCCCTGACAGTTCATTTTCCATAAAAAAAGGAGACGAGCAGATTAAGTTTTTTGCTAATTAATTTTTCACCAATAAATAATTTCATCTAGGCCAAATGTGATCCAACTATCAAATGGAATAAGTTTTCTGGAGAAGCAACATTATTGCTCTCTCACACTCAATTTGCTAATTCATGACAGCTTTTTGTTGGCATTTCTATAAATTGGGTGAGTTTGGGGATATGCTACTTTTTTCTCTGTCACTAACTTGTTAGGAGACTCTGAAGGTTGTTGGGATTCATTCTTCCAGATGGGACAGGTGTAAGGGGACCGGGGTTCTGTTGACTCCTTCAGTGTCATCAGCAAGTAACCTAATTTACTGGGGTCTGCACAGATGGTGTCTTTTATGACATACCAACTGAACGTGGCACTTAAATATGTGAGTGACACTGTATTAATTGAATCATATGGTTTTACCATCAATACGCACTCTTAGAGACAGACACGTGTAAGTGGCTCCTGAATGGGGTTATCTGGGAACCTTAAAATGAACAAGTACTATTCTAATGGAAGTTTTTATTTATTTGCTTACAAGAAACAGAAATGGTAAAAAAAAAAAAAACAAAAACCTACTACAAGGTAAATGGAAGTTTCTTATATACTACTGATCTGAGGGACCCAGGTTGGGAACTTCTGAATGGTTGGGTCCCACTAAAGCTGGAAATGGAAAGCTGCAATTAAGGCAAATTTCCTCATCCTTTTTTCTCCTGGGGAATTTGTAGTCACTTTTCATTGGTATCTCTGCTTCTTCCTGGGCATCTACTGTGTTGCCACTTTCCAAAGACCAGTATTCTCTTCCTTTCCTATCATCTTGAATGTGGTTAATAGATCCCTGTTCATCTCTTCACACACAGTCAACACCAGCCCTCAGCCACAGCATGGCCCGTGCACTTTAGGGCCTCTATATAACTGATGCTAGCTTCAGTGTCTCAGGTCCAAATTCTCAACATCATTATTTGACTGGCCTCGGAGCTGATCATTCTGAGTAATATCTCATAAGTCTCAGGTCACTGGCTAGCCAATGGTTGGCTGGTATTGAATCAATCCATCCCTGGTCCAATGCACTACTGCCAGAGAGCTGGCATTGTGTGGGGAGATGTTTACACAGCAGGAATTTTGAGTGGGACATGCAATGATAGACATATTTTATATAAGTAGAGTCAAGCAGAAAAATATAATTAAGCCATGCCCATTCCAAAATGAACTGCGGTTCATTCTTTCATATCTTTCAGTACGATAGAAGGAGCACAGGGACTCCACTCAATATTCTGTAATAACCTATATGGGAAAAGAATTTGAAAAAGAATGGATATAGGTATAGGTATAATTGAATCACTTTGCTGCACACCTGAAACTAACACAATATTGTAAATCAACTATAATCCAAGATAAAATAAAAATTAAATTTAAAAAAAAGAAGGAAAGGAACTAATAGGCACAACCTCTTTTATTTTTTAACATCTTTATTGGAGTATAATTGCTTTACAATAGTGTGTTAGTTTCTGGTTTATAACAAAGTGAATCAGCTATACATATACATATACCCCCATATCCCCTCCCTCTTGCGTCTCCCTCCCATCCTCCCTATCCCACCCTTCTAGGTGGTCACAAAGCACCGAGCTGATCTCCCTGTGCTATGCGGCTGCTTGCCACTAGCTATTTTACGTTTGGTAGTGTATATATGTCCATGCCACTCTCTCACTTTGTCCCAGCTTACCCTTCCCCACCCCGTGTCCTCAAGTCCATTCTCTACCTCTGTGTCTTTATTCCTGTCCTGCCTCTACATTCTCCAGAACCATTTTTTTTTTAGCTTCCATGTATATGTGTTAGCGTATGGTATTTGTTTTTCTCTTTCTGACTTACTTCACTCTGTATGACAGTCTCTAGGTCCATCCACCTCACTACAAATAACTCAGTTTCATTTCGTTTTATGGCTGAGTAATATTCCATTGTATATATGTGCCACATCTTCTTTAGCTATTCATCTGTTGATGGACACTTCAGTTGCTTCCATGTCCTGGCTATTGTAAATAGAGCTGCAATGAACATTGTGGTACATGACTCTTTTTGAATTATGGTTTTCTCAGGGTATATGCCCAGTAGTGGGATTGCTGGGTCATATGGTAGTTCTATTTGCAGTTTTTTAAGGAACGTCCATACTGTTCTCCATAGTGGTTGTGCCAATTTACATTCCCACCAACAGTTCAAGAGGGTTCCCTTTTCTTCACACCCTCTCCAGCATTTATTGTTTGTAGATTTTTTGATGATGGCCATTCTGACTGGTGTGAGGTGATACCTCATTGTAGTTTTGATTTGCATTTCTCTAATGATTAGTGATGTTGAGCATCCTTTCATGTGTTTGTTGGCAATCTGTATATCTTCTTTGGAGAAATGTCTATTTAGGTCTTCTGCCCACTTTTGGATTGGGTTTTTTGTTTTTTTGATATTGAGCTGCATGGGCTGCTTGTAAATTTTGGAGATTAATCCTTTTTCAGTTGGTTCGTTTGCAAATATTTTCTCCCATTCTGAGGGTTGTCTTTTCCCTCACAAAGAATAAACAAAGAAAACCTTATTTATGGTTTTCTTTGCTGTGCAAAAGCTTTGCAGTTTCATTAGGTCCCATTTGTTTATTTTTGTTTTTATTTCCATTTCTCTAGGAGGTGGGTCAAAAAGGATCTTGCTGTGATTTATGTCATGGAGTGTTCTGCCTATGTTTTCCTCTAAGAGTTTGATAGTGTCTGGCCTTACATCTAGGCCTTTAATCCATTTTGAGTTTATTTTTGTGTATGGTGTTAGGCAGTGTTCTAATTTCATTCTTTTACATGTAGCTGTCCATTTTTCCCACCACCACTTATTGAAGAGGCTGTCTTTTCTCCACTGTATATTCTTGCCTCCTTTATCAAAGATAAGGTGACCATATGTGCGGTTTATCTCTGGGCTTTCCATCCTGTTCCATGGATCCATATTTCTGTTTTGGAGGCACGGTTTCTGACATGTAAGAAGCCACCTGGGAGCAATGGCAGAGTCTCCACTTATACAACCAGGCATGCCATCTCTGAGGTCATGGGACAGAAGAGTTCATAGGCCAAATTAAGATGCTTGAATCACATAGCTTATCACATCAATTTAAAACATATATGAGAAGCAAAGGAAAGAGAAACAAAAGAAGAAATTTGGTTAATATGCTTAGGTTAAGATGCAAGCGAGTTGTATGGACCACACTACCCAAAATATACCATGTTGTATATTTTGTCTCTCTCCTTTTGCTGCATCAGCCTTCCTCACTGATGCTGTGCATGCAAGGACCAGAACTGAGGTTTGAGCAAAGGAACCCAATGAACGGAAGGTCCCTGGTGCCCAAACACGTAGTCTGTCTTTTATAGATATGTAGGCAAAGTACACATTAGCCTGATGAACTGTTAGGGATTTTATTTCTGTTTCGTGGGCAAAGAATAGACTGCGCCCATATTGGGTAGCTGAGTTTTGGATGACATAGCTGTCAGCCCAGAGGATACATTATAACACCTAATAAATTTGTCTTTTTATCCCTTTCTATTTATTAGGAGCACTCATTTATTCTCTTATACATTCTATTATTTTATCCATCTTTAACATATCCTATAGGTTACTAAATTACTATTGATGTTTAATATATCTTGTGAATTCTGCCTCTGTTTTATAAACTACTTGCTTACTTCCTGCCTAAGTGTGACACTTTTAAAGGGTTTCCATCCATCCCATTTATTTTTCTTGTTGTCTAGAGCAAAATCAAATATTCTCAAATAATAGAGCAAACACATATTACAACTTCTATGGCCATGCATGGATTGTTAATATCCTCAACAGTCCTTAGAGGTAGGTATGCCTATTAAACAAGGAGCTGAATCTAAGTGAAATTAGGTAACTTGTCCAAAACTCACACAGGTAATAAGAGTCAGTACTGGAATTCACATAGTTTCTCTCTTCTCCATGCTGTTGACATACTGAGAGTTCAAAGGGGGTCCTCACACATGGTGAATATGACTGATATGGTTCTCATATTACACTGAAAACATCTGCTTACAAACATTCTACTGTGAGGTGCTCAAGAAGAGAGGTTGTGTCTCCTTCATCTTAGTATCTGCAATGCCTGGCACAGTGATTCACACAGAATGCATCTCAATAAATGGAATATCCCCTTTTCGAAAATCGCAAGCTGTTACCTACCATATTATTTCCTTATTTTTCCTCTTCCCTACCTCCATTCCTTCCCCTCTCTCCCCTCCTCCGTTCCTCCCCAGGAATCTTAACATTTGTTAGAGGATTGTGATGTTCTGCCAGGGATGTGTTTAAATAACTTCCTTCCTATCTTATCTTTCCCTGCTCACCCACTTTGTTGGAGACTGCATTCCAACTGCTCAACATTTGTAGACGAGAGAGTGATCTCTAAATGTCGTTCAGTTCAAAGGTATTATGACCTATCTCTTCAATGATACAGGGAGTGGAAAGTAGTTTTACTTAATGAGGCAGAACATCTGAGCTGCTGGTCTAGAAAAGATATCAAAGAAAGTTGTTCAAGTAACTTGTCAGCTTCTTGGTTTGTACTGTACATGCTTTCCTAGTTCCCTGAGACATAAAAATGTGCCATTTAAAAGGCATTAGATACATTTCTCTGGTTTAACATGCTTAATGAGTCTCAGACGTTGTAAAAAGTTGTGGAGCCTACAACTCTTATGCCCCCAGTGTTGGGAACTATTTAGGTGGAGCCAGAGTTTAGCATAGGATTATAAAAAGGTGGGTTAGCCACCATCTAGCAGAGAATAAAGTTTCACCATTTTATATTTTTCAAAAGATAAAGTGGTAAAATTAGTTTGGGATTGCAAATGTTAGTAGAAGACACTGAAAGGCATGATTTCATCCTTCATTTTGTCTGGTGAGCAGTCTGAGAATAGGAAAGGTATATGGCATGTTCAGATTCCTACAGTGGTTTCCCAAGACACTTTCCCACCCCTGTACTATTGATTCATTCACTCATTCAATCAACAAATGCATATTGAGTCTACTCCGTATCAGGTACAATGAACAAGACTACATTCCAACCCATTCCTCAAGTCATCTAATATATCTCAAATGCCACAGAATTCTCACTCAGTTAATACTGCTTTCCTCTGAAGCCCCACATCCTGTGATTGTGCCTCTTTGTAGCCCTTCTCCCTTCTTACTTACATCTGCTCCTTATGCTTTTTCCTCCACTTCTTCCTCCCAGCTTCTGTCTTTCCCTCCCTCCCTCTCTGGAACATTTATTACATAACATCTGTGTTCAGGGCACTGGGATAAACACAGGGAAGACATTGGAGACTAAGAGTTTCTGCTTTTAAATGGCTCACAGTATAAATGGAAATTGGCATGTCAAGTCTCAAATTACAATACAATGTGATAAAAGTCTTGTTTTACATTTAATTGTATGTGTCGCCTCCATCTGGCCCATGGTAACACCTCAACAATTTTTTAGAGAATAAATCTTTCAAAATAGAATCCGGTTCCAAGTCATCTTTGTGTTTTCCAGAGTTCCTTGTGGATATTGGATATGCAATTAATATTTCTTGAATTAAAACTGAGAGGATCAAAATGCTGTGCAAATCATGTGAGGCGTAGGTCATTCCTTGCTATTTTACTTTCTTGCTGCCTTCCCTTTGTGAGTTTTGTTCTTTTTCTTGTGCCATGACGAAAATAACTAACTTTTATCACCCACTTATTATGTGCCAAGTGCATGGGGCTAAGAGAGGTAGATACTATGATCCACATTGTAAGTGAAGGAAGTGAGGCACAGAAAGATAAAGAAATCTGACCCAAATCACGATGCTGTAAAATTGCAGATGCTTGCATTTGGTTCTATAATGTGAACTCTTTTCTACGATTCTATATAACACAGTGTGGTAGATATAGAATAATAGGAGTCAACCAGCCTTGACTATTTTATATGAACTTGAATAAGTTAATTAATCCCTCTGAGTTTCAGTTTGCTGAAAACTGGGTTAGTAATGTTGATGAACAAAAATGCACAACCTAAAAGTTGAGAATTGTATTTTATTCGGTGGACATTCTGAGGACTTCAAGCCCGGGACATAGCATCTCAGATAACTCTGAGAGACTGCTCCAAAGAGGCAAGGGGTTGGGGGGCGGGATCCAGCATATATAGGAGTTTTTGCAACAAAGACCAGGTAGTCTGAACATCAAAAGGTTACTGTTAATTAAAGAAAACCAGATATCTCAAGTTAAGGAAGTTAGCTCTTTTCTATGTGTGGGAAGATGCAAGAGACTGGGTTCGCTGAAATCATTCCTTTGAAATGCACCTCAGCTCTCTGGGGCCAGTATCTCGTGCTTTCTCACCGTGAATCCCCTCAGTGTGATTAGAGGCAAGTCCTCAATACTACTGTAATTTCAAATTAGTGGTGTGTATAAGTGATATATTTGCAATAACTCTAATGTGATATGAAAATATCTGTTATTTCTCTTGGTGACAGAGTCATACGTATGGCTGATACTACAGTGCTTTATTACTTACATTCACAATTTAAGGAAATTAAATACAGTTAGAATTCTTCTAAATTTCAGTTAGAAATAAATTAGAAATATGTTCTTGTATCCAAGGCCACGAATCCTAGAAATCTCTTAATAGTCGTATTGGTGATCTCTGGACCCCAAATGAAGGCTCAGTCTTAGGACTTCTGTCAGCTGTCCTCTCTCTTTACTAGGTCAATGTGACCTGCCCTCTGGGCCTTCCTCATTGTCACATAGTTTTGTCTGCCTTCCTCAATTAACATGGACAAAAGTGTGCATCTCCAAATTACCACACTGGTTATTTTAGTAAGTTGTATTCTAGGAGTGTGGTGTCCTGAACAAAAGGTTTAACAGTCCTATTCTTTGCATACACACAGTCATCTCCCTGTATAATAAAAAGTCTTTTTTTTTTTTACTATATTTATTTATTTATTTATGACTTCTTTTACTAAGTTGAATGTGTTTTTAAAAAGAATTTTTTTGAAATATAGTTGACTTACAATGTTGTGTTAGTTTCATGTATACAGCAAAGTGATTCAGTTATATATACATATATATATACATATATATACACAAATATATGTATTCTTTTTTTACATTCTCTTCCATTATAGCTTATTACAAGATATTGAGTATAGTTCCATGTGCTATACTGTAGGTCCTTGTTGGTTATCTATTTTTTATATAATAGTTTGTATATTTTAATCTCATACTCCTTCCCCTTTGGTAACCATAAGTTTGTGTTCTATGTCTGTGAGTCTTTCTGTTTTGTAGATAAATTCATTTGCATCATTTTTTAGATTTCACATATAAGTGATATATGATATTTGTCTTTCTCTGTCTGGCTTACTTCACTTAGTATGATAATCTCTAAGTCCATCCATGTTGCTGAAAGTGGCATTATTTTTCTCTTTTACTTTATATCACAGTGTATCACACCACATCTGTAGGCTCTGGCCTTGGCTTTCTTTTGGGTTTTACCTCCAGCTCTCTCTCGCATGCACTCGGAGACGGAGCCACACCAAACAGTCTGCAAATCCCCAGACACACGAGGTCATTTCACGCCTCTGTACATCTTGTGCCCAGTGGCTAGAATTCACTCCTTCTGCTTGTTCTGGTGAACTCAAGATTTTGCTCAAATTGCACCTCATTCAATTAAACTCCTTCAGAAGTTTTTTCCTAAAATCTCTGGGGAGAAGTAAGCACTTTCTTCCATGTATCTTCATACTACTGTGTTTAATGTTTGTATGTTGATGGCATAATTTGTTAATTAATTCAGCACATGTTTATGGGAGATCTGCTCAGTCATGGGCTCAATCTCGAGGCATTGATGAATAAGACAGACATGTCCCTGCCTTCTCAGAGCTTACGGCTCAGTCAACACTCCTCATCGCTTTATTGTCTTAATTACCAGTTTCTTGCCATCAATTCAAACAAGAAACACAGTTCCCTTTTCCTTAAATTCCGCTCAGACCATTCACCAAAGCATTTATGTTGTAGCAGGCTTTATTTATAGAAGGCTTTTTACATTCAGAAATTGAAAATATCATAAAATTCAAGATTATACATCTCCTTTATTAAAAGTTTTTCTACCACTACACCACTGGGAATTGGCCAAATTTCTCAGCGAATTCCAGCCTTCTGCTAGGCTCATTCATCTCTTTGAATCTTCAAGGCACAATCACATCATAATTTCTCACAATAGTTTTTCAGAACAATTAAATTTTCCGTTCCCGTATTCACTTACAGGCATACATTCTAAAACCAAAAATTAATTGAGGTACTCTGATGAAAAGTTGTCATCTGCCCAAGGTCTTACTCTTTAACAATATAGAAGTGATAAAAAACAAGAAATTTTAGGTTTTATTCTCTTATTCATGGCAAGTGGAAAGAACCAGAGTGGAGACATTTTCTCCTCCATTAATATGATTTATGTACCTCATCCAAACTTTTAGAAGGCAGAGGTATCTACAATCAGGTTTTGTTTTAAATAACATTAAAAATTCTGCTATAATATAATGCTATATATTGATATAACATTTAAGACTTTTTAAAGGGTTGTAACTTTATCTATTTTTTAAAATATGCATTTCTTTTTTCTAACGTCTTTATTGGAGTATAATTGCTTTACAATGTTGTATTAATTTCTGCTGTATAGCAAAGTGAATGAGTTATATGTATACATATATCCCCATATCCCCTCCTTCTTGCATCTCCCTCCCACCCTCCATATCCCACGTCTCTAGGTGGACACAAAGCACAGAGCTGATCTCTCTGTGCTATGCAGCTACTTCCCACTAGCTATCTATTTTACATTTGGTAGTGTATATATGTAAATGCCACTCTCTCACTTCGTCCCAGCTTACCCTTCCCCTCCCCATGTCCTCAAGTCCATTCTCTACGTCTGCATCTTTATTTCTGTCCTGCCCCTAGTTTCATCAGAACCATTTTTTGTTTTTTTAGATTCCATATATATGTGTTAGCATATGGTATTTACTTTTCTCTTTCTGACTTACTTCACTCTGTATGACAGACACTAGGTCCATCCACCTCACTACAAATAACTCAGTTTCGTTTCTTTTTATGGCTAATATTCCATTGTATATATGTGCCACGTCTTCTTTTTTTTCTTTTTTTGTGGTACGCGGGCCCCTCACTGTTGTGGCCTCTCCCGTTGCGGAGCACAGGCTCTGGACGTGTAGGCTCAGCGGCCATGGCTCACAGGCCCAGCCGCTCCGCGGCATGTGGGATCGTCCCGGACCAGGGCACGAATCCATGTCCCCTGCATCGGCAGGCGGACTCTCAACCACTGCACCACCAGGGAAGCCTGCCACATCTTCTTTATCCATTCATCTGTCGATGGACATTTAGGTTGCTTCCATGTCCTGTCTATCGTAAACAGAGCTGCAATGAACATAGTGGTACATGACTCTTTCTAAATTATGGTTTTCTCAGGGTATACACCCAGTAGTGGGATTGCTGGGTCATATGGTAGTTCTATTTTTAGTTTTTTAAGGAACCTCCATACTGTTCTCCATAGTGGCTGTACCAATTTACATTCCCACCAACAGTTCAAGAGGGTTGCCTTTTCTGCACACCCTCTCCAGCATTTACTGTTTGCAGATATTTTGATGACGGCCATTCTGACTGGAGTGAGGTGATACCTCATTGTAGTTTTGATTTGCATTTCTCTAATGATTACTGATGTTGAGCATCCTTTCATGTGTTTACTAACAGGATTTTAATAATATTTTTTAAGTGGTCCCCTTTACAGTTGCAAAAAATGCTTCTTCATTTTTTTTTAACATCTTTATTGGAGTACAATTGCTGTACAGTGTTGTGTTAGTTTCTGCTGTATAACAAAGTGAATTAGCTATACGTATACATATATCCCCATATCCCCTCCCTCTTGCATTTCCCTCCCACCCTCCCTATCCCCCCCCTCTAGATGGTCACAAAGCACTGAGCTGATTTCCGTTCAGCACTACTTATTGAAGAGGCTGTCTTTTCTCCATTGTATATTCTGGCCTCCTTCACCAAAGATAAGGTGACCATATGTGCGTGGGTGTATCTCTGGGCTTTCTATCCTGTTCCATTGATCTATGTTTCTGTTTTTGTGCCAGTACTACACTATCTTGATTACTGTAGCTTTGTAGTATAGTCTGAAGTCAGGGAGCCTGATTTCTCCAGCTCTGTTTTTCTTTCTCAAGATTGCTTTGGCTATTTGGGGTCTTTTGTGTTTCCATACATATTGTGAATTTTTTTCTTCTAGTTCTGTGAAAAATGCCATTGGTAGTTTGATAGGGATTGCATTAAATCTTTACATTGCTTTGGGTACAATAGTCACTTTCACAATGTTGATTTTTCCAATCTAAGAACATGGTATATCTCTCCATCTGTTTGTATCATCTTTAATTTCTTTCATCATTGTCTTATAGTTTTCTGCATACAGGTCTTTTGTTTCCTTAGGTAGATTTATGCCTAGGTATTTTATTCTTTTGGTTGCAGTGGTAAATGGGAGTGTTTCCTTAATTTCTCTTTCAGATTTTTCCATCATTAGTATTTAGGAATACAAGAGATTTCTGTGCATTTATTTTTTATCCTGCTACTATACCAAATTCATTGATTAGCTCTAGTAGTTTCCTGGTAGAGTCTTTAGGATTCTCTATGTATAGTATCATGTCATCTGCAAACAGTGACAGCTTTACTTCTTCTTTTCCGATTTGGATTCCTTTTTCTTTTCTGATTGCTGTGGCTAAAACTTCCAAACCTAGGTTGAATAATAGCAGTGAGAGTGTTTTCGTTGTCAGTTTTTTCTAGGTATTTTAAAATTTCCTCTTTGATTTCTTACTATTACTGTGTTACTGTCAATTTCCTCCTTTATGGCTGTTAGCATTTGCTTTATGTATTGAGGTGCTCCTATGTTGGGTGCTTAAATATTTACAATTGTTATATCTTCTGCTTGGATTGGTCCCTTTATCATTAGGTGGTGTCCTTCTTTGTCTCTTGTAATAGTCTTTATTTTAAAGTCTATTTTGTTTGATATGAGAATTGCTACTCCAGCTTTCTTTTGATTTCCATTTGCATGGAATATCTTTTTCCATCCCTTCACTTTTAGTCTGTATGTGTCCCTAGGTCTGAAGTAGGTCTGAGGGGGACTGGTGCCTGTGTTCTGGTGGATGAGGCTCGATCTTTTCTTTCTGGTGGGCAGGACTGTGTCCAGTCATGTGTTTTGGGGTGTCTGTGAACTTAGTATGATTTTAGGCAGTCTCTCTGCTAATGGGTGTGTTTGTGTTCCTGTCTTGCTAGTTGTTTGGCATGGGACATCCAGCACTGGAGCTTGCTGGCTATTGGGTAGAGCTGTGTCTTAGCGTTGAGATGGAGATCGGGGAGAGCTCTCAGCAATTGATATTACGTGGGGCTGGGAGGTCTCTGATGGTCCAATATCCTGAACTTGGCTCTCCCAGCTCGGAGGCTCAGGCCTGATACCAACCACATGGCTCAGAAGAAAAGGGAGAAAAAAATAAAGAAAAGAAAAAGAAAAATATTATTAAAATTAGAAAAAAAAGAAGAGAGCTAGGAAACCAATAAATAAGCCCACTAATGATAACAAGCACTAAAAACTAAAGTAAGCTAAAGATAAAAATCAGAAACAAATCAGTTGCAAACAGCAAACCCCAAGTCTACAGTTGCTCCCAAAATACACTGCCTCATTTTTGGGATGATTCATTGTCTATTCAGGTATTCCACAGATGCAGGGTACATCAAGTTGATTGTGGAGATTTATTCCACTGCTCCTGAGGCTGCTTGGAGAAATTTCCCTTTTGCTTTTTTGTTCACACAACTCCTGGGGTTCAGCTTTGGTTTTGGCCCCACCTCTGTGTGTAGGTCGCCCTACACATCTGTCTGGGTAGGCATCTGTTCCCCACCCAGACAGGAGGGGTTAAAGCAGAGGCTGATTAGGGCACTCTTGCTCACTCAGGCCAGGGGGAGAGAGGGTTAAGGTAGTTATAATCGAAATGTGGGGCGAGCCCGTGGTGGCAGAGGCCAGTGTGATATTGCAATAGCTTGAGGTGAGCTGTGTGTTCTCCCAGGGAAATTGTCCCTGGATCACGGGACGCTGGCAGTGGCGGACTGCACAGGCTCCCCCGGTGGAGGTGTGTGGATAGTGACCTGTGCTCGCACACAGGATTCTTGGTGGCAGCAGCAGCAGCATTAGCGTTTCATGCCTGTCTCTTGGGTCTGAGCTGTTAGCCATGGCTCATGCCCGTCTCTGGACTCGCTTAGGTGGTGCTCTGCTTTTCTGTGGGCACATGGGGAAGAAATCCCCTTGCCTCACGCACCCCAAAACAATGGTCTTTTACCTCTTAGGCAGGTCCAGAGTTTTTCCTGGACTCCCTCCCGGCTAGCTGTGGTGCACTAGTCCCCTTCAGGCTGTGTTCACGCCGCCAACCCCAGTCCTCTCCCTGGATCTGACCAAAGCCACAGCCTCAGCTCCCAGCCCCCACGTGCCCTGGCGTGTGAGCAGACAAGCCTCTCGGGCTGGTGAATGCTGGTCGGCACTGATCCTCTGTGCGGGAATCTCTCCTCTTTGCCCTCTTCACTGCTGTTGCTGTGCTCTCCTCCGTGGCTCCGAAGCTCCCTGCGCCCCACCACCCCCCATCTCCACCAGTGAAGGAGCTTCCTAGTGTGTGAAAACTTTTCCTCCTTCACAGTTCCCTCCCAGAGGTGCAGGTCTCATCCCTATTCTTTTGTCTCTGTATTTTCTTTTTTCTGTTGCCCTACCCAGGTACATGGGGATTTTCTTGCCTTTTGGGAAGTCTGAGGTCTTCTGCCAGCGTTCAGTAGGTGTTCTGTAGGAGTTGTTCTGCATGTAGATGTGTTTTTGAGGTAGTTGTGGGGAGGAAGGTGATCCACATCTTACTTCTCCGCCATCTTGAAGGTTCCCCCTCTGTAAATTTATCTTTACTGAGAGCCAATACTAAAAGTTTAATGGACTAGAGCATGATGAATTTAACTTTGTTATGAGAGACTGGGGCCTGCTAAAACCGGGGGTGGGTCTACTGAGCCAGACTTTAAGTTAATTGTAATGAAATGTCAGTTTTGCAAATGTTTAAAAGACAGCCTATTTTCCACTTTTTTCTTGACTTATGGACCTTTTTCATAGGTCTCTCCCATTCTTTCTGATTTTATCATAGAAAGTATCTGAGGCCTGTGGAAGTATTAAACCAACTTTTCATTATGTTTTCAAATAGTTACACATTTAAAGATAGATTTATTTGCTTTATTTTGTTTTTGGTGGCTAATATTTTCATGGCTCTTTGGATGCAGATTTGTGTTAATTTGAATGGAAGAAGTTTGTATGTGCTTAGCTTGATTTTAATGTTGTTATTTGTCACAGTCATTACTATTAATACTTGGTGATTTCATTCTAGAAAAATTTCATAACATTTTTATATTATTGTAATAAAAATCCATGTAATATTTTGTATATTGCTTTGTTCTGCGCTTTGAACAGTGCTCAAAATCAATTTTTTCCAGCTTTATTGAGATATAATGGACATACAACATTATGTAAGTATAAAGTACACAATGTGTGGATTTGATACATTTGGATATTACCAAATGATCACTACCATAGCATCAGCTAACACCTCCATCCATTTCTGTAGTGAGAACATTTAAGATCTACTCTCTTAGTAACTTGCAAGCATATAATATAGTATTATTAGCTACAGTCACCATGCTATACATTAGATATCCAGAACTTTTTCATCTTATAACTGGAAGTTTGTATCCTTTGACCAGTATCTCTCCATTTCGGCCACCCTTGGCCCCTGGTAACTACCACTCTACTCTCTATTTCTCTGAGTTTGACTTTTTTAGATTCCATGTGTAAATGATATCATACAGTATTTGTCTTTCTTTGACTAATTTCACTTAGCATAAGGCCCTCAAGATTCATCCAAGTTGTCGCAAATAACAGGATTTCCTTTTTTTCTTATGGCCAAATAATATTCCATTGTTTATATATGTATGACATCTTTTTGCACTCTTCATTGATGGACACTTAAGTTGTTCCCATTCTTGGCTATTGTGAATAATGCTGCAATAATATGACAGCGCAGATATCGCTTCGAGATTCTGCAAAACCAAAGTTTTAAATGATTGACTATTTCATTGAATTGATATCAGTGTTTACTTCACCATTTCCCAGGGCTGACTAATTATTTCTATTTTTTTCACCTGTATAATTCTGTGATTAGCTACTTGGATTAGATTTTTTCCATATTTTGAATTCCTAGAGATATAATTGCTGACTGTCAATAAAACTGTTTTTAAGTTCTTGATTTCCAAAGTCTCTGAAAGCCTTGAAATAGTACACAATCCTACCAAATATATAGAAGAATTACTGTTCACTGATCACCGGCAAGTAATGTGTAAAGTCATTAAAGAAACATATAATATGAAAGATATTTCCTTATTGTTGCTGCAATTAATTAATTACTATATTGCTTTAATTGGAGATATATTACTAAATTTTTATATATTTGTTTATTAGTTGCTTTTTCTTTTTTGAATTGTTTAGTTTATGTCCCCTGATTATTTATTATATTATAGTCTTAGTGGTTTCTTTATAAGACTTTTATATATAATATAGTTATTTCCCTGAATAATATTTCCTGTGAATATTTCCCACAATTTATTTTCCTTGTACTCTTTTTAAAATTTGCCATTGACATTCAAGAAATTTTGAATGTTCATGTCATCAAATCTTTAGATCTTTTCTTCTATACTAGAAGTTAGAAGACTGGAGCAGATGTAGTTCCAATTTTGTAACTCTTTGGGTTTATGATTTTATCACAGGAAATCAGCTAACACATTTTTTTCTTTCTGCTTTAAGATAGTGTGTCTTAGTGAATGCTACCTATTTATCCATATTTCAGAGCACCATTTTTTTAAGAAAATAAAATTTAAATTTTATATTAAATTAAAATGCCAAGAGGCATAACAAAATCCCCTAAACAATGGGAAAGATTCAATGTGTAATTTAAGAGAATTTTGTATAAAAATAATTGAAAAGGTGGCTGTGGTTCATAAACTGTGTGGCCATGTACTTTATTGTACTAGAGCTAAGGAAATACAGCTAGGTTGTCTATCTGGATCCAAAGCCTGCAAACTTTCTCTGTACTTTTTGCTTTAACGATCACAGATCTCCGTTTGCCTTTTTTCTTTTTATCATTGTTATGGATTCAATAACAAAGTTTATTAAGAGCCTATGATGTGCTATGTACTTTTCTAGGTGGTACTAATAGATAAATCCTCTTCTGGAGTTTACATTTGGAAGAATTGCATTATATAATAAGGGAGGATGTGATAAGTCATCTGAAATCCTCCTTCCTTTTTTTTTTTTTTTTAAAATAAAGATGCCCATAGAAAATACTGTGGCAGGGAGAAACTGCATTTAATTAAATATGACTGAAAAAAATCCTTCAATATAGTAGTTAGAAAATCTTGATGCTGAGGGAAGAAATCTAAGAAATAAAAAATCCCCTAAAGATTTATCTTTGAACAGACACAGAAAAATCTATGGACTCTTGAAATTCATTACTTCTTTGGGGCCTTGGAGGTTGGCTTGCTGTGGCTTTCAGTCTCCTTCTTGGAGAGGTAAAGATCACATGCACTATATTTTCTAATCAGCCCTCCACACTCCAGTAAACTGAATTAAGTGCTAATGTGGTATCTCACCATCTTCTAACCTTCAGTTATTAATAAAAACTTCAATACACATGTGTTCAAGCTTCTAATTTGTGTTCTCCTAAAGATTTCTACACATCAGCAGGGGCTATGTTTTCAGGGCCTGGTAAATAACTTGGGTTAACCTTTGGATAACAGTGTTGGGGAAATATGGGGTAAGGCACCAGCGGGTGGAAGGGACAGCTTTGGGCCAGCTTAAGCCATGGAGAAACTTGTCTTCACTGGCTTGGGGCAAAGCCTTCCTTCACAGCTCTCTTCTCTCTTTTCTTTCTGTCTCCCTTTAATAAGGTGACCGTGTTAGGGATTTTCAGGATGCATGGAACCAAAAGTTACTGAAAGCAGATCAAAAAAGAGAGCTTAATCAGAAAGATTCACAGAAAACTCACAGAACCCAATAGTGGAAACACAATTGAGGAGCTCCCTGCTTTCCAGTTTCTGCTTCTCTCTGTATACCTGTCCTGTTTCCAGGTTTGTTTCTTTTCTCCCCAGCTTTATTGAGGTAAAATCGACAAATAAAATCATAATATATTTAAAGTGTACAATGCAGTGATTTGATACACACATACATTGTGAAAGGATTCCTCCCATCGAGGTTCTGCACATCAGGGTTCTCACCGATTGAAATAAACTTTCTAAACACACACGCGTGTGTGTGCAGCAGTATAAATTCCACCTTCCCAAAGTCTTTGTTTCTGATGGCAAGTGGTAGCTGTATTAGGTAATACTTACATAGTGTTTTCTACCTGCCAGGCCCTCTTCTAAGAGACTTAGAAATTTTAGCTCTTTAAACTCATAAACCTTTGCTGAAGGTATGATGATCCCCATCTTAGAGTTGAGAGGTAACGTAGCTTGCCCAAGGTCACACAGCTACAAATTGAGATTTGAACTCAAGCAGTCTGGCTCCATAGTCTGTGGTCTTAACCATCATACTTTACTGCCTCTCAAGCAGTGCTAATGGAGACTTTTATGACATTGACAGGTGTACCTGGTTCTCTTGCTCTACCCTGAAGTGCAGACTACTCAATCAGGTGCTGGTCCTGCACACATCACTGTGGAACCTCACAAAACTGACATTTAACATCAATGCAAATCAACCTGTCACAGGGTGACATTGTGTTTGAGGCAGGAGATAAAAAAATTGATTGTGTAGCTTTGCTGAGTATCAGTCATCCTTTTATTGACAACAAATTGTTGATTTAGGATTATTCAATACATATTCATAAAGTATTGGTAAGATAAAGTAACAATAATAAATTACCAGCTGGAGATCATTTGCATTTCACTTAGCAGGAGGGTGAAGAGTAGTTTAGAATAAGTCTCTTACAATGTATCATTTTGCCATTCCTGTGTAATTTCAATGTAATCCTGAATAAATATGACTTAAATCTGGAACTGAAGCTATATCAATGACCAAGGGACATCAAATCTACTGAATATTTTCATTTCTGGGTACATGTGTGTATCTATCAAACTCAATGAAATTTAGAAGCCAGTATGATAGAGACCTAAGTAGGTGGACTTTAGAGCAGACAGATAGTAGTTCAAGTCTTAATAAAAACTATCAGGAATCGACAGCTCACTATGTATGTCACTGTACTAAGTGATGACAAAATAGAGTAAGTGTTAAAAGCCCTCATTTAGAATCAACCAAACCGGGATTGAAATCCTGACTGTATCATATCCTAGCTTCGTGATTTTGCCTTTCTTTCTTCATCTGGAAAATGGGTATAATTCTTGTTGTAAAGATTAAATAAGAAAATCATCTTTCTACTAGAGGAGTGACTGTTGGCAGATTATTTAGCCTTCCTTGGCTTCCTTATTTGTAAAATGGAGATATTAACATCCACTTCTGTAAGTGATTGTGAGGATTTAATGAGCAAATGTAGGTAATGCTCCTAATGCTTATTATTTCCAGCATAGTTGGTGCTCAACCACTTGATTTTTTTCTTCCCTCCCGTTACTGACCCAAGTCAAAGTTCTTCAGTTGGTTAAGTGTCTTCTGATGAAAAGTGTTTCATGAAATATTCCAGTTACTTATATAGGGAGCAACATATTTGAATGGATAAGAGTTATTATGAGAATTCAAGGAGATTAAAAAGAAGGGAATGGACCAATTTTGGAATTAAGGTTAAATGGTTCTAATTATTCCAAAGCAATTCAGAGCCTCTTTCCAGCCGGTCTGTAATCAGATTATCTGGAAATCTGGTGTTTGGGGAAGCCTAACTGAATTACATTCTGTTTATTTCAAAGCTGCTTCTCTTCCTCCTGTGTTCCCCATCACTGCCACCACTGGAGAATTGAGTAGCTCTGTAACTGAGTTTGCTAAGGGATTGATTTCCCATGTATTGCAGCCTCTTCTTGTTGCTCATTTCTTACGTCGTCTTACAAGAGTGCGCAATCACATGCCTGCATTCTATTACAGGGAGTCTAGGGATGTTAGTTTTCTTACTTCTACATCAGGAGGCAGGATTTCTAATGTAAAAAATTGCCAAAATTTAGGAAGTTGTTAAAAACTGTTGGTTATCCACAAATGATATGTGTTCAACCTTCTATAACTAGTGTAGCTATTCTCCTATGACTGGATATTAAAGTTGTTTCTAAATTTTTGCTCTTTTAAATAATGCTGTGCTGAATACTGTTTATAAATGGGCTTTAAATTCCTTGAGGGTAGAGTGCTATAAAGGGAATTTTTGAATTGTAATGTATGGAAGACTTACTGTGATTCTTAGCACTGGTAGACTATTTCCATAAAGCTTTTGGTAATAGGCCTGCCAGTGATAGATCTAAAAGTTTGCTTCACCACCATCTGGAGCATTATCAATTAAAATGCTTTTTAGAGAGTGCCAATTTTAAAATTAACTTGCATTTTCATAATGACTAGTAATGATGACATATTCTTATTTGGTTATTGGTTTTATTCCCTTTAAAATTTTAATTTTGTGTGAATTGTTTTTCTATATACTGTGTTTATAACTCTATTAGAGTTTTAATTTTCTTTATATTAATTTGTATGAACTTTTATATAATAAGATTATGAATATTTGTTTATAGTATATATTTCAAATATTTTTCCTGAGTGTATTATTTACCACTTATTTTAGTTTGTTACAACCTGTGATGTTCAAAGTCTGAAAATTTCTATGTGGTTAATGTATTGTTAACACTGAGATTTTTTTCTTTTGTTTTATGCTTCGATGTTCTTTTCAACATAAGATCAGATATATTTTAAACTATATGTTTTAAAATTGTAAATGATTTCTCATTTTCCATTTGGCTTTTTAATCCACCAAGAATTTATGTTGGTGTACGGTAGTAGATCAAGATCTAACTTTATTAGGCTTTAAAGTGATTGTCTTGGTACTATGTATTGAATAGTCTTTGATTTCTTCATTTATTTATGATGACTCCTTTGTAATGTAAATGATATGTGTTTTTTTAGGCTATCTTTAAAAAAGGGCCTATGTGTTGATTACTCATTACAAATCTATATCAAAAAGTTTTGGGGTTATTCTCACTTACATATCCTATCAGACAAATTCTAGAATCACCTTGTTCAGTTAGTGATTTTGCATCTAAACAGGGAAATGTATGTCTGTAATTTACTTTTCTCCTGTTGTTTTGAAAACAAGATAGCTTGCTTAAAGCATCAAGGTTAAATATAGGCCTCTCTTTCCCCCATCTACAATCCACATGACCATACATGTCTATCATTTTGGATTGATTTCGTACTATGTGAGTCTGAGCCCAGCTTAATCAGTGTTATGTCAGTGCAGGAACGAGAAGGCCTGTCTAACCTGGGGCATCTGCCAGTCTTCTTGAGGCCAGATCATGGAAATGACCTGGCAGTGTATCTATACCATATATCAGTATATTCTGCTTTCCTTCCTTTTACCTGTGAAGAAGTGATTCTACATTTAGATCAACAGATCCAACACTTGTCCACTAGATTCCATCCTCTTTTGCCTATTTGCGGTGTAGAAAGCTCCATTCTCAGTTAAAAATATCTGTTACAATATATACAGACTGAGTTTTATTGACTTACTGAGGCAAGGGAGAACAATTCTTAAATACATCTTGTACTCTTAAATACAATTCTTCAATAGCATCTTGTTAGGAGAAATGAATACATGCTTTTCATCACTTATATGCTGGGATTGGAAATTCTTAGGCCAGAACATCAGAAGTGGGGGACACTTCTGAAGTCTTTGGATTTGTTGAATTTTAAGGTAGAGTCAATCTAAGTGACATAAGGTTCTGAGTAAAGTATAGTTGAATAATTGATGGGTGCAGTTTTTCTGGTTCTCAGTCTTGCATGACTGATGGGGTTTGTCGTATAGGTTCTCAGACCTCTATCATTTGGCCATCCTCTGACTAGGCTAGAGGGTCAATCACAAAATCATTCTCATTCCAGGTCTACAACACTGTCCTGATCTCTAGGTGACATCTTTATCTCAGTCACAGCAGTTCAGTTCAGCCAGGGTCTGATTTGCTTGCTCCTTTGTCAAATCATCAGTGGTTGTGTCATCTTACATGACAGCGGCTATGCAGAGGTATTTAAGACTCAAGAGAAGCCACACTTGACAACTGTAGAATATATAAAGAATAAAAGCCTGAATATTTTGAAGCCATGGATCCCCAAATACCAGAGTCCATGAAATAAAACATGTCCCAGATTCACTTTTGTCTACCTTGGAGAGGTATGGGGTCATAAGCTTCAGTTTAGAAATGAATTGTTCTACCTGACCAATTGTGTTTATCTAAATTCAACATGAAGTATTGGAAATGACACAAATACCACCGTGGCTAGCTAATGGAAAGTGAAAGCCTTTTAATTATTTCTACTTGGGCTAAAGAGTTTTAGACCTGCCTTCTCAGGCTTGAGCACTAGGAGAATATCATTTATAACTTTGGCTAAGTTTAATGATAGATCTCTGATCACCTTTTCTAATTTCAAAAGCTTTATTGTAGAAAATGTTGCTCAGATGGTGCATGTAAAAAGTGAATCAGTGTTTATTCTGAGTAATTCTTCAGAGTAGCATATAGTAGCTTCATATTGAAAGTCTTGACCAATTACCCGATATATAAAAGTAAAATTTGTTTATAGTAAACAAGTGAGGACTTGATGGCCACATAGACAGTGGACATAGGACTTCATAGGACAGTACCCTAATGAAGCACAAATTTTGCTGTGGGAATAGATGTTTAACATAATAGTAGTATGCCAGTTACCTCTTCCTTTGGAAAGGCAGTTCCTCTAAATGGAGTTAAAGAACTTCTGTAAAGGTGTTGGAGAATCTCCAAGGAGAACAAGTAGCCTACTACAAAAATATAGCCTCAATATTTGTTCCTGTGCTTGTTGTGTTTCTGGCTTCTCCTGACAGCACTGTTATGTTTTACAGTCAAGTCCAATTTTTACGTGACTGAACGTTATAGTTGTGGTTATATTTGACGTACTAGAAGGGTTCAGTGGAATGACTCAATGTTTAGATGAATAGTGGTTAGAGTTTTATCTGAAGTCCTGGGTGGTGTATGGCAAACCCAAATCAGTATGGTTTAGGGCTATAGTTACAGTCTGTAAGAATCTTATGATAGAGTTGTATAATTCTGTCCAGGGCAAAATGGTGTATGAATATGCTTAGAAGAAGTCTCTTCGACAAAGCTATGGTGTAAAAGCTCTTTCATCAGCAACTTATGATTGGTATAAATATGTAGTAAAATATTATGTAAATGGGTTAATAAATTAATTAAGAGAAAGGAAAATATGCAACTAGATGAGGTGGTGGTGGCCTTGTGGAAGATGCTTAAGCATGAGGGCTTTGGAATCAGACATCGTAAGATTGTCATCTGGTGCCACCCCTCCTGGTATCTCTAGGGTCTCTTTCAGCCTCTTCCTTTATTGTAAAACAAAGACGATTATAATACTTACCTCACAGAGTTGTGGTGAGGACGATGTGACCTAACGTATGTGAAGCACAATCGTGGGCGCAGAGAAAGTGTGCAACAAATGACAGCAATCAGGATCATTATTATTTCATTCTGTATTTTCCCAGTTTTCCACAATGTGACTCTATTCATTTATGATTAGAAAAACCAAATTTAAGAAGAAAAAATTTAAAAATTGGTATATTGAATGTCTTCCTTTTCACTTGTTCCAGCTAGGAATTTGAAATACATCCACTGACTGTTCACTGAAATATCTTCTACTTTTTGAAAATATTGTGAGACTTTTTCTTCTCTGTGAATCCTCACTTTTTAATGCTTGGAAGGGACTGAAATGCCCATGTTTGCAAACTCTGGAGACAATAAGTTTATTCTCAAATCAAAGTTTTTACGGCATTAAAAAATATTATAGTTTCTCAAGTGTTTTCCACCCATATACTTATACAAAGGTTTGTTGAAAATCATTTAGTCAACAGGTGTAAAACATAAATAAATGAGTAATTTGGCCCCTAGCACTCCTGAGGACCTATATTGGGAAAATCTTTTTTTTTTTTTTTTAATTCAAGTGCCTGGGAAAATAATCTAAGGGATTCCAGTCAGGAAAATGGCAGAACACCTGTCTCTAGGAAAGTTGTCACCTTTATAGATTGTTAATCGTGTGTGCATGGCTAGAGGCTTTTATTAGTTAGGATGCACAGTAAAAAATTCCGTATTCAATTCTATCATTGACTCTAATAAAATTTCTGGCAAATTTCAACTCCTTCCTGAAGACTCAAGTTAAATGTCACCTTCCCTGAGAAGCCTTTCATGATCCCCATGCATAGTTAAGTTTGCTTTGTTTTTAGGTTGACTATGTGTATGTATTTATCTGTTTTCATTAAAAATGCCTCTAAGGAAAAGTATTTATCTTGTTTTTTTGGTACCATCTGTGCTTGGCAAAGTGTCTGATGTGGGACATGGTCAGGAACTATTTATTAAATGAATGAATTAATGAGTGAGGTAAAGAATCTGACAGAGCATCTTTTTAGTCAAGCAGGATTCACAATCACAAAAAGAAAAAACAAGGAGAAAACATAAGTTTGTTTAAATTTCTATGGCTCAGCGCAAAAATGGCTTCTTGTCACACATTTATGTCTGAAGAATATTGATCAACACTGATGATTTTGTTTCTTAGTGAACTATTAAGTTCAGCTTGCTAAACCCTTGAGGGCAAGAGTCATGTCTCAGGCATCTTTGGATCCCTTGTGTCTCTCCTGTGGCAGTTCCTGTGTTTGGAGCTCTGTGCTTAGACTATGAAAGGCCTTTCATTCTGTGCAAGTCCCTCAGAAGACATCTACTTGATAAAATGGTTCTTAGTGTTTAATTCTCAAACTTCTCTGATTACAATGTAAGCATCTCATGACAATGTTTTCCACATGGTATTAGTTTAAGAAAAACTATATTTACATGCTTGAAACTAAATACATTTAAAACAAATTGATGTGAGTTAAGTTTTGAGTTACATTCTAGACATGGAATAAGCTGGCACTAGGTGCCTAAGTCTCTTTCTTAGAAAATTTCTTAGCCTGCTGGGAAAGACAGAGAAGTCAGCGATTGTAATGACTTGAGCCTAAAAGCCTGCACTGGGAATTATGGGAAGCCTGAGTAGGACTGTGCATCTAGCCCAATCTAAGAGGGAGATGATTAGCTGAGCCTTTCAGGGAATGTGAACAGTTGAGCTGAATTTTTTTTATGGTGGGTAGAATCAAAGAAGAAGGAACAGTTTCGAAGAAGGGAAGAAGTATATATAAAAGTACAGAGGTAAGAGAGAGATTAGTGACCCATTTTGGAGGCCTGAGTATATAGTTCCATGTAAGTGGACTATAGGCTCTGTTTGTGGAAATGGTAGAAATTGAGGCTTAGAGGTAAGTAGACACAGAGCAGAAATGGCCTTGTATGGCATGGCAGGGTGTTAAGACTTTTTGCTGAAGACTGTGGGGTACCATAGAAGAGCATTAAAGTGGCACTAGTCCATAGAAGAAAATTTATACGTTTGCAGTGGAGAAGAAGAGGAGTAAACCATGGTTAGAATAAATATTATAGCAGTGAAATCTGTGACTATGGCTACTGAAAACAGAGAAGAGTTTAAGATTTAAGTTTTTGCACTGAAATATTGGATAATTGGTGATACCATTCATTCACTGATTTTTTTTTTTATTCAATCAATATTGATTTAACACCTGCCGTTGACAGACCACTGTTTTAAACACTATGGTTAAAAAGATGAAAGGTTATAGGCCTTCTAGGAGCTCACAGCTTAGTAGGCAAGACATAAATCGAGACAAATAGCGACAATACTGTTAAGTATTGTCACTTAAGTGACAATAAGTTAGGCTGGGACTTAGAACAGGGTGTGATTAATTTTCCTTCGGGGTCACTAGGAAAGTGTAAGAAAGTTGATGATTCTTGGGCTGGGTCTTGAAATAGGAATAGAATGCTCCAAGTGTACAAGGGGAAACATTTATTCTAGGAAAAAGAACATTATGAGCAAATGCACGCTGTTTCCGAGAAACCCCAAGCTCAGTATTTCTTAGGCTTAAGTGTTGAGGCAGTTTGGAGATGGGGCTAAGCAGGAGCCAGTCATCATGACTCTAGTAACCATGCCAAAAACTTTGGACTTTAACAGGCAAATCAGTGGTTCTCAAGTGGGGGCGCACATCAGAATGATCTGAAGGCTTCAAATACAATTCTGATTTCTGGGCTCACTCTACGTCTCCTGAATTAGAAAGTCCATAGGTGACCCTTCAGTGTAGGTCATTTTCAAAGCTCTATGGACCAGCCTGATGCAATGGCACTTTAGGGAATAGAGGAATCATTGAAAGTTTAAACCTTTTTCATTGCTACACAAATTATTGTCTTGCTTTTCTATTGTTTGACTCACCTACACCTACCTGTCTTCAAAAACACAAATGGGAGCTTCCCTGGTGGCGCAGTGGTTGAGAATCTGCCTGCTAATGCAGGGGACGTGGGTTCGAGCCCTGGTCTAGGAGATCCCACATGCCGCGGAGCAACTAGGCCCGTGAGCCACAACTACTGAGCCTGCGCGTCTGGAGCCTGTGCTCCGCAACAAGAGAGGCCGCGATAGTGAGAGGCCCGCACACTGCAGTGAAGAGTGGCCCCCGCTTGCCACAATTAGAGAAAGCCCTCGCACAGAAACAAAGACCCAACACAGCCAAAAATAAATAAATAAATAAATAAAATAAAGAAAAAGCCAAGCATTTGAAGCCCTTTAAAAACAAACAAACAAAAAACCCAAATGGGATTGTAATGCTTACTGTCCAACCTCATAATAATCAGTTGCCATTTTCCAATCAAATGCACAGAATAAATGGAATGTGATGACTGTGGAATCAACCTCCTTTGTGGATGTAACCTTGCCAGAGGCTGATAATGTGAAATGACCGTGAATTTTTTTTCAAAACCATTTTAGTTATAAAAATCTTCCCACAGTATATAATTGAATAATTCAACAGAGTCTTATGAAAGAATCGGGTACTGAAGGTTGGTGCTTGTCTTTTTTTTTTTAAGACATGGAAACCAATATTTACTTAGAAGTGAGAAAAAGACTAACAACAGATTACAATTTTGAAAAAGTTGATAAAAACTTCATCACAAAATCAGACTATCTAGATAAATTTTTCTAATTACATAACTTACATACAAAAGAAGGAAATCTTGCAATATGCAATGACATGGATTAATTTGTAGTGCATTACACTAAATGAAATAAACCAGTCACAGAAGGACAAGTACTGCATGTTCCTAACTTACAAGAGTTATCTAAAATTGTCAAACTCATAGAAGCAGAAAGTAGGATGATGGTTGCTAGGGGCAAGGGAGGGTGGGAGAAATGGGGAGCTATTGTTCAAATGGTATAAGCTTTCAGTTATGCAGGGTGAATAAGTTCTAAAGATCTACCTATAAAATAGTTAACAATACTGTATTGTGCACTTAAAATTTTGTTACACAGGTAGATCTCATGTTAAGTGTTCTTACCACAATTAAAAGAAAAAGAGAAGTACTGTATTTTGAGTTGGTACTTGTCTTACTCCTTTCCATAATTAGTGGATGAAATGTCTCCTCACATTTGGTAGATAGAACCAACAAAAGTGATACCTATATCTTTTGTTATTAAAATAGGTAAGTTATCCAGCTGAAGACAGGGAATGAAATGATGATTTCAAGCAGAAAGATAGACAATCTTTTTTGCCCATGAAATGGTAGTGAGAGCATACGATATACTTGGGAGACGGGCGGTTCACACTATATCACAGTTTGCGATTTCAGCATCAGTTGTAAAGAGCTCGGTAGGAACGCCTGTATTTCATGCCTCAATTCTGAGTGGCATCGAAGCTAATTCAAATCAGCATGTTGAATAGGAAAAGAAATAAAGATATTGGGAGAGAGGAAAATCAAGTGGCTGAAGGAACAAATTCCTTCTGTTTTAATTGCTTTAGGAACTGCTGAACAAGGGAAATAAAGAGTTACAGAATTGGGTGGCTGGAGAATCTAAAAAATTATTCACTTCAGTTTTCTACCTCAGACTTAAATCTGCTTTCCTGAAACAATCTTGCTTTTCATTTAATCCTTAACTCATAAAACAGTATGGCTTCTACGTAGTAGGCACTTAATAAACATCAATTGAATGAATAAACACATGAATCTTTTCAGTAAGATACCGGTCGAGAGTTTTCTCAGCCCTTTCTTTTATATCTCCAGTGACAGGGATCCTACTGTATTTGGAAAGTTCTGTTTCAAACCTTTTCTTCCTATTAAGCATATATTATTGTGGTAGAGAATATGCATTTTGGACTCCAGCAATCCTAGGTTAGTATCCACTGCTCATCAGTCATAAACTATTTAACCAATTATTTAACTTCTCTAAGCCTCTGTTTCCTCAGCCGCAGAATGCGCCCTACACTTGCCTTGTCAGGATTAAATGAGATGGTTCACATAAAGTACTTAGTACAGTGCCTGCTGGGTAATAAAAGCTTAATAAATGTTAGCTTCTTATTGTTGTTAAGAAAATTATTCTTTCACTATATAGTCTGCCGCTAGTCTTAGCCACACGAGACAAATCTAATTCATCTTTCATCAAAAGACTTTCAAGTATTTGGAGATGATTATTATGTTCTTTGAGTAGGTAGAGGTAAAGAAGATGAAGTAGATCATTTAAAACATTAATGTTATGTAATGGGATTTGATATTTTAACACCATATTTCCCACTCTTGATATTTATCATAATCACTATAGTGTGTATATATTTATTGAAGTGCCCTGAATATATATTAATGTCTTTCTCTTTTGCATCATGAAACAGTGATCTGATTCTGAAATAAGAGTAAAAATTTATAGTTAAGTGTTCTAAGTATCAATAGATTGATTGGCCTGAAATTTGAACTAATTCTTTTCTATTATTGTTAGGCCATTTCGTTTTTATTTAAAATTGATGTATAGTTGATTGACAATGTTGTGTTAGTTTCAGGTGTACAGCAAAGTGATTCAGTTATCTATCTATATAGTCTTCTTTTTTTTTGGCGGTACACGGGCCTCTCACTGCTGTGGCCTCTCCCGTTGCGGAGCACAGGCTCCGGACGCGCAGGCTCAGTGGCCATGGCTCACAGGCCCAGCCGCTCCGCGGCATGTGGGATCTTCCCGGACCGGGGCACAAACCCGCCTCCACTGCATCGACAGGCGGACTCTCAACCACTGCGCCACCAGGGAAGCCCTACAGTCTTCTTTTTAAAAAATTTTATTGAAGTATAGTTGATTTGCAATGTTGTGTTTACTTTCTGTTGTACAGCAAAGTGATTCAGTTATACATATATGTACTCTTTTTCACATATATATTCTTTTTCAGATTCTTTTCCATTGTCGGTTATTACAAGATACTGAGTATAGTTCCCTGTGCTATACGGTAGATCCTTGTTGTTTATCTATTTTATATATAGTAGTGTGTATCTATCTATTAATCCCAAACTCCTAATTTATCCCCTGGCCCTTGCCCCTTTGGTAACCATTAGTTTATTTTCTATGTCTGTGAGTCTATTTCTGTTTTGTAAATAAGTTCATTTGTATCATTTTTTAGATTCCACATATAAGGGATACCATATGATATTCACTTTTCTCTGTCTGACGTACTTCACTTAGTATGATAATCTCTAGGTCCATCCAAGTTGCTGTAAATGGCATTGTTTCATTCTTTTTTATTGTTAAGTAGTATTCCATTGTATATTGTACCACATCTTCTTTATACATTCATCTGGCGACAAGCATTTAGGTTGCTTCCATGTCTTGGCTATTGTAAATAGAGTTGCTATGAACATTGAGGTGCCTGTAACTTTTTGAATTAGAGTTTTCATCTTTTCTGGATATATGCCCAGGAGGGGGATAGCTGGATCATATGGTAGCTCTATTTTTAGTTTTTTAAGGAACCCCCATACTGTTCTCCATAGTAACTGCACGAGTTTACATCCCCACCAACAGTGTAGGAGGGTTCCCTTTTTTCCACACCCTCTCTACAATTTATTGTTTGTAGACTTTTTAATGATGGGTATTCTAACTGGTATGAAATGATACCTCATTGTAGTTTTGATTTACATTTCTCTAATAATTTGTGATGTTGAGCATCTTTTCCTGTTAGGTCATTTCTTAATAATAACAGCTGTCCATATTTACATTTCTGGATCTGTGCTATATAATCCTTATCCTTTGAACTGGAGAAATTCAGACTTTTTGATAGTAAAATACAGCATTTTTTCAGAGGTACACAGGCTTTACAATTAGACAGGCTAATGGTCTGTAACTACTCTGCAACATGTAACCTTGGGCAACTTACCCTTTTAATTTAGAGCTTTACTTTTCCTGTTTATAAAATGAGAAGATCTGTGACACTGAATTTGTGAGATATTATGAGATAATAATAATCACAACTAGCATTTATGAACCAGCTATTTTGTGCTAGTTATTATGCATACATATATATATTGATCAGTCTGAATTCTAGTAATTACTTTGTAAGGTAGAAACTATATTTTCCATATACGTAATGAGCATAGCAGTCAAAGTGTTATTTTCCATTGTCTTGCCTTGTTGCAGAATTTCACAAGAGTTTTTCAATTTCATGATATAAAAAGAGGCAGTATGGTAGAGAGGTTAAGAATGGAGACTCTGTTTCAGACAGTTTGGGTATACAATCTAGCCTTATCATATCTTAGCTGTATAATCCTGGTCAAATTATTTAATCTTTCTAAGCTTCAACTTGCTTATTTGTAAAGTGAGAATAATAACATTGATACCTCATAGGATTTCGTGAGATTAAATTAGATGGGGTATTATAGTGCCTGGCATGTAGCAAGTTCCATGTAATAATAAAAGCTAACATGGACTGCCCTGGTGGCGCAGTGGTTAAGAATCCACTTGCCAGTGCAGGGGACATGGGTTTGATCCCTGGTCAGGGAAGATCCCACATGCCGTGGAGCAATAGCCCATGTGCCACAACTACTGAGCCCGTGTACCACAACTACTGAGCCTGTGCACCACAACTACTGAGCCCATGTGCCACAACTACTGAGCCCATGTGCCACAATTACTGAAGCCTGTGCACCTAGAGCCCGTGCTCCGCAACAAGAGAAGCCACCACAATGAGAAGCCTGCGCACCGCAACAAAGAGTAGCCCCTGCTCGCCACAACTATCAACTATTATCTATATATATATTAACTAATATCAGTAATATTCCTCAAAACCGTCTTACTATGTAGTGTATTAGTCAGGGTTCTCAAGAGAAATAGAACGAATAGGATAGATAGATAGATAGATAGGGATGTATAGAAAGAGATTTATTATGAGGAATTGGCTCATGTGGTTATGGAGGCTGAGAAGTCCCATGATCTGTTATCTATAAGCCAAGGCCCAGGAAAGCCAGTGGTGCAATTCTAGTCCAAACCTGAAGGCCTGGGAACCAGGGGAGCCAATGGTATAGGTCCTGGTCTGAATTTGAAGCTCTGAAAACCAGGAGTGCTAATGTCCAAGGGCAGGAGAAGATGAATGTCCCATCTCAAGCAGAGAGCAAATTCACGCTTCCTCCACATTTTGTTTTATTGAGGCCCTTGATGGATTGAATGATGCCAACCCACATTGGTGAGGATGATTTTCTTTACTTAGTCCACTGATTCAAATGCTAATCTCCTCCAGATACACCCTCACAGACACACCCAGATATAGTGTTTACTAGCTTTCTGGGTATCCCTAAGCCCAGTCAAGTTGACTCATAAAATTAACCATCACAGTTAATATTATTTCCCCTTATTTTGTAGAGTGAAAAACAAAGGCACAGGTAGATTAAATTACTTGTCCCAGATACAGGGGACAGACAAAAAAGGGGTTGTATCAAGAATGTGTGTGTGTGTGTGTGTGTGTGTGTGTGTGCATGCAATCTTGTATAAATCAATAAGGAAAGCACAAATAACTCAGCAGAAAAAAATGGAATCAGGGAAACGACAATCGCACGTATTGGACAGGATGTGGAGCCACAAGCTCTCTTAGATGCTGCTATTATATATGTAAATTGGGTCAACCATGTTGGAAAACAGTTTTGTTTTATCTACTTGATTTAAATATTCGTGTACCTTATGATCCAGCAAATCCATGTTGACATGTAAACACCTAAGGGAAACTCTTGCATGTATATAACAGTAGCTCTGCAAGAATGTTTACAGCAGCTTTTTTCATAATAGCAAAAATCAAATGGCTCAAGTGATCATCAACAGGAAAGTAGGAGAATTTATGGTGGTCTGTTCCCTGAATGGACTATTATAGAGCAGTCAAAGGGAATGAACTAGAGTGACATAAAAAGATGGGTGAATATTAGCAAATTTAAGATTAAGTAAAATAGTGAATCCCAAAATATTACTTATAAGTTGATTATCTTTTTGTAAATTTGAAAACAATTAAATAAAATATATTTAGAAATACATACAGTTGTAATAAACTTAAAAAAAAGAAAATCAAAGGAATATTGAGACACAATGAATTATGACAGTCATCTTGGGTGGGGCAGGTAGGGAATGTGAATGGTGGTCAAAGTTAGATGTAGGCTGTTGTCAAGATCCTAACTTTTGTTTTGAGAAGTGAGTTCATCAGTTTCTATGATATTATTAGAAAATAAGTGAATAAACAAGGTATACATTGGAGCAATAAGAGTGTGTCATGAGTGTAGGAATATGATGAATCCAGTTTTGTTCATTTGAGATCCAAAAAGAGAGAAAAAAGTATCCCAGGTCATCTGGCTCTAGAGTCTATAGTCTCAATAGACTGCTATGCTACTACTTTATTATTGTTTTGTTATTATTATATTCCAAAATGAAATAGGTTTCTATAGGTTGTTTAAATAAACCATGTATCAAATATTGTTCTGAGTTCTGAAGATACAGAGGTAAATAAGACAAACAACATCCCACACTGAGCTTACATTTTTCAAATTGCATGTGAGCCAATCCAAGCCACTTAGGTAAAACAGAGTATCTAATGAGGGGTTTCTGGGAAAGATTTTCTTCCCTTTAAAAAGAGCACACAAGAGGGATGTAATCATGCTTATTTGGGAAGCTGGAAAATTCAGTAGCATTTTTCAATCATTAGAGGAGCTTCTTTGAGAATAAAGCTGACACGTTGAGGATGGAAAGAACCTGGGTCCTTAATAATGTTCAGTAACTGAATTAACCACTCCTGGAGTCACCTTACCTAGGATTTACATTAATGGTTCCATGAGATGATAAATTTTCCTTATTGCTTAAGTCTTTTTGAGTTGAACTTTCTATTGCTTTCAACCCAAAGAACTCTAGCTGAAAAATCATTTGGTACTAGGAATGGGATATTGCAAGGAACAGATCCTAAAATTTTGGAATTGTTAAGGATAGGTAGAGAGTTGTAATATTCCCAATATCTGTAAATATCCCCTTAAAGGGATTAAGCTCTTCCAGAATAGTGATATAAACTCCAAGTATAAAATGATGTGGTATAGGGCTTCCCTGGTGGCGCAGTGGTTGAGAGTCCACCTGCCGATGCAGGGGACACGGGTTCGTGCCCCGGTCCGGGAAGATCCCACGTGCCGCGGAGCAGCTGGGCCCGTGAGCCATGGCCGCTGAGCCTGCGCGTCCGGAGCCTGTTGCTCTGCAACGGAAGAGGCCACAACAGTGAGAGGCCCGCGTACCGCAAGAAACAAAAACAAAAACAAAACAAAATGATATGGTATAGCATAAAATGAAGCTTATTGGTTGGAGAAAGATGCTACTTTGCGTGAATAATATAAGCTGTGACCGTAAGCCCTCGGGAGAAAAGCTGTGGTGAGGCAAGCTCTAACTCCTGCTACTCTGCAGCCTCCCTTCAGCATCCTTTGCTAAATTAATAAGGAAAGGAGTGTGTGTGTGTGTGTGTGTGTGTGTGTGTGTGTGTTCGCGTGTCCCTGTGTTCATATTCTATCAGGCACTAGCTCACCTTGTACTTGGTGCAATGAAAAATATAAAAATGGAAAAAAGAAAACAAGGAACATGACAAGGATCTACAAGTAACGAATAGAAGGCTGTAACAGGCTGATTGTCCCACAACTGGTGCTTTCAAAATCCAGTGGTGATTCTGAAGCATGAGGAATCCCATTTGGATGGCAGGAAAGAAAAAGCTTAAGATTCCACAGCCTTTGTTTCTCCAAGCTAAACCTGTTGGACATGCTCTCCATACCATTCCAGTTCTTGCTTCAGAGGCAATCCCTAGGAATGAAAAGATTCGTAAGTCAAGATAACGCAATTCAGATTTTTTAGTATTTGTGCTTGAAATTTACATAATAGTTGAATAACCCTGGAAAATTCACTTTGCTTCTGTAAGGCTCAATGTTCTCATGTAAAATGGGAATATTACATGTATCTCAAAGGGTGGATATAAAAATTAAGTGCCGGGTTACACAACCCTCCCCCCACCTTTAAAATTTATTTTTCCTCTGTCCTTCTCTAGTTTTACTTAGTCTCCCATACTTTCCTCAGATTTTTGGTTTGGCCTTTGAGGCATTCAAGGCTACACATTTCATATTGCCACTAATTTCGCAATCAATGTGTCCTAACCTCCAATGTTTCCCACTTGGCTTTTTGTTACCTAATTGTAAGCACTTCTGATGCATCCATTCACAATCAGCTTTTCCCTCTGGTCTTGACATTTCCTTATTGATTGAGAACATCTTTGAGGACATTCCAACTCTGCCAGGTCTAATACGTAGAGAAGGTTATCACCTCATCCACTGAATACTTTCTGCTTCTCACAGTTCCTTCCCTCTGTGTTGAGCTGGATTTAATGCAGGTTTTTGTTTGTTTTCTTTCTTTCTTTTTTTGCACGTTAACCAAAAATTATTTTTTGTTGGGAATAGACACAAGATCTTTTGTTATTGTTATGTATATATCTATATCTATCTATACACACTTTGTGTTTCTAGCACAGTATTCTTATATGCATCAGACAAATGGATTGTATAATACCTATATTCATCATTATGGGATGGTAGTTAAGGAAATAGGTTCAATTCTGTCTCTAACATCTACTCACTCTGTGACCTTATACAAGCTTCTTAGCTTCTCTGTAAAATTGAAATAATGATAGCATGTTATTTAAGGAATTATTGAGAAGGTTAAATGAGTTAATTTAACAGCCTGGCAAAGTGAGTGCTTAAAAAGTATTAGCTATTTTTACTCATCTCTGATGCATGAGGAATTCTACTAGTATGCAATTTTAAAAATTTACTGTGAAAAGAGGAATCAGCATTTATTCAGTAAACACCACGTGAAGATCCTGAACAATAACAGTAATAGCCACCATTGCTGATCTCCTACAATTATCAGGGGCTGTGCTAGGGGCTTTACCTAAATGAACTCAAGAGAGCTGTTTAAAACACTGAACTGGGGCTTCCCTAGTGGCACAGTGGTTGAGAGTCCGCCTGCCAATGCAGGGGACACGGGTTCGTGCCCTGGTCCGGGAGGATCCCACATGCTGCGGAGCAGCTGGGCCCGTGAGCCATGGCCGCTGAGCCTGCGCATCCGGAGCCTGTGCTCAGCAATGGGAGAGACCACAGCAGTGAGAGGCCCGCATACCACAAAAACAAAACGAAACAAAAAACCCTGAACCAGGGTCATAATTAGCTGGGTACAGATAGCTAATGGTCTTAAGTTCTTTCATAAACTTGGGGTCCACCGTTCCCATTGTAGCTAACACTTCATCCCCACCCAAAAGGTGCACCCATCTTTAGTGCATGTTTGGTATTATCATCATCGGTCCACTCCTATGCTGTCTCTCCCCAACCCAGACTCACAAAGCTTGCTTCCTCCCCAAACTTCAATTCTCTGCATTTAGAAACTCTTCTAACATCTTCATTATCCACAGGTGTTTCCTCCATCATTGCTTATGAGTTAAACCTGGTGTTCCTCCTGACCAAACGCTTTCCTCGGCATTTTCCTAGTGGATGTGCTCGTGGACGGACACTCTGAGGGATCTGGAGGGGATGCCTGCATGACTCAGCTTCACACAGGTACATCCTGACTGTCATCCCTCTGCTCTTGGTAAAAAAAAAATTGTCTCTGTTCTTAGGAGGGAGAGGTATATAGAGAGTGCTAGAGAAACAGAAGATGAGGGTGATTTACAGGGTGATAATTTTTGTTTATGTAGTCAGACGGATTTGGAAGGAAATCCTAGTCATCTCTGCTACTAGCTCTGTCACCTTGGGCCAATGGACCTTTCTAAGCTTCAGATACATAATCTATAAAATTGGGAAAAAATTAATACCTATTTCACAGGTTTTTGTAAGAGCAAACAGAGATAATCCACTTACAATGCTAAGGGCTGTGCTCCCATATGAGAAGATTTCTGTGTCAGTTGCAGTCATTATCTTTGTTACTGTTTTATTACCAGTTCTACCATTTATTGAGCATCTGGCATAGATCAGACATGGTTAAAGGTGCTTTGTTCACGTCTTCTTATTTAAGTGTGGCATATATCATTGTAAATTTTTTTGAGTTTTGCTATGCAGAAAAATGGGACAGTAGCTAGAGAGGGATTTAGAAGCTAGCTAAATATAGGAGATGGGGCTTCCCTGGTGGCGCAGTGGTTGAGAGTCCGCCTGCCGATGCAGGGGACACGGGTTTGTGCTCCGGTCCGGGAAGATCCCGCATGCCGCGGAGCAGCTGGGCCCGTGAGCCATGGCCGCTGAGCCTGCACGTTCGGAGCCTGTGCTCCGCAACGGGAGAGGCCACAACAGTGAGAGGCCTGCATACCGAAAAAAATAAAATAAAAAATAAAATAAAAATAAAATATAGGAGATGTGATAACAGTTTTAATGATGATGTAAAAATCAATTAGAGAAGGAGAGACAAAAGATGCAAGGGAGAAAAGGATAACTGGGGACACAAGAGAGAGTGAAATCCAGAGCATATGTAAAGGGTAGAGACAGTGACCATCGTTAGTAGAAGGGATGTTTCATGGTTATAACAGGAGGGAAGGAGAAATGGCTGCAGATTAGGTGTTCTGTTAGATTTGAAGGTGTGGGAGCTACTGTCAGGTGGCTTCTCTTTTTCTTCCCGCATAAAATACAAAGTAAGACCCACTACTGTGAATATGGGTGAAGTACAGGATCTTTGAGGAAACTGGAGAACTTTGTGTAGAGTGGGAGGCTGAGCTTCTTAGAAGAATGCAGTAACATTCACTGACAGGCAGTGTTGAGTTCGGGGTTGTTGATCATGAATATAGGGTGAAAGCAATTTTTCTAATTATATGATGTCCTTCAGTAAACTCAGCTGTGTGAATGAGGAAATGAGTGAGAAGGCAGAAGGTTAGGTTCATTAGGGGTTGGGATGAGCACAGTTGAGGGTAGATGTAGACAAAGGAGTGAGGGATACTAATAGGACCTTGATAATAACCATGGGCCATGGATCTCAGCTGGGGTCTATGTGATAGAAAAATGGCAATTAGATCAGAGGTGGAGGGTCAGTGGATTGGTGATCTCAATGAGGTTGAATAATAATTGATACGGGGATGCTAGAGCATATGATCTGGGAGAGTGATAGGAGTTCATAGTAGGTGAGTAGGAGATTGAATTTATAATTCTAGGGGTGATATAATTGCTGGCAGTGTCATAGTCCAGACCACATGCAAGGTGAGTGAGAGATGAACCTTTGTTGTTGTGAGGCCCAGAGTTTGAGAGCTGCATGTCAGTGCAACAAAAGCTGACTAATACGGGGGATTATGTGAAGTACTCGGACTTCCCCACTGAAGAAGCCCCTGGGGCTTCAAGGAGCGCTGCTTGGCGGCCAGTGATCTGGGCAAAACTCCTGTTTAATGAAGTCTCAGTTTCAGGTATTTTCAATTCTACCAGATATTGGAATTAAAATGCCGATAATGTCATCTGGGGAAGTCAGGTCTTCTGCTTTGCTAACCTGTTCTCTTCCTTCTGTGAAAACCCCTAGCCCTTACAGAGACGGACACGGTGGCAGGAGTTTCAATTTAGGTAGACTGGAAATCAAATGCCACCTCTTTCATTTACTAGCTATTCAACTTTGGGCCAGTTATGCTTTCTAAGCCTCAGCTTTTAAAAAAAAAGTTTAAATTTTTAATTGAAGTATAGTTGATTTACAGTGTTGTGTTTCTGGTATACAGCAAAGTGATTCAGATTTTATATATGTGTGTGTATATACATATATATATAATTATTTTTCATATTCTTTTCCATTATGGTTTATTACAAGATATTGAATATAGTTCCCTGTGCTATACAAGACACCTTGTTGTTTATCTATTTTATGCATAGTAGTTTGTATCTGCTAATCCTAAACTCCTAATTTATTCCCCCTTTTCCATTTGGTAACCATAAGTTTTTCTACATCTGTGAGTCTGTTTCTGTTTTGTAAATAAGTTTATTTGGATCATATTTTAGATTCCACAAAAAGTGATATCATATGGTATTTGTCTCTTTTTCTGACTTACTTAATAACATAATCTCTAGGTGCATTCATGTTGCTGCAAATGTAAGCCTCAGTTTTTAATTCATAATATAGACTGTCATGAGGATTAAATGATACACTTTATCCAAAGCATTGGGCAGAAACAATTGTATCTATTTGATCCCAAGGCAGTATATCACAACTTTAAAGAGCAAAGCCTGCAGTCTCCTGCCTGAGTTCAAAAGTCAGTTCTCATCACTTACCAGCAAGTACTGATAGATGAGAAGAAAGCTCTCTGAGCCTCAGTTGCTTCAGCTGTAAAATAAGTTAATAGTAGGACTTGCCTCGTTGGGCTGTAGTGAGGATTAAGTGAATTAACATTTGTGATGCACAGTCATATCCAGAACACTGTGTGTGCTATGGAAGCTGTGGATCTTACTGTTAATTCCCTTTTCTTCTCCCTACAGTTTTCCACTTGAGGGTGTAGAAGAAGGTTACACGAAGCGTTAATAAAAAGTTTAACAACCTATATAGTAAGCAGTTATTTAAGGAAAATGTTAAACCAACTCTTCAGTGTCTATCTATTGCTACAAAGAATAAGCATCGATCAAACGGCTTTCAGTGAAGAGCCCCTCTGGGCGGCTAGGGCTTCTGAGGAAGAGGGTCTTGCTTGCTGGGCTGAATATCTCCCCATGGGAGAGGAAGCAGCAGCACAAGCATACCCTGTATTTGGTAATGAGAGGCATCTTACTTCTTTGGAAAACCTGGACCAAGAGTGCAGATGAAGAATGGTGGTGCTTGTGGTGGGGGGTTACTGTCTTTTAAGAGTCAGGGGACAAGCCTCAGCGGAACCAGAGTACTTTTCCTTTCTTTTCTGCTTCCTCAACTCCTGCAGTTTCTGGACTAAGGAGATAACTGAGTGTTTATATCCTCCCCCCTTCCACTCTGAGCTCTTTCACTTTTTAGTGCTTTTGCCCATGCTGTTCACTTTGCATGGAATGCCCTTCCTTGCCTGAAAAACTCTTTCTATTCCTGGATTCAGCTCACATGTCACCTCCTCTGTGAAGCCTTTCTGGCCTTCCTGGGGCCACTCTCTCGTGCATAGACAATACCTCTTCTTGTGTTCCCACTGCTCCTTGTAACCCTCTTTGACACCACTTAATGTCTTTAATTAATTAAAAGTTCATCTCTCCCAGTAGACCTTGGTGTCTGTTGATGGCAGGGTCAGGATTATTGATACCAGTATCATTAGCACTTACTTCAATGCCTGTAATACTTATTATTTTCATTTTTTTATTAAAAAAATTTAAATTATTTTCCCAGCTTTACTGAGATGTAATTGACATAAGACACTGTCTACATCTAATGTATACAATATGTTGATTTGATACAATTATATATTGTAATGTGATTAGCACCGTAGCATGAGCTAACATGTCCATCACGGATGGACCTTGAGGGCACTACACTAAGTGAAATAAGTCAGACAGAGACAAATATTGTGTAGTGTCACTTATATGTAGAATCTAAAAAAGCTGAACTTGCAGAAACAGAAAGTAGAATGAACTCTGGGGCTGGGGGCTGGGTGAAATGGGGAGATGTTGTCAGAGTACAAAGTTCCAGTTAGAAGATGCGTAAGTTCTGGAAATGCAATACTTAACTCTCACAGAAATAAATGAAGAATGTAGGTCATAGAAATGGCGGCCACAGCATTATAGTCTTAAAGCATATTATGGTCATAAGGGTAACAAGACCTCTGTACCAGGTGACTGATGGCTATACGAGGTCAATGGCTGTGCTTGGTTTGGTATCTTATGTTTTAATGGACAATGCAACTAGGAAGAAATCGTGATTGTGATAGTCATAGATGCAACCAAGCTTCTTTTGGTCTAACACCCAGCTGAGTTTGTTCATTTGAGCTAACAGCAGGCATTTGAGTTTTGTGATTCAGGATCTAATCTAGTCCTCTACTTTATAATTAACAAGCTTTAGAGACTCAGTGGTTAAGATCTGACAACAATTTAAATTTCAATTAAAGTGCAATTCCATAAAGATAGAATTGGACCGGCCAGTTTAACACAGTCCTATAAGCTGGTTCTTCATTTGCTTTGATCCCAAAGATAGTTTTCCCAAGGAAGCTGGAGTTTGCATCATGAGGATTGGCTTATGCTAACCACATTCATAGAAGATTGATGTATAAATCAGAATGCCCATTTATTAATTGATAAAACTACCACATGGTAAAAACTATGAGTATTAGCTGGTTAGCATGTTTTTTTCATACAGAAAATGGTTTAGTTGGAAAATGAAAATATTGGAAGACTGATGACACAGCAAGTTATTAAGAGAACTAAGGGTAGAATTCAGCTACCCTGGTCCTATTCCTTGTTGTATTAATTATTAAACTATCCATTGATTCAACCCATTCATTCCTAAAATGTTTGAGTGTTTGGTACGTTCAAACTGGGATTCAAAGATAAATGAGACAGTTCCTATTTCCTTAAACACAATCTAAAGAAAGAACAAACAAAAAATACCAAACAAACCACACACACACACACAAATCTAACAAGGAAAAGAGTTCTAAAATGACAGATTGACATGGGATAGGTCTTATAATTTAAGGATGTACAGAGGACAGTGGGTGCCCACAGATGAGTGATAAACTTCTGCAATGATTATGGGAAGCTTCATGAAAGAGCTACATTTAATCTAGGCTTTGATGAATAATTAGAAGTTTACTGGTTGGAGAGGTGTGTATTTGTGTGTGTGTGTGTGTGTATTGCAATATGTGTAAAACTCACAGGTAGGCTGCAGAATGGGAAATGGCAGTATTTTGATATTGTTGGAACACTGGGATTAAGAATGGGGATAGGGATAGAGAGCTTCAAGATGGTGGAAGAGTAAGATGCAGAGATCATCTTCCTCCCCACAAATACATCAGAAATACATCTACATGTGGAACAACTCCTACAGAACACCCACTGAACTCTGGCAGAAGACCTCAGACCCCCAAAAAGGCAAGAAACTCCCTACGTACCTGGATAGGGCAAAAGAAAAAAGAAAAAACAGACATAAGCATAGGGACAGGGCCTGCACCAGTGGGAGGGAGCTGTGAAGGAGGAAAGGTTTCTACAACTAAAAAGCCCCTTCGCGGGCGGAGACTGCGGGTGTTGGAGGGGTGAAGCTTCGGAGCTGCAAAGGAGAGCACAGCAACAGGGGTGCGGAGGGCAGAGCGGAGAGATTCCCGCACAGAGGATCGCTGCCGACCAGCACTCAACAGCCTGAGAGGCTTGTCGGCTCACCCGCCAGGGCGAGCGGGGGCTGGGAGCTGAGGCTTGGGCTTCGGGGGTCAGATCCCAGGGAGACGATTGGGGTGGGCTGCGTGAACACAGCCTGAAGGTGGCTAGTGTGCCACGGCTAGCCGGCAGAGAGTCCGGGAAAAAGTCTGGAGCTGCCGGAGAGGCAAGAGAATTTTTATTGCCTCTATGTTTCCTGGTGCGCGAGGAGAAGGGATTAAGAGCGCCGCTTAAAGGAGCTCCAGAGATGGGCATGAGACGCTAAGGCTGCTGCTGCCGCCACCAAGAAGCCTGTGTGCCAGCACAGGTCACTATCCACACCTCCCCTCCCGGGAGCCTGTGCAGCCCTCCACTGCCAGGGTCCCGTGATCCAAGGACAACTTCCCCGAGAAAACGCACGGCGCGCCTCAGGCTGGTGCAACGTCACGCCGGCCTCTGACGCCGCAGGCTCGCCCTGCGCTCCTTACCCCTCCCGCTCCCCGGCCTGAGTGAGCCAGACCCCCGAAGCAGCGGCTCCTTTAACCCCGTCCTGTCTGAGCGAAGAACAGATGCCCTCAGGTGACCTACAGGCAGAGGCAGGCCCAAATCCAAAGCTGAACCCCAGGAGCTGTGCGAACAAAGAAGAGAAAGGAAAATCTCTCCCAGCAGCCTCAGGAGCAGCGGATTAAATCTCCACAATCAACTTGATGTACCCTGCATCTGTGGAATATCTGACTAGACAACGAATCATCCCAAATTGAGGAGGTGGACTTTGGGAGCGACGATATATATATATATATATATATATATATATATATATATATATATATATATATATATATTTTCCTCCCTTTTTCTCTTTTTGTGAGTGTGTATGTGTATGCTTCTGTGTGTGATTTTGTCTCTATAGCTTTGCTTTTACCATTTGTCCTGGGGTTCTGTCTGTCCTTTAAAAAAAATTTTTTTTTTATTATTTAAAAATTTTTTTCTTAATTTTTATTTTAATAACTATTTTATCGTACTTTATTTTATTTCATTTTATTTTATCTTCTTCCTTCTTTCTTTCTTTTTTTCCTCCCTTTAATTCTGAGCCGTGTGGAGGACAGGATCTTGGTGCTCCAGCCAGGGGTCAGGGCTGTGCCACTGAGGTGGGAGAGCCAAGCTCAGGACACTGGTCCACAAGAGACCTCCCAGCACCACGTAATATCAAACGGCGAAAATCTCCCAGAGATCTCCATCTCAATGCCAAGACCCAGCTCCACTCAATGACCAGCAAGCTACAGTGCTAGACACCCTATGCCAAACAACTAGCAAGACAGGAACACAACCCCACCCATTAGCAGAGAGGCTGCCTAAAATCATAATAAGGTTACAGACACCCCAAAACACACCACCAGACATGGACCTGACCAACAGAAAGACAAGATCCAGCCTCATCCACCAGAACACAGGCACTAGTCCCCTCCACCAGGAAGCCTACACAACCCACTGAACCAACCTTAGCTACTAGGGACAGACACCAAAAACAACGGGAACTACGAACGTGCAGCCGGCAAGAAGGAGACCCCAAACACAGTAAGTTAAGCAAAATGAGGAGACAGAGAAACACACAGCAGATGAAGGAGCAAGGTAAAAACCCACCAGACCTAACAAATGAAGAAGAAATAGGCAGTCTACTTGAAAAAGAACTCAGAATAATGATAGTAAAGATGATCCAAAATCTTGGAAATAGAATGGAGAGAATACAAAAAAACGTTTAACAAGGACCTAGAAGAACTAAAGAGCAAAGAAACAGTGATGAGCAACACAATAAATGAAATTAAAAATCTTTAGAAGGGATCAATAGCTGAATAACAGGCAGAAGAACGGATAAGTGACCTGGAAGATAAAATAGTGGAAATAACTACTGCAGAGCAGAATAAAGAACAAAGAATGAAAAGAATTGAGGACAGTCTCAGAGACCTCTGGGACAACATTAAATGCACCAACATTCGAATTATAGGGGTCCCAGAAGAAGAAGAGCAAAAGAAAGGGACTGAGAAACTATTTGAACAGATTATAGTTGAAAACTTCCCTAATTTGGGAAAGGAAATAGTTAATCAAGTTCAGGATGCACAGAGAGTCCCATACAGGATAAATCCAAGGAGAAACACGCCAAGACACATATTAATCAAACTATCAAAAATTAAATACAAAGAACAAATATAGATCAATGGAACAGGATAGAAAGCCCAGAGATAAACCAATGCACATATGGTCACCTTATCTTTGATAAAGGAGGCAAAAATATACAGTAGAGAAAAGACAGCCTCTTCAATAAGTGGTGCTGGGAAAACTGGACAGCAATATATAAAAGAATGAAATTAGAACACTCCCTAACACCATACACAAAAATAAACTCAAAATGGATTAAAGACCAAAATGTAAGGCCAGACACTATCAAACTCTTAGAGGAAAACATAGGCAGAACACTCTATGACATAAATCATAGCAAGATTCTTTTTGCCCCACCTCCTAGAGAAATGGAAATAAAAACAAAAATAAAGAAATGGGACCTAATGAAACTTAAAAGCTTTTGCACAGCAAAGGAAATGATAAACAAGACAAAAGGACAGTCCTCAGAATGGGAAAAAAATATTTGCAAATGAAGCAACTGACAAAGGATTAATCTCCAAAATTTACAAGCAGCTCATGCAGCTCAACATTAAAAAAACAAACAACCCAGTCCAAAAATGGGCAGAAGACCTAAATAGACATTTCTCCAAAGAAGTTATACAGATTGCCAGCAAACACATGAAAGAATGTTCAACATCATTAATCATTAGAGAAATGCATATCAAAACTACAATGAGATATCATCTCACACTGGTCACAATGGCCATCATCAAAAATCTACAAACAATAAATGCTGGAGACGGTGTGGAGAAAAGGGAACCCTCTTGCACTGTTGGTGGGAATGTAAATTGATACAGCCACTATGGAGAACAGTATGGACATTCCTTAAAAAACTAAAAATAGAAGTACCATTCGACCCAGCAATCCCACTACTGGGCATATACCCTGAGAAAACCTAATTCAAAAAGAGTCATGTACCAAAATGTTCATTGCAGCTCTATGTACAATAGCCAGGACATGGAAGCAACTGAAGTGTCCATCAACAGATGAATGGATAAAGAAGATGTGGCACATATATATGACAGAATATTACTCAGCCCTATAAAGGAACGAAACTGAGTTATTTGTAGTGAGGTGGATGGACCTAAAGACTGTCATACAAAGTGAAGTAACTCAGAAGGAGAAAAACAAATACTGTATGTTAACACATATATGTGGAATCTGAAAAAAAGAAAAAGTCATGAAGAACCTAGGGGCAAGATGGGAATAAAGATGCAGACCTACTGGAGAACGGACTTGAGGGTATGGGGAGGGGGAGGGGTGAGTTTTGACAGGGCGAGAGAGAGTCATGGACATACACACACTAACAAACGTAGTAAGGTAGATAGCTGGGGGGAAGCAGCCGCAAGGCACAGGGATATTAGCTCGGTGCTTTGTGACAGCCTGGAAGGGTGGGATGGGGAGAGTGGGAGGGAGGGAGACGCAAGAGGGAAGACATATGGGAACATATGTATATGTATAGCTGATTCACTTTGTTACAAAGCAGAAACTAACACACCATTGTAAAGCAATTATACCCCAATAAAGATGTTTAAAAAAAAAAAAAAAAAAGATGCAGACCTACTATAGAATGGACCTGAGGATATGGGGAGGGGGAAGTGTAAGCTGGGACAAAGTGAGAGAGTGGCATGGACATATATACACTACCAAACCTAGAATAGATAGCTAGTGGGAAACAGCTGCATAGCACAGGGAGATCAGCTCTGTGCTTTGTGACCACCTAGGGGGTGGGATAGGGAGGGTGAAAGGGAGGGAGATGCAAGCGAGAAGAGATATCAGGACATATGTATATGTATAACGGATTCACTTTGTTATAAAGCAGAAACTAACACACCATTGTAAAGTAATTATACTCCAATAAAGATGTTAAAAAAATACAAAACAAAAAAAAAGCAAAATGCAGTATAAAGAAAATGAAAAATCTGGGAGAAAATATTTGCAAAAAACGTGTGTCTGTGTTAGGTAAAGAATTTCCTCTGTTCAGTAATAAGACACATGACCCAACAAAGTAAGCAAAAGATTTGAATATACACTTCACAGATATATATAAATGTAGGAAATAAGCACAAAGGAAATAACTGTATACTATTAATTATTAGGAAAATGGTAATTAATACCACAATGATATAGTAATATACAAGTATTAGAATGACAAAAATTTAAAAATTGACCATACAAAGTGTTGATTAAGCTGGACCTCTCATCATGTGGTACTGGAAATGTAAAACAGCACAACCACTTTGTAAAACAGTGTGATAGTTTCTTAACAATTTAAACATATACCTACCATACAACCCAGTCATTGCCCAAGAGAGGTGAAAGCATTGATCCTCACAAATATTTGCACACAAATGTTCATAGCATCTTTTTTTGTAGCCAAAATTGGAAATAACACAAATGTCCATCAATACGTGAATGGATAAACAAATTACAGTATATCCATACAACAGAATGCTATGTATCAATTCAGAGATAAACTATTGATACAAGCAACCACACCTACAAATTTCAAAATAATTATGCTGAATGAAGAAAGTTTTATCCAGAAGAATACATACTATATGACTCTATTCAAATAAAACTCTAGAAAATATAAATTAATCTATAGTAACAGAAAACTGAGTTGAGATTAACTGGGAATGAGGTCCGATGAAGGATGGATTTCAAAGGAAGCTTTTGAGGGTGGTGTTGATTGTGGTGCTGTTTATGGGTGCATGCATATGTCAAAACTCATTAAATTCCACTCTTTAAATATGTGCAGTTTATTGTTCTTCAGTAATACTTCAATAAAGTTATAATAAAACAAAAGGAATGGGTATAGGGAGATTAGCAAGGGACAAGAGAAGAGTCAGAGGCCAGAACACAGAGGGCCTATATACCCTGCTTAAGATTTGCACGTGATCAAGTAGAAGAGAGTTTATAAGCATATTTATATTTTGGAACCACATCTTTGAAATCAGTGTAGAGTACAGCTTGGAAGAGGGAAAGACAGGAGGCAGAGAGACCAATTAGGAAGCTGTCGAGTAGAAGAGCTCATGAGGCCCTTAGTTAAGACAGTGTCAGTGGTCTGGAAATGAGGGTATAGCTGAGAGTGGGTGGAAAAGAACTGAATAGAGCTGCCTTTCTGGACACTGGAGCCTTTTCCAAAATGCTAGTGACTATCATTCCTGTGGTGCCATGGGCAGGGCATTGGTGAATCTGAGAAATTGTGATGAGACACAGATGGGCAGGGCATGAAAAATCCTGACTGCCTAGGGGTGAGGGGACACCAGTGTCAAGAAACATTGCTCACATAGGCTGCGAGCCTGAGTAGGGGCTGTGAAAAGAAGGACTCCCTGCTTGTCCAGAAAGGTCACCCCAACCCACCCAAAACCTCCTCAGTAGAGTAGGAAGAACAAGAACTTTGGAGTCAGACAGACATGGATTGAAATCTCAGTATTACCACTGGTTTTCTGTGTGACCTTAAGTTTACTAATTAATCCTGTTGGGCCTCAGTTTTTCTCAGATACAACAGAGGTATAAAAAAATTCTTCCTGGGCTTCCCTGGTGGCGCAGTGGTTGAGAGTCCACCTGCCAATGCAGGGGACACGGGTTCGTGCCCCGGTCCGGGAAGATCCCACATGCCGCGGAGCGGCTGGGCCCATGAGCCATGGCCACTGAGCCTGCACGTCCGGAGCCTGTGCTCTGCAACGGGGGAGGCCACAGCAGTGAGAGGCCCGCATACAGCAAAAAAAAAAAAAAAAAAAAAAAATTCTTCCTGGCATTGTGTTAAATGAAATGAGTCAGAGAGAAAGGCAAATACTCAATGATCTTGCTTTTATGTAGAATCTAAAACAAAACAAAACAAAACAAAAGACCTCCACAAACTCATAGATACAGAGAACAAATTGGTGGTTGCTTGAGGCAGGGGTTAAGGAATAGGCAAAATGGAGGAAGATAGTCAAAAGGTACAAACTTCCACTTAGAAGATAAGTCCTAGGGATGTAACATACAGCATGGCAACTGTAGTTAACAGTACTGTATTGTATATTTGAAGATTGATCAGAGAGTAGGTCTTAAAAGTTCTCACCACCAGAAAAAAAAAAAACAACTATCTGTGTTGATGGATATTAACTAATTGTGATCATTTCACAATATAAACATGTATCATCTTTATATTGTATACCTAAAACTAGTAGTGTTATATGTCTATTATATGCCAATTAAAAAATATTCTTCCTCAAAGACTTATTGAAAAGGTAAATAATGTTATATTATATATAAATTGTATATAATATATATTGTATATAGTTTATATATATTGTATATAAATTGGACTTGTAGTGAGGAGGTCTCAAAAACATTCACTTATTTTCTTCTGTCTTTAAAGAAAAACACACAACATGAGAGCTGTGAGTTTAAGTTTTATTCAAGGTCTACTGGGGACTAGGCTGGAGCCACCTCTGAGGAACTGCTCTGAAGAGGTAGGGGAGGAACCAGTATATACATAATTTTTTAGGGTGGGAAATATTTGTAGTCAAGCATACATCTTGGCAAAAGATTACTGCTGAGCACAAAGAACAGGTACCTCAAGTTAGTGATTTTAGTGCTTTTCTATATGTGAGAAGATGCAAGAATCTGGGGTCATTGAAATTGTTCCTGAGATATACTCTAACTATCTAGGGGATTGTTTACCCAAAACACAGAGTGCCTCATGCTGATTTTCATCCTGAATTCCTCTCAGGGTGCAGTGTAGGTGGGCAACTTCGGTGGGTTGAGACTAAACCCTTGTAAGACTAGGTGGTTTGCAACGCTCTTTGTTCTTTATTTTTAAATTTTTTAATTTTTGGTTCACATTTCATTCTGTGATTCCCAGCAGTCAGGAAGGGAAAGAGTAGGGGAGGAAGTCAGTTGAGTGTCTGAGAAACGTCCTGATTCCATTAGACCATGGAGTGTAATGGTAGAAGTCCTGGATTGGGAGGGAGAAAGCTGGGGTATCAGTCTTGCCCTCCCCCTAACATGGCCTCCTCATTTCAGTTTACACGTGTGTGGCAGCCACACTGATCTTGAATGTCTGAAGGACAAGAGAATCAGAATATGGTCATTTTTAGGCAAAGTTTAGGTAGCAGCGATGGTGTTTCATTTTGTTTCTGGGGCCACTGCATCCCGAGGACACTTAAACTCCTAGTCCTAGAGAGCAGAGATAGCTCAGAAGAAATGGAAAAACATAAAAGACATCCTGTGTTTGAAAAGGGTTTTCCATGTGAATTTTCAGTTCAGTAGAGTACATCTTACTTGCACAACTGTGTGTTAGGTGCTGGGAACCTAACAAAGGATGGCAACACACAGTCCTTGTCCTGGAGAGAAGATCATAGTTCAGGGGGATGTTCTTAGGTCTCAATATCGTACGACATTGACTCAGCTTTCCTCTTACTTTTGTGTGGAAATCAACTGCAGAGTTAAAAGAACTCTGGCTGAAGGTATTGGAATTTCAGGCTACTGACCACACGCTATTCTAGCAAAAGCAGAGGGATAGTGAATTTTCTAGAACTGAATTTCTTAGACTGATGCTGGATTTTCAAGATACATACCCTTTGAGACTAGATGTGACTGGTCACTCTGGAGGGCTCCTTCCTGGACATTAGGGAATCCCAATCTAGGGCATGCCAGCTCTTCTTTTCTTTCTGACGTGAGCTTTACTTACTCTTCTGATGATAAAAATGCCAGGATGGATACATTTCAAGGAAATGAACAGTTTAAAATGTTGCCTGTTTAAAGATTAAAATTAATTTGCCCTGTGAGTTGTGAGTCTCATTTTAATAGTGCCCTGAATAATTCAGGAGCTGCCGAGTTTGTTCGGAGCTTGTGCTCAGTTTTTGGCTGTCTTGCTTGGGAAGCAGCCCATGCAGATATGCTTAGCTCGTACAGAATGGGTTCTCCTGGGGTCTTCATAGCAGGGAATCTTAGGGGTATGGTGGTGGAAGGTGCAGCTTGGTAGAGTTTCAAGAAGACTGGAAAAGGCAGGCAGATGGATCCCAAATTATAGGTTTATCTGAGACAGAAAACCTGGTCCAAGATGTGGATGAGGGAGGAGCTCCTTATGGATCACCCATCTCTGCTTAAACCTTTTCAACTCCCTTGAGACCCGCAGAATAATGTCTAAGCTCCTTAGTGTGAAACCCAAGGCCCCCAGTTTCAGGCTCCTGCCCGCTTTTCCATATTCAACTTAGGCACTGCTTCTTTGCGGTGTGAACCTTGGGCTCTAACCACGCTGAGCACCTCGAAGTTTCTGAAGACATCCTGCTCATTTGAACTTCTAAGCCTTTCAACCTCCTGCTTCTTCTGCCTGGAAGACAGTCCCACCCACCCTTTCCCTCCTATAAGAACTTTGTTCCTTGTCCTTCTTGCTTCAGCTTAATTGTCATGGACTTTGGGAGGCCTTTCCTGAAACTCTAGATTGTTTCAGGTATTCTGGCTTTACCCAATGTCTTGTGCTTTCCACTCTGAGTTCTTAATCTTCTACACTGTTTACAAGTCTACTTCTGCTACCGAAATCAAAGCTTCTTGAAGTCAGAAGCTATTTCCTTCACCTGGCCCATAGTATACTCTCTTCATATGCCTGTTGAATTGATTGGGATCAGATAGACCTGGTACCCTCAGCCTCAAGCTGCTCTATTTCCCCAAGAGGTAGCATAGTATCTGAAATTTCATTATTAGAGAGTTGCTGCTTTTTGGTCAAACATTGCTGTTTCTCTTCTAATGCTTCTGGCAGGTGTAGAGCATACCATGGAATGTCACACCTGGAAGGGCCTTGAAGATGCTTCAGACCCTCTCTCTTTTACACAAGTGAGGAATTTAAGGTCTAGAGAGAAGAAATGACTTGCCCAGAATCACATAGCTTATTAATCATAAACCCAGGATGAGAGCCTGGGAATTGTGACTGCAGATTTGATATCTGCTCATCATGGGGTGGTCAAATTCCCCCATGATACCAATTATGAGCTCTGGGAGTCTGTGGTAAGATGATGGTTGAGAAGAGGAAGATATTACATAAAGGGAAAAGCAGAGCATCCTGAAGACAAACTACACAGGTTTTTCATGGAAAGAGCCTTTGGGACCAGGCAAACCTATTGGCAAATATGCTGTGTTATAATTTGTCATTTTATTTTTAAAAATTTTTTTGTGGTACGCGGGCTCCTCACTGTCGTGGCCTCTCCCGTTGCGGAGCACAGGCTCCGGACGCGCAGGCTCAGCGGCCATGGCTCACGGGCCCAGCCGCTCCGCGACATGTGGGTTCTTCCCGGACCAGGACACGAACCCGTGTCTCCTGCATCGGTAGGCGGACTCTCAACCACTGCGCCACCAGGGAAGCCCCTAATTTGTCATTTTATACCACTCTGAAATGAGAGTTACAAGAGGTCAGGAAACTTGTCCTATTTTTCTTTGGATTCTCAATACTTATTTATTTCCTGGCCATGAGTAGGTACTCAATAAATGTTTAATTCTTGAAAATGGGATCTGAGGAGAAATTAGCACATGACTGGCCGAGTTAAAGAATATTTTTAGTATTATTTTTTATTCTGAATGTAAAGGGAAAAGCTGCTCTTTTGGTTCTGTTTTTCCTTACCGTAATAACCATATTCTTCCCTCTATTCGTATTCCTGCCTATTAAGAATTTGAAATTAATTCTCTTACACAACCATTTAGATGCTTCATTTGTCCTTGACCTTACAGATCATGAGGCTTATATTCTGCATAATACTAGTTCATAGTGTGTTTCTGCAGAAACCCCAACTGGGGCCAAGGGGCACCTTCTTCTCTCTATTCCTGAGACGGTATCATAAGAAGGAACCACAGACTGTGTATCTTTTTTTTTTTTTTTTTTTTGCAGTACGCGGCAGACTGTGTATCTTTCTCATACGTCAAAGCCTTGTAACAAACCTTGACAAAGTCTCCTCAGAAAGCCTCAATTCAGAAATATTAAACTAGCAATGCAGATCCATGGAGTGATTTATTCATTTATTTTTCTTAGGAAAAAAGTGATCTTTAATACAGAGATTTCTTTTTATGGGAAACCTTTCTATTTTAATCACTTACCTTTCCTAGAGAACTTGCCCCTAAAAGCTGTACCCAGTTTGTGATGCAGACAGAATGAAAGCAAATGGGGAAGAAAAGAGCTGCCACCAAGGATGGGTTTGTTCTCCAGGTGGTTGCTCAGTTCCTGTTGACTCACCAAACAAATAGTTTAGCTGTTAACTCTATTTAGGAAACAATGCTGTGATTCTGAAACCCCTTTAACCCTAGTTACAGTCTGAAATACGAAGTCTTCTTGTTGGATATCTCTTAAAGACTTCGGGAAATACCAGGATGGCATTTTTTTTTGTCAATTAAAAACGTGTTTCTTAGGTGAAATTGTGTAGACTCTAAGGGTCACTTAAATGGTTCATGGCTGCTAAAAGCACAACAGAATACCTATACCACCTTAGGCCACATTAATTTTGATAGTGTTCAAAGTGAAGGAGGTTTTGTGCTTTTCACCCCATTTTAAACTGACCACAACTTGGGTCATTGCGTTCATCTGTAGAAGTTATGATTTTAAGAAGGATATAATATACTCTTGACAGAGCATGTTAAAAGGTAAATCAGAATGGTGGGAGGGCTTAGATGGCAGCCATCTAGAAACATTTGAAGAAACTAGTGTGCTAGTTTCTTGCGTACTAATAAAAATCTTACTCTTCTTTGTCTTTGAAAGAGGCTTTACAGAAGCATCATTTCATCAACACTCTGAAAGGAACTTGGAGACGGGTGGGTTCCATTCATGCCCATCTCAACACCTTGTAACTCCCTGCTTTCCTTATCCCAAAGATCCCCAAATCCTGCTGAATTCACCAGACCTTCTAGTGAGATATCTCTCTGTATTCCTTTTACATCCAGATAGTAACTCCACTCAGATTAGCAAACATTCATGGAATACTTTGTACAAAATTCTTCCTATAGGCATCTCCTAATAGGCTGGGAGGTGGCCCAGGGGTGCAAGGCACGGGGTACATAGAGGTTTGTGTTCTGGTTCTGCTACTTGCTAGCTTGTGATCTTGGACATAATTTCATCTCTCTGAGTCTGTTTCCTTATCTGGAAGATAGACAAAATAGTACATCCTTATGGGGCTGTGGTTAGGATTAAATAATGCAACATATGAGAATGTGCTTGGTTTGATAAATGTCTAGTTTCCTTTTTCAGTTGGGATGTCTGCTATTTATTGAATGACTGAAGAAAACTTCATTGTCTACTCATTTCTCATAAAATTATCTCCTTAAAAAAACTCTGAAAGAATAAAAGTGTTATCACTCTGCTTCTCTATAATATAAATTTCTTTTACAGGGTCATTTGTTATAGCTGTTTAAAAGCTAGTCTTATCTACTAAGGCTAATAGCTAATGTGCATTGGGATTTACCTACTTTGTTACTAAATCTTATAGCAACTATGCAAGTTAGATATAGTATATTACTTTGGCTGTTTCAAAGGGGAATAAGTAGGGACTTGGAGAGTTTGAGTGATTTGCCCCAAGACATGCACCACTGCAAGGCAGAGCCAGGATTCAAAGCCCGGACATTGTGACTGTAAAAGCCATGTTCTTTCTGCAGCAAGATAGATTTCTGAGTCCTAGGGGAGAGCAACTTTATTTCAAGCCTTCTTGTAATCCCATTACCTAGCAGAGTGCCCTGCATGAAGTAGTTGTTCAATAACAGTTTATTTAATTGGATTGAATTGAACCAAATGATTAATTTATCACTATCCTTTGCATTACTGTTTACAATTCTAGTTGTAGATGTTTTGACTTCAGTAATAATGACAAAGGCTCCTTTCATAGGACTTACCTGAAATCGGGTCATCTATCAGTTAAAAATATTTTTCTACCTTTCCGAAGTGGTTACAAGAACTTAACAAAAACTTTCATTAAATTCATGAGCTGTGTTAAATAGGACTCCCATGTTTTAAAGTTTAAAAGTTAATCGAGGCAATACCAACAAAGAGTCATGCTGAGAAAATATTGATGGAGACATATACCATAATAATGATGATACCCTATTTAAGTATCAAGAGGTTTGGAAATGGTTTCTTGGAATTTATGGAATCCTATTTATTTTCCAGCATATTAATATTTTGCGATGGCATATATCCAAAACCAATTTGAATATTTTCTTTCTATATTGACACAACTCCCATCAGTAAATAGATGGTAACACCATACTTGAATTCCTTCTGTCTCCAAATTTGGAGGTTATCTTGGTGGGGCAGATTGGGCCAAAAGAAAATTCACTGACTTTTACATCAAATGGGCCTGAATTTTAATTCTCATTCTAATTTTTGTAAACCTCTCAGCTGGATTTCATGCAGCAGTTTCTACCCATCAATATCTTCCATACATTGCCATGAGAGGGATTCTTGTAAACCTCAAGTATAATAATCTCCTTTCCTGTTGCAGAACTTTTTATTTCTCACCTCTTCTGTAAGGTGAAGCTCAGAGTTCAGAGACTGATATTCAGTAATTCTAGAATTGGACTTTAATTTTTAGTTTGGGACAGTGGTTAAAAAGGAGGCTTTGGCATTAGATATGGGATGGAGTCTAGGCTGTTGAATTTTTTTTTTTGCGTATCCATCAAAAATAACTTAAAAAAATTGAAGTATAGCTAATTTACAATGTTATATTAGTTTCAGGTGTACAGCATAGTGATTTGATATTTTTATACATTATAATTAAAGTTATTATAAAATACTAGGTGTATTCCCTGTGCTGTACATTACACCCTTGTATCTTACTTATTTTATACCTAGTAGTTTGTACCTCTTAATCCCTTTCCACTGTCTTTTTCTTTTTTAACATCTTTATTGGAGTATAATTGCTTTACAATGGTGTGTTAGTTTCTGCTTTATAACAAAGTGAATCAGTAATACATATACATATATCCCCTAATCTCTTCCCTCTTGTGTCTCCCTCCGGCCCACCCTCCCTATCCCACCGCTCTATGTGGTCACAAAGCACCGAGCTGATCTCCCTGCGCTATGTGGCTGCTTCCCACTAGCTATCTCTTTTACATTTGGTAGTGTATATGTGTCCATGCCACTCTCTCACTTTGTTCCATCTTACCCTTCCCACTCCCCATATCCTCAAGTCCATTCTCTAGTAGGTCTGCATCTTTATCCCGTCTTACCTCTAGGTTCTGCATGACCTTTTTTGTTTGTTTTTTAGATTCCATATATATGTGTTAGCATACGGTGTTTGCTTTTCTCTTTCTGACTTACTTCACTCTGTATGATAGACTCTAGGTCCTTCTACCTCACTACAAATGACTCAATTTCGTTTCTTTTTATGGCTGAGCAGTATTCCACTGTATGTATGTGCCACATCTTCTTCATTCATCTGTAAATGGACACTTAGGTTGCTTCCATGTCCAGGCTATCGTAAATAGAACTGCAGTGAACATTTTGGTACATGACTCTTTTTGAATTATGGTTTTCTCAGGTTATATGCCCAGTAGTGGGATTGCTGGGTCGAATGGTAGTTCTATTTTTAGTTTTTTAAGGAACGTCCATACTGTTCTCCATAGTGGCTGTATCAATTTACATTCCCACCAACAGTGCAAGAGGGTTCCCTTTTCTCCACACCCTCTCCAGCATTTATAGTTTGTAGATTTTTGATGATGGCCATTCTGACTGGTGGGAGATGATATCTCATTGAAGCTTTGACTTGCATTTCTCTAATGATTAATGATGTTGAGCATTCTTTCATGTGTTTGTTGGCAATCTGTATATCTTCTTTGGAGAAATGTCTATTTAGGTCTTCTGCCCATTTTTGGACTGGGTTGTTTGTTTTTTTGATATTGAGCTACATGAGCTGCTTGTAAATTGTGGAGATTAATCCTTTGTCAGTTGCTTCTTTGCAAATATTTTCTCCCATTCTGAGGGTTGTCTTTTCATCTTGTTTATGTTTTGCTTGGCTGTGCAAAAGCTTTTAAGTTTCATTAGGTCCCATTTGTTTGTTTTTATTTCCATTTTTCTAGGAGGTGGGTCAAAAAGGATCTTGCTGTGATTTACGTCATAGAGTGTTCTGCCTATGTTTTCCTCTAAGAGTTTGATAGTGTCTGGCCTTACATTTAGGTCTTTAATCCATTTTGAGTTTATTTTTGTGTATGGTGTTAGGGAGTGTTCCAATTTCTTTCTTTTACATGTAGCTGTCCAGTTTTCCCAGCACCACTTATTGAAGAGGCTGTCTTTTCTCCACTGTATATTATTGCCTCCTTTATCAAAGATAAGGTGACCATATGTACATGGACTTAATCTCTGGACTTTCTATCGTGTTCCATTGATCTATCTTTCTGTTTTTGTGCCAGTACAATACTGTCTTTATTATTGTAGCTTTGTAGTATAGTCTGAAGTCAGGGAGCCTGATTCCTCCAGCTCCGTTTTTCTTTCTCAAGATTGCTTTAGCTATTCGGGGTCTTTTGTGTTTCCATACGTATTGTGAATTTTTTTGTTCTAGTTCTGTGAAAAATGCCAGTGGTAGGTTGATAGGGATTGCATTGAATCTCTAGATTGCTTTGGGGAGTATAGTCATTTTCACAATGTTGATTCTTCCAATCCAAGAATATGGTATATCTCTCCATCTGTTTGTATCATGTTTAATTTCTTTCATCAGTATCTTATTATTTTCTGCATGCAGGTCTTTGTCTCCTTAGGTAGGTTTATTCATAGATATTTTATTCTTTTTGTTGCAATGGTAAATGGGAGTGTTTTCTTAATTGCTCTTTCAGATTTTTCCTCATTAGTGTATAGGAATGCAAGAGATTTCCGTGCATTAATTTTGTATCCTGCTACTTTACCAAATTCATTGATTAGCTCTAGTAGTTTTCTAGTAGCATCTTTAGGATTCTCTATGTATAGTATCATGTCATCTGCAAACAGTGACAGCTTTACTTCTTCTTTTCCAACCAGAATACCTTTTATTTCTTTTTCCTCTCTGTTTGCTGTGGCTAAAACTTACAAAACTATGTTAAATAATAGTGGTGAGAGTGGGCAACCTTGTCTTGTTCCTGATCTTAGTGGAGATGGTTTCAGTTTTTCACCATTGAGGACGATGTTGGCTGTGGGTTTGTCATATATGACCTTTATTATGTTGAGGTAAGTTCTGTGTATGCCTACTTTCTGGAGGGTTTTTATCATAAATGGGTGTTGAATTTTGTCGAAAGCTTTCTCTGCATCTATTTAGATGATCATATGGTTTATATCCTTCAATTTGTTAATATGGTGTATCACATTGATTGATTGTATATATTGAAGAATCCTGACATTCCTGGGGTAAACCCCACTTGATCATGGTGTATGATCCTTTTAATGTGCTGTTTGGTTCTATTTGCTAGTATTTTATTGAGGATTTTTGCATGTATGTTCATCAGTGATATTGGTCTGTAGTTTTCTTTCTTTGTGACATCTTTGTCTGGTTTTGGTATCAGGGTAATGGTGGCCTCATAGAATGAGTTTGGGAGTGTTCCTCCCTCTGCTATATTTTGGAAGAGTTTGAGAAAGAAAGGTGTTAGCTCTTCTCTAAATATTTGATAGAATTCACCTGTGAAGCCATCTGGTCCTGGGCTTTTGTTTGTTGGAAGATTTTTAATCACAGTTTCAATTTCAGTGCTTGTGATTGGTCTGTTCATATTTTCTATTTCTTCCTGGTTCAGTCTCAGATGGTTGTGCATTTCTAAGAATTTTTCCATTTCTTCCAGGTTGCCCATTTTACTGGCATATAGTTGCTTGTGGTAATCTCTCATGATCCTTTGTATTTCTGCAGTGTCAGTTGTTACTTCTCCTTTTTCATTTCTAATTCTATTGATTTGAGTCTTCTCCCTTTTTTTCTTGATGAGTCTGGCTAATGGTTTATCAATTTTGTTTATCTTCTCAAAGAACAAGCTTTTAGTTTTATTGATCTTTGCTGTAGTTTCCTTTATTTCTTTTGTTTTATTTCTGATCTGATCTTTATGATTTCTTTCCTTCTGCTAACTTTGGTGTTGTTTTGTTCTTCTTTCTCTAAATGCTTTAGGTTTAAGGCTAGATTGTTTTTTTGAGATTTTTCTTGTTTCTTAAGGTAGGATTGTATTGCTATAAACTTCACTGTTAGAACTCCTTTTGCTGTATCCCATAGGTTTTCGGTCGTCGTGTTTTCATTGTCATTTGTTTCTAGGTATTTTTTGAGTTCCTCAGTGATCTCTTGGTAATTAAGTAGTGTATTGTTTAGCCTCCATGTGTTTGTATTTTTTACAGATTTTTTCCTGTAATTGATATATAGTCTCATAGCGTTGTGGTTGGACAAGATACTTGATATGATTTCAACTTTCTTAAATTTACCAAGGCTTGATTTGTGACCCAGGATATGATCTGTCCTGGAGAATGTTCCATGAGCACTTGAGAAGAATGCCTATTCTGTTGTTTTTGGATGGAACATCCTTTAAATATCAATTAAGTCCATCTTGTTTAATGTATCATTTAAAGCTTGTGTTTCCTTATTTATTTTCATTTTGTATGATCTGTCCCTTGGTGAAAGTGGGGTGTTAAAGTCCCCTACTATGATTGTGTTACTGTCGATTTCCCCTTTTATGACTGTTACCATTTGCCTTATGCATTGAGGTTCTCCTATGTTGGGTGCATAAATATTTACAATTGTTATTTCTTCTTGGATTGATCCCTTGGTCATTATGTAGTGATAATCCTTCTTTGTCTCTTGTCATAGTCTTTATTTTAAAGTCTATTTTGTCTGTTATGAGGCTTGCCACTCCAACTGTCTTTTGATTTCCATTTGCATGGAATATCTTTTTCCATCCCCTCACTTTCAGTCTGTATGTGTCCCTAGGTCTGAAGTGGGTCTCTTGTAGCCAGCATATATATGGGTCTTATATTTCTATCCATTCAGCCAGTCTATATCTTTTGGTTGGAGCATTTAATCCATTTACATTTAAGGTAATTATTGATATGTATGTTCCTATTACCATTTTCTTAATTGTTTTGGGTTTGTTATTGTAAGTCTTTTCCTTCTCTTGTGTTTCCTGCCTAGAGAAGTTCCTTTAGCATTTGTTGTAAGGCTGTTTTGGTGGTGCTGAATTCTCTTAGCTTCTGCTTGTCTGTAAACGTTTTAATTTCTGTGTCATATCTGAATGAGATCCTTGCTGGGTACAGTAATCTTGGTTGTAGGTTTTTCCCCTTCATCACTTTAAATATGTCCTGCCACTCCCTTTTGGCTTGCAGTTTCTGCTGAAAGATTAGCTGTTAACCTTATGGGGATTCCCTTGTGTTATATTTGTTGTTTTTCCCTTGCTGCATTTAATATTTGTTCTTTATATTTAATTTTTGATAATTTGAATAATATGTGTCTTGACATGTTTCTCCTTGGATTTATTTTGTATGGGACTCTCTGTGCTTCCTGGACTTGATTAACTATTTCCTGTCCCATTTTAGGGAAGTTTTCAGCTATAATCTCTTCAAAATGTTCTCAGTCCCTTTCTTTTTCTCTTCTTCTTCTGGGACCCCTATAATTCGGATGTTGGTGTGTTTAATGTTGTCCCAGAGATCTCTGAGACTGTCCTCAGTTCTTTTCATTCTTTGTTCTTTATTCTGCTTTGCAGTAGTTATTTGCACTATTTTATCTTCCAGTTCACTTATCCGTTCTTCTGCCTCAGTTATTCGGCTATTGATCCCTCCTAGAGAATTTTTAATTTCATTTATTGTGTTGTTCATCACTGTTTGTTTGCTCTTTAGTTCTTCTAGGTCCTTGTTAAACGTTTTTTGTATTCTCTCCATTCTATTTCCAAGATTTTGGATCATCTTTACTATCATTATTCTGAATTCTTTTTCAGGTAGACTGCCAATTTCCTCTTCATTTGTTAGGTCTGGTGGGTTTCTGTCTTGCTCCTTCATGTGCTGTGTATGTCTCTGTCTTTTCATTTTGCTTAACTTACTGTGTTTGTGGTCTCCTTCTCGCTGGCTGCACGTTCGTAGTTCCCGTTGTTTTTGGTGTCTGCCCCCAGTGGCTAAGGTTGGTTCAGTAGGTTCTGTAGGCTTCCTGGTGGCGGGGAGTAGTTCCTGTGTTCTGGTGGATGAGGCTGGATCTTTTCTTTCTGGTGGGCAGGACTGTGTCCAGTCATGTGATTTGGGGTGTCTGTGAACTTAGTATGATTTTAGGCAGCCTCTCTGCTAATGGGTGGGGTTGTGTTCCTGTCTTGCTAGTTGTTTGGCATAGGGTGTCCAGCACTGTAGCTTGCTGGTCGTTGAGTGGAGTTGGGTCTTGGCGTTGAGTTGGAGATCTCTGGGAGATTTTTGCTGTTTGATATTATGTGGAGCTGGGAGGTCTCTTGTGGACGAGAGTCTTATACTTGGCTCTCCCACCTCTGAGGCACAGACCTGATGCCTGGCTGGAGCACCAACAGTCTGTCATCCACACGGCCCAGAATAACAGGGAGAAGCAAAAGAGAAAGAAAGAAAAAAGAAGAAGATAAAGTAAAATAAAATAATTAAAATAAAAAATAATTATTAAAAAAATTTTTTAAAGTAGTTAAAAAAAAGAAAGCAGAGAGCAACCAAACCAAAAAACAAATCCGCCAATGATAACAAGTGGTAAAAACTATACTAAGAAAAAAAAAAGGACAGAGAGAACCCCAGGACCCATGGTAAAAGCAAAGCTATACAGACAGAATCACACACAGAAGCATACACATACACACTCACAAAAAGAGAAAAAGGGGGAAAAATATATATATATAGTTGCTCCCAAAGTCCACCTCCTCAATTTGGGATGAGTCGTTGTCTATTCAGGTATTCCACAGATGCAGGGTACATCAAGTTGATTGTGGAGATTTAATCTGCTGCTCCTGAGGCTGCTAGGAGTAATTTCCCTTTCTCTTCTTTGTTCGCAAAGTTCCCAGGGTTCAGCTTTGGATTTGGCCCCGCCTCTACATATAGTTCCGCTGCGGGCGTGTGTTCCCGCCCACATAGGACGGGGTTAAAGGAGCCTCTGATTCGTGGGCTCTGGTTCGCTCAGGCCGAGGGGAGGGAGGGGTACGGATGCGGGGCCATCCTGCAGCGGCAGAGGCCGGCATGACGTTGCACCAGCATGAGGCATGCCGTGTGTTCTCCGTGGTAAGTTATCCCTGGATCACGGCACCCAGGCAGTGGCGGGCTGCACAGCCTCCCGGGAGGGGAGGTGTGGAGAGTGACCTGTGTTTGCACACAGGCTTCTTGGTGGCGGCAGCAGCAGCCTTAGCGTCTCATGCCCGCCTCTGGGGTCCACGCTGATAGCCGCGGCTCGCGGCCATCTCTAGAGCTCCTTTAAGCGGCGGTGCTCTTAATCCCCTCTCCTCGCGCACCAGGAAACAAAGAGGCAATAAAAATTCTCTTGCCTCTCCGGCAGCTCCAGACTTTTTCCCGGACTCCCTCCCAGCTGGCTGTGGTGCACTAGCCCCCTTCAGGCTATGTTCACGCAGCCAACCCCAGTCCTCTCCCTGGGATCCGACCAAAGCCAGAGCCTCAGCTCCCAGCCCCCACCCGCCCTGGCCGGTGAGCAGACAAGCCTTTCGGGCTGGTGAGTGCTGGTCGGCACAGATCCTCCGTGCGGGAATCTCTCCACTTTGACCTCCGCACCCCTGTTGCTGCGCTCTCCTCCATGGCTCCGAAGCTTCCCCGCTCCGCCACCCACAGTCTCCGCCCGCGAAGGGGCTTCCTAGTGTGTGGAAACCGTTCCTCCTTCACAGCTCCCTCCCACTGGTGCAGGTCCCATCCCTATTCTTTTGTCTGTTTTTTCTTTCTTCTCTTGCCCTACCCAGGTACGTGGGGAGTTTCTTGCCTTTGGGGAGGTATGAGGTCTGCTAGCGTTCAGTAGGTGTTTTGTAGTTGTTCCACATGTAGATGTATTTCTCATGTATTTGTGGGGAGGAAGGTGATCTCCACGTCTTACTCTTCCACCATCTTGAAGCTCCTCCACTTCCACTGTTTTTCCTCTCCCCCATCGCTCTCCTCACAGGTAACTACTAATTTGTTCTCTCTCTCTCTGAGTCTGTTTCTGTATTGTTATATTCATTTGTTTGTTTTTAGATTCCACATATAGGTGAAAACATACAGGTTTTGTTTTTCTCTGTCTGACTTACTTTTCTAAGCGTAATATCCTCCAGGTCCACCCATGTTGTTGCAAATTTCATTCTTTTTTTATGGCTGAGTAATATTTGTTGTGTGTGTGTTTGTGTGTGTGTGTATATCACATCTTTATCCATTCATCTGCTGATGGACACTTAAGCTGCTACCATTATCTAGGCTATTGTAAATAATGCTTCTGTGAACACTGGGGTGCATATATCTTTTTGAATTAGTGTTTTTAGTTTCTTCGACTGTATACCCAGGAGTGGAATTGCTGGATCATATGGTAGTTCTATTTTTAGCTTTTTGAGGAAACGCCATACTGTTTTCCACAGTTCCTTTTTCTGCACATCCTCGCCAATGTTTATTTTTTGTTGTCTTTTTGATAGACATTATGACTGGTGTGAGGTGATATCTCTTTGTGGTTTTGATTTGCATTTCCCTGATAGTTAGTGATTTTGCACATCTTTTCATGTGACTGTCGGCCATCTGTATATCTTCTTTGGAAAAATGTCTATTCAGATCTTCCCATTTTTTAATCAGGTTGTTTGTATTTTTGATGTTGAGTTATATGAGCTCTTATTTTGGATATTAACGCCTTATCAGACATATCTTTTGTAAATATCTTCTCCCATTCAGTAGGTTGTCTTTTAGTTTTGTTGATGGCTTCCTTCACTGTCCAAAAGCTTTTAATTAGGTCCTACTTGTTTACTTTTGCTTTTGTTTCCTTTGCCTGAGGAGACAGATCCAAAAAAATATTGCTAAGACTTAGGTCAAAGAGTCTACTGCCTATGTTTTTTCTAGGAGTCTTATGGCTTGTGGTCTTTAGGTCTTTAATCCACTTTGAAATATATATATATATATATACATATATATGTATATATGTATAGTATATGGTATGAGAAATGTTCTGATTTTATTCTTTTACATGTAGCTGTCCAGTTTTCCCAACACCATGTATTGAAGAGACTGTCTTTTTCCCATTGTATATTTTGGTCTCCTTTTCATAGATTGACCATAGGTTTGTGGGCTTATTTCTGGGCTCTTTATTCTCTTTCATTGACCCCTGTGTCTGTTTTTGTGCCTGTACCACACTGTCTTTACTATTTTGCTTAGTGGTATGGTCTGAAGTCAGGGAGCATGGCAGTTCCAGCCTTGTTCTTTTTCAAGATTGCTTTGGCTATTTGGGACCTTTTGTGGTTCCATATAAATTTTAGAATTATCTGTTCCAGTTCTGTGAAAAATGTTAAAGACATTTTGAAATGGACTGCATTAAATCTGTAGATTGTTTTGAGTAGTAAGGACATTTTAACAATATTAATTCGTATGATCCATGAACACAGGGTATCTTTCCATTTATTCATATCATCTTCATTCCTTTTACCAATGTGTGATAGTTTCCAGAGTATAGGTCTTTCACCTCCTTGGTTACGTTTACTCATGCACTGAAAAAGTAAAAAACGTAATTGTAAGTGATATTGTCTTCTTGCTTTCTCTCCCTGATAGTTCATTATGAGTATATAGAAAAGCAACAGGTTTCTGTATATTAATCTTGTATCCTGAAACTTTACTGACTTCATTTATTAGTTCTGTTAGTTTTTTGGTGGAGACTTTAGGGTTTACTACGTATAGTCTTTTGTCCTCTGCAAATAGTGACAGTTTTACTTTTTCCCTTCCAGTTTGGATGCGTTCTATTTCTTTTTCTTGTCTGGTTGCTGTGGCTGGGACTTCCAATACTATGTTAAATATAAGTGGTGAGAGTGGGCATCCTTATCTTGTTCCTGATTTTAGATTTTAGAAAAGCTTTCAACTTTCACCATTGAATATGATGTTAGCTGTGGATTTGTCATAAATAACCTTTATTATGTCATAATAGTCTTTATTATGTTGAGATATGTTCCCTCTATACCAACTTTGAGTTTTTATCATGAATCGGTGTTGAATTTTGTCAAATGCTCTTTCTGCATTTACTGAGATGGTCATGTGATTTTTATCCTTCATTTTATTCATGTGTTGTATCACACTGATTTGTTGATATTCAACAAATTCCATCCCTGGAACAAATCCCACTTGATCATGGTGTATGATCCTTTTCATATATTGCTGAATATATTTTGCTAATTTTTTTTTGCAACTATATTCATCAGGGATATTGGCTGGTTTTGGTATCAGGCTAATGGTGGCCTCGGAATAAATTTGGGAGTGTTTCCTCACGTTCAATTTTTTGTAATAGTTTGAGAAGGATAGGTGTTAACTCGTCTTTATATCTTTGGTAGAGTTCCCCTGTGAAGTCATCTGGTCCTGGACTTTGTTGGGAGTTTTTTGGTTACTGATTGAATTTCAGTACTTGTCATTGGTCTGTTCAGATTATCTATTTCTTCGTGATTCAGTCTTGGAAGATTGTATATTTCTGGTAATTTACCCATTTCTTCTAGGTTGTTCAATTTGTTGGTATATAACTGTTCATAGTATTCTCTTATGATTGTTTGCATTTCTTATTTTCATGAGGTGAAACAGGTACCTCTCTGGTCTTGAAGGGGTGTCCTTGTGTGGGAGTGTCCCTGTCCAATCTTCATGTGCCCAGTGGCTTTGGTGGGAGACCTGAATCCGAAGTGAGCACAGCCTGAGTTTTCCCCTGGGATGTTCTGGCAGCTGCTGCCTTGGTGGGAGGTAGGGCTGTAATTGAAGGAGCTAGCGCCAGAGCCAGGTGTGAACTGGGGCTTTTGTGCTCAATGGCTGCCACTCTCAGGGACAGAGGTATGACCCAAGGGGCTGGGGTAGGAGCCCTGTGAGAGATGCACTTCTCTGGAGTGTGATGGTAGTCTCTGCTTTGGTTTTGGACATGGCTAGGGCCTGAGGGTTTGGAGCTGCACTTCCATGCTGGTTTCACTTTTTCCCTGGTGTGCATTCCTTGGTTAGAGGCTGAGTTGGGGCTGGAGGGGTTGGTGGCTTTACTCCCCTCAAAGTGTGCACAGGGACTGCACACTCTGGTGATGGCGGTCTTCGCCTTGGAGCTAGTTTGGCTCCCCCCAAGTGTGTGCACTGATGAACAAGATGGTGATGGCTGCCTTCACTCTAGTCAGAGGCAAGGCTGGGATCTGTGCAGGTTTCATTCCTTCCAAGTGTGTACACTCTTGCTGGCAATAGCAGCTTCCACCTTAGTGGGGAGCAGTGTCAGAGCAAGAGCGGCTGGAGCAGGAGCCCAGTGGGGGCCTGGGGGCACGCTGGGGTGGTCCTGGCAGGCCAGACAGAGACCAGGCAGTTTTCAGTCTGTTGCCTCTCTGCTGTGACTGGGAGTAAGCCAGACTGTGCTTGCACCCTTCAAGGGCTGTCTTACAGCCCTCCGGTAAGCCCCACCAGTTTTCAAATCAGCTAAGGGGACTTAACTTATTAGTATTAGATCCCAGGGGTGGGGTGCCTAATGTGTGGCTCGAATCCCTCACTCCCCAGGAAAGATCCCCAAGACAGTGTTATCCCCGTTTCTTCTGTGTCCCCTGCTAGGGGTGCAGATTCAACCAGATCACTTTTCCTCTCCTCCTACCAGACTCCGTGTAGCTCTTTCTTCCAAGCTTTGGTTGCAGAAGAGCAGTCTTGCTAGTTCCAAGGTTGATTTCAGGGAGAGTTGCTCTGTTCGCAGTTGTTGTTTTGATGTGTTTGTGAGGGTAAGTGAGCCTTGTGTCCTCCTCCTCCGCCATCTTGATCTCTCTGACCCGGACCTCGACTTTGGGCAACTTACTTAACCTCATTAAGCTTCAGTTCACTCATCTGTAACATAGGGGTAGTAATTGTGTCCATCTCACAAAACTGTTGTAAGAATAGATGTGATAATTGCATGTATTCCAGGGTCATAATTTTATTCTCACTATTGCTCATAGAAAAGTATTATTTTATAACTGATTTCATCTTCCTCAAAAGCCCCATGCTACCAGGAAGCTGGAAAGAAAGGTTGGGGGGGGAGGGTGCTCAAAATTTCCAGTGACTCTTATCTCAGTTGTCTCCAGTTTAAATAACAGCTTTTGGGTGATTGGGTCTCTTTGGAAAATGCTCCTCTTTTAAATCCAGCCTCCTCTCTGCTCTTGTCCAAGATGTCCTCTGAGTGTGGGAGACTGGGGCTGAGGCACCTGTTGCAGCAGCTGGAGGGGGCCTAGCTCCCCACATGTATGCCCCTTTACTGCCCTCTGTCTCTTCTCATCTTGATGGCTCATGGCAATAGTTTTGGTTTTTATTGTTTTGTTTCTTTTTTCTTTCTTTTTTCCTGGTCGTTGGCACAGAGGTCAAAGTTTGTGACTGGTGAACTCATGGGTCTATTCACTGTCCTCCAGCAGGGTCCGGTGGTCCTCTTGCCCCCTTGCTAACTCTATCCCTTTTCACTGGTGCTGATGATGCTCCTAGTTAACTCTGGAAGCAGCCCCTTCTGTAGCCCTCATCTATAGGGTTCCTTTCTCTGGCCACAGTACGTGCCATGGTCCAAGGGGAAAACTTCTGGATTTTATACAACATTGGAGCTGAGGGAGTTTTGGAAATGCTGATCCAGGCTCTCCTCCACCTGAAATGATTGTGACCATTTTTATCCCATGTTGCTAAGGGACTACCTTGTGGGTTGCCTCTCAGCATTGTCCTCAAATTTCAAATGGAGAGCAGAGCACAGTTCATATACCCTGCCCCTGAGGTATTGGTTTTTGACATGGTATCTGCCTGCTTCTCCTTCCTTTTAAACAGAAATTCTACTCTCTCTTCCTATGCTGGAAGGAGCAGGATTTTCTTCTTGCTTTGGGCTTGAGGAAACACCTCTGTGGTTCTGGCTTCCTCTTTCCCTAGCTATTATCAGTAGAAGGAATAGTTTCTCTACATTACGGGAAAGTATCTGTGATTTGAGTTGATTCAGCTTCATTCTTGATATACAGAATATCGGGCAACTAAGAAGCAGGACTTATCTGTGTTTGGCATATAGTTCAAGGTGTCATAAGTACTCAGAAAATTTTCATTGCTGTTAGCTTTTCACCACTCTTACCTTTCAATGCATTCCCTCTCCCTCCTTGCATACTAAATACGGTATTTTCTACATGAATCTGTATTCGATTTCATTTTACGCTTTCAATAAAGATGGCTTATTAAACAGACCACAGAAAAAATTGAACTTTTCTACTTTTCTAAGGATATGAAACAAATTTAAAAGCAGGAAAAAGCAATTTTTTGAGACAGTGATGATATTAAAAATATCTAAAAAAAAAGAACTTATATGTCTCAGAAGCTTTATTATCTCATTTAATTCTTGCCATGGTCCTCTGAGACAGGTACTACTACCATATCAATTTTGGATATAGTTTAGAGAGATTAATTTATGTTCACAAGGTCACAAGTATAGGAAATAATAGGGCCAGAATTGGAACCCAGATTTTCTGATGGCAAAGTTCATGCTCTTGACTCTTGTGATTTATTAATTCCCACATGTCCTGACTTTGTTCACAGTATATGCTCACTATGTTATCTATGTACTGTCTTGACTTTTCCTCAGCTTGTGTACTCAGAGCTCTAGGCATAGACCTTTACTTACTGTCCTTGAAAGCTCCTGATAATCCTTCATAAACATGTTTAATATGTAACTCCACTTTCAATACCATCCTTCCTGCCCTCACCACCACCCTATACCCAGCTCAATTCCATGCTCCTTTCGATTCCCACTTCTTCCCAAGATGCAATTTATATTAGCACTCATACCTTATATATGTTTGTTTGTACCTCAATCAGGCTGTGTAATCCGCTGTGTCTTCTGTAAGGGGCATCTAGGCATGTGTGTGTCTCTCCAAATTGAATGAGGGTTTTTGGGGTACAAGGGTGGCATCTTCCTTCATTGTTGAAATGGATGGGATAAAGAATGAGCCTTGTATTAATGTGAATCACATTAATCTCTGGAAGAAGAGAGACACTGAGCCCCTGATGACTGTCTGTAGGCACATTGGTCATCCCAACCAAATGGGCTGCTGTGAGGGAGTCATTTAAAAAAAAAATAGCAAAGTGATGGCAAAAATCTGTCACTTGGAAGCTACCAGGGGCTAGTAGATGAAGTATGCTATATCAAGGTCCAATTTGAAGATTCATGCATTTATCGTATAACTATTTATGAGCTTCTTACTGTGTACCAGCTATAGTTGTGGGCATAGAACATAGAGTAATGATTCAACAAGCAAGGTCCCTGCTCTCACTGGACTTACATCTTTTGGGGGGAAATGGATGATAAACAAGGACAGTATCTGATCATAACAAGTGCTGATCATAGGGATGGGGAAGATTGGGGAGAACACAGTATAGGGAAGAGGTAGAATTTCTATTTAACCACATTAATTTTAGGATGCTTATTAGATATTTGGTTGCAGGTGTCAGGCAGAGAACTGAGGAGATAACAAGTTGAATATATAAGTCAAGAGTTTAGGCAGGGCTTCCCTGGTGGCGCAGTGGTTGGGAGTCCACCTGTCGATGCAGGGGACACGGGTTTGTGCCCCGGTCCGGGAAGATCCCACATGCCATGGAGCAGCTGGGCCCGTGAGCCATGGCCGCTGAGCCTGCGCATCCGGAGCCTGTGCTCCACAACGGGAGAGGCCACAACAGTGAGAGGCCTGCGTACCGCAAAAAAAAAAAAAAAAAAAAAGATGTGTCTTCCTTTAGTCAACCTCTCAGTCGTGCAGGATAAACCTGAAAGTAACCAATACAATACCACATGTAAGGATGGTAGGATGAGGAGGATAAGAAGAGGATGCTATAGGGACACAAAAAAGCAGGGTCTGAGAAGAGTGGGAAGGCATCTCAGGGAGAAGAAATGACAATAAACAAAGGCAAGGATTTTGGGAAATTATGGAAGATTTCAGAAGTCCTGTTCTGAATTTTCCCTGAAGTTTGACTTGTAGCCCTCCTGCAGCTGTATTCCAGCCCTTAAGGCCTGCTGAGCAGCCCCTGGGAGTGGAAAGAGCAGCCCCAGGTTCTGGGGAATGGGAACCACACCCTCTAGTGGAAGAGGAGAACACTCATGGAGTGCACAGTGGGGGAAGCAGTTTGCTCTCAGAGCTACCCCCCAGCCCAGACCATGCTTTCCAGTGTGTCTTTACCAGCCATATAACCTTAAAGATGTCACTTAACTTTCCTGAGTCTGTCTCCCCATCTAATTGAAATAGTATTGCATGTCCTCTCTTTGGGAACTAACATTTGAACCTAAGCCAGGAAGGAAGTCTGATCCTGGGACATAGGACAGTGCCCAATAGGCATAGTGAGAAGTTCATTCATTCGTTTGTCTGTTTATTCAAAATATGCATTGAGTACTTTCTATTTTCAGCAAGTTGTGCTTGGTTCCTGGGCACAAATCGGAGACAGACACACACCCATCGTTTGTCTTAAAACATCATGGGAAGACAGGCATTTAAAAAACAGTTAATGTTAAAGTATGTTGAGTGTTTTCATAGAGATCTGTAGGGTACCTTGGAGTATTCAGCAGGTAGACTGGACCCTCTCCCAGGGGGTCAGCAAAGGCTTCCTTGATTAAGCAGACGCGGTCATGCGTAAGCTGAAACCTAAAGGATAAGTAGAACCAGCCAAGCAAAGGAAGGAATGGGAGGAACATTCTAGATACATGGACGAGCATGTAAAAACCCAAGTCCAGAGAAGACTTAGAAAAGCATAGACTTCAAGGAAACAACGCAGTACAACTGGTGCATAAAGTGTGAGAAGGAAAGTAGCATAGATGAGAGTGAAGGAGGTGAAGTGGTGAGATTGAGAAGGCCTTAAACCGGGTTGAGGAATTGGGGCTTTAACTTTAGAATAATGGGGAGCCATTGGTAGACATTAAAGAGACATGACCTATTTTGAGCATAGCTAAAAGGAAATCTTAGGGCTCCTTTCATAGAATAATATCCAGGTCTTTTGAGTCTGGTCCCAAAGAGAGGATTTCCAGAGGTAAAGGGAAAGCTGGAAAACGCCTCTTCTGTCTTAATCTGCCAGATCACTCTTACCTTCTCAATTGCTCTCTAATGGCAACTACCACTCCCTGCTGGCCTCACAGGGTACTGTTTCCCATTTAATGGCCCAGCTCAACTGGGACTAGGAGGGATATTTAAGCAACGTTTAACTGAAAATGGACAATAATAAAAGAAAAATTATATTTACAAAGTGTAACATAGAACATGGACATCTGGCTCAAAAGTTCATCCTCTGTTGTGGAATGCCTAGGGCTCTGTCTCAAACCCCCTGTTCTTCCCTTATCTCTCCCCATACTTTCCCTAGGCCTATGGCTTTAAGGTAAATAAGAGTCACATGACTCAAAATGCATGTCTCTGCCCCTGACTTCTGCCTAAACTCTTTTTTTTTTTTTTTCCCCGGTACGCGGGCCTCTCACTGTTGTGGCCTCTCCCGTTGCGGAGCACAGGCTATGGATGCACAGGCTCAGCGGCCATGGCTTACGGTCCCAGCCCAGTCATATATATATATATATATATATATATATATATATATATATATATATATATGACTCTCAGTTATATAGTATAATATTTGTAAGAACCCTTTTGGCGTGAAGTGACAGGAACTGAATGTAAACTTCGTTAAAAACCTAGAGCATGCAATGTTCCATTAACTAGATAGTCTAAGGTAGTTTGTGTTCCCTTTAGCCTTGGCTAGATCCACGGGATTCTAAAAATTCTTTCTTTTTCTCCCTTCTTTCCCTCCCTCTTGTCATCCCTTCATCCTGCCTGTCTTCCATCACTTATTTCTCTATCTCTGTTTCATTCTGCATTGTTTTTATTTACAGGCAAAGTCTCTTTCTTCGGTTGTAAAGATAGCTCTGGAAGCTTGAAATTTACATGGCTTTTAGCATTTACAATCTCAGCAATAATCGCAGCCATCTCCTAGCTTCCATATCAATATTCTCCAAAACAGTGATTGGTCTTGCTTGGGTCAAGTGCCCTCTTGTGAGCAAATGAGTTTGAACAGGGTACTCTGGTTTGACAGCTGGGATCAGGGGCCCAGTGCTGCGGTAGGGGAAGTGACTGACGGGATGGGAATGTTGTTCCTCAAAGAGAAGTAGGTGCTGTTATCAAGAGATAGGAGACAAATAAAGAATTCTGCACAGGAAAAACCCAGAGCTACTATATCGTACCCAGGAATTTCATAGGTAAGACAGTCTTCAAGATGGTACGACACTGAGGACTTCCCCTCCTGGCTCTTCTACTCTGTATTGTGTAACTTGGAGAAGTCACCTTTGTCAGCCTTGATTTTCTCACCTGTAAAAGGAGGATACAGCTCCTCACCGAACTACTGCATATGCCTACTGGGAGGGCCTAAGGGAACCCTCGGTGCTCTACGCACAAATGGTGTTCCCCCCAGGGACTTGAGGTCCTCCAGCACCTGTCTCCTTCCTGTCTGCTTCTTCTTGGGCATGATGTGTGTATACAGGAAGTGTCTGCAGTGCAGCGGTGACATTTCAACAGAGGTCCCGTGGAGAGGCAGTACTTGCTCAAAGGAATATACTCCTGATTGTGGATTTATAAGCGCTTCAGGGGGTAAATACTTGGTGGCAAGAATGGCTTCAAGTACCCCTCATGTGACACTGCCTAGCCATTCCTCTGTTCTGCTCCAGAAAGCAGCTCAGTGTGGAGAAAAGAGAAGGGGATTTGGAGTCAGAGAATCGGGGTATGTGTGCCGGTTGGTGTGCTTCCAGCGATATGACCTTGGATTAGTTACTTAATCTGAGCGTCATTTTTCCTATCTTTGCTGATCTGTCTTTTCCCCAAAGTGGCTGTCAAGAACAAATGAAGCTGTGGTGAAAGGGCTTAGGATGAAGACAGACCTGGGTCTGAGCCCTCCTTTGTCTCCTTATCTAGGGTACACTGTCAGGGCTACACCCAGGTCCCCACTGGATGGGTCCTTCCTGTCATTTCCCTGTCCCTCTCCTGGCTTTGGTTGGCTTTTGCTGCTAATGGCCTGCATCTGTGATGTGCAGAGGATTGCCACTTTGCCAAGTGCTGGAAGGGTACAACCCTCTGGAGGCCCTTAACCAATGACTAGTATGTCAGCTCCGCTCCCTTGCTGTGGGTAGTGTGACTCTGAGACAGAATTAACCCTGCAGAGTTTCCCTGTTAGACCAGAATTTTGCCTGAAATCTCACGTTGCTTGTCTCCTTCCTCTTCCCTATTATTTTTGTCCCCAACTCAGTTCTTGGTTTCTCCTAGTTTCTTCTCCTTCATCAGGACTTGCATGTAATTCTTATCTCAACTTCATCTAGGACAACTTAATGGTGTATACCCTTAGGTAATGTGAGTTACTCACAAGGAAGCTCATTTTCCTCATCTGGAGAAGGAAGGTGGTATCGTCTACCACACATGGTTATGGAATCATAGTAGTTATTCAGTAAATGATAACGGTTATTTCTAAGTACATAGTGAGGCCTTCTGCAAGTAAGTGCAGGGGTAACTTTATTTTAGGACACAGGAGGGCAGCCCAGATTGACCAGTTCAACCTGATGTTGGGGTTAGCTCTCTGTACAACTGAATACTTTAAAATTCCAGGATCCATGTCGTTTTGTCAACGTTATATGGTCCCAGTGCCTGCCCTTACCCTGCCCCTTGAGTTGTGCCTCTGGGTTCTCTCTGGCGGGTCCTCTGCTTGAGGAAGGGCCCCTTTAAACCATTTGTAGAAATAGCCTTTGCTTCAGTGAGCAGGGATCTTCCTTCCCTCGTCCCCAGATGCAGTGCATGCTGCAGCCTCCCATGTAAGCCCTGACCAGGCAAGTGCGTTGCTACAGATGAACTGTGGCAGGCTGGTGGAGATTGCCAGGCGGCAAAGGCTCCCACATGCACAAAGCACTCAGACCCTTTGGCTCCAACTTGCTGCTGGCTTGTGGGGAGATTGTAACAAGAATGTGAGTGACTGGTTGAACACAGAGGGAGTTGCAGACTAACGGGCTGGAGAAAGCTTTGTCTGATCAAACACTGTGCGTTACTGCCCTGTTCAAGGTGGGAAGGTTAGAGAAGTTGCCCTGTTCACTCAGCTCTGCACCTTGGCTGCCAACCAGCCGTGCTTGCTTGGGGTGATGACAAGCCCTTTCTGTAGCCCTGTGTGGGAAGTGACAGCTGCCGAAAAATATCAGGCGAAAAGAAAAGAGCCGAGGATTTCTCTCAAGGAGGTGAGCGGCGTTGGAAAGCTGGGCACTTGGTATGATTAAAAAAGAAAGAAAACAAAAGAATGCAGAGCATGAAGGCAGAAAGGGGTCTAAGAGATCATGTAATCTGATTCAATACCTTACAGGCAAAGAAACCGGTGCCCACAGAGGAAAAGGTTTTTGCCCAAAGTCACAGAGTTGTTAGTATCTGAGAAGGGTTTAGAACCCAAATTTAGACAGAGGGGCAAATAATTTTTTCATCACACCCTTCTACTTGGTTATTTCTTTCATTTTAGTTTCTCCTTCTGCGACGCAGTAAGTAATATTGATATGTCACTATTCAGCATATATGATTTGAACGCTCGTGCTGTGCCAGCCTCATATACATGACCTTCTCTAATGCTTACAACAATCTTATGAGCAGACATTGTTACCCTTGATGATGTTGTGAGAGGTGACACAAGTTACTCAGGGTCACACAGCTAGTAAGTGGTCCAACTTCCCTCTCTCTGATTAGAGAATCCCCCATGCTTTCCAAGATATGATGCTACCTGTGAGGATTGGCTTCTTGGATATATGGGGATTATGAATAAAAATTTGGAAGAAAGGAGAAGAACCAGATGGGGCTAGACAGGAGTAGGCTGAAATAAAGTAGTTGAGAGGGTGTTGGCTGTAGGTGGCCTTCGGATTCCCTGTCAGCCAGAACAAATATGTCAATGGACTTCTTTGGAATGATGGCATGGATATATAATCCATGGGCAACATCCTTTGTTTCAGGTTTAAAGTAAATTTATTATAACTTAAAAAAATTGTGCATAAGAAAAAATGCTCAGCATCATTAATTATCACGGAAAGGCAAATCAGTATCACAATGAGGTATCACCACACCCGTCAGAATGGCTATCATCAAAAAGAACACAGCAAATGTCGGCAAGGATGTAGAGAAAAGGGCATCCTCATACACTTTTAGTGGGAATGTAAATCAGTGCAGCTACTGCAAAAAACAGTATGGAAGTTTCTAAAACTAAAAGTAGAACTACTGTATAGTTTCTGCAAGAGGGAAGACAGGCCAACTGACACATGGGAAAAAATATAATACATTGCCTTGTATTCTTACAGATCATGAAGCCATGGGAGTTTTGAGTTTTGGAATGAAAAACGAAATCAATGCAATCTCTTTAACTAAAAAGCTTCTTGTGCCATCCCGAGGAGAGTTGGCAAATCTGACATTCAGAATGTAGTTTTATTTCCAGAATGGATTACGTATGACAGTAGATAAAATGCTTTTCTCCATGTGACCACTATTAAAAGCCCAGTAAACATAAATAGTGCCTGCACTTCATGCAGTCCCCCGATGAGGTATAAAACAGGCAACGTGCGGAATGAAATAGTTGCAATTCTTGAAAAACGTGGATCCTTGATATATCAAAATTGCCCTGAGAATGAGGAAGAAAATAAATATAAGTAGTTAGAAGAAAGATGAAAGTGGCTTCAACACATTTTTATAGTTACGATGAAAAGCTTTTTATTTACATTAGATTATATTTTTCATTTTGAAATATTAGAACTAAAACCTTGAAGAAGAAAAAACACCTGTAATGCTTGCACATTATCATATCCCTTTTAGCATTTTGGTTTTTATGTTTCCAACTTTTCCTTCTAGGCTTGTTCCCTTGTATAATTGTCATCTTATATACAATTTCATTCACTGAATTTTCCGATGAAAATATGTTAAGCATTTTCTAGGTTATTACATAGCTTCCAAAAGGAGTTATTAATGATTACCTATACTTATTGAGTGGATAGATCATAATTTGTAAACTTTTCTCCTGCCATTGAACATTTAGGTTGTTGATGTGAATGGTATTAAATTTTATTAAAACTTCAGCTTCGACTACACTGAAATATCTTCTAATCAGGTAATATATTAATTACATTAATGCATTTCCTGATTTTTAAACCATCCTTACATTCCTGATATAGATTCTACTTGGTTGTGATGGACTCTGAATTTCCTTTGCCACAATTTTATTTGGGGTTTTTATATCCATATTCATAAAAATGGTTGACTTAAGCGGATACACCAAGGCAGCCCATCTTATCGGACTTATCTGGTTTTGGATCATCTACTTCCTACTTTTATGAACTTAAATTACTTAGCCTTTCTTTTTATCTCTCCTTTTCTCTTTATTTGGTTTTGAAAACAGCACTCAAGGGATATGATGGTTAGCTGTGATTAAGCACTCAGTTCTGAAAGTTCATATGAATGTTACACATTGAATAGATCAAAGTTATTGTAAAGTTAGATAGACCCACACCATAAGTAAGATTGTGACAACACTTTTCTTTATTACCCTAGGTTTTAAATAACCAGTCTTTCAAAGTTGGCAGAACGAGACTTCTGTGAATTATGGCAAACTTGGGAGAAGGTATAAGCAAGCTATTACCAGTGTGGGACAATCTGGTGGATCCTAAAGCCTGATCTGCTGACTGTCTGCCAGATGATTAGGAAGGATTACTAGGTCTGTCCACCTGGACAAAACCCACACTCATTGGTGATTCTCATGTGTAGCCTCAGATTAGGAAACACGGTTGTAGTAGAAAGAGGTTCATAGACTTTTTGGTCATACTGCTTATAAAACCTGTTATTTGTTGATCTTGGGAAAATTCCATAACCTTTCTGGACCTCAGTTTTATCACCTGTCATAAAGGTTTAATACCACTACTACAGGGTTACGAAGTGTCTTTCATGTAAAAGTGCTCAGTAAATGGCAGCGCTTCCTTATTATTATGAATAGTCCCTTGACAATGAGATACTTCCCCCTATATATTAATATTTCTGCAGTTGAGGTGCATCTCAAAATTAAGATAAGCAATTCTGTCAGTGGCAAGCAGAGGAGTTAGTTATTGGACTGTTCTGTTGCCTGAGATATATGAACTTGTCTATACATGGAGGTTATTTAATCACTTAATTGTTAATTCAGTTGAATATTTCATATCAACGTCATTATGGGGGGGCTGCATTTTTACCTTAAATTTGGATCCTAATTATTGGTTTAAATGCCTTCAAAAATACTGCCTTATGAGGCAACATTAAAATTTTAAAAATATATGTTTTGTCTCTAGAAGAATGATTGACACATGTCAGGCAATGCAATGAAAGCAAATAGAAACTGCAAAATTTCTCAGATTAGATCACAAGAATCTTAGAGAAACTGGGGTGACCAGTTTATGTGTTTGAAGGACTGTAATTTTGGTGGCAAGCAGCTCTCTCTCTCTAAAGCTTTTGGCTGAATTTCAAGAGAAGCTGGCTAACTTTCAGGATACTTCCTTCAGTTAAGAAAAAGTATAAAGCTATGGGGGCTATGCAAGTGAAACATCGATGTTCTTCTTTATGCCTGAAAATAACACTATTAATTTTCAAGATTTGAAAAGGCCACTATTGTGAGCATAGTTTATGCAAAGTCCAAAACTTAGCCTCCAAACTTGATTAGGCCACTGAAGAAAAAAGTATGGATGAATACAGATTATTGTTAAATCTAAAAAGGTGAATATTTGTGTGATTCTTCCCCCAACCCAAAGCTGTAATAAAATGGTGTGGTTTACAATGGACAACATATTAGATCCTAGTATGCTATGATAGTGTGTGATATTGTGATTTATAATAAGAAATATTTGGACTTCCTCCCGTTTCTGGCACAGAGCTCCAAAAACCCTTGGAATTTTTAAATGTTGAGAGTGATAAAGATGTCTTTTGTTATGTTAATGAGGCGACTATTGGGATGCCCCTCAGTCACCTAAGGTGGGGGGCTTGTTGCATGGAGAACCAACCATGTGATCAGAGGGTTGGAACTTTCAGTCTCATCTCCCTGACCAAATGGCCAATGATTTCATCAATTCTGCTTATAAAATGAATCCTCCATTAAAAATGGACAGGGTTTGGAGAGCTTCTAGGTTAGGGAACGCATGGCCTTTTGGGGAGAATGGTGCTTAGAGAAGACATGGAAGCTCTGTGCGTTTCCCCATACCTTACTCTGTGCACCTCTTTTATTTGGCTGTTCCCGAGTTATATCCTTTTATAATAATTTGGTGATCTAGTAATCTAGTAGGTAGATGAGTTTCTTGAGTTCCGTCAGCTGCTCTAGCAAATTAATTGAACCCGAGGAGCGGGTTGTGGGAACCTCTGATCTATAGCCAGTTGGTCAAAAAGCACAGGTAATAACCTGGGCTTGCTACTGATACCTGCAGTGTGTGTGTGTGCATGTGTACGCGTGCGTTAGGGGGCAGTCTTCTGGGACTCAGCCCTCAACCTGTAGAATCTGATGCTAGTTCTGGGTGGATAGTGTCAGAACTGACTTGAATTATAGGACACCCAGCTGGTGTTCTGAGCATTGCTTATTCTTATGGGGACCCTCCCCCCCCCCCCCCGCAAAAAAGACACACTGGAATTGATGATCAGAACACCTATATACAGTGTAATTAGCTGATTACCTTAGCATCGGTACCTGGACTCCTATGACAAGCTAGACTAATTCTGCTGAGTAGCAGTTTGCTGTTTTATGCTTCACTGTTAAGTCTGGGTTTTGTTCACATAGGAAGGTTTTGTTGTTTTTTTTTTTCCTGCTTTAAAGAGATAACAGAGGTAGAGAGTTATTCACGCGAGCAAGCACTACAAATTCAAGTGAGCCATTTTGATCCTTTTAGTTTTTTGTAGAGTTGCAGAGATGTATGTGATGTTAACGTACAGCTTAAATAGTAATAAATGTTTGCATTGCTTAATGCCTTGCCTCTTCTACTACTACACACACAAGGTGTAGTGTAATCCTATTCAGAAACCACAGACACCTTAAAGAGCTCTGGCTGTTAGTTCCCACTTCAAATATCCCTGAGGAGGGATTTCTACCTGAGCTTTAAGAGGAGTCTGAAGAATCTGGCATAAATAGTCACTCCTGGGAATTCCCTGGCAGTCCAGTGGTTAGGACTCCGTGCTGACTGCCGGGGGCCTGGGTTCAATCCCTGGTCCGGGAACTAAGATCATGCAAACCATGTGGGATGGCCGAAAAAAAAGGAAAAAGCACTCCTTATTGTATTCCATAGCACCTATGGTCATGGAAACATGAGACATTAAGAGTAAGAATTGAGTTTGTTTTTTAAACATTTCTAATCTCATCAGTGCTCCAACCAGAGAAGGACTGGAGAAAGATATTGGGTCCGTTCCATTGAGTGATGTCTTCTCAATAACCTCTGTTGGAATCCTTTATTTTGAGACTTTACATAAATAACATAAGCATTTGCTAAAAAGATAACATAAACTGAAATAAATTGTATTAATTTTGTTTATAGCTTGAATAAGCATAATTGTGTGTTCACAGTTCTCTATAAAACTTGAAAAAATATATGGGAATATCTACAATGTTCTTTCTTACTCTTCATATTAGCATGAGGATAGCCCTTAGGGCTGGGCTAGTATTTTTGTTTTCCTGGAATGCCACCTCTACCTTCATTACTTAGGTTCTACACTTCCAGCTTATGTATATTGACTGCACTGGCCCATACCAGGCAACTGTGGCCTGCTCACATTTTATCCAGTGATACCAATAGTAGAGGATGTTTTGTCTCATTGAGGGTCATGGAGTGTGGGGCAAAGAATATCAGAGCTGTAGTCAGATAGACCTACATTTTAATCTTTTCTGTCATATACTACCTGTGGGATACTGGAAAAGGTATAACCTTTGAGAGCCTTATTTCCTCGTCTGTGAAATGGGATTAACAACACCTGCTTTACAGATTTGCTGTGACTATTAGTGACTTATTTAAAAGCACACTGCCCGGCACATTATGGGCGCCAAATAAATGCTAACTTCCCTTCCATTGCATCATTCCTTTCTTCTCAGCCTATAATATACCAAAGTTCATTCTCTAGAGCAAGAGTTCTCAGAGTGTGGTCCCCAGAACACATCGTCATCATCATCATCACAGACCACAGCATCAGCATCACCTAGGGGCTTGTTAGAAATGCAAATTCTTGGCCCTATCACAAACACCTGTATCAGAAAATGCTGAGAGTGGAGCCAAGTAATCTGAATTTCTCCAGGTGATTCTGGTACAAAGTTTGAGAACCACTGCCTTAAAGTATAGGCTTCCTGTTTTAAAGTAGAGTACAACAATTTTGTATCTACTGTTCTTGTCATGTCTGAAAAAATGTGAATGTTGCACAGGTTACAAGAGTCTAGCTCTCCAGTATAATGCCCAGGTATGCCCTCTGTTCTTGCTTTTGTCCTGGAGAGAGATGGGATTAAAAGGGCAAGGAGCAATAATGGCGGCTGATTCCAAAATGGAAAACCAGTGCTGAATGAAAAGTCTCTTTGTTCTATTCCTTTTGCAATGCTTGGACCACTCTGCTTTTCTTGTTATTGTCAGATTTTATAACTTCTGCCAATCTAAGGGACATGAGGTTGCAAATAGTTCTAGGTTTAATTTTTATTTTCCTGATTCTAGTGTTTATTGCTTGTTCAATTATCGACTGACTAGTTGCTTACACTTCTGTGAAATGCTGGTTATGTCTGTTAGTCATTTTCCTATAAGACTGCTTAGATTTTTCTTTTTTTCAAACTTATTGAATAGAATTGATATGCGACATTGTGTAAGTTTAAGGTGTACAGCGTGTTTATTTGATATACTTACATATTGCAAAATAGTTACCACCATAGCATTCGCTAACACCTCCAGCACGTCGCATAAGTACATTTCCTTTTTGTGTTGAGAACATTTAAGATCTACTCAGTGAGCAACTTTGAAGTATATATAATACAATACTATGACCATAATTACCATGCTGTACTTTAGACCCCTAGAACTTTTTCATCTTATAACTGGAAGTTTGTGCTCTTTGACCATTATCCTCATTTCCCCTACCCCCTAACACTTGGTAACCACAACTCTACTCTCTGTTTCTGGGATTCCACATATAAATGGAATATTTGTCTTTTTCTGTCTGACTTATTTCACTTAGCATCATGCCTTCAAGGTTCATCCATCTGTCACAAATGGCAGGGTTTTCTTCCTCATGGCTAAATAATATTCCATTTTCTATATATACCACATATATACCTGATTTCATTGAATTGTCTTTCTGTGTTTTCTTTTCTTTCTTTTTTTTTTTTTGCGGTACGCGGGCCTCTCACTTTTGTGGCCTCTCCCATTGCGGAGCACAGGCTCCGGACACGCAGGCTCAGCGGCCATGGCTCACGGGCCCAGCCGCTCTGCGGCATGTGGGATCTTCCCGGACCGGGGCACGAACCCATGTCCCCTGCATCTGCAGGCGGACTCTCAACCACTGCGCCACCAGGGACGCCCTTTCTGTGTTTTCTTGTAACTCACTGAGTTTCCTTAAAACAGCTATTTTGGATTCTTTTTTGGGTAAATTGCAGGTCTCCTTGTCTCTGGGTTCAGTTACCGAGTGGTTATTGTGATCTTTTGGTGTTACATTACCTTGATTTTGATGTTCCTTTGAGCTTTGCATCATTGACTTCACAGTTGAAGTGGCAGTCACCTCCTCCAGTTTCTACTGACTTCTGGGGAGAAATACCTTCCATCTGCCCTGCTAGAGATTATGAGGCTTTCTCAGACCTTCTGTGGCTACACCTGCTCCAGATTTCTTTCTCCCTCTTGCGGCAGAATGTTTTAAGCTTGCATGCCTTCTCTCCATCCGACAACACACCATGCTGACAGCCTCTTTTGTTTTCTCATAGGTGGCGCTACAGCTCAACTTTGTGGTGTCAACCTTGCCCACAGATTAGAGCCTGTTTTCTGCAAGTGATCGCTGGTCATCTCCCAGAGCTGTCCCTCGCCACCACCTTCAGGAGGGCACACAGTTTCCCACTGCAGAGTCAGCACGAGTGGCGCTAGGAGTGTGTGTGGGTCAGCTGGGCTATCATCGGTGGGCTCTCCCAGCAGCTGGTGGGCAGGCTTCTAGATGGAGTCCACCATACACTTAATAAACTCTGTGTCCCTTCAATGCCCTCGGAGAGTCCTGGGTACTTTCCCAGACTCTTTGCATCCCACAGTCTTGGAGCTCCTGATTTAATGCACTGGGCTGGCTTTCTGTATCAGCTGGTTCCGCATCTGGGGATTCAACCAACCTCCGATCAAAATTCATTCTGTTGTTTGTGGAACTGTGGATGCAGAGCCCTCCGATATGGAGGGCCAAGTGTACTGCACCATTTCCTATAAGGGACTTGAGCATCCCTGTATTCTGGTGTCCACAGTGGCTCATGGAACCCATCTCTAGAAGGTGGGGCTGAGAGAGAAATGATCCTCTTCGGCGGCATCAGCAGAGCTGGGGAAGCCAGGTGTCACTCACCGGCTCTCTTTCCCCCAAAGGGAGAAATCAGGGGCCAAGGAAGATCTCTCGGCCCTGAACTCCGCCACGTTGAAGAAGCGGTGATGCAGGTAAAGCAAAACTGTTCTTCTTACTGTTACTGAACACAAGCACGTGGTTTCAGCAAAGCATTTTTAAAGGCAAGATGAGTTGGGGCATGGTTGGGTGTTAAAATTTTCTTGGTGTCAGAATCCTTTGTTTTTGCAGTTGTCCATGGAGGTCAGGTCACGATGTTCCTGTAAACCTCCAATAAGACAAATGTTATTCTGTTTTGCAACTTTTTATCTCCATATGAATGGAAAAGTGTTATACCCTTAAAGGTCAGAGCCTTGAGAATCAGCTGTCCTGTATATTTCAGGTTATAGGCAACATTCTTAACTCTAAGCAAAGGCAAAAGAATACAAAGGTTTAAGTAAAAGAAACAGATCTAATATGGAGTCAGATTTTGTTCTTCCTTATTATATTACCCACTCCAGGGCTTCCAAACTTGTACTGTTTTGCTGGTTCTTCTCTGGGAACCTGGACTTCCACAAAGGCTGTCTCTGCCCTAACATGGGTGATTGTCTCAGTCAGTGTTCTCCAGGGATTTGGACGTTGATGCAGAGGGGCTAGAGCTGATTCACAGGTCACTTTTCAGGGTCTACAGCCGGGACTGTGGTCTGTTGGCCTATTACCTGATGCACAGGTGGGTGAGACTCCCCTGGGTTCCTCGGTGTAGGGTGCTAAATCCCACACCTCTCACACACTTTCGTTTCTAGATGGATGCTGGTATTTGTTGTTGGGAGGGTAGGTGGACAAAAAGTGAGGGACGCCTTATGCAGCCATGATGCTGATGTCACTCCCTTCTTAGCTTTCTTTTAATGATTTATAGGAATTCTTTATATTAGATTTAACCAAATGAACTGTCAATGTTTGACCTTTCTTCACCTCTAAAAATGGCAGTTTTATATTGTTCAACCTAATATATTCTAGATAATATTTTTAGAATAAGTATTTTCTGCCATTTCATGGTTTATTTAAAAAATTTCTTCATAGCTTCTTTTGATTAAGATGTTTTAAATATAATGTAATCAAATTTATTAATACTGTCCTGTTAGATTTTATAGTTCATGCATCTTGTTGTAAGAAAGTCTTGACTATACTTTCCCCATTGATGTGTAATATAACTCTGTTTCCATATAGCATACTTGGATAACTTTTCTTAGCTTTTGTTCTTCCAAATATATTTTAGAATTAGCTTGTAAGGTGACATGAAAAACTTGTTGAGATTTGATTGAAATTTGGTAGTTTTGGAGAAAACTGACTTTATAATATTGAGTCGAATTTTAAAAGTTTAGCCAAGTTCTGTTCTTCTCAAATTAGAATATTCATTCTGCTAATCTGTCTGAAGTTTCTTTTGAATTTTCTAAGTAGATACTCATATCAGCCTGTTGACCTAAAACAAATAGACTGCCAATTATTTCTCCAGCAACAATGACAACAAAAAAGGGTTTATTGGGGATAAGCAGGGAATTGCAACTTGGGGTCTGCAACCATGGAGAGTCATGTGCAAGTCTCAAGCCAAAAAGGAGAGTAGAATTCTTTTATAGAGGGGAAAAGGAAGTTGGGAGGGCTATAGTAAACAAAGAGTCCGTGGCTTTTCATTGGCTGAGTTCATGCCAGGAGTGAAGGGGGCTTTTCTTCCCCTTATAGGGCTCTGCTATTGTGGTAGGGTGTAAGAGTTCCCCCTTCTGGTCTCCCAACTCTATTTAATTGAGGTTTCTGTTGTTAATTTTTTTACGAAGTGTGATAGTTTTGTTTCTTCATTTCAATGCAGTGCTTACACATCTTTTTTTCTTTCTTGTGTAATTATTCTGGACAGTTACCTTAAGTGCAGTATTAAAGATTAACAGTGATAATGGGCACCCTTGTTATCTCCTTGATTTTATTTTATTTTTTCATGATAATTGCAATTTATCGATGGTATTATTTCAGTTCCTGTTTTGTCATTTTTTATACAGTTAAAAAAATTTTTGTTGGAGTATAGTTGATTTACCATGTTGTGTTAGTTTCTGCTCTACAGCAAAGTGTCTCCTTGATTTTAGAGGGAGATACATTTAACATTTTTACCTTTGAATATGTCTTTTTTGTTTGTATTTTGTTTTGGTAGATATCCATTATTGGTTTAAGGAAATTTTATTCGACTTCTAATTTGCTGAGAGTTTTAACCAAAAAGGAATATTAATTAAAATTGTGTTCTGTTTAGGTTTTTCTCCTGGAATATTTTATTTGGTGAATTACATTAAGGGAGTTTTTGCATTCCTAGAAGAAAGGAAACTTAGTCATGTTGGCTGGGTTTTTTCCTAGACCCCTTTATGAATTGATGCACTGGGTTTGCTAATTTTGTTTGATTTTAAATTTATTAATACATGCTATTCTTTTTCTTAGTCTTCCAGTATATTGTTTTACATTTTATGCACAATAACTATGTTTCTTTAGATATGTATCTGACACCTCCAATATCTAGAATTGATCCTGAGATTTCTGTTGGACTCAGGTCTGTTTGACAGCTCAGTACCACCTCAAAACTCCAAGGGTGGTCACTTAGTGGTCTTCTAGTTCACCATCAATCAAAATCCTGTTCTTTCATGAAAATCCGTGTTGAGTTTTTCTCCTTTGTAAGGCCTTCCCAGATCTTTTGTGACTGGAAGTAATTAGTCATTTTTTTTTTAATGCTTCTACTACATTTATTGGTCTTTCTATTTGGCTCTTAATTATTTCTTCTTTGCGTACCTATTGTCTTCTGCATAGTTTGTGAGACCCTTTATTGGAAGGATGACATCTTATTCAATTTTGTACTCCCAATCTGATTCCTGTCACATAGAGACAGAATTGGTGAGTAGAGGAGGAAAAAAATATAGCCAGCCAGTGTTTGGAACTAGCTTTTACTGACTGTGTGACCTTGGCCTAATTATCTAATGTCCTGGAACTTAGGCTTCATCATCTCTAAAACAGGTATTATAATTGACCCATCTCTTATGAAGAAAGAATTAAATGAAGTAGTGTGTACAAAATGGCTGGCTTATAGTAGATTTTCTCTACGTGTTTGATGAATACACATGATTCGGATCTACAAGAAGAATCTGTTTTTAGCGATAAAGCTGGATGTCATTTAGAAATCATGTTAAAATCTCACAGTTTTCCTTCAGAGCCACAAATACGGGAAGCTGGTCCCAGCCTGCACTTGTCAAACATCAGCTTCAGGCTATTTGGAAAGGAGTCTTTGCAAAGCACTGTCTGAGGTGCTGCTGGAGTTAATATTCTGCTTCTCTCTGGATAATGATTCTTTCATCACATTACCTTTGCTGAGGGGCATACGGGAAGGCCTGGCTGGTGATTCCATCTGGAGCTCCGTTGCACCGGGACATGGAAAACTTGTCATAAGGTGCCAGTTATTTCTAAGCACATCCCAGGTTCTCAGAGAAAGCCAAGGATTAGCACTTGTTCAACTCAGGAACATGATTTTGACCAGGAATCCTAACATCGTTGACTATTAAGTATGGAAACAACGTGTCTAAACATTTATGTAAGACGTGATTCATTAGATCAACACTTAAGTCGTGAACAAGTGATTTAAACTTTGGAAATGTGACTTAGGGAATATTGGTATCATGTTTTCCTTTCTTAGAAGTTTTCAGTATCTCCCAATGGCCACTAAATGAAGTTGAGATTCTAAAGGCTCATTTATATCAATACATGACTCATCACACCCTACCTTACCACATTCTTCTCACTGTTTCTTCCCATATGATCTGTGTTCCTACTTCACATATTTTGCTGTCCTCCATAAATGCCCATCAGTTTGCTGTCTCTGTTTTTACGCAAATAGAATTCTCTCCTTAGAATGTTCCAGTTTAACCCATTCTTCTATACCCAGCTCAAATGTCACCTTTCTCAGGTAACTTTCTTTGACCAACAACTAAGAATTAATATTTCATTTAGTTATTGAAATAAAAAACCCATTTTAACAGTGCTATTATGTACATTGAACTAGGGTCTAGATCTGATTACTTTCAATAAGCTCAGTCCTGTTGGGAGATAAGAAATAAGGTAATAATATTACACTGTCAACTGGATAGTAGTTAAAGGACTGTGAGGCTGTGGAGGACAGAAGACCAGTCTAGCTGATCTGTTGACCAGAATACCTACTGTGACTTCTTCAATATGGTCATTTCCCATGGGCTGATTTGGGGTTATTGATAGCGTGGTGTCTGAGTTCTAAAAGCAATTGTTGTCAGAAAGCAAGGAGAAAGGTTATGGCATTTTGTTTAATGGGAAATCACACAGCATCATCTCCACCCTTCTCTATTGTCAGGCAGTCATGAAGATCCACTCAGGTTCAAAGAAGTAGACACAAGACTTTGCTACTTAATGAGAAGAGTGCCAGGGTCACATTTTAATAAGAGTATGTGGGCTGGGAGATATTGTGGCTATCTTAGAATATAAAACCTGCCACATTACCCTATGTTATCTTCTGTTTATTTATCCTTTGTACCGCATGAGGGAATTCTTAAATCACAAAGAGTCTGTGAATTTCTCTCAAAAATTATAAGAATTGGGCTTGCTGGGGAGATGGTATCCTATTTTGGAGGTGGGCTTGGGGGAGAAGACTCCTGAGGTATGGGATAGGTGGTGGCAGCCTAGAGGAAAGGAAGAAAGTAGACCACTGAGGCAGAGAGAAGGAAGGAGAACCCAAAGCCAACCTGGACCTGACTGGGGCTTTCTATCCAGGGTTGATATATTAAGCCTTGTTTATCTTAATTTAGATGTGAATAATTAATTGCATTGGTAAAGAAATAATGAATTTTTACTTAAGTTTTATTTTTAAGCTTAAATAATCAATTTAAATGAATAAATAATTAAAGCTTAAGCCTTATTGATTAAACTTTATTTACACTTGAGTGTGAATGGGCTTAAGTCAGATTGCTTGTGACAGGAGTTTCATAGTTTCTAGGGAGAGCATAGTAGCACAAAAAGGGGTGAAGGAAGCATCCAGGCTGGGGAGTTTCTTGGGATTGGGGCTAGAGGCAAAGGATAATGTTTTGACTTCTGAGCCCATTAGTCAATCTTTTAGTATTTCTATTGCTTAGATATGCAGTATATAATACCCCTTAAAAGTCTGAAATTTGTTCATGGAAACTTGAGTTTTAATTCCCTTGTCAATACTTAATAGCAGAGTGAATTCAGAAAAATGATTGGCTTTGAAACCTGTTACCTTATCAACAAAATGGGAATAATAATAGCATCTCTCTCAAAGGGTTGTTATTGAGGATTCAATATAATCATGCCATAAAGTTCATACTTAGCAGTATGTTTTGAGCATTTCTTTTGCATTATGCCTTTGTATAGTTTATCTCCTTTATAATTTTGTGGAGGGATGGTCCAGATTTTCTCTCATCCTCCAGGTGGGATTCTTATCCTGGGAAATTGTTTTCATGCAGATTTAAAACAAACAAGGGCTTCCCTGGTGGCGCAGTGGTTGAGAGTCCGCCTGCTGATGCAGGGGACACGGGTTCGTGCCCCGGTCCGGGAAGATCCCACAGGCCGTGGAGCAGCTAGGCCCGTGAGCCATGGCCGCTGAGCCTGTGCATCTGGAGCCTGTGCTCTGCAGCGGGAGAGGCCACAACAGTGAGAGAGGCCCACGTACCGCCAAAAAAAAAAAAACAAACAAAAAATGGTGTGTGAGCAGAAGCTTCTGTGATAGGAATTGCTTTGGTCAATGAGTGGTTAGAAGAATCCCATCCCTAATTACCCAAATATGTACAAGGACCCTCCACTGTACTCAAGTGATCCTTCACACCTCACGTAATTTGGAGTGCCAGACAGTGATGCTTGCATTGTGATGAGAATGGAGACAGTGGGTGTGCTTCATTGTTTCTTTCCTTATGTTTCTGCTCTTGGTCATGACTAGACAAAATTTTAAATCTCTAGATTTTCTTGTGGGCTCAGCACTTAATGCAAACCAATTCCAACTGGCCCAAGCATATCAGGGATGAGACTGGGGAGCAAGGTGGGGTCAGGGAAGATGCAGGTATTTCCTTCCTTTTACCAGCTGTGTGATTCTGAGCAAACGACTTGACTTCAGTGGGTCCGTTTTCTCCCCTATAAAGTGAGGATAACAATGCCTCCCTCACAGGATCACTGTAAGATTAAATAAGCAAAGGACTGGTACAGGGCTTGGGATGCAGTAAGGCTTAATTAGGGTTAGTTTTCCTTAGTTTCCTATTCTCTTGTTCATCCCAACAATTATGCATAAAAGAGGAACTTCCTAACCTTCGACACATCTGGAGCTGGAAGTTGTCAGGTCAGAATTGCCTCCTCCTATGCTAGTTTTAGACTCTTCTCTCACCTTCTTCTGGCTGTGGAGATGTGTAAAATCCAACTCTTCCTGCATGCACAATGGACTAATTTGCAAAAGTTTGGAAGAAGAGCATAAATAATAAATGCAGGAGAAGCAGTAGTCGGAGAGAATCTTTTCAAATTTTTTGAGTTTTGACTTGAAACTTTTTTTTTTTTTTTTTTGCTGGGGTCAAGGGGAGAATAGGGGCAAACTAAGCCCTTCTCACCTTGTGAGGGACTTGAAAAGTGTTACATCTTCCTGACCTGCCACTTTGGCAGCCTAAGAACCAAATTTTCACTTAAATCACTCAAAGCCACTCCTTTCTCTCCCTTCCTCCCTCCCTCCGTCCCTCCCTTCCTTCCTTCCTTCCTTCCTTCTTCTCTCCCTCTCTCCCCCCTTCCTCTTTTCCAGTGTCCCCCCCACACCCCGATGTTTCAACCACTGTATTAGACTTGGGATACATTGTATAACCAAGGCAATATGAGACTATGTGATTCATATAAGTTATTGTTTGGTTAATTGAAACAATTGCTTAAAGTACCATTAAAATGATGTATACATACCTAAAACATTTTAACTTATAACAGTAGAGGGCATATTTAATCATCAATCTTTTAATGTAGGGTCACTTTTTTCTTTGCGTCTGCTGATAGGAGGTCTTGCCATTTTACGTGCATAAATCCCACCCGCATTGCACTGTTTACAATTTCCAAATTCTGTTTCTTTAAAGTAGTTCTAAAAGTTAGGTACTTGCCAGGCAAACCAAATGCACAATCTTTAAAAGATTTTATATATATTTTCCTCCCAATTTTTAAAAACCTTTTCTCTCATTGCTAATTTAATAGCATTTAAAAGATGACTCACCTTCATTGAGTCTTTTCAAAACATTCTGTTTAGTATTATTGGTATAACAGCCCTCTTTTTGTACCCATATTTAAAGGGCTTCTAATAGTTAATTAAATTACATATTACAGTATCAACTATAATAAGCAGAAAAAGATTTGGGAACAAGCATCACTGGTTCTTGGCAAATTCACAACCTAGATGTCGGGAGCAAAAAATGTGTGAACACTGATAGGCAAACAGCCTATCAGTCCTAAGCGTCAGTGGTCCTCAGTCAGCAGGCTGTAGAGGTGAATGCTTAATCTGAGAGTTGATGAAGTAGAGATTGGTTAAAAGAGCTGGTATTACATAAAGAGTGTCAGACAAGTAAACAGGCAGTTTTGATGCAGCGTGTGTGATAGGCCAGTTCAGTCATATCCTGGTTTCTGTGGGACACGAGAAGGACAGGTGACCCAAGCTAGGGCATCAGGGAAGGATCCAGCACAGCACTTTACACAGAATGGGCACTCATTTAATATCTGCCAAAGGAAATACTTGAGGATGTCCATACCTGAGATTTGGGATTTAGGTTGGTTCAAGGAGAGGATCAGACTCACTGTCCCAAAGATTCAGAGTTCAAGACCTTTTCTTCTCATCTATAAATTAAGGGATTATATGACAATCAATAACCCTGTTTGCTGAGACCTTGAAGTGTAGCCCATACCATGCTGAGTTTGAAGTAGTTACACAATCAGGAATGGGGACTGTGTTTCATAATATTAGAGAAGAAATACCAGGTCGTCTCTGCCTGGGAGAGGCTCTGGGTTTTTAGTTCACATGCTAATGAAAAAGTAGCTACCTTGCTCACTTCACCCTCTTAGAAGAGCAGAAAGGGATTCAGTCCCATGGTTTATAAGTCAGAATGTTCAGAGAAGAAAATCATGTGGAAAAAATGGTGATTAAAAGTAACTACTGCTTTTAAAGGGTTTATTATGTGCCCCAAACTCTATTCAATACTTTACATATAATCTAATTTAATCTCTACAATATCCCTACTGGATAGCTACATTATTATGCTCATTGTAGAGAAGAAGAAATAGAAACTTGAAGAAATTAAGTAGCTAGGGACACAAGTCCTTTACTGTGTATTTTCCAAGTGTTCTTCCCAACTCTTTAAGCAGCCTCCCAAGAGCAGATGAACTGATTAAAGACCCACCCCAGGACAGCTCTTCTTGAGCTAACAAGTTAGGTTGAAAAGTGTCATTTTGGGTGAGGGTGGGACAATCCTTAGTAATGCTGAGGATGGAAACTTTAAGCCAATCTGGGGTAATTCAAGTGTAGAACAGTCTCTAACAAGAAGAAAATCAGCAGTGAATGAGCAGAGAGGCAGTTTGGGCTGACCCCCAAATAGACCCAGTCATCCTGGTGATACCAGAACCCACTGTATAGTTTATGATACATGTATGTATAGATGCATATAAATATACATGTGATATTTATATTATAGATCATATATGTACATATATATGAATTTATAAGGAACTATACACTCACCCCAGTAAGTCATCCTTAGCTAACCCTTTTGTTTCCAAATGTTATCGGTAATCCCTCATAAGAGGTATCTGAGCTGAACCCCACCCCATGTAATTCGACAAGCTTGCATTGACCATCTACTAGGCACTGAGACAATAGAGATGAAGGGTCCCCTCCTTCTAACTGGAGAGACAGCCTCTTAAGTAGATCATTTCAATTTATTCTAAGCAAAAGGACTTTGTTGCCTGGGGCATCATGGAGGTACCTACTAAGCCTCTTCATGCCGTTCATTCAACAAATTCTATATTACAAAAGCACCACACTGGGGCTGCTCAGATATGGTCTGTCCAGCCTGTGTGAGACATGAAATTGTTAGACTATTTCTTTTATAAGAATGACATCTGGGTAATGGCTCTCAGCAACAATCTCAGGCAAGATTGTTCCTGTTGCTATATACCACCCTTGAGTCCTCTGACCTTGTGATCATTCATAAAACAATGTTACTTTGCTTTTCATCATTTAATAAGTCAAGCAAATTGCCTTCAACTACCATAAAGCGCGGTGTGATGCTCCCAAACATTAATTTAAAAAAAAGCTCCTGGTTTGGCCAACTTTTTTTCCCGCTCCCTCACACTTCTTTCTTGACAGAATAAAACCGAAATTCATCCAGATTACAAGCAAAGAGAGTTGGCTTTGTTGAATTGTTAGTCTTTTGTGCTGCAATGCAATCAGTTAAGGATGTGTTGCCAAGAAATAAAGCAGTGGAACATCACGATTAGAGGTGTGAATTTCAGGCATGAAATGCAATTGTTTTACCAATTTTCACAAGGCTCACCACCTGGCATCCACCAAAGCTATTTTGAGGCTGTCTCTCAACATCCATAGGTATCAAAACAATCAGTAAGCAGTTGCTTTTTTGGTAGTATCTGAGCCATAAGTACTTATTGAATGGAGGAGTTACCAGTACAGGATTGAGAATGAGAGTAAGTCAGGTATCACACCCTGCTTCTATGACACAGCACCTGGAACATTTCCCAGTTTACTTGGTAACATTATGAACCCTCTATCCAAACTCTGAAAATGGATTTTGTATTAACTTTGTTGGATTTGCAAATAAGTACAAAGTCTTTTCTGATTCAAAAGCTCCCTGTTCCAAAGGACATGGTTTAGGAATGGCATTTTGTTGTTCTGATTTACTCTGAAATTTCTGAAACAAGCAATCCTGTATAATAAGTATGATCTCTGGTACAGTAATCAATTCTCTGTTTCATGTAACAAGCCCTCTCTGAAATAAAAATGCCTGAGGAAATAGATGTTTTGGAGAGGAATCTATTGTGCTAAGCGCCTGCCAAGCCTACAGCCTACTGTAGATGGAAGCAGCCCTAGGGGTTCCTGTGCATAGGTAGAGTTTGATTCTGAGGTCCTGACCATAATTGACTGGACAGGGGTTGATATCTGAATTGAGGCTGGTAGGTATCTGATTTGAGGTAGCCTGATATAAGGTATTCCCCGCTCGGTTGATGGTGATTATCTTTGACAGTGATAAACTGAACAATGAGTTCTTCTCCACTGGGGAGTTTTAATATGAGATGTAGAATTGGCAGTTGACTGTGGAGGCAGAGAACACAAAAAGGGCACCGTGAGAGGTATAAACAGGCTTCATGAAACAGTAGAAGTCGTGAGCAGTCAGAGCCATGAATGAGTAGAAGCTGTGTATAAGCAGAAACCTTGAGAAAGTCAGAAAGGGGATCCAGTGTCAGTGAGAACAAGAGGAGCGGGACGAGTCCGTAAGGGGAGTGTTGAGTGGCAGAAGACTGGACTCAGTGAACCTGGCTGCTGAGGGAGCGACAGGAAAACTGGGTTGCTAGGGCTCTGTTGAATCTTGAATGACATTCCAGGCTTTTAGCAGTGTTCTCCTCTAGGTGAAGTCTGGCTCTATGGTTAAAATCCCATTTTCCTTATTTTTGCTTGTAGATAAGGGGATTGAAATGAACTAAAATAAAGGACCTAGCTAACATAGGAAAAAGGCTGCTTGAATATTATATGACTGATGATTCTTTATTTCATTCCATCAAATTGATATTACCCTTCCATTCTAATCCTGTTAATCTCATTCTGGAAAAGTCTTCTATACTCCCAAATAATATACTAAAATGGTTAAAAATAACTGCAATAACAATACAGATGTAGTTTTTTTTTGTGTGTGTGGTATGCAGACCTCTCACTGTTGTGGCCTCTCCCATTGCGGAGCACAGGCTCCGGACGTGCAGGCTCAGTGGCCATGGCTCACGGGCCCAGCCGCTCTGCGGCATGTGGGATCTTCCCGGACCAGGGCACGAACCCGTGTCCCCTGCATCGGCAGGCGGACTCTCAACCACTGCACCACCAGGGAAGCCCCCAGATGCAGTTTTTTAATGGAGGTTGACACACATGCCTTTTTTTTTTTTTTAATTGGGGAATAGTTGTTTTACAATGTTGTGTTAGTTTCCACTGTACAGTGAAGTGGAGTTCCCTGTGCTATACAGCAGGTTCTCATTAGTTATTTATTTTATACATATTAGCGTATATATGTTAGTCCCAATCTCCCAATTCATCCCACCCCTCTCTTTCCCCGCTTGGTGTCCATATGTTTGTTCTCTACATCTGTATCTCTATCTCTGCCTTGCAAACCAGTTAATCTGTACCATTTTTCTAGATTACACAAATATGTCTTAAGATACAATATTTGTTTTCCCTTTTCTGACTTACTTCACTCTGTATGACAGTCTCTAGGTCCATCCACATCTCTACAAATGACCCAATTTCGTTCCTTTTTATGGCTGAGTAATATTCCATTGTATATATGTACCACATCTTCATCCATTTGTCTGTCGATGGGCATTTAAGTTGTTTCCATGACCCGGCTATTGTAAATAGTGCTGCAGTGAATATTGGGGTGCATGTGTCTTTTTGAATTATGGTTTTCTCTGGGTATATGCCCAGTAGTGGGATTGCTGGGTCATATGGTAGCTCTATTTTTAGTTTTTTAAGGAACCTCCATACTGTTCTCCATAGTGGCTGTATCAATTTACATTCCCACCAACAGTGCAAGGGGGTTCCCTTTTCTCCACACCCTCTCCAGCATTTATTGTTTGAAGATTTTCTGATGATGCCCACTAACCAGGACACACATGACTATTTACAGCCTCCTATTGACTACCACTTATGGATGGCCAGTAGCAAACCACGTGCTTTACAGACCTCATTTCTGATCCCATAAGAATCTTCAAAGGTAGGTATTGAAAAACTTGAATTACATATTAAGGAAGGTGAGGCTTAGAGAAGACCAGTGACTTGTCTAAGTGCGTCCTACTATTAGTACTCAGAGTGGTGTGAACAAAAAAACAAGAACAAAGAGTATCACTCATCATCCGGTTCTACAAGGGTTAAGCTGCAACCCACTGCAGTTGCCCACCTACACTGCACCCTGAGAGGAATTCAGCATGAAAAACAGGATGAGGCACTCTGTTCTTTGAATAAATGGTACCCTAGATAGTTAGATGTGTATCTCAGGAAGAATTTCAGTGACCCCAGATTCTTGCATCTTCCCATAAGTAGAAAAGCACTAAAACCATTAACCTGAGATATCTGTTCTTTATGCTTAGCAGTAATCTTTTACCAAGATGTATGCTTGACTGCATGTATTTCCTAGCCAAAAAATTCATATATATAGTGGCCCCACCCCTACCTCTTCAGAGCAAGCAGTTCCTCAGAGCCATCTCTGGTCTATATTTCTCAGTAAGACCCCGAGTAAAACTTAAACTCACAGCTCTCATGTGTATTTTTCTTTAAGTTGAGAGTGGGGATCTGCACCCAGATCTGCCTGGCCCCAAAGTGGGTGCTCTTCCCACTGGACTTCACTGCCAGTCCGAGGACAGGCTCTCTACAGGGTTTGGCATCCCCATGACATCTATACTCCAGAGGAAACATGTGTAGGACAGTGAGACCAGTAGACACTCCAAGGGCTGCTGAGATCAGCTCCAAGCTGGGAGCGGGCAGGCGGCGAGGCCTGCCATTTCTGGTAGATGACTGCCACTCCATCTTATGCAGACGTGATTATCCTGAACAGGCTGCATTCATTAAGTTGTACACCTCAGTCAGTTGTTTGTTACTGGTATCAATTTAATTTATATGTAAAAACACAATCAGTTTCCTTTGCCTTGTGAGAAATCTGACAGAAACAAAAGGGACAGATGGCAGGTAGAATGTTCACCAGTTGTGGTGTGGATCATAGAAAATTGGACAGTTGGTCTATATTGGTATTTCCGGCAGAAACTGCGGGGAGGAGGGAGCTCCACGCTGAAGCCCCATTTGTCCCGTTCTTTGGAATAGTCTGCCTTAGGTGGAGTGAGGCTATTGGAGGCTGGCTGCCAATGAAATATGCCAGCCGGTCCATCAAGGCTTCAGACAGACAGTGGATGCACTTGGGTGGGGCTACGGAATTGGCTGAAGCTTCTAAGTTCCATTTAGAGGTCATAAACCTTTTCCTCTCCTGGTCAGAGGGTGCTCAAATTCGGTAATTTGGGGCCAGTCCTAATGAAATGTGTGGCGTACGTGCTCACAACCAGGCTCCAATCTAGGTGCTAGGAACAAACTGTTGCTGCTCTTAGGACTGGCAGTTGGGAAATTGTATGAAAGGGAAAAAACAATATGAGTTTGATTCTCCAGGGTGAAATGGTCTTAAGAAAATTCAGTGGCCCAGATTTCAATTAAAGATGTGTATTCTCAAGCCCTTACCACCCCCATAGACAGTTGGGAATAGAGCCCACGATTATCGTGAGCATTGGGGTAGAAAGAAGCAAGCAGAGTCTCTGCCCTGAAGGAATTCACGGCCTAGTAGGGGTGATAGACAGTTGAGCATGTGAGTATAATAGGGTATGATGAATGCTATAATGGAGCTACTAAAGAGATTTCTCTTGGGGCGTCCCTCGCTAGCTGTCATTGCCGCTGATACCTTTGCTGTCCTCCTCTCTTTGTCCTACTACAGGCTGGATAGCTAACCTGCCAGACCTCTGCACAGAAGCTTCTTTTTGCCCTTCTCCTGTCCCAGCTAATTGCTTTAATTAGCCTGTGTTATCTCTAGTATTCCTACCAAGGGTAGACACTTAGTTTACCTTCTCTTTGAAAAATAAAGCCAAGGTGTTAAATGTCTCTGATATTGAAAGGATAGGGTCAGAGAGCTTTCCTTTTGACCCTTTGGCTCCATGGGCTTGGCAGGGGCACAAAATTGGAAGGTTGCTTTGTTTGTTTGTTTTGTGAAAGCCTTTCTCTTTGAGTTAGGTTTGGACTGTGACCTTGTCTAGCTCCTATGGAGTGTGTGTGTTAATAAATTAATAAAATCTTCTATATTCTGCTTACCTCATAGTAAGTTGTTCCAGGACCCCAAAGGCAGGGGCACTGGAGCCCCATTAGGTTTGTAGTCACACGAATGAGGTAATTATATTTGTCTTCTTTTTTTTTTTTTTTTGGCGGTACGTGGGCCTCTCATTGCTGTGGCTTCTCGCGTCGTGGAGCACAGGCTCCGGACGCACAGGCTCAGCGGCCATGACTCACGGGCCCAGCCGCTCCGTGGCATGTGGGATCTTCCCGGACCGGGGCACGAACCCGTGTCCCCTGCATCAGCAGGCGGGCTCTCAACCACTGTGCCACCACGGAAGCCCTATATTTGTCTTTAAAGTGGTCACTTGGGTAGTAATGTAGATAAAGATCTGAGGTGGAAAAGGATGACTTGGAATTGGGAGAAGGGGGCCATGAAAACAACTTCCCCTACTTCTAGTTTCGCTTGAACAAGTCCTCTCAGATGTGAATTGGGAAAAAGGAAGAAAGTAGGTGAATCTTTGAGTTTTCCCTGTGATATGAATAGATGCATGTTATTTCTTAAGTACCATGGATTGAGCACTCTGGCTGACACCAGAAAATACAGCTTGCAGCCAATTTCCTCAAGAAAAAATAGGGAAAGCAAGCAAGCAAGCAAGCAAGCTTTTCTGCTGTTTAGTCTGTAAAATGAACTAATCCCCAACAGGCCTTCCTGTCAGTGCTAACTACCAGAACAGAGCTGCGGAGAAGAGACAGCAAGGAAGACAAAAGGATATTAGCATTATCCCAACTGGCCCATTTCTCTCCCCTCAATTTTTACAATAGAAATACCATATGGTTCCATATGATAGGACATCTTAATGTAGTGTTATATATAGTCTCTTCTGATACAGTAGAGTTTTTTATTTGTTTGCACTTTCACCCCCAAATAATTGATATTATATAAATGTGAGGCCAGAGTGCTAATGGCAGCAGACAGAGGATTTAACGGGAAGAAGTTTAAGGTATGAGTTCAAGTAATAGCAGCTTATTAGCATTTATTCCTCAGGATTAAGATATACATATATTTTCCTTTAAGGACAAGGTCACTACATAATTTGTGGGGCTCAATGCAAAATCACAATGTGAGGCCCGGGCATGGTACAGTAGTGTACCTTCTCTTCCCGTGGGTCCCCTGCCCTAATCCTCTGTGGCAAAGAGCATCCCCCAAGGATTTGCATCCTCTGTGCACAGATGTGACTGGTGCTGGGATTGGGGTTGGCTGAGAGGCCCTCTTTGAATTGCCCAGCAAACTCACTATGGTGCTGTTAGCCTGTGGCAGGGATGGGCACTGCTTTGCTCCAGACCCAGATCAGCCCCTATTTGTACCCTTCCCTCCCGTCCCCTGCTCCCAGGCTCCTCAAAGGAGGTGGAGGGAGGGGACAGAACAGGGCCTTGAGACCTGGTGACTGTTGCCCTCGGTGGAGGCTTGTTTTCCTGAGTGGAGGGCTGTTGGCAACCAGCTGGGGCAGGGAAGGAGGGAGCTGGGCTAGACGTGAGGTGTGGGAGTGAGGGGTCTGGGAAGGAGGCCTAAGCCTGTCACGGAGCTGGGGAGGTGGCAAGAGGCAGGACCATATGTGAGCTGAGGTTCCAAGCCCCTCCCCTCCCCTATGCTCCATTGTCCCATCAGACATCACTTACAAAACACAAATTCAAAGACACAATTATTAAGAATTTCAAGATGGTGACTACAGAGCATTAAACCCCAAGTGCAGGGGCCCTTCTGAGCGTGGAGCCCTGCACAGCTGCACAGGTTACAAGCTCATGAATCTGGTCCTGCTCGAGGAACTGTCCTTCAGTGTTGACAGTGGACCAGGCAGGGCAGGGTTCTCATTGAAGAAAATGGAAACTAGTGAAGCAGTTGCTAGGCTTGGGAAGGACACATGGTTAAATGTCTGGCTCCAACATCCACTGATGTCTAAGCTCTGGCAAGTTCCCTTTTCCCAGGTGGAGTTTATCTGCATCCCTAAAACGGGGACACTGAGAGGTAGAGAATTTGTCCGTGAGTGCATGTTCAAGGTCAGGCAGTTAAGAGTGGCAGAGGAGGTTCACCTCTGGCCTGTATGACTCCCAATTCCATGCTCTTTGCTGATTTGGTTTAGTCTTCCATGGTAACAGTGGTGGTGGTTATTAACCTTTTGATGTGTTGGAATTTGGATAAACTAGTGAACTTTATGAATCTGCCACTGAGAAACAAAAAAAGCACCTGAAAGCCATTTTGCATAAAATTTCAGGGGGTTCACAGGGCCCCTGAAACCCATTTAGGGCCAGGTTGAGAGCCCTGAAGATGTGCAAACACCTCACATATAGTCTACCAGATAACAAGCTTTCTTTCCATCACGATTTACTGTTGTGCTGGCCGCATGGCATTCTCCACGCAGAGAATTCTTTGCATTTTCCTTCCTCTCTTACTCATTTCATAGGCTGTCTTGGCCAAAGCCGCCTTTTCCGGCTCCTGTTTTTTTTCTGCCCATATTTCTGTGGTAGCATCACATCTTCACTGTACTTGTCCTCCGTGGGGAGATCTCTCCGCCTTATGGCCACTCTGTTCGGAACAAGACATCCTTTCTGAAGAAAAACAAGAGCAGTCTTTTGAAATGAATCCCTTTAAAGGACATCTGGTGTGACATTAAGCTTCAATCTTTTCTCGTCTGGAGAGCAGCAGTCACACCAGGCTAGGCGTGTGCTGGGACCCTCACCACCTCCACCGCTCCCACCTCCAGGCACTGCTGCAGGCGGCACACAGCCGATAGATGGCGCCAGTGGCCCAAAGATGCAGCCAGAGGAGAAGGCCTCTGTGTGTGTGTGTGTGTGTGTGTGTGTGTGTGTGTGTGTGTTAGGCTTTGCCATGTATTATTTATGAGGGGAAATTAACTTTGAAATCTTCTTGCTTCCCCCCCATCAATATATGCAGTAAACATGATTTTCTCAGTACAGGGTAACAGATTGTCTTTCTAACAAGTTTGATGACTTCAGATGTCTGCTTTCTGGTACTTAGGAATTATGTGTATTTAGATTTTAAAATAGTACTAATATTCAGAATGCCTCTGCTTCACAGAGAAAAGTGTCCAAGAGGTCCTCTGAGGTCTGGGGGAAGATAAATAAAAAGTAGAAATCCTGATGAAATGCAAAAGACTCAGTCTGGAAATTTTGTATTGTTGCTTAAAAGGTAAATTCTCTGCTTTTTCCACAATACATTGTTGTATTGGATGCAGACGTGTGTGGTGGAAAAAGCATTCTGCTTTGGACTCAGGCAGTTGTGAATCTGAATTCTTTGTCATTCGGAAGTTGTGTGATTCTGGGTGAGTTAAATTTCCTGAACCTTATTTCTTCATCTGTAAAATGGGTTTGTGATACCCATTTATGATAGTAAATACTAGTTCCATTCCTCTATTTAACATGCTCCTTGACGGGAGGAAATGGCAGATGGCCCATGTTTATGGTGTCTATAAGAGAGTTTTCAAGTGAGAATTTGTCTGAAATAAATGTTTCAATATTACTTGAGAAAACAAGGGAGAATAGGGAAGTAACTGTATTTTTATAAAGCAGTTGAAGTTTTATAATATGACAGGTGAGAATGGGAGACAAATACCATATGAGTCATGGTGGCTCTGGACAGTACATCCTGTGGACATAATGTCACAAATAAAACCAACAAATGGGAATGACTTCTGTTAGAATAACAGCTACATTTTGAACCATGATAGAGCAATCGCCTAGCATTGGGTCAGGTCTCAGCTCCAACACTTCCTGACTATGTGACCAGTCTGCAGAGTGCATATACCCTCTCTGAACCTCATTTCCCTCATAGGTAAAATGTGGATGGTAATATCATTTACCTATTCCATGAAAATAGGATTGTTTTGAGGGTGAAAGGAGGTAGTGTATGATAGCAGCTCAGGTGAGTGTTTAGCATAGAGTAAGCAGCTTTTATGGCTGTTGATGTCATTGCTATTATATGTCAGGATGTTGCAATGGCTGGGTCAAACATCTGGAGCTAGAAAATCTAGGATCAGTTTCCTCTTCCATCCCTTAGTGACAAGTGAATTTGGGTGAATCACTGACTTAGTTTTCTCCTTGATCAAATGCTAATTAGCATGTAATAATTCCGGCGCCAGAGACCTTGGAGGACTTTTCTGAGTACTGGATGTAGTCTAACGTGGCTGTCGTTCAGAGATGTATATGGAAAGACTGAAAATCTTATCAGGGAAAACCAGGCCAAGGGAAGCCTGAAGTTACTGTCTGGAGGGAGGAACAGCTGCTGAGGAAGAAGACGGTAATGAGCTGAGAGCAACAGGCTGGCATCGGAAGGGAAAAGCACTGCAATTACTCCGTGTTTCTTTCACAAGGAGAATAGGAAGGGAGAGCAGCAGATTCTGAAAAAAGGACCCAGGGAACCATGTGTACACTTGAGGCCATGTTGTAACTGGGCACCCTTGGGAGGACGAATCTAGGTGGTATCTAAAACTGAGGCTCTGGGCCCCTGAAGCAGCTGCTCCTTTAACCCCGTCCTGTCTGAGCAAAGAACAGATGCCCTCAGGCGACCTACACACAGAGGCGGGTATGAATCCAAAGCTGAACCCCGGGAGCTGTGCGAACAAAGAAGAGAAAGGGAAATCTCTCCTAGCAGCCTCAGGAGCAGCGGATTAAATCTCTACAGTCAATTTGATGTACCCTGCATCTCTGGAGTACCTGAAGAGACAATGAATCATACCAAATTGAGGAGGTGGACTTTGGGAGCAATGATATATATATATTTTTCCCTTTTTCTCTTTTTGTGAGTGTGTATGTGTATGTTTCTGTGTGTGACTTTCTCTGTATAGCTTTGCTTTTACCATTTGTCCTAGGGTTCTGTCTGCCCATTTTTTTAATTACTTAAAAAATTTTCTTAATAATTATTTTTTATTTTAATAACTTTTTATTTTATTTTATCTTCTTCTTTCTTTCTTTCTATTTTTTCTCCTTTTATTCTGAGCCATGTGGAGGACAGGCTCTTGGTGCTCCAGCCAGGCGTCAGGGCTGTGCCACTGAGGTGGGAGAGCCAAGCTCAGGACACTGGTCCACAAGAGACCTCCCAGCTCCACGTAATATCAAACGGCTAAACTCTCCCAGAGATCTCCAGCTCAACACCAAGACCCAGCTCCACTCAGTGACCAGCAAGCTACAGTGCTGGACACCCTATACCAAACAACTAGCAAGACAGGAACACAACCCCATCCATTAGCACAGAGGTTGCCTAAAATCATAAGGCCACAGACACCCCAAAACACACCACCAGACATGGACCTGACCAACAGAAAGACAAGATCCAGCCTCATCCACCAGAACACAGGAACTACTCCCCTCCACCAGGAAGCCTACAGAACCTACTGAACCAACCTTAGCCACTGGGGACAGACACCAAAAACAACGGGAACTACGAACGTGCAGCCGGCAAGAAGGAGACCCCAAACACAGTAAGTTAAGCAAAATGAGAAGACAGAGAAACACACAGCAGATGAAGGAGCAAGGTAAAACCCCACCAGACCTAACAAATGAAGAGGAAATAGGCAGTCTACCTGAAAAAGAATTCAGAATAATGATAGTAAAGATGATCCAAAATCTTGGAAATAGAATGGAGAGAATACAAGAAATGTTTAACAAGGACCTAGAAGAACTAAAGAGCAAAGAAACAGTGATGAACAACACAATAAATGAAATGAAAAATTCTCTAAAAGGGATCAATAGCAGAATAACTGAGGCAGAGGAACGGATAAGTGACCTGGAAGATAAAATAGTGGAAATAACTACTGCAGAGCAGAATAAAGAACAAAGAATGAAAAGAACTGAGGACAGTCTCAGAGACCTCTGGGACAACATTAAACGCACCAACATTCGAATTATAGGGGTCCCAGAAGAAGAAGAGCAAAAGAAAGGGACTGAGAAACTATTTGAAGAGATTATAGTTGAAAACTTCCCTAATATGGGAAAGGAAATAGTTAATCAAGTCCAGGAAGCACAGAGAGTCCCATACAGGATAAATCCAAGGAGAAACACGCCAAGACACGTATTAATCAAACTATCAAAAATTAAATACAAAGAACAAATATTAAAAGTGCAAGGGAAAAACAACCAGTAACAAGGGAATCCCCATAAGGTTAACAGCTGATCTTTCAGCAGAAACTCTGCAAGCCAGAAGGGAGTGGCAGGACATATTTAAAGTGATGCAGGAGAAAAACCTACAACCAAGAATACTCTACCCAGCAAAGATCTCATTCAGATTTGATGGAGAAATTAAACCTTTAGAGACAAGCAAAAGCTGGGAGAATTCAGCACCACCAAACCAGCTTCACAACAAATGCTAAAGGAACTTCGCTAGGCAGGAAACACAACAGAAGGAAAAGACTTACAATAATAAACCCAAAACAATTAAGAAAATGGTTAATAGGAACATACATATTGATAATTACCTTAAATGTAAATGGAATAAATGCTCCAACCACAAGACATAGACTGGCTGAATGGATACAAAAACAAGACCCGTATACATGCTGTCTACAAGAGACCCACTCCAGACCCGTATACATGCTGTCTACAAGAGACCCACTCCAGACCTAGGGACACATACAGACTGAAAGTGAGGAGATGGAAAAAGATATTCCATGCAAATGGAAATCAAAAGAAAGCTGGAGTAGCAATTCTCATATCAGACAAAATAGATTTTAAAACAAAGACTATTAAAAAAGACAAAGAAGGACACTACATAATGATCAAGGGATCAATTCAAGAAGAAGAATATAGCAATTGTAAATATTTATGCACCCAACATAGGAGCACCTCAGTACGTAAGGCAAATAGTAACAGCCATAAAAGGGGAAATCAACAGTAACACAGTCATTTTAGGGGACTTTAAGACCGCACTTTCACTAATGGACAGATCATCCAAAATGAAAATAAATAAGGAAACACAAGCTTTAAATGTTACATTAAACAAGATGGACTTAATTGATATTTATAATCCAAAAAGAACAGAATACACATTCTTCTCAAGTGCTCATGGAACATTCTCCAGGATAGATCATATCTTGGGTCACAAATGAAGCCTTGGTAAATTTAAGAAAATTGAAATCATATCAAGTATCTTTTCTGACCCCAAGCCTATGAGACTAGATATCAATTACAGGGAAAAATCTGTAAGAAATACAAACACATGGAGGCTAAACAACACACTACTTAATAACCAAGAGATCACTGAAGAAATCAAAGAGGAAATCAAAAAAATACCTAGAAACAGGGCTTCCCTGGTGGCGCAGTGGTTGAGTGTCTGCCTGCCGATGCAGGGGACACGGGTTCGTGCCCCAGTCTGGGAAGATCCCACGTGCCGCGGAGCGGCTGGGCCTGTGAGCCATGGCCGCTGAGCCTGCGCATCCGGAGCCTGTGCTCTGCAATGGGAGAGGCCACAATAGTGAGAGGCCCGCGTATTGCAAACAAAGAAACAAAATGCCTAGAAACAAATGACAATGAACACAGAAGGACCCAAAACGTATGGGATGCAGCAAAAGCAGTTCTAAGAAGGAAGTTTATATCTATACAAGCCTACCTTAAGAAACAAGAAATATCTCAAATAAACAATCTAGCCTTAAACCTAAAGCATTAGAGAAAGAAGAACATAAAAACCCCAAAGTTGGCAGAAGGAAAGAAATCGTAAAGATCAGATCAGAAATAAATGAAAAAAGAAATGAAGGAAACGATAGCAAAGATCAATAAAACTAAAAGCTGGTTCTTCGAGAAGATAAACAAAATTGATAAACTATTAGCCAGACTCAGCAAGAAAAAAATGGCGAAGACTCAAATCAATAGAATTAGAAATGAAAAAGGAGACGTAACAACTGACACTGCAGAAATACAAAGGATCATGAGAGATTACTACAAGCAACTATATGCCAATAAAATGGACAACCTGGAAGAATGGACAAATTCTGAGAAATGCACAACCTTCCGAGACTGAACCATGAAGAAATAGAAAATATAAACAGACCAATCACAAGCACTGAAATTGAAACTGTGATTAAAAATCTTCCAGCAAACAAAAGCCCAGGACCAGATGGCTTCACAGGCGAATACTATCGAACATTTAGAGAAGAGGTAACACCTATCCTTTTCAAATTCTTCCAAAATATAACAGAGGGAGGAACACTCCCAAACTCATTCTATGAGGCCACCATCACCCTGATACCAAAACCAGACAAAGATGTCACACACACACACAAAAAACTACAGGCCAATATCACTGATGAACATAGATGGAAAAACCCTCAACAAAATACTAGCAAACAGAGTCCAACGGCACATTAAAAGGATCATACACCATGATCAAGTGGGGTTTATCCCAAGAATGCAAGGATTCTTCAATATATGAAAATCAATCAATGTGATACACCATATTCACAAATTGAAGGAGAAAACCATACGATCATCTGAATAGATGCAGAGAAAGCTTTCAACAAAATTCAACACCCATTTATGATAAAAGACCTCCATAAATTAGGCATAGAGGGAACTTTCCTCAACATAGTAAAGGCCATATATGACAAACCCACAGCCAAAATCATCCTCAATGGTGAAAAACTGAAACCATTTCCACTAAGATCAGGAACAAGACAAGGTTGCCCACTCTCACCAATATTGTTCAACATAGCTTTGGGAGTTTTAGCCACAGCAATCAGAGAAGAAAAAGAAATAAAACCAATCCAAATCGGAAAATAAGAAGTAAAGCTGTCACTGTTTGCAGATAACATGATACTATACATAGAGCATCCTAAAGAGGCTACCAGAAAACTACTAGAGCTAATCAATGAATTTGGTAAAGTAGCAGGATACAAAATTAATGCACGGAAATCTCTTGCATTCCTATACACTAATGAGGAAAAATCTGAAAGTGAAATTAAGAAAACACTTCCATTTACCATTGCAACAAAAAGAATAAAATATCTAGGAATAAACCTACCTAAGGAGACAAAAGACCTGTATGCCGAAAATTATAAGACACTGATGAAAGAAATTAAAGATGATACAAATAGATGGAGAGATATACCATGTTCTTGGATTGGAAGAATCAACATTGTGAAAATGACCCTGCTACCCAAAGAAGTCTACAGATTCAATGCAATCCCTATCAAGCTACCACTGGCATTTTTCACAGAACTAGAACAAAAAATTTCACAATTTGTATGGAAACACAAAAGACCCCGAATAGCCAAAGCAATCTTGAGAACGAGAAATGGAGCTGGAGGAATCAGGCTCCCTGACTTCAGACTATACTACAAAGCTACAGTAATCAAGACAGTATGGTACTGGCACAAAAACAGAAATATAGATCAATGGAACAGGATAGAAAGCCCAGAGATAAACGCATGCACATATGGTCACCTTATCATTGATAAAGGAGGCAGGAGTGTACAGTGGAGAAAAGACAGCCTCTTCAATAAGTGGTGCTGGGAAAACTGGACAGCTACATGTAAAAGTATGAAATTAGAACACTCCCTAACACCATACACAAAAATAAGCTCAAAATGGATTAAAGACCTAAATGTAAGGCCAGACACTATCAAACTCTTAGAGGAAAACATAGGCAGAACACTCTCTGACATAAATCACAGCAAGATCCTTTTTGAGCCACCTCCTAGAGAAATGGAAATAAAAATAAACAAATGGGACCTAATGAAACTTAAAAGCTTTTGCACAGCCAAGGAAAACATAAACAAGATGAAAAGACAACCCTCAGAATGGGAGAAACTATTTGCAAATGAAGCAACCGACAGAGGATTAATCTCCAAAATTTACAAGCAGCTCATGCAGCTCAATAATAAAAAAACAAACAACCCAATCCAAAAATGGGCAGAAGACCTAAATAGACATTTCTCCAAAGAAATATACAAATTGCCAACAAACACATTAAAGAATGCTCAACATCATTAATCATAAGAGAAATGCAAGTCAAAACTACAATGAGATATCATCTCCCACCAGTCAGAATGGCCATCATCAAAAAATCTAGAAACAATAAATACTGGAGAGGTGTGGAGAAAAGGTAACCCCCTTGCACTGTTGGTGGGAATGTAAATTGATACAGCCACTATCAAGAACAGTATGGAGGTTCCTTAAAACAGTAAAAATAGAACTACCATACATCCCAGCAATCCCACTATTGGGCATATGCCCTGAGAAAACCATAATTCAAAAAGCGTCATGTACCACAATGTTCATTGCAGCTCTATTTACAATAGCCAGGACATGGGAGCAACCTAAGTGTCCGTTAACAGATGAATGGATAGAGAAGATGTGGCACATGTATAAAATGGAATATTACTCAGCCATAAAAAGAAATGAAATTGAGTTATTTGTAGTGAGGTGGATGGACCTACAGTCTGTCATACAGAGTGAAGTACGTCAGAGAAAAACAAATACTGTATGCTAACACATATATATGCAATCTAAGGAAAAAAAAAAGGTCATGAAGAACCTAGGTGTAAGATGGGAATAAAGACACAGACCTACTAGAGCATGGACTTGAGGATATGGGGAGGGGGAAAGGTAAGCTGTGACAAAGTGAGAGAGTGGCATGGACATATATACACTACCAAACATAAAATAGATAGCTAGTGGGAAGCAGCCGCATAGCACAGGGAGATCAGCTCAGTGGTTTGTGACCACCTAGAGGGGTGGGATAGGGAGGGTGGGTGGGAGGGAGGGAGATGCAAGTGATATGGGAACATATGTATATGTATAAGTGATTCACTTTGTTATAAAGCAGAAACTAACACACCATTGTAAAGCAATTATATTCCAATAAAGATGTTAAAAAAATATCTAGAAACAATAAGTGCTGGAGAGGGCGTGGAGAAAAGGGAACCCTCTTGCACTGTTGGTGGGAATGTGAATTGATACAGCCACTATGGAGAACAGTATGGAAGTTCCTTAAAAAACTAAAAATAGAACTACCATACGAGCCAGCAATCCCACTACTGGGCATATACCCTGAGAAAACCGTAATTCAAAAACAGTCGTGTATCAGTGTTCATTGCAGCTCTATTTACGATAGCCTGGACTTGGAAGCAAACTAAATGTCCATCAACAGATGAATGGTTAAAGAAGATGTGGCACAAATATACAATTGAATATTACTCAGCCATAAAAAGAAATGAAACTGGGTTATTTGTAGTGAGGTGGATAGACCTAGAGACTGTCATACAGAGTGAAGTAAGTCAGAAAGAGAAAAACAAATACTGTATGCTAACACATATATTTGGAATCTAAGAAAAAAAAAAATGGTCACAAGAACCTAGGGGCAAGACGGGAATAAAGATACAGACCTACTAGAGAATGGACTTGAGGATATGGGGGCGAGGAAGGGTAAGCTGGGACGAAGTGAGAGAGTACCATGGACATATATACACTACCAAATGCAAAGTAGGTAGTGGGAAGCCGCTGCATAGCACAGGGAGATCAGCTCCCTGCTTTGTGATTGCCTGGGGGGGTGGGATGGGGAGGGTGGGAGGGAGGGAGATTCTGGAGGGAGGAGATATGGTGACATGTGTGTATGTATGGCTGATTCGCTTTGTTGTAGAGCAGAAACTGACACACCATTGTAAAGCAATTATACTCTAATAAAGATGTTAAAAAAATAAAAAGGCCAAAATAATAAATAAATAAAAATAAAACTGAGGCTCTGGGAGAAGGTCCCAGGAGGCTGCCTTTCTCCTCAGCCCTCTGAGTGCAGGGAAGGGCAGCCACGGATGGAAGTTAAGCCAGCAGGGGGCATTTTGGGGTCTGTGTGATGTTACCAACTTTATTATTGTTATTTTATTATTATTTTTTTTTGCGGTACGCAGGCCTCTCACTGCTGTGGCCTCTCCCCTGGCGGAGCACAGGCTCCAGACGCGCAGGCTCAGTGGCCATGGCTCACGGGCCCAGCTGCTCTACGGCATGTGGGATCTTCCCGGACCGGGGCACGAATCCGTGTCCGCTGCATCGGCAGGCAGACTCTCAACCACTGCGCCACCAGGGAAGCCCCTATTATTGTTATTTTTAATATACGAATTTTAATTATATTTGTCTTGAAGTAAATTTGTAGTTAGAAGAGATTTCCAGGATGTGGGATGTTTCCAGGAGGGACAGACGTGGCAACATTGACAACAAAGGGCATACGCCGTGCAATTAATGTCACTAAGCACTGGCCTCGCTGTGAAGTAATAGTGCTTTGTAAACTGTAAAGTGGTATACAAATGGTGTTATAAGCACAGACGTAATTGCTGTCTTGAGTAATTGCCATGTCTTGAGCATGTTCACGTAGACAGATGTAATTTTTTTAAATTTATTTTTTATTGAAGTAAAGTTAAATTACAATGTTGTGTTAATTACTGTTGTACAGCAAAGTGACTCAGTTATACATATGTGTACATTCTTTTTCATATTCTTCTCCATTATAGTGTATCACAGGATATTGAATATAGTTCCCTGTGCTATACAGTAGGACCTTGTTGTTTATCCATCCTATTTATACCAGTTTTCATCCGCTGACCCCAGACTCCCACTCCTCCCCTTTCCACCCTCCTCCCCCTTGGCAACCACCAGTCTATTCTCTATGTCCCTAATTTTTTTTCTGTTTCATAGGTAAGTTCATTTGTGTCGTATTTTAGATTCCACATATAAGTGACATCATATGGTATTTGTGTTGACAGAATGTAATTTTGAACTCTGATATCTTTGGGTTTGAATCTTGTCTCAGGTACTTACCAGGCAGTGGGTGTAATTTTGGAGGAAATCAACTGTAGGTGATGGAGCAGAGCACAGGCAGAAGGAAAAGAAGGTAATTGGAGAGAAGGGCATGAACTTCAGGTTCAGGCAAGTGTCGGCAGCAGGGAGATCAAACAGGAAGTAATGATTCCCTCTGGCAAAGTAGTGTCACAGGCTGGAGCAGGCAATGTCCTGAGATCTGCACAGACCGGTAGGCATTCAGACCCCAGGAAGTCTGTCAGGCAGCAGCTCTCAGCTGCCTTCTGAAGTTCAGAGGCAGGGTCCAGCCTTTGGTGTAGCTGGAAAGAGAAAAGGAGGATCCCATTTCTGTTTACTCAGGAAATGTTTTTGAGCACACCTACCTGCTAAGTACTATTTTAGGTGTTGGAGGTACAGCAGTGTAATGACAGCAAAGAGCCCTGCTTCTATAACCAGAGGGGAGAGAAAAAAGAAAGAAAGAAAAAAAGGCAAAGCAACAACAAATGCAAAACTGAGATAGGTCAGACTCTTGGAAAAGGGACTCTGGGATGGAGATTTGCCTGTAGGACCAGCTAAGGCATTGAGGACACAGGATTGAGTAGAGGGAGAAGTTCCCTGGAGACCTGTTGCAATGGAGGCCTTCCTTGGTCAAACCTACCTGATGCTGTAGAGCTGGAGTGGCCTTTCAGAGATGTGTCACATGGTGGCTTTTGTACTCTGCGTCATTCAGCCATTCAGATGGACGGGGGGTAACCAGAGAGGGTGTATAACCTTGGGTGAGACAGCTCATTTTAGTGGAGGGACTCACCAGTGAGATCTCAGCACCCAACACTCCTGGCAGCTGGGAAGATGAGTGCTTCAGACTAGGAGTATCTAGGTGGCCTGCCAGGGCGTCCACTGCAGCTTACTGCCCGTGTGCCCCAGAAGCCACTTGCTTGATATAATAAGTTAACTGGTATTAAGACAGCTGTTAGTTTTTTTTCCTGCAGATGCTGGTCCAAGTTGCTGGTAGTCTCTTTCTTGCAGAAAATATATTACATCCTATACTTAACAATGAACTCTCCTTACCGTCCTGTGCTTTCCGTCATTGGCTTGCTTGTGTGATTTCCTCTTCAGGTTCTGGACAATTTAAAGGGCTGTTTTTTGTTGTCATTGTTTGTTTCTGCATCCCTCGTGTGTAGCAGAGAATAGCATGTGTCCAGTGTGTCTAGCACATACTTGGCACTCAACAAAGTGTTTTCAGTGGTTGAAAGAAAAGACTATAGGAAATGAATGAGTTGTTTTTGCAGGTATCTTGGTTATACCCCTAAACATTCAACCAAAATTACTGATACCAATACGACATAGATATACAACAGGTATGCAATAATCAATGGCATTCCTACGTATCTTCTATTAATGTAGAACTTGGAAATTACTGAAAAAAATAACTTTTTATGAAACTGGCCCATCTCTCCCACCGCCACATTGCCCTTCACTTTTATATTTATATCGATACTTTATATTTTTTCCTAAAACACAATAGTTTTTTTTTCATAGAAACAAATTATGCCTCAATGGGAAAAGCAAAAGAAGATATGAATAAAGGGAGAGCTATGCTTTCTTCCTGGCAGATAAAACTAATTATTGTAAAGATGGTAATATCCCCTAGTTCAATTTTATACCTAGTGCAATATTAGAACCTTTGCAGGATATTCCATAGACTTTAAAAAATTTGAAATGTGAATTTTATGTAAGAGTGGGCAAGAGTACCAAAAGCTTTAAAAAAAAATTTTAAGTCAGTAACAGTGTAATTGCTAGATAGATTTTAAGCCATTTTAGAAAATGACAGTTATCAAAACTGCATAGTAGGGAGTTGAAATTTTGATAAATTCAGAAATAGATTTGTTACCTTAGTAAATGTTTAAAAATATTAAAGAGAGACTCATACATCTAGGGCCTCAAGATTTAATGAAAGTATTACAATAATGAGAAAAGAAATGATTATTAAATGTACTATTGGGCACTTGAATGTCAGTACAAACTATATAAGCTTGAATTAATTCCTTATTCTGTATACTAAGAACTTTCAGAGGGATAAAAGAGTTAAATATTTCTTTTAGAGCCAGCAAAAATCTAGAAGGAAGTGAAATAGTATATTTATGCTAGCTTTGGATGGAAGATATATTTTGAAAGCCAAGATCTAATAAAAGAAATATTGAAAAGATAGAAAACTGGATATATGGCAGACATAACTGATAAAAAATTACTAACTGAACATATAGCAGCAACTAACTTTTATGTAATGCCTAACAGCTTTCAAAGTGTTTATGTACTTCACTAGATCTTCTAAAACCTTCCTCCTCAAAGTGTGGTCCTCAGACCAGCAGTGTTGACCTCATCTGGAGCTTACGAGAAATACAGAAGCCTAGGCCCAACCTCAGACCCACTGAGTCATAATCTGAATTGTAACAGGATCCCCAGGCGAAGCATATACACATTTAAGTTTGAGAAACGCTATTCTAAATAACCTATTGAACCTGAGGCTTCGAAAGTTTGAGTAATTTATCAAAGAGCACAGAATCACAGAAGATAGTGAAGTTTGATTTCTGGGTCTTCTAACTACAGATTCCTTTCACTGGTTTATTCATTTATCAACATGATACATATTGATGTATGCCCTGTGTGTCCCTGTACTGACCAGGGCTGGGGACAACGTAGCAGTTCCCTGTGTGCCTGATCTTCGTGAGCCCCTTCCCAAAATAAGTGTCCATAATCTTGCCTCAGTACTAAACCGCTTCCGCTTAATAAGTATAATAGAAAATACCACCACATTGAAAAAAATGTATTCTCTTACCGTCAATATCTAAATATGAGTTAAAATATCATTAAAGTACATCTTTTAATTTAACAAAATAAATGTACATGGTACATACATCTCAATGTTAATTAAGATTTAGAGAAACAAGTATACCCTTGCTGAGGACAAAAACTAGTTTCTACATGTCTGGAGCACAAGATAGTTATATATGAGAAGAGCTATAAAACTGTTTAAACCTTTTAACTACCTTATTTCACCTTTGGAGTAAAGACACCAAGGAAATGATTTCAATGAAAAAAATACATGGCTATAAAGATATAACTATGTTTTTTCTCACAATGATATCAGAAGCCAAATAATTGAGATATCAAATGTCATGAACAAAGCCAGCATATGTTATCAGGCAGCTACAGGGACAATAAGCAAGCTGAACACACTTGCAGTAGCTTCCCTGCCTTTGCTTAGCAAAGAAGCCCTGTGCTCTGCAGCCGGGCACCCTGCAGGATCAAGTCTCTGATCTCCTTCCAGGATGGCTCGACTGTTCTTCCTAATGGCCTCCTCCCTTGGCCTCTTTTTGATTCTGTACATTTGCATTTTTTCCCCTCTCTTTTCACTCCATATTATGGCCTAAAAATCCTTCATGATCTGGCCTACCTACCTCTCTAACCTCACCCTTTGGGACCCTTCTGATAAGTTTGGTTCCAGGTGTTCTAAACTCCCTGCAGCATCCCAGATGCACAGGACCACATTAAGCTTCTGGATGTAGCCTTCGTCATCACTTCTCTGGCGTGTGAACCACTCCTCATTCTTGCAGAGTCACTTAAAAGGCCCTTTTATCAAGCATCATCTGCCTATTACCCTCTTTTGTGTGTTACCATGATAGACTGTTTCTCCTTATTTTAGCTTTTATCTTATCCTATTTTAATTTTCTCTGGTATTTTTTTCCTCCATCCCATTTTGAGCTGATTGAATATAAGACTGCTTTAAAAAAAAATCTTTGTTCTTTTCCAGGACCTAACCAGTGTTTGACATACAGAAAAATATTAATAAATATTCATCTAAAGAGAGCAAACGTGACTGAATCTGTACCTACTGAAATCTTTCTTTCCATTCAGTGTCAAGCTTGAGAATGCTACCTTTTCAAGTCTTCTTCCCAGGGGCTAGAAGTGGCCTTTCCCATCTTTGAATCTCCTTGGCACTTGTCACATTTTGTTCTTGCTTAGTCATCATTTACCCATCCTTGATTCTGTGTATGTCCCAGAAGCTAGTGCATTCTAGGTGCTTATCATTCTTGAAGTTCAGTGAATGAATGAACATTGCTAAATATCTTGTGACAGTCCAGTGCCCTGAGAGTTCCGACAAATGGTCAAAGCTGCAGGTCTCCTCATCTGATGCTTATTTCAGTTGATGCTGAGTAATAAAAGCAGCAGAGGCTGGGAAAGTAGAGGCTGTCTTATCTTCAGCTTGAGGAGATTGAGTGGAAGTAATTTTCCTGCAAACAGAAAGAAAATTTGACATTATCGAGTGCTTGTCTATCATTTTGCTTCATCAGAATTAGCCCTGCAGAATGAAGGTGCTTCTGAACTCTTAATTGTTTAATTCCATATTCACTGAGTACTTTTCACATGCCGAGAACTTTTCTTGTTCCTGATATTAGTAAACAGATGTGGTTATTATTCTAGTGGGGAGAGACAGAAAATATAGAAGTACATAAGTAAATCAGAAACACTCAGATACTGATGAGTGCTAGGGAGATGATGACAAATTCCCAGAGAGTGACTTGAGGTTGAGTAGGGGCTATTTTAATTTTTTAAAATTAATTAGTTAATTTTTCTTGATTATCAACAATGATTTTAGTGAACATCTGTCATCTAATATAGGTACAAAATTAAATAGAAAAAAAGAATAAAAATTTTTTTTCTTGTACTGAGAACTCAGGATTTACCCTCTTAACAACTTTCATAACATACAGCAGTGTTAATTATATTTATCATGTTGTTCATTACATCCCTAGTACTTCCTTTTTTTTTTAACATCTTTATTGGAGTAAAATTGCTTTACAATGGTGTGTTAGTTTCTGCTTTATAACAAAGTGAATCAGTTATACATATACATATGTTCCCATATCTCTTCCCTCTTGCATCTCCCTCCCTCCCACTGATCTCCCTGTGCTATGTGGCTGCTTCCCACTAGCTATCTATTTTACGTTTGGTAGTGTATATATGTCCATGCCACTCTCTCACTTTGTCACAGCTTACCTTTCCCCCTCCCCGTATCCTCAAGTCCATGCTCTAGTAGGTCTGTGTCTTTATTCCCGTCTTACCCCTAGGTACTTCATGACCTTTTTTTTTTTTTCTTAGATTCCAAATATATGTGTTACCATATGGCATTTGTTTTTCTCTTTCTGACTTACTTCACTCTGTATGACAGACTCTAGGTCCATCCACCTCACTACAAATAACTCAATTTCGTTTCTTTTTATGGCCAAGTAATATTCCATTGTATATATGTGCCACATCTTCTTTATCCATTCATCTGTCGATGGACACTTAGGTTGCTCCCATGTCCTGGCTATTGTAAATAGAGCTGCAATGGGTAGGAGCTATTTTAAATATTGAGGGGTCAGTGAGGAGATGACATTTGACCTGAGACATGAATTACAAAATGGATTCAGATTTATGAGGATCTGGGTATGGACTATGCCACAGAGATCCTGAACATGAACTACAATGGTCCCTTCCCAGTTTCTGAGACCCTTTTCTTGTTTTATATACAATTAGCAGCTGGTAGATAGCAGCACCCTCTTGTGAGTCATGTTCTTGGAAGACTTGGCTGAGACACCTTGAAAGTAGGCTCTTGAAGGAAGCAGACTAATCTGTCGCTTTGATCCTTGGCTCCAGGGCATCCTCCATTTCCATCTTCATAGGCTGCTTCTTTCCATGACTGCCAGGGTCTCAGTGTTCTGGTCCTCTTCGTTTGTAGCGCATTTCCAGCGTCTGACTCCAAACCCATTCCTTGCTTCAAAAGACAGACTGTCATCCCAGGAAGTGGTAAGCACCATTTAACCTTTTCAGTGGCTCTGCATTGCATTCTAACTTCTGGATGATATACAAGCCCTCTCATGGACTGTCCCCTACCTATTTTTCTAAGTCTTTGGTCTTGCCCATCCTCTTCATGCCTCATGCTCAAGTCACACTGAAATACAGTGTGCTTTTCTATCTAAGTACCACTCCTTCTTTGCATATGGAGTACCCTGTGCCTGGAGGGTCTTTCCTCTCCTTAAAATGGATAAAGAAGATGTGGCACATATACACAATGGAATATTACTCAGCCATAAAAAAATGAAATTGAGTTATTTGTAATGAGGTGGATGGACCTAGAGTCTGTCATACAGAGTGAAGTAAGTCAGAAAGAGAAAAAAAAATACAGTATACTAACACGTATATATAGAATCTAAAAAAAAAAGGTTCTGATGAACTGAGGGGCAGGCAGGAATAAAGACGCAGACATAGAGAATGAACTTGAGGACACGGGGAGGGGGACAGGTAAGCTGGGACGGAGTGAGAGAGTGGCATGGACATATATACACTACCAAATGTAAAATAGATAGCTAGTGGGAAGCAGCAGCATAGCACAGGGAGATCAGCTCGGTGCTTTGTGACCACCTAGAGGGGTGGGATAAGGAGGGTGGGAGGGAGACGCAAGAGGGAGGAGATGTGGGGATATATGTATAGCTGATTCACTTTGTTATAAAGCAGAAACTAACACACCATTGTAAAACAATTATACTCCAATAAAGATGTTAAAAAAAACTGAAAAATTAAAAAAACAAAACAAAACACTCTTCAGCCTTTGGGGCCCAGTTCACTTCCTCTGTGAAGGCTCTCTTGGCCTCCGCAGGGAGTGTGAAATGCTTTTTCTTTGTAAACCTATGGCATCTTACAGATCGTTCTGTATAGGATTTACCACGTTGTCATGCTTGTTTACATCTCTTTTTCACCATTCCTGCACCCTACCTACTACCATGTGTGAACTGTGAAGATCAATGTCAGGAACTGTTCATTTCCTCATTTTTGTATTCTTGAGCCTTGCCCAAGGGCCTGTTAAAAACTGCATACTTAAGTCTTAGCATTTTAGCAAATTTGCCAGATACTCACCAATCTGATCTCCCCCCCCACTATGTCTATTCTTATACATGTTTTTTCATATACATTTATTGGGCATTTACTATGGGCAGGGAAACTATGAGATGCCTGACTCCAGGTGAGACAAATGAGCAGAAAGACTCTCTACCAGAAGGAGGATGATCCCTTTGACCCGTTGGTCAGCAGGGACTTTACAAAGCAGGTGTCAGGGAGCTGGCTTTGGAGGAGAAAAGCTTAGGAAAGGATTGGAAATGAAAATGGTATCGCTTTTTAAAACCATTCAGATCGTAACCAAGGACATTTCCAGAATTGTATAATTCCATTTACACCTATTCGCCTGATAAATCTGGTCCACTTTTGAGCAAACATCTCATTCCCTTGACGATATTTCTACGACTTATGGAGCTACTGATTCCAGTGGTGCATAACATATAAAAGTGACAGGAAATGCCCAGAGAAACAACAAAAATGGGAAAGGTCTTTGTTAAAATGCTCATCATTCTCTTCTTCTCTGGGGAGGAGGAGACATGGGCTCTGGCTGGATGATGGGGAAGTGGAAACCCATAAAGAGGGAGCAGGAGACCAACTATGCTGCTTCTGTCACTGAGCCCTGCTGCTCTGATGTAAATATTTGAGCCTAATGCTGTTTTTATGTTTTAGCTTGAGGGTGTTAAAAACCTGCTTTATTTAAACTTTTTTTTTCCTGATCATTAAAAACAAACATGATAAATTAGAGTGGCTTTGTCAGGGGACAGTGTAATTGCTTTTATTGAAGATGACTTGGTCAGTGCATCATTCTCATTGCTCTAAGTCTCGCGTGGATAAGCAGCAAGGGAAAGACATGGGTCTGTAGATGGAAGACCTGGGTTGGATCTCAGCTTCCGGATGGCATGGCCTTTGGTACGTAATGACTTCTCTGAATCTCAGATTCCTCATGCCTGTGAAAGGAGGATCCTAATTCTCAACTGTCAGTCTTGTAACATGGTTTAAATGAAGGGATTATGTTGGTAGGTGGTGATTTAAGATGTCAGTTGCCTGAGATGCCAGAGGTATGAGGTGCCACACAGGGGACAAGGTCAAGTGAATGCTTGGTGGTGGGGATGTTTGTAATCATTAGCTCAAGTTTGGTTCCAAGTCCCAATATATACATTTCTCCTGGTGCGCTGAGCTGAACCACACAGAACCATGAGGAATCCTTTCATGGCAGCTGAGGCAGATCGAAGGTCTTTTCTAGGCTAGTTTCTAGTCCCCTTTCCCCTTAACCCACAGATGGACCTTTTTGGCTATTTAGATTTTCTGTAAATTTAAGAAAAACTGTGCCGAGGAAAAGAAGGGGAAATGAGAGTCACCCCTAAGATCTAGGGCAAAGCTGGTCTAATAGTAAACTAATATTTTTTGAGCACTCACTCTGTATCGGGCTTTATATGAAGCTTAATCTCATTTAATCTTCATAGCGATTCTGTAAGGTAGTTATTACCATGTCCACTTTATAACTGAGGGAGGAGACTTGGAGAGGTGAGGTGACAAGGACCACTAGCCGTCTGTCAAGGTCTTTTGGCTGGCAAGTGACTGAGTCCAGATTTGAGCTCAGCCACTGAAGTCCAGAGCCCGAGTGCACAACCATTCTGCCCAGGACATGAGACTGGACAGAAGGGGTCCCCTTGTGTCATCACTTTTGTGTTTCTGCATATTTGCTCTGGGAAAAAAATACCTCTAACGTTTTTAAAATCAAAGGATGATATAAAAATGCCCAGCATCTTCCTTCAGAACTGTTAAAGCCTACAAAGTTGTATTATTAAAATGACAGGGAAGCTTTTTATCCAGTAGATGAAAACATCACCATGAGAGCATTGGAGCAGAGGGAAACCAAATCCTTCTTGTTGCCACTGTAATGACAGGTATTATATTCCAGGTGCACGAGTGATAGCACGGTTGCCTCACCATGTAATTATCATTGTTTCCGTTGGTGTTATCATAAGCAGTAATTATCACTAACTAACATATGGCATTTGGTAGTAACTTGGAAAACAGCCTGTCACTTTGGCTTTATCATTTGGGGTGGATGTTAATGCTATTATGCTGTAAATCCTGCAGTGCTAGTAATTCCTTCTGTGAGACTCCAAAGAGGGCTGTATACACAGGGGACAGCGGCAGATTGGGAAGCAAAGTACCACTTTGTCATTAGCTGTATGAGCGCCTGATTCCTAATATAAACCTCTGGTAAAGATTAGTTAGGGAGTTTGGTTCCAGCATGAGACTTGTGCCAGGCTCTTAGCACCCCTCTGGCTGGCTGAATGGGCATATGGGTGTCTGCACGTGTGTTGACTTTGGCTAAACTTAACCCGATCGACGGACTGTGTGGAGGAGATGAGAGAGAGAAGCAGAACCCTCTGAGAAGCCAGCCCCCTGCCTGTGATGTTTTATCACATAGATGTAGAATGCAGCCCGGTGCCAGGTTGCTGCTCTGTTAACACAGAGTGACTCTGGATAGTTTCTGGAACTTGGAACAATTATATTAGCTACTTAACCATTCCTTAGCCCTCTATAAGTTACTTTATGTCTCTTAATTTCAGAGGGCTGGGTATAGTTGTTCCTGCCCTAGATGTGAAGACTACTAGATGCAGCGTTGTACATTCTTTAAGCTACTCAAAACTTTCCTTTTCTGGTAAACTATGAGTTACTTAGATATTTTCAACTCCTTTTAAAACTTGTCAGCAACATAAGCTGTTTTCTTTGAGGGTCCATCTTTTGCCCCCCACAAAGAAGCAAGAGTTGGCGTTACTTCACACAACTTACTCATTAACCATGAGCGAAGCTGACCATCCTGTCCTTGAGATGGGACGCTGGCTGAGACCAGGCTCTCTCATGAACAGAGTGATGTTGTCTCACAAGACCCTCAGCACATGTGATTCAGTTCCTGCCTCAGCAGCATTCAGGGTAACCACATCATGGGGCTCACTTGTGGAAAGTTGAAACTGAATTTTCAATCGGTGAATGTTAAAATAGGCTGTATTATTCTCAGTTAAATAAATGTTGGTTAAGGTCTTGTGTTTTGGAGTTGCTCAGACCTGGGTTTGAATCCCTGGTCCTGCCATTTAGCAATTGTGTGACCTCGATCCAATTTCTTAAGCTCTCCTAACCTTAGATTTCTCATGTGTGAAATGGGAATACAGGATTTACTACTTAGTGTTATTATAAGAATTAATTAAATAGTGTGTTAGATATTGTTTATAAAAATGTAAAACGCTTAGAGCCTCTGGCACCTACTTAGCATTTAATAAAGGTTAGCTATTATTATCATCTTATTATACTCATTCCATTTTCTGGGTGCTGGCAGTGGCTACCAAGGAGGATTGGTGTGAGCGGTCCACCCCTGGTGCAGGCAAAAATGCGTGTATTGTAAGAATATGCAGACAACAATCAAACTGATGGAAAGTTGCCTGCTCTTTATTATCACCATGGGTTGGCAGTTCAAATCACTGTCAGTGATGCCATGCTCCTCTCTTCCAGGGCAGACCACTTCCATCTTATTTCTTCCTTGGTACCTACTAGGAATAGCTCCTTTGTGGTCTGTTTAATCTCCAGCTTCTCATGCTTTAGGCTTAAGGCAACCTTTCTCTTCTTTGCCATTGATCTGGAGAGATGGCTACCTCCCTGTGATGTGAATCTGCCATTTTGTATTTCCTCTCTTGTTTTTTCCCAACAGTGCTTGATACAGGTAATTATAGGACTTCCATCAAAAATGGGAGCTAGTTCTTCAATTTCTCAATGACCAAAAAATTCTTCTTTTATGTTTTTAGTTCTATGACTATTTTTCAGTCATAGAACTCTGACTCTTTTATTGGAAAGATCTGTTAGCTCTACTATATGAAATATATCTCCAATCTGTTCCATTCTCACCGTTTCCACTGATACTGAACTCCTCTTTCTGCAATATTGTGTTAACCTCTTAAGGGGTCTCCCTGCTTACACTCTTACCTCTCTCTAGCCCATTTTCCAAGTAGAAGCCAGAATTTAAATTTCAAATGTTAATACATCCTCTTTGGCCCAACACCCCTCCAGTGGATTTCCATCTCATCTAGAATAAAGTGCAAGCTCTTTACACCCTCACAAGGTATGATCTGGCTCTTGGAGAATCATTGCTTATCTCTACCTCCTGGCACTCTCCCCTTACTCATTTTAGTCCAACCATCCAAGCTTTCTTGAACATGCCAAGTTTGCCTCTGCCTCAGGGTCTTTTAATTTGTTTTCCCTTTGCTTGGAATGCTCTATACCTAGATGTTTGCATGGCTCACTTCCTTACTTTATTTGTATCTTTTATCACATTTCTACTGCTTAGAAAGGATTTGTTGACTGCCCTGTTTTCACTGGCAAGCCATCTATAGAAAATGCTGTTGGAGCCCACCCATATATTCTCAGCCTACATCAGATGTCTTCTGCAGCTTTGGTGGACAGTTTCCTGTACACGCAGAGATAGCTTTCTCCCTCAAACATTTGTGTCTCTGCAGGAAGGTTTTCTCAGGCCACAAGAGTTTGCTTGGCTTGTAGGTGGGGTGGGCTGGAAGTACTAGATTTACTCTCCTAAGGAGCAACCCTCAACCAACTAGGGGCAGGATTTGGTGGATACACACCCCAGCTACCTCTCCTCTTGGTGGAACTATTCCAAGGTATGTGCTACACTGCCTCTCTGAGGGTCTAAAGTGGGATTTATCCCCAGTAGCTTATGCGGGATCACACTTAGGCATTTTTTTTGGGGGTGGGAAGGGCTTGAATACCCCCCAGCTTTTTTTGAAATGTAATTGACAAATAAAAATTGTATATATTTAAAATGTACAATGTGATGATTTGTGAAATGATTACCACAGTCAAGCTAGTTAACACATCCATCATCTCATACCATTTTTAAAAAATATCTTTATTGGAGTATAATTGCTTTACAGTGGTGTATAAGTTTCTGCTTTATAACAAAGTGAATCAGCTATACATATACATATATCCCCATATCTCCTCCCTCTTGTGTCTCCCTCCCACCCTCCCTATCCCACCCTCCCTATCCCACCCCTCTAGGTGGTCACAAAGCACCAAGCTGATCTCCCTGTGCTACGTGGCTGCCTCCCACTAGCTATCTATTTTGGTAGTATATATAAGTCCATGCCACTCTCTCACTCCGTCCCAGCTTACCCCTCCCCCTCCCTGTGTCCCCAAGTCCATTCTCTACATCTGTGTCTTTATTCGTGTCCTGCCCCTAGGTTCTTCAGAACCATTTTTTTTCTTTAGATTCCATATATATGTGCTACTATACGGTATTTGTTTTTCTCTTTCTGACTTACCTCACTCTGCATGACAGACTCCAGGTCCATCCACCTCACTACAGATAACTCAATTTCATTTCTTTTTATGGCTGAGTAATATTCCATTGTATATGTGTGCCACATCTTCTTTATCCATTCATCTGTTGATGGACACTTAGGTTGCTTCCGTGTCCTAGCTATTGTAGTGCTGCAGTGAACATTGTGGTACATGACTCTCTTTGAATTATGGTTTTCTCAGGGTATATGCCCAGTAGTGGGATTGCTGGGTCATATGGTAGTTCTATTTTTAGTTTTTAAGGAACCTCCATACTGTTCTCCATAGTGGCTGTATCAATTTACATTCCCAGCAACAGTGCAAGAGGGTTCCCTTTTCTCCACACCCTCTCCAGCATTTACTGTTTGTAGATTTTTATATGATGGCCATTCTGACTGGTGTGAGGTGATACCTCATTGTAGTTTTGATTTGCATTTCTCTAATTACTAGTGATGTTGAGCATCCTTTCATGTGTTTGTTGGCAATCTGTATGTCTTCTTTGGAGAAATGCTTGTTTAGGTCTTCTGCCCACTTTTGGATTGGGTTGTTTGTTTTTTTATTATTGAGCTGCATGAGCTGCTTGTAAATTTTGGAGATTAATCCTTTGTCAGTTGCTTCATTTGCAAATGTTTTCTCCCATTCTGAGGGTTGTCTTTTGGTCTTGATTATGGTTTCCTTTGCTGTGCAAAAGCTTTTAAGTTTCATTAGGTCCCATTTGTTTGTTTTTATTTCCATTTTTCTAGGAGGTGGGTCAAAAAGGATCTTGCTGTTATTTATGTCATAGAGTGTGCTGCCTATGTTTTCCTCTAAGAGTTTGATAGTGTCTGGCCTTACATTTAGGTCTTTAATCCATTTTGAGTTTATTCATCATCTCATATCATTTTGTGTCTGTGTTGTGTGTTGAAAACACTTAAGATCTGCTCTCCTAGCAAATTGCAAACATATGACACAGTATTATTTAAGGCATTCTTTATTGGCTTTTCTCACTTCCCTGCTCCCTCACCTTGTTTCCTGGGATCATATACTAAATAAATTACTTGTACCCAAATCTGGCTCTAGATTCTTTCACCATAAGAATCTTTGCTGTAAGCAGTTTTGCCGCACAACTAATTGGCCATAAAGCAATTTGCCATTGAAGATACAATAACTGGTTGACAGTTTGGTCTGACAGTTTGGTTTCAACATTTATCGACTTGATAGAAAATATGGTGATAGGAAAACTTACTGGAAGTGTGAAATAAGAGCGTGTAAAGCCAGATTGCAAACTATACTAGAAAATAACAGATCGGTTTGCAAATCCTTTGGTGAGCAGCATCATCACTCCCATGCTTCAAACCCCAAAATGTGCCAGGTTATGCAAATATAAAACAGGAAGCTAGTAATTCACAACAGTCTTTGAGAGCCCTAATTATTGATTCTTTAGCTACCAAATTTGTCATGCAGTATTAGAAGCTGGAGGCAAAAGAAGAATCAGGCTCCTTCTATCCCCCCCAGAAGAAATGGTTACATGATTCCTAGTGAATATAAGTTTCTTGAAATTGGTGTAAATTTCTTTTGCTATTTGTTATTGGAGAACATGATGTAGACAGAATTTTGGTATTTGGGACAGAATCTGGCTTCAGTGATTTGGTGAAATATAAGGACCGGGGATGTGATGGAACATTTAAATGTAGTCCAGATATGTACTGCCTGTTATATATGTTACATACATGGATAAAAAATAGGAGCATCCCTCGTCTTTTAGTTTAAAATTTTGTTATTAATTTTTCATGTTTCATCATGTCCTATCTAGTGTTCCTCTTTTAGTTTATTTTCGTTTTTATGTCTTTTATGACAGAATTGTCTTACGGCCAGTTAGTTGTGTGACAAAGTGCTTGCAGCAAAGATTCTTACACTGAAAATAACAAACATGCCCAGATCCTTATCAGTGTCGCTTTTTGATAGAAGCCCAACTAGATATCTTCATGTATGCTTTTCTTTTCCTTATTTTTTTTCTACTTACTGTGCACTTATGAACTTCATGAGGACAATGTGTTAGAACTCAACTGCTCTAGCTTCTGTGTTTTGCACAGTGCCTGGCCTTAGGAGGCTCTCATTAAATCACTACTGAGTGAATGGTTAAAGAACAGGGACAAAATCCCCAATTATTTGCTCCCTTCTTTTGAATGATTTGCCTCAAACTTAGGAAAAGGTAATCCACATTGGCAGCATAGTCTGGCTGAACTGTTTCCAATTTAGTGACTCTCTTGAGTACTTTAGTTTTTCATTACCATTATTTTATTTCAATATTTCTTGAGGGTATGCTATGAATGTGTACTAAATATTATATTTTGTTCTTCATAAACCTTATCTCCTTTAGTAATTGCAACTTATCTCTAAGATAGGTTTTATTATCCATAGTCTAAAACTGTGGAAATTAAGGCTTATTCAAGGTCACAAAGTTCATATGTGAGGAACTGGGGCTTAAACCTCCATGTATCTGACTTCAAAGCTGACACTGTTTTTCATATATCCTACTTCCTAGGCAAGAAATACACTTATAAGTTGTACCTTTATTTTAGTTTTGTGTTAAGGCAATTCTAAAGTTTAAATTGCCCAAAAGGAACAGAGAAGGTATATGTCAGGTCCCAGAAGCTTTCTCCAAGCACAAGAAAATAACCGTTACAAGAAAGGACAGTTCTATGAACTAGTGTTTCAAAGATGCAGGTAAAAAGGAATGAATTTTATGTCTGGGTTAATGCTCTATTGCTTTGATAGAAAGGTGAAAAGAAAGGAAAATAAATGCTGAGCTGGGAATGTTGCAACAGATTCTGATGTTTTAATAGTTCTAGTTATAATATATCATGACAATGTCAAATGTGTCTAGTTAACACATTTGTGATGGCAGAATAATTGGAAAAATTTTACATTACGTGTGGTATCAAGGCAACGTGCTCCAGATTTCACTTCTAAAGTGAAATTTGCTTTAGGCAAATACTTTGAAATCTTGGGAATGACAGGGAATTGCTCTCATTTTTCTCTTTTTAATTAAAATAGGGTATTTACTTTAATCTGAACTTATGGAATAAAAGTGATACGTTTGAATGAGCAGTACTCCCCTGCATATTGAACAGTTCTTAAAGAGAATGCTCAACAAATTTAAATGAAATTTCTGGTTTCCCTACTAACAACTTAATTTTGAGTTAATAGGAGACAAAATTATGTCAGGAATCCTGAGCAAACAGGTATTTCAACAGAAACAAAAGAATGCAATGTCATTCTTTTCCTTTCCTGAGAGATCAGTATAGAATGGTTGAAAGGACCATTGGACAGAAGTCAGAGACCCATGGTTGACTGTGACTTGATATTAATAAGTATGATATTGAACAAGTCTCTAAAGGTTTCTTGATCTTGATTTCTTCACCCAAGATTGAACTAGATGCTTTTTATGGACTCTTCCATTTTTGACATTCTGTGACTTTATGACTGTGTTATAGAAATGCGTTAGATTTTTGATTTTAGTGGTGTCACACAGGGAAAATTTACACTCTGAAATACTATTAACTGATGTGAGAGGCAGCTATGATATAATAGAACAATTCGTGAAATTAGAATATGGAGATAGAATTTTAATTTGGACTCTGTCACTCTAACTCCTTGTGTGATCAGAACATAGGCCTTGGAGCTGGAAAGACCAGATTCAGATCTCAGCTCTGACACTTACCAGCTGTTTGGCCTTGTTGAATTCATTTCTGATCCTCAGTTCCTCATCATTAGAATGAAGGTGATAATGTATGACCTGACTCATAGGGGTATGATGTGAATATTATAATGTGAATTGTTTGAAAGCATTTTGTAGAAGTGAAAATTACTATACTGATGTAAGGTATTAGTATTGATTAAAAGGAGCAAAGCAGTACGAATGATAAAGACTTTTAGGCTGTTTTTTTTTTAATTGAATAAAAGATTCTTTCAGTTCTATAGTACTTTACAGTTTTCAAAAGTTTCACACACATGATTTCATATGATCCCATAATAACCCTTTTTTTCCCGCTACCCCTGTATTGCACCTCCCCACTTCCCTCTCCCTACTGGTCACCACTAGTTTGTTCTCTATATCTGTGGGTCTGTTTTTTTTTGTTGTTGTTTATTTTGTTTTATTCACTAGTTTGTTGTACTTTTTAGATTCCACATATAAGTGACATTAAACACTATTTGTCTTTCTCTGTCTGACTTATTTCACTTTGCATTATACCCTCTAGGTTCAACCATGTTACTGCAAATGGCAAAATTTCCTTCTTTTTGATGGCTGAGTAGTATTCCATTGAATAAAGAAGATATACCACATCTTCTTTATCCATTTATCTGCTGACGGACACTTAGGGTTGCTTCCATGCCTTGGCAATTGTAAATAATGCTGCTATGAATATTGGGATGTATGTATCTTTTCAAATTAGTGTGTTTTTGGATATATATCCCAGAGTAGACATGCTGGGTCATATGGTAGTTCTATTTTTAGTTTTTTGAGAAATCTCCATATTGTTCTCCACAGTGGCTGCACCAATTTAAATTCTCACTAACAGTGTACAAGGGTTCCCTTTTCTCTACATCCTTGCCACCATTTGTTATTTGTGTGCTTTTTGATGACAGTCATTCTTACAGGTGTGAGGTGATAACTCATTGTAATTTTTTTTTTAATTAATTTATTTTATTTAATTTTGCTGTGTTGGTTTTGCTGTGTTGGGTCTTCATTTCTGTGCAAGGGCTTTCTCCAGTTGTGGCAAGTGGGGGCCACTCTTCATCACGGTGCGCGGGCCTCTCGTTGCGGAGCACAGGCTCCAGATGCGCAGGCTCAGCAGTTGTGGCTCATGGGCCTAGTTGCTCTGCGGCATGTGGGATCCTCCCAGACCAGGGCTCGAACCCGTGTCCCCTGCATTAGCAGGCAGATTCTCAACCACTGCGCCACCAGGGAAGCCCCTCATTGTAGTTTTGATTTGCATTTCCCTGATGATTAGCGATGTTGAGCATCTTTTCATATGCATTTTGGCCATCTGCATTTCCTTTTTGGAAAAATATTATTCAGTTCTTCTGCCCCTTTTAAAATTGGGTTGTTTGTTTGTTTTCATGTTGAGATATATGAGCTGTTTATATATGTTGGATATTAACCCCTTATGACCTGTCACATCATTTGCAAATACCTTCTCTTGTTCAGTAGGTTATCTTTTTATTTTGTCAATGGTTTGCTTTGCTGTGCCAAAGCTTTTAAGTTTAACTAGATCCCAGTTGTTTATTTTTGCTTTTGTTTCCTTTGCTTTAGGAGGCGAATTGAGAAATGGTGGAAGTCCCCAAACCAATGTGAACCTTGACAAGGCTGTCATTTCTCTGACACTGGGAAAATGACTACTCAGAAATGCCAGTTTCTCCTAGTCACAAAAAGATTGATTTGCTGTTCTATAGGGCTTAAGTGAAAAATAAAAATCTCCAAAAAATATGCAGTTAGAAACCTGTGTGGTCATAAAAAACAGCTTTATTGAGCAACTACAGTGTGTTATGCACTTTTCCAGACCCTTTCCAGATGTTGTCTCATTTTATTTCCATAATGACTCTATGAAGAAGGCTTAGAGATGTTGAATAACTTGACCACAGTCATGTGCTTGGTAAAAGGCAGAGCCCTGATTTTAGTTCATGATTTTCAGAGGTTAAAACTCATACTCTATTTCTGTCTTATGCTGCCTCTATGTCAAGAGGGAAAGAAATTATATTTATGATAATATGGAGGTCCAGCCATGAGATAGGCAGTGAACTATGAAGTTACATGATCCCTTTGAGTCTTCACAAAACCTCTTCTGATGCAAGTTTAATTCTCATTTTAGAGAGTTTTTTTTAAAAAAAAACTTTAAAAAAGTTTTACTTTACTTTCTAGAATGATGGTGTAACACATCAATAAATTGGTTTGAAAAACCAATGAACAAAGCAAATTGAAAACAAGCAACAAAACGAGTTTAGGGTAATAGAGGGAAAATTAATTCCTACCATGATATGCACACATATTTTAATACATACATATGGATTATGTTATATATATTAGCATTTATATACTAATTTTGGGAATGAGAGATGCAACTGTTAGCTAGAGAGAACTAAAGATTTAGAATTAATAGAGAAAGAGATAAGGATTAATTGAGAATGGTTAAAAGTCAACTAAGTGGGCAATGATTTGTAGAATATCAGGCTCCACCAAAACTATTTCAAGTCATTGGCCATCTATGGGATTACAATGAAGTATACAGAGAACAGTTACGTAAAAATATGTTCTGTGTTCCCAGATTCAGGAATCTACAACATGTTCAGCATCATGCTAAGAATTTTTGTATGTATTATCTCATCGAATCCTCAGAACAGCCCTGCAATGTACATTTTATAATTTTCATTTTACCAATAAGGAAACTGAGCCTCTGAATCTGTCATGGCTGCTGCTACCCCCTCTCCTCTACTGTGAAAGCAACCCTCAAAAAATGCCATTTCTCTTTTCAAGGGAGGGAAGATAATCTGGATTCTCTTAAACTTTGGGTCCTTAAGGACTTTGGCACCTGATCTTGGTTTTCATCTCTGTCCCAATCCCTGCTGTCATTCTGGATGACTTGACATCCAAGATGGTGAATGTCTGCAGTGTGTTAGCAACTGTATTTTATGACCAGTCACTTGCTACTGTCACTTGCTGTTCCATCCTCCCTGTTTCCTACCTCATCGCTCAAACACATGAACCTTATCTTTCAAAAAGGGAGGACTATTAAAGCTGCCATAGGAAACATTTCCGTGTGCTGAGGAAGGGTAGCAGATAGCAAGTGAGGACAGGATTCCTGAATCTATCAGAGCAATGACATGTGAGTAGGTATTTGCTTCTGAGGCTGTCTTTCTTCCTTCTCTGTGTGCTTCTCAGAGGCAGGGACCAGAGAATGTGTACTCTTTGTCACCACAGACTCCTTTTAGGAGTACCTAAACAGTACCTCAACAGCTAATTCATGTAGGATGAAGACCACAACCTCATAAGACCTCTGACATCCCATACCCATTCAAAGCTTGATACCAATAATTTCTAAGGCTCTTTTTATCCTATCTCTGTAGACATGTGAGTAAAAGGCAAGAGCCTCCATACTCAGCTTACTTTTTAAAGTATTGCCATCCTCATTCTGCAAAGTGTTTACTCTCTTCTGGTTCTACCTCCCCATTCTTTCCATGGGTTCTTCATTCTCAAACTCTTATCAGAACTCTGGCCCTTCGGCATGTATACCACTTTCTTCTCCAACCCCCTTAGTTTGAGACTGTCTGTTGTCTTCCATTGTGTGCCTGAAAGGTCCTGGAGGTTCTGTCAATGTTACTCTCTTTTCCCATTATCACATACAAACTATTGTTCTGTTTGCTGCCTTTTATAAGACACCTCTATGTATCAGGCTCATAGTATTTGGTTATATCATTTTTATAGCTCTGGATGGCTCCCATTTCTTGAACTCCTGGTTACTCCTTCCTATTCATCAAGGACTTTTTTGATCCTGGTCATTTTTTTCACTTTTCTTCCAACTCCTGTTGTCATTTTAGATAATTTCCATAACCAAGTGGATGATCCGTCTTAGCCTCAAATCTTCCTGACCTCATGGACTCCAATAATTTTCTCCTTTATTCCAGCTATTTCATGCCCCAAATCATATGGTAGTTGTTGCAGGTACCACTTCAACTCTTGAAATGTTAAACTACAATAATCCCTCTTATCCCTCTGGCTCTTCATTCCCTCTGTGAGGGTTGCGGCTTCTTTCCTTTGCCTTTTCTTACAGTATTTTAACTCCTTCTGTGTTCCTTATTTGGGTGAGTTGTGCCACACAAGCTAGAAACTTTGGTGAGGTGATCTTTGGACTCTTCCTTTTCATAACCCTCATACCCATTAAGTATTCAAGACATGAATTCTTAGTGTTTCTTCCATTCCTTGAATTCTTATTATCCCCTCATTCTTGTGGTAATGCAGTTCCTCATCATCTTTTGTTTGTCTATTAAATGGTACTTTTCACTGTCTTCTGAAGAAGGCTGGCCTCCTTTTCCTCGCCCTTTCCTTCCTTGAGCTTGCTGTGGCATTGGAGCTGCTGACTGCTCCCTCCTTATCCATTAAACTCTGTCTTCTGTTGACTTTTAAGAAATCACCTTCTCTTGTTTTTTGTTTATTTTTAAACAATGTTGTGTTAGTTTCAGGTGTACAGCAAAGTGATTCAGTTATACATACATATATATATGTGTGTATATATACATACGTGTCTATGTGTCTGCCTATCTATCTATCTTCTTTTTAAGATTCTTTTTCAGATAGGTTATTACAAGATACTGAATATAGTTCCCTGTGCTATACAGTAGGTCCTTGTTGTTTATCTATTTTATGTACAGTAGTGTGTTATCTGTCAATTTCAAACTCCTAATTTATCCCTCCCCCCTTTCCCCTTTGTGAACCATAAGTTTGTTATTTATGTCTGTGAGTCTATTTCTGTTTTGTAAATAAGTTCATTTGTATCTTTTTTTTTTAGATTCCACATGTAAGTGGTATCATATAATATTTGTCTTTCTCTGTCCAACTTCCTTCACTTAGTATGATAATCTCTAGGTCCATCCATTATGCTGCACATGGCATTATTTCATTCTTTTTTATGGCTGAGTAGTGTTCTATTGTGTGTGTGTGTATATATCTATCTATCTATCTATCTATCTATATAAAATCACATCTTCTTTAACCATTCATCTGTTCATGGACATTTAGATTGCTTCCATGTCTTGGCTATTGTAAATAGTGCTGCTATGGACATTGGAGTACACGAATCTTTTCGAATTAGAGTTTTTCTCTTTTCCAGATATATGCCCAGGAATGGCATTTCTGCATCATATGGTAACTCTATTTTTAGTTTTTTAAGGAACCTCCATACTGTTTTTCACAGTGGCTGTACCAATTTACATTCCCACCAACAGTGTAGGAGGGCTCTCTTTTCTCCACACCCTCTCCAGCGTTTATTATTTGTAGACTTTTTGATGATGGCCATTCTGACTGGTGTGAAGTGATACCTCACTGTAGTTTTGATTTGCATTTCTCTAATAATTAGTGATGCTGAGCCCCTTGGTTTCTTTTTATCTTGATGATCAATCCTCTTCATCTTCTTCTGGGGTTTATTTTCCTCTTTCTGACCGTTAAGCCATATCTTAAATGTTGGCACCTAACACTCTGTCCTCAGTCCATTTTCTCTTCTCACTCTGCCTACCCTCTCTGAACAAAACCATCCATTCATGTGATTTTTATCAACCACTCAAATATGATTGATCCTTACTCTGTATCTCTAGGCTGGACCTTTCTTCTGAGATCCTGTCTCATTTAGCTGGCTGCCTACTTATTTTCCTTCTCTATACAGATGTTACTTAGACTTTCCAGCCCATCTTCAGAGAGAGAGAACTTGCTGTCTTTTCCATACATATGCTCCTCCTTATTCTGTATCTCAGCTATTGACATCCTCAAGCCACAAAAGCAGAAAACTTTCTTTCTTTTACCCTTCACATATAGACAGGCCTAAAACCCTACATCCTTGACATCTGTGAGGTATTACCTGTTCATTTTCACTGCTACTGCCATAGTTCAGGCTCTTAATGTGACTTCGTTCTAAGTCCTATCATGTCTGCTTCTTTTGTCCCCTAAGCATGAGTTCCATGGCACTATTTGAAGTTCCCAGGATAAAAGAGGCTATAATGTCCTTTGACCCCTACACAGCCACATGTATTCCCTTGTTCCCTTGGCAATACCTATCACTTTCCAAGACTCATCTTAAGTGTCCCTTATTTTTGGAAGTCTATTTGTATCTTTGCATATAACTGGCTGTTCCATGCACCGTGATCCTCTTTCTAGTATGACAATGGAGGCGAACAAAACATAATTTATTATACTCATTTGTTTGTGTCCCAGAGATGAAGAGGCAGCTCAATAAACGGTTGATAAACTTTTCAAACAAATGGAATAGCTGCTGTTTTTGAATATTAGATTATTTTCAATTCACTTAATACAACAAGGATTACTAAAACTGTATTTAACACATGTTTACATTTTCATCCAAATCTCTGTAGTTTTTAGTGAAGTCCCATCTTCTGAATAAATAAAACCCCATTTAAAAATATTACAGCTTCATGAGCTATGAGCAGATTCCTTTAGTTCCAGGTGGGCTTTTTGGTAAATGCATGGCTTTGCATATATTAGTTACTTTCTTCTAATACGAGGAGGAAGTTGGGAAGAAATTTATATGTAATATGTTATAATCTTTTTCTTACGTAAGTATAGCTTGTGTAACTACTCCACCAGGAGGAGGTCTTATGTAAATTTATAACACTAGGTTTGAGAAGAAGCACTTCTCTCCTTATCTCTACATTCTTCAGTCTGGCCAAAAGGCAGTTACTCCGTTGTAGGGAAGTGCAATGGATAAGAGTCTGAAGATAGGAGTTTGATTTCTTGGGCTGCTGTTCACTGGTTTTGTGACCTTACACAGGCAACTTAAATGTCCTGAGTCTCAGTTTCTTTATTTGGTTATTTCATAGGGGGTTGTGTCAGATCAAAAGACATGACGTATATGAAATGTGTGTTTTGGCCCATAAACTGCAGGACAAAGCTCAGTGAAGAAGCAGCACGAGTAGAAAGCACATGGATTTGGGAGACAACAGACCAGCTTAATACCTTGGTTTTGCCACTTTTGGGTGACTTTGGGCACATTGCTTAACTTTTTGGAACATTACTTTCCTCATCTGTAACATGGGGATAATAACATCCACCTTCTATCATTGTGGAGAAGATTGAAAGCAGCAATGTGTCTGGCTATAGTCATTGCTCTGTAACTGGTGGCTAGTATGGGTGAGAGCAGCATCCCATTTCTGAAATCCTATCCTCTATACACGTCTTGCATCCTGTACAGTGATCACCAACCAGTCAAGATGAGTCTCTAATATGGGTTAAGCCTGACCAGGGTCAAGTTCATTTAGAATTTAATTTTTTGGAGCCATCCACACTCCTTTAAAACAAACATGTGGAAAGTATTTACTGTGCCTGGAACTCTCACATAATAGTAATAATTATAATTATTATAATTTCCATTTATTATTCAAAGGCAGCCGCTATAGTAGGCACTTTGTATAAATATCTCATTTAAACTTCATGTCAGTTCTGTAAGGTGGGGATGATGACCCTCTCCAATTAAAAATGTAGTCACAGAAATGCTAAGCTTCATGTACAGGCTAGGAAGAGGCAGGATCAGGAATGAACTGAGGGTTTCTGATCATAAGCCCAGTGCTATTTCTGCCACACAGTAGTGACAAGTGGGCCAAGCTCGCTTCAGCACTATGACTACTCCTTCAAAATCAAGGGTATGACTGAGTTCATAAATTTAGTTTGACAGGCACCAGCTCTCAAGTCATTGGTCTCAGCAGGAGTTCTTACCTTTGATGAAGGCCCAGCCCTGACTCAGGCGTGAACCTGGATCTGGGTTGTGATATGAGCATCTGGGACTTTATGCCTTTGACTTGTTTTCCACTTTTCCATTTTGGGAGTACTGTCTCACACAATTGCTGATTCATTGATTTGTTCAATATTTATGGCTTGTCAACTCTGTGCCTTGAAATCATAATTGCTGCTGAGGATAGCAGGATGAAAATCCCAGTCTTTGTCCTCAAGGAATTGAGTCCAGTAGAGTAAAATAAAGATAATTATAATTTATTGTGTTTTGTGAAGTCAGCAGGCATCGTAACAGTGGCCTGGGAGCACAGAGAAAGACCATGAATGATTTCCAACCAAGCATGAGTGTTTTCTTGAATACATGAAGAGTGAAATAATTTAAAAGTAATTTCTGAGGGGAAGATAAGGAGGAAGGGGAAAAAGAATGCATGAGTAAAGGCATGGAAGTGTTCAAGATTAGATCCTAGTGAGAAGTGTGAAGTTCAGGGAAGGCTAGAACATAGAGAATATGAAATAATATCAAAACATTTTGAATTATTAAAGTATCTTCAGGTTAAAACCTTAACATTTGCAAGTGCATTACAGATAACTACACCCTTTCACTGAGGCCCAAAGTGCTTTGCCAAGGCCGGGCTCAAACATAGGTCTTTTGACCTCAATTCCAGGTGTTTTCCAACTATGATATAGCTGCCTCTTCTAACATGTTTTAATGTCTAAACAATGATATACTCTTGTTGGGTAAATCAGACTACAAGTGTAGCTTAGATGGATTATGTTTAATTTCTTGAGGATTTTCTTAAGCCTCTCTTCATTGATTTCCTCCAGCTGAGAAGGAGCTGATAAAGAGGAAATAAACGAAAAATGCTTCAAACTGCAGCTATGAAGGTTCACAAGTAAGGGCACACAGCTGAACACAACTAGAGAGGCAACATGAGACGTCACTGTGGTTTCCCTCACAAACTGGAGTGGAATGAAATCACTTAAGGGTACCTTGATGCTAGTGTTTGAAAACCGCTTCAAATCTCATAAGTGTAGCATTGTTCTAGAAGAACTCAATTCCTGAATTCTCTGGTCTCTCGATCCTCTTTGAAGTGAAAGATTCTGTTTCATAATGATTGTGTTGAGAACATATATTTTCAGCACTGAAGCAAGAAGTCAATGCTATGTTTTGAAACAATGCCAGCAGGAAATGGCTCATGCCAAATCATGGGGATTGACTGGTACAACAATGTGGCATATTTTGAGCTTAATTTTGGGGGGTAATTTTGAAAAGGAATTATCTTCTGAAAGCACGTTCTTCTTAAATGATGAGGATATGCACGGAAAAATCTAAGACTTTGTGGAATGCCAGGAGGTAATGTGTCAGCCATAGAAAAGACTATGCCTGGGGGTCTTTTCTGGACACACAGTGAACCATATCAGATCTCTGGCAGCAGCAAAGATGTCCAGGTGCGTGTATGGAGGTTGCCAAGACCTGAGGAGAGAAGAAAAACAGAGTCAACATTTTTTTCTGGGTTCACTGGTTAACTGCTATGGTAACCACCATGGTAAATGCTACAGTGACCACTGTTGGGTTAGGCATAGCACTCTGTATACTGCCTCTCAGAAACCTAGTTCATCTTCTTTCTTATCTCTTGCCCAATCTATTTTTATGAGGTTGTAAGCTGTGGTAGAGGGAGCCATGCTTCTTTGTTCTCTTTATATCCGTAGTGCCTAGCATGGTATCTGGCAAGTAGCGGGCCCTGGCACACTACTTACTGAATGAGTGAAGAAGTGCTTTGTTTTGTTTTGTTTGTATGTTTGTTTTTGCGGTACGCGGGCCTCTCACTGTTGTGGCCTCTCCCGCTGCGGAGCACAGGCCTCAGACGCGCAGGCTCAGCGGCCATGGCTCACGGGCCCAGCCGCTCCGCGGCACGTGGGATCCTCCCGGACCGCGGGGCACGAAGCCGCGTCCCCTGCATCGGCAGGCGGACTCTCAACCACTGCGCCACCAGGGAAGCCCGAAGAAGTGCTTTGGATCTAAAGATCAGAATGACAGTTGATGGATACTCAAGGAGATAAAAACAGAGCATACATAAGTGAGTTAAAACAAATTTTTATTGAGATATAATTCATATACCATAAAATTCGTCCATTTAAAGTATACAATTCTATGATTTTTAGTATATTTAGGGTCATCCAACCATTAACACAATCTAAGTTTAGAACATTTTCATCACTGCCCCCCAAAACTCTGTACCCATTAGCAATCACTCCTATGCCCACCATATATATATGCTCCTGCTGTAGTAATACTTCAGTACTATGCCATATTTTATATATATATACATAAAATGTATAATACATATAAATATTTTTTAGCAAAGAGTGTCATCCTTTTGGAGCTGTGGATTGTCTTAAGGGAATCCCTCAGTATGTTACGTAAGGGATGAGAAGGGCTTAAAACCAGGCATTTTCTCTAGGTTAGAGTCTGTCGGTGTTGTTGTTGGTCAGATAGCAGGGAGAAGCATCCCAGAAGCAGGAGTACGAAGGTTCAGAGCGGAGGCATTCAGTGGATTGAGAGAAGTTAGTTGCTACTGAGAACGTGAACCTACGTTAGGCCTATTCAAAGGTTGAGTACCGAGTCTAAGAGCTCAGACAGAATCAGTAAGAGCCAAAGTTGAGAACAGGAGACACTGAAAATGAGCTGTGGTTTTAGGATTATGACCTTTTGCTCTGCTTTCTGGAGATCTTCTCTCAGTGGCCTCTGACTGTTAGGAGGTGGTCCAAGGAAGGCAGTCAGAGGTCTTGTGGAAAGAATCTTGACTCTCAAGATTAAGGAGTTGATAGCGCATCTTGAATTTTTCTTAGAAACATTTCAGTTGATGGAAAATCCAAGAGAAAAAATAAAGATTTTAATTTCATTTGTTTAGCAAGTACTTATTTGTTGCCTACTATGAGCCAGGTATTATTCCAGGCATGGGGGACACAGCACTGAATAAAACAGAAAAAAAAAAAGAATCTACTCTTTTTTTTTTTCACTTAAGTTTGCCTTTTATTTATTTATTTAACGTCTTTATTGGAGTATAATTGCTTTACAGTGGTGTGTTAGTTGCTGCTGTATAACAAAGTGAATCAGCTATACATATACATATATCCCTATATCCCCTCTCTCTTGGGTCTCCCTCGCACCCTCCCTATCCCACCCCTCTAGGTGGTCACAAAGCACTGGGCTGATCTCCCTGTGCTACGCAGCTGCTTCCCACTAGCTATCTGTTTTACATTTGGTAGTGTATATATGTCCATGCCACTCTCTCACTTCGTCCCAGCTTACCCTTCCCCCTCGCCATGTCCTCAAGTCCATTCTTTATGTCTGCGTCTTTATTCCTGTCCTGCCCCTAGGTTCTTTAGAACCATAAAAAAATCTACTCTTAAAAACCTACATTCTAGAGGGAAGTATAGACAAAAACAAAATAAATAAAAATATAGTATATTAATGACAATTAAGGTTAAAGGAGGAAATTAATATAGCAAAAAGGAAAGTGTTTTTGGGAGTGGGACGAGAAGGAGGTAATTTTATATGGTAACCAAGTGGAGGCCTCACTGTGCAGGCAACAGTTGAGTAAAGGCCTGAATAGGTGAGAAAGTGAGTCTCTGGATGTTGGGGGAAGAAAATAGGTGAAGTGAAAAGGTCCTGAGCAGGGAGATGTGTAAAGTGTACAAGAACTAGTGAGAGGGCTGGCATACCAGGAACAGACTTGGGGAAGAACTGCAGGAGAGAACACCAGGGGTCTTAAAAGGCAAGGGCTGGCACAGGATCTTCCAGAACCTCGAAAACAATTTAAGAATTTTGGGTTTCACTCTGGATGAGACAGAAAGCCACTGAAGTTTTTATTTTTTAAATGAGATTTATTGAGGAATACTTTTCACTGAATGCAGTTCAATCATTTACAATATACATTTTATAAGTATAATTCCTCTCCAGCCGAGTGTCTTGACCTCTATCTAAGTCCCTTAGAATAGGAAGATAGGAATGCCTAGTCCCTCTGTATTCCAGACAGTGCCTTCCTCTTTTTTTCTCTGTTTCTGTGTATTTAAGATTTTAGTGACTGGAAGCTGATAAAGAATGAGTGATCAAACCCTTGGTCTTTCAAGCTGCTAAAAATTGAAAAAATATTCGATAACTGAGCTAATGATAGTTATTCCTAATCTTTAACGTGGGACTGGGGATAACTTTACTTCCTCATAGACCCCCTTCCTTTCTCCCTGTTTGGATGACTTGGTATCACCTCCCCACTCATTCCATCACTTTTCTGTTTTCAAGGATAGAGCTCGTTATCCTCCTCCCTTGGTGTGATGGATATTCTCCCTCTCCCCCAACCTCATGTGCTTTTCCTTATCATTAAATGAGGCCATCTGCTGTTGATTTATCTCAAACGTCTATGATCTGGCTGAGATCCATCCACTTCTTAGGCTTCTTCATTTCCATCATCATTCCTGCCAGTTGGCTTTCTTGTAAAGGCCAATTTATGTGAAAAAGCAGTTTTTATTACTTTAAGGAAGTGTGAGAACACTGACTCCTACTGAAGAAAAAAAAAAGATGAAAGAACTGATGAAAGAACATGTCGAAATAGCCACTATATCTCTACTAGTACAGAGGAAATTTGGTGCAACTTTTCTGAAAGAGATCGGTCTATATTTTTATATCTATCTCTGTATCATTTATTACTATATCTAGCTAATTCATAGATTCATCTATATCTAGACCTACATCTATATCTAGATTGATATTAGTCTTAAAATTTCATTTCTTTTGACCTAGACCCTTTGTTAGAGGGTCTCTTTCTGCTGTATTATTCTGTGTGGCAGTTACCCCTTAATCAGATACCATATGACCAGTGTGTATTCTGGCTGTCAGGCCCTTCCATTTCTCTCCAGCAAGTACCTTATCCAGTGACAACTAAATCATCTGACCCCATAACCTTCCAACTGTGTGTTTACCTCTCCTGAGCCTCAGTATTTCATCTGTAGAATAAGGTTGTTTTGTGGTAAATACAAAAGAATAGACATAAATCATTTAGCATAAAGCATGGATCATTTTAATCACATATATTTGTAATTATTCTTATCAATGTTACTATTAATATTTTGGAGGATTTAGAATAATAAAAAATAGGAAACAGTATAAATATGCAACAAAAGGTGCATTAGTTAAATAAACTTTGGGCTATTGATATGAGAATATATTTGAGATAAAATATTGGGTGACAAAAAGTAGTTTATGATTTCAGTTCCCAGTAATGGCAGAATGAGTAATTTGGACTAACCCTACAATTGAGGATACCTGGAAGATCTAGATAAAATATAAAAATAGATCTGCTTAAAGATAGGGAAGAGCTAACAAGATTGTAGAAAATTAATAACCAGAAACTACAGAGGAGTGAAGCCCAGAAGATTGAGCCAGTCATTTATCATTGGGGACTACTTTTCCCTATGGAAGTTTGCTTTGTCCAGGGAGCTGTTAAGACCTAGAGAAGCCAAACACATATATTTTTTAGACATTACTTTTTAAATCAGTTTTTGGTGCACAACAAAATTGAGAGGAAGGTACAGAGATTTCCCACGTAGATCCTGTCCCTCAACACCTTGCATAGTCACCCCCGTTAGACAATATCACTCACTAGAATGGCACATTTTTTACAGAGGATGAACCTACATCACTGAAGTCCATAAGTTACCTTAGGATTCACTCTTGGTGTTGTATATCTGTGGGTTTAGAAAAATGTATAATGATATCCATCATCATAATATCATACAGAATATTTTCACTGCCCTAAAAATCCTTCATGCTCCGCCTATATATATATCTCCTTCCTTCCCATGTGCAGTAGCAACCACTGATCTTTTTAGCATCTCCATAGTTTTACTTTTCCCTGAATGTCATCTAGTTGGAATCACACAGTATGTAGTCTTTTCAGACTGGCTTTTTTCACTTAGTAATATGCATTTGATTCCTCCATGTTTATTCATGGCTTGGTAGCTCATTTCTTTTTAGGGTTGGATAGTATTCCATTGTCTGGATGTACCAGTTTATTTATCCATACACCTACTGAAGGACATCTTGGTTGCTTCCAAGTTTGGGCAGTTATGAATAAAGCTGCTATAAACATCTGTGTGCAGGTTTTTTGTGCAGGTTTTTTGTGGACATAAGTTTTTACCTCCTTTGGGTAAATAACAAGGAGTGCAGTAGCAGTATCATATGGTATGAGTGTGTTTAGTTTTGTAAGAAACCACCAAATTTGTTTTCCAAAGTACCATTTTGCATTCCCACCAGCAATGGCTGAGAGTTCCTGTTGCTCCACATACTCAGCAGTATTCACTGATATCAGTGTTGTGGATTTTAACCCTTCTAATAGGTGTATAGTAACATCTTATTGTTGTTTTAATTTGCATTTATGATGTGGGGTGTATGCTTACTTGCCATCTGTTTGTCTTCTTTGATGAGATATCTGTTAAAATCTTTGTGCATTTTTTAATTGAGCTGTTTTTCTTATTGCTGACTATTAAATACTCTTTGTATATTTGGGATAATATTGGATGTGTCTTTTACAAATAATTTTCTTCCAGTCTGTGGGCTGTCTTCTAATTCTCTTACTATTGTTGCTTTTTTTCTTTTTTTAACATCTTTATTGGAGTATAATTGCTTTACAATGGTGTGTTAGTTTTTGCTTTATAACAAAGTGAAACAGTTATACATATACATATGTCCCCATATCTCTTCCCTCTTGCATCTCCCTCCCTCCCACCCTCCCTATCCCACCCCTCTAGGTGGTCACAAAGCACCAGTCTGATCTCCCTGTGCTATGCGGCTGCTTCCCACTAGCTATCTATTTTACATTTGGTAGTGTATATATGTCCATACCACTCTCTCACTTTGTCCCATCTTACCCTTCCCTCTCCCCATATCCTCAAGTCCATTCTCTAGTAGGTCTGCATCTTTATTCCTGTCTTGCCCCTAGGTTCTTCATGACTATTTTTTTCTTAGATTCCATATATATGTTTTAGCATAAGGTATTTGTTTTTCACTTTCTGACTTACTTCACTCTGTATGACAGACCCTAGGTCCATCCACCTCACTACAAATAACTCAATTTCGTTTCCTTTTTATGGCCGAGTAATATTCCATTGTATATATGTGCCACATCTTCTTTATCCATTCATCTGTTGATGGACACTTAAGTTGCTTCCATGTCCTGGCTATTGTAAATAGAGCTGCAATTGTGGTACATGACTCTTTTTTTTTTTGGCGGTATGCGGGCCTCTCACTGTTGTGGTCTCTCCTGTTGCAGAGCACAGACTCTGGATGCGCAGGCTCAGCGGCCATGGCTCACGGGCCTAGCCGCTTCGTGGCATGTGGGATCTTGCCAGACCGGGGCATGAACTCATGTCCCCTGCATCAGTAGGCGGACTCTCAACCACTGCACCACCAGGGAAGCCCGGGAAGCCCATGACTCTTTTTGAATTATGGTTTTCTCAGGGTATATGCCCAGTAGTGGGATTGCTGGGTCATATGGTAGTTCTATTTTTAGTTTTTAAGGAACCTCCATACTGTTCTCCATAGTGGCTGTATCAATTTACATTCCCACCAACAGTGCAAGAGGGTTCCCTTTTCTCCACACCCTCTCCAGCATTTATTGTTTGTAGATTTTTTGATGATGGCCATTCTGACTGGTGGGAGATGATATCTCATTGTAGTTTTGATTTGCGTTTCTCTGATGATTAATGATGTTGAGCATTCTTTCATGTGTTTGTTGGCAATCTGTATATCTTCTTTGGAGAAATGTCTGTTTAGGTCTTCTGCCCATTTTTCGGTTGGGTTGTTTGTTTTCTTGATATTGAGCTGCATGAGCTGCTTGTAAATTTTGGAGATTATTCCTTTGTCAGTTGCTTCATTTGCAAATATTTCCTCCCATTCTGAGGGTTGTCTTTTCGTCTTGTTTATGGTTTCCTTTGCTGTGCAAAAGCTTTTAAGTTTCATTAGGTCCCATTTGTTTATTTTTGTTTTTATTTCCATTTCTCTAGGAGGTGGGTCAAAAAGGATCTTGCTGTGATTTATGTCAGAGAGTGTTCTGCCTATGTTTTCCTCTAAGAGTTTGATAGTTTCTGGCCTTACTTTTAAGTCTTTAATCCATTTTGAGTTTATTTTTGTGTATGGTGTTAGGGAGTGTTCTAATTTCATTCTTTTACATGTAGCTGTCCAGTTTTCCCAGCACCACTTATTGAAGAGGCTGTCTTTTCTCCATTGTATATTCTTGCCTCCTTTATCAAAAATAAGGTGACCATATGTGCATGGGTTTATCTCTGGGCTTTCTATCCTGTTTCATTGATCTATCTTTCTGTTTTTGTGCCAGTACAATACTGTCTTTATTATTGTACCTTTGTAGTATAGTCTGAAGTCTGGGAGCCTGATTCCTCCAGCTCCATTTTTCTTTCTCAAGATTGCTTTGGATATTTGGGGTCTTTTGTATTTCCATGCAAATTGTGAAATTTTTTGTTCTGATTCTGTGAAAAGTGTCATTGGTAGTTTGAAAGGGATTGCGTCGAATCTGTAGATTTCTCTGGGTTGTATAGTCATTTTCACAATGTTGATTCTTTCAGTACAAGAACATGGTATATCACTCCATCTGTTGGTATCATCTTTAATTTCTTTCGTCAGTATCTTATAGTTTTCTGCATACAAGTCTTTTGTTTCCTTAGGTAGGTTTATTCCTAGGGATTTTATTTTTTTTGTTGCAGTGGCAAATGGGAATGTTTCCTTAATTTCTCTTTCAGATTTTTCATCATTAAAGTAAGGAATACAGGAGATTTCTGTGCATTTATTTTGTATCCTGCTACTTTACCAAATTCATTGATTAACTCTAGTAGTTTTCTGGTAGCATCTTTAGGATCCTCTATATATAGTATCATGTTGTCTGCAAACAGTGACAGCTTTACTTCTTCTTTTCCAGTTTGGATTCCTTTTATTTCTTTTTCATCTCTGATTGCTGTTCTTCTTTTAAAATATTTGTATTCTGTAAATTTCCAATGATATATTTTTTCAGGTGACTGTGTCCCTGAAAGTATTAGCTACTTTGTTAGGCAATGTCTGTCTGCAAAGAGGAATGAAATCTATTACACATAATCCACTTTTGTTCTAGACTGTCCTTTCTCTTATCCACCCCCACTCCCAAAGATACACACATGCACGCACACACGCACCCACGCACACACCCATAACAACCCAGCCACTCTCCCTACCCAGGAGTTTTTCATAGATTTTCATAGATTTAGTATCTGGGGTCCATCAACTTCCTTATCACTTCTGTGTTATCTTTAATCAGGATTCAGGAAAGGGAGTCAGCAGTCCATGCTATTTCACTCCAAGTTATGAGCTAATCAGAAGTAGAATGCCTTCAAATATAGCTATCTTTTTCATTATGTATACTGAAGGTCAGAGACTCTCATTCCTTTTCATTACCATACATGAACACACTGTAATCATTCATATAGGCTTGTCTAAAAAAGGAATAAAAGTAACACCTTCCAGGTAAAGTCCAGTCCTTAGGGAAGATAAAAAGAAACCTGAGATTTTTTATAAGTCAACACAATCTTAATTGTAATATGTCAGAAAGTAGGATTTGATAAATGCTTGTTACCTTTTCAAACATGGTTGTTCAAAATTCTTCTAAAATAAATTATTTTCATTTGTTTGGTATGGTGAAATAGGTATGGCTAACTCTTAGATAATTAAAGATTTTCAAGGGTCCAGGAACAGGGTTTTGAAGACATTTATGGTTATCTATAGCTATGTCATAAATGAAAACTGAAATTAAAATTTGATTTCGACTCTGTAAGCCTATTTGCTTTAATTGTCTGTGGTATGTCTTCATTACTACTATTGCCTCTCTCTCCACTCTGTCCCTTTGTGTACAGCAGTGTTTCTTAATAGGGAGCCATGTTTTCCCCCTTCCCCAAGGGGACATTTGGTCTAGAGATTGGGTGGAGGCCAGGGATGCCACTAAATATCTCACAGTGCACAAGACAGCCCCTCACAACAAATAATAATCTGTTCCAGAATGTCAGTACTGCCACTATTGAGAAACTTGACTCCAGGGATCCTGATCTGCTAATTTATTCCCAGCCCTGAGATCTCCATGTGGTGTTGACTGTGGCACTGGACACAAGAAAATGAAAGTGTCCCTTGTTATCCAAATCTATTTGCCTTCTGAGTTTGACTACTTGAAATTCAGAATTCTAGGGGTATCTACAGTCTCTCCTCTTTCTCACACACATACACACACACGCAGATACCAACTTGGGTTGGTTGGACTTTAGAGTCAAGTCTCTCTATGCTGTACCAGTTCCTCAGCTTTGACCTTCAGCTCTTCCTAGGATGTTGTTTATTTTTTCCATCCAGGTTTTCTTGCTCCTGAACATTGGATAATTCTCTTAAGATACTCCCCTGTTTGGGTACCACCCAGATGCTGGTGTGCTCTAGCTTACTTTCTCAGTGTCTCTGCTGAAATACCTCTGATAAATACCAAATATCACTTTTTCAGAAGATCTTTCCTTACTGTGTAATCCCACTCCTGTCACTTTTATCCCCTTACCCTCTTTTATTTTTTTATAGTAGATATTGTCATCTTGCATAATTTGATTATTTTATACTTTTCCTTCTTCCTTACCTCCATAAAATTAAGCAAGGGTATGTTTTGCTTAGTACTGTATTCCAGGGCCTAGAGTACATAATGATGCTCACAATCCCCAGTATTACTCCCTGGAGTATATGCAAAGGTTCATAAGTCAGGGTTTCTGCTTGTCATTGGAAGGGAGAGATGGATAATTATAAGGTGACAGGATAATGCTATACAGATGAGTGTTAAGAAGACGTCACTGTCCTACCTAGGAGAACTCAGGAGGAATTATCAGAGGAGGCAACATCTGAGTTAGGTCTTGAGAGAGATATAGGACTCACCAAAAAGCAGGAAAAGGAAAGAGCATCTCATGTACAGGAATAGCATTCAAAAGGTGCTATATTTTTGAAAGAGTATAGCATGTTTTAGGGATAAAGGAACTAGTGCTGCAAATGTGAGTCTGGTCCACATTGTGAAGGATAATATATGACATACAAGGAAGGTTGGACTTCATCCTGTGGGAAACTGGGAGCTCTAAAATACTTTGAGCGGCTCTGTGTTTGAAAATGATAATGCTTGTGACAATGTGATGGTTGGATGGGATGTTCAGAAGGTAGTGATAGGTCATCATGGAGGAATTTAAAAATTTTTCAGAGACTAATCCATCACCTGCCACTGAGATGATCTATTCTCTGCGACCTTCCTTTTTCCTCCCTACATGATATAGTTTAGAGCCCAAATTCTTGTAAAAACTGCCTTTCAGTTTCTAAAAACTATAGTCAACAACCCTGTGGTCAAGCATCTGATCAATCATTTGACACGTTTCCTATCCATCTCCTGCATTGTCACTGGAATAGATCTAGCTTTGACTCATTTCAGGGAAATTTTTTCAGAGTTAGTACCAGAAAGCCATAACTCACAGTCAGTGTCATTTAGGGCTCAGTCTTAACCATATATCAAGAGTTTCTCAATTAATTTTGCTGAGGCTATAAGTCATTTATAATTATAGTCCTGTTATCTGAATATGTCTTCCTTATCTTTTCCTACCCCATGCTTCATTCTTGGCTCGATTACCGTGGGTTATTTTATTGGTAAACCTTGGTCCTGTAGCTCCTAGCTCAAATTGATTAACTACTGCTCTTCTCCCATAAAGAACATGACTAGATTTTAGATTTTTCAGAGCTTCCGTACTTACATTTGTTTGCTATAATGTCTCAGGAATAACTCCTCCAACGCAGTTTGGAATGATCAGAGTTTCAGTGTCACAAAATCTGATAACCGATAGTTCTTTTTTCTGTTTTGAGGATTAAATGAGAGAATGTACATAAAGTACCTAGTATATTTTCTAATCCACAGTACATGATTTATAAATGCTCAATTCCATTCAATTCAGTAAACAGGTATCCAGACTATTTTTGTGTGTCAGTGTTTATGCTAATTGTTGGTAATATAAAGACAAAGTAATAAATAGGCCTCTCTTACAGGGAGATTATAGCTTAGTTGGGGAGATGAGCATCTAAACAGATAAGTGCCATTTTCTGTGACAGGTACAAAAATAGAAATAAAGCACCACATACAGTGAGGTCTTCAAAGAATTAGTGGTTAGTTCTACCTGGGGAAGAAGTTTTTCTATAGTGGATGATAGGTGATCTAAGTCTTATATGGTGTTCAGGAAATCATCAGATGGGCCTGGATGGATGAATGGGGTTGGTGGGTTGGAGAGAAGAAAAATCCAGGCTGAGGGAATGGCATTTGTGAAAAGCATTCCTCTTTTTACTTCTGTTTTTTCTTTTTTCCTATTCCATAATAAAACTCGTACTAAAATTTAAAGCGCAGTCACGCCCTTTTTCAACTGTTGAAACAAATTTAGTTGAAAATTTTTAATCAAACTGTATCCAAGGTAGAAAGAAGAGGAGAATGAGTCCTTTTGTCATTAATTCAAAGCACTATCCATACTTATTGACATACTGTTAGAAGGTTTTCAAAGCACTCTTTCACTTACATTATTTCATTTAATCACCTAAAATTATCATGTGGTGGTATATATCTCTCAAGGGATTATTAATCTTATTTCACTACATGAGGAAAATGAAATTTCATGATCTGCCTAATGTCTCACAGGAAGTAAGCTACGGGACATGGGCTTTTTAGAGTCTAAATCCAGTGCTCTGTCCTCTACCACCAAGTCTTCCTCTGTTAACAAACTTATTAAAAAATAGCTTGTATTTGACAGAAATATTTGTAGGATAATCCTAGTTAAGGTTTTTTTGTGTGTCCTTGGAAGGCCAAGTAAGACGAAGCCTGCTTAGATTAAAAGCTGGAGAAATTGGCTTAGGAACATAGAATAAGAATAGTATAAATAGGGTTACCCAATAACTTACCATCCAAACAAGGACACCATTGAGACTAAAAGAACTGGGTCTACAAGAGTATAGACTATTCACTAACTCATTTGCTCAACAAACAATTATTGACTACCTAGTTAGTGCAAGGCTCTGGGCCATTGTAGAGATAGAGATACCTTTGAGTAGCTTATAAACAACATGGAGGAGATATACAGACCAACAAAGAATAATAGCTACCAATTATTGAATATCTCTATGTTCTAGGTGCTCTGTTAGAAGCTGAACATATACCGTCAAATTTTATGCTAAATAATTCCACGAAATATTACTATTATTATTCCCATTTTGCAGATGATGAAACTGAGGTTAAGTTGCATGCCTAATTATATTATACAGGGGAGCTGGCCCTCACAATCACAGCATACCCCTGCTTAAAATTTGAGGATAACTGGGCATCTTGAAACCACAATTCTAGAATAACATACACTTGTGTTTCCCTCATCCAGCATAAGTCTCTGGAATGTTGATGTTTAGTTGGGCAGTAGGTACTGAGTCACTGTGTCAGGTAATACTCATTGACTTGTAACAAGAAAATCTTAACTGACAGTGCAACAAATACATTTATTGGCTTGCATATTATAAAATCCCAGAAGAGTTTGTGTATGTCTGTGTTCAATGTACAAAATTGCTACCGCAACTTATTTTATTTTTTCCCCCTTTGTTTTTCTTTCAGTCTTTTGACTCTGACTTCCTCTCTGTTGACTATTTTCAGAGAGACCCTCCCTTTAAGTTTTATTTTTTTAATGTTAAGTATTTATTTATTTATTTTTGGCTGTGTCTGGTTTTAGTTGCGACAAGTGGGATCTTTTGTTGTGGCGTGCAGGCTCTTTGTTGTGGCACGCGGGCTTCTCTGTAGTTGTGACACGCAGGCTTAGTTGCCTCACAGCATGTGGGATCTTAGTTCCCCGACCAGGGATCAAACCCATTTCCCCTGCACCGGAAGGTGGATTCTTTACCACTGGACCAACAGGGAAGTCCCCCCTTAAGTTTTAAAGATACACCAATCTACATCCTTCCTAATTTAATCTAAAAGAGTGAATGCCTTTTCTGTCACTCAAGTAGAGTCCCCAGGGTCAGCTCTGATTGGTCCTGATTTGTTTGTCTCAAGTCACATGACTATCACTAAGGTACTGACTGGGGACAGGGTAGGAGAGTAGGCCTCATGATCTGATCCTGGATCCTGGAGTTGGAGGCTCCATCTTAAATATGTGGTCTAATAATGGAGAATGGAATTCCCCAATACTAGTCAGGGTGAACGGATTCTTGGTGGCCCAAATGCAACCAATATATACTATATTCTCTGAGTATGAAGGGCTTTGAGTGAAATGAACCATGATAACTTTTAAGCCTCTAGAATCTGGAGATAAATGGAAAAAAAAAAACAGAATTTCTTTTCTTTCTAAGAAGACCATGACCCAAGAAAGTATGGGGCAAATGCCAATTTGCTGCAACATTCCATTCACCTTATTTTTTTCCTCTTGTGCCTCCTTGAGCTACTCAGTCATTCTAAAAACCTCTTTTATGTCTTGAAGACAATTTCCTATTTGTTGCAAGATTGATCTTTTCAATTTCCGGTGCTGGTGAGGGTATGTCAAGCTTTAAAATAGGACTAAAGCTACTCATTTCTTTTTATGGATAATTAATTCACTCTTACAAAATAGGATTTATGCAAAGTGAGGAATCAGATTCTGGGTGTAGAATCATTTTCTTCAATGGACCAAGATCAAACGTCTTCTCTTTCAACTTATGGTTTTGAAAATAGTTAAATGAAGAATTAAACTCTGCAGTGTGTGACAAGGAATAACCAGAAAATTAAGTGGCACACAAGTTTCTATGACATTTATTGTTTCTGAAGATGTTTCATTGAGGAACTATCACTTGTATTACTAAGGACCTCAGGAAATGTCTGGACCTAAGTTTTCCTAGGACCTTGGAGAATGGTCAAGCTTATTAAACTTACTCATCTCAAAAGACATATTAAGTCATTGAAATGGAACATCAAATTTAGAAAGGACTTCATATTCCTGCTATGTATGCTTTTTCTAAGTATCACACGTAATACAGGGGCCAAATTCATCAGTTGTTCTGTGTGAGTTTAATGTTGAACTGAATGAGCTAGACCTGTACCATTAAGTGTCTAGAGGCTATTGAGTTTGAATTAAATTGGGGGTTATAAGATCCAGAGTCAGGAGATTTGTTTGGACTGTCAGTTCAGCCATTTAGAATATTTGTGACTTGGGCAAGTTACTCAAAATTCCAGTTTCCTCATCTTTAAAATAGATTAATAACAATATTTAAAATTATATTATTGTTACGGGATAGATGTATCAATACACTGAATGTTAGAAATTTCAAAATTCTCACTTTTCTCAGTGTTAAAACCACTCTTTGGTTTATCTTTCAAATTTTAGCCCAAAACAAAGCTCTTCATCCCACTTCCTCATTTATCACATCTTTGGCACAAGCCCACCACCATCCTCAATGACTTCACTTCATCTGCAGGTGACCTGTCCCCACCTTCTCATCTTCAGTGACCTACTGCTTTGCTCCTCTTTGTACACTCACTCCAATGATGCCAAGGTAATAATTTAGGCCTTGCTATTACCTGTAATTGCTTACCTAAAACTATGATTAGTTCAAATTTCCCACTTTTTCACCACAAACTTATCTGCTTCCAGCCTGTCCTCCTCACCCTATGAGCATTCTTCAACTTCAGAAAGATCTCCATTGCATTGACCCTTCTGCCTTCACCCAACCATAAAACCTTTAATTTATTCATATTCTTCCTCATTCAGTCTTGATTCTATGATGTCATTATTTAAGTAACACTTTTGATAGTGACCTAAATGTCCTTGTTCTGCTGTATTTTATCACAAACCCCTGGCAGAACACCAGCCCTGGGTGAACTCAATCAACCCAATCATTTCTTTTTCTCCATGCCTACATCTGAGCAACTAATGCTCCTAGAGAAATTCCCAGTAGAGACAGATTTATTTCTTTATAAATTTAAGTTCATCAGTTTTGACAAATGGGCCCTTGGTATTCACGGGCAATCATGTTACATTTTTCTGGTCATCTTGCCTTTCTACTTAATAATTATTTTAAATACTCCTGTCCCCACACTCCAGCATACTGTGGTCCCTGAAATCTCAGCCTTCGGCTTGTTGTTCTCCTTACTCTATACTTTTTGTCTTGTTCACAGCCACAGTTTCAATTGCTATCTGATTTCAGATGATAGACAAATTTATAGTTATAGATAAGACCACCCATCTGAGTTCTAGATCCTCATAATCTATTGACCATTTACTTCTAACTCCTGTATATCCCCAAAGTACCTCAAAGTCAACAGGTCCAAAGCCAAACTCACGATTCTCCTCCAAACTTTGTTCAATTCAGTTATTTTCAATGTCATTAATGGCAGTGATAACCTTTTAGTTGCAGAGACTAGAGAACCAGGCTCATCCTTGATAGCCCCTTATGCATCAATCACCACCTTCAATCCACTATCCATTCTTACGGCACTTTCCTAAGACTCTCGCAATTGTATACACGCATCTTTAATCTAATCATGCTATCCTCCTCCTTCCAGCCCTTAGTGACCTCACAATTTTCTTTAAAAATTGACAAATATCTTTCCACATTTACAAATCCTTACAAGATATGACCCTTACCTACATCCCCAGCCTCAGTTTGCTCTACCCATACCCTCAACCTCAGCACTCCAGTGACACTGAACTTCTTTCAGTCCCTCGTATTCAGTCTTCTCTCTCTTGCTACAAGGTCTTTACTCATTGTGCCCTTTCCACCTGGGATGCTCATTTCTCACCTATTCACCTAATTAATGCATCTTTTTGAGCTCTGTGCACATGTCACTTCCTCAGAGAGGCCATCCTGATGAAGTCTGATCTTCAGTTGTAGGTGCAAAGCTCTGTGTATGTCTCCATCGTGGTTACAACTTACAATTAATTTTGAGATTATATGATTTTGAGATTATATGATTAATATCTCTTCCCTACCAGACTATAAGCTTCATAAGAGCAGACTCATGACTGTTTTTGCTCTCCATTTTATTTCTGGCATCTAGTTTAGAGTTTGAATATATGGTAAATTCTTAATAAATAACAAAGTTGTGTGTAAAGCTTTGAGGATATGAAAATGAACAAGACATGGTTCTTATGTTCAAGGAGATCCTAACTTAGAGTATGGAGGCTGCCACATAAGTGAGGAAAGTCCTAGGATAGCCACAAAATTCTTTGGGGATATAAGGTTTGTGCGTGTCTTATCGTATGTGGGATGATGTAAATGCCTGAGACAGGACCAGTCATAAAAACGTTCAAAGAAGATGTACTATTTGTGTTGTCTTGAAGGAAGAATGGCATTCAAAAGTGAGTATGCATACCAACATCAGCTCTGCTATGTGAAGGGGTAGGTAGAGAGAGATAAAATGATCAGCCAGTTAGAAAACAGAGGCAAACCAAGGAAGGAGGGATATTGCTGAAATTTCATGTCAAGTAGGACATGAGAAGAATCAAGATGTCAGCATCTGAATAATGATAGGAACAAGTCAGAAATGGGATGGAATAAAACAAAGAAAGAATTCCTCATATAGCAACTTATTTTTATTGTTCAGTGGTTGTATTTATTCTACCTGTGAAAATTGTTTCAGAATTTTTGATTGAGTTGAAATATCAAAATTTTCACATTATAATCAGTGGGATTTATTTCTCTTATTTAATGGCTTTTCACTTAGCAATAAGGGTTTTAGGAATAAATTATAGTTAATAAACAAGGAATATTTGTACAGATATCTGGGCTCTGGAATTAGACTTCAAGACAGAGTTATCTAGGCAGTCTGTTAGCTACTTGGGTATATTTTTTGGTAGCTAAGTCCTACTTCTTTTTTGATCACACGGCTTGTGTAAAGAAGCCTTACCCAAAGACTTCCTCATCTTTATGGTCTGAGCTATTGTGAAGATTATAAAATACTACAAAATGGGGGGGGAAGGAGGGGAGGGATAAATTGGGAGCCTGGGATTGACATATATACACTACTATATATAAAATAGATAACTAGTAAGAACCTACTGTATAGCATAGGCAGCTCTACTCAATATTCTGTAATGATCTACATGGGAAAAGAATCTAAAAAGAGTGGTTATATGTATATGTATGACTGATTCACTTTGCTGTACAGAAGAAAGTAACACAACATTGTAAATCAACTATACTCCAATAAAAATTAATTTAAAAAGAAATCCTGAAAAAAAGGATATAAAATGATGTTGAAAAATAAATTTCATGAGAAATTTACTTTATCCTACAGCTCTATCATAGGATGGTAGTCTTAGATGATGAATCCCCCATTGCTGATTTAATTGGTAGTCTCCATAAATGACACAAATGATGCTAGATATGGTTGAACAGATAGACAGTGTTTCCTGACTTCTCCAGGTAGACAGTAATGTTGGGAAGAAGGACTAGTAAGGAAGTAAGTAAGTTTGACAAAATTATTCTAAAAAGACCTTTCTTGATTAAATTAGAGAGACCTGAAGTGTTGCCTTGGTCTCTTGGTCAACTAAGAATTAGTGCTTGAAAATTGAAAAAATAAAATCCTTTTTAAAATTCTGGTGAACAAATGACTTTCATTTTTTAATGTATGATTAAAGACTAAGTATCAGTATCCTTTAATTGGCACGGTTTTAGACTTTACTTGACAGGTTTTAGTTTGAACTGACACCCCTAATACAGTGGCCTGCTAAGAATTCTGGCTGCCATGTTAGGCTGGGTAATTTGTCAGATGCGACTGGTCATGCACACTCAGAGAGACAGTTGGTATTTTTGAAACTTTGGGGAAGAAAACGTTGCTGTTAGAGCATGATCAGTGTTTTAGGCTGATGGTTTGGGTCAGTTGCTGTTGCTTATGCCATTTAAAAATGTTACACCATTTTAATTTTGTTTTCCTTATGTTATTTTTTAGTGCTAAATTCTTTTCCAATTGAAAAATAGGGATAAGTAGGCTAAAATTTTAAATATTAAAAATTTTTAAATATTTTGAGAATTGTTGGTTTAAACCAGTACATTCAATTCATGCATATTTTACCTTTGTCACGAAGGCAAAGACAGTAATATTTTTCTTTTCACACGTCTCTCCACATACATTTTTTGGGACTTTTTAACTCAGTTTTCTTTTATATTGTTTGGGAAGTAGAGTGAAATATGCAAGAAAAGTATATATGATGAAAAGACTTGAGACTTTCCTACATGCCTTGCCATTCTTATTCTTGGTTAGATCTTTAAATATTTGACAATATGAAATTCTTGAATACTGAATACCAGTTTAGGGCAGATCACGATTCTATTTTTTTTTAAAATAAATGTATTTATTTATTTTTGGCTGCGTTGGGTCTTCGTTGCTGTGTGCGGGCTTTCTCTAGTTGCAGTGAACAGGGGCTACTCTTCATTGTGTTGCACGGGCTTCTCATTGCAGTGGTTTCTCGTTGCGAAGCACGGGCTCTAGGCGCGCGGGCTTCAGTAGTTGTGACATGCGGGCTCAGTAGTTGTGGTGCACGGGCTTAGTTGCTCAGTGGCATGTGGGATCTTCCCGGACCAGGGCTTGAACCCGCATCCCCTGCATTGGCAGGCGGATTCTTAACTGCTGTGCCACCGGGGAAGTCCAGATGACATGATTCTGAATGCTGTTTCCCTTTAAATGTATCAAGACAAAAATAAGAAACCAACTGGCTTTATTATTTATTTATTCTTATTTCTCTTTTTATAGAACTGGTCTATCCCATATTACCTTTTTTTGTTTTGTTTTAAACATCTTTATTGGAGTATAATTGTTTTACAATGGTATGTTAGTTTCTGCTTTATAACAAAGTGAATCAGCTATACATACACATATATCCCCACATCTCCTCCCTCTTATGTCTCCCTCCCACCCTCTTTATCCCACCCCTCTAGGTGGTCACAAAGCACCGAGCTGATCTCCGTGTGCTATGAAGCTGCTTCTCACTAGCTGTCTGTTTTACATTTGGTAGTGTATATAAGTCCATGCCACTCTCTCACTTCGTCCCAGCTTACCCTTCCCCCTCCCCATGTCCTCAAGTCCATTCTCTACATCTGTGCCTTTATTCCTGACCTGCCCCTGGGTTCTTCATCATATTATCTCTTGAAAGATTTTTCTATGTTCTACAAAAGAAAATTGTTATTGAAGAACTTAAATCATATTACTTAGAGCTGGCATCTTTTTATTAAATAATTATCATTTATGGTATAGTAAAATGGTACACCTGCTTTGTCAAATGAGGAATGGGTTTTGACTAGAGGCTCTTAAGCTTTTTCACTGGAGCTTTTCAGTGGCAGAGTATAGTGTGGCTCTTCCCAATTTCTTGCCCTTTCATCGTGTTTTTGGAGGATTTCATTCAGTGTGAGCCCATGAAAGCATAACTTTATTTTGAAGTCTTCAGTTTATCTTCAAAACATATGCAAAGTTTGAATTTTATTCAAATAATATACCTATTTTGAAATTAACATGACTTTCTTGGTATAGGAAGAATCATCTGTTTACCTTGTATTTTTTTTCATTCTTTGTGCATATTCATGTAGATTTTTATGGGTAGCCTATCCCAGTTTAAAAGCTGATATGGAAGAGGAAGCCCAAAGAGAATCCACCAGAGAGCTTTTATCTCTACTCAGCTTTGATAATTTAGGTCAGTATTTGCCAAAATTTTTTTTTTTTGTGTTGAATGCTTTCTTCACAGTCTGTTGAGGCTATATGTTTAATCAATATGTGTAGAGGTTTATGGATTTTGTAGAGGCTGGAACATGATTCTACTACTGTAAATGATTTTGATAGTTTATAGCCATTGTGTATTTGCTTTTATGACATATTGCTGGATGATTAATTTTTGTTACATCCTAAAAAATGATACGAGATATGACTCCTGTTTGTGAGAAGCTCACAGTAACAGGAGAGATAGAAATATAAATAGATAATTTCAAAGTAATAAGAAATGTGTTATTAGGGAAAAGGCACCTTGTGAGCATAGAGGAGGGGTGCCCAGCCAAGTCTGGTATTTATGGATTAAACCATGAAGAGTTTCTCCAGATTATACCAAGTATTCATTTTTCATGCCAGAGACTGTTCTTTATCCCATTGTTTATCCCCTTTTTATTTGGAAATACTTACTCTGTCTCCTGCACCAGAACACATGCTCCATGAGGTATGATGGCATATAGTAAGAATGCAGTAAAATTTGTTGACTACATCTCAAAGCCTTTTTTTTTTTTTTTTTTTTACAAATTGTATTTATTAAATCATAACTATAGTTTTTCCATTTTTCTTGAAGACCTATATAACAAGGCATCAGTTAAAATCCCTCTAAATTATTCTCTAGCCAGACAAAGCTTCGGGTCAGTAGGATGGAATCAGTATCACTGTACAGAATTGATATTCTTGTGTTAAAGTTGCCCAGTGACTCTGTTCTCATGGGGAGTCTGGGTATGTAAGGGATCCATGAGGCCAGGCCAGAGGATGAGAGCATCTTATCCTCAGTTGAAAGTGAGGAAGACAAGAGTTGAATAGTACAATATATTAGGGAGGGATCATTGAGGAGCAGAGCTGCAGGGTGATATGTACAAGGGGCTCACCAAGGCAAGGCAGTGAGCTGAGGTAGCACTAGGACTCAAAATGCCCTCTCTTAAGACCTTTTGTTTCTCTTCTGGGGAAGAAAACTAACAGATATGTCTCATTCTTACTTCTCTTTTTATAGTAGAAGGCATCACAAAAGAAATGTCAGAAGGTAAGTCTTGAAGCATGTGCAGAAGTTTGGCAAACAGTTCAGAAAGTGCAAGTGTAGGAGAGAGCACCAATAGGCATGGTGTATTCAGAGGTGACAGGAAGTGTGGGGTTCATGGACTGGGTGAGATACAAGATAAGGGGTGGAGAGGCAGGAGTGACTCCGACCTGTGTGAAGTCTGACCCTTCTTCAGGTGCTGTTGCTTACTGGAACCTGCAGTGGTTTCTGGACAGTTCTCTACCTAGTACATGTTGACTGTATTACTTCTCTACCAGGAAACTAAAAGTTATATTTGTACCTTTTTAGTCACCAGACTGCTGTTACTTTGGGTAAATTAGAGAAAAATTAGCTTTAACTCTGTAAAGCTTAAGGACCTTAAACACAAACAGAACATAGTTCATTTTATAATATTAATATTGCATCACTTTCTAATGATAGAAATAAAACGTGATTTGGACACAACCCCAAAAAAAGGACCAAAAGAAAAAATAATTACCTGTATTCCCATCACCTTGAAATAATGACTATCACTTTTTTTTTTTCTGATTTTGAGTGTGATACACATTTGTTGAAAAATTGTCGTCCTGACACATTCATTCTTTAAAACTTCTTGAATGTATTGTTTCTGTGAAATCTTTGATTGCCCAAAGGGTGATTTATCAACCGTTTTTTTTTATGGTATACCTGTATCATGTATTCACATTGATTATGCATTTGTCCTTCAATATGCTAGCAATCTTTTTTCTCTCTCTCTCTCCCCCACAAAATTGTGCTTTTCCAAGGCAAAGGCCTTGACATATCTGTGTTCCCTGTGTGTGGATACTTACATGTTAGTTTCTCAGTAATTGCTTCCAAATATGAATGAATGAATGGTCATAAATTTATAAATTACAGCATGTCATCTCATGGAGGTCAGGGAAATGGGCTGGCATATTTTTTCATGTTTGTTTGTTTCATATTTTGAATGGTTATTCAAAAGGTTTTTGTGATTATTAGATAAATTGGAATCAAATGGAATTAATTTTTATTGCCAGGAGTAAAGTTTAAAAACTTGAAATTAAGGTAACTTTACACTTGTAGGTGTATGGAAAATTGATATAGAAGATATTTTCAAATGCTAAATTTTACAAGTGCAAGAGGTCAGGGTTGCTGTAGATTTTAAATACATAATATCTTCAGGCCTTGGACCATGTATTTTTGTTTTAAAAATTTATAGTTGTTTTTTACTGTTGCATGTTTCTTTGTTTTAACTCTTCCTATTATCCTACAAGGAGGTTGTGGATATAGTTGGTGCTCAATAAATATTAAATAGCTCACTGTTTTTAAGTAAAGGAGACACATTCATCCTTTTGAATAAATAATTACGGCTTCTTTATTTAGATGTGTTAAAGCCCATAAAAACAAATTTTGGACCTTATTGAAATGTATAGTAAGAGAGAAGGCATATGGAGAAGGCATAGTAATTATTCAGCATAGCTTCCTCACTTTAAATGATGAGGGAACGAAAATGCAGAGACACTGAGTGACGTGTCCAAGGTCACACTAATTTTTAGCGTTAGAGCTAGGTCTAGGGCACAAATAAGAAATCTACCTAATTATGGATGCAGTAGCTAGGTGCCCCAGCTGAGGGGACCCAAGTAATAACGTTGGAGTCTGTGGACCTAGATATCTGTGGTCTCTCTATATACCTATGTGCTCAACTTTAGCTATCCTGTCCTGTCTTCCCCTCTTCTATCTTATGCTATCCTATCAATCGTATTCTAATGTGTCACATCCTATTGTAAATCTGCCCATCTCTCTGTTTACTTATATATCATCTGCCTATTTAGATAACATTGATTGAGCTGCTATGAAGTGACAGATGTTTTATGTATATTTTCTCATTGAAATCTCAAAAATCCTTTGAAAAAGCTACTGTTGTCTCTATGTTACATTGAGAGAATGGAGGCTCAGAGAGATAAGTAATGTGTTGACCCTCTCTAACCTAGCCAGCGGTAGAGCCATGCCACTCGAACCCTCCTGCTCTCCGTGACTCTTCGATCTGGCAGGTTACTCCTACCTGAGGCAGCTCAGCTAGCAGCCTCTCCTTCAGTTCATTTAGGTCTTTGCTAAAGTATCACTTCCAGAGTGAGGCCTACTTTGAGGGCCCTTTTTGCAGTTGAGTTATCCTCCCCCGTCCACTTCCCTGCATTAGTTTTTCTCTTTGGCATCCACCACTTTATATAACTTAGTTATCTTATTAGGTTTATTATCTGCTCCACCCCATAGAATGGAAACTCCATGAGATAAACAGATATTGTTTTTTTTTTTTTTTTTTTGCTCTGTTCTTTGTTATTCTTTGCACCCAGAATAATGCTGGAACATACAAGTATTCAGTAGCTTTTTTTTGTTAAATGAATTGTATGAACCAAATTTAGCCAGTCCCTTAGTCATCCTGAGGTTTCACTGGGGGAGAGCAGACAGCAACACAAAGCTGAAGCCCTGGGACCCAGAGGTAAATCTTGAGGTCTGGTAGTAGTCAAGCGAGAAAAGGATCAGACTGAGAGCATCTCAGCAATGAATATGTGGAATTATTGCTGTTGGCAGAGCAGATATTTTTGGCTTGCCTTTGTTGGTTCTTAGAAGCATAATGGCTAGACAGATTAAATTCTCATAAAGGACTGGAGCAATACGGCAGGATGGCAAAGCGTAGTTGCTGGCCAAAGTGTTGGTTTTGGAGCATCCAAGCATTACCCAGTGAGGGCCCCAGCAGAGGGCGTTAGGATGCCATGGGACCATGCTCGACTTCTTTGGGGGAGGCGATATGAATCCAATGGTTCTGAAGAATATTGTCTGTCCAGGGGCAGAGCACTTCAGGGCTGGTGAGATATTCCTGCCCAATTTGTGCTCACTGGTTAGAGTAGTGGAGTTACAGATGGGCCATGAGTAAACTCGAAGTAAGCTTGCAGATTCTGGGGGCTGCTTGGTGGCTTACTGAGGTCAGGGGCCGTGGAATGGATTCTTTTTTTGATTGTGGAAGACAGTAGGCCAGATGACGGGGGTCTGAGCAGTAGAGTTGCAAGTTGTGCAACGGATAACACATTTGATATTCCAGAGACAAGTTCATTAAAGGCATTATTCCAGTTGACAGAACAGCACAGCATAGAGCTGCCAGATTTGATGCTGCAAAGGAAAAACATCACTTTGGAAATAAATTACACTTTGTATTAACTGAATGATGTATTAATCTTTTCCACCATTGAAGCAGGAGAAAGAATGAGCAGTGAATGTTAACACACCATTATATGGATACCCATTTGCAGTTCCCAATTCTTAGATATTCATGGGCATGGAATTCAGAACTGTCTTGAAAGAAAGTTTAATTTACTGCAATATTTATAACAGCTTTTCTTTTGTGACCTATTTGGTTACAACAACTTGAGAAGCTTGCGAATTCAAGATTCTTTGGGTCACTGAGTGTCCCACCTTTCCAGTTTATAAAAGTGTCTCCAGAAAAAGTTACCCTTGGATCTGTTTTTTCTTTTCTGAAGAATTTGAGAATAATAAGACATCTGCAGTTGAAGAGCTGTCAGAGCCCTACCAGGGTGGGAGACTGGAACAAACACAGGATTCCAGGTCATACCAGCCTGAGCTCTTACACTGAGTGGCAGGTTGTAGAACATCTCTGAGCCTTTTTTCCATCATCTGAAAAGTGAAAACACTAACTCCATTTGCAGAGATGCTATGAAGAGAAATGAGAGATCATATCAAAGTATTTAGCACTGTGCACACCATTAGTTGATTTTCTTCTTCTCTCTTTTGGGAGAAGAGAGAGAGAAAGTCCCAAGACTAATCACACTCTGTTCCTGGATTCTCTTCTCAACAAGGATTTGAACTGGTGGAATTATTATTATCTTTCATTGATGTATAGTTGATTTATAATTTTGAGTTAGTTTCTGGCATACAGCAAAGTGATACATATATATAGTTTTTCAGATTCTTTTGCATTATAGATTATTACAAGATATTGAATATAGTTCCCTTTGTTTATCTGTTTTATATATAGTAGTGTGTATACGTTAATACCAAACTCCTAATTTATCCCTCCCCCACTTTCCCCTTTGGTAACCATAAGTTTGTTTTCTATGTCTATGAGTCTGTTTCTGTTTTGTAAATAAGTTCATTTGTATCATTTTTTTTAGATTCCACGAATAAGTGATATCATATGATATTTGTCTTTGTCTGACTTACTTCACTTAGTATGATAATCTCTAGGTCCATCCATGTTGCTGCAAATGGCATTATTTTGTTCCTTTATATGGCTGAGTAATATTCCATTGTGTGTGTGTGTGTGTGTGTGTGTGTGTGTATACACACACACACACTGTGGAATTATTTTTAAAAGAACAAAGGTCTTGTGAAGAAGAAACAAAACTGATGGGTTCTGCCTTTGATTTCTTTATCCAGCTTATTTTCAAGCTCCCAGAATTAAACCAATTTATTATATTATTTTTCCTGCAGTTGGGGTTTAAAGCAGTTTCATAAGTCTGGTGTTTTAATTTGGAGCCCTGAAAGTGGATGGTCTTGTGCTCACTCCACTCTCAACATTTCTTCTCCCACCCCACGCTTCTAGTCTACTTCTTTGTGTTGCTTGGGTGCATGTTTGCCTCTTCTACCAGAGGTGAAACTCCTTTATATGGAGCACCTCTGTATCAGACTCCCAACACATGGTTCAGAGCCTGACACTTAGCAGAAGCTTATTAATAAATGGTGGCTAAGGAAATAACCAGGAAGGAAACATCAGGTGGAGGGGGGCAGGAGTCCTTTCCTCTTTTCATTCAGGATGATGGAAGTGGTGGGAGGCATGGAATTAATGGGCACGGAGCAGTATCACCAGCTGCACTGATTAAGCACCTACTTATTGGGTGCTCGGCACCACGCCAGACACTTTCATTTATCCTATTTAATACTCTTTATGGCCCTATGCAATAAACACTCTTATTCCCAGTCCCTAGGTGAAAAAATGAGGATCAGAGACGTTTCATAAATTTTCCCAAATTTCATAGTTAGTGAGTAGCAAGCTAGGGCTGCAAAGCCCGTGTTCTTGACCCCTGCATTCGAGGACTTGGGACCTACAGGGTGTACTCGGCATACTGTCACAGTCCCTCCAAGGCTATTAGGGAAGGCTGCTGGTCATAAAGAGCCGGGTTTATGAACTTGTTTTGAATGGAAGAGCAGCATCTTGACAGTCTCAGTAGAGTCTCCAAAGAGGGAGGTTACAGAAAGGGGCTTAGAGTGTTTTTTGTTTTGTTTTGTTTTGAATTTTTAATTGTGGTAAAGGACACATAAAATGTACCATTTTACCTATTTTTAAGTGTACAGTTCAGTGGTTTTAAGTACACTTACATTGTGCAACAGATCTCCAGAACTTCGTCTTGCAAGTTGAAACTGTACATCTCAAACAATAACTTTCTATCCTTCCTCTCCCCCAGACCCTTGTAACCACCATTCTCGTTTCTGCTCGTATGGATTTGACTATTCTAGGTAGCTCATGTGAGTGGAATCACATTTGTCTTTTTGTGAATGGCTTATTTCATTTAGCATAATGTCCTTGAGGTTCATTCATGTTGTGGCATGCGACAGGATTTCTTCCTTTTTAAGGCTGAATAATATTCCGTTGTATGTATATTCCACAGTTTGTTTATTCATTCATCTATAGACAGGCATTTGGGTTACTTCTTGGCTATTGTGAGTAGTACTGCTATGCACATGTGTGTTTAAATAACTCTTCAAAATCCTGCTTTCAGTGTTTCTGGATATATACCCAGAACTGGGATCTCTGGATCATATGGTAATTCTATTTTTAATTTTTTGAGGAACCACCATACTGTTTTCCATAGTGGCTGCACAATTTTCCATTCCTACAAACAGTGCACAGGGGTTGCATGTTCTCCACATCCTCGCCAACACTTGTTATTTTATGTTTTGTTTTGTTTTGTTTTGAATAATAGTCATCCTGATTGGTGTGAGGTGATGTCTCATAGTGGTTTTGACTTGAATTTCTCTAATGATCAGGGATGGGACTTAGAGGATTGTAGAGGCTGGAGTCAGTCATGGAGTAGTTTCAGTGTATGAACTAATATGTATGTTCTGGGCAGGGTTCGAATTTGTAAACGAGGTGATTTGCTGGAAGAATTAAGGATCTTACCTTGGGGATGTATGAATCTTTGGGAAATCACTGTGACACGGTGATCTTTTGGGGGAATATTTGGGTATGAATGAGTTGGTGTTAAAATACTTTGAGTGTAGGTAGTTCCTGTTGCACATCATGGCTTGGTTTGCAAGCCATGTTTGTCTTGCGGTTTCTGTTTGATTCTTCTCTTTGCGAGGTTCATTTTCTTATGCCTCAAGTGATGCTTTGTATAATAATCGTCAGCCTAGTGCCTGTCTTACAGGGTTACTGTTAAAGTTAATTAAGATAATAAAAAATACAGTTCTTGACACAGTGCCTGGTACACAGTAAGTGCTGATTAAAGAGTAACAGTTAAGTTATAGTGGTAGTAATGTAGTAATAGTAGTAAATGCGTAAAGTAGTAGTAGGGGACATAATGATTGTTGTAGCACCTTTTTTTTTCTTTTTTCTGAATGCTATACTTCCAACCAATCCCATTACCACTGCCCTGGTGTAGGAACTCATCACCTCTTAGGCCATTATTTCCCTCCTCCCCTACCCTGTCTAATCATGACACCCCTGAGAGTATGACCTGCCTAAAACCTGAGTTTGAACCAGTCACCCTTCTAGTGGCTTTCCCTTGACCTCAGGGGGAAGTCTCGACTCTTTACATTCTGCATTTTAGCCTTCCTTACTTAGGCCTCTGCCCAGCTCTCCAGCTCCATCTTTTGCAACCTCTTGACACAGTGTTTGTTCTTCAGAGCTCTCAAATGCTTTAGTATCTCAACAATCTCCTGTTGTATTATTTCCCCTAAATTTTGATTTGTACACACTTACATAAAAGCTTACATAAATGAATAAAATGCTTTCTCTTTGGGGTTCAGTTCTTTTTTTTCTTTTGCTCTCCTCTCCTTTTCCACCTTACCTTTCAGCCATCCCACTTTCAACTACTGCATAATATATAATAACATCATATTAACAACTTAGGAAGTATCTTTCTGAATTTTTTCCATGCTCATATTATATTATATAAACACATGTATACATATATATACACACATATATATTGGTATATTTGCATACATATTCTTGTTTATATGTGTTACTGGGTGTCTTCAATCTCCAGTGTCATTTCCTGTCAAACTTAAGACCTCTTAAACATCTCTGAGCCTTAAATTTAGGGGATAAATTTGGCTAAAATATCATTGTTTCACCTAGGTCACCTCCTTTCCCTGACCCAGTTACTGAACTGAAGAGCCCAGTATCTGCAAAAGCTTGATGTTTTTAATTTGAAAATCCCATTGTCATTTCTGTCACCTTAGACCGGAGTGTTAAGAAGAGGCCACTGGCAAATTACTGACTCTAGATGAATAATTTTCTGTTAATTAAAAAGCCTGATGAAACTATCTGGGAAATAAACTCATTCAAATGGGAGATAATTTAAGCTTGTCCACTGAGGACATTTTCTCTCTATTTTTCCTTCACCCAGTACATAAAATTTTTATTTAGTCTTGTGATATAAATTGAATTTGACAGGAGCAAAAAACTGTGTTTTCGTTCAGACCATAAAATTATGTTGTCTGAGTTAACACTGTGTTTTCCCTTCAGAAAAATAATGAGTACTGCTCTCCCTAGAGTGACTGTCTGGCAGCAGTGGGGGGTGGAACAAATTTCTCCCTGCTGGAGTTTCAGAATGGAAAGGAAACACCGTTATCATTAAATACTCATGGGACTCTAAGTGGGAAGGTCAGAGTTCAAGCTCAGTTCTGTCACTTAACAGCTGGATGACCTTGGATAAATATCTGAAACTTGGTTTCCTTGTCTGTAAGAACAGTAATTCCTTCTCTATATTAGCAGTTCTAAGAATAAGATGAAGTTATGGTGGTGAAGAGGGTAAATAACTGCAAAGTGCAGTGTAAACCCATGGAGTTGTCAATATTAATGCCTCCTGCTACTGATGCAGTATGAGGAATGATTTCTCACCCGACAGTCTGCTAGGTAGATCCACTAGCCAATGACGATGGTCACTAGGCAGAGTATCATTAGAATGGAAAGTTAAACCCAACCTCTCTTGACCCTTCCCTTCGCAGCCCTTTCCTTTCTCTTCAGTTTCTCTTCCGACTCTTTTTTTTTTTCTTCCTGGTTCCAGCATCCTTTCACCATTATATATTTTTAGGGTTGCTTCTCTATTTATTGACAATAGTAATGTACATTTCACAGTCTGGTTCTGGGAGGGCTTGTGTGGGAGGGCCCTGCATGGGTCCCCACCCCTGCGCCCCAATGTCTATCATATCTCTGTTTAAGTGATGGTTGTGACATAGCTGTTATTAAATAATTTTAAAGAGGTCAGTGCGTACAGCAGATGTAGAAAGTCTGTCAGTTCCACCTTCATCACATTTTTTCTTTGTGCCCAGGAGCATATAATAAAGCTCCTTTCTAATGTACTTGTGCTGGAGAACACTTGAATAAATGGACTGTTTTTGTGCAAAAAGAAAAAAAAGGTAAGGGTCCAGGGAGAAGGGGCCCTACCTGCTACCTCATACCCTGATCTCTACCGTGAGTTGTGTTGGTGATTAAGTAACAAAACACACCAATAATTGCAGGGCATATTAGAACAATGTTTCCCAAATAGAATTCTAGGGACAGCTTGTTCCAGGGGAGCTTCTCAAATAAACTAGATACTTGCTGCATTGGTACGCCCCCTCTTGGAGATTCATAATGTATACCAGCATCTGAAAGCTTCTAAGCATGTCACAATAAAGAAATTTCGCTTAGTTTTGTTTAAAGGTTAAGCTGAGAAATTTATTTGTACAGAGAAGATGGTTTTCCCCTTGAAACATCCACTGTCATCCCCTAATTCTTTCTCTTCCATGTAAAAGAGAGGAATATCATTAGGGGCTGGTGTCTGTCCCTATATGAAAGGGACTTGCACACTGATGTCCCTTCCAACCCTTCTCCACCTTGTACAGCTCTGGGTAGAGCAGACATGGGCTGCTATGGTTTGCTGGGCCTTAGAGAGTTCTTAGTCAGGATGAGGGGAAGAGTTCAATGCCAGGGTGCACTTAAAAACCATTGACCAGATGCAAATGCAGACATCTCTGGAGATGCCAGAGTGAGCAGGTGACAGCAGGCAAAAAATCATATTATCTACATCTCAGTGAACATCCATGTGGACAGAATATTTTCAGGTCCAGACACTGTTTGCCTCTGAAAGTCCCTCACTTTTTCCTCCCACAACTTAGATGCAACTCAGCAAATTGGGTAGAGGAGATCTTGAATTGTCATTCAAATTCTGAATTCATTGGGGAGAAAAACAAGAACTGGACCAAAGTCATTCTTCATCTTCAGTCACATGGGGACTTGAGATAAAAATCAAGTTCAAAAGTAGAAAAGTAAAGTGTAATTTTTTTGCATCCCTGAATTTGTGAAAATATTGTACCTTGTATAAATTTTGCATTAGGATCTTTTGCTACCGTTACATCCATTCCCGAAGTTCTAGAAAATTGGTCATTTAATTAATTAATACACTAAAATTTTTAACATCTATTTTGGACATTATTCTATTTATATAAAAAAGAATAAGGCATGATCCTTCTTTACAAGTTGTTCCTAGACCAGTAACACACACACACAAATTGTAACAGATGCTCAATTGTGGTTAGAATTTGGCTGTACTATATTGATCCGTGAGGAAATTCGGAGAGGGAATCTCTTTTGTAGTAGGAAAGAAGGGCGTTAAATTTATCTAGTAGAAATACAATGAATTAAGGTAATAAATTAAGAAAAATGAACAGGTTAATAAGACCTGGGAGGAAGACAGATAAAAACAAAGCTGACAGGATGTCGTACATTCTTTAAACTGTGTGAATGAAGGGAACAAGGTCACAAAGTTTTACCAACTAGAGTTAAGAATTCCATAATCTCTGAATTGTCATACTCCATGTTACTGAATGCAGGTTCGTGTGCCTGATGCACAGTGAGGCCAAACCAGTTGAAATGTCAGTTTGGAGCAGAGAAAAGTTTATTGTAGAACCATGCAAAGAGACATGGCTCATGCCCCGCCACAAAACCCCAAACTCTCAGGGTTTCAGCAAAACCTTTTTAAAAGCAAGGTGAGGGAGGGTGTGGTTCGTTGTTGCAAACTTCCTGGTGTCGGAATCCTTTGTTCTTGCAGCTGTCCACGCAGGTCAGATCACGATGTTCCTGTAAACCTCCAACAAGACAAGTGTTACTCTCTGTTCTGCAACTTTTTATCTCTGTATGAATGGAAAAGTGTCATACCCTTAAAGGTCAGAGCGTGAGAATGGGCTATCCTGTACATTTCAGGCTATAGGCAACATTCTTAACTCTAAACAAAAGCAATAGAATACAAAGGTTAAGTAAAAGAAACAGATCTAATATGGAGTCAGGTTTGTTCTTCCTTATTACAACCATTCCTGATTGCCCTGGCCCTGTGCCCTCTAATTTAGGATGATAATATTATAATAAGATAGATGAGGTGCCAGTGAAGAATACAAGAGAGTGGAGACGTGTGATAAAGGAAACTCTCCTTTGGTGAAAAGTCAGAAAAGATTTAGGAGAAACTTGCCACAGAATATTGGCTGTGGATAATGTGATTGATACACTAAAAGGTTAACTTGTCTGACCGCTGGAGGGCTTCTGTAAATAGTGCCTCCTTTTAATTCCTCCTGCTGGTTTGTTTACATGGAGAGTCAGTAAGTCAGGGAAAATATATATTTATGTGTTCTTGCCTATTCTTCCCATTGGGGTTGGTACCTGGAATGGACTTGGGAATACAGAAGGGCTGAACAGTTCTTGATGTTACTCCTATATAATTTGGGAAATCATTGATTTCAGCAGCCTTCTATTGACCCCTTTGTCCCTTACTTTGGTCCTGGAAACCTGAAATCGTCTGGATTAGCATGTATGATTAGATCTCAGCATGAGTAACTTGCTGTTTGAGTAGGGTATGAGCTGATCACTGAAGAGAGACTGTTGTCCCAGCTCAACTAACAGGAGCTGCCAGAGATGCAATTGACTTGCATGTAGATACTTCAGGAATGAATCCATCTGGAATTCTCACAGGAGTAGTCTCTCTCAGGCCATATATGTTTGGTTTAATACAGATTTGGTTTTGGAAATGCATGTAGCTTTCATGTCCATAAAGAAACCTGCAAGGAGTTACTTCAATGAATAGATTTGTAATTACTTTAGAACAAGTGGAGAGTCTCCAATACATGGGAAGGGGTGGGAAGGGGTGGCAGTAAGTTAATAGGACTTGTCTGCAGGGTTTGGACAAGATGATAATTAGAATGATTCAAAAAGACAAGAAAGTCAGGGATGACTGTACTGCTGACTGCATCTTTGTAAGCCCAGTAGCCACATAACAGTTTCAAGAGGATCTTGTGCTGAATCTAAGAGAAAGCATAGGAGGACCAACTGGAAAGGAACATCCCCTGTAAGGGAGAATAACTACAATTTTTATGGAAGCTTCGATGGCCAGGAAGTGTATATCCCCGTTGTTATATCCTGACCTCCTCTGAAGGGTGTAGTCATCAAACCAGGGTGAAAAACCAGCTGGGGCAGAGTCCCAGGCAGCGTGCACAAGAGCAGGAAGGTAATCTATAAACCATAAGGTAGATGTTTTGGGAGATTCATTGAGCCCTGTCTCCCAGACTTGGGACTACTGGTCCTCATGAAAGAGTTCAGTGTGAGGAAGAAAGTAAGAGGATCCAGGGCAGACAGAGTCACAGCTTCACAGGTAAACTCTAAAATGACTCCGCAGGTCATTTTTTCCCTTCCAAAATTTTAGTTTTGAGAAAAAGAACCCTGGAAATTATTGTTCTCGGTATATTTTCTTCTTGCCTACCCACTCCCACTCTCTATTAGCTCTAATTCAGCAAATTTGTTATTCATAATACAAATCTGTGCCTGAAACATAAAATACTGTGTTACCAAATAAAGCATAATATATAATAATATTCTCATTAAATTGTGCTAAGATCATCTCAGTTTAGTATTTTAGGGAAGAATGAGCTTTCTTGAAAATTATGAATCTCTTAATTAAAGAAAATGTCACACATGCAACCACTAGCCAGGCCACAGTGACCACATGCACCTTTTATAAACACAGTTCAGTTAGCTGATGTTTAACAACTTAATCAGCGACAATGCTACGTCCCCACTTGATTCAACTATGAAACCACTAAACAATATCTTTTAATCCAACAGTTTCCAGTGTTTGTGCAAATAAGAAATGCAAGGATTCTTGTTGCCTGCAAGGAGAGACAACACAGACACATTTTATAACAAAATATTAACAGTTAAATCTTGACTTGAAACCAGCTTTAAAAAAAACATCTTTTGTGAAACAGTGAAGTCAGAGCCTTTGTTAACCTACTTCATTAACGTCTAAACTGTCAGCATTTAAAAAATTTCCCTTGTTTTGTAGTCTCAGTTTTTCTGACAATTTACCCTCTCCACCAAAGAAGTTATAATTTTGCAACATTGTGGATATTAGATATTCTGGTTCTCAATTACTCTAAAATGTTGGGAATCCATGTTAAAAATGACTGCACAGCAAAGGAAACCATTGACAAAATGAAAAGACAGCCTACTTAATGGGAGAAGATATTTGCAAATGATGTGATCTGACCGATAAGGGGTTAATATCCAACATATGTAAACAGCTCATACAACTCAACTTCAAAAAAACAAACAACCCAATTAAAAAATGAGCAGAAGAACTGAATAGACATTTTTTCAAAGAGGACATGCAGATGGCCAACAGGCACATGAAAAGATGCTCAGCATCGCTAGTCATCAGGGAAATACAAATCAAAACCACAATGAGATATCACCTCACACCTGTCAGAATGGCTATCATCAAAAAGAACACAAATAACAAATGTTGGCGAGGATGTGGAGAAAAGGGAATCCTCGTATACTATTTGTGGGCATGTAAATTGGTGCAGCTACTGTGGAAAATGGTATGGAGATGTCTCAAAAAACTAAATATAGAGTTACCATGTGATCCTAGTGTCCAAATAATAATAATTCGAAAACAAGAAACAACAATTACAGTCAATAGAGTTAAATTGAATCTTAAGAATTATCCATGAATTTATGATAAAGCAAAAATAGGAAAGTTAACACAGATGAGCTAAAGATGAGTTTTCTAATATTGTGCATAAACATGCCATATATGGACCAACCTAAATTCTGTGAGCTATAAGCTGAATTTTAGACTAACAGGTTATTAATCAGAAATAATGGTCAAATGAGAAATGAGAGAAGTTCTGATCAGAGTGCATGGATTTGGAAAGTAATGAGGTAGAATTTTTATCAAGGAAGGTGAAAAGCTTTGAAACATATATAAAAGATAGAAGAATGTTGAGTGGATGGTATTGATCAGAGGAGGAATTCAGTGGGGAATTCTATTTTATAGGAGGAGAGGCAGCTGTCAGTGTTAGTCGGCCGAAATAAAATGAATAGTTAGTAAATCTAAAAAAAAAATGTAGATGTTAGTAAAACTTTGTGGAGTAAGAGACCAAACAAGGATACTGGAAGAATAGTGGACTACATAAATTAAGGGATCAAGAGCGGGCTTCCCTGGTGGCGCAGTGGTTGAGAGTCTGCCTGCTGATGCAGGGGATGTGGGTTCGTGCCCCGGTCCGGGAAGATCCCACATGCCGCGGAGCGGCTGCGCCCGTGAGCCATGGCCGCTGAGCCTGCGCCGGGTCCGGAGCATGTGCTCGGCAACGGGAGAGGCCACAACAGTGAGAGGCCCGCGAACCACAAAAAAAAAAAAAAAAAAAAGGGGGGGGGGCATCAACAGCATGCATCGTTGGGCCAACTAGTGTGATTCTTCATTAAATGCATTTTTCTGTAAAACCCCAGACATACATGTACCACTCCTGCAGGTGGCAACCTTCGTCCTAGACTTCTTTCTCTGCCTCTTCCTACTGGTTAGTGGTGTTCAGACAATCCATAGCACTAAGTGGAGGAGAAGCAGAAGTCAACATTGTGTGTGGTATACCGTGGGACCCAAAGGAGGGTATATTGAACTTGAGTTCACAGAAGCTTCATGGAGTTGGTGATGCTTTATGTTTGGAGCCTAAAGAATGAGTAGGCATCCTTTATCCTAATAATGGGGGGTTGAGGGAAGGAACAGAAAACTTTTCAAGGAGGAAGCATGGTATTTGCAAATACATGGAAGCGAGGAATGTAAGGTGCATTTGAGGAACTGCAACTTTTTGGAAATGTTAGGGTGTAGGATTCCAAGCAAAGGAGATGAGGTATGTTTCATGCTGGTGCAAAGCAGCTGGTACTTAGAAGATAAGCATTCCGTTGAGGAAAAGTGAATAGATTTAACTAGCTTTTAATATTTGTACATGCAAACCATATTTTAACCTCAAGCTATAAAGTCCCAAATTCACTGTCTGTACCTTTCATTGCAAACATAAAAGAACAATATTCATCTCAGCTTTAAAAAACCTGGAAGGTACCCAGGAGGTTCGTTTAAATTTTAAAGAAATCAGTATGAGCTATTCTATTGATGTAGACAATTTAAATTAAGCTCCAGCTAAAACAAATGAAATCAATTATATATCACAGGCTAACTTTACAGAGCGTCCTCTCCTGTCTTTAGGTAATACAGGTCCCTATCAGTGTTTCTTACTCCACACTTGACTGCCGGTTGAGAACATTCCTTCTGTTCTGACAAATCTGCATGATCAAGTCAGACTTCATGATCTTTTAAAGCCCTAAGTGTATATCCTTAATCATCTTGCTTTGCTTTGCTTGTTGGACTTTATGTTTCATTGTGTTGAACTATGTTCCAAAATGAAAGTTATATTAGTTTCCTGTTGCCACTGTAACAAATCCTTAGTGGTTTAAAACAACACAAATGTACTCTCTTGCAGTTCAGTTCAGAAGTTTAAAATCAGTTTCACTGGATTAAAAATCAAGGTGTAGGTGGGACTGGAGGCTCTGGAAGGGAGAATGTGTTTCCTCGCCTTTTTAAACTTCTAGGCTTCATTGTTTTATCAGTACTTCGGGTTCCTTCCTCCATTTTCAAAGCACATGACTCCCATCTCTGCTTTTTTTTTGGCTTACCAGAATCCAAAAAATCCCCCTTGCCACATACCATAAAATTCACAGGTTCCAGAGATTAGGAGTGTATTATTCAGGTATTATTATAGGAAGTGACTCAGAATCACCAAGTTCTTGAATTGAAAGTTTGCTTAAATTGCTACCACTGTATTGGAAGACCATATTGCAGGTCACTAACCAGATGGACATTTCTTATCTGTACCCTCTTATTCTGATCTTATGACCTCAGGAATTCAACGGAGTCACCTCTTTTTTTTTTAATTGTCTTCTCTCAGCTTCAGTCTTACTGATAATCATTTAGCTCCCTCCTTTTTTATTTGTCTGAAAAAAAAAAAGAATGACATACCTGAGGATTCTCTGATTTTAGTTATCCAGGAAAAAAAATATTGAATATAACTCAGCAACATTATTTTTCTTTAATATTCATAGAAACCTAATGGAATAGGTATTATCATCAGCTTGCACATAAGGAAACCAGGGCTCAGAGAATTTATGTACCCAGGGTCACACAGGAATGGACACCCCTGTCAAATTTGAAAGTACATTGTATTTTCACTGCACTGTAGTGCTAAAGACTGTAGGGAGACAGGCAGTTTAGAATGTTACTATAGGGAAAGTTATGACATTGTAGAGATACTGCTAAGCTCTTAGGGTTACCAAGCCTGGCTGATAGTTTCTCAGTCTCTCTTCCAGAGTACCATAGGCAGTTAATGTCCTACTGCTATCTTTTTTTATTCCCAAGAGTAGTATCATGACCTCATTTCAAAAGGGTGGGAAAAGAGATATAGAGAGGTTTAATAACCTGCCAAGGGTCTTAGAGTGACTGCTGAAAAATGCATCCAGTTGTTTTAATCAATGACAACTAAGGTTCCAGGATTATTTAAAAAAAAAAAAACAAACTAATTCTCAAGCAGAGATTACAGACAAGAGCAGCTTCCACAGTTAGGTGTCTAGCTATGGGCTTTTACTACCACTGTGATCCATTAATATAGATGGAAAAGAACCAATACCATGTCTTGATGAGGACATTTCAACTGGATATTCCTTAGTTATGGGGAAATTTGGAGTCTAGAGAAAATTTTCTCAGGGGAATTTGACTTTATCTATAAAACATGAATCGAAGGGAAAAGGAAGGTGTTTGAAGACCGATTTGATACTGAATACCTTTCATGTCCAGATTTAGTGGGCAACTGCGATTTGCCAGCAAGACCCTGCACTTGATACTTAATGTATAGTAGATCTAATTCTCACAGCAACCTAAAGAAAAAGTACTCTTAGCTCCATTTTTAAAAATAAACTTTATTTTATTTATAGTAGTTTTAGGTTCTCAGCAAAATTGAACAGAAGGTACAGAGTTTTGTCCCCCTACATGCACAGCCTCCCGCACTGTCAAGGTCCTGCACTACAGAGGTACATTTGTTAACAATCTATGAACCTACACGGATACATCATTATCACACAAAGTCCATAGTTTACATCAGTGTTCACCTTGGTGTTGTACATTCTATGGGCCTTGACAGATGAATGACATATATCCACCATTATGATATCATACAGAGCAGTTTCATTGCCCTGAAAATCCTCTGTGCTCTGCCCATTCACACCCATCCTTCTTCCCTAGTCCCTAACAGTCTTTTCCAGAATGTCATGTATTTGGAATCATATGGTTTGTAGACTTTTCAGGTTGGGTTCTTTCACTCTGTAATATGCGTTTAAGCTCCCTCCATGTGTTTTCATGGCTTGATAATTCATTTCTTTTTAGTGCCGAATAATATCTCATTGTCTGGAGGTACCACAGTTTTTCATCCATTCACTTATTGAAGGATATCTTGATTGCTTCCCAGTTTTGGCAACTATGAATGAAGTTGTTAGAAACATTTTATGTGCAGGTTTTTGTGTTGACATAAGTTTTCAGCTCATTTGGGTAAATACCAAGAAGCACAATTGCTGTATCGTATGGTAAAAGTGTGCTTAATTTTGTAGAAAACTGCCAAACTGTCTTCCAAAGTGATTATACCATTTTGCATTCCCACCAGCAATGAATGAGAGTTCCTGCTGCTCCACATCCTCATCAGCATTTGGTATTGTCAGTGTTTCGGATTTTAGCCATTCTAATCTTATAGGATGGTGTCTCACTGTTGTTTAGTTTGTAACTTCCTAATGACATATGCTGTTGAACATCTTTTTATATAAAAACTTGACAACTCTGGGGCTTCCCTGGTGGCGCAGTGGTTGAGAGTCCGCTTGCCGATGCAGGGGACGCAGGTTCGTGCCCCGGTTCGGGAAGATCCCACATGCCGCGCAGCGGTTGGGCCGGTGAGCCATGGCCGCTGAGCCTGCGCATCCGGAGCTTGTGCTCCGCAATGGGAGAGGCCACGGCAGTGAGAGGCCCGCGTACCGCAAAACAAACAAAAACTTGACATCTCTATATCTTTGTGAGGTATCAGGTCTTTTGCCCACTTTTAAGTGGGTTGTCCTTTTCTAATTATTGAATTTTAAGGATTTTTTTTGTATATTTTGGATAACAGTCCTTTATCACATGTCATGTGCAAATATTCTCTCCCAGTCTCTGGCGTGTCTTCTCATATTCCCTTTATGTTGTCTTTCACAGAGCAGAAGTTTTTAGTTTTAATGAAGCCCAGCTTATCAATTCTTTCTTTTAGGGATAATGCCTTTGGTATTGTATATAAGAGGTCATTGCCTTGTCCAATGTCATCTAGATTTTCTCTTATGCTGTCTCCTAGGAGTTTTAAAATTTTGCATTTTATATTTAGGTCTCTGATCCATTTTGAGTTAATTTTTGTGAAAGGTGGAAGGTCTGTGTCTGGATTCCTTTTTAGTTTAGTTTTTTTTTTAATTTTTTAAATTAAATTTTATTTTTTTATATAGCAGGTTCTTATTAGTCATCAATTTTATACACATCAGTGTATACATGTCAATCCCAATCACCCAATTCATCACACCACCACCCCGACCCACCTGCCGCTTTCCCCCCTTGGTGTCCATATGTTTGTTCTCTACATCTGTGTCTCAATTTCTGCCCTGCAAACCGGTTCATCTGTACCATTTTTCTAGGTTCCACATATATGCGTTAATATACGATATTTGTTTTTCTCTTTCTGACTTACTTCACTCTGTATGACAGTCTCTAGATCCATCCACGTCTCAAAAAATGACCCAATTTTTTTCCGTTTTATGGCTGAGTAATATTCCATTGTATATATGTACCACATCTTCTTTATCCATTCATCTTTCAGTGGGCATTTAGGTTGCTTCCATGACCTGGCTATTGTAAATAGTGTTGCAGTGAACATTGGGGTGCATGTGTCTTTTTGAATTATGGTTTTCTCTGGGTATATGCCCGGTAGTGGGATTGCCGGATCATATGGTAATTTTATTTTTAGTTTTTTGAGGAACCTCCATACTGTTCTCCATAGTGGCTGTATCAATTGACATTCCCACCAACAGTGCAACAGGGTCCCTTTTTCTCCACACCCTCTCCAGCATTTGTTGTTTGTAGATTTTCTGATGACGCCCATTCTAACAGGTGTGAGGTGATACCTCACTATAGTTTTGATTTGCATTTCTCTAATAATTAGTGATGTTGAGCAGCTTTTCATGTGCTTCTTGGCCACCTGTTTGTCTTCTTTGGAGAAATGTCTATTTAGGTCTTCTGCCCATTTTTGGACTGGGTTGTTTGTTTTTTAAATATTGAGCTGCATGAGCTGTTTATATATTTCCGGGATTAATCCTTTGTCCGTTGATTCATTTGCAAATATTTTCTCCCATTCTGAGGGTTGTATTTTGGTCTTGTTTATGGTTTCCTTTGCTGTGCAAAAGCTTTGAAGTTTCATTAGGTCCCATTTGTTTATTTTTGTTTGTATTTCCATTACTCTAGGAGGTGGATCAAAAAAGATCTTGCTGTGATTTATGTCAAAGAGTGTTCTTCCTATGTTTTCCTCTAAGAGTTTTACAGTGTCCGGTCTTAGATTTAGGTCTCTAATCCATTTTGAGTTTATGTTTGTGTATGGTCTTAGGGAGTGTTCTAATTTCATTCTTTTACATGTAGCTGTCCAGTTTTCCCAGCACCACTTATTGAAGAGACTGTCTTTTCTCCACTGTATATCCTTGCTTCCTTTGTCATAGGTTAGTTGACCACAGGTGCATGGGTTTATCTCCTGGCTTTCTGTCTTGTTCCATTGATGTATGTTTCTGTTTTTGTGCCAGTACCGTATTGTCTTGATTACTGTAACTTTGTAGTATAGTCTGAAGTCAGGGAGTCTGATTGCTCCAGCTCCGTTTTTTTCCCCTCAAGACTGCTTTGGCTATTTGGGGTCTTTTGTGTCTCCATACATATTTTAAGTTTTTTTGTTCTAGTTCCATAAAAAATGCCATTGGTAACTTGATAGGGATTGCAGTGAATCTGTAGATTGCTTTGGGTAATATAGTCATTTTCACAATATTGATTCTTCCAATCCAAGAACATGGTATAGCTCTCCGTCTGTTGGTATCACCTTTAATTTCTTTCATCAGTGTCTTATAGTTTTCTGCATACAGGTCTTTTGTCTCCGTGGGTAGGTTTATTCCTAGGTATTTTATTCTTTCTGTTGCAATGGTAAATGGGAGTGTTTCCTTAATTTATCTTTCAGATTTTTCATCATTAGTATATAGGAACGCAAGAGATTTCTGTGCATTAATTTTGTATCCTGCAACTTAACCAAATTCATTGATTGACTCTAGTGCTTTTCAGGTGGCATCTTTAGGATCTCTGTGTATAGTATCATGTCATCTGCAGAGACAGTTTTACTTCTTGTTTTCCAATTTGTATTCCTTTTATTGCTTTTTCTTCTCTGATTGTCATGGCTAGGGCTTCCAAAACTATGTTGAATAACAGTGGTGAGAGTGGACATCCTTGTCTTGTTCCTGATCTTAGAGGAAATGCTTTCAATTTTTCACCATTGAGAATGATGTTTGCTGTGGGTTTGTTGTATATTGCCTTTATTATGTTGAGTTAGGTTCCCTCTATTCCCACTTTCTGGAGAGTTTTTATCATAAATGGGTGTTGAATTTTGTCAAAAGCTTTTTCTGCATCTACTGTAGACGATCATATGGTTTTTCTTCTTCAGTTTGTTAATACAGTGTATCACATTGTTTGATTTGCATATATTGAAGAATCCTTGCATCCCTGGGATAAATCCCACTTGATCATGGTGTATGATCTTTTTAATGTGTTGTAGGCTTCTGTTTGCTAGTATTTTGTTGAGGATTTTTGCATCTATATTCATCAGTGATATTGGTCTGTAATTTTCTTTTTTTGTAGTATCTTAGTCTGGTTTTGGTATCAGGGTGATGGTTGCCTCATAGAATGAGTTTGGGAGTGTTCCTTCCTCTGCAAGTTTTTGGAAGAGTTTGAGAAGGATGGGTGTTAGCTCTTCTCTAAATATTTGATAGATTTCACCTGTGAGCCCATCTGGTCCTGGACTTCTGTTTGTTGGAAGATTTTTAATCACAGTTTCAATTTCATTGCTTGTGATTGGTCTGTTCATATTTTCTGTTTCTCCCTAGTTCAGTCTTGGAAAGTTACACCTTTCTAAGAATTTGTCCATTTCTTCCAGGTTGTCCATTTTATTGGCATAGAGTTGCTTGTAGTAGTCTCTTAGGATGCTTTGTATTTCTGTGGTGTCTGTTGTAACTTTTCCTTTTTCATTTCTAATTTTATTGATTTCAGTCCTCTCCCTCTTTTTCTTGATGAGTCTGGCTAATGGTTTATCAATTTTGTTTATCTTCTCAAAGAACCAGCTTTTAGTTTTATTGATCTTTGCTATTGTTTTCTTTGTTTCTATTTCATTTATTTCTGCTCTGATCTTTATGATTTCTTTCCTTCTGCTAACTTTGGGTTTTGTTTGTTCTTCTTTCTCTAGTTCCTTCAGGTGTAAGGTTAGATCGTTTATTTGAGATTTTTCTTGTTTTTTGAGGTAGGCTTGTATAGCTGTAAACTTCCCTCTTACAACTACTTTGCTGCATCTCATAGGTTTTTGATCGTCATGTTTTCATTGTCATTTGTCTCTAGGTATATTTGGATTTCCTCTTTTATTTCTTCAGTCATCTCTTGGTTATTTAATAACGTATTGTTTAGCCTCCATGTGTTTGTGTTTTTTACGTTTTTATCCCTGTAATTGATTTCTAATCTCATAGTGTTGTGGTCAGAAAAGTTGCTTGATATGATTTCAGTTTTCTTAAATTTCCTGAAGCTAGATTTGTGACCCAAGATGTGATCTATCCTGGAGAATGTTCCATGCGCACTTGAGAAGAAAGTGTAATCCGCTGTTTTTGGATAAAATGTCCTATAAATATCAATTAAATCTATCTGGTCTATTGTGTCATTTAAAGCTTCTGTTTCCTTATTTATTTTCATTTTGGACGATCTGTCCATTGTTGTAAGTGAGGTGTTAAAGTCCCTCACTATTACTGTGTTACTGTCGATTTCCTCTTTTAGAGCTGTTAGCAGTTGCCTTATGTATTGAGGTGGGCCTATGTTGGGTGCATATATAGTTATAATTGTTATATCTTCTTCTTGGATTGATCCCTTTATCATTACGTAGTGTCCTTCCTTTTGTCTTGTAACATTCTTTATTTTAAAGTGTATTTTATCTGATATGAGTATTGCTACTCCAACTTTCGATTTCCATTTGCATGGAATGTCTTTTTCCATCCCCTCACTTTCAGTCCGTATGTGTCCCTAGGTCTGAAGTGGGTCTCTTGTAGACAGCATATATATGGGTTTTGTTTTTTTAATCCATTCAGCGAGCCTGTGTCTTTTGGTTGGAGCATCCAATCCATTCACGTTTAAGGTAATTATCGATATGTACACTCCTATGACCATTTTCTTAATTGTTTTGGGTTTGTTGTTGTAGGTCCTTTTTTTCTCTTGTGTTTCCCATTTAGAGAAGTTCCTTTAGCATTTGTTGTAGAGCTGGTCTGGTGGTCCTGTATTCTCTTAGCTTTTGCTTGTCTGTAAAGCTTTTGATTTCTCCATTGAATCTGAATGAGATCCTTGCTGGGTAGAGTAATCTTTGTTGTATGTTCTTCCCTTTCATCACTTTAAATATATCATGTCACTCCCTTCTGGCTTGTAGAGTTTCTGCTGAGAAATCAGCTGTTAACCTTATGGGAGTTCCCTTGTATGTTAATTTTCATTTTTCCCTGCTGTTTTCAATAATTTTTCTTTGTCTTTAATTTTTGCCAATTTGATTACTATTTGTCTTTGTGCATTTTTCCTTGGGTTTAATCTGTATGGGACTCACTGCGCTTCCTGGACTTGGTGGCTATTTCGTTTCCCAAGTTAGGGAAGTTTTCGACTATAATCTCTTCAGATATTTTCTTGGGTCCTATCTCTCTCTCTCTTCTCCTTCTGGGACCCCTATAATGCGAATGTTGTTGCATTTAATGTTGTCCCAGAGGTCTCATAGACTGTCTTCAGTTCTTTTCATTTTTTTTTTTTTTTTCTTTTTTCTGTTCTGCAGCAGTGAATTCCACCATTCTGTCTTCCAGGTCATTTATCCGTTCTTCTGCCTCAGTTATTCTGCTATTGATTCCTTCTAGTGTAGTTTTCATTTCAGTTATTGTGTTGTTCATCTCTGTTTGTTCTTTAATTTTTCTAGGTGTTTGTTAAACATTTCTTGCATCTTCTCGATCTTTGCCTCCATTCTTTTTCCAAGGCCCTGGATCATCTTCACTATCATTATTTTGAATTCTTTTTCTGGAAGGTTGCATATCTCCACTTCATTTAGTTGTTTTTCTGGGGTTTTATCTTTTTTCCTTCATCTGGTACATAACCCTCTGCCCTTTCATGTTGTCTATCTTTCTGTGAATGTGGTTTTTGTTCCACGGGCTGCAGGATTATAGTTCTTCTTGCTTCTGCTGTCTGCCCTCTGGTGGATGTGGCTGTCTAAGAGGCCTGTGCAAGTTTTCTGATGGGAGGTAGTGGTGGTGGGTAGAGCTGACTGTGGCTCTGGTGGGCAGAGCTCAGTAAAACTTTAATCTGCTTTACTGCTTAGGGGTGGGGCTGGGTTCCCACCCTGTTGGTTGTTTGGCCTGAGCTAACCCAACACTGGAGACTCCCTGGGCTCTTTGATGGGGCTAATGGTGGATTCTGGGAGGGCTCACACCAGGGAGTACTTCCTGGAACTTCTGCTGCCAGTGTCCTTTTCCTCACGGTGAGGCACCGCCACCCCCTGCCTCTGTAGGAGACCCTCCAACACTGTCAGATAGGTCTGGTTCAGTCTCCCTTGGGGTCACTGCTACTTCCCTGGGTCCCGATGCACACACTACTTTGTATGTGCCCTTCAAGAGCAGACTCTCTGTTTCCCGCAGTCCTGTTGAAGTCCTGCAATAATATCCCACTAGCCTTCAAAGTCTGATTCTCTAGGAATTCCTTCTCCCATTTCTGGACCCCTAGGTTGGGAAGCCTGTCATGGGGCTCAGAACCTTCACTCCAGTGGGTGGACTTCTGTGGTGTAAGTATTCTCCGTCCTGTGTGTCACCCACCCAGCAGTTATGGGATTTGATTTTACTGTGCTTGCACCCCTCCTACCATCTCATTGTGGCTTCTCCTTTGTCTTTGGATGTGGGGTATGTTTTTTGGTGAGTTCCAGTGTCCTCCTGTTGATGTTTGTCCAGCAGCTAGTTGTGATTCTGGTGTTCTTGCAAGAGGGAGTGAGAGCACATGCTTCTACTCTGCCATCTTGGTTCAGGGCCAGCAGTTTAGGTTTTTTTTTTTTAATGTGAATTTCCAAATGTTCCAATACCAGTTGTTGAAGACTGTACTGTATCTTACTGAGTTTGCTGCTTTGTCAAAGGTCAGTCTACTATATGTATGTGGGTCTATTTCTGGGTGTCTCTATTCTGATCTGTTTGTCTGTTCTTTTGCTATTACCACACTTTCTTGATTACTGTAGCTTTATAGTAAGTCTTGATGTTGGGTTGTGCCTGTTCCACTATGTTCTTCTCCTTCAATATCATGTTGACTGTTTTGGGTCTTTTGCCTTGCCATATAAACTTTAGAAACAGTTTGTTGATATCCACAAAATAATTTACTGAGATTTGATTTTGATTACATTGAATCTATAGATCAAGTTGGGAAGAACTGACATCTTTACAATATTGAATTTTCCTATCCATGAACATGGAATATCTCTCCATATACAGTTGTCCCATTGTATCTTTTGGGGATTGGTTCCAGGATACCAAAATCCATGGATTTGGGGTATACTCAAGTCCCTTAAAAAGGTGTAGTATTTGCATATAGCCTACACACATCCTCCTGTTTACTTTAAATCATTTCTAGATTACTTATACTAAATACAATATAAATGCTATGTAAATAGTTGTAAATACAATGTAGATGATATGTAAATAGTTGCTAGTGTAGCATATTCAAGTTTTGCTTTTTGGAACTTTCTGGAATTTTTTTTTGGATATTTTTGAACCATAGTTAGTAGAATCTGGATGTAGAACATGTGGATATGGAGGGTTGACTGTATTTAGTTCTTGGACTTTTTTCAGTAGAGATTTTTACCTTTCTATTTTAAATTTCAAATTCTATTTTAAATTTCAAATTCCACTTGTTCATTGATAGCTTACTTAAGTGATTGATTTTTGTATATTAACCTTGAATCCTTCAACCTTGCAATAATTGCGTATTGGTTCTAGGAATGTTCTTGTTGATTCTTTTGAGCTTTCTTTATATATATGATTATATCATCTGTGAATAAATATAGTTTTATCCTTCCCAATATGTACATCTTTTATTTCCCATCCATAATTGCACAGTGCATAATTACATCAACTAGAATTTCCAGTATGATGTTGAAAAGCAGTGATGAGGGGATATCCTTGCCTTATTCCTAATCATCAAGTTTCTCACATTAAGTATGATGTTAGGTGTAGGATTTTTGTAGATATCCTTTATCAAATTGAGGAAGATATTGACAGTTTTTATCTTGGATGGGTGCTGGATTTTGTCATATGGTTTTTCTGTATCTGTTGATATGACCAAGTGATTTTTCTTCTGTAGCCTTTTGATGTGATGATTACATTGATTTTCAAATGTTGAACCCACCTAGCATAACTGGGATAAATCCTACTTAGTCGTGTTGTATAATTCTTTTTATACATTGTTGGATTTTATTTGATAATATTTTGTTGATTTTTGCATCTATATTTATGAGAAATATTGATCTGTAAGATTTTTTTGGAACACCTTTTTTTGGGTTTGATTTAGGATAATTCTGGCTTCATAGAATGAGTTAGGAAATATTTCCTCTCCCTCTATCTTCTGAGAGAGATTATAGAAAATTGATATAGTTTCTTCCTTAAATATTTGGTAGAATTCACCAGTGAACACATAGGGTGCTTTCTGTTTTCGAAGGTTGTTAATTATTGGTACAGTTTCTTAAATGGATATAGACATATTCAGATTATCTATTTATTCTTGTGTGAATTTGATAGATGGTGTTTTTTCAGAAGTTGGTCCATTTTATCTACGTTATCAATTTTGTGGGCTAAGGGTTGTTTGTAATATTTATTGATTATTCTTTCAATGTCCATGAGATCTGTAGTGATGTTACTTCTTTCATTTCTGATATTAGTAATTTGATTTTTCTTTCTCCCTTTTTTTCTTAGTCTGTCTAGAAGCTTATCAATGTTACTGATCTTTACAAAGACCAAGCATTTGGATTTGTTGATTTTTTTCTATTTATTTCCTGTTTTTAAATTCATTGATTTCTGATTTAGTTTACATTATTTCTTTTGCTTACTTTGGATTTAATTTGTTCTTCTTTTCTAGTTTCCTAAGGTAGAAGCTTGGATGGTTAATTTTAGATCTTTCTTCTTTTCTAATATATACATTCAATACTGTAAGTTTCCCTCTAAGCCCTGCTTTCACTGCATCTCACTAATTCTGACACATTGTATTCTCATTTTCACTTAGTTCAAAATATTTCTTAATTTTTCTTTTTTTTCATCTTTTCTTTCATCTTTGACTCATGTTGTTTAGAAGTGTGTTGTTTAATCTCCAAGTGCTTTTTATGACTCAGAATATGGTCTATCTTGGTGATGTTCCATATAAGCTTGAGAAGAATGTGTACTTTGCTATTGTTAAATGAAATAGTCTGTAGATGTCAATGATATCTGGTTGATCGAGGATGCTGTTGAGTTCAACTATATCTTTACTGATTTTCTGACTAATGGATCTGTACATTTCTGATATAGGGTGAATTTCCAGCTATAGTAGTGAATTCATCTATTTCTCCTTGCAGTTCTATTAGTTTTTGCCTCATGTGTTTTGACGCTTTGTTGTTAGGCACATACATATAAAGATTTGTTATACTTTTTTGGAGAATTGACCCCTTTTATCATTATGTAATACCCTTCTTTTAGTCCCTGATAGCTTTCTTTGCTCTGAAGTTTTGTTTGCGGCCTCTCCCATTGTGGAGCACAGGCTCCGGACGTGCATCCTCAGCGGCCATGGCTCACAGGCCCAGCCGCTCTGCAGCATGTGGGATCTTCCCGGACCAGGGCACGAACCCGTGTCCCCTGCATTGGCAGGTGTACTCTCAACCACTGTGCCACCAGGGAAGCCCTCTACGTTTCCTTTGATTAGTGTTCACATGGTATATCTTTCTTCATCTCTCCCTTTAACCTATATGTTTCTTTATGTTTAAAGAGGATTTCCTGTAGACAGCATATAGTTGGGTCTTGTTTTTTGACCCACTCTGACAATCTGTATTTTTTCATTGGTGTATTAGGAACATTGATATTTGAAGTGATTACTGATATAGTTGAGTTAATTACAACCATATTTGTTACTATTCTCTATTCATTGCTCTTGTTCTTTGTTCCTATTTTGTTTTCCACTCTTTTTGTTCCTTTTCAGGTTTTAATTGAATATTTTATATACTTTTATTTTCTCTTTTCTTTTCACACCGATTTTACTTTTTTTTAATGGTTGCTCTAGAGTTTGCAAAATACATTTATAAGTAATCCAAGTTCACTTTCAATAACTAACACTATACTGCTTCACAAGTAGTACATTATAATAACAAAATATTTCTAATCGTTTCCTCTTTTTCCTTGTGTCATTGCTGTCATTCATTTCACTTATACATAACATATTTGTATATATTTTCTAATGTATTGCCATTATTATTTTGAACAAACTGTTATCCATTACATCAATTAAGAATAAAAAAGAAAAGTTATTTTATCTTCACTTCTTCCTTCTTCAGTGGTCTTCCTTTCTTTATGTACATCCAGATTTCTGAACTATATTATTTTTCTCCTCTCTAAAGGACTTGTTTTGACTTTTTCTGCAAGGCAGTTCCACTGGCAACAAATTCCTCCAAATTTTGTTTATCTGAGAAAGACTTCATTTACCTTTCACTTTTAAAGGATAATTTCACAGAATACGTAATTCTAGGCTGTTTTTTCTCTCAAAACTTTAAATATTTCACTTTGCTTTTCTTGGTTGCATGGTTTCTGAGGAGAAATTGGATATGATTATTATCTTTGCTCCTCTGTGGATAAGATGATTTTACCCTTTGGCTTCTCCCAAGATTTCTTCTTTATCGTAGATTTTCTGCAGTTTGAATATGATATGCTTAGTTGTAGTGTTTTTTGTTTGTTTGTGGGGTTTTTTTTTTTTTTGCATTTACCTTACTTGGTGTTCTGTAATGTTCTTGATCTTTAGTTTGGTGTCTGACATTGATTGGGGGAAATTCTCAGTCATTATTCCTTCAGATATTTATTTTATGTCTTTCTTTCCCATTATGTGTATGTTACACCTTTTATGTTTGTCCCACAGTTTTGGAATATTCTGTTCTTTTTTTCTCAGTCTCTTTTCTTTGCTTTTCTGTTTTGGAAGTTTCGTATTGACATATTCTCAAGGTAGAGATTCTTTCTTTGCCATGCTCAGTCTACTAATGAGCCCATCAGAGTTATTCTTTATTTCTGTTACAGTGTTGTTGATCTCCAGCATTTTTAAATTCATCTTAGAAATTCCATTTCTCTGCTTATATTGCCTTTCTGCCATTGCACTTTGTCTGCTTTATCCATTAAAGCCGTTAGTATATTAATTATAGTTATTTTAAATTCCTGGTCTAATAATTCCAGCATCCCTGCCATGTCTGTATCTGGTTCTGATGCTTGCTCTTTCTCTTCAAACTGTGCCTTTTTGCCTTTTAGTAGGCTTTGTAATTTTTTGTTGAAAGCCAAGCATAATGTACTGGGTGAAAGGACCTGTAGAAAATTGGCCTTTAATAATATTGTGGTAAGATGTGGGGGAGAAGAAGCAATCTATAGTACTATGATTAGTCTCAGTCTTTTTTTTTTTTTTTTTTTTGCGGTACGCAGGCCTCTCACTGCTGTGGCCTCTCCTGTTGCGGAGCACAGGCTCTGGACGCGCAGGCTCAGCGGCCATGGCTCATGGGCCTAGCCGCTCCGCGGCATGTGGGATCCTCCCAGACCAGGGCACGAACCCGTGTCCCCTGCATTGGCAGGCAGACTCTCAACCACTGTGCCACCAGGGAAGCCCTAAATCTCAGTCTTTTAATGAGCCTGTGCTCTTGAGTTGTAAAGTTCTGTTTTCCCACACTTAGTTGGGTCAGAATGGCCGGAGTTGGCTGGAGTTGGGTATTTCTCTTTCCTCTTATCAGTTAGGCTTTGATAAAACTCAAATAGTTTAAGGTCTGGTAAAGTAGTATTAGAAGCAGTACTGAGAAGCTGGGATGTTAGAACAGGCCTGAGAATGGGGTAAGGAAGCTGTAGAATGCACAGACCTCTTGCCTATCTGCAGAAATAGTTTACTCGGGGCTGCTCTCCACTGTGGGGTAAGCTTACTACAGCAGGTCTTGCCCATGTGAGGGAAACCTAGGGTTGTCCTGCTGTGCTGATGCCTGGGAATTCACTTCTTTGGATACGGTCTGGTGAAATGTGTTCCCTTGTCTTGCTAGTGTCAGTTGATACACGGTCCACATGGAGTTGTTCCTTTCAAAGTTCCTCCTCAAATTTACTATTGCATGAGATTGTGAGGTGTCCAAATTTCACTTCATATCTTCTTTAGTCTTAGGTCTGCTTTCTGCTATTGTGTAATGTAGCATCTATTTTATAGTATTTCTAATATGTGAGAATAGTTTTAGTATTTTTCTTGGGCATTTTCAATTATTTGTCCTTCGACTGTGTTTCTAGGTGTTGTTTTCAGTGTGCCTCACTTAATTTTTTTGTCTGTAACTGAAACAATACTTAATATGTGATCAGCACAAAGCATAGGGGGATTTTCATTTCTTATTTGGATATTACACTTCCAGTATTAAAGTTTGAGATTAAATTAGGTGTTTTGATATCACAATATTGACTCATACTGAACTTCTGTCTAGGCCTTTTGTACATAAATGGCAATTACTTAATATTTTAATCATCATGTACTTGGGTATTCGATTTTTAGAGTCTCAGTGGATTGTTTATCTTCATTAAATTTCATCATGGTAATTTGGCCCATTTTACAAGGCTGCTGAGATGTTTAATTCTATTGTCCCCAGTAGCATTCTCCTAATTTGATTTGATAATCTTGTCTTCAGGATTTTTTTTTTCCAGTGATTAATTTAAAAAAATTTGACCAGCAAAGAACAAAACAGGCATATTTTTAGTCCACTTGGGTATAAATATGTTAATTAATACTCTAACTGTGGTCTTTATTTATTCATTCGCTGATATTACCATGTCATGTTAACAACATGGCATGAGAGACATAATAGGCATCTTGGTGGCATATCAGTTAAGGGTATTCCATGTCTCCCAGTCCATGGTACTTTCAAAATAAGGATTGTTTCAAATAAAATTTTTTCTAGTGAACACAAGAGCTACCACTTTTAAATACTTTTTCAAAATATAAGTAATTATTAACTTCTTTTTCTTTATTCACACAGTGTCTTCATGTCAAAGATGCTCTGTGCTCTATTCGTCTCTGTTTTGGAAAATTAAAATATCTAATGTGTACATGTCAAGTAAAAAAAGTAAAAATCTATTTTTTTAAAGGAATGCAAAACCTTGAAGAAGAGGGCTTAGTATTTAGAATTCTGATTTTCAACAGTTGTTTGTTTGTTTGTTTGTTTTTACTTGCTTTTATCCACAGGCACATTCACAGTCACATCCACATCTAATCACACAATTGCCCTTTCCTCGTTGATAGTTCTTCTTTAACCAGCATTCATTTAGAGTGGCCAGCTGTTGTCAGTAGAACAGTCAAACGCTTCAGTGGTGGTGTCAGTGGATACATGGTCCACATGAAGGTTACTCTCTATAAAATACTCACCTCCTAAAACTTACTATTGCATGAGATGTGAAGTGTTCATATTCTACTTTATAATTCTTTCCTCAGTTGCTTTTCGTTTTCTCCCAATTTTAATGAGATGAGAGCCATGTAACTTTGGCTTCTGAGAGACTTAAGTTCAAATCCCAGCTTTGAATCTACTAGCAGATTGACCTTGGGCAAATTATTTAACTTTACTGAGCTCTTTTATTCATCTCTGATAATAATACTGACTTCAGGGTTTTTGTGAGATAAAGTGAAATAATGTATACAAAGTATGTAACAGAGTTGGGGACCCACACTGTGGGCTAAATAACTGTTATTTTACTTTCTCTTCCCTTCAAAGAGCAAATGTAAAACTTCAGACTTGCTTTTCTAATTAGACCATCAGTATTAGTTCAATAATAGATGTACTCATATTAATCATACTTCATAATTACCATTGTGCTTTATTAATAGTAATAATAAAATTCCTCATATACATTGATGTCAACAATCACTGTTTCAATTACCCATATAAATCTACCACTACCTAGTCAATGTTAATGGCTTGGCTCTGAAAAGCTCACACAATTGATGATCACCAGGCAAGTTCAAAAGAAAGGTTGTACTGTCTTTTCAGTAGCCGTGATTGGGCCCAGAGTGCTTAGTCAATTTTACTGTTCCTAGGGAGAAATGAGAGCTTTGGTTATGCAGTATGGTTAAAATTCTGTTTTTCCCCATTCTGCCTATCCTCTGGCAAACTCTTCTATTTCATACCCTCTCCTATAAGCTTTCTCTTTCCTTATTGATTTAATAGTATACAGTTATTTTCTAACTCACTGTTCAAGTAGCTATCATTATTATAATTTTTATGTACCCATAAAATTCCCGTAATTATAACTTCATAATGAGTATAAAAACTGGCACTTAAATTTGTACTAAATATTTGATGAATTGAAGTTTAAGTTTTGCAAATAATGATAACTCAAAAAATAACATTCATTTCTTTTTTCAGAACATTTATTCTATAATATCAGGAATAAGTTTACAGAGGTGGATTTACAAGGTGGTGGAGGGCTCAGAATAAAAGGCTAAGGAGATATTTTATTTTTCATGCAGTGGAGAGTAATCAAAAGATATGGAGAAAGTTTTGTGGCATGCATAAAGGTGTTTTGGGAAGATTTAATCTTTCACTATGGTCTAGGTAGAGAATGGAGGGCATTTAGGCTGAAGATCTTGCCTAAGTGGTAGAAATGGGATGGAAAGGAGCTGATAAATGTGACTGGTGTTATGAAAGCTAATTTCATCCATGCACCTGTTAATTCTGTTTTTGGAAAAACAATTATTGAGTCCCTTGTATGAGCCTAGTGCTCTGATTGGCACTGAGATTAAGCCATGTTCCTTGCCTTGCTTTATGTGAAGTGGAGATAATATGATGATATAAGTGTTTTAACAGAGGTTAAGACAGGGTGTGATTATGGGAGCAGATGCGGGGACATTTAAGCTGGCAGCAGTGCTCATATGTAGGTCTAAGTATTTCTTTTGTTAAAACTTTGTTTGAACCGGAAATTCAAACTATTTTTGGTTTCCAGAATTATGAGAAAATTTTAGTAAAATTTTATGCAGAATACACCTTTGCATCAGCAGACCTGAAATGAAAACAATAGTATCCAGAAGATACCATTTTAAAAGCACCCTCCTGATGTGCAGTGTATAACTGCCTCTCACTCTTTTAACATCTTTCTGAATGTGTGTGTATGGGCGTTGTTTCATTTTAATCTCAATATCTCCCGTGTCTAGCAGATTGGCGCATAGCACATGCTCAAGGGATGCCTATTGAAATGTCATCGTTGAATCTGTGCACCAACAATCGCCTGTTGTCATTCTTTGTTTTTCTTCTCACCACATGTTGAATGATGATACTTTTAAAAGAAACTTTTGTGATTTAAAAATCCATCAGCAGCTTTTCTGTCTCATGTAATTCTGCCCACCTTGACCAAAGCTCAGGCCTAAAGAACAAACCAGACCTTTTTATATTTCTGTTTTGTTCATGTATCTCAGTTGCAAAATATTGGTCCCTGGCCAGCATTCATGTGACAGCTTCCCGTATGAATGTTAAACAGGCAACGATGATGCTCTCTAATTACAGTGCTTGAAATGATTGGAAATAAATTGGCACTCCAATTATAGATGCATGAAAGAGGCATCAGTATATTACAGTCAGTCCATTAATTTCTAAAGTGGTTCAGGCCATATCACTATTTCAGTGACATTCCTTATTCACGGCTGCAATGAATCACTCTGAATTGTGGTGCCTGCAGATTAACAAGTTGAAGGACATGTTTTTTAACCTAAAATACCCCTGGCTATTTTTTCCTAAGTGGGGGAAAGGCAGACAGGGAGCCAGGGACATACTGTTAAGTTCTGTATATAGAATTTGGAATAACTAGCACAATAGAATTTTAATAGGCTTTATTTTTATTCTTTCCTTTAGAAAGACTGTGAAAAAATTTCCCCTCATTTGTACTTGAACTAAAACTATGAACTTTTCCAAAGCCATTAAAATTAAATTAGGAAAGTAACATTCTTCACTATTTGATTTTTGGTCCTTGTATAGATGTCTCTTTGAGTTAGTTGGACCTAAAATATCACTTTTTACACAAAAGCAAACTAAGAAATATCCTCAGTGTTCCTAAAATATATCTTTAATGGTCATTAAACTATACTTTATAGGTTGAAATTACCATCTATATGCTTTCAGAAGTTTCTCTAGATAACTGATTGACCCCTACCAATGAGTTTTACTAAAAGATGACATTGATTTGATTCTGATAACTAACCTCTATTAACCATCTTTTCAGGTTACAGTGGTAAGAGTCTAAGGGCATGCTCAATCCAGCCCTTAAAATAAGTATATCTATAATTGACCAATAGACCCTAAGCTCTTCCATTGTATGATGGATTCTTTAATGATAGGAGCTATGTCTTATTCATACATGGTGCAGGTACTTGGCAAGTAGAAGGTGTTGAATAAATATTTATTAAGTAAATGTTATTGACTATGGCCAAAATATAATTTAGTTATGAATTTAAAATATATGTAAAGAAGGTAGAGGAATATTTTGGAGAAAAGGTGATAATGATAATCAGCTTCAGATTGGGTATTTTATTTTCTAAAATTAAATGTTTATTATGTAAAAAATACATGAAAATATTCTTATAAAATAGTGCAGGTAAGGGTAAAGTCTGCTGGTATCATTTATATAAGAAATAGTTTTTCATAGTGAAATTCTTATTTTACTATAGAACTTACTGTAGAACTTTTAAAATCAAAGGTCTTCTAATGACATTATTTTTGTTGACATTTGTGTATAAAATTTCAAACTTATACATAAGTAAAGAAAATAGATTGTGAACCTCCATGTATTCATCAACTATTTTCAACAGTCACTGATACATGACCAAGAGAGTTCCATTTATTCTCTCAGTCCCCTTTTGCCCTCCACCACTGGATTATTTTGAAGTACTACCCAACATTGTATTATTTCATCTACAGAAACTTCAACATGAACCTCTTTAAAATAAGGACTTTTAAAACATAACCACAATAGTATTATCACACATAAAAATTAACAGTTAAAAAAATCATTGTATATAGTCAGTGTTCATATTTCTTAGGTACCCCTTTTCTTTTCTTTTTTTCTTTTGCAAGTTGATTTGTTTGAACCAGGATTCAAACAAGATCCTCATTTCTAAGATATCTGTTCTGATCGATGCTTACCCTCTCTCTCTACTTCCTTCCCTCCCCCTCCCCACCTGCTTACTTCCCTTCACCATTTACTGTGGGGAGGGTGCTAGATATGTGAGACGTTTCAGGTACCCAAAGATGAATAGAATATAGATCTATGATGTGAAGTGCTGGTGTTTGGGTGACTATAAGGGTGTCTCTTCCTACTAGTCTATCCACTTGTCCCAAATACAAGACATGAGCTTGTATTTATTTCATTCCTTTTGCCTGGAAGCTTTTACTTCCACCAACTTATCCTTTTCAACCTTGGAGGCCCATTTCAAATATGACTTGCTTTAGGAAGACTTTCTTGATTATTTAAATAAAATTCATCTGTTTCCTTTCCATAGCTACTTCTTTTTTTATTTTTATTTTTTTTCACATCTTTATTGGAGTATAATTGCTTTACAATGCTGTGTTAGTTTCTGCTTTACAACAAAATGAATCAGTTATATATATACATATGTTCCCATATCTCTTCCCTCTTGTGTCTCCCTCCCTCCCACCCTCCCTATCCCACCCCTCCAGGCAATCACAAAGCACCGAGCTGATCTCCCTGTGCTATGCGGCTGCTTCCCACTAGCTATCTACCTTATGTTTGGTAGTGTATATATGTCCATGCCTCTCTCTCGCTTTGTCACAGCTTACCCTTCCCCTTCCCCCATCCTCAAGTCCGTTCTCTAGTAGGTCTGTGTCTTTATTCCTGTCTTACCCCTAGGTTCTTTATGACATTTTTTTCCCTTAAATTCCATATATATGTGTTAGCATATGGTATTTGTCTCTCTCTGACTTACTTCACTCTGTATGACAGACTCTAGGTCTATCCACCTCATTATAAATAGCTCAATTTCGTTTCTTTTTATGGCTGAGTAATATTCCATTGTATATATGTGCCACATCTTCTTTATCCATTCCTCCGATGATGGACACTTAGGTTGTTTCCATCTCCAGGCTATTGTAAATAGAGCTGCAATGAACATTTTGGTACATGACTCTTTTTGAATTATGGTTTTCTCAGGGTATATGCCCAGTAGTGGGATTGCTGGGTCATATGGTAGTTCTATTTGTAGTTTTTTAAGGAACCTCCATACTGTTCTCCACAGTGGCTGTATCAATTGACATTCCCACCAACAGTGCAAGAGGGTTCTCTTTTCTCCACACCCTCTCCAGCATTTATTGTTTCTAGATTTTTTGTTGATGGCCATTCTGACTGGTGAGATGATATCTCATTGTAGTTTTGATTTGCATTTCTCTAATGATTAGTGGTGTTGAGCATTCTTTCATGTGTTTGTTGGCATTCTGTATATCTTCTTTGGAGAAATGTCTATTTAGGTCTTCTGCCCATTTTTGGATTGGGTTGTTTGGTTTTTTGTTATTAAGCTGCATGAGCTGCTTATAAATTTTGGAGATTAATCCTTTGTCAGTTGCTTCATTTGCAAATATTTTCTCCCATTCTGAGGGTTGTCTTTTCGTCTTGTTTATGGTTTCCTTTGCTGTGCAAAAGCTTTTAAGTTTCATTAGGTCTCATTTGTTTATTTTTGTTTTTATTTCCATTTCTCTAGGAGGTGGGTCAAAAAGGATCTTGCTGTGATTGATGTCATAGAGTGTTCTGCCTATGTTTTCCTCTAAGAGTTTGATAGTTTCTGGCCTTACATTTAGGTCTTTAATCCATTTTGAGGTTATTTTTGTGTATGGTATTAGGGAGTGATCTAATTTCATACTTTTACACGTACCTGTCCAGTTTTGCCAGCACCACTTATTGAAGAGGCTGTCCTTTCTCCACTGTACATTCCTGCCTCCTTTATCAAAGATAAGGTGACCATATGTGCGTGGGTTTATCTCTGGGCTTTCTATCCTGTTCCACTGATCTATCCGTAGCTACTTCTATATGTCATAATATAGCACCTGTATAAGTTTGTCTTATTTAGCTGTTATTTGTGTCTTCATCTCCATCATTAGATTGAAAAATTTTTGAGTGAAAACTGTGAATCTTTCTCATATTGTTTAAACCTATGTTTGGGTTTACTATGTGTTAATCATATCAACAGAAATACTTTCAGCCTGTCTTTGTACCAAAAAATATGCAGGCTCAAGAAGTGCAGGGCCTAGCATTGTACCTTGCACATAATGGGGGATTCAGATGTTTGTGGAATTGAAATAAATCAGATGGCACATTTAAAAAGTTGTATACCAACTTTTAACCTAAATGGGAAGGAAATCCAAAAATGAGGAATATATGTATACATATAACTGATTCACTTTGCTGTACAGCAAAAACTAACACAATATTGTAGAGCAACTATACTCAAATAAAAATTAATTTAAAAAGTTGTATACAGTTTTTAAACTAAAACTATGGTACAGTAGTCTGTTTCAGAGTGTAATATTTTATTTTAGGGTTTGGTCAGGATATACATGAACCATTACCTAGGATGGTGCCTAGCATATTCTAGGTGTTAAATAAATGTTTCAAAACTCAAACTGTAAAAAAATAAAAATGTTGAAAACGTCAGAGAAGTTTAAGAAATGCAGGGCTAATACTACCCAAAGCAATCTACAGATTTAATGTGAACGCTGTCAAATTGCCCATGACATTTTTCATAGAACTAGGGCAAATTATCCTAAAAGTTATATGGAACCATAAAAGACCCAGAATTGCCAAAGTAATCCTGAGGTAAAAGAACAAATCTGGAGGCATAACCCTCCCAGAATTCAGACAAAACTGCAAATCTACCATAATCAAAACAGCGTGGTATTAGCACAAAAACAGACATATGGATCAATTGAACAGAATAGAGAGCCCAGAAATAAACCCACACATCTACCATCAATTAATCTTCAACAAAGGAGGCAAGAATATACAATGGAGAAAAGACAGTCTCTTCAGTAAGTGGTGTGGGAAAGTTGGACAGCTGCATGTAAATCAATGAACTTACAACACTCCCTCACACACAAAAACTCAAAATGGCATAAAAACTTCAATATAAGATATAACACTATAAAACTCCTAGAAAAGAACATAGACAATACATTCTCTGACATATATTGTACCAATGTTTTCTGAGGTTAGCCTCCCAAGGCAATAGAAATAAAAGCAAAAATAAACAAATGGAACCTAATCAAGCTTTTGCACAGCAAAGGAAACCATAAGCAAAACAAAAAGACCACCTACGGGGCTTCCCTGGTGGCGCAGTGGTTGGGAGTCCACCTGCCGTTGCAGGGGACGCGGGTTTGTGTACCGGTCCGGGAAGATCCCACATGCCGTGGAGCGGCTGGGCCCGTGAGCCATGGCTGCTGAGCCTGTGCGTCCGGAGACTATGCCCCGCAACGGGAGAGGCCACAACAGTGAGAGGCCTGCGTACCGGAAAAAAAAAAAAAGAGCACCTACGGACTGGGAGAAAATATTTGCAAATGATGAGACTGAAAGGGATTAATCTCCAGAATATACAAACAGCTCATACAAGTCAATAACAAAAAACACAAACAACCCAATCAAAAAATGGGCAGAAGACCTAAATACACTTTTCTCCAAAGAGGACATACAGATGCCCAATAGGCACATGAACAGATGCTCAACTTCACTAATTATTAGAGAAATGCAAATCAAAACTATGATGAGGTACCACCTCACACCGGTCAGAATGGCCATCATCAAAAAGTCTACAAATAATAACTGTGGGAGAGGGTATGGAGAAAAGGGAGCCCTCCTATATTGTTGGTGGGAATGTAAATTGGTGCAGCCAGTATGGAAAACAGTATGGAGTTTCCTTAAAAAAAATTAAAAATAGAGTTACCATATGATCCAGCAATCCCATGCCTGGGCATATATCCAGAGAAAACTCTAATTTGAAAAAAAATGCATTTCTCTAATAATGAGTGATGTGGAGCACCTTTTCATGTGCTGCTTGGCCATCTGTATGTCTTCTTTGGAGAAATGTCTATTTAGATCTTTCTCCCATTTTTTGATTGGGCTGTTTGTGTTTTTTGATATTGAGCTGCATGAGCTGTTTGTATATTTTGGAGATTAATCCCTTGTTGGTCTCTTCAAGAGTAGATATATGTATATGTATAACTGATTCACTTTGCTGTACAGCAGAAATGGACACAACATTGTAAATCAACTATACTTACTCCAATAAAAATTAATTTTAAAAAAGAAAAGATACATGCACCCCAGTGTTCATAGAAGCACTATTTACAATAGCCAAGACATGGAAGCAACCTAAATGTCCATCAACAGATGAAAGGATAAAGAAGATTTGGTGTGTGTGTATGTATATATTTGTGTATATGTATGTGTGTGTGTGGGTGTGTGTGTATATATATATATATATATATATATATATACACATACACACACATATGCATACATACACATACACAGTGGAATATTACTCAGCCAATAATGCCAGACTTAGGAAATGCTTGGAAAAGAAAAGACAAAAAGAATAAGTCCAAGATCAAATCAAATGCATTTTAGGGTGAGGTGAGAGAAGTGGGTGCTGTGCATTTATTTCAGGGGAGGACGGTTTGGAAGGGGATGTGGTAGACAAACCATCAAGTTATCCATATTTGTATTTTGTGCTTTGACAGTGTCTTGACATTGTGCTCCTCTGAGTTTCCTGGAAGAGATGATGCCTGGGTTAATTACTGAATGAGGAGCAGGAAATAATGAGATGGGGAGTGAATAGGAGAGACAAAGGAAACAATATGAAGAGTATCATGAAACAGTGTGAGAGCGGGAAAAGAATACTTATTAGAGATATTTAGAGAGTGACAAAGAGAAAACGTGATTAATGTTTGCCTTTGTATGGTGCATTCAAGCTAGTGTGTCTGGGTCAATGGGAGATCTCTTAATGGAGATGGAGAATATAGTGGGAGCACATTTCTAGGAAAAAATGGAGATTTTCCTGTTTAGCCTATCAAGTTTGAGGCATTTCTGGGATATCCAGGAGTGACGATGAGCAGGTAATAGGGCAATTGCATCAGGAGCTTGGGAAGAGGTCTGAGCTGGTGATAGGGACCAGACAGTAGGGGATCATATCTGTGGTGGTTGAAACCATCCAAAGCTAATGGGTTTGCCCAGGGAACATGAGTAGAGTGTGAGCAGTAATTCAGTTTTTCTCATTGAAGTAGATTTATTGAGCCTGACACATGACAGTCTGGCTCTGTTCTGCCATGTAGCCCATATAGTGTGCCAACCATAGTATAAGTTTCTCATTACATATAGAGGAAGATATATAAAGAAAATAAGAAAAAGTCATTGTAACTGCTGGGAATTTAGAGGAGAGTGACTAGGACAGTGGGAAAACACTAAATTAAGCCAAGGAAAAGGGACTTTACCTTTTTGTGCTTCTCCTGATTCAATTAAAGGAAGCTTTTTCTGAACATTTATGCTCTCTGAAACCGGGCTGAGCTCCCTTTGGGAGGGAATGGGCTCCTTCTTCCTGATTGTTTAAGAAAAGCTACAGGGATGCTGCAAAGGAAATTGGAATTTCAGGAAAAGGGTTCGGCACCACAGGATAGCCTAAGTCTAATAACATTTTGTGATTCTTTGTCGGGGGATACCCTCTGCTTAATAAATTTTGTACTCTGAAAAAAATATATTTATAATAATTTCACTTCGGGATTGAATTTTAAAAATTCACTTGAATTTGGTTCATTTTAAGACTCCTACTTCTGGATATATTTGCTTTTTTCTGACTAAATATTGGTTATCTTTTCTTTCTACTTTCTTTGGCCCTTGACCATAACAGTTCTCTCAAAAATACTAAAATATGTATTACTGAGAATTGACAATCTTCTTTGCTAACAGTTGAAAAGATGTAGTGGTGAAAATGACACATTTAAGGTAGCCTATAGGTTAGCAGAGTACAATTCTAACAGTTCTGTGAAATCCCCATCTCAGAATAAGATAATTTGATGGTATATTGAATTGAATCGGGCCTGCAGTGATTCCAGAAGCCTGAAGTGGGGGCAGAGTGCATGTGTTTTTTTATTTCATCAGCTTTCCTCCTGTTTTCCACCATCCTCCCCACTTCCCCTCATTGGGCTCATTTGACCCTCCAGAGTTGGGAAGGGATTAGGATGAAGACAGAGGTAAGAGGCAGAAGGTTTTACCTGATTTGTATAATTATAGCTCTGTATTGTTGACAGTAGCAATCTGGGTCTGGGAGATAGAAACTATACAGTAGGTTAAACAGAGGAAATTCAACAGAAAGAATTTTTGAATATGATGAAAGAGTAACTATAAGATAAAAGGAAATTATATGCTACCCTAAGGCTGAGGGAGAGTACCCAAGAATGGAAAAACTTGGAATGCTTCAGACCTTCCTGCACGAGAAGGAATGGTTCAGCCCATCAGATGGCAAAAAATCTTCCTGTTTGTCCAGTTTAGACCTGGAGTGGGAGTTGCTGGCAAGAAATAGGCAACGTTGTGCAGTGCAGACAGGATGGCAGGAGATCCGTGGCAGGGGTGTGGGCTTGTAGTGGGAGTCCCGGTGCAGATATAGGCAGGAGGCCTTTAGAGTGTGTGGGCTGAGTGGAGCTCTGGTTTGCAGGTCTGGAGAGCTGCAGAAAGATTATCTCCTGGTAAGGCTGCAAGGCTGAAGAGGTACTGCATTCAGGGCCCACAGCTGGGGCCAGTGTGCTACTAGATGACCTCACACCCACACCTCCCACCTCAACCCTTGGTGGAAACTGCAGGACAGCCTCTTCCTCCTGCAATGTCCCTCCAGCACCCTGTACCAAGAAAGGTAAACATCATTCTCATTTTGAAGGAGAAATGCTTAAAGGATTTCATTGTTCATCACAGAGCATATATAGAAGGGTGCATTCGGGGCTGAGAGGCAATGAATTGATAACTGATGCAGTGATCATGAGATGTAGAAGATGCCAAATGCTGATTTTCTTTTTTGTCATGATATGTTTTGTGTATTCTTTGCAGAGTCCTGCCTGCTGTCTCTCGTCTCTTCATGCTAGTTGTTCATGACTTGCCCATGGGCCCTCTGCCTTTCAGCATTTTACCACTCTGCTGTGTGCCTTCTCTCCTCCAGCTTCAGTGGGGATGCTCAAGCCTGACTCTCGTCTAATACCTTTGCCCCACTTTCAGAGGAAATATAGATCCTCGGCCCTACTTTCAGGGGAATCCCTGACTCTACGTTTCAGGGAAAATCGTCTTTTAGCTACCACCTCTCAACGATCAGACTTTCCAGGCTGGAGTCAGGTCCTTCAAACTTCAGAACTGTCAAGCCCTCTGTACTGAAGCCCTCTCTCCATTTTAGAGAAGCATCCTCCTTTCCATCCTTGTAGGGTCCCCCCAACCACCCTCCCCTGCAACCCCCACTTCACGCAGCACCCTGACAATGTTCTCTAAACAGTTATTTACTGGCTGTCATTCTCATCAGTCTTCCCATGATGCAGCTTGGATGTGCATGACAGATGAAAACTGATTTCCTAACCTCACAGCACGGCCTGCATGTAGGATCTACCATCTCCCTAAAGGTGTGTGCAGGCACTTGGCCTTGAAATTTTCTCTACCTTTGAGGTCTTAAGCAATAATGGGATGAAGGAAAAGTCACATTTGAATAACTTGGTGAAAAGGTATCATTTCCACATGCTCCCATTGTCACAGTTCCCACCTTCATGTTGCTGTAGTTGAAAGCCCCAATTTTTATTTTCTTCTCACAAATCTCCAGATGGGGCCCATTGCTTTACAAATTCTAATACTCACACATATCCCTCATGTTTTTAGGAGTGATTCTGTTTTGTCTGTTTTTTAACTTATGATACCACAAGCTCAGTTTTTTCTTTTCCCTTACACTTTCCTTTGAAGGAATCAATCATCACCCATTTGATCCTCACAGTGGGCGATAACCCCAGATACATCAGAGAACATGATCAATGGCAGTGCAGGGTACCTTCTGCCAACCAGCCCAGGAACATTTCCCACAGTTACCACTGGGGAAAATGCCCAGAGGACAGATGAACTTCAGAGTCTCCAGGATAATTCCCTTCACCTTCCCTCGTGTATCTTGTATGGGGCAGATACACGGGGCAAATGCTGTCAGACTGATTTTATAATATCTCAGTGTGTTCTATCACCTGACTTTAGAGTGTGGGGTGCTTGGCACACTTGAATGTTTTTCTACCTTCCAAGTGTCTGGAACAATTTTCAGTTGTTTTCACAGTAGTAAAATAATGACTACTGATTTGGAACTTTTCAATTACAAAATTTTTCCGTTATATTCACAAAGCACTGATGTTCGTGTTGCTTGGTGGACCACAGTATATTTGAATTCCAAAGAAGGACTCTCTGGTCATCACAGAGATGCTTATTTACATTTTACATTGGGCACAAAGCCGGTCAGTTGACGGTGCTGGAGCTGTCACACCATCTGTGGCTTGACTCAAAGACCTATTTGGAGGCTTATGTTGCAGATCCCGAACTGCCCACACAGTAGGGCCCTTGCTGTGTTTGCCAGGTGTGTGCCATGGATTTTATTACAGCTTCTACCTCAGGGATCAAGAAATGTTGACCATGGCATGCAGGAAAAACAAAAGATTTTTTTTTGAGTTTATCATGAAAACTTCCGTGTTACCCCCCCATTGAATGCACTCTTCACCTAGAACAACAGACTTTATTTTCTCTGAAAAAGATGTCGTGTTTCTCAGTCACCGTTCATAGAGAGGGTAAAACTTTTTTTCTTCTTCTCTCTTGGGAACTATGAGTAGCCAATAAATAGTATGAACATCCAGAAATGGGATGAAAATACAGGAACACTCAAAGGCCATTGTACTTCACAATTTAGATACTGGCTGATTATAAATGAAAGGTGCACATCCAAATTAATCTCTTCGTCATAAAAGCACATGGGTAGGCCTCTGGATTTGGGAGCAGGAGGGCATCGCCTTGGTTAATACATCATTTTACACAATCTGGCCTGCAGTTTCCTTAATTCCAATTGTGTGTTCTCGGATATTTTTATGCTACATGGCCTTTTAGTGGACAAATTTGGGATTTCCTCCCATTCTCTTCTCTGTTACACTCCTCTTCATCTTTGAATACCCAGCTCTGACAGCCCCTCTTCCACGAAGGCCATCCTTGTGCCCCAGGAAGAGGGTGATGGTCTAACCCCTCCCTCTACTCTGACAAAATTCTTTTTATTCTTGTTTTAGAATCTGCTTTGTTGACCAATTTCTCTCTCATTCCCTCTCTCTCTCTTTCTTTCTCATCTATCTAGCCTATCTATCTATCGATATCTATCTATCATCATCTATTTATCATATCCTTCTTACTTATTAAAATATGAGCTCACGTAAGGTAGGACCTTGATTATTTTCTTTTTTTTGTTTTTTGGCCTTACAGTATCTGGTACATAGTAGGTACTTAAATAACAGGATAATGAAAGGATTTCTGAGCAATGAATTTTGCTCTGAACACTGTGACTATTCTGAAAGGAAGTTATAGGTTGTTTGGTTTCTTTTTTCTTTAGCCTTTGTGGTTTCATTAACCAAAGAGTTGGTTCTGCCTGCTGTCAAGCTCTTGAAGCAGGGACAGGAGATTTCAAAACAGTGCTGTGTACACAGCGCACAGATGCTCCTCAGTGTTTCTGAGCCCAAGTCCCTTCTTTATAAGGCCATAGACTTGATCCAAGTTAGGAGGAAGCCAACAAAACAGGAGGCAAAGCATGTGTCCACTCTGTAGCAGCTTCCTTGATTCATGCAGTCAAGCAAAAACAAATTTCTTGGGTATCTATGGTTTACCCGGCACTGGGCAAAAAGTCTACCTAAATGAATCATGTGATGAGACTTTGCCATTGACAGGGAAGTAGAGATGGGGCGGCATGGGGAGGGCTAAGGCAGTGATGCTTGTTTATAGTGAGTGATTGGAGGTGGGGGTGGATTGATTCGGATATCTCTGTGAGCAGAGGCTGAAGTAAAAAAAGTATTCATTCTTCTGCCCTTGCTTTAATTCAGATCCTCTTCCTCTCAGCAAAGACTTATATTTCTGTCTCCATCCTCACTTCTCTTGTACCATCTTGCACACAGCAGCAAGTATTATATTTCTAATATCACTGCCCTGATGAAAACCTTCAAGGGCTTTCCATCAGCTCCTTAGCATGATTTACAAAGCTCTCTGTTATTTTGTCCCTTTTTGCCTCTTCAACGTCATCTCTGCCACTCTCAGCCTTGTATATTAAATTATAATTTTTAAGTCTGTTTCCACATGTTCATAAATACCTTGTGTACAGAGACCATTTCTCATTTATCTTTTTCTCCTTAACTACAGACATAATGTCTGGCAGATAATAGAAGCTCAATAAGTGAGAGCACATTGGTTGATGGAGGTTAGGGAACATGCCTTACACAAGTCTATTTCTAGCTCTTACCATACTTAGTATCTTGAGAGTGTTAAAGCAATTTCGTGTAAGTTACCTGAACTGAAATGGGACCTTCCACAGCAATAAGTATTTGATATTTATTTATTTATTTTCTGAATGTGATACCTGTCCTCCATTTTGATGTATTTCCTCCACACATCTTTGGTGTATGACAAGTTCACTCTGCTCGTTGAGATACCATCCTTAGGCTTGATCTTCCTTGCCCCCTCTCCAGTAAAGTCAACATTTGTATCCTATTCTGTTTCCTAGATTCACATTGTTTGTTTGATATCTAACTATCCCAGCCTTGAACCTGTGAGTTCAATTCAGTTGAATCAGATTTGATAGCCATGGATTCATTAAGCACACAATATTAGATTGAATCATATAAATTTTCTAATATTTGACCACTCAACTTACAAAAATGGTAACTTCACATTGTGAGTAAGGAGAATTTGGTCTTCAAATTTCTATTTCTGTTCCTGGTAATTTGATAAGGGTAGAATGTCAGTGATATTACTAAGTAACATTGCTTGTGATAAAAATGTTTAGGCACTGCAATTAAGATTGAGGGAACTGGTTTTTTTTGGCCACACCGCACAACATGCGGGATCTTAGATCCCCGACCAGGGATCGAAAACGCACCCCCTGCAGTGGAAGCATGGAGTCTTAACCTCTCTACCACCAGGGAGGTGCCTAAAGGAACTATTTTAGATTCTATATATAAGTGAGATCATGCAGTATTTGTCTTTCTGTGTCTGGCTTATTTCATTTAGCATAATGTCTTCTAGGTCCATGGCATACCACGTTGTTGCAACTGGCAGGCTTTCCTTCTTTTTTAAGGAGGAATTATATTCTACTGCATGTATATACCACATTTTCTTTATCCATTTGGCCATTGATAGACATTTAGATTGTTTCCGTAACTTGGTTGTTGTGAATAATACTGCAATAAACACAGGGATACAAATTTCTCTCTTTTTTTATAGTAAAATTATTTAGCTCTTATTTTTTGGTTACAGTTAAATTCCAGTTAGATCTCTATGCACTTACATTGCAAATGGTCAGTTGTTATCACAATTAGAACTGAATAGCTTATCAAATAAGTGCAGAGTGAGTAATGATCAATGCCTAGGTTTCCCCCGCCAACTGAAATGACCTATATTTTGTTAAATTCTATTGACTAAAGAAATTCAGCAAGATATATTTGAGTTGAAAATTCCATATGCCTTTTGCTGACATTAAAAAGCTTCATATTAAATATAAGAGCTGGCATATTAAAGAAAAGTCAGCATTCATTGTGGTTTGCATTATTCTGGGAATGTTATGTAAACCCATGCTTCTATTATTCCTTCAAATTAAATGACTTCTTATTATGTATTTTATTTATTATTACTTCCAGATGAGGATTAGGGAGGGAGGTATATGAATCCCAATTTAATAAATTAGACTCTTTTCTATTATCCGAATAAATAAACCAGATATGGAATAGGTGTGAAGGTATGGGATACACTTGAAATCAGATATCTCTTTTAAACCCAGGTTTTAGTTCCTTTGGATATATACCCAGAAGTGGGATTTCTGGATCAAATGGTAATTCTGTTTCAATTTTCTGAGGAAACTTCATATTGATTTCCATGGTGCCTGCACCAATTTATATTGCCACCGATAGTGTAAAAGTGTTCTTTTTTCCATATCTTTGGCAACACTTGTTGTTCTTTGGTTTTTGGATAATAGTCGTCCTAATAGGTGTGAGGTGATATCTCATCGCGGTTTTGATTTGCATTTCCCTAAAATTAGTCATTTTGAGCATCTCTTCACACACCAGTTGAACATTTATATATCTTCTTTGGAAAAATGTTTATTCAGGTCTTTTGCCCATTTAAAAAAACAGGTTATTTTTGTTGCTGTTACTGAGTTCTAGGAGTCAATGAGCTTATACATTAATCCTCCTCAAGTCAAGTTTTGAGATCAGTGCATTACAGCCTTGAAGCCAGAAGACCCAGCTGAGCTGCACCCAGATTCCTGACCTACAGAAACTGTGAGGTTAAAAAATAAGTCTGTTGTTTTAAGCCAGCAAATTTTGGAGGCAATTTGTTATATATCAATAGATAACTAGTAAACCTGTCTTATGTGAGTTTCATCTTCTTGCATCTGAGCAGTCACCTGAGAAGTAGGTATCTCCCAGAGAACTTTGTACACTGATGTGCTGGACCACTGTAAGGATTCCTGCTGAAGAGCAATGCTTGATGTTGCTTTTCTGGCAAGTGGGCAAGTGGTGGTTTCTGTTCTCTATCCTGATGATGCCAAAAGACAGCCTGTGGTAGACTTGTGAGTCAGAATTTTTGTTTTACTATTAAGATCCCTATTGATAGTTGCAGACTTACAGTTAAACCTAATATATTCCAGATACTGTGTTAGAAACTGGAAATAGAATTATAGAGACACTCTATGATCTCCAAGAAAAACAGACACATAAGCAAGTAAAATATATTCGATGTTATAATTTATTCAGTGCCTATACCATATTAGGCTTGGTTCTTAGAGCTTTTGAAGATGTCTGGCATGTATATTATCCCTAATTATCACTAATTCCTTCAAGGTAGATATTATCACTATCCAGTTTTAACAGACTGGAAAACTGAACCTAAGAGAAATTAGTTGATTGGATCAGTAACCAAAACCTAAAATGTGGTGGATCTAGGATTGAATCCTAGATCTTTCTTAATCAAAAGCGTTTATTTTGACTGTCACATATCAATCACTGGGATATCATGGAGGATAAAGATATCCTGTACATATGGTAGCTTGGTAGGCTGGAGTGGACTTTGAAGAAAGAAGAGTTGGTCAAGCAGGCAAGACAGGATTTTCCACAGCTCTAGACTAGCACAGCTGTAACTGTGACTGTAGTATTTTGGGGGAGCTATACTTCTTTTCATGAGCCAACGGTGGCAAGCACCATGACTTTCTCTTCATATCCCAACATGTTACTTGAGAGTGTATTAGTTTAAATCCCTGTCAATCTTAACAGTATTTACCACATCTTTCTTCTGGAAATGCTTCATAATGCCTGTGGTTTCTATGACTCTATACTTTCTTGATTGTCTTTCCTGGGCTTTTCCTCAGAATTGCTTTTATATTATAGTGGTTAAAAATATATATATAGCATAATATTTGCTACTTTAACCATTTAAAATATATATTTCAATGGCTATTAGTTACATTCACAGTATTGTGCAACCATCACCACTATCTTTAAAACTTTTTCATCATTACAAATAGAAACTCAGTATCCATTAAGAAATACTTTCTCTTTCCCTGTTCAACCCCAGCCTCTGCTAAGCCCTAATCTACATTCTGTCACTATGAATTTGCCTATGCTAGGTATTTCGTATAATAGTAAAATCATATAATATTTGTCCTCTGTGTCTGGCTTATTTCATGTAGCATAATATTTTCAAGGTTATTACATGTTATGGCAGGTGTCAAAACTCCATCCCTTTCTAAGACTGTATAATACTCCATTCCATGTATATACCACATTTTGTTTATTCATCTGTTATGGACACTTGGGTTTCCAGCGTTTTTTTTTTGTTTTTTTTAAATTTTTATAGGAGTGTAGTTGATTAAAATGTTGTGTTAGTTTCAGGTGTATAGCAAAGTGAATCAGTTATATATATACATATGTCCACTCTTTTTTATTCTTTTCCTTATAGGCCATTACAGAGTATTGAGTAGAGTTTCTTGTGCTATACAGTAGGTTCTTATTAGTTATCTATTTTATATATAGTAGCGTGTATATGTCAATCCCAATCTCCCAATTTAACCATCCCCCACTTACACCCTGTAACCATAAGTTTGTTTCCTACATCTCTAACTCTATTTCTGTTTTGTAGATAGTTCATTTGTACCCTTTTTTTTTAGATTCCATGTATAAGCAATATCATATGATATTTGTCTTTCTCTGTCTCACTTAGTATGACAGTCTCTAGGTTCACCCATGTTGCTGCAAATGACATTATTTATTTCTTTTTTATGGCTGAGTAATATTCCATTTATATATGTACCACATCTTCTTTATCCATTCCTCTGTTGATGAACATATAGGTTGCTTCCATGTCCTGGCTATTGTAAACAGTGCTGCAATAAATAATGCATGTATCTTTTCAAATTATGGTTTTCACCAGATATATGCCCAGGAGTTGGATTTCAGGATCATATGGTAGCTCTAGTTTTAGTTTTTTAAGGAATCTCTATACTGTTCTCCATAGTGTCTGTAACAACTTACATTCCCACCAAGAGTGTAGGAGGGTTCCCTTTTCTCCATACCCTATCCAGCATTTATTATTTGTAGACTTTTTAAAGATGGCCATTCTGACCAGTGTGAGGTGATGCCTCATCGTAGTTTTGATTTGCTTTTTTCTCATAATTAGCTATGTTGAGCATCTTTTCATATGCTTATTGGCCATCTGTATGTCTTCTTTGAAGAAATGTCTATTTAGATCTTCTACCCATTTTTTAATTGGGTTGTTTCTTATTTTGATATTGAGCTCCATGGGCTCAATTAATCCCTTGTCGGTTGTTTCATTTGCAAATATCTTCTCCCATTCTAAGGGTTGTCTTTTTCTGTTGTTTATGGTTTCCCTTGCGGTGCAAAAGCCTTTAAGTTTAATTAGGTCCTATTTGTTTATTTTTGTTTTTATTTTCATTACTCTAGGAGGTGGATCAAAAAAGATCTTGCTGTGATTTATGTCAAACAGTGTTCTTCCTATGTTTTCCTCTAAGAGTTTTATAGTATCTGGCCTTACATTTAGGTCTTTAATCCATTTTGAGTTTATTTTTGTGTATGGTGTGAGGGAGTGTTCTAATTTCATTCATTTACATGTAGCTGTCCAGTTTCCCCAGAACCTCTTATGTCTTTTCTCCATTGTATATTCTTGCCTCCCTTGGATTCTTTTTTCGTTTCAAAAAATTTTTTTTATTAGTTATTTGATATATATTAGTGTATATATGTCAATCCCAATCTCCCATTCACCCCACCACCACCACCACTTTCCACCCTTGGTGTCCATACATTTGTTCTCTGCATCTGTGTCTCATTTCTGCCTGGTAAACTGATTCATCTGTACAATTTTTCTAGATTCCACATATGCGTTAATATATGATATTTGTTTTTCTCTTTCTGACTTACTTCACTCTGTATGACAGTCTCTAGGTCCATCCACATCTCTACAAATGACCCAATTTCATTCCTTTTTATGGCTGAGTCAAATTCCATTGTATATATGTACCTTATCATCTGTCGATGGGCATTTAGGTTGCTTCCATGACCTGGCTGTTGTAAACAGTGCTGCAATGAACATTGGGGTGCATGTGTGTTTTTGAATTATGGTTTTTATCTGGGTATATGCCCAGTAGTGGGATTGCTGGGTCATATGGTAATTCTACTTTAATTTTTTAAGGAACCTCCATACTGTTCTCCATAGTGGCTATATCAAATTACATTCCCACCAGCAGTGCAAGAGGGTTCCCTTTTCTTCACGCCCTCTCCAGCATTCGTTGTTTGTAGATTTTCTGATGAAGCCCATGCTAACTGGTGTGAGGGGATACCTCACTATAGTTTTGATTTGCATTTCTCTAATAATTAGTGATGTTGAGCTGATTTTCATGTGCCTCTTGGCAATCTGTATGTCTTTTTTGGAGAAATGCCTATTTAGGTCTTCTGCACTTTTTTGGATTGGGTTGTTTGTTCTTTTAATATTGAGCTACATGAGCTGTTTGTATATTTTGGAGATTAATCCTTTGTCCGTTGATCTCTTTGCAAATATTTTCTCCCATTCTGAGGGTTGTCTTTTTGTATTGTTTATGGTTTCCTTTGCTATGAAAAAGCTTTTAAGTTTCATTAGGTCCCATTTGTTTATTTTTGTTTGTATTTCCATTACTCTAGCAGGTGGGTCAAAAAAGATCTTCCTGTGATTTATGTCAAAGAGTGTCTTCCTAAATTTTCCTCTAAGAGTTTTACAGTGTCTGGTCTTACATTTAGGTCTTTAATCCACTTTGAGTTTATTGCTGTGTATGGTGTTAGGGAGTGTTCTAATTTCATTCTTTTACATGTAGCTGCCCAGTTTTTGCAGCACCACTTATTAAAGAGGCTGTCTTTTCCCCATTGTATATCCTTGCCTCCTTTGTTATAGATTAGTTGGCCATAGGTGCATGGGTTTATCTCTGGGCTTTCTATCATGTTTCATTGTTCTATATTTCTGTTTTTGTGCCTGTACCATATTGTCTTGATTATTGTAGCTTTGTAGTATAGTCTGAAGTCAGGTAGCCTGATTCCTCCAGCTCGGTTTTTTTCCCTTAAGATTGCTTTGGCTATTCGGCATCTTTTGTGTCTCCATACAAATTTTAAGATTTTTTGTTCTAGTTCTATAAAAAATGTCACTGGTTATTTGATAGGGATTGCATTGAATCTGTGGATTGCATTGAATCTGTAGATAGCTTTGTGTAGTATAGTCATTTTCACAGTATCGATTCTTCCAATCCAAGAACATGGTCTATCTCTCCATCTGTCTGTGTCATCTTTGATTTCTTTCATCAGTGTCTTATAGTTTTCTGAGTACAGGTCTTTTTCCTCCTTAGGTAGGTTTATTCCTAGGTATTTTATTCTTTTTTTTTTTGCAATGGTGAATGGGATTGTTTCCTTAATTTCTCTTTCTGATCTTTAATCGTTCGTGTATCGGAATGCAAGAGATTTCTGTGCATTAATTTTGTATCCTGCTACTTTACCAAATTCATTGATTAGCTCTAGTAGTTTTCTGGTGGAATCTTTAGGATTCTCTATGTAGAGTATCATGTCATCTTCAAACACTGGCAGTTTTACTTCTTCTTTTACAATTTGTATTCCTTTTATTTCTTTTTCTTCTCTGATTGCCATGGCTAGGGCTTCCAAAACTGTGTTGAATAATAGTGGCAAGAGTGCCATCCTTGTCTTCTCCCTGATCTTATAGGAAATGCTTTCAGTTTTTCACCATTGAGAGTGATGTTTGCTGTGGGTTTGTTGTATATGGCCTTTATCATGTTGAGGTAGGTTCCCTCTGTTCCCATTATCTGTAGAGTTTTAATCATAAATGGGTGTTGAATTTTGTCAAAAGCTTTTTCTACATCGATTGAGATGATCATATGTTTTTTATTCTTCAGTTTGTCAATATGGTGTATCACATTGTTTACTTTGTGTATATTGAAGAATTCTTGCATACCTGGGATAAATCCCACTTGATCATGGTGTATGATCCTTTTAATGTGTTGTTGGATTCTGTTTGCTAGTATTCTGTTGAGGATTTTTGCATCTATTTTCATCAGTGATACTGATCTGTAATTTTCTTTTTTTGTAGTATCTTTGTCTGGTTTTGGTATCAGGGTGATGGTTGCCTCATAGAATGAGTTTGGGAGTGTTCCTTCCTCTGCTGTATTTTGGAAGAGTTTGAGAAGGATAGGTGTTAGCTCGTCTCTAAATGTTTGATAGAATTCGCCGGTGAAGCCATCTTGTCCTGGGCTTTTGTTTGTTGGAAGATTTTAAATCACAGTCTCAATTTCAGTGCTTGTAGTTGGTCTGTTTATATTTTCTATTTCTTCCTGGTTCAATCTTGGAAGGTTGTGCTTTTCTAAGAATTTATCCATTTCTTCCAGGTTGTCCATTTTATTGGCATAGTGTTGCTTGTAGTAATCTCTCATAAACCTTTGTATTTCTGCAGTGTCACTTGTTACTTCTCCTTTTTCACTTCTTATTCTATTTATTTGAGTCTTTTCCCCTTTTTCCTTGATGAGTGTTGATAATGTTTTATCAATTTTGTTTATCTTCTCAAAGAACCAGCTTTTAGTTTTATTGATCTTAACTGTTGTTTCTTTCTTTTTCATTTATTTCTGATATGATCTTTATGATTTCTTTCCTTCTGCTAATTTTGGTTTTTTTTTAATTTCTTTTTTGAAGTGCTTTAGGTGTAAGTTCAGGTTATTTGAGATGTTTCTTGTTTCTAATGTAGGATTGTATTGTTATAAACTTCCCTGTTAGAACTGCTTTTGCTGCATCCCATAGGCTTTTGGTTGTCGTGTTTTCATTGTCATTTGTTTCTAGATATTTTTTGATTTCCTCTTTGATTTCTTCATTGACCTCTTGGTTATTTAGTAGTGTATTGTTTAGCTTACATGTGTTTGTATTTTTCATAGTTTTTTTCCTATATTTGATATCTAGTCTTATAGTGTTGTGGTGGGAAAAGGTACTTGATATTATTTCAATTTCTTAAATTTACCAAGGCTTGATTTGTGACCCAAGATATGATCTATTCTCGGGAATGTTCCATGTGCACTTCAGAAGATAGTGTATTCTGTTGGTTTTGGTTGGAATGTCCTATAAGTATGAATTAAGTCCATCTTGTTCAATGTGTCATTTAAAGCTTGTGTTTGCTTATTTATTTTCACTTTTGATGGTCTGTCCATTGATGAAAATGGGGCGTTAAAATCCTCTACTATTATTGTGTTACTGTCAATTTCCCCCTTTATGGTTGTTAGCAGTTGCCTTATATACTGAGGTGCTCCTATGTTGGGTGCATAAATATTTACGACTGTTATTTCTTCTTCTTGGATTGAACCCTTGATCATTTTATAGTGTCCTTCTTTGTCTCTTGTAATAGTCTTTATTTTAAAGTCTATTATGTCTGATATGGGAATTTCTACTTCAGCTTTCTTTTGATTCCTATTTGCCTGGAATATCTTTTTCCATCCCCTCACTTTCAGTCTGGTCTGTATGTATCCCTAGGTTAGAAGTGAGTCTCTTGTAGACATCATTTATGTGGGTCTTGGTTTTGTATCCATTCAGCCAGTCTATGTTGTTTGGCTGGAGCATTTAATTCTTTTACATTTAAGGTAATTATCGATATGTATTTTCTTATTACCATTTTCTTAGTTTTTTTGGGTTTGTTCTTATGGGTCTTTTCCTTCTCTTGTGTTTCATGCCCAGAGTAGTTCCATTAGCATTTGTTGTAAAGCTGGTTTGGTGGTGCTAAATTGTCTTAGATTTTATTTGTCTGTAAAGCTTTTAATTTCTCCATCGAATTTGAATGGGATCTTTGCTTCGTAGAGTAATCTTGGTTATAGGTTTTTCCCTTTCATCACTTTAAATATGTCCTGCCACATTCTTCTGGCTTGCAGAATTTCTGCTGAAAGTTCAGCTGTTAACCTTATGGGGATGCACTCATGTGTTATTTGTTGCTGTTCCCTTGCTGCTTTTAATATTTTTTCTTTTTATTTATTTTTTGATAGTTTGATTAATATGTGTGTTGGCATGTTTCTCCTTGTATTTATCCTGTATGGGACTCTCTGCACTTCCTGGACTTGATTGACTATTTCCTTTTTCGTATTAGGGAACTTTTCAACTATAATCTCTTCAAATATTTTCTCAGTCCCTTTCTTTTTCTCTTCTTTTTCTGGGACCCCTATAATTCAAATGTTGGTGCATTTAATGTTGTCCCAGAGGTCTCTGAGACTGTTCTCAATTCTTTTCATTCTTTTTTCTTTATTCTGCTCTGTGGTAGTTATTTGCACTATTTTATCTTCCAGGTCATGTATTCATTCTTCTGCCTCAGTTATTCTGCTATTGATTCCTTCTAGAGAATTTTTTATTTCATTTATTGTGTTGTTCATCATCGTTTGTTTGCTCTTTAGTTCTTCTAGGTCCTTATTAAACGTTTCTTATATTTTCTCCATTCTGTTTCCAATATTTTGGATCATCTTCACTATCATTACTCTGAATTATTTTTCAGATAGACTGCCTATTTCCTCTTCTTTTGTTTGGTCTGCTGGGTTTTTACCTTGCTCCTTCATCTGCTGTGTGTTTCTCTGTCTTCTCATTTTGCTTAACTTACTGTGTTTGCAGTCTCCTTTTCACAGTCTGCAGGTTCATAGTTCCTGTTGTTTTTGGTGTCTGTCCCCCGTGGCTAAGTTTGTTTCAGTGGGTTTTGTATGCTTCCTGGTGGAGGGTACTGGTGCCTGTGTTTTGATGGATGAGGCTGGATCTTGTCTTTCTTGTGGGCAGGCCTGTATCTGGCTATGTGTTTTGGAGTGTCTGTGATCTTATCATAATTTTAGGCATCCTTTCTGCTAATGGGTGGGGTTGTGTTCCTGTACTGCTAGTTGTTTGGCATAGGGTGTCCAGCACTGTAGCTTGCTGGTCTTTGAGTGGAGCTGGGTCTTAGCATGGAAACAGAGATCTCTGGGAGAGTTTTGCCAACTGATATTATGAGGGGCCAGGAGGTGTCTGGTGGAACAGTGTCCTAAACTCGGCTCTCCCACGTCAGAGGCTCAGGTCTGATACCTAGGTGGAGTACCAAGACCCTATCAGCCCCTGTGTCAGAAGAAAAGGGAGAAAAGAAAAAAAATAGAAAGAAAGAAAAAAATGAAGTTATTGAAATAAAAAATATTATTAAAATAAAAAAGTAATTTGAAAAAAAAAAGAAGAGAGTAAGGAAACCAATAAACAAATCCACAAATGATAAGAAGGCTAAAAACTAATCCAGTAAAATGGACAGACAGAACCTTAGGACAAATGGTAAAAGCAAACCTATAGAGACAAAATCACGTAAAGAAGCATACACATACACACTCACAAAAAGCGAAAAAGGAAATAAAAAAGTATATATATTATATATATATATATATAAAAGAAGAGCAACCAAATCAATAAACAAATATACCAGTGATAATAAGCTCTAAATACTAAACTAAGATAAACATAAAACTGGAAAGAAATTTGACCCAGAAAGCAAACCCCAAGTCTACAGTTGCTCCCAAAGTCCATCCCCTGAATTTTGGGATGATTCGTTGTTGATTCAGGTATTCCACTGATGCAGCGTAAATCAAATTGATTGTGAAGATTTAATCCACTCCTCCTGAGGCTGCTGGGAGAGATTTCCCTTTCTCTTCTTTGTTCGCACAGCTCCTGGGGTTCAGCTTTGGATTTTACCCTGCCTCTGCATATAGGCATGTCTCCCTCTGGCGTCTATTCTTCACCCAGACAGGACGGGGTTAAAGGAGCAGCTGATTCGGGGGCTCTGGCTCACTGAGGCCAGGGGAAGGAGGGGTACAGAATGCGGGGTGAGCCTGCAGTGGCAGAGGCTGGAATGATGTTGCAACAGCCTGAGGCATGCTGTGTGTTCTCCCGGGGAAGTTGTCCCTGGATCATGGGACCCTGACAGTGGCGGGCTGCACAGGCTCCCTGGAGGGGAGGTGTGGATAGTGACCTGTGCTTGCACACAGGCTTCTTGGTGACTGCAGCAGCAGCCTTAGCATTTCATGCCCGTCTCTTGTGTCTGCGCTGATAGCCATGGCTTGCGCCCGTCTCTGGAGCTCATTTAGGTGGTGTTCTGAATCCCCTGTCCTTGAACACTCCGAAACAATGGTCTCTTGACTCTTAGGCAGTTCCAAACTTTTTCCTGGACTCCTTCCTGGCTAGTTGTGGCACAGTAGCCCCCTTCAGTCTGGGTTCATGAAGCCAACCCCAGTCGAGCCTCAGCTCCCAGCCTCCACCTGCCCCGGTGGGTGAGGAGACAAGCTTCTCAGGCTGGTGAGTGCTGGTCGGCACCAATACTCTGTGTGGGAATCTCTCCGCTTTGCCCTGTGCACTCCTGTTGCTGCACTCTCCTCAGTGACTCTGAAGCTTCCCCGCTCCCCCACCCCTCGTCTCCACCAGTGAAGGGGCTTCCTAGTGCGCAGAAACTTTTCCTCCTTCACAGCTCCCTCCCAGAGGTGCAGGTCCCATCCCTATTCTTTTGTCTCTGTTTTTCCTTTTTCCTTTTGCCCTACCCAGGTACATGGGGGAGTTTCTTGCCTTTTGGGAAGTGTGAGGTCTTCTACCAGTGTTCAGTAAGTGTTCCGTAGAAGGTGTTCCACATGTAGATATATTTTTGATGTATTTGTGGGGAGGAAGGTGATCTCCATGCCTTACTCCTTTACCATCTTGAAGGTCCTCCCCCTGTAATTGATTTCTAATCTCATAGCATTGTGGTTGGAAAAGATGATTGAAGTGATTTGAATTTTCTTAAATTTACCGAGACTTCATTTGTGACCCAAGGTGTGATCTATCCTGGAGAATGTTCTTTGTGCCCTTGAGAAAAAGGGTATTCTGTTGTTTTTGGATGGAATGCCCTATAATATCAATTAAATCTATCTGGTCTGTTTTGTCATTTAAAGCTTGTGTTTCCTTATTGATTTTCTGTCTGGATGATCTGTCTATTGGTGTAAGTGAGGTGTTAAAGTCTGCCACTATTATTGTGTTACTGTCGATTTCTTCTTTTATAGCTGTTAGCATTTCCCTTATGTATTAAGGTGCTCCTGTGTTTGGTGCATATATATTTAGAATTGTTATATCTTCTTCTTGGATTGATCCCTTGATCATTATGTAATGTCCTTCCTTGTCTCTTGCAATATTCTTTGTTTTAAAGTCTGTTTTATGTGATATGAGTATTGCTACTCCAGCTTTCTTTTGACTTCCATTTACATGGAATATCTTTTCCCATCCCCTCATTTTCAGTCTGTAGGTCTCTTGTAGACAGTATATATACAGGTCTTGTTTTTGTATCCATTCTGTGAGCCTGTGTCTTTTGGTTGGAGCATTTAATCCATTCACATTTAAGGTAATTATCGATATCATGTTCCTTTTACCATTTTCTTAATTGTTTTGAGTTTGTTTTTGTAGTTCCTTTTCTTCTCTTGTGTTTCCCACTTAGAAAAGTTCCTTTAGCATTTGTTGTAGAGCTGGTTTGGTGGTGCTGTGTTCTCTTAGCTTTTGTTTGTCTGTAAAGCTTTTGATTTCTCCATCGAATGTGAATTAGTTCTTTGCTGGGTAGAGTAATCTTGGTTGTAGGTTCTTCCCTTTCATCACTTTAAATATATTGTGCCACTCCCTTCTTGCTTGTAGATTTTCTGCTGAGAAATCAGCTGTTAACCTTATGAGAGTTCCCTTGTATATTGTCTTTTTTCCCTTGTCGCTTTTAATAATTTTTCTTTGTTTTTAATTATTGTCAATTTGATTATTATGTGTCTTGGCATGTTTTTCCTTGGATTTATCCTGCCTGGTACTCTCTGCACTTCCTGGACTTGATTGGCTATTTCCTTTCCCATGTTAGGGAAGTTTTCAACTATAATCTCTTCAAATATTTTCTCGGGACCTTTCTCTCTCTCTTCTTCTTCTGGGACCCCTATAATGTGAACGTTGGGTCATTTAATGTTGTCCCAGAGGTCTCTTATGCTGTCTTCATTTCTTTTCATTCTTTTTTCTTTATTCTGTTCCATGGCAGTGAATTCCACCATTCTGTCTTCCAGGTCACTTATCCGTTCTTCTGCCTCAGTTATTCTGCTATTGATTTCTTCTAGTGTATTTTTCAATTCAGCTATTTTATTGTTCATCTCTGTTTGTTCTTTAATTCTTCTAGGTGTTTGTTAAACATTTTTTGCATCTTCTCGATCTTTGCTCCCATTCTTTTTCTGAGGTCTTGGATCATCTTCACTATCATTATTCTGAATTCCTTTTCTGGAAGGTTGCCTATCTCCACTTCATTTAGTTGTTTTTCTGGGGTTTTATCTTGTTACTTCATCTAGTACATAGCCCTCTGCCTTTTCATTTTGTCTGTCTTTCTGTGAATATGATTTTCATTTCACAGGCTGCAGGATTGTTGTCCTTTTTGCTTCTACTGTCTGCCCTCTGGTGGATGAGGCTATCTAATAGGCTTGTGCAAGCTTCATGATGGGAGGGACTGGTGGTGGGTCCAGCTGGGTGTTGCTCTGGTGGGCAGGGCTCAGTAAAACTTTAATCCACTTGTCTTGTGATAGGTGGGTCTGAGTTCCCTTCCTGTTGGTTGTTTGACCTGAGGTGACCCAGCACTGTAGCCTACAAGCTCTTTGGTGGTGCTAATGGTGGATCTGGGAAGGCTTATGCCAAGGAGTACTTCCCAGAACTTCTGCTGCCAGTGTCCTTGTCCGCACAGTGAGCCACAGCCGCCCCCCGCCTCTTCAGGAGACCCTCCAACAGTAGCAGGTAGGTCTGGTTCAGTCTCCTATGGAGTCACTGTTCTTTACCCTGGGCCCTGGTGCAGACACTACTTTGTGTGTGCCCTCCAAGAGTGGAGTCTCTGTTTCCCCCAGTGCTGTCAAAGTCCTGCAATCAAATCTCACTAGCCTTCAAAATCTGATTCTCTGGGACTTCCTCCTCCTGTTGGTGGACCCCCAGGTTGGGAAGCCTGATGTGGGGCTCAAAACCTTCACTGCAGTTGGTGGACTTCAGTGGTATAATTGTTGTCCAGTTTGTGAGTCACCCACCGAGCATCTATGGGATTTGATTTTATTGTGATTGCGCCCCTCCTACCATCTCGCTGCAGCTTCTCCTTTGTCTTTGGATGTGGGGTATCTTTTCTGGTGAGTTCCAGTGTCTTCCTGTTGATGACTGTTCAGCAGTTAGTGGTGATTCTGGTGTTCTCGCAAGAGGGAGTGAGCGCACGTCCTTCTACTCCATCATGTTGAACTAGTCTCCGCCTCCCTTGGATTTTATCAATATGTTACAGTGAACATGGGCATTCAAGTATCTGAGTCCTTGTTTTCAATTCTTTTGGGTATACCTAGAGGTAGAATTACTGGGTCATCTGGTAATTCTATGTTTAATTTATTGAGGAGCCACCAAACTTTTCTACTGCAGCTTAACCATTTTACATTGCTGCTAGCAATGTATGAGGGTTCTAATTTCTCTACATCTTTACCAACAGTTTTATTTATTTTGTTATTATTGTTATAGTCATTCTATTGGGTGTGAAGTGGTATCTTATAGTGGGTTTTGACTTGTATATTCCTGAATAACAATGTTGGGTATCTTTTCATGTGCAAATTTCTGATGAACTGAGTATTTTATCATTGTGGAGTGGTCATCTTCATCTCTGGTAAGGTTTTCTGCTATTTGGTCTATAGCTAAATATTTGCTTTGGTTCATATTTGCATGCTATATCTTCCTTGATGCTTTAATTTTCAATCTTTTTCTATTCTTGTATTTAGTTGTGGATATTTTAAAAAATTATCTGACATTCTTTGTCTTTTATCTATAGGAGCATAGATCATTAATATAATAACAGGTATCTGTGGGATTATATCTACATTTTTTGGTTCTTTCTCTTTGTTCCACCATTTGTATGGTTCTCTTTTTCCTGTTATTTTGCTTCTTTTTTGGATGAATAACTTGTATCATTTCATGTTTTGTATATGTATTATTTCCCTTTGATGCTGAAAGAAATTACCGCAAATTTAGTGACTTAAGTAAAGAATAAATTTATTCTCTCACATTTCTGGAAGCAAGATATCTGAAATCACTTTCATTGGGCTAAAGTAAAGATGTCAGTAGGACTGATTACTTTTGGAGGTAATGAGGGGATAATCTGTTTTCTTCCCTTTTTTCACTTTTTAGTGTTCACCTGTATTCCTTGCATTTGGCCCCTACTCCATCTTCAAAGCACATCACTGCAATTTCTTCTTGTGTTATCACATAATATTCTCCTGTTCTGTAGTCAAGTCTCTGAATCCTACATTTTATAAAGAAATTTATTATTATATTTAGAGCCCAGCTGCATAATCCAGAATAATCTCCCCACCTCATGATCCTAAATTTAACCATATCTGCAAAATCCCTTTTGCCAAATGAGGTAACATTCACATATTCCAGGGATTAAGATGTATTTTTGCAGGCCATTTATTTAGAACTGTACTAGTGCACAATTTGTACAACCTGTTTTCCACTGGTTCCCATGAAAGTTACAACATGTGTCCTTCACTTAAAAAATCTAAAGTTAATCAAAAACCCTACTGTCCTTTTGTGCAACATAGGCTCTTAGAACACTTTAGCTTCATTTCTCTTCTCCCAGCTTGTATATTTAATTCAATTATTTTATTCTATAAAACATTATAAAATTATTCTATATAGTTAATCTTCTTTTAGATTTATCTATATATATTTACAACTTATTTTGCTTTTCATTCTTTCTTGTAACTCAGACCTTTCATCTGGATCACATGCCAAAGAACTTCCTTTTTGAGGGTCATATAGTGGCAGACTTTAAAAATATACCTGTTTGTTTGAAATATCTTTAATTCTTCTAACCTTTTGGTAGATACTCTTCTTGAGTATAGAATTCTAAGTTGCATATGTAGCCTTCCAGCATGTTGAAAGTATAAGCAGTCTGTCTTCTGGCTTCTGAAGTGGCTCTTGATAAGTCAGCTATCAGACTAATAGATGCTTCTTTGAAGGCAGTCTATTTCCCCCCTTCCCCAAGATGCTGTCAATATCTTTTCTTCATCTTTAGTGTTTCAATGTCATTATGTCATATAAGAATGGATTTGTGTAGCTCTTCTTTCATACTCCATGGGCTTCTTGAATCTGAGAAATTGCATTTTTATCTGTTTTGGAAAATTCTCAGGTACCGTCTCTTCATATATTTCCTGTGTTCCATTCTGTGTTTTCATTATGTAACTTGGAATAGATACCCATTAGACTTTCCCATCCTCTCCTCCATGTCTCTTATTCACTCTCTTGTATTTTCTATCACTTCTTTAATCTTTGTGGTGCATTCTGAATAATTTCTTTTGAACTGTTTCTGTTTTCAATTGTGACTAATATGTTATAAACCCTGTACATTGAATTTTTTCTTTGGGATATGTAAATTTCATTTTTTGGAATTTCTAGTCCGTTTATTTTTTCCCCTATTAGTTATTATAAAGCTTTCCTTTTATTTTCTTAAACACTATAAAACATGTTTAAAATAATTTGCATTTGATAATTGTGAAAGTATCAAAAATTTTTGAAGTTTGTGTGAATTTGTTTCTGCTGGTTTATTTTTATCTATTTTTTTGGATGATTCTCCTCATAGTGCCTTGCTTCCTCCTGGGCTCATTTTTGGCTATGAAATGCTTAGTATTCATAGAAAAGTATTTGTGAGCATTCTTTGAGGCTTAGGAGGAGTTGCTTGTATCTCCTGAGCCTTTGAATTTGCTAATTCCAGGTACCAAGGGGCCCTTCTTATCAAGGACCACTTTTACCTTGACTGTACTTGAGATTTCGAACTGCAAAGATGATATGAATTTTAGCCATAAATAAGCTCGATATTTACCCATAGGCCTAAAGTTCTTGTAGAATCATTTCCACACAACATCTACCTTCCTCAACATCAGAGTCAGGGCAAGTTTCCTTGCATTTGCCAGGGGTTGGGACAGGATTTATGGGTTTATTTAGGTTATTTCTGCCTGAAGGAATTGCCCTTTGAGGCACAGATTTTATTGCCCCTGAGCTTTTATCACTCTACTCTAAGCTCTGGGAGACTCTCAAAATCTAAGTGTTTCACAGGTTCGGCAAAAGCTCTTAGAACTAAAGTGGTTGGAGTCCTGCCTTTGCTTAGATTTTGGCGCAGTGATTCCTAAGTCTCTTGTCAGCTCTATATTATTTTAGGAAGATTCATAGAATATTTTAACCTGAATCTTTAAATATTTGTTAGCAGAAGGTTGATACAAATATGTGACATATCAAGTTAACAGAAAGAGAAAATGTTTTCTATGTCTCTTAACTTTCTTTTAGAGTTCCCTTCTCTTGCTCTGTTTCACTTAGTGTAATTTCTGATCTAGTTTCCATTTCTCAACGTCTGTCTTTAGATATGTTTAAATAGTTGTTCAACTTTCCCATTGATTTGCGGGGGTGATGCATATAAGTACCTTAGAGTATAAACCAAAGATGTTAAGTATGGTTGAATGAGTTTTGACAGATGTACACTCTTGTGTAATAACCACTGCAGTTAGGATCTAAAGCGTTTTCCATACCCCAGTAAATCCTAAATTCTGTTGTGCCTCTTTCCATTCAGTGATCCCGTCACCAGGCCACACTGTTCTAATATTGACAACCAAAGTTTAGTTTTGTCTCTTCTGCTCTCAAATTTTATATAAATGGTATTGTAATGTATTTTATATAAATGGTATTATAAAATTTATATAAGTTTTATATAAATGGTATATATTATTTTATATGTGGCTACTTATACTAAGCTTCATGCATATTATTGCATTTGTTGGTACTTCATTCCCTTTTGTTTTGAGTAGCATTTCATTGTTTGAATGTGCAACAACAATATCTTTATCCCTTTACCTGGTAATGGACATCTGGGTTATTTCCACATCTTTGCTATTATAATCCTTCTTGTTTAATTTCTTTTGGTGGAGCTATGTTATTATTTCACTTGTATTATTACCTAAAAGCAGAGTTACTAGGGCAATTTACTTGAAAAATCATTCACCAGACATTTTCCAAATTTGATCAAAAACAAAAGCAAACAGAGCTCTAATAAAATCAGTAAAAAATAAGCAGGGTAAGTGCAAATAAAACCATATAATAACTAACTAGTTTAAAATAAAAGATAAAGAACATATCTCAAAGATAGCCAGAGGGGGAAAAAAACTTTACCTGCAAGGAAAAGCAAAATTGAATTGTCATAAGAAAAACTGAACGAAAAAAGACAGAGGAATGACATCATTACAATGCTGAAAAAACTGGTCACATAAATTCTATATCTAAGAAAAAACTTTTTTATAAAATTAAAGTGAGTTATAGATTTTTCAAATATACAGAAGTTGGAAGAATTTGTTAGTGGGATAGCTGTACAATACATGCTAAAGGCTAATGGGCTTGCTGAGGTATCTGTGGTAACCACTGCCTGGCCACCTCACTGCCACCTGCTCAGCTGCCTGAGCCATGGACATGCCACTGCCTCTGTGGGTATGTCCTAACCCATCACCTTCATCACCTTCCAGTACCACCTGTTCTGCTACTTCTTTCTTTGGAATAGCTTAGTTTTACTTCCTAGGTTCTTAATTCCACCTTAACTTTTTTTCTTTAAACATTGAATACTGTTAAATATCGTAACTGAGACCTTGGGTCATTTAAAGAAATTTATTCTTTGTAGTTTGTGCCAAATCGTGTGGTGGTTTGTTTCCTTTTGGAACTTTTTACTTAATTTTATTGGTTCAGTGGAATCTGAATGCACCGTGGGGGTGTGAATTAATGATGATTTCCTTCAGAGGGTTTCATTTGTTTCTGTTGGGAACTGCTGGGCATTGCTGATTTAGTATCGCATTAGTCCTCTTTGAGGGTCTGGGCTTAAAGTAGGGGACTCCCAGATTCATCCTGTCCAACTTCATGTGGGCTCAAGTTAACACAGCCTTGATTTAGGCATTTATCCTGAGATAACCTGATTTCCATGTTCTCTTACAGTCCATCACTCTCAAATCTTGTTTTAGCTCTCTGTTGCTGTTCTCCCTTCCTTCCTTCTTTTATTCTTTCCTTTCTTTTTTACCCTTACTTCCTTACGTGTTTTCAGTTTATTATAAAGTTTCTTTCAGTGCATCTAGGAATTAGCTATATTGTCATGGGAGGTTCCTTTGAAACTTTCCTACTGCAGAGAGTCGCTGATATGAGCCTAATCTCTAGGCTGGGGATGTCACCCCTCTGCATTTAGTGTCAGTTTTCCCTTTGTGAAATGGAGACACGAATAAGGCACCAAGATGATCTGAGGGTTGTCGAGGCAGTGTTTGTGAACTCACTTTGCAACCATTGGTTACATAGCAGTTAACATGTAGAAGGTGTTCAGTTATTCCTTGTCAAATGAGCTAGTAGATGAACAGAAAGGCTTTACCTCCTGTGGACCTAGAGACAAAAATTACAGAATGTTTTGCAGTTTTCCTCCCTCACTGGAGAGAGTCTTAGCAATGCTGTCCCCCGCCCTGTGAAGACATGTTGGGAGCAAACTAGAAACAAAAGGAAAATGTGAAGAGAATGTTGCTTGTGTATATGGGATTCTACTGAGAATGCTTGAGAAGGGTAAATGGATGAGGATGTAAGAAACGTGCTGACAGGATAAAACACAAGATGACTAGTGAACTTGAGAACAGCTGTGAAAGGAATGAACACAGAACACTAATGATCACCAATGGCCAGAGGAGAAAATACTGAAATAGTTGTACATTGTTTTTCATCTCAAGCCCCTGTTGTGTGAGAAGCAGCTGTACATGGTACACACACTCTACTTGCCTCACTCTTTCCTCACTGATAAGCCATCAACCATTGTTTTCCTAGATGCTGTTTGTATAATTTAACTTTTATTAACTTTTTAAAATAACAACACTAGCAGGCTCTCTTACACCCATCGTTTTAATTAATACTTAAAACAACACAGTGAAATGAGTACTTTTTAATCCTCCTTTTTTTTTCCAGTTAATAGAATTGAACTTTCTTAAAATTATTTCCTTTGATTTTAAGACAAGGTTCAGAGTCTTCCCAGTAGCATTATTTCCTTAGATTGTCTCCTTTTGACCCACAGCTCAGATTTCTTAGCAATAATGGCATAAAACAGATTCCACCTTTCATAAGCCTGGATTCTATGATGAATTTTTATGTCTTACATGTATCAAGAGGGATTGGGCAGATCGTTAGCATTTGGAGTTTAATTATTGGTCTGGTTGCTTTTTTTTTTTTTTTTTTTTTTTTTGCGGTACGCGGGCCCCCTCACTGTTGTGGCCTCTCCCGTTGAGGAGCACAGGCTTCGGACGCGCAGGCTCAGCAGCCATGGCTCACGGGCCCAGCTGCTCCACGGCATGTGGGATCTTCCCGGACTGGGGCACGATCCCGTGTCCCCTGCATCGGCAGGTGGACTCTCAACCACTGCGCCACCAGGGAAGCCTGGTCTGGTTGCTTTTATGGTCTGTTATAGCCTTTCTCTTTGGTTGACAGATGTTTTCAAGAATTTGCTTTTTACTTAATTTCTTTATGTCTTTCTGCAATAATAAATCAATGCCAATTCAGGAGACTTGAATATTAATGAGAAAACAGAGAGAACTAAAAAGTTGTGTTACTGTACAGAATGCATGCCATGAAAACCAGAGGTTTCACAGCTCTGAGTTTGGTAAAAGTAACCTGAGAGAGGAAAGAAATGATCCTTTATGCGTTTTAGTGTCCACAGGGTAAAAAACATGGTTTGCAAGTAACTCACATATTACTGAAATTTCTCTTGTTTTTCCTCATAGAAAGAATATTGTATAACATGGTGAACAACACACTCAAAAGCATCCCTCAAGAAAATACAGCTTGTGTTAATGAGGCTACTTTTCTACAGTACCCTTTGGGGGCTTTATGATAAAACATAAAAATGTAGCACATTTCAATGAAAACAATTCTATAAGGGCAAATACGATGCAGTCCAGATGTGTAGCTCCCACGTCTAATATAGGAGTGCGTGTGTGTATATGTATGTGTATATATGTGTGTGTGTGTGTGTATAAACACCTACATATGCATATATGTATATATATTGGGTTGGCCAAAGAGTTTGTTCAGGTTTTTCATAGCATCTTACGGAAAAGCCCGAGCAAACTTTTTGGCCAACCCAATAAACTTAAATTTACAAAAAATTTTAAACTAGCTATTTAAAGGTTACATTTTGATGAGTTTTGACATCTTTATATACTCCTATATCCATATAGTCACCACAAGCATTTCTGTCACCTCCAAAATTCCCGTGTCCTATCCTAGTGAGACTCCCTCACCCTGTCTAAGCCACCACCGATATGCTTTTCCATCTCTAAAGATTTAGATTTGTTTCTGTTAGAGTTTCATGTAAATGGAATCATAAATATGCACTATTTTGTGTCTGGCTACCTTTGGTCAGCATAGAGCTTCTGAGACTCATCCATGTTGCTGTGTTTATCTCCAGTTTCTTCATTTTTTTGCTGACTAGTATTCCATTGTATGACTAGGCCACATTTTAAAGCCCAATAGAAGTTTCTTTACCTAGAATGTCAATGACCTGATCCATTGGGGCTGAACATGTTTTGAATACAGTTTTAATATATTAATTCCCCAAATGAAATGTTTTTATTATGCAGTATATTTATATGCTAAGGTAGCAAGATATTAAAATACATTGGTCATTGTTGGCTAAAATCTCAAGAAAATAGGTGGCAAATACTCTCACATTCCAAAGTGAGGTGCAAACCTGAATGGAACTTACAAAGCAGGCAGTCAAGAATTGATTTTTACACTTTTAGTTCACTTGCCACCTCAGTTATCCAAAAGGCATTAGAGAGACTAAGACAGTAGTTGGGAATTCGAGCTGCAGCTTTTTCAAGAGTGGGGTTAGGTAGTCCTTTGGACTTGTGGAGCAGTGGAGTCAGTAATTCTCCTTTCTCTTCATGCCAAATGAAACTTCAAGGAAGCCACTTGGAAAACTTGATCCTTTGCCCCTGGAGTCTGTCAAGATGCAAAATCTGGTACTGGACCTATGCCCGGGAGGTCTAAAAGTGAAGGGTGTGGCTGGACTGGCCTGGGTGGTAGCTGCATTTTAGAAATTTTAGAAGTACCTGTGCTGTGCTCTTACCAATGGTGAGGCAAGGTATGTTTTCTGAGGGTCAAAAGTGTGTATCTGTGATATCAGCTGTGGGGTGGGGGTAGTGTGAGGAGGGAGAGAGAAAGAAAGAAAGAGAGAGAAAGAGAACACCTGAGGTCATGTTAAAGGGACATTGCCCAGGGGGTTGCCTGGAGGGATGCTGGAGCACCAACAATCAATAAAAGAGATTATGCGTGCAAATTTTCATGTACAGCCAGAGGTTGAATGAGGATGTATTATCCATGTTAGGGAATGTAGGAAAAGACTGCAACACTTGAATGAAGGGGCTTCTCCACAGAACCCATGAAAGCATTCCATGAGAAAAAGATCCGCTTAAAAATCTAAGTTCAGAGAGCCCAGACGTGAGCATATGGCATGCCAGTCAGCTAAGACCTTTCTGCCTCCAAACCTTTTATACCTCCCCCGTCTTCAGCCCTGGAGATGGCAGAAGCAACCTGGTAAATGGGGAAAGAAGAATAAAAGCACAAAGTAGAAAATAAACCAAACACATACCTTTAAAGCAGCAGGTCTAAGCTGAGAGAGGGCAGAAATTTTAACTCTAAATGAAGCCTAGATTTAATTTATTTTATTCTTACACCTTTGGATATGGAACTACTGAGTGATGGCTGCTTTATGATTTAGAAACAGCATACAAGGAGCAGTTTATGAAATAGGCTGGCGGAGGATATCTGAATGGGCAGTGGGGAAGAAAAGGATAACACTTATTGTTTTCCTCCTGATTGCATTCCGTTAAGCCCATCTTGTTCAAAATTCCTGTCATTTGAGTCTAATTATATTGTGTATAGTAAAAGAGGGCAATTTATTTTCTAAAATAGAGTTTACTGGCCAAAACACAAAATCACTAACCATAGCTACCGGTAGTATGTTATCAGTATAAAAGCATTGCTATGATCTCTTATGAAACACACTATCATATCCATGTAATAGGTAACCACCATGCCATCACCAGTGGGTTATTCACAGCCTGGTAGATCTACCTATTTTCATATACCATACAGTACAGCAAATAATGATTTAATCTTTAAAAATGACTTAATAAAATGGATGATTGTGAAAATAATATCTTTTAGAAGAATTTACAGTTTGAAATATTCCAGTGGGTAGCCCCCTAGATATGTAATCTTCTTTTGTATCTAGAGTCATTTTCTAGGTAATTCTCCAGAAGTATCAGCTCTGATAATGATACATACTGGCTGACAGAGAGTGTTTACAATGGCGATAGATGTTTCTAGGTAAGCAGCTGGGATTCTTGCTCCGTGTGGGTGGACAAATTGTGGTTTGGGGTGGTTCATTTGATTTGGAGCGGAACCCCAAGCAGCAATTAGCTTCATTTCATGGCAAGAATAAGGTGGCAAGAGGTAGGTGAGCTACAAGGTCCTTGGTCGAGTGAAGGGACTGGAGTGCCCAATCACAGAGGAGTCAGAAGACAACTAGGTCCATATAGACATGCAGGTAATTGTTGTCCACTCCACATGCTCTAGATACCAGGAGTGAAGTAGCAGAAGTAATTGCAGAAACCACTTATTATATGTGGGGCATTAAGATTTCATCTCTATCATGTCACCAATAGTGCTTTTTCAAGGTCATTCATAACCTTCGGGTGGAAGAAGCCAGTGATCTTCTCTCAGTCCTCGTGTTACTGTCTTATTTTCATATTTTGATACATTTGATCCTTCCCTCCTTGAAACATTTTGTTCACTGTGCTTTTCTGGTACACATTTTCAGGGTCCTCCTTCTAGCTCAATGGCCATTCCTTCTCTGTCTCCTTTACTGTTTTGGGGTGGCTTATATTCGATTTTTTTTTTCTGGAAAAAAAATGGGAATGGCATAGGTCTCCATCTGCATACTTATTTTATTCTCTAACCAAACGTATTTTCTAACCATCCCATGTTTTCAAATATTGTATAGTAGCTGACAAACATCCCAGTGTATCTTTATCCTTGACCTTTCCTTGAATTCTAGTATCATATCCAACTGCCTGCTCAACATGCCACCTGGATGACATTTACCTTCAAACCTGCTATTCCCCTGGTCTCCTTTTTTCAGTAAATGGTAACTTTAGTGCTCAGAGTAGAAAAAAATATAAGGTCATTCTGGCATCCTCTTCTTTGCTGACATTGTACATCTGTTATGGGCTGAACTGTGTCCCTGCAAAATTCATTTGTTGAAGCCTGAACCCCTCAGTACCTTGAAATGTGACTCTATTTGGAGATAGGACCTTCTTTAAAGAGGTAATTAAGGTAAAATGAGGTCATGTGGGTGGGCCCTCATTCAATATGATTGGGATCCTTATAAGGAGAGATTAGGACACAGACACTCACATAGGAAAGACCATGTGAAGACACAGGGAGAAGATGGCCATCCGCAAGCCAAGAAGAGAGACCTCAGAAGAAATGAATCCTGCTGACACCTTGTTCTTGGACTTCCAGCCTCCAGAACTGTGAGACAATAAATTTCTGTTGTTTAAGCCACCCAGTCTGTGGTAGCCCTAGAAAGCTAATACAACATCGAATCCGTCCGCAAATTCTCGTTTCTAATTGAAAACATATCTCCCAAATCTGATCATTTTCCACCACCTCCTGTGTTCCTCTCATGGTCCAAGTCACCACAACTTTTATTTGGCTACTCTAATACCTTCTCAACTGAAAACCCTATTTTCTTTCCTTCCCTTTTAAATTATTTCTATTCAGCAGCCAGAGTGGTTCACCAAAACCTTCTCATGGCTTCCCAGAATAAAATAAAACATTCTTACTGTGGATTATAAGGCCTTACATGATTTGTTTTCACTCCCTTCCACCCCCCTCAGTATCTTTCATTATCTTTCACCACTTTCTTCATGGCTTCCTCCTTTCTCCTTCCTGTTTCTTGAGTACTTCACCACTCATCTCTCTGCCTTACAGAACCTTCCTCTCTTACTTTCTATAAGTCTTTGCTCCAATATTGTCTCACTAAAGGGAAGTTCATGATTACACCATGTAAAATTGCATGCCTGTCCAGTCACTCTCAATCTCCTTTCACGCTTTATTTTTCTTTGTAGCACTTCTCAAATTAAATACTTATTAATTGTAGTCTGCCCCTCTAGAACATAAACTCCAACATTGGCAGGAATTTTATTTAACTGCTTCATTGTCGGCCCTTATCTTAGTACCTGGCACATGGTCAGTGCTCAATAAATACTTGCTGATAACTGAATTAATGTCTACTGCTGTGCTTACTACAAGATTGACTCAGGAAAGGGACATAATGGTATACTGAGGGCATTCGTGCTTGTGCTTGGGACAAAATGCAAAACTCAGGGAATGACATTGAATTGTAAACACAGTTTTGATAGGTTAAATAAGTCTTCAAAATTGAACAACTCAAAAAGGTTATCCAAATAACTATTTGCTTGCTCCTACAGAATATCTACAGAAGGTTACTGATAATGCAGTACTCTTGGTTGATTTGCCAAAGGTATTATTTTTGTAGGGATTGTTCTAGTTTCTGCACCCACATGTTTCTTTTTCCCTTTTGTTTATTCTGCTTATTTATTTTCTCTTCTTTCCATTTCAGTACAGTGGAATTTGATCTGTGGGACCCTAGAAAACAGAACAGGGATCAGTGCATGGAGAAAAGATTCTGTCTCAACTTTATAAAACCCTTTCTAGAAGTCGGAGCTTCCCAGGGAGAGCTAGCCTTAGCAGGTGGTATATTCTCTGTCAGTGTTAATGTTACCGTTGGAGGAACATTGGTGGGAGAGTTGCAGAATGGGACAAAAGCACTGAATTTTTATTTTAGATAGCCTTATTTTAACTGATCCTTTTACCAGCCTTTTTAGGGGAAGGGGTATCGAAAAGATTCCAAAAACAATACACCCATTAACACTGATGGAAGACAGTATAGTCATATAGCCATTTATTTATATTCATGCTTTTTCTCTATTAGTAGATCACAAACCAGTTTAGTGACTAAATTTGATAAGTGAGCAATAATGATGATTGTGATACCAAGGCTATGGTATCAATGATGACAGCTTTTTTAAAAAATAATTTTTATTGGTTTTCAAAAATTATGAGTACACAATGTCTAGTCTTGAAAATTGGAAAATGTAAATTAAATTAAATGACCCATAGATAGCAAGAATTAGCCTTTGGTGCCCTGGATCTTTCTCCCATGCAGTAAAGAATTTATTTTCTTTTATCTTTCTTTCTTTTGGTTTTTTTTTTTTTTTTTGGTAAGTTAAGGGCAAGGGATCTAAAATCAGACAGATGGTGGTTCAAATCATGGCTCCAACACTTAACAGCCATAGGAGAATTTTCGTTATTTAATTTCTATGAACCTGAGATTCCTTATTTATAAATGGGGGCTAATAATAGTACATATTCCAACTTATTCTATAGAGTCATATTGAGAATTATTTGTTGCAAAATATGTAAAGTATTTAGCATTAAAGCCTAACTCATAGCAAGTGCTCAGTATAATTTAGCATAAGTAATACATAATGAGTGATAATAACTAAAGAAAGATAATAATAATTATTGTGTTTTCACTATTGTCCTCATAAGCACCAGATATAAAGGGTGTGAGTCTATTATTACTTTATGTTGCAGATGGGTTGGCCTTCCTGACCCGTGAGCTTGCGCCAGCCTTAGCAGTCTCTGTGTCCCTATCTCAGACCCTACTTTCATTTGCTATGTAAATTACAGGATAGTACAGGGTAAGACGAGCCCTGGTATAATAAACTGGGAAATCTGCACAGCCTGCTGGGGTGGCTTGTGTCCTCATTATTGGAGAAGAAAATGTATTCAGCATCATCCAGGCCCTTTTGTGCTTGCATTTCCATATTGATTAAACCTCACCATTCCTGACTTCTTCAAATTGCTCTCTTGTGCCTCGTCTCCTTGTTGCCATGCCATCTGTTTAATGTGTCTCTTGCTGGCCTGATGATCTAGTTTTCATTTTTCTTTGCATGTTTTCCACGATCAATTAAGTAAAAATAAAAATGATAAATGAGCATCTACTGAGCACTTATTATATTTCTGATTCTTTGCCTAATGTTATCTAATTCACAGTAACCCTATCCAATGGGTGTTACAGATACCCTGACCTTAAAACTACCAAGGGGAAGAATTAGGATTTGAACTCCATGTCCACTGCTCTTACCTCAAGTCTACTTTTTCCAGGGCTTACAGGTAGCGCCATGTGTTAAGTGATGTGGAAAAAGCTGAACTAAGTAAGGCAAGGCCCCTGCCTACAGAGAGCTTACAATTTAGATCAGGATTTTTAAAAAGGCAAAGGCTTATAGATAATGGAAATGAATGCAGCTGTTCATGGAAAAGTAATAGTGGATGGTGGGAAATAAGATCAACTGGAGTATGCATTTTTCTTTTAAAAAGTACTGTTGCTACTTTGTAGCCATGGGGGGATCTGTCTCTACTCTTGCCTTCAAAACTAAGAGAAACAGAAAATCTAAATTTTTATGTGTTCTCTCTTACCTCTAGATATGGGAAACTAAAAAGACAATAATAATAACAAAGAATAATATATGGACATATATAGAATGAGTAGAGCTTGTTTTCATTCCCCAGAGATGTGTGGCAAACTGATTCCTTTTCTTGTTCTGCAGCACTGAGTTTTGGAATGTTATCAGATCAGTCTTGATTTAACCTGGAGAGTATGAGCTTGGTGTTTGAGAGATTGGCTCTATATTGTATAGTTCATGTTTATATTATGAATGGTAAAGCTTTGAGATTGATGGGTGCTCCAGGCTAAGAGGAGGTTGTCCTGGGTACACATGCAGATTAGTTTATTTGCCAAAGGTGACTGCTATGCTTCCGAGAGTTTGGATGTGATTCTTGCTCATACAGATGTTGTCATCTGCAACTGTGAGGCTTTGGGAATCTACATATATCTCTGTGTGTCAGAGACTCTGTCCTATATTTCTGGTGGGTCCCCTAACCATGCTGATTTTATTTTATATAATTCAGATAAATAAATCATGTTTGATTTACCTTCATTTTTCTATATTAGGTATTTCTGCCAATTCTTATTCATTATTGGCATTTGTCAATAGAGTGGTTGTGCTGGGTCCAAGAAAAGACAATATGGACTTGCTCCAATCTGCAGGCTGAGGGCTATAGACCTCTGGCCTAGGTCCTAAACTAAAATGTGCCCAATAGACCTGAGAACTGATGATCCAGAGGTGCAACAAAAAACAGAAGAGAGAAAAATAACTTTAGGAGTTCTGTGGGAAGATTTACTACTATGAGTCTGAGAGGAGCAACATGGGCTGGGTCACAAAATGTGGAAGACAAAAGAGGGACATTTCAACTCTGGAGAAAACACAGAAAGGGTTAAAGGTAGAAACAATTAACAAAGTGTGTTCCAGGGATCCAAAATGAAAGCAATCTAAATTTCCTAGAAAGGATTACTGAATGATAAGGGCCAAGAACTTTAGCTAATATCCAGTAGGGATGTGAAAAACTTTATTTTCTAAAAAATCTTTGATTTTATGAATATTTCTGTTTCTTTGATGTATATACAAGTAAGTTCCAGGCACTTGGTATATTATGATGCATTATAAACCCACTTCCTTCCCTCATGGTGTTTACAGTTTAATGGATGAGACAGCCATGGGTCACATAAGCATGCAAATAGACACATTGTTTTAAATGGTGTTGACTGTCATGAAGGCCCGTAACAACAGGAGGACCTAGGAAAGTCTGTGCAAACAGAAATGAATTCTTGGACGATGATTCTTAGACATTAGAGATAAGACTCGAAAGATGAATAAAGTTAACCAGGAGAAGGGGCAGACAAAACATCATGTATCAAGGCCCTGAGGAGGAAGAAGTATGGCTCTTGAGGGTGAGAAGGAAGACCAGTGTCACTGGAACACAGAGAGACAGAAGACTGACACAAAATGAGGCTTGGCTGAGATAGGAAGGCTCTAAATGATTCTGGTCTTTATTCCAAGAGAAATGGAAAACTATTAAGTAGTTTAAAGTGGGGAGATGACATGATTACATCTGAATTTCTAAGAGATAGCTAGCAGGAGGACCTAGGAATCCCTAAATCCCTTGGCCTAACCAGTCGTTTTTCCTCAGGAGAAACCATGGAAATCATAAGCACAAAAGAGACAAGGAAAACAAAGTGGAATTTAGTTAGCGTTAGGAGCATATTAGGCATCTGTTTTGTGGCACTTCAGCATCCTGTAAGCCATACCTCTTACCCTGGTATCTAGAGGTTTTTTGACCAGACTTTTGCAGGTGCAACGGACCAGCTAGTGCCTTGGCTCAGGGCTGAACCTGTGTATTTCACTTCCTTCTCTGAGAGCCTAGGGTCTCTTTTGCATCTATGTACCTGCAAACTGGAAATATGGGAAGCTAATGCCACTGGGGCTAGCCTTGACCAAGGTGGGTATAGGCAATAGATAAATGCTTCCCCATTAGTCTGCTGGGACAGACAATTAGACAACTCTGAAACAATTTTCCAAGGAAGGATTCTTTTTTGTTTGTTTTTTTATGTATTTGTTTTGTTTCAGCTTTACTGAGGTATGATTGACAAATAAAAATTCTGTATATTTAGGTCGTGCAATGTAATTTTTAAAGGTGTACAATATGCTTTAATGTGTGTATACATTGTGATATAATGTATCACAATGGTTACTACAATCAAGTTAATTAACACCTCTATGACCTCACATAGTTACTTTGTGTGTATGTGTGGGTGTATGATGAGAACACTTAGATCTACTCTCTTAGCAAATTTCAAGTATACAATATAGTATTAAAAATAATCACTGATCTCTACATTAGATCTCCAGAATTTATTCATCTTGTAACTGAAAGTTTATACTCTTTGACCTAGAACTCCCCATTTCCCCCACCCCCAGCCCTTGGCAACTACCGTTCTATTCTCTGGTTCAGTGAGTTCAACGTTTTAGATTCCACGTATAAATTATATCATATCATATTTGTTTTTGTGTTTGGCTTATTTCACTTAGCATAATGTCCTCCAGGTTCATTCATGTTGTCACAAATGGCAGGATATCCTTATTTTTAAAGGATGAATAGTATTCATTTATATCTCTACATCTATCTGTCTATCATCTATTACATTTTCTTTAACCATTCATCTGTCGGTGGACATTTAGGTTGTTTCTCCCTAGCTTAACACCTCTTTTTTTGTTTTATTTTGAGATGGTCATTCTTTCCTCATGATACCAACCAGCCAAAGGTGGTCACTGACATGAATTTATGTATTGCTTCAGTATCAGACTTTTCCATTTAGACTGTATTCTTTGACCACAAAGAAATTAAATTAAAAATCAATAACAATTTAAATAAAAATACATCCCTAAACAGTTGGAGGTTTAAAAACACATTTCTACATTAATCCGAAGTCAAGGAAGAAATTCTAAATAAATTAGAAAATACTTAGAACTGAATACTAACAAAAATAGTACTTGTGGGCACAATAAAAATGTTACTTTGAGGAAAATTTTTATCTATAAATGTTTATATTAATTAGGAAGAAAAACTGAAAATTTTTAGCAAGCATTCAAATTAAGGCATTTATAAAAGCATAACAATTTAATCCCCCGAAAAGTAATAAAAACAAAAGTAGAAGTTAATATAATAAAAAAAAAGATAAATCAACGAGGATAAGCAAAGCCAAAAATTGGTTCTTTGAAAAGGTTTTTAAAAAATTAGACAAACCTATGGTAAATTTGGTTATGAAAAATGTATCACGAGACTTTGGGGTCATAGAATATGCATATGCTCAGATTGAGTAGATATTGACCAACAGTTTTCTAATTTATATCCTTCTCTGTGGTGTGGAAGCATTTTATTTGTCAACAGCCTCACCTTCTACAACATCTTATCAACAAACTCAATGCGATTTACTAGAATTAACGTTGGTTTTGAAGGCAGGTAGACCTAAGTCCAGATACTGGCTCTAGCATTTGTGAGCTCTGTGATTTACTTGAGTCTTTATCTTTCTAAGCCTCCGTTTCCTTACGTGGAAAATGAAATAATATTTATCTAACCTGAAGATTATTAGAAAATTAAAATGAGATATCTGCATAAGGACATTATATAGTTCCTCTTACATTTTGATTATTGAAGAGGAGCTATTGTTTTATGATGGTGATGTCCATGTTTTAGTCCTAAGACTAGAATAACATTCTTTTTCAGCTTAGAGTTTATCTTGTATACCTTTTAATTCCTATAAACATGAAGTTCAATGCTTCACATAGGCTCAATAAATATTTACTAAATGAATGGATGAATAAATGCTATTTTAAATACATACATAAAGGTTCATTAATTGGTACCATTTTAATATGTAGACCAATATGATAGGCAGATTTACCTTATGAAATTATTCTATGTTAATCCAGTTCCAAGGTACTCTTCAGTTAAACCATGTGAAAGTGATATTTTTGAAGATCAAAAGGTTTAAAATCAACAGCTTCATATAGCTCAACTTAATGCCCTGGAGTATTTGTCTACAGCTGTTCTCTCTTGGTTTATATTAATTTTTATTTTCTTGCTCTTTAGGCAACATCTGCTTAGAGGTTTCCTTGAACTTTTAAGAACGTTAAAATTCTTATGGCAATTTGCTTCCTAAGTGTTCTGCCATAGATGAAAAAACTTTTCCAGTACCACAGTCTATTAACTAGCATACTGTTGAAGTAATAACCAATGATCTAGAATCAGGCAGAACTGGATTTCAGCTCTGGTACAGACACTAACTAGCTGTGCAATGAACTTGAGCAAATTAGTTCACTTTTCTGAGTTTCATTTTCCTTATCTAAAAACGAAAGTGCTTGAGCTGGAAAGATTATCCCTGAATCTTCTTCCAGTTATAAATTTCTTTAAACCTAAACATGAAGCATTGATTATTGTACACATTCTTTACTGAGTCTGTTATTAATCAGACCCTGTGTAAGGTACTGATGATATGCATAGGAAAATGTCAGTAATTTGGTGTCAGGGTAATTGTGTAACAGAATGGTGTAATTGAAAGAAGAATGGATAGAGTCAGAAATCTATCCTTATGACCTCCTTGCTAATGTCCATAAGAAATGCACATATCTCTTGACTTTATTTTCCTAGCCTGTAAAATGAGAATAACAATAATAGCTATTTTAGGTATACCAGAGAATTATAATAAGCATCAAAGTTGTTAATGCTTGGATGAAGTCTTCAAATGGTCTCAAATAGAAATCCCAGGTTTGGTTATATCATAGGTCAGAAAAAGATAAGGAAACAAAAAGTTAGGAAATTACATGTTGTTAAAGGTTTATTTATTTACCACTTAAAATACTTTTAATTTTATAACAGTTTTAGATTTATAGAATAATTGTGAATTAGTACAGAAAATTCCTATGGTACTCCACAATCAATTTCCTCTATTATTAATACCTTACATTAGAATGACACATTTGTTATAGTTAATGAACCAATATTGATATGTTGTAACTAATTAATCTATACTTTATTCAGATTTCCTTAGTTTTTAAATGTCCTTTTTATGATCCTGGATTCCATCCAGGATACCATATTACATTTTGTCATCATGTCTCTCATGCTCCTCTTGACTGCGATAGTTTCTCAGACTTTCCTTGCTTTTGATGACATTGAAAGTTTTGAGGTGTAATTGTTATTTTGTAGAATATCCATCAATTGTAATTTGTCTGATTTTTTTTTCATGATTAGACTGAGCAGTTCTTTCAATTGATTCCTGTGTTCCTTTGACATATCCACATACTCATGCAGGTGACTTTGTGTGTGTGTGTTTTTGAGCACTTACTAACTTCCTGGCACTACAAGATGCTCCAGGTTCATCTTGTGTGTTTTCTGCCCATGTTCTAGAATCAACAGTTTCTCTAAGGCCCTTGCTACCTTTTACTGGAGAATGGTATTACAATCCAAGAGCTGACTGCTAGATGTGCTTCTGCTACTGGGGTGTCATTGCTTCTAGTTCTCATAGCTGACATAGGAAGGAAATATATGTGTATAATAACAAACATCTATATGTATATAACCTTATACATGTATCTATAAATACAGTTAGTTGACATAGAAAGGAAATGTGTATAGTAACACACTCATATATGTATATGTATATAACACTTTAACACTGTATCTATAAATATTTTATACACAGAATCATGTGTATCTACGGGAAGCTAAGCCTGAGTTCATACTCATGTCTCCATTTCTAACCTATTACCACGTGGATCATAGCCTTTTCTTTTGCTTATCTGTAAATTCCCACTGCAGCAGTAAGGAACCTGGCTATTACCATCTACCATCCATTCACTTGATTGTGCGATTCAGTATTCACATGTAGTAGTATTAGAATTGTTGATCCATACTCCTGTGGGAAAAAATACTTTATCAGAGTATAATGCTGATGTACAGGGTTTTGTCGTTTTTTAAACTGTTGTCTTATAAACTCATTTCCAGAGTTACATAGGTCAGCACCTTTTTTTTTTTTTTTTAAGAAGATGTTGGGGGTAGGAGTTTATTAATTAATTAATTTATTTTTGCTGTGTTGGGTCTTCGTTTCTGTGTGAGGCCTTTCTCTAGTTGCGGCGAGTGGGGACCACTGTTCATCGCGGTGTGCAGGCCTCTCACTATCGCGGCCTCTCTTGTTGCAGAGCACAGGCTCCAGACGCGCAGGCTCAGTAGTTGTGGCTCACGGGCCTAGTTGCTCTGCGGCATGTGGGATCCTCCCAGGCCAGGGCTTGAACCCGTGTCCCCTGCATTAGCAGGCAGATTCTCAACTGCTGCACCACCAGGGAAGCCCGGTCAGCACCTTTTTATTCCAACCTCTTCAGTGATATTATTTCTTACATTTCATACATATAGTGAGACTATTTTATCACATTTTTGCATATTTTGTTAGGATCCCCTAACCTCTTAAATGATTTTTAAAAAATTTGCATACATTAAGTTTCCCTCTTTGTTCTGCATTGTACAATAAATGTAAATGCATAAATGCATAGTGTCATGTATGCTATATTACAGTATCACACAGAATATGTTCACCACTGTAAAAACTCCATTGTGCTTCTCCAATTCAATCCTCCCTACCCTCTTCCAGAGTCCCTGGCAAACACTGATCTTTTTAGCATCTTTTGAGTTTTGCCTTTTCTGTAATACCATATAAATGGGGTAGTCTAGTATATAGCTTTTTCATACTGGCTTCTTTTATTTAGCAATATACACTTAAGCTTTCTCAATGTCCTGTGACTTGGCAGTTCACTTCTTTTTGTTGCTGAATAAAACTCAATTGTATAGATATACTGTAGTTTGCTTATCGATTTATCTATTGAAGGACATCTTGATTGTTTCCAGTTTTTGTTTATTATAGATAAAACAGCTATAAAGATTTGCATGCTGGATTTTTTGTGAACATAGTTTTCTTTTTTTTTTTTTTTTTAACATCTTTATTGGGGTATAATTGCTTTACAATGGTGTGTTAGTTTCTGCTTTATAACAAAGTGACTCAGCTATACATATACATATGCTCCCATGTGTCTTCCCTCTTGCGTCTCCCTCCCTCCCACTCTCCCCATCCCACCCCTCCAGGCTGTCCCAAAGCCCCGAGCTAAAATCCCTGTGCCTTGCGGCTGCTTCCCCCTAGCTATCTACCTTACTACGTTTGTTAGTGTGTATATGTCCATGACTCTCTCTCGCCCTGTCAAAACTCACCCTTCCCCTTCCCATATCCTCAAGTCCGTTCTCCAGTAGGTCTGCGCCTCTATTCCTGTCTTATCCCTAGGTTCTTCAGGACATTTTTTTCCCTTAAATTCCATATATATGTGTTAGCATACGGTATTTGTCTTTTTCTTTCTGACTTACTTCACTCTGTATGACAGACTCTAGGTCTATCCATCTCATTACAAATAACTCAATTTCATTTCTTTTTAAGGCTGAGTAATATTCCATTGTGTATATGTGCCACATCTTCTTTATCCATTTGTCCGATGATGGGCGCTTAGGTTCTTTCCATCTCCGGGCTATTGTAAATAGAGCTGCAATGAACATTTTGGTACATGACTCTTTTTGAATTTTGGTTTTCTCAGGGTATATGCCCAGTAGTGGGATTGCTGGGTCATATGGTAATTCTATTTGTAGTTTTTTAAGGAACCTCCATACTGTTCTCCATAGTGGCTGAACCAATTCACATTCCCACCAGCAGTGCAAGAGTGTCCCCTTTTCTCCACACCCTCTCCAGCATTTATTGTTTCTAGCTAGATTTTTTGATGATGGCCATTCTGACTGGTGTGAGATGATATCTCATTGTAGTTTTGATTTGCATTTCTCTAATGATTAATGATGTTGAGCATTCTTTCATGTGTTTGTTGGCATTCTTTATATCTTCTTTGGAGAAATGTCTGTTTAGGTCTTCTGCCCATTTTTGGATGGGGTTGTTTGTTTTTTTGTTATTGAGCTGCATGAGCTGCTTGTAAATTTTGGAGATTAATCCTTTGTTAGTTGCTTCATTTGCAAATGTTTTCTCCCATTCTGAGGGTTGTCTTTTGGTCTTGATTATGGTTTCCTTTGCTGTGCAAAAGCTTTGAAGTTTCATTAGGTCCCATTTGTTTATTTTTGTTTTTATTTCCATTACTCTAGGAGGTGGGTCAGAAAGGATCTTGCTGTGATTTATGTCATAGAGTGTTCTGCCTATGTTTTCCTCTAAGAGTTTGATAGTTTCTGGCCTTACATTTAGGTCTTTAATCCATTTTGAGCTTATTTTTGTGTATGGTGTTAGGGAGTGATCTAATCTCATACCTTTACATGTACCTGTCCAGTTTTCCCAGCACCATTTATTGAAGAGGCTGTCCTTTCTCCACTGTACATTCCTGCCTCCTTTATCAAAGATAAGGTGTCCATATGTGCGTGGGTTTATCTCTGGGCTTTCTATCCTGTTCCACTGATCTATCTTTCTGTTTTTGTGCCAGTACCATACTGTCTTGATTACTGTTGCTTTGTAGTATAGTCTGAAGTCAGGGAGCCTGATTCCTCCAGCTCCTTTTTTCTTTTTTTTTTTTTTTTTTTTTTTTTTTTATGCGTTACGCGGGCCTCTCACTGCTGTGGCCCCTCCCGCTGCGGAGGACAGGCTCCGGACGCGCAGGCTCAGCGGCCATGGCTCACGGGCCCAGCCGCTCCGCGGCATGTGGGATCCTCCCAGACCGGGGCACGAACCCGTGTCCCCTGCATCGGCAGGCGGACTCTCAACCACTGCGCCACCAGGGAAGCCCTTCCAGCTCCTTTTTTCGTTCTCAAGATTGCTTTGGCTATTCGGGGTCTTTTGTGTTTCCATACAAATTGCGAAATTTTTTGTTCTAGTTCTGTGAAAAATGCCAGTGGTAGTTTGATAGGGATTGCATTGAATCTGTAGATTGCTTTGGGTAGTAGAGTCATTTTCACAATGTTGATTCTTCCCATCCAAGAACATGGTATATCTCTCCATCTATTTGTATCATCTTTAATTTCTTTCATCAGTGTCTTATAATTTTCTGCATACAGGTCTTTCGTATCCTTAGGTAGGTTTATTCCTAGATATTTTATTCTTTTTGTTGCAATGGTAAATGGGAGTGTTTTCTTGATTTCACTTTCAGATTTTTCATCATTAGTATATAGGAATGCCAGAGATTTCTGTGCATTAATTTTGTATCCTGCTACTTTACCAAATTCATTGATTAGCTCTAGTAGTTTTCTGGTAGCATCTTTAGGATTCTCTATGTATAGTATCATGTCATCTGCAAACAGTGACAGCTTTACTTCTTCTTGTCCAATTTGGATTCCTTTTATTTCCTTTTCTTCTCTGATTGCTGTGGCTAAAACTTCCAAAACTATGTTGAATAAGAGTGGTGAGAGTGGGCAACCTTGTCTTGTTCCTGATCTTAGTGGAAATGCTTTCAGTTTTTCACCATTGAGGATGATGTTTGCTGTGGGCTTGTCATATATGGCCTTTATTATGTTGAGGAAAGTTCCCTCTATGCCTACTTTCTGGAGGGTTTTTATCATAAATGGGTGTTGAATTTTGTTGAAAGCTTTCTCTGCATCTATTGAGATGATCATATGGTTTTTCTCCTTCAATTTGTTAATATGGTTTATCACATTGATAGATTTGCGTATATTGAAGAATCCTTGCATTCCTGGAATAAACCCCACTTGATCATGGTGTATGATCCTTTTAATGTGCTGTTGGATTCTGTTTGCTAATATTTTGTTGAGGATTTTTGCATCTATGTTCATCAGTGATATTGGCCTGTAGTTTTCTTTCTTTGTGACATCCTTGTCTGGTTTTGGTATCAAGGTGATGGTGGCCTCGTAGAAGGAATTTGGGAGTGTTCCTCCCTCTGCTATATTTTGGAAGAGTTCGAGAAGGATAGGTGTTAGCTCTTCTCTAAACGTTTGATAGAATTCACCTGTGAAGCCATCTGGTCCTGGGCTTTTGTTTGTTGGAAGATTTTTAATCACAGTTTCAATTTCTGTGCTTGTGATTGGTCTGTTCATATTTTATATTCCTGATGAAGTCTTGGCAGGTTGTACATTTCTAAGAATTTGTCCATTTCTTCCAGATTGTCCATTTTATTGGCATAGAGTTGCTTGTAGTAATCTCTCATGATTTTTTTTATTTCTGCAGTGTCAGTTGTTATTTCTCCTTTCTCATTTCTAATTCTATTGATTTGAGTCTTCTCTCTTTTTTTCTTGAAGAGTCTGGCTAGTGGTCTATCTATTTTGTTTATCTTCTCAAAGAACCAGCTTTTAGTTTTATTGATCTTTGCTATCGTTTCCTTCATTTCTTTTTCATTTATTTCTGATCTGATTTTTATGATTTCTTTCCTTCTGCTAGCTTTGGGGCTTTCTTGTTCTTCTTTCTCTAATTGCTTGAGGTGCAAGGTTAGGTTGTTTATTCGAGATGTTTCCTGCTTCTTAAGGTGGGCTTGTATTGCTATAAACTTCCCCCTTAGAACTGCTTTTGCTGCATCCCATAGGTTTTGGGTCGTTGTGTCTCCATTGTCATTTGTTTCTAGGTATTTTTTTATTTCCTCTTTGATATCTTCAGTGATCACTTCATTATTAAGTAGTGTATTGTTTAGCCTCCATGTGTTTGTATATTTTACAGATCTTTTCCTGTAATTGATATCTAGTCTCATGGCGTTGTGGTCAGAAAAGATACTTGATACAATTTCAATTTTCTTAAATTTACCAAGGCTTGATTTGTGACCCAAGATATGATCTATCCTGGAGAATGTTCCATGAGCACTTGAGAAAAATGTGTATTCTGTTGTTTTTGGATGGAGTGTCCTATAAATATCAATTAAGTCCATCTTGTGTAATGTATCATTTAAAGCTTGTGTTCCTTATTTATTTTCATTTTGGATGATCTGTCCATGGGTGAAAGTGGGGTGTTAAAGTCCCCTACTATGAATGTGTTACTGTCAATTTCCCCTTTTATGGCTGTTAGTATTTGTCTTATGTATTGAGGTGCTCCTATGTCGGGTGCATAAATATTTACAATTGTTATATCTTCTTCTTGGATCGATCCCTTGATCATTATGTAGTGTCCTTCTTTATCCCTTTTAATAGTCCTCATTTTAAAGTCTATTTTGTCTGATATGAGAATTGCTACTCCAGCTTTCTTTTGGTTTCCATTTGCATGGAATATCTTTTTCCATCCCCTTACTTTCAGTCTGTATGTGTCTCTAGGTCTGAAGTGGGTCTCTTGTAGACAGCATATATAAGGGTCTTGTTTTTGTATCCATTCAGCCAATCTGTGTCTTTTTGTGGGAGCACTTAGTCCATTTACATTTAAGGTAATTATCGATATGTATGTTCCTATTCCCATTTTCTATATTGTTTTGGGTTCGTTATTATAGGTCGTTTCCTTCTTTTGCATTTCTTATCTAGAGAAGTTCCTTTAGCATTTGTTGTAAAGCTGGTTTGGTGGTGCTGAACTCTCTCAGCTTTTGCTTGTCTGTAAAGGTTTTAATTTCTCCATCAAATCTGAATGAGATCCTTGCTGGGTAGAGTAGTCTTGGTTGCAGGTTTTTCTCCTTCATCACTTTCAGTATGTCCTGCCACTCCCTTCTGGCTTGTAGGGTTTCTGCTGAGAGATCAGCTGTTAACCTTATGGGGATTCCCTTGTGTGTTATTTGTTGTTTTTCCCTTGCTGCTTTTAATATGCTTTCTTTGTATTTAATTTTTGATAGTTTGATTAATATGTGTCTTGGTGTATTTCTCCTTGTATTTATCCTGTATGGGACTCTCTGTGCTTCCTGGACTTGATTAACTATTTCCTTTCCCATATTAGGGAAGTTTTCAACTATAATCTCTTCAAATATTTTCTCAGTCCCTTTCTTTTTTTCTTCTTCTTCTGGAACCCCTATAATTCGAATGTTGGTGCGTTTCATGTTGTCCCAGAGGTCTCTGAGACTGTCCTCAGTTCTTTTCATTCTTTTTTCTTTATTCTGCTCTGCAGTAGTTATTTCCACTACTTTATCTTCCAGGTCACTTATCCGTTCTTCTGCCTCAGTTATTCTGCTATTGATCCTATCTAGAGTACTTTTAATTTCACTTATTGCGTTGTTCATCGTTGCTTGTTTCATCTTTAGTTCTTGTAGGTCCTTGTTGACTGTTCCTTGCATTTTGTCCATTCTGCTTCCAAGATTTCGGATCATCCTTACTATCATTATTCTGAATTCTTTTTCAGGTAGATTGCCTATTTCCTCTTCATTTGTTAGGTCTGGTGGGTTTTTATCTTGCTCCTTCATCTGCTGTGTGTTTTTCTGTCTTCTCATTTTGCTTATCTTACTGTGTTTGGGGTCTCCTTTTTGCAGGCTGCATGTTCGTAGTTCCCGTTGTTTTTGATGTCTGTCTCCAGTGGCTAAGGTTGTTTCAGCGGGTTGTGTAGGCTTCCTGGTGGAGGGGACTAGTGCCTGTGTTGTGCTGGTTGAGGCTGGATCTTGTCTCTCTAGTGGGCAGGTTCACGTCTGGTGGTGTGTTTTGGGGTGTCTGTGGCCTTGTTATGATTTTAGGCAGCCTCTCTGCTAATGGGTGGGGTTGTGTTCCTGTTTTGCTAGTTGTTTGGCATAGGTTGTCCAGCACTGTGGCTTGTTGGTCGTTGAGTGAAGCTGGGTGCTGGTGTTAAGATGGAGGTCTCTGGGAGATTTCCACCGTTTAATATTATGTGGAGCTGGGAGGTCTCTTGTTGACCAGTGTCCTGAAGTTGGCTCTCCTACCTCAGAGGCAGAGCCCTGCCTCCTGGGCTGGAGCACCAAGAGCCTTTCATCCACACGGCTCAGAATAAAAGCGAGAAAAAGTAGAGAGAATTATTAGAAGTATGAGGAAAGAAAGAAGGAAAGGAGGGAAGGAAGGAAGGAAGAAAGAAGCAAAGAAGGAAAGAAAGGAGGGAGGGAGGGAGGGAGGAAGGAAGGAAGGAAGGAAGGAGGGATAGAAGGAGAAAATGTAGAGAGAATTAGTAGAAGTATCGGGAAAGAAAGAGGGAAAGGAGGAAAGGAAGGAAGGAAGAAAGAAGCAAAGAAGGAAAGAAAGGAGGGAGGGAGGGAGGGAGGAAAGAAGGAAGGAGGGAAAGAAGGAGAAAATGTAGAGAGAATTAGTAGAAGTATGAGGAAAGAAAGAGGGAAAGGAGGAAAGGAAGGAAGGAAGAAAGCAAAGAAGGAAAGAAAGGAGGGAGGGAGGGAGGGAGGAAGGAAGGAAGGAGGGATAGAAGGAGAAAATGTAGAGAGAATTAGTAGAAGTATCGGGAAAGAAAGAGGGAAAGGAGGAAAGGAAGGAAGGAAGAAAGAAGCAAAGAAGGAAAGAAAGGAGGGAGGGAGGGAGGAAGGAAGGAAAGAAGGAGGGAAAGAAGGAGAAAATGTATAGAGAATTAGTAGAAGTATGAGGAAAGAAAGGAAAGGAGGAAAGGAAGGAAGGAAGAAAAGCAAAGAAGGAAAGAAAGGAGGGAGGGAGGGAGGAAGGAAGGAAGGAGGGAAAGAAGGAGAAAATGTAGAGAGAATTAGTAGAAGTATGAGGAAAGAAAGAAGGAAAGGAGGAAAGGAAGGAAGGAAGAAAGAATCAAAGAAGGAAAGAAAGGAGGGAGGGAGGGAGGAAGGAAGGAAGGAACGGAGGGAAAGAAGGAGAAAATGTATAGAGAATTAGTAGAAGTATGAGGAAAGAAAGAAGGAAAGGAGGAAAGGAAGGAAGGAGGAAAGAAGCAAAGAAGGAAAGAAAGGAGGGAGGGAGGGAGGGAGGAAGGGAGGAAGGAAGGAGGGAAAGAAGGAAAAAAGACAGAAAGAAAGAAGATACAGTAAAACTAAAATAAAGTATAATATAGTTATTGTACTAAAAAATATTTAGAAAGAAAAAAAAAAAAAAAGGAACGGATAGAACCCTAGGACAAATGTTGGAAGCAAAGCTATACAGAGAAAATCTTACACAGAAGCATACACATACGCGTTCACAAAGAGAGGCAAAGGGGGGAAAATCATAAATCCTGCTCCCAGAGACCACCTCCTCAACCTGGGGTGATTCGCTGTCTAAAGGAGGGAAGGAAGGAAGGAAAGAAAGAAAGAACGAAGGTAAAGTACAATAAAGTTATTACAATTAAAATTAATTATTAAGAAAAAAAATTTTTTTTTTAAAAAACCATGGACGGATAGAGCCCTAGGGCAAATGGTGGAAGCAAGAGTATACAGCCAAGATCTCACACAGAAGCATACACGCACACATTCACAAAAAGAGGAAAAGGGAAAAAAAATCACAGATCTCGCTCCTAAATTCCACCTCTTCAATTTGGGATCATTCCTTGTCTATTCAGGTATTCCACAATGCAGGGCACATCAAGTTGATTGTGGAGCTTCAATCCGCCGCCTCCGCGGCTGCCGGGAGAGACCTCCCCCTCTCCTCCCTGCTCTCACAGCTCACAGGAGCTCAGCTTTGTACCCGGCCCTGCCCCTGCGCGCAGGTCGCTGGAGGGCGTGTTTTTTGCTCAGACAGGACGGGGTTAAAGGAGCCGCTGATTCGGGAGCTCCGGCTCACTCAGGCCGGGGGTTGGGGATGGGGGAAGGAGGGGCACTGCATGCGGGGCGGGCCTGCGGCGGCAGAGGCCGGCGTGAGGCTGCACCAGCCTGAGACCCGCCGTGCGTACTCCCGGGGAAGTTGTCCCTGGATCCCGGGAACCTGGCAGTGGCGGCCTGCACAGGCTCCGCGGAAGAGGGGTGTGGAGAGTGACCTGTGCTCGCACACAGCCCCCCTGGTGGCGGCAGCAGCAGCCCCTGCGTCTCCCGCCCGTCTCTGGGGTCCGCGGTTTCAGCCGCGGCTCGCGCCCGTCTCTGGGGTTCGCGCTTCCCGCCGCGGCTCGCGCCCGTCTCGGGGGCTCGCGCCCTCAGCCACGGCTCGCGCCCGTCTCTGGGGTTTGCGCTTTTAGCCGCGGCTCGCGCCCGTCTCTGGAGTTCCTTTAAGCAGTGCTCTTAAACCCCTCTCCTCGCGCACCAGGAAACAAAGAGGGAAGAAAAAGTCTCTTGCCTCTTCGGCCGGTGCAGGCCTTTCCCCGAACTCCCTCCCGGCTAGTCGTGGCGCACCAACCCCTTCAGGCTATGCTCAAGCCGCCAACCCCAGTCCTCTCCCTGTGCTCCGTCCAAAACCGAAACCCGAGCCTCAGCTCGCAGCCCCGCCGGCCCCGGCGGGTGAGCAGACAAGCCTCTCGGGTTGGTGAGTGCCGGTCGGCACCGATCGTCTGTGCAGGAATCTCCCCGCTTTGCCCTCCACACCCGTCGCTGTGCACCACTCTGCGGTCCCGAAGCTCCCTGCTCCGCCTCCCGCAGTCTCCGCTCGCGGAGGGGCTTCCTAGTGTGTGGAAACTTTTCCTCCTTCACAGCTCCCTCCCACTGGTGCAGGTGCCGTCCTTATTCTTTTGTCTCTGTTTTTTCTTTTTTCTTTTGCCCTACCCAGGTACGTGGGGAGTTTCTTGCCTTTTGGGAGCTCTGAGGTCTTCTGCCAGCCTTCAGTAGGTGTTCTGTAGGAGTTGTTCCACGTGTAGATGTATTTCTGGTGTATCCGTGAGGAGGAAGGCGATCTCCACGTCTTACTCTTCCGCCATCTTCCCCCGTCTCCTCCTGAACATAGTTTTCGAATCAGGTAACTATCTAGGAGAATGATGGCTGGATCATAGGTAAGACTATGTCTAGCTCTGTAAAGAAACTAGAAAAATGTCTTCCAAAGTGGCTGAACAATTTCAAATTCCCACTAAGATGACTGAGAGCTCTGACTCCTCTGCATACTTACCAGACATTGTTACTATCAGTTTGTAAAAAAAATTTTACCCCTTTTAAGAGGTGTGTAGTGATATCAAATTGTTGCTTTAATTTGCAATTCCCTAATCACAGCTGATGCTGAACACTTTTTTATGTGTTTATTTTCCGTCTATATATCTTCTTTGTTGAGGTAACTTTTCAGGTCATTTGTCAATTTTAAATGGGTTGCTTGCTCACTTATTGCTGAGTTTTAAAAGTTCTTTGTATATTTTGGATGCCAGTTCTTTATGAGATATGCATTTTGCAAATATTTTCTTCTTATCTGTGGCTTGTCTTTTGATTTTAAGTTTATTTTGCAGAGAATTCTTAAATTTTAGTAAATTGCAGCTTAGTAATTTTTTTCATGGGTTGTGCATTTAGTGTTATACCTGAAGACTCATCACCAAACCTAAGATGGTCTAGATTTTCTCCTGTGTTTTCATCTATAAGTTTTATAGTTTTGAGTTTTACATATAGGCTTTGAGTTAGGTGGAACATTTTGAGTTAGGTGGAAGGTGAAAGTTTTGTGTCTAGGTGTGTATAGTTTTGTTGTTTTTCTTGTAGGATTTTGTTTGTTTGTTGGACCTCCAATTGTTTCAGAACAATTTGTTGAAGATTACCTACATTGAATTACCTTTGCTCCTCTGTCAAAGATCAGATAATAACAGTTGTGTAGATCTACTTCTGGTCTCTCTATTCTGTACCACTGATCCATGTGTCTGTTCTTTGGCCAATATCACACTGTCTTGATTACAGTAGCTTTATAATCGTCTTAAAAATAGGAAGTGTGAGTCCTCCAAATTTTGTGTTCTTTAGCATTGTTTTGGCTATTCTAGGTCTCTTGCTTTTATATATTCACTTTAGAATTAGTTTGTAGATACGTACAGAAATAGATTTCTGGAAGTTTAATTGGGATTGCATTGCTTCTACAGATCATTTTGGGAAGATCTGACATTTAACAATACTGAGTTCCAATCCATGAACATGGAGTATTTCTCCATTTATGTAGATCTTCTTTGATTTCTTTCATCAGTGTTTTTTAGTTTTTCACACATAGATATCTATATGTACACATTTTATTAGATTTATATCAAAGTATTTCTTTTTTTTGGTGATATTTTAAATAGTATCCTTTTTTAAATTTAAAATTCCATTTGTTCATTACTGTTGTATAGACAGGCGAATGACTTACGTATATTTATCTTGTATCCTGCAAACTTGCTATACTTGCTTAGTTCCAAGAATTTTTTTGTCAGTTCTTTGGGATTTTCTATACAGGTAATGGTGTCACCTGTGAACAAAGATAGTTTCATTTCTTCCTTCTCAATTTTGTATATATTTAATTCCCTTTTTGTCTTCTTATTTTATTGCACTAGTTAGGACTTCCAGTACAGTGTCAAATAAGAATGGTGAGAGAGTACAACCTTGTCTTTTTTCCATTTTTAGTGGGAAAAGATCCTGTTGCTCACCACTAAAGGTTAGCTGTAGGATTTTTGTAGATATTCTTTATTGAGTAAAGAAGTTTCCTTCTTTTTTTAGTTTGAGAGATTTTATCAACAATACATATTGAATTTTTGCATTAATTGATATGAATACATATATATATATACATATTGTCTTTAGTCTGTTGAAGGAATGGTTACAACTGATCAATTTTTGAATTTTGAATCAGCCTTGCATACCTGGAAAAAAATCCCACTTGTTAATAGTGTATAATTCCTTTTATATTTTGTTGTAATTGATTTGCTAGTATTTTGTTGAGGGTTTTCACATCTATGTCCGTGAGAGATATTAGTCTATAGTTTTCTTTTTTTCACTATCTTTCCTTGATTTAGCATTAGAGTAATGCTGACTTCAAAGAATGTTAGAAAATACTCTCTCTGCTTCTATTTTCCGGAATATATTGTAGAGAATTGATGTCATCTTTTTCCTTAAATGTCTGGCAGAATTCATCAGTGAACCCTCTGGGGTGGGGGGGTTGGCATTTTCTTTTCTGGAGGGTTATATACAACAATTTATTTAAGAAATATAGACTATTCAGATTATTTCTGCATGAATGATTTTCAGTAGTTTGTGTCTTTCAAGTAATTTGTCCATTTCATCCAAGTTATCAAATCTGTGGTCATAGATTTGTACCTAGTATTCCTTACTTTATAATCCTTTTAATGTCTATAGAATTAGTAGTGATACCTCTCTTTTATTTCTGATATTGGTGATTTGTGTCCCCTCTCTTTCTCTGTCTGGTTAGCATAGCTAGAGGTTTATCAGTTTTCATGATCTTTCAAAGAACTAGCTTTGGTTTCTCTTTGTTTGGTTGGTTTTTTTCCTATTTTCAATTTTATTTATTTACTTTTTAGGCTTATTTTTTTTGTTCTCTATTTTTCTCAGGTTGAAGCTTAGATAACTGATTTTAGATTTTTCTTATTTTCTAATATGTCTATATAAAGCTATGAATTGCTCTTTAAACACAAATTTTGATGTTATCTTTTAATTTTAATTTACTTAAAAATATTAATAATTTCTCTTCAGACTTCTTTTTGACCGGGTTATCAAAAATGTGTTTTATTTCTATGTATTTCAGATTTGCCAGCTATTTTTAAAATTAATTAATTAATTAATTTTATTTTTGGCTGTGTTGGGTCTTCGTTTCTGTGCGAGGGCTTTCTCTAGTTGCGGTGAGTGGGGGCCACTCTTCATCGCGGTGTGCGGGCCTCTCACTATCGCAGCCTCTCTTGTTGTGGAGCACAGGCTCCAGATGCGCAGGCTCAGTAGTTGTGGCTCACGGGCCCAGTTACTCCATGGCATGTGGGATCTTCCCAGACTAGGGTTCGAACCTGTGTCCCCTGCATTGGCAGGCAGAGATTCTCAACCACTGCACCACCAGGGAAGCCCTGCCAGCTATTTTTAAGTTGATTTCTGTTTTAATTCCATTGTGATCCAAAAAAATAATTTGCATGATTTGTATTTCCTTAAATCTAAGGTGTATTTCATGGTCCAGGATGTGGGCTGTCTTGGTGTGAATGTTTGATGTGAGCTTGAGAAGAATGTGTATTCTGCTGTAGTTGTATGGAGTATTCCATGAATGTAAATTAGATCAAATTGATGTTGTTTTTCAAGTCAACTATATTCTTACTGCTTTTCTGCCTGTTTGATATATCAGTTACAGAGATAAGGATATTGAAGTATCCAACTCTAATAGTGGATTTATCTATTTTTCCTTTCAGTTCTATGCCTCACATTTTTTTTTTTTTTTCTTGCAGTATGCGGGCCTCTCACTGTTGTGGCCTCTCCCGTTGCAGAGCACAGGCTCCGGACACACAGGCTCAGCGGCCATGGCTCACGGTATGCCTCACATTTTTGATGCTCTCTTGTTAGGTTAGCACTCAATGTCTTTTGGGTGAATTAATCTTTTTATCATTACATAATGTGTCCCTTTATTCCTAATAATTTTCTTTGCTTTCAATCCTACTTTATCCAAAATTAATATAGCTATTCCAGCTTTCTTTTAATCAGTTTTAGCATAGTGTATCTCCTGAATCTATCTGAATCTTATTATCTAAAGCAGGGTTTTTGTAGACAGAATCCAGGTAGATCTTGTTCTATTTTTTTCCATTCTGACAGTCTCTGTCTTTTAATTGGTGTATTTAAACCATTCAAATTTAATTTGATTACTGATATAGTTGAATTACTATCTACCACGTGTATGGCTGTTTTATATTCATTATACTTATTCTTTTTAAAAAACCTTTTCCATTTCTTTTCCTTCCTTCTCTGGTTTTAATTGGGCATTTTATATAATTTCATTTTCTCTCCTCTCTTAATATATAAATTATCCTTTTAAAAAACATTTTCTTAGTGTTTTCCATAGAGTTTGCAATATACGTTTTTAACTAATGTAAGTTTACCTTTAAATAACATCATGTGGATAATAGTGAAGGTACTTTGTAGCAATGAATTCTAAATTCCTCCTTCCCATTCTTTATGACATTGCTGTCATTCAATTCACTTATTTATGTGTTGTAATTACCCAGTTCATTGTTACTATTATTAGCTTTGTTATCTTTAAAACTAGTTAAGAAAGGGAAAGTAAAATATATTATTTTACATTTATTTATTCCCTGATTCTTTTCCTTTCTTTATGTAGATCTAAAATTATGATCTATTTTATTTTCCTTTTCTCTGAAGTATTCTGTTTAGCATTTCTTCTATGGCAGGCATGCTGGTGATGAATTTACCGTTTTTCTTTGAGAAAGTTATTAATTCTCTTTCACTTTTGAAGATTAATTTTGTTAGATATTGAATTCTAAGTTGATTTTTTTTTTCTTATGGCACTTTCAATGTTTCACTCCTCTCTTCTTGCTTGCATGGTTCCTGGTGAGAAGTCTGCTGTAATTCTTATTCCTCTAAAGTAACTTTTTTTTTGTCCTCTCTCTACTTTCTTTCAACATTTTCTCATTGCTTTTGGTTTTCTGCAGTTGGAATATGATATGTCTAGGTGTAGTTTTTGTTGGTATTTTTTATGCTTAGTGTTTCCTGAGCTTCCTGAATCTGTCACTGAAGGTCTCAATGCTTGTCATTACAAATTATCAGTCATTTTTACTACAAAAAGTACTTCTCCTTTATCTCTTTCTTGCCCTTATGGTATTCCAATTATATATAAGTTAAACTACTTGAAATTGTCTCATGGGTTTTGAATGTCTTTTATTTTTTTATCCATTCTCTTTGCCTGTCAATTTGAGAAGTTTCCATTGACCTATCTTCAGGCTCACTAACTCTTTCTTCTGCCATATCCAGTATACTGATGAGCCCACGAAAGGTATTCTTCACTTCTGTTACAGTGGTTTTGATTTGTTGAATTTCCTCATGATTCTTTGTTATGATTCTCATTTCTCTAATTACATCACCCATCTAGACTTGTATGTTTTCTGCTTTTTTACATTTGACCTCCAAATATATTTATCATAGTTATTTAAAATTCCTTGACTGATTATCCCAACATGTGTGTCCTATTTGAATCTAGCTCTGACGCTTCCTTTGTGTCTTCAGACTGTGTTTTTCTTGTCTTTACACATGCTTTGTAATATTTTGTTGGTAGATAGACATGATGTATTGTGTAATATGAACTGAGGTAAATAGGCCCTTAGTGTGGGATTTCATGTTAATCTGGCTAGGACTTGGGCTGTTTTTAATGTTTGCTGTAGCTGTAGGTCCCAGGTGCTTCAGATTCTAGTTTTCTTGCATTTATCAAAATTTTTATTTGTTTTATTTTAAAGCTGGTATTTCTCTGATGAAATTCCTAATGTGTCCATGTATTTTGGTCCACCTCTTCCAGTAAGTCGGTTAATATATTTAATACTGATTTTAAAGTCCTTTCCTGCTAATTTCAATATATGGTTCGTCTGTGGTTCTGCTTCTACTGATAGTATTTCATATTGATTTTGGGTCACATTTTCCTACTTCTTTTCATGTCTCATTATTTTTAATTGTATGCCAGACATTTTTAAAAAATAAGTGATAGAGATGGAAGTAACTAATATTTACCTCCACAAAAGGGAATTCTCCTTTCTCTCTGAGGTTGCTAGGTTAAGGGGTTAATTTCTCTGATCTAATCTAATATTGAGCTGAGTCTGGGCTGGGTTCCAGTTTTAATAAGCTTCAGTTCATTACTGATTATAAATGTTTTGGAGGCATTTTCAGGATTCCCATTTTAGCAAGGCTTGTGATATAAACCTCAGTAACATTATGGTTATGTCTGTTTTCACCTGCCAGCTCTGTGGGCTGCTGAAGAGGTCTCTCTGCTCTTTAATTTTGCTCATGGCTTTCTAAGCCTTGGGAGATGTCTCTCTCCCTCCCTTCTTATCTTTCTTAGTCTTTGATATGCCACCATACAGTTTGTCATGGCCCGTTGGGAAATAATTGGTAGGCATGTATAGATTTTCTGAATCTGGAAATCCTTAGAATTCATATATAACATGCTGACCCATGCATTGCCATTAAAAGTTTTGTTTGTTTCTCCTTATATCAGCAAGGATTGTACTTTTCTGGAATTTAGTTCATTTATACTTTTTAACATCATCATCTCTCGGATGGTATTAGAAACAAACACTGTTTTTTTTCTAACTTGTTCAGTGTTTTCTTATATTTTATTATGATGTGAGAAAAGGTCTCTTAATCTTCTATATCCTAACCCAAAATGGAAAACTCCTTGTTCTGTTTTTATTTTTTCTCCTTTAATTTAATAAATTGAATATTTGAAAATTCAGTTTTCAGTATTTGAAAATTTGATAAAGACAGTCATTAGTCTTTTGCCTGATGATTGAGAATGACTTCTCTAAAACACTAAACAAATTTATGGTACAATTATTATTGTTTATATTTTACATTTAAAATTAAGAGAAATAATTTACCTGTTATCTTGAAGAATGTAAGCAAAAGGATTGAGTCAGAAGCATCAACCATTCTGCCTACAAGGTTGAATAATTTATCCTAGAGACACTGTTGACTATAAATAATGTAAATGAGTTGCACAGAGAATTGGGCATATTCAGGAAAAATAAATATATTTAATTGTAATCAACTCATTTTTAAATACCAATATCCAGTTGTAGGGCTCATTGAAACCCAGCAGTAACAAGAAACAATGTTACTATTTACATAAAGTATCTTTTATAAATATTTGTAATACAAGATAAAAAAGGTATAAGAAATGTTCCTTGACAGTACTATGGAAGTTTGAGAAAGGGATATTTTAAGACACAGGATAAAGATTTGGTGCCTGAATTCTATGCTTCTTACATCCTCCCATTTTGGTTTCCTGCCAAATGAGTATATACCAGAAAACCTAGAGCCAAATAGAGAACAGTTTCACTTTATCAATGACTGTACAAGTGCAATCCCAAATCAGGATTCTGGTGAATTCTATTAGAGAATACCTCTAAGCCAGGAGACGTCTAAGGCTCTCTCCTCTTGTTTTGTCATCCATCATTTATGTGTTTGAATGCCAACAGTAGAACTGACCTGACTTAGGGACACAGTCTGGTGTCTAAAACAGAGAGAATGACTAAAACAGAGAGAATGAATGTTCAAGGTCCTATGGGCTTACTGCCCAGATGTGCTTACTGTATGGGAGTCAAGAAACACAGAAAATACAACTTGCATTTTCTTCCTTTTTCCCCCTTCTGTCTTTCCCTTTCTTCCTCCCTTTCTTCCTCCCTCCATTCCTCCCCACTCCCTTCCTTCCTTCCTCTCTCTTTTTCCTTCTTTCCTCCCTCCCTTCCCTTCCTTTCCCCTTCCCTTCCCTCCTTTCCCTTCCCCTCCTCTCTCCTCTCCTCCCCTCCACTCTCCTCCCCTTCCCTTCCCTTTGGCAATCTTCAAGGGGCACGTTAACCCTGCAGTGGCCCAGCAAGCGATGCTTTATTCTTTTTTCATGATGACTACTGTGCATCAGAATACTGAGGATGGTTTCTTTCTCTAGGGAAAGAAGACAAATATGGTATATCAGGGGGTAGTGTGTAAGAAAGTGGGAAATGATGCAGGGTCTTTTATCTTAAGCTGCCGTGGACTATGTCCAATTGCTAAAATGAGAAGATTCCCTGAGAGGCTCAATAGGACTGAGACATTCTAATACATTTTATCCTTTTTTAGATCTTAAAACTAGAGTTATTTGTTGAGAAACATGTTTTGGAAATCATTCCAAAATAGCATTTTTGTTAATAGATTCATATGGATTTTTATCCAGTGCTTCACATTGTCAGATTTGCATTTCAAGACTGTATGCTTGTGCTAGGTCCCTTAGTCTCCTGCACATCTGATGTTGCTGCAACAGCTGTATTCTAGCTGTGCCCTCATCTCTATGACAGCTGATGGAGAAGAAAGGCAATCCCAAAACAGGGTTCCAATTAGTTCTAACTCTTGAGTTTGGGACTGAATACTCTCTTATTTGTTTTCATCCAGTCATTTCGTATATCCAGTGGGGAGAGGAAAGGGCGTAGGTGCAATATAGGGGTCTGGGATTAAGAGATACAGACTACTGTGTATAAAATAAATAAACTACAAGGAATATATTCTACAGCACAGGGAATATAGCCAATATTTATAATAACAGTAAATGGAGTATAGCCTTTAAAAATTGTGAATCACTATGTCGTACACCTGAAACATATATAATACTGTACATCAACTATACCTCAGTGGAAGAAAACAAACAAAAACCTCACTACCATAAGGGCAGATGGGAGGGCAAATGAAGAGACCTGATGGAAATTACTTTAGTCTTGAGATGAACCAACTATTAGCGATCATAATAAAATAATTTTTGAGAAATATATACTTTATGATTAAATTGTATTATTTGGCAATATATTTGGCCCTGGCCTTTTCCTGATTCATCCTTTAGATTTACATTTAACTGGCTAGTTTTTTATTTCCTTGGAGGTTTGCAAGAGTACAACTTGAGGGATGTTAAAAAAAAATTAGCCATTCATCGTTCAACTTAGAGACATCAATGACTTACAGATAAATGAAGGAGTAGTATAATTTGTTTTGGAACATAATATGACCTATTTTTTCCCCAAGGGAAGAGTTTGACATTTTATATTACCCTTAGATAGGCTCATAGAAGGATGGTATTCTGACTGATTCACTCTGTAGATAAGAAGACTAAGACTCAGAGAGGTTAAATGACTTCTTCAAAATCAAATGATTACAAGCAGAACACCATTACAATCCTTGTTTGAGTCTCAGCACACTGCAATTTGCACCATGCAATGCTGCATTGATCTTCCATTCATGTACACTACCAGAAATGCTGAGGACAGTTTTTAATGGGTCATGTATATTAATGAACAACAGACACCAAAAAGAAGACTTGGAGCCTATGCTCATTAAGGCAGGATCATAAATATCTTCTCCAAGTAGGATGTTCACCCCTATTAAATAGACTGAGTGAAGAACTTTTCACAGTCTCACTTCTCTGCCCAGTCTATGTTTTTTATCACACCATGTCATGATTTACAAGTTAATGCTTACATCCACTGTGTAAACTGGGGAAAAGTGAACAAATACTCCATTAAACTGAACAGAAACATAACACAGCCAAAAGGCCCCCAAAGAAATATTGTCAATATTTACATATAAAACATATTATGGCAAACACACGTCTGCACTGAAATGTGGCTAAATTTACTAAGCAATTTTGAAAAACCCTGCCACAATAATTAACATACTAGCAAATGTGAGAACATATTGATTTCAAGGAAAATGAGCTGATTAATTGACTGTTTTTAACTGTGATTTGTTCCTTCCACCTGTAAATGTTTGCTGCTGTTAAGTTTTGTGTTTCCAGTTGGTAGGAAACTCATAAACAGTGAAAAGAGAACTGGTGTTAACTTCCTTTATCCACATGGAGTCTTTACTATTTGAATATGGCAAACTGTGATGATAGTAGTAACAATAGCCATATTAAAAATAATAATTATGTAGTTTATATTTGGTAACAAAGATATTCATAACTACTTTTGATCAAGTGACTGTTATATTCAAGCCACCTTTTTCTTGCATGATTTCATTTTGATTCTACAGTGTAAAACCATTACCTCATTATCTTTATTTTAGGGCATGTATACAAATTCAGGAAGATTAAGTAGTTTGCTCAAGGCCAAAAAACTTTTATGTTTTTGGGAGAGAGCTGGGTTTTGAACACAGGTCTGTGTGGCTGGCTCCAAAATCAATGTTCTTTTAATATGTTACTATACTTTAGCCTCACAATAATCCTGAGTGATAATTAAATCAGGTATTATTATTTTTTATACTACATATATGTATGAGTCATTGCCCTCTAGAGAAACAGGACCAATAGGATATATATGTATGTGTATATGTATGCATGTATGTATGTATGTATGTATCACCTTTGTACCTACTTAGGGGGGAAAGGGAGAGGGAGAGAAAGAGGAATATATTTTTAATAAATTGGGTGACACGATCGTGGATGCTGGTAAGTCTGAAATCCGTAGGGCAAGCAACAAGTTGATGATTCAGGAGAGAGTTGATACTATAGTCTCGAGTCTGAAAGATGGAAATTCAGGCAGAATTCCTGAATTCCTTTGCACTTCGTTAGAAGAATTCCTTTTTTTCCTCAGTCTTTGCTGTCAAGGCCTTCAACAGATTGGATGAGGCCCACCTACCTTATGGAGGGTAATCTGCTTTACTTAAAGTCAACAGATTGTAAATGTTAATCACATTTTAAAAGTACCTTTACAGCAGCATCTAAACTAGTGTTTGACAACTGGTCACTGTACCCTAATCAAGTTGCCACATAAAATTAACCATCACAATATGAGAGTCTCAAATCTCTGAGTAGGAATGTGTGGTAGGCTGTCTCTACAGTGCTCTCCAATGATTTCTGCCTCTTATTATTCATGACCTGTGTAACACTCTCCCTTTGAGTGTGGGCTGGATCTAGTGATTCACTTCTAACAAGTAGAATAATGTGAAAGTGATAGGATGCCACCTCAGATACTAAGTTACAAAAAATTGTGGTTTCCATCTTGGGTGTCTTCTCTTTTTCTCTTGCATGTTTACACTGAGGGAAGCCAGCTTCTGTGTTGTGAGCTGTCTAATGGAGAGGTTTTTGGGGCAGAATTGATGTCTCCAGTCAACAGCCATCGAGGACCTTATACCTACCAATATGAGTGAGCTTGTGCTCACTCCAGACAGGCCTTGTGGCGAACAGGTTGATTGCAATCTTATGAGAAACACTGAGTCACTCTTTTAAGCCACATCTGGATCCCTGAACCACAGCAGAAATGAGATAATAAATGTTTATTCTTTTAAATGTTGGGGTAATTTGTCACATAGACATAGACAACTAATACAGGAGCCATCATAGTCTTGCCTGTAATTTAGACATATGGCTGAGATGGATTCCTCTTTCTTTCCATTCCTCTTTCTTTCCATTTCTGTCTATGTCTAGACGTAGACAGCTAATGCAGGAGCCAGCATAGTCTTGCCTGTAATTTAGACATATGGCTGAGATGGATTCCTCTTTCTTTCCATTGGGTTTTTAGTGAGGATTTGTTGCTGGATATAGAGATGCCATTGAGAGACAGAGGATAAAGAGTGTCTTGCCTTGTTGAGTTTAAATCAGGAGCTGCTAAATCCAAGACACTTGATAGGTACGCAGCACTTTTTAAAGAGTAGAAGCAAGAACCACAAGAATTAGTATGAAAGTACTTAAGAATGCTAGTAAATAACCTTTCTAAATACCTACTCATGCTTATTTCTATTCATTTTTTCTGTTTCTGTTAAAGCAATCTCAGTGATCTAAAATACAATCAAAATCAGTTCCTTATTAAAATTCAGCTTTTCTTAACATACTTAGTAAATTCTCCCATGCATGCCATAAATTAATTCGAGGTTATTCAGTTCGATTACTTTTCACAACCAAATGAAGGGGTGAAAGTGCCATTCGAGACTCTAGCCTTGTCTCAGGTGTACTTTGAGCCCATTTATACGAACAAAATATATGGAAAATATACGTGGCTCTTGGGCCTGATTTTGGCATCAGCTCGTATGATTTAAATGCACAAACGGTATCAGCAGATTTCAACAGTGGTCCACAGATGAAGCTACTGGGTTTGGAAAATCAAATTGGGTTTAGGAAACCCCATTTTAATTGCATTGTGTGGAAGTTATGCACAGTTTTAAAATGATCCAACTTCCACATTATCTCCGAGTTCCTTACAATGGGACACATAAAATCTGCAAGGAAGGCAGCCGCTCAGTAGTAAGTGGCCTCAGGATTTTTGAGCAAACCCAAAGAGTTCTGCCAAATACCATTTTATTTCTGTTGGGAGAAGTGGTTCAAAGATGGTTAATGATTACAGAAAGCCCATGATTTTGACAGCATCCTAGATGTAAGGTCATTAAAGTTTGGTTTTGTGACACACTGCTGTGTCAGGTCATTGTGAGGTAAAGCACAAATAAACCTGTCCTTTATCATGGTTAAATATTAGCACCTGAGCATGACTTACTTCTCCTAAAATAAATTATTTAGAATAGTTTCATATGTATTTCTCTATTGGTGGTACATTTTTCTATACTTTATAGAGATGAAGAGTTATGTGTCGAATTAGATCTGGGAATTGCATGGAACTTTAGGCTATGTTATCCTTTTATATAGTTATACTATTAATATACATCTTGCTCATTAATATATAATTCATTTATTTGACAAATATTATTGAGTGTATACAGTATATTGATTATTGTTCTAGGTGCTGGAGATATAACGATGAACAAGACAAGCAAGGTCTTTGATTCTCATGGAACGTACTTTCTAGAAGAAGGAATCTGACACTAAACGAAAGAATAAAATAATTTCAGTTCTTGATTTGGTATTAGATTACTGTTGCTGCTGTAATAAATTACCACAAACTCTTGGCCCATAGCTCTACTCTCTGGACTTGGCGGTTTTGCCGTCTGGGCTGGTGGCTCTGCCCTCTAAGTAATCCTTCTTTTTTCACAAAGGGTAGCAAATGTTTACACTTGAATAGTTTCATCAGCTTGCTTCATGCCTGTAGAATTTTGGGAGTCTAACAACCTTCTTTTATTTCATCCTTCTCTTTCTGTTTAGTCTAAGGTGGTAGTATTTCTGCTGGTATAATACTCTCAAAAGCCTTGCAGGTCTCTCATGTATGCCTCAGGGATTCGCTTTATTAGACAAGAGTCTCCTCCATAAGTATTTCCTGAATAGTCCTATATTTTTTCATAGCTTCTTAACAGATTACTGAGGAGATCCAGGAGTCACATGCCTGATCTCTTTAAGGAGCCCTCTGTGTGATTGAATACTCTGACCTTTGAGCCTTCCAAGGCACTACCAAAATGTCCAGACACATCCTTGTTTTTCTCCCAGAGCATGTTTCCCTGACAATGAATCTACTGGTTTTGGCATCTCTTGCAATCTGGATAGGCTGAGAATTTTTCAGATCATCAGGAGCTGGTTCTTTGTGTTCCGCACTCTTTCTCTCAGTTTATATCTTTTACTTCACATTTTACTTTGGGCAGCACGAAACCAGGCTGCAACTTCCTGCTGCACCTTCATCACTTTGCTTAGAAATCTCCTCAGCTAAATATCAGTTTGGTTGCTTATAAGTTCTGCTTTCCACATAACTGTAGGACATCATTCTGCTAATTTTTTTTTTTTTTTTTGCCAATTTATGACAAGGATCCCATTCCTCCAGTTTCCAATAACATGTTCCTGATTTCCTTCTGGGTCCTTAGCAGTATCTTCTTTAATGTTCATATTTCTACCAACAGTTTATTTATGACTACTTAGTTATTCTGTAAGACTGTACAGGTTTTATATTCTATCCTCATTTCCTTCTGAGTCCTCACTAGCATAGTCTTTAAAATCTGTATTTCTACCAACAGTCTGTTCGAGGCAATCTAGGCTTATACTGTCATGCTCCTCAAAATTCTTCCACCAACTGCCCATTGCTCAATTCCAAAGCTGCTACCAAATTGTTAGGTATTTGTTATAGTAGCACACTGTTTTCAGCTACCAAAATCTGTGTTTCTTATTGCTACTTCTGTACAAACTTAGTGGCTTACAAGCACACGAATTTATTATCTTACCATTCTGACTGTTGGAAATCCTCTAATCAGTGTTAGCTGGGCTACATTTCTTCTGGAGGCTCTAGGGGATATTATTTTTCTTTTCTTTTCTGGCTTCCAGAGACCACCTGTATTCTTTGGCTCATGGCCCCATCCTCCATCTTCAAAGTTAGCAGCACAGTCTCTCCCTTTAACTCCTATCCTTCTACTCTTCTCTTCTAAGGACCTGCATGATTATATTGGGCCCACCCAGATTAAACAGGCTAATCTTCCCATCTCAAGATCTCTAATTTAATAATATCTTCAAAGTCTCTTTTACCCTACAAGAAAACATATTTATGGGTTTGGGATTAGGATGTGGACATCTTTATGGTACCACTTTTCAGTCTATCATAGGTATGTTATGTGAGGACAGTGCAACTGAGTGCAGTAATAGGCAGTTACTTTAGATTAAGTGATTGGAAAAAACCTCTCTGAGGAGAATGTATATAAATTGACCTGACTGGTATGAGGAAGTCAGCCACGCCAAAAACTGGAGGTGGAGTATTCTGACAAACAGAACAGCAAGTGCAATGCCCCAAGGTGGGAGCTTGTTATGTTCAAGGAATAGAAAAAAGCCAGTGAGGTTGGAGCAGAGACGGAGGTGTTTTTGAAATTAGGTCATATAGGACCTGGTTAGTCTAAGAGAAGGAGTTCAGGTTTTATTTTAAGCTCAACAAAAAACCTCACCAGATTGTTCTAAGCAAGGAAATGACGTGATATGATATACATTTTATAAAGGTCAGTCTTCTTGTGTGGAGAATGAATTGTAAGTGGACAAGAGAGCAGGGAGATAAGACAAGAGGTTGTATTAGTAAGGGCAGTAGTTTTGGCAAGAAGTCATGGTGGCTTTTAACCTAGGGAAGCAGTAGAGATGTTCAGATTTGTGATTTATTTTGGAGGTGGCATTAACAGGATTTGCTGATACTGGGGGCAGCGGGGAGAAAAATATAGGGATTAAGGATGACTTCTGTGTTGAGTGTTGAGCAACTGAATGCTTTTAAATGAAATATAAAATAATGAGGGAGGAAACAGTTTAGAGTATAGGAAATCAAGAGTTAAATGTGTTATTCCCATTAGATATTCAAGTGAAGATGCTAACTCTCAGGTTGGATATTTCATATAGAAGTTAACCTCAACAAAGAGGTTAGAACAGGAGTGATTCTTCTAAAATTTAAGTCAGTTCAGGATGCTCCTTGCCAACAACTTCACAAAAGCTTCTGAGTCTTCACCCTGCTTCATAAGGCTCCCATATTCTAGTTCCCCATTAGCTCTCTGATTTCATTGCATGTCATTCCCCTTTAACCCACTTGCTCTAGCCATGGTGACTTTCAATCTCAATTCATTTAGGTCTCTGCTCAAATGTTATTTTATCAGAGGGCCCTTTTCTGGTCACTTTGCTAAAACAGCAACTTTCTCTAGTTTTCTCCATCCTTTAACCTTAATTTATTTTTCTTCATTGCCATTCATCCCCTGACAGTATCTAGATTCTGGAAGGTAAAATCCATTAGAGTAAGATTTGTTTATTTTGACCACTGCTGTAGACTTAATGCCTAGAATCGTTCTTTGCACAAGAATTTATTATCTGTTGGAGTTAATGAATATTAAAAAGGTAAGATCTGAGGTATAATTGGACACAAAGGATATACGTGAGGAGGAAGAGTTTGGGTTTAGGTGATTTATTGATGTTACCACTGAGATGACCTACTAGAGAAGGAAAATATTTTGGTCATGGGCTTAAGTTACCTTTAGATATCCAGAAGGAAATAAATGAATGTTTCTGGAGCTCAGGATAGGAATTCACAGAAGTGATATAGATTAGACCATGGGATTTAGGTCATAGTTTCATGCATAGAAATGGTTGACACAAAATAGGTGATCAAAATGTTAATTAAATTAGTGGTCAAGAAATATCGACTTTCAAACAGTATGGGGGTTTCTCAGAAGCTAAAAATAGAACTTCCATATGATCTAGCAATTCCACTTCAGGGTAAATATCCAAAGGATGTGAAATCAGGATCTTGAAGAGATACCTGCACACCCATGTACATTGCAGCATTATTCACAATAGTCAAGAGTTGGAAACAACCTGTGTCTATTGAGAGATGAATGGATAAAGAAAATGTGACACACACACACACACACACACACACACACACAAATACAATAGAATATTATTCAGCCATAAGAAGAGAGTAGATCTTTAGTGTTCTCACCACACACACACAAAAATTGGTAACTATGCGAAGTAATGGAGGTGTTAAGTAACTTTGGTGTAGTAATCATTTTGCAATATAGACATGTATCAAATCATCGTGTGCATCTTAAATTTATATAATGTTATACCTCAATTATATCTCAGTAAAGCCAGAAAAAGGAAGTAAAATGGCCTAATAAAGCTTCACATGTTTAAAAATATCAACTTTTTCCCCATATCTTTTTTTTCAGTGTTAATAAAAATTACAGGAGAAATTCTAGCTAGAACAACAGTTCACAATTATTTTCTACTATAAAGCACCTACTCTGTGCCAAGTACTCTGCTTTCTTATGTTTCATTTAATCTCATTAACATGGGTATAGGATATTTACCACTATGCCTATTTTACAGATGAAGAAAATGAGACTTGTTAAGCATTCTCTTAATTCTACTTTTCAATCAAGAAGGAGGTTTTTGCATGATTTGGAAATCTTTGTTTCCATTTGGTACGTTTGTGGACCTTTTCCTTCCTGCTGTCCCAATTCTCCATATTGACCTTTTATTAGAGTTGAGTCAAGTTTGATAAATTGAGTATTTGCTTTGTGCTGGGTAATGTGATAGAAATGATATGGCTATGAAAAAGAACAAGTGTCTATCCTGAATGAGTTCACAATCTGGTGTAAGAAATGTGATAATGATTATGTTAGCAGTATGAAAGTATAATTACAATAAATTATGTTGCATTCCATAATATAAATATGCACCAGATGTTAATGAAGTATAAAGGTGGGATACCTGTTACAGTCCGTAGGGGTAGGGAAACTTTGGGAAAGTTTTGTAGAAGATGTTCCACCTCATTCTAATCTTCAATGATGAATAGGCTTGGTTAGGTAAAGGAAAACAAAGCAGGGGCATTCCAAATTGAGAGAGGAGCATAAATGAAATAATTGAGGTCTGAAGCTAGGTGTCATGGGCAAGGATCTCCAAGAGATTCAGTTCCATAATGTTTCATTTTACATAAGTTCAACATTATTTTTCCTGCTTCAGTTGAAGTGTCCCATGCAAACGCACTAAAATAGTTGGTCCCTACTGCCATTCAAGGCAGAACATGAAATGTGGGCAAGAGGAAAGCAAGGCTGTATGTAGTGGGGGAAATAGTGCTGAGTGTAAGGAAGGCAAAGAAACCCAAAGTTGGAGAAAGAGAACAGGCTGAAGGGACTAGAACAAACTGATGAACTGGCTCACAAGTGAGCCTGTGATGCAGCACCTGTTTTGAAGGCCTGGCACAGGGTTGGGGGGCTGCTTAAGATCTAAGGACTGGGCAGAAAGAAAGCTAGTTTGGTTCCTTTTCCTAAGTCAAATCATCTTCCTAGGCAAGTTAGAATTTTGCAAGGAACTTTGTTTCATGACAAAATCAGATGGAGGAGGAATATTTTTGTTCCTGTTCTTGAACTCTTCCAAAGAAAACAACAGAATGATTGAGAAATGAAAACTAGGACGACAGGCCTGGCATCAATTAATGCGTCACACGTTAAGGAATTCTCCTGGTAGATAAACACCAAGATGTTTCAAAGAATGAGTTTGGATAATAAGATACAGGTAATGACAGGAACATACGTCTTCCCAGATGCAAAAGATATTAAGCAGGGATCGGGAGAGGATAAGTATCATGTTCCAGGTCTCTCGCTTTCTCTCTAGGAATTATCAGGAGGATACGCTGTTAAAAATGTCATTTTGTTGAACAACTTGAGTTTTGAAGGGATAAGGAATAAAGCATAAATCAGTTCCAACTAGATGCTAGTCATATAGATACTTGCATACATTGGATAATATCTCATAACCATCCTGGGGAACTAGTTATGTCTGGATGAGAAAAGGGACATCCAGAAGGGTTGAGTGTCTGGCATACAACTGTGAGTTTGCTTAGCCCTGAATGGCATATTCTTCCTACCATCGACACCAGTCATTGGAATTATAAATCTTAATTAAGAGAAATGCAGAAGGATGACGGGAAAATGCACACTGAAATTTGGGAGAGTGGGTACAGGAATGTAGAAAGTACAAAGCCTGGGGAGTCACTACAGCTGTGTTCTGGTCCTGGTTCTGTCATTGACCCAGTTGTCAGTGACAAATGATCTCCCCTCCCTGAGCCTCAGTTTAAATGAGGGCTTTTGAGGAGAAAAACTGACAAGACTTCTTTTAGCTGAGAGTCTAGTCTTTGGTGGCAGGTTTGTTAAGTTGGTAGAAAGTTAAATTTTGCTGAGAGAAAAGTTACTTTCATCTTTCCTGCTTCCAGGTCCCTATGCTGTGCCTGGATGCTCAGAGCTCCCCATTGTCTGCACCTTTTCAGCTCCACCACTTGCTCTGGGAGCTTGTTTCTTCGTCCCTCATTGTGGATTATAATCAAACTTACTTCATAGGATCTTTGTGATTAAATAAATGGATGTATATAAAGTGCTTACACCAAAATCTAGAACAAAGGCATAGTTCAGTAAATCTTATCTTAAGGTAATTATTACGTTGATTACTCTGACTATAACCGTAATTATTCAGAACAGTCTCTCTCCTCCTGGTCAAAACTTGACCGTCTTGTATGTTTCAGTCAACTAGGCCTTGCTATTTACTTGCCAATGAATGGGAAAATATTAATCACTGATAATAATAACAGAGTACCTTACCCTCCCTCTGAGGGAACATATTCACATTTTGATAGACTTAACAACTGGACACAGAAATCAGCGGAAGGGGTCCCAGAAAGAGTAAAGACACAAAGAGGGGACTGGGAGTTATGGTTTTATAATGCAGTGAAGTTCCTTTGATTGTAATTTTCACCTTTCAGCATAAGTACTACTCTTTGAATTGAGAGATTAAGAAGGACCATCATGTAAGTAGTCCAAGTACTTCCCAGGTATCAGTCCTAACTATATTTAGCAGGTCCTTATCCAATAGTAGTAGGAACTATTTCTGATGGAATACAGAGCAACTTCAGTTGTCTTCTGTACCCAGTCCTTGATTCGTTTGAACAGATAAACTCGTGGTTGGTTGGTTTATTTATTTTTAAACTCTCTGGAGTGCACAGTGTGGTAGGGTCATTCCTTGGTCTATAATCCCAGGCATAATTCTCTCTGAATCCCTGGAGTAAGACTGGGAGGAGGCTTGGATACCTGAGATAGGGAGGAAGCAGCCACCAGAGAAGACTTAGAGAATACTGGTTGATGTAACCAAGAGAGAAATGACTATACCTTTTCTCCTAGAAAAAGACAGTCAGATGTGTGTGATGTACCAGTTTGTTATGATAGGGCATAGCTATGTAAATTTTGTGAATATATACTATGATATATTCATTTAAAAAATCAGACTATTAAAGAAAAGAAAAAGGCCATCTGCAGTGGCAGCCTCTGCATTTCAGAGCCTCTTAAAATATCATCCATGGACCAGGTTGAGTGAGGGGTCAGAATCTGTGCATTTAGTTACATTAGGGACATGAATGAAGCAGGTGTCAATATCTTGTCAAGAACAGATCTGTGCTCAGAGATCTAGGGGAGGGTGTGGAGGTTTGTTTGGTGCATCCAACACATTTTGGCAACTTCATAGAGTTTATCTCACTAGAGTAGGCCCTACAGGCTCTGTTTAAAAGAAATGCCCCATGACAAGTCATATTTCACTTGGGTGAAGACACAGAAGGTGAGGAGATGCAGACAGTGAGTGCTGTAGACCAGAGTTCAGATGAATTGTGTAATGCATAGTTTGTTAAATGCCCAGAGTGTTTCAGGGTCAAAGGAGTATCATTTTTTTGTTGCTGTTGGAATTGATTTGAAAACCTTTGTAAGCAGAGAGAAAGAATCCAGTTTCAAAGGGGAGAATTCCTTTGGAGACTGAAGAAGCAGCGTTAGAATCCAATAAAGCAGTGTTCTAGAGGAAGGGAGCAGTTTTGTTTAAAAAGAAGAAATATCTCATTTTTTAACTTTTTATTTTATATTGGAGTAGAGGTGACTAAAAATGTTGTGTAAGTTTCAGGGGTACAGCAAAGTGATTCAGTTATACATATACACGTATCTATTCTTTTTCAAATTCTTGTTTAGGTTGTTACATAATATTGAGCAGAGTTTCCTGTGCTATACAGTAGGTCCTTGCTGGTTATCCATTTTAAATATAGCAGTGTGTACTACTTAATGCCATACACAAAAATAAACTCCAAATGGATTAAAGACTTAAATGTAAGACCAGACACTATAAAACTCTTGGAGGAAAACATAGGAAAAACACTCTTTGACATAAACAACAGCAAGATCTTTTTTGACCTACCTCCTAGAGTAACAGAAATAAAAACAAAAATAAACAAAGGGGATTTAATTGAACTTAAAAACTTTTGAACAGCAAAGGAAACCATAAACAAGACAAAAAGACAACCTCAGAATGGGAGAAAATATTTGCAAATAAAACAACAAAGGATTAATCTCCAAAATATACAAACAGCTCATGGAGCTTAATATCAAATAAAACAAACAATCCAATTAAAAAATGGGCTGAAGACCTAAATAGACATTTCACCAAGGAAGACATATAGATGAACAAGAGGCACATGAAAATATGCTCAACATCACTAATTATTAGAGAAATGCAAACCAAAACTACAATGAGGTATCACCTCACACTGGTCAGAATGGCCATTATCAAAAATTCTAGAACCAATAAATGCTGGAGAGGGTGTGGTGAAAAGGGAACCCTCTTGCACTATTGGTGGGAATGTAAATTGTTATAGCCACTATGGAGAACAGTATGGAGGTTCCTTAAAAAACTAAAAATAGAGCTACCATATGATCCAGCAATCCCAGTACCAGGCATATACCCTGAGAAAACCAGGGTATATATAACTCAAAAAGGGACATGTACCACAATGTTCATTGCAGCACTATTTACAATAGCCAGGACGTGGAACTAACTTAAATGTCCATTGACAGATGAATGGTTAAAGAAGATGTGGTGCATATATACAATGGAATACTACTCAGCCATAAAAAGAAACGAAATTGAGTTATTTGTAGTGAGGTGGATGGACTTAGAGTCTGTCATACAGGGTGAAATAAGTCAGAAAGAGAAAAACAGATACCATATACTAACACATATATATGGAATCTAAAACAAAAAATTGTACTGATGAACCTAGTTGCAGGGCAGGAATAAAGATGTAGACGTAGAGAATGGACTTGGGGTGGGAAGAGGAGGCTGGGGCGAAGTGAGAGTAGCATCGACATGCAGACCCAAGCGAATGTAAAATAGTTGGCTGGTGGGAAGCAGCAGAATAGCACAGGGAGATTGGCTGGGTGCTTTGCGATGACCTAAAGGGATGTGATAGGGAGGATGGAAGGGAGGCTCAAGAGGGAGGGGATATGGGGACATGTGTATGCATATGGCTGATTCACTTCGTTGTGCAACAGAAACTAACACAGTATTGTGAAGCAGTTATACTCCAATAAAGATCTATTTTAAATAAATAAATAAATAAAAATAAAAAAGGAAATGAGGATGGTGGTGGATATACACATTGAAACATGTAAATATTTTACATAATTAAAACAAAGTAAATTAGATGAAAATGTAAGCCATTTCCAAAGGTGAAAAATTAAACCAAATTATCTATCAAGTGGGCTGCATAATTATTTACACAAAGGTAATTTCAAATAATTCTAAAATATGTATTTTGAAATATGCTAAGTATGAAAGCAATTGCTAAGAAATTTTAAACTCTTTTTGCAGTTTTATTATTGGTAATAAAGCAGTAAGTGGTAAATAATTTTGTTAATATCTTAGCAACAAAGTTTTTCAGTGTAAGATCTTTTTTCTTATCTTTATTGGAGTATAATTGCTTCACAATACTGTGTTGGTTTCTGTTGTACACCAAAGTGAATCAATCATATGCACACATATGTCCCCATATCCTCTCCCTGTTGAGCCTCCCTCCCACCTTCCTTATCCCACCCCTCTAGGTAATCACAAAGCACCGAGCCAGTCTCCCTGTGCTATGCTGCTGCTTCCCACTAGCTAATTATTTTACATTTAGTAGTGTATATATGTCGATGCTACTCTCACTTCGCCCCAGCCTCCCCCTCCCAACCCGTGTCCTCAGGTCCATTCTCTACGTCTACATCTTTATTCCTGTCCTGCAACTAGGTTCATCAGTACAATTTTTTTTTTTCAGATTCCATATATATGTGTTAGCCTATGGTATTTGTTTTTCACTTTCTGACTTACTTCACTCTGTATGACAGACTCCAGGTCCATCCACCTCACTACAAATAACTCAATTTCACTTCTATTTATGGCTGAGTAATATTCCATTGTATATAGGCACCACATCTTCTTTAACCATTCATCTGTCAATGGACATCTAAGTTGGTTCCATGTCCTGGCTATTGTAAATAGTGCTGCAATGAATATTGTGGTACATGACTCTTTTTGAATTATGGTTTTCTCAGGGTATATGCCTAGTAGTGGGATTGCTGGGTCATATGGTAGTTCTATTTTTAGTTTTTTAAGGAACCTCCATACTGTTCTCCATAGTGGTTGTATCAATTTACATTCTCACCAACAGTGCAAGAGGGTTCCCTTTTCTCCACACCCTCTCCAGCATTTATTGTTTCTAGATTTTTTGATAATGGCCATTCTGACTGGCATGAGGTGATACCTTATTGTACTTTTTTTTTTTTTTTTTTTTTTTTTTATTTATTTGCACCAGGTCTTAGTTGCAGCATGCTCGTGGGATCTAGTTCCCTGATCAGGGATCGAACCCAGGCCCCCTGCATTGGGAGCTCAGAGTCTTAAGCCCTGTGCCACCAGGGAAGTCCCCCTTATTGTACTTTTGATTTGTATTTCTCTAATAATAAGTAATGTTGAGAATCTTTTCATGTGCCTCTTGGCCATCTGTATGTCTTCCTTGGTGAAATGTCTATTTAGGTCTTCAGCCCAGTTTTTAATTGGATTGTTTGTTTTTTTGATATTGAGCTCCATGAGCTGTTTGTATATTTTGGAGATTAATCCTATGTCTGTTGTTTGATTTGCAAATATTTTCTCCCATTCTGAGGTTGTCTTTTTGTCTTGTTTATGGTTTCCTTTGCTGTGTAAAAGCTTTTAAGTTTAATTAAGTCCCATTTGTTCATTTTTGTTTTTATTTCCATTACTCTAGGAGGTGGGTCAAAGAAGATCTTGCTGTAATTTATGTCAAATAGTGTTTTTCCAATGTTTTTCTCTAAGAGTTTTATAGTGTCTGGCCTTACATTTACGTCTTTAATCCATTTGGAGTTTGTTTTTGTGTATGGTGTTAGGTACTGTTCTAATTTCATTCTTCTACATATAGCTGTCAAGTTTTCTGAGCACCACTTATTGAAGAACCTGTCTTTTCTTCACTGTATGTTTTTGCCTCCTTTGTCATAAATTTGGGGGCCAGATGTGCGTGAGTTTATCTCTGGACATTCTATCCTGTACCATTGATCTATATTTCTGTTTTTGTGCCATACCTTACTGTCTTGATTACTGTAGCTTTGTGGTATAGTTTGAAGTCAGGGAGCCTGATTCCTCTAACTCCGTTTTTCTTTCTCAAGATTGCTTTGGCTATTTGGGGTCTTTTATGTTTTCATATGAATTGTAACATTTTTTGTTCTATTTCTGTAAACAATGCCATTGGTAGTTTGACAGGGATTGGAGTGAATCTGTAGATTGCTTTGGGTAGTATAGTCATTTTCATAATATTGATTCTTCCAATCCAAGAACATGGTATATTTCTCCATCTCTTTATGTCATCTCTGATTTCTCTCTTCAGTGTTTTATAATTTTCTGAGTACAAGTCTTTCGCCTCCTTAGGCAGGTTTACTTCTAGGTGTTTTATTCTTTTTGTTGCAGTGATAAATGGGATTGTTTCCTTAATTTCTGTTTCCAATTTTACATTGTTGGTGTATAGGAATGCCGGAGATTACTGTGCATTAATTTTGTATCCTGCAGCCTTACCAAATTCACTGATTAGTTCTAGTAGTTTTCTGGTGACATCTTTAGGAATTTCTATGTATAGTATCATGTCATCTGCAAACAGTGACAGTTTTACATTTTTTTTTTCAATTTGTATTCCTTTTATTTCTTTTTCTTCTCTGATTGCCATGGCTAGGACTTCCAAAACTATATTGAATAAGAGTGGCCAGAGTGGACATCCTTGTCTTATTCGTGTTCTTAGTGGAAGTGTTTTCAGTTTTACCATTGAGTATGATGCTTGCTGTGGGTTTGTCATATATGGCCTTTATTATGTTGAGGTAGGTTCCCTCTGTGCCCGTTTTCTGGTAGTTTTTTATCGTAAATGGGTGTTGAAGTTTGTCAAAAGCTTTTTCTGCATCTATTGAGATGATCATATGGTTTTTATTCCTTAATTTGTTAATGTGGTGTGTCACATTGATTGATTTGCGTATATTGAAGAATCCTTGCATCCCTGGGATAAATCCCACTTGGTCATGGTGTATGATCCTTTTAATCTGTTGTTGGATACTGTTTGCTAGTATTTTGTTGAAGATTTTTGCATCTATGTTAATCGGTGATATTGTTCTATAATATTCTTTTTTTGTGGTATCTTTTTTTTTTTTTTTTTGTATCAGGGTGATGGTGGCTTTGTAGAATGAATTTGGGAGTGTTTCTCCCTCTGCAATTTTTTGGAAGAGTTTGAGAAGGTGGGTGTTAGCTCTTCTATAAATATTTGATAGAATTTGCCTGTGAAGCCATCTGGTCCTGGACTTATGTTTGTTGGAAGATTTTTAATTACAGTTTCAATTTCATTACTTGAGATAGGTCTGTTTATATTTTCTAATTCTTCCTGGTTCAGTCCTGGAAAGTTGTACCTTTCCAAGAATTTGTCCATTTCTTCCAGATTGTCCATTTTATTGGCATCTAGTTTTTTGTAGTAGTCTCTTATAATTCTTTGTAATTCTGCGATGTCAGTTGTGATTTCTCCTTTCCCATTTCTAATTTTATTGTTTGCATCCTCTCCCTTTTTTTCTAGATGAATCTGGCTAAGGGTTTATCAATTTTGTTTATCTTCTCAAAGAACCAGCTTTTAGTTTTATTGATATTTGCTGTATTTTTCTTTGTTTCCATTTCATTTTATTTATTTATTTAGGATTGATAGAATGATTTAATATTTATAGATCCTTAGAATTGTAACAGGTATACAGTAACATAGGGGTTAGTAAGCTACAACTCTTGGACCAGATCCAGCATTTGGCCTCTTTTTGTATTGCCTGTGAACTGAGAATGATTATTACATTTTCTTTTATGTTACATTTAATTAATTAATTTATTTATTTATTTTCGCATCTTTATTGGAGTATAATTGCTTTACAATGTTGTGTTAGTTTCTGCTGTATAACAGAGTGAATCAGCTATATGTATACATACATCCCCGTATCCCCTCCCTGTTGTGTCTCCCTCCCACCCTTCCTATTATTTCATTTATTTCTGCTCTGACCTTTATGATTTCTTTCCTTGTACTGACTTTGCGTTTTCTTTGTTTTTCTTTCTTAGTAGTTTTAAGTGTAGGGTTAGACTGTTTATTTGAGATTTTTCTTGTTCTTGAGGTGAGATTGAATTGGCATAAACTTCCCTCTTAGAACTGCTTTTGCTGTGTCCCATAGGTTTTGGGTCATTGTGTTTTCGTTATCATTTGTTTCTATGTATTTTTTAATTTCTTCTTTGATTTCTTCAGTGATCTGTTGGTTATTTAGTAGTGTACTGTTTAGCCTCCATGTATTTGTTTTATCTACAGTTTTTTCCCTGTAATTGATTTCCAGTCTCATAACATTGTGGTCAGAAAAGATGCTTGATACAATTTCAATTTTCTTAAATTTTCTGAGGCTTGATCTGTGACCCAAGATGTGATCTATCCTGGAAAATATTCCATGTGCACTCGAGAAGAACGTGTGTTCTGCCACTTTTGGGTGGAATGTTCTATAAATGTCAATTAAATCTCTATGGTCTATTGTGTCATTTAAAGCTTGTGTTTCCTTATTTATTTTCTGTTTGGATGATCTGTTTTGATTTATTTTCTGTTTGGTGTAAGTGGGGTGTTAAAGTCCCCTACTATTATTGTGTTACTGTTGATTTCTTCTTTCATGGTTGTTAGAATTTGCCTTATGTATTGAGATGCTCCTATGTTGGGTGCATAAACATTTATAATTGTTATATCTTCTTCTTGGATTGATCCTTTGATCATTATGTAATGTTCCTCCTTAACAGTCTTTATTTTAAAGTCTATTTTATCTGGTACGAGTATTGCTACTCCAGCTTCCTTTTGATTTCCATTTGCATGGAATATCTTTTTCCATCCCTTCACTTTCAGGCTGTATGTGTTCCTAGGTCTGAATTGGGTCTCTTGTAGACAACATATATATGTGTCTTGTTTTTGTATCCGTTCAGCCAGTCTGTGTCTTTTGGTTGGTGCATTTAATCCATTTACATTCAAGCTTATTATCAATATGTTTGTTCCTATTACCATTTTCTTAATTGTTTGGGGTTTGTGTTTGTGGGTCTTTTTCCTGTCTTGTGTTTCTTGCCTAGAGAAGTTTCTTTAGCATTTGTTGTAACGCTGGTTTTTGTTAGTTTGATTAATATGTGTCTTGGTATGTTTTTCCTAGGTTTTATCCTGTATGGGACTCTCTGTGCTTCCTGGACTTGGCTGACTATTTCCTTCCCCATGTTAGGGAAGTTTTCATCTATAATCTCTTCAAATATTTTCTCAGACCCTTTCTTTTTCTCTTCTTCTTCTGGGACCATATAATTCAAATGTTGGTGCACTTAGTGTTGTCCCAGAGGTCTCTGAGAGTATCTTCAATTCTTTTCATTCTTTTTTCTTTATTCTGCTCCTCAGCAGTTATTTCCACCATCTTGTCTTCCAGCTCACTTATTCGTTCTTCTGTCTCAGTTATTCTGTTATTGATTCTGATTAAAATTTATATTTTAAATTTCAGTTATTGTGTTGTTCATCTCTGTTTGTTCTTTAGTTCTTCTAGATCTTTGTTAAACATTTCCTGTATTTTCTCAATCCGTGCCTCCATTCTATTTCTGAGATTCTGGATCATCTTTACTATCATTAGCCTGAATTCTTTTTCAGCAAGATTTCCTACTTCCTCTTCATTCATTTGGTCTTGTAGGTTTTTGCCTTGCTCCTTCATCTATGACATTTTTTGCTGTCTCATTTTTTAATGAAAAAAAATTTTTTTATGAGTGGGATTGTGTTCCTGTCTTACTGGTTGTTTGGCTTGAGGCTTCCAACATGGGAGTTTATAGGCTGTTGGGTAGAGCTGTGTCTTGGTGCTGAGATGAGGACCTCTGTATGACCTCACTCCAATGAATACTCCCTGGGGTCTGAGATTCTCTGTTAGTCCAGTGGTTTGGACTTGGAGCTCTCACGACAGGAGCTTCGGCCTGATCTCCAGCTTGTGAACCAAGGTCCTACAAGCCACGTGGGGTGGTGGTTCACTTGGGGGTTCCTTCCATCTCATTGGCATCTGTGTCCTCTGCCAGCCGCTGGCAGGCACCCTAATTGTGGGGAGATGCTCACTCAGCATTTTCCCACACTGCCATCTTGACTCCACCTCCAATGTAAGATTTTTTTAAAAATACAAACATAAAAAATAATTCCAGAAAAGTTTCTATAATTTTACACCTGAATTGGAAATATCAGCATAAATTCATTGTTTTTCTATTAAATGCTTATTTCTTAGCTTTGTCTGCAAAAAAAAAAAAAAAGGCTTACAATTAATAGAAATCTCAGCTAGCAAAGATCACCAATAGTGCTTGTTTGTACTCTCTAAACACTATATTCCATGCAAGAAACCAGGAATGAGGATTTGGGTCTACGGCAGGAAATCTACACAATGAGCCTGTAACCTCTTATTGTTCCAGAATATAAAGAAGCTCTCAGAATATCCTAGGGATGTTTGAAAGGCATCCAGGATTTATTTAAAGGGGCTCCCACTGGCTAAACATGGGAATTTAAACATCAGAAAGAATAATGATGGTAAAGTATTAAAACATATCAATCCTAGAAAAATCTCTGAGTCTGTAATAAAATTCACAAAGGAAAAAAATTGTTTATATTTAGAGGTTATTTTGACACCAACTTAAATTAGTCTGAAAATAAGTAAAAATATAAAAATAAAAAAAGGAAATATTTGTCTTGTTCACCTGCGTGAGTGTTATTTTAGGGCAGTGAAAAGGTGAGGATGGATTATTTTTAGAATAACTGTTGCTAATAAATGTATAAGAATGTTGAATTTAGAAAATTACCATTTGAAATCCCCAATGGGAAAAAACAATTCTATGCAAAGATTATCAATGAGTATTAAAACTAGTATGTGAAGGAAACTTCATAATGGATAGATCATACTGACAATGCCTGAGCCTAATAATCAATTTTAACACATCTAAAATAAAAGAACATGATGTTCTTCCTAACATTATACAATAGAAAGTGTACAATATATTTATAAGGTATGAGGTATTCTTGCAAACAAACTGAATCCAACCAACTTTGTAGATCTAACTATTAGTGGAATGTGAGAGATAAAGGAAAAAGTTAAAAACCATGGGAAAGCAATTAGCTAAATCAAGAATATGGGATATTATACAGGACAAATGATCCATTTACTTTTAAAAAACAAATGGCAGCACAAAGATAAGTTGTAATAGGGATCCAGAGTGAAGGTTTTTGAATAACAGAAAGTTAGAGGTTTAAGAAAATGTAGGTGCATGTGAAGATAGTTGAAATAAAATCTTATGGGGTCCAGGATCAACAGGAAAGGAAGGATGTCTGGGGAGGAGACCAATGGGTAGAAAAGGGCAGAGTCAATAGACTGGACGTCTCTCTGAGTTGCAAGTATAGGGAAAGGAGAAGTAAGGACATTGGAGAGGTCATGCTCACCGTAGAGTATCAAATCAGGTTGGCTTCTAAGATGGAACACATCTGCAGATGATGTTATTTTTTGCATGTCCCTCTGCATTAGGGGCTGAAGTTCAAAAGAGGTGAAGACATAGGAGTGAAGGAGGCTTAAGGTTAAAGCTGCAGTTTTTATGATCCGGTTACATGCATTTTGTCTCCAGGGATGAAAGCAAGAGCTGGTATAGAAAGGAAAACTGTAGCACAGAATCTAGAGACTTCATTGAGTAAAGGAGAATTCTTAAGATGGTGGAAGTTGATAGTAGTGAGTAAAGGAAGAGGTGAGATGTCTTTAGTTTCAAAGGATGATGAGTTTTGACTGAAAGATGGAATAACAATGATCTGGAAATGTCAATGGGAAATCAGGAGAGTACCAAACCCCTCCTAAACCTGTGTGTGTTTGATAAGAAGTGATTCAGTCATTTCCTCTAGGGAACACAAAGTTTAAGTCCTCAGGTGAGGCATAGCCTTCTAATTAAGGGTGAGATAGGTATAATGCCTGTAAAGAGAGATGAACTCAGAGCATTTCTTTTAAACAGTGGAGAAATGGTTTTAAGAGAAACAAGTGAAAATTGTACAGAGAGAGAATCTTTCAACGAGAGACACGGGGAAGCATGGAAGGTGGAATTATTGAGTGAATTTCAAGATTAAGAGGCAGATTTACAGTTGAGCTTCCAGTACATTTATCTTTCCTCTAGGGGGATAGATAACTATCACTAACCTCCTTCCTGATAAGAAACATTGTAGCATTTCTAGATGGATCCTCCATATTTGTTAGTCTAGGCATGGCTTCCCATTTCTTTTCTATTCCTTATAATGCAAAAGGCAGTGGTAAAATTTACTCAATAAACAGAAAGAACTATTCACATTTGCACCAGATATCTTCTTAGAGTATTGTAAATTTTTCAATACCAGTTTAGAATATTGTTTGCCTTATAAAGAAGCTACTTATCTACATATGAAAAAACAACAACAAAGTTGATTTTAGATGAGGATGGGATTAAACACACTACCTAAGTAACTTGCTCTGACAATAGGGTGAGCATATGTGTAATTCAAATTCATGACTTGGCAAAATTAAGAATTACTAATAGATTCACAGTTGTTTTGGATTAGTCTTAGAATTCTATTTTGATTCTGGGCTACAAGGGTTTAATGGCATTTTTGACTGATTAATAGTAATATGTACTAATATATGTTTGAATACAATAAATAAGTGAACTAAGAATTTGAAATTCCCCAGAGCTCCAGAATGGATCTTGATTGCTTTGTTGGCTGGCTTGAGATTCTTATTAGTTTTTTAACTCTACATTTTTTTTCAGAAAGTATCTCAGGCATTAAGTCATTAAAGCATCTGCTGGCATGCCATTTTAAGATATATGGAGATTAATAAAATCTTTGATGGGCATTGGACCTTAAAAGTCATATAGCCCGATGACCTCTTACCTCTTAGCAGTACCATCCTTATAAAAATAACTCACATACATTGGAGACTTGATAAATCTGAGAATTAGCTTTACAGATGGGGAAACTGAAGATCAGATGGGTTAGGAAATTTCCCCAGCTGGGGTTGGACTCAAAATCAGACCTTCTGACTTCAGATGACTTAATCCTTCCATGATCCATTTTCCCTATTAAAGGACTTCATGGATGGAAAAGAAAATTAATTTCTTGAGCAATTTGTAGAAGAGCTAATGAGGTTAATTGGGTATAAGACTGCCATTTGGTTTTTTTTTTTTTAATTTTTTATTTATTTATTTATGGCTGTGTTGGCTCTTCGTTTCTGTGCGAGGCTTTCTCCAGTTGCGGCAAGTGGGGGCCACTCCTCATCGCGGTGTGCGGGCCTCTCACTATCGCGGCCTCTCTTGTTGCGGAGCACAGGCTCCAGATGCGCAGGCTCAGTAATTATGGCTCACGGGGCTAGTCGCTCCACGGCACGTGGGATCTTCCCAGGCCAGGGCTCGAACCCGTGTCCCCTGCATTGGCAGGCAGATTCTCAACCACTGCACCACCAGGGAAGCCCGCCATTTGGTTTTATACACAAGCAGCGAGTGATGATGGGATAAGCACAGGACTTAGAGTCAGGAGACTTAAGTGTGAGTCCCAAAGCAGCTTTTCAACTCTGGGAAAGAAATTTAACCTCCTCCATCCTTAGATGCCTCTCCTGATGAATGGGAATAATAACGCCTGCTTTAAGAAACTTACTGAATGAGTTGCTCCTGGTTTAAGGTACTTGTGAATGACAGTGAAGGACTGTAATGCTTGATATTGTTGCTGTCATTTTTTGTTATAGCAGGAAGCACATAGGTTCCAGTGATCCTCTCAGTTCCCCCACTGCTCTCTCTTTCCTGGGTGACCAAGCGACCAGGAGACACACAGCTTAACTTGGGAAGAGCTGTCTGGAAGGAATGCGAAATGAGTTCCGGAAAGCCAGCTGGAATTTAATAATGCATGAAAAATACACCAAAGGGAGGAAGGAACCAATTAGAAAGCAATTAAAGAGATTGCAATTACAATGCATCTTAATAAAGTCCAAAAAATATTAGCCTACAAATAGAAGACAGTCTAGTTACCTATGGAAGAAAAGAGAAGTGGAAATAAGGAAACTTACTAAGGCAGATACCATGAAAACAAAGAACAGGAAAGGAAAAAAAATTAAAATAGTGTATTTTCCACTATCTTCTCTGCACATTCAAATCCCAAGCTTCCTTCAAGAATCTATTCTTATGACTTTCCTTGAAGTACTTCTGTTCAGTACTGTTATTAAATTATTGTACTTCCTTCACAATTAAAAAGCTAACCTTGATAATTCCCCAAGTAGGAAGTACAAATGATTAGTGAATTCTTGAAAAATGACCAACTATCTTAGAAATCAAATAAATGCAAATTAAAACAATTTAATATTCCACTTCAGTTTGAAAATTAGAGAAGATTTTTAAGCATTATTTGCCTGTCCCCTCTTCACATTTGCATTTGGGGATCCTACCTTATACTGAGCAGCTGTGTGAGGAGCAGTGCTTTCTTGGTACATGAGTGTCAGACAAGTGTGCTGTAGAGAAAGGGGCTTTGGAAAAGAAGCTGGGAAACTGAGCCAATTAAGGCCTCAGCTCCAACAGTGGAGTCCTGATAATTCAGATTTAGAGTCAACTACTGTTTATTAATTACCTACTGTGTGAAAGGTGAGAACTTTAATCTATAAGATGTAGTTAATCTCCACAGTAATCTCTGCCTTTTGTTGTCACCCCTTTTGTTCAGAGTAGGGTAGGAGACATAAGCCTGAGGGGTTGGGTACCTTTCCTAAATTCTGGCTTTTAGTAAAAAGCATCAGGTTAATGTGTGAAAGGATTTTGAAAACTAATTAAGCATTAACATCATTTTTATAAAAAAATAAAGAGCAAATTATTTGAGCAATGTTAGATGCTAATGATTGCAAAGAAAATAAGTGAACGGTGGTGCACCTAAAATTTAGTAGTAAAAATGAGAAATTTTGAATTTTATTTCAAAGGTTTATAACCTTTTTCTAGTTTAAAATGGCATTATACACCAAAGCCAAAAATGTGATCATAATATTTTAGCTCAGCTTTAAACAAGTTACATAACTTTTTATTAGATTTGTTTTTTTTTTTTAAGTTAATTAATTTACTTTTGGCTGTGTTGGGTCTTCATTGCTATGCACAGGCTTTCTCTAGCTGCAGTGAGTGAGGGCTACTCCTCATTGTGGTGCGCGGGCTTCTCATTGCGGTGGCTTCTTTTGTTGCGGAGCATGGGATCTAGATGTGCGGGCTTCAGTAGCTGTGGCACCTGGGCTTCAGTAGTTGTGGCCCATGGGCTTAGTTGCTCTGTGGCATGTGGGATCTTCCTGGACCAGGGCTTGAGCCCATGTCCCCTGCATTGGCAGGTGGATTCTTAACCACTGTGCCACCAGGGAAGCCCCTAGATTTGGTTTAAATTATTTGGAATATTAATATGATTTTCTGTCATTCATTTAAAACCTTTCAATGTATCCAGCCCTAGAACGATCTGGTTCGTTGTTGATCTGGCTCCCCAGAGACTTAGAGTCTGTTCTGTAAGCTTTGGTACCTTATTATTTCCACTTCAGTTAGCTATACATGGTATTTTATTGTTTACCTTAAAATTATTTTCTAATTATAAAAAATGATTATGGAAGTATATTTTTCAAGTCTGATCATTTTGTATGCATGAGTCTTTTTCTCGTATTGGGTTTAAGCATTCCTTGGAACAGAGGCTATATTTTATTCTATGAATGTCTTACGTTTTGATTCTATGTATATTTTCTCAGCACCACTTGACATAGTGCTGGCTATATCACAGGCCACTTCCCCAATGCCTATGGAATCAGGAATAATAAAAAAAATTAGAATAACCGAATTGGAAGAAGATGTGGGGCAACAACCAACCTGCCTATGCTCTGATACAGCACTTTGCTTCTCTACACTCCCACAACGTTTTAACCACTATCTACATCTCTTTTCAAAGTTCTGCCAAGGTTCTGGGGACAGTTTTGGTTTTAGGTAAGGAGGCGTTTCAGGGAATTCTATCACATTTAAAAGTCAGGTGACTTAGCATTAAGAACTCTTGTTTCTGTACTAGTGCTACATTTTTGATCCAGTTAAAACTCTGGGTTTCTGTCTTATAACCAAACAAAGTTCCCACATTGTAGGGTCTTTCCTCGTTTACCACCTTGATAGCTTTCTGTTACTCCATTCTCTGTGTATAAGGTTTCATCTTCTCTCTTGAAGCAGCACTGTGGATTGGAAAGAACATTGGCTTTGCAAACACTCACACCCTTACTCCATCATTGCCTGCTATGTGATCGTAGATACTCTTTTATAAAATTGAGTTATCTAATCTGTAAAATAAGATCAATTGCACCTAACTCAAAGAGCTGTAATGAAGATTAAATGAGTTTAAAAACCTTAACTAGTGCCCAGCATTTTTTAGTTAAAAAATACTGATTTCTTTCCACTTTCTTTCCCTTTTCTCTTGTCCATCCAACTTAGAAACTAGAGCCTTCTCCTAAACTTCAGTTTACATCTCAACTTTGCTGTGTTCTTACAGATCTTCACATTATGAAGGCTACCTCCACTAACTACCCTGCCTTTGTAATGCAATTTAGGAAGTCTCTTGCTATCATAAATAATGTACTCCTGGAAACTTGTGTGAAAGGTACAGATGCAAAAGGAAGTAGAGCAATAAATTTAAATAGGACTTCCATTCTAAGATATTATATAGATAGGTATTCCCCTAATTATGATTTAAATATTATATTTTATTGCTAAAGTATAATACAATACATATGTAAGTATTTAAAACACATGTTAGGGCTTCCCTGGTGGCGCAGTGTTTGAGGGTCCACCTGCCGATGCAGGGGACGCGTGATCGTGCCCCGGTCTGGGAGGATCCCACATGCCACGGAGCGGCTGGGCCCGTGAGCCATGGCCACTGAGCCTGCGCGTCCGGAGCCTGTGCTCCGCAACGGGGGAGGTCACAACAGTGAGAGGCACACGTACCACAAAAAAAAAAAGAAAACCAACACATGTTAAAATATTAAACATAAGCAAGAAAAATAATAAAAAATTTTTTCTTTCTTCAAATTGTCTTGCTCAGCTTATTTGAAAAGGCAATGAAAAATTCTGATTTTAATGTTGGAAGCAAGGCCATGCTATTCATCATTTTCCAAGGTATTTTGCAACTTTGGAAAAATTTTGTAAAGGTAACATGAACCACCAGCCTTCTTCTTTTTATAAAGAAAGATGTTCTACTCTAGGAAGATATGAACTTCATGTCCATATAAATAATTGGGATGCTTTTAACATGCCTCCCCTAGAATTATAATTTCAAGTACCATTGGTAATTTTTCTTAGAGAAGCTGCTGGCATTCCTTCTCTCTACATTGCTCATTCCTCCAAACAGGTGTGCTGAAGTTGGCTTGTACTGGAGAGAAAGCTGATTGTCCACATCTCTTGACAACTCTCTTTCTGTGGTGTCATGTTGGCAGGCCATGATGGAAGTATTTGCATTGTGGAAATCAATAAATGCCACAAATCAGGAACATATATATATATATTTTTTTGAGAGGTGCTTGTTAAAGTTTTAGCAGCACCCTATCACCCCAACCCCTGTCATTTATGCTTAGACATTAGGGTGAACACTCAGATTGATCAGATTACACCTGATATTATTCATCCTGCAAAGAATCTCTTGAATGATCACTTTTAATTAGGTAGGTTTAAGAGGCACCCATTAACCTGGAGAAATAAGGGGAACAAAGTATTTATTTGCTGAACAGAAACTTAAGCATCCCTTGGTGCACAGAGACAGTCACTAGGTAAAAAAGTAGATTTTCTGTATAAAATGCTTTCTTGAGCAAGAAGAGAGTAAGACCCAGCTACTAATACCCCAATTTTCTGAGACAAACGTCACTTAATAAGTGAATCAAGAGAGTTACCTTTAAGACCCAGTGGCAAGGAAGGTGAATAAACCTGGTGTAATAAATTGTAATGAATTCAGAGGGAGCCTGAGCAGGTGAACTGGGCTTACTCCAAGAGTCTAAGGGTCTATTGGGTAGGTCTGGTTTCTGCACATCCTGCTGCTGCTATTTTTAGTGGCTCCCATACAGCCCACTGTTGCAATTAGAAAGTGGCAAGTGGCCGTGCTTACAGAGCAAGAGCTAAAAAAGTCATAATATGAAGGGAGAGTGTGATCTGTGAGCCCATTTATGGACAGGGAGTTGGCTGAGCAAAGGTTTGCCAGTTATAGAGGATTGACTTGAGTCCTTTACTACTGCACTGCATGCCGCAAGAGGCAGTGACTAGGAGGACCAACCATCCTGTTCTTTCTCCACTTGACCTTTGGAATCAGGCCTGCCTTCTTGAGTTCCTGGGCAGTTTAGAGGAACATGACTTCGGGAGTGAATTACCGGACTTTCTGACACTAGGCCAGGGATAAATTAGTAATTAATTTGGAAAATAAAAGAGATAGGAGCATATTAATTAATTCATTTACTCAACAATTATTTCTTGAATTCCCACTACATTGAAGAAACTATTATGGACCCTGGGGATACACAGTGAACAAAACAACCAAAGACCCCCGCCCTCCTGGACCAGGTTTGCCATGTTTCTATCATGAGTACGTGGAGCAAATCACACTGTATATTTCCTCTTGCCCACATTGCTCCTTTTAGAAAAATTCTTCAGAAATTAATTTACAACATTTGGTATATGCTTTAAATTCTTTTCTCTTGTTTCACAATTGAATGTAGTTTACCATCCAAGGCCATTCAATTATGACTATGCATTTACATTTCTGACCTGCCCATTTATTTCTACCTTTGCACAGTTATCACAAATATCTATATTTAAATTTTTCTATTTCCTACTCATTTAGTAAAGTAAGTAATCAAATTGAACTAAAGTAATTTGATCATTTTCTTTTTGCTTGTCGTTCTACTTCCTGGAGGAACTTAATAATTACCTCCTGGATATTTGATCAATAATTGTTGATATTTCCTTGAACTATTCTAGGGGAAATGTGGAGTAAAGACTGTGATGGGGTGCTTGGGCATGGATAATTCATAAATAAGTCAGAGTTTTAAAATATTTTAGTTTGAGCTTATTAACTTTGATTTCTAGGTAGAAAAGCAGGTCTACATTTATCCCGTCCAAAAATATTGTAATTATTTGCATTGGGTTAGAGTGCAAAGAGGATTTTGAGACCTGGATTTATGATTTGGCAGTTTGAGCTTTATGCACTTCTGGTCTCAGCAAGGCTCAGTCATTCATTAATAGTCAACTGCCAGGCTATTGCTGGGCTTGTTGGTCTAAGATGACCTCATTTCCACTCTGACGATTGCTTGCTGTCATCTGGGGATATGGGGTTGACTGGACTACCATATCTTATCACAAAGCTGGCTAACCGGGGCAGCAGGTTTTTAAGAGAGAGTGTGGATGTATGCACAGCCTCACGGTTCCTAGACTCAGAACTGGCACAGCATTTCTGCAGAATTCTAATGGCCAGAACAAGTGACAAACCTAACCAGATTCAAGGATTGAAGAAATGGATACCATCTTTTGATGAAACGAACTTCAAAGTCATATTGAGAAAGATTGTGTAGGTAGGAAGGAGTGGCAAATTATTACAGTTTATGGGATCTGTTACAGATTCCACATGTTTTCATATCTTATAAACTGAATTATAAAATTCTTGAGTAATTAAAAAAACAGCAAGCATGGATTTACTAATTAAGGAAGCTCAAATGAATGAAATGAGGAGGATGTATTGAAAAGAAATCCTTAGAGAGTGTCAGAAAGGAAGTAATTTCTGCCAGAGAGGGGAAAGCTTTTTCATGTAAGGTCTAAATGGAAGTTGTTTCTCTATAAAAAACCAGAGTGAAAGATACCTTCCATAGACTGGATGTTTGTGTCTCCTTAAAACTCATATGTTGAAATCCTAACCCTTCAATGTGATGGTATTTGGATGTGGGGGCCCTTTGGTAGGTGATTAGGTCATGAGGGTAGAGCCCTCATGAATGAGATTAGTTCCCTTATAAAAGAGATACTGGACAGCTCCCTTATCCTTTCTGTCATGTGAGGAAAAAACAAGAAGATAACCATCTGTAAATCAGGAAGCATGCTCTCACCAGACACTGAATCGGCTGGTGCCTTGATCTTGGACTTCTCAGCTTTCAGAATTTTGAGAATTAAATTTCTGTTGTTTATAAACCACCCAGTCTATGGTATTTTTCTTATAGCAGCATAAATGGACTAAGACAGTGCCTCAATCCCAGGCAGTGCAGAAAGATGTACTGCTGAGAAGATCTGTAGTAATTATTTTGGGAAAAAAAGGAAAGAATCACACAAGAAAGAATATAGCACTCTCAGACCAGGGTAAAGAACAAAGCCAGACAAATTGGCAGTGGTTTGTGCTTTTTTTTGAAAACTTGAATCTGGAATATATTAGGTGCACTAGAGAAAAACAACATAATTTCAGCTAATTTTTTTTTTTTTTTTTTTTTTTGCGGTACACGGGCCTATCACTGTTGTGGCCTCTCCCATTGTGGAGCACAGGTTCCGGGCGCGCAGGCTCAGTGCCCATGGCTCACGGGTCCAGCTGCTCCACGGCATGTGGGATCTTCCCAGACCGGGGCACGAACCCGTGTCCCCTGCATCGGCAGGCAGACACTCAACCACTGCGCCACCAGGGAAGCCTCCACTCCTTGATATTCTTATCCCTCAACCAAAATACAAACTATAGAATGGAAATTTTCTTGAGATTTCAGATTTTTAGGTGAAACTTCAAATTCAAAACACAAGATAATATTAGTGTACCTCCACATTATAAATATAATACAATTTTTTTCAGATATATCTTCCATAATTTATTAGTATATAGCATAAGAGTTTTATAACTTTTAGATTCAGTATCTCAATTAGGCTATATATGAGATTAGGAATTTGAAGAAATTAATGGATATATTAATATTTATTTACATTCTTCCAAAGCTAAGTAAGGAGTCTTTCGAGATTACTACTCAGAAAAATTGGGAATGGCTGCAAAGTGGATGATTGGTCTCTCACTACACAGCTTGATTATAATGAGTAGAGCCCTGTAGGTCTTCTCTGTGTGACATCTTTGGAAAATTGTCTAGGAAGAGATTGATATGTGCTCTTTGGATTAAGAGACACAAATAAATACCTAGAGAATTCAGTTTAGAGAATTCTTTGGGTAGAGACTACTGGAAGTAGCCCTTAATTGTAATCAATAGTGAGTCTGTCTGTACCACTACAGTTCAGTTCAGAATGGTAAACAGAGGGACATTTTCCGTAGGACAAGTGGATACCATGAAAGCTAGTTAGGCTGGAGACATCCTGAATGTGCCCTTCCAAATAATCCAGATGAGAGACAGAATAGTCTGTTGAAAAATAGATACCTACATCATAGGTCCTCAAAGAGCCCGCAAAGAATCCACATAATGACTATGAGAGAATGTGAACTTGAATACCTATCACACACCAGGTACTGATGGCCAGTTAGTGTGAACTAGTAAGGTGAATTAAGCAGGGAAGAAGAAACAAGAAACAATCAACAAAAACAGAAACTCTTTCCCTCTCTTTCACCCATGACATTATGGGCAGTAAGAAAGAATGAAAGAGGAATCAAAGAATAGACCACACCCTTTTCCCTGAATCTTGGGTCAGCTTTGGTGGTGTTAGCGTTCTGGACTTGGCTATTCTAATAGGTGCATAGTGATGTCTCATCATTGTTTTAATTTGTATTTCCCAAATGACATAGGGTGTGGAACATCTTCTCATGTGCTTATTTGCCATCTATATAACTTCTTTGGTGAGATGTATGTTAAGGTCTTTGGCTCATTTTTTAGTTGAATTTTTTTCTTAGTGTTGAGTTTCAAGTGTTCTTTATATATTTTGGATAACAGTCATTTATCAGACATGTCTTTTGTAAATATTTTCTTCCAGTATGTGGCTTTTCTTGTTCTCTTGACCTTGTCTTTCCCAGAATTTTAAAATTTTAATTAAGTTCTGCTTTAAAAAATTCTTTTTCATAGCTCGTGCCTTTTGTGTTGTATCTAAAAAGGCCTTGCCATGTCCATAGTCATCTAGGTTTTCTCTTGTGCTTATCCTTTAGTTTTATAGTTTTGCATTTTACATTTAGGTCTGTGATCCATTTTCACTTAATTTTTGTGAGGGTTTAAATTCTCTGCCTATATTCATTTTTTTTTTTTTGTCATGTGGATGTCCAGTTGTTCTAGCCCCATTTGTTGAAAATACTACCTTTGCTCCATTGTATTGCCTTTGCTTCCTTGTAAAATATCAGTTGGCTATATTTATGGGGTCTATTTCTGGACTCCCTATTCTCTCCCATTGATCTATTTGTTTATTCTTTGGTCAGTATCACACTGTCTTGATTACTATGGCTTTATAGTAGGTCTTGAAATAGGGTAACGTTTGTCCTCCAACTTTGTTCTTCACCTTCATTATTGTGTTGGCTATTCTGGGTCTTTTGCTTCTCCATATAAGCTTTAGAAGCAGCTCGTCAATATTCACAAAATAACTTGCTGAGATTTTGATTAGGATTACGTTGAATCTATTGATCAAGTCGGAAAGCCATGCTATTTTTTCATAAGCATGATTCATCTTACATTTCTTATATATCTGTATTCCTCATAACCCTTTGCCCGGGCAATGCAGACAGTAGGTTCTTAATGAAAAAATTATGTCATAAAAAATAGCTCTTTAATTCAAGTAGTATGTGATTTTGACACTCTGGTGGAACACTGCTTAGAAGAGATAAGAACTCTGAACATGTAGCAATAAAATATAACATAGATGCCTAGTGTGTTTTAAAGTATGCTTTTCATTATGTCTCTTGTGCATAAATGCACGTAATTTTTTTAATATTCTATTAATGACAGTGGAAGTAAGTACCTTGATAAATACTGTTCTTTGCCTTTGATTAATTTGGTGTGTTCTGACCTCCTGTATTTAAGAAATCCATTAATTTTCTTGATTAAACTCTTATTTTCCTTATTGATAACCTGAAATATTTTATAGAATTGGATTTTATTCAATTCACCAATCATTTTGAATTTAATTTTGTAATAAGTACTGATTTGGCATTTTCATAATATAATTTTTAGTCACAGCAATACTTTATTTTTACAACTCAATATTGAGAAAACCAACAACCCAATTAAAAAATGGGCAGAAGATCTAAAGAGACATTTTTCCAAACAAGACATCCAGATGGCCAACAGGCACATGAAAAGATGCTCAAAACCACTAATTATTAGAGAAATGCAAGTCAAAACCACAATGAGGTATCACCTCACACCGGTGTAAGGTAATACCTCATTGTGACAGAAAGCTATCATCAAAAAGTCTACAAAAAATAGGGCTTCCCTGGTGGCGCAGTGGTTGAGAGTCCGCCTGCCGATGCAGGGGACGCGGCTTCGTGTCCCGGTCCGGGAAGATCCCACATGCCACGGAGCGGCTGGGCCTATGAGCCGTGGCCACTGAGCCTGCGCGTCCGGAGCCTGCCCTACGCAACTGGAGAGGCCACAACAGTGAGAGGCCCGCGTACCACAGAAAAAAAAAAAAAAAAGTCTACAAAAAATAGATGGCTGGAGAAGATGTGGAGAACAGGGACCTCTCATATACTGTTGGTGGGAATGTAAATTGGTGTACACACTTTGGAAAAGTATGGGGCTTCTTTTAAAAACTAAAAATAGAGATACCATATGATCCATCAATCCCACTCCTGGGTATATATCCAGAAAAAATGAAAACTCGAATTAGAAAAGATACATGCATCCCAATGTTCATAGCAGCAGTATTTACATTAGCCAAGACATGGAAATAACCCAAATGCCCATCAACAGATGATTGGCTTAAGAAGATGTGGTGTATGTGGTGTGGTGTATATTTATATACACACACACAATGGAATATTATTCAGCCATAGAAAAGAATAAATATTGTCATTTGCAGCAACATGGATGGACTTAGAGATTACTATATTAAGTGAAGAAAGTTGGAGAGAGAAGGCAAATACCATACAATATCACTTATATGTGGAATCTGAAAAACGGATGCAAATGAACTTATTCACAAAACAGAAATTTACTCACAGACATCACAGACATAGAAAACAAACTCACGGTTACAAAAGAGGACAGGGAGACAGGGAGGGATAAATTAGGAGTATGGGATTAACAGATATGAACTACTGTATGTAAAGTAGATAAGCAACATGGATTTACTGTATCACATGGAGAATTATATTCAGTATCTTGTAATAACCTATAATGGGATATAATCAGAAAAAAATAACTGAATCACTATAATGTACACCTGAAAGTAACACAAACATTGTAAATCAACTATAATAAAAAAAGAAAAAAAATGTATTTTTTTACTTTTTATTTTTTTATACAGCAGTTTCTTATTAATCATCAATTTTATACACATCAGTGTATACATGTCAATCCCAATCGCCCAATTCATCACAACACCACCCCCATGCCCCCGCTGCTTTCCCCCATTTCTTCTCTACATCTGTGTCTCAATTTCTGCCCTGAAAACTGGTTCATCTGTACCATTTTTCTAGGTTCCACATATATGCGTTAATATACGATATTTGTTTTTCTCTTTCTGACTTACTTCACTCTGTATAACAGTCTCTAGATCCATCCATGTCTCTACAAATGACTAATTTCGTTCCATTTTATGGCTGAGTAATATTCCATTGTATATATGTACCACATCTTCTTTATCCATTCGTCTGTCAGTGGGCATTTAGGTTGTTTCTATGACCTGGCTATTGTAAATAGTGCTGCAATGAACATTGGGGTGCATGTGTCTATTTGAATTATGGTTTTCTCTGGGTATATGCCCAATAGTGGGATTGCTGGATCATATGCTAATTCTATTTTTAGCTTTTTAGGAACCTCCATACTGTTCTCCATAGTGGCTGTATCAATTGACATTCCCACCAACAGTGCAAGAGGGTTCCCTTTTCTCCACACCCTCTCCACCATTTGTTGTTTGTAGATCTTCTGATGATGCCCATTCTAACTGGTGTGAGGTGATACCTCATTGTAGTTTTGATTTGCACTTTTCTAATAATTAGTGATGTTGAGGAGATTTTCATGTGCTTCTTGGCCATCTGTATGTCTTCTTTGGAGAAATGTCTTCGGTCTTCTGTCCATTTTTGGATTGGGTCGTTTGTTTTTTTAATATTGAGCTGCATGAGCTGTTTACATATTTTGGGGATTAAACCTTTGTCCATTGATTCGTTTGCAAATATTTTCTCCCACTCTGAGGGTTGTCTTTTCATCTTGTTTATGGTGTCCTCTGCTGTGCAAAAGCTTTGAAGTTTCATTAGGTCCCATTTGTTTATTTTTGTTTTTATTTCCATTACTCTAGGAGGTGGATCAAAAAATATCTTGCTGTGATTTATGTCAAAGAGTGTTCTTCCTGTGTTTTCCTCCAAGAGTTTTATAGTGTCCAGTCTTACTTTTAGGTCTCTAATCCATTTTGAGTTAATTTTTCTGTATGGTGTTAGGGAGTGTTCTAATTTCATTCTTTTACATGTAGCTGTCCAGTTTACCCAGCACCACTTATTGAAGAGACTGTCTTTTCTCCATTGTATATCCTTGCCTCCTTTGTCATAGATTAGTTGAGCAAAGGTGCATGGGTTTATCTCTTGGCTTTCTATCTTGTTCCATTGATGTATGTTTCTGTTTTTGTGCCAGTACCATATTGTCTTGATTACTGTAGCTTTGTAGTATAGTCTGAAGTCAGGGAGTCTGATTCTTCCAGCTCTGTTTTTTTCTCTCAAGACTGCTTTGGCTATTCGGGGTCTTTTGTGTCTCCATACAAATTTAAATTGTGTCTCCATACAAATTTTTTGTTCTAGTTCTGTAAAAACTGCCATTGGTAATTTGATAGGGATTGCATTGAATCCGTAGATTGCTTTGGGTAGTATAGTCATTTTCACAATATTGATTCTTCCAATCCAAGAACATAGTATATCTCTCCATCTGTTGGTGTCATCATTAACTTCTTTCATCAGTGTCTTATATTTTTCTGCATACAGGTCTTTTGTCTCCCTAGGTATTTTATTCTTTTTGTTGCAGTGGCAAATGGGAGTGTTTCCATAATTTCGCTCTCAGATTTTTCATTATTAGTGTACAGGAATGCAAGAGATTTCTGTGCATTAATTTTGTATCCTGAAACTTTACCAAATTCATTGATTGGCTCTAGTAGTTTTCTGGTGGCATCTTTAGGATTCTCTATGTAGAGTATCATGTCCTCTGCAAACAGTGACAGTTTTACTTCTCTTTTCAAGTTTGTATTCCTTTTATTTCTTTTTCTTCTCTGATTGCTGTGGCTCAGACTTCAAAACTATGTTGAGGGCTTCCCTGGTGGCGCAGTGGTTGAGAGTCCGCCTGCCGATGCAGGGGACACGGGTTCGTGCCCCGGTCCGGGAAGATCCCACATGCCGCGGAGTGACTGGGCCCATGAGCCATGGCCGCTGAGCCTGCGCGTCTGGAGCCTGTTCTCCGCAACGGGAGAGGCCACAACTGCGAGAGGCCCAAGTACCGCAAAAAAAAAAAAAAAAAAAAAAAAAAAAAAAAAACTATGTTGAATAATAGTGGTGAGAGTGGACATCCTTGTGTTGTTCCTGATCTTAGAGGAAGTGCTTTCAGTTTTTCACCATTGAGAATGATGTTTACTGTGGGTTTGTCGTATATGGCCTTTATTATGTTGATGTACGTTCTCTCTATTCCCACTTTCTGGAGAGTTTTTATCATAAATGGGTGTTGAAGTTTGTCAAAAGCTTTTTCTGCATCTATTGAGATGATCATATGGTTTTTCTTCTTCAATTTGTTAATATGGTGTATCACATTGATTGATTTGCATATATTGAAGAATCCTTGCATCCCTGGGATAAATCCCAATTGATCATGCTGTATGATCCTTTTAATGTGTTGTAGGATTCTGTTTGCTAGTATTTTGTTGAGGATTTTTGCATCTATATTCATCAGTGATACTGGTCTGTAATTGTCTTTTTTTGTAGTATCTTTGTCTGGTTTTGGTATCAGGGTGATGGTGTCCTCATAGAATGAGCTTGAGAGTGTTCCTTCCTCTGAAATTTTTTGGAAGAGTTAGAGAAGGATGGGTGTTAGCTCTTCTCTAAATGTTTGATAGAATTCACCTGTGAAGCCATCTGGTCCTGGACTTTTGTTTGTTGGAAGATTTTAAATCATAGTTTCAATTTCATTACTTGTGATTGGTCTGTTCATGTTTTCTCTTTCTTCCTGGTTCATCTTGGAAGGTTGTACCTTTCTATGAATTTGTCCATTTCTTCCAGGTTGTCCATTTTATTGGCATAGAGTTGCTTGTAGTAGTCTCTTAGGATGCTTTGTATTTCTGCTCTGTTTGTTGTAACTTCTCCTTTTCATTTATAATTTTATTGATTTTTGAGTCCCGTCCCTCTTTTTCTTGATGAGTATGGCTAAAGGTTTATCAATTTTGTTTATCTTCTCAAAGAACCAACTTTTAGTTTTATTGATCTTTGCTATTGTTTTCTTTGTTTCTATTTCATTTATTTCTGCTCTGATCTTTATGATTTCTTTCCTTCTGCTAACTTTGGGTTTTGTTTGTTCTTCTTTCTCTAGTTCCTTCAGGTGTAAGGTTAGACTGTTTATTTGAGATTTTTCTTCTTTCTTGAGGTAGGCTTGTGTAGCTATAAGCTTCCCTCTTAGAACTGCTTTTGCTGCATCCCATAGATTTTGGATCATCGTGTTTTCATTGTCATTTGTCTGTAGGTATTTTTTGATTTCCTCTTTGATTTCTTCAGTGATCTCTTGGTTATTTAGTGACGTACTGTGTAGCCTCCATGTTTGTGTGTTTTTTATGTTTTTTTCCCTGTAATTGATTTCTAATCTCATAGCGTTGCTGTCAGAAAAGATGCTTGATATAGTTTCAATTTTCTTAAATTTACTGAGGCTTGATTTGTGACCCAACATGTGATCTATCCAGGAGGATGTTCCCTGTGCACTTGAGAAGAGAGTGTAATCTGCTGTTTTTTGGATGGGATGTCATATAAATATCAATTAAATCTATCTGGTCTATTGTGTCGTTTAAAGCTTCTGTTTGCTTATTTATTTTCATTTTGGATGATCTGTCCATTGGTGTAAGTGAGGTGTTAAAGTCCTCCACTATTATTCCATTACTGTCAATTTCTTCTTTTATAGCTGTTAGCAGTTTCTTTATTTTAAAGTCTATTTTATCTGATATGAGTATTGCTACTCCAGCTTCTTTTGGTTTCCATTTGCATAGAATATCTTTTTCCATCCCCTCACTTTCAGTCTATGTGTCCCTAGGTTTGAAGTGGGTCTCTTGTAGACAGCATATATATGGGTCTTGTTTTTGCTTTTTTTTTTTTTTTTTTGGTTGTTGTTTGTTTGTTTTTTTTGCTGTACGCGGGCCTCTCACCGTTGTGGCCTCTCCTGTTGCAGAGCACAGGCTCCGGACGCGCAGGCCCAGCGGCCATGGCTCACGGGCCCAGCCGCTCCGCAGCATGTGGGATCTTCCCGGACCGGGGCACGAACCCGCGTCCCCTGCATCGGCAGGCGGACTCTCAACCACTGCGCCACCAGGGAAGCCTTGTTTTTGTATCCATTCAGCAAGCCTGTGTCTTTCGGTTGGAGCACTTAATCCATTCACGTTTAAGGTAATTATCGATATGTATGTTCCTATGTCCATTTTCTTAATTGTTTTGGGTTTGGTTTTGTAGGTCCTTTTCTTCTCTTGTGTTTCTCACTTAGAGAAGTTCCTTTAGCATTTGTTGTAAAGCTGGTTTGGTGGTGCTGAATTCTCTTAGCTTTTGCTTTTCTGTAAAGCTTTTGATTTCTCCAACAAATCTGAATGAGGTCCTTGCTGGGTAGAGTAATCTTGGTTGTAGGTTTTTCCCTTTCATCACTTTAAGTATATCATGCCAGTCCCTTCTGGCTTGTAGAGCTACTGCTGAGAAATCAGCTGTTAACCTTATGGGAGTTCCCTTGTATGTTATTTGTTGTTTTTCCCTTGCTGCTTTTAATAATTTTTCTTTGTCTTTAATTTTTGCCAATTTGTTTTCTGGGTATCTCGATGTGTTTCTCCTTGGATTTATCCTGTATGGGACTGTCTGCACTTCCTGGATTTGGGTGGCTCTTTCCTTTCCCATGTTAGGGAGGTTTTCGACTGTAATCTCTTCAGATGTTTTCTTGGGTCCGTTCTCTCTCTTCTCCTTCTGGGAGCCCTATAGTGCAAATATTTTTGCATTTAATGTTGTCCTAGAGGTCTCGTAGGCAGTCTTCATTTCTTTTCATTCTTTTTTCTGTATTCTGTTCTGTGGCAGTGAATTCCACCATTCTGTCTTCCAGGTCACTTATCCGTTCTTCTGCCTCAGTTATTCTGCTATTGATTCCTTCTAGTGTAGTTTTCATTTCAGTTATTGTATTGTTCATCTCTGTTTTTTTGTTCCTATTTCTTCTAGGTCTTTGTTAAACATTTCTTGCATCTTCTTGGTCTTTGCTTCCATTCTTTTTCTGAGGTCTTGGATCATCTTCACTATCATTATTCTGAATTATTTTTTCTGGATGGTTGCCTATCTCCACTTCATTTAGTTGTTTTTCTGGGGTTTTGTCTTGTTACTTCATCTGGTACATAGCCCTCTGCCTTTTCATCTTGTCTTTCTGTGAATGTGATTTTTGTTCCACAGGCTGCAGGATTATAATTCTTGCTTCTGCTGTCTGCCCTCTCTTGGATGAGGCTATCTCGAAAAAAATGTATTTGTATTCTACTGTGGTAAGGAAGTTGAAATTCAAAAATGTTATGTGACTTTCAGAAGTATCCCAGCTGTAAAGCATTAGAACAGAATTGGGAGTATATAAGTGTTTATGGCATGGCTATCAAGCAACAGGGGAAGATGCATAAGCAGTGTTTACCAGTCTTACTGACGTAGTTTTTTTTGGGGAACAGTCATGCTGACAGAATAGTAGAAAATGTGCAGGTCCCATGTTTTCCATTACATTTTAGGGAGTGCAGAGCCATCTGGCAGGACCCGACGTCAGATTGCAGGAGAGGGACCCTGACCCTTGGCTATGGTGCTTTGAACCTGCATTGTTAGGAAAGTCTTGATCCTTTCCCTGGTGTGAACAGAAGCTGAGATATAATAGTAATGTGATGCTGTGGAACCTTGTCTCCAGCCTTTACTTGTCATCTAAGTATTCATGTTTGGGAAAGCGTTAGCACCTGGCCTCACATGATGAGTTGTGCAAGGTGCAGACTTGTTATTGACCAAGAAGGGTTATTTTAAGCACTTGGTCATGTCAGTTTCTGTGGGACTTTGAAGGAGACAAACTCCTTTGCTGGCAAGTGGGCCTCTAAGTGATCAGTCTTGGACAAGTTAACCTTTATCTCTTGTTTTTCTTGAAACCTTCTGCATATTTTATAGATATTATATTCTATGTATACAATGTTAAAAGTATTATTTAAAAGAAGGTGGTAGAGCTGGATTTGAGACTGGGTCTCTGGACTCCACTTTCTATAATCATTTCATTTCACTCTAGCGGCTGAGGAAAATCATGACAAAATAAATACTATTCTCCAGAGTTTGGAAATGTTTGTTTGTAGGAAGTGAGGAGCTAAGGAACATTTTTAAAGAGAACAGAGGTATGGTATTGATTGTCCTTAAGAATATACACCAGTGGCATTGAGAAGGATGAACTGAAAAGACAACTAGATTTTTGAAATTGTAGTAGGTGTAATAGTCTGGGTGCTATACAGGGAGTTTTAAGTAGAATTTGGGAGTGAGGAAGGAAAAGAAGGGACAGTTGCCATAGGCAAAAGTGAGACTACTTAGTGATTGGTTAGTAGTGAAGAGGGAGGAAGACAAAGGATTCTTGCCATTTGACTCTGTGTTTTCCATCTGTGTTCTTGGGAAATTGGGAGACCATTGACAGAAATAGGTGAGTTAAAATGGAAGTAGATTTGATAGGATGTTAAGAATAAAAATTTGAAATGAGCTTAATAAGGCTGGTTGGGGTCATGAGGTGGAAACTGAAATCAGACCTGGACCATGGAATATGTATGGAAAATCATAATTCACTTTTCAAACAGCAATTTTATGACTATGTTGGGAGGAAGAATTGGATTGTAAGAGGTTTTTGGGAAAGTTTGATTATAAAGTAGGGAAAAGCAGAAAATACAGCCTGCATTTTAACAGAAATTTGGCAAGGAAAAAGAAAAAGAGAACGGGAATGTGAAGGGGTAGCCGTCTTGAGAGAAGCCTTTTAAAATTGTTTTTGTTTTCGGGATAGGAAAATATAAACTTTTGTGCAGTTCAATCAAGGAAGTATCAAGTAGAGAGCATGATGCTTAAACTGTAGGAGGGTAATTTATAGAAAGTAGTTTTAGAGATTCTGGGAAGAAATGAGAATATATATGTAGAACTCAAGCTCTAAAGAAAACAAAACATGTAGAACTTAAGCTTAGAAAGAAAAAGGGATGCCACCTTTTCTTTGATAAATAGAGAAAGCAATGGACAGTAAGGAAAAGACATTTTGTAGTAAACAGAAGAGGTTTGATATAATTTATAGTTTATCCATTGAATCAATGAATATTAACTTGGAGTCAGCTGCCTGAGAATGAATCCAGCACAGAGGAAAGAGGAGCCAAGAGAGAGTGTCTGAGTTTAAAGATATTTATTGTACAATTCCCAGATATTAGTTGCATTCATGGGCTTTTCAGTTATGAGGCAATATCACCTATATTTTGTTTAAAATAGTTTGGGTGTGCTTACGATAGTTATATGCCTATCACTTGCAACGTGACCTCATCAACTGCAACCATAGTTTCCTCCTTCCCATCTAATCCTACTTCGCCACAGTCACAAACATATGTGCCAGCACCTTCAATAATACTTCTCAAACCGACATTTTAAGGATCTTATTCTTTACTGTATCCTGTCTTTGAAGCTCCATTCTTCCGATACATTCAGTCTAATAAGCTTTTGCTGCTTAGAGACCTTATTGAGTCTATCCCATCTCCTTATGTACCACCCTCTCATTTTCTAACTTCCATTTTGAGCAATTTCGTTTTCACAGTCCAACACAGTAAGTGCTCTCTTACAAATATTCTTGACTCCCTTAACTTGTCTTTTCAGGCCACCTGGTAAAATACCAATCATAGTTAAACTTAATTCTTTGTCTGCTGCATGTTGTTCCTTGGAATAATTGGAACACCAAAAGAAGCGATTAAAAAGCTCTGTTTGAATGAATGAGGCTTGGCTACTCTGGGCTCCATATTAAAGTGACCTGTGTATTCTGATTAGTTGGGAGAACCCTGATGTTAACATATCTCCTGGTGATGTTCCATGGACTAGTTAGGCTTGTTCTTACCTATAGAACATAATCTTGGCTGCTAGAATTCTGGAAGCTCAATGAGGGGTGAAGGCATGGGTATCAAAATCTAGTGTGGGAATTTTCACTTGGTACCCCAGTTTACCGAAATCGAGCCTAAATTGTGCTTGGTTTTCCCCAGTTTGTAAACCTTTTATATTACATTTTCAGAAAAACCCCAGGAGTTTTGGGGGGGATGGGAATAAATCATTTTCTAGCTGTGGAGAAAAAAAGACGGGGTTTGGGATTGAACTTATTAAATATATTTTCAGACAGTTTGGCTGATTTCAGCCCTTTTTTGTCTCCATTTTAGAGACAATAGGGCCACCAATTTTTGAGCCTTCTGGGAGTCTTGAAAGGAAAATTAGGTTCCTTCTAAGTGTGGCCTACTTTCAACTCAGGATCTAGCTTTCTCAAGTTTGCTGTCAATATTACCTGGTTCATTTGCTTTTCAGATTCCATAGTTTTATTGCTCTTGTGTCCCCTCACATCTTCTTTTTTCTCATGGTTGGATGGCTTCAAAAACATTCTTTCCCCTTATTTTGGTAGAGTTTTAGGAGGGAACAGAGTTTAATGCAGGCTTTAAACCTGCAGTCTTTAGAAATGACTTCATTTGAAGTCCTAGAAATCTTAATTTTTTCCCCATACTTTTGCTCTTTAATTAGTTAATAAATTACCCTGCCCAAGGCAAGAGAAGACCTCCTTCGTGACTGATGGAAACTTTCCCAAGTCCTACAAAATGACAGTTTCTGCTCATCCCTACAGAGGAAATAGTTCACAGTATCCCTCTCCAACTAATTCAATTAAATGTATTACTTATCAACTTCATGGCAGGTAATGTGCTTGGCATTTATACATATTTTACTTCATTTGTTTCTCAAAAATAACCCTGTAAGTCATTTCATAACGTAAACAGTGAAGTTCTGAGAAGTTAACTTTCTTTCCCCAAACCACAAAGCTACCACATAGCTGAGTTAAAACATAAACCTGGTCTCCCTGATTCTAATTCTTTCCATTCAGCTTCATTTTGCATTTCATCTAAGAGCTGTTGTCAAGAGGCACTTCTGCTGTTCCCTAAAGGAACACATTTTCTATCTGTATAAGAGTGTTTTGTTTTTGTTTTTGCCAAGTGAAGAACAGTGAAAGAGAAGAAAAACTAGTTGTCCTGTTTAGGTTATTGTGTTGCAATTATCTGATACACACTTGCCATAGATAATGATGTTTTTCTCTCTTCATTTTTCTCTCTCTTTTTCATAACTATGCCAGTTTTGGTGATGTTACATTAATCACTTTTTTAAAATGTCTTCCATCAAATTTCTCCACTATAAGGTTGGCATTATTTTCTTTGTAATTAAAAGGTATTTTGTAAGGAGGTTTTGTAAGTAATGATTCCTTGTTAAGCTTTTTCCTACTGGTTTTAGCACTTGATTTTTGAAAACCATCATTCCTTCTATGTATAATATTTTGCCTTCTACAGTAAAGAATGCCTTTCTCATATTCTCTCTCCTTGTGTCTGTCTGATTCTCTCTCTGTCTCCTTTTTTCTTTCATCAGTATAGATACATGGATTTCTACCTTATTCAACTTTTCCAGAGGTTTTTAGTCATTATTTCTTCATATACTTTTTCTATACCATACTCTTTCTCTTTTTCCACAACTTCAGTGACACAGATATTAGATCTTTGTTATTGTCTCTCAAGTTCCTGATACTCTGTTCATGTTTTTAAAAATCTTTTTTTAATCTTTTGTTTAGATTAGATCATATCTATTAATTTAAGTTCATCTAATATTTACTATTATTGTCATTTTGCTGTTGAGTGTATTCAGTGGGTTTTTTCCCTTTAATTTCACTTATTGCATTTTTCAGTTCTCAAATTTCCATTTTGGTTTTCTTTGTATATTTTTCTTTGATAAATTTTTCTACTTTAAAATTTGTTTCAAGAATGTTTGCAGGGCTTCCCTGGTGGCACTGCAGTTAGGAATCCGCCTGCCAATGCAGGGGACACTGGTTCAAGCCCTGGTCCAGGAAGATCCCACATGCCACGGAGCAACTAAGCCCCTGAGCCACAACTACTGAGCCCATGCTCCGCAACAAGAGAAGCCACCGCAGTGAGAAGCCCACATGCTGCAACAAAGAGTAGCCCCCACTGGCCGCAACTAGAGAAAGCCCCTGCACAGTAACGAAGGGCCAACACAGCCAAAAAAAAAAAAAAAAAATTGTATTAAAAAATATATATATATGTGCAGTTAATCATTTGATTATTTTTCTAGTAGATGATTTAAAATCTTTGAATGATAATTGCAATGTTTGTGTCATCTTTTTTTTTTTTTTTTTTTCTGTACGCGGGCCTCTCACTGTTGTGGCCTCTTCCATTGCGGAGCACAGGCTCCGGACGCGCAGGCTCAGCGGCCATGGCTCACGGGCCCAGCCGCTCCGCAGCATGTGGGATCTTCCCGGACCGGGGCACGAACCCGTGTCCTCTGCATCGGCAGGCGGACTCTCAACCACTGCACCACCAGGGAAGCCCTGTTTGTGTCATCTTAACATGGGTATGAGTAGATTGTCTTTTCTCACCAGAGTTCAACCGTTCAAGGGTCTTCCAATGCTGAATAATTTTCACTTGAATTTTGGACATTTAAATATATGTTCTGAGACTCTGAGTCTTATTTAAACCCAATGGAAAATCTTGATGTTTTTGTTTTAGTAGGCAGTTTACCTGATTAGGGTCATGCTGCAACTTCCAAATCTCCTTCTGTGGGCTGAGATTTCAAAGTCAGTGTAGATTTCAAAATCATTGTAGAGAGCTTTGCATCTGTTTCCAATGTGCACCACCCAGTGGACAGTGTGGGACCTTAACAGTGGTCTGTCGTTAGTTCAGTTCTCAAAGTCTTAGGTATGCTGTTAATATGTATCAGATTCATGCATCTGTGGCATGGATTTGAGCCCAGAGTTCATAAATAACTTCATGGGATCAATTCTTCAAGCTCCTCTGTTTGTGTAACATCCCCAGTACTTTGTGGTTCCCCGGAGCCCTCCTTTACAGGTGGATCCCATCCTGTTGGAACTACAGCACTACTGAAGGGAAAGGAAAATTATCTTCCTTTAAAATTTTGGCTCCTATGAGTTTCCATTGTAGACTGCTTGTTCTCTATCTCTGTCGCCACCCTCACAAGATTTCTTGTGGGTTGGGGTACAAGGAAATGGAGGGAAAAGAAAAAAATGTGGGATTTCTGCACTCTTTCTCTGTGTTAAAATCCCCCCTCCAGTTCTTCCTCCTAGAGCTAGAGTGGTTTTTCTGGAGCTCTCTTAGCACCATGGTGCTCACGTCAAGATTTGGAGCTGTGTTGATTTCAGGCCATTTATATTTAAATTTATATTCTATTTAAAATATTTGTACTGATAAAGTAATAATCTTATAAAAATACAACTGGGAACGATCTCATTTGGTGATTAAAAACAATCTGAGAACTTATATGAAAGTGCACAGTGGCTGGACCAAATAGCTCTCTTGCCTGGGCTCCCTCTTGTTGTGTCTGGCTCACCTAACATAACTGGGTGCTCTATCTGGAGATTAGTGGGAAGCTATTGAAAGATTTTAAGAAAGGCATTTGTACCGTAGGAGGCTATTTTGGTGGCACATAGGCGATGCTTTGGAGGGAGAAAGGGTAAATGTGGAAACATCGATTAGGAGGCTAATTAGCTGAGTTATTACAGTGTAAAAGACTTGGAGCAGTGTTTGCACAGAGGAAGCACAATAAATGTTTGCCATTGTTATTAGGTGTTACAATTTTAAGTGCATATTTATTTCTGCCTTTTTATGATGGATTTCCCAATCTAACCTTTACACTTCTGGATGTCATAGCAAGGACACTCTTGACTTGTACAAAACTGTGAAGATACGAACACAACCATAAACTGGTAGTAACCTTGAGCACTGTTTTTGGAGTCAGCCTGTCTGACTTGAGTTTACTCTTGGATAACTGACTTGGTGTCTGTTTGAAGATAAGAAATAAGCTTAACTTCTCCAAAAACTCATCTTAAAAAGTGATGGGATGAGTTTATGTGATTTCTCATCATATTTCTAAATCTCATATGCTGTGACTTTATTCCACATGAAATACATAATTAGCAAATAGAATATAACATTATATGAACAGACATAGTTTCTTTCCCAACATAGTTATCCCGTATTCTTTTCCTCTGATGCATCCTCTGATGCATCTGATTATGCACAGTTCCGAACAGTTCTTTCTTTAGGCTTTGATGCATACTCTACTTTGATATGATTATATCGCTATATATTATTTATTATGCTCCAGTATGCTGCTTCGTGCTGCATGAAAAGTAGAGGTGAATAAAACGCCTACGCAATTACACTGAAGTAAAAAGGCACACAAAATTAGGAGATACAAATAAACAGCTCAGAAAATTATTTCTATGGTAAAGTTTTGTGTTATTTTTATTATTTTACTAGTTCCTTCAGTTAGTAAATATCTTCAGGGAACTTTGTGTTATCTCACCTTGATGGAAATGGGAGAGGGTGTAATGATGCAAATATTACAATTACTATTATAATTGTTAAGTGCTGAACAGTTTATACTACTCTTCACATCCATTATTACATTTAATATCTATCACAGTGCAATGAAATAAGGAGGGGCAGCCTTCGGAGAGTATCTTGAACCTAGAAAATGTTCTGTAAATGTTTACTATGGGCTAGTCTTGTAAGATTATTTATTGTCCTTTAAAAACTCAGATTCAAGGATATAATCATTCCAGTCTGGGCTTTCTTATCAATTATGCAGCATTGAGCATGTTGGTTAAATTCTTTGGTCTCAGCTTTCTCTTCTCTAGGTTAGATGGAAGATTGGTAAACTATAAGGTCTGCTCTTTCTATAACATTCTGATGTGGACCACAGTTACTTAAAACTATATCCATTAGTTCTCTTTTTTGAGTAAAATTTTTGGATTGCACTGAATCTGCAAGTTGACCATTTTATATGGACAGATTCTGAAATTTAACTATTCTCATTGCTCTTACTATTTGATAGATGGTCAGTAAGAGTATTTTGGAAGACCAAGTGAGTTGATGATTGGGGCAGACCAGTGTTGCCTGGAGCAACTCTCGCCAATCTATCAGGATAACTTGGGTTGAAATCTTATAGTTACACTACCATAGCACTTGACACTTGGCAGTGAATAATATTGAAGGAATCCAGTCCACACGGTGATTTTAGTTCTCTAAGAAAGTTTTAATCTGCTGAAGGGTTTCATATTTCTTTTATGCCTTGGATTGAGAAAGTGGCCAGAGAAGTGGTTTTGGATTTTGAGCACAAAAATCCAATGTAGAAAGTAAACTAGAAGGTAGAGATGATCTCAGTGTCCCTGAGATCTGGATAGGGGGACCCTCAGACACTTGCTGAGTGACTGTCTATGTTTGTTTGGCCCCAAGACAGCAGTGGCTTTCCTGATCTTCATTATAGATGGGAATTCGGATCAATCTGTGCCTTTCTCTAGGCTCTAAATTTCTGTCTTGGGTAGAGAGTTCTTACATATCCGTACATAGCTGTGGACAAGCCTCTGTTTAACTGCAACTTTTTTTACAATTGCCCATTTACTTATTTAAGACCCATGATGACAGAGACCATATCTCTCTGATTTTTTGCTTTATTCCTGGCACCTTCCACAATACCTGATGATAGCAGTCACTCAGTAGTCAATTGGTGGGTAAATGTAAAATAAGAATATTTAATAACCCTACTCCGGGGTCGAAGAGATTTCAGCTTTGAAGGGAGCCTTTATTTATTTATGTGTGGGAATGTGGAGGCTTAGAATAGTGATGGTGCTTCCTGAAAAAGAGAGGACTGTCACTGTCTCAGTTGGCAAAGCAGAGAATACATTTTCTTTACACATACCCAGAGCATACAAAATTGGATTATTGGATTTGAATTTCCTGTTTTTAAGATTTCATAAAAGGAAAACTAACCAGATACAGAGCTGAATCAGCAAAATATCAGACGATTTAAAATGGCAGTTGAGAGAGTATGTGAGGAGCATTACAGAAGAGGGAAGGGAAGTGGTGCTGGTTGAGGATTAGCTGAGGGAGTGAAGGGCATGATTTCGGCTGACACAGCAGACACAGCATGAACCAAAGTCAAGGACAGGGGAGAGAGGCAGGGGCTTAGAGATATTCTGTATGAACCTCCAGGCCGGTACCAACAAGGAGATCAAGACATGTTTTTACTGATAAGCAGGGCCAGTGTGAAGGTCAGAACTTTGATCATGAGAAATTTTAATTACTTGGATATTGATCAGAATACCTAGAAACCAACTACAGAAGGGAGAGTTTAAGAACAGGGCTGGATTTCTTGGATGCAAGCTAGGGGACCTGGCTGCTCTTCCTGGGCTCTGGTCAGTTGCTATTCTAAGTACATCCTAGGAAAAAAGCCAACTATGATAATGGGTTAGACGTTGGGGAATGGCAGTGACCGCAGTATTATTAGATTTTATATGTTAAGTGAAAGAAGCATTAAAGGAAGTTGATTTTGTAGGAATGTGTGCAAAGCTCTAAGGATTTTTGATGGAAATTTTATAATGTAAAGGGGAAGAGGGGAAGAATATTTAAAGGTGAATTGAAGTGCTTCTTTAAAATCAATAAAGAAAATTAAAACTCTTTAATGATCTTAGACCTGTAAAACAGTCTCAGAGCCAGGACCTGCCCAAGTGTATCAGGTGTCTCTCTGGCCTTTGAGAAATTGCTATTTTTTGTTTGTTTGTTTTCTTTTTAAAAAAATTTTATTGGAGTATAGTTGCTTATAGTGTTGTGTTAGTTTCTGCTGTATAGCAAAGTGAATCAGTTATACATATATCCATTCTTTTTTAAGATATTTTCCCCCATATAGATCATTGACATATACAGATTACTATAGATAACTAATAAGAACCTACTGTAGAGAGAACTTCCGGGAGAGTGAACACAGGCAGGTGCTGCAAGAGTGATGCCCTCAGAGAGAGATGGAAGCTTCCAGCCCTTTCGCCATGTGTCTTCATTTCTGCATCTCTCCCATCTGGCTGTTCCCTGAGTTATATCAATTGTAAGAAACAGTTGGCATATAGCTTCCTTTCAAATTCACTGAAAGAGAGAAGTTTAAGATTTTCATCAGAGGGACCTTCAAGATGGTGGAGGAGTAAGATGTGGATATCACCTACCTCCCCACAAATGCATCAAAATTACATCTACATGTGGAACAACTCCTAGAGAACACCTACTGAATGCTGACAGAAGACCTCAGAATTCCCAAAAGGCAAGAAACTCCCCATGTACCTGGGTAGGGCAAAAGAAAAGAGAAGAAACAGAGACAAAAGAATAGGGATGGGACCTGCACCTCTGGGAGGGAGCTGTGAAGGAGGAAAAGTTTCCACACACTAGGAAGACCCTTCACTGGTGCAGAAGGGGTGTGGGTGGGTGGGTGGGGAATCTTCAGAGCCACGGAGGAGAGCGCAGCAACAGGGGTGCCGAGGGCAAAGCGGAGAGATTCCCACACAGAGGATTGGTGCCGACCAGCACTCACCAGCCTGAGAAGCTTGTCTGCTCACCTGCCTGGATAGGTGGTGGCTGGGAGCTGAGGCTCTGGCTTCGGAGGTGAGATCCCAGGGAGAGGACTGGGGTTGGCTGCGTGAACACAGCCTGAAGGGGGCTAGTGTGCCACAGCTAGCCGGTAAGGAGTCTGGAAAAATGTCTGGACCTGTCTAAGAGGCAAGAAACCATTGTTTCAGGGTGCGCAAGGAGAGGGGATTCAGAGCACCACCTAAACGAGCTCCAGAGACGGGTGTGAGCCGTGGCTATCAGTGCAGAGACCAGAGATGGGCATGAGATGCTAAGGCTGCTGCTGCAGCCACCAAAAAGCCTGTGTGCAAGCACAGGTCACTATCCACACCTCCCTTCCTGGGAGCCTGTAGCCCGCCACTGCCAGGGTCCCGTGTTCCAGGGACAGCTTCCTTGGGAAAAAAACATGGCACACATCAGGCTGTTGCAACGTTATGCTGGCCTCTGCAGGCTCACCCCACATTGCAGTTATAACTACCGTGCCCCTCCCTACCCCCAGTATGAGTGAGCCAGAACCCCCTAATCAGCTGCTGCTTTAACTCCATCCTGTCTGGGTGGGAACAGAAGCCTGAGGGCAACCTACATGCAGAGGTGGGGCCAAAACCATGGCTGAACCCCAGGAGTTGTGCCAACAATGAAGAGAAAGGGAAATTTCTCCCAGACGCCTCAGAAGAAGCGGATTAAATCCCCACAATCAACTTGAGGTGCCCTGCATCTGTGGAATATGTGAATAGACAATGAATCAACCAAAAATTGAGGTGGTGGACTTTGGGAGCAACTGTAGACTTGGGGTTTGCTGTCTGCAGCTGATATGTTTCTGATTTTTATGTTTATCTTAGTATAGTTTTTAGTGCTTGTTATCATTGGTGGATTTGTTTATTGATTTGGTTTCTCTCCTTTTTGTTTTTATTATTTTTTACTTTTTTATTTTAATTTTATTTTTAATATTTTTCTTACATTTTCTCTCCCTTTTCTTCAACCTGTGTACTGACTGGGTCTTGGTGCTCTGGCCTGGTGTCAGGCCTGAGACTCTGAGGTGGGAGAGCCGAGTTCAGGACATTGGACCACCAGAGGCCTCCCAGCCCCAAGTAATATCAATCAGCGAGAGCTCTCCCAGAGACCTCTGTCTCAACACTAAAACCCAGCACCACCCAATAGCCAGCAAGCTTCAGTGCTGGATGCCCAATGACAAACAACTAGCAAGACAGGAACACAACCCCACCCATTAACAGAGAGGCTGCCTAAAGTCGTAATAAGTTCACTGACACACCAAAAAACACAACTGGACACAGCCCTGCCCGCCAGAAAGACAAGGTCCAGCCCCACCCACCAGAACACAGGCACCAGTCCCCTCCACCAGGAAACCTACACAACCCACTGAACTAACATTACCCACTGGGGGCAGACATCAAAACAATGGGAACTACGAACGTTCAGCCTGCAAAAAGGAGACCCCAAACACAGTAAGTTAAGCAAAATGGGAAGACAGAAAATATGCAGCAGATGAAGGAGCAAGGTAAAAACCCACCAGACCAAACAAATGAAGAGGAAATAGGCAGTCTACCTGAAAAAGAATTCAGAGTAATGATAGTAAACATGATCCCAAATCTTCTAAATAGACTGGAGAAAATACAGGATATGTTTAACAACGACCTACAAGAACTAAAGAGCAAAGAAACAATGATGAACAACACAGTGAATGAAATTAAACATTCTTTAGAAGGAATCAATAGCAGAATAACTGTGGCAGAACGGATAAGTGACCTGAACGATAAAATAGTGGAAATAACTACTGCAGAACAGAATAAAGAAAAAAGAATGAAAAGAATTGAGGACAGTCTCAGAGCCCTCTGGGACAACATTAAAATTATAGGGGTCCCAGAAGAAGAAGAGAAAAACAAAGGGACTGAGAAAATACTTGAAGAGATTATAGTTGAAAACTTCCCAAATGTGGGAAAGGAAATAGTCAAGTCCAGGAAATGCAGGAAACCCATACAGGATAAATCCAAGGAGAAAATGCCAAGACACATATTAATCAAACTATCAAAAATTAAAGAAAAATATTAAAAGTAGCAAGAGAAAAGCAAAAAATAAAAAACAAGGAATCCCCATAAGGTTAATAGCAGATCTTTCAGCAGAAACTCTGCAAGCCAGAAGAGAGTGGCAGGACATATTTAAAATAATGAAAGGGAAAGACCTACACCAAGATTACTCTACCAGCAAGGATCTCATTCAGATTTGATGGAGAAATGAAAACATTTACAGACAAGCAAAAGCTGAGAATTCAGCAGCACCAAACCAGCTTTGCAACAAATGCTAAAGGAACTACTCTAGGCAAGCAACACAAGAGAGGGAAAAGCCCTATAAAACCAAACCCAAAACAATGAAGAAAATCGTAATAGGAACATACATATCGATAATTACCTTAAATGTAAATGGATTACATAATCCAACCAAAAGTCACAAACTGGCTGAATAGATACAAAAACGATACCCGTATATATGCTGTCTACAAGAGACCCACTTCAGACCTAGGGACACATACAGACTGAAAATGAGGGGATGGAAAAAGATATTCCATGCAAATAGAAATAAAAGGAAGGCTGGAGTAGCATTTCTCATATCAGACAAAATAGACTTTAAAAGAAAGACTATTACAAGAGACAAAGAAGGACACTACATAATGATCAAGGGATCAATCCAAGAAGAAGATATAACAACTGTAAATATTTATGCACCCAGCATAGCAGCACCTTAATACGTAAGGCAAATGCTAACAGCCATAAAATGGAAAATCAACAGTAAAACAATCATAGTAGGGGATTTTAACACCCCACTTTCACCAATGGACAGGTCATCCAAAATGAAAATAAATAAGGAAACACAAGCTTTAAATGACACTTTAAGCAAGATGGACTTAATTGATATTTATAGGAAATTTCATCCAAAAACAACAGAATACACTGTCTTCTCAAGTGCTCATGGAACATTCTCCAGGATAGATCATATCTTGGGTCACAAATCAAGCCTTGGTAAACTTAAGAAAATTGAAGTCATGTCAAGTATCTTTTCCCCTCACAATGCTATGAGACTAGATATCAATTACAGGAAAACAAACTGTAAAAATACAAACACATGGAGGCTAAACAATACACTACTAAATAACCAAGAGATTGCTGAAGAAATCAAAGTGGAAATCAAAAAATACCTAGAAACATATGAAAATGAAAACGCGATGACCTAAAACCTATGGGATGCAGCAAAAGCACTTCTAAGAGGGAAGTTTAGAACAATACTATCCTACCTCAAGAAACAAGAAACACCTCAAACAACCTAACCTTACACCTAAAGCAATTAGAGAAAGAAGATCAAAAAAAACCCAAAGTTAGCAGAAGGAAAGAAATCATAAAGATCAGATCAGAAATAAATGAAAAGGAAATGAAGGAAACAGTAGCAAAGATCAATGAAACTAAAAGCTGGTTCTTTGAGAAGATAAGCAAAATTGATAAACCACTAGCCAGACTCATCAAGGAAAAAGGGAGAAGACTCAAATCAATAGAATTAGAAATGAAAAAGAAGAACAAGTGACCTTGCAGAAATACAAAGAACCATGAGGGTTTACTACAACTATATGCCAATTAAGTGGACAACCTGGAAGAAATGGACAAATTCTTAAAAAAGCACCACCTTCTGTGACTGAACCAGAAAGAAGTAGAAAATATAAACAGACCAGTCACAAGCACTGAAATTGAAACTGTGATTAAAAATCTTTCAGCAAATAAAAGCCCAAGACCAGATGGCTTCACAGGCGAATTCTATCAAACATTTAGAGAAGAGCTAACACCTATCCTTCTCAAACTCTTCCAAAATATAGCAGAGGGAGGAACACTCCCAAACTCATTCTACGAGCCCACCATCACCGTGATACCAAAACCAGACAGAGATGTCACAGAGAAAGGCCAATATCAGTGATGAACATTGATGCAAATATCCTCAGCAAATACTAGCAAACAGAATCCAACAGCACATTAAAAGGATCATACACCATGATCATATGGGGTTTACCCCAGGAATGCAAGGATTCTTCAATATACGGAAATCAATCAATGTGATACACCATATTAACAAACAGAAGGATTAAAACCATATGATAATCTCTATAGATGCAGAAAAAGCCTTCAAAAAATTCAACACCCATTTATGATAAAAATTCTTCAGAAAGTAGGCACAGAGGGGACTTACCTCAACATAATAAAGGCCATATATGACAAACCCACAGCCAACATCATTCTCAATGGTGAAAAACTGAAACCATTTCCTCTAAAATCAGGAACAAGACAAGGATGCCCACTCTCACCTCTATTATTGAACATAGTTTTGGAAGTTTTACCCTCAGCAATCAGAAGAAAAAGCAATAAAAGGAATCCAAATTGGAAAAGAATAAGTAAAACTGTCACTGTTTGCAGATGATGTAATACTATACATAGAGAATCCTAAAAATACACCAGAAAACTACTAGAGCTAATCAATCAATTTGGTAAAGCACCAGGATACAAAATTAATGCTTAGAAATCTCTTGCATTCCTATACACTAATGATGAAAAATCTGAAAGAGAAATTAAGGAAATACGCCCATTTACCATTGCAACAAAAAGAATAAAATACCTAGGAATAAACCTACCTATGGAGACAAAAGACCTGTATGCAGAAAACTTTAAGACATTGATGAAAAAATTAAAGATGATACAAACAGATGGAGAGATATACCATGTACTTGGATTGGAAGAATCAACATTGTAAAAATGACTATACTACCCAAAGCAATATACAGATTCAGTGAAATCCCTATCAAACTACCACTGGTATTTTTCACAGAACTAGAACAAAAAATTTCACAATACATATGGAAACACAAAAGACCTCGAATAGCCAAAGCAATCTTGAGAAAGAAAAACGGGGCTGGAGGACTCAGGCTCCCTGACTTCAGACTATACTACAAAGCTACAGTAATCAAGACAGTATGGTACTGGCAAAAAAAATCAAAATATAGATCATTGGTATAGGATAGAAAGCCCACACACATATGGTCACCTTATCTTTGTTAAAGGAGGCAAGAATATACAGTGGAGAAAAGACAGCTTCCTCAATAAGTGGTGATGGGAAAACTGGACAGCTACCTGTAGAATAATGAAATTAGAATACTTCCTAACACCATACACAAAAATAAACTCAAAATGGATTAAAGACCGAAATGTAAGGCCTTAAGCTATAAAACTCTTAGAGGAAAACAGGCAGAACAGTCTATGACGTAAATCACAGCAAGATCCTTTTTGACCCACCTGCTAGAGAAATGGAAATAAAAACAAAAATAAACAAATGGGACCTAATGAAACTTAAAAGCTTTTGCACAGTCATGGAAACCATAAACAAGACTAAAAAACAGCCCTCAGAATGGGAGAAAATATTTGCAAAATGAAACACCTGACAAAAGATTAATCTCCAAAGTATACAAGCAGTTCATGCAGCTCAATATCAAAAAACAAACAACCCAATCCAAAAATGGGCAGAAGATCTAATTAGACATTTCTCCAAAGAAGATATACAGATTGCCAGCAAACACATGAAAGGATCCTCAACACCGCTAATCATTAGAGAATTGCAAATCAAAACTACAATGAAGTATCACCTCACACCAGTCAGAATGGCCGTTATCAAAAAATCTACAAACAATTAATGCTGGAGCAGGTGTGGCTATAAGGGAACCCTCTTGCACTGTTGGTGGGAATGTAAATTGATACAGCCACTATGGAGAACAGTATGGAGGTTCCTTAAAAAACTAAAAATAGAACTACCATACAACCCAGCAATCCTACCATTGGGCATATACCCTGAGAAAACCATAATTCAAAACAGTCATGTACCACTATGTTCATTGCAGCTCTGTTTACAATAGCCAGAACATGGGAGCAACCTAGGTGTCCACTGACAGATGAATGGATAAAGAAGATGTGGCACATGTATACAGTGGAATATTACTCAGCCATAAAAAGAAATGAAATTGAGTTATTTGCAGTGAGGTGGATAGACCTATAGTCTGTCATACAGAGTGAAGTAATTCAGAAAGAGAAAAACAAATACTGTATGCTAACACATATATATTGAATCTAAAAAAGAGGTTCTGATGAACCTAGTGGCAGGACAGGAATAAAGATGCAGATGTGTAGAATGGACTTGAGGACACTGGGTGGGGAAAGTGTAAGCTGGAACGAAGTGAGAGAGCAGCATTGATGTATATGCACACTACCAAATGTAAAATAGAAAGCTAGTAGAAGCAGCTACATAGCACAGGGAGATCAGCTCGGTGCTTTGTGACCAACTAGAGGAGTGCAATAGGGAGGTGGGAGGGAAATGCAAGAGGGAGAGGATATGGGGATATATTTATACATATAGGTGATTCATTTTGTTATACAGCAGAAACTAACACAATATTTTAACACAATCATACTCCAATGAACATGTTAAAAAAAGAAAGAACCTACTGTATAGCACAGGGAACTCTGTTCAGTACTCTGAAAAGTTGCTTTTTATGACTTTACACGTCTGGTTGAGTGAATGGGCTTCTATTACGGTCTTGGTCTCAGTAGGTAGTACCATATCAACAAAGATATCCTAATATATGCCTTTGAAATTTTTTGCTAGACTTTGTAATGGCCCTGCAACTATGCCTCTTCTCCAAGCCTTGCCTCTCTAAAAGTGTAGCTTCTTCACAGATGCAGAATGCTGTTTCCATAACAGGTTTGGTAGTTTCACTCCTTTGCTGAACTTTCATCATCTTGTATACCAAAGACAATTCTTTACAATTTGGTCTTCACTCACTTCTTTGATCTCAATGTTTGTTGCTGTTCCCTTACATGAATCCTGCATTCTAGCCATGCATAAATCTCTTTTACTTTAGAATATATTTTTGTTTTTACTTTTTACTTTGGAATAAAATTACATTTACAGAAACTTTGTGAAGATGGAGTAGAATCTAAATATACCCCCACCAACTTTTCCTATACTTAGCATCTTACACTACTGTGGTATATCTGTCAAAACCAAGAAACAAATATTGCTACATTACTGATAAACTTTATGCTTCATGTATAGATTGGAAGCAGCTTCTCCATTAATGTCCTTTTTCTCTTCTAGGGTCCCATCAAGGATACCGCATTGCATTTAATCATAACGTCTCCTTAGTCTCCTCTGGTATGTAACCATTTCTCAGATTTTCCTCATTTTTTATGACCTTGAGAATTTTGAGGCGTACTGGTATTCTGTAGAATGTCTGTCACTTTGAGTTTGTTTGTTTTTCCTCATGGTTAGACCGGAGTTATAGGGTTTTGTAAAGAATACCACAGAGGTGACAAGCCCTGCGCATCCCATCATATCAAGGGGAACATACTATCAACATAACTTATCACTGTGATGTTAACCTGGACCTCTTGCTTAACGTAGTGTTTGTCAGGTTTCTTCACTGTAAAGTTACTAATGTCCTCTTTCTATACTCTGTTCTTTGCAAGTGAGTCACTAAGTCAGCCTACACTCAAGGGTGAGGGGAAGATTAAGCTCCACCCCCTGGAGGGAAAAGTATACCATTGATTATTTGGAATTCCTCTGTAAAGGCAATTTATCTCCTTTCCCTTATTTATTTATTGGTTTGTTTATTTATTTATTTACTGGCTTAGTCAATAAAGTATATCAGCATGAGCTTATGAATATTCAGCTTCTACTTTGGATTATAATCCAATACTACATTATTTATTTTGTTGCTCAGTGTGTTCCAGCTTTGGCCACTGGGAGCTTGAAATCGTTGGCTCAGACTTTCGAATAGCTGGATTAGTAAAGACTGGTGTTTTACCAGTAATGAAACCAGCTCAGGCCTGCCGAAGCCAAAAAAGAAATTTGCTAGACATAGGAGCATCCCCGGAACCTTTGAACTAGAATACACTTAGGTCTCTGAAAGACAGAAATGGATATTTAGAAGGCAGTCAGGACCCCTACTTCTCTCTTCTACTTTATCCACCGGGTCTAATTCATTTTTTTCTCCCTTTGCAACTTCAGACTGCTCAGTAGCTGCTACTACAGAGCTACTGCCTTCATGTGTTTAAGTTACAGTTACATAAGGAGAGTGATATGCCTTTCTTAAGGCCCCACATCAAATTACTTGGGAAAGAAATTGTATTGCCTAACTTAGTTTAAATGTGCACTTTTGGCCCAAGAAGCTATGGCCGGGAGTGTGGTGTGGGTCATGAAGTTCAAACTTGTCTCTAGAGGTCCACACCTGTGTCAGTGTCATAGCTTAGGGAGGCCTAAGCCTCCCTAATACACCCTAAGTAAGGGTGTATTGTTTTGAGCTTTCCAGGCACCAATAAAGGGTCCACTGTAAATGTATGTGGCCTTAGAATGCTGCTTCCTCTACCTTAAATTCACTTTTACCTTTGATTTGCACAGAAGGCTCCCATCAGTCATTACTTCCAGGATATCATCTCTGTCCAACTATTTCTCATAGTTATACTCATGTGATCACCTACAAAATTTTATTATTAGTAAATATATTTATTATATGGTACCTATGTACATATTTTTTCTCAAGATTCTAAGCCTCTTGAGGAAGCTTTCATGTGTAGTTCATTTTAACATCTCTAAGATCTAATATAGTCTCTAGAGCATTATAGGTTCAATAAATGGTTTTTAAATGAGTAAATGACCAAGTATTAGTAAGATATGTATTAAACTATGGTAAGCCTGAAGACACTGAAACTAAAGTGCAAAATTAATCAGCTTTAGTTAAAAATATATTAATATTTGCTGATAAAACAGTTAAAGAGGCAATTTTCTCTCCACCACTCCTCACAAAGGAACCTTAGAAAATAGGATGCCTTAAAAGAAAAACGCAGCTCTTCAGTAATGGGAAGAATTGGGAAGATTCAAAGGCAAGTGAGCTGAACAAATTTTTAAGAGACAAGTGGAAGTGAAAGAAAGTAAAAAAACAGAGTATTAATTTGCAGGGCCTAATTCAATCAGCAAGAAAAGATTTCTCGAATGTATTTGTAGGAGACAGATGGTAAAGAGAAAATTGGTTTGCTGAAAAATGAGAGTGGGGAATTAGAGACATAGGCTAAGGAAAGGGAAATTTGTTCAACAGCTGTATTTTGCTTTGGTCTTTACAGATCTAAGGGGAGATAAGGGATCACTTAGAATAGAAACCATTGCACTTCTTTTAAAGTAGACAAGCCACACCTGAGGACGGATAAATGCCTAAGAGGGCAGTTGAAAGAAACACATTCAAACTCTACCAAGTCTGTCTAGACTCATTGAATTAATGATGGTGGCCCTCATCTCAGGCACTCATACTTGGTCTTATCTGGTTTCTTGACTTTTCAGTCACCTATCAATAATCCACTGTGGTTTTAGGAACCCCACTTGGAATTCTCAACCTGCTGTATTTTACCTAAGACCATAATGTTGTACTGGAAAGAGTACAGACTGATGAGTTAGAGGAACTGAAATTCTAGCCTTGAGTTGGAGATAGGAATTTGGATTACAGTAGCATGTCATTTTATGTTAAAACATTGACAGTAGAAAAGGTTAGCTAACAAAATCTTAGGTAGTAAAATGAGCAATAGGCCAAGGGAGAATTAAGGGGAATACCGGCACTTTAGGATCAGAAAGAGGGAGAGGGCATCAAAGTAAGGAGATTAGAAAAGAATGGTTCAGGACATAAGAGGAGAATAAGAATGTGTTATCACAGACAAATAGGGACGAGAGAGTCTCAAGTGAGAGAAAGTATTCAACAGAATCAAATGCTGTAAAAGGATTGGGTAAATTCATTTTTCAAAGGTCCTTTATATTGAATATTGTCATATCCATTTTGGGTTATCTTTTTTATGAGACCCATGACTTTGCTTTGATTTTCTCTTTATTTTTATTGAAACAACCTATTTTTCCAAGACCCAGACAGCAATATTTTTGGTGTGGATTTGCTCTGATAACATTACCTTATATTCTTAATTGTAATGTATTTTTGCTACTTTAATTTTCCTTAATATCACTACCAACCACTTCTTAAGAAGATAAGCTGGTGCTGTTTATATTATGATTCTATTCCCCATCCCTACTCCAGAAACCATTATTGGTGGTGATTTTGTTTTCTAGGAGGATGACTTTTGAACTAGGGAAGAAATTTGGATTTTGGATAGAGAAAAGTCTCAGTTTAAATCTCAGTTCTGTCATTTCACATTTGCATGTTCTTGGACATCGCATTTAATCTATCAGAGGCTTATTTTTCTCATTTGTACATCTATAAAATGCGTCTAATATCTATGTCATAGAATGCTTTTGAAGATATATGTGAACATAAGTTTACAATTGAAAATATTACTTCGTTTGTTGTAGTGTAAGTTTATTTAATTATGTTCAGTTCAGATGAGATGTCTTTTGAACAGATTAATTTTCTGTAGGTTAAAAGGTAAGGTTCAGCCTGTGGTTCTAGAGGAAATCAAAGTCTTTTCATATTCTTACATTAGCCCAGGGCAGTCCTGTAGTGAAACACTTGTCTTGGGCAAATACCAACTTACAGTCATCTTCTCATTTTGTGCATGGTCTCTAGGGGAATACCACAGATAAAATTTTGTATTTCCAATTACACTTACATGAATACCTTAGGCGCCTCCAATTAAGCAGTCTCTTCTTTCACAGTTTGTCTACTGAAAACACTGAACACCAGAAATTGAAATGTCTTTGAATTGTCATTTCTCCAAGATTCCCTAGAAACAGTACATGGTGGGGGTTGTTCAGGCACCTAAGTATGACCTGATTTCCATTGCCTCAGGCTTTGCTTTCACCGTCTATCACTGACTATCAGAATAAACTTGTCCGTCATCGTCTTCAAGAGAGGGAACATCAAAACACGTGTTTCAGGCAGCGCCTTGATTATATTAATACATACCTGGGCCTTACTCACTGACTTCCTAACTCCATATTCACACCAGCTCAGAATGTTGACTGTGATGAGGAATGAATTTCTTTATTTTACAGCTTCAGATTTGGCAACCTATTATCTTCAGGACTGCAGGTTCCTTTATAGTAATATCCCCTACAGTAAACCTTCTCTGACCTAATAACCCATCTCTGCTCCTCTCCCCTCCAGAAAACTTGGTTAGTGCCTTTGCGTCTCTTGGCATACCTTATCAAGGCACTTATGCATCCGTTGTACTTCATATGTTTCCATGACTCTTCCTCTGCTAGCCTTGAGAGAAGGTGTTGCCTTTTTAACCTATGTCTATATCCCTATGTCCAAAATTCCTATGATGGAGGAAATAAATATCATTAAATATCAGTTGGATGACTCAGCAAATGGACTGAGTCCTTATTTGACTTCTGATCCTATGATATTTAATATTTCCATGATTCCACAAATTCTCTTTTTTGATCCAGACATCAACAGAAATACTTCACCCTCACTCTGTTGGTTCAACAGTAACCTTTTTTCCCCCTGTTTTCAGCATACATTTAAAACACATGCTCATTTTCATATTACTCTGAAACCTTTTTAGGATACTTGTGCTGGAAACATTAAGGGGTTTGTCAAGCTTCTAAAATAATTCACTTGGGAACAGGATATCTGAAGGTTGAAAATCAAGATCAAATATTATCTTCTTTTAAGAAATTTTCTTGACTTTCCAAGGAATGTTAGACCCCTAGAACTTGATTCATTCCCTCTTATAGAACTCAACTTGTCACAGTTTAATGTATCCACTTATAGGGAAGACACAGACTGGGAGCTCCCTCAGAACAATATCTTTGTTTCTTACTCATTTTTTTCCCTTATGCCTGGTTGAGTATCATTTTCTAAAACTTTGCACACATTTTTCCCTCTGAATAGAACACTCCATTCAAAACCCTCTACCATTGCCACCTCCTACCCTATTCCAGTATCAATACAAACACACATACTTCTCTGGGTAACCCCCTAAATATTCTTTAAATTTCAGCTTTTACCTACTTTCAAAAATGTCCTATGGCTGACCCCATCTCTCACTCCACATGGTTGTATTTATCGTATTGTTTTTAAATGGTTCACTTTATTTTCCATACTAACCTGTGAGCTCTTTAAGGTCAAGAACTGTGTCTTGTCCTCCTTTTTGTGTCCCATGTCCAGTCTAAGCCTGAACATAGTAGGTGATGAGCACAGATATTTTAAAAATAACTGTACCACTCTGCCAGTCTTCTGCACAAGTATCTAATCAGTTATTGGCCAAGCAGTAAATCCTTCATTCATTTTGCATACTGGTGCTCTTCTCATACCCATACCTAAACTTCATTAAGTGAGCTCATTGCTATGGAGATTTCTGGAAAAGCTTTATAGCTATTATTTGGGATTAGGGTTCAGTGAGTAACAACAGTGAGTGACATGACAGTTACATGTTATATGACTATTATTGATCAGATTTCAAGAGAAAGTCCATTAACCCTAGCATTTCCTTTGGTGGAAGAGCTGCTTTGTAGATTGGTCCTTCTGTGGTGGGATGAGATGGCTCAGAAATTTAGTTCCAGAAAGTATATGTAAAAAAGTGAAATTGTAAAGTACCACGCAGGCTGGGTCTACTGTTTCAGCGATTCTTCTGGTGACAGCCAGAGGTGACTAAGGGCCTCCTGAGAATTATGAAATGTTATCTGTGTTATGAGCAGAAGCTTTGAAAGAGCAATTATAAGTGTTTCTTATTTTCTGTTTCCTTATAATCAAGCATTCCACCAAACAACTCACACCAAGGTGCCATTATGTTCAGTTGCTGATTGATTATCATTGTTCAGATGAGACCTTCAGGGAATATATTAGGTAGTGGTTGTTCAAAATTGGGAACTAAGTAGCATTGTTGACTCAGTGTAGTTGTGAGTGAATGTACTTTCCATTACACATTTTCTATGCCTGCCTACCTTAAGCTCTCCCCTTCTCTTCCTTCCTTCCTCCCTCCTGTACTTTTTTCCTCCTTTTCACTCCTTTAAACTATCTTTGTCGAGTTTCTATTGTATGTAGGCCTTTCACTTAAGTAAATGAACAATTTCAACGTAGCTCAAAAATTTTGACAAAGATATGTACAGAATATCTGAGGATGAGAAAATAATTCAATCCATCTGAGAAGAAGAGAGTTCAACAACATCCCTCACCAAAAATCCCACATACAAACAAACAAAACCAAGGCTTCTTAGTGGAAGTGATCAAATAGTAGTTCACTAGGGTTAAAGAAATAGGATATCTCAGGAAGGAATCACGTTTCTCTAGAGGGAATCACAGAGGTTTTCAAGGAAAGTATAGATCTGTGCTATCCAATATGGTGGCCAATAAGCACATGTGGTTATTTAAATTTAAATGAATTAATATTAAATTAAATTTAAAAATTACTTTCTCGGTTATACAAGGCACTTTCTAAATGCTCCATATCTACATGGCTATCATATTGAACAATGTACATATAGAGCATTTCTAACATCACAGAAAATTCTGTCAGCATTAAATTTTAATAATTGTGCTAGGGGAAGAGGGTGCATTTTGGAGGAATGGCTCATAATTCAGTTAGCTTAGTGAGAAAGAAAATAAGATAAATTATAATAATTAAATTAATAGCTATCATTGATTAAATACCTACTGTCTTTCATATTGCTTATATTTGATACTCATAGGTATTATTCTTATAAAAGTGGAGACTGAAGTTTGGAGAAGTACCTTTTCCAAGATCACTTAGCTAGTGAATAGTTTAAAGCAAAGACCAAGACAAAGGAGAATGGATATCTAAGAAGTTTGGATTGTGTACATTAGACAGTGGGGCACAAATGAATGTTCTAAGCAAGAAAGTGGTATGATGGGAGCTACACTTGAAGAGAAGTATTCCTGATTGATGGATGATGTATCTTTGGTCAGTGGAATAGCTTTCGTCAGATGTCTGAGGTTAAACCTCAGAGTATTTTAGAGTTCAGTGAATTCTCTGTAAAACCTAGCCTTGGAGTATCTCCCTTTACCTAGGTTTTATCAAAAGAAAAGCTAGAGGGTGGGCATAGAAGGAAAATGTTGTAGATTATCACATACATAGGCAGGAGTGTTTTTTAAGGTGCAAACAACTCATGTCTCAGAAAATGTAGTCATCCAAGACATTGATGTTTGTAAAATTATTCATGTAAAATGTTATTCAGGCATACTTCATTTTATTGTGCTTTGCTTTATTGCATTTCACAGATAGTGCGTTTATTACATATTGAAATTTTGCTACAATCTTGTGTCGAACAAGCTTATTGGAGCCATTTTTCCAAGAGCATTGGCTCGCTGTGTGTCTCTGTACCACATTTTGGTAATTCTCACATATTTCTAACTTTTAAATTATTACTATATTGTTTTATGGTGATCTGTGATCAGTGATCTTTGATGTTACTATTGCAAAAAATTATAATACAATGAAGGCTCAGAAGAGGGTTAGCATTTTTAAGCAATTCTTATTTTTTAATTAAGGCATAGACATTGTTTTTTTAGACATAATACAGTTGCACACTTAATAGATTTCGTATAGTGTAAACATGATTTTATATGCCCTGGGAAATCAAAAAATTCATGTGACTCTACTTATTGCGATACTCACTTTATTGCATTGGTCTGGAACTGAACACCCAATATCTCCAAGATATGCCTGCCACACACTCACACCCACACACCTCCATTTATACACACACACACACACACACACACACACACACACACACACACACACACATTCTCATAACAGTCACTACTGTTGAAAAACAGAGGTTTTATTTTAACATGTAAATTCAGTGGAACTTTAGTATTCTTAGTTTTATCTTTTCAATAATTATTCAACAAATGTTAATGAAGACCTACTATGGTAGGTACTAGAGATGCAATGACAATTTAGTTTATGATCTAGTAGAAGATACGGAAAAGAAATCATGTAATTACAGTGCTTGTTAAGTGCTACCATGACAATTTGTTCCCTTGCTGAAGCACAAACCTGAATGCTGAGCTGTGAATTACTAAGACAGTGAATGATGTTAGTCTATCACATCCCAATGCAGCTGGGTTTTTCTCTCCTTCTCCTTATCTACTTATAAATTCTCCTAAGGTTGTAAAAATATTTTATTTATGAAATATTGCTGACAAGGGAGAGATAGAACTTTAGTAAATGTAGAAAACTGTAGTTAAAATTTGAAGCTATGCCAGGGAACTCGTTACTCTCAACAGAAATATAATTTGAGGTAAAGAAGAGAACCTGAAAAATAATCCATTTATAAATTTAGGAGTTCACAAAGGTTCCAGGGTATAAGTATGATGACTCCCAAGACAGTGTCCAGGGTCTACTATAAGAAAGGCAAATAAACAGCCACTCTTTTTTATCTTCTAAAAACAAGTCACCCATGAGATCACAGTAGAAAAACTTTAATGAAGTTGATGGATTTTACTCTTGAGTGTGTCTAGGCAGTATTGGCCTAAAATATACTACAGTGCCTGACGATTTCTTTTCTGAGTTTTGCCAGCTATTTGGATATTCAGCCAAAGAAGTGGGTACAGGTACCTTCTGATAGTATTCATTGAATTTTTGAGGATATTGTTACAAAGCAATAATAAATTGAAATACATTTTTAGTACAGTTATTAACTCTTGCTCTGATTCTGCTAGTCACATATTACATAAGTTCTGCTAAAGCCAGTACTGTTGGATCAACCCTTCTGCAAATAACAAGTACTAACTCTGGAAAAAATTTAAAACAAGAAAAAGAAAAAGATATGAAGGAACTTGAGAACAACCCAAAGCAGACACATACCAGAGCAGTGTCTGCCCTTGGAAGAAAGGGACAGCCTTGGATGAATTTCACATTTTTTATGGCTATTTTCCTGAGAACATGCCTCATTGTGTGTCATGTGGGAACAACAAAAACCTAGTCTTACTTGCTTCAGGAACCAGAAGGCAGAGTTCAGGGCCATCACAGTTCCTACCTAGGAAGTGAGGGAGAATCCTGGAAAGGAGAGAACCAGAGAGCGGAGACCACAGTTTGGTGTATAGACACTGTACAAATCTCTGTCTGACCCCTGAAGCAGATACGTGTAAAGCAGACTCCAAAAAACCTAGTTAACTCTAAAAACACAATGGCCTACAAAAAAAAAAGAAGACAAAGTTTGCAGCTTGAGTCCAGCCAAGTTAGTTGGCTGCTGAGACACAAACACACACACGTGCGCGCACACACACACACGCAACAACACTCTTCAGAGACTATAGCAGAAAAGTCTTACAACATACTATTCATAATTCCAGAATACAATCTGAAATCACCTGACATTTTAAAAGGTAGTAAGACATGATCTATTCTGAAGAGAAAAAAAACAACTAGTCAATACTCTGAGATGACACAGATACTGTGATTAGCAAAGATTTCAAAATAGGAGTTCCAGAAAGAGAGGAGAGAGAGGATGGGACAGAAACAATATCTGAAGAAACAACAGTTGATAATTTCTTATATTTGATGAAAGGCATAGGAGAGGCTCAATGAATCTGTCATGATAAATAAAAAACTGATGAAAATAAAATGTAAATAAAACATTTTGAAAACAACTGGAGAAGAAAAATTGCACCTTACATGCAGGGGAACAATGAATCAAATGATGACTGACTTCTCATCAGAAAGAGTGGGTGCCATAAGACAGTAGGAGACTATCTTTAACTGACTGGGAGAAAGCAAAATAATAAAGGTCAACCTAGACTATATCATTGATAATATTCTTCATGAATAAAAGCAAATAAATACATTTTCAGATTAAAAAAAAAGACTAAGAGAATTTGTTGTCATTAGTCCAGCACTAAAAGAAATGTTAAAGGAATGTCTTCAGAATTATGAAAGGAGAATTATGCTGAACTGTTGGCCTATAAAATATATAAATGTAATATATACAAAAGCTATAACATAAAGGATGAGGAGGTTGTAAATAAAACTATATGTTAGAAGTTTTCTAAATTTGGTGTAAAATGACACAAAATTAACTCTAAATACAGTGTGAAAAGTTAAGGACGAATAATCTCTAGAGCAACCATTACAGAATAATGCAAATAAGGATAGCTAAAGTCAACAGATAAGTTAAAATCCTAAAAAAAAATTTAAGGCAGCAAAGCAATAAAAGTGGGAAAATAACAGCAACAAAGAAAACAGAGAAAATAAATAGAAAATCATGAGAAAATCAAACCATACCAAAATACATTGAGTGCAACAATGGGCTAAACATGCCAATAAAATGGCAGAGATTATCAGAGTAGATAAAAAAGCAAGACCTAACTATATACTATCCACAAGAAATACACTTTAAACACAGAGATACATACAATAGGTTTAAGTAAATGGGAGGAAAATGATATATATCTTGAAAACAGTAAGCTTAAGAAGGCTAAAGTGGCTATATTACTATCACATCCAGTAGACTCGAAATAAAGTATATTACCAGAGATCAAGGGAGGTATATCATAATGATAAAAGAGAATTCATGTCAGGAAGATGTAACAGTTGTAAAAGTATATGCGCCTTACAACAGAACTTTGAAATGCATGAAGCAAACATTTTCAGAATTAAAAAGAAAAACAGACAATTTTCACAATCATTATTAGATATTGTAACACACTGTCCTCAGCAGTTGATGGAATAATTATACGAAAATAGTCAGTGGTCCATACACCAAAATGGACCTTATGACAGGCCATAAAAAGTCTCAATACGTTTAAAAATATATAAATACCACAAAATAAATTACATCAGTAACAAAAAGATATTCCAAAAATCCGTAAGTATTGGCATATTAACCAGTGTACTTATAAATAACTCATGGATTAAAGAAGAAATCACAAGGGAAATTAGAAAATAGTTTGAACTGAATGATAGTAAAAATACAATATATCAAGTTCTGTGGTATGTAACTAATCAGGCTTTAGAGGGAATTTAAAATTTTAATGCTTATATTAGCAGTTTGGAGAGAAATCTATAGTTTTAAATGCTTATGTGCCTTAAAAAGATCTATAATAAAAGACCTAAAGTTCCACCTTAAGCTAGGAAAAAAAGGGCAAAGTAAACTCCAAATAGGTAGGGAGAAGGAAATAATAAAGGTAAGAGCAGAAATAATGAAATATAAAGCACATAATGTATATGTATAACTGAATCACGTTGCTGTACACCTGAAACTAACACAACATTGTAAATCAACTATAGTCCAATATAAAATATAAATTAAAAAAAGTAAAATAAAAACAGTTGAGATTAAAAACCCACAATAGATAAAATAAAGTTGAATCTTCTGCATGGTTAAAATTTAACCATGCAATCCTGCTGGCTCCAGAATCTGGGAAGAGAAGCTTTCTAGGCTCCCAGAATCTGTGGACGAGAGAGCTTAGAAGGGCAGAAATGGTGCTGAGTACAAATAGATACATATATCCAGAGAACAGCCATTTCAGTGACAAACTACAGTCTGGTACACACTCAAGCAGCACAGGGACTCTTTTGAAATTTATAATTTCTTCAACTTCTAGTGCTTTCTTAGGCACATAGAAATCAGTGACTATTTAATTAATGAATGGCAAAATAATAGTAATGAGGGTTATTTCCATCAAATTCTTTTGGATATGTCTTTCCTGGTTAAAGGAACAAAAGTCATGGTCCTGGGAACCAGTGTGTGCGTGTGTGTGTGTGTGTGTGTGTGTGTGTGTGTGTGTGTGTGTGTGTGGCTTTAACTGATTATGGGTTTCAAACTTTGAACTTCTGTTCTCTCCTAATGTTCTTGCCTTAACAGGGGTTGATATAATTTAACAGGAGATGTGACATTTCTATTATTACCAAGAAATGTTAAGTAGAAAGATATTCTGGGAAATAGACTCTCCATAGGTAATCAAAATTACATGAAGCCAGATGTCCAAGTTGCTAATTATATAATTATTATGAAATATAATTTGATTCAAATATATTACTTTGTAATGGGAAAATACAGTCTTCTTAAGTTTCAGACAGTAAAATCTTCCTACTTTTTAAGATGATGTATCCATGGAACAGTCATTTGTAACAATTTTCATTATGACTTTTTCATTTTCCAGAAAGCTTCTCACCACAAAATAATAGGTTTTCAGTTTCATCAGGGAAAGATTTCAATTGTAATAGGACATGTGTTATGTTGTATAAGTTTGGGACATTGAGAGAAAGCAAAGTGACATGTGCTTTCAGCCTTAAAAAAATTATTGGTCAGAACGTTTAACATGAGATCTATCATCTTAACAAATCTTTAAGTGTATAATACAATATTGTTAATTATAGGTACAATGTAGTACAGCAGATTTCTAGAACTTACTCATCTTCCATAATTGAGACTTCATACTTTTGATTAGCAACTCCTCATTTCTCCCTTCCCCCATGACACTGGCCTTAGCAATGATTTCATTTGATATAACACCAAAAGCATAGGCAACAAAATCCAAAATAGACAAGTGGGACTACTTCAAACTGAAAAGCTTCTTCACAGCAAAGAAAACAATTAATAGAGTGAAAGGGCAGCCTATGGAATGGGAGAGAATATTAGCAAACCATATATAAGATAAGGGATTAATTTCCAAAAAATATAGGGAACTATTACAACTCAATCCAAAAAAATAACCTGATTTAAAAATGGGCCAAATGCTTGAATATACATTTACCCAAAGAAGATGTATTGTCAACAGGTTTATGGAAAGATGCTCAACATCACTAATCACCAGGGAAATGCAAATCAAGACCACAATGAGATATAACCTCATACCTGTTAGGATGGCTACTATCAACCAAAAAAAATACAAGTATTGTTGAGGTTTTGGAGAAATCGGAACCCTTGTACATTGCTGGTAGAAAAGCGAAATGGTCCAGTTGTGGTGGAAAACAGTAAGGAGGTTCCTCAAAACATTAAAAGTAGAACTACAATATTTTTCAGGCTTTTAAAAAATTTAACATTTTATTTTAAGATAATTATAAATTCACAGATGTATGCAATAATATAGAGAGTTCCTATATACCCTTTACTCAGTTTCCCCCAATGGTAACAACTTGCAAAACTGTACTATCATATCACAACCAGTATATTGGCATTGGTATGGTCAAGAGATAGAATACTTTCATCACTACAAGGATTCCTCATGTTGCTGCTTTATAGCCAGATTTACTTCTCTTGAGCCCTCCATCCCTTTAAACACTGGTAACCACTTTCATCATTTCTATAACTTTGTCATTTCAAGAATTATATAAATGGATTAATACAGTATGTAACCTTTTGGGATCAAGCATAATTCACTGGAAATTCTTCCAGGTTGTATATATCAATAGTTAATTTGTTTTCACTGCTGAGTAGTGTTCCAGGGTATGGATATACCACTGTTTAATCAGTCACCCATTGAAGGACACCTGAGTTATTTCCATTTGGGGGCTATTATAAATAAAGCTACTTTAAACATTTATGGACAGGTTTTTGTGTGAAGATAATTCTTAATTCCTATGGGATAGATTCCCAGGGGTGTAATTTCTGGTTTATATGGTACTTGCATATTTAGGTTTTTAAGAAACTGTCAAACTGTATTCTAGGATGGCTAAACTATTTCATATTCTCATCAGCAGTGTCTCAATAATCCAGTTTCTCTGCATCCCCACGAGTGTTTGTTGTTGTCACTATTTTTTGTTTTAGCTCTTCTGATATTTACATAGTGCCATTTCATTTTGGTTTTACCTTGCATTGTTTTAATGGCTAATCATGTTGAACATCTTTCATGTGCTTATTTGCTATCCGCATGTTCTCTTTTTTGAAATGTCTGTACATGTCCTTTGCCCATTTTCTAATCTTTTTTTTGTACTGTTGAGTTTTCTTTATATATTCTAGATTTTATCCTTTTTAAATAGGTGGTTTGCAGATATTTTCTCCAAGTCAGTAGCTTGTATTTTAAGCCTCTTAACAGACTCTCTCACAGAGCAAAAGAGTTTAATTTTAATGATGTTCAGTTTTTCATTTCCTTTTATAGATCGTACTTTTGGTGTCAAGCATAAGAATTCTTTGCCTAGCACTTCGTACCTAGCACTAAATCTTGAAGATTTTCTTGTTTTTCTGTTTTGTTTTGTTTTGTTTTTGCTGTATGCGGGCCTCTCACTGTTGCGGCCTCTCCCGTTGCGGAGCACAGGCTCTGGACACGCAGGCTCAGCGGCCATGGCTCACGGGCCTAGCCGCTCCACGGCACGTGGGATCTTCCCGGACAGGGGCACGAACCCGTGTCCCCTGCATCGGCAGGCGGACTCTCAACCACTGCGCCACCAGGGAAGCCCTGTATTTTTTTCTATAAGTTTTATTTTTATGTTTTCCATTTATGATTATGCTACATTTTGAGTTAATTTTAAATAAGGCTGGAGATTTATACAAAAGCCTATTTCATCCTCATACAAGTAGAACTTCAATTTCACACTTTAAAGAACACATGAGAAGATGGAAGGAAGATGACAGTGCTTACCTAGGGAGCACACCATCATGCAGAAAACAGAGGCCCTGGCTTTTTGATTATACAACTTAAGGTTCTATGGTTAATGTAAGATTCATATAAAATTTCTTTCTTTTCAGGCTTTTTTGAGCATCAAATATATAACTGTTGAAAGAGATTTGTCAGTTGCACAGTTAATGTAAATTTAACTTATTTTCATGATTGGGTGCAGCAGATCACAAGAAGGAAAGCTGGAGTGGGGTGAAGAGTGTAGGCTGTATAGAGGTTACAGTTTATTTTGCATTTTTATCTATCTCTCCATATTGCAGAAATCTGTGTTCCTCATCCATCTAGTATCTGGCTCTGTATATTTGAAAACAAGATAATAGACATTTTTGGGGGAATTTTTTCCTGCTTGTTCTGGCAATATCCTAGATAATCTTAATATGCACCATCAAAGGAGAGCTGATCAATGGCTAACTGTCTGCATTTCTACATTTCCCAACACCTGAAAAGAAGGGACAAAGTGTAATTCCTATTCTTTGGGTGTCAGCAGTAGGCAAAATAATGCCCCTTCCCTAAAGATACCTGTACCCTAATCCTTGAAACTTAGAATATATTTCATTACATGGCAAGTGGGGATTAGGGTTGCTAATCAGCTGACCTTAAACTAAAGTGATTAACCTGGATAAGTTAGTTGTGCCCAGTGTCATCATAGGCATCCTTTAAAGTGGAAGATGCTATACTGCTGGATGTGCAAAGGGGCCACCCTTAAAAGCTGAAAAAGACAATGAAATGGATTCTCCCCTTGGGCCTCAAGAAGGAATTCAACCTTGTCAACATATTGATTTTAGCCCAGTGGGTCCCATTTTGGACTTAATGCTTCCAGAGCCATAAGATAATGAATGTGTGTTGTTTTATGTAACTAAGTTTATGTTAATTTGTTATGACAACAATAGGAAAGTAACTCAAAGTAAAATTATTAAGTAAATAAAACTGATACATTTTTTATTTCCATTAACTCCCAGAGCACTTTATCTATCCCTGTCTCTATCTACCCTTGGTTTCTTTTGCTTAGTGATGGATCTCCAGCACCTGATAGAGTGCATAGCACTTAGTAGATGCTCAAAAATATGCTGATTGTGTGCATGGATACACAAACATCTTCCTCTCATTTTAATTAAATTCAACATAGATTTTATTTATTTTTTATTTAGTTGAACTAAGTTGATTTACAACATCATATTAGTTTCAGGTGTAAAACATAGTGATTCAAAATTTTTATAAATTATACTCCATTTAAAGTTATAAAATATTGGCTCTATTCCCTTTGCTGTACAATATATCCTTGTAGCTTACTTATTTTTTACATAGTAGTTGGTATCTCTTAATCCCCTACCTTTATCTCACCCCTTCCCCTTTCCTTTTCCCTTCTGGTAACCACAAGTGTGTGCTCTATATCTGTGAGTCTGTTTCCATTTTGTTTTATTTATTTGTTTTATTTTTTAGATTCCACAGGTAAGTGATAACATACAGTATTTGTCTTTGTCTGACTTATTTCACTAAGCACAGTATGCTCCAGGTCCATCTATGTTGTTGAAAATGGCAAAATTGTATTCTTTTTTATGGCTGAGTAATACTCTATTGTGTATGGGTGTGTGTGTGTATACCACATCTTCTTTATCCATTCATCTGTTGACGGACACTTAGGGTGCTTCCATATCTTGGCAATTTCTAAATGATGTGGCTATGAACATTGGGTTACACGTATCTTTTTTAATTAGTGTTTTTGTATTTTTTCAGTTATATGCTCAGGAGTAGAAGTCCTGCCTCATATGATAGTTCTATCTTCAGCTTTCTGAGAAACCTCCACTGTTTTCCACCGTGACTGCAGCAATTTACATTTCCACCAACAGTATAGGAAGGTTCCCTTTTCTACACATTCTCACTAAAATTTGTTATCTGTGTTTTTTTCATGGTAGCCATTCTGACAGGTGTGAGGTGATATCTCATCGTGGTTTCGATTTGCATTTCCCTGATGATTAGCAATGTTGATCATCTTTTCATGAGCGTTTCGGCCATCTGCATTTCCTCTTTGGGAAAATGTCTATTCAGTTATTCTGTACATTTTTTAATTGGGTTGTTTTTTTGATGTTGAGTTGTATGAACTGCTTATATATTTTGGATATTAACCCCTTATCGGTCATATCATTTGCAAATATTTTCTCCCATTCAGTAGATTGTCTTTTCATTTTGTTTATGGTTTCCTTTGCTATGCAAAAGCTTTTAAGTTTAATTAGGTCTCATTTGTTTATTTTTGCTCTTATTTCCTGTTTTAGAAGACAGATCTAAAAAAATATTGCTATGATTTATGTCAGAGTGCTCTGCCTATGTTTTCCTCTAGGAGTTTTATGGCTTTTAGTCCTACATTTAGGTCTTTAATCCATTTTGAGTTTGTTTTTATATATGGTGTTAGAGAATGTTCCAGAAAGAGAAATTAAGGAAATAATCCCATTTACCATTGCACTGAAAAGAATAAAATATCTAAGAATAAACTTACTTAGGAAGTTGGAAAACTATGACACTGATGAAAGAAACTGATACAAACAGATGGAAAGATATACCATGCTCTTGTATTGGAAGAATTAATATTGTTAAAATGACTTACTACCCAAGGCAATCTACAGATTCAATGCAATCCCTAGGAAAATACCAATGACCTTATTTTACAGAAGTACAGTAAGTCCCTTACATACAGACGAGTTCTGTTCTGAGAGCACATTCATAAGTCCAATTTGTTTGTAAGTCCAACAAAGTTAGCCTAGGTACCCAACTAACACAATTGACTATATAGTTCTGTACTGTAATAGGTTTATAATACTTTTCACACAAATAATACATAAAAAACAGACACAAAAAATAAAGAAAACATTTTTAATCTTATAGTATGGTACATTGAAAAGTACAGTAGTACAGTACAACTGCTGGCATACAGGGACTGCCATCAAATGAACAGGCAAGAAGAGTGACTGACTGGAGGAAGGAGTTGAGGTGGGAGATGGTAGAGCTGAAGGATAATCAGCAATAGGAGATAGAGGACAAGCTGCAATTTCATTCATGCCTGACATTGATGGCCCATGTTCTGGTTCCTTACTGGATTCAATTCTATCTACCCTCTTGAAAAAATGATCCAGTGATGCATGTTCACATCTTTGAAAGTTCGCAACTTGAAGTTTCATGTGTAGGGGACTTAATGAACAACAAATAATTCTAAAAGTTGTATGGAAACACAAAAGACCCCAAATAGCCAAAGTAATATTGAGAAAGAAGAACAGCTGGAGGAATCACACTCCCTGACTTCAGACTATACTACAAAGCTACAGTCATCAAAAGAGTATGGTACTGGCACAAAAACGGAAATATAGATCAATTGAACAGGATAGAGAGCCCAGAAATAAACCCATGCACCTATGTTCAATTAATCTATGACAAAGGAGGCAAGAATATACACTGGAAAAAAGAGAGTCTCTTCAGTAAGTGGTGCTGGGGAAACTGGACAGCTACATGTAAAAATGAAATTAGAACATTTTCTCACATGATATACAGAAATAAACTCTTCTCATTTTTTTTTTTTTTTTTTTTTTTTGTGTGGTACGCGGGCCTCTCACTGTTGTGGCCTCTCCCGTTGCAGAGCACAGGCTCCGGACGCGCAGGCTCAGCGGCCATGGCTCACGGGCACAGCCGCTCCGCGGCATGTGGGATCTTCCCGGACCAGGGCATGAACCCGCGTCCCCTGCATCGGCAGGCGGACTATCAACCACTGCACCACCAAGGAAGCCCAACTCTTCTCATTTTTTAATTAGCTTGTTTCTTTTGATATTGAGTTGTATGAAGTATTTATGTATTTTGGATATTAAACTCTTATTGGTAATATCATTTGCAAATATTTTCTCCCATTCAGTAGGCTGTCTTTTCATTTTGTCAGTGGTTTCCTTTGCTTTCCAAACTTTTAAATTCAATTAGGTCCCATTTTTTACAATTTTTGCTTTTGTCTCCCTTGTGTCAGGAGACAGATCCAAAAAAATTATTGCTATGACTTATGTCAAAAAGTATTCTGCCTATGTTTTCTTCTAGGAACTTTATAGTTTCCAGTCTTAAATTTAGGTCTTGAATCCATCTTGAGTTTATTTTTGTATATGGTTTGAAAAATATGCATTGGGTAAATAGAATAAGTGAATCTTTTTTTCTGTCCAGAAGAGCAGAGTTCTGCAAAGCTTCTGAGTAGAAGTGGCATAGGAGATGAATTCTGAAGGATAATTATGTGGTTTTCATGCAGTATCAGGGGCTTCTAGGTAGAAGGAATAGCATATGCAAAGGCACAAATATGTGAAACTATAAGGCACCTTCAGGAAACGGCTGGTTGTTCAGTGTGGGTGTGTGAATATATGTGTGAGGGAAAAAGACATTAGAGAAGAGGTTTGTGAATAAGCTTGAATTCTGCATAAATTGGATTTTATATTGAAGGCAGTATAGAGGGAGTAATTGCAACATGAAAAGAGGTGTGACCAGATTATTATTTTAGAAATGTAACGCTGACCGCCATGTGGAGGATGAATTGGATGGAGGCCAAAATGTGGTTAGAAGGCTGTCACCATAGTCAGGACTCCCATGTGATGAGGGCTGAACTGAACAGTCACAAGATTGTGATAGTTTGCGTCGTTTTAGCAGTAAGTGTGAGAGTTAAATTGATGACTGATTGGTTTGGGTGGAAGGTGGTAAGGGAAATGGAGATATCAAATATGTTCGGAATTGGAGTGGCTGGGCCGATATTAGTCTTGGGATGTATGATACACCCAAGAGAAAGAAGAGTTTGAAGGATCAATGAAAATTAATGTTGGAGATGCTTAGATTGACAACAAGACGTGCAGGTAAAGTATGGAGGAGGTAGCTGGATTTTAGGAAAGGTATTAAATCTAGGAATATGGATATGAAAATCTCAGTTATTATTATATTGTCTTCTGATTCCATAGTAATATGTAGAAGGTGAGAAGCCTTTGCAATTAGATAGACTTGATCCTAGACCCCAGACCTATCACTCATTACTAGGATGAACATAAGCAAATCACACTCACTTTCTTATCTGTTAATTGTTTCTTAGATTCACACATTTTTTTTTTTTTTTTTTTTTAAATATTTATTTATTTATTTATGGCTGTGTTGGGTCTTCGTTTCTGTGTGAGGGCTTTCTCCAGTTGTGGCAAGCGGGGGCCACTCTTCATCGCGGTGCGCGGGCCTCTCACTATTGCGGCCTCTCTTGTTGCGGAGCACAGGCTCCAGACGCGCAGGCTCAGTAGCTGTGGCTCACGGGCCCAGTTGCTCCGCGGCAAGTGGGATCTTCCCAGACCGGGCTCGAACCCGTGTCCCCTGCATTGGCAGGCAGATTCTCAACCACTGCGCCACCAGGGAAGCCCGATTCACACATTTTTAATGCGAGGTTTGAGTTGAAGTTGTAGGCAATGCCAGAGTTCATATTCTTTTCACCATGACATGGTACCTCCTGCCCTTCAAATAAATCCATGCTAACAGTTCTAAGGAGCAATCTCCTTGTACACATATAGCATTGTGGAATCTTCTTAAAGGAGTTTGATTTTTGGCAAAAATCTGGCTAAGTACTGTCCAATGCAGCAAATGGCAGGGAGTGCTGCATTTAAGCAGTGCTGTTGTAGCTCAAAGAGGAAGGGAAGGATTTCGGCAATGGTAGGTCTCTAGCTGGGCCTTGGAGAAAGGACAGGATTTGGATATATGAAAAGGGGAGGTACAGCCTCTGGGTGGGAGTGTCAGTTTAGTCAAATATGAAGTGGATCTTACATTATCAAGGTTCCAGTTATGGAAAATTTGATGCTTTGCAGCTAGTCTTGATTTAAACAAGTCATGGATGGAAAGATCATTGTTTTGTGGTGTTTTCCTCAGGCATATGAAATATGTTGTATGCTTGAACATATAGTGTTAACCTTTACCTAGTTCTCAGAAGAAGTTTTCAGATGGTAATAATAAATATTACAAGTAGAGGAGGCATTTTCAGTACAACAAATAACATTTCATGTAATATCCAAAAGGATGAAGAAATACAAAGATTTGCACTGATGCTTTAAAAAATCATATACCTACAAAAAGGACAAAATTAAGTTTCTAGCAGAAAATCTGCAGGGAAAAAAAAAAAGAAATTAGAGCAAATTGAGGACAATACAACCAAAGTTGCTTCCTGTAGATCAGAGGTATGTATAGAGAAAAAACTATTTCACAGAGATAAGGAAATGGCCTTAGTGTTTTCTGATAGAATCATCCAAATCTATTTAGTTTTTATGGCCAGATAAAGTTTCTGGCCTTATAGGAGACTTCAAAGACAGATAAGTGGGTAGATAAAACACCACAATGGAATTTAATTAAAGCTATAATGAACATTGGTTTTGTGTTATCTAGATGAATTTTCAGTCTCTTGAAATTTGTGTAACATTGGGAGATTTCACTGTAGTCAAGTTCATGCATTTGGCTGTGAGATACTTGCTGATGGTCTGTTCAAGGAACAAAGGAAACATTTAGGTCTGTTTATATGTGAAGGCCTTTTTGTTCTTTGAGACCATAGTGGTGAAATATGAGCTACAGACAGGTTTACAAAGTCACAAAACCTGAAAAATCGTAAGACAGTAGTCTTTTTATAATAGCTATAGTTTATTGAGTATTTATTATGTGCCAGGAGTATTATATTCATTAACTCATTTATCCTTCATAATAATACTATGAGGTAAGTAGAGACTATTGCTAACTCTATTTTTAAATGGAGAAACTGAGGTCTAGAGTAGTAATAGCTTATCTAAGTTCACACAACTAGTGGTGGCAGAGCTGAGACCTTAATCCAAGTTTGGATGACTTGGTAACATGAGTTCTTAACCACTCTGTTATACTGGTCTTAAATTCTATGCTAGATATTATCTAGTTCCATTTGGTAGGCAGCAGTGGAGTAGAAGATAGAGCTCTGGCTATAGAGTCATAAGACCTGTATTCAAATTCTAGTTTTGCTCCTTGCCAGTTGTGTAACTGTGAGCTGCACTGGACTCCATGTCCAAGATGGCTCAAACCCTCGTCTGGTGATTAATGTTGACTCTTACCTGGGAGCTCAAGTCAGGCTTATGCATATGCCTTTTACTTCAAAGATGGTAATTTGTTCCTGAAATGTGAATTCCCCCTGTTCTGTTTGTCAAACTTCTATTTATTCCCTAAAACCTATGTCCTAAGCCTTCATTCCAGAACCATCAGGTTGACTTGATCTCACCATCCTTGTGTTCTTTGAATAAGCTGTTCATCTCTCTGTTAGAGCTTTCATTCTCTGGTATTGTAGGAATTGAATTAGAGGTCAGTCTACCTCAGTAGACTGTAATCTCAAGTATTAAAACTAAAACTTTGCTTTTTTGCTTCTTCAGAGATTAGGCAGTGTCTCCATAGTAGGTGTCTAATAAATGCTGATGAATGAATGCTATTAGGTCAGGCTTCCACTATAGTATTTTAAATGGTCAAGAGCTTATTTGTATAGCAGTTACTCTGTTTATCCAAGTAAAATCACTTGGTCAGAGAGTGAGTCAAAACACTACAAAACTACCTCATTAAAGCAGAATGGGACTTTATAAGTCTCTTATATTTTACTTTTTCTATTAAGGGACATATTGACAATAATACCACTTATTTGCTTGCATAAGCCTATGAAAGCTTAAGAATTATTCCAGATTCACATTATTTTCTTTATCAGAGAGATGCAGCTATATGAATAAGATAAGGCAGCTCAGTAGAATTTCTTATATCAAATATCAAATAGAGTTGTAAGAATTATTATAGTCACCTAAATATTTTAGAGACAATAATGTTTTTCTTTAGCTCCCAAATATTTCCTTAAATATACACCTAATGACTGATTCACCATTCGTTACAAAAACATTTATTGGACACCTATTTATGTACTAAATCATGAGGATAGAGGTTAAAATTGAATAACACTAATTATTTTCAAAAACACACTGTGGTAATGATTAGTAACCAAATATGTAAAGAAATAGTGGAAAAGTAGGAGATAAATGAAATAACGGAAGTAGGTAGTATAAATGAAATAAATGAATAAATAAATGGAAGACACGGTTGTTTGAATGTTTAAGGGGATGCTTCAGAGAGGATGAAATACTTGAGCTGTATCTTGAAAAATGAGTAGCAACTACTAGAAAAAATAAGGTTGGAGAGGAACAAAACATCCCAAAGAGAGTAGACAGCAAGGAGAGACATTGAATCATAGACAAGCTGCTCATGGCATCGCATCTTTAATTTGGGAAGCCATAGGAAGTTTGGGGGAAGGAGAGTGCCATGAGGGCTCCCTCATTCCCCTTCATGGGGGAAGTTCATTTACAGAGGCAATACAGATATACTATGGAAAAACGATCACTGGAGAAGCCAGAGCAAGGGGAACCAATTGGAGCTTATTGAGATACTTTAGGGCAATGGGAATGCGGGATATGAATCCAGGCAGGATCTGTGGGAATGGTGAAGTAAGCTTAGGTAACAGATATAGCAAAATGGAATCTATGTGATTTGATATCAGACTGTAGAGTGACATGAGAGGGAGTGGGATAAATAGCATACTCTGTGTTAACCTATGAATCTTGGTGATTAGAGAGATAGTAGTGGTATTAGCATAGATTCAACAGGAAGAATAGGGAGAAAGTAAAGATAACTTCTCTTTTAGAAAGCATGTTTGGGACACACATCAGGAGCCATGATTCTACTGCTGCCAGAGATGTTCCACAGCTTTGCTGAGAGGCCAACACTTCCTACCTCCTGCATCCAAGCATGCAACATCTTTGGAAACTGGTCCATGAATTTTAGGTAAACCCAGATGTTATGCCAGTAGGAGCATATTGCAATAGGAATTGACATTTTATCTTTAACTGACATACAATGGCAGCAAATAACATAATTTGCATTCTGGTAGTGAAGCCAAACCAGTACTGATTTGGAGACAGTAGTTCGGGATCTCTATCTGGACACACAGTCTTTGCTCATACAAATGAGCACAAATGTAGCAGGCAATCTTTAGTGACTAATAATGCCTCCTTTCAAATTCTGAGCAGAGTTTGTTTGCTTGTTCATTGTTTGCTTCTTCTCTGAATTTGGCATGTTACATGGCATTACAACCCCGATTCCAGCTGCAGGAGAATCAAAGCACAGTTAATCAAGTAGAAAATTTACATTCAGATTCACAAAATAAATCCAAACAGATAGACAAACAAAAGCACTGCTATACATGTACCAGGATTTGAAGAAAATGTTTCTCTCCTGGGCTGGAGTGAACTGGCATTGTCCTCCCTTGTATTACTCTGTTAAAAAAACAATAGCACCAAAAAACCAAAAACGAAAGCCCACAACTTTACAATGATATTTCCTAGTATTATAATAATGTAATAAATATGTCTTAACTGTTGAGACTGATAATAACAATTATAATTTAAATATATATAAATCTACCTTTATGCTATGTTAGGAAATGGCTGCTGAATTTCCCAGTGGTCCCCATCTGGAATCATTGATAATTCCCCCTGCAAATCCAGCTTATCTTGTTCTTGAACTGGTCCTGATCAGTGTGGAGGTAGCTTTTTAGTTGGTCAGCAGCCTCAGGCCTTTCTTATGATAGAATATGCAGTTATGGTATTACCCAGAGTTTTGGTAACAAGTTTCAAGGGACAAGATCAGAGTGACAAGAAAGTTGGTTGAGTCCTCATCCTGCCACCCCCTGCATGTTACCTTCTGCCTTGGCTGCTCTGCCTAGCACTCCTTGGGAGTGTCCCCCGCCTTCCCCACAGAGGCATGGCTCTGGCTATGGCAATTAGAGCTGAGCCCCAGAGCTGGAGCTGCCTGTGCTTCAGAATCAACCCTGGTTTTCTCCCCACCATCTACTTTGAAGCTCCTCTCATGTGGCTTTAGGTCCTGACAGTGTTTGCTCGCCCTATTTGGGATGATGACGCAATTTGTTACCCTTAGAAGTAATGATCATCTCTTGACTCTGCTTTGCTGATGAGGGCAGTGCCCTGACCTAATTACCGCCTGGCCAGGTCTATGGAGCCTCACTCCCTGATTCACAAAAATGAAGAGCAGCCATACAGGGTCCCTCTCTACCGAGCCTCAGAGTCAAGGATGCCTGTCTTCCTCATGAGATCTCCCTCTTTCAGGACCTTGGACTCTGCTCTCAAATCATTTCTCTTCAATCCCCAGTCTGTGTTATGAATGTCTGATACCCTATAAACAAGACACTGTTACCCATTTGCTCTGTCATCAGTTCTGATTTTCTTTGTATAATCAGTTAATTAGATGTAATGTAAAGAGCATTATTCTTTGTAGTCAGAAATACCCGAGTTAAAATTCTAGAATTTTATTTTATATATCCTTGGAAGAATTTTTTGTCTTATCTGAGTAGCAACTTCCTGAACTGTTAGGTGGAAAAATAATATTTCTAGACTAGACCAGCTGGCAGATCATTTTCCCTGAATGACCATATCCTTCACTGGATAAAATAATTGAGTTTATGGGTTGTTTGGTACCATATAGGTCCAGTCTTATTTCCCAATTGTTTACGTATCTCTTTTTCAAACTAAAGTAACAATCCTAGATCTCAGAATTGGAAAGACCTTTAAACAATATTGCAATTCAAAAGCAATTCAATATATGACTCCTAGCTTCAGCATCTCTACCAAATGTCTGTCAGCCTTCATGAAAACACTCTCATCATCAGGAAACTCATTGCTTGCAATTTGGAAAGTATTTTTTCATATTGAGTCAAAATCTGCCTCCCTGATTGTAAAGTTTTTCTTATTTATATTGTTTTTATTAGTTTATTTTAAAAACTCATTTCCATCTAGTTTTTTACTTCTTTTTGTTCATTATATGCACTATGCAAACCTAGCTTGGAAATAGAGTTCCCCCCAGAAATCACTCTTGATTGCCTGTTGAGTTTGCTATTTGTATTTTTCACTTTAATAACTATGTGAACCATTCTCAGGGGAGTGGAAAAAAATCACCAAAACCTATGTTTTAAATATTCAGTATACAAAGCCATTTGCTATACCCAGGAGAGACAGGATTGACGGATAGGACATAGGGAATTACTCTTTCATAAATGAATCCCCAGAGAATAGACTTCCAACGAGCAAACCACCTTCTCTGCTGATTCCCGATGGGACCTGGCAAGTTTGTATTGCCACAACTATGAGAACTGTGGGATTTGTTAGAACTTGTCAATCAAAATCTAATACAAATGGATGATCTTATAGAGAAGCAAAAGGAAGGAGGATAACATTAATAGAATCTTAAAACTCTAGAATATTACATTAGGTATCAGTTATTGGGGTCCAAGTTTAATTTATATATACATAAGCTTTAAAAACAAGTTTTGGTCTCTGCTCTTGGATACTTTCCCCGGCAGGGAACTAATCTCACATATGTAAGTAGATTCACTGCTGAATAACTCTCATTACACTAAAGTTTATCTTTTGTTGAAATATCATGTAGCTCTCTCTGCTTTCTAGTTTTTAGATCTGTTTCTTTATACTAAGACATTCATTTATTCATGCATTATGTAATTTTTTTCCTTGAACAAAGTATTTGTAAAGTTCCTGTTCTGTCCAAAGCCCCTCCTAAGCCCTAAGGATGCAATAGTAAACAACATAACAATGGTTTATGCTGAGATAGGACTTAGAATATATCGGGTGAAATTAATAGTGATGGCAAAATCACCTAATAGGTATAAAGTTTCAAACTGTAATAAGTGCTAATAAGTAAAACAGCAGGGCTTTTTGTTTTTTTGATTTAAAACAACTTTAGTGTAATATAATTGCTTTACAATGTTGTGTTAGTTTCTGCTTTATAACAAAGTGAATCAGCTATACATATACATGTATCCCCATATCTCCTCCCTGTTGCGTCTCCCTCCCACCCTCCCTATCCCACCCCTCTATTTGGTCACAAAGCACCAAGCTGAGCTGATCTCCCTGTGCTATGCGGCTGCTTCCCACTAGTTATCTATTTTACATTTAGTAGTATATATAAGTCCATGCAACTCCTTCACTTCATCCCAGCTTAATCTTCCCCCTTCCCGTGTCCTCAAGTCCATTCTCTACATCTGCGTCTTTATTCCTGTCCTGCCCCTAGGTTCTTCAGAACCCTTTTTTTTTAGATTCTATATATGTGTTAGCATATGGTATTTGTTTTTCTCTTTCTGACTTATTTCACTCTTTATGACAAACTCTAGGTCCATCCACCTCACTACAAGTAACTCAATTTCATTTCTTTTTATGGCTGAGTAATATTCCATTGTGTATATGTGCCACATCTTCTTTATCCATTCATCTGTTGATGGACACTTAGGTTGCTTCCATGTCCTGGCTATTGTAAATAGAGCTGCAGTGAACACTGTGGTACATGACTCTTTTTGAATTATGGTTTTTTCAGGGTATATGCCCAGTAGTGGGATTGCTGGGTTGTATGATAGTTCTATTTTTAGTTTTTTAAGGAACCTCCATACTGTTCTCCATAGTGGCTATATCAATTTACATTCACACCAACACAGCAAGAGGGTTCCCTTTCCTCCACACCCTCTCCAGCATTTATTGTTTGTAAATTTTTGATGATGGCCTTTATGACTGGTGTGAGCTGATACCTCATGGAAGTTTTGATTTACATTTCTTCAATGATTAGTGATATTGAGCATTCTTTCATGTGTTTGTTGGCAATCTGTATATCTTCTTTGGAGAAATGTCTAGGTCTTCTGCCCATTTTTGGTCTGGGTTGTTTGTTTTTGTGACATTGAGCTGTGTGAGCTGCTTGTATATTTGGAGGTTAATCCTTTATCAGTTGCTTCATTTGCAAATATTTTCTCCCATTCTGCGGGTTGTCTCTTTGTCTTATTTATGGTTTCCTCTGCTGTGCAAAAGCTTTGAAGTTTCATTAGGTCCTATTTGTTTATTTCTGTTTTTATTTCCATTTCTCTAGGAGGTGGGTCAAAAAGGGTCTTGCTGTGATTTATGTCATAGAGTGTTCTGCTAATGTTTTCCTCTAAGAGTTTTAGTGTCTGGCCTTACATTTAGGTCTTTAATCCATTTTGAGTTTATTTCTGTGTATTTCTGTTTATTTCTGTGTATGGTGTTAGGGATTGTTCTAATTTCATTCTTTTACATGTAGTTGTCCAGTTTTCCCAGCACCACTTATTGAAGAGGCTGTCTTTTCTCCATTGTATACTCTCCTTTATTAAAGATAAGGTGACCGTATGTGCATTGGTTATCTCTGGGCTTTCTATCCTATTGCACTGATCTACATTTCTGTTTTTGTGCCAGTACTATACTGTCTTGATTACCGTAGCTTTATAGTATAGTCTGAAGTCAGGGAGCCTGATTCCTCCAGCTTCGTTTTTCTTTCTCAAGATTGCTTTGGCTCTTCGGGGTATTTCGGGGTATTTTGTGTTTCCATACAAATTGTGAAATTTTTTGTTCTAGTTCTATGAAAAATGCCTTTTGTAGTTTGATAGGGATTGCACTGAATCTGTACATTGCTTTGGGTAGCATAGTCATTTTCACAATGTTGATTCTTCCAATCCAAGCACATGATATATTTCACCATCTGTTTGTATCATGTTTAATTTCTTTCATCAGTTTTCTGCATACAGGTCTTTTGTCTCCTTAGGTACGTTTATTCCTAGGTATTTTATTCTTTTTGTTGCATGGGAAATAGGAGTGTTTCCTTAATTTCCCTTTCATATTTTCATCATTAGTGTATAGGAATGCAACAGATTTCTGTGCTTTAATTCTGTATCCTGCTCCTCTACCAAATTCATTGATTAACTCTAATAGTTTTCTGGTAGCATCTTTAGGATTCTTTATGTATAGTGTCATGTCATCTGCACACAGTGACAATGTTACTTCTTGTTTTCCGATTTGGATTTCTTTTATTTCTTTTTCTTCTCTGATTGCTGTGGCTAAGACTTTTCAAAACTATGTTGAATAATAGTGGTGAGAGTGAGCAACCTTGGTTTGTTCCTGATCTTAGTGGAAGTGGTTTCAGTTTTTCACCATTGAGTACGATGTTGGCTGTGGGTTTGTCATATATGGCCTTTAATATGTCCAGATAAGTTCCCTCTATGCCTACTTTCTGGAGGTTCTTTTTTATCATAAATGGGTGTTGAAAATTGTCAAAAGTTTTCTGCATCTATTGAGATGATAATATGATTTTTCTCCTTTAATTTGTAAATATAGTTTATCACATTGATTGATTTGCATATATTGTAGAATCCTTGCATTCCTGCAGTAAACCCCGCTTGATCATGTTGTATGTTCCCTTTAATGTGCTATTGGATTCTGTTGGTTAGTATTTTGTTGAGGATTTTTGCATCTAGGTTCATCAGTGATATTGGCCTTTCTTTGTGACATCGCTGTCTGGTTTTGGTATCAGGGTGATGGTGGACTCGTAGAATGAGTTTGGGAGTGTTTCTCCCTCTACTATATTTTGGAAGAGTTTGAGAAGGATAGGTGTTAGCTCTTCTCTAAATGTTTGATAGAATTTGCCTGTGAAGCCATCTGGTCCTGGGCTTTTGTTTGTTGGAAGATTTTTAATCACAATCTCAATTTCAGAACTTGTGATTGGTCTGTTTATATTTCTATTTCTTCCTGGTTCAGTCTCGGAAGGTTGTGCTTTTCTAAGAATTTGTCCATTTCTTCCAGGTTGTCCATTTTATTGGCATATAGTTGCTTGTAGTAATCTCTCATGATCCTCTGTATCTCTGTAGTGTCAGTTGTTGCTACTCCTTTTTCATTTCTAATTCTATTGATTTGAGTCTTCTCCCTTTTTTTCTTGATGAGTCTGGCTAATGGTTTATCAATTTTGTTTTTCTCAAAGGACCAGCTTTCAGTTTTATTGATCTTTGCTATTTGTTCCTTCATTTCTTTTACTTATTTCTGATCTGATCTTTATGATTTCTTTCCTTCTGCTAATTTGGGGTTTTTTTTTTTTTGTTCTTCTTTCTCTAATTGCTGTAGGTGTAAGGTTAGGTTGTTTATTTGAGATGTTTCTTGTTTCTTGAGGTAGGATTGTATTGCTATAAACTTCCCTCTTAGAACTGCTTTTTCTGCATCCCATAGGTTTTGGGTCGTCGTGTTTTCATTGTCATTTGTTTCTAGGTATTTTTCAATTTCCTCTTTGATTTTTCAGCGATCTCTTTGTTACTAAGTAGTGTATTGTTTAGCCTCCATGTGTTTTTATTTTTTACAGACTTTTTCCTGTAATTGATATCTAGTCTCATAGCATTGTGGTCGGAAATGATACTGGATCCGATTTCAGTTTTCTGAAATTTAACAAGGCTTGATTTGTGAACCAAGATATGATTTATCTTGAAAAATGTTCCATGAGCACTTGAGAAGAAAGTGTATTCTGTTGTTTTTGGATGGAATGTCTTATAAATATCAAATAAGTCCATCTTGTTTAATGTGTCATTTAAAGCTTGTATTTCCTTATTTATTTTCATTTTGGTTGATCTGTCCATTGGTGAAAGTTGGGTGTTAAAGTCCCCTACTATGAAATTGTTACTGTCAATTTCCCCTTTTATGGCTGTTAGCATTTGCCTTATGTATTGAGGTGCTCCTGTGTTGGGTGCATAAATATTTACGATTGTTGTATCTTCTTCTTGGATTGATCCCTTGATTATTATGTAGTGTCCTTCTTTGTCTCTTGTAATAGTCTTTGTTTTAAAGTCTATTTTGTCTGATATGAGAATTGCTACTCCAGCTTTCTTTTGATTTCCATTTGCATGATATATCTTTTTCCATCCCCTCACTTTCAGTCTGTATGTGTCCCTAGGTTTGAAGTGGGTCTCTTGTAGACAGCATATGTAGGGATCTTGTTTTTGTATCCATTCAGCCAGTGTATGTCTTTTGGTTGGAGCATTTAAACTGTTTACATTTAAGGTAATTATTGATATGTATGATCCTGTTACCATTCTCTTAATTGTTTTGGGCTTGTTATCATAGGTCTTTTTCTTCTCTTGTGTTTCTTGCCTAGAAAAGTTCCTTTAGCATTTGTCATAAAGCTGATTTGGTGGTGCTGATTTCTCTTAGCTTTTGCCTGTTTGTAAAGGTTTTAATTTCTCTGTTGAATCTGAATGAGGTTCTTGCTAGGTAGAGTAATCCTGGTTGTAGTTTCTTCCCTTACATCACTTTAAATATGTCCTGCGACTCCCTTCTGGCTTGCAGAGTTTCTCCTGAAAGATCAGCTGTTAACCCTATGGGGTTTCCCTTGTATGTTTTTTGTTCTTTTTCCCTTGCTGCTTTTAATATTTTTTCTTTGGTTTTAATTTTTGATAGTTTGATTAATATGTGTCTTAGCATGTTTCTCCTTGGGTTTATTCTGTATGGGACTCTCTGTGCTTTCTGGACTTGATTATTTCCTTTCCCATATTAGGAAAGTTTTTGACTACAATCTCTTCAAATATTTTCTCTGTCCCTTTCTTTTTCTCTTCTTCTCCTGGGACCCCTATAATTCAAATGTTGGTGCATTGAATGTTGTCCCAGAGGTCTCTGAGATGGTCCTCAATTCTTTTCATTCTCTTTTCTTTATTCTGCTCTGCAGTAGTTATTTCCACTATTTTATCTTCCTGGTCACTTATCCGTTCTTCTGCCTCAGTTATTCTGCTATTGATTCCTTCTAGAGAATTTTTAATTTCATTTATTGTGGTGTTCATCATTGTTTGTTTGCTCTTTAGTTCTTCTAGGTCCTTGTTAAACGTTTCTTGTATTTTCTCCATTGTATTTCCAAGATTTTGGAACATCTTTACTATCATTACTCTGAATTTTTTTTCAGACAGACTGCCTATTTCTTCTTCATTTGTTAGGTCTGGTGGGTTTTTGCCTTGCTCCTTCATCTGCTGTGTGTTTCTCTGTCTTCTCATTTTGCTTAACTTACTGTATTGGGGGTCTCCCTTTTGCAGGCTGAGCATTCGTAGTTCCCATTGTTCTGATGTCTGCCCCCAGTATGTAATGTTGGTTCAGTGGTTTGTGTAGGCTTCCTGGTGGAGGGGACTGGTGCCTGTGTTCTGGTGGGTGGGGCTGGACTTTGTCTTTCTGGTGGGCAGAGCTGCATCCGGTGGTGTGTTTTGGGGTGTCTGTGAGCTTAGTATGATTTTAGGCAGCCTCTCTATTAATGGGTGGGTTTGTGGTCCTGTCGTGCTAGTTGTTTGGCATAGGGTGTCCAGCACTGTAGTTTGCTTGTTGTTGAGTGGAGCTGTGTCTTAGAGTTGAAATGGAGATCTCTTGGAGGGCTTTCACTGTTTTATATTATGTGGAGCCGGGAAGTCTCTGGTGGACCCATGTCCTGAACTCAGCTCTCCCACCTCAGCAGCACAGGCCTGACACCCGGCCAGAGCACCGAGACCCTGTCAGTCACATCACTCAGAAAAAAAGGGAGAAAAAAAGAAAGAAAAAATAAAATAAAGTTATTAAAATAAAAAGTAATTATTAAAAATAGAAACAGTTAAAAAGTAGTAAAAAAAAAATAGAAAGAAGAGAGCAACCAAACCAAAAAACAAATCCACCAATGATAACAAGTGCTAAAAACTATACTAAAAAAACCCCCCAAAAACGGACAGACAGAACCCTAGGACAAATGGTAAAAACAAAGCTATACAGACAAAATCACAGAAAGGAGCACACACATACACACTCACAAAAAGAGAAATAAGGAAAAAATATATATATCTATATATGTATTAATAAAAAGGAGGAAGAGAGCAACCAAATCAATAAACAAATCTACCAATGATAATAAACTCTAAATACTGAACTAAGATAAACACAAAGCCAGGAACAAATTAGATGCAGAAAGCAAACCCCAAGTCTACAGTTGCCCCCAAAGTCCACCATCTCAATTTTGGGATGATTCGTTGTCTATTCAGGTACTCCACAGATGCAGGGTACATCAACTCGATTGTGGAGATTTAATCCGCTGCTCCTGAGGCTGCTGGGAGAGATTTTCCTTTCTCTTCTTTGTTCGCACAGCTCCTGGGATTCAGCTTTGGATTTGGCCCCGCCTCTGCGTGTAGGTCGCCTGAGGGCGTCTGTTCTTCGCTCAGATAGGACAGGGTTAAAAGAGCAGCTGATTCGGGGGCTCTGGCTCACTCAGGCCGGGGGGGGGAGGGGTACTGATGTGGGGCGAGCCTGTGGCGGCAGAGGCCGGCGTGACGTTGCACCAGCCTGAGGCGCGTCGTGCGTTCTTCCGGGCAAGTTGTCCCTGGATCATGGGGCCCTGGCAGTGGCAGGCTACGCAGGCTCCGGGGTGGGAGGTATGGAGAGTGACCTGTGCTTACACACAGGCTTCTTGGTGGCGGCAGCAGCAGCCTTAGCTTCTCATGTCCGTCTCTGCGGTCCACACTGACAGCCGCGGCTCACGCCCGTCTCTGAAGCTCATTTAGGCGGTGCTCTTAATCCCCTCTTCTCGTGCACCCCAAAACAATGGTCTCTTGCCTCTTAGGCACGTACAGACTTTTTCCCGGGCTCCCTCCCGGCTAGCCATGGCGCACTAGCCCCCTTCAGGCTGTGTTCACGGAGCCAACCCCAGTCCTCTCCCTGGGATCTGACCTCCGAAGCCCAAGCCTCAGCTCCCAGCCCCCGCCAGCCCCGGCGGGTGAGCAGACAAGCCTCTCAGGTTGGTGAGTGCTGGTCAGCACCGATCCTCTGTGCGGGAATCTCCCCGCTTTGCCCTCCGCACCTGTGTGGCTGTGCTCTCCTCCGCGGCTCCGAAGCTTCCCCCCAACCCACCCGCCATCTCCACCAGTGAAGGGGCTTCCTAGTGTGTGGAAACCTTTCCTCCTTCACAGCTCCCTCCCACTGGTGCGGGTCCCATCCCTATTCTTCTGTCTGTTTTTTCTTTTGCCCTAACCGGGTACGTTGGGAGTTTCTTGCCTTTTGGGAGGCCTGAGGTCTTCTGCCAGCTTTCAGTAGACGTTCTGTAGGAGTTGTTCCATGTGTAGATGTATTTCTGATGTATTTGTGGGGAGGAAGGTGATCTCCACGTCTTATTCCTCTGCCATCTTGAAGGTCTCCCCCCACCAGGTGTCAAGAACAGGGGTTTTAAGAGATCATATAATAGAGCAAACTGACCAATTATGGCATTAATAGTAGTCGTTGAGGTGGTGCAGGTGGACACGACACCTCCGGAAGACATGATATTTAAATTGGGAAGTGAAGAGTGAATTGTTCTTAACGAAGAGAGAGGTAGGAGTAGTGATAATGAAGAGCTGTTCTGGACAGGGAATGATCTGTGAGAAGAGTTTGAACTGGGCAAGATGAGGACAAGATTAGGGCTAGGGTAATCACCCTGCCCCACGATGGTGCACTGCTACCCTCGCTTAAATCTTCTTGGTTTACACATCGTTGGGTCCTTGAGCCATTTCTCACATGACATGAACTCCAGAATTCTCACCCCTCTTTCTGTTCCCCTTTGGCCATGCTCCAGCTTGTCTTTGTCTCCTTTCCGTGTGTTCCTAACAACACAGCAGCAAAGAAGTCATGTAAGTGTGTCAGGAGAAAAATCAATGCCTGTGAATCCCAAACTGAGGATGGAGGAAGGTACAGTTGAAATCCTACAAAAAATATCAGGCTAGCCAAGATTTATTGGAGTAACCCCAGAAATCCTGCTGGGCTGGTGAGACAGGTGCTATTGCCTAAGCTTCTCTACTTCCCCTCCTCGTATCAATAATATTTTAAAAGGTGATAAGGGAGCAAAGCTGATGGATTTAGAATCAGTCTTCAAATGGCTTTGGCCAACATAAATAGCCTTTTGATGTAGGACAAAAGAGACAGAACAAAACAGTTCTTTTATCTATTTCTACAAGCTCTACATGATAACAATATCTTTTCTGGTATTTCATCTCTTTTCTCTCAACCTGAAGTTCCTTGGGGTCTGTTTCTGTTCAAAAATAGTTTTCACCCTAGGCTGGAAAATGTCACCATTGGCGATGGATTCTCCCAGGTAGACGAAGTGCCAGGTGGCACCCAAAGAGTTCCAGAGGCTTTAGCCTAAAGGATAAAAGGCAATATCTGAAGGCGAGAGAGTTGATCCATAAATAAATTTGACTGGCATTAAGTATTTAATGTGGTGCTTGGCTGCATGAGGGCAGATCATTAAATGCATAATGGCACAGTACCCATTCGGGCTTTACCGTCAGTCTGACAAGCCCCAAACAGGCTGCATGGCATTAAATAGTAAGTGACAAGTTCTGATAGACCTGTCAGTTTGAGATGGTTTACTTTAAAGCAAACAGAAAGGGCTGCAGATTCTTTTATTGAAAAAGTAATATTCAGTTCAAGAAGAGAAGGTAGGGAGTATATTATAGTCCAAGGCATAGTGCTTTGGAATCAAACAGACCTGGTTTTGAGTTAGTGGACCTGTCACTTACTGCTGTATGTCCATTGAGAAAATTCCTTCACCTCTCTGAGTCTCAATTCACTAATGAGTAAAATGGCAATAATGTATATTTCAGGCTTGCTTTAGGTAAGGTTCCCCAGGAAAAAAATCTCTGGGATAGACATTTATAGTCAGGTCATTTATTAGGGAATATTTTTGGGGAAAATAGCTACAGTGGAGTAAGGGAAGTCGGATTGGGCTAAGAGAGAAGTTAGAGATTCTTCTTTTCTTCCTTTAACTATTTGCAGTGATAGCCATTAATATGAAGTTATAGTTCAGTATTTTTTGTTCATCTGAAAAGCAATTATTAAACACATCTATAGAAACATAGAACTGTCCTGGAAACAGAATCTAAGATGGAACTTTGAGTGCAAGTGGCTTACTGAGGAGTGGTCTTAGGTATGCCACCTGTAGAGGCATAAGAGAAGCAGGATTGGTCAGAGCAAGAGACTGATCTGCAGTGTAGTTGCAACAGAGGCCTCAGCTGATCCCAGGAAAGGCTGTCACACAAAGATGGCATTTCAGTGGTGTCTCACATTGGAGCAAGGGATCTGAGGCTTTGTTCAGCTGCATCGGCAGGTCACTGGATCTGGACTGCCTTTGAGGGTGTAACTCTGGGTAAGGCTGCTCCCTTGAGACAAGTGTAATTTCTAGGGAGGGACTCAGCTGTGAGCTGTAAGCAGACGTGTTTGGTAGCCAGGGGGTGAGTGCTTTGGTTCTGAATATTTCTACCCCTTGCACCACTTGCATCTACTTGCTTCCTGTAATAAGCTTACACCATCTAGAAACAGCTTTTTCTAGATTCTGTTTGGTCACTTCCTGGGGTACCCGAAGTCCTTACTAGAGGAAGGTGGGTGGAATGAAATATAGCTCCTGCTGCTGCAGACACTCTTCACGCTACAACTAATATTCATCATTTTTTCCCCATGACTATCATTCTAGATTTCCTTACCCTTCAGGTAGCGTTTCTGCTGATGGTATCTCCCAGACCTTCATCTCTGACGGATTTTGAGCTCCTGATTATCATGTCTTATTCAGATTATGGCTTCTTCACTTGTTGATGTGCTAACAAAATTGGGCAGAAGACTACGAAGAGGAATTTCACTTGGGTGTCCAATGTATTATTTTCTCCCACATTGTTTAACAGCAGACTTACTTCCTTCTGACTATCAGTGTTAATTATCCCTTCCAGGATGGTAGTTTCCCTTTCTTGATTCCTGAGTCCAACGTGACTGGGTGGTAGCTATAGATAAAGTTTAATGAGGTGAATTTTCCTCTTGGAACCAGGACCTATAGATCCACAGAAACTAGGAGTGCAGGAATGGTCAGTATACATTTACCAATAGATTACTAGGAATGACCACTTCTGATCCCATCTTTTGGCTCCTAGACCTATATATTCTACTTATTAGGGATATAGCACTGTATAATAAATATTGGTTTAGGGTATATTCTGCATCCTAAAGGATAGAGTCCCATTATTTCAAAGCTGTTATCTTGCTTGGCCAGGCAGACAGCTTCAGGGTATATGGCATATGATAGAACCAGTGGATCCATTGGAACTCAGTGGAGTCCTCTACCATGCCTCTTTTGATGTAAAGTGAATCCTTAATATGATGTGATGTTATGCAAAATCCTGTTGTTGTTAGATCACTTACATATTACATGTGAGCCCTCGAGTAGAAGTACTAGCTGAGACACTCTAGGCAAGAAAGGCATACTTACACCCCTCATATGTTTTGATTCGAGTTATAGTGAATTTCTGCTTAGTCCAGTTTAGAAGGAGCCCAGTATAATAAATTTGTGACAGAGTGGTCAGTCTCCTTGAGACATGTAGCCATGTTGGGGATTCAGCATTAGTTGGTTGATGGCGGTTTGGATGTTTGCAAGGGTTAGTTGCAAGATCAGCCTTGGCAAATGAGAGTCTTGGATCTATGCCTTGCCTTTATACCTGATACTATGCTTACTCTCATCCTGACACCGTCGGTCCATAGAGACTGGCTGATGTCAACTGGCCATAGTTATTCTGTCACCTTGAACAAGGCATAAAGAAGGGTCAGTGAATTTGATGATAGATGAATAGAAAGTATTTACTATGAAGAATAAAGAGAAAAGATTGAAAAAATATCAGACAGTACTAAGTAGTCTATCATACATACATACAATTAAAATTGTGGAGGAGGAGATAGAGAGTGGAACAGAAAACTATTTGAAAAAATAATAATTTTAAAAATGACCAAATCCCTATATGGTAAAAACATACAGTGCCAAAAAGCTCAGCAAAATGAAAGCAGGAAAAATCAAAACAAATCCTACCTATGCACTTCGTAGTCAAACTGCTGAAAACCAATAATAAAGAGAAATTCTTGAAAGCTGCCAAGAACAATATCGCGTTATGGATGGGAAATAGTGATTGAAATGATATTTACTCTCCCTCAGAAACAATGGGGGTCAGAAGAAAATAGATGGCATTTTTTAAAGTGCTGAAAGAAAACAAATTATAAACCAATAATTCTATATTCAGTGAAAATATCCTTCACAAATGAGAATGACATAAAACATTTTCGAATTAAAACGTTTGAGAGACTTTGTTGCCAGCAGATTTTCACTGTGAGAAATGCTAAAGAAAGTTTCAGGATGAAGAGTAATGGTACCTCATGGAATTTTTTCTTTACTAGAAGTAACAAAGAACTGTGTGAGTAAAAAAAAATATTTTTTTTTCTTAATTATTTGAAAGGCATATTTAAAGCAGAAGTTGTGAGTTTATAACGTATGTAGATATATATGTATATACATATATGTGTGTGTATTCACAGCAGCACATAACATGGGGTCAGTGGAACCAAGATTCTTACATCCTATGTGAAGTGAAGCTACATTAAATTGATCGTGATAAGTTAATGATGCATGTGGCTAAAAAGCCAATAGATAGGTTGAAATTAGAAACTGAAAATATTGTATTAACATAAAAGAAAGCTAAAATTAGGATCAGATGAACACACAGGACAAAAAGAAAACAAATAAATTGAAACTTATTGTTAATTATCTTAAATGTAAATTGACTAAATCAGGGGTTGCCCATGGGCCAAATCTGGCCTGAAGTCCTGCCACTGTAAGTTAATATAAATTTACCTTGATTTTTTTTAAACTTATGGACTTTAGATGAAGTAAATATACTACTTTCATGATTTCTTTTGAAAATTTGAAAATCACTTCCAGAATACTAGTACTAACAAAGGATCACTAGAAATATGGGACTACAACACTGGAAACCAATGGACTAATTTGTATCTGATATATTTCTAATTTTAAGAATTTATGAATCTTGTGTCCTTACTATGAGTGAAAATTTTCAGAATGCAAAAATTTGGTTGAAGAGAGCTATGAATCTTATGTGTCATTACAAGTCTCCATAGTCATTGTACAAAAACAATGTAAATGTTTTAATATACCGGTATTTAGATAGATAGCAATGTATACCCTTTTAGTATTATAGATTTTAGAGATGAATGTAAAGTTTATAACTCAGGAGAATGCTTTTGCTGGTATTACATTTTCCAAAGTAAAATTTGTATAATTATTTAGCCAAATGCAGTGTATGTTTAGCAATTTAGAAACATGTTGAAGCAGGCAAGAGGAAATGAATGACTTGGCTGGCTTTCAGTATAGCAAAAGAAATAGAAAGGGCAATGTCTGTAAGGTTTGATTTTGGTTTGACTAGGTTATGTTGAAAAATTGTCATTCAGTCAACTACTTCATGCAGGTAGATGCAATTTTCAGCTGTATTACAAGGGTCCATGGTGCATTTTTTACCTAATCTGCCGTAGATTGAACTTCAACAACTTGCTGACTAACTGAACACCAGAGATTAAAAAAAATACCTTTTGAGTTTTTCTCAGGCATGTTTTCTATGGTGACTTAGAAAAAAAGTATGTTGTACCCCCAGAGAGACACAGAGTACAAAATAGTCTATCAAGAAAATATAATATATATAAAAAGTTCAAGATCAGAAAGAGGACGTGGGTTTCAATGACATGTTGGCACACACCAGTTGTATGAACTTGGGGAAATTATCACTCTTTCTCAGCCTCATATTCTTCAGAAAAAAATGGAGGGGATAATAAAATGGGCACTCTCTTAATGGACCTCCACTTAAGTAACTTATTCAGTTAACCATCTATCTCCATATCCTCTGTAAAACACACTAATTGATGACCAAACCCTCTCAACTCATGGTGCTAGTTCACCACTTTCTAGCATGTCCATACATTTATTTGCTGCAAGAAAAGGGAGGTAAGGGGATAAATTAGGAGTACAGGATTAACAGATACATATTACTATATATAAAATAGGTAAACAAAAAGGATTCACTATATAGCACAGGAAACTATATTCAACATCTTCTAATAATCTATAATGGAAAATAATCTGAAAAAATATATATATCTGAATCTCTTTGCTGTACTCCTGAAACTAATATAATATTGTAAATCAACTATACTTCAATAATAAAAAAAAATTAAAATCACTGGAACATCAAAAAGCAGATGGAACCAGGAAAAGAGTTTACTACTGGAAAACTTCAGCAACAGTTGAGAACTATGAGTTTGTGGCTTTTTTTCCCCCAAGTAATACACAGTCTCTTGATAATGGCAGCAGAAAACCACAGCCCTATCAGCTTGAGGGGACAAGGGCAGAGATCAGGGCTGGATGATGCCCTAGAAATAAGATAAATATAGAAGGAGGAGAAAAAGACCCATATCTGTGTTGCCCAATATCATAGCTGCAATAATAGTGACTAAACTAAAAGGTTAGCCCGGCCTGTTCTATTTTTTCATAAATTCCGTTTCATTTGTCTGTGATTATTCAGAATATAGTCTTATATGTAAGATTTCTTCTTCAGTTCTAGAGAGATGATTACAGAGACCATTTAATTGCAGTAATCTTAATGTCTTCATTAAAATTTTGTTATATTCTAGTCAGATATTCCTGTGTTTTCTAGTTATTAATATTTTTAGGCTGTCAGGTTCCCATGGGATCTGTGGAAAACATTTAATGAAGATGTAACTGTTCCAGAATATGTTAATTTTTACTTTCTTAAGTGTTTATTAGGGTAGATCTTCTGTTAAATTCTTCCCACCTTTTTTTTTTTTTCTGAAGTGTTAAATTGTTTTGTTTCCATTATCTTGCAGGAAGTGTCATTTTTTGGTTTACAACTTAAAATTTTATCTGGGTGCTCCCTAGGAAATGGTGCCACACCTAGGAATAAAAAAGGAACAAAGAAAGGGAATCCTTCTTTTCTGCTGTTTGCACTGGGAGAATTATTTCAGTACTCTAATACATTACTTGAAATATGTTCCACATATAGAAAAGAAAGTTTCATGGGCAACTACACTGGGACATAGTGACTATAACACTCTCCCTTTTAATATTTCTAATGTACATATTGAAGCTCTGAGGAGAACCCTACTAAGAAATTTGGTCAATTTTTTTAAATACATAAGTTAAAGACATAAAAAATATCATTTAAAAATGTCCTCAAGTAAAGAGAAAAGTAACAAAACTCATTGTGTGTGAGAATGTGATGGCAGAATAGAAAATCATTTTGTATCCTTTCTAGACAATAATTTTGTTCATAGCAATTGAGTCTAATAAAATGATCAGAAATGCAGCCAAATTTTAAATAATGACTTATAATAAAAGTGAAAAAATATGTTTCCAAAAAGAAAAAGTACTACACAAATTAGAGTAAAACTGCATGATATAAATACTCTGCAGCTATTAAAATATTTTGTTCAAGAAGGCTATAGTGTTACTTGAAAGGTACAAAAATGAATAGTATAAACTAATTTAACCAAGTCAGTGTTGGGGAGTAGGGTGTTCTAGTTTAGAGGAAACAACATGATTCTTAGATTTCATACGTGCATGTAAAACAGAAATTTTAGATCTATAGGGCCAAGGAAGGAAGAGTTAGAGCTAGAACCTATGGATAGATGCCACAAAGATCAAAATTTTGCTCTGTATCAGAAAGAATTTGAAGATAGATTATACTATTGTATAGCTAGAGCTGTCATTTACCAAGCACACAATATATGTCAGGCTATTCTAAAGTCTTCACACATATTAACTTTTTGAATCCTCACAACAGTCCTCTGAGTTAGTATACTCATTATTTCTGCTTCACAGATGAGAAATCTAAGCATAGAAAGGTTCCCAAGGTCGCATAGCTTTCAAGTGGTTGAAACAGTGTTTGAACTCAGATAATATATGGCTTCAAGCCTGTTCCCTTAGCACTTGGATTAGTTGTCCTATGAGGGAGAGAGTTGCTCATCCCCAAGAATATTCAAGCAGAAATTGAAAACCCACTTGCTAAGCATGTTGTAGAAGGGAACACAAGCATGTATAAGGGAAAGTTAGACTCCAAGCCTAAATTTCTGATTCTATAAAATTCCTAAAGTACTAATTTTTCAGGGAAAAATAAAACAAGTTTAATGATTCTGCATGCTGTTAAACGTCATGGGCTAGAGCCTTCACTTCTTAGGGATCCTTCATGATGCTTCAGATAGACCTAGATATGGCATAAGTCAACAATACACACTTGCCAAATTGAGTAAGTTTCGATTCTTTTATATGTATCTCATTAAGAAAATTAAGAACCGGGCTTCCCTGGTGGCGCAGTGGTTGAGAGTCCGCCTGCCAATGCCGGGGATACAGGTTCGTGCCCCGGTCCGGGAAGATCCCACATGCCGTGGAGCAGCTGGGCTCATGAGCCATGGCCGCTGAGCCTGCGCGTCTGGAGCCTGTGCTCCGCAACGGGAGAGGCCACAACAGTGAGAGGCCCGCGTACCGCAAAAAAAAAAAAAAAAAAATTAAGAACCAAGCAGTTGATATTCCACTAAATTCCCTCTGCTGCCAAGCTTATCTCGTTTCCACAGCAATTCTTGTCTCTTTTCCTCCAGTTAGATGAGCTCTTTCTCTCTCTCTCTCTGCACCTATTCAAGGCTAACCTTCTGTATTTTGGTCACTTTCCTCATTCACCTATATCTATAACCACATCTTATATCGCCTCTTTCCCGTGAACTAACCCCTCCCTCCTTCCTTTCCTCCCTCCCTCCCTCCATCTTCTTCTCTTACCTCCCCTCATCTCCTTTCTCTTTCTCTCATTTTCCATTCTCCCTTCCCTTACCCTCCCTTTTTCACATAATATTTTTTGGCCATAAAAGAGAATGAAGTACTGATACATGAGACAACATGGATGGACCTTGAAAACATTATTGAATGTGAAAAATTCAGCTTCAAAGACCACATATTGTAGGATTTCATTCATTAGAAATATCCAGGCCAGGCATATCTAGACAGATGTTAGATTAGTGGATGCTTATGGCTTGGATGGGGTGGGGAAAGTGATGGTTTGGGCAGGCAATGAGGAGTGATTGCTAATGAGTATGGAGTTTCTTTTGGGATAATAAAAGTGTTTCAAAATTAGCGGTGATGGTTGCAAAACTAGCGAACATACTGAAAAACATTGAATTGTACACTTTAAAACAGTGGATTTTATAATATATGAATTATATCTCAATAAAGCTGTTATCTCAATAACATCTTTATTGAGATAAAAAAACCTATATATTTGTTTACACATACACATGTATGTGTGCATATGTATGTATATACACACTGATTTATTGATACATTGATTACTTAATTTGTTTTGTAAACCAGTTTCTTCAGGGATCATGTAGAGCATGATCACAGATTTTCTTGATAGATTGTTAATAATAAATTTTCGCAGTAAAGTTAGGACACAGCTGTTGTTATTCATTTTTGTCATAAGCTTGTCAGAATTTACAAACTAAATAAGTTCAATCATTTAAGGTCTTCCATTTTTTTAATGCATCTTTATGCCAAGAATAGTCTTTCTAAGCATTCTCTAAAGCTATGAGGGAGATTGAATACTCTTTTGTGCCAGAAATACCCACCTTCTAATTCTGGATCTGACACTAGAAGTGGGTGTGGCCTTCAACTTTTCTGCATTTTAGCTTATTCAGATATAAAATGAGTATAAAATATTTTTTGTAGAAATTATATATTTATACAGAGTACTCTTCTTGGTCCTTTATTTAAGTTTTCTGAGCTTCAGTTTGATAATCTATATACTAAGGCTGATCTACCTCACTGCTTATGTAATTTAAATGAGATATTGCAATTAAATGTCTTAGTGCAGAGCTTGGCACAGGAAGTGGCATCTGTACAAACTATTCTTGTTGTTGTTGTCACAACGCTGTTTATCTATTACACATATCTCTCTTACCCTATCTCTGTGTCCTTGTCTCTCTGCCTTCAACTGTTTTTTCCACTTAGCACCTAGTACATACTCAGCTTTATCTTTTAGAAATTGTGGCTGAAAGAACTAAACTGTATGATGTTCCTCTATAGATAAACACTGGTAAGTCTTTGTGTAAAGTTCTTACTGTGTTAAATTCTGTGACATATGGAGTTGTGTGTGTCTTCCTGGAAAAGCCCTATTTTGTTATTGGGGGATAAGATATGTATGACTATGTGTATAATACAAGTTGGAAAGAGATCAGTACCATGCAGAGGTTAAAAAATTAAGGAGAGGGATTTATCTGTAGATGAAGTGTAGGGATAGACATTTTGGATCAGAGAAATTTGTAAAGGAGGAAAGGTATGGAAAGCAGAATAATGTCCACCTAAAGATGTCCATGTCCTAATCCCTCTAACATATAAAAATGTTAGTTTGAATGATAAAAAGGAATTTAGGTGGCAGATGGAATTATGGTTGCTAATCAGCTGATCTTAAAATAACTATCCTGGGGCTTCCCTGGTGGCGCAGTGGTTGAGAGTCCGCCTGCCGATGCCGGGGACACGGGTTCATGCCCTGGCCCGGGAAGATCCCACATACCGTGGAGCGGCTGGGCCCGTGAGCCATGGCCGCTGAGCCTGTGCGTCCGGAGCCTGTGCTCCACAACGGGAGAGGCCACAACAGGGAGAGGCCCGCGTACCGCAAAAAAAAAAAAAAAAACAAAAAACTATCCTGGATTATCAAATGGGCCCAATGTAATCATAAGGGTCCTTAAAAGTGGAAAAGAGAGGCAGAAGAGGAGAATTAGCCAGAGGGAGATGTGACTATACAAGTAGGTACAGAAAGGCACAGTGTTGCCAGGTTTGAGGATTGCAGTGGGCCATGATCCAAGCAAATGGGTGGCCTCTAGAAGCTGGGAAGAGCATGGAAACAGGTTTCCCCTAGGCCTCCAGAAAGCTACACAGCCCTGCGAGCTTTTTGATTTGAGTCCAGTGAGACCCATGTCATACTTCTAACATTCAGAGCTGTAAGATTTTTTTTTTCTTAAGCCACTAAGTTTTTGTTAATTTGTTATGGCAGCAATAGAAAACCAATACAAAAGCGTATGATGGCATAGTTTCTATCTGTGGAAGTTTGTCTTTTTGATATGAAGATCACTGGCTCATTCGTTCATCCATTCGTTGAACAGATAGTTGTTGAGTGATTTTCCAGGCACAATTTCAGAAGCTGAGATATAGCTGTAAGTTAGACAAGATTCCTCCTCCTCTGAGAGCTCATAGATTAGTGGGAGACACACAGTAAACATGTAAACATTTAAATCTGAAAATTAAAAATCAGGTCAAATACATTATTCATTCCATGAACGCTTATTGAGCACCTAATATGTGCAGACCTTGTGCTAGCCTTAGGGTATAAGTGATAATCATTAAAGGCTGCAAAAGAAATTTCTTCAAAGCAGAGGCCATGGATCTTCACCATGTAGTTTCCATTCCTATCTTCTTTTATTGGCTTATGACCCTGGGGAAATTACTTAATCTCTGTGAGTCTCAGGTTCCTAATCTGAAAAAGAGATAATAGAAGTTGCTAAATCATAGGGCTGTTATGAGGATTAAATGAGTTTTAATATTTAGAAAGCACTTGGTGTAGTGCCTGGCTCATTTTACATAAAGTGCAATTCTTTGATAAATTAAAGAAACTAATGATAAAATCAGCTTGTCTGCAGAGAATTCACAGTTTGGGGTGGAGAGATGAACAAATATACAAAAAACTATATATAGTATGAAAAATATTAGATCCTGACATTCATGTAAGTTGGATTCTAGAGTACCAGGGACCATGAAAAGTATGTTTCTCCAGAAACATGGAAACTTCATGCCTTTATTCTTGGAAAAATAGCTTTCTTTTCTTCAACTGATACAAACCACTCTGAGGAAGGAGCTGACTTGGCATCTCCCAAGCAGTAGAGGAGGATGAGGTCATGACACAAGTTCTTTGTCATCCTCCACGTGGTCCAGTGTATAAGAAATGGGAAAAAGACAATTCATTTTTCATAGCTCCTTCATGTACTCTCTGTGTGGGCTGGATTGGCTACTACATTATTTCAGTCCATTTCCAGCTTTTCTCTAAGGTCAGTATTTCAAACTAACAATAGATTCTGGATGTGCGTACAGGTTTGAGCACCCTTATGCGTGCATGTGTGCACCTCTCTGTGAGTGTGTGTGTGTGTGTGTGTGTGTGTGTGTTGGGTTGTGATATTGTGCTCTACTTCTATACTTCTGATATAACAGTGAAAAACAGGAGAGACAGGTCTACAGAACTCCAAAAACAGCAGGTGATTGATAGCAAAGCAAATCCTATTAATTTATAAAGGATGAAACTACATGACGGACAGAAAAAAAAGCTGGTGGAAGAGGAGGAAGAGAAAAGTATACCCAGGTGGTTGGCCCTGGAGATGCCCAGTAGCTGAATAAGAATCTTCCAAGCCTGCTGAATTTTTTTCTTTTTCTTCTGAATGCCATTCAAGGTGCAAATGTAAGATGGCCAGGAGCATCACTTCCTTAGACACCGCCTCAGCAAAACAACATCTTTCCACTTAACTACCTTTTTGTCTGTCTGCCCCATGGAGGATATGTGAAGTGCCACTGCAGTCAGGGGAGTGAGCAACAGGTAATTATAACCATGGGAACCCAGTGAATCCATTAGATTGTCCTTCTGGGACTGCAGTGGAAAGTAAAAGGAGAAGAAAGATTGAGGAGCAGATAATTCTGGAGTGATCAGAAAAAAATAACCTGGTCGACTTGTGAATGGGCATTTGAATTCTTAGTATCAGTAAGCTTGGGGGTTCATCCAGACCCCTAGTGTGGTCCAGCGCCCAGCCTGCATTGAAGAGTAAGGTGAGGCTGTCATCAGTATCATGCATTCATGATCATTTCTTACTCCACATTTCATTCATCTTCTCCAGACATATCTACCTCTCTGTGTGACATGCTGTCACACCTTCATGTGTTTTTCTCACCTGGAATATCTTTCACCCTTCTTTTCTGGACTTGCACACACAGCTGTCCATTCACTGTCCTTGCAACTCACTCAATCCTTCATTCATCCAGTGATGTAACTGAATGCCTGTCATAACTCACTCCATCATTTGGTCAGGGCTTACTATGTGCCAGGTGCAGGAATCATGCCTTGGTACACCATATGTGTTTTATTCTTGAAAAAAGCATGTGATACACATTTTTATCCCAATTATCTACTAAGATCGCATGATCAGAAAGTGCCGTAGAAGAACTTGGAGGTTGTTGAACTCCAAAGCCTATGGCTTAGAGCTTTAACCACTGGGCTCTCTGGCCAGTAGTGCTGGGAATTGGTGCTGGGAATCCTGAGCTCAAAACAGCCGGTTCCTCCCAGGAGTGCCTTCAAGCTCACTGCGCCAGATAGGGAGACTGATGATTTCTCTACAGTGGAATGAGAACCATGGTTGGGGGAGGGGGTTGGTTTGGAGTACAGGGGAGGAAAAGGCTCTTGGTAGGCCATTGTGTATAATCTTAAAAACCAAGTGGAGAGGACCAGAAAATGGTGTCCCTGGAAGAGTTAAGAATGTATGTTAAGACACACGCTGTTTGGGGAGCTACAAATGTTTCACTGGGCTTAGAGAATAGGGGGCGAAGTGGAGAAGTTTATGAGGAAATGATGCTAGAAAGTTAGGAGAATGATTATAAAGGACTTCGTATGTGATGCTAAGATTTCTTTAAAAATTTTATCCTGAGGACATCAGGGAGCCATCCATAAAGTGTCTGGTAAAAATCAGCCTCTTCTGAAAGAGAATGAGTAGCAGACAATTAAGTAGTTGCAATACAGTGTGACATGTGATGTGTTAGAGGTTTTCAGGACATGCTAAAATAGCACAGAGATGGGACGTCTAGAACACTCCTGTGGGGTGAGAGGTCAAGGATGGCAATGAAGAGGGGGTGACCCATGCTTTGTGCTAAAGGGAAAGTGGAAATTTTCAAGGAAAAGGAGGGAGCGCATTCCAAACAAGGGATAGAACATGCTTGAAAGCAAAGAGCCATGAAACAGCAAAGGGAAACACTGCATATCTTTTTGTTTTTTTAAACATCTATACTGGAGTATAATTTTTTTTTTCAGGAACATATTCATTGCTGTTTTTTTTTTTTTTTTTTTTTTTTTGCGGTAGGCGGGGCTCTCACTGTTGTGGAGCACAGGCTCCGGACGCGCAGGCCCAGCGGCCATGGCTCACGGACCCAGCCGCTCCGCGGCACGTGGGATCCTCCCAGACCGGGGCACGAACCCGCGTCCCCTGCATTGGCAGGCAGACTCTCAACCACTGCGCCACCAGGGAAGCCCCCATTGCTGTTTTTTATTTATTTATTTTTAACATCTTTATTAGAGTATAATTGCTTTACAATGGTGTGTTAGTTTCTGCTTTATAACAAAGTGAATCAGTTATACATATACATATGTCCCCATATCTCTTCCCTCTTGCATATCCCTCCCTCCCACCCTCCCTATCTCACCCCTCTAGGTGGTCACAAAGCACCGAGCTGATCTCCCTGTGCTATGCGGCTGGTTCCCACTAGCTGTCTATTTTACGTTTGGTAGTGTATATATGTCCAAGTCAGAAAGAGAAAAACAAATACCGTATGCTAACACATATATATGGAATCTAAAAAAAGAAAAAAAAATGGTCAGAAGAACCTAGGGGCAAGACGGGAATAAAGATGCAGACCTACTAGAGAAGGGACTTGAGGATACTGGAGTATAATTGCTTTGAATAGCTTTTTGGAAGATAGGAAACAATGGATACTTGTCAGGGCATGGTGAGAGATGAGAAAAGGTTCAAACTACAAAAGGCTTACATGCTAAGCTAAGCCATTTAAGAGTAGTCCTGTAAGCTGTAATGAGACATTGAAAGATATTAAGCAGGAGACAAAAATGATCAAATCTGGGTTCTCGGACAGTTGCTCTGTCAGCAATTGAGTAAGTGGATTAAAAGGGGAGAGCAACTAGATTTTGAAAACAAGAAAAACAACTAGGAGACTACGTCAGTAATTCAGAAGAGAAGTGACGAGGACCTCAACTAAAAATATGGTAGTGAACGAGAAGAGGTGAGAGAATTTTTAATGACACGTAAAGAGGAAACAAAGATGACTCATATTTCTGGCTTGGGTGACTGAGTAGAATCAGTCATTGAGGTAGGACATTCCAGAACAAATTTGGTTAATAGTGTCTCCATACTAGACATGACCAGTGTGGAATGTGTGTGGAACCTTCAAGTTGAGATATTCAGAAGGTTTCTGAAATCTAGAGTTCAGTGAAGATGTAGGGCACGAGTGTGCATGCCAATAAATGTTGGTCCCCTCATTCCTCTACATTTGATCCTAATCTGGTTGTTCTTGTTTACCTTTTCTGAACAATTCCATTTACACATCAGTCCATTAGAGGATTCTTTTTTTTTTAACATCTTTATTGGAGTATAATTGCTTTACAATGGTGTGTTAGCTTCTGCTTTATAACAAAGTGAATCAGTTATACATACACATATATCACCATATCTTCTCCCTCTTGTGTCTCCCTCCCATCCTCCCTATCCCACCCCTCTAGGTGGTTACAAAGCACCCAGCTGATCTCCCTGTGCTATGTGGCTGCTTCCCACTAGCTACCTATTTTATATTTGGTAGTATATATTAGTCCATGCCACTCCCTCACTTCATCCCAGCTTACCCTTCCCCCTCCCTGTGTCCTCAAGTCCATTCTCTACATCTGCATCTTTATTCCTGTCCTGCCCCTACGTTCTTCATAAACACTTTTTTTTTTAGATTCCATATATATGTGTTAGCATATGGTATTTGTTTTTCTCTTTATGATTTACTTCACTCTGTATGACAGTCTCTAGGTCCATCCACATCTCTACAAATGACCCAATTTTGTTCCTTTTTATGGCCGAGTAATATTCCACTGTATATATGTGCCACATCTTCTTTATCCATTCATCTGTTGATGGACACTTAGGTTGCTTCCATGTCCTGGCTATTGTAAATAGAGCTGCAATGACCATTGTGGTACATGACTCTTTTTGAATTATGGTTTTCTCAGGGTATATGCCCCGTAGTGGGATTGCTGGGTCGTATGGTAGTTCTATTTTTAGTTTTTTAAGGAACCTCCATACTGTTCTCCATAGTGGCTGTATCAATTTACAGTCCCACCAACAGTGCAGGAGGGTTCCCTTTTCCATTAGAGGATTCTTAATGCCCCATTCTGTATTTAATGAGGAGCTACTTGAGTTTCATAATCTATAAACACAATAACAAAATCTCACATAGACATTCTAACTTCATGAAGACTTGTGATAGTAAGGAGTGATCCATCTTTTACAAAAACTTCTAATACCCAAACAGAAAACAAATCCTTTATAATTAATTTTATGGTTTCCCACTCTCCATTTTTTTCTAGTATCACTGGCATCCTATCTGCCCAACTCAAACTCTGAGTACAGCCAGGGATATATTTAGATCCCTAAAGAGATTGCTATTATCTCAGAAAATTATTCTTAGTTCTGCATCATGCTGCTTCCACAGCCGCTGCAAATGCCCTGGATGAGGAGCCCCTTTCCCAGAGTGCACCAGGCTGTATATATGGTGACATGCTGTAGTGCTTGGATAGCACCTTGCAAAGCTGTTTCATATGTAGAGCTGCCTCACCTGCTGAGCTGCCTCACATGCAGAGCTGCCTCACGTGCAGAGCTGCCTCACCTGCTGAGCTGCCTCACATGCAGAGCTGCCTCACGTGCTGAGCTGCCTCACGTGCAGAGCTGCCTCACGTGCAGAGCTGCCTCACGTGCTGAGCTGCCTCACGTGCAGAGCTGCCTCACGTGCAGTGCCTCAGTGCTATCCTCATGACAGACTTCTGGAACAGGGATTGTTGTCACTCCTTTTTAAAAATCTTCTCTAAGACAAGAACTGTGCTAGGCACTGGAGATGTGGAGGTAATACCTACTGTTCAATAGTTGAAAGTCTAGAGGGGATGACATGCACAGACATTTACAAAACTATGTGGTGATACAAGGACAACCCTGGACGGTGTGCAGTTGGAGGCGAAAGGTGAGTGACTTTAGAAAATCCCTCAAGAAAGACTTCCTGCACCATTTAGAGTTTTTACTGTACTAATGGAGCAAAGTTGTATATCTGACCTTGTTTTAAACCTAGGCAAGGCTGATTAAAAAACTAACCTAAAAACACAAACGACAACAGCAAAAGTATTCTTTTTTACCCTGGACCTGGAAATTGTGTAAGTATAGACTATCAATTTCGCTTTCTCTAAATGGAAAACTTAATTAGAAACCTTCCACTAGAATGAATGTATAGATTTTAAATGTTTTCTTCATTTCTCATATTGCTGTAAAAAATCGAAAGGCCTCTAGAGGTCGCCCATGGGCTAATTTGCAAGTGGGCTGCTTTGTGGTTAGTTTAACTTTGCCATCTTAAAGGATTGTGTGTATATAAAAATCAGTGCGAACAAGAAACCCCTTTTGACTTTTCTCCATTATCTTAGCCACCCATAGACAGTCATGATCCGCTTCAGTATAGTGCTCTTTCTGATGGAATCCTCGACAATGTAGTTCTGAGGCTGGAATTATCTTAGAGACCTTTGAGAAATCCCTGTCAGTTTATTGTCTTAAATACCTCCTGATCATCACTGATGAATCACACACTGTGACCCTTAAGAGAATTTAAGTCTAGTAAATGTATTCATTTTCCGTGTAAGGAACTGAAGCCCAGAGAGAAAATGTGATTTGCCCAAAGTCACTCAAAGGGTTAGTTACAGAGTGTAGATTAGAACTAACATATTTTCATGTCCTCTCAGCTCCATTTTCTTTTCTCCAGTCCAGAGATTTGAACTCTTGAGTTCAATGCGGTTTAGTTTGATGAACCTTTACCTTCAGCCTAACACATGCCAGCTATATGTTTTGATGGATGCTGAGATGAATTATGGTCTCTGATCTAGTGAGGACATGGACACATACACAGATAATTATGAAGAGGTTATGTAGTAAGATAGAGGTACGACCTTCTAGGGAACATAGGGTGCTATGGGAGCACAAGAAGGGCACCTGTCCAAACTTGAGCACTTTGTGGGTATTTAGAGATACTTTCCTACATGTGATGTTTCCTAAGCTGATGGAAAAATTAGTGAAACTTATCCAGAGAGGGAAGATGGGGAGATTGTAGAGGAAGGGTAGATGAGAAGGAGAACTGTTCCAGGGAGACTAGAACAGTAGCCTTTGATTGTAAGACTGTGCCTTGGATCAAGGCTCTCTTTTACTTTTTTGTCTTTTTTTTTTTGATCCTAGCTTCTTCTGTATGATATGTTTTTAGGCACCATCTCAAATGCCTATTGGAACTAGGCATGTAACTGTAAATCGGTGAAATCAGCCCAGTGTAGAAAAATTGCAACAATGTTAATTATGGGGGGTTGGAGGATATGACCCTTTATAAAGGGAGAAATTGCTGCTCAATTTATGCCAAGTAATGCTAAAAGGAAGCAGGCTTGCCAGATCTTTCAGTTTTTCAGAAGTTCTCCAAATCTGGGTTTTTTATGTGAAATCCTCTGAATTTTTAGCTGTTGGTAATTATATACTTCAACACTATGACCCTCAGCAGGCTAACAATGCATACCAAATTCCATGAGTTCTAAACTAATTGCAAGTGTCATTATATGCCCAGATTCTGGGTAAGTTTTCTTTGCGAAATAGAACAATAAACATAGCCATACTAGAACAGTCTCAGACTAGGAGTCGGGAGACTTGAGTTTTGCCTCTAAGTGATTGTGTATCTTGAACAAGCAACTTAGTGTTCTCAACTGAAAGTCATGAGTTTCCCAGATTAGCTAGTCAAGACATTTAAATACCTATATTTATGAGTTTTTAATCCCAGGGAGGCTCATAATATACCTTCAGATGTGATAGGCTTTACTTCCTTCTCTGTCTTCAACGTCCCATTGTCCAGCTCTCATATTGCTCCATAGGGTGTTTCTACTTCCGAGCCCAGTATGTGATGACTGGGGAGAATATTCAAAAGCACTAAAGACAGGGGCAGCTGTTTCACCCTGTGTCCCTTTCCCTGCCCATGTTACACCCTTCATCACTTATCCAGTGTTTGACCTTTGGACAAACCAATGAGCATTCGTTCCAGAAAAGGAGATGGTAATAACATAGCTGCTGGAGAATACAGTGTTAGATGAGAGGCCTGATTGAGATTCCTTCCACAATGGAGATCCAGTGAACTCCATCAGCCTTCTGCCACCTGAGATCCTATTTGCACATGGATTCTTTGCTCCTTCCTCCTTCTGTAACAGAGGAATTTTCCTATTTTATAGTGCTAATCCCCCGACCTGGACTCTACTTCCATTCCCTCCCACTTTCTTGGAAAACTTAATCCTCCATTCTTTGATATTCCATTAATATCACCCATCCTCTCTTTGCAGGATCCTGCCCACTTATATTTAAAAATATAGACCTCTCTCCCAATTATTACAAACAAGTATTTAAACAATGTAAAACTCCCCTAGGTTCACGACTCCATGTAGCTCTTCCCCTTTACAGACCACGTTCATGACTTCAGTTCTCTATTTCCTCACCAGCTACACACCCCTCACCCCCTTTAATGTGGCTTTCCTACCTACCTCTGCACATCAAAAATCACCATCATTCTTGCTATTAAATCCAAGTCATGTGCTCAATACACAGCTCTTGATTTGGGGGAAGATTTTAACACTATTTGACACACGCTTCTTCTTTAAATTCTCTCTTCCAATGACTTTTAAGGCCCTATATTCTCCTCATGTGCTTGTTGAATTGTTCCTTTCTTTTTTGATTGTCTTTTTCTAATTTCTCTGTGAGTGGAACTTCCAGAATGGCTGTGTGAGGATCTTGGTAGACCTTCTAGTCATCAAGATAACCATTTCACTGGTGGAAATGATTTCTAACAATTTGTTTTAAGTCTTTGGAAATTGACCTAAAGAATGTACATCAAATGAAGAAAACTTAATACAAGAAACTCTACTAAATCTTGGGAAGAACAGTGAGTTTGTGGCATTTGAACTGTGGCCTGCTCCTATCCCTCTCAACCCAACCCTCAGCTCTATATTATGGAAGTTTTACCACAGATGAGTGTGGCCAAGAAAATGGGTCTCCGTCTTCCTTTAGCTCTCAGTCTAGGCATGTGATTTTTATCCTGGGAGTTGCCGGTCACCTGCATATCTCATTCTCCCTGTCCCCATCTCCGTGTCACAGATGCTCTGGGCTGGGTGAGAGTAGCTGAGACAACTAGGAGTCCCTTCTCCCATCAGCTTTCAGTCTTAAGGTAAGGGCTCTACCCTAAGATACAAAAGGCCAAGAAAATTGCGGTCCTGAATTTTCCTCTACTTGGTTGCTTTTAGGGTTGAGGTTTCATGCCAAGAGGGGCAAACTGAGAAGACCAGAGGCTACCATTCACTCCAGTGCTCACTTGTAGAGTAGAGGTGTCACTCTAGCAGAAGCAGGCTACTGTCCCTGCCCCCAGCCTTCATACAGTGGGCTGAGGTTCTAACCAAGGTAAAAGGCAGGACGTAAGGACTACTAACTCCACAGATCTGCCTGAAAGCATAGGCTTTACTTGGAGCAGGGCATGGAGAAGTTCACACCTAAGCCAGGGAAAGAGGTATCTGAGAAAGACTCTTCCGGGGTTTGCATTCATGCCTGGCAATCTGGAAGGCTGGGGTAATCAGAGCAGAAAGGGTTGAAAGCATTCTCCGTGCTATACAACAAATTCATGAGCAAAGGGCAGAAGTCTTACTATCTTAAGGGATCTAAGCACAACCTTTGACCACAGGCAGGATGAATAATAAGCTACACTGACCCAGGGGTGACTTCAAGGAAGCCAGGTTCAAAAATAAAACTGCACTCATTGCTGGTGATCTAGAAGGCCATGTATATGCCGAAGGCTGCACCCTCTCAGGAGCAACCAGCCAGGGAACTTCCAAGCTATTTGTCCCTGGCTGAGTGCAGGCAAAAGTGTAAATTCCCTGAGCTGTGAAAGCCATCTCCAATTCACCCAGAGATCCAATGGTAAAGGCTGAAAAATTTTACTGGCTCAGGTGGCTTAAGCACAACCTTGTTGTATAACATAAATGGTGTATACTGACCCCTAGGAAGCCATGCTAAGGATAAAAGCAAAGGGAAAATATCTGAAGTGACATGGGACAGCTATTCAAATCTGCATAAATAAACAAAGAGATCTGGTAAAGGTAAAGACCCAAAAAAGCTTAATTACCTATTCATTTTCCTTTCATCTCTTAACTGATATACAAAGCAATCTCATAAAACAATACCTATAAAATTATACTGCTTGGACTTTAACATATAGGAATATTAACATACTTGACAATAACAGCACAAAGGGGATTGAATGGGATGAAGCTATGCTGGAGCAAGGAAATAACAACACATGGTAACTCAAATCCACAGGAGTAAATAAAGAGAACCACAAATGATGCATAAGAAAGTTAATATTTCTTTCAAAAGAACCCTTTAAATATTATTGAGCCCTCCTTGGTCCTCTTAGCCTCTTTAAAGTACATGATTATATAAAGCAATAATTATAACAACAAATTTTGGGGGTTTTTAACATACATAAACTTCATATGTATTATAATAGTAACACAGAAAAGGGGAAGAGAATGGAGCTCTACAGGAGTACTGTTTTTACATCATGCTGGAGTTAAGTTAGTGTGAATTCAAAGTAGAATTTGAAGTAGATTCTGATGTTGTGATGTATATTGTAAGGCCTAGAGCAATTGCTAAGAAAATAACTTAAAACTTATCTAAAATTTGTTTAAAAAATTAAAGTAGAATACAAGAAAATCTTCATTCAATGCAAAAGAAGGTGGTAAAGGAAGAACAGAGTTACAGAATAGTCATGAGACATAAAGAGAATGAAAACCACAATGGCAGGTGTAAATCCAAACATATCAATGAAAGCATTTGATGTGAATGGCTTAAACAACCCAAAAAAATGATAGAGATTGTCAGACTGAATTTTTAAAATCTAACTATATATTGTTTACAGGAGACACACTTTAGATTCAAGTTACAAATAGTTGAAAGGAAAAGGATGGTAAAAAAATACACTGCATAGATATCAACTATCAGAGAGCTGGAGTGGTTTGCAAATATCAATGTCTGTGGCATCTCTGACTCTTTTGTCAACTTATTTTTCTTTGCTGTGCCTTAAATATATCTATATATTTGTATCCCCATGGGCTATTTCATCCCTGTGCATCAATGTGCTATTTTCTGTCAAATATCTAAGGAAACTATCCCTAACTTAGGATTCTAAGTCACGTTCACCGATAGTCACTCTTAGAGACTATCAGGGAGTCATTCATGATATTAATTACAATTGTAATTAAATGAATAATTATAAACTAATTTGTCATGTATCTTTCATCTGGTAGAACAGACCCTGTCAAGAGCAGAGATTGAGTTGACCTTGTTCTTTCTATATTTCCAGCATTTAGCATGGAGTCTGGCATATATTATCTGAGTTTACAGAAATGAATAAATAAACAAATATGGAAATTACCCTAGGAACTTATAGGAAATTTACTTCTACTGGAATAATAGGTCCATTGTACCCCCTCTCCTTTGGGTCACACAGTGAACATGTAGGAGTTTCTTATAGCCAGAGTTTCTTAAAGGGTCATTAATTGAATAGTTGTCTTAGGATTAAAGGAGACGCTGGCAAAATACAGGTTCCCAGGTCCTGTTCTAAGAGTTTAGTTTGGTAAGTCAAGATGGATTTATGTATCTGCATTTTAAACAACTCTTCATGTGATTTTGTTTTCAATTTCCCTATACTTTATATTACCCATATTACCATAAATGGTGACACAAATATTTGCTTGATTAATTAAAGTCTTGACTAAAGAATAGATACTAAGGAGACAGAAAATGGGAAGAAAGACATTCAAGTAGAGTTAACAAGTGCAAAGGCACAGCAGCAGGAACTAATCTGGCAGGTTTGGTCAATTGGCGCACAGAGCAGAGTAACACCGGACTGCAATGATGAAGCAGGGCATGAAAGGAGGCTGCAGAATTAGACATCCTCTGCGTCACTAACACTTGACATGTCATGAGAAGGCATTTACATTTCAACTTACAGGTTTCACATAAGAAAATAAAAAAATTCAATCTGATAACCACAAGGCAGAAGGACTAGCTTTCAACTCTGATCGTTGATGCACATAGCCCGGAAGAACTCTAATAAAGAACAATCCAACTGACTCTCAGAGTCTCTGAATCTCATTGCCAAGAGAAGTTTTTGAGCCCAAATGCCTCATTAAGCAGTGAAGGAAACTTTCTTAAAGAGGTGACTTTCCCAGGGTTGAACAATGGCTACGTTTTGGTAGAGCTGGGATTCAACCTAAGTCTTTTAGCTCCTAGTTCGGTGCTTTGAATTGTGCATGGAAATTTATAATTAATACTTTGTGTTTATATCTCAACTAACAAAACTTTTGTGCCCTAAGTTCTATAGATCAGATGCTGTCCAAATTGTCCTATTCAGTTTTGATTTATATATTTTTTCCAAAATACTTTTGCCTTATGAAATTACCTTAAGTGATTTTTCTGATTTTGGACTTAAACTTGCAGGCTTACCCTTGCAAAAGGAAAAATTCTCCTTATATTGAAATAAAATAAAAACCTGCTTAGACTGGATATGTGTATCATCTAAATATAATATTTAGGGCTTCCCTTGTGGCGCCGTGGTTGAGAGTCCGCCTGCCGATGCAGGGGACACGGGTTCGTGCCCCGGTCCGGGAGGATCCCACATGCCACGGAGTGGCTGGGCCCGTGAGCCATGGCTGCTCAGCCTGCGTGTCCGGAGCCTGTGCTCCGCAACGGCAGAGGCCACAACAGTGAGAGGCCCACGTACCACAAAAAATAAATAAATAAATAAATAAATATATATATATTTATATTTATAATATTTAACTTAATGTGTATGTGTGTATGTATATGTATTACTAATAAATGCCCTTACTGCTCTAGCAATAATATATCATGTGTGAATTAGTGTCTGAATTAATGTTGTGTGGCTGGAGCTAGAGAAAAGGAACCTATTTTATTACATAATAAAATGTTTTTAATTGTTGGAGTAGAACAATTTTATTACATACCATTACTTTTGGAAACAACATCAACCTTTTCATTGATCAAAAAATGTTATCAGTCATAGAAAGACTGAACATAAACTAAAGAATAATACTCCTGAAGGGTGAAAGAAAGTGAAGTGACACAAGTATGATTTTGAATACAAAGTGGAACATAATTAGGGATCAGGTTTATAGCAGAGCTTACACACATTTGGCTTTTTGAAGTCAGTTGTTTATACAAGAGCTTTGAAGTGTTAGCTTGTGTTTTTAATTTAGAAATGAGAACTACTATAAAATTACTAATACAAATTTCAACAAAATAAAGGAGGTTCATTCTCTCTCTCTCTGTGCTTTAATTAAAGATACTTTTTGATGCTATACATAAGTCTCACCTTAGGTTTAAAATCAAGGAAGTTTTCTGTGTTAACATGTTGGTCTTTTTACAGAAGTTTACATATATACTTTACGTACACATGCAGATATACTTTTACTTTTTGTTTGTGAATTCCACCATTAATGTTTCATTCTTCTCTGTCTGAATGATTATGTCATGAGTCCCTCATCATGAAAGTCTTCCCTATCAAGGAATCAGATATTATCCATTATTTTGGGTTGCAGAATAAAAGTATAGGCAAAATACTTAGATTGGGAAATGGTTAGAGATACAGGGAAAGTTGAGCCTAGAGGGAGGAGGGTTGTGATGAGGATAAAATGTAAACCCCTAAACTCTCTCTGCCCAACTCTTACTTCATTACCGCATGTTATTAAGAATTAGATAAGTGAAAACCACCTTGAGAATGTGATGTGGGCTTTGACCAGGGAGAGATGGGAAAGCCTGAAAGGAAAACATAAAGAATATAAAACTCCTTGCCTCCAAGCCTGTTGGTGAGAAACTTCCGCCATAGTCTTCAGTTAGAGTGAAAACTCAGTAGAAAGCATTTACCCAAAGTTCCTTCTGGCAGAAGAAGCTATATAATTGCCCTGGAAAGCTGAAAGAAGATTTGGGGAATGGAACTTATATGGTTCCTGCTGAATGATGTTGATGCATTGGAGAAAGTAAATCAAAGTGTGGGTGATTAATCTCCAACTGAAGACCAACAGTGAAAGCCAGAGGGCCTCTTAGGTAACATATAAGAGACTTTTATCCATTCAAGTCCAGAAAAAGCTAAGGAGCAGTTTAGGGAATTATTTATGAGAGTGACAGAACTCCAAGAGGGTTGTATTTTTAGTCCCACCAAGTTTACTGTGTCAAGGTCACAGCCCTGGATAAAAGAGGTGGGGCTCTGAGACTTAGGATGAGGTTATCAGGGTTGATGTACTTGAAAATCCACGTCACCCTGAACCCTATGCCTGTGGAAGTTATTCCCTGTTAGAGGCTAGTCCTTCCCAGCTCCCCCTTGCTTGAAATCAATGTTGATGCCTTCACCTTGCCAATCTGCATGTGTTCCCCTCCTGACTACAAGACTACAAGTGTCAAGTCACAACATAACCAAATACAGAAAAGTGCTGGGTCTATGAAGGGAGGAAAGGAACAAGGAGTTGCAGAGCCTAATTAACTTCTATTAGCAGGTTCCAGGAGTATACCGGGGCTTGTGTTCTAAGACTGTTGGGTTAGGAGGTGGAATAATAAATATGAATAAGGGAGAGTTATTAAAAAAAATTGCTCATGAGAACACTTTTCCATGGTACATTATTTAAAACACTGGGCAAGACCTAGGAAGGTGATATTTGCCCATTGCTAGGATGGCTCTTAAAAGTTTGGAGAAAGTGAAACACAAGTGCCACAACTATTCTAATCTATGCTATTTTATTCTATTCTATTCTATTCTATTCTATTCTATTCTAGGAAAAGAGATCAAAAGGTGACGAGAAGTAAGTATGTCAGAGCAGATGTAACCCATGATCTATGTTCTTTGGGAGAGCCTAGATGCACCCTGCTTACTAGAGCATATGCACAAGTGAAGGGGCACCAGCAATGCTCAGAAGTCAGAGGTGGACGTCTGTCGTAGGCCAGGGCTAATAGTAGGATTTGGCAGAACTGGGATTCTTGATAAGAATGACAATGACAGAATCCTGAAAAATAGAGTCTTGGTGGCAGGGTATAGCAAAGTGGCTGTGATTACTGTCATGAATGCTAAGGTTGTGGCAGCTGGAGGGTTTGGGACACTGACTGTTAGAGAGATATGGAGATGGCTAATAGAACACAGCACCCTAGGAGCAAGACAGATGGAAAGTTGAAACAGCTATGCTCAAATTATGTAATTAAAATATATCAAGAATGGATGATCAGGAAGCTGAGGGCAGATGCATCAACAATAAGTTGTAATCCCTTGCTTCGTTTTTGGATCTGAGCTAGTTCAGACTTGAGTGTCCCTGACTGCAGGAGACGCATGAACCCCCAGGAGGAAGGATCCTGAGACAATATGATGTGTGTACGTGGTAGTGACTTCCCTATCAGGAATAGTTAGGGCTACTTATATATAATGAGAACAAGGAATAATATATTTGGCACCGGGATAATCCACTGAGGCATCTTTGGGGAATCCCTTACACAATTTTGATCAAGGGTAGCGCCCACAGTCTAAGAGGGGCATGTGTAATTGAGGGTTAAGAATTCTCAAGGATGAAACATCTCTGTACCAGGTAAGCTATCTAGACCAGTAGAGGTACTAGTATGAGTGACAGAGGGAGAAGATGATGAGAGTCAATTGCAGCCTCAAGACCAGCTGCAATGGTACAGTTTGTCTCCCTAGTATTTCTCTTAAGCATTTCTCTAGGGAAAGAGACCAACTAGAATCTTGGAAAAATTGTTTCCAGAATTTATTATATAAAGTACATGTGTCCAGGGGCTTCCCTGGTGGCGCAGTGGTTGAGAGTCCGCCTGCCGATGCAGGGGACACGGGTTCGTGCCCCGGTCCGGGAAGATCCCACATGCCGCGGAGCGGCTGGGCCCGTGAGCCACACCTACTGAGCCTGCGCGTCTGGAGCCTGTGCTCCGCAACAAGAAAGGCCGCGATAGTGAGAGGCCTGCGCACCGTGATGAAGAGTGGCCCCCCGCTTGCCACGACTAAAGAAAGCCCTCGCACAGAAACGAAGACCCAACCCAGCAAAAATTAATTAATTAATAAAAAGCTCCATTAAAAAGCTCTCTCAAGTCCAAAAAAAAAAAAAAAAAAAAAAGTACATGTGTCCAAATGGCACAAGGGCTAGGCTGTAGATGTTATTGTGTTGTGGCACCCTTCAGGACAGAGACACTCATTTCCCCCTGCTCCAGGGAATATGGTTGTGGCTAGCTCATAGTTGAGTCGATCTCATGAATTGATCTTAGCTGAATGGAGCAGCTTTGCCCAGTGTCACTTTCTCTCCAAGAGCCACCTACATCCAATGACTGGTTAACATAAGTGTATAAAATCCTGGTCATTTTTGCTCAAGGCTGAACAGTTTTGAAGAGCAGGGCCATGCTAGCTCCAGAGCTCTTTATAAGGTTAGCTGAGACCTTAATTGTAACTGCATTGTAGTTCAGCTTCTCGCTCTGCCCAATCCTAATTACCTCAGTCTCCAAAGGTGTTGATCCCAAGGATTTACCCTAATGAACTTCCTACTAATGCTAGTCTCTCTCTCAAAGTCTGTTTCCTGAGGAACATGACCTATTTTGCATAAATCGCTACTGCAAAATAATTGTATTTTATAGTATTGATTTATGATTACAACAAATATATGTGAAACTCACCTGCACCCATAACCAAACTAAAAGCTCCATGTGAGCAAAAGCAGAATTGGTTTCACTCACCAATATTGCTCCAATATTTGTATCAATAAATAAATATTTGTTGAATGCATACATGGATAAATGCACCCATGAATGAGTGAAGCCCTTAGTCTAGTACCTGCAGCATAGTAAGAGATCAGTATATGATAATAGTTGTGATTATCATTATATATTATAATTATTAATGGGATAAAGTATCTTATCCATGACAATTTTATCAGATTAATATTTTGATAGAAAATGAGTCTAGTTGGTTAATTGATAAACATATATTGAGGTCCTAACATGGGTCAGAAACTGTCGGACTGTGTCAACACGAAGATAAAACAGTCTTTGGTATCAAGCATCTTGCATTTTAATGAAAGCTGTTGGAAAGTGACTTAGTTCAATAAGAGTTCATTAGCATGGAAAATAATTGGTGTAATATTAGGAGAAAATCTAGGCCAAAAATGGATTTAAAATATTTGCAACTAAGTTAAAAATACATAGATAATTAGAAGAAAACACACCAAAAGGTAATAGTAATAGCTTTTGCATATTACAAGTGTTTTCTTCTTCAGAGTCCTTATATTTTTCAGGATTTTTGAAAGTTTTACCTTATTATTAATGAATGTTATTATTTTTAAAATAAGAAGAAGTATAGTGTTTTCGTCAATTTATGTTCTAGATGTATATATGCCCAGACTTTACTGTGTTATATTTGAATTACATTCATGGCATGGTTTGCATTTTGTTTAGAGATATCAAATTCCTGATTTTATTCAGTTGCATTCCTAAAGGGATACTTTAAATATTCTTTCATCTTTCATCCTTCATAGAAACTAAGAAAAGTACAGTATCTATCTTCATCTCCTTGTCATTATGAAATTTATAATTATGTTGTTAAGTTGGAAAAGGTTACTATTTCTATAATTAAAACCAGAGAACATTTTTTAAATGTTTCCAAATTTATAGTATGCAAAATTCTCTTCAACACACAAGTAATTTATGATTCATTGAATAGCTCTGATATTTTGAATACTGATAGATTTATTAAAATGCATGGGCTATAATTTAGTGGCTGGTTAGTTGGCACTGTTCCTAGTCCCCCGTTGTTGAACTTTAAAAATATGTTTTAATGAACAATTATCGTTTTGTATTCAGAAAGCACATGGCTGAGCAAATAGCTAGAAAACATTATATTAGCTAGATTAGGTAGATTTTTATATTTTCCTGGTGGTAGAAACTAAGATATTTGTCTTCTAAAATTTAGCCCTGTGAGGAGAGTTTATGTTATTTCTGAACTTGTTTACATAGTTCCAACTATATCAAGGACTAGAAGCACATTTTCAGAACCAGTCATGGATCTGTGGGTTTAATTAATTATGTGACTCCTTAATTCTAATTTTCCTAATTCTACTTTATATTCATCTTTTAAATTTAATTAATATGTAAACCTACTGTAACATGACAATCAGGGTCAAAATAATTGAATTGCATAAAATGTGAACTCATAGTATTGCAAGGTTAATGACTAAGCTAGGTCCGTGATGCTACTAGACCAGGACTTTGGTGACATCGCCGTGTAATCCAAATTCACCTTAGTCATCTATAGTATGGTTCAGCCAGGCTGTAGTTGTTCATTCAAGCTTAAATGTGATTCAGAAGGCTCTGAGTCTCCTGGCTGCTGGTATGTCTAGAATGGAGGAAGCGAACTTCAGGGATTTCACAGGTAGTTGGCCCCTGTTTCTCCATCCTGATCTAGGGAAGTGGAGGCAAGAGAAAACTGGGAATATTGGGACCCACATCCCAGCTTGGCCTTGCCCTTCAATCCATTTCCTCCATCCCTACCCCTGAAGATTAAAATATTAACCCACTACTCTTTAAGAATGGGAGCTGGGCAGAGGAGCCAAACTGCCAATCATATAACATTCTGATTTATAATATTTATGAGCATGGTATCTCAGTGTTTTAAAGTATTAGCATCCTACAATGTACAAGATGTATTGGCAGGTTTCAAGTTGAACAGAGATAATATGTAGCCCTATATAATGACACATTGGATTACCTTAGTTATTCTTTAAATTATTTATTTTTCCATCAACAAACATTGCCTGTTTTGTGCCAGGCACTGTGCTACACCTTAACACACAAAAATGAAAAGTAAAGCACACCCTTATTCTCATAGAAGTCACTTTCTGATTGTCAAGAAAAGTTTGTAAATCAGCAATTCTGTATTGAGTCATAAGTGCTCTGGTGTCAGCAATGGAAGCTGTAAGAATACAGAGGAATGTCCCATTGTAGGTGGAAAAAAATTAGACATATGGAACTAGTAAGAGATGGGGCCAGATAGGTTGAATAGTACCAGTTATATATGTAACCTGGACCAATCCACAATTTTGGGGAGTACTTTATTATATAGAACTTTCGTGGCATTCTATTCCATATTTTATATAAAGGAAGGTTGTTGGTAGGTGTGCACTTGGCTCTAGAGGAGTTAGCAGTTAGATTTGGTTGTTAAGATAGTAGTTAGATTGATAAATTAACCATGGGACCAGTATCAGAGTGCTTTTTGATCAACTATTATGTAGTACAGTGGATGCGAATTTGTCTTCCTTTTCTCAAGCATGTGCCTCATTTTGTGCATGTTCACCCAGAACTTCTCAATTTACTTTGAAAGCACAATAAAGATTTCTCAAGAAGAAAAATTTATGTGTGAAATAAGGAATCCAGTCTTCCATACAATTCCAGACCAGGTTTAAAATCCAAAGAACTTTGGCTACCTCTATAGAAAACCAGTTTTCTAGATCATATTTCTTCTTCCTCTGACCCATTTTGTACAGGAGCCAAACACTATCTTCAAACTAAGGTTAAGAATCTAAGATGCCCTAATATGTGCATGTGTGCGCATTGCAGAACACTGCAATGAAGTTTCAGAGAGAGTGGCATTATGCTTTTTCCATGTATATACCATTAAAAAATAGAAACATTCCTAAAAAGTCTGAATTTATGCTTATTGGGTGGATATGTGGATATGTTTCAACAGTAAAGTCAGTATCTGCATTTTGAAAAAGTATATAATATATCGTTTAGGATGAGTTCTGACAATATATAATAGAAAAGTCAACACAAAAAAAGATAGGAATTTATTCTCTCTCACATAAAATAAGCCCAGAGGCATGTAGGTCAAAGCTGATATAGCAGCTGCAGTAGTCATCAGAGGCCCAGGCTCCTTCTGTTTTTTTTGCTCAACTGTCCTAGTGTTTACCTTCAAGCTTAGGAATACTTCATGTTCATTATGGCTGCTGGAGCTCCAGCCTTTTCAGCCTTATTAGGCAGAATGGAGGAAGGAGAGAACTGCAAAAGGCATTTCTTACAGCTGAATCATTTCACTTGAAACAATCTTCCTAGAAATTCCTTACAACTTTTTTATTCATATATCATTGGCTAGAACTTGTCACATTCAACAGTAGTGGTAAAAGAGGCTGATAAATTTAATAACTAGATGTATCCCAGACTCAAGTAAAATGAATTGTCCTACTAAGGAAAAAGGAGAGAATAGATTTTGCATGAAAATGAAAAAAATGTACCATAAATTGATATTTTTGTCTGCAAATAGCAGGAAATCTAACTAAAGGTGACTCCAACAATAAAGACTGTTTTGTTATTTCAGATAACAAATAACTAAACAAATAAATATAAATAGGGTGGTTTAAGGTTCAGCATGGCTGTGTCATCTTCAATGCTGGCATATCTGCTTGGGCAGTTCTCCACATGGTTCCATTTCCAGACTTCATGTGCAGACTGCCATGTCCAGAGGCAAAAAAAGAGATGTTTGCTCTATTTATGAGCTGAGAAGTAAATTCCCAGGACCAGCTAATTCATTTGCAAGGCCAAAGTGAAAATGAAAGTGCAGGGCTCCTTGCTAAAAGTTAAGAATTTCAAGATGAATGTGACAGAGCACTAAACCAAGCATAAGGCCCTTCTGAATATGCCCATGAAAGTCAGTCATTTCTGCCTCAACAGATCAGCTGGCAAGGAGAGTGAGTTCAGCATGATTGGCTTGAATTACATAGATTCACACCCTGGGGCTAGAAGGAATCTTGTCCTCCATGAAGGATATGTCCTTTGTAAGAGAAAATAAACTCAGGGTTCCAGTGTGAAGGAAAATGGGACCAATGCTCATTGTATAGACAATCCTGGTTTGTTACCCATAATGTTATGAATTTGGAGTTTTGTTCTCCTGGAAGGAGAAAACAATGTTGACCCCCGAATATCATAAATCATGTTGAAAAATATATCTGATTACTTAAACTGCTCATATTTAAATGAAAAAAGTAAGGAAAAAGAACTACTGGCTTTGACTTTTAATTATTCATAAGCAATAGTGATTAAAGAGTATGCTTAGATGTACTCCTGGTGAACTATATAACTAGGAAGATTATATCCTTACCCCCATCAAGTTTGATGAAAACTACAGCAGGGGTAACAGACGTGGGTTGTGATCAGAGTCTGTTTTTGAGGTGGGCTGCAAGCTTCTATAAACAGGAGTACGTTCTAAAGCAGATATAATCGGGTGTGGCCAGTGGACTTTCATTTCTATGGACTTTTAGTTTAGTTTTCCCCAAATTAGAAATTGATTCAAATGTGTAATTGTGACCAGGCAAGGAGAAGGAAAGAAGGAAAGATCGTAAATTGAATATCTGTGGTCTGCCAGATCCTTCACTTATGCTATGCTATTCCATGTATTCAAGAATCTTGTGAAGTAGATCTCATTACTGCATTTTGTGAACAAGAAAGAATCTAAGCACTATTTCCAAAGTGAGTAACTCAGCTATGTCTGTCTCCAAAGACCAAACTCCTACTATACTATATGATTTTTATGGTCCAGACTTATCTTTAGAAATGTTTGATCTGAGAGTGTGGGAAATTATGATCTCATTGGCACATTTGTATCTAAGGATGGTCTATCTTTTCAAAACAGCTTTTCATCATCATCTTGAAAAGCCATGAAAGCTCAGTCTTTGCAACAAGTATGGACAAACTGAGAAAGAAAGAAATACATAAACATATCTACCCAAGTGTTTCAGGGAAGATTTTTCAAGAAAGATTACAAGAATACGTAAGAAAAATAGACTTAGTAATGGAGAGTGTGGTAAAACTTTGCATACATTGAATTAGCTACTGTAGCATTGGGGTATAAAAATGCAAGCTAAGGGGTATGCTGAGGGAATGAGAGGGGAGCTGAGCATTAGAGAACTGTTTTGCTATGTAGTTCTTAAAGAATAAAGGATACCTTGCTCCTTCATCTGCTGCTTGTTTCTGTCTTCTCATTTTGTTTAACTTACTTTGTTTGGGGTCTCCTTTTTGCAGGCTGCAGGCTTGTAGTTCCCATTGTTTTTGGTGTCTGCCCCCAGTGGGTGAGGTTGGTTCAGTGGCTTGTGTAGGATTCCTGGTGGAGGAGCCTGGTGCCTGTGTTCTGGTGGGTGGGGCTGGATCTTGTCTTGCTGGTGGGCAAGGCCGTGTCTGGTGGTGTGTTTTGGGGTGTCTGCAAACTTAGTATGATTTTAGGAAGCCTCTCTGCTAATGGGTGGGGTTGTGTTCCTGTCTTGCTAGTTGTTTGGCGTGGGGCATCCAGCACTGTAGCTTGCTGGCCATTGGTTGGAGCTGGGTCTTAATGTTGAGACAGAGATCCCTGGGAGATCTCCTGCCAATTAATATTACATGGGGCTGGGAGGTCTCTGGTGGTCCAGTATCCTATGCACATATGGTCACCTTATCTTTGATAAAGGAGGCAAGAGTATGCAATGGAGAAAAGACAGCCTCTTCAGTAAGTGGTGATGGGAAAATTGGACAGTTACATGTAAAAGAATGAAATTAGAACACTTCCTAACACCATACACACTCAAAATGGATTAAAGACCTAAATGTAAGGCCAGACACTATAAAACTCTTAGAGGAAAACATAGGCAGAACACTCTGTGACATAAATCACAGCAAGATCCTTTTTGACCCACCTCCTACAGACATTGAAATAAAAACAAAAATAAACAAATGGAACCTACTGAAACTTAAAAGCTTTTGCACAGCAAAGGAAACCATAAACAAGACAAAAAGACAATCCTTAGAATGAGAGAAAATATTTGCTAACGAGGCACCTGACAAAGGATTAATCTCCAAAATATACAAGCAGCTCATGCAGCTCAATATCACAAAAACAAACAACCCCATCCAAAAATGGGCAGAAGACCTAAATACACATTTCTCCAAAGAAGATATACAGATTGCCAACAAACACATGAAAGGATGCTCAACCTCACTAATCATTAGAGAAATGCAAATCAAAACTACAATGAGGTATCACCTCACACCAGTCAGAATGGCCATCATCAAAAAATCTACAAACAATAAAGGTGGAGAGGGTGTGAAGAAAAGGGAACCCTCTTGCACTGTTGGTGGGAATGTAAATTGTTACAGCCACTATGGAGAACAGTATGGAGGTTCCTTAAAAAACCAAAAGTAGAACTACCATATGACCCAGCAATCCCACTACTGGGCAAATACCCTGAGAAAACCGTAATTCAAAAAGAGTCATGTACCAAAATGTTCATTGCAGCTCTATTTACTATAGCCAGGACATGGAAGCAACCTAAGTGTCCATCAACAGATGAATGGATAAAGAAGATGTGGCACATATATACAGTGGAATATTACTCAGCCATAAAAAGAAACGAAATTGAGTTATTTGTAGTGAGGTGGCTGGACCTAGGGTCTGTCATACAGAGTGAAGTAAGTCAGAAAGTGAAAAACAAATACAGTATGCTAACATATATATATATGGAATTAAAAAAATAAAAATAAAAAAAAACCCGGTTCTGATGAACCTAGGAGCAGGATAGGAATAAAGATGCGGACATAGAGAATGGACTTCGGGACACGGGGAGGCGGAAGGGTAAGCTGCGACAAAGTGAGAGAGTGGCATGGACGTATATACACTACCAAATATAAAATACATAGCTAGTGGGAAGCTGCTGCATAGCACAGGGAAATCAGCTCAGTGCTTTGTGACCAACAAGAGGGGTGGGAGGGAGAAGCAAGAGGGAGGGGTTATGGGGATATAGGTACACATATAGCTGATTCACTTTGTTATACAGCAGAAGCTAACACAACATCATAAAGCAATTATACTCCAATAAAGATTTAAAAAAAAAAAAGAATCTTTCCTGAGCATGACGCTTATAAAACTTTTAGACTAGAGCTGTCTGACAGCTATATAGAAAAATCATGTTTAAGATAGAAGACTCTTGAGAATAGTGATTTTCTACACTTTGTTAGGCAGATATGGAGAAGTGGTTTAGGGCATTGTTATGGGTTGAATTGTGTCTCCAGAAATTCAGATGCTGAAGTTCTAAACCCAAGTGCCTAAGAATATGACTCTGGACATCAGTTTTTTGCAGATGTGATTATAATAGTTAAGATAATAAGGTCATTTGGGTGGGTTCTAATCCAATATGACTGAAGTCCTTATAAAAAGAGAAAATTTGGCCACAGCGATAGACATGCATAGAAGGAAGACAATGTAAAGAGATATAGATCAGTACAATAATTCTTATCTTTTTCCTGTTGCATTTAATCTGTTTAAATTTACCCATTGAGTTCTTTGTTTTGGTTACCATATTTTTTCGGTTCTCACATGTGTCCTCTTTTTCTGATATACTGTCACTGTTTACAGTTTCTAGTTATTTTCTGAAATTTTTATTCTTGTCTTTAACTCCTTGAGCATAACATGCCTAATAGTTTCACAAAATATATCTTCAGATTCCAGTATCTGGGTCTATTTCTGTTATTTGTTTACATCTCCCTGCTGGTTTTACCTCACATTGTTACCTGGCTTGCCTGATTTGCTTTGGTCTTGTATTTAAAAATTTACTTGAAAAATTAATTTGAGCACAGTTTGGTGTTCTCCTCCTCCAGAAAAGGGGAATTATCATGTTTATGTTAGCAGGGTGCCTGAAGACAAGGGCAATGTGCAAACAATGTTTCCAAATTCCAGGCTTGAGATTTTCTTCAGGATTTAAACAGTGTGAAAAAAGGGGTAGAGTGTGTGAGTTTTTTTGTTTGTTTTCTGGCTTATCTGCTTGCAACACACTGAGACTTTTCTGGTCCCATCATAAAACATAGATTCTTTTTTTTCTATTTTTTAAACTTTTTAACATCTTTTATGGAGTATAATTGCTTTAAAACAGTGTGTTAGTTTCTGCTTTAACAAAGCAGAATCAGCTATACATATAACGAAGTGAGTCAGTTATACATATACATATGTCCCCATATCTCTTCCCTCTTGCGTCTCCCTCCCTCCCGCCCTCCCTATCCTACCCCTCTAGGTGGTCACAAAGCACCGAGCTGATCTCCCTGTGCTATGCGGCTGGTTCCCACTAGCTATCTATTTTACATTTGGAAGTATATATATGTCCAAAAGCATAGATTTTTTACCAGGTTCTCTACCTTTGTCAGGACTGAGATTCCAATTTTTGTTCCCCTGGCCACTCCAGCCAGACCCAGAGCAGAGAACAACCCCCCAGATGTGTCTCAATAATAAACAAATGCTCTGAGGACTAAAGCAATCCTCAGTGTTCTCCTCCTCCTTTTGGCATCTTGGCATCTCCTGGATCTTGACCTTAATTGTATAGTATTTGGTTAGCTTCTTGATACTTTAATAAAAGATGCAATTTTTATTTCATTCACCTTTGAACAACATTTCAGTGGAAGGGTTGCTCCAAATGACATAGCCTATAATTACCTGAAGCTGAAACCTCAACTTTCTGTCCATTACAAAATGTTCAAAACTTCCTTTTATATTTAGTAATAGTGCAAAACAAGAAAGTTTCCAGGTAATTTTACTTTCTGATTTTTTTTAATAATCTTAATTTTCTGTCTTTAAATAATATAATCTCTCATTATTTGAGTTTTTCATCATAATTTTCATGGCTGGCACAACGCTGAGTGGATGCTTAATAAATGAATTGAATGAAAGAATGAACTGGTAAATGCAGTCTATCAGGTCATAATTAAATTATGAAATGCCACCATCCAAAAATGTAGAAAACTAAAGTACGGCAAGTAGTAAAATTATCCTACTTATACTTTTTTTTTTTGCGGTACGCAGGCCTCTCACTGTTGTGGCCTTTCCTGTCGCGGAGCACAGGCTCCAGACGCACAGGCTCAGAGGCCATGGCTCACGGGCCTGGCCACTCCGCAGCATGTGGGATCTTCCCGGACTGGGGCACGAACCCGTGTCTCCTGCATTAGCAGGCGGACACTCAACCACTGAGCCACCAGGGAAGCCCTCCTACTTCTACTTTTATTACAAAGAAAAAAAACCCAAAGTAAACAAATAACATCAACACATTTGGATGCCAGATGTCTTTTCCTTTCCCTTTATATCTAGGTAGAACAGTCTCAGTCTCTGATTTTATATACTGTTGAAATGGACTAAGCGTCACTCTAAAATTTCTGACAAATTCCAGAAGTTCTTACGTAATCAAACTCTAGAGTTGAGTTTCTTCCTTCTTTGAACCAATTCACTTTATGCATCATCTCCTCACTTTGGACATGGTCTCTGTCATGTCCACCCAGATTTAGAACTTGGGCCCTTCTGTTTTTTCCTCATCCAAACTCACATTCTCACTTGCATTTGTGTTTTTACATGATAGATTTGTATCCTGCTGTTTTCTCTCCTAAAAGTTTATTATGAGCTTTTTCTTTTGTCTTGAAACATTATTTGAAAACACGAGCTGTGCACCATATTCTGATATAGATGGACCATATTTTACTTTAATCATTCTTCTATTTTAGGATGTTTAAAGCATTTCCTATTTATTCTGTAACATAAATAGCTGTTCAGTAAATACATGGACACATAAATCTTTATCTAATTTTTATCTGTTTTATTAGTGTGGAATTATTTCTAGGGAAGAAATTACAAGCTAATTATTACATGAACTTGTTAAAGGATCTAAATACATTTTCCAAGATACTTCTCCATATGTTGTAAAGATTTACACTCTCTCCAACTGTTAATAATAATGCACATTTTATGCTATAATGGGCAAAATTAATTCTTTTTTAATTGCTAATCGAGTAGATTAAAACAATACATCATTGTTTGAATGTACATTATTTTGACAACAAATGAAATGTTTTGTTATGTTTTGGCCTGATAAAATAATCTGTAAATTTGTGTTTCACAAAGAATTCTACTAATATGGATAAATCGATAGATTATTGGATATAATGTGTTCCTTTCATAAAGACTTCATTGGCAAAGAAATCTTGGAGAGAGCTTCTTTTTTGTGCCTTAGTGGTGACTGGAAAAATGAAAAGGGCTACTGAATTTGTCTGAAATCCATTTGTCTTACTCAAAACTGTACTATCAGGAGAATCCATCAGAAGACAACAAACATCACATTCAGGATGTGATGAAAATCCATGTGCAGAGGACCAAAGAATTTTCTAGAAGTAAAAGGGAACAAATACCAGTAGGAATGGTTTCATAAAAGAGTCCAAGGAAAGGGTACGTTTGAGATTGCCTAGGCATGGAGATGAAGCTACACTTTTCCTAATGTCTTCGACCTCAGGCTGATCCAGGTGACATGGCCACTTCTCTCTGAAGCCCTATCATTATCTAAGATTTAACTCTCAGATATGAAATATGTACCTGCTTTTATGTACCTGCACGTTACATAACATGTATGTTATATACGTAGTCTGTGACTGTTGGTAAATTTTCTTAAACTTTCCTCCCAAAGTTTTCATGTTTTGTTATACTTTTTCCATGGTGTCAACATAGAAATAAATTTGACTTCAGAACAAAAAAAATAGGAAAGAAAGGGAAAATTATATTGCATCCTTAGCTCTGTCACTTTCTTATTATTTTTGATTAGACTGATTCCCATCCTTGCTCTAAGCCTCAGTTTCCATATGTTAAAATGTGGATAATAGCATTCTCCTTGCCTTTCATATAGGATTGCTTTGATGATCAAATGTGACATAGATAAAAGAGTATTTCAAAATTTGACAGTGTTTAAGAAGCTTGAAAAACATAAGATTTTATTTTTCTTCAGTTAGAAAACTCTATTCCTTGGGTAAGTGGTAGATTACTATGCTATAATTAAGATCCGACTTATTAAAAACAATTGTACCCTTGCTGGGTATGAAGAGATAACAGTGAAGACTCCAAGCCATTTCACAAAGAAAAAGGCACATAATAGCAATAGACTGTGCATTCACAGAGCTTGTCTGCTTATTTTTAAATGTGAAGTTTTAAATCCTTTTGAGTGGTGGGGGCAGGGGTAGTGCTAGTGATTGGAATAGCACTGACCCATCACTCTGACATGGCGACAGCCCAAAAGGCATTATCACAGGGATGGATACTATTTTAAAATGATCACGTTACCATTAATCTGGCACTGAGCATTCTCTCTGCCTGGGACAAAGGCTATGCAGCAGCTGGAATTCAGAGCTGAGTCAGGACATCCAGCAGGTATTTATGACACATCACGTGCCTTTGGAACAGCATGGTCTTTCTTGATAACAGACGATACAAAGGCATCCTTCCTACACGGAGAGGAGGGGAGAGAGAGAGCATCACTAAAAAGGAGAAAAGGCAGATCCCTTCAAAGATAGCTCAGCCTAGCCTTACCCTGATTCCATTTCTTTCAGGGAAAAAGACATTTATCTTCCATACGTTGAGTCACCAGAGGTTTGCTGTTGTTTCATTGGGTAAAACGCATTTTGTACAATTTCAGTCCTTGGCTATGGGGCTATGAGGTTTCAGGGGCAGCGTCAGTATTTTAAAACTTTTATTTGAAGAAAAAATATAAACATGATGGTAGTTTCCATTTATTCTACTGAATCCTTTATGATCAAGCATTTGAGAGAGTCCAGCTTAAAACATGCAGATAATATTTTACGACTTTCTTGTTCTTCAGTTAAAATGTCATCTGTATTATCAACTTTTTTTTTTTACTCTCTAATCTTTTCATTTGAACTATTGCTCTAATTTGAACTATTGCTTCTGTTCCTTTTGCCCATTCTTAAGGCTGAAAATGATTCTAATACCCTACATCATAAAAATACTTCCTTTGATTCTACTTCATCTTTAAGTGCTAGAGTAACCTGGTTTAACTATGAGTTTGGAATCTGGCAGACCTAGGTCTGAGTTTCTGTATCCATACTTATAATCTGTGTGGCCTTATTTAATGCCCCCAAGACTTAGTTTCCTTATCTGTAAAATGAGGATGATGATGTACAGACTTCAGAGGGTTGTGAGGGTTAAATTTGATATGGGATATAAAGGGCTACATACAGTACCTGTCACATTTAAGCACTTTTCTTGATTCACCACAGCAATTCTTCATGAATGTTAAGTATTGCATGAGTTCAAGGAAGAGTCTTGTTTGTTTTATTCACTGCTATACCCATGTTGCCTAGAATAGTGTCTGGCACATAATAGGTGCTCAACAAGTGTTTTGTTGAATGAATGAAGAAAATAGATGAATACTGTCCATTACAATCGCCACATCATTTCTTACCCTTCACCCACCCTAGGAAGGGAGAGTACCTAATGTAGTGCTTAGGAGCTAGCCTGCCTGTCTTTGGATCTCACATCCACCATTTACAAGTTGTAAGACCACAGGCAAGTTTCTCCATCTCTTTATGCCTCAGTTTCCTTATCTGTAGAATGTGGATGATGACAGTAGTCCCTATGTCCTAGGGTTGCGAGGATTGAGGAGTTAATACTTGCAAAGCCCTCAGGAGGGCACAGGTTGCATCATTAAGCACTATGTGAGCATTTTCTGCTATTGTAACCCGACTCACCCATAATTTTGTTCATCATTCTTTTATACCACTTTCTGTCCTGGATAGACTTTTTAACAGTTTTTCATGTCTCTGTGTTATTTACTCTTATTTCCCTAAACTGAACTATGGGGCTGGCATACAGTAACTGTTAAACACATGTGCTTCAGGTGAGTATTCCTCCCTGTGGCTTAAAAGCTCTTCAAAATATGTCCTGGCAACCCTACTCATTCCCTTTGTCCCAGAACCTCCCACATACAGACCCCTCCCTTTGACATCCAATTGTTCATTTCCAATAGCTATCCAGAAAACATGTTGTATGTACTAATGACCTGCACATAAACCATCCATTCTGTAGATTATCTTATACCATGTCAGGTACCAATACCACCCCCCTACCCTACACTATAGTTGTCTATTAGATTTTGACTTTGCTATGTTTTCTTTGATTTGGGGCAAATTACTTAATCTCTCTGTGTCTCCATTTCTTTGGAAAAATGGGATACCAATAGGTATCTTCTGCATTTTCTCTGGTTTCTGTATTTTGTGAATCCATTCACATAACAAGGTGCTTAGAACAAGGCTTATCACCCAGTAAATGCTCAATAAGCCTGACCTAATATTCTTATTCTAACTGTTGTTGAAATCTAACCTCTCTCAGGCCTAATTCTAGCTTTGGCTGATTATGTATGGGTTTAGCACTCAAATAGGTACTTTTTTAAAGTGTGACTATTATACTTTGTAACTTCTGATCATTTCCAACCAGGAAAGACCAAATAAGGAATAATGGAATAATTCTTTCTCTACAAACCCAGATATTGGAGTCTTGGCATATCAGAGTGTACAGGAAAATATTTGATACTTTGAATCCTGATCTGATTAATATGGATGGCTTTCTGCATGTTTAAAAGACTCTTTTCTTCAGTATTTCTCCTTTACATAGGCCCTATTTTTTATCCTATGTTTACTGCATTGATTCTTTGCAGGAGTGTTTCTCTCTTCCTGGAATGACCTGCCACTGATTTCCATTTCATTTTCAAAATCCAAGTCAGATGACATTTCCCATCTCATTTCTGCTTTACTTGTACATTGCATGTAAATTGCACATATTTAATTTATTATATTTTCAGTATTTATGCAGTGTTTATTTACATCTGTTTTCTTAGACAAAATTTGGTAGCCAATCCATGCTTTAATCATTCCATATCTGCAGTACACAGCACGTGAGCTCCCATATAATAAGTGCTCAATACATGCTTATTTAATTAAACTGGATTTTCAAGAACACATTCTATTAATGATAAGGAAAGTTGTTAATGTTCAAGCTCTTTAATTAAGGTGTAATTAAAGAGCAGAATTATTGAAGAATCTAGTGGGGTAATTTTAATACTAGGGTGATTTCTCTATTTTCATGAGCACAAAATTATCTCAAATGGCTGAAACTTTTTTAAGATTGAGAAATGAGGTATAAGGAATCCATGTACTGAAAGGGGGAGGGAAGTATTAATTTGATGATTTTGAAGGTTCCCTTAGAGTTTTCATTCTATTAGAGGATATAAGACTTCATCACAAATGAACAAATAATCAAATCAAAACTTAATAAGGAATAGATAACAGTAAGTAACATAAAAGAGAAAAGACACTGTGCTATGGGATTTCTTAAGGAGGGTTGATTTGGAGGTAAATCGTGTGTTTGTGAAGGGCATTTCTGACACTGATAACCCAACTTGTCTCCTTGGTGTATCAGAAGGGGCAGTGATCCAGATTTGCTGGCAGAAGAACCTGTAAAGGCCTTTTCAATTATACAGTTGAGAACTGCTGGCCACCGTCACAGCATCAGTGTTTTATGAACCAAAATCAGGACTATGTCTGACAAGTCCTAATCTCCTTGGGAAAACTGGGATGGGAAAATTTAAATTTAGTCCCCCAAATGCGGCACATGTTTATAATCCACACAGTGCTTTCTCCTCCCTCTTTCATTCAAAACCTTGTTCAACATTTTACTCAGTAGTTATGTGGTTCTCCACAAATGCTGCCTAAATAATAATAAAAAAGAGCATAAACATGCTGTCACCACGGTTTTTAAAAAATTTTTATTTTATTGAAGTATAGTTGATTTACAATGTTGTGTTAATTTCTGCTGTATAGCAGAGCGATTAAATTATACATACATACATTATTTTTCATAATGTTTTCCACTATGGTTTATCACAGGATATTGAATATAGTTCCCTGTGCCATACAATAGGACCTTGTTGTTTATCCATTCTATATATACTAGTTTGCATCTGCTAATCCCAAACTCCCAATCAATCCTTCCCCCCAACTCTCCTCCCCCTTGGCAACCACAAGTCTCTTCTCTATGTCTGTGAGTCTGTTTCTGTTTCATAGATAAGTTCATTTGTATCATCTTTTAGATTCCACATATAAGTGATATCATATAATATTTGTCTCTCTGTTTCTGACTTACTTCACGTAGTATGATAAACTCTGGGTCCATCCATGTTGCTGCAAATGGCATTATTCTTTTTTATGGCTGAGTAATATTCCATTGTGTATATGTATGTGTATATATATATACCACACATATATATATATATGGTGTATACATATATATATATACCACATCCTTATCCACTCATCTGTTGATGGACATTTAGGTTGTTTCCATGTCTTGGTTATTGTATCACTGAAGTTTTTATGATAATAAGAATTTGAAGAGTGTGAATGTTTTATTTATTCGTTCATGAAACATTTATGAATGTTTTATTTAAAAACTAAGTTTTGTAGTTATGAAATTAGTGAGTTGGAAGCTACCCTAGATTTTTTTTCTTATTTTTCTCTTCTTAATAACCAAAGTATCACAAAGTCACATCAGTTCTACTGAGTCAGCATCTGACTCATCCCCTTTATTCCCACAATCCTAAGTCATGTACTTACTATCTTATGTCTTGCTGAGTGCAGTAGTGCCTTAATGGTCTTCCTACTTTGAGTTACTCTACCAGCTAAAGCACCCATCGTACAACTTCTGGAGGGATCCTCATCTGATGTAAATCTGATCACACCACTCTCCTGTATAGACTTCTTCATTGGTTCTTTAAATCACCCTCCTTTTTGTTAGTGTGTCTGGCCCTTCTATGTTAGTATTCTTCTCTGCACTGATAAGCTTTGTCGTTATTGCCATCCCATAGGGCAGAAGCAAAAATCATGCCTTTGTCACTCTCAACCTCATCTCTCTGACTTTTTTTTAATTGCCTTTATTTTTTAGAGCATTTTTGGGTTGACAGCAAAATTGAGCAGAAGTACAGAATTTTCCCATGGATCCCTTCCCCAGACATGCATAGCCTCCCCCTATCAACAACCCTCACCAGAGTGGTTCATTTGTTACTATTCTTAAACCTACATTGATACATCATTATCATCCAAACATACTGGACTTTTTAGTTTATCATTCTCTCTTTAATATATTTCTGGGTTCTTTTATAGATAGGTTATTTCCATTTTACATTACATATATGCTTTATTTCATTTAGTTCATTATTTCATTAAATATATGATTTGTCAAGCAATTACATGAGGTATTGGGAATAAAGCATTGAGTAGACAGATGTGGTCTCAGGCCTTGGGTGCTTATGTACTAGTTCCTTATCACAGACCTCAGCCTCTGCCAGAATTAGTATACTAATTAGTGATGATTACAGAAGGTTCAAGAAACAGGAGTTCTTACACGTGTTCCAGGTATTCTCTGTTTCCTGACATGTTTTCAGAGATGTCTAATGTATCTGCTAAAATGACTAAGGATGCTGAGATACACACCACGTCTCCATAGGCTGGACTCACCTTGTAACCTTCGTCCTTGCTTGCCTTGACCCAACTTGAACTCTTGCCCCAGGCTTTATGAAATAGTCCCAGTCATCCAAGTTCTCACCATCTTGTTTAGGGATTCATACCTGGTGCTCAGGGGGAAAACTCAGACCGGGTGCTTTCTTGTTAATTTCATTGATTTACTTTATGCACTATAATTGTATCTCCTTAAGACAAAATTATCATCTTTCTCCTTGGGCATATGCTTCACCAATTTGGTATACTCTGTGGAATTCTATAGATGAGTCTATATGTATTTTTGCCTGTAGTATCCTGTTTTGGTTAACTGTAGCCTCATGCGTAGTTCCAAAACTCTCACTGTGCTTTCCAGACCTTTCCACCACTTTGTTGCTATGGGCAATGTAATATATTTGAAATATGGAGGATAAGCATTTTACTCTTTTCCCTGCCCTTTCTGTTATTAATAATCACTGTGACTTTTCAAAGTCTCCCTCTTTTCCCTCCACCCGTCTCTCCCTGGAAGTGTACTGTCTCCTGTCTAATTAATGACCATAGTTTACAGACAGTGCAGCTGTCTACACATATGGTTCATTACCCTTAAGACAGAAAACGATGTAAGAGTTGAAGGTTTCTTTCTCAGGGTTCTTTGGGCAACTATGAAGGATGAAATCATTAATGTGACTTTTAACTAAAACAGGGCCTTGTGGTATTGCATCATTTTATCGTACTTCTAGTGCACACGCTAGAGGCATTATCGGTTTTAAATCAGGGTTTATTCACTTTTGTTTATAGCCAAATTTGCTTGGCGCCAGAGAGAACTGAAAAATAATAATAAAACACTTTACATTGTATCTGAGTTTTTGAATTGTGTCACACTTGGCGTGAATTACCAAAAATAAGATGAATTAATTAGAAAAGAGGGCTCAGTATTTTCCTAGAAGACTGGTCATCAGAGCAGCTGACGTGTTTCAGAGAAGGGCGGCATTTGTCAGCGTGAAGAGAGGGAGCTCTTGGGTGCTTAACAGAGTTGCCTTTATTCTTTCACGTAACACATATTCATTCATA